>NC_059110.1:117393068-119793068 GCF_020740685.1 Jaculus jaculus | reverse complement strand
TATTTTTCTTCCCTCCAGAAACAATCTCACACAATCCTGTTAAGCACATACCACCAAGGACTGGAGGGCCACGGGCCGAGGCCGCTTCCCTCAGCCCTGCCCAGCTGAGCAGATGGCAGCGTGGGCGTTAGGTACCAGCCTCCTGGCAATCCGAACATCTGTTCCCGTTAGAAAATGCTAATTGCCATCAATCAGGACAGCACCTACCCACATTTACATGCAAGCACACATGCAAAAAAAAAAAATACATCTAAATTTCTCCCGGCACAGCGCTGCCTGCATGTTAACTAGCTGGAACACAGCTTAGCCCGCGAGAAACAGCCAGCGGCTACTGATCTGAAGGCCGCAGCCAGCCCCCAACCCTGGCAGGCTCTATCCAGAGCCCCGGGACACCGCTCATCTTGCCTTGCCCAGGGTGGACGCTAGGTCTCTGGCTCCAGGACGAAGCCACCTACATGAGCACCTCCCTGGCCCAGATGAGTCTCTCCCAGCAACACGCCTCCCAGACCAACGTGGCCAGATGCTACGGCTCCGGACCTCCGTCAGAAGGGTCCAGAAGTCCCCTCTGCTCCTGTGTTTATTTGTGACTCTCAGCAGCTCCGTGTCACAGACCCACGGTGACCTTTCCTGGCCTGTGTTTCCTATTCAGAGGCTGGGAACAAGATCTCTGGGGCAGGCGTCCCAGTGGTCATCCTCTGTCCTCTGGTCTCCAGCCAGGGCTCGACTAGTCCCCCTCATTCTTCCCTGGGCTACTGTTTGGTTGACAGTAGCTTCCCTGCCCCTGGTGCCCTGGGCCAGTTGTGGGATGTAGGGCTGGGCACAGTGCTGCGGAATGACAGCACGTGTCCCCCATAGGCGGTGGGAGAGGGCAGAAGGCGGCAGAGACTGCCCACACGGGCTCCTGGGGGCGTGTGGAACAGAACCTCTCCCTTGGTGCTTCCCACAGAGCCTTGTGCTCAGACCCTGTTCCGCTGGGCCTGGAGGGTCACTGAGGCTTTTTCTGGCCACCTTCAGCCCCCATGTGCAATCTAAAAGCCTTTGTGCTTCCAAAGAGTTGTGTTATATAAGGAGAAACCATGACTCTCCCCCGGCCCCGCCGACACACACACACACACACACACACACACCTCCAAAAGAAAGCGATTTTGCTAATTTTTCTCCCGGCACCAGGGTTTGTTGCCAGCCTTGGTTGCTATGGGGCCTAGTGACTGGTCGCAGTGTTAAGAGCCCAGGGCTGGAAGAGAGGTTTCCATGGGGAAGAAGCCACGCGCCTCACCTGGAGCGATGGACACCACCAGGTGGGAAGGAGGGTCTCCTGGGCTCAGACCTGGCGGGCAAAATCACAGCAGGTGTGAGCCACCCCAGTGATGTGGACACACGAGTATTTTTACTGGTGGCTGTGTTGTCTGAACACAGTACAGGGCTCCTGTGTTTACTCCCTCTCTTCCTCCTTCTTCTCCTCTTCCTCCCGCACTTCCTCCTCCTTCTCTTCTTCCTCCTCCTCTGCGCTCCCACCCTCCTCCCCTTGTGCTTTCAGCTTCAGTGTCATAATTCCCAGCATGCCCATCCCCCTACCCAGGTGCCCAGCAAGGGGACCCAGATGTGACTCCAACCCTGAAGCACAGCGACGTGCCGCCTCCCTGGCTCCTAGTTCCCTCTCAGCCTGCTCCCCTCGCGTCTTCTTGGCTGAGTCTTGAGAGCTGAGAGAAGCCCCAGGTCAGTTGAGAGACTCAGGAACACAGAAACATGACCTTGACCCTTCGCCCTTCCCCACCCTGACCCTGCGCCCCACTGCAACCAAGAAAGGTTAACGATGACCTGGGAAAGCCCCTCCAGACCCAGGGACAGTCTCTGAATTGAAATGGGATGATAGGAACGGTTCTCCTTTGTGATGTCAGGTCACCTCATCACCTGAAGTCCTAGCCTAGACCACTGTGTCCTGTCCCCAGGCCTGTCCTGTCCCAGCATCTGCTATAGGGACCTGGCCACTAGCTTGCACACCTTCCTGGTGGGGAAGGGGTAGTGGTGGGTTAGGCTTAGGGTTAGCATTAAGATTAGGGGTAGATGCAATTAGGTCGGGGTTAGGGCTTTGGGTAGAGTTAGCGTTGGGTTAGGCTTGGGTTAGGATTCGAGTTTTAGAATCAGGTTATGTTTAGGCTGGGTTAGGGTTCGGAATAGGTTTAGAGTTAGGTTCAGTTTCATTTAGATGTGTTTCTGTGTCAAGTGTTCCCCAGCGTACCCCCCACCCCAAATGGCCATTTGGGGGCTGGTTCTTGGAACTGTACTGCGATGAGCATGTGATCGCTCATGAGCATCGAGGAGGGGTGGGGGACGAAGGTGCCAGGCTCTTTCCTCCTTCCAATGCCAGCCAGGCCCTGGCCGCAGTGCAGTCCCGTGTCTCCCCACGCACCCCGAGCAGTCAGCCCTATGCCCGTCTGAGGCACTGCTGCACCGCCAGGACACCCCACAATGAACGTCCTCACGCTGCTGGACAGACAGGGTGATCAGTGACTCTTCTGGCAGATGCCACAAACTGGGGGGCCGGGCAGAGCTTAAGACAGGCTAGTGTGTACTCACTAGCTCTCTAGGCCACAGGACTTCTGTGACATGTCAGAATGGCATTGTAAAATGTCATCAGAAAGAGCATTAAAATTAATCTAGTCAGACCACCCTTCAGTGCCTATCTCAAGTTAGCAACTCTTTCCTATGGCCCTACCAAACACTTCTCGGTTTGGGGAACAATGCCCACCCTTGCCTGGCTCTAAGGTCACAGAGAGGAAAGAGGAGGCAGTTGACCCCATAGGCTAAAATTTCACATCTGTTCTCAGTGTATTTCAGGGAGATATCACTGTTACATTGCAGGCAGCAAAAGCATATTTATGGATTCGATGTAAGATGCACATGAGTTTTTAAGATAACAAATAAAACTTCAAAAAAAAAAAATGTCATGATTTTTCTGGCATCAGATGCCCAGTTCCGCAGGGGTACGGTTTTAATATTCCCTCTCTTCAGGAGCCCTTGTAGGAAAATACCCACTTCCAGCACCGTGCTATGTGCCTTTCTGTCGTCCACAACAAGCCATTGAATCTCCTGTGGCTGGCACACAGCTGCCGCCTGCAAGTGTGTCCCAGCTCCGTGCCGCACCAGCGTGTTCAAACGGAACAGCCGAGCCAAGCTTCCTGCACCTCAGCCAAGGAGGAAGAGCCCACAGAACTAACTTCTTTGCAGACACACAGAAGATCTCTCCTATGTCAGCAAAAGAGTCCTTATCACAAAGTGGAGGGAGCCGTGGGACCCAGTGTTCCCTGTGCTGCGGGCCAGGAAGGAGGAAGCACTCCCCTCAATGCGCCTCTAAGCTTCTCAGCCCAAGAAACACGAGGGAGAAAGCTGGGCTTGGAATGACGTACACCTGTCACCCCAGTGTTCAGGGAGCCAAGTCAGGAGGTGCGCCATGAGTTCAAGGCCATCCTGGGACACAGAGTGAATGAGACCCTTTCTCAAAATAAAATAAAATAAAATAAAATAAAATAAAATAAAATAAAATAAAATAAAATAAAATAAAATAAAATAAAATAAAATAAAAACAGGGCACTGGAGAGATGACTTAGTGGTTAAGGCACTTGCCTGCAAAGCCTAAGGACCTGAGTTTGATACCCAAGTACCCACGTAGAGTCAGATGCACAAAGTGGCGCATGCATCTGGAGTTGTTTTGTAGTGGCTGGAGGCTCTGGAGTGCCCATACTCTTTCTCCCTCTGTACACCTCGTTCTCTTTTACTCAAATAAATAAATAAAATGTTTAAAAACTAAAAATAAAAAAGAAATAAAATATAGAAGAGTGGGGAACATTGCCGGTGCTGATCCGATCCCACGCTCGATATGCTCACCACGAAGTGAGCACAATGCATTTTCCAGAACGTACAAGGCTGGCTGGAATTCTAAATAATTCAGAAATCGGGGCTGAGGATGTAGCTCAGAGAACTCCTTTGTGACCTTCTGCTTAGACTGAATTATGGAACCTGCCTAACATGTCAAGAGCCCTGCGTCCAACCCCTAGCACTGTAAAATAAACACTTATGTTTACATGTACGCACTTAGGTACAAAAATCATTATGATCCAGGCTTAGGCTACTGTGTCTTGTGCATACATGTATAGACGTGTGTGGATGTACATGCATGTGAGTGGAAGGATGTGGAGGGATACCAGAGGCTATGGTCAGTGACTTTCTCAATCCCTCTCCACCTTACTTTTTTTTTTAAGTTTTTTGAGACAGGGTGTCTCACTGGGCCTGGCTAGCCAGTCCCAGGTGTCCCTCGACCCAGCGCCCCAGTGCTTAGGACCACAGACCTGCACTGCAACGCCTGGCTTACTATGCAGATGCTAGGAATCTGAGCTCGGGTCCTCATGCTTGAATGGCAAACGCCTTACACTCTGAGCCATCTCCTCAGCTCCACAAGCTTTTTTTCTTTTAGGTAGGATTTCACTTTGCAACCAAGGCTGGCCTTGAACTCGTAATCCTCCTGCTTGAGCCTCTCAAGTGCGACGATTACGGATGTGTGCCATCATGCCTGGCAACTGGAAATTTTCTGAGCAACAGAATATTTGATGATAATGACCACGATGGCATCCTGCTCATGAACAAGAGACCACATTCCAGTGCCCCTCTTTCACGGCCAAGGCCGAAGCTGGCCGCCTAGTGTTGAGGAAGCAGGTCACCTGCTTAGCTTCCTCAGCGTCAAGTGACAGGAACATGGACACAAACCTGCGACAGTGGCTGCCCCCCATGCCTAAAGGACGATGGTTACGAGGAAGCTCTGGGTACGATGGTCTAAAAAGAAAGGGCTCTGTGAAGAGGTTCTGACTTCCAGTTAGAACCCGGCCCTGCCGATGAGCCTTCCGCGCCAACTGTGGTGAATCACATGACCATGGCCATCTGCTTGTCAACGTCAAAGATGCTCCAGAGAGGCAATGAAAGCACCAGGATATCTTACAAAAGATGCACTGCAGAAAGCCTTTCGTGGAGACCTACCTCACATCTACAGACCTACCTCACAGCTACAGAAGCAGCAGCAGAAATGCCCTTTTAGAAACCCTGAAAAAATGGACAAGGAGAGGCAGGACCAGAGGCAGCTCCCAGGAGGATCACACCCAAGATGGATCCAGCATCAACCGTATACCTTTCTGCATCCATAACAGGCGATGGGGGGTGGGGCAGAGGATAGAGAGCTGAGGAAAGAGGGTCTGCCCAACTTGTCATCCATCGCAGATGGCTCTACCCCAGCTGGAGCACAGGATTACCTGCTGGAACTCACCTACATGAGCCACAGTGGCCATGCCAGGGAAGGAACTCCTTTGAGAATTTTATTTGGGGCCTAGGGAGATGACCCAATGACAAAACCTGCCAGCCCAGGTTCAATTCCCCAGTACCTACATAAAGCCAGATGTAAAGTGACACATGTATCTGGAGTTCGTTTGTAGTAGCAAGAAGTCCTAATGTGCCATTCTCTCTGTCCTTGCAAGTAAAAACAAATAAGAATTTTATTTTGAAGCCAGGCATGAATGCACATGCCTATAACCCCAGTGCTTGGGAACCAAAGGTAAGAGGATTGCTGTGAGTTATAAGCTGGCCTGGTCTACAGAGATCCTGTCTCAAAAATAACTTTTTAAAGAAGCAGTAAGATTCATAAGAAGTTATAAACATAGTACAGTGCATTCCCATGTGCTGTCTTGTCCTGTAAGGCTGTAACCCTCACTACTCTAAAACGCAAAGGTATTTGGAGAGGCACTCCCAGAGAGGTGAGGTAGGGGACTGAGGTCAGTAAGCTGGGTCCTGATCCCATCGGGCTGGTGTCTTTATAGATGATATCAGGAGCTAGGGATATAGTTCAGTGGTAGAACAATTGCCTATCATGCACAAGGCCCTGGGTTCATTACCCGGTACAGAGAGAGAGAGAGAGAGAGGGAAGAAGGAGGAGGAGGAGGAGGAGGAAAGGAGGGGAGGGGAGGGGAGGGGAGGGGAGGGAAGGGAAGGGAAGGGAAGGGAAGGGAAGGGAAGGGAAGGGAAGGGAAGGGAAGAGACCAGGACAGTCATGTTAAGAATGACACCATGAAGACACAGGGAGAAGATGGTTTTTATAATCAGAGAAAGAAGTTCTAGAAGAAATCAACCCTACTCCATGCTCCTGGCCTCCTTGTGCTGTTCCAGGGTCTCCAGCACCGAGTGTGTTGCATTGACTGCCACAGCAAACTCAACACCTTCCCATCATGTAACGTCATCCCCTAGGTTCCCAACTAGGTCACTGCCTGGGCACAGAGCTGATGCGGCTGTCACTAGCTTTGTGATCTGCAGTGAGTAGTCCCCAAACTCTCTGCATCCCTGTTTCTGTTCCAAGATGCAATGCCCACTTCTCAGAAGACTCAACAGAGTTAAAATTACCCTTTACAATCTTGGCAGATGACCCTAGGTATTTATTGCTATGGTTTGGATATGGCCAGAGTGTGTCCCATCACGGTCCACATGTGGTGCCCTTGGTCCCTTGTGTGGTGGTGTTGAGAGGCGGCAGGTCATTTGATAAGCAAAATGGAGCCGAGAGGGAGGTGCTTAGGTTGCTGGGGGATGTGGCCTCAGAAAAGATTAAGGCACTTCTCATAGAACCTACTATTTTTTTCTCATCAGAGTGAACCCTTCCCATCTCTGAGTTCCTGTCTGCAAATATGACCTCTTCCTCACTCACATGTTCCCACCATCGTGGTGCCCTCCGTCATGAGGCCCTCCCCAGAGCCAATCCTATGCCAGTGGCCCGTCCTTGCACCTCCAGAACTGTGAGCTAAATCCACCAGCTTTCTTTGTAAGGTGACCCAGCCTCAGGTCAGGTTTAAGTTTTAGAAAGAGAAAATGGACAAATCCCCTATTCTCAAGTGCTATCTTCAATCACAGAGCTTGTATTACAGCTCACAGATAGGCACGGGTCCATGGGCCGCATCTTGAGCAGCACTGATTTGGATCACTCAACTTGCAAGGTCTGAGAGAGGGTCATTGCAGAGAGCCGCTGTGGGTTTAGATTGTGAACGACCCTGTGGCCCTGTTTTCTGAGTTGTTGTGACAGCTAATGCGAGGATGTTTCCCATAAGCCTTGGGGTGATAACCACCCAGGGATGGATGATCTACAGTTGCGTGTCACCAGCAGGCCACCTTCAGACATTCCTGAGCCTTCAGCAGTTTGATGCTGAAATCTCCAACGTGCCTTGTTGATCTTGGGTTCGTCTTTAATTGCTTTCAGGTGGCACCATAGTGAAGGCATCCCGATCAACCCCCACCCTCAGCCAGGGGAGCTGCAGGTGGCCACACTGCCAGCTTCCTGCGCTTCCAGCCCCTCCCCAGCAGTGTTCAGTGGAGCAAGGTCACAAAGGCACCATCTGTCCAGGCTGAGGAATGGGGGACGGCTCTGTTCTGTTCCACCTCCATCTGCCTTCTATTCTAACACACACACAGGAATCAAACACTGACACAGACAATATATATAATGCACACAGACACAGCACACACATAAACACATGTACCGACACATATCAACACACATGCAACATACAAGCACACATGCAAACACGTATACACACATGTGCCAACAAACACACATATTCACCAACACATGCACACAGAATATAGATATAAACATAACACACCTGTACACATTAATACAACATAGAAACACACATGCATATGCAAACATCTGTGCACACAGCAAACACACTTACATACAACATATGACACACATGCATGCATCACAGATGCATGCACACATATAGCATAAGACATATATATATACAGACACACACGCACGCACCTAAGGCAGACTTGTGTGCACTCCACTTCTGAACCCACTTATCTTTCTCAGGCACCTGCTGGCCTCCATTTCTGTTCTTTGTTCTGCTAATCATAGGTGTCTACCTTGGGAAACACCTGGCCCGCAACACGTGGCCCACCCTTGCAGAGCATAGCAACCATGTTACCCCAGTCCACGTGGGCTCGCCACTCCTTCCTCCCTCTGAGAGGCGCTCACAAGCACCGTTCTGATGGTGCACATGGTGTCCATGTGGACAAAGAAAACGGAGAGTGTAGGCAATTGGATCCAGAAGACTCCCCAGGTTCCCATCTGACAGCGAGGCCAGCCAGCCCGTGCTTGACCCTGCACGGCCCTGGGGAAGGATCCTCACAGCCCCTGAGGATAAGCCCGCTGCTCCTAGGGTTAGCGATGTGAACAGATCCACGCAGCACCAGCTCAGGGCGCTCCGTCCAGAATGTCTATCAAGTTCCAATTTCTGCCCGGTACCTGCCGGTGGACGTTGCTGCTCAGACGCTGTGTTCCTGCATGTGTTAACGCCACCCTAAGATAAGAAGGTTGTCCCTCCTGCCCCTCTGTAGATGGGTGACAGTGATTTGTTTGCTTTCCTTGAAGACGTGGGCAGCCCTTGTCACCAGGTACCTGATCATGTCAAGGGATCGTGGACCATGTCAACACTGATTGAACTGAGGACAACTGTGTCCACGGAGGCTACCTGACCCCCGTGAGATGTTGGCAGTGAACCTGAGTGCAGCTCTGTCATTGCTCATGCCCCTCCCCCATGACACTTGTTCTCCCCATCCTCCCCCCCTGTGTTCTCACTGGCCTCCCACACTCCCAGTTCTTAGCTCCAGGAACCTCCCTCTGTTCTTCCTCCCAAACACACTGTGGCCATCATTCCTGCGACGCCCGTTGCACCCCTAACTCCAGAGCTCATCTTCGTCCACTCACAGACCCTAGTGCTCTCCCTTCTTCAAGATCCTTCCTCCTTCACCTGGTCAGGCCCATCCTGACCCCAACTTCCTCGAACTCATTCCCTCCAGTTCTCTGTTAGATCCTCACAGACCCTCGTCACGGCCACTGCAGCCCCTCTGCAAGGCTCCTCTGCACGCAGGGCAGGACCCTGTTTTCTCTCTCCTTGTGGTGAAATCTGTGCTCCGAACCAGCAGTATGAAGGGAGAACTGTTGAGTTTTGAACGGGGTCTGGCGAGGCCCCGGGGCTGTAGACCAGCCAGTATCAACTGCCCGCCGTTGCCTCCTCGAGGTCTGTAGAGGACCTTCTGGCCCTGAAGCTTGGGTTTCACGTGACCTCACTCCCGTGTTTTGAATGTAGCTCCCAAATTCCTTGGTTGGAAATGTACTCCAGAAATCTATGTTAATGGTGTCTGGGGCCTCTGGAAAGGAATTAGGGTTGGTTAAAACCATGAGGGTGGTTCGGTAATGGCATTAGTGACTCTGCAAGAAGAGACCCTGGTGCACATGTTGGCTGTGTGGCTGCAAGCAGGCCTCACCAGCCGCCAGGGTCATGTTTTGACTTTCCCACCTGCATAGCTAAAAGAACCATGTTTCTTCTTATAATTACCAAATCTTGGGCATTCCACCATAGTAACAGGAAACAGATTAAGACATCGTTTCCCACAGCCTGTGTCAGTGGACCTTTGTGTTCTTCCTGCTTGGCCGGCCCCTCCTTCTCACCATTGTCCTCCATGTCCAGTGCTGGTCCAGGGCATCCCGTGTCTGCAGAGATCAGCTGCGTGGGGGGGGGGGGAGCAACACCTGGACATGAGTCTGAGTCCTGAGGCCCGAATCAAGGTCATGGTACCAAGGCTTGTTTTCCCCTACGAGGAGGCAGAACTGAGCTCCCCAAAGGCATGGTCAGACCCTGAACCCCAGTCCCTGTGACTGTGACCATGGACGGAAACAAGACATTGGAAGGTGTTTTCCAGTTAGAAGACCCTGAAAGAGCAGCCTGATCTAGCCACTCAGGTCAGGTCCTTATAAAATGAGGGAAATCAGGGGGCACACACATATATACACACACACACCATGTGAAATTGCAGAGACACACACAGAGGGGACACGGCCATGCCATGACACAGGCAGAGACTGGCCAGATACATCTGCAAGCCATGAGCACCACCGACTGCCACGGCCATGGGAGCTGGAAGGTGGCCCGAGGCAGCTGTCCCTTCTGACTCCAGAATGGTGGGAGAATAACTTGCCATTGCTTTAAGCCCCAGTCTGTGAGTCCCTGTTATGGTAGCTACAGAACACTAAAACACAGTATGAATTTTGAGCGCCAGTTTCTAGGTTCCCATTCCTGATGCCCTGGGGCTTAGGGACCAAGCCCCAGGAGGAGCAGGCTGCAATTTCAACCTCTGTCCTCAGAGGGCTGCCGGGAAGCTCCCAGAAAACTGCCTTTCCCACTCTGCTCTGCACAGGAGCTACACCTGGGGACGCCTCACCCTTAATTGTTCTAAATGCTTTAACACACTGGTGACTAATGGGCTCTAATTGGACAGCTTCATCAGGGAGCCAGGGCCTGGGGGGGGGGGACTCACTGGTGCCCTCTGGGACCCTCAGAGCTTCCTCGCTGCTCCATCCCAGGTCACAACGGTCACCAAAGAAAAAATATTGGCTTGTTTACTCACTTTTAAAATAACGTTGCAAGAGTGTCAATGAACATTTTATCCTCCAACCAACAGATACAGGGTGAAGTAAAGGAGGAAGGAGAGCCAAAAGCAGATGGGGTAAAATATCACAAATGCCACCGAGGCCCGTGACATCTGTCTAGAGCAAGCAGGAGGCTCCTACAGCAAACTGCACTAGTCATTTACAGAGCATTCCAGAAAGCCTGGAAGATTCCAGCCCCAGGTTTCCCTGGAGGACAAAGAAAAGGGGAAAAGGAATGTCTGGTATCTTTGCACCCTCCTGCTCCCCTGTAGGCACTGTGTGACTGCGGACTTTCCAGAAACACAGAGAAAGGGCAGAAGGTGGAGAGGCCCAGCAAGGAGGTAAGCTGGTAGGATTGGGGGCCTGTGGGGAGAAGATGGAGAGAAGGAAGCTTAAAGCTTCCTCAAGGGGAAAGAATGATGGAGGGAGGGAAGGAAGGAGGGAGGAAGGGAGGGAGGGAGGGAAGGAAGGAGAGAAGGAGGAGGAACAGAACAGGGAAGGGAGGAGGTGAAAATGGAGGACAAACAGTAGGAAAGATGGTGGAGGAGGACCAGGAAGAAAAGGTGGAGGAGGAAGAAGAGGAGGGAAGGCAGAGGAGGAAGGGGAGGCAGGTGGGAATAGAGAAACAACCAGAAACCAAGGGTGTCCGGATCTTTGGTTCCCTGTTGGTGCCACGGTGCCCCAGAGCTTGTTCAGGTGATGAAGTGTTCAGGAGGTGGGATTAGGCGCTGAGCCCCTTACCCTCAATCCTTTTCCAAGCACATTTCTCAACAGGAGAGGAACCATGGGTGTCTTTAGGTTGGCTCCAGCCAACGTCCTCTAAGGTAACCATCAGGTGCCAGGAGGCCTGGCATGGGTCACATGGATACTGCCTCTTCCTCCCAGCAGCAGTGCAGATGGGCAGGCTCCAGGCGGGCACGTCTAACTAAATGCCTTCTAGGTGATCCACACCCACTCCCCCTCCCCATGCTGGGAGACTACCTTGTTGATGTTTCAGAAAGTGGGGGTCTCACCTACCACTGAGGCGAGGCGGTCTCTGCACGGCTCAGCCTGAGGTGCCAGGATCCCCTGTGATGGATTCTGGCTTAACAGGTTTAAAAACAAGCAGACAAGGGCCAGGCGTGACGGATGGGAGCAGGAAGCTCGCTCGCTCGGAGATGATTTATGGGAAGTCACACGTTGGCTCCTGGGATGCGGTGGGGGCCCCGAGAGATGGATGACTTCCAAGTGCAGTGCTTGCGGGATTCAGTGGCGCACAGTGAACGCTCACACGCAGCCCAGCACGCAGGACCCTAGACCAGGCCACCTGTTGCCTCATGAGGTATGCATGGAGGTCAGGCTGAAGACCTGGCTAACGTCTTGGCTTCTGAACAGAGCAGCTCCTGCTCTTCAAGAATATCCAGAGCAAGCCGGGCGTGGTGGCGCACGCCTTTAATCCCAGCACTCGGGAGGCAGAGGTAGGAGGATCGCCGTGAGTTCGAGGCCACCCTGAGACTACATAGTGAATTCCAGATCAGCCTGGGCTACAGCAAGACCCTACCTCAGAAAAACCAGAAAGACACAAACAAAAAACATCTGAAGAAGGAACCGTTGGCTGCTCCCTCTGACTCCTCTGAGTGACCCCCAACAATGCACAGCCGTGTGGTTGGGAAGCCCTGCCTATCCAATAAGAGTCCACACGGGGCAGGCCGGGTACAGAAGAGCAGATGACACCACTGTGAATGTCTCCAGTGTCACTGGGTTGGGTCTCTCTCCCCTGGGCCTCTGAAGGGACACTTGTCCTGGCCTGTGGCCTATGGCCACTGCACATGACAGGCAAGTCTCACCTGCAGCACAGTAATGTCCATCCATGTTGTGCATGCGTGTGCATGTGCACGTGCACGCACATGCGCATGGGCATAAACCGGCATGTGGAGGCCAGAGGACAAGCTCTGATGTCATTCCTCAGGCACGCTCCACCTTTGTTGAGACGGGGTCTCTGTTGGCCTGTAACTCCCCAAGGCTTGGCTGGCTGGGGCAAGTGAGCCCCAGAGATCCTGTTGTCTCTGCGATGCCAAGCTCACACCGCCACCCCTGGCATTTTACATGGGTTCTATGGAGAGAACTAGCGTCCTCGTGCTGGTGGGCAGGCACCTCACTGGCAGAGCCGTCTCCTCAACCCTCTCTCCATAGGATTTAGCATTTGCTGTACAGTGAGGTCCAAATGGACTCCATACTTAAAGAGATGAGTTTTAAAGTGGGGTCTCACTGACAGGACCCTTTCTAAGGCAGAAGACATGCACAGGGAGGGGGAGGGTTTCTCCCCCCACCAACACGCCCACACCTGGGATGGAGTCAGGAGCCCCAGCCTCCAGGGACAGCAGGATTCTGGGATTTGCTTGCCCTGCACTGAGACTCCTCTAAGGCCCCGGGGAGCCGAAGGCATGCTATCAGGACACAGGGGACCGCTCAGCATTGCTTCATGCCGGAGCTGCGCAGAGCTGTGCAGGGCCATGTCAGTGTGGAGCCCAGATTCAACACCACTTCCGTGCCAGTCCCCAGCCCTACCACCTCCCTGAGACCTGGCAGCCGACCCAGGCTTTGGTGCGGATGTCTTTGTCCCAGCTCTCCCGACAGAAGGTGACGTCGTCCTCATGGGACTCCAGTCAGGATGAGGCTGCCCTCAGAGCCCTTCAGGGGCTCCACCGTCCTTTAGAGGCCAACCTGAACCCCAGTCCACAGGCCCCTGGTGTTGGCCCAGGATGCACTCAAGTTCACCTCCTTCACTCCGTCCAGGTGCCACTCGGCCACTCGGCGGGACACACAAGCCCTCAACATGTCGCATGGGTGTCTCGGGGCCTTTGCCTCAACACCTTGCCCGCTGCCTGGCTTTCCCCCAGGCCTCCTTAGACCTCTCCATCCCTTTCTTTACTCTTAGTGGACAATGACATTCAAGGCCTGCCCTGTGTCATCAGCAGCCTTCTCCCTTCTCCACGATTCCCCTCGGCCCTCTTCATTTTCCCTCCGTGGCTCCCAACATCTGTCTTTACCTCCAGTATTCTGTTTTCCATGCTCGCTACAGCACGAACTCTGGAAGGGTCAGAACTTGGGGACTTTCCTCCACTTTCCTCCACTGCGGCTGCACAGCCCCAAACAGGTCTCAGCCCATCACCCTCAACTTCCTGAGACAAGGCAGCGGACCCTCACTGAAGCCCAGCCTCAGTTCTGACCTCCCTGCCCCTGACTCTGCCCACAGAAGGTGGCATCATCTTCATCCAATTCAGGTCAGGATGAAGCCCTTCAGGTGGGCTCTGTCCCAATAAATCCATTGCCAGTTAAAAAATGTAAGTGAAGAGGTATTTATCACACCTGACCTTGTGGACATCCTAGCTCAGCCACACAGCATGCTGTAAAGAGATGCATATATATAAAACCTGAGAGAGGGAGAGGCAGAAAGAATGGGCACGCCAGAAATTTCTGCCTGCTGCGAATGAACTCCAGACACATGCACAACATTGCACACTTGTGGCACTGTGTGTCTGGCTACATGGGACCTGGAGATTTGAACATGAGTTCTTGTGCTTCGCAGGCAAATGCCTTAACCACTAAGCCATCTCTCCAGCCCTGTAAAATGTCTTAATTCATTCCCAGATGGGAGCTGCCACCGCCTGGCATAGGCATACCTAGGAAATGATCTGAATTCAAGATACAAAGCAGTTTCTACGTCTCCTTCATACATGACAGAATGGTAGCAGCATATGTCACGGACTGTCTGCATCACTATGTGAAGGAATGAGCATCAGTGTGTGGACCAATGAGCTGGGTACAAGCCGCGATCCCGGTGTGGGGAGGGAGCCGTGACCCTTGCCGGATGACAGCCAGCACCATGCACCTGGAAGCCTCCCCACCCCGCTACGCAGATTTTTTACCCACAAACTCGGAAAAGGGCCCCAAAGAGCCAGCTGGCACCTTGGTGGCCATCGGCACAGCATCCTCAGCCCAGAGCCATCACGGGAGCCCATGGTGACCTTCCCATGGCCAACGCTTTCCCACCCTAGATCGTCAACCCACCAGCATCTCACTGGCATGGTGTCTGGTTTCCCACCCTGGTCTCCTGGGAGGCGAGCTCCAAAGCACTTGGCATTTCAAGAGATTGGAGGGAGGAATGCCTCCCAGTATTTGTGGGGAGCCCCACTGCTGCACCTATATTGACCCTATACTGACCCCATGACACAAGGGAAGCCTTTCGGTGGTTTGGGATGAGCCTGGCCATGCACCCAGCCTTAGGGTTGAACATCACTCCCCATTCTTCTCATTCAGAGCTTGGATGCTGAGCACCCCCAGATGGGCCTGGGGGTTCCGAATGCACTGGGGAGAGGGCACGGCAGCTCCCAGCAGCGTCCTTCCAGCTCTTTTACCATGAAGCTGAAACTGGACATGTAGCACTTCCTGAGTTTTCCACAAGCCAGCCTAGAAAATTATCAAAACTGACAAGACATGGGGCCCCCTGGCAGGGTGAATGGTCTGTCAAAGTGCAGGTGGTGCCAAGCCCTGTGGCTGTCATGGGACATGAGAACAGTTGTATGGACTGTGCCTGGAACCAGGAGAGTGTGACACCGACCCTGGTGGCAAGTGTCAGAATTGGACTGTGGTCTACAGAGCATCATTCTGTCCCGTCTCTGAGCAGATGGACACTCATGGCTCCTCACTGGGCTATAAGGCAACCTGGGCAGTGAGGAGAGTGTGGAGCATATATGGACGAGGGTCAGACCTCAGCCTTGGCCTCTGTGGCATCTCATGCCGCCACTTGGTGGTGGGACCCACAGTCAACCCGCCTTCCCTCTCACACAGTGACGGACCAGAGAGCGGCTGCACCTCACAAAGTTCAGCCCCATACATTCCTGGGGCCCTGCTGACTCTCCCCTACCTAAGCTACTTGCAGAAGGCCCAAGGACAGCATGATCTGCAAACTGTAAGCCTTCTTTTGAAACTCTGCCTCAGGATTCCTGAAAATGAAACGGCCGCACTACAGTGTTTTCCCGTTGCAAATGCGAACTCCACAGCTGGCGCAGCAGGCAGGCAAGCAAGCGGGGCAAGCCTTACCTGCCGTGGGAGGAGCTGGCTGCCTTCCTGTTGCTGGGGATCCAAGGACGATCTGCCTGGAGCTTCCCCAGGGTAGACTGTCGCCTCGTGAGTGGCCCAGGGAGAGCAGGTGTCACAGAGGAGCGCTAGGTTCTTATGGGTAGACTTTCAACCTGGAGGAAAGGAAAATAGCGTAAAAAACTAACACTAGAAATAAAACCCTGCCTTGGAAGTCACGGCCCTCCCCTAGATCTAAAACAAACACGGGTATTAACGAACCAGAGAAGAGGGGACAGTGGCCAAGAGTCGGCCAGCGGGGATCAGCGGCCCTTCCTTCCTCACAGAGCGCCTGGGCTTTGGTGCCCCAGGGGCGGAGCTGACGGTCCGGGAACACATATGCTCAGCAGCAGAGGGGCTGGCAGCTTCCCCCCACCATTCTGTTGTTTGTCTGCCTGGGCCGTGTGCTCTCTTGACGCTCTGGCTACCCACTTCCTCTGGTAACCCCAGTTCCAGTGATTCTCGGATCCCACTGGGCTGCCCCCGTTTCCCCCTCCTGGTCTCACTCCCAGTCTCCTCCATCTTAGATCCCAACACATCACTGGCATCCCCCCGGCCGCCACCCCACCCCTGTCCTTTGACGAGATTCATCCCCAGCTGTCAGCGCTCTGACCGCAACCTCCAGTTGTACCCGGCTGCAGCTGGACAGGGGCTTCCGAAGCTGCCTCAGTGGCCATGGTGAACCTGGCTGAGGTGTCAGCGTTTAAGAGCCCATGGTGACTGCACAGCCACAGTGAGGCTCTCACATGGGCACCATATGTTCACAGACAGCATCATGGCAGTTTTCTCTGTGTCTGCAGGACCCTTGCAGTCTGCACTCTTCTCCTTCCAGACCCCCCTCAACCCCACAGCAACAGCCCCTCATATTTGTCCCCCCCGTGCACGGGCACGTCGCCCCAACCCAACGCCAGTGCCCTGAGCTTGCTGTTACGCTGAACGCTCCTCCCCACATAATTACAATGCCTTCTCTCCCCACCACTCCCTAGAGAGCCTGTGTATATAGTACTTTTCCACTGAGGTCATCCAGGGACACTCAAAAATCACCTCCATCGCACCCCACCCCTGGGGTTTATCACATCTGATATTATCAGCATGTTCTTATCTCCCGTTGTTCTCCCTGCAAAGCTTTCAGTGCCGAGTCCACAGAGCCTAGGCCAGGTCTAGCACGGGGGTAGAGGCGCGCTTGTTACAGAGTGCAAGGATGCACGAACGGACTCTTAATTTCACTCCCCCACCAACCCCCTGAGACTGATGACAACAGTGCCCCATTCTCTCGACTCGGGATTCCCAGGAAGCAAATGGGCTGATGGTTTGGGCACCTGGGCCATGGAACACATTGGCTTGTTCAAGACATTCCAACCCACTATGTCTGCCATGGCAGGCAGATGTGACTAGCTCTGGGGGTCCCCACCCCGCCCCTCCACACACAGGAAGTTGTTCCGGGCTCATCCCTAAAGATGTCACGACAGGCCTCTGGACAAAAAAAAAAAAAAGCTACCCATGGCCTGGGGAAGTGGCTCAGTGGGTAAAGCACTTGCTATTCAATTGTGAAGACCTGGGTTTGGATCCCCAGAACCCACATAAAATGCTGGTCTTGGTGACATTTGTAATTCCAGCACTTGGGAGGTGGAGACAGTGGAGTCTCTGGTACAAGCTGGTCAGCTCGGCTGGCCAAGTGGATGAGCTGTGGGTTCGGTGAAAGGCCCTGTCTCAAGAGGTAAGATAGAAAGCAGTAGAGAGGAACCCCCAATTTTGGCCTCTGCCTTCTATACACCCAGGCACACCCCCACACTCACACACACACACACACACACACCACACAAAGATTTATGCATAATAAAAATGTCGATTTCTCTCCTAAAGTCCAGTTACTTAGGGAACTATCACACACAAACTAGAAGGCACAAGCTCACAGAGAGGCCCCAGCCCAAAGTAAGGCTTAGCCATGCCCCCTGGTTCCAGTCAGCAGAGCCAGACACGGTGCCGCCTGCCGGGCATAAGTGGAACTGAAACACCTGGGACCCCGAGGCTGAGTTCCCTCACTGACCTCCGTGGCTAAATGCAGTGAGGGAGAAGACCCAGGGAAGAGCCTGGCAGAGGATCTGAGAGTGGGGCTTCAGTGGAGAGGGAGGGACCAGGTTGAGGGCAATGAGGCCCAGGATGCCAGGCAGGAAGAGCAGGTAAGCGAGCTGCTCAGAACCTCAGCTGGACATCACTTTACAACACCAACACCTTTGGAGTTGAAGATCAGGCATCTGAGCCTGGGGACCCCAGGCTCCAGGAGCCCAGTAAGTAGAGGAGCCACAGCTGCACTCACAGCCGCTTCAGATGCCGGCTGCCTTGTAAAGCTCTCATGGGGTCTCAGCATGGCCCCTACTCAGTGCCAAGGTCTCTGCAGACGAGGCTCCCGGAGGCTAGATGGAGGACGTGGCCCCTGGAGAGGCCCACCGTGCTCTTCCTCTCTGCTCCTACCCCCCACTTCCAGTGCAGAGGGGCGCTGGGCATGAGCGGAGTGGAACTGAGGCTGGCTGGTAGCTGGCCATCCCATTCCCGGATCCGGATCCGTGGGTTCACTCCCTGGCCTCCAAGGCACAAAGATCTGGCTCCCAGGACAGCAGGGCAGCCCCGTCCCCCTATGGCAAGGTACCCAGAACAGCTGAGCCATTCCACAAGGAAACAGAAACAGAAGGATTTTCCAGGAACCCAGAATTGCATAGCTGGGGACGAGTGACGTGGTCGTGTAGGTGGTCCCCAGCCAGGCCTCCTGTCGTGGACCCCGGTACCGGTACTGACACTTTGAAGGAAACGAAGCTGAGCAGGCACAGGCGGAACTGTGAAGAAACCTGTCCCAGCCCAGGACAGCCTCGGCCTCCTACAGTCTCAGCAACGTTCTCCGGAAAAGCCTCCTTGACTCCCTACCCAAGCCCGCCCCCTGCTGAGCTCGAGGACAGCCTCTCTGGCACCCCACGCTTCTCCACACTGCACCTCACTTCAGTGAGTGATGCTCTGCCCTGACTGCTGCCAATAGTTCAGAGGGCGGAGATACCTGTGACCCAGCGGCTGAGTCCAGAGTGGGCACCCCAATGCCACCGCCACCACCACCTGGTGCCACTCGGGCTATGGCTGGTGAGTCACTGAGCCCCTCCCCTCTACAGGGCCCAGCCTGGTCCTGTTTTCCGCAGCTGGAGCTGAGAGGGAGACAGGTTAGCGGCCTGGCCTCCAACGCATGCTTGGCGGGAGGCAGCACTGCTTGTCACCCGCCACACAGAACAGCACAGAACTCTGGCTGATGGCCCGTGGCCCCTGCCACAGCCCACCCTACGTACCCCAGCGTCCCTAGCTGTTACAGGTTCAGAGAACCGCTAGGGTCAGATCCTATCCTGGTGCCCACCCCTCCACAGCACCCTCTCTTCCTGGATGCCAGGAGTATGTGCATGATGAAGTCGGGGGTCACCCACCACTGGATTCAAGCGTTTTCCATCAGGCCTGGGTGATAGTCCTTGGTCAACTTGGGGCAGCGGAGTAGGAAGAGTTTGAAGGGGGCCCACAGGTCGGGTTGTCCTCCCAGACACCACTTACAGGGTCTGTGAGCTCGGCAAGCTGACCATCTCCTGACCTCTTCCCCATCAATTCACAAGGTGCCTGCGATGCACCTGGGCACACCCATTAGCTACCCAGGCCTGGTCCACAGTGACGGAGGTTGCCTCACCTTCTCCTGCAAGAGAGACAGAGCCGAGGTGCGGAGAAAGCAAGCTTCGCACCAAATCGGAGCAGCGCTGAACCGAAGCCCCACCTCCCTGCCGCCGGAAGCCAGAGCCGAGCAGGCGGGAAGGGCCTGGGGCCTCGCCTGCTTGTCGCAAAGGCGTCTCAGTAAACCTGAAGCTGTCATTGCATTCTGTTCATTGATTTCTGACGAAGGTAGGAATATCACCAGAAATGGGCTCATCTTCTCATGTGGCCTCCCAAAGGGTTTAAGGCAGTGAAGCCCCTAACTCCCAGGGAGCTCACAGGGGGCATCTCCAAGCGTGCCCACCCAACCTCGCCTTTCCCGGCGCGTGCCACTACAGACAGACGCTTTAGCCTCCTGCTCCTGCCTGATTTACCTGCACAGAGGTGAAGGAGAAAACGAAAATCAGAGTCAGGGCGAGGCTTTGGAATTCATTTTTAAAAAGCTACCCAGCTCCCTCGGTGCACAGAGCTGTTCACAGCCCCAGCCACACCAGCTCCTCGGGATGCAGAACCCTGGCTCCCGTGCCCAGATCGCAGTGTGTGGGGACACTGTGCTATCCTATGCTAACTGCTTCTTCTGACATGTCACCGTCTCCTCCTCCCCCATCGCCCCTCATCAGTCCTTCTGTGACACTTTTCAGGGATGCTAGTTTTACCATCACCCCAATTCTCCTCTAAACATAGATCAAGGCTAGCCGTGGTAATGCACTACCCCACAGTAATTCCATTCCAGAGGGGGAGACAGGAGGATCAGGAGTTCAAGGTCATCTTCAACTACATAGTGAGTTTGAGGCCAGCTTGAGCTGCATGAGACCCTGTCTAAACACACACACACACACACACACACACACACACACACACACACACTCATACACACACAAGATGTTGGTTAAGAGCCAACGGGAGAGTTTAAAATGACAGTCAAACCCAAAAAGCCCAAGAGACTATGCCTTGAAGCCAGAGGAAAACAAGACAGAGCACGCCACGGTTCTGTAGTAAAGATGACAGGGGAGTACAGAATTCTAGGTAAATGAGCCCCCCTTTCTAAACCAGCTTCACCCTTTGCTCTTCTTGTGCCTTTTGAATCCTGTCTCCTGCAAAAATAATCTGGGTTTTATTATTCTGGCGTCTGGTGGGCGTCTGTGACAGTGTGGCTGCAGCCACACTCCTGTTTTAATAACACAGTGTACCTTTTGGTTCTGTTGAAACGTGACATTACTCAAGGCATCCAGCGGCAAGGGGAAGGGCCTTATGTAATCTACGCATCCTCCGCGCTGTGCTTAAGGCTCCCAAAGTGGAGGGCTGTAATTTGGGAAGTGACGCTCCCCAAGGTCAGGGAAACAGTTTTGGGAGGAAAGGCTGATGGTGCTTGTCTGGCCCAAGCTCAGCCTGGGGCTCAAAGTGCCGCAGCCCTGAAGCCGAGACCAGCACCAGAGCAACTCCAGACCCCAGGTCAGGACCGGCTCCTGACGCCCAGCGCTGCATCTCAGCCAGGCTGGCTCATCAGGCTTCCTGGGGCTCAGCAGCTTTACAGACGAGGGGCACTGTGGGGCTTTCCTCTTCACTTCCCTATCTCCTGCCACCACACCAGCCAGGTCCCCACTTCTGCCATCACAGCTAGCCTGGCATGGCGTACTGGCCAGGTCCGCCTTGGGAACAGTCAGGGAACACTAATCATGTAGTGCCCATGTTCCAACCCTTCTAGAAAAAAAATAAATCAACACAATACTGGGTCTATGAGTTCCCCACCCACTTGGGCAGATCTGGGGACAGAGAGAGGATCACCACAGAGACATGACCTCAAGGAACTTGCAGTGGAGATACGAAGGCAGTGGAGGTGGGACGAGGGCTCCCGCAGATGACAAGCCCCTTGTTCTGCCACAGCACACGGCAAGTGCTTACGATGTTTGATGAGCTGAATGAATGAAATGCCGAGAGAGGCAGGGGAGCCACCATATTCATGGGATAGGGTGCCATGGCTTCCTAGATGGAGCAGGCGGCAGAGCCTGGAGCGTGTGAGACAGAGGAGGACACAGAGGAAGAGAGGGAAAGCAGGCAGTGGGTGCCGAGTCAAGGAGGTATGAGGGCAGTGTCGTTCTGAGGGAATGAAGACAGCATAGGGTTGAGTCAAGGAGGCATGAGGGAGATGTCTTTCTGGGGGCACAAAGGCTGGTGCAGGGGTGGGCACATCAGAGATGTGGCTGGCCATACGTCAGGAGCCTGATCATTAAGCACCTTGAACGCCACACCAAGGACTTTACAAAGCCACTGGAGAATTTCAAGCAGGAGACTGTGTAGGTTTGCGCCTCAGCAAGCATGCTCTGCTGCCTGTGGGGACCAGAGGGACAAGGTAAAACAGAGTAGGAATCTCAATCGACCGCTTCAGGTGATCAGATGAGACGTGAAGGCTTGCGGAAGGGCGAGGTAGCGGCAGCAACTAGAGCCAGCAGAGCTGGGGGCTGATGCCGCTCCCCAGGTTCCCAGTAGGAAAAGGTGCAGGTTTGCAACAAAGAAGACCGTGAAGGGCTCAGGACATCGGAGGAGATTGCTGTGGGAAGGGTGTGAGGGGGCTGGTAGTGTAATTGTTATTTGTGGACCATCGCCACTCTGACACCTTGCCCTACATTAAAAATGACCTAACAAGCAACACGCAGAGGGCCAAAGCCACAGGATGGTGAGCCCCCAGCCAACCTGTATGGCACAGAGAGCCTGTCAAAATGCAAAGGCAAGCTGGGGGTGTGGGCAGCGCTAGAGTGCCTGCCTGGCACGGACAAGGCCCTGAGTTCAAGCCTCCGCCTTGACGAAGGAACGTACGGGGCTGGGGAAATGGCTCAGTGGTTAGAGGTGCTTGCTAACAAAGCCTGCTGGCCTGGGTTCAACTTCGCAGCTGCCCACATAAAGGTGGACAGGCATTCTTTTGCAGCAGCAAGAGACCCCGAGATGCCCATACACACACAATGCAAATAAATAAGTTGTTGTGTTTTTGTGAGGCAGGGTGTCACTCTAGCCCACACTGACATGGAATTCATTTTATAGCCCCAGGCTGCCCTTGAACTCACCAGTAACCCCTTCCTCAACTTCTCTAGTGTTGAGATTAAAGGCATGCAGCACCATGCCTGGCTAAATTTTTTTTTTCAAAGACATGTTTGAAATATATTTAGTACATATTTAAAATATATTCAAATATTTACATTTCATTTAATTATATTTGAAAGCTTGTGAGGCTGTGTTCAGACCTAATATGAGGAGTTGGAAAAGCCCTGGGGTGACCCTGACGTAGCTGGTAGGCAGTTGCATGCTGGGTTATAAGATTTAGGAAAGAATCTTGTGTCTCCCTTGGGGACTATGGCTGCCAGCCTTCAAGATGGACCCTGTGGTCCCATCTCCTGCCTCCTTGTGTCCTGCACCCCAACACACACACACACGCACGCACGCACCAGGAGGGTGGATGGATGACTCAATGGGTCAGTTCTATGTGAACATTGGATACAGCAAGGGAAGAGCATACATTCCAAAATTAGGTTATAAAAGACATCATGGGCTGAAGGGATGGCTTAGTGATTAAGGCTCTTGCCTAGAAAGCCAAAAGACCCAAGTTCAATTCCCCAGCACCCATGTAAGCCAGATGCACAAGGTGGCACATGTGTCTGGAATAAGTTTGCAGCAGCTAGAGGCCCTGGCGCACCCATTCTCACTTTCACACTCTCTTTCTCTCAAATAAATAAATATTTAAAAGTTAAAAATAAGAGCTGGGCATGGTGGCGCACACCTTTAATCCCAGCACTTGGGAGGCAGAGGTAGGAGAATCGTGTGAGTTCGAGGCCACCCTGAGACTCCATGGTGAATCCCAGGTCAGCCTGGACTAGAGTGAGACCCTACCTTGAAAAACCAAAAAATTAAAAGATAAAAAATTTAAAAAAAAGATATCATGATGCCCATCTTTCTCTCACAATGTCACAGGGCTTCCCAACAGCCCTGGCAAGAAGCCACCAGTAGAAGCCATCTTGGATGCAGCTCCTGAGCCACTGGTGCCTGCAGCTCAGGCTAGGTCCGCAGACTGAGCTTCCTCACAGACTCTGAGCCAAAAGTGCCTGCTAAGCTGCTCCCAGGGTCCCGAACCCCAGCAACTGAGAGCCAGTACGTGGCTGTTGTTTGACGCCATTACATTTTGGGATCATCTTGCAGACTGACACGCTAATGCCAGCTAACACCACGGAGAGCAGCAAGCGAGAAGGAGGAGGAGCACACATGGCAGAGGTGATGCAAGGTCACACCTAGGACACTCCAGAAACTGGTGCGCAGGAGGGAAAGACCCGCACAGAGGCACACAGAGTCCACAGGAAGGAAACCGAGGCTAGGGAACACCTCCGAATCCCAGGACCAGAGCATTGCGGTGAAGGACCCAACTGCAATAAGGCACAACAGCACCCACTCACCCCAGCACCCACTCACCCCTGCCCCTCCTTGTTTGGCTGTCATCTCCTTCTGATCTCTCGGACCTGAAGCGGAAACCACCTCTTTGAAAGAGGCCTCCCTTAAGGAGCTAAAGCAGCCCCTGTTTGAGTTCTCTGATTACTGTCGCTGTATGTCCATATGCTGCGCTATTCAAGGGCAGTTTGTAAAGGCCACGAAGGGAAAGGAAACGTGTGTGCTCACTACTGTACAGCCAGTGTCTGAGGTACCCTAGGTTCTCAATGTCTCTGTAGTGGGTGGGTGGATAGATGAGTAATGAATGGCTGGTTACTGGATCAATGGATGTATGGACTATTGGATGGTTCAACAGATGGATGGATAGGCAGATTGATGGGTGGAGCAATGGATAGATTAATGCAGGGATATATGGGTGGCTGGATGAATGGATTAATTCAATGATAAATTGAATGATACATGGATGAATGGATCAATTTACTGATAGATTGAATGATGTATGTATGGATGGATGGATGAATTCACTGGTGGACTGAATGATGGATGAACAGATGGATGGATGAATGGATTGATCAATGAACTAATTCGTTGATGGACTGATGATGGATGCATCAATGGATAGATTATGGATGGGAGGGTGGGTGGGTGGGTGGTGGATGGATGGATGAATATACGGGTAGAATGATGGATCAATCAATGCATGGATGGCTAAATGGATCAATAGGTATATTGATGGGTGAATGGATAGACAGGTGGATTGATGAATCCATCAATAGATGGATAGCTAAATGGATCAACAGATACGTGGATGGATAAATCAACTGAGAGATGGATGGATCAATTGAGGAATGGATAGATAGATGGTTAGAAAGACCAAAACCAGGTTTCATCTAGTAGCCAAGGAGAACTTGTGATAAAACATTTCCCTCCTGGAACACCACTCACCACACACACACACACACACACACACACACACACACACACACACCCCAATTCTAGGCTGTGGAGGGAAACACAGCTGGGATAGCAGGGGAAGGGGAGACGACCCTGAGGATGGCCCTGGAAGGCTTTCCCGCTCTTCTATAAATGGGCAAGAGTATTTGAGAAGGTTAGCAACGCCGTACTTCCCTTAGAAATTCGACAAATGTAAACAGCCTGGGCCAGACTGTGCCAGGCGTAGCCAACAGTTCGGAGGCTAGTGGGAATGCAGGTGGCCAACAGGAGCTATGGAAAACCCATCTTATAGAGCCCTGGGCATGGTGCATACCTAGGAATAGAGGTTTGCTATTACACAGTCTGGGCAAGCTACAATCTTAACCACGCAAAGCACTTAGGCCAGACTGGGGCATAGGTGCCAATCACTGAGCTCAAAGCAGGAAAGTACGATAGACGGTGATGCCTGCTACAGAGAAGGCACCAGGCGGGGTGGGCTCGGGAAGAGAAGGAGTGGCCTGCTGGCTAAAGGAGGTAGCAGTGGGGACTTGAAGGAGCAGCAGAGTTGGTAGGGAGTTCAAGCAGGTGAGCCACCTGTCACAAGACAACAAGGCCCCGCCCCAGCCAGATGACTATGTCACCAGAAGAGCCACAGCTTGACTGCCGCACAGGCCCGCAGGAACAAGCCTGCAGGGGAGCCATCTTTGCCAGAAGCAACATTACAGACTAGCTATAGGTACCTGGGCAGCACTGCAGAAAGCCAGACAGACACACACGGGGACTCGGCCAAGCGGGAGGTTAGCGACTCTCATCAGAACCAGAAGAAGAGAAGACCCGGAGGAGAGGCTGGAACCGGTTTAGGTCTGCCCCCTCTCAGTGCGGCCACTGCTTCAAGTGAGAGCAGGGGACTCCATTGATGCCCACGCTTGGTTCCCTGGCACCATGCCTGCTCTATGCCGAGTCGAGGGCTGCAACAGCAGCCTGGCTGTCCGTTCGGGCTCTCCCCAACTCCACAGAGACTCTGCTGGTGAGTCTCCCTCGCCCAGGGAGGGCTCGAAGTGAAGGAGTCCCTAATCACTCTTCTTGCGGGGATCATGGCACGGCAGCAGACGCAGGCCAGGAAAGAATCAGGGGTGCAGCAACGGGAGGCTGAGCTAGAGGGCAAGGGGCTCCAGGGAGATGAGGGAGGGGTCCTTGCCAAGGCTGTGTGTGGGAAGATATTGGGCACAAGGAAGTAGGGAAGGAAACCTGGGGGGCTAAAGGAGAAGTAAAACAGAGAAATATAAGAAGGTAGAGAAGTTCAGGGTGTGCATGGGGGGGACATGAGATATGGGGGAGCAGGCAGTGGGAAAACCTGGAGACTGGCACAGGGGCTGAGGAGAGAGCCACACAGGCAGGGCATGGGTGCCAGGTTACAGGTGTCAGGCAGGGTAGGGCCCCCAGGGAGAGACAGATGACACCCCACTTCCCGTGTATCAAGGGGGAAGCTTGTCTCTACTTACCACTGACTGTAGCTGTCTGCAGCAGAAACCTGGCATTTAGGAATAGGGTTTTGATATTGGACAGCCTACATTCTATGAGATGTCACAAATAGAGGAGACCATGACCTTCCTAGGATTCTGAATGTCTGGGAAATGGATAGAAATGGAGACAACAAGCCCAAGGACATCATTATGGCTGGTGGCCAACTGACAAGAGAGGCCTCAGAGAATTCAAAGCGGGGTCATAAAAGCCAGTGACCTGGACACAGACTCATTCATTCCTGACTTCCTTTGGTAGGGCACATGGAATGACTACCTCTCCCCTAAATTCCTCTTCTAGGCTTGGGGTCCCCCATCTCTGCCCACAGCCTGAGTGTATCATTTCTCCACCACTCCTGATGTAGAGCCCTAGGGCCCTCTCTGGGTGCAGCTTACTCTTCCAGCTTGCATGTTAGGGAAATAACTCAGATAGTTGCATTCTTTAAAAAATGATTGTAGGGGATGGAGAGGTGGATTAGCGGTCAAGACTCTTGCCTGTGAAGCCTAACGACCCAGGTTCGATTCCCCAATACCCATATAAGCCAGATGCACAAGGTGGCACATATGTCTAGAGTTTGTCTGCAGAGGCTGGAGGCCCCGGTGCGCCCATTCTCTCCTTCTCTCTCTCTCTCTCTCTCTCTCTCTCTCTCCCTCTCTCGCCCTTCCTCCTTCTTTTTCTCTTTCTCACATAAATAAATCAAATATTTTTCCCAAAAAAATGATTGCAGGCTACTGTAACAATATTTGCATCACATAAATGTTCCAAGAGAATTCCCAGAGGGCCCTGCTCTGGAAGAACTTCAGCCACCAGGAGGAAGCTGCTCAGGTTTGGGTGTAGGCACAGGGTCCTCACAGTCCCCCAGCTCCCTTGGGAGTGAGAGGCAAACAGGACAGCTGCAGCAAGTAGGATTTGAGGCAAAAACGGCAAGCAGCATGCAGAAGACTCTCTCCGCCGCACCTGTCGTTAAATCCCTCCCAGGGAGCGGTCCTGTTCTTGATGGCTGAACTCAGCGGTCCCCACGCCCAGCTACCCAAGTGACCATGGCTGTCATGTGGAGACTGGACGCCTGCCTGCTTGTCTCCCCTGGGAGCACTTAGTGTCCACCATGCAGAAGGGCAAAGACACCCTCCTGGATGACTTGAAGGAGGCAGGAGACAATGTGATGAACTTGAACTTTTCTTGCCTCAGACTCCTCTCCTGGCATGCTGCCCTTTTGTGCTCAGGTGAAGCTCGACTTTGGCACACACTCATGCCCTGCAGCCACCCACTAGTTCCCTCTGCATCCCCTCTCCCAGCATCCCACTCGAGAAACGCTCCGGGGAGACACGGAAGCTCTGTATGTTTCTCTCCACCTAGGCGGTAACGACAGAGGTGCGCATGCTCATTAAAACACACTGGACTGCAAGTTCACCATGTGAAAATTACCACTTTTTAAAAATTTTAAGAATTTGGGGGTGGAGAGATGGCTTAGCAGTGAAGGCACTTGCCTGCAAAACCAAAAGACCCAGGTTCAATTCTCCAGGACCCACATAAGCCCGATACGCAAGGTGGCTGGCACGCGCATCTGGAATTCATTTGCAACAGTTGGAGGACCTGCAGCGCTCATTCTCTCTCTTTCTCTCTTTCTCCTCTTACACAAATAAATAAATAATAAATATAAATATATTTTTAAAAAGAATTCGCCTCCTGGACTAAGAATAGATTTGAGGCCACAATCACTTGCTTGAGCCCATGAAGCAGACGAAGGGCTGGGGAATGACACCCAAGGACTAATCGCTTCATCTGAGCAGGTGTCATCAGAGTCTAGACTATAGAGTCCCACATTTGGGCTGAGAGCACACCCCAGTGGGTTTCCACTGACTTTGGTGGGAAGAACACAGCCACCCAACGGTAGGCTGCCTGGAGGCTTGACCTTGCTTCTGTAGTGAGGCGTCAGAGGAAACACGGGCAGTAGGACAATGCCCTCCCGTGGACTGCCTTGTCCACGGGTCTGTCTCCGGTCTCTTCTGGCTGGCATCAGCACAGTGGGCGCCAAGTAGAGCAGAGCACGCCCAGGGCTGGGGTCCACAAGAAGCACCTCCGATACGCACAGCAGGCGCTGACTGCTCCCTCCCGGAGTCTCAGGAGCTCCACAGCCCCAACAGCAGCCAAGAAACACCTGGCCTCTGCCCAACACCTCCCCAGGGCCAGGAAGGTGAATACAGGCCTCCAGAGGCCTCTCTGGCAGAGAGGAGTCCCTGGTCTTGGCCTGGTGCTCACGGAACCAGCGGGGTTTTGGCAGATGTGCAGGAAGCTTCAGAAGAGCTACGACTGGATCAGCTAAGGAAGGCTGAGGAGTCTGTGGGAGCAGACAGGAGAGGAGCCGATAGGGATTTGCCCCTAGGGGCTGGGGTGCTAGCTGTCCACCTCATGCTATGAGTGTGAAGCACAGAACAAGATCTGGTGGGGAATGACCTTACTGGGTGAGCCAGGTCACATCAGCCTGCACTGTGCTCCACTGTGGGCAAGGTCCTCTGTATGATCTCTGCTCACGTCAGCCTGCGCTGTCCTCCGCTGTGGGCAAGGTCCTCTCTATGATCTCTGCTCACGTCAGCCTGCGCTGTCCTCCACTGTGGGCAAGGTCCCCTCTATGATCTCTGCTCATGTCAGCCTGCACTGTACTCCACTGTGGGCAAGGTCCTCTCTATGATGGGGAATGTCCTCTCTATGATCTCAGATCACATCAGCCCATGGTGTCCTCCACTGGTGGGGAAAGTCCTCTCTATGATCTCAGATCATGTCAGCCTGCACTATCCTCCACTGTGGGCAAGGTCCTCTCTATGATCTCTGCTCATGTCAGCCTTGCTGTCATCTACTGGTGGGGAAGGTCCTCTCTATGACCTCAGGTCATGTCAGCCTGTGCTGTCATCCACTGGTGGGAAGGTCCTCTCTATGATCTCTGGTCATGTCACCCTGCAATGTTTCCACTGGTGGTGAAGGTACTCTCTATGATCTCAGATCACATCAGCCTGTTATGTCCTCCACTGGTGGGAAGGTCCTCTCTATGATTTCAGATCATGTCCTGGCTCTGGTGTGACCTCTGTGTTTGTGAGTGTGTTTCTCTCATAAATAAATAAATAAAAATATTTTTAGGGCTGGAGAGATGACTTAGCAGTTAAGGCACTTGCCTGCGAAGCCTAAGGACCCATGTTTGACCTCCCTCCAGATCCCATGTTAGCCAGATGCACAAAGGTGAGGCAAGAGCAAGGTTGCACATGTCCACCAGGTGGCAGAAGCATTTAGAGTTCAATTGCAGTAGCTGAGGCCCCGGAGCACTAATTCTCTCTCTCTCTCTTTCTCTCTCTCTCTCTCTCTCTCTCTTTCTCTTGCTTTCTCTAAAAAATAAAAAATTAAGATAAAAAAACTGGCCAAAGTGTTGAGAAGAAGTAAGTGGAGTACTCAGCATGAGACATCTCGGTCACACCCTGCAAGGCTCAGAGACCTCTGCGGAAGTGGCAGGAAGAATGTACAAGCCAGAGGAAGGGGGGGAGTGCTTACAGCGCTGTCATCCAGACTCACACTGGCCTGGATATGCTCACAGTGACCTCACAGTGGTTGAGGACTACTCAAGTCCTATATAATAGCAGAGAAAAAAATGATGACGTCAAAGCAGAACAGAGACTACTTGGAAAGAAGAAGGGAGTCAGTGGAGGAGGTGGGAGAGGGAAATGCGAGTGGTGAGAGGGGATGATCATGCTATATTGTCTGTACTTATGGAAGACGTCAATAAAAAGTGAAACACCTAAAACAATTATTTCACCAATAAATGAGCAAATTCATTGAACAAACGGGTCTCCAAAGCAGTGCACATGGCCCACACATACGGAAACATGAATCAACCCCATTCTACAATTGCACCCCACCGCAGCCAGAGTGACTATCCTGCAGAAGCCAAGCAAGGCGGTGCTGGTGAGGGTGTGGGGGAAGAACCCCGATTCACTGCTGATGGGGTGCAAAGTGGTAAAGCCACCGTGGAAATCAGCACGGAATTTCCTCAAAAAGCTAAAAATAAGACTACCACATGCTGGAGTGATGCCACCCCTGGGCATATACCAAGAGACTCCAGGTCAGCATACGACAGAGGTGCCAGGGTCAGGAGTCACCGTGGGTGTCCATTAACAGGTGAATGGATAAGGAGAAGGTGGTAGCTTTATTCATCTGTAGAGAACAAAAATACCCCACTTTCAGGAGAATGTGTGGAACTGGAGATCATATTTAAACAAAATAAGACAGATTCAGAAAGACAAATACTATGTTTTCCCTCATATGTGGAGTATGAGTTAAAGACTTAAAAATATAGAGACACATATACCATGAAAGTAGGAGGACTACCGCGGGGAGGGAACCCACAGGAGGGGAAAGGGGTGCACGAGAGGGTAATGGGGGTGGGCATGATCAAAGGATGCAATAAACATGTGTGAAGGCATCAGAATGAAGACCGTTCCTTCCTACACTAATAAAGTTTTTCTTAAAGGTGTCAAATGCCCCATTAATATCTTAATGGATTGAGTGTTGTAATAATATTTTGACATACTGGATTGGATAAACTCCAGCCGCCCGCTGAGCAGCAGTACCTGTCGCCCTGCTCTCTGTAGCTCCCTTCCCTCCCCCTCAGAGGCATCCATTGTGTAACTGGGTTCTGCCTCTCCTAGAAAGCCTTCTGCCAGCCGATCATGGAAGCCTGCCACCCTGCCACCCTGGCTGCTCACGGAAACAGGAAGTGGCATCAGAGCCTGGAAAGAGGACAGGCCCTAGAGGGAGGACTGACAAGGCCTGGAAATGCAGGCGCCTGGGCTGGACAGCCTGCCCACCTACTCATTAGCTTCTAATTCAAGGGACCCCAGCTGTTATCAGCCCCAGGGGCGGGATGGGATGGAGCGGGGAAGGGGAGCTGCTAGGGGAGATTAGGCTTCTGAGGAGGGTACCACTGGCACCCCGCCCCGCCCTGTGGAAGCTCTAGGGATTCCGCACAGGGTGCTTGCCTTAAATCACTTCCCATTCAGGCCTGCTACGGAGGGGCACAAAGGTCGATTTTCCATGGTTATGACAACAGGAACGAAAATTGGGTCAAACCTGAAAGGTTTTATCTTCCTCCAAGCTGCTAAATACACAGGAGTGATGAGATTGGTTAAGCAATCCACCCTGGTGCCCAGCAAGCTCTCTGCAGACAGATCGGCCAGGTAACTGGGTGACACGGGCCACCCTGCCACACCTCCACTTGTCCAGAAGAGGGGTTCACGCTGTTCATCTTGCTGCCCCCCAAAGTCCCTCTGGACACGGAGATGGGGCATCTGAAGCCTCTGCCCTTCTTCTTGCCTATGGAATCCTCCCTGCTACAAAGAACACAGATGTCTCCTGGCCTCCCACACACAGTCACCACAGGCGGGGGGGGGGGGGGGTTAGTCTTATTCCGGGGTCTTTTTCCAGCCAGCCTCTCCTTGTCGTCACGGACAGATTCAAGTCAGAGCCTGGAAGGGCCAAGGGACTAGGTGTGGCCTATAGCCAGCCTGCCTGCCGAGAAGTGCTCGCCCCTAACTGCTGCAGACACAGGGCCAAAGCCCTGGATTTATGAAACGCGCCCTTCTCCTGCCACATCGCTGGCCGGTATGCTGCGTGCACAAGCCCCAGCCAGAGCCCACCTTCTCAGTCTCCCCACCCACAGGACATGCTGCCAGCTGGGGTGCTAGGTCCCATCTGAAGCCTGTGGGTGGGGAGGCTCCTAGAAACTTCCCTGTTCTGTCTCCAGAGAAAGAACAGGAGAATGCTGAAGAGGGAGGCTGTCTCCCAGGGCTCATTCCCATTGTCAATTATCTGACAGTCATTCATTAAAACAACAGCTGAGGGGCTGGGAGATCATGCAGCAGCAGCTAACGGCACTGGTTTGCAGAGCCTGCCAGCCGGGATTCAGTTCCCTGGGACCCGTGTAAAGCCAGATGGACAAAGTGGCACATGCATCTGGAGTTCATCTGCAGTGGTAAAAGGTCCTGATGCCAATTTTTTTTCTCTCTCCCCTTGAAAATGAATAAATAAGAATATTTAAAAAATACAATAGTGGGTAAAGCTTGCTGGCTGTAGAAATGCCCATACAGAATCCAGCCAAGGAAAATGGGACGAGCCTGGGTTTATGGCCCAGATCACAGGGCAGGTGACTGCAAAACAGGTCCCTGAGGCTCTGAGGACGGGCCTGGGGAGTGTGGATCTGAGGACGGGCTTGGGAGTGTGGAACAAGTCTAGCGGCATAAACTGCTCTAGGAAGCCTCACACTGTGCTCCAACACACGACATCGTGGGTGAGCCTTGAGTGAATGAACTCTGGCCAGTCACAATGCGCCCCACGGTTCCATTGTTACGAGATGCCATGAATAGCCTAAGCAATAGAAAGTGACAGTGGAATGGGGGAGGGCCTCAGAGCTTCGGTTGGGGATAAAATGAGGTAGCTCTGGAGGCAGATGGTGGTCATGGCTGCCCTGAGTGTCACTGTGCACTTCTAATGATCAGGATGGTAAATTCCATGTCTCTCTCTATTGTTTTTCACAGTAAACTTGCTAACATTTTACACATATACAAATGCAGTGACGCTGCAGTGAGCCACCCTATTCTTGAAGCCAGGATCTCTCACTGAACCCAGGGTTTACAGATTCAGCTACACCTGCTAGCCAGAGAGTCCCTGGGGTTCCCTGCCTCTGTCTCCCCAGTGCCGGGAGTGCCAGCCTGTTCCGCCACTCCTGGAAAGTTCCAGGGGCTCTGGGGATCCAAACTCAGGTCCTCATGCTTCCCTGACAAACACTTTACCCACTGAGCCACCTTCCAGGCCCTGAAGCACATTCTTAAAAGTCGTCTTTTCTCCCTTGGCAGACAGCCACTTACGAGGGCTCCCTTGTGTCTCCTGAGGTCACACACAAGGGACATTTTCTATGACGGAAACGAGTCACTACTATGGCTGCAACAAAAAACAAACAACAACAGCAAAAGCCCCAAAAATGTACCCTCTTGAAGCAAAAGGCCATACGACCAAGGTCAGTTTCTCTGCACCCACAGCAAGAGCCGCTTCATCCACGGGCTGGAGGGAGGGAGGGTACTTTCTGCCTCCTCAAATTTCTAGGGGCACCAGGCACCCCTCGGCCTGTGGCTGCATTGTTTCAACCTCTGCTTCCCAGGTCACAAGGTTTGTCTTATTTCCATCAAGTCTCCCTCTGCCTTCCTCTAGAGGACACACACTGAGCTCACTCAGCTCACCTGGAGAGCCGGGGACAATCCATCCAAGATCCCCACTCCCTTGCGCAAAGTGTTCTGACCCCACACGGTAACATCCATGCACACCACGGGTTAGAGTGTGCTGTCTTCTGGGGCTGTCATCCCACCAGCCAGTTATACATGTGCAGCCAAAACACACGTGGAGGCTGGGGAGATGAATCAGTGGTTAGCGGCACTGCTTGCAGAGCCTGACAGCTTAGGTTTAGTATATGTGCTGCCAAAGTGAGCGCTTCCTGGGTTTAATACCCTGGTGCCCATGGGCAAGTGCATCTAGAATTTGGTGGGAAGCCCTGGCATGTCCATTCTCTGTGTGTGTGTGTACACGCACATGCATGTCTGTCTGTCTGTCTGCCAGTCTCTGCCTGTCTTCTCTCTTTCTGAAATAAATTAAAAAGACACGTGTGTGTGTTCATTCGTTTGTGTGGGATCAGATCATATTCGATAAATTCTTGAGGACAAACCTGGCCATGTGCCATAAGGAGATTCTTGTGATGACCTGACCTTTGGGACAGGTGAAGGCCAACCTTCCCCAAGATAAGGCACCCCTGGCTCAAGTCCCTGAGGTTCAAAGAAGACAGAGAGGCTCTTGGGAAGATGCCACCCCCAAGTTGCCCGAGTAGGTGGCACAGAGGGCAGGTCCACACCCTCCTTGTCAGTGTCATATGGCCTCTGTTGAGGATCTGGGGAAGGGGTAGTCCAGGCCCAACCCTCACCACGACATCTTCCCCTTGTGCCAAGCCAGCACGAACTAGGGCTCTCAGCCTCCCTAGGCTGGCAGGCCAGAACCACTTGGGCATTAGTTTTCCTGAGAAGCCTCAACCAGCAGACACAAAGCTAGTGTGTAAGTGCCCAGCTCGGCCTCCCCTGGCTAGTAAGCCTGAGCCCCCTGATCTGCACTTCCTCTTGGGGATCCAGTGGATGGTTCCAGACCCAGCTCCACGTGTTGGTCACTGGGCTGCACTTCCCCTGCCCCGTTCCCCCTCCCCATGCCCCTTCTGCTTCCTCCAGTCATCAAAACTGCCCACCCAGGAATCACGAGGTCTGCTTCGGGCATAACCCTAACTAAGGCATGGTCACTGCTGGAGTGCCAGGAAGAGGCACTACCCGGGTCAGAACTGGAACAGAAGCCAAGGTCTGAGCCTGGAGGTGGCCAAGATTGTGGTGGAAGCAAGGAGGTGACCAGTGGATGGCACTGCATGGCTCTGGTGATGGCCACAATGTGCGTCCTTCCAGGAGCATACAGGGTTCCGTGTGACATTGAACGTCACGTCAGGGGCTGTGTTCCAAGATCACCAGGGCACGTCTGAGCGTAAGCAGCACCAAACCATATATACGTGTTTTCTCCTGTGCGTGCAGATCGAGAAGATTTAACTCCGAAATTAAGCACAGCGAGAAACCAACCACCACAGCTAACAACGAAACCAAACAATTATAAAAGCATAATAAAATCACTGGCATCTCTCCTCTTGCGCTCTGTGACCGTTATTAAGTAGATTCCAGGTACTGGAACACAAACATGCAATACTGTGACAGCCACCTGCTGGCCGTGATGCCTACTAAGTGAACACACGGGGCGGATACACCAGACGAAGGGGTTTATCCAGGCCTCAGGTAGGAGGGAGCAGGACAGAGCAAGACTTCACTCTATTCAGAGTGGCATGTGACTTTAAAATACAAATTTGTGTTCTCTGGAATTTTCTACTTAATATTTTGAGGCTGGCTGAGTGTGGGAGCTGCAACTACAGCCAAGGCTCGACGACTGGATGTTGCTGCTGTTTATTAAGCGGTACTTTGAACGCTAAATGCTTTGCCTGCAGAGAGTCTATGCGAGGCATGTCTGTCCCTGCTACCCTTTGTACATAGGGTGGCTGAGAGGGTAACTTGCCCAGGTTGCATACTGGGACACGGCGGAGGCTGGATTCAAGCCAAGGGTGTGTCCTGACCCCTCACTCCCATTCCTACTAAACTCATCAGCACCATGGGAAACTCTAATGTCCTCAGCTATGCATGCAGCATAGCCAAGGGAAAACAGGTACTTGCAGGAGAAAGGACTCAGAAGAGAGAGGAATGAAGAAGTGAGAGATTGTGCTGAAGTCTCTTACTTCTTTGGTGAGGGATATTCCAACATATTTAATTTTGGTGGTTATTGTAAATGGGACTGTTTCCCTGGTTTCTTTCTCAGTAAGCAAACCTTGGTACATACAAAGGCTTTATTTATTTACTTATTTATTTATTTATTTATTTTATTCATAAGAGAGAGACAGAGCAGATAGAAATAGTGGGCATGCCAGGGCCTCCAGCCACTGTAAACAAACTCCAGATGCATGCACCACCGTCTGCATTTGGCTTAAGTAGGTACTGGAGAATTGAACCTGGGTCCTTGGGCTTCTCAGGCAACCACCTTGCCTTAACCACCAAGTCATCATCTCTCCAGCCCTAAGGGCTTTATTTTTATGTATTGATTTTATATCCTGGTGGAATCTCTCGGGTCACTTAAGTATAGAATCATATCATGCAAATATCTGCAAATAAGGCTATTTTGACTTCTTCCTCTCCAATGTGAATCCCTTTTACTTCTTTCTCTTGTTTTATTGCTCGAGCTAAGACTTCAAGTGTTTTGTTAAATAGCAGTGGGTAGAGTGGACACCCTTATTTGTTCCAGACCTTAGTTGGAATCTTTCAAATTTTTTCCTACTTAGTATGACACAGGCTTTTGCTCTGCTTTACATCCTTTATTATGTTGAGATGTTATCCCTCCATCCCTGGTCTCTTCAGGGCTTTTTGTTGTGTTGAAGGCCTTTCCTTCATCTATTGAAATGATCATGTGACTTCTGCCCTTAAATCTATTTACATGATAAAGTAGTTGATCGACATCTGTATGTTGAACCACCCCTGCACCCTGGGATGAAACCTACTTGATCAAAGTGGATGATACTTGAGTCCCTACAGACACTGCTGGCAGAGACCGTCGGAGTCTGCACTGTCCATCTGAGTAGAGAGGGAGGGGGAAACACAGGAAGGGGTTCCGGAAGGGGTGGCTGTGAGGCTGGGGCCAGATTCCCACCTGGCTGGATTCTAGGATCTTCACGGGAAGCAGAAAAGGAACAAGGACTCGGGAGCAGTCACTTGGCTCCAGCAATCTCTAAATCACCAATCAGGGGAATGCCCAAGGAGCTGCCAAGTGGCCATCTGCGCAGGGTGCTGGGAAAGCAGGTGTTGCTAGACAGGGAGCTGGGCCACGTGACCTCTCTCTCCTGGCCCGTCCACAGATGCCACTCATTACCTACTGTCCCTCCAAGGGCAGGCTGTGGAGCTGCCCGACTCAGCACCCCGAGACCATGCCCCAGATTAGAAGAGAAGCAGAGACGGGGACAGAGGCTCTGGGGAAGCCAATGCAGACTGAACTGAGTTGGCCCCACCCTTCAGCTCCATCAAGTTGGGGTGCCAGATGGGGTGGGGGTTCAGGAACCACAGCCCAGAGAGAAGCAGAGCAAAGCTCCGGTTCACTGAAGGAGAAGTGGGGAGCCGCCTGCTCCTCATGGGAGGTGGACTCTGGGCGCTGCCAGTAAGAGGCTGCGACCCTGCTCCTTGCTCCTGGTGTGGAGGACGCAGAGGTCTGAACATGGGTCTGCAACCCCGGGTAACCTACAGCTGGTGCCCTGAGGAATTAAAAGATCCGCCTAGGAAGTGGTCCACGGGAGGAGCTGCTGCTGGCTGCTCATCAGGCGCACTGTGGATGGAGCAGAGGAGCCTGACTGCAGCTCTGATGTAGTGGGAGGCCAGGGGGAGGTTGACACCATGATGCTCTGTTGTCCACTGCCAAAGGTGGCCATCTCCCTTGCAGACCAGGAGGAGGGGTGCGAGTGAGCAAGCATTCCTAGCACCTAGGTGCCCACCTCACCCTGCTGGCATCTTTCTTCATGCTGGGGTTAGACACCAATGTAACTAGCATCCCAGGTCTTGTTGGAAATGATGGTCCTGGGTCTGCCCACATGGCTCCCCTACCTCTAGATAGCCCTGCAAGGATGTGGCTGGGGACACCAACTCTGCCCTTCTCAGGTCCACTGCATCCTGGCTACCTGTCATTCAGCCTCACAGACGTGGGCTCCCGGCAGCACGGTCCTGAGGTGGGGGAAGAGACCCCTCTTCTGCAGCAAGGCAGCCTCCTGCTTGCAGTCCCTTTGGGCCATCACACACACCACTGTGACTTCAGTCCGGCATAATAGGGTCCTAAGTTCTCAGCCCTCGGGATGGGCAGAGGAGGTTGAGGCATAGTCCTACTGGCCACCTCCCCGCAGTCCAGTCCATCCCAGAAATCAAGAGGAACTTGGGAAAAAACAGAAGACCTCCCCACTCTGAGCCAAGAGGAGTTCCCCACACCCATGCCTCTGCTGGCTCTGCCACCCGCATACGCGACATGAAATCACAGTGTGCTCTAAACGGAGGCTTCTTGGGCGGTGGTGTGACACCTTTGAGGCTCCGCAGGGTCAGCCCCCCACTCCACTCTCAACCTCAAAGGACAGTGACCACACAGACAAGGAGCCTGAAGCCCAGCTTTAGGCCACTGAGGAAAGGCAGCTATAGCCGATAGCCCCGGAATAACATGTCTATGGGATATTGTCAATGGAAATGGGATCTTTCCAGAATGTTCCGTATACTCATCAAACAGAAGGACTCTCCCCTTCCTTTAGCAGATGGGAAACCAGAGATAGCAACAGAATGAAAGGTGACTGCACAAAACCTCTGACTTTGATTAGCCCCAGATCCCTCCGCCAAAGGTCTCCTCTGCTACCCTCACATCAATCACCCAGAACTGGCCAACTGGATGCGGGGCGGGTGCCCCAGGATAAGTGGGGCTTATGGGCCTGTGGATCCAGAATTCCAGCAGCAGGAGTTCTACAAGGCATTAGTAAATTACCTGGTAGTTTGAGAAGTGCCAGTGGACCTTAGAGGGCACAGCAGAGCATCTGAAGGTGGCAGATGGAGAAAACTTGGGTAGCCTCAGAGCTCCCCGTGGGGACTGGAAGGACCAGCCAAGTAGGGCCCACCAGGAGCAGCCACCACAAGGCCAGCCTTGTTCCCCAAGGTGGGGGGCTACTCCAGGACCTGGGAGCCTTTGGATGTTGGGGTACATTTTGCATTATTGGTCTGTCCCATTTGTCAACATGAAGCCCCTTCCTTTCCTACCCGACCCTGGGCTTTGAAGAGGGTGAGACAAAGAGCCCCAGGGGCTGATTTACTCAGGGTAAAGCTGAGAGATCACCAAGCTGAGGCAGATGAGGGTCACACATGTGTGACAGTGCCACCTGCTTGTCACTGACTGCCCCATTGGAGAGCTTCCTCACTCAGGCCTGCAACACTTGGCCTCCTCTATCCCACGGACTGGGAGGTGACTGTCTTCCATTGCCCTTCTCCCTCTCTTGTTGCTGCTATTCCCCTCAGCACCCCTCTTTCTCTCTCTCTCTCTCTCTCTCTCTCTCTCTCTCTCTCTCTCTATCTATCTATCTCTATCTCCCTTGACCCTCTCTCTGCTCCCACTCCATGGGGCTCGGCAGTTCAGCTTAGGCTCTGACTGGTGATTGAGTGATTCTGCCTGGGGATGGGGAAGCTGCCCTGCCCAGCCACCTCAGTGAGTTGTTAGGGGACACCATCCCTCAGGCACAGCATGTTCACTGTCTTCTTAGAGCCACTAGCTGCCCATGCTCACGGCCCGGCTTGCCGATGCTCCCTTGTGGAAGGAGTGAGGGGCCAGGCAGACCTTCACACGAGGTTCCAGCTGCTTGCTCCTGCCCATCCCCCAGCTATATAAAATCTGACCCCGCATGCTACGCTATGCAGGAGGTGGAAGGCTGACTACCCATGCAGCTTTGGGGAGGTCGCCATCCATGCTGGGTGGGCTTTTTGGTGACGTGGTGGTCTGGGGGGAGGTGTCACCCATGCTCCTGTAATTAGGCCCAATCACTCCCAGGTTCACCAGCAGCTGAGCTTGGGCAGAATCACTTCTTTAGTTGCTTGTTGATGCCTTGTCTGAGGTGAAGAGATGTTTACTCATGTCTCCCCAGGAGACATCACACAACACCCGTCATTCCCTGGCCCAACACAGAGAACCCCAGGCTGCCCAGGCCACTGGGATAGGTATCTATGCCAACCCTGAAGCTCCACCACCACCCTATCCACCCCGCCCATCTGCCAGTGGAGCTACATGTCCCGCCAACACAGCCCGGGTTGCTATGACATGGCCTTTCCCAGCAGCGGACACATCTTCTCAGTTCAAATTATCACCTCAGCCTTGCCACAGGGCACACAAATATGGGGAGTGCTTTAATCTCCCGGGCCAGCCCCCACCCTCACCCCCACCCAGGTCTGAGTCCAGGACAGAGAACTGCCCAGGCCTAGAGCCTCCTTCCACAGTCTGGATCTACAAGCACATCCATGGCCTACCTCAGGGTCTGGGCAAGAGTCCCACAGAGGCAGGCCATGGCAAGGGACAGCCCAGGGGTCGCCACTATGGGACGGAGAGGCTAGAACTGCATGGCTGCGTTTCAGCGTGGGTAACCCTCATCAGGACAGGAAGAGGAGGCCCCAAGACCCTTTCGAGGCCTCCTGCTGACCTGAGAACACAGCTCAGAGAGAGCCAGACTCTCCCTGGATTCAGAGCATGTTTCTCTATGACTCTGGGCCCCACGCCTGACACCCTCCTTCCTGTACACCAGTGAGTTCCCAGACAGAGTTTACTGCCCATGGGAGAGCGGGGAATCTCGGGGACTGGCCCTGCCTTTCTCTCCATCTTCTGTAGGAACGTCATACTCTCAGGTGACATGCTTATTTCCAGTTACCATCTGCCTCATGAAATCCCACAACCTTCGTGTTGGGGGCTGAGGTGAGATGGGCACCATGCTCATAGCCCCTGCGTCAGAGGCATCCATTAACATTCCCCGCGTAAAGTTGGAGCTGTAATTACAGCAAGTGATTAACAGGCCCGAGGTAGTCTGTCTCAGAGGGAGCAGATTAACAGCCGAGCTCGGGGACGCCTGCACTCACCTCAGAACCACTGATGCATCTTAAGCAGGGCCCGGCGCCCCCACCCACGGTGATTGATGGAGGGGATGCGGGAGGAGGGCGGTTCCCTGGCACCCCGTCAGTGCACTTTTCCTCCGGGCTGCTCACCTTGCTGGCCAGGCACGGGGAAGGGGCTGGGAGGGCAGCCAGGCCTGGAGACATGTACCTAGAAGCCCCAGGTGGCCCCCGGCTGCCTTCCCCAGGACAGTATGCACTCTCAGGTGGCAGATGTCCAGTGTGAGAGCTGTAGAAAGGCAGAGCCCTTGTGGCCAAGGACACCCCAGGGACCCGCACACAACTGCCACACCGGTTGCCCAAATGATATGCAATCCGTGGCTCCTCTGTCCTCCCCGCACTCCAAACCACAGGGATGGCTGGGCCAACGGGCAGAGTCTCCTGCCAGGGCTACCATCATCCAAGCTGGGGTGCCAAGGTCAAGAAGAGCACCTACCCTCCTGGCTGAGGGAGTGCAGGAGGCTGGGCAGGAGGGCACCCTCCTGAGGATGGAGGGAGGAGAAAGGACCCAGGACCAAATGAGGCGTTGGCAGACACGCAAATCCCTAATGCTCGTGTGGGTGGGTGGGTGTACATGTGAGTGGGTGGTGTCTGTGGAATAGGGACACAGAAACAATTTAGGGACAATTGTACTACCCATGAGCCTCCTGGTCTTGCAGAAGATTGGCATGGGCCAATCAGAAAGGCCCATGGCTCGATGAGTAAGGACCAGGGGAGGCGTGGAGCAGTAGCAGTTCAGCCCTCGTGAGATGGGAAAAGAACGGGGAGCGTGTGTGCAGCGGACGAGGTGACCGTGGGTGAACACTAGAGAGGACTTATCCGCCAGGTAGCATGTGTGTCCTTATCAGATGGTTGTGGCCACCTAGCGTTCACCTGGACGCAGGTCACTGCCTGGCATGGTCACTCATGGTGACCATTCTTCTCATGGACCCCCGCCTACACAATGGGGGTCTGACAGCGTGGCATGGCACCGGGAGTGATGGGGGGGCGCTGTGGTACCCGACTGCTTGGGTTTCGTCGCAGCTTGCCCCTTCCCTGCGGTGTGGCTGCAATCGTCCCTGAGCCTCAGTGCCCCTACCGCTCAGAGCAGAGATGGGGGTTTTTGCTTAGCAGAACCCCGTGCTTAGTCAGTGAGCAGGTCAGGAGTGCGGCACCCTCACGGGTACCCACAGCTGCCCCCCATGTGTTACCCAGTGACCCGCCTTAGGTAACGAACCTTGGGATTTTAGGACTGTCCGTCAAAACACCTCACTCACTGTGAGCATCTGACCAGTCTCACGGCCCACTGAGATTGGTTCGTGGGCTGGCACGTGACCTCGGCCAACCAATCAGCGTCCGTCCCAGGTATTTTCACCTACTGGAGGGACCCGGGCAATGCCCTCCACTGCTCTAGATGTGCCAGGAGAGAGCTGCATATGGGTTGACGTGCCTGGGCACACTGTCTTATCTACAGCCTGACCCTGATGCTAGAGGAATCGCCCAGGCATGGGTGAGAATACAGCCCCTACCCTGGCAGCCTGGTCAGCTCGCTGAGTCCTCACACCTAGGGGACTCCAGTCTTCCGGGCCCATGAACTCTCGGGGATGGGCTGGGCCCAAAGCTTGCCATGGGGAGTTCTGGACTCCTGGCCACATACGCAACACGTACATACTCAGCATTCACGCAGAGCGCGCGTGAGCACTGCTGTCACCTCCCTCAGTCCTCCCACAGCCCACCGCGGGCTCTAGAACCATCCATTCCAAGGAAGAGGCAGCCACCTTGCACAGCCACGTGCACTGCAGGGCCTGGGCAGGGGAACTGCATGCCACAGTGCTACTGATACCCAACGTAGTAATGTCCCCGACGCTGGAAGCTTCCAGGTGGGACTTGACGTCAGCATGGGAGCTCGTTTAACACGGTTCTGCTGGGACGTGATGGAAAGGAGAGGAAGGTGGGGCTTTGCAAGGAAACCAGATAATGCCAGCCCCTTGCCTAGCCTCTCCCTGGTCTCTGTGCTCTGCTGCGTGCCCCCAGCCGGGCCTCTGCTGCATCCCTCGGCCTCGGCGCACGGTGTTGCAGGCCCCTACCTCCGGCAGAGGTAGAACTCAGCAATAGGAACAGGAGACCACGCTGAAGGTAGCCATGCTTTCCATCTTTTCCAGCAGTGATCCCTCCCTGGAAAAGCGCCCCTGCTGTGGCTGCCCCGGCCGTTTTATAGTGGGGCCCTGGGCATGTGCGTTGCGCAGCCTGAAGCGCAGGGCGCAGGGCGCGGGGCCCGGCCCACGGCCTAGCATCCTCCGTACGTCCCTTAGGACCCCACGCAGCCTGCCCAGCGTCAACTGCTCATCGCTGAGGGTCAACTGTGTCCTGTGTCAGTCTGTCCACCTCCCTGGGCCTCACAGGGGGCCTCACCAGGCTTACAAAGCCCTACAGAGCTCCCAGAACAGAGACCGTGTGACCCATGCCCACCATTGGCTCCAGCCTTGCCATTCTCGGTCACGTTTCTCAGGGTGTCTGTGCTGCCCGCCCTTCATGCTGTAATATTCTCTCTGCCCTTCTCGACTGGAAATCCTATTCATTCTTCAATTTGAACTTAGTGCCACTCCCACACTGCTCTCTCGTGGGAATGTGTGGCCTCCTAAGGTCTTCTATCAGGGCGCTGTGGGTAGATTCAGAGGCTCCTGGTCCAGCCTTTGGCCAACACAAAAGAGGCCGCCCTGTCCCTGTGCTCTGAGCCCAGCACGCTGCCTGGGACACCGAGGGCTTTAGTCACTGCAGGGTGGCTCAGCTCAGCCCCACCTGGACAAGATGCACACTTTATCTCCATCCTTCCAGAAACCTTTTTAATTAAGACTCTCACCTCCAGGACCCAAGTCAAGGTCTCCTCTAGCCAACCAGCCTGCAGCCTGACAGTTCTGTGTGCCCAGAGCCAAAACCAGCCCCAGGACGGCAGATAAGGAGGTAGGGAGGGGGCTGGCTGGTCGGGAGCACCAGCTGCTGCTCCATCAGCCTGTGTTCTCTGGGCATGACAAACGCTCAACAGCACAAATGAAGAAAAATGGACTGTTTCCATTGCCTAAAATACTCCCATCCCCACAGGGTTTCAGATGAAGACTGGGAGGGGCCGCTCACTGCAGGGGAGGAGCTGACAGACCTGCGCTCTCCCAGTCACCCCACACCCTTGCTGCCTTGCCCAGCAGCCTCTGCGCCCTGTAAGCTCTGCCCTGGACACAAAGGTACACGCCTTTCCCTGTGTGAGGGTTACAAGAGCTAGCTGGAAATCAATGCCTGGTGGTTGTGCATACCCAGGTCCAGCTGGGCATGGTGGCGCACACCTTTAATCCCAGCACTCGGGAGGCAGAGATAGGAAGATCGCCATGAGTTCCACGCCAGCCTGAGACTACATAGTGAATTTCAGGTCAGCCTGGGCTAGAGAAAGACCCTACCTCGAAAAACCAAAATAAATAAATAAATGAGAGGAAGGAAGGAAGGAAGAAGAAAAATCATGCCCAGGTCAGAGTGGCTTGCCTAAAAGCATGGGCAAGAGCCAGATCTCTGCCAGAGTTGATGAAACCAGAGGTCATGCACAGGGCCAGCTGGGACCCTCCTTCCATACCACAGCACTCTCGAGGGCTGGGAAACATGAATGAAAAGCTATGAGCTAGTCGGGACCTGGGGCTTCCCAGATATAGTCTTAGAAACACACTGGAAGGGCCCACAGGGCCGCCGCAGGTAGGGAGTGAACCCACCTGGTGTCCAGCCACTGAACAGAACACCACCGAGCCCTAGGAAGAGCAGAGTTCTGAGCCAGCACGGTGCAGAGCTTCCTAACCAGCACCTGCTCAGGAGAAGACACCGGGCACCACGGGCCATAGCTATGGGATTCCAGTAACACAGGTCAGATATAGGCAGGTGCAGAGAGGCAGAAAGAAGGGTGGTTGCCAGGGGCCATGGAGGGAGGAAGGGAGAAGGTCTACCACATGGGGACAAGGAGGCTGAGGGGGTGATGGTTGCTCAGCAGTGGCGATGCACGAGATGCCATTGACCACGCTGGAAAATGACCACAATGGCAAATTTCTGTGCGTTTTACCACAGCGGAAAAACAGTTCAGGGCCTTGGAGAGTGGTACCTGGTAGTGGGTGAAGTGTTTGCCTTAAAAGCATGAAGACCTGAGTTCAGATCCCCAGAATCCATGTTTTGTTTTGTTTTGTTTTGTTTAAGCACAGACACAGTGACCCATGCTTGTAATCCCAGCAGTGAGGACGTGGGTTCAGGACTGGGGCGCTCTGGCCAGCCAGTCTAGCCTACTTCGTAGCTTCCATCTGGGCCAAGAAGAGTCTCTGCCTCAAAGGAGGTAGATGGCCTGCTTGAACAACACCCAACGTTGTTCTCTGGCTGTCACATGCACACACACACATATCAGAGGAAGGAGAAAGGAGGAGAGAGAGAGAGGAAGGTGAGCAGGCAGGCAGAGACGGGCAGAGGCCTGTTCCCGCTGGCCGAGCCCCTCACCCTGGCCATTACTCAGCAGGGAGTCTGTGAACACACAATTCTAAAGACAGATCCGGCAGTAAAGAAACCCATCTAACCCACCGTGGCCTCTCCCGCTCCTCAGAGCAGGAAGGGGGGCCGGAAGAGCTGCCTTGGGCTAGGAGATGGTGAGGCAGGTAAAGAGAGTTTCCCCTTTGGGCAGAGGCAATGGGACTGCAGGGAGCCCCCCTTCTCAAGAGCCATCCCCTCCATCCTTTTCCCCTCCACCTTCCCGTAAGAACACCCTCCCGTTCCCAACTACACATGGCTCCGGCAGCTCACACACCTTCCTGAAAGCCTCCGATCTGAGCTCTGACCCCACATTGATCCACCAAGTGCGGGCAAGGCAGTGGAGAGCCCGCGAGTCTCCATAATTACACGAGATAAGACTATCAGGTGTAATTAAACAGCACCGGGCAGACCACTGGCTGCAGCCTCGGTTTCCCCCGCCCGCCGGCCTCCTGTCCCCAGGACTGCAAAATAAATTATCCTGGGAAGTCTGCAGAGGTTGAGCTATGGAAACAATTAAACAGAAATTAAATCTAATTCATTTATACTCTGAGCACAAAGTGGATAATGTAGGGTTTTTTTTCTCTCTCTCTCTCTCTCTCCTCTTTTCACCCTGGTGTTAGAGAGGACTATTATGGGAAATTAATCATGAGGCAAAGCAATGAAAGTGATCTATCATGCATTAAGGTCCACGGCGACTATATACCATCGATTACGGGAGCTAGACAATTTAGAGGTGACACGCTGTGTGGGAGAAGCCAGAGGCCAGGAAAAGAGGGGGCCTGGCTGAGACCTTTTTGGTCCGAGTCCTGTTCTTCCAGGGGGGTTGATGTGGGAAGGCATCCCAAAGGCCCTGGGGCCTCCTGGGTAAATTGTTCACGCATCCTCCCTGCCACCGCCACCATGGAATGGCAGGCTGGGAGGAAAAGTGCCTGAGAGAATGACCTAGAGGATTAAGGCATGCCTCAGTTTCCCCTGTTGTAATTGGGATGGAGCCCCTGCCTTGCCTTCCTGAATATGGGTGGGGGGACTAGACGAGCACATGAGGAGGAAGGAAGGTGTTTGGGAAATAAAAGCACCAAGCCAAGGAGCAGGCTGGCATGGGGCCCAGCAAGGCTTGGTCCTACTTTCCTGTCTCCCAAAGAAACTATCTGAAAGGTTGTTTCCAGTTCGAGGGCGGACATGGCAGGAATGAGACATTTCCTCCCAACCAAGGACGAGGACAAGGGCCACCAAGCACGCCGTGGTGGGCTGTGATAGGAGTTTCCTGGAGTAGGGGGCGATTTCTACTTTCACAGCACATGAAGCGATTTCAGGACTCTGTGCTGGGGAAGGGCCAGGAAAAGCCCAGGGCTGGCGGGTCACCCAAAGGCCTGGGGCACACTGGACTCCCAAAACAGATGCTTTGTGGGTGAACCGAGGAGCTGAGGAGCAGGAAGCTGAGCCCTGAACTCGCTATGGGAATAAGAAGGAACAAGGGCCGGCTTCCCCTGTAGTCGCTGCTGAAGGGCACGTGGGCGTCACAGCAGACGGGGCTGCCAGGGTTCCCCTCAGCACGCTGCTCCCCCAGGGCCTACACACTGTGCACAGACCTGCTGCCACCTCGCAGAGCACGTACCTGGGGACAAACGGGGTAGAGAAGCACCGAGCCAGCAAGGTCCTAAGGCCCTCTCACCCTAGAGAGACCCCAACCCCAACCCCACAGTCTGGAAGCTGGCCCAAGTTCCTCTGCTGCTCTGGACACATACAAAGCCAGAGAGGTTCCCAGCGAGCCAGCCCTCCTAGAAAAGGTAGCCCCTCACCCCGTCGTGCCCCCTTTTCCTCCCCTGCCCCCCGCTGTCAGTATCCCTGTGACCCTGTGTGGTAAGGGTGACCGTGGCTGTGTCTTGGGGCCTGGGAGGCCACCTTGGGGCATCTGGAATGTTCTGGCTGGTCAGCGTCTGCTTACCGGGTACTCAGGCCACCCAAGAGAGCCTGGGCTTCAGCATGGGTCCTGCTATCAGCTCAGCCCTTGGAGGGGTTCAAGACGGAGTTCAGCCAGGTCCATGTCACTGACTCCCAGCAGAAACACTGGACACCAGGACTCGGGTGGGGTCGGGGTCACACAGCCGCTGGCAGAGTGCTGTCCCCAGACTCCATGCTGGTCCTCTGCCCCCACCCCCCACCTAGTGCTTCCTCCCTCGACCGAGTTCATGTGTGAAGATTTGAGTCTTCGTGTCCTTGTCCTGTGACGAACCACACCGAGAAGCAGATGTGACTTGCTGAGTCCTTCAAGCAGGTCAACGGGATCTTGGGGTAACCCCGGTGGACCCCTAGACCTCAATAGTCCATGAAAGGTCTTAGACATCAACGACTCCAAGGGCACTCAAGGCAAGCGAGGCAGTCACGTGGAGTTCCTGATGTCATACGGCATCGTTGGAAGGAGAAGCGTGGCCGGCCCCTTCTCGGGGAGAGCCTTGGGCCTTCCCAACCTCCTCTGTGGAAGGGGGTTCACTGGAGAGCATTTGGCTGGCAGGGTGGTTGGCGCAGCTGACAGGGTGGCAGACTGAGCAGGCGGGGGCAGGGGTGGGACGGGGGCTGTGCCCGTCAGTATGGCTAGAGATGCAGAGCAACTGCCAGGTGCCTGTTTCCGGGAATGAGTGGGAAGGGGTGCACTGGACCAAGGAGGGAGCAGCCTGGAGGCACAGCCAATCAGCGTTCATCCTGGGGTCCCAGAGCAAGTGTCAGGGACACAGCATGTTAACTAAGCCTGGACGCTGGCTCCCATGCCCAGCTACATGTTCCAGTGGAACCTCGTGCACTGGCCCCTATCCCACCCACCAGCTACCTTCTGCCCTGCCCAAGGCTCAGGGACACCGGGGTGATTCGTGTTCTCTGCACTGGAGCAGGGCACTTCAGGCTGGGCAGCCGGTGCCAGGCCTCAAAGAGGAAGCACCTCCCAAGTGGGTTGGCCAAGAGGGAGGGTGGGCTTAATGCCAGGTTGCCTTCCTGGGCTGAGAGGAGGGGCAGGCAGGCCCTCCAGGCTGGCCAGGCACCCTGTGCAGCCTCCCTGGGCAGGGCCTCGCCCTGTGTGGCCAGGGGTCTGCCAGGACGTGCTCAGGACGCAGCGGGAAGGGGAGGCCCTCATTCAAGTCTCACAGCTGATGCTGGCCATGCAGGTGCCCTTCTGAGCTCGGCTCCCTGTGCAGCATCACAACAGAATTGTGCTGGCCCTGAGAGCTCCCCAAGGGCTCTGGGGAAAGCTCCAGATGTGAGGTGAAGGGCAGGGGCATAAAGAGCACAGATGTGCCCACTCCCGCATGGATTACAGCCGCCCACCGTGTACCCATATCACAATGCAGTTGTGTGCATGGACACAGACGCTTCCCACACATGCGCCCACGTAAGCAGATACAATTGTGTGTGTCACACACACAAAGCTTTGATCCCAAAAGTCTCCCCACTTGACACTCCTGGGAGAACATCAGCTCTGGTCAGAGGCAGCTAAAATGACAGCCCAGGTGACCTCCAGGAATACTTGTCCTGAACAACTCCCCAAAAGAAGTCAACACAAGTTCTAGAGCTAGAAGGCGCCGGGAGAGCAGCTGGCCCGACTGCCTCTCTGCTCAGGTGGGGGAGAAAACCTACGCCAAGGCAGGCGGGAAGGGCAGGAAGAGGCCAGGAGGTTCTAAGAGGGAGGACGCCAAGAGGCTGAAGGAGGTGGAAGGAAGCTAGGGGACCCGGAGGTTGGACGAGGCCAGGAGGCTGGCCCTGCACCAGAAAAACCTTGAAGGGCAAGAGAGGCCACACAGCCTCCTCATCTCCTGAGGAGGGCAAGCCTGAGGTATAGTCCCCCCTCTGCAGGCCTTGCCTTGGCACAAGAGGGTGCTGTCCTGCCTCAGGGGCGCCTTCTCCTCCAAAAGGTCTCCAAGAGGGCATGTAGTGGGTGCAAGGGGTGGGTGAGCAGGACGGTGCCCGGCCTCAATCAACAGCCCATACCAATAGAGCGCATCCTGGCACCTGCAGCAGAGACCACTGCCCTCCAGCCATTCTGACTATGATGGGAAGCTCTGCGTGGGGAATCACTAAAGTATGAGCATGCCTGCAGGGACACCTAGTTAAGAATGACTAATGTGGGGCTGGAGAGATGGCTTAGCGGTTAAGCGCTTGCCTGTGAAGCCTAAGGACCCCGGTTCGAGGCTCGGTTCCCCAGGTCCCACGTTAGCCAGATGCACAAGGGGGCGCACGCGTCTGGAGTTCGTTTGCAGAGGCTGGAAGCCCTGGCGCGCCCATTCTCTCTCTCTCCCTCTATCTGTCTGTCTCTCTGTGTCTGTCGCTCTCAAATAAATAAATAAATAATTTTAAAAAAATATTTAAAAAAAAAAAGAATGACTAATGTGCCCATGACCCCTCACGTCCAGGATGAGATGAGGACTGTCCCAATGCACAGGCAAGCTTGGGGAGAGTCTGAGAGCAGGGGAACACATTGGTACCTCCGGAGACCCGCAGGGAAGCCCCTCACTCAAGCCAGGAGGTTGGGACTTGGCGTGTTATGTCTGAACAAGGGCTCCCCATTGACTAATAGGAGCGGACTCAACCACAGCCAAAGGTTCAGGAGTACCCAGTGGAGGGGTGAGAGAGGCTGCTGGGGTCCTGGCAGAGCCAGCAAGCCCAGGACAGAGACATTACCAGTTCACTCTCCACAACACCCCTTTCCTGGAGGAGCAGCCTGTACACAGTAGGGCGCACTGTGAGCTTGTGGAATGACATTCCCGGGTTCCAGGCTAGTAGGACCATGGATAGATGCTTTCTTTTTGCAGTAGTTTGGTCAATATCAGAACCTTCCTCCACCCTATTATTTTTTTTTAATTTATTTTTATTTAGAGAGAGAGAGAGAGACAGAGAATTGGCACGCCAGGGCCTCAGCCACTGCAATCAAACTCCAGATGCTTGCACATCCTAGTGGGCATGTGCGACCTTGCGCTTGCCTCACCTTTGTGCATCTGGCTTACGTGGGATCTGGAGAGTTGAACATGGGACCTTAGGCTTCGCAGGCAAATGCCTGAACTACTAAGCCATCTCTCTCCAGTGCCCACCTATTATTTTTTGAGACGTAGTCTCTCTCTAGTCTTAGAGGTCACCACTGCTACTAGCCTAGCTAGCCAGTGAGCCCTGGGGACTCCCTACATCCACCTCTCTGGCACTGGGGTCACAGGCACATGTCACCACACCCAGCCCCGTGTGTGAGTGAAGGCATTCCCAACTCAGAACAAACGCTTGCACTCGCTGACCCATATCCCCGGCTCCAGTATTAATTTTTCTATAACTGGGAAAGTGATATAAAATAAGAGCTTTATTTTTTTTTCCATACAAATAACCCAAAAGGAATTGGGTCCACAAGAGCTTGCTCAGGCCCAGGGTCCAGCGAACAGGACAGTTAACAGGGACTCACCGCTTCGGGAGATGGCTTTCGAACCCCGGTCTGTTGCTGAGCATCTGTGAGGCCCCTGGAAGATTACACCAGAGCCTTGGCTCAGAAACTGATCAACACTCAAACTTCTCTCACGGTCAGGAGCAGACCTGACAGGAGAACGGGTCCCCGACAGCACTTCCTGCTCTGGCAAGGAGCTGGGGGATGAAAGCACCAGGAGGAAGTCAAGAAGCACAGCCATCAGACTGCACCCCCAAAGATGCCCAGGGCCCTTGGGGGCCCATCGCCCTCGCCAGCTTGGAGGGGAGCAGCTGAGTCTGGTCTCCTTAGGAAGATGCAGACTTTCTGGCTCAGGGACCAGGGAAGCGGGGCTCTAGGAAGAGAGGGGACAGTCGCTCGGCTGGCTTGCTTATGACCCTCCAGAACCACGGTTCCCAGCCCTTCCTGCCACTCTTGCTTTGCCCACATCACTGGCTCAGTGGGGGTGGGAGGGCATGGCTCTAGAATGTGGTAGAAAGTTCCCAGCTCCTTTCCTCCCTGACTCACCGAGCTTCAGAGACCACGGGAGGAAACCTCACCTCAGAGGGGCCAGAGAGAGGCCACCGGGGCCTGCAGCCGTTGCAAACCAACTCCAGATGCATGCGCCCCTTTGTGCATCTGACTGATGCAGGGAATTGAACCCAGGTTATTAGGATTTGAAGGCAAGCGCTTTAACTGCTGAGTCACCTCTCCAGCCCTCCTTCCCTTTTCCTAAGGAAGCCGATCTGCTCTTCTGGACTGGTGTGGGCTCAGAAATTTTCTCCTAAAAAAATATTTGGTGACAGGTTGGATGTTAGTGGCAGGTAAACCACAAGCAAACTGAAAATGTCATATGCTTTGGAGTCAGAAGCCAGTAGCAAAACCCCAGATCATGATCCAACGGACATGAATGGGCCAGAACAGATCAATAATGGGGTCAGAAGCAGACTCCTGGTTGTCAGGGGCTGAGGACAAAAGGAGTCTGTCCACGAAATGGCCTGGATATCCATGACCTCACAATGCCTGACACTACCTACACAAGACCATCATAAGAGGAGGAAAAGATCATGACATCAAAATAAAAGAGAGACTGATTGAGACAGGGAGGGGATATGATGGAGAGTGGAGTTTCAAAGGGGAAAGTGGGGGGAGGAAGGGAATTACCATGGGATATTTTATAATCGTGGAAGTTGTTAATAAAAATTTGAAAAAAATGTGTCTGTCAATGACAGCTTCGGGCACAGGGTCGCTTTTAAGTAATGAAATGTTCTAAAACTGGCCTTGAGCGATGTGAATATATGTAAACCCATCCATCATGTACTTTTACATGGGTGAATTGTATGAGTGCATGTAAATTACACCTCATTAAGTCTACAACCAAAATTGGGGCTGGGAAGATGGCTCAGTGGCTAAAAGCACTTGTTGAGCAAACCTTACAAAGGGAGTTCAGATACCCAGAAGACACACAAAGCCAGCCATAAACAAGGCACACATCTGCAATGCTAATGTGCCTATAGCAATAGGAGGCAGAATCAAGAGCATCCCAAAGCTTAGGGGCCAGCTAGTTTGGTGTTCTTGGCAGCAAAAAAAAAAAAAAGAAAGAAAGAAAGAGAGACCCTGTTTTAAACAAGGTGGAAGGCAACAACCAAATCCCAAGATTACTCTCTGACCTCCACACATGCCCTCTTGGTGGCCTGTTTCACAGTATGTGGTTTTTCATTTGAGATTTCAAGAGTCTAGTGTCTGTCAACACATAAGACACTTGTCGTCTGTAGAGACCAGTCAGTGTGCAGACCACAGTTTCTGCTACGTCCCCACCCGCCACCTGGTGGTCTTTGTCACCTGCTGTGCAGTCCTTCCTGCGTAAGCATCAGTACCCAAGCAGTGGCCATCTCCAGCGAGCACCATGGCCCTGCATGTCTCCAAGTGGGACTGTGGGATTAGGGGGCACGGTTTGCTCTGTAACCCACTGCGCCCTGCAGACCCGCTCACTGCTGGGTGCCGGGCACCAGGAGCAGCGCCACACTTTCTACTGCTCAGTTCTTACTGCGGTGTACTAATTTGCCGATACCAATTAGCAAAATTTATTCAGGTCATAAATTAATTTAGGCTATTGAAAATTCTATCTACAGTGCTGCGGAGATGGCTCGGTAGAGAAGAGCACTTGCAAGACAAGCACGGAGACCTGGTTATCCCCAAGTTCAATTCCCAAGAGCCCACATAAACAGCTGGGTATGGCCATGCATGCCTGTGACCCCGGTCCTGTGGGGAGTGGGGACAGGAGGGTCACCGAGGCTTCCTGGTCAGCCAGTCCAACCTGAGAAGGGCGGGGTTTACAAACAGCAGCTCCGAGTTCATCGAGAGACTCTGGATCAAGGAAAGGGCCCGGATGAGCAGTAGAGGGGCAACAGACGTTCTCCTCTGGCCTATGTAAGGGTGCAGCCCGGGCGCAACGTTTGTACACACATGCACATACACCATACATTCTAAACGAAGCATACGTGAAAGAAAGCACTTTACATACTGAGACCTTCTACTGTGTGAACCGAACATTCCCTTCACAGTGAAATGACTCGCTGAGCACTCAGGGAAAGAGGGAGAGAGAGAGAAGGAAGCGGCCCGGTCCTGCCTGTCATGGGCAACCAACCCAATCATGCTAGGAAGGATGGGTTTCATGGGTCCAGGGGCTGCCCTGACCCAGAGAGCCGACCTTGGCCATGCTGGGGAGGTTGGGGGTCATCACAGGTCACTATGGAAGAAGAAAGACCTGGGCCGGCAAGCAGGCGACCAGGCTCACTTCTGCAATGTGGAAAGACGTGCCGACGTCCCATGCCCCGGGTGTCCTGCTTTGCGTCTGCACCCACAGGAAGAAGTATGCTCCCTCTGCCTGCTTTGCTGGGCATTGCTCCAACCTCAGGCTCACAGTGGGGTCTTGCCCAGAGGGTCCCCACCAAGCTCATAGTTTCTACAGACTCCCCACTCAAAGTCTCCCCAGGCTTCACTTCTACACTCGGCAGTGGCTCCTGTGGGACCCTTGGCACAATTAAACTCGGCGTTGCTTGAGGCCAGCCAGGGTCACTCCTCTGCACGCCACGGTCGCACTAGAAGAGGAACTTAGGGACGGTTCCTATTTGACCCGGGCAGGTAACAAGAGATAGAGGACCGGAGGCTGCCCTCCCTGCTCTCTGAGCCTGCATCCTGCCGCGGGGATGTCACAGCCAAGCATGCTCCTAGAGGTGCCTCGGGAGTGGTGGGGACAGAGCCCAGGCACACAGGAAGTGAGCCTGAGAACTCTGTCAGGAAGAAACACAGACCCCAGAAGGACCCTCATGATGAAGCGGGCACTGCACTGAGCCAGGGCTGCAAGAGCCGGCGGGACCCACGTCCAGTCTGTGCCTCGCCCATGACGTAAGAAGCAACGGCTGCACATGGCCTCAGGCAATGAAACAAGTGCGGGACCCGGCTGCAGGAGCGGCGCCTAAGCTTTGCAACATGACTCCCTGACTTCCATCCCCAGCACCCAAGAAAATGAAGCACTTTCTCTAGCAATGCCATTCTACTTGTACACTTACAAGAGTGGAGAACAAGGTGGTCGGCTCTTACAGAGATCGCCACACCCGTGTTCACAGCACACCAGCAGATAATTAGCAACGTGCACGTCCATCAACAGGGGTGAGGGGAGAACAGGGTCTGTCCAAGCAGTGAGCTATCATTCAGCCTTGAAAAAAGGAAGGAGGCTCGGGGCTGGGGAGGTAGTTCTGAAGACCAAGAGCAGGCCTTGGAAGCATGAGGACCTGAGTCTATTCCCCAGAACCTACATAAAAAAATAAAGTCAGGGGCTGGAGAGATGGCTCAGCAGTTCAAGGTTCTTGTTTGCAAAGCCTGACAGGCTGGGTTTGATTCTCCAGTGCCCATGTAAAAAGCCACAGGCACAAAGTGACTCATACATCTGGGACTCATTTGCAAGGCCAAAAGGCCCTGACACACCCATTCTCTCTCTCTCTCTCTCTCTCTCTCTCTTTCTCCTTGCAAATACATGTTTTAAAGATTTTGTTTTTATTTACTTATTAGAGACATCAAGAGGGAGAGAGAGAGAATGGGTATGCTAGGGCCTCTAGCCACTGCAAATGAACTCCAGATGCACGTGCCACCATGTGCATCTAGCTTATGTGGGACCTGGAGAATTGAACCTGGGTCCTTAGGTTTCATAAGCATGCACCTTAACCACTAAGCCATCTCTCCACCTGCAAATCCCTATTTATAAAGTCAGACATGGTGGTGCATGCTTGTAAATCCAGTGCTGGGGAGGTGGAGACAGGAGGATTCCTGGGGTTTGCTGGCCAGCGATTTTAGCCTATGGGAAGCTTTAGGTTAATGAGAACCCTAGTGTAAAAAAAAAAAAAAAGGGCAGCATCTGAAGGGACGCCTCCCAAGGTTGTCCTTTGTCCCTCACATTCGCACACATATGTACACATGTGTGCACCTACCTTCCCAGACAGAAAGAAAAAATTCAGACGCCCCATTCAGTCTAGGTGGACCCTGAGGACTCCACGCTAACAAAAGGTCAATGCTGTAAGCGTCCATTGATATGAGGTCCTGAGAAAGGCAAATTCATGGGGACAGAAAGTACAGTGGGGGCCTCTAGGGGAAGGGAGTTAGTGCTGACAGGGACAGGGCCCCAGCTTGGAAGGTGAGAAAATTCCAGAGTTGGGCAGTGGCGATGGCTGCACTCTGAGTTCAGTGAAAAGAGATCCCTACGAGTGACAACTTTTCCATGGTGCATCACCGGGGGAGCAGGGAGAACACGGTCTGTCTGTTTGTCCAGATAGCAGGCATGGAGACAGAGTCCAGCCACACTGAAGGTGTGTCTGAGGACTGTGCCAGGAAGAAGGCCCGGCCCCTGAAGGACTCTTGTTCCATCCCAACCTAAGGAATAGCCAAGTGTTTCTGGGTATGGACATGAGCGTGTCTGCATGGTACAGCAAGCCCTGTGTGATCCAGTAACAGGAGGTGGCTTGGAGGGAAGACGGTCACCTTGTGCCCATGGAGACAGGCCCAAAGCCCCCACCAAGGAGTCCTGGAGGGGAAAGGCTCTCCTGCTCCCGAGGGTCAAAATCCCTAGATCTCTGCAGCGAGAGCTTGTATGTAAGGCAGCCGTAGAGGTGTGACTGAAGATGCCTTTGGTTTAAGGCTGAGTCTCTAAGCCCATGTGGAACGGTGAATGCCCAAATGCCAGGTGTGCAGTAAGGTCAAGGGTGCCACCAGCCCTCGTGAGTCAGTCACACCATGAGGGAGAAAGGGCTGGCGGAGCCAAGCAAACAAGAAACACGGCTGACAAGACCAAGGGGTAGCGACTGTCAAACCTCCCGAGCCAGCCAGCTCACGTGTCCTGAGGAGTCCTTCCTTGAGAACGTGTCCATAAAGCCCAGGTCTTCAATGACCTCCATGGCATTTCCTCCACCAACCCTTGTGGCCTCAGTACTGCCTGGCCCACTCCGCAGGGCCGAGAGGTCTCTAGTCCTCACTCAGAGAAGGCGTCTGCCTCCAAGGCTTGTATTCAAGGCCCACTCCCATGACCACACGACCACACTGTGTTTTCCTGCTGGGCCTCAGTTTCTCCCTTGTTAAAAGCAGAAGCTGGGGCCAGGGAGCTAGCTCAGTGGTTAACAGTGCTTGCTTGAAAGCCTGCCAGCTCGAGTTCAATCCCCCAGCACCCACAGAAAGCCAGACACAAAACAGTACATGCATTTGTGATTCCAATTACATACCTATAGTAATGGGAACTGGAGCCAGGGAACCCAGAAGTGCGAAGCCCAGCTGGACTGGCACAAAGGACGTAGCAGAAATGAAACAAGGGTGACCCTGTCTCAAGCAAAGGGAGTGGATGAACACCAGAGGTTGTCCTCAGGCCTCTGCAGGCGGGCCCCCACACACCACACACATCCACACACACGTATACAAAAACACACCGGAGTTGGGGTTAAGTGATCCTTGAGATAAAGCTGAGGTCCCCATTCTGTGATCTAGTACTTTCCAGGCTTTCTCCAGGAAGAAGAACTCAGGATTCCAGACATTTCTGAGCTGATGAAACAGCTTGTTTCCGGTGTGGGTAAGAAACAAATATGTCTAATGGCTGGGTCCCAGGAGTCAGCATCTGAGAGATAGGTGACAGCCCTCCCGGCCCTTTTTCTACACTCCACCTGTGCCTTAATACAGGCAAATGGCTTCAAGGGCCGTTGATGGAGGCCTCTTAATGGAACCAGTAAAGGCCAATCGCCCAGCAGCCTATCATGCTTTTGAGGGGGGAAATGAAGTCACAACTGGGCTCTGGGTTCAGCATTCTCCCAGCCCTGGGATCTCATTACCAGATGACTCCCTGAGATGGACAAGAGCAGCTGCTCCCTGGGGTGCCAACCACAAGCTTGGAAGCTGCCCCTCCCCCACAGCGCAGAGCATGAAGGGAGGCTCACACCTCTCAGCAGCCCTGAGTCTGGAACAAGCACAGGACACTGCATGGGGCACTGTACCCAGAGCAAACATGCCCACTTAAAAGAAAACACAGGGCTGGAGAGATGGCTTAGCAGTCAAGACACTTGCCTAGCCTAAGAACTCATGTTCGAATCTCCAGGTCCCACATAAGCCAGATAGATGCACAGTGACGCAGGTGCGCAGTGTCACACGTGCACACAAGGGGGCGCATGTGTCTGGAGCTCATTTGTAGTGCCTGAAGACCCTGGCAGACTCATTCTTTCTCTCTCTCTGTCTCTTTCCCTCTTTCTCAATCTTTCAAAATAATAATAATAGCAAGCCAGGCATGGTGGTGCACGCCTTTCATCCTAGCACTTGAGAGACAGAGGTAGGAGGATTGCTGTGAGTTCGAGGCCACCCTGAGACTACAGAGTGAATTCCAGGTCAGCCTGGGCTAGAGTGAGACCCGACCTCGAAAAACCAAGAACACAAAAGCCAGCATAGAAGGAAGGAATCCCAAGTGACCCAGTGCCCAAGAAGACAAGCCACTGTGGCCCTGCAGCATCCTGAATGGGCCCAAGCCTAGTGCTTAAGGTCAGCACCAAGTGTTTATCATTAAATAACCAGAATGTTTGTTGTTAAGACAGGGCCTCATGTAGCCCAATTTAGCCTCAAATTTGCTGTGTAGTCAACGATGACCTTGAACTTCCTTATCCTCCTGCCTCTACCTCCTGAGCTCTGGGATCCCACCCAAGAGGGAACACACTGACCTACAGCCTAAGGGACAGTCCAGGGGAAGCGCTGGGAGTCACAGGCATGCACCTCTTAGCTGGGACACTCCTCACCACTGCCTGGGATCAGCAATCACCTTCGTGCAGGGATTCAGGGTCCCAGGCCACTTCCAAGTATGTGCCACCATCCTGAGGTTTCCAGGGGTCCTGGTTTCCTTCAACCACAGCCCAACGGGACAGAGGTGCCAGCCATCGCTCTCGCTCCCAGTCCATCCCAGAGACAACTAGTTCCGGAACCCCGCTTACAGTCAGTGGGCTGAAGAGCAGAGCCTATCCAAGCAGCCCTTCCTGGCAGCAAGAAGGTCCCATGAGGGGATTACGACTCGGGTGGGCATCCAGCCAGCAAGACACCCCAGAGCAGAACTCCCAGAGTGCCCAGGCAATGGGCGGCGCCCACACAGCTCGTGAGGAAGCCGGCTCTGTCTGCAAAATCGGGCTGTGGCCGTGAGATTGCAACTTCCTTCCCAAGAGAGGAGGTCACAGGACTGTCATCTACACATTTTCTCCCCTTTCATGTAGCATTGAACCCTAGAGAGTTGCCACAAGGCTCTATATGTCCTGTTGATAGTAACTAACAAAGAGTGGTGGCAAGACAGTGACCCAGATACCCAGGGGGACACCACCCCACCTCCACAGCCAAGCCATAAAGCAGGAAGCCCCTGACATGAAGGGACCCTGACTCAACAAATGTAGAGAGAAGACACAGAGACGTGGACTAAACGCCACACTCAAGCCTTCTGCCTGGCATGCCACACGAGGAGCCATGGCACAGACAGTCCAAGCATGGCTTGTGACTGGGATTTACCTCCCACGTGACACCCGCGCAGGAAGAGCACCAGGCTGAGGGACAGACTGGGGACAAAATTCCATGTGATATGACCAAGCTACAGCACTCCTAGGCATATATCCAAAGGACTCGTCTCAATTCCTTAGAAGCACGTGCTCAACCATGTTTATTGCTGCTCAATTTATAATAGCTGGGAAATGGAACCAGCCTAGATGTCCCTCAACTGATGAGTGGATAATGAAGATGTGGCACATTTATACAATGGAGTTCTACTCAGCGGTAAAGAAAAATGAAGTTATGAAATTTGCAGAGAAATGGATGGACCTGGAAAGTATTAGGTAACCCAGGCCCAGAAAGCCAAGCGCCACATGTTCTCTCTCATATGTGGATCCTAGCTACACATGACTGGGCTTCTGCGTGAGAATGAAAATACTTAGTAGCAGAGGCCAGTAAGTTGAAAAGGAGACATAAAGGGTGGAGAAAGGAAGGGAGGAGGATACTTAATAGGTTGATATTGTATATATGTAATTACAATGATTGTAATGGGGAGGTAATATGATGGAGAATGGAATTTCAGATGGGAAAGTGTGGGGGTGGGGAGGGAGGGAATTACCATGGGATATATTTTATAATCATGGAAAATGTTAATAAAAATTAAAAAATAAAAATAATAAAAAAAAAATTCCATGTGACACCAGCCCAGCCCCTTCCTGCTCTTAGCACTGTCGCCAGCCAGCTGGAGACATGGAGGCAGGAGACACAGGAGGTGCCCCTGGCTGTCACCGGCCATCCCTGGATTGCTGAGCACATCGTCTCTCCTCCCGCGGGACCTCGTACTTTCCCAAGGCCCCCGTCACTCAGCGCGGGGGCTCAGCGCCTCCTCCAGGGTCCCAGTCCGCACCAGCGCCCGCTGACAGCCCGCTGCACCTCCTTGCCCTGTTCCGAGGTCCCTGTTGCCAGAAAAGAAACACCAGGCCTTCGGGAAATGCCCGCCTGTGCTGAAAACACCACACAGAAGCGAACAGGGGAAGTGTCCGGCTTTTGCAGCTGCACAGGACAGTTCGCTGTAGCGGGCACTTCCGTGGGCGGAGGGCCGTGCCTTGTGCCCACCGCCGCCCTACCCAGCCTTCGCACAGTTCTATTTTAGCAGCTTATGGTGCGCCTATGTTTCCCAAGCGCGGCTTGCGTATGTGTATTTCTATACCCCATTCCCTCCATGGAGGCTTCTGAGCCTTGGAAATGGCACCTTATGCAGATCAAGGGCTCCTCCATCTGCTTCCCATAGTCCCCACTTCCCCTTAATAACCTGTTTTAGGGGATGCCATAAATGCAGCAGATGATGGGACTTTATTTTTGTAAACCCAGTTGGTCCTGGAGTGCTGGCAGCCACAATAATAGAAGAGTATGCCTGTTACCGCCTCAGGTGCCTCGTTAAAGTGGCTGAGCAGGGGGAGGGGTCCACACTGCGGAGGGAGGGCAGCTGGGGTCCCTGCAGAGAGGCACACCGGGGCTGGTCCTCTCCTCTCCCTGGCCCCTCTATCTCTCTGTCTAGGCAGTGATTGCTGTGGGTGGAACTGTGTCCCCTAGAAGGCTACACTGAAATCCTAACCTCTAGTTGCTTTGACCGTGACGTATTTGGAAATGGGGTCTTTGTCGATTGCATTAAAATGAGGTTGTGTTGGAGTGGGGGGGGGGGGAGGGGTCCTTAAACAATATGACCTGTGTCTTTACGAGGAGAGGACACAGAGTCCCCCTCAGGATTGAAGGCTAAATGATGCCGGAAGCAGCAGCTAAGGAAGGAGGAGAGGTGAGCTGTTCCCTAGGATTTCAAAGGGAACATGGCCCTGCTGACACTCCCCCTCCTGGCCTGTCCCCTCTGCGGAGAGCTGCCCTGCACCATGCCCATCTCAGGCTCTAGCCAGAGGCGGGTGGCCACAGCCAGGGCAGAGCCCAGTCACAGACAACAGTGTGCTGTATCTCACAGCCATCTTGCTCTGGATTATGAGGCCAGATTAATCTGCAGGCAATGCTGGTGCCTCGGAGAATATCCGGCCACAGGCTTTCCTGTAAAGGGCCGGACCATAAATCTTTTAGGCATCGTGGACCCAGCTGTCTGTGTCAGAGCTACTCCGCTATGCCACGCTCATGCCAGGCGCCTGGATGGCACGCCTGGAGATGTGGGATTTGGAAGAAAGGTTTGCACAGCTCAGAGGGCATGGCCTGGATGCCTGTGTATTTTGCCACCTGCCTCAGCAAAATGTCACAGAGCCAGAGTGTCCCTGGCCTCCAGTCTTCAGGTCTGGAAGGCAGATTACCTGCCTAAGGAGAGCTGAGACCAGTCACTGCTCTGTGTGTGGTTGGGGGAAGGGCGGTGATATATCAAATGGTCACTTCCTGACACCATGTCCCTTAGCTTCTCTCGTTGTTCTGGGCTCTATGAATAAACACACCCAGGTGCTCTTCCTTTGGCCACAGCGGATGTGTCCACACAAGGTGGGAAGTCAGACATATGCATGGGCCAGAACTGTGCCTCCTCCAAGCTAGACCTGGGACACAGCTGCCCTGGTACTAGTGGACAGAATTCTGAGTTGGGATGGAATCTATCTGTGAAATTCTGCAGCAAGGGGCCACTCAGCCCTATGACAAGGAGCAGAGTTGGGAGACAAACTGTCCTGGTGAGTCTGAGCTCTGGGGCCACAGAGACAAATGAGACAGTGTCCTAGAGCTGGGGGCACCATGATGCCACCTGGTAAGTCCTGGTGACTTATGGGAGAGCCCTGGGGCTGGGGCTGGAGCCTCCATGGCAGTAGCTTCCATGAGGCCGGTGGTTCGGTGACAGATGGGTCCTAAGCAGCATAATGCTTGGTGGTATGGCCTTTGTCGTGTGGAGTAGAGGGTGTCTGGTACCTCCCGACCTAAGGCCCTTCTCGGTGCCGGCCTTCTCCCTTGGGCTTGCCATCAGAGCTATTGACGCCTGCACGTGGCCACCCAAGAAGGAACTGCACAGGGCTGCCTGGCATTTCCAAACCCAGGCCCCGTGCACACTGGGCTTGCCCACAGGATGAAGAAGGCCCAGAAAGATCTGCAGAGCAGGTGCCCCTTCCCTGCCATCCTGTGCTGGTTGACCCCCACACACACCCAGACCTCACGGAGGCTACCCATGGACATGGAGACAGGCAGCTTGGGAAGTAGGCACAGTCCGGGAAGCAGCGGCCGCCCTCCTCGGCATCTACGGCAGCTTCACGCTTAAGCTGTCAGCTTAGGCCATGCACCCTGTAAATTCAGAGCACGCGGTGGCTGCTGCCCGCATGCATCTGAGTGCACTAGACAAACGGGTCTGCGGGCCTTCGCACCAGCACCCCGCAGCCCAGGCGGTGCTCTCTGGAGGCAGGGAGCCAGAGTTACCAGGCATGGAGGCCTCTGACCCTGGGGACAAGCACCAGCCCAGCAGGCTTCCCAAGAGAACCCCTCCCCTTCTCACATTTGCCTAAAAATAAAGCCCCTCCTGGCACACATCCGCCCAGTCTCCCCAGAGCATAAGCTTCTTAGGAACCTAGAAAAGGAAACTGCCATACCTCAACCCAGCCCAGATGGCTTCCTGAGAAATCTATGTCCCAACAGTTTGTGTGACTCCAACCCTGTCCTCAGCGCTCATCTCTAAGTCAGTGTGACCTGCCCGCACAGACTTCAGGGGAGGCCAGAGCCAACCCCTCCTGCATGAACGAGGCAGCATTGTCCTGCAGCCCAGGGTCCTAGGTGATCTGCACTCAGCTCAGGTGCCACTGTGCTGGGCTCAGGACCCCAGGGTGCCCAGGACTGAATACAAACGGGCCCTGCGGGGGTCTGGGGCTGGCTTCTTTGATCCCTAGGTTTAATTGCCCTTTACCTTTCACCTGACCTCCCCAGTAGGCACAGGGTCCTCAGGGCGGAAGAGACCCCATGGAATGGATCTGAGCCTGCAATCACAAAAGAGGGTACAGAGGGACAAGCGAAGCCTGTGTCCCAAAGGCGGTGGGGGTGGGGGGTTCGCCCACAAAGGAGCCATGCTAGAGGCAGGGGCTCCAGACAAGGCCTTGTGGGCCAGAGAGTGGACTGCATGAGACCCGAGCAAGGCGGGCAATACGGGAAGATGGTTTCCACGCTGACGAAAAGCGAGGAAGAAGTTTATAGCCGAAAGACCCAGCTGACAGCTGGTGAAGAGGACACGGGTGGGGAGGAGGGCACGGCGGGGCACAGATGGGAGGCAGAGGGAGGGAGGTTATACAGGTCACTGATGAGGGGCCAGGCCCTTGGGCAGGAGGTGCCGATGCCACACAGAGCCTGCTTTCCAAGAAAGGCCTGCTGGAGCCTCAGCATCTGGGCCCCTCTTGACAGTGGTGGGAACAGGCGTGGGGCACAGTCACGGGCACAGAATCCTGGCACACAGGCTGCGACTATTAAAAGCCTATGCGTGCTGTGGGCGGGCTGGGAAGGGGCGGCTCCTGCTGAAATGGCCTCAGGCAACCTAGTGGTGAATGGCAGCTGCTACCTGGAAGCTCCCCCTCTCCCCCGGGGCCTGAGGGGTTGGGGCAGCAGTTGGGGATGCTGGGGGCAGGGGAGGGGGGTCCAGCTGGATTGCCCATCCTTAACAGGGAAGGAATCAGAGGAAGGTACCAGAGCGTCTGCCCTCTTTCTACCCAGAGGCAAAAATACCCCCAAGGGGAAGTAGGCATGGTCACTTGTTCTAGGAAAGGGAGGAGGGGCGGCGGGATTCAGAGTAGTTGCTAAGCATGCTCTGGTGGGATTTGAACCCCACTGTGCTATTTCATTTCGGACACACAGGGCCCTCTCAGCGTTTCCCTCACAGGACAAGCTTGCGGCCCAGTAAGCTGCGCTGCCCGTCCTTCCCAGCCAATACAGACGCAACACGATGCCCTCTTCCTTGGGGAACCTGGCTCAGCCCTTAGGACCCCTCCCAAGGCCACACCTGTCCATGCCCACACACTCCCAGCCCCAGCCAGCCCTGGTCACCCACCGGCTGATGGTTGGACAGAGTAGAAGTACTGGGGTCCAGGGTGGAGAGAGACACACCCAAGCACCCCACCCGATTCTCACCTCCAGGGCAGGCCTCTTTTACTGGGTTGAAAATATCTACAAAAACATCGCACACACTAAACCAGCATTGGTCGCTTGGCCCAGGGTGTCCAGGCCCAAGGGGATGGATGTCCAGTGATAAGGAGAAACATTATTAATGTCCCCCCCCCCACACACACACACCCTCCACCTACCCAGGGGACTCCAGGGACCAAGCAGGAGCCATGCAGCCCAGGAAGAGGCCCCAGGCCACCTCTGGTCAGGAAGTCCATGCAGCCTTTGGCAAGACCTGGTTCCAAATTTTTCCTTATTATAATAGTTATACATATTCACTGCAGAAAATTTAGTAACTACGCATATGCAAAAAGAAAATAAAAATAACCCATCCTCCCACTAACCCAAAATAACTGGTGTTAACATTTTAGGCATACATACACTCCCAGACTTTCCTCGGCATAGAGTATGTATTTTTGGTCCCAAGTGGGTGCATACTGTACATCCCATTTGGTAACTCGTCTCCATTTACATGCCGCGCCAGGTCATTAAGTGTTCCTCCACAGCGTCACTTTGCAGTGGCCGGATTAGTGAAGGGGTAATAAAAGATGGTTGGGGACAATTTTATAATGCAAAAAAATCGTAATTAAGCATTAAATATGAAAATGCCCTTTGGAATCTCTCTCTCTCTCTCTCTCTCTCTCCCTCTCTCTCTCTCTCTCTCTCTCTCTCGCTTTAGCCCGAACTCTACAATCTCACAAAACCAAAAATGTCCTCTGACTAAATGGCTTGAGGTCCCAAGCAGCTGACCTCCCAGAAAGGACAAAGTTGTTCATGGTGTTTCTGAGACTTCCAGCCTGCCGTGGTCTGGCAGCAGGCTGGAGGGTCCACGTGAGTGGCAGGCACATGGGGGTCTCACTGGCTCATATCAACTCTGCCAAGAAAGAGCAAGGCACGCCGCCTGCCCAAATATGGGATGGGCGCTCTGGGGGTGGGGGTATGCAGCACGCGCCACGTGGCCTGCAGGGGTTAAGAACCACCACGGCAGCACTCGGGAAGCAGAGGTAGGAGGATCGCCATGAGTTCAAGGCCACCCTGAGACTACAGAGTTAATTCCAGGTCAGCCTGGACCAGAGTGAGACCCTACCTTCAAAAACCAAAAAAAAAAAAAAAAAAAAAGAAACACCAAGGGTAAGAGCCCTGGAGGCTGCTTGGAAATCCAGGAAGGGGAACCCAGAGCGGGCACCAGATCCCTGGCCCCGTGAGAGCGGACAGCGATGTCCCTGAGAGAAGTGCGTGTTGGTGCCATGTCTCTGCTGCCAGGCATCTGTGCCTTTCTGGTTCATTCGACTTTATTTCTCTCTGTGCCTCCAGGAAGGGCTCTTAGGGAAATGACAACCTGACCTGAACAGAAGATAGGCAGTGGGGATTTCTGCCCATACAGAAGTCAGTTGATAGGTGCCCAGGAGGCTGGAGCTGGTGAGAACAGCACCAGGGCCTCAGGGTACAAGACTTCTGGAGTCCCGGCTTTAGAGGACTGCCATTCAGGCATCATGATCCCCGAGTGCTCCCCCTTCCACCCCCCACCCTGGAATCTGCTGGCATGCTTTAACTGTAGCCAGTGGAAGCCGGAGTCTGCCGTTGATGCCGCAAGCAAGCTGCGCTGCGTGCCAGCAGTCCAGGATGGCCTGATCTGGGGGCCCATCAGCTGAATCCCACAGTCTGGCTAGATCTATAAATACATTCTCCTTTTTGTAAAATAAGCTCTATGTCATTTTAAATTAAAACTTGAGGCATGGGCTAGAGAGATGGCTTAGCAGTTAAGGCGCTTGCCTGCGAAGCCTAAGGATATATGTTCAACTGTCCAGGTCCCACATAAGCTAGGCGCACAAGGCGACGTAAGTCAGATGCACAAGGAGCAAGTGCAAGGGCACACATGCACACAAGATGGCACACATGTCTGAACGTTAATTGCAGTGACAGGAGGCCAAGTGTGTCCACTCTCTCATAAAAAAATTACAAAAAAATCTTAAGATGTATAGACCTTTTGCCTCAGTAATTTTACTTTTGGGGTTTTCTCCAAGGAAGCTTTAAGTACCAGACAAACCTGTAATGGGTGACAATGGATATACAGTGGCTACAGACTGGAAACTTTCGTCATTATCAGTCAGAGGCACACCGGTGGGAAGCTGGGTTTGGGAAGATACAGAGGAACTCTTGGTTTAACACCTGACAACCTTTTGTTGTCAGCATTAACAGAGTGAGGGGCTAGGGTGTGACCCAGCTGATAGCATGCTTGCCTGCCTGGCATTCTCAAGGCCCTGAGTTCTATCTCCAGCTTTGCACAAGCTGGGCACAGCGTGGAACACACCTGTAATCCCAGCACCTGGAAAGTGGAGGCAGGAGGACTAGAAGTTCAAGGTCATCCTTGGGTACATAGGGCATTCAAGGGCAGCCTCAGATACATGAGACCTTGCCTCAAAAAAAAAAAAAAAAAAAAACACAAAAGCTAAAAGGATTAGTCTTATATTCATGCAGCTGCATTTTTTTTAATTTTTTTAATTTATTTATTTGAGAGTGACAGACACAGAGAGACAGATAGAGGGTGAGAGAGAGAATGGGTGCACCAGGGCTTCCAGCCTCTACAAACGAACTCCAGACGCGTGTGCCCCCTTGTGCATCTGGCTAACGTGGGACCTGGGGAACCGAGCCTCGAACTGGGGTCCTTAGGCTTCACAGGCAAGCGCTTAACCGCTAAGCCATCTCTCCAGCCCCTTTTTTTTTGTTTTTGTTTTTGTTTTTCGAGGTAGGGTTTCACTGTAGACCAGGCTTACCTGGAATTCACTATGTAGTCTCAGGGTGGCCTCGAACTCACGGCGATCCTCCTACCTCTGCCTCCCGAGTGCTGGGATTAAAGGCGTGCACCACCACACCCAGCTCGCAGCTGCACTTTTAAAAAAAATATATTAATTTGCAAGCAGAGAGAGAGACAGGCAGAAAGAATAAGTGTGCCAGGGCCTCCAGCCACTGTGAACAAGTTCTAGGTATATGCACCACTTTCGTACATCTGACTTCACATGGGTATTGGGGAATCAAACCAGGGTTGTAAGGCTTTGCAAGCAAACACCTTAACCACTGAGCAATCTCTCCAGCCTAGGATTTTTTTTCGATAACTAAGGAAGTAGCTTCTCTCCCACCACCATCACAGGCAGGTAGGGTTACCAGGGTCAGACACTGAGTGAACCCCTGGCTCCAACGGCACCCTAGAAAAACAGCACAGCTTCTTCTGTTGTTCGTCCCACGCAATCTTCAGTGTGTACTTGGATTTCAAAGAAGACTGTGGGCTGGAGAGATGGCTTAGCAGTTAAGGCGCTTGCCTGTGCAGCCTAATAACTCATGTTCAAATCTCCAGGCCCCATGTAAGCCAGACACACAGTGACGCAAGCACTCAAGCAAGGTTGCACATGTGCACAAGGGGGCGCACACGTCAGGAGTTCAGTTTCAGAGCCTGAAGGCCTTGGCATACCCATTCTCTCTCCCTTTCTCTCACCCTCCTTCTCTGTCTTCCTCGAATAAATAAATTAATTAATTAAAGAAGAAACAAAACGTTTGTTTTATTCATCTGAAGTGCAAATGTACCTGGGCCTCCTGGGTTTTATCCGGCAACTCCAGGGACAGGGAGGAGATGGCTTCAGTCTCCACAATTCTGGTTCCCGGCTGCCTCCTCTCCTCCTGCACCCGCGTGCCCATCACGTCTTGCCATTGTCTTGGCACTCACATGCGCACTCATCTGTCTCCTCCACCACCCCTAAGGGGACAGTTGTGGACCTGAGCAGAGAGCGTTCCGGAACATTCACATCCACCATGGTACTGACATAAGAGGTGAAGCTTCCTTACGCTGCGGGAGCGCAACCGTGCCTGGCACAAGGCAGGCAGCAAGCACATGGGGATGGTCTGAGGGAAGCCCAGAGGCAGGCAAACTGGCATCACCCTGTTAAGGCGTGGGGCATAAGCTGGCTCCCTCAGTGGGCTTGGCAGTGTCCCCCACTTCTCCGCCATGGTTAGCGGCTGCTCCAGGAGGCCGTCTGCATAGGCACACGTTCCTCTGTGTTCCCTTTACAGCCACGACGTGCTTGTACCAGCTCAGACAGAGGAAGGTGGACCCTAGTGGGAGCTGGAGACCTTGGCCAGATTACAGGCCACACAGACTCCCGAGCCTCAGTGAAGTCAGATAATGTGTCCTCAAAGGAATCCCCAAGCGTTTCTGTACAGGGTGCCAACAGCCTTCTCCCTCCAGAGTGGGATACTGAACTTCAGTTCAGAAAGTCCACCCTTGACTTTGGCGGGACATGTGGCTGCTAAGGAGCACTCCTTAGGTCCTTCTCCTGAGAGCCCAGGGACTCTGTGGGCCCAGGCACCTCCCCTGGAATCACTGCGCAGCCTATACGCAAGCCTCGTGGTGGAAAGCGCAGACACAACATTACCACCACAGCCCACACCGGTCTTTGTCAATTACGCTCCAGTATTTGAGCCCTAACCAGCTTTAAATTGAATCAGGACAGAATCATTAGAATAAAAAGAACCCAAGCCCCAGCCTTTCAATTCTAGCCCTGGAAAAAAAGTTATACATTTCATAATGGCCTTCTACCCCATAATGAACAGGAAAAATAAATTAGATTCCCGGCTAAGGGTATATTTATGCAATTTCATTATGTGCCCATGAGCAAGCCTGGTTTTCACCAAGATAAAAATGAGCTCTCAGAAACACTCGCACTAAATAAATGGAGTGATTTAACAGCTTAACGGGGAGCGTGGAAGAGGAACCAAAGGACAATGTCAAAAATGGAAAAATAAAAATAAGAGCCCGAGATACACCATCCTGTGCCGCCCGAACACCGCCTGTGGCAATTGGAGCCAGCTGCCTGTGGCAGTGAGGAGGCCTGTCCCCTGAGGCAGCCACTCTGTCTTCCACACTCCAGTGGGGTCCTAAAGCCAAGAACTGCAGGGGAACACAGACAGGGACCCTCGGACATGAACCCTGCTGTTGGCTAAGCCTCTGAGGTGCTTTCTATAGCCCCTTGGGTGGGTCTAAAACCGGACCTCTTGTGTAGGTAAACACTCCTCAACTGGAACCTTCTAGAAGCTCCTCTCTGTTCTGTTTTGCTACCAGATGTTGGATGGATACAGTTTCAGGGGTTGAAGGAACTCTTCCACCCTGAGGTGACCAGGCAGGCCAGGGTACACAGTGTTTCCTCCAGAGCCCCTCCGCCACCCCACCTCTGTGCACGCATGCACAAACACACACACACGGCCCTTGTTTCTATGTTTGTGTGTGTGTGCACGTTCATGAAAAAGTGCATGTGTGGGGATGTGCACATGTGTGCACACACATTTGGAGGTTATAACCTCAGGGTTACTTCAGAAAGGCTGTCCACTTTTTTTTTATTTTTTAATTTAAGAGAGATAGACAAGACTTAGTCTGGGTGTGCCAGGGCCTCCTGCCATTACAAACAAACTCCAGATGCATACACCACTTTGTGCATCTGGCTTTCTGTGGGTACTGGGGAATCAAACCCCAGGCCATCAAGCTTTGCAAGCAAGTGCCTCTAACTACTGAGCAATCCTCTGCCCTGTCCACCTTTGTGAGGCGGGGACAATCAGACTAATATTGGCTGGCCAGTGGACCCCAAGGATCTTCCTGTCTTAGACTCTCCAGGTCCGGGATTACAGATGTGTAGCACCATGCTTGGCATTTTATAAAGGTTATAGAGATCGAACTTGGGTCCTGTGCTTTCGAGGAAAGCACTTTACTGACTGAACTGTTCCCCCAACTCCCAGTGTTTCTTTCTGTAGAAACAAAACCATGTCCCCTGCTGCCTTCAAACTCTCTTGCATGGACTTTGTTTTTAACGTGTTGTTTCTTTTTTTTTTTTTTATTTGAAAGTGACACACAGAGAAAGAGGCAGATAGAGAGAGAGAGAATGGGCGCGCCAGGGCCTCCAGCCACTGCAAAGGAACTCCAGACGCGTGCGCCCCCTTGTGCATCTGGCTAATGTGGGACCTGGGGAATCGAGCCTCGAACCGGGGTCCTTAGGCTTCATAGGCGAGCGCTTAACCGCTAAGCCATCTCTCCAGCCCACGTGTTGTTTCTTATGTTATTCTCCAAAACCTCTCTGTGAGAGGCGTTCGAAGGGTGACACAATAATGGGTTATTTTTAGTTTTCTAATGGATACTTGCGTAGCCAGAAGGTCTTTTCCAACACCTCTGGGGGTGCTGCAGTGGGTTACACTCAGAATGGGGCAGTTCAAAGACCCCTCCAGAGGCCAGTGTCTCACTTCTGGGTCACCCTTAGCAGATATACCAAGGGGCATTCTGATGCTATAAGGAGAAGCTATAGAACAGGTTTCCACGTCATGGAGTGTGAGTCACGGGGCTCTGCAGGGGTATTCCCCACTTCCTGTGTGAGAAAACTGGGGATCAAGGAGACTAGCCCAGGGCCCAGCTCCACGGTGGGGAGCTGGGCTCAGATCAGTCTGCCCAGGGAAAGTATTGTGCCAGCCACATTGGAAATTCTAAATGTACTTTTATTCTATTTTTGGTTGTTCGAGACATGGTCTCACATAGCTCAGGTCAGCCTCCAATTCATTGCGTAGCCAAGGCTGGCCTTGACCTTTTGACCCTCCTGCCTCCACTTTTGAAATGCTGAGATTACAGGGCACCCAGCACTGAGTACCCACTTTCTTTAGAAACAAGCATGTTTTAAAATTTAAATAAGCGGGCTGGAGAGATGGCTTAGCGGTTAAGCGCTGGCCTGTGAAGCCTAAGGACCCCGGTTCGAGGCTCGGTTCCCCAGGTCCCACGTTAGCCAGATGCACAAGGGGGCGCACGCGTCTGGAGTTCGTTTGCAGTGGCTGGAAGCCCTGGCACGCCCATTCTCTCTCTCCCTCTATCTGTCTTTCTCTCTGAGTCTGTCGCTCTCAAATAAATAAATAAATAAATAAAAATTTAAAATTTAAATAAGCATGAGATATCAGAGGAGAGAATGGACTACTTGGTAAAAGGAAGGGGCTCAGTAAGAGGGCGTGGAGGGAACAATGAGGAGTAATAGAAGGGGATTACTATCAACTATGTCATATTAACCTATAAAAATTCTCAAAAAATGAATTTAAGAATTTTTAAACCATTTAAAAAAGTTAGATATAAGCAAAAAGGTGAATTTGATTTTAACAATGCATTCCGCTGATCCCAGAAGCCTCAAACTATAGCACAGCCATGTGTAGCCCATGTAAGGCCATGTTCCTGAGATGTCTGTGTGCTGAGTGCAAAACCCACGGGCACCCGGGTTTCCCACTTACTGCTCAGACAAGGCAGGCTCTCCCACGGGGCTGGTGGCTGCCCTCCTGGCCCAGGCATGTACAGAATCCTTCATGTCCCCTGGTTTCAAACACAAAAACAGCCACAAGCCTAAAAGACAAGGACCTGCCGTAGGGACCCAGCATGTGGCAGCTGGCTGGGAAGGAACCATGGCGACCGCGTAGAAGGCATGACTTCCACCTTCCCAAAACCACTGTGCAGAGATCCTGAGCCAGGGCAGTGGAAACGGCTTGCAACTCTGAGTACCTGAGTTCAGATCCCCAGGCTCTGTGTAAAGGCTATTTGAATGTGGCAGCATGCCCGTGGCAGGAAGTAAGGTGCAGACAGGGGAGCCCCCCAGAAGCTTGCCGAGTGATTAAGAGCAACAAAAGATCCTGCCTCACACCCATCAGTTGTCCTCTGACAGCCACATGTGCAGCAAATTAGTATCAAGAGATAAATATTTCTTTTTAAAAATCCTGAACCCCAGGCTGGAGAGATGGCTTAGCTGTTAAGCGCTTGCCTGTGAAGCCTAAGGACCCCAGTTCGAGGCTTGATTCCCCAGGACCCACGTTAGCCAGATGCACAAGGGGGCACACGCGTCTGGAGTTCCTTTGCAGTGGCTGGAGGCCCTGGCGCGCCCATTCTCTCTCTTTCTCTGACTCTTTCTCTCTGTCTGTCGCTCTGAAATAAATAAATAAAAATAAACAAAAATTAAAAAAATAAAAATAAAAAATCCTGAACCCCCTCCTCCGTGCCCTTACCTAACACTCTCTCCCCTGGGACCTAAGAATGGCACAAGTGCCGCGCTGCACCCTCACAGCAGCCCCGAGGGGCAGTTTCACCATCACTGTGACTGACAGAGGCTCAAACAGGGAGGCCTACAATCCCAAGGCAGGCCCACGACCAGCAAGACCCGAGGGACCACAGGGAACCCCCAGCATGCCACAAGCAGGCACCACCATGTGCCCCCACAGATCAACTTGTACAACCCCTGGCTACTCAACCCAACGCAGAGCAGAGGCCCTCCGGCCAGCTTCAACCTCGCCCCTCCCCTTTGCCAAGGCCTTGGGGGGAGGGAGGGAAGGAGAAGGAACACAAGCGAGCAAATAAATAAATCTAGCTCAGGAAGAGAAATGGCGCCGGGAGGAGGTGGGTGTGGGCCAACACCCCAGTCTCGGGTCCAAAGCCGCGAGCTCATTAGCACAGATGGAGATGGAGGCTCCCCACAGGACAGCTCTTGGCTATGGCCCAGCAAACGTTCAGAGCCAGGGGTCGACCTGGAAAGGCATGGCCAAGGTGGGCAGAACAGGGCAAGGAAGGATGTGGGGGGTAGCCAGCCCGGATGGGGTTCATCCCAGGCAGACCGAGAAAGAACCCCACAGGCCAAACGATAAGCATGTGCCATGAGGACACTGATAGGCAGAGGGCTTCAGCGCGCCACTCGGCACCCGGACGTGCCACCCCCCCCCCTCGCCCTGTGGGGCTCCTGCTCCACCTTCCTGGTGGCCTGTGAGTGGCCACGGTGGCTTGACTGTGCAGGGGAGGAAGCCAGGCACAGCGGTGGTACCCGATCCCACTGCTGCTCACCTGCCAGGCTTCTTTCTCACAGACCACGTGGACCAAACCCCGGGCCTGGGCAATGGAAAAGTACCAGAGGCAGCCAACCCCTTGTGTGCCTCGAGGCTTGGACATCCAGCGCCTCGGCCCCTCACCAGGTGCTGTGATCACCCTTTCGGTCATGTGATCACCACCGAGGGAGACATCGAGGAAATGCCTCCCTGGTTGCTGGGGAATTGATTTGGAGAATCAATAGACAAGCGGGAGGGAAGGAGAGGAGAGAGCAGAGAATCCTGAGTCCTCTCATAAAGCTAGATGCAGCTTGCTCCTCCCATGGGTACCTCCATCCTCCTCCTGTTTGGCCAATCCCAACATCTCATGTCCACCTGTGCCACCGTGCCTGCTTTGCCAGGGCCACCAGCCCCCAGCAGGCTGCACCTGGCCACCTTCCTCCTGGGCTGGGCCTGTGGCCACAGACTTTACCCTCAGGTTCCATCTGTGTCTCCTCCCCCCCCCCTTACATAACCGGGCCTGTCCTCACCCCCACCTTCTAGACATGGGGGTGTAACATCTGCTCACGCTGTTCCTTCAAGAGAGCACCTTCCCCCACACACCCGCACCCCAAACTCAAACACTGTCGCCTCCCCCAAAACAATGAGGGGTAAAAAAAAAAAAATAACATAAAATAAAAACATGCTACACCACCACCCACCACCTCATTAGTGGGGAGAAACCTCCTACAAGTGAAACGCTTTCTTTTCTTCTTGTTCTAGAAAGACAATACCAAATCCTAGGGGGCAGGAGCTCAGGGAAGCAGCGGCCCAATGGTACCCTGGCTTCTCATCTCTGGGCTGGAAGCATCTTTGATATGTCTTCGTTTGAAAACAGAGAGAGCAGTCCACCCCAGCCTGTGTTCCCAAGAAGATGGGAATCAGAACTGGACTCCAGGGGGCACTGTGAGAACTGCTCCTGCCTTTTCCCTCCCTCCTTTTTTCCCTCCTTCTCTCTCTCCCTCCAAGAACCAGCTCAGAAGAGAAGGAGGGATCCTGCTGGGGTTGATCAGCCTCCTGTTTGGGAAGTCTCCCAACAGGGCAGGAGGACAAGACAACACAGCAGGAAGCCATAGCTGAAGCTGCGGGACAATCCTATATACCCTCGCCCCACTCCTGCCCCTCAGCAGCGCTCAGCCCCTGAGAGCCCAGGGGAGCTGTTGGGGCAGGCTAGCCCGGTGATATGTACCATCTACCCTCCTTCCCAGCCAGCCCCATGCCTGCTTTTCCTTCAGAACACCTTGGGACACCAGAGGAAAACCCTTTCTCCCCTCCCCCTTTCTCTCTCTCTCTCTCTCTCTCTCTCTGTCTCTCTCTGTCTCAGGCACACACACACACACACACACACACACACACACACACACACACACACACCTGACCTGCCTCTGTTATCCAACCTAGCCTCTAAGTGGCGCTAGCAGTTCCCTGTTCCAGGTGTCTGCTAGAGTTGCCCTAAGTCCTGACCCTGCTCTGTCCTTCAGGGGTGCCAGCACAATCCACCAGTCCACAGCGCATCCCTCTGGACATGTGTGGTTCACATCCGCACACTCTGCAAGCTCTGGTGGAGTTAAACAGCTGGGTGCCTGTGGGTGAGCCACAGCCAGGAGGCTGCTGGGACTGCGTGCGTGCGTGCGTGCGTGCGTGTGTGTGTGTGTGTGTGTATGTGTGCTCACACTGGATCTCCCTGCCACCAATGTCCATGAAAACTAGGTAGACCCATGCAGAATATCAGAGAAGAGCTGAACCCCAAGCTGCTCACCTTCCAACGTCGAAGGACCCTGGCCCTCACCAGTTAGGAAGTTCATGTCCCTGGGCCCCGGGCCACATGGTTATGATTTCCCTTTCCAGCCAAACCAAAGTCCACCCCCATCCCTGCAAGTAGTGGAACCAAGGCTACATCAGATGACACACCCTCGCCCAGGCCCCATCGCAGCTGGCACACACAGGGTTGGACATCAAGTCTCCTAGGCTCCAGGCCCTGGACACTCAGCCCTCAAAGAGTGAATGGTGGTGTGTCCATCATCTCCTCTGTGCCCACTTCCACTGTGCCCAGGTTCACAAAAGATAGGAGTCACTGTGCCTCTCCCTTACTGGTCATCCCTTCCTCTCTCTGAGGCCCACAGGACACAGGCCACCACAGAAGCTGGCAGCCATCATGATTTGGTAGAATGGAAGGTTAAGTACAGGCCACCAGGAAAAGCAACAATGACAGGGACCACAAAGAACCACAGAGCACACCCAACCTGCCCCAAGCTCAGAGTTGGAGGATTTTCAAGTCAACACCCCCCACCTCCACCCCAATTCTGGATTTTTCATTATAAATCTGCTGCCCCTGGGAGGGACCAAGGAGAGGCCGGGACCCCGACTCCATCCCGCCCCACCCCAAGAGCTAACGAAGTGTCCTGTTTGTGTCACCTTTCTCCTTGAAATCAAGGCTGGTCTTCTCACCAGGCCAAGCAGGCGCCCCAGCGCAGACAGGAACACGTGCTGGTTTCAGAGAACACCACTCAGTGGGAAACAGGACATGACAGCTGCCTACTTAGCTCAGTAGCCCTTTGTCCCAGCCCACTGTGGCCAACAGAAGACGGCCAGAGAACAACGAGACAGGAGCTGCAAGAAGAGGACACGGCAGACAAGACTCGCCACAGCCTCTCCCCAAGAGGCCCCGAGCATGGGCTGTTCCACCCACGTGGACTCACATGGACAGATCCAGAGGACCGGCTGGAGGTGACATGACCACTATCTCCACTGTGCAGATGGAGAAAGTGAGGCCCAGAATATGAGGTGTGCTCGGGGGGGTCTCCTGTCTCCAGGCACACACCAGTCACAGCTAGGCCACCCTCGACTGCCCTTCCACAGAGAGACTCGAAGCAAGACACAGATCCCAAGTCCTGGGATCTGCACTAGAACCTCCAGTTCTGCCCGTGATAAGTTTGCCTTACTGCCAAAGTCCAGGGTGACGGAGGGTAAGCGGGGCGCCCTCTGCAGGTAGGGCCAACAATGAGAAAGCTCAGTCCTCAGGCTGGTGGAGCTCGGTGCATCCTCCCCCACCCCCCACCCCCCGCCCCACTGCCACCTGTCACTGAAAACAAGTAGGTGGCCTTTGCTTTTCCTCTAGAGCTGGGGAACATATGGGGCTGGACTCTAGACTTAAGTTTCTGCAGACATAGGGTAAGACCCAGACACACATGCCAGGAACATGACTAGTCATGCCTGCATTGAAAAAGGGGAAAGTCCAGCCCCTGACACAAGGAAGGTTCTGGAGCAGCTCCTTGACACCAGGGTTACTTGGCAGAAGGTCTGAGGCTTCCCTGTGGGAGCTGACTGTGGTGGTTTGGATGTGGCAAGTCCCCCACAGACTCTCGTGTATGTGAACGTTTCATCCCCAGATGGTGGCACTGTTTGGGAAGTTTGCGGAACCTTTAAGAGGTGGAGTCTTGCTGGAAGAAGTGGACCACTGGACGGGGCGGGGGCGGGGGGGAGCTAAGGTATCTCAGTCCTGCCCTACTCTTGAGCTTCCTACTTCCTCCCTGCTGGTGTGAGGTGTGACACGGGCTGTCTGCTCCTGCCATGATGTCTCCACCATGACAGGCAGAACCTCTCCTTCCCTAAGCTGTGCTGGTCAGGCAAGGACAAATAACTGCTCTGCCAGCCAAGGGGCCCAGAAGGTGGAGAGGCAGAAAGAGAGGGATAGCAGGAGCCTGAAGCCACTGGCAGCCCAACACCCCATCCCCTCACGAGGAGAGCAAGAGGAGGGGTGGAAGAGCAGAGAGGGCACGGCAACCGTCCTTTATCACGTGACCACATGTTGCAGGGAAAGCCCAGCATCCCCTGGGCTTGGGCAGAGCCAGCTTGAAAATAAGAGATACTGAGACAAGTCAGAGCTCAAGAAGCAGTTCACCTGAAAAGCCCAGCACTCTAGGAGGAACACACACACACACACACACACACACACACACACACACACACAAAGAGGGAAACTCAGCTTCCAGGGCAGAGCATGGACTGGCTGGCCATTCCTGCTGGGCACCCCTGAGAGCGCTCAGGCACCAGCCTCCCGCATGCACTGTTGGCCAGCTCTCTGCTCAGGACTCTGTCTTTAGAGCTGATGCCTGGAGAATGCTATGCAAGGAACCAGGCCAGGGGCAGGCTGCTCGTTCCAGGGGCCCTGAACACATCTATGAACTGGACATAGTCACACACGGGACAGGGCAAGCAGAACATGGTCCCAAGAGCATCTCCAGAGCTTGTGCAGGGTGAGTGCTTGCACAAGGCCAGCTCTGTGGGGTCAGTATGGTGGGAGGCATGACGGGATGGGGTTCACACAAGGCAAGGACGTGTACTAAGGCTCGTCCAGGGCTGGAGGCAGTAGAGCCTCCATTTCACGAGCGATTCAGTAAATGCTTATGGAAGTATGGCTACCTGCCTTCACCGTGTATAGAGCCACACGATGACTGAGCAGATGGCTGGGTGGGTGGGCGGGCAGGTGAATGGAAGAGGAGTAGCTGGAGTGGACGGATGGACAGATGAACAGATGGGCGAGTAGATAGATGGAAGGTAAGTGTGTTAATAGATGGGCAGCTATGTGGATGGGTGAGGAGTGCATGGGTGGATGCACGAGTGGATGGGTAGAGAATGTTACTAGATGGATAGGTAGATGAACGTGGGGGTGGAGGATAAGTGGATGGAGGGTGGATGAGGGAATGGGTGAATAGGTGGATGACTAAGTGGGTGGGTGGGTACATGAATGAGTTCTGGGTGGACAGATGGAAAAGTGGGTGCGTGAGTGAGTGCATGGCCAGGTGGTAGGAATAGTGACTGAGTAAGTTCATGGGCGTGTGGGGGGTGGGGGGGTAGGGGCATGGGTGGGTGGTAGAAAGAGTGAAAGGGTGGGTGAGTGGGGGCATGGGTGGGTGGTAGGTAGGCAAACAGACGATCTCACATAAAAGGAAGTAAATGGACATCAGAGCCAAGACCACAGAGGCTTTGTGATTTGATTAAAAAGTTGTTAAAATCTAGTACCAGAATGTTGTAGGTCAGTGCTGCCCGAAAGAACCCTCTGCAAGGATCAACACTCTAACCCCTCCACACGGCATCCCCAGCACGCGTGGTTGTGGGGCACTGGAATGACATTACTATGACTAAATAGTGGACTGTGCCATTGTTTTTCAAGGCAAAGGGGTTTTGTTTATGTTTTAGTTTGGGGTTTACTTTTATTTTGCTGAGCTAGGCCCAGAAGACAGGGCCTTGTACTGACTAGGCAAACACTGGACCCCCAAGCTGCCCTCCAGCCCTAAATAATCATACACATGCCCTAAGCGGCCATCAGATAGGACATCACAGTTCAAGAGCTCCTCAATTCTCTGGCTGCCGTTTGGAATTGAGGACATTAAAGGGCAGTTTGGAAAGATGGCCACCTTGAAAATGATGGCCCAGGTCTCTGCCCAGTAAGAAGGGAACTTACAAAGCCAGAGGTAAGAGGGCAAGGCCTGGGCACTTCTTTGTGCCCATAACTAAATACCTGCAAGTCTTCACTTTTTGCTTGTTTCTTTGCTTGCTTGTTGAGACAGGGTCTCACAATGTGGCCAGGTTGGCCTCCAACTCAGCAATCCTCCTGCCTCAGTCCTCTGAATGTTGACATTATAGGTGTATGACACCATGTCCAGCCCACAAATATTTAAAATGCAGATCATGAGGCTGGAGAGGTGGCTCAGAAGTTAAAGGCACTTGCTTGCAAAGCTTACCAGCCTGGGTTGGCCCCGATTCCTTTCCCCAGTACCCACAGGTAAAGCCAGATGCACAGAGTGGCATATGCATCTGGAGTTCATTTATAGAGGTAAACAGGCCCTGGTGTACCCATTCATATTCATTCTCTCTCTCTCTCTTCTCTTCCTTCCTCTCTCTGTCTCTATCTCTCTCTCTCTCCCCCTTCACAACCAAATAAATAAAAACCTATAAATAAAAATCACAATGAAATGCAGATGCTAAAGTTCAGCAGACTGGGGAAGGGGTGCCAGGATCTGTATTTTTATTTCCTTATTTATTTGTTCATTTGCTTATTTATGAGAGAAAAAAAAAAGCCAGAGAGAGAAAATGGGTTGCCAGGGTCTCTAGCTTCTGCAAACAAACACTAGACGCATGCGCTACCTGATGCCTCTGGCTTACATGGGTCCTAGGAAATCGAACCCAGGTCCTTTGGCTTTGCAGGCAAGCACCTTAACCGCTAAGCCATCTCTCCATCCCAGCAACTGTATTTCTATAAACAAGCCCTTTGCTGCTGCCGACCATGCTCTCTAGGAGGAGACTGAATCATGAGGCCATGAGCTCCCCACTCTAGATAAACAAGGTTTCGCAGGTAGTAAATGAAAGACCCAGGAAGGCCAAGGTTCATGCAGGGGTTTGGGCACTTGGGTTCGGATACTCACATATTTGGTCATTGGAACAAGCTAGTGTTTAGAGCATTTACAATAGGCCTGGGTGCCATGAGGAAAAAGCTGCTTCTGAGGTGGTTTTGGACACAAAGGAACCTCGGGAAAAATTAAACTGTAAACAGCCCAAATAACAGCTCACGTATCATACAACAAGGAGCCCCCCTAGCCTGCACTTACCCTGCAGCCCCCACCCTGCAAACCCCATGCCACACTTTGCCACAAGAATGGCGGGAGCGTATGGGTTGGAGTTGTGTGCTGTGCTGCGTCCTCCACCTAGACTGCAAGCTCTGTGGGGGGCAGGCTCTCTCCCCGCGTGCTTCTCTCTCACTGCTGTGTCTCCAGGGCCTGCACAGGGGCTGGTGTATAGAAAAGGCTCAAAATAAAGTTTCCTACATGAATGACTTTAAATCTTTGATCCATCAGGAGTTCATGCAGGTGGAGGAAGTGTTCTTGGTGAATGCTGTGGGCTGTCTGCACTGTGTTTACTCCGATCCTGCTAAGTTCATTCTTAGCTATTTAACTTAGTTTTTGTTATTATAAATATTATAACACTATATGGTGTTGTGAAGTAGATAGATATGATATGAAATAGAAAGGTGGATTGATGATATAGATATAGAGATAGGGAGAGAGATGATAGAGATAAACCGATAAAAATAGATGGATAGATAATAGATAGCTATAGATAGATTGAGAGATAAATGACAGATCTGACAGGTGGGCAGCTAGATATATAGATGACAGATAGGTAGTGCTGCAGCCAGGTCCACATTGCTGGCAGAAAACACCCGACCAAGAGCATCTTGTAGGAGGAAAGAATTCATTTTGGCTTACAAACTTGAGAGGAAGCCCCATGGTGGCAGGGGAAACGATGGCATGAGCAGATAGTGGACATCACCTCCTGGCCAACATCAGATGGACAACAGCAACAGGAGCGTGTGCCAAACACTGGCAAAGGGAAGCTGGTTATAATACCCATAAGCCCTCCCCCAATACACGGCCTCCAGAAGGCATTGATTCCCAAATTGCTATCAGCTGGGGACCTAGCATTCAAAATATATAAGTTTATGGGGGACACCTGAATCAAACCACCCTGGGTAGATAGATGATAGATGATAAATAGATAAAAGATGAAGATGATTGATAGATAGATAAAGGTAGATGATAGATAGAAGACATATGGATGACTGATAGACATATAGATGATAGACTTTACATACATAATACATACATACATAAGAACACAGACAGATCCACAGATGACTCGATTTCCTGCTGGCCTTTTATTTTCTCATCAATTCTCTGGAAGTTTCCAAGCACACAGTTACCTCAGCAACTCAGTAGCTCTCCTTGCTTCTGTCCCACTGCACCAGTTCAGGTTTTGGAACCAATACCAAGCAGTAGTGAGCAGGCATGCGTGCTTCATACTTAATGTTAGTGTTCACCCATTAAAAGAAAGCACATCTTCGAGTCACGATTATAAGTCTTATTAAGAAGGTGTCTCTGGGCTGGAGAGATGGCTTAGTGGTTAAGTGCTTGCCTGTGAAGCCTAGGGACCCTGGTTCGGGGCTTGATTCTCCAGGACCCACGTTAGCCAGATGCACAAGGGGGCGCACGCATCTGGAGTTTGTTTGCAGGGGCTGGAGGCCCTAGCGCGCCCATTCTCTCTCTCTCTCTCTCCCCTCCTCCTCCTCCTCTCTGTCACTCTCAAATAAAGAAATAAATAAATAAATAAATAAATAAATAAATAAAAAGGTGTCTAGGGCTGTGGAGATAGCTTATCAGTTAAGGCATTTGTCTGTGAAGCCTAAGGACCCAGGCTCGATTCCCCAGGACCTACATAAGGCAGATGCACAAGGGGGCACATGCATCTGGAGTTTGTTTGCAGTGGCTGGAGGCCCTGGGGCTCCCATTCTCCCTCTCTCTATATATATATTTCTCCCTCTCTCTCTGTCTAAAATTAGTTAAATAAAGGTTTCTTTTAGTATTCTATTATTTATTTGATGAGAGAAAGAGGGAGAGAGAACGGACATGCCAGGGTCTCCAGCCACTGCAAATGAGCTCCAGACGCATGCACCACCTTGTGCATCTGGCTTACATGGGTCCTGGAGAATCGAACCTGGGTCTTTTAGCTTTGCAGGCAAATGCCTTAACTGCTAAGCCATCCCACCAGCCCAAAATATTATTTTAAAAAGCAAGTATCTATTGAGCTTGTGATGGAGCCTGAGGGGTGAACACTTGCCTGGGATGAGCAGGGCCCTGTGCTTGACCTCACCACCACATACATACCACTGAATGTCTGTGAGGAGTGCTGAATTCTGTTGAACACTTTTCAGTATCAATGAAAACATAATCATGTGATTAAGTCTCCTCAATGTTAACATGATGGTTAATAGAAGCATGCTTCTCACATTCAACCATTCTTTCATTCCTGGACGAAATTCCAAGTGGACATAGGGTATGTGGTAGTTGGACTCAGGTGTCCCCCATAAACTTAGGTTTTCTGAATGCTAGGTTCCCAGTTGATGGAGATTTGGGAATTAACACCTCCTGCAGGGAATGTATTGTTGGGGGCAGGCTTATGGGTGTTACAGCCAGTTTCCCCATACCAGTTTTTGGCACACTTTCCTGTTGTTATTGTCCACCTTATGTTGGCCAGGGGGTAATGTCCACCCTCTGCTCATGCCATCATTTTCTCTGCCATCGTGGAGCTTTCCCTCAAGTCTGTAAGCCAAAATAAACCTCTTTTCCCAGAAGCTGCTCTTGGTTGGGTGATTTCTACCAGCAATGCGAACCTGACTACAACAGTAAAGTGGTACCAGGAGTGGGGTTTCTGCTAGACACCTAACTGTGTGGCTTTGGCCTTTGGAGCTGATTTTTAAGAGGAATGTGGAAGGATTTGAAACCTTGGCCTAAGAGATGTCTTGCAGTGCTGTAAGTACAGCTTGATGGACTATTCTGGTCAGAGTTGAAAGACCTGAATACAGTAAGAACTATGGACTGTGAGGTTTGGCTTATGAGGGTGAGAAAGAGCTTTGTTTAGACTGGGCTAGCAGTTTGTGTGAAAAGCTTGCTGTTATGCCTGGGTCCTGAGAAGTTGTGCAGGGTTGCTTTGCAGAGAAATGAACTGGTATGAGCAGAGGGATATGGCACAGAAAGAAAAATCTTTAGGTGAACTGCTGCCTGTTCAGCTGCAATTGAGAGATTACAGCCTTTGAGATTGGGCCAGCTGACCTGCATTGGGGTAACAAAAGAATGTAGACTCTTTTGAAGGGGCCTGAATGCTCAAGGAGTGTCATGTTCTTCAAAGTCTGCTTTATTCCCCCCTGGATTAACAAATTGGCACCCTACCTGATATTGTGGAGTATAAGAAATAAAGGAAAGAGGGGCGCTGAGTTTGCAACACAGTCTTGTGTTTTGGAAATGGCCATGGGCAATGTGAAGCAGGTTTGCTGGTTGCCTGCATGGAGGCCCAATGGAGCCATGAGGATAAACCATGGATTGCAGTAGAAACCCAGTGGAGATACCAAGACCACAAGATGGCTGCTGAGGAAAGCTGCCGGCCCCAATGAAGTTTTTCCAGAACTGTGAGTAGCCTAGCTGGAGGGGCGGAATTAGATGCCAGGGACCTGTTGCTGGTTAGAATTATTGGACTTGGAGATTTGTTGCTGGCTATAGTTGTTGGACTTGGAGTTACAGTTTGATGTTTGCCCTGGTTGTTTTAAATCTTGTGTTGGCTGAGTGTTTCTTTGCTATGCCCAATGCCATCTCCTGCAGTGTGAATGTTTATTCTGTGCCATTCTGGCTTTTGGGGGAACTTTTTGGTATTATGGCTCAGTTAAAAGACCTTGGACTATGGAGATGTATGAACATCATTGGAACTGATAAAAACATGGGCACTTTTAAAATTGAACTAAATGCATTGTGTTTTAGATCATGTATGGATATCAGTTTATGGGGGCCAGGGGCAGAATGTGGTAGTTTGACTCACCTAGGTGTCCCCCATAAACTTAGGTGTTCTGACCACTAAATTCCCAGTTGATAGAGATTTGGGAATTAACACCTCTTGCAGGGAGTGTATTGTTGGGGGCAGGCTTATGGGTGTTATAGCCAGTTTCCTCATGGCAGTGTTTGGCACACTCTCCTGTTGTTATTGTCCACCTTATGTTGGCCAGAGGGTGATGTCCACCCTCTGCTCATGCTATCATTTTTTCTGCCATTGTGGAGCTTCCCCTCAAGCCTATAAGCCAAATTAAACCCTTTTTTCCCAGAAGCTGCTCTTGGTTGGGTGATTTCTACCAGCAATGCAAACCTGACTGCAACAGGGTACTATTATTTTAATTCCATGCTCGGATCCCACTTTACAATATTTTGTTTAAAATTCTGCATCAATACTCATAAGTGAGATTGTTCTGTCATCGTATTTTTGTGCAATTGCCATCAAATTTCAAAACCCCTTTTCTTTGCACTTTATGGTGATCTGTGGCCACGGTCCTTAACTCTGCTGTAGAGTTTAGAGAGAATGGCATTGTTTGAATTCTACTGTGGAGCCATCTTCTCTCCTGCTTTGTGTAGGAGCAGGTTAAAAATGTTCTTGCAAGCCGGGTATGGTGGTGCACACCTTTAATCACAGAACTCAGGAGGTAGAGGTTGGAGGATCATTGTGAGTTCAAGGCCAGCCTGAGGCTACCTAGTGAATTCCAGGTCAGCCTGAGTTAGAGTGAGACCCTACCTGGAAAAACAAAAAAAAAAGCTCTTGCACCATGGAAGCTGGTCAGTTCTGGCCAATGGTATTTCTTCCTGGTGAGTTCACATACTTCATACTTCCTCTCCTGTGATGGATAATTGGGGTCATCACCTTGACTGCATTAACTTGATTGGTGATGTTGGTGGCTGGGGAGATATCTTAGTGGTCAGACACTCCCTTACAAAGCCTGCTGTCCTGGGTTTGATCCCCCAGTATCCATGTATACCAGATGCAAAATGCAGGGCATGCATCTGGAGTTCACTTGCAGCACACGTGCACATGTGCAAATAAATGCAAATGTTTAAAATAATAAAAAAGGAAGGGCTGAAGAGATGGCTTAGCACTTAAAATACTTGCCTGCAAAGCCTAAGGACCCATGTTCAATCTCTCCATATCCCACGTAAGCCAGATGCACAAAGATGAGGCAAGTGCAAGGTCACACATGCCTAGTAGGTGGCACAAGCATCTGGAGTTTGACTGCAGTGGCTGAGGCCCTAGCATGCCAATTCTTTCTCTCTCTCTCTCTCCTTCCTCCCCCCTTCACTTTCCCTAAAAATAATAGAAAAAAGAAAAACCTAGAGCATTAATGAGGCATGTCTTGACATGTCTGTGAGGATATTTCCAGAGAGAGTTAACTGAGGAAGGAAGACCTCATGAATGTGAGTGCACCATGCCATGGGCTGAGGCTCTGGACTGAAGAAAAGGAAGAAAGTGAGCTGAGCTCCAGCATTCATAGCTCTCTGCTTCCTGACTCTGGATATAATGTGACCTGCTGCCTCCCGCTCCCACCACCACACCTGCAAACTGCACTCTCGAACTGCAAGCCAAAATAAGCCCTTCCTCCCTTACGTGGCTTTTAGTTAAGGGTTCAGTCACACCTACAAGAAAAGTAATACAGTTTCTAACCTCGACTGGACTGGCATGTGGTGTGTTTGCCTGTTGACTCATTCACAAAGTAGCCTTTCAGGCAGCAGCCCTGTGTTTCTCATTTTTCCATCAGTGCTACTTTCTGTCTGTCTATATTTTTAGGTCCTTTAATGTTTTGAATCCTAAGCTCCATTCATTTGTCTTTATTGTCTTGTTGGCTGGCCAGGTATTCAAGGGTATGTATATAAGGTACCCACACTCATCCTCTCTTGGAGCTTCATGCCCACTGTGAACCTGGTGGCTTGTGTTGGTTGACAGTCTGTCTCCCCCAGAAGAATGGTCTCCTCAGAGGCAGATACTCATTGCTTAGCTCTGGATGTTGAGAACCTAACACAGTGTAGACACATAGAAGGTTCTCAGCAGTCATTTCAATGATGTGCCACACACACAGCTATGAGGGAGGAGTAGAGGGCTTAAGCCCATGTGCCCCGCTACGTGCTAAATGAGCACAAGAAGTTTTAATTCTCCAACAACCTATGAGATGGATTTTGCTTTCTCTTTTTTCACAACGAAGCCTCGCAGAGGCCTCAGGGAAGCAAGGGACCGTCCTAGGTCACAGGGAGATCCGTAGTACTGGTGGTGATGGTGATATTGATGGTGACAGTGGCAGTGGTGATGCTACAGTAGTGGTAAGCATGGTGATGGAGGTGGTAATTGTAGTGGTGATGGTGGTGGTGGTGGTGGGCATCGTGGTGGTGATATTGACGATGATGGTGGAGGGGGTGATATTGGTGGCAATGGTGGTGATGGTAGTGGTGATATTAGTCACAGTTGTGGTGGTGGTTGTGTTGATATTGGTGGTAATGGTTATGGTGATGATGGTGGTGATCACAGTGGGGGTGACAACAGGGAGGTGACAATGGTGTTGGTGATATTGGTGGTGGTTGTGGTGGTGGTGGTGATCATAGCAAGGGTAACAACAGGGAGGTGATAACGGCGGTGGTGATGTTGGTGGTGGTGGTGATCATAGCAGGGGTAACAACAGGGAGGTGATAACGGCGGTGGTGATGTTGGTGGTGGTGGTGATCATAGCAGGGGTAACAACAGGGAGGTGATAACGGCGGTGGTGATGTTGGTGGTGGTGGTGATCATAGCAGGGGTAACAACAGGGAGGTGATAACAGTGATGGTGATGGTGGTGGTGATCACAGCGGGGGTGACAACAGGGAAGTGATATTGGTGGTGGTGATGGTGGTGGTGGTGGTGGTGGTGATCATAGCAGGGGTAACAACAGGGAGGTGATAACGGTGGTGGTGATGGTGCTGGTGATCACAGGGGGGTGGCAACAGGGAGGTGATAATGGTGGTGGTGGACATAAAGCAATTAAGAAGGGATGGTGTTGGTGATGGTCACAGCAATGACATTCTTCCAGAACTCCACCCACACAGTGTCACAAGAGTCTGACATAGCAGTGAAGGACGCCCCACCAGGAGGATAAACAAACGCCCACGGAGCTGCCGAAACAGAACATGCAAAGCACTGGGAGAGCAGGATGCTCGCAAACCTCGTCCAGTCATGCCCCACAGACAGGAAGCCAAGATCAACGTGGGAGCAGCAGCTGCCCGACGTTCCCCACCTGCAGCCAGCCAGGACCAAGCCAGGTCAGTCTGAGCTGAGTCCACACCTCCCTGGGGTCACTCAGCAGGGCCCTGGCTTGGGAACTCAGCAAAGAAGGGGCCTCAAACATCAGCCCAACACTAACTCCACCAGGCAAGAAAGAGCCACCAACAGGCCCAAATCACTGGGCAGCAGCCGGAGGGGCCAGTCTACACTGAACAGAGTGGATGGGGGGGGTGCGGGGACAGAGAGGTGGGGAGCACAGGCTGAGGACCAGGACCGAGGCTAACACGAGTAAGAGACAGCGTAGGTACTGGGAAGCAGACCTGAAGGGCGGGGAAAGAAATCAAGCACACAAATTAGAATGATATTAAGTTAATGGCTACTTAAAAGATTCATCCCAATTTAACATCTTCATACATAATGAAAAAATATGAGCTAGAAAGAAAAGACTGGCAAAATATTTACTGATAAAAAGGCAAAATAAAAAAAAAATATATATATATATATATATGAAAAGAAGAGAGAACATCAATCAATGCCTGGAGGGAGATAGCACTTCTCCAGGCAATGAAGGCCCCACAGCAGGGCCAGGTCCCTTCCTGTGGAGTGAGGGGATGGCAGGGAAGGGCGAGACCAGGGCCTCCTCCCCGGCAGCTTAGCTCAGCCTTTCTCTCGTTCTTACAGGCTACCTAGGAAAGTGACCAGACTATAATAAACTTGGAGGCTAGGACTCGAACCCAGGCGGTAAGACCCAGCCTGAAGATTTAACCTCTGCCCCTTCCTTGTCCCCCTGCCCAGCAATGAAGGAGCCATCTCCAAACACAGAGAACACGCAAGTGTGACCATGGCATGTCTCCACCCTATGCCTACAGCTCCTGGGATGGTGGAGCATTCCAGAAGAGCTGATGTCAGAGGAGCCCTGAAAGCCCCAGGTTGCAAGGCAGCAGGGAAGAAATTACGGAGGGCTGCAGCCCACAAGCCCACATTCCTTGAGCCACCTAATTAGCAGTCAGTGAAGCATCCAAGAAGGCTCGGAAGAGATTTCTTCCCTGAAATCACACTAGATTGGCCCTACCGTGGCGCCGCAGACTAAAGCGATGGCTGCCATGATCGAGGGCAGCCTACCAGGGAGGCGGGGACATTAGTCCATCCCCACAAGGCCCCAGTGTTGTTTAACACTCGAACTAATGATCTGGAAGGTGACAAGACAAATGGGTCCTGAGCAGTATCCGCTGAGAACAGGACACGGGCCGGCGCGCAGGCCCTGCTGCTGTTTGTCAGGACAAGGGGGGGACAGAAATGGCCGGAGGGGAGACAGACACTCCAAGTGTGCTGAGATCCAGATTGAAGAAAATTTGCAAATGCTCAACTCTCAGCGCGAGGGAAAAGGCAGCCCGAGGCGGCGGGTTTTCGGGGCTGAGGACTTCCGAGATAGAGAGCGTGTGTCCAAAGAGCGTGTGTCTCCAGAGCGGGCGTCACGCAGGGAGAGTGGTGCATGTTCTGTTGACCGGAGACAGACGGTCATCCCCTCTGAGGGTGGCGTGTGCCATGTGGCCCTGCACAGATGTCTACCTGGGCAGCTATGCTCACAGGACATGTGGGCAAATTGAGGGGTTACAGAAGACGGATTGAGTCAAGGGCATGGGAGAACCCTCGTGTACATGTGATTACAGGGAAACAGGAACCAACCCAGAGTAAGATGGTTGGTTGGGAGGACCTAGGGGGCAGGCATAAGAAGGGGCAGCTGAGGCCAGGGCAGGAATGCCCTCCTAAGGCAAAATGCCAGGAGCACGCGTGGGAGGTGAGTATCATTTCCTGGTCTCTGGTCTCTGGAGTGAGGTCTCTGTGTGCAGACGGAGCTCTGGAGGAACACGGACACATTCGGAAATCTACCGGAGCAGCCGCAGCCACCCGCAGCCCTGGGGGACCAGGACAGCACCCACTGGCCACGTTCTTATCCCCAGCCAGACAGAGCAGACCTGCTTGGGAGAGGGCAGAGTGTGCAGGGTGGGGGGCTGAGGCCAGACATACCACAGGCCACAGATGGAGGGCGGTGCTGGGGAAAGTAGCTTCCTCCAGAACTGCGATGCTGCAGCCAATGAGCTAAGCCTGTGACAGTGGCAAACCTCATACAATGGCCACTCACTGGGCATCACCTGTGTACACTTGGCTGGAGTAGGGGGAGGAGCACGGGGCCCACGGAGCCCCTCACCTTCAGACCCCTGGAAGCTACAGGCTTGCTCAAGGGCCTGAGAGTCCAGAATTTTGAATTGGCAGCAGCACTCAGCTGTTCTTACTAAGAACAACCTGGGGCTCCTATCTCTCTGATGCCTAAAGTAACGCCCAGCACAGAGGAGGCACTTGCCAGTCATTTGCAGAATAGATGGAGAGGTGGATGGTGAAGAAGGCTGGGTAAATGGGTTGGTGGGTGAGTGGATGGATGGGTGGATAGATGAATAAATGGATATATGGGTGGGTGGGTGAATGCACAGATAGGTATATGGATGGATTATAAATGGATAATGGATGGGTGGGTAGATGGGTGGATGGATAGATGGTGCATCAGGGTGGGTAGATCATTTAGTGGATAAGTAGAAGAGGAGATAGATGGGTGGGCAAGTGGTTGGATGGGGTGGATGGGTGAGTGGATAGATGGGTGGGTAGATGACTAGATAGATGGACAGTGAATGGATTAGGATAGGGAGTAAATGGATGGATAAGAAGTGGTGGGTAGTTAATGTGGGGTGGGTCGGGGATTTAGTGGGTGGATGGATGGATGGAAGGATGGATGGATGGATGGAAGGTAAATGGTAGATAGTGAGTATTGGGTGGATAGGTGATGACATTGTTATGTTGCCCTGAGACATCAGGTAGCTAGTGAGTGGTCACTGCCCACCTGGTCCTGCTGTGTCCAGTGACCATGAAGCACCACAGCTCACAATTCAGCACCAGCCACATCTAAGACCAGTACCCAATGCCAACACTGTCACACAGTCCCACTAGGGCCAGGACACTCAAAAGTCCACGCAGGCATAACTCAGATGATCCTACCAGCCATGATGGCACTGCCCGCTCAGGACCCAGGACTGTGGGTGCATCTATGATGGCTCTGCCCTCTCAGGACACAGGACTGTGGGTACTTGCTAGCCTTGGGCCTGGCCATGGACACTGTCTGGAATGTCACTGAGTCATCTCATTGTCTCGGAAAGTGGGCAGCAGAATACAGAATACAGCATGCAGCTGTTTCATAGGTGCAGAACTGAGAGTCATGAGGACGAAGGGACTTAGTCATGGCTGCGCATTTGCTTAGAGGTGCGGCCAGGACTGGGCTACATTCCCCACTTGGCAGAGCCAAGCTGCTGACTCCGGGCTGGGTTCCCCACCAGACAGAGCCAGGCAGCGTGTAGCTGTGTTCCCAGCTCCCGAATCAGAGTATCTTGGCAACTTAAACAAATACACCTGCACTCTTTGGGCTGTCACCATAATTCCAGAAGAGATATTCCCAAATGCCTTGATGATCCAGATATATATCTAGTACTCTTTAGAGCAACTACTTTTAAAAGGGCCTTTTTGCCATTAAGAAAAAAAATCACTTCTCAGGCTGGAGAGATGGCTTAGCAGTTAAGGCATTTGTCTGCTAAGCCTAAGGACCAAGGTTCGATTCCCCAGGACCCACGTAAGCCAGATGCACAAGGTGGCGCATGTGTCTGCAGTGGCTGGAGGCCCCAGTGTGCCCATATTCATTCTCTCTCTCTAATAAATAAAATTTAAAAGTATATTTTAAAAATCTCTTCCCTATACCTTGGTGGGTCCTAAACTCAAAATACTTTTCAGAGCATCACAGGGGTGTGAGGGCTTTGGTTTGCAGAACCAGGTGAGGAAGAACTGTCTTGAGATGAGGAGGAAGAAAGCAGATAGGCCTGCCTTGGTTACCTCACACCCAGATAGACCCTTCTCTGCCTCAGAAGGGTGGAGGTGAGCAGACACCATCAGTGTGGATTTAGGGGAAGACAGACAGGGAGGGCTGGCAAACTCAAGAGACCCAGAAAGATAGTCAAGAGTCTGGAGGGCCCTGGGCCAGCCCATCAGTGTCACCAGGAGTGAACCAACCCCTGCTGCGAAGGCCCATGATGAACACCTCACGGTGCAGAGTCTCCTAAACCCATACCTCAGCTGGAGCTATCCATTTAGCGCTGCCCCTCCAAGGGAAAGAGAGGGTGCCCAGATCCCTCATAGGTCCAGTCTCTTGCCCAACCCTGTGTCCAGAGTGGCAGATGACAAGGCCAGCGAAGGTCCGTCCCTGATCCTGGAGGCAGGGACTGATCTTCCACATGCGGTGCCATGAGTCCGGGGCTGGGCAAGCAGCATAGCTGATGGCATGGGGTTCGGCTGACCGCTGCAGCCTGGAAAGCAAGCTGGCAGCCACTCAGCGGCCACCAAGGGCCACTGTGAAGCTGGCCAATAAGTCTCTGACGTGTATTAGCAAAATCATTCATGAGATTAATTCTCCCCAAACAGCTGAGGTTGTGTTAAACCGATTTGTCCAATGGCTTATTGACTCCTTTTATTTATGATTTTTTTTTTCACTTTTTATTCTGCCTACGAAAATACAGTGTGGAGGCCATGACTTTAATGACCCAGACATGGGAGCCCTGAGCCTGGCTGTGACCTCACCTGCCCTGTCCACAGGGAGGCCAGGGTGCCACTGTCCTCCTCCTGAGTCCTTGACTCTGCTCTTTTTTTCTTTCTCTTCCCTTGAAAAGCCAAGTGGGAAGCATGCTGGGCCGAGCCGGGTGCTGGGGAGTAGATTGCATCTGTCTGGATATAAATAAGTTACTGCTCGATGGTCAGGGGGAATTTAATTAGTTCTTGTTCTCCTGTAGAGTCAGCCCACCATCGCTACCACATTTCACTCTGAATTAGCCTGAAAAGGGCCAACAAGGCAAGACTAATTTTACATACACGACGTCCCCCGCAGCTCCTGAAAATATACATGCAAAAGAGGCAGCATTGGGCCGTGGAGGCTACCCTGGAGTCTGGAGACTCCAAGGACGGTCCAGAGGAGCCACAGGTAGGATAGAAGGGATGGGGCGACGGGGCCAGGTGGTTCCTAGCTATTCTCCTAGAAGCCCCAAAGGAACAGGGACCCAAATGATGTGATGGACAGGGAGAGGGTGACTAGGCAAGGACCCAGGTGAAGGACCAGGTGAGGAAACAGGAGAGGGACCAGATGAGGGGTCAGGTGAGGGACCTGATGAGGGATGAGGTGAGGGACCAGATGAGGGGTCAGGTGAGGGACCAGATGAATGGCCAGCTGAGGAATCATGTGAGGGGCTAGGTGAAGACCCTGGTGAGAGGTCAGTGAAACACCATATGAGGACTCTAGTGAGGGCCACTCCAGCATTAAGCAGGGCCTTTGTAGGCCCATGCTGCTGTTGGGCTCTAACTAGCCCTGGGCTTTGCTGAGCCCCCATCCTCCCACTTGCCTTGGGAAGTCAGCTGGAAGGCTATGCCAACCAGTGCCCACCCATGGCTTCTGTCTGGCCTGTGCATGGCGGCACAGAATGGTTGGCTGAGTGGGCAGGCCTTCTTGTCCTGAGCTTCCCTTTAGGAACACTGGACGTGGAGCAAGGCTCGAGAGCAAGCCAGCTGGATCAATAACTCACAGAAACCACCGCGGCAAAAGATGCTTTAAAATGTGGGCAACGTAGTCAATGGGTTCTGGAGAAAGAAAAAAAAAAAAAATCAAAAACCTCCACAGAATGTTCAATGAGAAGGAAGAGGGTGGACGGCCAGAGGCTGACTGGGTTTAAGCAAACTGACCTGCACAGCAGCAGCCCGGGCAAGCAGGAGAGGTAACGCCTGCTTCTGCCTGCAGAGAAAAGGCAGTGTGCCAGCACCCTAATGCTCCATCACCCCCCCCCCCCAAGCCCAGCACTGTTCTGCACAGCACCCCAGCACTCTGGCATCCCAGCCCAGCCCACTCTGCCCGGCCCACCGCTGCCCCACCCCCCCTTAGGCTGCAAAGCAAGGCAGCTCATGCGTGGTGCTCCCCTCACTGATGTACGGGGACACCCAAGTCCACGGCAGCGTGCAAAGAAATGCCTGTGTCGCCAGGACCCGAGGGCATCTGTTAGCATTTTGGGAAAGTGGGTGTCGTGTTCTTTAAGTGGCTACAGATGTGATTACTAGTGAGAGCGACCTTCCGCACACGAACTCTGGAGTCAGGCTGACAGGTTGTGGGCTGGTCTAGCTCCCGCTGGCCTGCCGCTCTGGTCAGAGACCTGTGTCTTTGGCATCGGCTTGTCCAGAATGTTCTCCATCACAGGACTGTCACATGCCAGGGCTGAGCAGAGGATGGCCTGAGGCTGTGCTCTCGGCCGGGGCTGGCACACGCGCTCACAGAGCCTCCCCTCCCCCACAGCAGATGTGCGTCCAGGGCCTCCTCAAGGTCACACAACCCAGGATCACTCAGCATTCAAATTCAGCACACTGGTTTCTGGCTGTCATTCTAATCTCAGCCCCAGCCTTTTGCTGAGGTGTCTGCAGCTGGCCTTGATTTTGTTCACTGAGCCATCCTCCCCTAGACCCTGGGCTGGGGGAAAGAGACCCAAGGCTGTGCTCAGCAGACCGCAGTGGGAACACCATGCTGCATGGACAGTCTCTTCGGGACTGCTGAGGTGGACGCCTGGAGTTAACCAAGCAGCGGCCGGAACCAAGAAGGACTGGGAGTTCTGCGACTGTCAAGGAAACATGACTGCCAGGAGCCCGATGACAGCTTTACCTGCTCAACTGGCAAAGACAGTGTCTGAAAATAGTGTGGTGGCATTGGTCAGGCTGGCCGGCCCACGCGGGGACACACACCCAGGAAGCGGGCTCTCCTAGGACACCCCAGCAAGATGCCTTGCTGCTGGGGGTTTCTGTCCCAAGAACAGAGCTGACAGCAAAACCCAGACCCAGGCCAACAATCAGAGATGCTGGAGTCAAGCTCAGGGTTCTTTATACCCAGATAGCCTACAATACAAGTAGGACAGAAATTACGAATCTTCAAGACAATGGGGTGGGCCAGACATCAGTCCGTGGAAACAGAGTTTTGAGTGGTCCTTAAAAACTGTAGAGGAACACTCCTATGAGATATTGAGTGAGGACAGCATGTATGGATGTAGAGAGAGACAGACTATATATAAGAATCATTTTAATTTTATTTAAAGAATATATTCTTTTTAAAAAGACTCACAGGAGGTATGCGGGAGGACGCCATGGTCTGGAGTGAGTAGGCCAGACCCCTGTCTCCAGGCTCCTCCCACCTCCCCGGACTTCTGAATTCCCTGTGCAGACAGTGTGTGTGGGCAGGCGCGGCGGTCTGGAGATGTGGTCTACATCCACAATGAGAGATCTACTAGATTTCCAAAACAATCAAGACAGACTTTTGTCAGAGCGCTTGATTACCCACCCAAAGTTAATGGTAAGCCCCTACTGCTGAAGACACCAAACGCTGTTGGCCTAGACCGTGGACAGACCTAGATGGAATCCAGAGGAGAGCCAATCCCCAGACAATTAGCCAATCTAGTGCTGGAAGGCAGTACATGAACTACTGGGGAAAGGCAGCCAATAGCTGTCCAAGCAACTCAAAGTCAAAGCGACTCAGAAGCAAACAACTGACGTGATGCTCACACAAGGGCAACAGTGGCACAGCCATTGTGGGTAACCACCTGCTCTTGGATTGGCTAACAGATCCATCCTCTCAGTGGAAAGGAAACCATATCTGGAACTGGGAAACAAGTCAGAATCTTATTCAGATAATAATTCTGCTTTCCATTGTCAAGCTCCCACTAACCTTGGGCTATAAGAGGGTCTGTACCCATTAAATTCTCTCTAAATTAATAATGGTTAGCCCATTTAACCGGGGCGAACTTCATTCTCCATTGGAGAACCTGCTTCTCTTTTTCAGACATGACCTGGACCTGAGGAGATAAACAACCCGGTGAACTCCACCCCGGCCCCAGCTGAAACCACAGAGGAACTGGGGAAATGAACAAGAGTGGTGCTTTCTTAGTGAACCTGATATCAGCACAAGGGTGATGGAGCATACACTAAGGACACTCAACACCTACCAAACCAGAGATCCAGAATCTCCAAAGATCCTATCACTGAAATGCTTAAAATGCTCCCGGCATGGCTCAGGGAATTTTGAGAAAGAGGGGCAGAAAAATTGTTAGAGCCACAAGTTGGGGCATTTTGCACAGAGACATTGCCTCTCCCCCGCCCATAATGCATGATCCACAATACCCATGGAGTTGACCTGCATCCCCAAGGAGGAAGGCCTCTTCAGAAAAGGGGCAGGGAGGAGGGAAAGGATGCTACCAACATGTTTTGTTTATATACTAAATATGCCCCTATCTAACTTTTAAAAAAGACATATAGCTGGGCGTGGTGGCACACGCCTTTAATCTCAGGAGTCAGAGGTATGAGGATCACCATGAGTTCAAAGCCACCCTGAGATTACATAGTGAATTCCAAGTCTGCCTGGGCTAGAGTGAGACCCTACCTCAAAAAAAAAAAGACTCATAGAAACGTACCAAAATGATATCTCCTGATGGAAAGATGAAGGGTATAAGAGATTTTTGTACCTATTTTTACCATTTTCTATGCTTTCTCTACTTATGTAAAATATTTACTATAATCATACAAACATCTATAAGTAGAAAAGAATAAATTTAACACTTTTGGGCTATAAAATTCATTTTGGAGCTTTGCTTGACTATTCAAAGTTCTTTTGATTTATTTTTATATTTTATTTGTTTATTTGAGAGAATGAGAAAGAGAAAGAAAATGAAAATGAGAATGGGCAGTCAGGGCTTTGAGCCACTGTGAACGAACTCCACACACATGTGCCTATGTATCTGGCTGACATGGGTACTAGGGAATCAAACCTGTGTCCTTAGGCTTTGCAGGCAAGCACCTTAACCACTAAGCTATCTCTGCAGCCCCAAAGTCCTTTATAAAGCAGGGCACAAAAAGCTGGGCATGACCACACATGCCTGTAACCCCAGTACTGAGGGTGGGTGGAGACAGGAAAATCACCGGGGTTCCCAGCTCAGCTAGTCTAGCTGACAAGTCAGAGGCTCCAGGTTCAGTGGGAAACTCTGTCTCAAGAAAATAAGGTGGAAGAATGACAGAGGATGTCGTCCAACGTTCTCCCCTGGCCTCTGTGCCATGGGGGGAGGGGTGCACTCACACACACACCAAAAATAAACTTAAATTCAGCACAAGGCTCTGGTAGAGTTCTCCTTGGGAAAAAGCTCTCTCTCCTTTGTTCTGGGAGCAATAACAGTACTAGTGTAGCCTGAGGCTGTTCTGGATTTCTAAAAGTTTTAAATTTTTATTTATTTATTTACTTATTTGTGAGAGGGGCAGATAGAGAATGGGCACAGCAGGGCCTCCAGCCACTGCAAATGAACTCCAGATGCATGTGCCACCTTGTGCATGTGGTGCTACGTGGGTACTGGGGACTCGAACTCAGGTCCTTAGGCTTTGCAGGCAAGTGCCTTAACTGCTGCCACTCTGGAGTTCTGGTGCTGCTCTGTCACTCTGTTGGCCCACGCCATGGTTCACTGAGTCTTGTACATCTCATCACCTGGCACGGGTTTGGAATGCTTGGTTTATTTGGACCCAAGTAACACACTTTAAATTTATTCCCACTATGCCGGATCCCACTCCATTCTGCCTCTCGGCTGAGATAGATGCGGACCCCACATCCAAAACACTCACCATTCATTCGTCCCAGCTTCGTGTCCCCCTCAGACCAAGCAACTCTGCCACCTGTCTCCCCATCCAAGTCATCAGCGACCACAGGGAGCAGGAAGAGGCGGAGACAGAGCCTGCAGCCCATCTCCAGAGACCTTCCTCCGCGAGTCACCAGCGTGTTTGTGGTGGACGATGAAGGGCGGCCCCGTTTGCAGTGGGGGACGTTTTGGAAGGCTGTCGTGGTCCTTTCACTGAGCTCTCTACGCCCACGCTCAAGTGTCGTCCTCAGCTGGCCCCTTCCCCACCTTCGCGCTTGCAGCTCTGGCGAAACTCTCAGGGGTGCGCAGAAAGCTGGAGGGACCAGCAAGGGGCCTGGCACCCACGCTGTAAGCTAGGGGAGGGGGCTGAGGCTCACAGCCAGACCCCAGACCTTCCCTGTCAATTTTCACCTTTCAGCCAGGGTGGCTCCCCCATGCTGCTGGTGCCTCTCTTCTGGCTGGATGGAAGCAGCCAGGGGTGCCGGGAGGGAGAAGCCAGGCTGGACTCCGGGAACCAGGAGCTGCAGTCAGGATGCTTACTGGCCTGTGGGCCGGAACCCCAGAGGCAGGAGCTAATATCCCTCCTTCTTTTGTTTTGGTTTGGTTTTGGAGAGGGGGGGTATATTAATATTTTTATTGAAAATCTTAACATATGATCATACCATAATTAGATCATTTTTCTATCCTATTACCCCCTTTTGTCACCCTCCCACCACAGCTCCTATTCCACTGGGCACCCTCCTCTTTCTGAGTAGTCCTCTGATGGCCCTGTGCACGTGTGGCTCATCAGGAAGGACAGTGGGATAAGCGCCTGGGCCCTGGGCCTGATGGAACAGCCCCTATCCTGTCCACACCCAGAAAACTTGCCAGAATCTGCCTCATTGCTTCTTCAGTCAGTGTCACCTCTCCCCTCATCACAAAGTGAGGTGGCCACATGTCTTCCTGAGCCTGTGGCAGGCTTTGCTGAGTGGTCCTATCAAGAAAATTCTCTTTAGCCAGGCATGGTGGCGCACGCCTTTTATCCCAGCACTCGGGAGGCAGAGGTAGGAGGATCGCTGTGAGTTTGAGGCCACACTGAAACTCCATAGTGAATTCCAGGTCAGCCTGAGCTAGAGTGAGACCCTACCTCAAAGAAAGAAAGAAAGAAAGAAAGAAGGGAGGGAGGGAGGGAGGGAGGGAGGGAGGGAGGGAGGGAGGGAGGGAGGAAGGAAAGAAAGAAAGAAAGAAAGAAAGAAAGAAAGAAAGAAAGAAAGAAAGAAAGAAAGAAAGAAAGAAAGAAAGAAAAGGAGAGAGAAATTAAGGAAGGGAGGGGGGAGGAAGGGAAGGAAAATTATCTTCTCTGGCTTGACCAATCCGGAATTTGAAAATTTATTTGAAACTCACACAAGGCATCCCTGACCCTTTCCTAGCAAGTTCCATTCAGAGATTTGCAGACCAGATCAATAACAGAGAAGCTTCACTCTGAAGGCTACAGGATGCCCAGGACACACTTATCCTCAAGTAGCGGCCACACAACACCGCACAGACATCTGCTGTCACCAGGAGCCACGCTTCCCCAAAAGCCCAGCGCTGACCTGTAGGCAGGCGCATGACAGTGTCTAGGACAGTCTTCACCCACCCCCCCCCCCCGACTTCAGCAAATCAGAGTTTTGGCCTCTTTTCCTTGCTGAGCGTCCTCATGACAGCCGGCCACCACCCCTCCCACTTGCAAAGAGGCGATCACAAGTCCTGGCCCTAACCCACGCCACACTGCCAACCCGCCCTGCAGACCCTCCTGATAGACGATGCCACGCAAAGTCACATGGCTTCTGCACCTAGCCTCTCGCACTTGGAGGTGTCTGTAAGTTCACCCTCAAGGTAGCAGGTATCAGAACTTCCTCCCACTGCTTATCCAGTCACCTCTTGTGGACACGTGGGCATGCCCACCACTTAGCTCTAGGGTCAAATGACTCCTCACCAGCAGGACACCTGAGCACTTGCTCACAGTTCTGCGGTTACACACCTGTAGTGAACCCTTTAATCTTCTTGGCCTTCCTTGATGTCACTGAGGGAGGTCTGCTGCAAATAGCTCAACACACACACACACACACACACACACACACACACACACACACACCCTCTAGAGACTCAGGTCAACTTAGGAAGGGGCGTGGATGGATGGAGAGGTACACAGACCACAAATGGACTGTGGTGAAGAGTGGACAGACAGCCTGCCCGTCCCGCTTGCCTCTTCCCCCAACTGAATGTCTTTGCAACATTTACATCAAAGCCAGCAAGCCTTCTTCACTGGCCTGATGCGCCCCACCAACAGTGAAACCTGCAACTGGTCTCCTAGCCTTCCCGCACCTTGGAACCCCTGCCAGTGTTCCCAAGAGGACACCTGCAGGTCCTGCCTCTGAGGACTCAGCCTCTTACCCCGTGCACCATGATGGACTCGTGGTCAGCCTTTCCCTTGCCTTCTCTGGAGCTGAGGAAGCTGGGTGCAGGGCACACATCTTTCTATAGTGATGCGATCCTTTGATTGAATGCAAGAGCTATGGGCTATGTACTTAGGCGAGATTCTGAGTCTCAGGGAAGAGGGGGACTTGTACTTCATGGGGGGGGGCGAGAGGAAGATTTGTCTAAAACTTAGTGTGAGGGGTCGAGATCAGTCTACAGGATCACCATGGCAGGGCCAGCTTCAAGTCCCTTTAGGTCACTGACAAGGATCTACGTTTGTCACTGCTCTGAGTTCACTCTCACATCAAAGTGACCTGGTGGCATCAGGCAGCCAGGGCTCTGAAGGAATACCAAATCTGTCACATCTCTAGGTTCATGGGAGATGCCAGCGTTGTGGTCTCTACATAAGGGTTCCAACAGGGGAAGGAGCAGACAGAACCTGGCCTCAGACGAAGGTGTCTTCTGTGCACCTAACCTTGCTCCCAGCAGGCCCAGCCAGGAGAGCTGGGAGCCAGCTCCCCATGTGCCTGGCCCGAGGCTGAGGGCCTCCCTTCGTCTCTGTAGCAGCTACTTTGACACTGCTGTGGTCAAACACCTGACAGAAGCAACTCACGGGAGGAGGGGCGCATGGCTGCAGGGGGGCTTGGGGGCATCAGTGGGGAAGGCGTAGTAGTGGGCACGGAGAGTATACGTAGCTGCTGGCTCACACCACGGCAGGCAGGGAAGAGAGCTATACTGGAAGCAGATCAGAAGCCTGCCCCTACTGAAAGTGGACCCTGCACCCCAAAGGTCCCGTGATGCTCCCTCGAAAAAGAAGCAGCGCCACCAGCTGGGGACGAAGCGTTGAAACGATGCAGCCGTGGAGACCAGTTCACGTCCAAGTGTACCATTCCCGCCTGGCTCTTCCTGCCCAGTCAGACACTCCCCGAGGACCTGTTCATCACCGCTGCCCTCTCCTCCCCCCCCCAGCACCCGCTTCAGCTCAGAAACTGAGACTGAAATTGAAGTGTATCCGGATAATTTTATCAGATTGCATTAAGCCCGGAGCCTTGCATTTGTGATGTAGAGTTTTAATTAAATGTCTCACTGCATCTCTCTGGATCGTGTCGAGCAAGAGCCAGGCATCAGGGCTCAGCGCATGCGGCCAAGGATGAGTCTGCGAGAACGCTCTGCTCGGCGCCGGGCCTGCCTCGCCTCCCACTCCTTAGAGCGGAGGCCAGCCGGGAAAGCTTCGAAGGTGGCCCCTCGTCCCTCCTTCTGTCACTGCCCCGGCTGCTGGCCTCAGACGGCGAGCTTCGCTGCCATAGGAGGAGGCATGCAAGTGGGAGCCACAGGAGTGAGAAGCCCCCGCCCCGCCTCCCAAAGGAGGGCCTGGGACCCTAGGGAGAGCCATTAGGCCCCCATTCACTCCTCAGAGCCCACACGCAAGCACCCAGCACCCACAGCTCCACCATCCAATCGACATTTGGCGTCTACTGTGACTGTGCCTGCAGATTCCAGAGGTAGAGCACCCACTTTCCTGCCAGGCTCCTCCCCAGGGAGCATGCGAGGACAGAGCGGTAGGAGTGAGGCACCCTTGCCCATAGCTGCTCTCTCTCCCCATTCAGCAGGACTAAACACTTGACGAAGGCCGGCTCGAGCCGGAGCTAGGCACTGAGGGTGCAGAGGGGACCCAGGAGCCTCCTTGGTCATTGAGCCCGAGGGACTGGCCATTGGCAGGGCCAGGGAGGTAAGTGTCCCACAAACAGATGGCACATGAACTTGCTGAGCGTTGGCTCAGAAGAAAGCGTGAGGACGGAAAGGGGGATCACTGAAGCCACCACGAGGAGCGGATCCCGACGCACACAGGCCTCCGGGCACCTTGCGGTGCGGTGGGCTCGCTCGCAGCCCCGTCGCTGAGCTCCAGGCCTCTTGGGAATGAGATTTACTGACTGTCCCTCTCTGGGTGCTGCTGGAGGACAGGCGCTGAGTATTGCCTCATTTAAAGCTCACGGCCATCCCAGCAGTCCCAAATTACTATTATTAAGGAAACTAATACACGAAGAGGTTATTTCATTGCCCAAGGTCACCCAGGTGGGGGCTGAGGCACTGCGATTCGGACCCCCCCCCTCCCGCGAGCAGGCTGCGTAGAAAGCACCCCCAAGGCACCCAGAGCTCCCGACCTCGATGGACTGTTGCCTGGCCAGGACAGATGCCCTTAACCACTGAGCCACCGCCCCAGCCCCTCAGCCTCAGTTTCTGATGGCCGCTAGTCGTTTGGAAATAGTGCACAGGATATAGTTATTATCACAGCGTGGAGGGCTCTGGATAGGGGCGTGGGACCCAAACCCCGGTGAGCTCCCAGAGAGTGGGACAGCGACCGGGGACAAGAACCTCTGGGAGCTGTGGAGTCGGGCTACAGCTGCCAGCTCTTTAGTCACCCTGGAAACAGAGAACATCCCTGGTTGGGCAGCACAGAAGGTCCACACCCCAGCCTGCTCCGGGCTGCCAAGAAGAATGGCCCTGGAAGGTGCCCTCCAGCCTTGGGCACCCATCCCTTTAATGGGCTTCTCCATCCCACAGCTGTGGCCACTTGACATGAATGGCACACGGAGAGCCTCATCTGGACTTCTCGAGCAGGGATTCGGGCCGCGATGTGTTTGAAGACCTCCCTATTAGGCGAGTGGTGAGCTCTGCCCTCCCACCTTCCTGCAGAATAGCCCTTCCTCCCCTCTCACCTCCATCCCCTGACCCTCCTTCTCTGAACTCTTGAGTTTTTCCCAGTGAGTCTGCTGGGTTGGAATCCAGAGGAACTCCCACTCTGGAGAGACAGTGTCCCTTTTCCTCCTTGCTTCCAGGGATCAACTAAATCTTAGAGGTGGGACACCAGGCATGGAGGGGAAGCCAGGAAACTGGAAGGGGACAGCGCCACCCAGGAGTGCCGCCCTATCAGAAAGGGTAAGCCAAGCGAGGCGGGAGTGACGCAGAGGGTCTCCACCCCCAGGACCGGTCAGCTGGGGCCTCAGACTATCTTGTGCCCCAAACACCAGGGTCCTCATTGAAATGCCTGTGCTGCCTGGCCAGAGTGGGTAGCTCTCCACCCACCTCCATGCAACTCATCAGGGAGATGATGCTGCTGGTCAGAGGACTGTGCTCCCTCTGAGACGTCCCCAAGCCCCTTGCTGCCTGTGACCACCCACTGGGCTGGGCCCTAACTTCAGCATAACCATCTGCAATGGAAACTTGTGGGTCCTGGAATCTCCTCCCACCTGTCTATTCCTCTGCTACTAAAAAGATGTTCCTGGGCTGGAGAGATGGCTTAGCGGTTAAGACGCTTGCCTGCAAAGCCTAAAGACTCATGTTTGACTATCCAGATCCCACGAAAGCCAGATACACAAAGGTGAGGCAAAGTGCAAGGTCACACATAGGTGGTGCAAGTGTCGAGTTAGATTTCAGTGGCTGAGGCCCTGGAGTGCCAATTCTCTCTCTAAATAAATAAATTAAATTAAAGACAGTCTGTTGGGCTTATCTCAAAAAAAAAAAAAAAAAAAAAGGATGTTCCTGAGAGCACAAACCCGGACCCTGAGGCCTGGAGAGGATGAATGACATCACCCAAGCTCGCAGAGTCCGGGCTTCACGGAAACACTGTCCCAGTCTCTGCTAGGATGGCCGTAGTGAGGACAGACAGAACTAAAGTGGAGGCGTTTGTCTTCCCACAGCCCCAAGAAACTTTCTGAGAATTGGGCTCTTCAGCCTGACTGGCTAATACAGAAGAGCTGTGGAAACTCTAGGGCTGGCATCACCCAGAACTGGGTGCTTCTCTGGCACCTCCCTGGGGAAGCTGCACTGCCCAGAGGAAGGAGACAGAGGGTGAGGTCGTCACATCTGCCAGCCGACAGCGAGGCGGGGACCACGGCCACGAACAGCCTTGATCTTGGTCATGTATGGACCCCCGAGGCTAGGGAGATGGTTCAGCAGTGAGGACGCTTGCCTGCAAAGCCTAACAACCTGGGTTCAATTTCCCAGTGTCCATGTAAAGCCAGATGCACAAAGTGATACATCCATCTGGAGTTTGCTTACAGCAGCTGGAGGCCCTGGTACGCCCATTCTCTGTGTCCTTCTTCTACCTCCCTTTGCTTTTAAAAAAATGTACCACTGGCATGATGGCTCTGTGAGTAAAGTGCTTGCTTTGCAAGTATGAGGAACTGAGTTAGAGCCCCAGAATCCACATAAAAAAGATGGGCATAGTGGCATGCCCCAGTCATCCCAGTGCCAGGAAGACAGAGACAGAAGGATCCTGGAGCTTGCTAGCCAGTCTCACCTAACTGGTGAGCTCCAGGCCGATGAGACCCTAACTCAAAAAGGAAAAAAAAAAAAGGTGAATATGGGCTGGAGAGATGGCTCAGCGGTTAAGGCGCTTGCCTGCAAAGCCTAAGGACCTGGGTTCAATTCCCCAGTACCCACATAAAGCCAGATGCACAAAGGGGCACATGCTTCTGGAGTTCATTTGCAGTGGTTGGAGGCCCTGGTGTGCCTATTATCTTTGTCTCTCTTTGCTTTACCTTTCTGCTTGAAAATAAATCAATAATTTTTTTTTTTTAAAAAGGTGGATGGTATTCCTGAAGATGGTACCTGAGGTTATCCTCTGGTCTCCACCTGCGTGTGTGTACATTCTCTCACACACACACCTACGCATGCACGCATACACATAAAAATGTACCACCGTACTGGAAAATGTGAACTCAAAAGCCATCGTAATGATATTATGTGAGGTGGCGGAAGCATTTGTGGTTACGGTACCACTGTCCCTCACAAGAATAAGTCATCCTGTGGTGGTGACACGCTTTGCCAACTGAAGGACCTGCTGCGGGCACATGCTTTTCATTTCTACCTGGTCACAAACCTGGCTCCAGACCCTAGAGTGGGCTCAGGTCCCACCTCCTCTGGAGACCTGGAGGGCAGCGAGGTGGGGCGAGGGGGGGACCGGCAGTGGGGAGGATTGAGGTGAACCAAGTAGCATTCAGCCGCAGCAGCTTTGTGTCAAAGCTCTGACCAATGCCAGACTATGCGCCAGGGCACGAGAGTGGTTCAGAAGCCACCACCCACCCAGCATGGGTAACAGTGCCCACAAGCTCCTAAAAATAGGCACCTCAATCCCCTGCCGCTCCTCCACCTGGCTCCAGTGTCCTCACTTCCTTAGACTGCAGGCTGGCCGGCCTCACAGATGGGCAGGGGGCAGGGCTGGGCCAGGCTTGAGGTACTGGCAGCCCAAACTTGTCCAGAAGAAGGGCACTGGGGCTTTTGGTGCTGCCAGAGGCAACTGTGAAGTCCAGGGAGACTAGAGGCCTTGTGATAATCCCAGCTCAGGGGTCTCCAAGACACTCAAGTCCCCAATTAAGTCACAGTCAGTCAAGCAGAAATGCAAGACAGATCGGTGCAGGCTTCTGAGGAGACACAGCTGAGGGGGGGCCGTGCCCATGACTCACTGCACCACCCTTTGGCACGTCCCTCCCCGTGGCACAGGTGAAGGAAGGCCTTGTGGCCACCCTGGGAATCCTCCAGACCTCAGACCTGCGCTTTTTGGAAGAAGCTGTATGGAGTTTTGAGCTTTTATTTTGGTGTTTTATTTATGTTTCAAAGCCAAGCCAGGGATCCCCGCCTCCAATCCTCCCAAGGATGTGGAGAAGCACTTCAAAGCGCAGGTCTGAGGTGTGGGGGCTGAGGTAGGGCTTGTCTGGTGTGGGGTTGGCGTCCTTCAGATCGTTCTAGAACTCTGTATCCTCCCTGCTCAGGGCCCTTGGGCCAAGCACACGGTGGCTTGCACAGGCTGCAATGTCTCTGTGAAACACAGTGGGTGAGTGGCGGGCAGCACCCCAGTGGCGCTCAGTGGGCGCCCCCACATCTCCTTTGCAACCCCTGCTCTTTGCCCTCCAGTCCCTTCTGGCCAGTGAGCCTGTTATTCATTCCCCTCCCGCCCCTGACTGAGGAACTGCATCCCCCACCCCAACCGTGATGGCCCTAGGCGAGCAGGGTCCTAAAGGCCATGTCCACAAGTGTGCGCCTCGTGACCCACTGCAGGTGGGTCAGAAAGAAGTCGTTCTGGGAGAGAACAGACGTGGTGGCAGCCTGGACTGGTTTTGGACATGAGGAGGAGGAGGCTGAGGAAAAGCAATTCTGCACAGGCAGCCCGGATGTGAGTCCTGGGAGAGCAGAGAGGCGCCAGGAACGGCCTCCACAAGGGGCAAGAGGGGCTGAGGCCAGGAGTCTGGGCAGAATCCACACTGAGGGACAGGAGCCGGGAGGGAAGGGAGCAGTGGTGCTGGGCTGAGCTGAGCAGGGAACCCGCCCAGGTATGGAGGAGTCTGGGCCAGCCCTCCTTTCACTGTGGATATTGGCGGCTCTGATCCAGGCCAAATCCTAGAACTGGCAGCACACCAGCCTTCTGCTCCGGCCACCCCAGGCCATGTCTTCAGGACTGATTGACAGCCAGCATAGACACCCTGCTCCCATAGGCACTGATTGCTAAGGGACGTTGCTCAGAAGGTGACTTTTTGTCACTTCCCATAAAGTGGCTGGGCCTCTTTTCTCATCCCTGGAGTCAGGGCCAGTTCCAAGCCGGAGCTTCAAGCCTTCTGGCTCCCTTCACACTGTCTGTGTAGGGACCCAGCTGCTGACAGCCTGAGCCAGCCTGATGGAGAAAATAACCATGGGAAGCAACGACCTCCTGTCTAGGCCGGCCAGCTTTCACCAACCCACCATGTCGAAGCCCTGCTTAGGCCAGAAGGGCACAGCCTAGGCCAGAATCCTGAGGCTGACTTTGGGATTCACAAACAAAGATGAACAACGATTGTCCCATCCTACTGAGGTTACGGGCCTGCTTGTTAGATGGCTGTAGCTAACTGATACGCCCTCCCCAAAGGCCTGAGGACCTGTAACTCCATCCTGCTCATAGCATCAGGAGAGCCCCCCAGAGGTGAGTTTGAGTCCCCAGAACCCATGGAAAAGCCAGATGCCCATGCAGCGAGAGTTCGTTTGAAGGGGCAGAAGGCCCTGGTGCCCTACTCACTTTTTGCCTTTCTCCTATATCCCTAGCACTCTCAAATAAATAAATCAATTTATTAAAAAGAAGAAGAAAGAAAGAAACTCTTACTTCACTTCACTGATACCCAAAGCATGAGTAGTAGTCCTGGAGACTTGATGTCAGTATATTGTTGTAAATTCTTGCTCAGCTCTGAGCACACCTCATCAGTAAGTTAGACTGAAAACCGAGCTTGGTGGCACACACCTGTGATTCCAGCTCTCTGGAGGTAGAGGCAGGAGGATCAGGGGAGGAGCCCACACAAGACAGCAAGCTGAAGACTTGAGAGTGTACCAAGTACTCGTGGGAATGGACTGCGGACATCCGGAGAGAGCGTGTGCTGTCCAGGGCGGAGGGAGAGACTAGAGAGTCCACCCTAGGAGGCCACAGGAGTTGAGGAGGATTTTGAGAAATACTCTTTGTCTAGGAGGCAAACGGATAAGTCCTGCTGGGCTGGGAACTCGCTCTTCACACAAATAAGCTTCCAAACATTGCAGTCTGCCTGTTGCCAAGTTTTGGAGGGTTGCAGCCCTCCCCACACCCTTGGCTGGAAAAGCAGATTGCCGTCTCTGGCAATCTCCTAGCGGAAGGCCGGCATGATACAGGGAAGCCCACCTCACAGCGCATGCCTGCTAGGGCGGAAGATGGGACAAGTCCCTCTTCTGACAAGGAAAGAAGGCTGGAGGCCAGGGGCATTCGTGAGCATCATCTCCAAGGCTCCACACTGTGAGTAGCATGGGTATGGGTTTGTCCTCCTAGCCTTCCAGTGTTCCCTGCCCAGTTCCTGGGGTCCAGAGAGGACACAGGACAGCAGGAACACTGGCACATCCCTGGGAAAGCATTCAATGCTGAGGATGGCATGATGGGCCCCCAAACCTCAAGGCAATCTTCAAGGAGCATCTGGGGGCCTTAAGACTATGGCTAACTATGGCCTGGCATCCACCCTCTTGTCAGCACGAATAGGTTGGAGGAAGCTTGCCTATGGCTTCTATCCCCTCACAAGGGGACATGCCTCTTCTGATATCCAGGATGATGTCCTTCCAATGTCTGCCACACTGTGCAGCCCCCCTAGAATCATGGAGGTATCCTCTGCCCCTTCCTTCCCAGTTCATGCCCTATTCCAGAAGTAAGGTGTCCAAGAGAAGGTTCAGGAAGAGAGATGAGACACCCCCCACCCCGCCACCTCACGACTAGAGATCTGGGAGACGCCGAGACCCCAGGACTGGGCGTCCAGCAATGCAAATGCGCAGAGACAAAGGCGTAGCCAGGGCCAGAGTGAGGAGCCTCTGCTGCAGGGAGAGGCCTGATCGGGACCCTCCTGTGCTTGTGTGTGCTTGTCCCAGCCACCCTGTCATTCTTGGGATAGGAACGGATGACTCCATGGCCAGCCTTTGCACCAGAGAGAAGAGCTGTCTGGAGACACAAGCGACCATACTCTCTGTGCACAAGAGTTACTGAGACCCACCCCGTGTCAGCATGGCTGAAACACAAAACCAAGCAAGTATCTGGGGGCCTGGGGGAGCAGGCAGGTGGCCACCCCATAGCCTCATCCCTACCCACTCCTTCCTGGGAGCTGTCTCTAACTCAAGAATTCAGCCCAGTGCAACGCATGCACAGCCTTGGCACATTCACCAAGCCTCCGTCCCAATTAAGTACCGTCGACAGAATCCCACAGCCATCATTCCAGCCCCCTCCAACCCTCACCACTTCCTGCCCTCGCCTCCTCTGCCCTCACCTCCTCCTACCCTCACTCCCTATTGCTCTCACCTTCTCTGCCCTCACTTCCCCCCTCCTGTCCTCCCTCCATCCTGCCCACACCTCCCTCTGCCCACACACCCCCCCACCCATGGGGAGAAGGCACATTCCAGGTCCCTGCCATCCAAAACAGCGCCCACCTGCTGAGAAGTGGAACTCCTGGGGACGGGCACAGAGGGCACATCCCAACCCCACGTGCAGTTCCCACACATGGAGCACACATGGCTAGCTCTTGAGTGGCAGAGGGGGTTGGGCCCAGGTGCAGAGTGGGGACCCTCCAAAGAGAAGACCTCTCATGTCAAAAGCACCCCGTTGTTAACAGGCAACTGGCCCCTGGGAGGTCCTCGCATCAGCCTGGGACAGACACCCCCTGTGGGGGGGGGTCTCTTCTCCTCCCTCGAACCCTGCGGCTCTTTTGTTATACTAAGTCTCTGTTGTTTCTTGGGCATCGCTTCCCGTGTGCACGTTTGCACATGCGTGCCAAGTTGTATTCCAATCCTTAAATGAGGTCTTGGCTAAGAATCTGCGATTCCCCAGTGGCCTCAATCTTGCAAAGATTGCTTTTTTAACGCTGTTAGGCCTTAATTCTAACAAGCCTCCTCTCCATTACAGGCCAGGTCACTTTGCCCTGACAGGGCCAGAAAATCTTCCATCCAGAGAGCAGACAGGCACTGTGGGAAGGGGCGGGAGCTGGGAAAGCCAAGCTCGGAATCCTCCCTTAATTCGATGAAATTCTAGAATGATCTAATTTGTGGGAACAAGTGAGGCCTGATTGCTGTGGATAACTCCACAATGTGATTCTGGTTCCCGCAAACACGTGCTGCCTTTTCTGGGGCTGTGCTTTTAAATGGAGAGGAAGAGGCTGCTCAGAGCTCTCCAGACACACCTGGCTGAAGTTCAGGTCCCAGCTTGGACAGAAGGTCATCTATTCTGGCCCGGTGCCTGTTCCCCCATTGCAGGTCCGGTCCTGAGGGCCAGGAGAGGAAATTGATAGAGGGCGGTAGCAGCAGGCTCTAGGCCGGAACCAAAGCCCGCCCCTGCAGGGAGCCCGGGGCGGGGCCAGAATCCATCAATCAACCCCTTCCTCCTGAGTCAGTGGTTTCAAGGTTCTGGGGACAAGGGAATCCTGACTCTGCATTCTCAAAACAAAAAGCAGTCCCCTCCTGCATTCTTGCAATATAGATAAAGAACCTACTATGTGGGGTTGGGGAAATGGTACAGTAGATAAAGTGCTTGCTGTGCGAGAATAAGGACCTGAGTTCACACCTTCAGTGCTCACATAAATGCTGAGGGGGCTGGCATGGTGGCCTGCTGTAACCCAGGGGAGATGGGTGCTCGGGAGGCAGACACAGGGAATCAGCAAGTGCTGGGTTCAAGAGAGACCCTTGCTCAGTAAATAAAGTGGAGCGTGATGGATAAAAAAACACCCAATGTCAACCCCTGGCCCTCACAGGCACCCACAGATGTGTGCCCACATACAAGCAAACACACACGCACACACACACACACACACACACACGCCGGCGCGCACGCACGTATGCATGCACTCCAAAAAGAACCTACTATCTTTCAGAGATGAGACGTCAAATCCAACCCCCCCCCAAGAGCTTGTCTCTGGGAATGGAAGAGATCTCTGAGCCAAGAGCTGAGACCATGCCAGAAAGTTCTGGAAAACCTGTGGAAACTTTAAAGCCTGACAGCAAGGACCTAGAAGTAAGAAAGACCTCCATTCTAGAAGGTTCCAAATGAAGCTGTGAGGACATAGCAGAGATGAACCACTTCTTGCAGACACAGTCCCTAAACTTGAGAAGCAGCAAGGCCCCCAGGCAGCCCATGAGGGAAGCAGCCCATGTCCTGCCCTACCCAGAGGCCCATCGCTTACTGGGTATGCCCATGCTCAGTGTCACACAGTCCCTCTCCCCCTTCCTGCTCCCACAAGTCAACCTGAGAAGTGTCCAGGTTGGACCAGCCAAGGACCTTGCAGGCTGCTCAGCCCTGAAGCTGGGGAAGCCAACGCCTTCAGGGCCTCGCTCCAACCTCTAGTGCTGGAGCTCTTCCAGGAAAGCGTTAACCCGGGCCAGTGTTTTAAATATAAAAATGTGAATCAATGTGGTGTCCAACATCAGGCCCTTTCAACACTAAAGGTCACATTTCAAGCTTTATGCCAAAGAGCACTGCATCCAGCCTTGGGTTCCACTGTTGGAAACTCAGAGGGGCAGGCGGCACCAGGTCCTCCTGGAAGACCGATGGAGAATGTTCCAGGTGCCACCACTCCGGCCCTCAGAAGTGAGCCCAGCAACAGATCATCCGAATGTTATTTCTTCTCACTGCTCGTTCGTGTTGCCGTCATAGGAGGCCAGAGGGTTTGTGCTCACTCTATCCTTAAAGAAGATGCCAGGCTGCACAACACATTAGCTGAGACCAAGTCCCAGGAGCCTTGGCATTGGAGGTGCCCCAGCCCCGGAGTAACAAAACCCTGCCTACTGTCGGGAAGCATCTACAGACGGGAAGGAAATTGGGTCCAACGGAGCCACTGAGAAACAAAACCAGCTTGACCAGAAAGACACCAACACCCAGACACAACCTCCTGGAGCCGATCCCACTCCACAGGCCCAAGGACCCTGCTCCAACCTCTCAGCACCTCCAACCCAGAGCCCAGCAGCCTCCTTAGCAACTACGGCCCCTCCTGTGTGCCTGGCACTGGGTTAAGTACCAGCATTCAAGATGAAGACCAGACCATACGCATCCATCTCCAGTCTGAATGTTAAACCTCCATGATGGTGCTGTACTCTTCCCTACCGCTGCAACCTATTGGCAGACACCCCTCTCCGCTATCCACAGCAGCTGCAGGAAGCCCACACACAGCACAAAGAAGAGGCTTCCTTCTTTCTTCCATTTGAATCCTGCCCAGCCACGGGGTGCGTTAGCTGCTGGGTCACCACGGGAGACGGTGTGCCAACTGGGCAGTGGAGAAGAGATGGGCTGGCACCTCACTAGAGACAGGCTGCCAAGCCGCGTGGGGTTCTGCGCATTCCAGAAACCCTCCTGTGGGGAGTGCAAGGTGGCAGCCCTTGGACCACAGGCAGCTGGGCCTTGGATTCTGCAGAACACAATTGTGAGGAGCAACCTGGCAGCGCCCACATCCGCAGCACATGCACGGCTAAATATAAATAGTATTGATGCGCCTGCCGTCTTGGATCAGCCATTCCACCCTGTTCTCCGTAAGCACCAATGATCAGAAGCTGATTCTCTGAAGAGGCACGCACCTAGAGAAATCTCCAGAGAGCTTCCAAAACAGTCCCGCGTTTTCTAGAGCAATCCAGAACCTAGCGTGCTTCCCTCCCTCCCTTTCATCTGCTCCTTACTCCAAACTCAGCCAAGTCGGGTGGCTCAAAGACAGACCTGAGCACCCCCTTCGCTTTGTAGGTATTGAAGTGTTCGGCAGCCAGCTCTGGCTCAAAGACAGCCTATTACTCACAGGTTCACACACAAGGATGAGGGGGAGAAAAGCTCATTTTGCTGGTTGTCCAGGCTAGGGAAACACTCAGGGGACATGTTCACCATTGTCAACCCCACAGGCAGACCTAAGGTCCACTTCCTCTTTGGGCCAGAACCCCCCAGTGGCTTTCCAGCAAACTGACCTGAGCCATGTCCTTCTGAAAGCTCCTCCCCCAGGCCCAGGGCCTCTGATCGGTGGTCTGCAGCACCAGGCAGAGGAGCAGGACTCCTCCCCCCCACCTCCCACACCAACAGATCCAACAAGTTGCTAGAGGTGGGAATTCCCCTGGGGGCCTTGTAGCCCATAGGGCCTCTCACCAGACTGGCAGCCAGGACAGAATTCAAGAGCCACAACGTCCCTTGCCCCCACCCCGGGGGCAACCAGCTCTCAGAATTCCACAGACACTAAGAACTCTGAGTAGCTGTGGCTCCTGCCTTGAAGGGCTGACGCTAACGAGCTGGTGCGGAGACAGGCGTACAAACACCAGCCCAGATTTGTCATGCTCCGTTCTCCCTCATCAGTTCTGATTACAGCACCCAGAAAAGTGCGGGGAGAGGCGGGCGCACCCTCAAAGAGGGCTCTGTGAGTCCTTCCCACGAATCTTCTACACGTCCGCTGCCCTATGCAGAGGGGTCCGGAACCTTCCCATTTTCCTTCCCCACATGTTTAGCCAGGATGCTCCAGGAGAGACATAGAGTCAACCCTGGTCTCAACTTCTCTCTTGCCAGCCACACATATAAAAGGACTCCAAGAGAAGACCCTGCGCCTAGGTACATACGTGTCCCCAGCTCTGCTTAAGAAAGCACTTGCTCTGACGTAGGCGTATGCATTTTCCCAAAAGGTGACAAGAGAGTTTGTTTACCACCCAGCTGCTGAAATGTCCCTGCTCTGGGAAAGCCAGCCAGTCCATGAATGGAACCTACCAGAAGCCTGCCAGCCTAGCTGTGCCTGAGGAACTCGTGCCTGCATTTGGAGTGAACGAAGTCTGGCCACTAAGAGAGAGGCTGAGAGAGCCATAGTTCTCCTGTGGACTTGCAGAAGGCCTTCTGTCCCAGGCCCTTCTCAAGGGAGGAGACCTCAGCCCAGCAAGCCTCCTGAAGTCCCCACTGCTGCTGCATGGCCCGCTGGTCCCACACCACAGCCAGTGAGAGCCTGGCCCCCCTGCGGGGAGGACAGATGCCCTGGTGAGTGGGGAAAAGAAGAGGAATAGAAACAACTTTGCACAGGTCACTCAAGTCCCCGCCTCTGGAATGTGCCACCTGGTTCTAGCCTCTGCATTCACTATCACCTGCTATGAGACCCCCACACACACGGGCTGTAGGAGCAGATCACCACCCCCACCATCACCACACACACACACACACACACACACACACACACACACACACACACACACGTCTTTGTGCTGCAGGACCCCAAATGCAAATATAGCCAACCACTCCATTCCTCCAGGGGAGAGGGTTAGGCAGACTCCATGATGAAGCATTAGGCAAAAACACTGCCCACAGGTGGCATCTCCTCTTTGGGGGAGGTACTATGAGCTTGCCACAGAGCCCCAGTGCCTCCTGAGGACTTCACATGGAGAAGAAGGGAGGAACCAGACCTAAAGGGTCTCGATCTGGCATCCTGCTCCTCCTAACACACCCCTCCCCCATCCATCCCCCGGACCCCCCCGCCCCCGCAGGGAAGCAGAGAGCAGCACCCCGCCGCAAGCGCCCAGCAGGCGTGTTGGAGGCAGCCCACAGGCACGGGGTGTTGCAGCGCCATGCCCTCACAGGATGGCCAGGCCCAACAGAGAACCCGGAGATGAAGCCAGAGCCCACAGAGGCAGCCACAAGCACACACACCCCTGCCTTGTTGTTAAGGACCTTAACTTAGAATGATGTATTCTCTGTTCTCCTGGCTATAATTATTTTAGCGTGGGAGACCAATTCCATCTCCAGCATCTCCAAATCTTGCACTCCCCAGTCCTGGAAAATCCCCAGACTCCAGCTCCTTCTCTCTGTGCAGAAGCTTTGCAGGCCCTTCAGCTGGCTGAGCGCCCCTCGCAGGCCTGGGTGCAGGGCTCCCTTCTTCCTCTGAGCAGACCCCCTTAGAGCAAGGGACCCACGTACTACCACGCCATGCCTCACAAGTCTCCATGGCAACTCAGGGAAGTTTAAAACAATCAGTTTGTGAGTTGTAGGTTACACGGAGTGCAGGTGGGTTGGGTGCTGGCCTTCTTTAAGATAAGGGATCCTGGGTTGGGAAGACGGCTCAGTGGTTACAGGTGACTGCTTGCAAAGCCTGGTGGTCCAGGGTCAGCTTCCCAGCACCCACATAAAACCAGACACACTAAGTGGGGCATGCATCTGGAGTTCATTGGCAGTGGTAAGAGACTGGTGCACCCATGCTCCTCTCTCATAAATAAATAATAAATAAATAAAAGATCCCACATGACGCTTTCACGAGTTCTGTGAGGACTGTGTTCCAGGAACTACTTCCAGGTCCCCAACTGCCTTCATTTAACCACTTACATCAGTCCCACAGCCACGGTCCTTGGGTCAGTTGGCACCCACAGGGTGACCTTGAGCTAGTGAGCTCACAACAGTTGGAGTGCTAAGCCCAACCTCATTTCCACCCATAGTCAAAGCCTGGTAGATGCAGACACTCTGCAATCCAGTCCCTGGAGATACCATTCATTTCCCAAATTCCCATGCATGCCAGTCCCCTGCCCGCAAATCTCCCAAGTTAGGCTGGCCCCTGCACAAGTGTGACCAATCCCACCCATGGTCACACACATGCACAGAGGGCCCCATGCATTCCACAAAAAGACAACATACCACTGCCCAGCAGGCCACGCCAACGGCCCCGGCGGCCTCAGGGGAGGCAAACGAAACCTACTGTCCTAGAGCCACCCTTCTCTGTGCAGGGGACAGCAGGAGCACGCCGGACATCAGTGGACATCCTCACATCTGTGGACGGCTGCACCTAACACATGCACATGCGCGTGCAAACACACACACCACCATCAGTCCCAAGGCGAGGCTGCTGCAGCAGGTGACATATCTAATCCAGCCACCTAGGCTGACACAAGGCACCGGCGGCAGCCTGGCCCTCCCCTGTCTACCTGCAGCGGTCACCTCGTGTTTACTGCAGGTCTGCTCTGGGGAGGGGAGGGCGGGGAGACGCGCCCCGGGAGGCCAGGGGGTGAGGCCCACGCCACGGCCGCGGTGGTGGAAGCTGGGGCTGCAGAGCTGTGCAAACAGGAACGAGATTATTTTTTTTTTTTAAGGGAGAAAAATCCTAAATGGCCCTTTCAGCCTTTCGGCGCACATAATTGTAGTATCCGACTTAATGAAAGGCCTGGCGTGCTGGCTGGCTGAACAGCGGCTAATGCCACAGCCCGCGCCTCGCGGGGAGAGGCTCCGCCACCAGAGGAAATCAGACCACGGCAGGGAGTGGGAGGGGCGGGAAGGAGGAGGGGAAACGCATGAAATAAAGAGCGTTTCCAGGAATGACAAGTCTCCCACGCGGGATCATGTCAGCAATTAGCAAGTGGGAGGCCCGGGCGGGGAGTGCTGGCATCAGCCTGCTACCAAGACAAAGTTTCCTGGAGGAGACTGCCAGAGCCTTCAAGGTTCTGCTACAACGCGCAGGAAAGACGGGGACGGGAGGCCGCAGGGCTTGACTGCTGCTCAGGGCCCGGAGCCTGGCAGAGGGGCGCGAGGTTAGGATGGGCAGCGGGGCCCACGAGAGTGCAAGAAGCCAGCGTGCGCACGCACGCACGCATGCCCACACACACTCAGAGGTGATGGCGTTGCACGCATGCAAACGCAGAAAGACGTTGCATGTGAGCATGCTCGTGTGCAATGCCCACACACGTGTAGGATACGTTTCCACACGCTGGCACATACTGCACATGTACGTGTGTGCCTGTGCACACTGAGCCACACACATTACACCCCGCATGCTGGTTGAGGCCACTATTGTGACCCCTAAACATTTGGATTGCAGCTCTCACCGTGGCCAAACACAAAGGAGACAAAATGCCCGCAAATGTATTGCCAGGAATTCTCCCCAACTCCTTAAACATGAGCCCCATTTGTAAGGAGAAACAGGGTCTCCGGACCATTGACTCTGGTAGAGTTCAAAGCGCGTCAGATGCCTGCATGGTCTATTCTGGAATCTTCTAACCTATCCCCAAGGGGGGTTCCTGCTTAAAGCCCCGGGGAAGCAGTCTGGCTCAGCTAAGTGGAGGTGACTGATTTATTCTGAACATCCTGACTCTTAACGACCCTGCTCTCCTCGAAGCCCGCATAGCTTTAATTGTCCATCAAGCAGGGTAGGGCGGGACAGTAAATCTTTCCTTCTGGCTGCTAGGAGCTCGGGGCTGCTTGACCTCCAATTGCCAGCCCCTTATGGGATTCTGCCTGAACACTGTGCTGGTTTGGAAAGAAAGGGAAGAGAATGGGGACCAGCTATGAGAAGAAAGTGGCTGGTGGGTCATAGAAGGGAAGGGGGACCCAACTGTGTAGCTGTTCTGACCCTCAAGTGCCACAGAACAGAGCTGCAGCGGGCATCTGAGCCGTGACCACAGCTTCCAGGGAGGTGGCGGGAAGTGTCCTGGGCAGCACCTTTCCTGGGCCATCTTGGCTGCTCAAAATGGATGTGCCAGACCCTGAGGGCATCTCAGTATTCCCTTGGCTGGAAGGGAAATACTGGTGAGGAAGGAGTAATGCTAACCCTCTGGTCCTCCCAGTGTGGCTTGGCATTGGACAGGAGCCAGGACCTTTGGGGCATGCCTCTGTGCAAGAATGTGGCCAGCCCAGGGGCCATACCATGCCACCTGGAGAGCCGTGTGCCTGGATGCTGCTCATCCATGGGCAGCAGCGTGTCTCCTTCCCCACCGGCAGCCCGGATGGATCCTGCAATCTGGGTACATGTTAATGCTGCTCAGTGGCGAGCAGTTCCCACGGTTACCTAAAGACTGTCTTCACAGCTTCATTTTCCAGTGCTCATTGCTTTCTGGAAAAACCCTCCTCGGAGCCTGCAGGTTTCCAAGGTGGGCCCTGGGAGTAGTCTTCACAGGATTTGGGCAAAACACAGGAAGGGAGAGAATTTAGTGGTGCTGAACTTAGCCTTGCTGGGGACTTCAGAGAAGAGGAACAGGGGAGGGCTGCGTCTTCAACATGAAAAAACAGATCTAGTCCTGTCTGTTCTGTGCAGACAGTCCCATTTTCCTTCTTCCTCCCTTCCTTCTTTTATTTATTTATTTATTGTTTGTTTGTTTGTTTTCTACGTGGGATCTCACTCCAGCCAAAGCTGACCTGAAACTCACTTCATATTCTCAGGCTGGCCTCAAACTCGCCATGATCCTCCTACCTCTGCCTCCCAAGAGCTGGGATCAAAGGGGTGTGCTACCACACCTGCCCCCTCCTGTTTTGGAGGTAGGGTCTCGCTCTAGCCCTAGCTGATCCGGAACCCTGGAACTCACTCGGTAGTCCCAGGCTGGCCTGGAACTCATGGCTATCCATGTTCAAAGTGAGACCCCAACCCAAGGGCTGGCATCCTTGCAGCATGTTTTTGTAGCTAAAGCCTGGCCAAGGCAGGAAACCCAAGGCCCACGTCTTGGCCGCATCCACGCGCAGAAGCAGTGAGACACATTTCCCGAGGCAAAGGTTACTAGAAAGAAGAAAGCACAAGCTGGCAAATTGCCTCTAATTGTCCTTCAGAGTTGTCCCTGATCCTGTCACCAGGGTCATATGAGTCAGGAAAAGGGCAATGGGCTCCCCAACGAACAGAGAGCCACCCCTCCGGCTTCCTTTTGTCTCTTGGCTATCACTAAAGGCACACAGCTGTCACCATATCAAACAAACTTATGCACGGTAACACCAGAGGCAGCGTTGGCTGTCAGGAGTGTTGATTCCAATATTATGCTACTGACAACAATAATTCTCACCTTAAGTTCCCCCAATGCTTCTCTTTTCTGCTAAGATTCCCAAGCACTTGACTAATGTACCTTCGGATAGCACTGCCATGAGGCTGACGGGAAGCACGCTTGGCCCCATTACCGGCCGTCCGAGGAAATGCATGGGTCTCATGTCTACCAGCAGTGCACCAGTGACACAGATGGAAAGCCCCTATGAGCCTGGCTCCCCCTCGCTGGTCCCTGCATCAGGCTCTGGAGCAGAGCTTAACGGCATCACAGCGGTGAGGGAGAGCTGAGACTCAGAGAAAGGCTGTGTGGACTCTCTGTTTATGTTGAATGGCTCTTGTCAAGCTGAGTCCTGAGACCTGAAAATGTCTCCGTGCTGAAGGCGGGGTAGGCAGACTTGCTGTGCCTAGGAGGAAAGCACTACAGCAGGAGCCCACAGGCACAGCCTGGGAAGATGGAGGGTGGCAGACAAGATGCTTCTTTGGCTGGAGAGATGGCTTAGTGGTTAAGGCGCTTGCCTGTGAAGCCTGAGGACTCATGTTTGACTCTCCAGGTCCCACATAAGCCAGACACATAGGGATGCAAGCTCACAAGGTCGCACATGTGCACCAGGGGATGCACGCATCTGGCATTCAATTGCAGTATCTGGAGACCCTGGTGTGACAAATTCCCTCTTGCTTTCACATTAAAAAAATTAAAAGGCAGTCTGTTGGGCTTGCCTCAAAAACAGAAAGAAAGAGAGAGAGAGAGAGAGAGAGAAAGAAAGAAAGAAAAAGGAAGGAAGGAAGGAAAAAGGAAAGAAAAGATTCTTCTTCCTTCCCCCCAGCCAGCCTTGACCTGGGCCTAGCTTTCATAAAAGCAAAAGTACTTACTATTGTCTGGTGGCTGAACATGTTTGCATTTACTCATCTAACAGTGTGACGGTTAGACTTGAAATGTTTACAAATGTATTTTATCAAGCTGGAGTGATAGCTCAGTGGTTAAGGCTCTTGCCTGCAATGCCTGACACCCAGGTTCAATTCCCCAGTACTCATGAAAAGCCAGGTACACAAAGTGCTGCATGCATCTGGAATCCATTTGCAGTGGCTAGAGGCCCTGGCACATCTGTTCTTTCTCTCTCTCTCTCCTCCCTTGCAAATAAATAGATAAAATATAAAATATATTTTATTAATTTGGACTGCATGCATGTCTCTAGCAATATAAGGCACTTGCTATTAAGGAAGGACTTGTTTAAATTCTAGTTTTCTTGGTCTGCAGGGATATTTTATGTTCATGTGTCCAAAAAGGGAAAGAATATGAATAAATAGGCATTTTTGTGCCCCCAAAAGGTCACCCTGGGCTGGGGAGATGGCTCAGTGGGTAAGGTGCTTGCTGTACAACCATGAGGGCCTGAGATTGAACCCCCAGCGCCTACATAAAAGCCAGGCTTGGTGGTGTGCCCTGGGAAGGCAGAGACAGGAAGATGCCGAGGTCTTGCTGACCGACTAGTCTAGCTCAATCAGTGAGCTCAACATTCGGCAAGCCACGCTGCCTCAGAAAATAAAGTGGACAGTGATTGAAGGAAACATCCAGCATTGACCTCTGGCCTCCACACATACACGTGTACATGCATACAATGCACAGGTGCGCCCACACACATGCAAACATGCTCACATACCACACATAGACATGCAAAAACAGGGTCCTCCTGAGGAGCTGGCACCACAGCAGAGTGCTTGCCTATCGTACTTGAGGCCCTGGGTTGCACCCCCAGTACTGCAAAAAATAAACACATTCTGTAAAGTCATCCTGGTGCCTCTGCGCTGCAAACAGAAGGTGAGCACTCGTTCCTAATAGCTGCCGACGACGTTAAAATGGGGAGGGCAGGCCTCGAGGCAGAAGCCACCTGCAGCGCGTCAACTAGACCCTGGAGCATTGGCCCTACACCCGGTTCTTTGAGAAAAGTTCTGGGGAAAGCAGGAGAGCTTTCCTCACTTTAATCCAGGAGGCAGAGCTCTCATCTGAACTCAGGAAAGGCCTTGAAGCACAAACGTTTAGTGAGAAATTGCTTCTAAATGTACGTAGGTTGTGCACCTCCTTAAATCTTTCTCCAAATTGAATCGCCTCTTTAATGCATGTAAACTTCACATCTCTGGGCTCTGACAGGAGGTTTAATAAAGGAACCTCGCTGCTGAGCACAGCCTGTCCTCATTGTCCTTGCCTACAAGAAAACTTCTGCCAGCCACATGAGGCGCAGCCCAGGGACCATTGGGATGCTGCTGTCCAGAGACGTGAATTCTAAAGGAGGTGGGATAGCGGGCACTCAGACCCTGAAGGGCAACCATTCCTGCCGTCTTTATCCCTTGGCCTCATTTGGTGTCTGAAAAGAAGATACTGGTAAGCAAAGCTGTGGCCCTTGGTGTCTAAGCTGTTCATAGCTAGAAATCTGAACACATATAGCTTTGTCTTATGACAGAGAGGGCGGAGGGGGGCAGGAGAATAGGCAACCAGGGCCTGCAGCCACTGTAATTGAACCCCAGACGCGTGCGCCACCTAGTGGGCATGTACCACCTTGCGCATGTGTCACCTTGTGTGTCTGGCTTACTTGGGATCTATGGAGTTGAACACGGGTCCTTAGGCTTCACAGGCAAGTGCCTTCACCTCTAAGCCATCTCTCCAGCCCCACATCCTAAGTTTTTACTACTACATCAGCAGCAATACAGTAAAGAATCTAATTTGGTGACCCCTGTTGCTTTCTATTTGTTTGTTTAGGTGGAAGCTTTAAAGCAAGGCAAGATGCCTCGGGGGGGGGGGGGAAGACATTCAGGATTCTCCTCTCTTTGGTACAAAAAGTGCACGTTGTCACATCAGCCCACCGCCGTTAAGAAACAGGGCAGGGTGTGGCGGTAGTAGGTGTCTGGACCCAGGCGTGGTCCTCATCTGTGAACTGGATTGGTTTCTCACAGGGCAACAGCAGCTTCCTCTCACCCTACACCAGCCAAAGGGCTGGCTCTCCTCTCAGGCAGTGAGCCGGCAGCCTGTGGGGACTGCCTGCACAGAACTGCTGACCGAGAACAGGTGGACAGGATGGCTGCCCAGTCCAGGCACGGCCCTCCTCTCGGCCTCTGGCCTCTGAAATACTGTGGAATGATATCTCAGTCCGACTGCTAAGGAGTAAGTGGGTGAAATTCTGCTAGAAATATTTATATCCCCTTCTACTGGGAGTATGCTCTGGCCTTAAATAATTGAACCTTAAGAGAAAATCTGCAGTAAGGATCGCTCTGCTCTGGGTCCTAAGAGGCAACCGCAGATCCTGGAGACCCCTTCATGGTTTGATGTAACAAGAGACAAGCCCATTTCTCTGGGGGACTGGCAGGTGCCAGCCTTGCCCCACCCAGCTCTGCACCACATAGCCCTGCACCCTGAAGCCCTGTACCATGTAATCCCGCACCACACAGCCCTGCACCATGAGCACTGGAAACTAACTACAAGTGAAGAGGGTCCCTTTCTTTTCTTTTTCTTAACTTCTTAACTCCCAAGTCTTCTCCACAGTGGGGGAGCTCGCCATGGGGCAACCCACCTCATCTATCTTTTTTTTCCTGCCACTCTCTCTCCCACTGGTCTTTGTTGACAAGAGACGGGGGGGGGGGTGGGGGAGAAGGCCACAGGGGAAGCAGGAGGGTGAGAAAAGACCCTCGCTCAGAGCTTGCCCCTGCAGGGAGCAGAAGCAGCCTGGTAACATGTGGCCCGGACAACACTTATTGTCCAGGCCTGATGGAGAAGCCAGGCTCCCAGCCCGTGTTTGGAGAGCAGAGGCTTGGGCACCTGAGCACAGGCAAACTGTGCGGTTAGCAGGGCTCAAGGGCCCAATGCCACAGTGCAGCACACCCTTAGACCCTGAAGGCTACGGCAAAACCCACGGTTATCTCCCAGGGCATGAGGCCCTGCGTGCTAGCATCCTTCACAGAGGGCCCCTCCCAGGAGCTCCAGTGCAAGGGCCATCAAGTGCAAGTAGCCTGGACATCACTTTGCAAGTGCAATGTATGTATGTACCCTCGGCCTTGCCCTGCCGGGGCTGCCAGAGAAAACACTCCTCTACAGCGGTGTTCTTCATTATCTCGTCACCTTCAAACACATGTTTCAGTGTCAACGTGAGTGTTGGGGAAGCTGTGGCAACACACTCATCTACTAAGTGACTTGCACGGAAACACGTGTACTTCTCAACCCCATCAGGAGGGTCCCCGGGTGTTTCTGAAGACTGCTCATCCTTTCCCGGCTGTGGCTCCTGACTCGGGGCAGGCCCCGCTGCACACCCGGGGAGTGCTTCCGCCTGACCAACTAACGCTAATTGCGATCGGCCTACGGGTAACAACAGCAGAAAAGCCTGAAAGTGCCCGCGCAGCTCAGAGAGCACGGGGGTTGTGGGTGAGAGAGGGAGATGGCAGAACACAATAAATAAAAAAGAGGCCATGATGGCTCCGACAGCAGCCAACTTCAGAGAGGCAGCAGAAAACAAGATGTTTAGGCTGCCTGAATGTTTCATGAGCCTGTGAAAATACTGTGCTGCTTCCGAAAGGAGCGAGGGTGGGGGGGGGGGGGAGGCAGGAAACTCCTCACGAAGATGAGGACAGCCATGGGCAGTGCGGGCCAGGCTCGAAGGCCTGCTGTGGGTGAGGCCCCGGGCCGAGGCGGGCTCTCTGGCAGGCGTGGCACTGAGGAAGTGGGAGAGCTTCAAGATGGTTTTGCCCCTTCCCTGGTTTAAAAAGAAAAAAAATCCTCGCCGCACGTCAGCTGCATGCCAGGTTCCATTTGTCTTTATAACAGAGTATCAGGCCGGTGTGAGGAAATAAATAAACACAGCGAGACACCCAGGGCTCATGGATGGGCTGTGGGGGCTGAGCCTCTCACCTGCACTTACCAAAAAAACGACGTTTCCATAATGCTCTCCTCTCCTGACTGCTCTAGGCACTTCTGGGAGGGACCAATGACCCTCAGGCCTTCCTGGCTAGCCCCTCACGTGACCCTCAGGATACTCAGCACTAGAGGTGACAGGAGGGTAAGGCAGCAAAGACCCTGGGCCTGAGAACCAATACCTCCAAGGGAATGGGTGGATGCCAGCTGCAGGAGAGGCTTAAAGAAGGTTGCAGGGTGACAGCAAAACCCGGTGTAACCAGCTCGATTAAGATCTGGGATGACATTTTCTCTGCTGAGTCCTTCCACAGAGCCAAACAGCTCCACTTTCTCTCTCCCTTTCCCGTCTGTTCAGAGTGGCAGCCACAGGAGAGAGACACCAGGGAGTAAGGCCCAGGAGGTCTCCCTGCTGTAATTACTTGTACGGGGTCCGGGGCTTGTGAGTGCCTGCAGCCATCTCTGCCCCACCAAGCAAGGTGAGGATGAGCCCCGAACAGTCCCCAACAGTTCAGGAGAGACAGGAGCTGGAGGATTTGTGCGCCCCTGGCTCTGTCCTTGGTGCTACCCATAGCTACTCGGCCCTGAGGCTGGGACTGCCTCTGCTCCTGCCTTGCCTCTGGTCCCAGAGGGAGGACTGTGTTCCCCCGGCCCCACTGAGGCTCTGCACGAGGTCACAGGGCTAGGAGCCTTTGCGGAAGGCGCAGAGGCAGCAGGGGCCCTGTGTATAGGGACTTTCATAGACTCTGAGCTCTTCCTGCAGACCCGAGGCGACCCGAGGGAACCCCATCCTCCTCGGAGGTGGACGCTGGTGGGCCTCAGGCGTGGAGAGGGCCAGCTCAGAGGAACCACCACGGTTCTCTCCTGAGGGCAGGGACAGAGAGCCGGTGGAAACAGGAACCCGTGCCAGAAAACCTCTGCAGCTTGGGAGCAAACCTGGCCATCCCTCTGCTGGCACGCAGCTGCCTCCCGGGGGGAAAGGCCTGGGCCTGAGCACTCTCTCTTCAGCCCTACCTTGGCTCCCTGACCTCCTGTGGGTTCCCGGTTTCCCTTACTCCACCACCCTCGCAGGGACGCCCCGGCATCCCCGGAGGCTCCCTGCTGGGAACAGAGGGGTTAAGCGCTGCTTTTCTGAACGTGCGGTGCGCCGGGCGCCCACGCAGGGAGGCCTCGATACCCCCCCCCCCCAGCACGGGGGCGGCAGCTCCGTCCTCCCTCTGCGCCGAAGGGAGCTCCCCGCCCGCGGGAGACCAAGGGGCTGGCCCTGGGAAGACACCCCCTGGCCCGCATGCCCACCCTGCCAGCGACCAGCTGCCTCCCCCAGCCGGCGGCCCTCAGCACCCCTGCTTCCCCCAGCCGGGGCCTCCTCGACAACTTTCTCCCTCTCTCCCTTCACAACTGTCGCTCACCTGGAGGGTCTGGTTTTAATTAGTGTACCAGCCCGGTTACCGGAGCAGCTTGATTAAGACATCCGCCCCAGCACGGCACGCACTTAAGGAACACGTTCTGCCGCAATGTTTATACTTTTTGTCTTTCTTTCTTTTTTTTTTTTTTGACCAGTAAAACCAAAGGCCGCTTTGCTGAAAGGCCTCATTGCGGAGACACCACTCCGTTAGCCCCGAACCTCTGCGCGCAGAGCGCCCCGGGCTGCGGGGTGCGCGCTCGGGGCGTCCCTAGCCTGGCCCGCGTTTTCCGCTGGGAAATTACCGACTCGGCGGCGCGCGCCAGGCGCGATTTCACCCCCAGCCAGGGAAAGGGGGACTCGCCCGGGGGGAAGGATGGAGCTCTCATCCCCGTCCACAGCCCCCACCGCGGGATGCCTTGCGCATCCAGACTACCGGCGCCGCAGTCCTTTTCAAAAGTGACCACTAAATAATAATTACAGCGCCTCCCCAAAGCAGGACCAGAGCGGAGGCGCGGTTCTGCCATCCAAGACTTTCTCCCACCTCGCTGACCCTCGCCCTCGCCCCCGTCAATGGGCTCCGAGAACACCCCACTCCCGTCTCCATGCGAGACCCGGGTTCACGGGGGTCGCTCCGGCTATCGGATGGCATGCCAATGCCCTTCCACGCTGGTCAGCACACCTTGTTCTCCTCATAGACCCGTTGGGGGGCCGGGGTGGGGGGACCGCGGGGCTGCACATCAGGACATGGGAGTGAGGCTGCGACCCCGAGCCCCCAATGACGGCTCGCCTAGCATCACCCCCAGATGCCGCCCTCCGAACCCCGCCGCCTTTCATGGCCACCCGGGCAGAAAGTTTGGGCCACGGGGTGTGCCGGCCGTCATGGGCCGGCTTTCCCGGCCAGGCTGAGTGGGCCCTGGGCTGCCAAGCAGAAACGCAGCCCCTTGTCCGGACCGAGGCTCGTTCTCGGCGCCCGCCCCGCACAGGGAGACTCGCTCGGCCCCCACGCACACCGGGGCGCCGCGGGCCCGGCTCCCCTCTCCTCCCCGCAACTCCAGAGGGTTACGAGGCCCTCGCGCGACGCCTGCTCCGGGAGGACCCCGGCAGGGCTCCGCCGGCCTGGGAGCAGCTGGAGAGGCACGAGGCACGCGGCGGGGTCGCCAGCCCCGCTCCCACCCGCGCGGGCTGGGGTTTGCCTCCCAGTCGCGCCCCGCGGTTGGGGATCTCCGCGCACCTCGTACCCCCCACCCCGCCCGTCCGCCGGGGAGTTCCCAGAGCCCGGCATTGTGCCGCCGCCGCCGCCACCACCACTACCACCGCCACCACGGCCACGCAGCGCGAGGGACTCCCCGGCGTCTCCATGGAGCCTGACCCCCATCCTTCCCATTCACAAAAAAAATCTCTCCTCTGCGCCCCCTCCCCGATCTAGCCACGCGCCCCAACTCCATCCTCCGAGGACCCCGGGGAACACCGATCCCGCGTGCCGCCGGGGACCGTGACCCCAAGGGCGCCACCCCTCCTCGGGCGACCTCGGGTCGGTCCCGGCGGCGCCCTCGTCAGCCCCGCCTCCCACTGCGGGGTCCCGCGCGCCCCTCCCCGGGCCCGGCCCACACCCCCAGCCCGATCACCCGCCGCGGTGCTGACCGCGGGGCGAGGCGCGGCGCCGCCGGGCTCTGGCTACTCACTGGCTCAGCGCTCCCCGTGGCAGGGGACGGGACTCCGGCGGCCATACCCCGGCTGCATCCTGGCCGCCGAGCGGGCAGCGGCGTCCCAGGGCCGCCCGGGTGGGAGCCGGCGGCGAGGGGCGCGCGAGGCCGGACCCGGGGGAGGCGGCGGCGGTGTCTCCTCCGACCACACGAGCTGCGGGGACCCGGCGACTGTCCCTGTCCGCGGAGGTTCCGGTGCTTCGGGGCACCCTGGGCTCCGCGTCCGCGCGCTCCTGCCTCACCGCCGCTCTCGCTCTCTCGCTCTCTCCCCCTCTCTCTCCCTCTCTCTCCCTCTCTCTCCCTCTCTCTCTCTCTCTCCGTTCCTCTAGCTGGCTCGGCTGAAGCGAGCAGGCAGCAGGAGCACGCGGCGGTGGCGGCGGCGGCGGCGGCGGCGGCGGCGGTGGCGTCTCGGGCGGAGCGCGCAGCGCGGCGAGGGAGGGGGCTCGGGCGATCGCTCGCTCGACCGGGGAGGACTGCGGGGCTGGTAGAGCTGCGGGCCCGCGGGCTGAGGCCGGATGTACCCTGGAGCCCCAGCGCCAGCCCCGCGGATCAGCGGCGCAGACGGGTGGGCGACGCGCAGGGCACCCCAGGGCTGAGCTGCCGCGTCCCTCCAAGCAACCCCCAGGGTCCCGCCTCCTCCTCCTCCTCCCCCTCCCTTCTCCCTCCTCCCTCTCTCTGGGCGATCCGAGCGTGGGCCAGCCCTAGCGACCCTCAACAAGACCTCGCTCCTTCACCTCCCCGGAACCGGCTTCTTGTCGGGGTAGGTGGGATCCCTAGAAATGGGCACAGAGCAGCAGGCATACCTCCCCAGCTGGTCTGCATCGCCCTGCCTCCTCTTCCATTCTTCTCACTGGCCGCTGGGGTAGACCCTTAATAGGCCTGGTGTTCCGTGTCTTGCCTTTCTGGGGATCACTAGGGAGAGAATGACCAGGCCCACTCCAGACCAGGGTTTTGGGAGCAGGGGGGGGGGGCTGTCCCTATTGACGACCCCAGGGCCGGGAACATTTCCACTCAGGTCAGTAGGATAGCCTAAAATCAGTAGCAGCTAGCTCCTGCCCCAACTCCTGGTCTCCTCCCACCCCAGGGGAAAGAGTGCCTGGCATGGAGTCTATGGAGGTTCTAGTCTTGGGAGGCAAACAGAGGCTGGGAATGCTCTGGGCTAACAGGATGACACTCACAAGTCAGCAAGGGACCTGGTTGGTCCCCACAGGCTTAGGCAAAACTCAGCTACTATTTAAGGTAAAAGACCCCCACTGTGCAGCGCTGGGGTTAAGGAACCAGAGTCTGCCCCCTGGGAGGACATACCCTACCTAAAACCACAATTTAAAACCTTGTCCCCAGGTCTCCCTGACTTGGGAAACAATCAGGTTCCTTCTCGCACCTGACTACAAAGCAAGTCACAGAACCCAAGGCTTTGGGAGAAGGGCCTGGGAGAAGGCAGGGCGTGACCTTGCTGCTCTGTCTTGCTCTCCTGCGCTGGGCCGCTAGCTGGCCGCCGTCCCTGCAGAGCGGGGACAGACAGCGTCCAGGATGAGTGGCTGCTGCCTGCTCAGGAGCATGCCGCTTTTAATTTCTGGCCCTTTGGCCTGTCTGGGCCATTGATTTGTGTTGCCCGGTGGGAATCGCACTCTACAGTTGCAAGTCAGCGGCCTGGCCTGCCGCCGAACACCCGGTAAATGCTTCGTCTCTAAGAAGGCCAGGCAGGCGTAGGGGTCACTGAGCTTACCCTGGCCCCAGATTCGAAATGGCACAGCCCTGCCGCACACAGCAGCCAGCTCTCTCTGCTGTGCTCAGATGGCCCAGGCTTTGCTGGCCTGTGACTGGTGGCTACGTCTGTCCATTGCTTCACCACTCGCCTGTCTTGTCTCCCCAGGCCAGCAGTGCCCATCCCCACTCCATGTTCTTCTGCTCTGAGAGCCCTTCTTCCCAGGCCCAGGCCTTCCAGAACCTTCCCCACACAGCACAGTATGCCCGAGGAGGCCTGGGCACAGTCACCTGGCACAGCCTTGAACACCAAGTGAAAGAGCCAAGAACTGCGAAGCGCTGGTCCTATACTCGCCCTGGTGGCCATGCCCAGAAAGGTCTGCGCTTGACATCAGGCCTGACCCCAGGCCAGCGTTCAGACACCCGGATGGAGAATAGAAGCTGGCATCTGCAGCCAGGGTCAGCCTCAGGGCCTGTCCAGCAGGGTGCCCCTTGGCAACAGGCCACAGAGAATTTGCCCTGCAGGCCCAGCTGCTGGCAATAGGGTCTGCCCGGAAATGAGTGTGGGGGTTAGTGTGTCCATTCACATACTGGACCAACCAAGGGGGTCCCTCATTGGGGGATCATCTAAGAGAAATTTTCAGGCCTCTGGTTTGGACGGCTTTACTTAAATATATATGCATGTATACGTGGACCTGGGGAAGAACTAGGAACAGCTGCTTGATAGTGACTCAGAAAGAAGCAAGGAGCAGCTAGGCGCCATTCACCTTGCCCCCTCGGAGAAAGGAGAGCCTTTTTTGGGCATCATGATGGTTAATATCGGTTGTCCATCTGACAGGCTCTAGAATGGCCTAGGAGATAAACTTCTGGGCATGTCTGGGAGGAAATTTTTAGATTGGGTTAATTGACGTGGGAGGACCCACCCTGGATGAGGACAGCACAGTCTCATGGGCCGGGGTTCCCAAACTGAAGGTGAGGAGAAAACCAGATGAGCACCAGCATTCACCCCTCTCTGTGACCAGCACCTCAAGCTGCCACCATGCCTTTCCTGCCATCATGGGCCAACACCTCAAACTGCAAGTCAGAGTGAAGCCTTCCCTCTTTAACACACTTGTGCCAGGCATCTTGTCAAGACAATGGTGCAGGGGTGAACCCCCAAGGACCTGGCATGAAGCAGAAAAGACAAACACAAGCTGCGATCTGAGTCCCCCTATGGGGAAGGCCAGAAAGCAGAGGCCTTGCAGGAAGGGGAGACGGGGTCCAAAATGTCCCCATGGTGCTGGATGACCCTGAATCTAACCTCGTGAGAAGCCCAAGAGCCCTACTCACTGCCAACAGCACAGATACCCTAACCTTCCTCCTCCAGAGCAGACCAGGGCCGTGGGCTGCTGTGGGGACCCTGACCAGTCCCAGGGGAGAAACCTACACACATACCTTTGTGATTCCCAGCAAGACCCCAGCCAGCCTCCAGGGAGGGAACTCCAGGGCACAAGGCCCACCCAGCTCCTGGGGTCAGCTCTGCAGACCTGAAGTAGAGAACCCAAAGTTCATCAGAGCTCTGAAGACAGAAGACAGACTCTGCAAAAGAGAACCACCAAAAAAAAAAAAATAATAAAACACTACCCTGGAGGGCTGGGGGTGACAAGGGGGTGCTTAGAAGAAACAGACATTAGGCAGGAAGCAGACAATATCAGAAACAGCCATATTTAATATCCTCAAAGAGATCAGAGGAGATACTGCAGCCCTGAACCAGGAGTAGGATGCTATTTTAAGGAGAACATTTAGAGAGCAAAAAGGGCTAGAGAATTAAAAGCATGAAAGCTGAAACAAAAAAAGAAACGAAAAGAAACCCTCAACAGACGGCTCGGAAGATAAAAGTAAATGAATATCCCAGAAGGCCAAGCAGAAAGACAAAGAGGAGAAAAATATGAAAGGAGGAAAAATTAGACAATACGTACATGCGCCAGCATCCGCACAAAGGAACGAGAGAGAGAAGAGAGGAGGGAGAGAGTCATAAATCACTTAATTCAGGAAATTTTCCCCACAGTGGGTAGGAACTGACCCACATCAAGGCACATGATCATGAGAAACAAAACATTGAAGACAAAAAGAACATTCTGCAGCTTCCAGATGTCATGGAAAGAGTAGGGTGAGAATGGCTCCTGGACAGCGACCCGCCAGCTAAGCAAGACGCTCATGCTGGTGGTGTCCAGGCTAGAATCCCTCGCTTGACTAAAGTGCGCATCAAATGTGAAGTTAAACCAAAGATGTTTACATAGGCAATGTCTCAAAAAAAATTATTTCCTGAGTACCACTTTTCAACTACTACAGGATGTGTTCCAACAAAACCAGGAAGAGAAGCATGAAAGACAGGCAGGACACAGGAAGCATTACGGAGCAGGTGATGGAAAGAGAACCAAAGGATGGGAGGAGCACTCTGGAACAAAGAGGTCGGGACATCCACGACGTCACAGCAGGTGCTGTCACCTGCACAAAACCTGCCACCTGTTGTCATGGATGATGAAGGAAGGCAAAAAAAAAAAAAAAACATCAAAATAAAAGAGGAACTAATTGGGAAGAAGGGGTTTGTGGAAAAGGTGCGGTGGTGGGGGGAGAAAGTAATGGGAGGTTGGAGAAATGGCTTAGTGGTTAAGGCGCTTGCCTCCAAAGCCAAAGGACCCAGGTTCAATTCTCCAGGACCCACGTTAGCCAGATGCATAAGGGGGCACGCACATCTGGAGTTTGCAGCGACTGGAGGCCTTGGCACACCCGTTCTCTCTCCCTCTCTCTCTCTCTCCCCCACCAAATAAATAAAGAAATGTTTTTGAAACGAAAGTAATGGGGGGGATTCTGCCCATAGTACATTATGCATATGTATGAAAAGTGTCAACAGAAATGTTTTGTTTTGTTTTTTTAAGAGAAAGCATCAGCCTGGCCTGGTGGAGCATGCCTTTAATCCCAGCACTCAGGAGGCAGAGTTCAAGCCCAGCCTGAGATGACATAGTGAATGCCAGGCCAGCTTGGGCTAGAACGAGACCCTACCTTGAAAAAACAAAAAAAAATTAAAATAAAATTAAAAAAAAGAAAGCATAAAGCCTGACAACCAGCTCCCAGGTAATAGTGACAGACATGATGATCAATCACAACCTATCAAAGCAGAAATCCAGCGGCTACAGAGAACTCAACACTAAATTGGGCTGCCAACAGACCTGCCATGCCTCAAGAAACATTGCAGAAGCAGGGGCAGAAAGACTGTAGGAGTGAGTAGGAATATTCGGAGGCACAGCGCCCCCCCCCCATTACTCCACAGAGACTGACTGAGGCTTTCATGACCACACAAACCTACTGAGGAGGGCTCCCAGGATAGCTGGAGCAGGAGTGGCGAAATAAAAGAATATAACCTCTTATAATATAAAGTAAAAAACTAAAAGGCGAGGAAAGAAAGCATGAGGGGCTGGAGAGATGGCTCAGCAGTTAAAGGCATTTGCTTGCAAAGCCTGATGGCCAAGGCTTGATTCCCTGGTACCCATGTAAAGCCAGTTACACTAAGTGGCACATGTCTGGAGTTTGTTTGCAGTGGCAGGAGGCTTTGCCATGCCCATTCTCTTGTTTTCTCTCCCTCCCTCTCTCTCTCTCTCTCTTCTTCTTCTCCTCCTCCTCATCCTCCTCCTCCTCCTTCTTCTTCCATCTCTGCTTGCGGATAAACGAATAAAAGTATTTAAAAATAAAGGAAGCTGAAAGAGGGCAACACAGGGGAGTTGAGGGAGTGATCCAGGAAGAGAAGCGGAGAGTCACAGGCTGGGTGGCAGGCGAGTCCCCTCTCCATGTCCAGGTGGGAGCCATGAAACCAGCCGTCCGGCTCACAGCTCCGCAGCAGTGACTGGGCGTCTACGCTCACGGGCCAACATCAAACAGACCTGGTCTCAGCTCTTCTCTGCACTTGGTTGGCCAGGTTTGGGTGGAATTTCCAATTCTCTATGCACATATTGCCACCAGTATAGGCTCAACAGTTACTTGAACTCAAAAGTATTCTACCTGGACCCATTTCTACAAACAGAAGGATGGTCACAGAGAACTCAGAAATAACAAATGATCAACTATGAACCGGCTAGTCATCCCAGCTGGGGCCCACTGTGCCCAAGACCCCACATGCTCGGTTCATTCTTCCTCACTAAAAGGGAATCATAGGGCTGGAAAGATGGCTCAGCAATGAACGGTGCTGACTTGTGAAGCCTACAGGCCCAGGTTCAATTCCCCAGTACCCCATGTAAAGTCAGATGCACAAAGTGGTACATGCATCTGGAATGCGTTTGCAATCGCAAGAGGCCCTAGAGCACCCGCTCTCTGCCCCTCCCCCACAAATAAATAAGCACAAGAAATAAAACAAAAGGGACTCAAACACTCTGAGGCAATGGAGAACAAGGCTTTCTCCTGGTCTTCTCCATGCATGAGTGACAGCCCAAGGAGCCCCAGGCCAGGAGGCTTGTAAGGATTCGAACATCACCTTGAGCGTCCACACCTATGGAAATCACACGCTCAAGGATGGCATGTCTGGGAAAACAGAATGAAGGGAGGATTCTTTTCCCTTGTCAGCCTTTAAAATTAGGCCCACACAGGCCCAGCTGCATGGGCTTACGCTGCCAACAGCTGCCTGGCTGCCTCAGTTGGACTTTTCATTCAATAGAATTGACTAATACCATTGGAACCTCCTTGTTGGAATGAATCCCTCCTGCAACATGCATGCACACACATGTGCGCACGCACACGCGCACACACACAGACACACACATACACACACACACACACACACACACACACTTGCATTTTCTTACCACCATCCAGGATCACTGGCCATTGTTTCACCTGCAGAGTGTCCCCTGTGGGTGCTATAGGTTGCTATGGAGATGGCTCCCATCTAGGGAAGACTCCCCATGCCTGAAGAAAGAAATTGAAAAAAAAAATCACTAATGTTCTTACACAAAAACACAGGCATATGTGCAAAAGCATGTGCCAAGTGTGGTGGCTCACATCTGTAATCCCAACCCTTAGGAGGCTGCAGTAGGAGGATCATAAATTCAAAGTCAACCTCAGCTACAGTGTGAGTTTCAGGATAGCCTGGGTGCAGGTCTTGTGTGCCAACCAGCTCACATGAACCATGGTGTCACTGAGGCAGAGACTCCTGGTCATGTAGCTGGTGGTGAAGGTGAGGAACGCATGGCACCTGGCCCCCGCCTCCCACCACAGCCACCCCTCCCCGCCTTCTCCCGCAGGTGATGACACCCTTTCACCTGTCGACCTCGGCTCTGCTTAGAGCATCCTTCCTCCATCCTTTCTTCCTAACTGCTCCATCTTGTCCTTCTTTCTCCCTCCTGCTCTCCATGTGTCTCTAGCATATTCTTGGTCTTCCCATTCCCTTCCAAGCTAGCCTCCCTGGCTCTCTCCCTGCAGCTCTGTGGCTCTTTCTCTTCCATCTCCCCTGATCTTGGGCCCTGGCCATCCAGCCTGCAGGCCTGGCAGGCCCTCCCTTTAGGACATCTTGAGCCACCAAGCTCCTTCTGTCTTCTCCTCTTCCACACCAGCAGCACCACCGAGCCCACACAGAAGTGCCCTCCAGGTCTGCCTAGTGGCCCAGCCGGAGCCCTCCCCCAGGCGCACTTGACCCTCCAAAGCAGAGGGCCCAGCTCCCAGCTCTCCAGAAACTTCTTTTTAGCCCTCCCCAGTGCTCTCTCTACCCCTCTCCCAGCTCTGTGGTCTCTCCTCACTTCTCCCTGAACCCCAGCTTCACAGTGAGGCAATGAGGGTTTCTCCTGTGCTGCCCCTTCCCCTCTGCTGCCATCCCTGCCCTCACTGTCATGGCAACGGCCCCTCCAAGACCCCGGCATCGCAGGGGCAAGCAGCCCCAGACATGCTGCCAACGGACACTTTACTGGCATGCGTGGCACGATCAGGTGCCACACATGGATCTCCAGGCCGGGAACCTTATGTAAGAGCCCGCGGCTTTGAACTAGTACCCGGATGCTTATGGTATTGACATCCGTCTTCTCCAGAGGAGCTCTGTCTGTCTGCTCATATGGATGGAAAGTGTCCGGGGGATCCTCACAGTTCAAGGTCCCAACCCACACCCTTCGCACAGTCACTCTGTCTGTGCTGACTCATCATCGCCCAGCTGTTTCGCAGAGTGGGGGTGGGGTGGGAAGAGAGCCTGGGAAACATGCGAGGGCAGGAACAAGTGAGGTCATCTGAGGCATCATCCCACTTTGACGAGCAGGGGCGACAGTCAGATCCGTGAGCCCCCGTGCACAAAGACCAGGGTCCCCGAAGGGGTCGGGGTCAGTATGCTCTTCCAAAGCCTCCTAGACCCACTTGTTTTGAATGGGACATGCCCCATATCTTTGAGCTCAGCCTGTGATTGCACAATAATACCCACCCAGAAAACAAATTAAAAATAGGAAAAACGCATGGGAGCCGTGGGTCTGCTGCAGCAGGGTGGTGTCGGATTGCTAGGCAACCCCGGGCAATCCTGCGGGAAGAAGGCTGTGCAAGCTTGCCACACAGACGCGGGGCCCTCGTGCCTTTTGTGCGGAGGTGCTCGGCCGAATCCGAGCAGGAGGTGCCGGCATGTCCTTCGGATTTTCTGGAGGACTGAGAAGAGAGGGGTGCCCACGTGATAAGAAACATCTGGAAATGTGCTGGAAAACCAGCCTGATTTCTGTTTCCTGAGGTCCAGGTGTTTGGATTGTGTAGGCAAACGTCTGAATGTTAATGGTTCTTCGCGGTTTCCTGCACCCTTCAGCAGGAAGCAGATGTAAACTAGGTTTAGAAGGCTGGAGAGAAATGAGGAGGAGAAATGGAAGAGACCCTGGGGGACAGGCAGAGAACAGAGCTGGGAACTAATGAGGGCTCACGTCTGGCTCTGCACTCCCGAGAGCAAGAGCGGGATGGAAGCAAGGAGCACACATGCGTGATTTTCACACTTCCAGCCAAACCTCAATCTCATTAAAGCATTTGTGGATGGGAAAATACTATGAGCATCAAGCACTTTTAAGAGAAAAGGGGGGGGCACCACAACATGAAAACTAGCAGGAATTTTGTTTGATTGGAACGCCGGTCCAGGATTGGGTGGGTAGAACCCAGAGTGTGCCTGCCTGCTGGTGAGGGACTCTGCAGCTGCTGTAACAAAATGTCTTCAAGCAGAAATGGAAACCAGGTGTGGTGGCTCAAGCCTACTCATTCCAGAACCCGGCACACTAAAGCGGGGAGATCTTGAGTTCTAGGCCCGCTTAGACTATGTAGGGAGATCCTAGATCAAAATAACAAAGGTGCAGGGAGAGAGCTCGGTCTTAGGAGACAGCCTGTCGTGCAAGCATGAGGAAATGAAGACCTGAGTTCAATCCCTGGAACCCACATTTTAAAAATAGTTGGGGCTGGTGAGACGGCTCAGCCATCATGGCACTCCCCTGGGAAGCCTAAGGACTCATGTCCAACTCTCTAGATCCCATGTAAGCCAGACCCACAGTGATACAAGCATGCAAGGTTGCGCATGTGCACTAGGGGGCACACGCATCTGGAGTTCCACTGCAGTGGCTGGAGGCCCTGGTGCTCCAATTCCTCTCTCTCTTTCATGTGTGCATTTAAAAAAATGGGCTGGAGAGACGGCTTAGTGGTTATGATGCTTGCCTGCAAAGCCTGAGGACTCATGTTCCACTCTTCAGACCTGAGGTAAGGCAGACACACAAGCAAGCACGTGAGGTCGCACATGCGCACAAGGTGGTGCACACGTCTGGGGTTTGGTTGCAGTGGCTGGAGGCCCTGGCAACGCCAATTTTCTCTTTCTGTCTCTCACTCTTGCTCTCACGCTCTCGCATAAGGGGAAAAAAAAAAAAAAAGCTAGGTGTATGGCACTTCCTCAGAATCCCAGAGCTAGGGAGGTCAAGACAGCAAATCCCTGGGAATTTCTGACCAGTCTAGCCAAACTGGTGCGTTCTGAGCCATTGAAGGGACCCTGACTCAATAAAAGGTGGATGGCACCTGAGAAACGACACTTGTGGTAACCTCTAGCCTCCACACATACAAGCCATACATGTGCACATGTGCACACACACACACGCACAGGTGAAGGTGTCACACACACTTCCTGCACAGACTGTTGGGAGGAGCTGAGCCTTGCCTTGCTCTCAGCCTCCATGACCGTCACACTCTGTGGTCTTCCTCAGCTCAAGGGCCCAACCTCTGCCTTTCTTTGTCTTTTTGCATACGAACAAAGCACTGGAACCCCAGCACTTGAGGCAGAGGTAGCAGGATCACTCAAGGCCAGCCTGAGACTACATAGTTAACTCCAGGACAGCCTGGGCTAGAGAGCAAGACCCTCCCTCAATAAGCCAACAAAGGGCTGGAGAGATGGCTTGCGGTTAAGGCGCATGCCTGTGAAGCCTAAGCATCCAGGTTTGATTTCCCAGGTCCCACGTAAGCCAGATATACAAGGTGGCACATGCATCTGGAGTTCATTTGCAGTGGCTAGAGACCCTGGTGTGCCCATTCTCTCTCTCCCTCTCAATCTCTCTCTCCCCCTCCTTCTCTCTCTTTGTAATAAATAAAAATTTTTAGAAAACAGTGGTCAGTGGCAGGCCCTGTTTTTGGTGAGGGCTTCCCTTGTTGAAGCTATCTCTCCAGCCCAAGATGGATCTTTAATGGTACTGTGAGGTCATCAAAAGTCAAATGTGGGCTGGAAAGATGGCTTAATGGTTAAGGTGCTTGTCTGCAAAGCCAAAGGACCCAAGTTTGATTCCCCAGGACCCATGTAAAGACAGATGCACAAAGTAGCGCATGTGGCACATGTGTCTGGAGTTCATTTACAGTGTCTAGAGACCCTGATGTACCCATTCTCTCTCTTTCTTGCTCTCCCTCTTTCTCTCTCTCTCAAATAAATAAATAAAAGATAATTTTAAAACAAAATCAATCCAGGTGTGATGGTGCATGCCTTTAATCCCAGAATTTGGGAGGCAGAGGTAGGAGGATAGCTGTGAGTTCGGCGCCACCCTGAGACTACATAGTGAATTCCAGGTCAGCCTGGACTAGAATGAAACCCAACCTTGAAAAAACAAAACAAACAACACCAAAAAAACAAAGAACTCTAAGGCCTGCTTTAAGGCATTGTGACTTCATCTTTTTGCTTTTTTAAATTTTATTTTAATTTTTATTTGACAGAGAAAGGGAGAGAGAGAGAGAGAGAATGGGTGCACCAGGGTCTCCAGCTACTGCAAACAAACTCCAGATGTGTGTGCCCCTTGTGCATCTGGCTAATGTGGGTCCTGGGGAATCAAACCTGAGTCCTTTGGCTTTGTAGGCAAATGCCTTAACCGCTAAGCCATCCTGCCAGCCCCCAATTACTTAAAAAAAAAAGTTGTAGCCTTCTATTTAAAAATTTATTTATTTATTTATTTGAAAGACAGAGAGAGAAATAGGCAGGCAGAGAAAGAAAGTGGGGGGGAGAAGAGAAAGAAGAAGATGGGTACACCAGAGCCTCCAACTGCTGCAAATGAACTCCAGATGTGTGCACACCCTTGTGCGTCTGGCTTACATGGATCCTGGGGAATTTAACCTGGTTCCTTTGGGTTTGCAGACAAGTTCCTTAACTGCTAACCTATCTCTTCAGCCCTTAACCATTTGCTTTGGCGGAAACCCCATTTCCAAGTAAAGCGGTGTTCCAAGGCTCTGATGAGCACCAATGGGGTTCAGGCCCTGTGGGCACTGCCATTGCTTTGTTATTAGCAGCAGATGGGTTTCAGGCAGGTGGACCTTGGTGCCCATTTTGACTCCTCAAGACAGTTGGCTGATGGGACCCACCACCTTCAGAGACAGCCCTGTCCTCAGGTAGGGCCTGCTCCATCTTTTCCTAGCAGAGCCCACATCTCTCTCTTCGGCACCATCACATTTGCCAGGCAGGCCAACCTTCTGCAGTGAGGAAAACAGCGACCAAGGTTCCCTCCTGCACCATGGAGCTGGGCCAGGCACAGGCATACTGTGCACATGTGCACAGGTGTGTACTCATGCGTGTTCATACTACCCTGCATCCTGGGCCAGGCACAGGCATACTGTGCACATGTGCACAGGTGTGTACTCATGCGTGTTCATACTACCCTGCATCCTGGACAACTGTCTATCCACCCTCCTGGAAGTGCACAGGATTCTCCAGAGGCCTTTCCATAGACTGGACATGACTCCACCCAGCACAGCCTGTGGGGATTCAGGGATCAGGCCCTCCTTCCAGGCGCCTCCTCTCTCACCTCCCTCACTGCAAAAACATGTGCTGCCTTGTTGCGAACTGCTTCTCCCATAGACACGGGCGGGTCACCTGCTCCTGTTCAGGTTGGCCCACCTGATCACCCTCTAGGTGGTGTCTGCTATGTGACAAGTCGTCTGTCCTTCAATGAGGAGTTTTCTCACTATGGATCTCCAGAAGGATCCAGGGTTCCTTTCCTGGAATGAAAGTCATAGTAATCCAGGCTAGTAGGGTAAGATGGCTCAGTGGGTCAAGTGTTTGCCTCACAATCATGAGGACCCATGTTCAATCCCCAGAAAACGTAGGAAGTATCAGACTTGGTGGTGTCCGCCTATAATCCCAGGAAAGGTGGAGGCAGGTGAATCTCTGGGGCTCTGTGATCAGCCAGCCTAGCCTACTTGTCAAGTTCCAGGCCAATAAGAGACCGGGTCTCAAAACAAGGTGGACAGCGCCTAAGCAACCCTGTAACCACAGCCCCGTGGATGGGGCTGGTGGAGACGAGAGGATCTCGGGGCTCGCTGGTCAGTCAACCCGACTGAAAGCAGCAGCTCTGGGCGCAAGACTTCACCTCAACAAACCAGTGCAGAAGAGTGTGAGAGAGGAGGACACGTGATGCTCTCCTTTGGCCTCCACACGTGTGTGCAAGGGGCACATGTGCATCTGCACACAGACTATGTATACACACATAACACATGGCCACACACACATGCCAAAAACATGAACTGGACAGCGCCAGACACCTGGCATTCTCTCTCACGCTCTCATTTTCACTTGAGAAGGGGCGATGGGGCATAGTGGGGCACAGGCTGGGAGGGGATGAGGGGCATCTTCTCTGCTGTCTGTGGCTGCTTCAGGAGACAGGGAAATAGCTTGTCAATGGGAACCCAACAAGAGCAAATTCAAATCATGAAGACAGTAGCAGCAATCTATGTCTGAGATACCATGTGGCATCAGATGTCTTCTATACTTGAGATAAGAGTGAGTGGGCATGGAGGCCAGGGGTAGGTTGCGGAGAAAGAGGGCTCAGAGAGGCTGTGGCCAGGGGTCAGGAGGGACAAGCTGCCCTGGACTGGCCCTCCAGGCACAAGCAACTTCTAGCAGTCTCCCTGCCTCCCAGTCCAACCACAGTGGCACTTCCAGCCCAGTACTCACTACACACTAGCAAAGGGAAGGGAAAAGCCCTCCTTCCCCAGCCAGGGCTGGGTGCTGGGACTCATCACCTTGCCTTGGCTAACACACCGAGCAAGCTGGAGACTGTCCTTAGCCGTCTGTCAGGAGCTATGTTGCTTCCTGGCAGCTCCAGAGCTGATCTAGTAGAAGAAAATCAGCATCAAGGATGGAGGGATGGATCAGCAGTAGGGCACTTGTGTGCAAAGCCTAGGGACCCAGGTTTGATTCCCCAGGACCCAGATGCACAAGGTGGCACAGGTGTCCGGAGTTCATTTACAGTGGCTGGTGGCCCTGGTGCACCCATTCTCTCTCCCTCTCTCTCTCTCTCTCTCTCTCTCTCTCTCTCTCTGTGTGTGTGTGTGTGTGTGTGTGTGTGTCTTTCTCTCCCTATTTCTTGCTCCTCTACAATAAATAAATTAATTAATTTTTTTTCTAAAAACAAGATAACAAAAGAAAAAAGAAGCCAGCCAGCATCAGCCAGTGGCACACAAGAAGGACCTTCCTTTCCTGCCAGGGGTGCTTAGCCCATCGTCCACACTCCTTGTTGGCACCAGCAGAGCCCCTGATAGTGAGGTGAACCTGTCCTTATCTGGGAGCCATTGAGAGCACACCCAGCCTTCCTGGCAGCTAGGTGTGGTCACAGGGTTGTGTCCTGGCCAATAAGATGGAAAAGAAAGTGACAGCTCTGGGGAGTTAAAGTGCTGCTCAGGCCGGAGGGCCCGGGACCGCCAAAGTTTGCTTCTCCAGCAGCCATGTAAACAGCTGAGCCTGGCCACACACAGCTGTGACCCCAATCCCACAGAGCGCCAACACCAGAAAATCGCTGGGGATCACGGCCCCAGAAGAATGGTGAAAACAGCCGTCCTTGAGCGAGAGAGCACCATTTCAAGAAAACGGGAGGGTGAGTGAAAAGAGGAGTACAGGTGACATTCCCCTCTGCTCCTGGCCCGTGTGCACACGCTCTGCACACCCATACGCACACACCACACACATCACACCAAACACCACACAAACACAGAGGCCAAAAATCAGAAAAGAAAGTGACATCGCGGCCCCCGAGGTATGTGCTAAAGGGGAGGGACACCCATGCGCTCTCCCCAGTCCTAAGGGCCTGAAACCAAGCATGTGGCACCCCCAGAGTGGGTAATTCAGACCTCTGAGAGACCTCCTGGGACTCAGCCAACTGCCGTGGACAGTCACGTTAGAAAAAACTTCACTTCCCACCACCCAGAGCACGATTCCTGGAGTCTGCCCCATCTTACCTGTGTTGTTTGAATCCAGAGCCAAGGGTGTGTCCGTGTCCACGTGGAGCGCTGGACCTCGGGACAAAGCCAGGCCACGGGCTAGGCTGGTCCCAACATGTCGCCGTGTACCACTGTCACATGCGCACAGGCGCCTCGGTGAGCAGCCCCCCACCCCAGCTCCTCCTTCTCGCACCCCCTGGTGCCCACGGCCAGCAAGGAGGTCCCGCTGCCCTTGGCGGGCCATGGAGTGTGGAGGCAGATGGGAAACCCTCGTGACCATGCCACATGGCAAGGCTCTAAGAAAAGCGCAGAGAAGAACACCACCCACGGAGGAGCCTTGCCATCGCCTATCAATATTTTGTCCACAATCCCACATGCCAACATGACCGTCTTCTCCTCCAACTCCATCTTTAAATACCAAGGACAGCCACATATGGTGGAGGAGACCCCGGCAGGCGGGGACTCAAAGAAGCGACTCACTGGAACACACTTAAAAATGACCCCAATGTGGGGAGCAGGTTGGCTCTCTCCAGTCACCAAAGCGATGCAAATCAAAACAAAAACATCCCTCCATCTTTTCCCACTTGCCAGCCTTTGAAAATGCTGATTACAGCAGGTGCGCCCACGTCTGCGGCGCGGGGACGCGACCTCCCGTGCATTTGCCGGCAGGACTGGCACTTAGCCTCATCTTCCTGGAGGGCAGACCGGGGCTCCGATCAAAAGCTTTCAAGACGTGTTTAACCTTTAACTCGGCAGCTGCACTTGTAGGAACTCACCCTAAGGAGAAGCTTGGGAACAAACGCAGGTTTATCTCGAAAGACTTATGTATGAGAATATTTGCAATATTGCTTCTAACATCAAAAGATTGAAAACAAACCAAATGTCCGACTCCAGGGTGCTTGGTAAATAATTTGTGCACTCATTAAAAAATCCTATCATGGAAGAATATTGGATGGTCTCACAAAGTGTTCATAAACCATCAAATGAAAAGGTTTATAAAATGGAATTGCACTGCAATCCCAATTATATTCCCAGGCCACTAAGCCAAGCTATAAGGACATGCTCCTAGGGTCAGCAGCGAGTTCCTCTGTGCAAAGGGACAATGGATGATTTTGTATTTTCTTTTTATGAGTTTTATTGCATGTTTGAAATTGACCACATTGGATCTGAGTTGCATTTGTAATCAGGGAAAAAAAAAAACTAAGATGATTTTTCTTTAATTAGGTTATAAATGCTACAGAGCTGGTTTATTTCCAAATGTACTGGCCTACAAGGGACAGGAGAACGGACGAGCACGTGCGTCAGCTGGTGGGGTCCTGATGGCCCAGCACTGGGTGGTTCCCATGCCTCCCCTCAAGAAGCCTACGGCGAGGAAAGCACGGGAAGACAGGCTGCCAGGCCCGCAGCCCCTCCAGCCCTGGCTCGGTGGAGCACTAATTATGCAAATAAATACTGCCCAGTCAGCGAGGCCTCTTGTTGTTACTGTGGTTCTTATTAGCTGCTCCATTGCCAGAGTCGAACCCTGTTGTGAAGGAACTACCAAGAGCGGGCTTTGTTCCAGGCCGCCCCACCTCTTGACGGGCCTTCTCAGATTAAGTCGTAAATTGCTTTGCTGGTCTCTGGCGCCAGGCGCTCTGCACACGTGTGACCGGAGCCAAAGGGATGACTGCAGGGTCATGTCTCACCCTCCGTGGGGCTCCTCTGAGAAGACCACCCCCCAACTCAGGCAAATCATTATTTGAGCTCACGTTCTGGAAGTTTCATCATGACCAAAGAAGTACTTTTAAAGGTCAAGATCATGGTTCTAGAGAGGGACAGACAGAGGAAAATGGTGCTGGTTGATGTCTGTGTTTCCTCATCTAACCTTCAGCATTGAGGCCTTGGGGTCAGCCTTCTTGCCCCCGCAGACAGGTAAAGAACCCGGGGCTCTGAGAAGGTGTCCAGGCGTGGCTGGCGGGGCTCGCTCAGCGCCCAGCAGAAAGCGTCCACAGAGCTCCAAAGCATCCACACAAAGGAAAGAGGCCAAGTCTCCTAACCACGCAGCCAGTGAGAGCCAAGGGGAGCTGTTAGAGCTTGAATCAGAAATGTCTCCCACAGGCTCTTGTTTGGAGTGCTTGGTCCCCAGCTGCTGGTACTGTCTTGAGGGCTGTAGAGTCTTTACCGGTGGGGACTGGCTGATAGAAGCAGAGGCAGGCCTTTGAAGGTCATATGTACTCCTGACTCCAACCTGCTTTCCTTTGCTTCCGGGTGTGTTATGATACAAGCAACCTGGGCCTCATGCCCACCCAGCCACAGACATAGCCACACCCCCCATGCCCACCCAGCCACAGACATAGCCACACCCCCCATGCCCACCCTGCCGCAGACATAGCCACACCCCCCATGCCCACACTGCCGCAGATGGAGCCACACCCCCATGCCCACACTGCCGCAGACGGAGCCACACCCCCATGCCCACACTGCCGCAGACATAGCCACACCCCCATGCCCACACTGCCGCAGACGGAGCCACACCCCCCATGCCCACACTGCCGCAGACATAGCCACACCCCCCATGCCCACACTGCCGCAGACATAGCCACACCCCCCATGCCCACACTGCCGCAGACCGAGCCACACCCCCATGCCCACACTGCCTCAGACATAGCCACACCCCCCATGCCCACACTGCCGCAGACATAGCCACACCCCCCATGCCCACACTGCCGCAGACGGAGCCACACCCCCCATGCCCACACTGCCGCAGACGGAGCCACACCCCCCATGCCCACACTGCCGCAGACGGAGCCACACCCCCCATGCCCACCCTGCCGCAGACCGAGCCACACCCCCCATGCCCACACTGCCGCAGACATAGCCACACCCCCCATGCCCACACTGCCGCAGACCGAGCCACACCCCCCATGCCCACACTGCCTCAGACATAGCCACACCCCCATGCCCACACTGCCGCAGACCGAGCCACACCCCCCATGCCCACACTGCCGCAGACATAGCCACACCCCCCATGCCCACACTGCCGCAGACCGAGCCACACCCCCCATGCCCACACTGCCGCAGACGGAGCCACACCCCCCATGCCCACACTGCCGCAGACCGAGCCACACCCCCCATGCCCACACTGCCTCAGACATAGCCACACCCCCCATGCCCACACTGCCGCAGACATAGCCACACCCCCCATGCCCACACTGCCGCAGACCGAGCCACACCCCCCATGCCCACACTGCCGCAGACATAGCCACACCCCCCATGCCCACACTGCCGCAGACCGAGCCACACCCCCATGCCCACAGTGCCGCAGACATAGCCACACCCCCCATGCCCACAGTGTCGCAGACATAGCCACACCCCCATGCCCACACTGCCGCAGACATAGCCACACCCCCCATGCCCACACTGCCGCAGACCGAGCCACACCCCCCATGCCCACACTGCCTCAGACATAGCCACACCCCCCATGCCCACACTGCCGCAGACCGAGCCACACCCCCATGCCCACACTGCCGCAGACATAGCCACACCCCCCATGCCCACACTGCCGCAGACATAGCCACACCCCCCATGCCCACACTGCCGCAGACATAGCCACACCCCCCATGCCCACACTGCCGCAGACGGAGCCACACCCCCCATGCCCACACTGCCGCAGACATAGCCACACCCCCCATGCCCACACTGCCGCAGACATAGCCACACCCCCATGCCCACACTGCCGCAGACATAGCCACACCCCCCATGCCCACACTGCCGCAGACATAGCCACACCCCCCATGCCCACACTGCCGCAGACGGAGCCACACCCCCCATGCCCACACTGCCGCAGACCGAGCCACACCCCCATGCCCACACTGCCGCAGACATAGCCACACCCCCCATGCCCACACTGCCGCAGACATAGCCACACCCCCCATGCCCACACTGCCTCAGACATAGCCACACCCCCCATGCCCACACTGCCGCAGACGGAGCCACACCCCCCATGCCCACACTGCCGCAGACATAGCCACACCCCCCATGCCCACACTGCCGCAGACATAGCCACACCCCCCATGCCCACACTGCCTCAGACATAGCCACACCCCCCATGCCCACACTGCCGCAGACGGAGCCACACCCCCCATGCCCACACTGCCGCAGACATAGCCACACCCCCCATGCCCACACTGCCGCAGACATAGCCACACCCCCCATGCCCACACTGCCGCAGACATAGCCACACCCCCCATGCCCACACTGCCGCAGACGGAGCCACACCCCCCATGCCCACCCTGCCGCAGACCGAGCCACACCCCCCATGCCCACACTGCCTCAGACATAGCCACACCCCCCATGCCCACACTGCCGCAGACCGAGCCACACCCCCATGCCCACACTGCCGCAGACCGAGCCACACCCCCATGCCCACAGTGCCGCAGACATAGCCACACCCCCATGCCCACACTGCCGCAGACATAGCCACACCCCCCATGCCCACACTGCCGCAGACCGAGCCACACCCCCCATGCCCACACTGCCTCAGACATAGCCACACCCCCCATGCCCACACTGCCGCAGACCGAGCCACACCCCCATGCCCACACTGCCGCAGACCGAGCCACACCCCCATGCCCACACTGCCGCAGACATAGCCACACCCCCCATGCCCACACTGCCGCAGACATAGCCACACCCCCCATGCCCACACTGCCGCAGACGGAGCCACACCCCCCATGCCCACACTGCCGCAGACGGAGCCACACCCCCCATGCCCACACTGCCGCAGACCGAGCCACACCCCCCATGCCCACACTGCCGCAGACATAGCCACACCCCCCATGCCCACACTGCCGCAGACGGAGCCACACCCCCCATGCCCACACTGCCGCAGACATAGCCACACCCCCCATGCCCACACTGCCGCAGACGGAGCCACACCCCCCATGCCCACACTGCCTCAGACATAGCCACACCCCGCCATGTCCTCCCCACCACAACAGACTGGACCCTGTGAAACTGTGATCCAAAATACACTTTCCCTCCATGAAGCTGCTTCTGTCAGGCGTTTTGATCACCAAGACTCCAATGGAACTGACTCAGGGCCAAGCGCGGTGCAGGCTCGGCTCGGGAGCAGGGCCTTCCCCCAGCACCTCCCCCGCTGGCTCCTGTGTGTAGAGGAGCCCCGAGAGTTTAAAACTGAGATGTCCATGTGGAGGCTCCACTGAGGACCATGCGGAGTGCCGGCCCCTGGGGTGGGCTTCTCGGCATTAACATGGTTAAACCACCCCCAGCGAGTCCCACAGCAGGTGTGGGGATGGGTGTTCTCAGGTCTTCGGAACACCATGTGAGTCTTGCACCCCTTAAGACATGTTTGGGGACGAGAGATGTAGCTCAGTTGGCAAAGTGCTTACCTAGCATGGATGAAGGCCTGAGTCAATCCTCGGCACCGCACACACTGGGCGTGGTGGGCCCCTGCCATTCCAGCACTCGGGAGGTGCAGGCAGCGGGCCAGAGGCTCAGGGTCCTCCTCGGCTGTACGGAGTGTAAAGTCAGATTGCGCTACATGAAATCCTGTCTCAAAAAGCAATGCAGGGGTCTAGGGAAATGGCTCAGTTGGCAAGGCAAGTGTGAGGGCCTGAGCTTGCACCCCAACACCCACGCCAGTGCCAGGTGGGGGTCCCTGAAGCTAGCTAGCTAGACTGGCTGAGCTGCCCAGCTCTGGGTTCAAGGAGAGCTCTCTTGGTAAATAAAATGGAATAACCCAGGAAGACACCCAATGTCCACCTCTGACCTCCATATGTATACACATACACACACACACACACACACACACACCCAAAAATTTTAATTCATGATTCTCATGTCTGAAAGTCTGTGAGTGCCCAGGTGTGAACATGGCACAGACCGTGAGGAGAATCCTGCAGAAAACTTCTCATTCTGCCGCTCACGGCTTGAAAGGGTTGACATTTGAGCCTAGAAGTGACGTCAGGCTCCAGGCAGACACAGTGCGGCTGCATCCACCTGCCCTTGGTGGCCTGGGCCTCTGCTCTCAGCAGCCTGGGTGAGGCAGGTCGTGAGCCAGAGCGGAGCACACAGAGCAGGAGAGCCGTGGCCCGTCCATGGAGCTTGGCTCTTGGTCTCTTGCTTCCTGAGCACCAAGGAATCTTCTTCCCCCCGAGGCAGGTGCCAGGAGTCTGGGCCTACAGCCTGCTCCCTACCCACCCCACCCCTAACACCAGTGACCTGTCACACATCTCAGGAGTAACCACCACTGATAAGGCTGAAGAGATGGCTTAGCGGTTAAAGTGCTTGCCTGAGAAGCCTAAGGACCCAGGTTTGATTCTCCAGGTCCCTCGTAAGCCAGGTGCACAAGATGATGCATGTGTCTGGAGTTTGTTTGCAATGGCTAGAGGTCCTGGTGCACCCATAGTCTTTGTGTGAGTGTGTGTGTCAAATAAAAATTAATTTAAAAATATTTAAAGAAGATGGTGTAATAAACTGGGATCCATTCCGGGCCCTAGGGCCAAGGCAGGCCAGTGAGCCCATTCTGTCTGCTTCTGTTGGTAGGGGGTAGGTGTCAGCCCTTTCGAGTTCCATTTCTTAGCTACCTGACAGAAGACACCCAGCAGAGCCTTAAGGCCGCCCACCTCCTGTATATGGCACAGCTGTAAGTCCCTACCCCCCCCCCAAGCACAGCGGGCACCCTGTAGCCAGCAAGCCGGGCACCTGCAGCCAGAGGCTGTGGAAGCAGACAGTCCAGGCTCACACGCTGCGGGGAAGCGAGACTCCTTCCTCATAAACATAACATTTCAGAAACCAAGAGACAGCTCTATTGGGAGGACAAGAGCTAATTAAATTTACTGGGATCATTGAAGAGGAAATTATTTAATATTCTGAACAGAATTTAATATTTGAAAGCATGGACGGCCACGATTCGTCATAGCAGGTTCTCCACCATCCAGGCTCCCATCTACCACGACCCACATGCAAACCGGGGGCTGGTGTTCCTGGAACCACGGGACATGGAAAGAGATGCTGGCAGTGGGCAGGAGCTGAGTCTGCCTGGGGTTCAGGATGGCCCTGCTCAAGGGTCCTGGGTTCCTCTGGCGTATCTACAGTAAACGGAAAGTCACATGCATGGTGTTTGGTGGCCTCACATTTGGAGTCCCTGATCTCTGCTTGCATTTGGCCCTGCTGTCTGTCACCCAGGGTCCCTGCTGGCTGAGGCCTGTGTCTAGGTAGGAGGAGCTGGGGTCGGTGCTGACTCCAGGAAAGCTTGGGTCTGCACATATCCGAACCTCCGGGAAAATGGAGAAGGGTGTTGCAGTTACCTGCGCGTGGCTGGGACAAAGCAGCTGACGGGAGGAGAGCTTTGATTTGGCTGACAGTCTCCAGGGGACACTCCATGATGGCAGGGAAAGCTCGGCATGAGCAGAGGCTGGACGGCGCCTCTGCCACAGCAGGTGGACAACAGCAGCGACAGGAGGGTGAACTGAGTTCTCATAAGGCGGAGCTGAGCTATAACACCCCTAAGCCCACCCACAAAAACACACCTCCTCCAGAAAGACTCCACTCCCAAATCGCCATCGGCTAGGACCCAAGCATTAAAGCACGGGTGCCTGGGGACACAATTCAAACCCCCACGGGGCAATGAGGCTTCTCCCAGCAGGTCTCCAGGGTGGCCGAGTTGGAGGTCCCTCAGCAGCCAAGGAGATCCCCCATAAGTGCCCCCCCTCCCAGCTGGACCTGAAGGAGCTATCAAGCATGTCTGTGACATCTAGTGTCTCCACAGCATGGCTCCGGAGTTCTGAGCTAGGTCCCCAGACACCCAGGAAACTCAGAGAGCACAGAACTAACAATGGTGGGGACATGGCTGCCCGCTCCTGTGCTGATGGAGGGGCCTCTGGAGCCTTCCCAGGGAGCCCGTCACAAGGTCCAGGATGGTCACATCAGAGCTAGCCACCAGGCCACCAAGCAGATATAGAGTGACTGGGTGTCCACCGTGAGGAGGATTGGTCTAGGAGCCATTGGGCTGGAGATCTCAGGTTCAAACACCCCAGGGTAGCCATGCAAGGCCCTTCAGGGACCTCGATGTGGTGTGAAGGGCAGGATGGGAAAGTTGAATCCAATGCACTCCCTGATGACACTTCTCGAGGGAAAACAGTGAGGTAGGGATCGCCAAGAGCAATTTGGGCTGGCTACAGGGACAAGAGCCTCCAGCCCAGCCATGATACGTGGCAGGAGGCAAGAAGATGCAAGAAGCATCCCTCCTCTCCCGGCTGGTTCTCCCCGTGTGTAGGCTCGGTTCTCCTGTTACGCACATGCTTTCCCACGGAGTGGGCACTGTCCAGGCTCTCAGCATCCCAGCCAAGCTGACACACACAACATCCCCCCCCCCACACACACGTGTGCACAGAAGCCACAGAGGAGGCTCAGTCTGGACTTGGTGTGGCCCAGCCTTGCACAGTCTTACAGACAGTCTTAGGGAGACTCTACGGGTGGCCGCATACTCACACCTTGGAGGGGAGGGTGACAGAGCACACAACAAGCCAAGAATGGGGAAGTCCCACAGAGGCCAAAGTGTGAGGTGTGCAAAGCCTCAGCTTCAGGACCACCCAGGGGTGCCTGGCCTCATGAACTCTGCAGACGTGTGACAGACAAGCTTCCAGGGACCAATCCAGCCTCACGCTGGCTGCCAGGGGGACTTGATGCCAGACAGACTGTGAGTCTGTGGGCTACAGCCTAGGAGATGAGGCATGCTTCACACCAATGATGAAAAGCAGAGGAGCTGGGTGCCTGCAGAGCCCATCAAATGCCCCATCGCGAGGCACCATGGGCATCTGGGGGTGCTCAGCTCTGGCTCCTCCTCTCACGCTCCTTGTCCTCCCCAGAAACTAAACATGGGGCAATTCCCAGAGCCAGGGCTCCTGATGCGCCACCCACCAAAGGACAAGTTCCAAAATGAAGTTGCACTTTGATTTTGCTATTGCTGTCTCTCAGCTTCCTGTCCAAATGGACATTCGTGCCACTCTGTCTTCCCTGGGAAGTCCCTCTGCCACAGTCCCTCTGCTGTCGCTCATGTCCAAGGCTCTGAATCCACTCCTCACAGGAACTTCAGCGGCTCAGCCCCTTCCTCTCCGAGTTCCTCTTACATCTGGCTTTGAGCCCCTTGTTTGGAGTTGGTGCCGGGGGGAGGGGGGGGGAAACAAGTAGTCTGAAACTTGGAGTACAGAGACACACCTGTGCTGAGGAGATGGGCAGAAACTCAGAACTCAGGCCCTGCCCACACTCACCTAGGCTAGCCCCGCCCACCTGATTGGGAGTGTGTGCTGAGCAGAAGAGACTTGGGTACCTCTCCTTGTCCCCGCTCCACTATCACTCTATTCTGCCCTAGGAGACCCACAGGCCTTCCACTCAGCTATTCCCAGACAGGCTCAAACCCCACGTCCAAAAGGGTCCTTCTGACCTTGCTGGCCATGGACAGCATGTAGCCTTGGAAGCCAATGGTGGCCTCCGAGTTGTCCAGGATCCCAGCAACCTACTGACAAGGGTTCACAAAGCTTCCTGCATGGCCAGCTGTCTGATCTGATCATCACAGTTAACACAGGGGCAGAAGGCATGACCATCCTCCAAGAGCCTTCAGGACTACTGACCCACACAATGCAAAGTCAGAGAGAGAGATGGGCTGTGAGAGGATTGGCTGGGTACAGGAAGGGCCACTTCTGTGCCTCTAGTTTTGCCATTTACTGTCTGTGTCCTTGGATTTTATTGCGTTTCCTTGGCTATAAAACTGGCACTCACACGCATGGTCCTTGAGATTCCTGCCGGCTCTGAAGCTGTCCACTGCTGTAACTCGGCTCTCAGCTCACGCCCTGAGAGAGGCAGGTCCAGGGCTTGGTGACTCAGGGCCGCAGGCAGGGAGTAAAGGGAGGATCCTGGCACTATGGCACAAGAAGCCAATGGCTTGAAGATATCACATTGCAAACCAACCACTCTGTCTCTCCTGGAGGCCCTATGGAGCAGCTGAGGAGCCTATGAGCCTGCAGCCTGCTACCCAGGGGCTCCCCCAGCTAGCTGCCAGGAGTCCCCCTGCTTCTCCCTAGTCATTCCCTCAGTGCAAAGCACGGCCTCACTTCTACCTGCCAATAATTTGAGGGCTTTTGAAGACTGAGTTGATGAATGATTGAAAACAAACTTAAGAGACCCAACAAGAAAAGACTTCTGTTGTGATGAAATGTAAAAATGCCCCCCATAGGCTCATGTGTTCCCAGCTGATGACACTGCTGGGGACAATAGGAGGTGGAGCCTTGGAGAGGAAACGGATCACTAGGGGTGAGCCTTGAGGTTTTACAGGCTGGTGGTTTCACTTCCTGTTTGCCTTCTGCTTCCTGACTCTGGATGAAATATGACCAGGCGGCCTCCTGTTCCTGCCGCCACACCTTCCCAGCCATGATGGAAGGTGACCTTGAACGATAAACGGAAGCTCTTTCTTTAGTCCATAAGTTGGTTCTATCCAGGTACGTGGTCACGACAAGTGAAGTAACTAATATAACTTTTGACCAAAACACGCTTTCAAAAAATATGTATATTTATTTACAAAAGAGGGAGAAAGAGAGAGTATGGGTGTGCCAAGGACCTCTTGCTGCTGCAAATGAACTCCAGACACATGTGCCACTTTGTGAATCTGGCTTTCCTTTTGGTATTGGAGAATAAAACCCACATCAGCAGGATTTGTATGCAAGTGCCTTTAACTGCTGAGGCAGACAGACCATAAGCACTTTTATATAGAGAAAAATACACCATAAGCAAAGTTAATAATATACAAGGGAGGAGGAAGTTGTATCATACAGAGCAAAAGATTAATTTCATCCTTAAACAAAATGTTTTAGTAAATAATAAGTGAAAGACAACCAACAGTAAAACTGTCACTTCACAGAAAATGCAAATAACCATGGAGCGCGGGAGAAGATGCTCCCTGACCATCTCAGCTTTGACGGACAGCATTAGACAAGGCTTAAGTGCTGAACTTGAAAAAGACGTAACACTAACCAGTGTAGCCTCTGAAATACAGCAGATGTGATATAAGTTAAAAAAAAAAAAAAAAACAACCTTGGAGGGGGGCAAGGGTGGTTGTTTAGTGGTTCAAAGTGCCTGTTTGCCAAGTCTGCTGGCCCAAGTTCAATTCCCCAGCAACCACATGACACCAGATGCAAAGTGGTGCATGCATCTGTGATCCCCAAACACCTACGTCAATGGAAGGTGAAGCCAGGAGAAGCTGAAGCTCGAAAGGAAAAGCAGCAAAACCAGAGCATCAGGGGCAATGCTGTCTCAAGCAAAAGTGAAAAGAGAGGACAAAGGCCCAGAGGTTGTCCTCAGACCCCCAAGTAAGTGTTGGTGAGACACGTGTACCCATACACACACACACCATACACATACATACACACACACACACACACACACACACACAGGCACAGGCACACAGGCACACAGATAACAAAAAAGAAGGTGAAGGGCTGGAGAGATGGCTCCGTGGTTAAGGAGCTTTCCTGCAAAGCCTAATGACCAAAGTTCGATTCCCCAGTGCCCACATAAAGCCAAATGCACAAGGTGGCACCTGCATCTGGAGTTCGCTTGCAGTGGCTAAAGGCCCTAGTGCGCCATTTTCTCTCTTTCTCTCTGCCTCTTTTTCTCTCTCTCTCTTCTCACTTTCTTTCACTCTCTCTCAAGTAAGTAAATAAATAAATAAATTTTAGGTAAAAAAGGTGAAAAGAGAGGATGGACCCCTTGAGGTTGTTCTCTGACCTCTACATGAGCTCAGTGACATAATTATACCTATGCGTACACGCATACATATACACACATACATATACATACATACATATACACATATACACATGCATACATATACACAGGCACAATGCACATATAGACATGCACACACACACACACACACACACACAAATAAAATAAACTTTTTGTTAAAAGGTGATTTCCTGTCATTTTTAAATTTATGTGCCTTTGAGCTAACTATTTGTATGATTTATCACCTTAAGATGGTTTATCCTCTTAAGAAAACCAAGGTGTAAGTACAAAATGTGAGTGAAATAATTTTACAGTAGCGGTAAGTACACTGTAGGAAGGGCTGACCATCCTCTAGGTAGCAAGTTACGGAACATGATATGACCGGTTATGTGATCTTTGCTGGGTCCAAGACGGAGCTGGTAGGACACCATGACCAATGTATATTTTAGCCAGAACAATGACACATAAAATTCCATCTGGCTGGGGAGAAAGAAATATCCATGCATACAAACATACAGTTGTGTATATCATTTCACATATGTGGAAATATACCAATAGTCTTACTGACAGATTATGAGACTGGGGAGTCAAGGGAGTGGGTCAGTCAACACGCTCTTAGCGTCCATTGTTAAATTTTTGTATTTTGTCCTGACTGCTCTCACCATGAGCAAACATTTTTTTCTCAAAATAATTTTTGTTTGTTTGCAAAACCTGTGGCCTGCGTTTGATTCCCTAGTACTCACGTAAAACCAGAAACACAGAGTGGCGCATGTATCTGGAGTCCAGTTGCAGTGTTGCAAGAGGCCCTGATGTGCCCATAATCCTCTCTCTCATAAATATATCTTTTCCAAAGCAGAAGTAGACGCAGAGAGAGTTCATATGGATTGAATCAAGTTATTATCAACTGAAAATGGATTGCTATAAGATTATTTTAGGCCTCATGGTAACCATTAGAGAAAAACAACTTGTAGTAGACACAAAAAGATAAAGAGCAAGAAACCAAAAACTCACCATCACAAAAAATGGTCAGGGCTGGAGCGATGGCTCAGCAGTTAAAAGACCCCGGTTCAATTCCCTAATGCTTACATAAAGCCAGATCACAAAAAATGGCACGTACATCTAGAGTTCATTTACAGTGGCTAGAGGCCCTGCCCTGCCCATTCTCTCTGTCTGTCTCTCTTCTATCTCTTTCTCTCTCTGCTTGCAAATAAATTATTAATTAATTAATTACTTAAAAAATCATCAGATCTCAGAGGAACACAGTGACAAAGGAACTAAAAAAAAAAACAAAGAAACTTCAAATGAGTCAGAAAAAATTAACAAATTGGCAGGAATTCTTCATTATCAAAAATTAGATTAGGGGCTGGAGAGATGGCTTAGTGGTTAAGCGCTTGCCCGTGAAGCCTAAGGACCCCGGTTCGAGGCTCGGTTCCCCAGGTCCCACGTTAGCCAGATGCACAAGGGGCGCACGCGTCTGGAGTTCGTTTGCAGAGGCTGGAAGCCTGTCACGCCCATTCTCTCTCTCTCCCTCTATCTGTCTTTCTCTCTGTGTCTGTCGCTCTCAAATAAATAAATAAATAATTTTTAAAAAAATTTAAAAAATTAGATTAGGGCTGGAGAGTTGGCTTAGCAGTTAAGGCAATTGCCTATGAAGCCTAAGGACCCAGATTCAAGTCACCAATACACACATAAGCCAGATGCATAGGGTAGCACATGTGTTTGGAGGTCGCTTGCAGTGGCTAAAGGTCCTGGAGGGCCCATCCTATATCTCTATCTGCCTCTTTCTCTCTCTCTCTTAAATAAATAAATAAATTTCTAAAAAATTATTTTAAAGATGAGTAGATTACATTCTCCAAATAAAAGACTTAGAAAACAAGGTCCAACAATATGTTACCTGCAAGAAGTTCACTGTGTTTTAAGAAGACACACAGGCTGAGCATGCTGATGCAGAGAAAGATTCCCCTTGCAAATAAAAACCAAAAGGGAACAGAGGTGGCTACAGGAATACTAAACAGAAGACTGCAGATTCAAAACTCTCACAAGGGCTGGGGATATGGCTCAGCAGCTAAGTGCTCTTGCTTGCAAAGCCCACTGGTCAAGGTTCAATTCACCAGCACCCATGCACAACCAGATGCAAAAAGTGGTGCATATGCCTGGTGTTCATTTGCAACAGCAAAAGCCCTAAGAGAGAAGAAGGCTTAGTGTTTAAGACGCTTGCCTGCGAAGCCTAAGGACCCAGGTTCAATTCGCAAGTGTCCATGTAAGCCATATGTACAGGGTTGTGCATGCGTCTGGAGTTCATTTGTAGTGGCTGGAGGCCCTGGCATGCCATTCTTCCTCTCCGTCTCAAATAAATAAATACAGTATTTAAATTTTTTAATTCTCAAAGTGAATAAATATCATTAATCAAAAAAGGTTAATTAAACAGGAAAATATAATAATTACAAATATAGATACACTCAACATCAAAGTCTATATATAAACACTGGTGGACCTGAAAGGAGGAATGGACAGAAGCATAACAACAGCAGGAAACATCCTATCCCACTCCCATGATGCCCATCCCAGACAGAAATCCATAAGGAGACAGCAGAAACAAAGGGACCCAGCAGGCATGGGTGGCTCTCACTCAACATCAGAGGAAAACACGCTCTTGTCAAGGACCCATGAAACCTTCTGCATGATAGATGGCCTGTGAGGGTCACAAAACACACCTTCACAGCTTTAAGAAGGTCACATTTATTCCAACCATGCTTTCTAACCACCGTGGAATGAAATTGGAAATCAACGACAGTAATTAAACAAGAGAATTCACAAACACATTGAAAGTAAACAACACATTCTTGAACAACCACTGGGTCACAGAGGATATTGAAAGGAATTTTAAATATATCTTGAGACAGATGAAAATAAACACAGCACAGCTTATGGGGCCCAGAAAAAGTAGCACTTAGAGCAACACTGCCAGCAATAAATGACCATCTTTAAACATCTCAAATAAACAACCTAATTTGATTCCACAAAGAATCCAAGAAGAATAAACTATACCCAGAGTTGACAGGAGGGAAATAATAAAGATTCAAGCAGATATAAATTAAATAGAAAATAGAAAGCCAATAGAAAAGATCGATGTGACTAAGAATCTTTAATAAAGTAAAATCAGCACCTCTTAGCTAGGCTAAGAAAGACTCAGATGACATCAGAAGGACAAGCGGGTATTGGAAGAGATGACTTGGGCATAGAAAAGGACCATGGGAGAGTGTTCGGAACAGTCACATGGTAGCTACAGGAGAATATAGGAAAACCAGATGCATCCCTGGAGATAGCCATCCTACCAAAGTGGAGTCCAGAAGAAACAGAAAACCTGCACAGACAGACCTTGAAGGAGCCTGGATCAGTCGCCAAAACCTCCCAGCAAAGCAAAGTCCAGAGCCAGATGGCTTTTCAGGAAAATTCTACTAGTCCTAGAAGAATTCATACCATCCTTCCAAAACTTCCAAAAAAATAGAAAGCAGAACTCTGCCAAAATCATATTAGGAGGCTAGCATCACCCTGATACCAAAACCAAAGAAAAACACCCCAAGAGAAGAACACTTCAGAACAGCATCCCTGATGAAAACGGATCAGCGCACTAGCATGCTAAACTTGCCAGCACATCCAACAAAGAGCCCAGCCCGAGCAAGGCGATTTCTCCCTAGGACGCAATCATGTTTCAGCTGTACCCGCGAGCTGATCAGTAGGAAATAAAGGAAAGACTCACACAGTCATCTCCATGCACTCAGGAAAAAACATTGCACAAAGTTCAACATCTACCCATGATTAAAATGCCCGAGAAAATAGGTGGAGAAAGAACTTATCTCAGCACAAGAAAGGACACCCATGCAAAGCCCACAGCCTCTGCACGATTGTGGAAGGAAACTTCACCTTGCATGATGAGGCAAAAATGCCCACTCATGTCACTTCTACTGAACACTTTCCTGAGAGATCTGACCAAAGTAATCAAGTAAGAAAAAATAGTAACAAAAGGTGAGGGAGATTATATTCCTGGAATAAGGAAGAACTTACATCATTTCTGTTGGCAAATGACATGATTACATATTTATTAACCCCCAAAAATAATCCTGACAAAAAAAAACTGAAAGTAAGCAAACTCAGTAAGGTTTCACGAAATAAAATCAGTTGCTAATGAATGGATAATGAAGATGTGGTCCATTTATGCAATGGAGTTTTATTCAGCTGTAAAGAACAATGAAATTTGCCTGGAAATAGATGGTTCTGAGAAAGACTGTGCTAAGTAACCTAGGACCAGAAAATCAAGTTACATGTGTTCTCTCTCATATGTGGATCATAGCTTCAAGTATTTAGATTTATATGTAAGGTGGGGTAAAAGTCAGTAGTGGAGGCAGCAAGCTAGAAGGGGGCTGTGAGAGAGGGAGGAAAGGGGAGAGCTTAAAGGGAGAGGACAGTAGATGTGTAAGTAGGGAGGCAGAATGCTGGTGATGGAATGAGCTAAGTGGGGTCAGAGGAGGAGAGGGAGGAGAGGAGGGGAGTGGGAGGAGGGTTTATCAAAATTAAAGATGTTTGAATATGCCATATGGACACCTACTTCTTTGCTAGCTAAATGACACACACACACATACACACACACACACTATTTCTTTGCAGGGAGAGAGAGAAAGAGAGGGGGAAGAGGGAGAGAAAATGAGAGTATCAGGATCTCCTGCCTCTGCAAACAAACTCCAGACTCATGCGCCACTCTATGCATCTGGCTTTATGTAGGCACTGGGAAATCTCTCCAGTATATACTGTTTGGGCAGAGGTACTCTGCAGGGGGGCAGATAATGCTGTGCGTAGGAGCCATAGATTACTGTAAGAAAATTTCAGTGCCCAGGTGGGATTCCTTCCAGAGAGCTGTTGTTGGTCAAGAGAGGTCACTGATGCTCCCAAAACCTCCAAGGCTCTTGATCACCAACCATAATACACAGTAAAATTATATTGCCGAAGACTTCTACGTGGGGGCTGTAGGTCACTGAGAAATGAAGCTGGGCTGAGCTGGAAGCCCCTCCCAGCTGATCAGCTGTCAGGATGTAGGAAAAGCTATACAGCCTGTTGGGAGAGGGGGGAGTCATCAACAGTCTTAACCAGCAGTGGACCCTGCAAGCTTTACAGCTGGACAGCCAGATCAAATGGGACAACCAGCTTAATGGTAGCATATCTGTTATGGGGGAAACCAACTGCTCTGTGACTGGATTCAAGGTCCGTTCCACAGGAGGGAATCCCTGCCTGTACTGAAAACCCAGCCAAAAGCCTATGGATGGGGAGGTCATAAGCCCTAGGGGGAAAACTCTACTGTTACCTGGCTAAATAGATATATTATGCCTATCAAATTGCCCCACTAAATGCCTGTGTTTCTGCCCATATATCAATGCTACTCACACTTTTGGTTAGCGAAGTTTCTTTTCAGATGGTGGTAAACACTGAGGAAACTCAACACTCACCAAAGTTCTGAGAAGAAGTAACAGTGGAGTGTTCAGCTCTAAGTAGGCATCTCTATCACACCTCCCAAGGCTCGGGGACCATTGCAGAAGAGGTAAGAGCCAAAGGAGGGAGAAGTGCTTTGCAATATTGTCTTCCAGACCCAAAGTACCCTAGATATTCATGGCCTCACCATGGCTGACACTACCTACACAAGACCTGCATAATACAGGGAAAAATGATGACATTAAAATAGAAGAAAGGGATTCAGTGGAGAGGGGATTTGAGAGGAGGGACGGAGGTGATGGCATCATGGTATATTATCCATATATATAGTGGTTGCCAGTAAAACATTTTAAAACTCAGTTGCAGACCAGACATGGTGGTACATTCCTATAATCCTAACACTCAGAATTGCCACAAATTCAAGGCCAGCCTGAGCTACAAAATTAGTTTTGCACAAGCTGGGGTTACTTAATTAGACACTATCTCAAAAAAAAAAAAAAAAGAAGAAAACAACCCTCTCACATTTCTATACACAAATTATAAATCATCCAGCGAGAAATTTAAGAATGCTATTCACTCAGAATGACAACAAAAATAAATGTAATCAAAGAGAAAAGCTTATTTGCCAAAAATTATAAAACATTGATGAAAGAAATTAAAGAAGACAGTTGGAAAAAATTGATCCCTTAACTCACACCATATACAAAAATCAACTCAAAACAGACTAAAAAGAAGTAATGCCCCAAACCATAAAACTCCCAAAATGAATACACAGAAAAGTTTCTTTTTTATGAGTATGTGTATACGGTATGCATGCATGTATGTACGCATGCGTGGTGTGCGGGTAGAAGCCAAAGGTCAGCACTGAGGGTTTTCCTTGGTTTGCTCCCCACCTTACTCTTTGAGGGAGGGTCTCTCACTGGGCCACTTCAGCTTTCATGTGGGCACTGGGGATCCAAACTCAGGGCCTCGTGCTTTTGTGGTAAGCACCTCTACTACCCATGGAGCCACCTTCCCATTCCAGAAAAAGCCTCCACACCCATCCATGTGCTGATGTTTCGGATATGGCACCAAACACCCAACAGCAACAGAAGCAGAAGCTGAGGGGGAACTGTGTGACGCTAAGAAGCTTCTGCCAGCAAGTGAAGAAAGGACAGCGTGATGAGGCAGCTGTGCGACAAAAGAGGACACATGGAAACAACACGTCTGATAAGAGGGGATTATCCAAACTACATAAGGAACTCACCTGTTAGCAAAACAAAAACTTGCAGCTTTTAAAAATGAGTTCATTCTGCATGCAGTTCAATGGGAGAGAGAGAAATCACCAGTGAAGATACTCAACAGTGGACACTGCAAGCCTTATATTTTGCCAGCCAGGCCAACTGAGCCCATGGGTGCAATAGTGGTACATCTGTCATGGTGGAAACCAACTGCCTTCTAATTGGACTGGAGGCCTGCTCCATGGGAGGGAATATATCCCTGATACTGACAACTTAAAACGGGTAGTCATGAGCCCTAGGGGTGTAACATCTGCTGCTGTCTGGCTAAATGTGTGTACTATGCTTATCAAACTGCCCCGTAGTCACTTCATACCCTTATATTAATGCTACTCTCACCTTTGGTAGAGAATCTTCTCTTTTCAGATGGCAGTGACCTTGGGATGACTCAGAAGGCACCTTGGTGCTGAAAAGAAGTGACAGAGGAGTGCTCAGCACTGAAATATCTCTAACACACCTTCCAAGGCTCAGGGTCTATTGCGGAAGAGTTGGCAGGAAGAATGTAAGAGACAAAGGAAGGGTAGGACTCCTTACAACGTGCTCCTCCAGACACAAAATGGCCTGGATATCCATGACCTCACCATGCCTGACACTACCTACACAAGACCATCGTAATAGGAGGATAAGATCATGACATCAAAATAAAAGAGAGACTTATTGAGAGGGGGAGGGGATATGATGGAGAATGGAGTTTCAAAGGGGAAAGTCAGGGGAGGGAGGGAATTACCATGGGATATTTTTCATAATAATAGAAGTCATTAATTTAAAAAGTTGAAAAGAGGAAGGGAGGAGGGTACTTAATAGGTTGATATTGTATATATGTAAGTACAATGATTGAGATGGGGAGGTAATATGATGGAGAATGGAATTTCAAACGGGAAAGTGTGGGGGTGGGGAGGGAGGGAATTACCATGGGATATATTCTATAATCATGGAAAATGTTAATAAAAGTTAAAAATAAATAAATAAAAAGTTGAAAAGGAAAAAAATGGGCGGGGTGATAGCACTCAGTGGTAGATCACTTGCCCAGCACTCGCTGGGCCCTGGGTCCAGTTCTCAGTGGAATGGGCTGAAGAGTGAACAGGCTCCCTCTTCCCTTCATGTATCTCCTTTGCTAGCTGAGCCTACCCCTCCCCCAAGTGTGGGCCAGGACCTCTTCGGAAATGGGGGTCTCGGGATCTGAATGCAGATGGGAACCCTGGGGCCTTGGGAGTCAGGCAGGCACTTTCCTGCCATCTATAGTGCGGATAACTAGGGATGCTGCCAGTCGGGGATGTTTGTCAGCCTATGGTTGACAACCTATCGGGGTCCATCATAGCGATTGAGGGGGCATCCATGTGACTGCCCTCATTCTACAACCTCGCCCAGAGGTCTGCTGACACCCTGTGACTCCTTTTCCTAGAGCCCCAGGCTAAGAAGACTTCGCAGACTGGGGTTGGGTCACGCAGTGCACGTCCGGTGTCCCTGGAGCCCACGGCCTTTGCTAATACGTGGAAGCAGAGAAAGAGCCTGGCTCCAGGGAGATCAGCCCTGGTCTTCTGTCTGAATGCAGTCACGGTCCACACACTGCTGAGGAGGCCTGGGGAGATGGCTCGGGGGGTAGTGTTGGCCATGCAAGCATGAGGACTTGAATTCAGATCTCCAGCACCCACATCAGACCCAGCAGCAGACACCAATCGCAGTGTGCAGAACGCAGAGACAGGATCCCTGGGGCGAGCTGGTTCATTAGGCTAGGTGAACTGGCAAGCTTTGGGTTCAGCGAGAGACCTTACCTTAGGAAATAAGGTGGAGAACACTTGAGAAAAACACTGATGTCAACCTCCGACCTCCATGTAAGCACGTGCACACGCATGAAACACGTGTGCAGAACACACACACCGGGGGAAAAAAACAGCTAAGAGCAAAATCCTAGTGCCAACCAGCCTGAATGAGGCAGTGGGAGGGGGCCATGGACATGTTGGGACTCAAGACCCTCAGCCAAGGAAGCTATCGTCCAGGAGAACCTAATTTCAAGTCAGAAAGAAACAGGCCAGGGGTGTGGCTGAACGGGAGAGCACTGGCCTAGAATGTGTGAGGCCCTGGCTTCTATGCTGATAGAGAGGGAAAGAGAGAGAGAGCGGGGGCATCTACCTCATCCACTAGGTACTGGGAGTCACTGCACCCAGGCAGCCAGGGATGAGCTGCACACTCCTCTCCGTAGCAGCCAGCATCTTTGCAATCTAGCCTCATCTGTTCTGGTTGCTGATTCGCTCAGGCCCTTACTTCCAACCCAACATCGCAGCGCACGTGACACGCTTAGACACCAGCCTCCCAGGCCCCTGTGACCCCCTGCATGATGGATGCAGCACGCCCGGCCAGGGCTGCAGACTGAAGAGGAAGTGGGCAGCAAAGACCACGCCCGGTGGATAGACAGGGTGAGGCTTGGGAGCCATGCGATGCCAGGTCCAGGGCTTAGAACCCAGAACCAACCTGCAGGTGAAAAGATGAGAGGAACAGTTCAAACAGTGCAGTCTGTTGTGAGGGGCACTCGGATCTCAAAAGGATCCCCAATAATCTGACGTCCTTGATCTTGACAGATGCAAAAATACATTTCGTTTCTTCACCTCCACCTCTGTCAGCCAGGACTGCTTGTGCCCTCCCTCCTCCTCTTCTGGCTCTTTCTCACTCATGTCTCTCCTTCTTGGTCTGTTCCCTTTGCCCTTCTGCCGGGCAGGGCTTCAGTCTCTTGTCGCCCACCTACCACTCGCTTCCCATGAAAAGGTGCCTCCACCTGTCTTTCATGTACCAAAAATGCACAACTGAGTCATTCTTATGACTCTCACCTCCCATCTTTTGTCACTGTCACGTGCGCGGAGACCCGGGATGCCCTTGAACTTGAACGCGTCTGCACCTCCCAAGTGTTGCTCAGGAATTGATGTCTCCCCAGGAGGTGTGTCGGGAGCTCAATATGAAAAGCTCCTGCTATGTTCCTTGGGGGAGGGCAAAGTCTGGTAATGCTTGCAGCCATAGCACTTGCCAGGGACCAATGTAAGAAGACCCAGAAATTGAGTCAGACAGAATCTGCGCAGAAGACAGAGCCAGCCACGGACCTAGGAGGTCGCCAGCAGGCACTGGGCAGAGGAAGAACTTTAACTCTAGGGTACCTGTCACCTGGCTCCAACTCCCCTGTGAAACATGTCTCAGCATGTCAGCGGCTGAGTCTGGTAGGGACGGGGCACCGTGACTTCCTGCAGGAACATGGGGGGCTAGGGAGGTGGCTCTGCGGATAAAGCCCTTATCGTGCGTGCACGACGCCTGACCTCGGAGCCCTGGAGCCCAAGGAAAGGTGGGCGCTGCGGCGCTAGCGCCTGCACCCCAGCACGCCTACAGCAAGCAGTGGAGTCAGGAAAACAACCTGGAAGCTCGCAACAAGGGGAAAGTGAAGACAAACACTTGAAGTTGTGCTCCGACCTCCATGGGCATGCGCACACACCCCCCCCACACACACACACTCACACACACACCCAAAAAATGAAAATAAAAAACAAAGAAAGGAAGGGAGGGAGAGAGTGAGGGAAGAAGGGAAAAAGGAAGAAAGAAAGAGGGCTGGAGAGATGGCTTAGTGGTTAAGGCACTTGCCTGTGAAGTCTAAGGACCCAGGCTCAACTCCCCAGACCCCACGTAAGCCAGATGCACAAGGTGGTGCATGCATCTGGAGTTCGATTTCAGTGACGAGAGGCCCTGGAGCACCAACTCACTCTCTCTCTCTCCCCCCCTCTCTCTTTCTCTCTCTCTTTCTCATAAAAAAAGAAAGAAGACAGCATTGAGGTGGGACTACGGGGGGAGGGGCTGTAGAATTCCTACCTCCCAAGCCCCTTCCTTCCTCTACTCAAAACATTGCATAGGGCTGAAGGTCTATCAGTTAAGATGCTTGTCTATGAAGCCTAAGGACTCAGGTTTGATTCTCCAGGTCCCACATAAGCCAGATGCTCGTGGTGGCACATGCGTCTGGAGTTTATTTGCAGTGGCTAGAGGCCCTGGTGAGCCCATTCTCTCTCTCTCTCTCTCTCTCTCCCTCCCTCCCTCCTTCCTTCCCTCCTCCTCTCTGTCTCTAATAGATAAATAAAAAATAAATAAATCATAGCTGGGTGTGGTGGTGCATGCCTTTAATCCCAGCACTTGGGAAGCAGAGGTAAGAGGATCGCCGTGCGTTCAAGGCCAGCCTGAGACTACGTAGTGAATTCCAGGTCAGCCTGACTAGAGTGAGACCCTACCTCGAAAAAACCAAAAATAAATAAATAAATCATTTTTTAGAAGTCACTGCATAAAGAACACACTTCCTGGACTGGAGAGATGGCTTAGCAGGTAAGTCACTTGCCTACAAAACCAAAGGACCCAGGTTTGATTCCCCAAGACCCCCGTAAGCCAGATGCCCAAGGTGACACATGTGTGTGGAGTTTGTTTGCAGTGGCTAAAGACTCTGGCGTGCCTACTCTCTTTTTCTATCTGCCTCTTTTGCTCTCTCACACACACAGAGATAAATAAATAAATAAACATTTTAAAAAAGAACACATTTTCTTTACCAGCAGGGCTGGTTGTCCCAGTTCAACATTCACCCACCTTCCTGCTCCAACAAGAGAATGGCTGTTTCCACTGTATTTATAAATTGCATTTAACTAAATGACAAACAGTAAAAAGAAGCAAAAGAAAAAAGGTCTCCACAGGACAAAGTGCCCATCTGCTCCCATCCCCTCCATTTTTTCTCTCACATGGCTCCACTCCACCTCACCAGCCTCCCCACTGTCCCCACCCTGTGTGTGACAGCCCTGCCAGAGCCAGAGAACCTGTTGTGTGGCTGAACTGGAACTCCAGCATGAAGGGGCTTTAATCAGCACTGTGGATTATGTGACTGTGGCCAGTGCCCCTGGCAGGGTATCGCCTGACATGTCTGTGGCAATGGCTCTCAGGAACAACTAATGCCCTAAAACTGACCCATTCCTCTCTCTTATCGTCTTGGATGTCCTTCATTGCTACGCAGCCTGGCAGGGCCGGATCTCTGCCCAGGATCGTAGCTCAAGCCTGCCCACTCACTGCTTGTCAGTGTGTGCACCACCTTTGAATACCAGGGACAGACAGACCAGCGGGTACTTGAGAAAAGCCTCCAGCATGAGCAAGAAAGGGAATTCAGGGTGATTACCACGTGGCCTTCCTCCTGTGCAGTTCCTCCCAGGTCCATGTGTGACCAAGGCGAGGATGATCTGTCACTCTGAAGCCAAGTTGCAAGACACGCGACAGCTTCCATCTTGGTTCTTCCCTTCCACCCCCCCATTGGATCACTCACTCTGAGGGATGCCAACTGCCATGTCAGGCCGCCATATGGAGAGGGGCTCACGTGGTGAGGAGCTGAGGCCTACTGCCAACCACCAAGTGACTGAGCTTGGAAGCGGATCCCTTGTCCCCTTCAAACCTGGCTGACATATTGGCTTCAGACTCAGGAGAGGCTCTGTAACCGAGCCACCAGCTAAGCCCATCCAGATTCCTGGCCACGGAAATGGGAGACGGGAGTGTGTGTTGTTTGAAATCATTGCATTTGGGGGTGATTTGTGACGTAATAATAGACAGCTGTACAACTATATCCTTTGCAAAGCGAAAACTTCAAAAGAATCTATCATTAATACCGCAGCATAGAAAAGACATTGCATCCAGGAAACCAGAAGAAATTATTAGGGAATGAGAATGCTTGGAAGCTAAAAATATAATAAATTTAAGTCAATAGAAGCACTAGGAAAAAAAAATTGAGAAAGTTCCCAGAACATAGAACAAAAAGGCAAAGACATGTACAATTGAAGCTGGGTTCTTTAATTAAAGAGTTAGGACGATGAAGCCAGGAGGTCCAGCATCTGACAGATCCAGGAAAAGTACTGAGAAAACAAGGGCATAAAATTATCAAAGAAATAATTCCAGAAACTTCCCCATAACTAAAGGGGATGGTGAGTCTTCAGACTGAAGGGTGTACTGAGTGTTCAGCAATGAAAATAAAGACACACTGTGTTAGTTCATTTCCTATTATTCTAACAAAATATTGGAGGCCGGGTACTTGGTAAAGAAAGGAGGTTTGTTTAGCTCATTGTTTGGGGGGCTTATCTGGGTGGCCCCTCAATCTGGACTCTGTCCCTTGGCCGTGTCACGTTGGTGACATCATGGTGGAGTGTGAGCAAGGAGAGAGAAGCCTGTGAGGACAGCAAGGAGGAGTCAGCCTTGTTCTTGTTTGTCCAAAAAACAAAATATATATACTTTATTTGCAAGCAGAAAGAAAGAGAGAGAGGAGAGAGAAAGAGAATGGGCATGCCAGACCTCTTGCCACTGCGAACAAACTCCAGATACACGTGCCACATTGTACATCTGGCTTTGTATGGATACTGGGGAATTGAGCCAGGGCTAGCAGGCTTTACAAGCAAGTGCCTTTAACCACTGAGAAATCTCCCCAGCTCTGTCTGGTTCTTTATAGCAGCTTTACTCGAGAACTAAGCGGTATCCCACAAGCAATACTTAATTCCCGTTGAGGGTAGCATCCTGCAGCACCTCAGTCAGGCCCCACTATGGTCCACTGTTGAAGTTTCCAACACCTCCCACACTGAGGACCAAGCTTCCAGCACATGAACTCTGGGGGGACATGCTTCAACCATCTACCAACCATAGCTCCTGCCCTGATGGCATTTTAGAGCTCCCAGGATAAAAGCTTCCTCAGAAGAGAAAACTGGCTCATCTATTGGGATCAAAATCTGAATGGCTATGAGCTTCTCAGTGGGATAAAATCAGAATTTTGTGGGAAGATGCCTTCAAGACTGTAGGTAAAATTAACTTCCGATCTAGGGTTATGAAGTGGAAGTGAGAACGCACATCAGGATGTTGTGGGAGAATGCCCTCCACTGAGATGAGGCAGCATGCAGAAAGATGAAACAGGCCGGGAGAGATGGCTTAGCGGTTAAGGCCCTCGCCTGCGAAGCCTAAGGAACCAGGTTTGACTCTTTAGATCGCATGTAAGCCAGACGCACAATGTGACACAAGCTTGCAAGGTTGCACATGCGCACCAGGTAGTGCATGAGCCTGAAGTTCAATTACAGTGGCCGAAGGCCCTGGCATTGTCAATTCTCTCTCTCTCTCTCTCTCTCTCTCTCTCTCTCTCTCTCTCTCTCTCTCTCTCTCATAAAAAAGGCCAGTCTGTTAGGCTTGCCTCAAAAAATATGTCTTTTTTAAAAAAGAGGAAGCAGGAGCTCCATCACAGGAAGGTACAAAGACAAGCCCTGGACAGGCCATGTGACGGCCTGGACAGCAGGCAGTGTGCGGTGGGACCCATGGAAGGACCTCAGAGCAACTGCTACAGGGAGAAAAGAGGCCAGTGAGGCTTGACCATGTGAAAGGCTGGGTGGAGAGACATGTTAGAAAGTGAGCAAAATCCTTAACCATTATAAACTCCAGGATGAATGAAAAGCTATGTAATGAAAAAGAAGGACTAGAGAGATGGTTTAGTGGTTAAGCACTTGCCTGTGAAGCCTAAGTTTGAGGCTCGATTCCCCAGGACTCACGTTAGCCAGAAGCACAAGGGGGTGCACACATCTGGAATTCGTCTGCAGTGGCTGGAAGCCCCAGCAGGCCCATTCTTTCTCTTTCTCTCTCTCTGTCTCTTTCTCTGTCTGTTGCTCTCAAATAAATAAAAATAAACCAAAAAAATTTAAAAAAAAGAAAAAGAAAAACCACTGTAGCTGTTCTTAGTGTGTAGTAGGTTGAAAGTGAAGCGTTCCCCACAGCCTCATGCATTTGTGATTCAGCCTCATACTTAGTCCCCAGGTGGTGGAGCCTTTGGGAGACAAGCCTTGGCTGGAGGAGGGGTGTCACTGTGGGGGCAGGGCTTGGGAGACTTGAGGTTCATTGGTCCAGCCCCACTGGGTGTTGAAAGCAAGCACACGCCTGCTGCTTCCTCTCTGCTGATGTCACAAGACGTGATGCCAGGCTGTGTGCTCCTGCCACACTTTCTCGGCCATGTTGAAACTTCATGTTAAACATGTAAGCCAGAAATAAACCCTTCCCTTCCAGCTGTTTTCGGACCAGTGTTCTGTCCCAGCAGTGAGAAGGGACCTTCTGTTACATAGTGAAACTAACAAAATTTGAGATACCATTGTTTAGGTGTGATTAAAAAAAAACCTATCTATTATAAAACAAAGTTCAACAATGTAATCAAAAATTTATGAACCGTTAAGAAATTAAGTGAGGTCAGGGGAAGAGATTGAGTAAAAGACAGGTGGAGGGAGGGCTAATCAAAATCTAAGAGGATTCAAATAAATCATATGGAATCCTCCGGTTTCGGACAATGGAACACTCAGGAGCCATAGATCATTGTTAGAAAATTTTCAGTGCCAGGGATGGGATACCTCCAGTGAGTTGTTGGCCAGGGAGGCCCCTGATGCCCCCAAAACATTATAGGCCATTGCCGAGGCCCTTGGTTTCCCACCAGGAATACAGGGTAAGATCCTATTGCTGAAGACTTCACATACTTGGGCTGCAAGGCCACTGAGAAATCCTGCTAGAACTGAGCTGATAAACTCCTCCATGTAGATCAGCTGACAGAAGCTGGAAGAAGCCATTCTACATGTAGTTCAATGGGAGAAAGAGATACCACAAGTGAAGATACTCAACAGTGGACATTACAAGCCTTATAATTGGCCAGCCAGCCCAAATGAGCCAACAGGTGCAATAGTGGCACGTCTGTCATGGTGGAAACTAACTGCCCTCCAATTGGACTGGAGGCGCTCTGTGGGGGGGAATACATCCCTGATACTGACAACTTAAAACAGGGATAGTCATGAGCCCTAGGGGTATAACATCTGCTGAGGTCTGGAAAAACGTATATACTATACTTATCAAACTGCCCAGTGAGCACGTCTTTAATATTTATACCCTTATATTAATACTACTCTCACTTTGGATAGGGAATCTTCTCTTTTCAGATAGCAGTGACTTTGGGATGACTCAGAAGGTATCATAGTGCTGAAAAGAAGTGACTGGAGTTCCGAGTAACATCTCGATCACACCTTCCAAGGCTCAGGGTCTAATGTGGAAGAGGTGGCGGAAAGAACGTAAGAGCCAAAGGAAGGGTAGGACTCCTTACAACGTGCTCCCTCCAGACATAAAATGGCCTGAATATCCATGACCTCATAGTGCCTGACACTACCTACACAAGACCATCATAAGAGGAGGAAAAGACCATGACATCAAAATAAAAGAGAGACTGATTGAGATGGGGAGGGGATATGATGGAGAATGGAATTCCAAAGGGGAAAGTAGGGGGGGAGGGAGGGTATTACCATGGGATACTTTTTATAATCATGGAAAATGTTAATAAAAATTGAGAAAAAATAAAAACCAAAAAAATAAAAGAAATTTCAGTGTATAAGTCATGTTTAGAAATTCAGAAGTAAATTCCAAATGAAACAGCTGAGCGTAGCAAACAATAGTGAGGAGGAGACTGATGGTGTCAGCTATAACCTGCGGCACGATTTGACTCTGAAACTATCGTCATATGAGGCCTTAATCTAAAAAGAGAAGATGGACAATGGTTAAAGGCACTTACTTGTAAGCCTACCCACCTGGGGTTAATTCCCCAGTACCTACCTAAAGCCAGATGTATAGAGTGGCACATGCATCAGGAGTTAGCTTACAGCAGCTAGATGCTCTGGAGCACCCACTCGCTCTCTCTCTTTCCCTCTCTCCCTCTCTCTCTCTCTCTCTCTCTCTCTCTCTCTCTCTCTCTCTCTCTCTCTGCTTGCAAATAAAAAAATAGACCTTTATATTTTAGTGGGAATTGAACCCAAGGCCTTGCACGTGCTAGATAAGCACTCTGTTGCTGAGCTACATCCCCAATCTTTGTTTTTGTTTGTTGAAGTTTTCTGTTTTTTTTTTTTTTTTTCTTTTTTACATGTGTAGTATATGTGTGATTGTCCAGGGAAACTTTTCTTGTAGGGAGATGCAGACACATGTCTTCACCCCAAATAAGGCTCAGGTGGCAGACCAAAAATTACAACAATACCAGTTTGGTGAACCAATGAGGTTATTGGGGGATCAATTATGGAACATAGAGAGAGCTTACTTACAGGAACGTGGGGCCCCCAAAGCAGCCACTTTGATGAGGATTCCTGTGTCAAAATGACTCCCTGGAGGCTTCTCCCTCAGCCTCAGGGTGAAGGCTTACTTACAGAGCATGGGACCCCAGAGCAGCCGCACCACGGAGAGTCGCAGCCACCCTGAATGACAACTTCCTGTGGCGGCTTGTCCCTGTCCAGCAGTGTGAGACCACAGAGCAGCATGTCAGTGGGGCTGGCTATGCTGGGGTTTCCCCCTGCAGATGCTCCTCCCTCAGTCTCAGGGTGAGGGCTTCCTTACAGAGCATGAGACCCCAAAGCAGCACTTCGGTGGGGCTCACTATACCCAGATTTCCCCACCCCACACACATACTGTCCCTGGTGAGTTGACCCGGCTGCTTTTGACAAAGCTGGAAATAGTTGTCTACATCTTTCAGAGCAGAGGAAATTCGCCATACAACAGTGATGTCGTGTGTATGTGGTATATGTGCATGTGTGTGCACATGCGTGCCCCGTGCACGTGCACAGAGGCCAGGGGACAGCAACGGGTCTTGTCTACCATTCACCCCCATGTTTCCTGAGATGGAGTCTCTCGGAACCAGGAGCTGCAACTTTCACGAGCTTCAGCAGCTCTCTGGTGTGTGCTCCCCTCAGGACTGGGATTACAGGTGTGTGTGGTCACACATGGATGTCTATGTGGCCTCTGAGGACTCAAATTCAAGTGGTCACAGGTCCTCCTGGGCCCCAAATCCTGCAACAAGTGCTTTTACTTACTGAGCATCTTCTGAGCCTTGAGCTTTTCAAAAATTGATTTATTTGCACACTTGTGCGTGTGTGTGTGTGTGTGTTACCACTGCAGTCAAATGCCAGTCCAGCTTTATAGGTGGCTGGGGAATTGAACCCAGGTCTATAGGCTTTGCAAGCAAGCACCTTTAACCACGGAACAATCTCCACACACCCTTGTTTTTTATGTGTTTGCTTTTCAACAGGGTTTTGCTAGGTAGCTCCGACTGGCCTTGAACTCAAGGTCCTCCTGCCTCAGCCTCCCAGTGCTGGGATTACAGATGAACAACACCACACTCTTGGGCAGTTTTTCTTAGACAACAAATCCCATTTTTATGGGCTCCACACTCACAACCCAGGCATTCTGCTAAGGCCTCATGCCAATTACCATTGCTTGGGGAGTGAGGATTTCTGTGTTGGAATGAGTGAGGGGTGGTACATAGATCACAGTATGCAACACTGAAATCAAATCTCACACCTTGGAACTCAGAGTAAACTCGGCTCAGATGTCCCCCTGGGACGGCATCCATGGCCCCTGACTTGGCCAGAGAGTAAGAAGGGCAAGGACAGGTCCTGTGCCAAGCTCCTTGGAATTTGCATGGGGGGATCAAATAGGGTCAGGTGTACCTACCAAGGTGAGCTCATGGTTTTGGAGTGATTTCCGCAGAGCCTCAGAGGGACTGTTCCCTTGCACCACCTCTGGAAGCTCAGAGTACATTCCCGCAGCCTTGACTGCTTCTGCAATGTCCCAGTGGGTGGCAGGAACTACAAGTGTGCCCGAGGGTTCCTGCACAAGACCACCCACAGGGAGGCTCCATGCAGGTGTGTTCTCACTTATGTGGGTGTGTTCTCACTTATGTGGGGGGAGGGGGTAGCTCAGAAACCTACAGAGTGAGCTCAAGGACGAATGAAGTAAAGGTTCCGGAACAAATGCCACGTGTGTGGGGAGGTGGGGTTCTGTCCATTCCCGATCTCAAGTCTCCATAAAACAGGGTCTATGCCAGAACACCCCCTGAGACAGTGCCAAGCGCCCCACCCCACCACAGGCTCTCACGGGAAACACTCCGGCTCTTCCCTCTCCGACTGTCTGACGCCAGCACCTGACTGCATCTTCTCTAGCTCCTCAGATGACCCTCCCACACAGGCCCCAAGAGGCACCCCTGAGTGGACTGCCTTCCTCCCTGCCTCCACAGCCACTCCTTGGGGTCCCCCTACACAAACTTCCCAAGGAATACCCTGTCTCAATGCAGCTTCCCAAACAGTTCTGGGGAGGTTACCACTCAGCAAACTTCCTGCAATGGTCAAATAAGACATAAATGCGCTGGTCATTTCAAGCCATCCCATTTCTGTGCCTGTCACATTGCACGTCCCTGATGTGTGTCTCAGAAGCAACCACTGGTAATGGGTAGATACAGTTCTCATAAAACTTTATGCGTGGAAACAGGCAGTGGTCAGATCTGGCCCATAGGCCTTCACTTGCTGACTGCTAATCTCCATTCCTTCTGCCCTCTTTGATGGTAGGTCTCCAAAGCAGGCAGAGGGGATTTTTTTTAAATGGTAGATCTAACATGGCTCTCTTCTCTCTGAGCCCCTCAGCTGCTCCCTATTGCCCCAGGAGGCAGAGAAAGAAGAGGAGGAAGACGAGCTGGAGAGAGGAGAAGGAGGCTGGGGAAGGGGAGGAATAAGCATCCTCATAGCACACAGGAACTCTGAGGGCCACCTGTCATTCAAGAGTCAGATATCAGAGGGTCTTGACCTCCAAGCCTTAACATTCCCACCTGGATTCTCGTCACACCATCAAGGTCGCTACATAAACCAGGGGGCTGGCCGCTGTGAGCACCTGCCATCAATCTGTGTGCCATGCAGCTGTGTCCCTGTAAAGCCAGCCCTAAGCCACAGGGAAGGGGTTCAGGCACTACATCAAGCATTCCAGGCCCCTGACAAGCCCATCTTTCCCCTTTTCTTAACGTGTTGGGGGGAGGGGGACCCAGGACATCCCCCTCCAACAGACGCTCTGCTGCTGAGCCACACCCAGGTGTCTCTGCCTTTCAAAGAAGTCTTAAACTCCCCTTGGCAAGCGACTCAGAACACGCCCAAGAAGGGCTGCACAGACATGCTAGACAGAGGACCCCAAGATCACAGGAGCCCGGCTCACTGCCTTGGAGAGAGACAGAGGCCAGAACGCTCTGTGCCCGTGCGCAATGAATAAGACCTTGGGCTTTGGGGTCCCAGCACAGGCAGCACAGGCTTCTTTTATGGGCGAGTTTAGAAGTCCAAGAGAATTCGCTACTATAAAAGGAAGGGTCCTTGGTGCTCATAAAAAGAAGAGAAAGGCCTAGAAGGTGATAAAGATTCATGTTACCCTCCACCTCCGCTTCCCAGTTCAAGCCGTATGCCATGCCCTCCCTTCCTCCATCTCCCCTTTCTCTCTTTTTCTTTCTTTCTTTCTTTCTTTCTTTCTTTCTTTCTTTCTTTCTTTCTTTCTTTCTTTCTTTCTCTCTGTGTCTTGGCATCATTGGCCATGATCTCCACCCTGGCAGCCCCATAGAATGTCCCCAATCTGCTCTGCCTCTCACCTGACATTCCTCCATTTCCAGATGCCCCTGAGGGCCCAAAGGCCCAAGAGAGAGCTCAGCAATGAGTCTGTCCCTGGGATGGTTTTCTGTGGCCTGAAGACATACTGCTTCAGTGTCCAGAGGCCACCAGAGTCCAGGAGCAAGGGGCAGGCCCTGAACTGATCTCACACAGCTCCCGCTTTAAAATCAGACAAGCAGAAGTTGGAGGCGTCCCAGTGCTGCAGAGCCTGGACCCAGCAGTGGACGGGGAGGAGGAGGACATGGCCCCAGCCTTACCTGTCTCTTCCCTCAGAAACAATAGCCCAGGACTGATCCCTAGAAGTCAATTTAGGTGCTCAAGATGAACTTTATTTTTATTTTATTTTTTTAATTGACAACTTCCATAATTATGGACAATAAACCATGGTAATTCCCTCCCCTGCTACACATTCTCCTTCACAACTCCACTCTCCATTGTATCCCCTCCTCCTCCCACTTCCGGTCTGTGGATTTAGCTTTTTTAAAAAGCATTCAGGACTGGAGAGCTGGCTCAGTGGTTACCTGTGAAACCTAAGAACCCACGTTTGACTCCTCAGAACCCATGTAAGCCAGACATGCAAGGTGACATGCACACAAGGTGGCACACACACATCTGGAGTTCATTTGCAGTGGTGGACACCCTGGCACCCCAAGTCTCTCTCTCTCTCTCTCTCTCTCTCTCTCTCTCTCTCTCTCTCTCTCTCTTCCAAATAAATTTTAAAAAGCTTCCAGACCAGGGCTGGAGAGATGGCTTAGCGGTTAAGCGCTTGCCTGTGAAGCCTAAGGACCCACCACAAGGCCCTTCATACATGTGGTAGTGTGAATAGATGACCCCCAATATATTCAGTGTTTCATTAGTTTGTAGTCTGGATCTGCAGCCACCTGGCTGGAGGCCGTGTCACTGGGCAGATCTTAAGGTGTGGTGGTGGGTTTGAGATTCCAGTCTAAAGATATGCAAAGTGCCTAGTTCCTCCTGGAGTTCCTAAAGTGTGCTGTGTGGTTGTGGCTTCTGGGCCTGTGGCTTTTCTCTCTCTATTTGGACCCGTGAAGGCAGCCAGCTCCTTCTGCCAGTATGGAACTTCCCCTGGATCTGTAAGCGCCAATAAATATCCCTTCCTCCATCATCGTGCCTGGTCTGGAAGTTCATCTCAGAGAGCATGAAGCCGTCCGTTACAGTACACACATGACTTTTGAGAATTGTCTAAATACTGAATCCAGGTCTTATACTCACTTCCTATGAGGTTGTTTCCATTTTCTGTCATGTCGGTAGGAGTATCTATTGTTTTTCTCAGTGCTGTGACAGAATGCCTGACAAAAACAACTCAATGAAGGAAGGAGTGATTTGGAGCATGCCTTGTGGCCTTCTGGTCTTCAAATTCCCACCAGAAGGACCCGTTAGGCTCTGCTGATGGCATCCTGAGGCTTCTCTCACCCAAGTCCCAAGCTCTTCCACATTCCTTTTACGCACCAGTGCCAAAAGTCTGTGAATCATACAGTCGGTTTATTGCACTTCTCAGTACCAATTTTCTGAATTAGTTAGCTTTCCTATTGCAGTGACTGATATCAGACAAAGAGGAGGAAGGATTTATTTTGGCTCATGGTTACATCCATCATGTAGGCGAAGGCAAATCAACAGAAGAAAGAGGCAGCTGGTCACACTGTCCCCAGTCAGAAAGCCCAGAGCGGTGAATACCGTCACTAAGCTCTCTCTCTCTTTGGTTGGTGTGTGTGCACACGGGCGCGTGCATATCGTGGCACGTGTGTGGAGGTCAGAGGGTGACTTCAGGCCTCCACTGTGTTGGAGACAGGCTCACTTGTTTGTCACGGTGAGCGCTAGATGAGCTGGCCTAAGGGCTTCAAGGTTCTCCTGACTCTGCCACCTGTTGCCCTTGGCCCATTAGGATTACATGCATGTGTGCCGCGGCATCTGGCTATCTGGGTGCTGGGGATCTGAACTACAATCATCAGGTTCGCGCAGCAAGCACTTTTAGCTTTTCAGATGGGGAGCCGTCTCCCTAGCCCCACTTTCTTATGTTCAACCTGAGACCCAAATCCCAAGGGATGCTGCCAACCCACATTCAGGGTGAGTCTTCCCACCCTGGTTAACCTTCTCTGTAAACCTCTCACACACACACCCAGACTGGGTTTGCATGGTGATGCTAAATTCAGTCAAGGCAACACTTGTCAACACTATAACCCCAAGGCATTTTTTAAAAATACTTGAAACTTTTATCCCAAGTAGCCCATTGAAATATTTGAGAGATGCTTGTTCAGGTCTCTCCCATTTCCTTAGAGACCTTTTCCCACCCGTCCTGTACATTGCAGAGACCTCCCCTGCCTTGCACTTGCCTGCTTACTCTGTCTTTTTTAGGGAAGCCCAACAGACTGCCCTTTTATGGGGGAGAGAGAGAGAGAGAATTGGCACACCAGGGCTTCCAGCCACTGCAAACAATCTTGATGTGTGTGCCCCCTGTGCACATGTGTGACCTTGCACACTTGAATCACTGTGTGTCTGCCTTGCATGGGACCTGGAGAGTCAAATATGAGTCCATAGGCTTCACAGGCAAATGCTTTCTCCACTAAGCCCTGCCTGTTCACGCTTAGTGGTGCCTTCTAATGAATTTAATCTAATATGTCTACCTTGTCCCAGGGTTTGCACTCTTTGAATCATGAAAAAAACACAGCCTAAATATTTGTATATGGCTTTCTAATATATTTTTTAAATTTTTTATTTATTTATTTGAGAGCGACAGACACAGAGAGAAAAGACAGATAGAGGGAGAGAGAGAGAATGGGCGCGCCAGGGCTTCCAGCCTCTGCAAACGAACTCCAGACGCGTGCGCCCCCTTGTGCATCTGGCTAACGTGGGACCTGGGGAACCGAGCCTCAAACCAGGGTCCTTAGGCTTCACAGGCAAGCGCTTAACCGCTAAGCCATTTCTCCAGCCCTGTATATGGCTTTCTAAATGAGAAAGATAGAGTTTTATGTGTGGTGTGAGGTAGAGGTCAAGCTTCTCATCTGTTTTCAGTGGCTTTTCAATTGGCCCAGTGCTGTGTCTCAAAGATCACCCATGGCCCTCATCTGCAGCCATATGTCAGTCGTGTGCCATGGCCTCACGGTGCTGAGCCTACATCTAGCTCTCTACTCTTGCATCCTTGCATCTACCACAGTCCTTTAACCTCTCCTGGTGATCCTAGAATGCAGTCAAGGTTAAAAACACTGACCTGGGACCTTGAAGCTATGGTAACAAGTTTGTCTAGATGCAAGTAAGTAGAAGACCAGTAAAGGATTCACATAGGGGGCCAGAGAGATGAATCAGTGGATAAAAGCACTTGCTAGGCAAGTGTATGAGTTCAGAACCCAGAGCTCACATAAAGCTAAACGCAGGAGCAAGTGTCTGTAACCTCAGCCCTTCTACCAGTGAGATTAGAGTGGGTAGATGTTGCAGTCCATTTCACATCGCTGGTAGAAATCACCCAACCAAGAGCAGCTTCTGGGAAAAAGAGATTTATTTTGGCTTACAGGCTCAAAGGGAAGCTCCACAATGGCAGGGGAAAACAATGGCATGAGCAGAGGGTGGACATCGCCCCCTGACCAACATAAGGTGGACAATAGCAACAGGAGGGTGTGCCAAACACTGGCATGGGGAAACTGGCTAAAAAACCCATTAGTCTGCCCCCAACAATACACTCCCTCCAGGAGGCATTAATTCCCAAATCTCCATCAGCTGGGAACCTAGCATTCAGAACACCTGAGTTTATGGGGGACACCTGAATCAAACCACCATATTGTGCCCCTGGCCCCCATAAACTGATAACCATACATGATGTAAAATGCAATGCATTCATCTAACTTTAAAAGTCCCATAGTTTTTATCAACTCCAATGATGTTCATATATCCCCATAGTCCAAGATCTTTTAACTGAGCCATAATACCAAAAAGTAACCTCAAAAAACCCATAATGGCCCAGAATAAATATTCACACTACAAAAGATGGCATTGGGCATAGCAAAGAAACATTCAACCAATACAAGATTTAAAACAACCAGGGCAAACATCAAACTCTGTAGCTTCAAGTCCAACAACTCTAGCCAGTGACAAATCTAAGACCAATAATTCTAACCAGCAACAAGTCTCTGGCATTCCAATTCCACCCCTCCAGCTAGGTTACTCACAGTCCTGGAAAACTTCATCAGGGCCAGCAGTTCTTCTTGGCAGCCATCTTGTGGTCCTGGCATCTCCACTGGGTCTCCACTGCAATCCACGGTTCATCCTCATGGCCCCATGGGGTCTCCATGCAGGCATCCAGCAAAACCTGCTTCACACTGCCCATAGCCATTTCTAAAACACAAGACTGTGTTGCAAACTTAATGACCCTCTCTTTCCTGCATTTCTTATACTCCACAATACCAGGTAGGGTGCCAACTTGTTAATCCAGGGGGTAATAAAGCAGACTTTGAAGAATAGGACACTTCTTGAGCACTCAGGCCTCTTCAGAAGAGTACCTTCTTCCTGTTGCCCCAGCACAGGTCAGCTAGCCCAGTCTCAAAGGTTGTAATCTCTCAATTGCAGCTGAACAGGCAATAGTTCACCCAAAGATTTTTCTTTCTGTGCCATATCCCTCTGCTCATATCAGTTCATTTCTATGCAAAGCAACCCTGCACAACTTCTCAGGACATGGGCATAGCAACAAGCTTCTCACACAAACTTCTAGCCCAGTCCAGGAAAAGCTCTTTCTCACCCTCATAAGACAAACCTCACAGTCCATAGTTCTTACTGCATTCCAGTCTTGTAGCTCAGACCAGAATAGTCCATCAAGCTGTACTTACAGCCCTGCAAGGCATCTATTCGGCCAAGGTTTCAAATCCTTCCACATTACACTTGAAAATCAACTCCAAAAGGCCGAAGCCACATAGTCAGGTGTCTAGCAGCAATCCCGCTTCTCGGTACCACTTTACTGTTGCAGTCCGGTTTGCATTGCTGGTAGAAATCACCCAACCAAGAGCAGCTTCTGGGAAAAAGAGATTTATTTTGGCTTACAGGCTCAAAGGGAAGCTCCACGATGGCAGGGGAAAACAATGGCATGAGCAGAGGGTGGACATCGCCCCCTGACCAACATAAGGTGGACAATAGCAACAGGAGAGTGTGCCAAACACTGGCATGGGGAAACTGGCTAAAAAACCCATTAGTCTGCCCCCAACAATACACTCCCTCCAGGAGGCATTAATTCCCAAATCTCCATCAGCTGGGGAGCTAGCATTCAGAACACCTGAGTTTATGGGGGACACCTGAATCAAACCTCCACAGTAGATAAGAGAATCCCCTGGAGGTTCACAGGCCAGCAGCCTGGCCTGCACAGTGGTAAACAAGAGGCCACCTCAATCAACGTGAAAGGCAAGGGCTGAGACCAAGATTGTCCTCTGATTTCCACATGTGTTCTGTGACACACTCACATGTTTTTAAAAATATAATTTGCCAACTGGAGGGACGGCTTAGCAGTTCAGGTGTTTGCCTGCAAAGCCAAGGAACCCAGGTTCGATTCCCCAGGACCCATGTTTGCCAAATGCACAAGGGGACACACATGTTCTGGAGTTCATTTGCAGCGGCTGGAGGCCCTGGCGCACCCATTCTTTCTTTCTCTCTCTCCCTCTCTCTTTCTCTGTCAAATAAATAAATAAAATATCTTTAAAAATATATAATTTGCAGCATGGAGCCTAATGTGCTCTTAGGGTATGAGAAGAGCCATGCAGATCCATGAGGAAACATCCACGGGTGTGTTCGTGGGAGACCTGAGGGGCAGAAGCCAAGAAGCTGAGGTTTTCGGCAGCACTGACTGCTCCTCATCACTCGCCCCTCCCCTTTACAGACCCTCTCCAAAGCAGAAAGGGACAGATTCAACAAGGAAGCCTTCTTTCTGGGTCACCAACCACACCTAAGGAAACCAGATCCCTCCTGCACTTCCTGTAATTAATGGCTAGGTTTTAATTAAACATTGATTAGCCACTAATTAGTCTAATGATTGGTCTTAGGGAGGAGACAAGTTGTCAAGCACCAAGGAGGAGGAAGAGGGGAGAGGAGATGGTGAAGGATTATGGCTTAGGTGGAAATGCGATTTCTACCTCCCTAAGGGCCAAGTGTTTTCTATGATTTCAGCCCATTAAAAGTGATGCTTTCAGACTGGAGAGATGGCTTAGTGGTAAAGAGCTTACCTGCAAAGCCTAAAGACCTATGTTTCACTCCCCAGATCCCACATAAGCCACATGCGCAGGGCGACACATGTGCAGGCTCGTGCAGGCGCACAAGGTGGCACATGTGTTTGGAGTTCGATTGCAATGGTTGGAGGCCCTGGATACCAATTTTCTTTCTCTCTCTCTCTCTCTCTCTCTGTCTTCCTCTATCATAAAAAAAAAAAATCTAAAAAATAAGTGATGCTTTCAACGTGTGTTTTCCTAATCGTTTTGTGTCTGATGGAGTCCCTAGTGACTGCTGCTGGGAAAAGTGAATCCATTGCCTTGAATCAGATTTCAGCCTCTCTGTATCTAAAGAGCCTTTGGCCACTTAGAGAGTAGGTCGTTCATATCCCCACAGTGAAGTCCGCCCAGGCTGAGGCAGTTCCCCACAAGCCCTTTGATGGGGGCCAGAACTTGCCGAGGACTGCTGAGATGCAAGGAAAAGTGGAGCCTTTCCCCTTGGAGAGTCACAAACACCTGGTGCTCCAAGTCACTCTCTGCTTACCCTTCCCCTACCTGCCCACATCCCCAAAGCTCTGGTTTTATCTGAACGGGTATGTCACTCAGATAAACTGCTCCAGCAAGGGATGTTTCCACCTCCCCAGCCCTCCAACCACAAGAAAGACCAAGCCACTCGCAGAGAAACAGCTGGAACCTGAGGCTGACCTACTAGAAGGTAATTTCGTAGCAAATCCTGGGCAGGGGAGGAATGACACGACAATTTCCATTCACTATTCCCCTCGTGTCTTTGTAGGTCTGGAATCACAGAGAATAGCTCATTAAGGCCCCATCTTTATGCTAAGTCAAAGCTGGGGAGAGAATAGAAGAGAATACTGAGCTCCAGAAAGGTCTAGGGCCAGGGTACAGTGCTTCCTAAGCAGCTCCTGAGCCTCAAGATCTGCCCTTCCTCCCCTCAAAGGTCCTAACATTTGTCTTTGGGGTTCTTGGCACTACCAGAAACATCAAGGCTCCAACTCACAATTACAAAAGGAAGCTTTTATAATTGCAGTAACAAAATAAACAACTGAAAATTTACCCCATCAACCTTTCGTGTGTGTGTGTGTGTGTGTGTGTGTGTGTGTGTGTGTGTGTGTGGTGCTAGGCTTGAATCCAGAGCCTTGCACATGGTAGGCAAGTGCTCTACCACTGAGCTATACCCTAGTCTGTATTATCTGTTTTGTTTTGGTGTGGCTGTGGTATATAAATGTGTGTGTGCAGATGTTCGTGCTCCATGCACACCCATGTGGAGGACAGTGGAAGACAGCAGTTAGCTCCCTCTATCACTCTTCTGCCTTACTTCCCTGAAACACTCGCTCACTGAACCTGGAGCCACCATTTTGCAATTAGACTGGCTGACCAGGGAAACTAAGCAGTTCTCCCATTTCTGTGCACTCCCCCTACTCAGTACTACAGTTACAGGCAAGTCTATTTCTATGACATGGGTACAGGGGCTAGAACGCAGAACCTCATGCTTACAGAGTAAGCACTTTTACATCTCCTCAGCCCCTTACATCAAACACACTGATGTGTGCACTTCCACAGCATGGAGCACATCCACAGATCTGCCACCACCACCACCACCATCACCCACAGAACCCACTCCGCCAACATCATCATCAACACCACCCACAGAACCCACTCCACCAACATCATCATCAACACCACCCACAGAACCCACTCCGCCAACATCACCATAGGCACAGAACCCACTCTATCTTCCCAAACTGAAATTGTTCCCTAGAGACAAATCCTCTCCTTCTTCCCCAGTCCCTGACAAGCCCCATTCTACCTCCTGTCTTAAAGAATGTGACAACTCCAGGGACCTCCTACAGGTGGCATCATACAGTCCTTTTCTATGTGTGACTGGTTTCTGTCACTCAGCGTGGAGCCCTCAGGATTCACTCACACAGTGCCAAGTGGAGAAATTTACCTCCTTGTTCCACCTGAATCTCAGTCCTGTGGCCAACAGCCTCGTTTCGCTGATCTCAGCCCTGTGCAGGCCCTGGGGTGCTTCCCCTTTCAGTGTGTGGAGGGTGGAGACCCCTCCACTTTCCCATCTGGCACAGGAGGTTAGAGGGCCCTGGGCAAGCTCCACCCATCCTTGCTTTGAGCTCTTAAATCTGCAAGTGTGAGATTTGTCCCTGAGCCTGAGATCCTTGGGACATTTATGTCCTTTTCTATCTCTTTCACTTGTCATTTTCCAATAGCTTTTGCTGGGTGAACACAAGGGATACATGGCACACAAACTGTTGCCATCCATAGCCGGCCTTGGGCTGCCCGGGCACTGGGAGTAGCCTGGCATGGGCAAAGCAAAGCAGAGGGGTCTGGAAACTGCGCCTTTGCCTCAGACAGTGCAGGCCCTGAGCTCTCTGCTCCACTAGTAAGAGGGTGCTGTGTCTCCCTAGTGCAGCAGGCCCCAGCACGTCCGTCAGGGAGCTCACACAGACTCGCGGCTGTCAGAAGAGGCCCTCTGCAACCCTGCAGGGTACCTCAAGCAAGACGAGGCAAAGCTGCAGCAGACCTTCCTGACACTCAACCCCAAATTTTGAAATCATGCTGGAAGGCAACTCTGTCCAGGACAAGGGGCCGGGAGCCTGGCAGTGCAGGGGTGACGTGAACCGATGCTTCTGCTTGGAGCGAGGCTGTTGTGTCTGAGCTTGGTGTGACCATCATCTTGAAACAGGGCAGATGTGTTCACCGCAAGAGACCCTCGCGAGGTCAGCCCTGTTCATACTCCCTGGGTGGGGAGATCCCTAGAACTCACAGACTTCAGGGATGTCAGAAGGTCCTCTCAAGCCCTCACTCCACTGTAGAGGAAGAGTCAACCGGGTGTGGCACCTCGGCAGCGCTGCCTGTAGGTCCCTGTGCTCCCGTGAGTAAGCCCAGTGAACGCATTGCTTCACAGAGCTGGATGGGGTGGAGTCCTTTCTTTGGTCTTATCTGCGGTGACTAGAAACCTCTTTATATCTCTCCAGGAAAAGTCACCGAGCCCACTGCTTTCCCCAAGTCTTTCCATAAAGCAGACGCAGCATGGCCACTAAGGGCTGAAGAGTGTCTTGACAGGCCTGGGAAGTACAGCCCACTGACCTCCCACAGTGGTTCATCCTGATTATGTAAGTTGGTGGGTTCAGGACAAGGAGCAATCATATAATGTTCCAAGGCCAGCAAGCTGGCCCCAAGGCCCTGGAACAGAGGTGGCAAGCTGGCAGTAGCAGCAGAGACGGGGCCCCTGGCACTGAGGTCGGGGTCTAGCAGACCTGCACAACGCACGTACCGCCCGGCTGCACGCAGGGGTCACCAAATGTCTAGTCTTGACAAAATGAATGGGACTGGAGAGATGTGCTGTCACTTCCACACTGAGGTGGCCATGTAGGACCATCCCCACGAAAGCCACGGGGGCCCTAGCCTACACTCCTACCGCTTTGGAAAAGGAGGCAGGAGGATCAGAAGTTTGAGGTCGTCCTCAGTTACATAGTGAGTTCAGGGCCAGCCTGGGCTACATAGTGAGACCCTGTCTCCAAAAAGAAAAAAGAACACCTGCTTCTGGGGCCTCAGGACACTGACCAGATAAAGGGAGGCCAGGGGGGCCCCAGAAAGTGCACTCAGGCATTGAGTTCTCAGCTTGGTCCGTAATAGCAGGAAGGAGAGTGGGGAGGGTCACCCCAGGTGGAGCCAGCAGCCTGAGCGAAGTCACGGGGCTGTGGGAAGCCACGCTGGCCAATGTGCAGCGCATAGCTGTAAACGCTGGGGCAGGACAGCGCAGAGAGCGGGGACCCACAGGCCGTGCCGGACAGCACAGACAAGTCCCTAGGCCACCAGGACTATCGCCAGTTGGTTTTAAACACGTTTTCATCCTAAATATGTCACCTTAGTAACGGCAGGAAGTATGGTCTGAGGGGAGCGAGGATGGGGGCCAGGAAAGTGGAGCGTGGGTACCCGGCCTAGGCAAGATGGACAACGCCCACTCCTGACGGCGGGAAGCTGTCTGGCCGGGAGAGGAGAGGAGGATGGGGGAGTAGAGGGCGAGAGGCAAGGAGGAGAGGGGAGTACAAGCGCTTTGGACTGCTAGGCTCTGAGCTTGAGGCTATAAGCTGAATGGAGCAAGGGCAGTTGTGAGGCCAAGAGAGGTTGGGGGCTGGAGGTCAAAGCCACATGGAAGTGCCCATCAGGAGTGGTCCTCAGGGCCCATCATGACTTGGGCAAAGATGGAGGCTGCTTTGTGTCCCTGGCTTCCTGAGATCCCTGCATGGCCACACCTGCCTTTGGACTGCTTCTGGTGTGCGGTGGCGTTTCCCGTGGGCTGGCAAGGCTGCCCGTGCGCCCTGCTTTCCCACGCCTGTGTGCCCGCGTGCAGGGCTGCTGAAATATTGACCACCACATATGTCTCAGAAGGCCAGCTCAGGAAAGCTGATGGGGTCAGATGGGGTCAGGTCCCCAGGGAGGCAGCTGTCCTAGTCTCCCACCTCAACCCTGACCAGGTGGCAACGCCCCCGCTCCAGCCTCCTGCCTAGCAGTCCCCATTCCCGCCCCACCTGCACTCCAGAAGAGCCACCTGGACTGGCTCGCAGTCCCGGGATGAAGAAGGAAGTGTCCCTTTGGCCAGAATGCATTCAGGGATCTCGAGCTTTGGAGGGAGAAAAGTCCTTCCAAGTTGCAGTTCCCAGTGTCACTCCGTCTCCAGTGGGAGTAACCTTCTTCCAGGTGGAGGTGGGCATCGCCCCCGTGCCCGTCCATCTCTGCATGTGGACCAATTCCTGAGCAGTTCCTTAAATCCATCAAGAAGAAGGAAGCAGAGGCCATGAGCTGGAGAGCCAGGGCTGGAGGCAGAGACCACACAAGCACCAAGCAGCAGGGCCGACCCCACCTGTGAAGCTCTAGGACACGCGTGTGCACAGTGCACACACTCCGTCCGATCTCGCAGCAGGCAGAGGGGAAGCCTTTCCTGAGCTTTCATGGGTTTTCACAAAGGCTCCTTCCCCTGGCACCTCCCTGCACACCGGGCCTCAGCGCAGAGCCCCTGCATGCTAATGTGTTTTGGAGGCAGAGCAGGTGGCTCCAGGAATCTTCCTAGTAGGGAGGGAGTGGGGGGGAAAGTGTTTTCCCTACCACAGGCTCCAGCTGCCCCCGTGGTGTTTGCCTGCATGGTCAGCCAGCAGGAGGCAGTGGAGTGGGGCGCCATGGGGTAGAGGGGAGGTGGCAGCCCAGCCCATACCCACAGCTCTCTTCTCTCGGCCAGTCTCAGAACTACCGTCCCAAAGTGAGCCCCTCGGGGATAAAGCACACACAAAAACGACAGCTGTGTTGGGCCCTTCAGGGCCTGGAAATTACTTGTGTCTTGCTGGCATCCAGATAACCACCTCAGAGGGCACTGGCATGCCACATGCATCTCCAAGCTGAGGAGAGGCCTGAGTCGTCCATATGAGCACAGAGGCTGACAGATAAGGCTGTGTTGGAAGCACTGGCAGCCCGGGCATACCTGAGGCACAAGGTCTCCAGACTCTTAACTGGAGCAAGGGAAGAGGTCCATGGGCCATCTCAAACCCCCATAGCACAGACCAGCTGGCCATGAGCCTCCCACGGGGAGCAGCAGCAGCCCTAGGGAGAGGCTGTTTGTGGTGCAGATGTGGCGCCATTGAGTGTAGAGGAGCTAATGGCCTCACAAGCTTGTGAGCGCTCTGCAGGGCAAGCCGGGGGGCAGGGTGAGAGGTGGCCTGTGGGGGGCCTAAGCAGAGGACATTTGGGTTGAAACCTCAGCCATGAGGGGCATCCACCAATGTTCAGTGAGAGCAGAGCCTCAAGAAGGTGCCTGTGAACCTATACATGTACACGTGCGTGCACACTCACGCAGATATAAACACATTCATAGACACATAGGTGTCCATACAGACACATGCCACACAGGTGCCCATGCATATATACACACATAGATGCAGTCGTGTAGATAGATACATATGTGCACATATGTGCAAACATATGCATGGCACAAACACACAGATGCACATATCCACATGCTCAGGCTCACATGTTCCACACACACACACGTGTGGTTTAACATGTATATGTATATATGGAGGTACCAGATACATACACACTCAGATGCATGCAGGCACAAGTAGATACCCACATGTGTAGAGGTATGGGCACACACACTTGCTTATAAACACATACATACAGAGACACAGAGGTATATGCATGTGCATGAACATGCACAGAGGTGCCCACATGTGTGTGTATAGACCAGTGCATGTGCCTGTACACTTAGGTGTGCACACACATGGATGTGTGGAGGTGCATACAGGTGTACTGACATACATTCACGTGCACACACAGATGCAGAGATGTCCACGTGTATGGGTAAATGCACACGAGTGCCTGTGGACACAGACAACCAAGGAGAAATGGTGTCCTCCTCTGGCCTCCATGTGAGTGTGCACATCTGCACACATGCGCACACGCTGCACACAATAGATAAAAATAACATTCTGGGCGCTTGAGAGCTGGCTTAGTGGTTAAGATGCATGCCTGTGCAGCCAAAGGACCCAGGTTCGATTCTCCAGGTCCCACGTTAACCAGATGCACAAGGGGGTGCATGCGTCTGGAGTTCTTTTGCAATGGATAGAGGCCCTGACATGCCCATTCTCACTCACTTTCTCCCTCTCTCTGACTCAAATAAATAAAAATAAATCTTTAAAAAAATAACATTTCTTTAAACTTTTCTCCATCTTTGCTTTTAAAACTGCAACATAGGACTGGGGAGATTGCTTAGTGGCTAAGGCCTGTGAAGCCTAGAAGCCTTAAATGATCCAGGTTCGATTTCCCAGGACCCATGTAAGCCAGATGCACAAGGTAGCTCATGTGTCTGGAGTTCATTTGCCGTGGCTGGAGGCTCTGGTGCACCCATTCTTGCTCGTTCTCTCGCTTGCCCTCTCTCTCTCTCTCTCTCTCTCCCATAAATAATTTTTTAATGCAACATGAGGCTGGAGAGATGGCTCATAAATTAAAGGTGCTTCCTTGCAAAGCCTGATGGCCCAGGTTCAATTCCCAGCACCCACATAAAGCCAGATGCATAAAGTGGTGCATGTGTCTGGAGTTTATTGCAGCAGCAAGAGGCACTTACATGTCCATTCTCTCCCTCTCCTTTCCTCTTAAATATTTTTTTTAATCTTCCCTCCCTTGACTTGCATCTGCCAGACATTTGGTCACAGTGACAAAAAAAAAGTGACGAGTACACAGACACAATGGTTATACATGGTTATGGATGCCTCTGAAATGTTCACTCTAATATGGTTAATGCGGCTGGGGCCATGGCTTGGTGGGTCAAGTGCTTGCTGACCAAGGATGAAGACCTGAGTTCAGATCCCTAGCACCCATGTAAAATCCAGGTGTGGGAGGACATACCTGTGATCCCAGCACTGGAAACACAGAGACGAGAATGTGAGGGAGGAGGGCTCATTAGCTAGCTAGTTTAGGCACATCTATAAGCCCTCGGCTCAGAGTCACCCTGTCGCAGAAAACAAGGTGCAGAGTGGCTTAGGAAGATCTCCAGTGTCAGCCTCTGGCCTCCACATGCATGCACACACAGCCACACACACAAACATGCCCACACGCATGAACTTGCACACACACACAAAGCACACCACAATGAGGTTAACATACATTTTGTGAATTTCAACTCATTAAAAAAAAATTCTGGGCTGGAGAGATGGCTTAGCGGTTAAGATGTTTTCCTACAAAGCCAAAGGATCCTGGTTCAATTTTCCAAGACCCACATAAGCCAGATGTACAAGGTACTAAATGTGTCTAGAGTTCGTTTGCAGTGGCTAGAGGCCCTGGTACACTTATTCTCTCCTTCCCTCTTTCTCTCTGTGCCTCTTTCTCTCAAGTAAATAAATAAATAAAATATTTTTTTAAATCCAGGGCTAAAGAGATGGCTTGGTGGTTAAGACATTTGCCTGCAAAGCCAAAGAACCCAGGCTCAATTCCCCAGGACCCATGTGGCTGAAGGCCCTGAGGCACCCATTCTCTCTCTCTCTCTCTCTCTCTCTCTCTCTCTCTCATAAATAAAATAAGTTAAAAATAAATCCACCTACATTACCCAATCTAAATACATCTTTGTGTTAGTGTCTACTAAAATTATGTTGATTGATATTATTATTATGGTGAAAATAAACTGCGCTCAGGTGAGAAGCCAAGCCCAGCATCTTGTGAGCTCCTTGGAAGAGAGGAGCTGTCACCCTGCAAGCATAGCAGACAGGTGGCCCATGGGGACAGATAGCCGCAGGGCAGTGCTAGGATTGTCCTAATGTCCATCCATCTGTCTGACACCCTAAGGCATAGGCCCTGTTGCTCTCACTCTTTCCCCCTAAGAAATCATCTGCCCTGCCCATTCCTTGGTAGAAACAGAACCACAGCTTGGTCCCTAGAAAGGGACCTGAGTTGATGGCTCTCCTCCCCAGGTAAGGTAAATAAGGGAGAGACCTGTGTGGGCACAAATGGCCAGACAAAGGTCTCCTCAGGAGACAGCCTCACCTGGTCCCCACTGAAAGCTCTGGGAATGAGTCCTGAAAGCCTTGGTCCCTCCCACCCTGGGGCCAGCCCTTTGCAATTGCCATTCATCAGACTGTTCACTGGATGGACAGAGTTCCACAGATGGGCAGCAGCGGGGATTGGCCTCTCTGACCAGGCATCCCTTCCTCCTTTTACCCACCCCCACCCCATGCAACAGCCTGAGGAGCATTTAGCCAAGTCCTCTCCTTCCCCTTGAAGACCAACAGCAAACCCAGCCTGCCTGGCACAGCCTTTCCTGAGGTCCTACAGATGGACAGCTGTCTACAACCCTTTGAAGGGTGTCGTCTGATGAGGCAGCCAGAGCAGGCTATGGTGAGATCTTACTTTGCTTTGCTTTCAGCACAGTTAATTCTCCAACTAATATTTAAATGGCTGGAGCAGAAATTGCACCTCGTCTTCTCTAGAAATAGATCTTGCCTCTTCTGATGGCAAGAGCCCGGCAAGGGTCTTGGCTTGTAGGTCCCACCCTGACCAGCCACTCTCACAGACATCCCCGTGACTTTCGTGTGGGCATGGCTGTCTTCACACCAGACCTCACACCCACAGCAGCGGAGACCCCTAAGCAGCATCACCTAGAGGAGGGGCCTGCGGGGCTCCAAGCAGGCTGCGCAGAGGGCCAGCCCAGAGAGACCCAGCAGATGGGAGCTCAGTCACGTGGTCAGGGGCAGACAGAAGGTTCTAACATGTCATCCAGTGGCGGCCACCTCCTCCGGCTACACAGGGCTTGTTCATAGTCAATGAGCCCTAATTAACACGTTGAGGGGGACAGACGTGCGCGGCTTGCGGTTTCCATTTGGAAACTTTTCCCTATGCTGGTCGTGGCTCACCTTGGATCAAAGGTGCTCGGGTCGGATGGCACATCTTGGGCAGCGGAGGGTAGAAGCTGTTCCCCGCCTCCCTGCCAGGCCTCCTTCCCCATCGTTTCCCAAGGGTGGGCCTCCTACTCAGGCCTCTCACCTTCGGCTGGCCCATGCATCAGTGGAGCCCCTGCTCAGCAGCCCAGGGGACCCTACAGCTAGTCTCCTGGAATGGAGCCGCTGGCGCCAGAGCTGAGAACAGCAAGAGTCTGGGTGTCACGCACCTCCGAGCTTCCTGATGTCTCAGTGAGTGGCACCCACGGTGTCCTCACCTTCAAGGTGACTGGCAAGTACTGTGGCAATTCAGAAGCCAGTTCAATTGAAAAGGGCACGCGTGGCTCAGGTGGAAAACGTCCCCTAAAACTTGTGCTGTGGTGCTGTCTCCTGGGAGGTGCTGAAACCTCAGGCCTGGAGGCAGGAAGAGAGGTCACTAAGGCTATGTCCTTGAAAGATATTGAAAGCCTAGCCTCTCTCCCTCTATCTCACCTTCTCCTGGGACATGCCTTTCGGAGAAGCAACAGGCAATCAGACTGTGGCTATTCCAACTTTGATATTTGCTAGAAGTACGCTTAAAAATGAACAAAGAGAGCCTGTCACTCCAAGGGGGGAAAATGGCAGGATTACCAATGATCTAAAAAAAAAAAAAAAAAAAAAAAACATGATTTCTAATGAAAACTAGAATTGGGAGAAATTGTATGCACCATAAAAAGCTTGCTGGCATCCCCAATAGTCTAAGACTTTTCAGATGAAAGCAATGGTAATATTAATAAATATGAGTTTTCGAAGCAGGGGAGATGGCTCAGTGGGTAAGAGTATTTGCCGTGCAAGCATGAGGGCCCAAGAGGGCCCTAGATCACCTGGGCTCACTCCCCGCATCCATATCAAACAGCTGCACATGACCACGCACGTGAATGACCCCATCCTGCAGGTCAGTGGGGACTACAAAGCCATTGGGGCTCACTGACAGCCTGGAGGGGCAGATGATGCGGCAGCTGCAGGTTGAGCAAGGACTCCACCTCAGGGAAACAGGTGGATAAGCAAAAAGAGGTACCAACATAGGAGGGAGCCGGGCGTGGTGGCGCACGCCTTTAATCCCAGCACTGGGGAGGCAGAGGTAGGAGGATCGCCGTGAGTTTGTGGCCACCCTGAGGCTGCATAGTGAATTCCAGGTCAGCCCAGGCTACAGCGAGACCCTACCTCAGAAAAAAAAAAAAAAAAAAGCGAGAAAAGGACACAGTACATTCTCCCGTGGCCTCCGCACATGCAAGCACATATGCCATGCACCACATCACGCCACACATACTCTACATGCATATATCAAAATATATATATATGAGTTTTCTATATGGTAGAATGAAAATGATTCTGTGTGTGTGCACATGCATATGGTGGTGTGTTTGGGCACACGTGTGTGTGTGTGTGTGTGCATATGGACGCGATATCTGGCATCTTTTCTGCTCATTCTTCACTTCATTTTTCTGAGGCATGATCTCTCACCTGAGCTCAGAACTCACCAACTCAGCTAGTCTAGCTAGGCGGCTTGCCCTGGGGGTGGCCTGTGTCCTCCTCCTGAGTGCTGAAGTTACAGGCAGCTGCCATGCCTGCCCAGCGCTGACTTGGTGCTGCCGAGCTGAACTCTAGTTCCCACAGTGCCATCTCCTCAGCCTGCAAATGTTTCCTTGAATCATGCATTTTCCCCCAGGTAATGATACCAATCTCATGTGGGCCAAAACTCTAGAGTACAACGTTGGCCAATAGATTGTACCATTAAGGACTTCGGTTTCCATACTGATGCCAACTTTAAGAAAATGTCAGGGGCTGGAGAGATGGCTTAGCGGTTAAGCACTTGCCTGTGAAGCCTAAGGACCCCGGTTCGAGGCTCGGTTCCCCAGGTCCCATGTTAGCCAGATGCACAAGGGGGTGCACGCATCTGGAGTTCGTTTGCAGAGGCTGGAAGCCCTGGCGCGCCCATTCTCTCTCTTTCCCTCTATCTGTCTTTCTCTCTGTGTCTGTCGTTCTCAAATAAATAAAAATTAAAAAAAAAAAAGAAAATGTCAGGTTGTTTTAATGTCCTGTCCAAGATAAACAGCTGACCACTCAGATGAAAGGCAGTTGTGGATGGGGCCGGAAGCTACAGAGGGTAAAAATGGTGCCTCTCTTTTCAATTGTTTTGGGTCTATAAAATGTTTCACTAAGATTCTTATGGCAGCTGGGCACAGTGGCACACATCTTTAATCCCAGTACTCAGGAGGTAGGAGGATCACCATGAGTTTGAGGCCACCCTGGGGCTATAGGGTGAATTCTAGGTCAGCCTGGTCTAGATGAATAGATTCTCTAGATGTCTCCATTGCATTTCTTCTTTATCAGAAAGAGGGGGGTTAAGAGAGAGCAAGAGAGAAAAGAATTGGCTCACCAGGGCCTCCAGTCACTGTAATCAAACTCCAGACACGTGTGCCATTTTGTGCGCATGTGCAACCTTGTACACTGTGCTATGTTGTGCATCTGGCTTACGTGGGACCTGGAGAATCGAACATGGGTCCTTAGGCTTCTCAGGCAAGCGCATTAAGCACTAAGCCATCTCTCCAGCCCCCCACTGCATTTCTTTGCTAAGAGTAAAGTGTCCTGATTCCAAAGGCCATGAGACCTCCTACCATAAACATTCAAGTCACAGTTCTGTACTCAGTTCTGTCAAACAGCCTTGACTGTCACCCAGTTGTAAGGGTCCAAGGAGGAGGCTTGGTCTCTGTTCCCAGGCCCTGGACAGATGTGCTCAAAGCTTAGATCTGCCTGAGTGACAGGGCTGAAGATTGTCTCCTGGCTCAGGCCTCCATAGTGTCAGGAGGGAGCATGGGCTTCAGAAGACTCCCCTGGAGGCTGAGGAGATGGCTCAGTAGGGAAGAGTGCTTGCCACGAACATGAAGACCAAAGAGCCTGATTTGCCCTGAGCTCTATTCCCCAAGGCCCGCATAAGCAGCTGGGTGTGGCTGCACACACCTGTGACCCTGACCCTGTGGGGAAGAGAGATCAGGGAACCCTCAGGGCTTGCGAAAACTGAAGACCACAGCTCTGTGTTCAGCCAGCCACTCTGCCTCACAGAAACGTGTGGAGAAGCAATAGAGGAAGGGTACCTTATGTCTTCCTCTGGCCTCCAGGCACCTGAGAAACTCATGTGCACATACATGTGCATACATAACACACACACACACACACACACACACACCACTTAGCTTACATGCACAAAAAGAAAAACAAAACAGACTCAGCTATGGCTAGAGTGTTGAGGTTCAGACCCTCTCCTGTGCTCCTAAGAGGGAAAAGAATCTGGGGCCTGGGGCCATCGCCAACACCAGTGATCCACAAAACACACCACAAAGACTCTGCACAGTGACCTTGAGAGCTGGTAGGTTGGCAGACACATCCACCACCACCCCCAAGCTCACAGAGACAGAAGCTCCTGCACCCAGTACTTCAAGTCACCCCAGGGACCCCTCTTCCTGACTACCACATCTTTTAGAATCTCCACATGTAATGCACCTTGCTGGGGTCTTCAGGCACTCTGGCAAACGATCAAGCACGAGAAGACAGCTGGGGACCTCTGATGTGTCACTAGCTGTCCCAAAGCAGGTGGCCCAGGCTGGCCACCAGCAGATGGTGGGAGGCTGTCCCATGAGACTGTGCCCTCCCCTGTGGCCTGACACCAACTCTGGACAAAGTGGAGACCTGAAGTGGCTTGTACGGTCCCTAAGGAGAACAGATGGCCCTGGCCCCTGGCAACAGAAATCTCCTTATACCTTAACTACTAAAGATGGTCCCTGTAGACAATCAGACATTTGCAGCCCCCTGACCAAGGGACTGCTTTGTGGCCCTGGGCCCTCATGACCTGCTCTCTTGCAATTCTTTCTCCTGTTGGGAAAGACAGACCATTTGGTGTCTGGGAGGAAACCTCTATGGTCAGCTCATGGGGATGGGAGTGCTCATAGCTTCCTCCTATTACTCAGTTGCCAAAACTATGCCCACCAAATCCCTACTGTGGCTCCACAGAGACTGTCAATGGCCAAGTCCCACACTCTGGAATCGGAAGAGCCCAAGTAGTTGGTGCCTCCCCAAGGAACCAGCTGTCCATTAGAGGGTTCAATCCCAAACCAACATGAGCTATCCTTGCAAAGGAAGAGGAAGAAATGCCACACCCTTGGCATGGTGAGGATACTAATGTACCAACCTGAGCCTTACCTCCATCATGAGAACCTGGATACGACCCCTGACCTTTGAATTCCAGCACCCATAACATCCTTCTCCTACCAGATTGCGCAAGCGTGAAGCTCGGACACCACATTTCTCACAGGAAACCTTCACAGAGTCCTATGGTGACACTTCCTTGTACCTCAGCTGCTGCCATTGAAGATGGTCCCTACAGATGACCTCACCACAGGCTCTGCTTTTTTGGCTCCGTGGGCCTTGAGTCCAGTTCTCCAGCAGTTGGTTTGTCACCCCACACACCCCAGGCTCAGGAAGCGTCACAGATAGATAAGGCCTTGAAGCCAAGCTCTGGCTTCCTGGCTGCCTTTGAAGCCCAGGGCTCAGACCGGAAGCAGAAGAAAAACTAGGGTCAGGGCCAGACCAGGAGCTGGGTTTCCAGTCTGGCGGAGGTGAAGGGAGTAGAGGCTCAGGGGAGGAGCAGGCCTTGACCCGTTAGCTTCCTGACAGGGCCTCCCAGCTCCCAGCAGGAAGCAACTGCTTTCCAGCCTGAGGCGGGAGCAGAAGAGAGGAGACAGGAGGCAACACCCCAAGAATATCAGCAAATTCTCTCTCTTGCCTGAGGGGACTTCATAGTCCCAATGGCCCCCCACATAACGTTTCCTCACTCCTGAGGTCTCTGGGCTAAGAGACTGTCACCTGCATTAGTCCCCCAAACACACACACAGGCACACTCACATACACACACACACATACATGGGCCCACACACGAGCACACACACGGGTACACACATGCACACATGGGCACACGCATGGGCGCACACACACCCCAGAAGCTGCATGGGGCCTTCTGGTCCTGCTCCAAAAGCCCTCCCTCCAGCACGGGTTTCAGGGCACTCTTGGTCTGGCTCTGTGCTGGACGTGCAGCCTGGCAGAGCTGGCACATATTGGCAATGACACTCTTACTACCTGGCCAAGTAGAAAGGACCACAAGGGACTTAGTGCCATGCCCAAGGCTGCCTAGCCTGAGCGAGGAAGCAGCATCCATCCTCTTCTCAGACGGGCAGGACGGGGCCTGTGTCCTGTCTGTGGATGTGAAGAGGAGACACTGGGCTGAATGAGGTGTCCAGGGGGCAGGCCACATGAGGTGCTGGGTGGCCAGTGCCAAGAGGGCAACTTCAGGGACTGTGGCTGGCCCAGACGTCAGCTGGGGCCTGGCCGACTTGAGCTGGCAACTACCCAAATGCAGCGGGTTATTTTAAGTCCTCCGAGCTCTGCCTCTCCGGCCAACATGCCATCAGCATTTATTTGCCTAACTCAAAGCGGGGGGAGGGGGGAATACCAAGAGGCAAGTGCGAAAGTGAAAACGCCACCGCTTGTACCCCATCAAGAGTTTGCACACGGGCACGCAGCCAGCGGCCAGCCTGCATCTGTGATTTGAACCTCTTCCCTGCCCTAAATTTAGCCAGCTGGAAATCCTTTTTCAAGTGTATCCTATTCAAGCTATTGAAATCAAGACCTGCCTGCGCCAGGGTGGGGGGTGGGGCACAGGGCTGGTCTTCTTTGTGAAGCTGGGCCTCACCACCTGGGTGACCAGCCTCCTGGACAGCAGCCCACTGGTTTTGGCTGCCAACCCCAGGAAGCTCAGTTGGCACACGTGGGGGTGAAGGGCAGGCTGGCAAGGCCAGGCCACTGTCCCCAAACTGAGGGGACATTCTGAGATGACAGCCACAGAGCTTCCTTAGAGAAAGCAGGAAATTAAAAAACAGTAGCAATGAAAAGATGTCCCACCAGGAAAATAAGATGCCCCCATTCTGCTCACGCAAGTGCCCCACATGCAGGAGCTATGTACACAGCCAACTTCAAGTCCCTCCAGGCCCTCCTGGCTCTGGGACCAAAGCTGTTTGCAGAGGGCCATGAGATTCCCCAGCTGCAAGTCTAGTGATGTCAGCACCTGCCTTCTTGAGCTGCCGCACAGACTAAACAAGGGACGATGTTCAGACCTTTGGTGAGAGCACAGGTCCTGCCAAATGGCACAGGAGAACACCTAGCCTCTCCATTGGTGGCCTGTCACCAAACCACACAGGAGGCATTGGGGAAATAGGGGAGAGAGGTCCACTCAACATAGGTGCTGTGACCTTTGGTGTGAGGTTTCATGCAAGGTGCCGGAAACAAAGACACAGCATTCCAGTATCCTGACAATCTCACTGAGAGGTGAGGCAGACATGGGGTAAGCCCCACCGTGTGGAGACACCAGGGTGGAGCCCCATCCCAGAACAGCCATGGGGACAGAAGTAATGTATCAGCCACGTGTTAGTCAACTTCTCGTTGCTGGGACAGAAGACCCATGTGACCCAGCTACAGCACATGTCCCAGGCATATGTCCCAAGGACTTGTCACACTACCTTAGAGGTACTTGCTCAACCACGTGTATTGCCGCTGTATTCACAATAGCTAGGAAATGGAACCAGCCTAGATGTCCCTCAAGTGATGAGTGGATAATGAAGATGTGGCACATTTACACAATGGAGTTCTACTCGGCGGTAAAGAAAAATGAAGTTATGAAATTTGCAGGGAAATGGATGAATCTGGAAAGGATTATACTAAGTGAGGTAACCCAGGCCCAGAAAGCCAAAGCCAAACACCACATGTTCTCCCTCATATGTGGATCCTAGCTACAGATGATTGGACTTGTGTGTGAGTAGGAAGAAAACTCAGTAGCAAAGGCCAGTAATCTAGAAAAGAGACATAAAGGGAATAGAAAGGGGAGGGGGGACTTAATAGGCTGGTGCTGTATATATGTAAGTAGAAGAACAGATTAATGGGGGTGAAAAGGCCCAAAGTGAGGTCAGGGGAAGAGATTGAGTAAAGGAACAGTGGAGGGAGGGCTAATCGAAATCTAAGAGGATAGAAATAAATCATATAGAAACCTACTTTTTTGGACAATGGAACACACAGGAGCCATAGATTATTACTAGGTTGTTGGCCAGGGAGGTCCTTGATGCCCCTAAAACATTATAGGCCATTGCTGAGGCCCTTAGTTTCCCACCAGGAAGAGATGGTAAGACCCTATTGCTGAAGACTCCATATACTTGGGCTGCAAGGTTACTGAGAAACCCTGCTGGAGCTGAGCTGAAAACCCCCTCCATGTAGACCAGCTGACAGAAAGCTGGAAGAAGTCACACTGCCTGCAGTTCAATGGGAGAGAGAGAAATCACCAGTGAAGATACCCAACAGTGGACACTGCAAGCCTTATATTTGGCCAGCCAGGCCAAATGAGCCAATGGGTGCAAAAGTGGCACATCTGTTATAGGGGAAACTAACCACCCTCTAATTTGACTGGAGGCCCACTCCATGGAAGGAAATATACCCCTGATACTGAAAACCTACAAGAGGGGTAGTCATGAGCCCTAGGGGTGTAACATCTGTTGCTAAATGTATATACTATGCTCACCAAACTGCCCAACAAGCACTTCTCTTACTGTTCATACCCATATACTAATGTTACTCTCACTTTTAGTTAGAGAAGGTTCTCTTTTCAACAGCAGTGACCTTGGAATGACTGAGAAGGCACCATGGTGCTGAGACGAAGTGACAAAAGAGTGCTCAGCAGTGAAATATCTCAATCACACCTTCCATGGCTCAGGGTCCATTTCAGAAGAGGTAGCAGAAAGAATGTAAGAGCCAAAGGAAGGGTAGGACTCCTTACAATGTGCTCCTCCACATACAAAATAGCCTAAATATCCATGACCTCGCAGTGCCTGACACTACCTACACAAGACCATCATAATAGGAGGAAAAGATCATGACACCAAAATAAAAGAGAGGCTGATTGAGAGGGGGAGGGGATATAATGGAGAGTGGAGTTTCAAAGGGGAAAGTTGGGGAAGGAAGGGAATTACCATGGGATATTGCTTACAATTATGGAAGTTATCAATAAAAATGAATAATTAAAATTTAAAAATAAATAAGTACAAGGGGGGAAAGGTTCATTTCATTACACAGCTCCAGGTTACCATCCATCATGGTGGTGTGGGGGTGAGGCCTGGCGGCAGGAGCTTGAAGCAGAGCTGTCACACTCAGTCCACAGTGAGGAAACAGAGGGTGCTCAGCCAGCCCTCTCCCTTCTATACAGTCCAGGACCCCAGCCATGGGATGGTGCTGCCCACAGTCAAGGTGGGTCTTCCCACCTTAATCTAACCAGGACAATCCCACACAGACTAATTACACAATCCCTTACAGGTGACTCTAGGTCCTGTCTAGTTGGCACGCAGCACAAACCATCACAAGCTAACGCAAGACAAGGCAAACAGAGCAGGTGCCAGCATGGGGTGGGGCAGCATGCAACCTGTGCGTTCATCCAGCAGCTTAACTATGGTCTTGGCGCTGGTGCTGGTGGTCCTATGGAGGGGGTGGGGAAAGACCCCCAAGCCAGACCGCAGGTTCCTCCAAGTGCCAGCTGGGACCACTTGCCCCTGTGCCCATCTTCCCCTGGATCCATCTCCCTTTCATTCTGTTTTTCCTTGGGGTATGTGAACCAGTAACTTGTCAGGCCCACAGGCCACACACGCTCTTCTTTCCGCAGTGGCCGGCAGGTCTCTGAGCTGCTTGCGGCTCTCTTCAGCGGATGGCTACGTTCTCATTGCTTCAGTCCCAGTAACAGCGCAGGTTCCTGGCCAGGCTCTGGACTTCTCACTCCTCCTCGAAGGGTCCTTCTTCCTTTGTCCCTCAGTGTCACCTGGCCCCTCGTTCCACTGGCCTTGACTCACCAGATATCTCAGTTCCCTGCAGAGCCTGAAGGGTAAACAGAGTCCCCTGAAGGGAACTGTCTCCTGGGCTCAGGCAGTTCTCAGGCAATTTTCCCAACCGGCTCCTGGGCCAGACCCTGTGAAGAGCCCTACAGGGCAAATGCAGGATGAACAAGCCCGAGGCCACATGGAGGAACTTCCTACCTGCAGCAGGCCTCTCATAGCAGATGGAGGGGAGAGCACTGGCTATCAATGGAAGCCAGCGGGTCCACTGTTTGAGTACAGGTCCTGGTGTATAAGGACCAGGCCTTGCGTGTGTCAGCCCAGTCTTGGTGAGAAGCCCCATGGCCCACTTCTGAATCCCACCCCTCCAGCAGCTTCTGTCCCCACACACACATGTGTACACACAAATGCCCCACTCCAGCCCCCACACACGTGTGTACACACAGACACCCCGCTCCAGCCCGCACACACATGCCCTGCTCCAGCCCACACACATGAGTGTACACACAAACACCCTGTTCCCAGCCTGTGCACACATTGGTACACACAAACGCCCTGCTCCACCCACACACACGTGTGTACAGACACCCTGCTCCAGCCCGCACACACATGTGTACACAGACACCCTGCTCCCAGCCAGCACTGGATGCAGCTAAATTCCTCACCACAGTGGCGCTCTGGTCCTTCCAGCCAAGTTCTCCAGCCCCAGCTTCTTCAGTCCCTCCCTGTATGGCCAGTGACCAAGAAGCTGGGAAGATCAAAGGGCAGCAGGAGTGACCAGATCATCCTCTGGGAGACTTAATATCCTTAAAAGGGCCTGGTAGTGACTGAGAACTTTGAAGTAGGACTTCCAACACCTTCCCTGCCACAGGGCTGTGGGTTAGATGGACCTCCTGTCATGTAAGAGGGACCTCTCATGTGCATGGGCTCTTTCTCCCTGACCTCACTCCATCTCTGCTCCCCACAACTTTTTCCATCCTCTCCAACCTCAGGACCTGCTCCCTCACTAGATAGGTGCTAAGTGGGTGCCTTGGGATGTACTGCAGTGTGCTTTAAGACTCTCACAGGACATCAGGGTGCAGGGTTGTGCTATCCAGGGTTTGGGAAAGGGAGGTGGAGGTCCTGCTGATGGGAACACCAATAACCACTTGTGAGGTATGTGATAGCTTATGGAATTCCAGCCCTGTTATGTTTACCTTTTCCTTATTGGAACAAAACACACAACCAGAGCCAGGTGTGGTGGCACACGCCTTTACTTTAATTCAAGCACTTTGGGACTGAGGTAGAAGGATCACTGTGAGTTTGAGGCCACCCTGAGACTATGGAGTGAATTCCAGGTCAGCCTGGGCCAGCCAGAAGATGTTTATAGTACAAAAGGGTTTATTTTGGCTTACAGTCTTGAGGGCACGCTTCACCATGGCAGGAAAAGCATGGCAGAGCAGGCAGCAGGGCATCACATCTTGTCACATCAGCTTGGAGGAAGCAGCAGGAGTGAGCTGAGCTAGGCCTCACAGTAATAGCAGGAAGGACGTAGTCTAAGCACTGGGCTTGGAGCTGGGTTATATTACTCCAAAACTAGCCCCCAGTGACACACCTCCTCCAGCAAGTCTCCCAAAGGCCCAACAACCTTCCCAATTTTCTACAAACTAGTGATCCAATATTCAAAACACATGGAACTATGGGAGACGTTTTACATTCAGACCACCACAAACCCCATGACCAAAAAACGGGCTGCTGGCTGGCACATACAAGCATGCATGCATGCTCACATGCACAGTCATGTGTGCACACAAGCATATACATGACATGTGTCCAAGTGCTCACATGTCTTCTCCACCTCAGCTCCTCCAGGAGCCATGGCATCAACCCTCCAGGGACAGGGGTTGACCCTCCCAAGTCTTCCGCCCCCTCCCCAACCAGTCAGGAGACCTGATTGGGCTAGTTTTTGAGAAATGCTTTTGTGACATGCCTGTGTGGGCATCCTTCCCCACACAGGCATGCAAGGATGCCCACACAGGCATACCACCCCATGAATTGTGTGAATGGTGATCCAGGCCCATGTGCACATACTTGTGTGAGCATGTGTGACAGGAAGCTACAGGTCTCTGGAAGCTGTGTCATCTCCAAACCTTGAGGCCTCATATCGGGACCTGTGCGTTCCCTACTAAGAAGGCCTGACCACATGGGAGCTCGGTGCCCAGCTGCAAGGGTCTGTTGTCACAGCTGTGGGAAGTGGCTTGGATAATCCCTTCCCTCAGCCACACCCAAGCAGTCCCCCATAAGAGGCCAGAGAGAGACCACAGGAGGACAAGGACAGAGGCCAGAGAGGCTCTCTGATTTCCATGACAACAGCACAGGTCTGGGGTGATGTGAGCTGCTGCTGCTCCAGTGGGGAAATGCGATTCCAAAGAGCTGGGTCTGCCCACCACAGGCCTGGAGCCCCTCCACGCCTGACCACAGGGTCTTCCACTGTCTGCCTATGCTGTGTGCCGCTGTGCGTGTGCACGCCTGCGTGACTGTATGCATGTGCACTTGTGTGCCAGTGTGTGCATATATGTGCACCTATGTGTCTGCGCCTGTGACCCTGCGTACACATATGCTTGTGCATGTACACCTATGTGCTCATATGCTTGTATATGTACACGTGTGCACATCTGTGCCTGTGCATCTATGCGCCTGTGTGTGTATAACTGTGTGCTTGTGTGTGTGCCTGACTACATACCTACGTGGGCCTGTATATGTGCCTGTGTGTGAACATGTGAACATGCTTCCAGGTGTCTGTGTATGCCTACGCATTTATATATGTGTGCCTTCATGTATACGTGTGTTCCTGGGTATATATCCATGTGTGTATGCCTGGGTGTATAACTGTGTGTTTGTGTATACCCAAGTGTGCACATCTTTGTGCCCGTGTGCACATGTGCTTGTATGTGTGTCAGTATGTGCAAATGCGCGCCTGTGCTTGAGTGTATATACTTATGTGTGTTGACATACGTTCAAGCCAGGAAGAGCCGTTCCCAAAGGTAGGCTGTGGAGAGGGAAGGGGGGCCCCAGCAGTTCTCAGGAACCCCAAAGCAAGGGCACATCCTGTTACCAGCCTCCAGAGATGAAGCCTTGGGTGGAGGAGCTACAACAAGAGCTTTGCAGGCCAGACACACCCCATGCGACCCACAGGTGACACCAGCATATATTGGGGGGGAGAGAACAGGCTGAATGGTGGACATTCAGGGACTCTCAGGGCCACGCCTGTCCATCTCCCACTGTTCCCCTGCGGGGCTCAAGCTGTGGACTAATGCAGCACTGAGGACCGGAGGTGGATGGCCAGAAATAGAGCTGCAGCTCCACAGAGGGGACCCAGCTCTCCAGCCCTGCCCCTGAGCACCCAACCCAGGACGCCCTGGACCCAGGCCTCGGTAGGCCCCTACCTCAGCCTTGGGGCACTTCAACGTCAGCCACATGACTGGGGCCTCCTGAGCCTGAGTCTGGCTCTGCAGCATCCAAACCCTGAGACCCATTTCTCCACGTGGGCCATGGTCAGCTGTCCTAAGCGCCCCCCCCCCAGCACCCAGCCCTTCTCCAGGTATGCACATAAGCAAGAATCCCACAGGAGCACGCACGTGCACACACCCTCCAAAGACGCGGGACTGGGAGCTGCAGGCCCTACCTGTGTCTGATCAGACCACTCAGGAGCTCTGGCCCCTGTGATGCCGTCGCCTGAGCCTCAGCAGTCCTGGCCACCCTCCACTCTCCTTGCCTCTCACTGCTCTGAGAGGCCCCAGCAGGCTCCGTGTAGGGTCCACACTGGGGCTTGGAGCACGTGGCCTCCGTCCCACCCGAGGATCCTGCAGAAGCGGTGACTGACAGTCACTGCAGGTTCCTCCCATGCTTCCGGGTTTTCCTTGAAATTCTCAGAAACTCGCCTTTACCCTCACCTTTATCTGTAGGAGACCTCACCATGGCCAAGTCTGACTCTGGCTTTATGGGAAACGATCAAGGGGAGTCCAGCTGCCCAGTTCTATACCTTCACCTGCCAGACAGCCATCAGCTGGCCATCGGCACGGTGATGACTCACCTGCTGTGCTGGAAGAGGAGAAGCCACCAGCCCTGCCCCGGGGTGACTAGACTAATGAGGCCCACATAGGACCTCCAGGGGAAACACTGCCCACACCTCTCATGGCCCCTGAAACAGCATGAGGCTTCTGTCCCCACCATGTCCCCAGGTGTGTCAGGGCCCAGAGGCTCCGCGCGGCTACCTAGACTCCTAGCACACTCACCGTCCCCTGCAATCACTTTCCTTCCAGATCACAAGCACTGTAGCAATCTCCCCAGCACAGGACTGGTCAATAACTTCCAGGAACTTCCTTCCTCAGTCTGAGGAACCATGGGGACCCCAGGCCTCCCCATTGACAAACCATGCACAGAAAACAAAGCAAGACATCAACCGGTGGAGATCTCAGATATCCCATCACCCCACCGTGTTCCTTCACTGGCAGAATTTGGTTTTACTTTCTGTTAATTCAAAGAAAAGGAGGTCTGGGAAGAAGGCTGTGTGAAGCCTTTTCATTATGGAAGCATGTTGTTTCATTCTGCTCCAACAATACCCAGGGAGCATCTTGCGAGTGGTCTACGTGGGTCTGGAGCAGGGCTCAGCTGTCCTCTGCTCCAGGGTCACGCAGGTGGTGACACAGGAGCCCGTTGGGGCTGTGGCATCATCAGGGAATTGGTGGGGAGCACCCACTTCCAGCTCCCTGGATGTTGGCAGAACTCATTTCCTGGCATTTACAGGTGTTAGAGAACCTCTCTGCCCACAGGAGGGCCTCTTCAGGGCAAAACACAGCCGGCCCTCCCTGCTGCCCAGGGCCCAAGGCAGCTTGACTTTGACCACACATTGACTGAGCCCCACTCCCCTGTCCAGTGTCTCCATGACTCCTATCACGAAGTAAAGTCCAAAGGCCTCAGAGCACAGCCCACACATTAACTAAGCCTACTTCCTCATGATGCAAGACCTCCCCACTCCCTACCTCCCACTCAGGGACCTTAAGAAGAAGACCTCTTGCTGGGCTGGAGAGATGGCTCAGTAGTTAAGGCATTTGCCACAAAGCCTGACAACCCGAGTTCGATCCTCTAGGACCCACGTAAGCCAGATGCACAAGGTGGCATATGTCCTGGTGCGCCCAATTTCTCTCTCTCTCCCCCTCTTTCTCTCTTGCTCTCTCAAATAAATAAATAAATAAATTTTAAATGAGACTAGAGGAGAAGAGTGAGTTGAAGGCATGGAGCAGAGGCTGGGCTTGACCCCATCAGTGACCCTTGTGCCATCTGAGGCTCCAAAGGGACATGGGGGGGCAGATAGCCAGGAGCCCCACAACCCACTCGATGTGCAGCCCCTGAGATCTTGGACGCCTCGTTCCCTTTCTGATCTAGGTCGAGTGAGGATGACTGAGCATGACTATGAAGGCTGAGAAGCCCCCAAGCCTGGCTCTGTGCAAAGACCAGGAGAGACGTGCTCCAATCAAGTCTGGGTTTAGAGGCCTTGGTGCCAGCAGAGCTCATAGTATAAATCCTACTTGAGGGCAGAAGACAAGGTCGGGCATCCCAGTTCACTAGGAAGGAAAAATGCCAAAGCCTCCCTCCACTGGGCAGACCTGGGTGGGAGGGAGCATGCCCTCCTACCTACTTCCCCGAGGCCACGGCCCCGAGATAGACCCCACTGGACAAGGCTGGACACCTGCAGCCAGGTTAGGTTAACACATGAAATAACCCTCTCACCTCCCTGGGGCCTCAGTCCCCAATCTGGCCTGCCTGAGGCCTCAGGCCACACACAAGTCACTCCCTAATTGCTCTTGAAGTCCGGGCCTTTACCATGCTAGATTTAAACCTTGGTGAGTGGAGAACTGGAAAGGAAGACATAAGAGACCGAGGAGAGGGAGAGAGGTATAAGGAAGAGGCCCCGTGGGGAGCAGCCAGGCTGGTACAGCATGCAGGGACTATGCAGAACCTGAAACCAATGAAAGCCATGCAGGGCCATGTCTCTGGGTGGCAGGAAGTTCTCAGAGCCCCAAGCCCTCATTCTAGGTAGGAGCCTGCTCCTTTCCTCCACCCAGCTGGCTTCCCTCACCTCCACTTCACTTCCCTTGTCAGGTCCTGAGCTCTTCCTCCTGCCACCTGCCTGTCCCACTGTCCCCTCTCCCGCATCCAATGACTGAACTCCCAATGTCCAGCCATGCCTGCTCCATCCACAGAAAAAGATGACAGTGGCCCCAACACACCATGCCTAACCCCACTAGCTCAGAACGTGACCTAATTTGGAAGTAAGGCTGGGCCAGATGTAATCAGGAAAGATGAGGCCACTTTGGGGGGAGGGCGGGTCCTTAATCTGGTATGACAGTGTCCTTATAAGAGAAAACACACCGAGACAAGGCGGCCAGAGAAGATGGTCAGTGATTGGAGTGACCTGGCTTCGACCCAAAGGATACCAAAGATGGGCACTAGCTACAGGAAGCTGAGCCAAGCACACCGATTAGCAGAAGCCCTCCAGGGGAGCTCCTCCGCCACACCCCAACTACAGGCTCAAGCCTCCTGGCTGGGCGCCACCGCTCTCTGTGACTGCTGCTCCCAGCACAGGGTCTGTATTTGTTCAGGGCTATGACAAAATACCTGAGAGAAGCATCTTGAGGACAGAAAGGTGGGCTCTCGCTCATGGTTCGAGGGGGCACCCATCATGGAGCAGCCAGTCACCTTGAGTCCAGTCAGGAGGTGGACAGTGACAAATGCTGGAGCTCAGCTCACTTTTCTTTCTCCTCTTGATACAGGGTGGGTGTTCGCAGCTCAGTTGAACCTTTCCAGAAACATCCTCAGAGAAACATCCATAGGTGTGTGTCCATAGTGATTCTGTATTCTATCAAGCTGACTATGCATGGTCCTTTCTATGATAGCCCCAGAATCCTCACATGGCCTCGCATGGGGCCTAGGCCAGTCAGCCACCCTCAAGAATTAGACCTCTCCCATTGAATGCGCTCAGGTGGAGAGGGGTCCGGCCACCAAAAGGCTGTATCCCTGCCATCAGGGTCCACACACCAGCCCCTCTGCTATCCCGATAGCCATTCTGCCCCTCCAGCTCAAGAACATGTGTGCCCCAGGCTAGAAGTATAAAAGCAAAAGGAGACACTCTGCTGCCCCAATATTCACTAACTACACGTGGGTCCCTCCTTTCCAGGTACAAGAGACTGCCCCAGGCCCAGGACACCTGAGCTGAGTCCAGCTGTCCTCTGTGGAGGAGTGACCACCGAGAGTCTGCCAAAACCTGGATCGTGGGTGGAGGGAGGAGTCACAAACTAGCTTCCTGCTCCGTCACTGGTGAAGGTCACCGAACATGTACGAAGGAGAGCTGACCCGGACAGGGGGCCTCAGAGAGGGACCCAGCAGCAGTCCCTCCCTCCCTCCCGTGTCCTCTCGCCCTCCACAACCCTCCTGTCATCCTCGAGTTCCTGGGGAGAAGAAGTTCTGGAATGTTGGAGAGATGATAGCACCCCATCTCTGCAGGTCCCAAGCGTTTCACATACCAACCCTTGCCCATCCACGGGGTACTAGATGGAAGGCACGAACCTCTGAAGAAACTTTCTGAGAACGGTATTAAAATATAAAGAAATTGGGCTGGAGAGATGGCTTAGCGGTTAAGCGCTTGCCTGTGAAGCCTAAGGACCCCGGTTCGAGGCTCGGTTCCCCAGGTCCCATGTTAGCCAGATGCACAAGGGGGAGCACGCATCTGGAGTTCGTTTGCAGAGGCTGGAAGCCCTGGCGCGCCCATTCTCTCTCTCTCCCTCTATCTGTCTTTCTCTCTGTGTCTGTCGCTCTCAAATAAATAAATAAATAAATATATATATATATATATATATATATACATATATATATATATATATATATATATATATATATATAAAGCAATTATGTACTCTGGAGTAGCTCTCTGTTTTCCCAGAGGCCTTTGTAACTGCTTCTGAAGGGCAATTGGGAAGGCCTGGGCATCTTGCTTGAACCGGCTACTTTGCGTTAACCCGGGCTTGCTCACTCCCAGCCCTGCAGCAAGGTCAGCTTCTTCCAGCTCTGGTGGCCAGGATGTCCCTGGGAGAAGTGGCCAAGAGACTCTAAGAGCATCTGGCCTGACAGGATTGCACTGTTTTATTTAACACCCAACCTTTCAGCCTGTGCACGAAACACAATTTATGTTCCCAGCTGAGGGCAGATAACGGAAGGGGTATTTGCAAAAAGCTGAGTTAGGTAAATATTTCATGTCCGCTAATGTGTTGCGGGAGTGGCAGTGGAGCAGATGAGAAAGAAGCAAAGGAGGGGCAAGGGTCCCCGAGACGAGCAGTGGGCTCCCCTGCCCTTGCCTGCCCTGTCACCCCTCCACTTGCCCTGGAGGGGCTTCCAGAACGGTTTATACCGCTTGTCAACCTGACAGGACCTAAAATCACCTGTGAGGAGTTACTTAGGTGGGTCTCTGGGCATGCCCGTGAAGTATTATCCTGACTAGCATAATTAATGTAGGAAAAACCCCTTAACTGTGGGCAGCACCATTCCGCGGGCTAGGGGCCTTGACTGTATACAAGGGAAAGAGCTGGCTTGGCACCAACATTCGCCGCTGTGGACTGATTGTGACCAACTAGCCTCTAGCTTCTTTCAACAATGCAACTGCAAGCCAAAATAATCCCTTCCTCTCTTAAACTGATGTTTGTCAGGAATTTTGTCCCAGCAACAAGAAGTTGACTAATACATGTGGTGTCCAGGGTAAAGCCCTGATGCCAACACTTTAAATGGTAAGTCTACCAGCATGCCATTCTTTCAGTGAGTTTCTCAAAGCAGGGTCCTCAGGTCCGTCAGCGGTGAGAAATGAGAATTCTCAGGCCCCACCCCAAGCAGGGGATCCCACACTCTTTGGGGCCCCAGTGACTTGCTGGACAAGCCTTTTGGGAAGTCCGTCCTGGGTGGTGGCTGTCTGGATCCCGTGTCACCGCCAGCAGCGTCCTTTCTCTGTTAGGTCTGCTGACTCCCACCTCGGCCTTGGGTTTTAGAAGAACAAACTACATGACAACCCAGGGGAGAGGCAAGTGCCACCCACAGGACTTGCTCAAGCAAAGGGAAGTTGGCGTCCCTGCTCTTGCCCACCACCTGCCCACTCCTGCACTGGGCCCACTAACCCTCTCTCTGTCACCCCACTCCCACTGCCATGTCATCCCCCCTGCAGGGAACCCCAGCTGCTTCCTCAGGGTGCCCGGTAGGCCAGTCGGAGGCAGCTGGCTGTGTTATTCAGCAGACAGATTTGGGGAAGGAGACCCAGTGTGCAACTCCTGGGAACCGTGAGACATCTGTAGTCCTGGAGCCCCCCACGAAGCCCCCCTGGAGCCTGAGATACAGGGCACAGTGGGGCTTGAGCAGTGCCATAGGGAGGATGTTTGGAGGGACTGGAGCTGGGGTGGTGAGGGGGAGCAGAGGCACCAATTGGGTGGAGAATTCATGCTCCACTGTCCTGTGGCACTCCTCTGCTTGCCGTACACAGGGAGAGACCCCGACTTTCCTAGGCAGGAAGAAAGAGGAGATGCCAGGATGGGGCATGCAGGACAAGCTACAACCTGCAAGAGACCACACGGGGCCAGGGACTATGGCCTCACTGAGGAATTCTGCCTGTCTAGGGCCACCTTTAGCAGGTGGCATCTTCCCAGCCCCTCTCCTCAGAGCCCATGCAATATGGACACTGATGGAGGAGATCTTTCCCAGGAGCGAAGGGGCTTAGGGCGGAAAGTCCACATGTAGGGTATAGGGCCACGGATAGTAGAGAGGCCTGAGGTGGCCTGCCCTTCTCCCTCCGCCCCTCGCACCAGGTAGGCCTCCCATACCCCCTGCATCCTGGGAAGAGAGTCTAGACTGGTACAAGAGGTCCTGTCCCTGTGAGATACGTAGAAGGCTTTGCACCAAGGAGAGAGGTGACAAGGTATGGGAGAGGGGCAAGAAAAAGACACTAGAAAGTCAGGCCACAGAGAGACATAAGTAGAGAGTGGAAGGAGAGCAGGAGCTCCAAAGTCCCTGCTGAAAAAGGGCTGGCACAGTAGCATTAAGAGGTAGGGCTCTTGGAAAGCAATTGGGTCACAAGGGCTCCTCCCGTGAATGGGATTAAGGCCTTTATAGAAGAGGCTTCACACAGCGTTTGGCCCTTTCGCAGCCTGTGAGAACTCAGCAAGAGGCATCCATCTTGGATGCAAAGCCTTCATCAGGCTCCCATCCTATGGAGGCTTTGATGGAGGACTTCCCGGCATTTAGGACTGCCAACGGGAAACGTCTGTTCTTTTAAGTCACTTGTCCCAAGTGTTTTGTTGCAACTGAACTAGACGCTGGAGGAAGGGAGGGACTCTTGTGACCCAGGACTGGACCCGAGTAGGAGACGCCATCAGGTGTACCAAGGAGGCACTTGGTTGAGATGGTCCTTCCTGCAGATCAATTGCAGCCAGAGCCATTAGCCTTGAAAATGAGGCAGAAATGAAGGCCTGATAGGCAATCGATACCCAGTTAACCAGGACGGACAGCAAAGGGCTCAGCAGAGGACAACAGGGGTCAGCAACAGACATCTCAACCAAGGAGGCAGCCCAGGTCTGGGGCATACCTCCAGATGAGACACTGCTGTCAACGAGGTCTGGACCCCAGTGCACCCCAGAAAAACACAGAAGGCACCAGAGACTTGAGTCTCCTGGATGCTGAGTCTCCTGGACACTGGAATTGGCTGCATGGTGAGGCCTCACAGTGAGAGCTACCCCAGGAGATCTGCCCAGCAGCCCAGAGAAATAGCAGGTGAGGCCAGGGTGTCCTCAAGAGCCTCTGGAGGCTGCTGAAGATCTGGCTGACACAATCCACAGAAAGTGTCAAGGAAGGGTGTGGAGCTCCTGGAATAGAGGACCAGCTAGAGTGTGGTGACTACCTAAGCTGGTACAGTGGTCACTGCAAAAGTCACATTGCCCAGCTATCCTTCTCACTCAACTTCCTGCAGCTGAAGGTCAGAGTCCTGGGAGAGGCCTGTGTGTGTGTATATGTGTGCTTCTGTGTGTACACATATGCGTGTGTGTATGCCATGTGTGGGGATTTGAATTAGGTGCCACTGTAAATTCGTGTGTTCTGAATGTTAGGTCCCCAGATGATGGCAATTTAGAAGGTGGAACCTTGCTTGAGGAGGTGTGTTGCTGGGATGGATCTTGGGGTGAATCAGCCCCTTGCTTGCCAGTGTTAGTGGGGGCTCACTCCCATGTTATGGTGGTCCACCTGCTGTGGCAGAAGTGATGCCAACCCTTTGTTTGAGTGCTTTGTGCCAACAACACAAAGGTAAGTACAACACCATGAGTATATACCATGTATGTGCATTGTGATAAGGCATAGTTCGGTGTGCACCTGCGTGTGTGTCCAGCTCATGCATGTGCCTGTGTGGGCACATGCTTCTGTTTATGTGTGTGTGCACACATGCACAGTTGTCAAGAGCAAAAATGCCTGGCAGATAAAAAGGAAGAGTGGCCTCCAGAAGCCAAGAACAGGCTGGGTCTCCATTATATAACAGATCCACCAGTCACCAGGGTGGTCACAACCACAGTGACGTCACAGTGTCTTCATGATGTAACAGAACCTCCAGTCACCAGGGTGGTCACAACCACAGTGATGTCACAGGGTCTTCATGATGTAACAGAACCACCAGTCACCAGGGTGGTCACAACCACAGTGACATCACAGGGTCTTCATCCTCGACAGAACCACCAGTCACCAGGTTTATCACAACCACAGTGATGTCACAGGGTCTTCATCTTGTAACAGAACCACCAGTCACCAGGGTGATCACAACCAAAGTGACGTCACAGGGTCTTTATGATGTAACAGAACCACCAGTCACCAGGGTGGTCACAAACCACAGTGATGTCACAGGGTCTTCATGATGTAACAGAACCACCAGTCACCAGGGTGGTCACAACCACAGTGACGTCACAGGGTCTTCATGATGTAACAGAACCACCAGTCACCAGGGTGGTCACAAACCACAGTGATGTCACAGGGTCTTCATGATGTAACAGAACCACCAGTCACCAGGGCGGTCACAACCACAGTGATGTCACAGGATCTTCATTGTGTGACAGAACCACCAGTCACCAGGGTGGTCACAACCACAGTGATGTCACAGGGTCTTCATGATGTAACAGAACCAGCAGTCACCAGGGTGCTCACAACCACAGTGATGTCACAGGATCTTCATCGTGTGACAGAACCACCATCACCAGGGTGATCACAACCACAGTGACCTCACAGTGTCAGAGCACCATACCAGCTATTCCCAAAACATCCCAGAGCCAATGGGCTCTCCAGAGCTCTCTGGGCATGAGAACTCCTGGGAGTCCTCTGTGAGAACATGACCTTTGTGGACTTTCAAATGCCACCAGTAGCAAAGCTAGGGACAGCCTAGAGGACAAAAGCTGAGGCAAGAATCAACAAGGTCTCTTGTCAAGGTGGTCCCCATGGAACAAGTATGTCCTGGGGCTCCAGGGGAGCCAGTCAGAAGCAAGATAAGAAAGGACATCAAGGTAGACCCAAGTGCAGCACGGGAGGTGGAGGAGGGGCGGGCAAAGCTGCCCCCAGGGACAGGGCCATGGTCCTACCAAGCCCACAGCAACTGCACCAGCCTGAAAGCAAAGCAAGGCAGCTCGAGGATGCAGAGGCCAGGACTCTCGGAGCCTCTGTTTCTTCATATTCAAAATGCCACAACCTCTCAGAACTACCTATAGGAGCCTGCTACAGGAGAGGGGCACTGAATGTGCTCGGGATGTGTAGGGTCTCACGACACAAGCTCTAGAGCTGCCATGGTGACTTCTAGAACCCATAGACCATGAGAAGGGTATAGCTGATGAATACTGACCCAGAAATCAAGTGTTCAAATAAAAACCTGCACACACATTCGTGGCAGCACAACTCACAGCTGTCCAACATCTGGCAGGGATGAATGTGTTATCTGCTCACAATGCCTGCTCCTTGGCCTTAAAACAGGACACTGACACCTGCCACAGCATCATGGGGGGGGAGACACAGAAGAGGTGGACACAGGAGACACTCACCCTTGGAGCATCCAGACAGACAAACCCACAGGGACAGAATGAAGACAAGTAATGGCAGCCACACCAGGGGCTGGATGGAATGATGAAGGCGTGTCCCTCCGGCATGATGGAGGTGGGTAAAGGCAATAGGGGTGCAAGGCACGGCACATGTGCCAAGCACCTCTGGACCTGCCACCTTGGTCTCACGCATGTGATGTGAACGCCTCCTCTTCAACAAGGTAAAATTGATGAAAGTAACCCATCATGGCAGTAACAATGGCAAAAGCAAAGTGCAGCCAGCTGGGTGTGCCACAGGAGCCCCTGAACCCTCGCCCTGAGTGCCACAGCAACCCGCGAGGTGGGGACTGTCCTTGTCCTTCCCAACTGAAAGGACCGATGCTCAGAGACAGGGACTCACTCACCCAAGGCTGCCCAGCAGATGAACACCTCACAATTGGACTTCTGGAGTTTGAGAAGGGATTTAGGAAGAGGGTGATGGGAAGCGAGCAGGGGTGGTAACAATTGCAGAAGGCTGAGTCTTTGGCCTTGGAGTTGGCATCAGGAGGACACTGCTCAAGGGGGCCAGAGGAAGTAGACAGGAGGGGTGACCAAACCCTGAGCCCTTGGCTATCCCCTTGGGTGCCCCGACTTTGGTCCTAGTCCTGCCCTACACCCGACTGGATAACCCACGTGTGAACCCGGCTGGAGGCCACACACCATCCTGGAGAAGGCCCTGTGTTCTGCAAAGAGTGAGGCGGAAAAGACCGCAGCCTGCACCTCAAAAACGCAGCATGCGGAACCATCCCGGCGCAGGCTTTCCTTTGCGCTGTCTTGTTTTGTTTGAAGCAGGGTCTCTTGTAGCCCAGCCTGCCTCAAATTCAACATGTAGCCAGAGGCTGCCCTTGAACACCTGATCTTCCTGCCTCTGCCTCCAGAGTGCAAGGATGACAGGCAGACATCCCATTCCACACGAAGGGTTTTCTTTGGGGAAAAAAAATTAAAAAGCCCAGTGGGGTGCCGCACACCTTTAATCCCAGCACTCGGGAGGCAGAGGTGGGAGGATTGCGGTAAATTCGAGGCCAGCCTGAGACTACATAGTGAATTCCAGGTCAGCCTGGGCTATAGTGAGTCCCTACCTGGAGAAAAAAAAAAAATCTAAGATATTCTTGGGGATTACCATTTATCAACATTGAAACTCAAAATTCTCCCAGTGCCCATAGATACCCAGGTAGATCGTCAGCCTGGAGGACCGAGGCCAGGACCCACAGAAGGCCCCCAGGCCTTCCTCCCTTCCTCCTGAGGGTGGGCTTTGGCTCCACCCAGAGCCTTCCCTTTGGGGACTCACTCTTTCCTTCCCTCCTCCCCCTCATGGGGCCTGCCAGGGCCTAATGTCCCCCTGAGAAGTAGCCGGAACATCCTGTTGCCTTCCTCCTGCCTGTCCTCATGCTGCCCTGGACTAGCTGTTGGTGACAGCAAGGCTCGTAGGTCCTCAAAGCGTATGAGCCCTGGCACCTTAGTCCCCGACGCCAGGCCGGGAAGCCCTCGTCAGGGAGAGAGGCCCACCCATCTTCATCGGCCACCGTGGCTTTGCTCCTATGCTGTGCCACACACTGTCCCCGGGCTCTTCCAAGACCCTCAAGGTCTCCTTCCGTGCTGTGAGCCCAGGCCTTGAGCCAGCTACCAGGAGGGACTGTGGGACCCCAGGAAGACACCAGGCTGGGAACACCAGCACTGAGCCGGGCCCAGAGGACCCAGCAGGCTGAGCAGGCCTTGTCCCAATTCAGCCGGAGGTGACAAGAAAAGCCCCTGCGGGGGCTGGAGCAGATGGGCGGGCTCCGGACCCCTACCCAGCCTGCCATCTGTCCTGACAGTCGTCCGTCTGCCGGGCAGCCCCTCCTCCCAGCCCACCATCTGCCACCCTGCCAGGCCCTCCCCCTGGCTCCCTAGGGCCCTGCGAGGGATGGAACCGAGGCCAGAACCGGGTCCAGTAGCCTCAGACCAACCCATCTGACGCTGCAGGGAACCGGGAAGGCGGAGCCCAGCCGGGCAGCTGAAGGCCTTGACTGCATAGCTCCAAGCCAGGGCCAGAGGAGGAGGAGAGGGAGCCAGCTCAGGAGACAAGGCCACCCTGCCTCCTCCTCCTGCGCCCGGACAACAGGGGCACGAGGGGTGCCAGCCACAGCAGGTGTTCTGGTTGACCCTTTGTCCAAGCTTCTCTCTTAGCCCATCCCTCCCTGGCTGGTAGCTCTCTGGGGCTTGGTGTGTCAGTGGGCACGCTCATTCCCCTGAGACCCACCCCCCACCCAGTGCCCAAGAGAAAAAAAAACTCATATCCATGAAGGGTGCTGGAGAGGCACCCCACCCCACTGACCCCACCTGGCCCCTTACTACGTGGCCTAAAATGTGAGGGGGGTTGCAAATGTTGCTTGGTAAGGGGTGCCAAGTGCCAGGTCTGCCTGTGGGGAAGGGGGAGAGAAGGTTATTTCCTGAGATAGCCAATGCAAACCCAGAACTGGGGGAACAGGGTAGGTCAGCTCTTGGCCGATCATCCCCAAGGTATGCCTGGGCAGCGCCTCACTGCAGGCTACTCAGGGCAGCCCCACTTCCTAGTCCCCCGCCGCTGACACTCCAACCTGGAGGTCAGCGCTCAGTGGGAAGCAGAGGCTGGAGGAGAGGTGTCCCACTGCTGTGCCCCATCATCCACTAGTGGGCCCAGCCAAGTCCAGGGACCAGGAGGCCAGCCAGATCCTTGCCCCCACCCCACCTCTTTTCCTGGGAATATGTACGGAAACGCCTCAGGGCTATGGAGATGGTTCAGTGGGGAAAGTGCTTGCTGGGTGGGCATGAGGTCCTGAGTTTGGATCTCCAGCACTCATGTGTTATAGCCGGGGGTGGCAGCACGTGCCTGCGATCCCAGCTCTGGGAAAGCACAGACGGGGGATCTCTTGGGCTGGGTTTGCTGGCTACCTAGTCTAGCTGAATTGGTAAGCTCCAATTCAGTATGAGATTGTCTCAATAAAAAAAAAAAAAATTGATAGAGGCGAAAGCCATTGAGGAAGACACCCATAAACAACCTTTGGCCTACACACACACACACACACACACACACACACACACACACATGCACGCACGCACTCACACACATACACAAACACTATATGTGCGACACGAGGAAGGGAGGAAGGGAGGAAGAAAGGAAGGAGAAGAAGGGAAGGGAAGAGAAGGGAAGGGAAGGGAAAAGAAAGGAAGAACTATTCATCTCATAGAAAAGGCACCTACAGACCAAAGACAGGACTCCATCAGAGCCCAGCCTTGTGAACCAATGAGGTTTTGGACTCACTTACAGGAGCATGGGAGATTCACAGGAACTATGCCACCAGAAGTCCTCTGAGCAAGCTAGGGACAGTTATGCCAGGGCAGAGCCCCATCTTCTAGACTCTTGGGGAGGGAGGGCCCTCTTGCGAGAATCTTGTGAGCTTTGCCATCCCCCCCCCCCACGAGGGAGGGTAAAGGCCCCATCTGTGAAAGCTGCTCTGACTGAAGACACTTCCAACCTGGAATAGCTCCACACTCCCTGTCACCACCCTCCCACGGGACCCCCAGAAAAAGCGGCTTCCACCCACAAAGTGTGTTGGAGGATAGCTTTCTACAGACACACTCTACTGTGAGGATCCTCGATCCGGGGGCCTTCCCCGCTGTCCACTACAATGGCTCAGCCCCCTTCTTCCCGGTGACCTGGAGCTGGCCATCCCCGGGCCCTGTCCTTCAACACGGCCCCGGCCCCTGTCTTGACTGTAGCCCCTCACTAGTCCCCCCATGCCTGAAAGTGGCCACAGGGACACAAGCCAGTGTCCACCAGGCAGGGAGAAAAGCGAAGCCGATGTTCTGCATCCACAGAGGAGACAGGACAGAACCAACCTTTCTTCACAGCTTGCTTTGCCAGGAAGGCTGTCCTAGTTGGGGACAAACACCTCTAAGCCCTCCTGCAGGTGGCAAGAGGCCCTGTACCCCCACGCTGGAGGGTGTGGGCTAGCGGGGTATGATGAGACACTGCTGGAGGGGCCAACCCAGGAGGTGCTTCCTGAAGCAAAGCAAAAGGATTGGTGGCTGGACATTGCCACCTGGTGGATATGGCGGAGATGACCAAAGCCATTTTGGTTTTGGTTCTGGTTTTCTTGGGGAGTTTTGTCCCCTTTCCCTATGTGGGGTGGGAGAGCTGTGACCACTAGAAACCACTGTCTGCTGGACTGAGAGTGGACTCCGTGGAAGAGCATCGGCCTGACTAGCGTGTGCAAAGCCCTGTGTCCAATGCTCAGCATTGAAACAAACACCAACAACAAAGTCTGCCCTCCAACCAGATTCTTAGATGTGATTGGTTTTCAGAGTCCAATATGGATACTTAAAAACAAGCAAGAAAATAAGCGCTCCCGAAGAGTGTGCAGGAAGTGTGTAAAAACAAATGTGTCTAAACAGACAACCCGCCACTGTCAAAGAGGACTAAGGACAAAAATTGGAAAATTCTGGCCAAAGAAGAAACAATTACAATTTTAAAAGGAATAATGGGACCAGGCATGGTGGTGCACGCCTTTAATCCCAGCACATGGGAGACAGAGGTAGGAGGATAACCTTGAGTTTGAGGCCACCCAGAGACTGCATAGTGAATTCCAGGTCAATTTGGGCTGGAGTGAGACCCTACCTTGAAAAACCAAAAAAGAAAAGAAAAGCCTTATAACAGGAATAACTAATGTACTAATATGCTGAATCAATATGATATGAAAATGTGTTTTTTAAAAAAGAGAGACTGGAGAGGTGACTTAGCAGTTAAGGTGCTTGCCTGTAAGCTTAAGGACCCATGTTCAACTCTCCAGATCCCACATAAGGCAGATGCACAAAGCTAAGGCAAGCGCAAGGTCATGCATGCCCACTAGGTGGCAAAAGCGTCCTGAGTTCAATTGCACTGGCTGAGGCCCTGCATGACAATTCTCTCTCTCTCTAAATAAAAAAATAAAGAAAAGAGAGAGAAGTGCTGGAGAGATAGCTCAGTGGTCTTGCCTGCAAAGTCTAACAACCCAAGTTCAATTACCCAGTGTAGCAGACAGCTTCCGGTTCACTGAGATGACCTTTCAGACCAGACACAGTTATGGAGGAAGGGATATTTATTGAAGCCTACAGATCCAGGGGAAGTTCCATAATAGCAGAAGAAACTGGCCTGCCTTCACAGGTCCAAGCAGAGAGAGAGAGAAGCACAAGCCTAAAGGTCAAAAGCCACAGCACTCTTCAGGAACTCCAGCTAGGCACACTTTGAATATCTTTAGATTGAAATCTGAAACCCACCACCACACCTTAAAATCACCCAGTGACATTGCCTCCAGCCAGGTGGCTACAGATGCAAATTACAAACAAATAAACAACTGAATATATTGGGGGCCATCTATTCTATTCAAACCACCACACCCAATATCCATGTAAAGCCAGGTGTAGGAAGTGGCATGTGCATCTGGAGTGTTTGCAGCAGCCAGAGGCCCTGGAGCACCCATTCTGTCTCTCTTCTATTTCTCTCTGCTTGCAAATAAATAAATAAAAATATTAGGAAAAAAAGAGAGAGAGAGAGAAAACCCAAGTGAAACAAAAATCCCTTGGGAAACCCTGCTTGGAAAACTGTTGATTAAAAGCAAAGAGATTAAGGACTTCCTCTTCTGAGTTGTGTTTCAAGATGACTCAGTGACTAGTGGATAGGGATGGCTTTCTGTCTGTCTGCACAGGAAGAGTTCTAGCTCAGCAGGGTGGTAGGAGGAGACATGAGAAAATCAGCATTTATTGGCTGGAGGCCTGCTGGGGTACCAGCTACTCTGGAGGTGGGGCAGGAGGCTTCTTCAGCCCAGGAGTTCAAGGCCAGCCTGGGCAGCACGGCGAGCACATCCAGCACTCTGCTCCCTGTTTAGGTGGCTCATTGTAAGTCAGGTTCCCTTTCCTTCCGAGCTTCCCCCATTGTGACGGAACTTCCCCCGGAAACTGTAAGTTGAAGTAAACTCTTTCCCTCCATTAAAAAAAAAAAAAAAAAAAAAACAGGAAGCGGGGCTGGAGAGATGGCTTAGTAGTTCAGGTGCTTGCCTGTGAAGCCTAAGAACTCACGCTCTGATCTCCAGGCCCCACGTGAGCCAGACACACAGCGATGCAAGCGTGCAATGTCGCATATGCATACAAGAGGCGCACATGTCTGGAGTTCATTTGCAGTGGCTGAAGGCCCTAGTGTGCCCATTCTCTCTCTCTCAAAAAAAGTTTTTTTAATTAATTAATTAAAAAAGGGAAAGGAGGGCTGGAGAGATGGCTTAGCGGTTAAGCGCTTGCCTGTGAAGCCTAAGGACCCCGGTTCGAGGCTCGGTTCCCCAGGTCCCACGTTAGCCAGATGCACAAGGGGGCGCACGCGTCTGGAGTTCGTTTGCAGAGGCTGGAAGCCCTGGCACACCCATTCTCTCTCTCTCCCTCTATCTGTCTTTCTCCCTGTGTCTGTCACTCTCAAATAAATAAATAAATAAATGAACAAAAAATATTTTTAAAAAAAAGTACCCATTTATTAAAAAAAAGTGAAAGGAAGGGCTGGAGGAAGGCTTAGCAGTTAAGGCACTTGCCTGCAAAGCCCTAGGACCCAGGTTCAATTCCCCAGGACCCACGTAAGCCAGATGCAAATGGACAAGGTGGCATGTGTCTGTATTTCCTTTGCAGCAGCTGGAGGCCCTGGTGCACCAACTTTCTCTCCCCCCTTATTCTCTCTATCTCTCAAATAAATAATAAAATAGAAACAAGAAGGAATGATGGAAGAGAGGGAGGGAGGGAGGAAAGGAGAGAGAAGGGAGGGACAGAGGGAGTAGAGGAGAGAAGGGGGAAGGAAAAGAAAAGGCAAGCCTTTTGCTACCTCTCATGAAATACTTATTTCATGGCGGATGGACATCCCCACGAAATGAAAGGGCAACCAGGCCCAGTGGGGTGGCCATGCTCCCATGACCGCATGCTCCCACTCATGAGGTATGCCCCTGTGGGGTCACAGAGCTACTCTGACGACGTCCTGGGGTAGGGAGCCTGAATCCACTCAAGCTTCCAGAACTAAACCACCATTTGCAGGATGCTGTGATGTCACAGGGAAGCCACGGAATCAGAGGATGCGGGGCATTTGGCAGGGAACAGAAGGGTTTCTGCAACAAACAAACCACAAGCGGCGGAGGTGGCGCTGGTCTGCATTAGAGAGATGTAAGGACCGGACCTCAGCCGCCTCTGCACATGGGCCTTTTGTGGGGCCATCCCAAACAAAGCAACTACAAAAGACTTTTTCAGACAATCAGAGAAATTTCCTCATAGATGGGACAGGAGCTGAGGCTAGGGAAGTTCGTGGTTTGGCACTGGGCAGAGGGAGTACTTTCCTTCCTTGGAGGGCTGCACCCCAAGTGGGGGCGTGAAATGGCAGCACAGGCAGGTGCAGGGAAGCAGCCCACGTCCCTCGCCCAGCAGCGATCATGCAATCAGGGTGACGCCTGGGGAAGTGCATTGTGCTGCTCTGGCTTTTGAAGTGCAGAAAACTTAAAAAAAAAAAAAAAAGATGTAAAAGAAACAGCACCCTGTCTCCTACAACCAGGTCCCACCATGTCCTCTCTTGCTCCCTGTCCGAGTGAGTCTCTGTCCACCCACCCACCCAGAGGCCTTGGCTCCCTCAGCACCTGGGGCTCCAAACCCTGGCTATTTGTACACACGTTTCCTAAGGACAGTCACACCTAAGGCCTTAGTCACTGGAGGGCCTAAAACCAAAAAGGGACGTAGGACCACAGCTCTAGCAAGGCCTGTTGGCCCCAGATCCAGAGCTGGAACTCGCTTGCTGGCTGAGCGGGCTCCCGGCACGCATGATGCCCATCTGATGCGTCGGCAGTCTTGTCTTCACAGAAACAGAAGACGTGGTCGGGAAAACCGCACTGGCAGTCGGCAAACACTTTCTCCAGCCACCAAGGTTGCAATGCAGCTGGGAGCTCAGAGGTGGCGCTGTGGTTCCAGTGCCAGGTCGGGGGCTCCCAGTGACCCCAGGCAGGTGTGCTCACTGTCCCCTCTCGTCCCCTCTCCCCATCCCGTGGGTGCCCAGGCTTGAGCTCATTTGCGTGCAGGACGCTGCCGGGGTCCAGACCTCCCCTCACACCCTGACCCTCTGGTCAACAGAAAGTCTGCTCACGTGTCTCCCATTACCCTTCATAGAGTAGGTGCCAAATAAATGCCAGGGGCACAGAGTGGTCCGGCCAGACAAAAGGTTCACCTGGGATGAACATGGACCTGAACTCTGGCCTCCGTGGCAGCTACGGAAGAGCAGCTGTCCACACAGCTCCAGCCTCTGAGGGAACAGGGAGGACTAGGGTGGCAAACCCCTCCTTGCTCTCTCTTCTGACCTCCTGTCACGCCCAGCCCTCCTTGATCTCAGGGGTGGCTAGAGGTACAAACTCTCAACCCCATGTACCTTCAGCCCTACCGCCGACACCCCAACTTCACCACAGGTCCTGCCTAATGGGTTGGCTGCTGCCAGCCATGTGGTTGGACGTGAGGGGAAGAACCACAGGACTAGCGTGAAGGAAGAAGCTTCCTAACCAAGGGCTTTCCCGAAAGGACATCTTTCTCCCCTTCCCTTGGGAGATCCCACTCCCCAGTGGGACAGGCAGTGACAGGCACAACATCCTTTATCGGAACTAGCTGGCCAAAGGTAGACCCTTATCTGTCCCCGGTATGTCCCTTCCTTATTATCAGGACACAAAGAGACACCACAGGGCTATAAAATAGACACTTCTAGAGATGGCAGTTCCTGCTGAGGACTGGGGAAGATTCCAGGATAACAGCCCGTCTGTCATGTGGCTGTCACTTTGTAGTGCTAGGCACCTCTGGCCTTCAGGCAAATCAACACCAGTCGCTCTCACTCCTCCCGCCCCTTCCACCACCCCCACTCACCAAAGGCAACTCGACACTTGTTACTACCCTTGGGCTCAGGTGTCTGGACCACTGAGACCCACAGTCCCCCTAGCTGTCAGAGCTCAGCTGCTGGGTCAAGAGAGGAAGCCCACTGACACCAACACACTGAGCAAAAGCCTTCTGGAAAGTCCCAGGACCCTGGAGCGCACAGCACAGGGCCTGGAGGACCAGCCAAGGGGCAGCAGAAGGGACCAGCCCCCAAAGCTACTAACATGGAGGCGAAGCACCTTGTCCCTCAGCAAGTTCGGAGGCGCTGTGGGGTGAAGGAGGTGGGACTTATGAAGCAGGAGCCTCGCGCAGGGCTCCACTGCTGGCAATCAGGAACCAAGAGCGGAAATGTCCCCAAGGTCCCCTTAGTGTGACATCCCAGCACACGTAGCCGACCACCTCCCTCCGTGACCTGCTGCGTGTCCTGGGAGCTGAACGGCTCCAGAAAGGAGGCAGACGGAGCCAGGAGCTCTCCGGGGAGACACCTAAGAAGAGAGGAGGAGAAGGAGAAAAAGAGGCGGAAGAAAGCAGAGGGAGAAGGAGGAGGAGGTGGTGGGGAAGAAGGAAGGGAGCGGAGTGGAAGAAGAGAGAAGAGATTTGAGGAGGAAGAAAGAGCGATGAAGAGGGAAAGAGGGAGATGATCCCAGGCCCAGCAGCCAGGCAGAAGTCTTGTGCTCCTGGGATGCCAGGGCAGGGAACCTGGGCAGCAGGAGCGGAAGCAGGGTCATTCTAGCTTCCTTCTTGCCGCAGGGTTCTTGGCGTCGAAAGGAGTTGTGTCAGCCCCAGAGACCCTGCCCCCAAGTAGAATGGGCCAGGGGCCCCAGTTAGTACTAGACAGGCTGAGCACCCCATTATCCTGTCCCTAGACCCGCAGGCCAGAATGAAGGCTAAGCACGGCACGTAGAAGGATCATGGGGCTGGTGCCCTGGGCTTCTTGGGGCTCCCGTCCTCCTCCCCAGGACTTCCGGCTTCCTGAGCAGGAGCCTGGGCCCCCTGAGAGGCGTCTCCCCCAGCCACACTCACGGCTCCCGTGGCCCTGGGCTCAGCGCTCTGCTGAGCTTCACACATTCCAGAAGGGGATACAGGAGGACAGGAGCCTGTGAGCCTGAGGTAACCCCTGCACTCACCCTCAGAAAAGAAACGCAAATCCCACCCCAGGCTTACCCACCCCACCCTTACCTGCCAGGTAGAAGGCCCCCTCCGGTCTGGGTCCACCGGCCCGAGGCTCTTAGTCACCGTCTAGAATCACTGCAAACGGCCTGTCAGCTTGGCTAATTCCTGATGCTTGATCCCAATGGGCTCCATCCAGAATCTCGGGGAGGGTGCAAACACACACATGCGTGTGCATGTACACACACTAGTGCTGCCCCCACCCCAAAGCCCCACTAAACAGAGGATCCCAGAACCAGCCACTGAGCCAGCCCAGTCATGGCAGCCGCCCCAAGGTGAATGGCCCTGCTGTCCTTGGCACCTCAAGGTCAACCTCTGGGACTTCAAGCAGATGGGCAGCTGGTGGCCCTGAATAAATAATGGAGAGATGCATATGTGGTGAGGATCAAGGTCTGGAATAGCTAACAGAGGGCAAGAGGAGACCAGAGAAAGAGAGGACAGAGAATAGGAACAGAACGGTTTCCGCAAACAGAGCCAAGCCAAAGATTAGAGGCTGCATCCTTCCACACAAAGGTCTGGGAGGGGGGATCTGGATTTCAGGAAGGAGGCCTGAAGATGGGTGTAATAACACACACCTATAATCCCAAAACACAGGAGTGGAGACAGGAGGATTACCCCAAGTTTAAAGCCAGCGGGGGCTTAAACACCAAAACACAAAGAAAAAATAGCATCATTGTATCAGTTAATTATCTCACTGCTGTCACCAGTGCCTGACAAAAATTGAAGGCGTGGGGCTGGAGAGATGGCTCAGGCTCAAAGGTTAAGGCACTTGCTTGCAAAGTCTAATGGCCTGGGTTTGATGCCACAGTACCCACTAAAGCCAGATACACAAAGTGGGACATGTGGAGTTGGTTTACAACAGCATGAAGCACCTCTCTCTCTCTCTCTCTCTCTCTCTCTCCCTCCCCCCTCCCTCTCTCAAATGAATAAATAAATAAGCTGAAGGTTTACTTTTTCTCACAGTTTGAAGCCCAGCCCAGCACGGTAGGGAAGGCATAGCAGCAAAAGTGGAGGGAGAGGTGTTTGGTCACATCACATCCACAGTCTGGAGCAGACCGATGAACGCTGGTGTGCAGCTCTCTTTCTCCTTTTTCTTCAGCCCATGGGACGTTAGGATGGGTCTGCCCTCCTCAGTTACAGCTCTCTGGAAATATCCTCACAGACACACCCAAAGGTGCCTCCTCGGTGGTTCCAGAGCCAGCCAAACCAACAATGAAGATGCGCCCTCCCACCCACCCAGCGACCATGCCTTGCACACCACCCACCGTCCTCACAGTCTGTCTGGGGCTCCCATCACCACCCCTCCATTCCTGCTGGCCAGGCCCTGTGGGTACCTGGTGAAGGAGCACCCACCAGACCCCTCCCAGATCTCCGATCTAGTTCAGATCCAGGGGCCTGGGCCTTGTTGACTGTATTGCTTCAAAACTGAGAACTGGGGTCTAGAAGACACTCAACCTGTGCTCCACAGAACCCCGGAGAGCTCTGAAGCCCCGACTGTGCCCCACACCCTACCAGCCCTTGCAGGAGGCCTTGTCACCTCATAGCCCTGGGTTTACTGGGAATGTCCTCTCGTGGTGAGTGACCTTATGAATCTCTGTCACAGAGCAGAACAGAGACTCAAAGGCTGCAGCTACAGTTTACTTGTGCACAGGGCCATGCGTCATGTGTGAACAGATGTCAAGGGGTCCAGCTGGCTCCCTTTCGATTGTAAGCTTTAAAATTTGTTCACTTTCCTCTCTATGCTTATTCATTTTCCCAAGATTTTTCTGAAATTAATATATTTTATTTCAGTTAATTTAAAAACAAAACTTGGGCTGTAGGGATGGCTTAGCGGTTAAGTGCTTGCCTGTGAAGCCTAAGGACCCCGGTTTGAAGCTCGATTCCCCAGGACCCACTTTAGATGCACAAGAGGGGATGCACGCATCTGAAGTTCGTTTGCAGTGGCTGGAGGCCCTGGCGCGCCCATCCCCTCTCTCTCTCTCTCTCTCTCTCTCTCTCTCTCTCTCTCTGCTCTCTCTGCCTCCTTCTCTGTCTGTCACTCTAAACTAAATAAACAAAAAAAATTAAAAAAAAAAAACTTGGGGGCTGGAGAGGTGGCTTAGCAGTTAAGCACTTGCCTGTGAAGCCTAAGGACTCTGGTTCGAGGCTTGACTCCCCAGGACCCACGTTAGCCAGATGCACAAGGGGCGCACGCGTCTGGAGTTCATTTGCAGTGGCTGGAGGCCCTGGCGCGCCCATTCTCTCTCTCTATCTCTGCTTCTCTCTCTCTGTCTGTCGCTCTAAAATAAATAAAATAACAAAAAAAAATTTTTAAAAAAACTTGGGGCTGGAGAGATGGCTTAGCAGTTAAGGCACATGCCTGCAAAGCCAGGTTCCATTCAGGTTCCATGGTGGCGCCTGAGTCTGGAGTTCATTTGCAGTCCCTGGAAGCCCTGGCACTCCCATTCTCTTCTCTCTCTCTCTCTCTCTCTCTCTCTCTCATAAGTAAATAAATTTTTAAAAATTGCAATGATTCATCTGGAGAGATGGCTTAGCAGTTAAGGCGCTTGCCTGTGAAGTCTAAGGACCCATGTTCAACTCTCCAGATCCCACATAAGCCAGATGCACAAGGTGATTCCAGCACACAAGGTTGCATATGCACACAAGGTGGCACATGTGTCTGGAGTTCAATTGCAGTGACTAGAGGCCCTGGCATTCCAATTCTCTCTCTCACTCTGTCTCTCTCTCCCTTGCTCTCACTCTTATGCATATGAAAAAGGCCAGTCTGTTGAGCTTGCCTAAAAAATATTGAAATCTTTTTCTTTTACTTTGGAGTGTGCATGTGTGCTGTGCTATATGCACATGGATGTGCACAGGCATGCACCCTATGTGCACACATACCGAGGCCAGAGAACTCCAGGTGTCCGCCTTACCACACTCTTCAGCCTCATTTCCTTGAGATGGCGTCAGCTTGCTTGTTTTCAGTCGAGCTGGCTGAGCAGGGAGCTCCAGTCATCCTCCGCTCTCCAAACCCGCAGAAGTGGGGTCACAGGCAGGCACATCTCCAAACCCTCAGCAGTGGGGTCACAGACAGGCACATCTCCATCTCCAAACCCTCAGAAGTAGGGTCACAGACAGGCACATCTCCATCTCCAAGCCCTCAGCAGTGGGATCACAGGCAGGCACATCTCTGCTCTCCAAATCCTCAGCAGTGGGGTCACAGGCAGGCACATCTATGCCCAGCTTCTACATGGGTGCTGGGCATCAAACTCAGGTCCTCATGCCTGTGCCCCAAGTACTCTTAGCTGCTAAACCATTGCTTCGGCCCCAAAATTGTATGTCTCAGTGGGATGACATGTTTCAATACCTGTACACATGACAGAGTGTTGAAACCCAGCCAGACGTGTATCTCCTCCAATACTAACACTTTATGGCGAGACGTTCAAAACCCATTGTCTGGCTTTGTCAAATGCAGTCCACAGTGCTATCTGCAGGCACCATAGCATCTTGCTCCTCCTATTTAGCTGACTAGCCTGACTACTAACTGGCTTCGCCTCACCCCTTCTGCCCCTAGTCTCTGGTACTTGCCTTTCTAGGTGACCAAGTTTAGCATCCACACCTCAGTGAGGGACTCAGTGTTTGTCCTGCTCTGCCTGACTGATTTCACATAACATGATTTCCAGCCCACATCATCACAGGGGACACCGTTCCATCCTTTCGTGTCTAGGTAGAGTTCCATGTGTGTGCGCACCACATCTTAATCACCCATTCACCAGCTGATGGACTCATCAGGCTGCTCCGTCTCTTGCTATGGTGAGCATTGAAGCAGAGAGAGAGAATGGGTGCACCAGGGCCTCCAGCCACTGCAAATGAACTCCAGACACATGTGCCACCATGTGCATCTGACTTTATGTGGGGTTCTGGGGAATCGAACTTGGGTAGTTATGCTTTGCAGGCAAGCACCTTAACCACTGAGCCATCTCTCCAGCCCCTATTGTTAATTTTCTGAGGAACCGCTTTACTGTTTTCCACAATGCATAATTTAGCTCCCCACTCACAGTGCACAAGGGTCCTCTCCTCCACGCCTACCCCAACACTTGTCACCTTCTCTTTTCGTTATGACAGCTGTCCTTACTGGAGTGAGGTGATGGCGTGCGGTCTTCACGTCCCGGCTGACTGTATGTTCTCTCTTGAGGAAGGGCTGTTCAGGACCGCCACTCATTTTGCATGCGTGTAGTGCAAGCATGAAGGTATGTGCGTGTATTCCTATGTGTGGGGGCACACATGCATATGAGTGTGGAGACACTGGGCATCTTCCACAGTTGCTCCCCACTTTGCTTTTTAAACTTTTTAATTTTTGTAATATTTCTTTTTTTTTAATGAGAGAAAGACAAAGACAGAAAGGGAGAGATCTGGCATACCAGGGCCTCCAGTCACTGCAATCAAACTCCAGACACGCGCACCACCTCATGCGCATGAGCGACCTTGTGCGCTTGCGCCACCTCGTGCGCATGAGCGACCTTGTGCGCTTGCGCCACCTCGTGCGCATGAGCGACCTTGTGCGCTTGCGCCACCTCGTGCATCTGGCTTACGTGGCGTCTGGAAAATCAAACATGGGTCCTGAGGCTTTGCAGGCAAGCACCTCAATGGCTAAGCCATCTCTCCAGCCCTACTTTTTAAACTTTTTCTTGCCAGCCTCAATACATACACACAGTATAACATGATCACAATCCCCTTCCACTATCTCCCCCGTACCCTCTCCCCGGTCAAGTCTCCACTGAATCTCTTCTTCTTTCCAGTTAGTCCTTATTCTATTTTCATGCCATCGTTTCCCGCCTTCTATTTTGCAGGTCTTGAGTAGGTAGTGTCAGCCACGGTGAGATCACGGACTCCATGGACAACTCTGAGTCTGGGAGGCAGCCCTGGAAGCACTCCTCCCCTTCCTTTGGCTCTTACGTTCTTTCTGCTGCCTCTTCTGCGAAGGCCCGTTAGTGCTGGAAAACCACTTTAATTTTTGACATGGCGTCTCCTCCTGAACCTGGGGCTTACCAAATGAGTTAGAGTAATCAGCCAGCAAATCCTAGGGATCCTCCTGTCTCTGCCTCCCCAGTGCCAGAACCACAGGCACATGCTGCCCGCTCACTTCTCTTCTTCGTTTGGAAACTGAGGATCCAACTCAGGACTTCGTGTTTGCCAACGCTTTGCCCGCTACGCCATCTCCCCAGCTCCGTGTACCCACTTGACACTGCTTTAATGTTGTTATTTCTTATTTCAGTTTTTTTCAAAGCAGAGTCTCACTCTAGCCCACATAGACCTCACTATGCAGTCTCAGGTTGGCCTCGAACTCACAGCAATTCTCTTACCTCAGCCTCCCAAGTGCTGCTATTAATTCATGAGCCACCATGCCTGGCCCCATTGTTGTTGTTAGTTTTTTAATCAAGTCATTCAAGTTTCCATTTACCAGCTATCTGATGGGTGGTTTTCTATGGAACTTATAAAGTTCTGATAGATTCTGGAGCTCAACCAGATCCAGGCCTTCTCCTTGCCTGCAGGCCATCTCTTCCCTCTGCACAGATTCCTAGCTCCATACCATCATACTGTATATTTCTGCTTTTGTTTCTGTGCTTCTGGGGTCTTGCCCCGCCCTCCCCCCCAAAAAAAATCCTTGGGCCAGGCATGGTGGTTCACACCTTTAATCCCAGTGCTTGGGAGGCAGAAGTAGGAGGACCACCATAAATTTGAGGCTACCCTAAGACTATGAAATGAATTCCAGGTCAGCCTTGGCAATAGTGACACCCTACCTCAAAAACTTTACAAAAAAATTCTTTGGGCTAAATAAATGGCTCAGCAGTTCAGAGCACTTGCTATGCAAGCATGAGAGCCTGAGGGGCCTGAGACCACTAAGTTTGGTGGCCAGAACCCATGTAATCAACTTGGCATGACCACACATATCTGTCACCTGGGTCCTGTAGGGACCAGAGACCAGTGACCCACAGGGGCTTACAAAAGCAGAAAGCTCTGAAATCAGTGAAGGGACTTGCTCTCAAGGAAACACGCAGATGAGCAATGGAGGACGCGTGACATTCGCCTCTGTGTGCACACGGGGCAGCACATCTGCACATCCACACGTGCACATCACGCATGTGCACACGCAGACACTCACACATACCTACTATATGCATGCACATGCAAGAAATTTTCACTCAGCCCAATGCTTTCCCAAAGTGCTTTCCGAATGTTTTCTTTTTTAAAATTTTTTTAAAATTTTTTATTTTTTATTTTAGAGTGAGAAACAGAGAGAGAGAATTGGCATGTCAGGGCCTCAGACCACTGCAATTGAACTCCAGCAGCTTGCGCCACCTAATGGTCATGAGCGACCTTGTGCTTGTCTCACCATTGTGAGTCTGGCTTATATGGAATCTGGAGAGTCAAACCTGGGTCCTTGGGCTTTGCAGGCAAATGCCTTAACTGCTAAGCCATCTCTCCAGCCTGCTTTCCTGCTCTCTTCTAGTGGCTTCATACTTTCAGTTCTTACGCTTAAGTCTTCCATCCATATTGAGTTGATTTTTAGAACTGGTTAAAAAAATCAAGTGCCGGATATGGTGGCGCACACCTTTAATCCCAGCACTCGGGAGGCAGAGGTAGGAGGATCGCCATGAGTTCAAGGCCACCCTCAGACTCCATAGTGAATTCCAGGTCAGCCTGGGCTAGAGTGAGACCCTACCTCGAAAAAAAAAAAAAACCACAAGAGCTAAGTTTCGTCCTTCTGCATGTGGGCGCCCAGTTTCTCCAGCTTCTGCACCATTTACTGATGACTAACACTCCCTCCCAGCACCTCTGTTGAAGCCAAGCTGGGTGTCAGTGTGTGTCTTCACTCCCAGACCCTTTATTCTGTTCTGTTTTGAGACAGGGTCTCAATACATAACTCAAAATGACCTCAAGCTTACAGCAATCCTCCTGTCTCAGCCTCCCAAAAGCTAGGATCACAGGCATGAGCCACCATGCCCAGCTGGGTCCTCAGTTCAGATCCACTGGCCTATGTGTGTGTTTATGCTGACACCATACTGCAGTGGCTACACCTTGGTGGACCATTTTGAAATCAAGTGCAGAATGCCTCCTGTTTGTCCTTTTTGCTCAAGATGGGTTTGGGCATTATTTTCTTGTAATTTCGTACACATTTTAGGATCTTTAGCTCTGTGATAGAGATGGTGTTGACTCTGCCAATGGCTTGGGCAGTGTGGCCATTCTAACAATGCTGACCGGGAAGGAATCCAGCAAGAAGGGAGTAGCAGAGTGTGTCCTTCCATTCCATAGTGACCGGCCTGGCTCCACACACTCGTCCCCCAGCAGGGCGCAAACCCAATGTGTGGAGCATTTTGTTAAATCCAGGATGAAACCATGTGCTGACCCCACTCAGTGCCCCTCCCAGCTCTAGTCTGTGTGGCCAGTGGAGGCACAAAGAGCACTAGGCAGACAGGAAGGGCAGGTGGTACGTCCACACCATGAAGAGGGTCCCTCTGGAGCTAGCCTGGGGTCCATTTGGATGTGTTATGGAGGTGGTGTTGGCAAGCTCCTCTAGCTGAGAGGGAGATGCCCAGGCCAGAGGGGGCAGCCTCAGACACAACCACGGGACACAGGAGGTCACCAGAGATGTTTACTTTCAGCCACATCTGAAAGTTCTAGACACAAGCAAGGAAGCTTCTGGAAAGGAGAAAGGCTGTTCTCAAGTATTCCAAGTATATGACCGGTTGAATGAGGCCCCCTCAAGGATCACGCATACATCCTGATTCCAGTACATGTTGACGTGGAGATGAGGCAACCCTGTGTTATCTACTGAGCCTTACCTCAATGTCTGCTGTCCTTAAAAGTCACAGGCTGAGCCGGGCGTGATGGCACATGCCTCTAATCCCAGTACTTGGGAGGCAGAGGTAGGAAGATCACTATGAGTTCAAGGCCACCCTGAGACTACATAGTGAATTCCAGGTCAGCCTAGGCTAGAGTGAAACCATGCCTTGAAAAAATAAACAAAACAAACAAACAAAAAAGGCACAGAAGAAGACTCTGCCTCCTAACTGGAGGGATCTTAGCCCAAGCACTGGAGTCTTGAAAGTGACTGATAGAAGTCAGACAGGGAAGGGCGCACACACCTCTGTTCCTCGGGGTCAAATTCTGAGTCCCTAGGGAGATAGTCCTAGCCTTAAAGGAGCCCTACCCTGCCAGGCAGTCCTGCCCAAAGTGCGCCCACCACTCTGAGTCCAAGCCCAGCTCTCCCACCCACCTCCACCCCGCAGTCTGGAACGGCAAGGTCCCGCTCCCAGGTGCTGACAGCAGGGAAGCCGTCGGGCAGAGAAGGGCTGGGAGGGAGGGGAGCGCCTGGTGTCCCTGGAGAGACGGTGAGCCCACAGCCCATAATCTTGTTAAAATATTAATCCTCATTTAGCCGGGAGGCAAGAGATAAAGCCCCTGAGAAGCAATAAAGGGCAAGCAGTTGATAAAGAGAAGAGGCCGCTAATGAAATCCTGTGGTAGGAAAGGTCCGGTCAGGGCTTGGTGATCAGAGAACCAGCACCACCAGGGGGCTCTGGGCCCACAGGGCTGCCTGCCTTACGAGGGGCGGAGTGGCACAGGGCGGGGCTGATAGGAGACAGAGGAGGGAAGCTGGCTCTCTCAGCTCTGTCCTCAGACGTCACTAAACTGCGGCAAACTTGAGGAGGGTGCACCACCCCAGAACCATCACGGCCCCTTTCCTCCCGACGCCATGTTCCTTCCTACGATCACGGTCCTCCTGGGGCAGAACTGTCCCCAGATCATACTGATGAGCAGGGACCTACAGCCTCTGGTGGTCTCCACTGTTTCCCAGACACTTGTTCCAGGAGCAGCTGGATGAGGCCCTGGACAGCAAGCACCCTCACAAGAGGGTGCTCAGAGTGACCGCTGCGTCCTAGACCTTGTCAGGAAGACGTGAGGACCTGTCATGGGGAGTGGGCCGTGTCCCCAAGTCCAGGTCTTCTTTACCCAGTTCTTTTTTTATTTATTTGAAAGTGACAGACAGAGAGAGAAAGAGGTAGCTAGAGAGAGAGAGAAAATGGGTGCACCAGGGCCTCCAGCCACTGCAAACGAACTCCAGACGCGTGCGTCCCCTTGTGCATCTGGCTAACGTGGGTCTTGGGGAATCAAGCCTCGAACCGGGGTTCTTAGGTTTCACAAGCAAGCGCTTAACCACTAAGCCCGTCTCCCCAGCCCTTCTTTACCCAGTTCTTTACCCTCCCTCCCCACAGGGACTTTCCACTCCAGCCAAATTGTCCCACTCTGCATGCCCCAAAGCACCCAGCATCTCAGCCTTGGCATTTCCCCAGGGGCTCTGGACTGGAAATCATCAGAGAAGCATCCTAACACCATGTGAAATAGGGAGTGGATTTGATGGTACCAGTATGCCTCCAACAGATGGGGCAGGCCCATTCCCCTCACTGTGGTACAGAGGTTCCCTGGCAGCAGCACAGAAGGGAGAGTGCCAAGCCATCCTGACAGCTGAGAGGGGCAGCGGGCAGACTGGCATGTGTAGGCAGATATACATAAGCTGTGTGTATTCATATATGTGCATGCATGTGCATATATAAAAACTCCACACAGAGGCATACATGTGTGCACATGAGACTTGCAAACGTGCATACATGTATATACATTCATGTACGCACAGTCACTCACACGTGCACACACTGAAATGTGTAAAACATCTCAGGGAACGACTGAAAGAGCTCCCGGCAACAAAGGCTCACACAATCTGGGTCACAAGACGAAGTGGTCTCGGATTAGATCCTGGGGTCCACACTGACACAAACAAATGATGAAATAAATAATTATTGGGACAAAACTTCCAAGTAGAATTCCACAGAAATGACGTGGGTACCTCCAAGGAAGTACCCCATTCCTGATGTGTGCACCCCAACTTTCCTTTAAACAGCAGAAGCTGCATGGGTTTGGGGGAGCAGGAAGCGGCCATGTTGTAAGTGAGGCAGGCTCGGCCTCGGCTAGATCAAGGTCACTAGCACACGAAGGGTCATATCGTTGGGTGCAGCCTTGACACGCTGTGGTGAGCATGTACCTGGCCCTGCGTGCTTCCCGCCCCAGGTCCTCACCACAGAGGCCTCCTCCATGAGCGCTGGCCAGTCTCCCCACTGCCAAGGTCATCAAAACAAGAGACGTCTGGAAGCTGTCTCTGCCAGGACGCTTGAGCCTCCATGCCATGTGGGGTCTTGGAGCAGACAAAGATCACTGGACCAAAAATCAAGGAAACACGGCGAGTGACTTGTCAGTGTGGCTCACTACCTATGGAAACGTGCCAGTGACGAGAGATGTGGAAGAGAGGACCTAGGGAAGATGGGGTCTCTCTGAAGTGGTCATTGCCGTTTTCTACAAACCAAAAACCACTGTAAAATTAAAAGGTTATTATAAAAAGTGTAATCAGCGCTCGCTTCGGCAGCACGTATACTAAAGTCGGAACGATACAGAGAAGATGAGGATGGCCCCTGTGTAAGGATGACACGCAAATTCGTGAAGCGTTCCATCTTCTTGAGACATTGCCTCTCCCCCATAGCTGACTGCTGCCCCCACATTGCACGACCCACAATCCCCGTGGGGAAGACCTGTGTCCCCAGCAAGGAGGGCCCCTTTGGAAAAGGGGGAGGGGTGAGGGAGAGGACGGTACCAACATGTCTTGTTTACATACTAAGTATGTCAAGAGCTAATAAATATTTTACAAATCCAAAAAAAAAAAAAAAGTTTAATCATCAAAATTATAATAGATTTTTGTTAAGTTTTCCCTCTAAGTCGATTCACTCATTCAACAGAAGCATGCTGAGTGCCAGGCTGCGCCGAGCCGTGTGCCAGGCTTGGAGGCACGAAAATGAATCCAGCTGCCCTGCTGGAAGTTGTCATCCACCAAGGAATGGCCAGTGGGCGACTGGCGGGCATACAAGACAGGCAGTTATCGGGAAGACACATCCAAAGCCGACACTCCTCTCTGGACTGCACGTGGAAACGGACGCCGTCAATTTACGAAGCCCGCAAGATCGGCCGCCGCAGGACCCGCCGGGCGAAGGACACCGAGGTAAGGCGCAGCAGGCAGGGGCCTTGCAGCTTCTCTGGGGCCGTTAGTGAGGAAGAAGCCAGTGAGGGGAGCATGACGACGACATGGCCCCTGGGCTGCCTGCCAGAGGGGGAAGCAAAGGCCCTGGATGGGGACAGTGCTGGGGGGGGGGCAGCAGCACCTTCCAGCGCTCAAGGAGAAAAAGTATTCCTGACCCTTTCAAACAGGGAGGCTGCTGGAACGGGGCTCTGTGGCAGAGGAGAGACATGGGTTCAATCTGACTCCAACAGAGTCGAGTGATAGTGAAGAGTCACAGACAAAAAAAAAATTGCTTAGAGGAGCCGTGGAGGCCGAGAGAGCTATGCTGGACCACCTCAACAGGGGTCCTGAGGTGAGCTGGGGAGAGAGGTGGGGTGGGGCTGATCAGTTATCAAGGGATTCCACAAACTACCCAGCAGCATTCTGATTGAAATCAAATTAAATAAGTCAAGAATAGGCAGCATGGAGACTAACTGGAGTTGGCTTCAGGGGGACAATCTTTGTCATCGGACATTAGCCTGCTTGTGGGGAAAAAGCCTTTGGTGCCCTTGTCTAATAGCCTCTCTCTAGGACCTCTACTCCAGGAAGTGAAGTGATGGAAAAGAGAGGAGAGAAAGGGAAGAAGGGAGGGAGGGGAAGGAGGAGAGAAGAAGGGAGGCCATGGATTTTTGTTTATTTATTATTTATTTATTTTATTTGTTTTGTTTTGTTGAGGTAGGGTCTCACTCTAGCCCAGGCTGACCTGGAATTCACTATGGAGTCTCAGGGTGGCCTCAAACTCATGGCGATCCTCCTACTTCTGCCTCCCAAGTGCTGGGATTAAAGGTGTGTACCACCATGCCTGGCTTAGTTTATTTATTTATTTATCTATTTATTTATTTGCAAGCAGAGAGACAGAGAAAGAGAAAGGGCCTCTTGCCACTGCATACAAACTCCAGATGCATGTCCCACTTTGTGCATCTGGCTTTATGTGGGTACTGGGGAATAAAACCCAAGCAGGAAAAAAAAAAAAGGCAGTTAGATTTTGCAAGCAAATACGTTTAACTCCTGAGCCATCTTTGGTCTTTTGGTTTTTGTTGTTTTTTTTGAGGTAGGGTTTCACTCTAGCCCAAGCTGACCTGGAACTCACTATGTAGTCTCAAGGTGGCCTCGAATTCATGGCGATCCTCCTACCTCTGCCTCCCAAGGGCTGGGATTAAAGGCGTGAGCCACCACACCCAGCACTTGGTTTGGGTTTTTGTTTTTGAGACAGTCTCACTAAGTTCTGGAACTCACTATGTAACCCTGGCTGGCCTCTCTTAGTGCATCACGCCAAAGTTTATATGGAAATGCAAATGGCCCAACGTAACTGAGGGGGAAAAAGCCTTAAAGAGCACAGGCTGGAGGATGTCTAATACCCAGCTTCAGTATTTACTGCAAAGGCCGCTACATCACTGCAAAGCCCTCCCCAGCATCGGTGACCACTCAGTAAGCTGCATCTCTCACAGCACAGCCTGCAGGCAGCTCGGGTGACAGTTTCCAGCACACTAAGTGACTTGTACATGGCTCCAGTCTCCCCCCCAGCCCCCACCACCACCACCACCATTACCACCACCAAGCGGTTGCTTACCCTCTTTATAACCTGAGAGAGGGAATGTTTCAATAATGGCTGCCCAACACGGCTGAGTCTGTCCCTCCATAGGTAGGCTTACTGTTCCTGCTACAGGAGTGCTCCTGTGACCTTTAAGTATCCGTTCTACCAGACTTGTTGACCTCTTGACCCCCTCCTCCCTCAAGGAGGGAATACTTCAACTTGGGGGATTTTGCTACAGAGCACCTCCATACCCCCAGGCCTTTGGGAGACCCCCACCAGCTTCCCAGCCCCAGAAACTCTCAATTCCAAGTCATGCCCTCTGCCAGGAACCCTCCCTGTCCTTGCTCCTACACAAAGTGCGTCACGTAGGTCACGACAAATGTCACGTGCGTGGAGGAGCCTTCCAGCTCCCACCTCTGTGCTGGTGGGCACGAAGCCTCTGCAGCCGTCCTGTGGCATTTGTGCCTGCTCCACACAGGCCATTGGGGGTTTGTGCGGCAAGACCACAGGAAAGGGCCCATGCCTCTGTGGGTGCCCTGGGCCCACACTCTGTCATCCCCTTCATGTTTGGTGTCAGCCTGGCCTGCGTCTGCACAAGCGTCACCAACCCCGACTGCTGATCCAGGTGGGAGCCAGAGCGTGTGTTCCCACAGGCGTGAGACAAGGGGACCAGAGTGTGCGGTCTGGGGATGGAGAACCGCGAACACTCACCGCGGAAAAGCTGCCGATAGTTCCTGTGCTGTCACCCGAGGGCAGCGGCGATCACTGGATGTGAAGCTGGAGTCAGGATGAGGGCGGATCTCCGCTGCAGGGCTACAGTTCAAGGTTGACTTGTGACTTAGCCGTAGTGGTCCGCTTTCCGCATTCACCAGCCCATGCCCCATGTCAGGTCTTTTCTGCCAAGCCTCCTGGTCCTCCTCATGCCACCTACACCATTCACACCCACAGCCACCACAACGTCTGATTCACCCCATCCCCGAAGCCACAAGCCAGGAGGGTGAAGGGGCCCAGGCTAGGGTAAACAAGGTCAGTCTTGGACTTCATCCTGAGCCAGGCTTGGGAAGCCCATCCCACAGGCCCTCACCCCAACAGACCTGTGACCCCTGAAGGCCTTTAAGAATCAACGTCTGGAGAGGGGTTCCACCTTACCCCCGCTGGGTTCTCTGGGATCACAGGGTCTGGGCAAAGAGACTGGGAGCCGTGGTGGGGGTTGGAATTAGGACACAATTCCTACCAGAATTCCACAGAAGGATGGGATAACTTTTGTGCTCTAAGCTAGAGGTTCCTACCCTTCTGGGGAAGGACACTGGGGAATGAAGTGGGGAAGAACCAGAGGACTGTCGGTGACAGAAATTATACCAGGTTCACACCAACTCATGTGCAAGGAGCAGGCTGAGGAGAGGCAGAGACTCCAGGTGTAGCAAGTGCCCTCGCAGGACAGAGAAGACAGCTGTCTGTGTGTACACATAACCTCAGAGAACCCAGAATGTGCCCAGCAGCTTGGAATAGCATGTTACTGTATTGTGGTAAAGGAAGGGAAGCTGATGATAAGGGGGCCCCAAAAAACTGAAAAAATGAAGATCAAGAAAAATCTGTGGCAGGCTGATTAGTGTTCTGAGCCTATCTCTTCTCCTCATGATAGCAATGGTGATAAATTCTGTTTTGGTTTTTTTAATACTTTATTTTTGTTATTTATTTATTTGAGAGAGAGAGAGAGACAGACAGGCAGGCAGACAGAGAGAATGAGCATGCCAGGGCCTCTAGCCACTGCAAAGGAACTCTAGACACATGCGCTACCTTGTGCATCTGGCTAACGTGGGTGGTGGGGAATGGAACCTGGGTCCTTTGTCTTTGTAGGCAAACACCTTAACTGCTAAGCCATCCCTCCAGCCCTGTTTTTTGTTTGTTTGTTTGTTTGTTTTTTAAGTAAACTCTGATTAAGAAGTTCAAAGCCTTTGGATATGAACTGACAGAGTCTATGTTAACACAAAAATACTGCACCCTGGCACGGAGCAGTTTCATTGAGTCCTGTTTCTTTATCTGCTCCTGCACCTGGACTGCGCGCCGCCCCATCTCTGAGGATGTACAGGATAAGAGGCCTAGGTGACCCTGGGACTTTGCTCTGCCCCTGGCCACCCGTGAACCTGCTCATCCGAGAGCCCAGCATGAGATACTCAGTTGTCCTCCTCGCTGTGGCTCTGGCTCTCTTCTCGCCATGGGGAACTGGGGCGCCCGTCCTCAGGCGTCATCCTCAGAACAAGCTTCTCCTCGTGTCCTTTGATGGCTTCCGCTGGAACTACGACCAGGATGTGGACACCCCCAACCTGGATGCCATGGCTCGCGATGGGGTGAAAGCACGCTACATGACCCCGGCCTTCGTCACCATGACTAGCCCCTGCCACTTCACACTGGTCACTGGTGAGTGCTGGCCTCAGGATGGGGCCTGGGAGGGGGAGAGCCTCTGGTAGCAAGTGACCAGCAAGAGACCAGATTAAAGGTGAAGGTCCTTGCTCCAAAGAGGGAGCCTTCACTGGGATCCAGGACTCGGGCATGGGACCCTCAGGAATCCTTCCTGTCAGTGGTCCTGAAGAAGGCCTTGTTCCCCAGGCAGTCCACAAGATTCCCAGAATAGGCAACTGGGAGCTCACAGACCTCTCAGACTCGCCCTTGCGCCCTGTCTCTCTTCTTCCCCCAGGCAAATACATTGAGAACCATGGGGTGGTCCATAACATGTTCTACAACACCACCAGCAAGGTGAAGCTGCCCTACCATGCCACACTAGGCATCCAGAGGTGGTGGGACAATGGCAGCGTGCCCATCTGGATCACAGCACAGAGGCAGGTAACGCTGGCCCCACCCTCAGGGCCCTCTGGGTGAGGTGACCCATTGAGGCCAAGACCAGTGAGATTGACAGTAGACCAGGGTTGCCAGCCTCCTGGCATAGAAGACTGTTGGGTGAGGTTGCCAGGGTGGGTGCTGAGGCCGACTGAGCAGCCGGGGTCACAGTCCTGCTAGGTCTTCCTTGAGATCTGAAGGAATTGCTCTATGTGACAAAGAAGCGAAGACCATGCCCTTGGACCCTTGGCACTAGAGGGAAAAGGTCATGGTCACACAAGGAAGATAATTACTCAACAAGGAAGCACTCAGCAAGGAACTGCCTTTATCTCTTTCCAGGCCCAGGCCTGGGAAGCACAAAGATTCAATAGGAGGTGGGATGGGGCTGGAGAGATGGCTCGGTAGCTAAAGTTTTTGCCTCTAAGGAGTGAGGGTTAGGACACCATCACCCACGTAAAATGCCAGGTGTGGTGGCATGTGACTAATCCCAGCAGTGGGAGGGTAGACACATGCTGGATAGTTAGTCTAGTCAAATTGTTGATCTCTGGCTTCAATGGAAGACCTGATCTCAAAAATAAGATAGTGATCTGGGGAGATGGCACAGTGGTTAAAGGCACTTGCTTGCAAAGCCTGCCATCCTGGATTCAATTCTCCAGTGCCCATATAAAGCCAGATGCACAAAATGGCACATGTATCTGGAGTTCATTTGCAGTAGCAAGAGGCCCTGGCACACCCATGTGTGCCCTCCCTCTCTTTCTCTCTAAAATAAATAAAAATATATATTTTTTATTTTTTTGTTTATTTTTATTTATTTATTTGAGAGCAACAGACAGAGAGAGAAAGAGGCAGATAGAGAGAGAGAGAAAGAATGGGCGCTCCAGGGCCTCCAGCCACTGCAAACGAACTCCAGATGTGTGCGCCCTCTAGTGCATCTGGCTAACGTGGGTCCTGGGGAACCTAGCCTCGAACCGGGGTTCTTAGGCTTCACAGGCAAGCGCTTAATCGCTAAGCCATCTCTCCAGCCCAAAAATATTTTTTCAAAGGTGGAAAGCTACTGAGAAAGATCCCTAACATTGACTTTTGGCCTCCACAAGCACATGTGCACACACACACACGCACACAAATACACACTACACATATGCATAGGCCAAAAAAAAAAAAATAGGAGATGAGTTGCAGTGCTGAGCCCAGAAATCTTCAAGTGCACTGGTCTCTGGTCCTCTCTATTACTTGACTTTGTTCCTGACTGTGAAATAGAGCCATTTCAGAAAATTAAAGCTGCAGGCTAGACAGGGAGTGGCTGGGAGGCAAGCACAGGGTGGGCAGGAGAAGCAGAGGAGACCTGTGGCTTACCACCACCTCGCTCCAGCAGGGCTTAAAGGCAGGTTCCTTCTTCTACCCTGGGGGAAATGTCACCTACCAAGGAGAGGCTGTGGCGCTGAGCAGAAAGGAAGGCGTTCTGCACAACTACAAAGATGAGAAGGAGTGGCGGGAAAACGTGGACACGGTGATGCGGTGGTTCACGGAGGAGAAGGCGGCGCTGGTCACTCTATACTTTGGGGAGCCAGACTCCACTGGCCACAAGTATGGTCCCGAGTCCCCAGAGAGGAAGGAGATGGTGAAGCAGGTGGACAGGACCGTGGGCTACCTCCGGGACAGCATGGAGCGCCACAACCTCACAAGCAGCCTGGACCTGATCGTCACATCCGACCATGGCATGACAACTGTCAACCAGAGAGCCAGTGATCTGGTGGAGTTTCACAGATTTCCCAACTTTACCTTCCGGGACATCGAGTTTGAGCTCCTGGACTATGGGCCCAATGGGATGTTGATTCCTAAGGAAGGGAAGCTAGAGGAGGTGTACCGAGTCCTCAAGGACGCCCATCCCAGGTTGCACGTGTACAAGAAGGAGGAATTCCCCAAGGCCTTGCACTATGCCAGCAACCCCAGGATCACGTCACTGCTCATGTACAGCGACCTTGGCTATGTCATTCATGGGGTCAGTAGCCTCCTGGTACACGGCTTGGGGGCGGTGGGCTCCCCCCATAGTCTCCTCCCCTTTCTGTAAACAGCACCCCTATTTACAGCTAGTCCCAAGTTTGAAAAGTGCCAGCTGCCCAATGGACACAGACCAGCATGCAGTTAGAAGTGTGTATGCACATGCACACACACACACATATGTTTAGGGTAAAGTGTGGAGAGTCCAGCCTCCAGACCACAAGGGTTGATAAAGAGTGGGAAAGGGGCTGTAGAGATGGCTTAGCATTTAAGGCACTTGCCTGCAAAGCCAAAGATCCCAGGTTCAATTCCCCAAGACCCATATAAGCCAGCTGCACTTAGTGGCACATGCGCCTGGAGTTCATTTTCAGTGGCTGGAGGCCCTAGCATGCCCATTCTTTCTCTCTATCTTCCTCTCTCTCTCTCTCTCTCTCTCTCTATAAATAAATGTTTTAAAAGGTGGAGGGGACTGGAGAGATGGCATAGCAGTTAAGGTACTTGCCTGAGAAACCTAAGGATCCAGGTTTGATTCCCCAGGACCCACATAAGCCAGATAGATGCACAAGGTGGCACATGCATCTGGAGTTTGTTTAAAAAAAATAGGAACGAGGGCTGGAGAGATGGCTAAGCGATTAAGCGCTTGCCTGTGAAGCCTAAGGAGCCAGGTTCAAGGCTGGATTCCCCAGGACCCATGTTAGCTAGATGCACAAGGGGGCACATGCGTCTGGAGTTCATTTGCAGTGGCTGAAGGCCCTGGCGCGCCCATTCTCTCCCTCTCTCTCTCTCTCTCTTTCTCTAGATACCTCTTTCTCTCTCTGTCTGTCGCTTTCAAATAAATAAATAAACATAAAAAAAAAGGAAAGAGTCCAGACAGAGGATCACAGGTGGACTTGGAGCTTTGTGAGCAAGCCTTCCAACCCTGGCTTTAGGCTGACTGACATCTCTACCCCTCATATACCCTCCTCGTATTTCACTAGCTGAGGCTCCATATTTGGGGTCTCAGAATTAGGGAAACACTATCAGAATCCTTCCCACCTCCACACTGGAGCCCCTCACTAAGGTTGTCCACCCACAAGTGCCAGCCCACAGATTCTAGGGAGTAGAAGCAAGGTCCTGAAGGGGCTATGGTCCCCCGCATGGACTTGGAACCCTCCCCTCTCCCCACAGAGAATCAACGTCCAGTTTAACAAGGGGGAACACGGCTTTGACAATGAAGCCATGGACATGAAGACCATCTTCCGGGCCGTGGGCCCCAGCTTCAAGGCAGGCCTGGAAGTAGAGCCCTTTGAGAGCATCCATGTGTACGAGCTGATGTGCCAACTGCTGGGCATTGTGCCCGAGCCCAATGATGGGCATCCTGATACACTGAGACCCATGCTCCACTCAGGTGAGACAGGGAATCCCTTTCCAATGCCATCCTCCTGTAACAAGGGTGGATATGGCCAGGAGGAGGGCTGTTGTGAGAGAAGCTAGGGGCTCATGGCAACCGTGGAGGAGCCCTGGTCCTCCATGGACAACAGGCGTTGAGATGCTACTGTCCCCTTCTCACTGGACCTTCTGTTTTCCCTAGTGTCTCCTCTCCTGCCCAGGAGCCAGCCCTCCTTGCTGATGACACTGTTGGGGACCCTGACAGTTCTGACCAAGGTCGCATAAGGCCCCACTGCTCAAGGTCAAATTCAGAAGCTCAGGAGGCTGAAAAGTGTCAAAGGCGGATCCAACCCTTCTCCCTGATCGCCAGCCTGCCCCCCTCCTGCACCCCAGACATCCAGAAGAGACCTGCCATCACCCACCCATCTGGGATTCTAACCAGCCGAGAAAAATCACTCCTGGGGACCCTTTTACCTGCTGCAAACCAGACAGCCCAGCACAGCCCTGGCAAGCCCACCCAAGCCCAGGAGCAAGCCCCTCCCCAGCCACCACCTGGAGCTGCCCCTCCTGCCTGCAGGGTGCCCTGCTCCTGTGAAGGGCCCCCAACACCATCCCCCACCACCACCACCCTGCCTCCACAGGCCTGTTTTGGGAAGAGAGCTGCAGTTGGCTCCAGAACACCCCTGGTGCTAAGCTAACCTCCCTCCAAGGACTTCCCAGCCTACCAAGTGACAAGACCGCCTTGTTTCTCTGTCCTGTTTGGTCACAACCCTTGACCAAATCAAAAGAAATACATTCGTCCCTTCTAGCAGCATGGTGCCAGGCCAGGTGGGCCAAGGCTCGGGGATGCATGTTAAAAAAACAACAGTTGAGGCTGAAGAGTGTCTCTGGGATAGAGCATTTGCCCAGCATGAACAAGGACCTGAGGTTCCCCCACCACCACAAAAAAAAAGGTTAAAACAAATGGTCCAGATGGAGTTTGTAACCTATCGGTCCAAGAAGGAAGGGAATGGAAACGAGAGAAGGTGGCCGTGGAGACCGCATAGGTGATGGTAGCCAAGAAGGATGGCTGCCGGTAGGCATGGGGTTACTTCTTAGATCACCTGACCTGGAATACCTGGGGTGAGAGCTGTGAGTCACTCCTGCCGCCCCCCCAACACACACACTCACCCCTGACATCCCACAGGGCGCATGGGGCTTGGCAAGCTTCAGAAAGAAGACAGCAAGTTGGAAGGCTGTGTGCAAGGATGCTTCTAGCGTGAGCAAGCCACGGCCCCTCAGGAGGGGGCTTCTTCAGGCTGGGGGGACCCTGCAGAGGAGAGGGCTTCTGGGCGGCAGCGGGGTCCGGGACGGTTCAATGAGTGCTCTCAGTGCAGGCAGAAGCACACAGTGGGAGTCACTCGTGGCCTATTAGGAGGCCACTCCATTCCAGGGGACCAGGGTGACAGTATTGCAAAGATGACGAGCTAGGGGTGCCTTCGAGAGGTCCGAAGCTGTAGAAAGATGCTGTGTGTGAGGTGATGAAGACGTAGCTGAAAGATGGTTTGAGGTTCGGGTCCTGTGGCGGGCTGGGGAGGGCCTGAAGCCAGAGGACTCGGGTTCTGTTTTGGCCTCAAACCACCTTCATGACTCAGAAGCAGCCACATGGAGCCCTGGCAGGTCACCTCTTAGACCCAGGAGCCGGACACCCAGCATGCAGCTCGCAGTGTAGCTGACAGCATGTCAGGCCATGGGAACAGGTAAGAGCCCACTAACAAAACAAAACAAGATGGAGGAAAGATAAGGGGGCAGCCCCTCACTAAGATGTAGCCCGCATGGCAGGTGGCGGCAGGTGAGGAGGGAGGGACAGAGGCCTTCACAACCAAATGCTCAGTGTACAAGGGAGCCCACAGCTCTCTTTGCCCAGCCTCCTCAAAAGGTAAAGATGTTGAAGTCAGAGCCCTGAGCTGACTGGTCCCGGGCACCAGAGACAGCGCTGTGTCGAAATGCTGGTCCCTGGTCTCCAGCCCCAGCCCCTAGAGGGTTCCCAGGGCTCTGGTCCCCGAAATAAGCCTTCCAGCACAGGCAGGGGGTGATGACACTTCACACCGCTGGGGTCTACAGAACGTGCCCCCAGCCTTGTTCTCCCCAAAAGCCAAGAGGTGTGTTCGACAGATGTCAGAGTTTAATATCTCAGGCAAGGAGCTGAAAGGAGACCCAGAGGCCTTGTGGACAGAGACAAGACACTGGGCACTGGAGGGTGCCCTGGACGCCAGCCTACAGCAGTGGTTTTGGAATTCCAGCCTCTACCCCAAGAGGGCACACCCCAGCAAAGCACCCCTGAGAAAAAGGGATGAGCCCAGTCAGTGTCACCCATGCACTGGGAAAGTCACAGTAGCCAACGTGGGGAAGGAGGGTGGAGAACTTTGTTCCTGTGTGCTTAGCATCCTCCCGATGCCCCAATGTGGAATCAGCCGCTAATTCCTTAAGACAGTGGCCAAGCATAGGAGAAGTGGTTCATTCTTGCCAGGGGTAAGGCCCCTTTGGAGGGCCAGCCAGGCCTGGCACAGGCGTGGGTTTTGGAAGAAAAAAAAAAGGAATGAGGAGGCCCTTTGTGGGCTGACAGGAAGCCAGTGTTGTCCACGAGCCACAGAGCACAGCAAAAACATACAAGGTAGAAACCGCAAATACGGCCGTGCTGCTCGGCTCTGGGAGCGGGGCTGGGTGACCAGGGCCGCGAGCGGAAGGCCAGCGCGTTGCCCGTGCTGAGCACACGCCCTGCGGTGCTGTGTGTTCAAATCAGCCTCGGGAGCACGAGTCTGAGGCACTGGCAATGCAGTCAGCGCCCCCAGGGCTGGCTTCCTGTCTTTGAGACATTAAGGAGTTGCTTCTCTGCACTGTCTCGGGGAGGGTGGCACCAGGCGCACAGTACCCAGGTGGGCACCTAGTTCACAGTACTCAGGATGGTTATCAGTCTGCTGCTGCGCAGGGGCTGGGCTCTTGTCAGTCCCCCCCTCCCCAGAAAGACTCACACTATACGGACCATGCCAAGCACGTGCCTTGGGTGACAGTTTGTCAGGTCGGGCTTAATGCTCTTCTGGGCGTGCTGCTCCTGCCACATCCAGTCCAACCTGCCCTCTGCAGCTGCTTGTCCAGCTGTCACAGCAGAGGTCCTACCCAGCCTGAGAATCACATGGGCTCCTGGCCCAACAGCCAATGGGTTCTGAAGGAAACCAGTCCACTCTCTCCTCTACTGCCTGCAGACACACCACACACACATACACACACACACACACCCGTCAGCCCTGCCTACGTGGGTCCACCTCCAGTCTGGGCTGGAGGAGATCGGGTAGACCCCCCATCTGCCAGCAAGGCGCGACCTGCTCATGGGCATCAACATTACCACAGCAGTCCCTGGCTTACAAAGGAATCCCGCCCCTTCGGACCCCACAGCTACCAGGCTTCTTTATTCGGGCACATCGATCTACTTTCTAGAGGCTTGGCAAAGACACATCTGGGGAACACAGGGCTTGATGTCAGTAAACGGAAAAGGAGAGATGGACAAAAAATAACCCGCCCGCCTCCTTTAAGCGGCCCTGACTCCGGATGTGGGTGGCCCCCCGGGCATCTTATTGTACAGAGCTGAGCCTCCCCAGTGGGAAGAGGGCCAAGGCAGGACTGCTCTCCAGCTGTGGTCCTCTGTGACTCTAGGTAGAGCGTATGCAGGAAAGGACTGGAGAGATGGCCCGGTGGTCAGGGCCCTTGCTTGTAAAGCCTGATAGCCTGGGTTCAATTCCCCAGTACCCACATAAAGCCAGGTGCACAAAGTGGCACATGAGTCTCTCTCTCTCTCTCTCTTTTATCTCTCCTTACAAATGAATAATATTTTTCTGAAAAAAAGATTATGCAGGCAAGTGCCGCCCAGACTAGAGTTCAGGTTCCATGCCAACACTCACTAGCTCCTGGGCAAGTTGCCAACTCCTCTGTGCCTTAGCTTCTTTGGCTGCAAAATCAAGAGCCATAGTTGGACATGGTGGCCCACATCTGTAATCCCATACTGTAGCGGGGAGCGTGGATTGAGGCAGGACTTCTACTCTGAAGCCAGTCTGGGCTACCTATCAAGACGCGGCTTCAAACAAACACAAACACAAACGCATGACGGCAGGACTCTCTCACAGGGCGCTCACGATGAGTAAATGAGCTCATTGATATGCACAAACCACTCCAGGGACAAGGTGCGACATGTGAAAGACATGCACGTTCCCAAAGACAGGGTGGTGGAATGGGAGGAAAGCCCCTCCTCTGGCAGGTCAAGGCTGCTTGAGGAAAGTTCTGGGCTTGGGACGCTCACACAGCTCCGCGCGGTGGCAGGGAGGTGCCTGGATGGTGCTGAAACTGGTTTATCTGCCTTGGATTTTTAGGTTCATTTTCAACTGCTGATTACTGCTACTGATTTTCTCCTTGTGAATGTTGTTTAATGTTTCCCTTTAAAATAAAGTTAAGTCATAAAGAGTAAAGTAGATTCAAAGAAAACCATTTGGCTGCCACAGAGCTGGTAGGCATGAGAAAACGCAAAAGTCACCTAGGCCCTGCCCGTCTCTCCTCTTCCTGCCACCAGTGTGCAGGGCCCGGGGCGCTCTGGGACACAGCCCTGCTCAAGGCAGTGTTGCCCGGGTGTCCTGAACCATCCTCGCTGCCACAGGCTGGGGTGAAGAGCTTCCCAAACAGCATCTACGTGAGACCCGCAGCGCAAAAAGTCCAATCTGCCACCAACCTGGTGGAGATGCCACAGACCGGTCCTAGGAAAACAAAGCCACGCCCTGCATTTCCCTCCCGCCCCCACCAGGGGGGTGGGACAGTGGCCCAGACAAATCACCCATATACAGACCCCCAGTCAGCCAGAGCCAGTCCAGGCGATGGCAGCAATGCCTAAACATCCGGGGCACCACCTGGGTGGTCCGTGTCTGGTAGGGTGTGCCATGGGGACACAGAAAGCCCCTTTGTCAAGAGGACCTGCCCCTGAAGAGCTGGCTCTACAGGCCGCCCCCAAGAGGTTCAACACCCACAGGCACCTCCTGCACCTCCGGCTCCCACCCCCCCCCCCATACACACACACACCATAATAACTGCTCAGCTGCTCAGACCCAGCCCGGGCACAGGAGGGAAGGGCCACCAAGAGTTCGCTCAGCTTTTGGGCTGAGTCCCGCTCTTTCAGAGAACCAAGACTTTTGAGGGCCAGATCCCTGTTGGGATGCTCTAAGAGGAAGGATGTTGGACTGCCTGAATCACTGGGTCTCAGATATGAGCATGCCCCTAATCAAACAGGGCAAACAGGGTCATATGCACGCTCCCATAGGCACACCCCTTTGAATCCAAGTCTGGGTGGGCTGAGAATCTGCATCTCTGCCTGGTCCCCAGGAGCTTCTTGCCATCCAGCCATGGCACCAAGGTCTAGAATCTTGCACTTGTTAAAGGTAATGGATGCAAACTGCCTGGTAAGCACTTCTCTTAATGTTCATACCCATATATTAATGCTGCTCTTACTTTTGGTTAGAGAAGTTTTTCTTTTCAGATGGTGGTGACCTTGGGATGACTCAGGAAGCACCATAGTGCTGAGAAGTGACAGAGGAGTGCTCAGCACTGAAATATCTCTATCATTCCTTCCAAGGCTCAGGGTCCATTGTGGAAGAGGTGGCGGAAAGAAGGTAAGAGCCAAAGGAAGGGTAGGACTCCTTACAACGTGCTCCCTCCAGACACAAAATGGCCTCACAGTGCCTGACACTACTTACACAAGACCATCATAATAGGAAGAAGAGAGCAGGACATCAAAATAGAAGAGAGACCGATTGACAGGGGGAGGGGGTATGAAGGAGAGCGGAGTTGCGAAGGGGAAAGTGGCGGGGGGGTGGGGGAATTATCATGGTTTATTGTCTATAATTACAGAAGTTGTCAATAAAAAAAGTGATGGATGAATGACAAAAGAAAACTAGACACCCAACTTTCCCATGTTAAACTGGCTCAAATGACAACAGCAGCAGAGTTGGGTGGTGGACACACAGGGACCTCCTAGTCCAATGCGGAGAAACTTAGCCCAGTCCACCCCAGAGGTCTTATTGCCTTGCAAATAAGTCCCCCCTTTCCACAAACAGTGAGCTGTCTCAAACAGGCGTCTCCAGAGCAGGCTCCATTTCTACAGGGCCACACTCACTCATTTATTCATCAGTGGAGTCCCGCCTAGCAAGAGGACCTGCAGGTGCCTATAGCCAGACCACTGTGCCTGGGACGTGGCCCTACTGTTCCCCCCTCATCAGACTGGGCAAATTCCTGGCCAGTAACCTGAATGTCAGGACTGCTGTACCTGCAGCTGCCCGCCAGACAGCAGTGAGATCTTGCACCAGGGACGCGCAGGGCCATGTGTGGGGAACCTCGCGCTCACTCATCTATGGGCTTTCTATAGCATGGCCTCCCCTCCCCCACACCCCACCACAGCAGCTCTCCACAGCATCTGTTGCCATGGTTACCAGCCACAGTGTTCCCGCTCTGTGCTCTGAGGACTGGACCAATGACACTTGCAGTGGACTGAGCTGAAGCCAGGTGGGACAGGACACGGGAAACCACATCCATGACATGAGTCGCAGCTGGACACACGCTGCATCCTGGCCCACGCACGCCATAGCACACAAGCTCGTGCTCAGACACTTGCACCTAGCATCCTCATCTTTTTAGAAATATTTTTCTTTATTTATTAGACTGAGAGAGAGGAGGCAGACAGAGTGAGTATGGGTGTGCCAGGACCTCCTGCTACTGCAAACAAACTCCAGCTGCCTGCTCTACTTTGTGCATCTGGCTTTACATGGGTACTGGGGAATCAAACCATGAGCCATCAGGCTTTGCAAGCAAGTGCCCTTAACCACTGATCTCTAGCCCCTGACATCCTCATCTTGCACACTGCACACACCACACACCACCCACACCAGGTGTACATGCATATTTTGTCTTGTTTTGACGTTGGGTCTCACTCTAGCTCAGGCTGACCTGGAATTCACTATGTAGTCTCAGGGTGGCCTCGAACTCATGGCTATCCTCCTACCTCTGCCTCCCCAGTGCTGGGAGTAAAGGCGTGCGCCACCACGCCCGGCTGTACATGCATATTTAACACTCACCACACAAGACACATCACACCATCACACTCAGGAAGTTTTCTTCTCCTCACTGGCACAAAATTTCTGACCAGCAGCTGACAGGAGGAAAGGGTTGATTTCAGCTCATGGTCGAGAGTGAAGCTTCATGGTGGCGAGGAAAGCATGGCAGAGCAGGCACTGGACATCACATCTTGTCACATCAGCTGGGAGTGGAATGAGGGAGCTCACTTGTGAACACCCAGTATGGCTGGCCTAATAAACTTCAAGGTCTTTCCCCAGTGGCTCGCCAGCTCCAGCAAGGAACCACCTCCCAAAGGCTCTAACAGCTGAGGGTTGAGGATAAGGTTTGATCATAAACACATGGGGGACATTTCACATTCAAAATGCCACAAGCTCCAAAACACTAGATGCCAGCTGGAAACACCAGCCCTCACTCCTGGGGTCTACTGATAGCCCAAGCAAGAGAGGTCATGCCTGGACCTGCCCACGGCCACCTTCTCCTGGCCTGATATGCTTGTATCCCCACGGTCACCTCTGCCATCTGGTGGCTCCGAAGTTGCAGGCAAGTCATTTCCCAGCATCCTGTGACAGGATGGTCAGCATAGCCAACCCTGGTGTCCTGCCCATCCTCCCATGCCACTGCCACCAGGAAGCACCCCTGAACCCTAATCACCAGGATGAGCACAAAAAGCAACATCTGGCCTGAGTCCTAGAGTTTCCACAACACAGCACCAGGAATGTATTCCTAAAATGCACCAGCAGACCCCTGAGGACAGCTCCCCTTCCTAACCACCCCTGCACCTCACATGGAGGAACTTGGAACTCTAGCGCCCAGGTAAAAAGCCTGACATGATGGCAAGTGCTGTAATCATAGCCACGCCTCCACACAAGAAGAGAGGTGGAGATAGAAGAGCGTGCTGGAAGTGCCTTGAGCCAGAGAGCCTGGGTAGCCGAACAGTGAACAAAGTGAGACCCCGGCTCCAAGCAGGAGAAGGCAAAGATCAACATCCTAGCCTCTGACCATAACACACACACCCACACTTACTCAGATGAACACACACCAAAAATAAACAATGGGGGAGGCTGAAGAGATGGCTTAGCAGTTAAGGTGCTGGCCTGCAAAACCTAAGGACCCAAGTTCAATTCCCCAGTACCCACACAAACCCAGATGCACAAGGTGGTGCATGTATCTGGAGTTCGTTTGCAGTGACTAGAGGACCAGGGGCACCCATTCTGTCTCTCTTTCTCTGCATCTTTCTCCCTCAAATAATTAAATAAAATATTTAAATAAATAAATAAATGTTGGTTAAAATATAACTTTTTCTGGGGTTCCATAAAAAAAAGCAAAAATAAAGGCCAGGCGTGGTGGCATACACCTTTAATCCCAGCACTCGGTAGGCAGAGGTAGAAGGATCGCTGTGAGTTCAAGGCCACCCTGAGATGACATAGTGAATTCCAGGTCAGCGTTGGCTAGAATGAGACCCTACCTAGAAAAACCAAACCAAACAAACAAACACGAAGACAGGGAAGCTGGATGACAGCCATGTCTGGGGCTTCAGGACAGCAGGGCAGGGTTTGCTCAGCCGGCTTCTCATAGTGCTGCTCTCTGGATAAAGAGCTGCTGTGGGGATGGGCCAAGGAAGGAGCAAGCACCCTGGAGCAGCCTAGGTGTCACCCTGCCAGGGTGCCCCAGCTCCCACTGCAGCCCTGAGTCCTGGGCCAGGGAAGGTAGACAGGCTGCCCAGGCAGCTCCAGCAAGTACCCAGTCTGAGCCCAGCCTGGGCATCCACCCAGTCTCAGTGAGCAGACTCCCCAGCCCCGTGATTTCACACAGCACAGAAGCCACCACTCTGCTTAGCTGAGCCTTTCCAGATGAGCCAGCCCAGCCCGGCCAGCCGTTCACAGCAACGTCACCTTGCTGATTCCTCCCCGCTGATGTGACAAGATGTGATGCCCAGCCTCTTCTCTGCCATCTCTCCCCATCATGATTAAACTCCCTTTGCCATCAAAAATGTAAACTGAAACCAGGTATGGCGGTGCACACCTTTAATCCTAGCACTCAGGAGGCAGAGGTATCAGAGGATCACAGTGAGTTACAGGCCACCCTGAGACTACAGAGGGAATTCCAGGTCAGCCCAGGCTACAGTGAGACCCTACCTCAAAAAACCCAAAAAAACAAAACAGTATAAAATGTAAGCTGAGGACTGGAGAGATGGCTTAGGAGTTAAGGCACTTGCCTGTGGAACCTAAGGGCTCATGTTCAACTCTCCAGGTCCCACATGAGCCAGACGCACAAAGTGGCACAAGTACGCAAGGGTGCACATGTACACAAGGTGGCGCCCGTGTCTAGAGTTCGATTTCAGTGGCTTGAGTCCCTAATGTGCCAGTTCTCCCCCCCCCACCTCTTGCATAAAAAGAAAAGGCCAGTCTGTTTAGGCTTGCCTCAAAACAAAGTAAGCTGAAATAAACCAACTCCTTCCATAATATGTTTCTAGTTGGGTATTTTGTCACAACAAAAAGAAGGTGGGGGGCTAGGTAATGGCTTATCAGTTAAGGTGTTTATCTGCAAAGCCAAAGGACCCTGGTTCGATTCCCTAGGACCCACGTAAGCCAGATGCACAAGGGGGCACGTGTGTCTGGAGTTCGTTTGCAATGGCTGGAGGCCCTGGTGCACCCATTCTCTCTCTGTGTGTGTCTCTGTGTGTGTGTGTGTGCCTCTTTCTCTCTGGGTCTTTGGTCTCAAGTAAATAATTAAAATAAACAAAAAAATTTGAAAAGAAGGTAACTGCTAAATGTATTGTGTGTGTGTGTGTGTGTGTGTGTGTGTGTGTGTGTGTGTGTGTGTTGCTGGGGATGGAACCCAGTGCCTCACGCATGCCAGGTAAGTGCTCGGCCACGGAGCTATAGCTGGCTCCATTGTGGCTGCTATTCAGACTTTATGAGAGAATTAATGCTTTCCACGTGTGTCATTTTCAGATGCACTTGCGTCTTCTATAAAGCCTGCACAAAATCGGGATGTGACACTTGGGCCTGGCCGCTGATTTTCGAGGTCTCTGAGAGCTAAGGCCTTGCCACCACTCACCCTGCATGGGAGCCATCATCATCATCATCATGGTCATCGTGCGCTTCTTACTCCTCCTTACTGGCGGGTCCCATCTCCAGCTCTGCCGTAGGTTGTTCACGAGCCCTAGGTTAGTTGGAACACCCTGGCTTTTCCTGAGAACACATGAACAAACATCTATCTTCCCCAGACATGACACCAACGGCAGGCCAAAGAACGATCCCAAGTCTAGCTTCGTGAACCAATGAGTCTATTGAGCTTATTTATAGGCGCTCAGGTGAGGGGTTACCTACAGGAGCAAGGGTGAGTCCAAAACGGCCGTGTCGCTGAGGCGTCTGACCTCAGCATCAGAAGACTCCCTACAGCTGCATATGTGGAATCTCCCTGCCATTAACTTTCCACCTTTCTTTTCTTTCTTTATTATTGTTTTTTTTAGAGACAGAGAGAATTGGTGTGCAGGGCCTTAGCCACTGTCATCAAACTCCAGGCGCTACGCCACCTAGTGGGCATGTACGACCTTGCACTTGCCGCACCTTTGTGCACCTGGCTCAGGTGGGATCTGGAGAGTTGAACATGGGTCCTTGCGCTCTGCAGGCAAGCACCACAACCACTAAGCCATCTCTCCAGCACAACGCTCCACCTTTCTTTACTCTGGCACCTCCTGTGATGACACACAGCTGAGGCAGAATTATATCCAGCTGGAAGGGGGCTACAGTAGGGAGTGGCTGGAATCTCAGGTGAGGGTCCCAGTGACCCTCTCCACCCCTCCTTCCATGAGGGACCCTCAACAGGCCAGATGGTGTTAAGTTTTGTAGGTATGGGTAATGTTACAGTCACTTTTTCGTTGCTGATACAGACACCGGACCAGAAACAGCTGATGAGTGAAAAGGGTTTATCTCAGGCCTACAGATTCCACGGGAAGCCTCATCACGGTGGAGGATTCCGCTGGCTCACTTCCAGACATCCACAGCAGAGAGACAAAAGCCTGTATCCGAAAGCACGGTCAACTGGAGTCCAGACTAACTCAGAGCCCACCTAGTGGGGCTGTGCTCCCTCCCCAAGCTCCTCCTCCCCCGCAGGAGGCTTGAACAACAAAGTCAATCTGAGTCAAAAGGACCTCAGGCTACTGGAGACACACATTTGCATTCAAACCACCACAGGGAGCCTCAGCGGCTGTGCTTTCAGGATAATGGCTGTGTCATTGTGGGGGGCTGCACAGTCAGCAATTACTTTCTTGGGCTAGGCAAGTAGGACAGCCCTTGGAGAAACCTTACATCACACCTTCACCACACCTATCCCAGCAGGCCTCGCCATTCTCAGCTCGTCCATCCTGGTCAGTCACCAGACTTACCTGCTAACCCGTCCCATCAAGTTAGATCTCTCTTGAGCATGCCCCCTACCTGGGTGTGGGGGGATTTCTCCTCTAAGCTCAGGCCAAATGGCTGGGACACCTGGTATAGGCATGTCCAGGTGTGGTGACACAAATTCTAAAGTATATCCCCCTCCGGTCCGCAGAGAGAGTCAGGCTTTTTTTTTTTTTCCTCTCTCTCTGGAACTGGTGACAACATTCTTGGGTCCCTGGAAGGGTGAGGTTTCTCTCCTACCCCAGCAGCCATGCCCAGAAGAGAAGAGACACTTTTTAATTACTATATTCACTTTTAATCTTTTTGGGTTAAAGTTATTTTCAATCCCTTCTCGTGATTTTTTTTCTGAGCGCCGTGTTAGCTTACACGTGCCCTGGGCTCCACGTTGTGCTTCTCTGCCCCTCACCTTACCTTCCTCTCCTTCCCCCCAGGTTTCTCCCTTCCCCCCGTCTTTGCAAGATCTGAATAAAATGCAGATTTTAAAAATCATTTTCTTGAAGCTGGAGTTGCCAATTCTTTGGATAGTTTGTAGATATGAACTCAGGGCTTGGAAACACCCCAGAGCCCCAACTCCCCCCACCCCCCGTTACATCACAACCAGAGGACAGTGTTAAACAACACATGCTCTCTGTGCCCACTTTCCTCTTGGTTAAAATAGCATCCATAGGGCTGGAGAGATGGCTTAGCGGTTAAGCGCTTGCCTGTGAAGCCTAAGGACCCCGGTTCGAGGCTCGGTTCCCCAGGTCCCACATTAGCCAGAGGCACAAGGGGGCGCACGTGTCTGGAGTTTGTTTGCAGAGGCTGGAAGCCCTGGCGCACCCATTCTCTCTCCCTCTATCTGCTTTTCTTTCTGTGTCTGTCGCTCTCAAATAAATAAAAATTAAAAAAAAATAGCATCCATATTCTCTTTCTCTCTAAACTAAACAAAAAAAAAAATTCTAATAGAGAGTCTGAGTCACTTTTGCCCCTGGGGAGGTCAAGACCTTTGTTGTTACGCAGGCTGAGCAAGGCCATGTCACAGCAACCAAAGGTAACGACTGGACAAATACTTCGGGTCTGTGCTACCTTCCCGGTTCCTGCTGACGGTGCAACCTGCCAAAGGCTGGCTCATCACAAATGACAGGAGTGGATCTCCCCCAGTCCTGGAGGCTGCAGGTCCAAGATCAAGGCACCAGCAGATTTGGTGTCTGGTCAGGGCTGTTGTCAGCTTCCGAGAGGGCGTCTTTGTCTCTCTGTCATCCTGTGACCTCCAAGCACACAAGTACTGAGTTCTCATAGGCCAAAATAAGACGGAACTCACTCCCACATACTCTCTGATTTTGTTGTTGTGGTAGTGGTTGTTGGTTTTCTTTTTTCTCTTTTTTTCGAAGTAAGGTTTCACTCTTGTCCAGGCTGACCTGGAATTCACTCTGTAGTCTCAGGGTGGCCTCGAACCCATGGCGATCCTCCTACCTTCTTCTCCCAAGGGCTGGGATTAAAGGCATGCGGCACCATGCCCGGCCTTGTCGTTATTTTTAATATGTTCATTTATTTATTTATTTGAGAGACAGTGAGAAAGACAGAGAGAGGAGAGAGGTAAAAAATACAGGTGGGCCAGGACCTCTAACCATTGCAAACAAACTCCAGACAAATGTGCCATTTTGTGTGTCTACCTTTACGTAGATACTGAGGAACCAAACACAGTCTGGCAAGCTTTCCAGGCAAGTGCCTTTAATGGCTGAGCAATCTCCCCAGCCCATTGCTACTGTTTTTGAAACAGGAGCTCATGTAGCCCAGGCTACCTCAAATTCAATTCACTGTATAGACAAGAATACAATTGAACTCCCCGTTCTTGGTATGCGCCACCACGGCCAGAACTTGTGGTCTTTCCTAAGGGCTCTAACTCCACCCCCAGGGGTGGCACACTTGTGGCCTGACGACTTCCTAAGACCATGGATCTCAGCTGGGCTGCACTCGGGACTGAGTCCCAGGGGGAGCCTGGAAGCCCAGCACTTGTCCACGGCAGGTGCCAACTGTACAAGTGAGAGGTGAGGACCATGCTTCCCTTGGCCCCAGCCTGCCAGAGCTGCCCTGCATTCTGGGACCGCCACAAGGAGGCGCCACAAGCAAGAGGCTTCCACGGCCCACGCTTAGCCTCCTTGTGGCCGCCGCAGTCTGTGCAGGCTCCAGGAAAGGATCCGGCCGCGGGGCTCCAGACCGCTCATGGATGCTGCTCACTCTGGGCTTATCCAACTCGTTATGGTTTCCCTGGCCACTGGAGACCCGCAGTTAGTTTTTACTGTCCAAAGATCCAATTTTGGTTTTTTGCCTTTTTGTTTTGTTTTGTTTTTGTTTGTCGAGGTAGGGTTTCACTCTAGCTCAGGCTGACCTGGAATTTACTATATAATTCAGGGTGGCCTCGAGCTCATGGTGATCCTCCTACCTCTGCCTCCCAGGTGCTGGGATTAAAGGCCTGCGCCACCACGCCCGGCTTATTTTTGAGGCAGTCTCTTGGTATAACCCTGGCTGGCTTGGTACTCACTGTGTAGCCCAGGCTGGCCTCAAATTTGATGATCCCCCTGCCTCTACTTCCCATGAGCTGGGATTATAAGTGTGAAAAACCATGCCCAGCATTACTTTCCACTTTTGATAGAGTCAGGGGCTCAGAAAAATACTTGGATTTTTTTTTCTTAACCATAAGAAAAGCCAATGTAGGTGCTATAATGAACCCTGCTGGCCCCTGGTGTGGGCAGCAAGTTGGAGCAGGTGTGCACGTCCGGAAGAGCAGCCCTTGTCCTGGAGGGAGCCACTTGTCCTCGGATGACAGGAAGTCAGATGTGGCCACTTCGCCCTTCTTTGTGGTTCTAGAGATGGAATACAGGGCCTCATGTGTGCTTGGCAAGCACTTTACCATGGAACTACATCCCCAGCTATATAGAAACTCCATAATGGACTGGAAAAGCTGGAGACATGGTTTAGCAGTTAAGGTGTTTGCCTGCAAAGCCAAAGGACCCAGGTTTGATTCCCCAGGACCCATGTAAGCCAGATGCACAAGGTGGTGCATGCGTCTGGAGTTCATTTGCAATGGCTGGAGGCACTGGAGCACCCATTCTCTCTCTTTAACTCTGAAATAAATAAACAAATAAATATATTTGGGCTGGAGAAATGGCTTAGTGGTTAAGCGCTTGCCTGTGAAGCTCAATTCCCCAGGAACCACGTTAGCCAGATGCCCAAGGGGGCGCACACATCTGGAATTCATCTGAAGTGGCTGGAAGCCCTGGCGCACCCATTCTCTCTCTCTCTGCCTCTTTCTCTGTCTGTTGCTCTCAAATAAATAAAAATAAACCAAAAAAGGTATATTGTGTGTATAAAAATATATATATGTTTAAAAAGAAAAGAAAATGGGGCTGGAGAGATGGCTTAGCGGTTAAGCACTTGCCTGTGAAGCCTAAGGACCCCGGTTCGAGGCTCGGTTCCCCAGGTCCCACGTTAGCCAGATGCACAAGGGGGCGCACGTGTCTGGAGTTCGATTGCAGAGGCTGGAAGCCCTGGCGCGCCCATTCTCTCTCTCTCCCTCTATCTGTCTTTCTCTCTATGTCTGTTGCTCTCAAATAAATAAATAAAAAATGAACAAAAAATATTTAAAAAAAAGAAAAGAAAATGTAAGTTTCCCAGGCTGACAGTGAACCCTCAGTCCTCCTGTCTCAGCCCGAGTACCTAAGACCGCTGGCACATGCCACCATGCCCAGCTGAATTGCCTACTTTTTCCTGAAAGTTGGGCCTTCAAGCTGCAGGGTCAGTGCCTCCAAGATGCTGAAGAGGCCAAAGACCCAGCGCCCCCAGAACACGCGGGTGGAAGGTGGGATGTGGAACTGCTGCTCCAATGTAGCCGAGAACGGCGGAGCCCCAGGGTCTGCGAGAGATCCTGTTTCAGGGACTAAGACAGAGGGGAAAGGGGACAGCCGACAGCCATGTCCGGCTCACACATGAGCATGGGACTTGGGTATCAGCACACACATATGTGCACGGGCCACACACGACAAGCAAACCAAACAAGAAGAAACGGGTTGAGCTGCTTTCCACCAACCCCACCCCACCGCACCCTGGGGTCCTGCTGCTATTCACACACATGTTGGTGGTTTCCTCCCTAAGTGAAACCACCCTTGAACACGCCCAGGGAAGGCGAGACCAGCTGGTGCTTCGTCGTTGCTGACCTCTTGGCTGGAAGCCAGGAGGAGCCTCTCCTCTTCCAGGAGCCAGGCAGGTGGAGACGCAGAGAAACCATACAGCCCAGGGTCCCCGGGGCTGATCAGAAGACCAAAGGAACCTTTCTGCCCATTCCCAGTCCCTGGACATCGAGCCAACCTAGACACACAAAGCTGGACCCACAGAGAGTGAGAGGAGCAGCAGACATGTGGGCAATGGCACGGGCTGCAGAGCCGGCTGAGACAGGAAAACCCTGAGTTCCAGGACAGCCTGGACTACATGATGAAACCCTGTGTCCAATAATAGTCATAACCAAAGCACAGTTTGATGTTTCAAACACCAAGTTGCTCAGCCATTCAGTGTGTTCAGGAGGCTCCCGTTCTCCAAGTGCGACAGCCGCTGCCATCATACTGTACCTGCCTGCAAAACCCCCCTGAGATGCTGCTGCTGGGGCCAAGAGTTCCCTCAGTTGGCAAAGTGCTTGCTGCACACTTGTAGCGTCAGTGCTGGGGGGCAGAGACAGGAGGAAAAATGGTGGACTGCGTTCCTGAGAATGACCCCAAGGTTGACCTCTGGCCTCCACATCCCCCCCACACACATGTGTGCATACATGCACGATCCAAAAGATGTCATCACGTCACTTGCGCACTGTACTTGAGATGTTTTCAGCCAACTGCTGCCTCGTGTCTACTTACCTATTTTTCTTGTTTTTGTTTCCTTCACTTACCTACGTGTGCATGGGTACACTCAGGTCACGTCGTTGTGTGTGCGGAGGTCAAAGGACAACCCAGGACCAATGGTTCTCTCTTAACCTTCTCTGAGAGAGCGCTTCGCATCCTCCCCACTGCTGGAAGACTGGTGTCGCTGGACCCGACGCCACCCTCTCGTCCCATCTCCATAGGTGCGCTGGTATTACAGACACATGCTCACTTTGCATTCAGCTTTTCTTGGATTCTTGGGATCAAACTCGGGTCAGCAGGCTCTTCAGGGCAAGCACTTTAACCACCAAGTCCTCTATCACTGAGCCATCTCTCCCGGCCCCTCATGCTTACCTCTATAGGAATAAAGTGCTGGAAGGAACTTCTGATCAGTGTGTCCACCACTCCTGATCCGTGTGTATAGACTACTCCTGCCATTTCCACACCAGCCTACTCTCTTTGTTTAATATATTTATTTTTATGTATTTGAGACACAGAGAGCATAGGTGCACCAAGACCCTTGCCACTGTAAACCAACTCCAGAAGCATGTGGAATGCTATGATCTGTTGGTATGGAAACTAGAACCCGGGCCTGCAGGCTTTGCAAGCAAGTGCTTTAACCATTGAGCCATCTCCCCAGTCCAATCAGTGTTTCCCTCATGAAAAATGTCAGGCGTGCTGAGGCTGAAAGGAAAGTGCTTTCGATACCTATTGGTGCCTCAGCATCATGTTTCTTTGGTTTGTGTTGCTGGCATAACCCTCACAATGCATTGCACTGAGTGCTTCAGTACCCATCACCTGAAAAGCTCATCCTACCAACCAGAAATCATTCCCCAGATTCTGCTGTCTCAGCCCATGGACGCTGAGCTGCTATAACAAAATGCTGCGGCAAGGGGGCGCACGCCCAATAGGCTTCCATTCCACAGCTCTGGAAACTGGGAAGTTCAAAACCAAGCCACTGGCACACTGGTTTCTGGGGACAGCCACTTCCTAGCTCACAGGCGTTGCCATCTGGCTATGTCTTCACATGACAAGAGGGGCCAGGGGCCTTTCCGGAGCCTCTTTCATAAGGGCACTAAAGCCCAGGGACTCTTCCCCACCCCATGCCAACACCATTAACTCAGAGGTTAAGATTTTGCTAAATGAATCTGGGGAGAAATAAACATTTAGATCAAGACGTTATCTAATACCTGATTCAGACTGCCAGGCTGTCCCCAAAATTTATTTCTCAAACCAGCATGACCACGTGTCACCACAGAATCTGCTTCATTTTTACAAATGTATTTTTATTTACTTGAGAGGGAAAGAGAGTGAATATGGGCACACCAAGACCTTCTGCCATTGCAAACAAACTTCAGACACATTCGCCACTGTAGTACACATCTGGTTTTACATGGGTACTGGGGAATCGAACCCAGGCAGTCAGGTCTTGTCAGCAAGTACCTTTAACCACCAACCATCTCTCCAGCCCAGAATCTGCTTCTTAATACATTCAGTCATTGCCTGTCCTGTCTTTTCTTTCTTTTTACTTATTTATTTTTCTTTTTTGGTCTTTTTTCAAGACACAGTCTCACTCTAGCCAGGGCTGAACTAGAACTCTGTAGTCCCATTCACAGCAATCCTCCTACCTCAGGCATCCGGATGCAATGCTGCTACTAGAGGCATGTGCACCATGCCTGAATTTTTTTTGTTGTTGTTGTTCTTTTTAATATGATCTTATCCTTTCAAAGAGACCAAGCTGTGGTCTTGTGACCCCACATGCTGAGTCCAGGTGTTCCACGAGGTTTTCTGTGGTCACCCTCTTTCTGACAAATGACACCTGGCACCTACAGATTAGTACTTTTTTTTTTTCTTTTTGAGACAGGGTCTGATGTAGCCCATAGCTGAGGATGATCTTGAACTCCTGATCCTCCTGCCTCTACCTCTGGAGTAACAGCATTACAGGTATTTGTCGCCACATGGGGTTTTTATGGTTCTGGGGGCTGAATCCAGGGCACGCTATCAAGTGGGCTACATCCCACCCCCACCAAAGTTGTATCTTTTTGACAAGAATGCACCCGCATGGCGTGTGCTCTTAGTAGCTTTTACCTACAGACATGGGAGTGAGTCAGCTATTTCCTTTAATGAAAATGGACTTTGAACCATGCTCAGAACAGACGTGCCATTGTTGAGAAAATTGAACTCTCCCACACTTTCCTTTGGCACCTTGTTTTTTTGTGTGTGTTTGTTTTTAAAGATTTACTTTTATTTATTTATTAGAGACAGAGAGAGGGAGAGAGAGGGACGGAGAGAGATAATAGGCACATCAGGGCACTTAGGCATTGAAAATGAACTCCAGATACATGCACCACCATGTGCATCTGACTTATGTGGGACCTGGAGAATTGAATGTGGTTCCCTTAGGCTTCACAGGCAAGCGCCTTAACTGCTAAGCCATCTCTCCAGCCCTTTTCTTCTTTTTTTTAAGATTTATTTATTTATTTATTTAAGACAGAGAGAGGGAAAGAGGGAGAGAGGAAGGGAGGAAGAGAGAGCATAGGCACACCAGGGCCTCCAGCCACTGCAAACAAAATCCAGACATGTGCGCCACCTTGTGCATCTGGCTTACGTGGGACCTGAGGAATCAAACCTGGGTCCTTAGGCTTCGCCAGCAAGTGCCTTAACCGCTAAGCAATCTCTCTAGCCCCTTCTTCTTTTTCTTAACCTTTGTTTTTTAACTTGATACATCTGACATCTTCCTTTCTTTCCACAGGGTCTACTATAGCCCAACAACGTTTATGTCCTAGTCTGCCTGTTTGCACCAGGCAGAAAATAAAAACACCCTCCCTTGCCTGTCCTAATTCTGTTCCTTCTTCACTCATATTTGGCACCATGCTTGCCTTCAAAGGCGCCCTTCATCAGAGAATGAAAAGAATCACCTGACTCAGTGGCCTTTAGTCCCAACGGCACTGGCTAACATGTCCTCCAAATTACAGAGCATCATTGCTGGTAACCCATCTCAAGTTGCCATTTGCCTTCTGAAAAGACAGACTTCTACTCATCTTTAAATCTACCCCAGAAGCCACGCTTCTCTTTGGCTAATAAGTGGTGCTCACAAAATTGTCTCAGCTGTTCTTTTTTTAAATTTTTATCTACCTATTTATTTGTTTGTTTATATGAGAAAGACAGACAGATAGAGAGAGAATGGGTACACCAGGGCCTCCAGCCACTTCAAATGACCTCCAGACGCATGTGCCACCTTGTGCACCTGGCTTACATGGGTCCTGGGGAATCGAACCTGGGTCCTTTGGCTTTTCAGGCAAGCGCCTTAACTGCTAAGCCATCTCTCCAGCCTTCAGTTATTCTTTTATCAACTATCTACAAGTCATGGCACTGAGGAGATAGTTCCATGGGTAAAGTGTATGTCATGAAGCATGAGGACCTGAGTTCAGATTCCCCAGTACCCATGTGAATGCCACGCTCACTAGCTAGCAGGCAGAGTCAGTGAGCTCTAGGTTCTGCAAGAGCACCTGTGGTAGTTTAAATGGATGTCCCCCCATATCAGCGTTATTAAAGCTTTAGACATCCAGCCACCTGGCTGGAGGAGGCGTCACTGTAGGCAGATCCTAGGGTCCAGCCCAAAGGTGTGTTTGGGAGCAGATCTGAATTGCAGCCCAAGATAAGCAAAGTGTTTGGGCTCTGCCTGGAGTTCCTGGAGTGTGCTTGCTTTTGGTGCTGGTGGAGGTATTTTCTCTCTGCGTGGCCCTGTGAAAGGAGGCCAGCTTCTTCTGCCATTATGGAACTTCCCTTGGATCTGTAGCTTCAAATAAATTCCCTTCCTCCCATAAGCTGTGTCTGGTTGGCAGTTCATCCCAGCTGCGTAAAGCTGACTATGACAGCACCTGTCTCAAAAACAAAGTAAGACAGAGCAACTGAGGAAAACTTCTAACATTGGTCTCTGGCCCTCTGTACATGTGCATCCACAGACATAAGAACCCACATGTGAGCACACACACACACCATGCACACATACACAGGCAAAAATAAATATTTTTAATAAATTTAATAAATAATAATATATTTTAGTAAATATATTTTTAAATAAATATGCAATCCATGTCTCTACGGGACCTGAAAATTCTAGAATGTATCTTTATTGGTGTGTTGACACCTGAGTAAAACAAAGCACTTTATAAGCATGTAGTGGAAGATTTGATGAATTTTGCAAAAGAAAGTGAATTTAGGGCTGGGGATATGGCTCAGCACTTAAGACACTTGCCTGCAAAGCCTAGCAACCCAGGTTCAATTCCCCACGGTACCCATAAATACAGATAAACAAAGTAGCCCATGCATCCGGAGTTCATTTGCAGTAGTAGGAGGCCCTAGTGTGCCCATTCTCTCTATCTATAGAGCTCTTTCTGTCCGGCTCTCTCTCACTCATGAATACTTAAGTAAAAATATTTCGAAATAAGAAAGAAAAAGAATTTCAAGCCAGGTGTGGTGGCTCATGCCTGTGATCCCAGAATTCCAGGGCTGATGTACAAGGATTCCCATCAATTTGAGGCCAGCCTGGGACTACAGAATGAGTTCCAGGTCAGCCTGGGCTAGAGTGAGATCCTGCCTCAAAAACAAAAAAAAGTGAATTTCAGTTGAATCCCCAAACAATAAGGACAGACTTATAATTAGGTGTGATCAAGGCTTTTAAAAGAAAATTTCAAGAAAGGTTGTTCTACACATTCGGACCAATAGCATTCAGCACAAACTTCCGACGCCTGGAGTGGCCATGCCACGAGCAGTCCCGAAGGCTTCTGTTAAAGATGCACCACTGGTGCACAGCGCTGCCCCTCCCAGCTGCTGCTATTCCAGGAACCTGGAATGAATCAAAGCCAAGTTAGCCTGGAGGAGCCAGAGGTGTGACAACTGGTTCAGAAATCACTCTGTGTTTGGCAGAGTAAGGACATTGAGTGATGCCGCTGTTCCATTGCCAGAGTGCCTTCCTCAAGCTGTCTGTAGATGCCAGGTTGCTTTCGTCCGGGACAACATGGGGGCCCAGGACAGATGATGGGGGGTTCAATGGTTTAGATGATCAAAGAAGCATTTCAAAATGAGCGTGCTACACAGAAAACGAATGAGGATGTGTCCTCCAAGAAGAGCCAAGCCTCAAAAGGGAAAAAGAAGCAGGGGGCTGAGGAGATGGCTCCAAAGTTAAAGGAGATAGCTTGCAAAACCTGAAGGCCTGGGTTCTAAATCCCCCAGGACCCATGTAAAGCAAAGCCAGATGCACGAAGTGGCATGTACATGTGTCTGGAGCTTGTTGCTAGAGACAAGAGACCTGTTACACCCATATTGTCTACTCTATCCCTCTTCTCTCTCTCATAAATAAAGACTTTTGTTTTGTTTTGTTTTGTTTTTCAAGGTAGGGTCTCGCTCGAGCTCACACTGACCTGGAATTCACTAGTAGTCTGAAGGTGACCCCAAACTCACCATGATCCTCCTACCTCTACCTCCTGAGTGCTGGGATTAGAGCTGTGCGCCACCACGCCTGGCTTAATAAAGACTTTTTAAAAGGTTTATTTATTTATTAGAGAGAGGGGGTTTTGTTAGTTTGTTTTGTTTGGCAGTAACAAGGTCTGACCCTGGGCCTCGAGCATGCCGGGCCAGCATCTACCACCAAGCTCTGCTGTAAACTCCCTCTCGGTGTCACTGTCCAGAAGACCTCGGGCCAAGAGTACCTCGATCCCCAACAAGTGGCACCCCACACACAAGGGCAATGCTTCTTGTTCCAGACTGTGGCGCTCTGTGGCTTCCTGGACAGGTGTTGGAGTGTCACACTCCAATTCTGCATTCTCCTGTTTCCTTTGTCCCCTTTGTACTAGAGCTGGAGCCAGGGCCTTGCACACACTAACCCAGGGCTCTACCTCTGAGGACCCCAGCCAGCCCTCTCCTAGTCTAACCACCATTACTGCCCCATTTCTTAAATTGTATTTCTATTTATTTATTTAAGGGACAGAAACAGAGAGAGAGAGAGAATGGGCATGCCAGAGCCTCTAGCCACTGCAAACAAACTCCAGAGGCATATGTCACCTTGTGCATCTGGCTGTACATGGGTGGGCACTGGGGAATCGAACCTGGGTCCTTAGGTTTTGCAGGCAATCACCTTAATCGCCATCATCCCTCCAGCCCCCACTGTGCACATTTGCATGCTGAATGATTAAGGAGCAGGGCCTGGAGTGCAGCTCAGTGGTACAGTGTGTACTTAGCACGCACCAAACCCTGAGTGTGCTCCCCAGCACCATACACATGCACACACGCACACACGCACACATGCACACAGGTCCATGGGTGGGAATCTGGAGAAGTATGACGTTTATTAAAAGGCAACAGCTTCCGTCCTGTGTTGAGCCGGGCTCTGTGTGGTTCTCTTGTCTGCCCACTTCAAGGAATGCATGCAGGCATACACGACTCCTCTGTGAATCGCTGATTGCTTTCGTCTATCCTTAGGAGACACCCTACGTGTCAAGCTACCTCACTAAAGGGCAAGTGTGGCTTTAAGGATTTGGGATCACACCAGCAAATTACTTTCCAGAAACACTGAAGCAATTTATATCCCCACCCAGGGAATGCGAGCACCCGCTAACCTTTGCCAGGCCTTTTAAAAACTAATTTTTAATTTCACTGAGGACTTGAGGGCTTAAGATCGGATGACACACACACGCTCTGTCTTCGGATGAATCCACCCCATGTCGACCTACAAACCAAACCACACATTTTTATTGGCCTAGCCGAGGGCTTTCATCTCTGCACCAAGCATGGGGAATTAAGGAGGTACCAACATCCCCTGCCCCAGAAGATTAGGGCTCTGACAGGATGGACTTTAAACCAGGAAGAATTAAGGGGTAATGCACAAATTAAATAAGCCAAAACACCAAATTACACACAGGAGTTTTCATGCTGAGAAAGGGCTCAGACCACGTGGGGCCCAGGAGGGGGTTGTGTGTACAAAACATGGGCACAACTTAGATAACTCTTGGAGCAGAAAGGGGGTTCTGGCAATTGATCTCCCCAGCAATAAAAAATATTTATATCTAGCCAGCCAGGCATGGTGTCACACACCTTTAATCCCAGCACTCTGGAGGCAGAGGTAGGAGGATCACCGGGAGTCTGAGGCCACCCTGAGACTACATAGTGAATTCCACATCAACCTGGGCTAGACTGTAGACCCTACTTCAAAAACAAAAACCTTACCTCAGGGCCAGAGATATGGCTCAATGGTTAAGGCATTTGCCTGAAAAGCCTAAGGACCCCGATTTGATTCCCCAGGACCCACGTAAGCCACATGCTCAAGGGGGGACATGTGTCTGGAGTTCGTTTGCAGTAGCTGGAGGCTCTGGCGCACCTATTCTCTCTTTCTCTCTGCCTCTTCCTCTCTTTCAAATAAATAAATTAGTTAAATATTTTAAGCAAACCTTACCTCAAAAAAAAAAAAAAAACAAAACAATAAAAAGATCTTGGTGTTGAAGAAATGGCTCAGTGGTTAAGAGTGCTTGCCATGTAAACATTAAGGCCCAAGAGGTCCTGAGGCCATCTGAGTTTAATTCCCCAGCACCCACATACATACAAAGTTGAATGTGGCCGCGCATGACTGTGTTCCAGGGCCTTGAGGAGCTGAAACCAGAGAATATCCAGGGCTCCATAAAACTGCAGCTTCGTGTCCAGAAAGGAGATTGCGTCTCAAAGGAAATAGGTGGAGGCGTAACAGAGGGCATCTGACGTTCTCTTCACGTGGGCACAACACACACACAAAACAAAATCAATCATACGCTAGGGATTGTTTCGACCAAGTAAAGAGGTCTCGGGGTTGGGGGGAGGCTGCAAAGCGAGGGCCGGTACACATCTCGTGGGCGCTGTCTCGGGCCCACCTAGTCCCTGGCCACACTGCACTAACACATGATGTCCTTGGTACGCGACGCCCGAGGTGCACTTTCCTCAGTCCAGTGCATGTGTCGCAGGAACATCTGGTCTTGGGTGTGCACTGGCCCTGGCGCACGGTACCCCGCATACATCCTGCACTGGAAGCACACACTGTCCCCCTGCACTCTGGGACCGGCTCTCCCCAGCGCATACCCATCCGGGCAGACGTGTCCTGCCATCCTGTCACTTTGTAGAGGGAGTGCCAGCGCACGAGCTGCATCAGCTATTCCCGGGGTTCTCTCTCAGCCCCTCGGCAGTGGGATAACTGGGCGTCGGTCCGTCTCCGCCTCAGGATGACGGGCGCACTGCCCGGGAGCAGCAGCAAGTCTGCGCCCGCTCTACTCCGCGGGCCGGGGGAGGCTCCAGGCCACGGCAGCGCCCCCGCCTTCATCTCCCGCCCCAGCCGCTGCCACCCTCACCTCTACTCCCCCCCTTCTCCTCTGTCTTGTTTTCGCTTAGCACTGTCTCCCAATGAGGGGGACACACCATGGGGAAGGGGCCAAACCAGAGTCCCCAGCCTGGCCCTGTTCACCTCCCCATGGGTTGGCTATGGGATTCAGGGAAAACCGGGTCTGCCCACACTCCCCGCTGCATGTCTGGGCTGTGGGGGGCAGGGGTCCTCTGTCACTGCCTACTGCTTTGACAACATTCTCCTGCTTCCCTTCTCCAGTCTGAGGGGGTCATCTTGTGCCCACCCAGATAATCTCAGCTCCCCTCCCCTCTCAAGGTCAGCCGGTGAGCGAAGTTGACTCTACCTTCCAACTCGACCCCTCCTTTGCATGACCTAATGATCCCCAGTGGGGACATTGCACTGTTCTGCTCATGATACTTGCCATGTGATTTCATGTGGGTCGCTTAATCTAGGGACTCCTCAGTAAGGTTTGTTTTTAACTGACAAATCTCCTCTGGAGTTTTTAAAAACACTTGTCCTCCAGAAGTACCCTGGGGTTGGGCCGGGGGGGAGATGCTGTGCACAGAAGTCACAGATTGTTACAGAAAAATTTCTACCCTGTGGCTGCCCTCCTTCATGGATGTTCGAACACAACTTTGCCAGCTGTCCAACATGGACCAAAGACCAGAGGCTCTCCGCGGCTCCTCCAGGGCTGCAGCACCAGAGGGCTGCCGAGGCATCCAGCCCTCTGGACCTAACAGCTACCCGGCTCTCAGACCCTCCAGCCGGCAGACAGCTGTTGTTGGAAAGCTCAGCCCATATCTTGTAGGATGATCCAATAAATCCCCCTTGTAATACAGATTTACTCGATCCATTCTATTCCTCCAGAACACCCTGATTAACAAATACAGCCTTCATCATTAAAATGTGACTGCTTTCTGGAGTATCCATCAGCCATTCATGTGGAGTATTTTCAATTTGGGGTTTTTTTGTTTTGCTTTGTTTTGTTTTGTTTCTGAAGTAGGGTCTCGCTCTAGCCCAGGCTGACCTGGAATTCACTGTGTAGTCTCAGGGTGGCCTTGAACTCATGGCAATCCTCCTACCTCTACCTCCCAAGTGCTGGGGTTAAAGGTGTGCGCCACCACACCCAGCTTGTGAAGTATTATTTAATATTATTTAATCATTTATTTGTGTGTGCATGCGCGTGCAAACATACACAGGTGCATCACTTTGGGCTTCCAGCTTTACAGGTATGCTGGGGAATTGAACCAGGCCAGCAGCCTTTGCAAGCAAGCATCTTCAACCACTGAGCCATCTTCCCACTCCCCTCATGAAATGATTTTGAAGGCTTTTGCTCAACTAAAAGAAAAAAATGATGCCAGGCATGACGGTGCACGCCTTTAATCCCAAAACTTGGGAGGCAGAGGTAGGAGGATCGATGTGAGTTCGCAGCCAGCCTAAACTAAGTAGTGAATTCCAGGTCAGCCTGGGCTGGAGCAAGACCCTACCTCGAAAAATGAAAAAAAGAAAACGTACTTTGAGGGGCTGGAAAGATAGCTTAGCAGTTAAAGGTGCTTGCTTGCTTAGCCTGATGGCCTGGGTTCAATTCCCCAGAACACACGTAAAGCCACATAAACAAACTGGAACAAAGCGCAGGGCCTCTAGCTGCTGCGAATGAACTCCAGAAGCATATGCCACTTTGTGCATCTGGTTTTACATGGGTGCTGGGGAATCAAACCTGGGCAGGCAGGCATTGCCAAGCAAGCACCGTTAACTGCTGAGCCATCTTTTCAGCTCTCATTTTCTTCTTTTTAAATGTTTTCTTTTTATTTATTCATTTGCAAGTAGAGAGAGGAGGGAGAGAGGATGGGCACATCTTGCCATTACAAATGAAATCCAGACACATGTGCCACCATGTGCATCTGGTTTACATGGCTTTGGGGAATCAAACCTGGGTCCTTAGGCTTTGCAGGTAAGTGCCTTAACTGCTAAGCCATCCCTCCAGCCCTGATCCATTTTTTTATATGCTTGCTTTTCTTCTCGTTCTTTCTTTCTTTTTCTTTTTCTTTTCTTCTTCTTCTTCTTCTTTTTTTTTTTTTTTGGTTTTTCAAGGCCACAGCATCTAGCTCCTGATTCATCTTCTTAATGGTATCTTTTAATGCGCACAAATTTTTGTGTTTTTATATTAAATACATAGATTTACTTGAGAAAGAGACAGAGAGAAAGAGAAAGCAGCAGACAATAAGAGTGCGTAATGGAGCCGGGCGTGGTGGCACATGCCTTTAATCCCAGCACTCGGGAGGCAGAGGTAGGAGGATCACTGAGAGTTCGAGCCCACCCTGAGACTACAGAGTGAATTTCAGGTCAGCCTGAGCCAGAGTGAGACCCTACCTTGAAAAACCAAAAAATAAAAATAAATAAATAAATAAAATAAATAAATAAATAAAAAGAGTACGTATGGGCTGCCGGGGCTTCTGCTACCGCAAACCAACTCCAGATGCATGCATCACTACGCATCTGGCTTTATGTTGGCACTGGGGATTGAACCCAAGCCATCAGGCTTGGCAAGCAAGTGCCTTTAATCACTGAGCCATCTCTCCAGTCCCAAAATGTACTTTTGTTTGTTTGTTTGTTTTGTTTTTTCGAGGTAGGGTCTCACTCTAGCTCAGGCTGACCTGGAATTTACTATGTAGTCTCAAGGTGGCCTCGAACTCCAAATTGTACTTTTGATGAAGTCTAATTTGTTCATTAAAAAAAAAAAAGTAGTACTGAAGTTGAACATGGTAGCATATGCCTGTAATCCTAACACTGAGGCAGGATAATCATGATTTCAAGGCCAGTTTAGGCTATGGAGACCCGTGCGTGCGTGCGTGCGTGCGTGCGTGCGTGCACTGTACAGATGGCTCAGTGGATAAAGTGCTTGCAGTGCAACTGTTTGTTCCTGAGTTTGGATCTCCAGAACCCACCTTAAGCTGGATTCGGTGGCGGGTGTCCATAGGATCCCAGTGTGCCTGTGACACGGGGGAAGTGGAGGCAGGAGGCCCCCAGGTGCTCGGGGCGGCTCACCTGACAGCCCTGCAGTGGACGGCAAAACAAGCAGCTCGCCTCCAGCAAGGTAGAAGGTGAGGACCAGCAGCCAGGCTTGTCCCCGGCTGCCACATGTGCACTGTGACGTGTGTGCCCACATCACGCACATGCCACATGCACACACAAAAATCATATACACCTGTGTGTTTAGTACTTTTTATTTATTTTTAAAACTTTCTTTTTTTTAATTTTTTTATTTATTTAATTGAGAGCGACAGACACAGAGAAAGACAGATAGAGGGAGAGAGAGAGAATGGGCGCGTCAGGGCTTCCAGCCTCTGCAAACGAACTCCAGATGCGTGCGCCCCCTTGTGCATCTGGCTAACGTAGGACCTGGGGAACCGAGCCTCGAACCGGGGTCCTTAGGCTTCACAGGCAAGCGCTTAACCGCTAAGCCATCTCTCCAGCCCTATTTTTAAAACTTTCTTATTGACAACTCCCATAAATACAAACAATATACCCTGCTCATAATCTCCTCCACCACTCTCCCTCTCCCAAATCCCCTCGTCACTAAATCCCTTCTTCTTTCCAACTAGTCTCTCTTCTCTGTTGAAGTTGTTCTTTTTCTTCCTCCTATTATACAGGTCTTGGGTAAGCAGTGTCAGCCACTGTGAGGTCACGGGTGTCAAGGCCACTTTGTGTCTGGAAGGCAGCCCTGTAAGCACTCCTCCTCTTCCTTTGGCTCTGACATTTCTCTGTCATTTCTTCCACAATGGTCCCTGAGCCTTGGAGGGTTTCCTAGAGATGCCTCACTTAGTGCTGAACACTGTTACTTCTTCTCAGCACTATGACCCCAGTGGTCACCACCATCTGGAAAGAGAAGCTTCTCTAACCAAAAGCGAGAGTAGCATTAATCTATGGGCATAAGCATAAGTATTTGGGGAGCAGTTTGGTGAGCACAAGACATCCAGCCAGCCAGACCACGGTAGTGGTTTCCTCTCTAGGGATTATGATCTTATGACCTTTGATCAGGTTTTTGTTACCAGGATCCTCTCCCACGGAGCAGGCCTCCAGTCCGATCAGTTTATATGACACACTCCTGTGCCTGTCTTGAGAAGCCTTGTCATCTCCACTTGTGCATTGGGGCTAGACCAGGCCACGGGGGTCTCCACCTGTTATGTGAGTGAGAGGCTGAGGACCTCTCCTCATCCATGGGGTGCCAGCGCCCACCGCCATTGTTGGGTGCCTGTTCCTCCCCTGATAACCTCCTTTGATGCCTTTATCAAACACTGTGTGTACAGCTATTTATAGACTCTTTTCTGCTGCTCCATGAATAAAGTATCTGTCTGCCCCACGCCAAACCACAGCTCATGGATTATGTAACTTTACAGTAAGTCCTGAAATCAGGTCATGGGAGTAAATGCTTTCATCATTCCAGGTTCTTTGCTTTTCCCTACACATTTCACAATGAGCTTGTCAGCACGGACATGGTGGCTCACCCCTGTCAGCTCAGCACTCAGGAGGCCGAGGCAAGAGGATCACCTATGAGCTCCAGGCCAGTATGGGCTACAGAACAAGACCCTATCTCAAAAAAAAGTTTTTTTAAATTTGTCACTTTTCTCCTTCCTTCCTTTCTTACTTTCTTTTAGAAAGGGATTCTAGGGGCTGGGAAGGTGGCAGCGGTTAAAAGAGATTGTCTGGTAAAGCCTGCAGGCCTGGATTCAATTCCCTAGCACCCATGTAAAGCTGGAGATAAAGCGGTACACTCATCTGTGATCCTAATGAGCCTACAGCAACGCAAGTGGGGCCAGGAGACTGACGCTCTCAGAGGATCATCTACTCTGATCTTCCTTTGTAGTCTGACAGGAAGATGGAGTATGGACAACCCAAGAGGTGTACTGACCTCTGCATGCTTGCTGTGGCATACGCACACACACATCATACACAAATAATGATTTTAAATAAAGATGCTAAGGTTTTGCTCAGGATTACATTAGTAATATTCTTAGATGACTTGGGCAGAATTGACATATTAAATGCAGTTGGCCTTACAGCCTGTGAACTTATTGAAGTTTTCTTTCACTTCTCTTAGCAATAAAGAAGTCAGGATAGAGAGACTTCGGGTAATATGGCAGTGGAGTAGCCATGCCAAAGCAGCCCAGGGGGAGAAATAAGCAGGAAAATAACAAAACACACTCTTCTACCGAAAAGTGAAGGTGTGTAAGGAATTGCCAAGCACACCAAAGAAACAGGAGAGACCCAGAACCTCTAGGAAGCAGAAGCGCAAGAGCAGCTCCCGCCTTGGCGCCCACAGCCTGGGTCTGCCAGACGGCCGGCCCAGTGCCGGGCAGGGCTGCAAGAGGAGCTAGGAGAAGGGATTTCCCAGTCACATTAGCCTCGTGGCCAAGTCAAGAAACCCGGGCGGAAGACAGCAGGGACCAGCTGAGCAGCTGCGGAAGGAGACCACAAACCGCACCAGCTGAGCAGATCAGGCACAACTCCAGGCACCTGCACAGCCTCCTTCACCCATCCGCCAGTGTCGCACGCCACAGAGAACTTGCTCACCTCCCAGCCACACAGCATCCAGCGCAGCCAATCAGAACAGCAGATCAGGTGACCCAAGCAGCCTAACCTAATCCACAGTGCAACAGAGAGGGACTGAGGTTGGCCCTCAGCGTGGAAAGCCATCCCAACATGTAACAGGGCCTGCTTACACAAAGCCAGGTACATAGGCCTGCCCTGGAAGTGCTAATCTCATCTTCCATGTCAGGGCGGGTTATGTGTTAGATTTCTTTGATGCATTCTTGGTCAGCTTTGCCATTCTCAAATAAGCTGTATTTTGGTGTTGACAGTTGTTGCCTTTGATGTTCCCTTATTTATAGGGCCTTCGTCTTTTTCTTCTGTCATTCTTTGGGGCAGGGTCTCACTTGGCCCCAGGCTGACCTGGAACCCATTCCAAACCAGAAATTTCAGCCTCCCAGTTGAAAGGATTAAGGGTGTGAGGCAACCTATCAGACTTTGACTTTATTAGATTACCTGTTTGTTTTAACCCCCACTCTTGCATAAATACTCTGTGCTGGTTTTGATTGAATGTGTATATCGCTCAGTTGAATTGTAGAATTTGCTGGTAATTTGGTCCACCCAGCCTACGAGAGTACTTGAGTAGCAGGCAAACACAACACCTAGGGTCACTGCCGCTGCGGCTCTGGGAGTATAAGAGCCACAGCAGCACCTTAGATTGTAAAGCTGGATTTACACAGCTAAGAATACCACAGATAATTAGAAAACCCAAGCATTAAATTAACTCAAGATGCAAAAAGCTCTGCATTAGGACTGGAGAGATGGCCCAGCAGTTAAAGCGCTTACCTGCGAGCCCTAAGGACCCATGTTCTCTCCAGATCTCACATAAGCCAGAAGCAAAAAGATGAAGCAGGCAGGTTACCCATGTGCACTAGGTGGTGCAAGCATCTGGAGTGTGATTGCGATGGCTGAGGCCCTAACACACCAATTCTCTCCTCATTCCTAAAAAAACAAATCTCTACATTATAATACAAGAAACACAAAAAAATCAAGGCAATGCAATTCCACCAAAAATTATAAATTCATTAGAAATGACTTCCGGCAAGAGTTTTTAGATGAAATGCCTGACAAAGATTTCAAAATAATGATTGTATTTATCCTCAAAGGAATCAAAAGAATCAAAGAAAACAAACTCCTGAAGGAATCCCAAAAGAACACAAGAAACCAGCTTAACGAAATAAGGAGGTCAATGCAAGATGTGGGTGAGTAAGGAAATAGAAATAATGAAAAAATAACAATCAGAAATACTAGAAATGAAAAACAGAGAAAGTCAGACAGAAAAGTCTGTAGAAAGTCTCACCAGTAGAATGGATGAAAGAGAGAACAGAATATCTAAACTAGAAGACCAGGTGCAGATCTAATACAGCCCAACAAAAAGAAAGACAAACTACATGAATGAGAATTCCAAGACATTCAGGACACTATGAAGAGATCAAACATAAGAATCCAGGGCATAGTTGAAGGAGAAGAATTTTACTCCAAAGGCATAGTAGGTATTTTCAACGAAATCATAGAAAAGAGCCAGACATGGTAGCACACACCTTTAATCCCAGCACTCGGGAGGCAGAGGTAGGATTGTTGTGAGTTTGAGGCCAGCCTGAGACTACATAGTGAATTCCAGGTCAGCCTGAACTAAAGTGAGACCCTACCTTGAAAAAAAAAAGAATTTTTAAATCATAGAAGAAAATTTCCCCCAAATGTGGGAAGTGATGCCAATACAGACAAAATCAGGACAGAACCTCTCACTACCATATTATAATTAAACTACAAAACACACAAACCAAAGAAAATATATTGAAAGCAGTTAGAGAAATAAACCAAGTCACATACAAAGGCAAGCCCATCAGGATAACAGCAGATTATTCAACGTAAATGTTAAAATTCAGAAGGGCTTAGGATGATGTATTCCAAGTTCTGAAAGCTAATAACTGTCAACCAAGGTTATTTTATCCTGCAAAGACATCCATTCAGCAGGGCGTGATGGTGCACACCTTTAATCCCAGCACTCAGGAGGCAGAGGTAGGAGGATTGCCATGAGTTTGAGGTCACTCTGAGACTCCATAGTGAATTTCAGGTCAGCCTGGACTAGAGTGAGACCCTACCTCGAAAAACCAAAAAAAAAAAAAAAGACACCCATTCAAATTGATGGAGAAATAAGGACATTCCACAACAAAAACAGGCTAAAGGATATATGTCCACTAAACCAGCTCTACAGAAAATATTTGAAAGGTTCCTTCATGCTGAAGAGAAAGAAAAGTACACACATAGGTATCAGAAAAAATAAACCATACTCAAATAATAGTTAATACAAGAGTAATGGAAAAATAGGAAGAACTACAAAATAAGAAGAATGCCAAGAATAAATACAGGGCTGGAGAGATGGCTTAGTGGTTAAGCACTTGCCTGTGAAGCCTAAGGACCCCCAGTTCGAGGCTCAATTGCCTAGGACCCACGTTAGCCAGATGTACAAGGGGGCGCATGCATCTGGAGTTCATTTGCAGTGGCTGGAGGCCCTGGGATGCCCATTCTCTCTCAATCTCTCTCTATCTGCCTCTTTCTCTGTTGCTGTCAAATAAATAACTAAATAAAAATAAACAAAAATTAAAAAAGAATAAATGCATACCTTTCAATAATAACCCTTAATATCAGTGGCCTCAATGCCCCAACCAAAAGACACAGGCGGGCTGGAGAGATGGCTTAGCGGTTAAGCGCTTGCCTGTGAAGCCTAAGGACCCTGGTTCGAGGCTCGGTTCCCCAGGTCCCACGTTAGCCAGATGCACAAGGGGGCACACGTGTCTGGAGTTCGTTTGCAGAGGCTGGAAGCCCTGGCGCGCCCATTCTCTCTCTCTCCCTCTATCTGTCTTTCTCTCTGTGTCTGTCGCTCTCAAATATATAAATAAATAAATTTAAAAAAAAAGACACAGGCTTGCAGACTGGGTAAAAAAGCTGGATCCTTCTACTTGCTGCCTCCAAAAAACTCACATTTCCATAAAAGATTGACACCTTATTAGGGTGAAAGATGGAAAACAGTGTTTCAAGCAAACAGGCCTAGAAAGCAAGCAGGGGTTGCTATCCTAATATCTAACAGGGTAGACTTCAAACCAAAATTAGCTAGGAAAGATAAAGAAGGTCACTTTATACTGAGAGGACATTACAATTCTAAACATATATGCACCTAACATAGGGACTCCCAATTTCACCAAGCAAACACTACTAGAATTAAGGTCACAAATAACACCAAACACAATTGTAATGGGTGACTTCAATACCCCACTCTCATCAATTGACAGGTCATCTTGGCAAAAAGTAAACAGAGAAGCATCTGGATTAAATGAGGTCATAGAACAAATGGATCTAACAGATACATACAGGACATTTCATCCAACTGCTGCAGAATACACATTCTTTTCAGAAGAACATGGACCATTCTCTAAAACAGACCACATATTAGGACACAACGCAAACCTTATCAAATACAGGAAAATTGAAATAATTCCTTGCACTCTATCTGATCACAATGGGATTAAAATATAAATCAACTGCAACAAAAGCTATGGAGCATACACAAAATCATGGAAACTAAACAGTATACTACTAAATGATTAATAGGTCAATGAGGAAATCAAGAAGGAAATCACAAGATTCATAGACTCAAATAATAATGACAACACAACATACCAAAACCTTTGGGACACAATGAAGGCAGTCCTAAGAGGGAAAATTATACACTTAAGTCCCCATATTAAGAAACTAAAGGTTCTAAGTAAACAACTGAATATATCACCTTAAGGCCTTGGAAAAAGAAGAATAAGGCAAACCAAAAAATCAGTACACGGGAAGAATTAATAAATTTTATGGCAGAAATTAATGAATTAGAAACCAAAAACCATACAAAGAAAGAATGAAACAAAGAGTTTGTCCTCTGAAAGAATAAACAAGATTGATAAACCCTTAACAAATCTAACTAAAAGAAAAGAGACACAAATCAATAAAATTAGAGATGAAAACGGCACCATTACAACAGATACCAATGAAATTCAGAAAATCATGAGGACATACTTTAAGAACATAAACCCCACTAAGTTTGAAATGTATGATTTTATAGATTTACACGACCTACCAAAATTAAATCAAGATGAGCTAAATCATTTAAATAGAACTATAACAAGTACAGAGATCTAAGCAGTTATTTTTTTTTTAATCTCCCAATTAAAAAAAGTCAAGAGCTGGGTGTAGTAGCTCACACCTTTAATCCCAGCACTTGGGAGTCAGAGTTAGGAGGATTGCCATAAGTTCAAGGCCACTCTGAGACTACATAGTGAATTCCAGGTCAGCCTGAACTAGAGTGAGACCCTACCTCAAAAAAAAAAAAAAAAAAAAGTCCAGGCCCAGATGGAGTCACTGGTAGATTTTACCAAACCTTCATGGAAGAACTAACATCACTGCTTCTCAAACTCCCATAAAATAGAAAAGAAAGGAATACTACTGAACTCCTTCTATGAAGCCAGCATCACCCTGATACCAAAACCAGACAAAGACAGAACAAAAAAAGAAAATTACAGACCAACCTCCCCCATGAACATAGATGCAAAAATTCTCAACAAAATATTGGCAAACAGAATACAAGAATATATCAAAAAGATTATTTACTGTGACCAAGTATGCTTTATCCCAGAGATGTGAGGATGGTTCAACATATGCAAATCAATAAATGTAATACACCATATAAATGGACTGAAGGACAAAAATCACATGATCAGCTCAATAGATTCAGAAAAGCCATTTGACAAAATCCAACATCCCTTCATGATAAAAGTCGTACAGAAACTGAGAATAAAGGAAACCTATTTATGACAAGCCTACAACCAACATAATACTAAGTGGGGAAAAACTTGAAGCTTTTCCACTAAAATCAGGAAAAAAACAAAGGTCCACTGTCTCCACTTTTATTTAATATAGTTTTGGAAGTCTTAGCTATAACAATAAGACAAGAAACACACATAAAAGGGATACAAATTGGAAAGGAAGAGATCAAATTATCATTATTTGCAGATGATATGATTCTATGCATAAAGGATCCTAAAGATTCTACCAGCAAACTGTTAGAATTGATAAACACTTTTAGCAATATAGCAGGATACAAAATAAACACACAGAAATCAGTAGCTTTCTATATACTAACAACAAACATGCAGAGGATAAAATCAGGGAATCGCTCCCATTCACAATTGCCTCAAAAATAAATAAATAAATAAAGTACATTGGAATAAACGTAACCAAGGAAATGAAGGATCTCTACAATGAAAACTTTAAAACACTCAAAAGAGAAATTATACAAGACATTAGGAAATGGAAAGATATGCCATGTTTTTGGATTGGAGAATCAATATTGTGAAAATGTCAATCTTCCCAAAAGCACTCTACATATTTAATGTAATCCTCATCAAAATTCCAGTGGCATTCTTCATGGAAATAAATAAAACAATCCTAAACTTCATTTGGAAGCACGAATAGCCAGACCACAAAAACAAAGCTGGTGGTATCATTACACCTAATTTTAAGCTATATTACAGAGCCATAGTAACAAAGACAGCATGGTACTGGCACAAGGACAAACGTGTAGATAAATGGAACAGAATAGAAAACCCAGATGTAAGTCCAGGAAGCCACAGAAATCTGATTTTTGACCAAAACACAAAAATACTCATAGGAGAAAAGACATCATCTTTAACAAATGGTGCTGGGAAAACTGGATATCTATATGTAGAAGGATGAAAATAAATCCTTATTTCTCTTCATGCACAAGAATCAAGTCCAAATGGATCAAAGACCTTAGTTTTTATGACCTAAACTTCTGAAACTGCTTGAGGAAAAAGCCCTTCAGCATATTGGCATAGGCAATGACTTTCTGAATATAACCTCAGTTGCTGAGGAAATAAAACCACTAATCAGCCAATGGGACCTCATGTAATTACAAAGCTTTAGTACAGCAAAGGACACTGTGAATAGAGCGAAGAGGCAACCTACAGCATGGGAGAAAATCTTTGCCAGCTATACATCTGACAGAGGATTATATCTAGGATAGAAAATAACTCAAAACACTAAATAATAAGAAATCAAACAACCCAATTTAAAAAATGGGCTAAGGAACTAGAGTTCTCAAAAGAAGAAATTCAAAACCAGGCATGGTGGCGCATGCCTTTAATCCCAGCACTCAGGAGGCAGAGGTAGGAAGATTGCAGTGAGTTCAAGGTCACCTTGAAACTACATAGTGAATTCCAGGTCACCCTAGACTAAACTGAGACCCTACCTCAAAAAACCAAAAAAAAAAAAAAAGAAGAAGAAGAAGAAGAAGAAGAAGAAGAAGAAGAAGAAGAAGAAGAAGAAGAAGAAGAAGAAGAAGAAGAAGAAGGAGAAGAAAAAGAAATACAGATGGCCTATAAACATCTAAAAACATGTTTTACATCCTTAGCCATCAGGGAAATGCAAATTAAAACTACTTTGAGATTCCATCTCACTCCTGTCAGAATGGCTACCATCATAAAAACAAATGACAATAAATACTGGCAAGGATGCGGAGAAAGAGGAACCCTTCTACACTGTTGGTGGGAATGCAATCTGGTCCAGCCATTGTGGAAATCAGTGTGGAGGTTCCTGAGACAGATAAAAATAGATCTACCATATGACCCAGCTATAGCACTCCTAGGCATATATCCTAAGGACTCATCTCACTACCTTAGAGATACTTGCTCAACCATATTTATTGCCTCTCTATTCACAATAGCTAGGAAATGGAACCAGCCTAGATGTCCCTCAGCTGATGAGTGGATAATGAAGATGAGGTACATTTATTTAATGGAGTACTATTCAGCTGTAAAGAAAAACGAGGGCTGGAGAGATGGCTTAGCAGTTAAGCGCTTGCCTGTGAAGCCTAAGGACCCTGGTTCCAGGCTCAATTCCCCAGGACCCACATTAGCCAGATGTACAAGGGGTTGCATGCGTCTGGAGTTTGTTTGCAGCGGCTGGAAGCCCTGGCGTGCCCATTCTCTCTCTCTTTCTCTCTCTGTCTGTTGATCTCAAATAAACAAATAAAAACTTAAAAAAAAAACGAAATTATGAAATTTGCAGAGAAATGGATGGATCTGGAAAGGATTATACTTAGTGAGGTAACCCAGGCCTAGGAAGCCAAGCGCCACATGTTCTCTCTCACATGTGGATCCTAGCTGCAGATGTTTAGATCTGGATGTGAGTTGGAATAAAAATCAGTAGCAGAAGCCAGTAAGCTAGAAAGGGGCTATAAGGCAGGGAGGAGAAGGGAGGATGTGGGCCCACCTGAGGTACAAGATGCAGTCTTCTCAAGACCCTCAACTTACTGCATCTGCAAAGGCCTTATTTCCCAGTTAGACTGTGTTTGCACACAGTGGGGGGACCTGTGTATTGGCACGTGTAGCTAAGACACCCGGCACATCAACAACACTGGGGACCTTTTTGGGGCAACAAACTTTTCCTTATCAATTCATGGTTTTGATAGCAATTTGAAATGCATTGTCTTGTGCATATATAAATTTATCCTCTGTTTCCAGCTTTTCAGCTGGCAGATTATTTTGGTCTTTATAGTTTACAGTGTCCATCAATTTCATAATATTTTTCTGTAATAGAAATACACAGGCCCTGGGTTCTCCTCCATGTATTCTGATTTTTATTTTGTGGGGGGGGGGTGCTCGAGGTAGGGTCTCACTCTAGCTCAGACTGATCTGGAATTTGCTTTGTAGTCTTGAGGTGGCCTGGAGTGATCCTCCTACCTCTGCCTCCTGAGTTCTGGGATTAAAGGCATGCACCACCATGTCTGACTTTATTCTGATTTTTAAAAATATTTTATTTTATGTATTTATTTATTCGACAGAGAAAGAGGGAGGGAGGGAGAGAGAATGAATGGGCATGCCAGGATCTCCAGCCACTGCAAACGAACTCCAGATGTGTGTACCCACTTGTGCATCTGGCTAACGTGGGTCCTGGGGAATCGAACCTGGGTCCTTTGACTTTGCAGGCAAATGTCTTAACCATTAAGCCATCCCTCCAGTCCTATTCTGATTTCTTTATTGATGAGAGAAATGAAAGAAAATGTAAGTATGGAGGATCAAGTTCACAGGCTAGAAGACCACCTGCATTTAATGTCAATTCTTCCCCAAATTATCTAAGAATATTAGTAATGCAATAGTGAGCAAAATCTCAGAATGTCTTTAAGGTGTGTGTGTGTGTGCGCGTGTGCACACATGCATGCACCTGTGTGTGTATGGGTACACAAGCCACAGTGCACAAGTAGAGTTCAGTAAACAACTCTGAGGTGTCTGTTTACTATCTTTTTTTATTAATTTTTTTCCATTTATTTATTTGATAGAGAAAGAAGGAGAGAGAATGGACACACCAGGGCCTCCAGCCATTGCAAACAAACTCCAGGCGCATGTGCCACCTTGTACATCTGGCTTATGTGGGTCCTGGGAAATAGAACTTGGGTCCTTTGTCTTTGGAGGCAAGCACCCTAACTGCTAAGCCATTTCTCCATTCCTGACATTCTATTTATTTATTTATTTATTTATTTATTTATTTATTTATTATTTGCAAGCAGAGAGAGAAGGCACTTTGTGAACACAGGGTCTGGGAAGGTGGCTCAGTCCATACAGCGCTTGCCATGCAAGCGTGATGACTGGAATTCCGGACCCCAGCCCCACATGAAACCTGGGGCTGGAGGTGTGTGCCTTTAACCCCAGAGCTGGAGAGTGGAGACTGGGCACCCCCAGGACAAGCTGACGAGCTTGTATAGCAAAATCAGTGAGCTTCAGATTCAGTGAGAGATCCTGTATCAAAAAATAATGTAGGGCTGGAGAGATGGCTTAACAGTTAAGGTGTTTGCCTGCAAAGCCAAAGGAACCAGGTTCAGTTCCCCAGGACCCATGTAAGGCAGTTGCACAAGGTGGAACATGTATTTGGAATTTGTTTGCTAAAGTGGCTAAAGGCCCTGGCACACACCCATTCTCTCTCTCTCTCCCTCCCACTCTCTCTCTCTCTCTCTCAAATAAATAAAATAACTTTAAAAAAAAAAAGGTAGATATGGGACTGGGAAGATGGTTCAGTGGTTAAAGGCACTTGCTTGCAAAACCCATCAGCCCAGGTTCAATTCCCCAGTACACATGTAAAGCCAGATGCACAAAGTGACATATGCAGCTGGCTTTCATTTGCAGCCGCAATAGGCCCTAGCATGCCCAAATTCTCTCTCTCCCCCACCTCTTTCTTCTCACAAATGAATAAATGAAAGTATTTTTTAGGGCTGGAGAGATCACTTAGCAGTTAAGGCACTTGCCTGCAAAGACAAAGGACCTGTTTTGATTCCCCAGGACCCATGAAAGCCAGATGCACAAGGTGGTGCACATGTCTAAATTTCATTTGCAATAGCTAGAGGCCCTGGCATACCCATTCACTCTCTGTCTCTCTCTATCTCTCTCAAATAAATAAATAAATATAGAAAGAAAAAATTTAAGGATTAAAAAAAATCCAGGCATAGTGGCTGGCACATGCCTTTAATTCCAGCACTAAGAAGTCAGAGGTATAGTAACTGCCATGTGTTCTAGGCCAGCCTGGGACTGCAGAGTAAGACCCTACCTCAAAAAAAAAAAAAAAAAAATTTAAGCCAGGTATGATGGTGCACGCCTTTAATCCCAGTACTTGAGAGGCAGAGGTAGGAGGATTGCCATGAGTTCAAGGCCACCCTGAGACTACATCATGAATTCCAGGTCAGCCTGGGCTGGAGTGAGACCCTGCCTCAAGAAACAAACAAATAAATATAAATATAAAAGAACTTTGAAGGTGTAGCTTCTGGTGCGTGATCTTAATAATTCAGCGGTCCTGACCTGTGAGTGTCTCCTATCTCTGACTACTTCTGATGACCACCCTGCAAGTTAGGACTTGCCTCCCCAGACCTCTATGCCAATTCCCTGCAAAAGATCTCTTTAATCATTGGTATGTGTACACAATTAACTTCTACATCCACCATTACTCATCCTTGGGGTCAATTATCTCGGATGTTGAAAATACTTTTCAATTCCAGAAAGCTCAAAAGGGCAAAATGCAGGGCTGGGGAGGTAGCTCAGTGGGTAGTGCACTTGCCTTGCGTAGCGCGCATGAAGCCTGGTTCTAGCTCCAACACTACATCGAAGTGGACACAGCAGCGCATGCCTGTAATCTCGGCACTTGGGAGGTGGAGGCAGAAGGATCCGAAGTTCAAAGTCATCCTTGGCTGCATGGTGAGATGCAGGCCAGTCTGGGCTACACTAAGACTCTGCCTCAATAGACAAAAAAAGCAAACCTTGAACTTGCCTGTGTGGACAGCGTGCAGAGGCAGCATGGTGTAGCGCTGACTAGGTATCGGGAGTAACCTGGAACTGGCCTGACTACTTGACGTTTGATCATTAGAAAATACCTTTGGTGAGCTGGAGGGATGGCTTAGCGGTTAAGGCGTTTGCCTGCAAATCCAAAGGACCCAGGTTCAACTCCCCAGGACCCACGAAAGCCAGATGCACAAGGTGGCGCATGCGTCTGGAGTTCATTTGCGTTGATTGGAGCCTCTGGTGTGTCCATTCTCTATCTGCCTCTCTATCTCTCCTTTGCTCTCAAATAAATAAATAATTTTTTTAAAAAAAGAAAGAAAACACCTTTGGGGATGCTATTATTTTCTCTTTTTTAATATTTACTTATTTACAGGGGGGCAGATAAAGAGAGAGGGAATGGGTGTGCCAGGGCCTCCAACTGCTGCAAACAAACTCCAGATGCATACACCACTTTGTGCATCTGGCTCACATAGGTACTGGGGAATCGAGCCTGTGTCCTTTAGGCTTCGCAGGCTTAACTGCTGAGGCATCTATCCAGCCTGATACTATTATTTTCTACCACTGCTTCAGATATACTTTGTCTGGTGTCTTCCTCCTCTCCTGCCTGTTTTCTGGGAAAATTTGTGACCTCCCAGTCAGTGAATGACAGGCTGTGGCCTCCAAGTGGATGCCAAGCTACCTATGCAACCTTGCAGGTGCCTGTTCTGAGGGAGACATCCAGTGTCTGCAGCACCTCCTACCTGGACAGCAAAGCACGTCAACCCAAGCTTCCTCCTTGTGAAAAGGGACATCCTTTACACAGCCTCTAGCAGTGCCAAGAGCCCATAACTGTTTACTTTTCCTTTTAAAAGATATTTTCATTTATTCATTTGCAAGCAGAGAGAGAGAGAATATGGGTACTCCAGGGCCTCTTGCTACCACAAACTAACTCCAGATGCATGTGCCACTTTGTGCATCTGGCTTTACATGGGTACTGGGGAATTGAACCCAGGCCAACAGGCTTTATAAGCAAACACCTTTAACAGCTGAGCCATCTCCTAGCCAAAAATGTTCCCTTTTTTTTTTTTTCTGGCTTTACTTTTTAATTTTTTTATTTTACATTACTTATGACTTTTCCTCAGAAAGCTCATTACTTCTGAACACATATGTAGTCCAGTGAAGACATGCTGGACCAAGGTGGCAGGGCCACGGGGGGGGGTGTACATGTGCGTTTGTGTGTGGGGGGTGTGCACACACATGTGCACGCTCTGGTGCACGGTGTTGATGGCATTTGGACCGGGGTCCCAGACACTTCAGCTGCTGGCCTGCCCCTGCACAAGTGCAGCTTGCAGACGCTGTCATCTCAGTGCAGCAGAAGTGGGACCCTGGAGACAAGCCCCCCTCCACCAGGCAGGGTCCGTGAAAGTTGCTGTGGAATATCTGAGCCCGAATAAATGCCACCCACCAAGGGGTTCAAAAGGATTGAGGTCTGCCCATCCATTGGGTGGGCCATGACCCCTGAGCGTATTGCTGAGACAGAAACCAGGGTGCAGAGTGGCCCACAGTGAGCGCCGCTTGTGAGATAAAAGGAGCAGGTAGGGGACCTGCTGCTATGACAGGCACACCCCAAGGAGGGACCCTGGGGGTGATAGCATGTGCTGCCTCCAGAGAGGGCAATGAAGTTGGATAAGAGCTTCCAGGACAATTTAGCTTAAACTGGTGAATTTGGCCCCTGGGTACACCCGCTCCTCCCCAGTCAGGCTGAGCTCAGAGCCATGCAGGCTGGCACCTGGAGGGGACATGTTCCCCTGCACAGGGGAAGCAAGTTCACTCGCCTGGCCTACTGAATGTCCCCAGGGCCACCTTGTCCTCACTGACAAAATGGGATTTTTAAAAATTCTTTATTTTTATTTATTTATTTGAGAGAGGGGAAGAGAGAGAGAGAGAATGGGTGTATCAGGGCTTCCAGCCACTGCAAACGAACTCCAGACACATGCACCACCTGTGCATCTGGCTTACGTGGGACCTGGGGAATCAAACCAAGGTCCTTTAGCTTTGCAAGCAAGCACCTTAACCACTAAGCCATCTCTTCAACCCCAAAATGGGATTTTTCATGATCCTTTCTTGTCTGAAACCCCCTAATCCCAAATGCAATTTCTCTAACCATTACTAGAATTCTTACGGGTCTTTTTCTTTTCATAGGAATTATTTGTGCCTACCTTCACACCCTCCCCCCAACAAGCAGCGGGACTGGAAAGCTCGGCTTGCCTGTGTGTGTACGAGCTGAAGGACATTTCTGTGTTTGGGGTTTTTTCCAGTATGAAGTAATCTGCTGGGCTTCCAAGTGACTTATAAGTCAGCTGCCTGGGCTCAAGTGAGACCCTGCATCAAAAAACAAAGTGGGGGGCTGAAGAGATGGCTTAGCGGTTAAGCGCTTGCCTGTGAAGCCTAAGGACCCCGGTTCGAGGCTCGGTTCCCCAGGTCTCACGTTAGCCAGATGCACAGGGGGGCGCACACATCTGGAGTTCGTTTGCAGAGGCTGGAAGCCCTGACGCGCCCATTCTCTCTCTCTCCCTCTCTCTGTCTTTCTCTCTGTGTCTGTCACTCTCAAATTAATTAATTAATTAATTAATTAATTTAAAAAAACAAAGTGGGGGGCTAGAGAGATGGCTTAGCGGTTAAGCGCTTGCCTGTGAAGCCTAAGGACCTTGGTTCGAGGCTCAGTTCCCCAGGTCCCACATTAGCCAGATGCACAAGGGGGCGCACGCGTCTGGAGTTCGTTTGCAGAGGCTGGAAGCCCTGGCGTGCCCATTCTCTCTCTCTCCCTCTATCTGTCTTTCTCTCTGTATCTGTCGCTCTCAAATAAATAAATAAATAATTAAAAAAAAAAAACAAAGTGGGGGCTGGAGAGATGGCTTAGCAGTTAAGCGCTTGCCTGTGAAGCCTGTGGACCCCAGATCGAGGCTCGATTCCCCAGGACCCAAATTAGCCAGATGCACAAGGGGGCGCACGCGTCTGGAGTTCGTTTGCAGTGGCTGGAAGCCCTGGCGCGCCCATTCTCTCTCTCTCTCTCTCTCAAATAAATAAATAAAAATAAACAAAAAAAAAATTTTAAATCTCTTAAGAGTCCAACTTTAAAAAAAAAAAAACAAAGTGGGGAGGCTGGAGAGATGGCTTAGGTGTTAAGGTGCTTGCCTTCAAAGCCAGGTTCAACTCCCAAGGACCCACGTAAGCCAGCTACACAAAGTCACACATGTGCACAAGGTCATGCATGCACACAGGATGACACATGTGTGGAGTATGATTGCAGAGCTAGAGGCCTTGTTGTGCCAATTCTCTCTCTTTCTCTCTCTCTCTCTCTCTCTCTCTCTCTCTCACTGTCAGTCTCTCTCTTTAAAAAATAAGTAAGAATAAATAAATAAGGTCTGGAGAGATGACTTAGTGGTTAAGGTGCTTGCCTGTAAAGCCAAAGGACACAGGTTCAATTCCCCAGAACCCACGTAAGCCAGATGCCCAAGGTGACACGTGTCTGGAGTGTGTTTGCAGTGGCTAGATGCGCTGGCACATCCATTCTCTCTCTCTCCCTCTCTCTGCTTCCCCATCCTCAAATAAATAATTTTTTTAAGTTAAAAATAAATAAAATAAAAGAAGTAATCCTGCTGATGAAGGGGGAAGACAGAACATGCGTCTTTCAGAAGGAACCTGCAACACAGTTCTCAAACCCATGGTTTTACTGAAGCTAAGGATGCAAGAGACCACCTCTAGCATCCATCAGAGTCAATTAACAGACCCAGCAATTGTGCACCCAGGCACCACCGTGAATCCCCACATTAGCCATTTGTTATAAGTCGGGGCTTCACCCTAGACGTGAGGCCTTCGTAAGTGTAAGCTACTATATCAAAGTTGTGAGAATACTGCATTTCACACTGGAAAGTGCACTCAAATTCATTTGACACTCCAGCCATCCTGTCGCAGGCAGAGGTCTCGGGGAACGCAGTGTGGGGTGGGGTGGGGTGCACACACATGGGTGAGTGCGCATCAGCCCTCTCCGCTGGTGAGGACTCTGGATGGACTCCTAACGTTGAGATGGCTGAGATGGGGGCAGAGGAAAAACATCGGGGATATGATCAGAAATGAGTGCGGACCCTCAGGGACTCGGACTCAGAAAGAAAGCGACAGAGAGAGAGAGATCACAGACTCTTGAACGGAGCATCCCTGCGTCCCTTTGTAAATGAGTAGCACTTTGCACATGCAAAAGTAAAAACGTTCCTCCCAACACTACTTTAATAGCAAGAAACTGGAATCAGGGACTATTCTAGTAGCCGAATGAACAATTAACACTCTGCAGTGAATCCATCATGCAACAGACACAGCGGGTAAGGGGCCTGTCATCTGTCTGCAAAGCGGCCACTGAAGGGTCAAGCGTCCACCTCTCACCCCTGACCGCTGGGCACCGAGCTCTCCCCGCCCCCGAGACCCAAGGGTCCCATGTATAGGAGGGTCTTTAGGGGTGCTGTGATGGGCTAGGTTTCCTGGTGGCAGGGGTGAGGACAAAGGGGGTAGAAACAGGAGACCAGCCGCTGCTGCAGCCACCTTCCACCTCAGAAGGCTCCTGTATGCAAAACCACACACGACTTCTAGAGTGCACCCACACAAGAGCACACTACTTCTAGAGCACACACACGCACACACACACTGAATGCTCTAGCCCTGCACTTGAAGCCGTTTGGATTCCGTTCCTCATCTGCAAAATGAGGAGTTGCACAGCCCACCTGGTGTCAGAAGGGTCCCAAACAGTTCAAGCTGCAGGCTGTGCCTGAAGAGTCCCAGGTGAGGGTCTCAGGATGGGGTCGGGGGCCAATATTTGCATTGTGTGCCTAGGGATTGAAAGCTTGTGACCTTTGGCAAGCATACCAACTGTGGTTATTTTTACTTGAGTTCCAATACATAAACAGCGTAGCATGTATGTATAATATTTATCCATTACATATACAGAAACGGAATCCCTTGACACAGTGAGCCTGTAAGTCACACCTTCATCTTGAAAATGTGAGAAGCTGGGAGCGTAGCATTGCATTAAATACTACAAGATGTGTCACGTCGCCTGAGTTTGGCAGGTGCTGACCTCTTATGGGGAGGGTCTAGATCTTGGACTGCAGATAAACTAAAAGATGTCACAAAGGCCAGGTGTGGTGGCGTGTGCCTTTAATCCCAGCTCTCAGGAGGCAAAGGTAGGAGGATTGCTGTGAGTTTGAGGCCAGCCTGATGCTACATAATGAATTCCAGGTCGGTTGGGACTAAAACAAGACCCTACCTCAAGAAAAAAAAAAAAAAAGTCACGAAAGTGTTATGGCTTTAACTGCCAAACCCAAGGTCATTGGACTGGACCCTATTCCTGATGTTTCCACTGATGGAATGATGCCAGCATACCTATCTTTATCTTACTGTCATTGGTCGTCAACCCACACACACCATATGAGAATATTTCTCCTTTGTTAGCAGTTCCAGTCACTACTGACTTAAGAGAGAGCTGGGCTGCAGCTCGGTGGTGGAGCTCCTGCCTGGCATGCTCAAAGCCCTGGGTTCAAACCATATCATCACTACAAAAAGGAAGGGAGGGAGGGAGGGAGGAAAGAAGGAAGGAAGGAAGAAGGGAAAGAGAAAGAAAGAAAGAAAAATTCAGACTTGTCCACATGTTGCTGGCACAGAAAGTGGTATTAAACAGGGTATTTACCCCATGAATTAACTCCTTTTGCTTAAATTTCTAATACATCTATATATTTAGAGAGACACGGGTCTTCACTCTAGCCCAGCTGGACCTGGAATTCACTCTCCAGTCCAGGCTACTCTCAAACTCATAGCGAACCTCCTCCCTCTGCCTCTTGAGTGCTGGGATTAAAAGCTGAGACACCGTTCTCCTCAGCGGTAAAGAAAAACGAAGTTATGAAATTTGCAGAAAAATGAATGGACCTGGAAAGGATTATACTAAGTGAGGTAACCCAGGCCCAGAAAGCCAAGCACCACATGTTCTCCCTCATATGTGGATCCTAGCTACAGATGATTGGGCTTCTGTGTGAGAATGAAAATACTTAGTAGCAGAGGCCAGTAAGTTAAAAAGGAGACATAAAGGGAAGAGAAAGGAAGGGAAGAGGGTACTTAATAGGTTGATATTGTATATATGTAAGTACAATGATTGAGATGGGGAGGTAATATGATGGAGAATGGAATTTCAAAGGGGAAAGTGTGGGGGGGAGGGAGGGAATTACCATGGGATTTTTTTTTTTTATAATCATTGGAAATGCTAATAAAAAAAAAAAAAAGCTGAGCCACCGCCTGGCTCTGCTGTCTTCTCGCACAGTTTACCCATCCTGATGTATCGGTAGGCATAAATGTGAGTGCAGGTCAGGTGGTCTTCACTAACATACAAGGCTGTGTTGCTTTCACTTAAAGTACCTTATAGGATCGCCTTTCCTGGTCCTGTGGCCCTGCCTGGTGTCTTGTAGTGACCACAAGCCTCAAGTGGCTATTGGAATGTCAACTGCTACAAAGGAAATAAAAGGAAGTCAAATGTTAAATGAGTTCCTCAGAACCCTCGCAGGTACACAGTGGTGTGGGGCGTTAGCACCAGCCTGACGGCACAGCTGCTGTGGAGCTTCCACCTCATCCCCATCTAGCCACACTGACAAGGGAGTGAAGTCTAAATAATTGTGGAATGAATGACAAAAAGAATCAGTCCCAAACCGCACACGCCTTTAATCCCAGCACCCAGGAGGCAGAGGTAGGAGGATCGCCATGAGCTCGAGGCCACCCTGAGACTACATGGTGAATCCCAGGTCAGCCTGAGTTAGAGTGAAGCCCTACCTCAAAAACAAAACAAAACAAAACAAAAAAGAATCAGTCCCAACTAACCTACTTTTTGTTGTTTTGTTTTGTTTTTTGAGGTAGTGTCTCACTCTAGCCCAGGATGACCTGAAATTCAGTATGTAGTCTCAGGCTGAACTGAAACTCATGACAATCCTCCTACCTCTGCCTCCTGAGTACTGGGATTAAAGGCATGTGCTGCCATGCCCTGCTTGCCCTACTAATTCTTAAGACATGAATCAGAAATGAAAGATGGAATCTGTTCTGACCCCAAACCATGATTTGACACACTGGAACTGGTCCGTTACTCAGCAAGACAGTTAAGGAAAACAGCATACATTTGAGTCATGTGCTAACTAGAGATATAACGGATGGTTTAATTCCTGGCAAATTTGATGTATTTTTTTTCTCCAAATGAATTATCTAAATACTGTGTCCCCAGTATTCAAAGCTGAGTAGATGATCTATGTCCCCAATGCAGATGATCTATGTGGTAAGCTTTCCAGGAAATTGATTTTTTTTCCCCTCCCAATGTTAGTATCAGATTCTAGGTTATTTCTGGGAGGGGAGGGGGAGATTTTCCTGTTTTAAAAGCTTTTTGTTCTTAAAAAACAATTATGCAAGCATTATGGCATACTGTTTCAAAACGGAAACCGGAAACTTCCGGTAGTAAATCTTACACCCAAGAAGAATCGTGAAGGAAAGGGTGGTTGAAATGGATCCAGCTATTTGAAGGATTACAATAAATACACCTTCACACTGGCTCTACAATTTACTGCCTACATGAACAAAACAGGGACAAAAAGAGCCGGCAGAGGCAAGCTCCGCTCTTCACTCTGTCTCGTCCCTAAACAGGATTGGAGCGCAGCCCCCCCCCCCCCATTGACACATACACGAGTCGTTCCCGTCCCCCAGGAGAACGTCCTCATTCCCGGCCCCTTGGCAGTCAGCACCCAGAGAAAGGTGACCGAAGTGACAACTAGACAGACACCCCAAATCGCAAGATGGTTTCCAGGCGTTCGTTTTCTGGAGAAGGCCTTTGCCTTCTAACGGAAAAATAACATTTCTCCCCCAGAGTCCCTCCAAAAGCGAGGTTCCAAATGGACTGATTACGTGGAGGACGGACTGACAAAGCCCGGCTCTGATCTGCTTAACAACACATGGGACACTTTGCAGCTGGGTTCAAGGAAGAAATCAATCCAGAAAATGAATTTTCATTCCACTGAATTTTTATTAAATGCAAGTTCACCCCCCTTAATTGCTTGACTTAATTCTGAATTAAAATGTAAATCTTTTAAAAGGGGCGTTACTCAACGGAATTCACGTCTGGGCGGGAAAATAAAAGCATAGGATAGCCTGCCCAGGACGACCTGGGAGGAGCCGGGCCACCTCCACTTCTACTACAGTCTGGGGTCCTTTCTGCCTGGGAAAATCGATCTAAACGACCCTATGGCTGCGACCCAATCCTAGGTCACACCTTGCTCTCCAAACCGTCCCCTCCCGCCCACGTCTATTTATTTAACCAAAACCGTGAAATAAGCCGAAACTCAGAAAGAAAAAAAGAAAAGATACTCGACTGTCTCCCCACGTGGGCACCAAAAGCTGGGGAAACTAGGTCCCACTTTTGCAGCTATTTAACAAGAACTCGGAGCAGCTGTCGTTTCTTCCCCTTATTTTGGGGGTGCTCGGTTTTCCGGGACCTTCCGCACCCCGGCCCATTTAGCTCAAGTGCCTCGCAGGATAGTTCCTTCCTGCAAGAGCCGTCCCCGGGCAGGCGCGCGCGGGGAGCAGCGCCCCTCGACGGCCGGGGCAGGAAGCGCCCTTCCCTCGCGCCAGACAATGGCTTTCCGCCCGCACGACGACGTTGGGGGGCAAAAAGCCGGCGAGCCGGGCCGGACCGGCGGGACGACAGGACCCACTCCAGCGGGCACAGGGGTACGTCTCCCTGCATGCATGCATGCGTGCGTGCGTGCGTACGTGCGTGCGTGCGTGCGTGCCGAGCCAATCCACCCAGCCCCGCGGTCCGGGAGCCGGCCAGGCCCTGCAGCCGCCGCCGCCGCCGAACAATGCGCGCCCCGCCCCGCGCGCCCCGCGCTCCCATTGGCCGGGCCTCGGCGGCGGCGCGCGTGCGCGGGGCGGGGCGCGCGGGGCGGGGGCGGCGCTTTGTGTGCGGCGGCGGCGGCGGGGCGCGGGGGCGCGGGCGGGCCGCGGGCGGGAGGGCGGCGGCGGCGGCATGGAGGAGCTGAGCAGCGTGGGCGAGCAGGTCTTCGCCGCCGAGTGCATCCTGAGCAAGCGGCTCCGCAAGGTGCGTGCGCCCCGGCCTGCCCGGACCCCCGCGCGCCCCGCCGCGCCGCGCCTCACCGCCCGCTCTTCTCTCCCGCAGGGCAAGCTGGAGTACCTGGTCAAGTGGCGCGGCTGGTCCTCCAAGTGAGTCCCCGCCCCGCGCGCGCGGCCCGGCCGCCCGGTCCCCTTCCCGCCCCGCGCGCGCGAGCGGGACCGCCCCGGGGCCTCGGGGACCCCTCGGCCGCGCCATCGCGGGCTCGCTCGGGCGGGAAGTTCGCGGGCTCTCGGGGCGCCCCGGCCCTGCCCGCCGCTGCCCTTTGTTTACGAGCCCACGGCGAGCGGGCCGGGCGTTCTCCCACCCGCGTCTACTCCGGCCCGTCGCGCTCTCCGGCCGCCCATTTGTTGCTGGCGCCCCCCGCCCGTCCCGGCCGCGGCAGGCAGGCCGGCAGGCGCGGGACGCGAGCCCCCTCCCCTGGCCCATATTTACCCCGCTGTAACCTGAGCTTCCCATTGATAGAAGGAGGGAGGTTGGTTTTCTTTTTAAGGGGGAGAGGAGAGGGCCTGGCCCTCCTCCTCGGTTGTTGCTCCGCACCCCCTTTTCTTCCTCGGTCCCACCCATCCTCCTCCAGCTCCCCCAAACCCCGGTGCCCGGGCCCGCGCTCGCCAGGGTGCCCGCCACATTGTTTGGAGTCGGTGGCTGCCGTCTGCGCTCCCCCTCGGCTGCCCCTCCTCCCCTGCATCCCGGACCGGCCTTCCCTTCCCTCTCTGGCTCCCGGCCAGGCTCGGGGGATTCCCTCTCAGCGGCTGGCTGTGCCTTGTATTGGGATTTGCTTTCCTCCCGGGCGCAGACTGAGAGTCCTCTTGTGGCCTCTTGTAATTGGGGGCTTGAGGTGGCAGTGTCCCTGTGGGTTTGAGGTTACAGTGCCGGTTTCAAGGGACGCTGGGATCTCTGGGTTAAGAACTTAGAGCACTGCTGCTCCAAGGGACCCTTGCCCGCAACAGGTCTGTCTGGGGGAGCCAGCAAGGCTGGCTCACTTGGCTTCTGTGTCACCCGCCTTGTTCTTTGCTTTTCCAGACATAACAGCTGGGAGCCAGAAGAGAACATCCTGGACCCCAGGCTGCTCCTGGCCTTCCAGAAGAAGTGAGAAAGTTAACAGCACGCACGGGGTGGGAGGAGTTGGAGGGATGGGCTGGTGGCACAGTGCCCTTGGTAGGGGCGGGGCCCTGTGGTGTGAGGTCCCCCGTCATCCATCTCCTAAGTGTATGCGACTTTGGTCCTTCTAAAAGTTCTTATTTTCCTTGGCTTTTTCTGAGGGGCAACTTGTGCACAGTATAAAGTGATGCCTATAATGTCCAGAGTCACAACATGCTTCTTGCTTTGAGCTGCAGAACAGTATGGAGGGCGCCAGGCCCAGCCTGGATTTGTCTGTAGTTCTGGGTATCATTTCTTCATTAGTTGGGGAGCTGTGAGGTGTTGTAGGGAGAAAAGGCAGAGAGGCAGCATGAGGGACACACGGCTGAGCGCACACCTTCTTGCTATGGGAGCTGGCCCCGTGGGTAGAGAGGTGGATGGGTGCAGTACGCAAACGCTGTCCCAGTCGGACCCGGTCCGGCAGTCTTGTTTTCTGGTAGCCCCGCTGCATTCAGTTTCTTGCTGTAGCGCGACATCTTGCAGTTCCCTGGGAGGATGTTTTGGCAGGGTGAGAATCAAAACAGTGTTTGTGCTTGCTCCAGTTCCTTTGGGAAACTCTTATAACAACAACCTCATTACCTTTTGTTTCGTTGATAACTTGGTCCTGTAAGGTGACTTAGCACACTTTGGAAGCTGGTGTTTTGTGTTTTTGTTTTTTCAAAGTCAAGGTTGCATCCTTAGGCATGATGCTCTGACACATCTAGTCCCAGCTAGAGGTGAGAGGATCACTTGAGCTGAGCAGCTACAACCTAGCAGCAGAATGGGGCCTGATGGTCCTGGAACTGGGACTGGGGCTCAGTGGGTGGAGTACTTGCCCTGGTTTCCATCCCCAGCACTGCAAAACAAGACATTTTCCAGACTGTGGAGAGACTGTGTGTCCTTGACCTAGCTTTGGTTAGAGCCAAAATACGTAACGCAGACCACTGCGGCATGGCCTGGGTCGTCACGGTTGGAAGAAGAGCAGAAAAACGCACATTCTGCCTCTTTCCATCCACCAGAAACACATCCCTCTGGACTGCTGGAGGAGCTGGTGGTTCATTGGTCAGGGAGGGACCTCTGCATGTAAGGGATGCCACATTCACAGCATGATGGCACCAGTTGACATGTCAGCAGAGGAGATCACGAGATAACCCCATGTCATCGAGGAGGTTGTGAGTTGAGGCCCAAAGCTGCTTTGCTAATCAAGTTGTTTATGAGATTGCTTTACATGCCCCCAAAAGGAGGTGTTTAGCCTGCTTAAACTAGTGGAAATCTCCAGGGGTGGCCTGAAATCCAGGCTTCCTTGAGCGGTCAACAGTGCTTCCTCACTCCAGAAGTACAGAGTCTGAATCCTGGCTTCTGGCGACCTGGGGACTCCTGCTGCTTTTAGAGCACAGTTCAGGAGGGACTAATGAGAAGCCGGGGATAGGGATGACATGGTTAGCCAGGCTGGCTCTGGGAATCCTGTGGACTGCGGGTGGGCTTCCCGTGCCAGTGCCGAAGGGTGGTCCCGGTGGGTTCTGTTCCCTGTGAGGGGAGGCAGTCTGTGAAGGCTGCTGTTGGATTTCTGCTGGTTCTTGAACATGTAGTAGAAAGGGCTTATGGCAAAAAAAAGTGGGGGGGGGGCTTATGAGGAAGCTGGGCCAGGCAAGGTGACGCACACCTTTCATCCCAGCTGAGGTAGGAAGGTTACTGAGATTCCAGGCCAGCCTGAGACTACATAGTGAATTCCAGGCCAGCCTGGGATAAAGTGAGACCCTACCTCAACAAAAACCCAAAAAAAAGAGAGAGAGAGAGAAAGAAAGCAGGAAGTGTGTCTTTCCCAGTTTTGTTCTCCTGTCTTTGGCCAAATGTAAGTGGAATGAGATGGCTGTAAAGTTCACACTCACCCTACACCCTACAGACTACCCACCACTGACTGCACACCAGACTATACACACCACAGACTGCACACTACAGACTACGCACCACAGACTGCACACCATAGACTATACACACCACAGACTATAAGCCTCTGCTCTGGATATTGGATCAGTGGGATTCATTTTTGCTGTAAGCTTGATGATAAACTACCTGAGGTTGGACAGCAGAGACACCCTGTGGGAGTTTGAGTTGGGTTTGCTAAAGCTGATTTGTACAGTACAGGGGCCCTCCATGCTAGGCTTCTGCATGCTGACTGATACCTTGTGTTCAGGGAACACGAGAAGGAGGTGCAAAACCGGAAGAGAGGCAAGAGGCCAAGGGGCAGGCCCAGGAAGCACACAGTGATGTCGTCCTGCAGCCGCCGCTCCAAGCTCAAGGTGGGTGGCCACAAGCTTTCTGAGCTGTCCTTACTGACTGCTTGCCCTGTACACTGCTCTGGGCCAGAGGCTCTTCCGGCAGGAGTCCTCTGGCACAATGAACCTTCTTGGGCGCTACCTGTGCAGGCCTCTGCCAGTGGAGGGCACCAGCAAGCGACAGAACCCCTGCTCCTCCTCCCAGGCCTGGGGCCTTCTCAGGGGCTTCCTGTTTCATTCCCGTCCATTCTGCACTCCTGTCTACTGGACAGGAGCATCGGGCTTAGGGGCTGAGCAGGGCTCCCTCTCACCCCGGGGCTCATCATCAGGGAAGCCAGCCTACAGCTTTGTTGCAGAGATAAGAGCCAGTAGGGGAGCTGATATGGCCCAGGATACTGGGCCACCCCAGGCCCACTCTGAATGCACCATAAATGAAGGTAGCTGGTTATAGACTGGCCAGGTAAAGAGAGGTGCAGAGGCTTGCTGGGACCTTCTTGCCACCGCCCCCTGTGACAGACCAGAGGCAGAATGGGGAAGGAAGGGGTTCTGGTCTTAGGCTCAGGTGTTCCTTTGTTTTCCCAGCACTCCTCAGCCCCGGTGTGCTGTGGCCATGGCTTCACTATTGTCCTTTCTGGCAGGATAGTGTGTCACAGAGGTCCTGTTTCCTGTAGAAAGGCAGTTCTGTGGGTTGGTGAGGCTGGGTTGCTGCTGAAGAGGCCTGGAAACCTCCAGGTTTGAAGGGATCAGCCCTTGTCTGAGTTTGGAGTGCAGTGGCGCCATCTCTCTTAAGGCTTGGAAGGTTCTGAGGAGTTGGCTTTAGGGTGGGAAACGAAAGAACTTCTTGGCTGCAGTGGCAAGGCTCTGCTTTGCATCACTGGACCTTTAACCCTGTAAGGCAGATGACCATGTTCATCTGGACACAGCCATCTTCTCCAGCTGTCTGCCAGGCAGGCTGCAGCTAACCCGACGTCCCACTGTCACCCACGTCACTCACTTCGCTTGACAAGCTGCCTGGGTGTTTTGTTGGTTTCTGTTTTTCCTGTTCGACATCAGTTTCACACTCCGCAGAGCCTGGGCTCTGTCACCCTTTCTGGGACAGCATGGCCAGCAGCTGCTTCCCCCCGGGCCGCTGGGGTGTGGACACACCTGGGCAGAGCACAGGGCTTAGTCCAGGCAGCAGAGGTTAACCCCCTTCGCCCATTATCTTTTTAGGAACCAGATGCTCCCTCCAAGTCCAAATCCAGCAGTTCCTCCTCTTCCTCCACATCTTCCTCCTCTTCCTCGGATGAAGACGATGACAGCGACCTGGATGCCAAGAGAGGTCCCCGGGGCCGTGAGACCCACCCAGTGCCTCAGAAGAAGGCCCAAATTCTAGTGGCCAAGCCGGAGCTGAAGGACCCTATCCGCAAGAAACGAGGACGTAAGCCCCTGCCCCCGGAACAGAAGGCCGCGCGGAGACCTGTGAGCCTGGCCAAGGTGCTGAAAACCACCCGGAAGGACCTAGGAGCTCCCAGCAAGCTGCCCCCTCCACTCAGCGCCCCTGTGGCAGGTCTGGCAGCCCTGAAGGCCCATGCCAAAGAGGCTTGCAGTGGTCCCAGCACTATGGCGACCCCAGAGAGCCTGGCCAGCCTCATGAAGGGCATGGCCAGCAGCCCCAGCCGTGGTGGCATCAGCTGGCAGAGCTCCATTGTACACTACATGAACCGCATGAGCCAGAGTCAGGCCCAGGCTGCCAGCAGACTGGCACTCAAGGCACAAGCTGCCAGTAAGTGCAGCCTTGGGCTTGACCTAAAAGTGAGGACGCAGAAAGGGGAGTTGAGCCCCCCAGGAAGCAAAGTCCCGAAGGTTCCGGGCAGTGGGGCTTCTGAGCAGAAAGGGAGCAGCGCAGGGGGAGGGCCTCACAGCCACGGTGGGAGCAAGGTATCTGCCGGGGTTCCAGGCTCCCAACTGACCCCCACCCAGGAACTCAGCCTGCAGGTCTTGGACTTACAGAGCGTCAAAAATGGCGTGCCTGGCGTGGGCCTGCTTGCCCGCCATGCCACAGCCACCAAGGCCCTCCCTGCCTCTCACCCAACCACAGGCAAGGGCACTGGAGGTGGCTCCACGGGTGTGAGTGGGATCAGTGTACCCACTGACACCAGCAAAGGTGAGAAGGTGGCCTCCAAGACGGCAGCTCTGCCCACTCCTTTGGGCAAAAGGGACAGTGTCAAAGGTATTGCTGTCCCCAGTGGGCAGGAGGGCCACGCGGTGCCTGGAGAAGGCCGCAAGGCACCAGCACTGTCTGAGATGAGCACGGGGGAGGAGAGCAGCAGCTCCGATTCGGACCCTGACTCGTCCTCACTGCCTAGTGCTGGGCAGAACCTATCGGTGTCTGTGCAGACCAGCCAGGACTGGAAACCCACCCGAAGCCTCATTGAGCACGTCTTTGTCACTGACGTCACAGCCAATCTCATCACCGTCACTGTGAAGGAGTCGCCCACCAGTGTAGGCTTCTTCAACCTGAGACATTACTAGGGACGCTGCCTGACTTAGAGCAGCCTTCCAGTCTCTGGCTTTGTGTTCACGTCTGACCCAGGAGGCCAGCTCTGCTCTGTGCTGAGACTTAAGGCAGAATCTGCCTTCCCTGCCTGGGGGCTGGCTTCCCTGGTGAACCTACCTCTCTGGGCCCCCACTTTGCTCTCCTGTCATCTCAGGAAATCTGGGTGGCCACTATGTCCCAATACCCTCTCCCACCTTGGACAGAGCATTTCTCCTCAGCAGGTGATCCTCCCTGGCCTAGTGAGACCCTCCCCTTCCTTAGCCCTGCTCTCGCTGTCAGAGGCAGGGTCTGGTGCAGTTGATGTCCCTCGCAAGCCGCTCTGCCTGGCTCGTGGTAAGGTGGATCCTCTCGTTGGCAACTGAGCTGGATGTCTCCAGCAGAGCAGTTCTGCCGCGGCCTGTCAGCCAGGATATGACGGTCTCATCCCAGCACTCGGGGTATGCTGAGGCACCACCATGTTTGGGTGCAGGGGAGTCATAGCTCTGTTTATCTTCCCTGCAGGCTTGAGTCACAGTGAGAAATGAGTCTTAAACCCAGACCTGCACCACTGATCAGGTGGTCAGCTCAGGGCCATCTAGGGTATGCCCTAGTTCTGAGAGCTGAAGCTGCTGGGCCTGAGGGAAAGGTGGACACTGTAGGCCAGAGACAGCCCCAGCTGGGGAAGAGCTTGCAGCCCTGGACCAGCAAGCCTTTCCACTAGCTAGAAAATCTGGTAACGGTGGCCCAGTCGTATTCAGGGGCCCGTGAGCTGTGCTCCAGCCCTAGTGTAGGGGTGCAGGCCCACCACAGCCCCCTTGGTGCAGGGTCCTTCCTGGTGGCTTGGCCCATTCTTTGGGTGCCATTTTCCCTGACAATCCTCCCCTTTGTTTAGGGGTTCCATGTTCCCCTTCCCATCTGAGAAGCAATATCTCTGTACCGCTTGGGATGTGGGAGAGTGAGCAGCTCACCTGTCAGGGCCAAGAAAGGCCAAAGAGCTTGACCCTGATCCTGACTTTGGCCCCTCCTGGCCTTGGAAGACAAGTTCTGAGCTGTCTGTATGCCTGTGTGCCCATCAAGGTGGCCAAAGTCTTCAAACTGCCTTGTCAGGTTGCTGGCCAGTGTCAAGATGTCTGTGGACATGGGCCTAGGGCAGGGTGGTGGCAGTGACAGGAGCCTGTGATGCCAAAAAGTGGGGGCACTGTGAAGCCTTTGTTTCTGCTTCCACTCACGGGTGGTGCGCTGGCAAGTGGGGGTGGGGCTCCCTCAGTTGTCTTGCAGGGGAGAAGCTGCCCTTTCCAAAACCACCCTGGACTGAGTGGGCTTCCCAGTCCCTCACCCCTCACACACCAAATAGGAAGAGATGGCCTTTTGTAGCCAAACTGACCTCAACTGTGCCTTTGGGGACAGGCCCACGTCCACAGCTGCCGAGGCTGACCACGTGTAGTCTGCTGTGTCTGGCATGCAAGGGAACAGTGCCCACCGTGCAGGCCGGAAGGCTGGGAAGCAAGTAGCCAGGAGGAAGAATCACCTGCTGGCTCTGTTCACCCTGGCCTTCCATCGTCTCCAAGTTCTGCAGTTTACGCAGAGCACTGCTATCAGAAACTCCTGCAAACCCCTTGGGTGCCCTTGGGGTCCCATGAGCTATTGGAGAAGTGAGTGTGTCCCTAAGTGTTTGGTTTGACCAGCCTATTCTCAGCTGCCAGGTCTCCAAACCAAAATTTGGTGCCTTTATTTCTTACCAGCTTATTTCAATCCCAAAGTTGAAACCCACAAATCCCTTCCTCCCGGCCGCTTTGCCTTGTACGGTGTGTCTGCCTCTGCCTCCTGCGCTCTGACCCCGCGGCTTATGTTACAGAGAGCGGGCGAGCCAGCGAGTGCACAGGCGCAAGAACCTTGCTGGAGCGCTCTGCCACGTGCTCCCAGCTGGTTGTCTCATGTTTACCAATAAATAAAAGTAGTCCTTTTATATTTTTATTTGCTGCTATTTATATGTGTGTGTGGAGCTAGGCATAAATTACACTCATCTAAGACTCATTCCTTTATTCCTAAAGGTCCCAGGTGAACTGCCACAGTGGATATCTTGCCTCTACCTTTCTGTTTTTATTTGAGACAGGGTCTCCAGTCAAGAACCTGGAACTCATGGCAATCCTTCTGCCTCAGTCCCCCCAAATGATGGGATTATAGATTGAGACGCCACTCACATCTTCGTCCTTTTGTATACTTCTGTATTAGGTAGAAAGTGGCCAGACTGTCCTTTTCCTAGAGGTCTTGGCATATTTTTATATGTATATTTGGTACCAAAAAGAGTGTTCCTTGTATGGGTTATACCCGGGATGCTGACAGGACTGGAATGATCTGGGTCTGGAGTTTCATCAGGAGAAAATGGACTCTGAACCAGTGCCAGTCACTGGCTTGATTTGAGTTTTGTAATTTTAAAAAGCACAGCCGTTCTAGTAGGCCGCTTTGACGGCTTTAAAGTATAGCTGTTTGCTTTTGTAGAGAGCGAGCCAGCAAAGATGGGTATGTTACTACCCTGGAAAATTTTGGGAATCTTTGTCGAAACGAGACAACAGCCGAGTTTGCCCACCAAACTCCTCCCCTACTTATTTGGAACCCGCCAGCCTGGGGAAATGGCTGCGCCAGGAAACCCAGCAAGGTTTGGGATGGAAGGGCTTGGCATAGGGCAAGGGCAGTGCCTGGACGGCTGCACTGTTACCCAAATGCATCTCAGCTCTAGGCAGGGGTGTCTAGTTTTAAAAAATAAGTAATACCAACATAGTTTATGGGGCTTTTTAGACTGATGTTAATTTATTTTTCATGGGAAAAACATGAGTAAATGGCATCGGGAGATTATTGTCTTTTTGTTAACCTAGTATCAATAAATATTTTTTTAAACTTTTGAACTGGTGTACGTCATAAATAACTCATGGAAACGAGATGCTTTCCACTCACTGTCTCCACAAAACAGCCATCTGGACATGGGAGGAATAATGGTGGCATGAGGGGAAAGTTTGGGAAAGGTTTCGCCACTTGCATGGGGTGCAGAAAAAGGCTTTTTTGGAAGATGAGGCTATCTATCACTTTAAGGGCAAATTCCCGCAGCAATGGTTCATGTGGCGCGTAGGGCAGTGTGTGGAGTTTGTCGTGTGGGGAGGGTACTACAGCCTCTAGCAGGCAGAGCCCAAGGGTGCTTCAGAACCCTGTAGAACACGACTGGCCATGCAGAAGCCCTTCCTGAGATGTCAGTAGCGCTAAGTCTGAGAAGCCATGACGATAATAAACTTACCTAGGTGAGGAGGGATGCTACAGGCCTCCAGCAGGTAGACTGCTGTGGCCCACGGTCGACAGCTTCAAGACATTTCCCTCCTAGAAGTGCATCAAAGAGAAACAAAGTTCTTGGACTTGGGACACAGCTATGACGTTCCAGGGAGTCCATGAAGCCTTTTAGCCAGTGGCTACCGCCACTCCTAACCCAAGGCTCTTGGGAGACGGAAGATGTGCTTGTCGCCTTCCCTGGTCCTTTGGAGTCCCATTATTACCCTCAGTGTGAATTTATTCATAAACTGTCGCCTCCTAGGAGGATGGAGGTCCCCTTGAAATGAAGACAACTTGGACCTATGTGTCTTCTGGTCAAAAGGCTGGTTGAGAAGGCCTGGCTGTTCAGGTTCCAAAGGGGTCCCCATTGCTGACAGAAACAAACCCCACCCACTGCTCAGCTCCACAAAGGGCTGTTCGTGTGGAGCCCTGTTCTTGTAAAGCACGCTGCTGGTGGGTTCTGTTCCACTTGAAGCCTTTTTGTTTTGGAGGAGGTGGACAGAGGACATCCCAGCTGGGTTGTCCTTGGCTTTCCAAGCAACAGAAGAGATCTAGTACTGCCCCGTAGGAACAAGCCAAGGGGTCTGGAGCAGGTGCTGGCTGGCTGGACAGCAAGACTCTTAGGAACTCAGGCCATCATGGTGGCCCGGTGTGGGGGACGGCGCTGGCCCACACGGATCTCTATTAAACTGATCACTGAATTTGCCCAGAAGAATGGACTGGGCTTGCCAGGGACCCAATCCAGCCCAAGGCCAAACCTAGGGCACCTGGCATCGTTGGTCAGCTGGACTCAGAGGACTGGAATCCAGACAGCTGGACCCCTCCTTCTTCTCGTTCACCCTCAAGAAGGACACAGAAAGGGAACCCCGAGTAGCCTTTGAGATTGGGGTGGGAGGGTCGCTTAGAGAGACCCAGAGTGGGGAGAGGTGGTACCTGGGACAGGGGCTGAGGCCTTCGCCTCTAGAGGGCGCGCGCGTCCCACGGAGTTTGGGCCACGGAGCTTTGGCTGCTGGGGACAGTCTCCACCCTGGCTCCAGGCTATCGCGAAGACTACTGCCTTGTCTGTGACCCCGCGGCTCCCACAACCTCCAGTTGTCTAGGTCTTTGAACAGAAAGAGGACCAAGTCCAGACTCCAACGTACCGTTTCTCACCAGGGTTAGCCGTCTAGTGGCACGGACAACCTCCGAGCTCTCCCCCGCCCTCATCCTGCCGAGTCCAGCCGCCTCTGAGCCCTGGAGGGCTATTTGGCGAGAGGAGGAACGCCGAGGAGGCTCCCCGCAGAGAGCTGGGGCAGGCTTGCCCAGCGCCAGGCCTCCGCCACCCATGCGCTGCGAGAGAGCATCGAAAGTACAGAAAACGGTCCCCATCCGATACCCGGCGAAGAGCCATAAATATTCCATTCCACTGGTGTTTGTGTTGGCCCAGCTCAGGCAGCGACTGCACCACCAGGCCTGCCCGGAGGACTCAGGGGAACCCGCCTGGGCTGCGGGCGGCACTGTGGCCAGGGGCCCCCACTCCAGGTCTCCTCTCCCCAGGGGGAATCTGCCTGGAAAATAGAAATCCATAGAAGGAGCTCCCCGGGGCCAAAACAAGGTTGGTGGTGGCCGGCGAAGGGGGAAAATCGGGCAGCGTCTGCTCCCGTCCCGTCTCTCTAAATACAACCCATGCCCAGGATGCGACGCTGGGGGCTGGGGTTGCAGTTAGGCGCGACAGGGAACCTGCCGCAGGAATAACTGCCCATGGGATGCAGTCTGGCCACCTTCGCGGCTTTCTTAGCGCCACTGTCCCTTGCCTGCCCAGCCAAAAGCACACCCATCCCCGGATGCAGCAGGTCAGCCTCGAGAAATGGATCTTGGACCTCCTGTTGCTTGAGACCCTGTTCCCCATGAACAGGCTGCTCTGCTCGGGACCGAAGGATACTACACAGGGTGACCCTCTGCCGGGACCTCAGGCATCGGCCAGCTCCCTGCATCCCAGGGCCTCCCTTACAGGTTACGGGTTGGAGGCACGGAAGGCTGTCCTCCGTCTGGCCACTAAAGCAAAACAAGTGCCCGTGCTCACACCCCTTCCCTTCGGCTGTACGGGTGCGCCCATTTTGCGGCTTCTTAGCACCCTGCGACGTCTGGCAGGGACTGTGGAGGTGGACGGGGGTGCCCCGCAATGGCCTTTTTGGCGATCTGGAGAGTGGCTGTCCTCGTCAAGCTCACGACCCCGCCCCCACTGCTGAGAAATCCACAGTTCAAGGGGCGAGAACACACGTCACCAGCGCAAACCTCTGTTCTCCCTGGACCGCCTTTCGCCCAGACTTCGGGTGGGTATTTACCCCTCGAGAAGACCAGGGGCTGAGAGGCCATGGGGGCTGGAGGTGGGGGTGCTGCGCGGCTCCGGGTTCACTAATCACATCAGCCCGCTCCGCGCCGGCTCCGAGCAGGCAGTTGCCTAGCAATACCCGCGAATTCAATTCTTCAATCAATAGGCGGAGGCTCTGCATTTCGGGGAGCGCTGGTGAGGCTGTGTGGGTTTGGGGCACAGATCCCACGACAGCATGGGGGAATCAAGCCAGGAAGATCGGAGCGCATCTGCATGTCAGAGACCAGCGAAATGTGGCCTGAGGAGGTGGCCCGCTGGGGGAGGGTGATGCCACCCCCCATCAGAGGAAAGGGGAACCCCAAGATCATGTTCAACTTCCCAGGGTTGCTAAATTTTGCCTGGGTTTGAAAGAAGTGCACTTGGTACTGAACAAAGCTTTGAACTCCCCCCACAGAGAGGAGAGTTGTAACCCATTCCCACCCAAACCCACGTCCCTGCCCCCCAGGGGTGATCTCTAGTTGATCAGGAACTTTTGCCCCAGTCCATCCCATCTGAGGAATGGGAAGAAGGTGAGGGTAGGGGCAGTGAGCTGAGTAGTGAGCGGGAAGCAGGAGTCCTTCCCAAACCCAGACAGCCTCTTTGCTCTGTCCGGGAAAAGGAAATAAAACCAAGACACGTATCTATTTACAAAGAATATATTTAAACACGTAAAAAGAGATATTGGATACAGACATTCCACAACCAAGAAGATAAGTACCAAAGCTCCACTCGAGCTGAGGCAGAGATCAATTTGGGATTTGTACAAATCTGAGCGTTTGATAAACTCAACACATGTGGGGGGGGCGGTGGAGGCATTACAGACTCCCAGCCACTGGCAGAGCCCCTGCCCACCCCCCCCACACCCTCACACACAGGTCAGCTTCCCAAGAACCAGTGAAAGAGACAGACACAAAGGCCACAGACAGATGGCTAGACAGGAGTGGTGAGGGCAGAACCAGGCTGCAAGGAGGAAGGCCAGAGGGAAGGGACAAAGTCAGCAGGAAAGGTGGAAGGTGACAGCGATGGAGGGAGCAGCGAGGGAGGGAAGGAAGGAAAGAGGGAAGGGAGGGGAGAAGGAAGGGAGGGAAAGAAGGGAGGGAGGGAAGGGAGGGATAGAAAAGTGGCCGCCAGGTAAGAGACTCGTGTCCCAGAGTTTCGGTCCATTCAGTAACAGACGTGCCCTTCAATGTGGGTTCCTCTGAAAACAGCGTCGACTTTTAAACAGACACACGGTAAACGGCGCTTCTTTATACAAAGTCTAAAATACCAGTTTTACAAATGTGAACAGATAAAAATTCCCATTGCAGGGGCTTCTCTTTAGGCGCAATTTGATACGCGAAAACAAACAAAATCATGTCATACATCGGTTTCCTCTTTTCTCTATCTTTAAAAGTTAAGAAAGTTTTTTTTTGGGGGGGGAGGAGGGAGAGAGGCTGAAAAACCAGGTGGGGAGCCAGGAGTGCAGAGGAGGACTAGGCTGGGGGGTCTCTCTCTCATCCCTATGGCCAAGCTCCCGGGCCACGCAGGCCTCGAATCTGTGCTTTGTTGGGCGCGCAGGGTCCCGCGCCCCTCCCTCGAGAAGCCCTGGAAGTTTAGGTCTTCACTGGCCCTTTAAGGGCGGGGAGAGCAGAGAAGATGCAGGATCCTTGCTAGTAGGGACGAAGGTAGGGTAAGGACAGATTTGTGCTTTAGAGTCAAATAGGGGCGCGTGGCGTGGGCCGGAGTGGGCCGTGGCGGGGCCGCTGAGGCTCCGCGTGACGCACGGCCACCTCCCCAACACTTCGCGCTTCTCCGCCCCACTTGGCCGGATTTGAATGTCGGGTTCACAGAGAGCACTCGGCGAATCGAAAAGGACTATAAATTACAGCTTTTGCTTTTAAGAAGTTAGGGCAGCAAAAGTTCTGACGAGCATTCTTGGAGAAGCACTCTGCCTCGTTCTTCCCTCCCCTCGCCACGGGCCTCGCGTCCGGCTCAGGCCGCCACCCCCGCGCGGTCCTGCCCCACGCCTGGCGCGCCGCAGCCGAAGCGCACCCGCCGCAGGCCCCCGCGGGGTGGCCAGGCCAGCCAGCGTCCCTCCGACAGCCGGGCCCGCCCTCCCCCAGGGAGGGAGGCCTGTCCAAGTCTTCCTGCAGAAGCCAGAGGACGCGCAAAGGAAAAGTCCCCCCGAATACTTTTCTCTTAAAACAACTTTCTGGCGCTCAGGGCACTGATACCAATCCTCCCTATTTACCCTGGCATTTCGGGAATGTAAACAGATTCGCTGGGTTTCTTTTCTCTCTGCGGAGGAAGGAAAGAAATTGAGGGAAGGGGTTGATTCTCGTCCACATGACATACATACACACACACACACACACACACACACACACACACGATCCGCGTGTACTGAGCACACACCTTCGTAAAGTGCATTTCGTGGTGTGGTCCTGGGGGTGGGGCGGAACTGAGCCCCACCCAAACGCGATTTTTCACTTTCAACAACACACATGAAAAAGTTATTCAACTTAATACTTCTTTCCCCTAATAGACTTCTTAATCTTAGAAAAAAAATAGAAAAAAATAGACTGACCCCACCCCTTTTTCTGATTGGGAAGCCAACCTTTTGTTGGCCAAGCTGGCCAATGAGAAGAGAGAGAGAAAAAAAATCTGGGCTCTGACTTGGTGCCAAGAGTCTGGCATTGGGAATCCAGAGGAGGAAGGCAGGCTGAGTCCCTCCAGGCACCCTCAGAAACCCAGAACCCAGACCCCCCAACTTTCAGTGTCCTGGTGGACAGAGGCCCCTCCTGTCCCAATTCAGCCTGTCTGCCCATTAAACCAGTCTCTCTCCTTGTTTAAATAAAACAACTTCAAGAGTTGAAATATATATATTTAGATATTTTTCTTAAATAACACATTTACATCTAATAGAAAATAGAACTCTAGAGATAATTTTCCAACCAGAACTGAGTAAGGAGGAATGAAAGGGGCTGAAGGGGTGTGAAATTAGGGACAGGACCAGCCAGAAGGCCACATCCCACCCCAAAATAAAAAAGCACTATGCCAAGTTTGCGCTCACTCTCGCCTGCTCTTGTCCTGGGCTTCCTGCCCCAGCGATTCATCTTTTCTCTTTAAAGAAGCCTTGGTCCGTGTTACTTTCCTTAATGGTGACAGTCAAAAAGTTTGAGGTCACGTCGGTGACCACCACCTTCTCCAGGTTAGTCAGAGAGGGGCTCCAGGACTCTTCCTCTGGGTCCCCCAGGATTCTAGCCACTGGAATTCTGGCGATGAGGGAGGGCCTTCCTCCTTGGGCCCCCATGTCCCGATACAGGCTCCCCATTGAGCCTGCAGTGCCTGAACTGTGCCGGACCCTGTGGCCACCAGGATCCAGGGTGCCCTGGCCTTTGGCCTCCAGGAAGGCGGCCCTGTGCTTTATGACCCTGGCTGGAAAGGTGTCCACAGCCAGCTTGCCAGTAGCCTCAGCTGAGCTAGGGCTGGTCACACCACATTGCACCAAGTCGGAGTCTTGCCTCCGGGCCAGCTGGATCACACTGTGGCCGGCTGGGAACTTTCCAGTCCCGGAAGGGGTGTCATCCAGCTTCCTGCCTTTGAGGTACTCTCCGAGGCCATCACTGGCCTCTCCCAAAGGCCTGGGAGAGGGGTCCAGGAGCTCCTTCCGAGGCTTAGGACCACGCTTCCTGGAGCTGTCCCCAGGAGAGCTGGGCTTGTCATCCATACGGCTGGAGCCTCCTTCTCTCTCCCTCTCCCGGTCCCGGTCCCGAGGGGTCTCTGTTCGGCAGGTGCTGCTAGTGCTGCTGCTGCTCCCTGGTGGGGACAGACCCATGTTCCGAAGGCCCTCCCGGGCTCGGGAAGTGGACGCCAGGTCCTGGGGTGAGCGGCCTGGGTAGGGGATTCGTATGCCCCGGGTAGAGTCACTTCTGAACTCGTAGGTTTTGGCCTTTGCCTTGGCCTGAGCCTGCAGAGAGAAGTTGGTGTCAAGAGGAAAGCAGGGCACCGCCCCCTGCCTCCCCTCCAGCCTTGACCTCCCAGTTTCACCCCAAGCCATTTCCAACCAATACCCTCACGCATGCCATTACAGGTCCATTTGGGATGTATGGAGGGGGGCATAAAGGCCTCTGGTGTGGCTAGGCCCCGCCCCCCAGAGCCCCGGGGCGCTGCCACTGACTTGATGACCTGCCATTAGGAGACTCGCTCCTAGATTACAAATAAACACTGGGTGTGGACACCACTGCTTCACAAGTTCTCAGGGTCCCCTTTGCACAATCACAGTCCACCTTGGGGTCTGTCATCCTACCTTGAGAAGAAAGGTTTTGGGTTTGGGTCCTCGCTTTTTGGGGCCATAGAGCTCCATCTCCCTTTCCCTAGAGCAAGGAAGGAAGAAGAAGAGGTATGTGAGTAAAGAAACCAAGCCTCCCGATATGCCTCCCAGTGAGGGACTGGCCTTAGGGGGGTCTGCACCTTTCCTCAAAGGCTGCAAGCAGGCGAGCATCCAAGATGTTTTCTTCGGGCTCCCATGTGCTGTACCTACAGGGAAGAAGGAAGAGGGAGATATCAGTCCGGGGAGCCAGGAGAGCAGAGGGGTGTGTGTGTAACTTTTCTGGCTGCCTTGTATTTCAGCGTAAAGGAGAAAGAAGAAAGAAAGAAACCTCCACGAATAACAGTATAGGGTTGAGAATTGCATATAACCTACTTACTTCTGCGACCAGCCCTTCCATTTCACGAGATATTCCATGCGTCCCTGCGGATGCAAAAGGGAAAATGTGTACGTGTGTGCGTGTGTGTGTGTGCATGCGGGGGGAAGAATGCATGCCGAGGACACAAGAAATACATACGAAAATGCATGCACCAAATGAATGCTTGAGACCGTACCGCCAAAGGCACGCGCCCGCTGCATCACCCCTGCACGAAACGCTGCACAAAGTGCATGCACCGGCATTCATCCCCACCCCGCCCCCCATCCATGCAATCTTTGCAACGCTGCAAGTCTAAGGAGAGCGCTGGGGCTCGGAGCCGCCGCCGCCAACACGGCCGCGGCCGCTGCTGGGACCTGGGGGAAGGGAAGCAAGGGCTGCAGCAGGGGGGAGGAACCCCGGCCCGAAGGGGTAGGGCCTGGCTTCGCCGAGGCCGCAGGCCCGGGAGCACCTACTTTCCGAATGCGCCGCTTCAGGAGGGCTTCGGCCGCGAACACCCGCTCCCCCACCGCCGAAAGCTCCATGTTGACTCGCCGCTTCCCCCCTCGGCCGCTTCCAGGAGCAGAAAAGCAGCAGCCAGCGCACGACAGCCCATAATACTCTGCCGCTGACGTCAGTTCTCCTCCCTCCTCCTCCTCCAACTCCCCCCTCCCCCCCGGCCCCCGCCCCGCCCGCGCCGCCGCGCTCCGCTCCCTCCTCCCCCGCCCACCCCACGTGTTGCTAACGACGTTGCTAAAGCCCGGGCGGCCGAGGCCCGTTCCCCGGGCGCTGATTGGGCGAGCCCGCAGCCACGCCCCTCTCTCGCCCCGTCTCCCCCGCGTTGCTACGTGACCCGCGTTCCAATCGCCAGGGGGCGGAGTCCAGAGCGACTCCAGAGACCGTCGGCGGGGGCCGCCGGCGGAAGTGACGTACGCGCAGGGCGGGCCCGGCCGCTGTCAGTCTGAGAGGCCTGCCGGGCGGCGGAGAGGGCGGAGGGAGGGAGGGAGGGAGGGAAGGAGTGGGGAGCGGGGTGCGCCGCCCTCTGATCTCCCCCCGGGGTCCCTTCCCCCGCCGCCCAGTCGTCCCTCCGGTGAGCCGCGTCCCCCCACCGCCACCACGGCCAGCGCGGCAATCGCTGGGACCCCCCCGCGGCGGTGTCAGCCAGGCTCCGCCCCCTCGGCAGACCCCCGGCCCAGCCCGCCCCGCCCCCACAGCCGAGGACTCGCGCCCTCCCCTCCCCCGCCGCCCTGGGCTACACAATGCACAATGCACAGGTGCCGGGGAGCCGCGGGCCGCGCCCCGAACCCCGAGACCTGCCACACTCTCCAGCAGACCCCCCCCAGCTTCAGGATCCCTTCACCCTCGGTCTCCATGGCAACGCCCCCCCCCACCGGCCGCTGTCTGCAGTCCCATCCCGCTAACAAATCAATGTGCCTGCTCGGCTAGGGTGCTGCAGTCGCACCGCGCTGCCCTCGCCCACCCTGCGGGCCCTGCGAGCGGGGCTGGGCTGGCCGGGCTCTCCGCCGGCTCGGAAGCCAACCGTAGACCGGCTGCAGCCCCCCATGCATGTCCGGGGGCACCTCCAGTGCAGGCTGCTGGTTCCATCGCCAGCCTGGGGTCTCGGGGCTCTTCCTGCTTCTCAGAACCCCCACGCCCCAAAGCCACCTGGCCCCATCCGGCCTACCCCCCCCCCAATCGCCAGACCTCCTCCGCCCCTCGAGTAGCCAAGCCTGGCCGTGTCGGCCCATCGTGGGCTTGTTTAAGGCGTGGACCACCATCAAGGCAGCGCTTTGGAGACTGGCTACTTTTTGGGGGGGTGCGCACAACTGAGGGAGAACGCCTCCGGCTTCCTCCAGACCCGGGTGCCGGGCTAGCACACTTCCTGTCTGCTTCTCTTCTTGACGCCCCGACACCCGGCGAGAAACGACGGCGCGGAAGTTGGAGGGTGTCTAGTGTAACCTTGGCGAGAGGGTCTCTCGTGCGCGGAGATGGCAGGTCCCCGAAGGGGGCGAGGGTCGCGCGGCAGATGCTGAGGTCCCGCACCTATGCGTGCGCCCTTGCGGACCTTTCACCTGCTAGAGGTTCGGGGAGACAGCAGTCGCTCGCAGTCTGTGCCTTGATGCCCCCCTCCGCCCGCCCAACCACACACACACCCCCTTCTCTTTCCCCGCCCAAGCGCGGGGTCCCAGCGACCAGCTGCTTAGAAGCCACAGTTTAGTTAAATGATCAACTTGACGGGAAGCGGTTTCCCGTGGCCAGAGATGGGGTGGGAGAAGGGAAGGGGGAGAAAGACAGGAGAAAGGACGAGCAACACAGGGAAGCAGCCGAGCCAAGGAGTCTGGCTCGGAGGGCAGGGCGCCCGGAGAGGGAAGCTGGCCTCGCGTCCACAGCGAGGTGCGCTGCGGCGTGCCCTTCTCGGTCCTGTTCTCATGCCGAAACGCGGGTTCCAGTTTTTGGCTTTGTTGCCAGAGTTTACAAGGTGGGTGCTGGGGGAACAGTCCCACCTCTCTGCTTCTTAACGAACAGCGCATCCAAGACGCCCAGATCGCCCCGGCGACCCGCGCCGGCCGCCTGCGAGAGGCCGCCGACGGCTGCATCCTTAATCATAAAAAGTCATTCCCGGTAACAAATAGTTTCGTCGGCCGGTGCCAGCGATACAGCTGTTTCTGTTTAAGCTTAAATACTTTCCAACAGTTTGGGCAGTAAAAATAAAGTCGGCCTCAGCCGCCTGTAAGTGTCTGGTTTCCCCGCCCAGAGAAAGCCCACCCTAGCCCTGGGCCCGGGTCGCTCTGTTCGCCCCGCCTGTTCGCTCTTGGGATCCGCTGCCCGCCGCGGGCGACGGCTGCCTGGCCACCCCTAGCCTAGCGCCGGCCACCTTGGAGAAGGCGGGTGGGAGCTGAGCGGAGCCGCTGGGGGACCAGGCCCTCCCTGGCCTGTCGCTCCCCCCCCCCGGAAGTTTGCTGGCTCAAGAAAAGTAGTGGTTTCCCTCCAGCTAGAGTTTCTGAACACTGTCCCTAAATTGTGTCTGCCCAGGTGCCTTGATAGACAGGAGGTCGATGGTTTCTTGCTGCGGGTGTATGTATGGGGGGGAGGGATCTTTGCTCTCCTCCAACCATTTCTCTTTCCTTCTCTTTTCCTTCCCTCCCCTCCCTTCCTTCCTTCTCTGACCCACTCCCTCTTTTTTTTTTTTTTTCTTTTCTTTATTTGCCTAAGTAACCCTTAACCTCCGAAGCTAGTCACGGAGAAAGAAAGGAAGCTCCTGGCTCTGCTAGGCACAAGCTGCCACTTTTTATTTTTTTAGAGGTAGAGTCTCACTCTAGCCCAGACTGACCTGAAACTCACTTTGTAGTCCCAGGCTTGCCTGGAACTCAGAGCAATCCACCTACCTCTGCCTTCCAAATGCTGGGATTAAAGGCATGCGCCACCATGCCCTAAAGTGCCATTTTTGAAGGGGCATCTGGTGCCCCTTCAGAAATTTATATTTTCTTAACCTATTTTCCCTGCCTTTATGCTTTGATAGCTATTCTTCCCTAACAGCCTGCTCTGTGAAAAATTAGCGTTTGGGAGTTGAGATTGCCAACATCGGGAATTCCTGCAGAGCCCATTATAAAGTTAGAACTCAACTCAGAAGCAATGAGAATAATAAAGGGAGATGTCAGCCTGTCTCTCTTCGCTGGCAGTAATACCCAATCCTGCACGGGAAGATGACTAGCTGGGGAAGGGTGTCTTACCTTTGCAGATGCACCCTGCTCCTAGCTGCCCGGGAGAGAACCGGTTTTCAGAGGTGTGAAGTAGATCTCTGCATTTCTAGATAGTTTAGAAACAAAGTTACAGTCTGAGGAATGGGTTTAAAAATCCCACTGGCCCTGAGGGTGAGAGTCTGGCTTGGTGTACAGAGGAGCATTCCTGCGTGTGCCCAGAAGGGGCACTGTCACGGGTGGTGGAGCGTCTTCATTCCAGGGTCTGGATTTACCCAAGGACCAGTGAGCTGGTGGCACTGTCCCAAGAACCAATGGCAGGAGGATCCCAGAAGCCCATCCCTTTCCTTACCTGTCCATATTCCCCCCACCTCTGCCGCCCCCCCACACACCAACTTTCCTCATTCTAAGTTAGATAATTGCTCTGCCCACGTCCACCTCCCAGGAGTAAACAGAATAAAGTTTCAAAGAACCCAGCTCTTAATGTCACTTCTGGGCAGTACCGACTACCAGGTTTGCTTGCGCTGCCTCTGCAATAAATAAGGTAACTGCTCCCTATTACTTTAGCCCATATGGCTGCAATTTGAGTGTCTTTGGAGACAGTGCGTGTGTAAGGGGGGGGGAGTAAAAAAGGGAGTGAAAGTGGAAATCAAATACTCTTAGATCGCATTTTTATGAGGGAAATTGTGGCGATTCTCTTAACGGCCTCCCTCAACGGAGATAAACTGTTCAGGTTCTTTGTTTACTAAAACGCGGCATGCCTGCCGCCCTGGGGGCACCTGCTTCCAGAACCCGGGCTCCCTGCTCTATTCTTCACTGTTCAGGTGACTCGAGCCCTGGGTGGGCCACTACCCTTGGGGGGGGGGGACCAAGAGCTCTAACCCGCTGCTGGATGGCTGCAAGGACCTCTCTTGGCCCCAGCCCTTGGAAGGTGCCGCTGGCCCACTGCGAGTCGCCCTGCACCGACGGAGCCTTCAGGGAGGGACGCCCCGGGGCCGGCTCGGTCCAGAGGCAGACGGGCGTGATGGGGCGCTCAGCTCCGGGTCGCGGGCCAGACCTGCAAGCCCCAGCGTGTCCTCTAGCTGGATGCTGAGGTCAGGCCTCGGCTAGTTCTTTGGGATCCTTTCAACTGTGCGGCTTGGCGGGCGTCGGACCTGCCCAGTCTTGGCGGCGCACGAGGGCGGATTGAGGGCTGTGAAGTGACGCGGGTGGATCCGAGGCGGGGCCATGTGGGCCGTGGCCACAGCTCTTGCAGCTGCCCTGGCCCGAGGCTGACCTTCCGAGGCCCCAGAGCCGGAGGGCGGCGTCCAGCTCAGCCACACTGATGCCCTAACCAGGGCTGGGCATCTGCCCTGGACAGAAGCCGGAAGATCTAGCCTGGGCACACTGGCTGGTGACCAGAAGCTAGGTTAGTGGTGAAGCCAGCAGCCTCTAGTTGTTGCTACAGTGAGAAGGTCTCTCCTGCCCCGCGTTCCCCTCCCCTAACAGTGGTCCTCACTAGGGAGCGGTAAAGCGGTGCGGAATGCAAAGGGCGGCCCAGGGAAGGCAGTCCGTGGGGGTCGCTGGCCACAGCCCTGCACCCGCCTTAACTCCAGGCCCACAGCCAGCACCCTGACTGACTGACCTCCTGGGAAGAACACATTCCAGGATAAGCCCATGGATTGAGCAGCACCCAGGAAAGGTCAACTCTCCCGTCTCCATTTGATAGGTGAGGCTGGACGTAACTTATCTAGTGCCCTTAACAGGAATTCTAGCCGGGAACTCCAAAGACGAGCCGCTCATACTCGCGCAGGGCTTGGCAGCTTCCGGACTTTCCAGTTTCTTCCGGACTTGAGGAAAGCATTGGTCCTGGAGAGGCGACAGCAGCCCCTTAGCAGAGCCCTTGGCAAAGAAAATGGGACTGGGACAGCAGGAACATCCAGAGGGCTCCTAGAAGCCAGTCACCTGGCGGGCTGCTAATGGAAATATTTGCTTGTAGTTGATGGTTGTTGAATACCTTGTCTCTGCAACCATGACTCTGCAACTAGCCTGCTTGGGATTCAACTCCTCTTGCCAGCTGTGTACCGGTGTGCAGTTTACTTAACCTCTCTGTGTTTCAGCTCCCAAAACTTTAAGCTAGTTAGTTGTTACTTATGGAGAGAGTCCTGCCCCGTGTCCCAGGCTGGCCTCAAACTCCTGATCCGCTTGCCTCCACAGCCTCCCTGGTGCAGGAATTACAGGCTTGCACCACCATGCCCAGCTCTATTTTTAAAAAAAGAGATATTAGCATGCTAACCCAATGGAGTCCATAGGACGGTTAAGTGAGGTATTCAGGCCCTGTATCGCAGACAAATATACCATAATGTGTTAATCACTGTTACTGTTAAGGCTGTTATTGGTGTCCCTGGCCCCAGACAGGTTAATGGGTTCAGGCTAAGGCGTTCTGAGTTTGAGCGACTTGTCCCCAGAGAACCCAGTATCAGCCTAGACAGCCCCTACTTTTTAATGAGGGGCATGCACTCTTTTAAGTAAGCTAGTTGCGGGCTTCTCCGACATAGTTTAGACTTGCTAAGGGACTGTGGCTGTCCCCTGGAAAACCCCGCGCTGCCCCTCGGAGCTTCAGCCCCGCTCCGGGTGGGTGCATCCCGGCAGGAGCACGCGCACAGCGACTGACCCGGCACGCATGCGCGCCATGGCGCGGACCCCTCCCCAGCAGTTCCAGGGGAAGCTGCCTAGAGTGGATAGCAAATGCCAGTCCTAGAAACCCCGGGCGCCCTCGGGATAGGCGGGGAATAGAATGGCCCACCTCCTGGGTAGGGCACTCGGGCGAGTGGGGCCGTCTCAGTGTTCTCACCATTATGAAGATGAGGGACTAGCCGGGAGTGGTGGCGCACAGCTTTAATCCCAGCATTTGGGAGGCAGAGATAGGAGGATCGCCTTGAGTTCGAGGCCAGCCTGAGACTACATAGTGAATTCCAGGTCAGCGTGGGCTAGAGTGAGACCCTACCTCGAGGAAGAAAAAAGATTAGGGACTGGATACTGCATGGCTCAGCCTCGTGTGGGGGGAGGGGAACTACGAGGTGACAGGGGTGAGGGAGGGCGACTCGGGACCCGCAGGCGGTGTAGGTAGGGCCTTGGAAGTATCAGAAACCTCCTTCCTCCGCCCTTGGCTTGGACTCTGCGGACCGATGATTCAACTCTTTGCAGCAGCCTGTGAGTCAAGTGGCCCCGGTTCTGCCTGCACAAAGTCAGCCATGGAGAGGAGTGCCTCCCCCCCCCCATCCTGCCTGTGCCAATTCGGATAACAGGGGAGGCAGGGAGCACCCACATCCCACAGGGGAACAGAGGAGTGGCGGCAGGACGAGGAACGAGGGACGGAGGCGGCGGTACCTGAGCGCTGTCAAGTCGACCGCCTCCCTGCACTTCCCGGATGGCACCCCACGACCCTCGCCCAGACCCCACACAGGCTCTCCGGCTTCTCAGGAGCGCTCCTGGCAAGTCTCCGTCTGGCGCTGCAAGTTCATTCTCACTTCCTATCCCGCCCCCAAGCGGAAGGAATTGAAGTGACTTTTTTTTTTCGGGCGGAGAAGTCAGAGTCTTCGAGTTAGTTCCAGCCAGGTTCACTAACTAGCATCAGTGGTGGTTAGGGTCCCTCCTCCCCTTTTAGAGGTCGGGAAAACTGAGGTGCAGGAGCCGGCCTGGAGGCCGGGGTCCTCCCCTACAGCATCGGGAAGCTGAGGCGCCGCCACCCCGGTTGCGAGTGATCCAAGCTGTCCCGGGGTGACACACCCCGGCGCAATGGACCCGGAACCCACGGGGACAATGTGAGGATGCCCCAGAGGGACCGGTCGGGCTTCTCGCTGCAGAAAGAAAACCTTGACGTCCAGTCTTCGGCTCAGCTCTTCAAGCTCGGTACCCCCGACGGGGGTTTCCGAGTCCCGCCCCATCCGTTGTCAGGGACAGTGCCCGAGGACCGGCCTTTTCGGGCGGCTCGGTCAGTGCTCTGCGGCTCCGTTCGACGGCGCTTGACCATCGACGGCTTCGTTCCCGCAAGCCAAGCCTGGCTGCCCGGGCGACAACTGTGCCACCAGGCGCTTGGCCACAAAGTGGTTCAGCATTTGTGAATAGATCCAGACTGCCACTTGGGCCGCCAAGACGTCTCTTTTCTGGGTCGAAGAAACCTCTGGTGGGCATCCCCGCCTTTCTCTAGGAAATCAAATTCAGGGAGCATGGTACCGTATTTACCCACACAACTGAGTTCTCCCTTGACATTTTGCACTCCCCGAAGTTGGGACAGAAGTAATTATGCAAACATCTGGACCTGTCCTGCGAGCCCACCCGTCCTGTCCCCATTCGTTGAGTGAGCCCAACTCCCTGATTTGCATAATAATAGCTTATCTGGAATGACAGCAATCAGGCAAAATTAATTTTTTCTTGGGCTCATCTTTGAGATTTTGAAAACAGGCTTAAGGCAAGAAAAGCTGGTTTCAGGGAGAAAGGAAGTCTGTAAATGTGACTTTCACGCAGAGTTTGGATTTTTCTAGTTTCAGCCTTTGAGTTTAGCTGCTTTGTGGGTAAACGGATAAGGGGCAGAGCCCCTGCTGGAGTTCCACTAGGACACTTGTTTATCACTCCATCTATAGAGGGAAATTCATAGTTGCCCTGAGGTCCAGAGACAGCGTTGGGGTGCAGGGTGAACGCTGCCTGGCCAGGAGAGACAGACCTGAAGTCGGCCAAGGAAGACTCAAGGGGTTGTTCAGAGACCAGCGCTTGGTGTTGGGGTGTGTGCCCTCTGGGGACTCTGTCTTACTCTCTGGACAGTTGAAGTGGAGTACTCCTTGCTCTAGGATGGCTGCCTCGTCCATTGTGGCAACAGAAGTCGCTGGATTGAAAGCAGAATAAAAGGGTGTGGGGGCGGTGGTGGGGGCATTGTGGAAGGAAACATCTTTTATACATTAAAATCTTTCTTGATCTTCCTTAATATAAAGAGGTGTAGGAGGGGAAAACCCACAAATGAATTTGGACCCAAATTGCAATCCTGGGGCCACTTTTAGGCGAGATTCTTATCTCGGGGGATTTCTGCTGCAGAATTGGCCATCCCCCCCCCTTGCAGTACAGGCTGGAAGGGGAGTCTCTTCACATACCCACCTCTGCTGAAAAGATGTAAGTTTTATGTTTAATGAAGTGCCCACAGTCAGACTTGCAAGCCTGAGATAATTCTTAAGTTCCTTTTAAAATCTGCGGTGCTGGAAGGAATTGGAAATGCTAGGAGTGAGGCACCCTGCTGGATGAGATGGGGGGCGGGTGGGGAGCTGGAGGGAAATGGGAGGAGACCTGGTCCTTCTCTGGAGGTGGGGTGTGCAAAGATCCTATAGAGAGTGAGGATAGGAGGTGTTCTAGAGAGGCTAGGCTGCCCTGTTAGTACCGGAGACCTCGCTCCATCTCCTTCCTCCTATTTATTTATTTAACAGAGAGAAAGAGGGAGAGAGAGAGAAAAAGAGGGGGGAGGGAAGAGAATGGGCGTGCCAGGGCTTCTAGCCTCCGCAAACAAACTCCAGACACATGCATCACCTTGTGCATCTGGCTTACCTGGGTTCTGAGGAATCGAACCCGGGTCCTTTGGTTTTGCTGGCAAGAGCCTTAACCACTAAGCCATGTCTCCAGCCCTCCTTCCTCTTTACTCTTCATTTTTTGAGGCCATCTCTATGGTGACTTCTTTATACCTGTCTGTCTGGTATAGCCCAACCATTAGGTATAGTATTATCTCCCTTCGTGTGTGTGTGTGTGTGTGTGTGTGTGTGTGTGTGTGTGTGTGTGTTGGGGAGAGAGAATAAATCACTACAGCTTGCCTGAGAAGGGGAGTCCTTAGGGAAGGGCACCTGGAATACCCGCAACTCATTTATTTTCGAGCCAGAAATCTCAGGATGAGTTGCCATTTGGAACCCCCAATCTCAGTTCTGGGTTTCAGCCTCAGTTTCTCCCTTTTGGAAGTGGGAAGGCTAAAGATTAATATCAGAGAAGGTGGACGGGGGGGGGGGTCCTTCAAGCACTGTCAGTTTCCAGCACCAGAAACCCCTTAGTTGTTCAGGGGAGTTCAGGAGAGAGCCAGCAGCTGGCTTGCTGGGGCCTGCTCCAGATGCTGCAGGGACTTCAGGAGCTGTCCTCCCCACAACCCCTCCAAGATAAATAGGTCTGCTCTGTCGGGGTTTTTTTGGGGGGAGGAGGTGACACCCAACCAGAAAAGGTTGAAGCACCTGTTTTGTTTGCTCCAGAGCAGGAATCAGCTGAGACCTAGCCCCAGGAGGAGAAAGAGCAGCCCTCTACCCTGGGGGAGGCTGCCACCTGCTTGAAGGGGACTTCTTGCTGGAGGCTGGGGGTTGGGGTCTTCAGTCCCCACCGAAACTTTCCAGTGAGGGTGGTGAGGTTGGCCTGCTTCCTTGCCATGGGTTGAAAACTTTTTAGAGCAAATCCTGGAAGTGAACTGTTGGCACATACCTGATGGGAGGTGGCATCTAGGTGTCCCATTGACATGGAAAAGAGAACACATTCTCAGAGACAGGAACTGGTGGGGCTTTAAAGATGCCCCTATTAGCAAGGAGGAGCACTCAGAAGAAGTGATAACCAGCGGGTGAACTGAGAACCTGCCAGTCTTCAGGCGAGGGGCAGCGACTTTGGGGAAAGACAGAAGAGAATGGGAGATAGGGGAGGGAGAAGACAGGAATAAGACCCAGTGGCGGTCTTCACCCCTTCTAATCTGCAGGCTAACTCAAGTACCCTCTCAGCTGCCCCTCTGAGGTCTGCTAGCCTCCCATTTGTGGAGTTCAGAGCTCTGTAGGTTCTGGGGAACACCTTAGGTTCTCGTGCCGCCAAATCAGGCTCCCCCTCCCAAATGAAAAGATTTCTTACCATTCGGTTGCTATGATAGGCATCAGCCATCAATCTGCATGTGAATGCCCTGAGTCCCAGGAACACAGGACTCCATGTCCACATAAATGCCTGCAGTTTCCCAAGCTCACAAAGAGGTCCCAGGTTTGGTGCCCTAGAGCAACGTGATTCTTCTTCCCCCATCTCTGTGGGTTTAGATGTCCCTTTCCTTGGAGGGAAGCCCTGGGGTGGTCACTGCCAGTCCTTGGGATGCTTTAGGAAATGGGAGGGGGCAGGAAGAGGATGGAGACAGGAGGGACTGGAGGAAATTGTGGAAGAGTGGGAAGACACTGGAGTTGAAACCCATCAAAGCATCAACCAGGGAAGCGTCTGGGAAGTACTGGTGCCTACACTGGCTTCAGTGGACACGAGGTTTTATGGTTGTTTGTACCTCCAGCATCTGGCATCCATCCTGGCACAAGAGGGTGTGCCAGAGTGGATGGTTATTGCTCTTATCCCCACCACCACCGCCGCCCAGTGAGAGCTGCTCCATTCCAGGCTCTGTGCTGGATGCTTCCTGAACTCTGCCTTTATTCCTCACCATCACAGCCTTTTACAGGAGGCTTGTTAACCACATTAAAGAGGAAGAGTCAGACACCGAGTCAAATTATTTGTTGATGGCCGTATTAAACCCAAGGACAGGGACTGACCTCAATCTGTCACCTAGGGAGGGAAGGGCTGCTTAGAGATCAGGGAGGTTCTCCTAGGTGTGGTCCAGGCATAAATTTTCCTGACTCTGGCTCGTCCCCCCACCTTCCAGAGCTGGCCAGGCAGTGAGGGTGGCTGAGAGCTGTGGTGGTCTGTTCTGAACACTGGAAAAGCCAGTCTGGCATCCCCAGTCTAGGGCTCAAGTGAGCCAACACACCGCGCTGACAGACACCCACGCAGGGGCTGCCACTGACCCACGGAGTATCTTCCAGACTCCGCCTGGCTCCGCCTCAGCCGCTGAGCTGCCGTGGGCAAGTCACTGTTCCCAACCTCGGTTTTTCTCTGTAAAGTGAGTGTTTGCAGCAGCCAGTGTGGGGGCAGCCTGTCTGCTCTCCATTTGCCTTAGGGGTGCTTCAGTCAAGTTTATTGGGATTTCAAAACATTTATAGACTACTTGTTGATGGTTGACTGTTGACCACCGAGATATATGCCTAGAACAACACCCAGAGCCCCAAAGTTTGCGCTTGAGTGGGAAGTTTGAGAACCCCAACCGGGGACAGCCAATTCCTTCCCCAGACGCACCAGCTACTGACCTCAGTTCTCCAATGATGCTTGTCCCGGAGCTACTAACATCCAGCAAGAGGTTTCCAGGAGGCAAGAGGGAGAGGCTAGGAGGAATTCCCAGGTGGCCAAACTACCTCTCCTGGTTCAACCCCAGCAGAGAAGAATCTAGAGTGTGCTCCTCCCTGCAGCGCCACGTTGCTGGCGGCTGGGCTGCAGCTGGGACTAATTCCAGGTACATGCTATAGGTGGCATCATGCTACTGGAAATGGCCTCCTTGGAGGGTGAGGCTCTCTTCATGACATCTCCAGGCACTGGGGAGCTGAGGCTAGGTCTCACCCACAGCCACAGCCCAAACCGCACAGAAAGGGACCCCTGATGGCTGCTGCTGTGTGCACTGGAAAGATGGTTCTCATTGTCTCTTCGGCCACTACCACCAGCCCACAGGCTTCTCCCAGGCCATCCACCAGTGAGACCTGGAGAGCTGGGAGATTTGGGGAGTGTCTCTTGGCCTGCTTTCAACAGCGGGAGGGGAAGAAGCTTAAGTCTGCGCTCAGTGGGGACCCTCAGTGGGGGAGCTCAGGCTGGACAACAACATGTCTTAAACATGCACACACTGGGTGGAAGGATTGGACCAGGGCAGCCCACACATCCTGGCTAGGAGCCTTTGTCGCTGTCCAGACCCTCCCATGGCCCAGAATGATGAGGGTGCCGGTGGACAAGGGGCCAGCCAGAAGTGGGGACAAAGCAAGTGGAGCTCCCATCCTACTGGAGACATGACACTGGGGTCATCGCCAAGACCCGCGCAGACACCGAGGCTGAACAGGTTGTCCCAGAGGGCCCACCCAGAGCAAACTGCCTCCTCTGGTAGAGATCCTCTGTGTGTCTTCATGGGATGACCCAGCAGTTCCAGTCATGTCAGGTGGCTCAGTCTTTGAGCTAGGTGCGGCTGGGCCTGGCCTGTCACCAAGGGCAGGCTGTCAGCAAGCAGCTCAGCAACTGGGAAGGGAGGTGTGACAGCCACTCCTCTCCGGCTCCTGCACTGCCTGACTGGCTCCGAGCCTTCCACGCTTCTGAGGCGTGGAGCCCATGTGTCCAGTGGCTTAGCTCCTAGCCTCCTGACGGTGGCAGCAACATGTAGCCCCTGCCCCTTGTGCCTGGGCCCTCTGCCAGAGCTGGCGCCAAGGGGTCGGGAAATAGGGTGCTGTTTCGGATGACAAGGGGACCAGCTGGATCTCCAAAAGACAGCTGAAGGGACCTTGAACCCCTAGATCAAAAACTAGGCCTCCGCCTCCCCAGGCGTTTGGCTTGGTTTCCTGGAATCACCGGTCCTTTGCTCAAACCCAACAGATCAGCTCACATCCTTTTTTTTTTTTTTATTAAACAAAAGCAATTAGATTTCAATCCTGGTTCATTTGCATCTGCACCTCGGAAACCGGGTGGTGGGGGAGGGAAGCAGGAGGGAAGGAGGGGGAGCCTGGTGGGTGGCACCTTCCGAGCGCCACAGCTGGCCCGGCAGCCACCGAGCTGGCCACATCTGGCCGCACGCCCGTGGCGGCCGCGGCCTTCTCCCCAGCAGCTCTCGCTGTCTGCGGCGCAGCAGCCGCTCGGAGGCGCACTCATCGATCGCCCCGGCTGCAGCCGGGAGCCGAGAACAAGGTATAGTCTGTATTTAGGTTCCTGCCCTTATATGGCGATGTGCACGAGCGCCCGCCGAGCGGCCGCACCATATAAGGACACGCGGCGGGCGCCGGGCTGAGCTGGTGCGAGCTCATTGGCCCGCGCGTCTCTGGGCAACGGGGCTCTCACGAGTGGAAACCAGCCAGCCGCCTCCGCCCGCTCCCCGCCCCCTCCCATTCTTTCTCCCCCGGCGTCCCCGCCTCTCGCCTGTGCACCCCCTTCTTTGCCTAGTCCCCATTTTTTGCCTGTACCTTCTCCCCAATTTTTCTTCCAGCGGCCGTCCCCTCCCCCACAGCCTCGTTGTCATTCCCCTCCCGTGACCATCCGGTTCGTCTTCGCCACCACCACTCCTCCCCCCCTTCTCCCCAGCCTTTTGCGCACATTCCCGCACCACGTACCCCTCCCCAAACCAAGCAAACACGGATGAGCGGGAAGGCCCGGATGCGGGAGGGGAGCTGGCTGTGTGTGTGCGCGCGCGTGTGTGCGGTTGTGTGTGTCGATGCCGCAGTAGCCGCTGCAGCATCAGGTCCACGCACGCACACACGCACACATGTACAGGGCTCTGGGAACAGTCCGAGCGCCCCCCCCCCCCAGTGCCCTTCTCTTCCCCCGCCCCAACCCCTAGTTAATCAGAGCAATTAGCTGCGAAGAAAATCGCTTGCGGGGCTCGGGATGTGCAGCCTAGGTACTACCGAATTAGCATCTCCCAGGGTGTCCCTTCGGGCTGGATTTCTGAATGCAATCATGATAATGATAAATCGATGTCTCATTTAAAGGTTACTTTAAAAACCTGCCAATTGTTGAGAGAGAGGGGGGGAAAGAAAAGGGAAAAAAAGCCCTACGGACCGGGAGATAAACGCTGTAGAAAAGGGACTCTCGGGTTTGCAGAAAGAATGCCACGGAGCACGGGTTGAGGGACGCGGGTCAGGTGCCCATCCCAGCGCGGGATGGAAGTCGGTAATGGGAGAAGGCGTCGCTAGGTAGCCGGTCCTCCTGGGGTGGGGGGGATGTGACTCGCAATCCCCTCAAACTGTCAGAAAAGGCGTCGGGATCCAAAGGCACCTCGCCCCCTCCCCCACGCGCAGAGGCACGCGCACGCGCACGCACGTACAGGTGTCCTGCTGACCCCTCCTTGGGCGGTCGCTGGGAGCTGTCGCCTATGTTCTCACACCGCCTAGCGCTGGAGCCAAACCTTCAGGGACCCCTTTCTGTCCCTGGGGGATAGAAAGGTGATAGCTAAGACAATGGGCGCTCTAGCGCCCTGAGGACTTTGCCAGTGACCGAGATCGCCTCTAGGGATGCCACTGCCTCCTAAAAGCCGCCCGGCGATGCCCCCTACTGGGCAGCTTGCGCTCGGAACGCGGCGCAGGTGGGGGGTCGTCGGGTGAAGCCAGCTAGGGAGGGGGGCACAATGACCTGTGTGACCTCTTCCTGGTCCCGGGTATCCTCCCCTCCTTCGGCTTTCTTCCCACCAAAGCTCAAATTCCTCAATCTGGCCGCACCCGGAGGCAGGTGGAGGTGAAAGTGGACACTGTCAGGGAACCAGGGAGGGAAATTGGGGATGGCGCTGCCTACTGGGTCGAGATAGCTTCACCCGACGCCGCCTCGCTGTTTCTGCGGAAGGAAGCGCTGCAGCCGCCCGCAGCCTTTGGTGCCAGCACGTAGCCCTCCCTGACCTTGACGGAGATTTGTTGCCTCGGGCTTTGCCTCGCAGAAAGTAGTTTCTACCCTGAGGAACAACTGGGGACACTTTTCAGGGCAGGGGTTTGCCCTGGTCTTAGAACCCTGGAAACCCACGGATGCCTGGGTGCACTGCCTGGCAGCCCCTGCACATAGCCCGTCCGACGCTTTTCTAAGCCCATTTAGCAAGGACGTTTAGATTAAATGCCCATCCTCCAGATTCTGTGTGCTTAGGTACACGGACACCTTGCCCAGGTGGGTGGGGGAATGCGGAATCCCAGCTGTCCTTCGACTTCACCCGGGACAAGGACATGCTTCCTTAAGTGACTTATGTACTCTGAAACCCTCACTTCTGAAGCCGCTTCCGAATCAGGAGCCCCCTGTCCCCAACCTGTTGGTTCCTGGTCCCTGCCCTTTTTTTTCCTGGAATTTGAATTTCCCCGTCCCTGCGCATGAAATCGTCACACGTCTAGAACGCGTTGGCACGAAAAGCAATGGGAGAAACCTGCGGATAGAGAAAAATAAAGCCCAAATCGTACCCGTCCCCTAGCTGGTCCAGCCCGCCCCGTTCGGAGCCTGAGTTCTTTCCCGTAGAGGAAAAGGGGTCTACAGATCTGTGGGGCTAGGCCAAGGGGTCCCAATTGCGGAACCCAACCCCACCCATAGATCCTCTGTTTGCTCTTTTCGTTTATTCCTCAGCGACCTCAGTCCAGCAGGTCCTGAGCAATTTTCACCCTCTTCCTGGCGCGCCTCCGACCCTACCCTGAAGCCCCACCCGGAGCTGGGTCTCCGGCGTGCCCGGAGCGCCCCACCCGGATCCTTGGGCTCCCTTTGGAGAATGGTGCTGGAGCCTAGGTGTCGGGGAGTGGCGGGGTGTCTGAAGGCACCTTTCTGGGCGCCTGCTGGCTGCTGCTCTCGGCCAGGCCGAGGCGGGGGTCGGGAGCGACGGCCCGGAGCCCGGAAGGTGGGCACTCGGCACCTGCCGAGTTGCTGCTGTGGCCGCGGTTCATGGCGCCAGAGGATCCACCCGGATCTTCTCGGCTGAGTTCCGGGCTCGGGTCGTTCTGTAGTCGGCACGCACACACAGTTTTTTATTTGTTATTTTTATTTTCTCCGGGCAGCCTCTGAGCCGCCAGCCCCTCTCCAACGCCAGGGGCGCACGCATGGGCGCGCGCGGGGGGGGGGGGCGAAGTTCTAGATGGGTGGGGTACATGCGGTCACCGAGGTCAACACCCCATCAGTACCCGGACGCCGCGCGCGACCTCTCCAGGGCACTGGGCATGTGGGGTGGGGGTGGGGACAGAATGTGCGCGCCCTTGCCGTGCTGTCTCCCTGACACCCCCTGGCCCGCAGCCCACGCCCGCAGGTGACCGCCCCTTCCTTTCCCGCTAGTCCCCGTTTCCCCAGCCCTGCCAGGGTCGGGCTTAGTGGAGAGACCCCGGCTGGGGACCGAGAGCGGGGTGCGCGCGTGGCGGCGTGGAGCCCGGCGCCGCTTTGGCAGCCATTTTCTGCAGCTGCCGCGGTCCGGGCTACGCGCAGCGAGGCGCAGGCGGCCGCGTCCGGCGGGCGGGGACGGCGGGCGCGGGGTCGCCGGCAGGGGGGCGGCTGCGGCGCCAGGCGGTCGGGACTGGGCTGCCCGCCCCCGCCGTGGCTCGGTCGGAGCGAGCTGCTGCGCGTGGCGAGCGCCTGCGATCCCACCCTTTCCCCGCCATCTTGTACCCCGGCTGGCGCCTTCCCAAAGCCGAGCTGCGCAGACAAAGCCGCCGCGGCCCCCCATCCACCCCGCAACCCGCCAGGGCTGGACAACTTAGGGACTCTGGTGCTCCCCCCCACACTTCGCCCTGACCCTCCATGGGGGCCGGCGCGCCCCTGCCCCAGGCAGACTCCGTGGACGATCGCCACCCGGGCAGTCCCCAAAGACGACGGGTATCCCCTCCATTCCCGCTGGTCGGGGTGAACCCCGCACCTCAGGCCCAGCCCACCCGGGTTTCTGGAGAGGGAGAAGGGGGTCTCAGCAGTACAAGAGAGACGCGGGCTGCACAATTTTGTAGCCCCGGGTTGCCTTGCTGATAGGGTTGGTGGGTCACAGTTCTGGAGTACCTACCGCCCCTTGTAGTGCCAACCTCACCTCCCCGTTTTTTCCACGGAGGAAGCACTAGGAAGTCCTCTGCAAGTACGGCTTTCAAGGAACGTCCCCCGCCCCTGGCTCGGCATCTTCTGCAAACCTAGGGCATTCCGTACTCCATTTTCTGGAATGGCAACACCTCAGCCCCAGTCCTTTCCTTCGACGCCCCTGAACAGTAACGCCAGGCCTAGGATCTGTGGGTGGTGGGTGTGGGCGAGACCCCCTTCCTCAGACCATAAGCACCCAGGAAGCTGGAGCCTATCAATCTTATGGGTCAAGTGCCAAGCTTCTCCGGGGTAGGAAATTGGCTCCCAAGACTCCATTTTCCTGTCTCCAAGTTCACGGAGCCTGGCGGTGGGGAGGGAGCGACAGTAGGGATTAGGAGGGGGCACACGGACACGAGCTCTGGCGTCCTCCTCCTTCCTTCACTGACACCTTTGGGGTCCCCATTCCCCATCCACCTACGCTCCCCGGAGTGTCCACTGCAAAGGACAACTGAGGCTGAAGGGAGATGTAAGCGACTGGTGCGAGGCCATTCTACGGGTTAGATCAGAGCTAGCTCCTTTTCCACCCAACCCCCATCTCAAGATCAAAACGCCCAGGCTTGATGGCGCTCCATCCAGTGCTCCAAGTAGTTTTGGCCAATGCCGCAGTGCTGGCGGGCGGGGGCTGGGCACAGCAGGGTGGGGATGGAGAGCGGCCAGTCCCTGGATCTGTGGAAGCTGGATTTCCCCCAACTCAAAGCCCGGAGTACACCCACCCCGCGGGGTCTACCAAAGAGGGTCTAAAACAAAGGACCTCGGGGTGGCCTGTCTGTGGGCACCCTCGGGGGTTCAGTCCTCCCAACCAGCGCCTGCCAGCCCGCGAGCGGCCCGGAAACCAGTCTGACCACTTTGCCCATTTCCCAAGCCTAGGAGGCGGCGGGCAGCCGGCAGCGACTCCCAGGGTGGGGTGAATGTGGCTCTGAAAGGGTTTGCCCAGAAGGCTGGCGTCAAATCTGCGTGCTGGGAACCTAGGGCCGCTCCTGTCCCGATCTCTCCCATCCCGACAACACGACTTTGCACTTCACTTGCGCCTCGAGTGGGCCAGCACAGAGCAGTCTCTGGTGCTCCGTCCTGTTTGTTTTGCGCCAGCAGAGGGTCTGCTGCCCCGGGGCGCGTCCTTGAGCCGAGGCCCGAGCCGGGGCCCATCTTTAGCAGGCGGCTAGGACCTCCAGGGAGGTGGTGTGTGCTCACAGGGTCTCAAGGACCACCGAACACAGACGGCCTTGAAGGAGATCATGAACTGGAGAGGTGAAAACACCCCGTCGTTGGCGCTGGACCTGAGCGGCTCGCGCGTGCTCGCGCGCGCGCGTGGGAGGGTGGGCACGTGGCCTTGCAGTCCACTGGCAAACGTGTTTGGAAGGCTTGCAAGCAGAGTGACGGGTCGCCTCAAGAAAGCAGCTGTGCCTACGCGTTTAGCAGGAGGCGCTTGTTGAGAGAACCCCCCAGAGGGCCGGGCAAGCTGTGTGGTCACCCAGCACCCCACCAGCCCGCCTCCAGGTTGGACAAGAGGGGCGGCTGCGTCCTCCGCCAGATGCGGGTCTGTAGGTGGCGCCGCCGTCGAAGCAGAGAAGGAAAATGGCCTGTCGCCCCGCATCCCAGGCCCGGTCCTGAGAGGACATGCAAGCTTGCCCAGAAGGACCCTTTTCTAGGGCTCTGTCCTGGGCCCTTCTAGGACCAGTCTTGGGGGGTCCGTAGAACCGTTAGTTAGTTAGAAGCCCGTATGCTTCTCCTGAGTGTCCATTTGGCTATGTTCTAGGCAAGAGAGCACTCTGCACTTGAGGTGTGTGCTTGGAGGTCGGGTTCCCGGCCTCCCTTCCCCTTCATCTGCGGAAGGAGTGGAGAACTACCCGCCAGGTAGGCAGCGAGCCTAGAGGCAGGCTTATCCCTTCTGGGCCAAGAGTGAACTACCTTTAAAAGGCAACTGAAGTGGGAAGCAAATGAGGGAAGGCAATTTTATCTTCACCCCACGCTGCCCAGAGGCTGGTCTCCCAGCTGAAAATGTTACCTGAATTTGAGAAGGAGCCATGTGAAACAGGTCATGGCAAGGTGAAGGCTGGGGTTACCTGCCAAGGCTGTGTCTTCCAGAGCCACCCACAGAGCTCAGCCCTTCCAAAGATACACAATTGCGGGGGACAGCCCTATACTGGGAGCCAGCTGGACCCTGGGGATTCCCACATCCAGTTGAATTGGGAAATCCAGGAGGACTTGCTACCTCTGTGGGAGGCTGGCCTGAATAAGGTCAGGGACTCACTCCGCCCAAGGCTCCACCTTCCTCAGGAAGAAACCCAATGGGAAGTGTGGCTCAAACTGGATCTGCACAGTGAGGACTTGAGGAGGAGTCCATGTCCACTGAAATAGCAGAGCAGTGGGAGAATGGCCTCATCTGTACAGCAGCGTCCCTATCCTGTGGCCTTCTGCCATCTTCACGGCTGCAGGAAAGCCTCCCTCTGTGTTCTGACTGTTCTGAGCACTGCTTTGCGGCAGTGACAGTGCTTACAAGTGCCCCTGTGTCACTCACACCCGGGGAACCCGTGGCTCTAAGCATGTAGCATGGTTCCCACCCTTCTCCTCCTCTCCCTCCCTTGCTATCCACCAGTCCAGCCCGCCATGGTCTTCCTGAGCACCTCCTTTGTACTGGCAAGCTCCAGGCTCAAGCTTGGGGATGAGTCCATGAAGAAGGCAGATTTGCTTCTGTTCCCATGTGTTTATAGTCTGGGCTGAGTGGAGACCAGAGGCCATATGTCCTATGTCACTAAAACTTACATGTGCCACCAAGGGGAAGCTCTTGGCGCTGTTGAGGGAGGGCATGTCGTAGAAGTTATGTGTATGGGGCTGGGGAGATGGTTTAGGGGTTAAGGTGCATGCCTGTGAAGTCTAAGGACCCAGGTTCCATTCTCCAGGACCCACGTAAGCCAGGTGTACATGGTGGCACATGCTTCTGGAGTTTGTTTGCAGTGGCTAGAGGCCCTGGCGTGCCCATTCTCTCTCTCTCTCTCCCCCTCTCTCTGTCTCCAATAAACAAATTAAAAAAAATTTTTTAAAAATCTTTAAAAAAAGAAGTTATGTGTATGAAGAACAGGCCACATGGGTGTTGTCTAACCCATTTGTGCTACTGATCAGGATTTGGATGGCTGGCAGCTCAGCCCACTAGGAAGTGACCCCACCATAGCCTTCATGGAGTAGCCAAGGAAATAGAGAGGTGGAGACAACTCTCTCATCAGCCAGCAAGGAAACTCAGGTGAGGGCTGGGATGTAGCTTATTGGTAGGGTACTGGCTTAATATGCACCAAGGCCCAGGTTCAATTCCCAGGCACCACACCTCCCCCAAACCCCTCTGGGATAAGAAGGAGTGAGAATTCTTAGCCCTGACTCATGGCTTCTCCTGGAGGCCACCTTAAAGCAGGGCTCACCCTAGGAGGCCTCCAGGGGCTTCAGACAGTTCTGGCATGGGCCACTTGGGTACTTGGGTCTCAGCCAGGCCACAAGCAGATCCACCCCGTGTCTGCTGGCCTCGGGGCAAAATGCTGCTCTCTGTGACCTGAGCGGTGGGGTCCAGGCCGCTGCCTGCCTCTGTAAAATGAGCCTCCCAAGGCTGTTGCCAGCTCTATTTTGTGTGTGCCCGTGCGCATGTTGAATGTGTGCCTGTGGCCTATATGTGTGTGTGGAGACCACTCTTCAGGCTTAGCTACCATTCGAGACAGTCTCTCACAGTGGCCTGCAACTCTCCAAGTCTACTGGGTTGCCTGGACAGCGAGCTCTAGGGATCCTCCAACTTCGCTTTCCCAGAGCTGGGTCTACGAATGTCCACTGCCATGCCCAGCGTTTCACTTAGGTTCTGAGGGTTGGACCCAGGGCCTCTGGCTTGCAAGGGAAGCACTTTTCAGATGGCTATATCCCCAGCCCTTGCTTGCTCTTTTCTTGTGTGGACTCCATGGTCCTAGGAGGCCACTCCTGTCACCCTAGCCCACAGCTACCTGGGTGGTGGTAGCTGTGCTCTTCCTCCAATTAGGGAAGCATCCTGGCCAGCACACTTTCTCCATCTGGAGTTCCTGGGGGCACCATGGTTGAGAGAGCTCCTGGTGTCCCTGTGCCCACCAAGCAACTGTTTCTTCATGACTGAGATAGTAGTGCAAATAGCCTCCGGTTGTAGCCAGGATTGAAGGAGAGTTATCCTGCAATGAGTCTTACCTGCTGCCTGGCTCAGTAAGTCACCTGAAGTTGGGTGACAGAGAGAGAGCTTTAAGGTCGAGAGAGCTGTGAGTATGGCCAGAAACCTGGTCGCCGTCCACTGGGATGGCTTCTTCTCCTTCAGCAGGAACAAGGGACCGTGCGCAACACACATTCTCTCTGTATCTAGCCAGGCCTCCCCCATACTTTGCTATGCTGTGCCATGCCACGGAGTGATGATCAACTAGGCACACCCTGGCCAGCAAAGGACCTTGGTTCCAGCAGTCTCCGAGGGAGACAAGCGCACTGAGATGGAGGAGCAGAGAGGGCTCCGCGGTGTGCTCCTGGGGCCTGGCCGGAATCCTGGACACATTCCCAATGCTTGGAAGAGGCCTTTCCCTAACAGGGGGATATTTGGTCACTTCTAGGGAGCCATGTGGCTGCAGGGACCACTGAAGGAAGAGAATAGTCTTGTGGCTGTGGTGTTTTCTTTTAAAATTATTTATTTGCATATGTTGGGGGGGGGATGTCAGGGTCTCTTGCCACTGCAAATGAACACCAGATATTTGCACCATGTTTTGTGTGTGGATTTATATGGGTGCTGGGGAATCATACCTGGGCCAGCAAGCTTTTATAAACAAGAGCCTTTAACCATTGTGCCATCTCCCCAGCCCACCCACCTTGTGGCTGAGGAGGGCTAGATGCTCCTTTTCTCATGCTGGGCTTTCCACTGTGAGCTTCCAGAAGCCTGGGCAGAGCTAAGCTGGCTCCATGCATGAGGCAGAGAAACAAGGTACCAATGCCCCCACCAAGCTTCTCCAGGAAGGCCATGGGTAAAGCAGTATGTATAGGTCAGTTGCCCAGTCTTATCTTGAGGAAAATAACTTGTGACACCAGGTCACAAGTTGTTTTCTCCTTCCTCCTCCCCTCACACTCCCCCTCTTTCTCTCCTCTTCTTGTTCTTCTTTTTGAGGTAGGGTCTCATGCTGGCCCAGGCTGACCTGGAATTCACTATGTAGTCTCAGGGTAGCCTCAACCTCATGGCGATCCTCCTACCTCTGCCTCCCGAGTGCTGGGATTAAAAGTGTGTGCCACCCGGAAAGAATGTAAGAGCCAAAGGAAGGGTAGGACTCCATACAACGTGCTCCCTCCAGACATAAAATGGCCTGGATATCCATGACCTCATAGTGCCTGACACTACCTACACAAGACCATCATAAGAGGAGGAAAAGATCATGACATCGAAATAAAAGAGAGACTGATTGAGATGGGGAAGGGATATGATGGAGAATGGAATTTCAAAGGGGGAAGTAGGGGGAGGAGGGAGGGTATTACCATGGGATACTTTTTATAATCATGGAAAATGTTAATAAAAATTGAGAAAAAAAAAGAAAAAAAAAGTGTGCGCCACCATGCCCAGTTTGCTTTGTTCTTTTGTCAGTAAGCCATTTGATAAAATATCCCCCATGTCCACTGCACAAGCGTGGGCCACAGAAAGAGATGGCCTGCCTGTGCAGATTGAGCTGGAGGGGTTTCTCTGCCCAGGTGGGGGGTGGGGTGTTGGCAGAAGCAGATCTGGGCTGTGCTTCCAATATCTTTGGTGTCAGTATGACTTCCACTGGCCAAGAGCTAAGATTTGATCACTGACTGGGCTGGTACACTGTGTGCGCTGCTTGTGGAGGGATGGCAAACACATGGAAATTTCTACCCTGTCAGGAGGCCTGAGGACCCTGACGGGGCAACACACCTGCAGTCCTGAAATGTTCTCCTCCATCTCCGATCAGCTTTCTTGCTTGGGTTTTCATAAGACTTCCCCTGGGCCACCAGTTGGGTTGGAGAAGGGACCAGTTCCATTTGGAATGGCCCCTCTGACAAATTCAGCAAGCTGCAACCTCACCAAGTATCAGCTTCCCAGGAAGACAGAAGCCAGGCCCACATGGAGGGGTCTGTCCAGTGTTTCCAACATGGTCCTTGTGCCCTAAGCTCCTGGAGGGTGGTGGTCTTGCCTTCCCTGGCTTTGCAGCCCTCACTCTAGTGGCTGGCAACCTTTATCCACTGGACTGTCCCTGTGGCTCTTGCCCCTCCATCACAAGGAAAGACACCATTCGTCACTCACGCAGGCCCAGGATTGGGAGGGAGCACAGGCTCGGCAGCACCCGGTCCTGCAGCCCAGTCACCAGGGGTATTGCTTGCCGGGAACCACACCATCTTTGGGAGCTGACCCCACACTTGGCTTCAACAAAACAATCCACTCCCCTTCCCATGTGATATAAAAATGACTGGATGGGCCAGATAATAATGGCAGCACCCATCGGGAACATGCTGCCTGGGACCAGCTCTGGGTCAGGGTGGAGATGGGCTTGGCAGTTTGTTACAACAGCTGGGCTGCTCCTCTGTACCTACTCTGAGGGGTCCTGAGGGGGCCACGCTGAGGGGTTCTGGGGAGAGAGCTTCTCCTTCCCTCTCTCCTCCTTTTCCCTTTTCTCTTTCTCTCCCTTCCTCTCTTCCCTCTTCCCTCCCGTTTTCCCTCAACAAATATATTTGGAGTACCTGCCAGCTGTCCTTGCTGAGAAGACCCCTTGAGCAAGGCCTCCAGGGCCTGCTCAGGAGCCGGCAGTGCGCACATTCTGCGGGGGAGGCAAGCGCACAAACAGATGCCCACGAGGACTCTGCCTCCAAAGGAACAGAATAGGCTCCTAATGCAGTCTACTTTAGACCAGTGGTCAGCAGTGGCTTCTCTCAAGTGGTGGCCTTTAGGGACTAAATGTCAAGAACGAGCCAGTCTTAGGGAGCTCCAGGGGCCAGTGCCATCAGTTCCAGGGCACAGAGCAGCTGAGGGCAGAGCAGTTGGCATACACAGCTAGTTTGCCTGCCCCACTAATCCTTTTGCTGCCACATCCTGCCTCTTCCCTGAGCCAAGAGGAAGGTTGGATTCTGCTGGGTGGGAGGGACTAAGATGGGCCAGGATAGGGCAGGGCTGGGGCCTCATGTCCCTCCCCTTGCTGGACCCCCCTGCCCCCTCCCCCCCGTTCCTTTGTGTTGAGGCCATGGGGTGATGGGGTTGGGAAGTGTGCTTGGCTGGCAGGCCTGCCATGGGAGGCAGTAGGCAGCCATGGCTGTTCATAGCTACCAAGTTCTAGAGCCCCAGCTTGGCCAGTGTGGGGGGCTCTGGAGGTCTTTCAGCCACTGTTTCTAACCCCAAGGGCAGCTCCAAGGATCTCTTTAAACATCTCAATCCAGCATTTCCCCAAATTATAGAAAAGCTGCAAGATTGGTAAAGGGATTTCAGTAAGTTGTGTTGTGTTTTATTTTGTTTCTGAACTGCTAGGGATAGGATCTAGGGGCTTGGGGCTCAGTGGTTAAAAGTGGCTGCCTTCAAAGCCTGATAGCCAAGTTCAATTCCCAGTAGCCACATAAAGCCAGATGCACAAAGTAGCACATGCACCTGAGTTTGTTTGCAGCAGCCAGAGGCCCTGGCATGCCTGTACTTTCTCTCAACCAAATAAACAAAAATTAAAAAGACAAAAGAACCCAGGACTTTGAGCCTGCTAGGCAATTTCTCTTCCTCTGACCTACACTTAGTGTGTGTTTTCTTTTTCTTATTGAGGCAGGGTCTCTCACTTTAGTCAAGGCTGACCTGGAACTCACTATGTAGCCCAGGATGGCCGTAAGTGCACTGTGATCCTCCTACACCAACCTCCCAAGTGCAGGGATCAAAGGCATGCACCACCATGCTTAGATTACCATGTTTTTGTTTTTCTGCTGTTTGAGAGTAAGAAGGACACAAGGTACCAAACTTAAGGCAAGTGTGATGGTGCATTGCTGTGACATTAGCACTTGGGTGGTGGAGGCTGGCCTGGAACTCTCAATCCTCCTGCCTCCACCACGCAAGTGCTAATATAAATTACAGGACTGCGGTTGGGTGCTTTGTGCCCTTTTGTGCCTCATACTTTAGAAGCATGTTGTCCTCAAGACCAGGGTATTCTCACGCAGCTGCCAGAACCGAGATGTCGTGTTATCACCCCAGCTCATATTCTGTATCACCAGGGCTCTCCCTGCAGTGATGCTGAACCCTGCTCAGGGCATGGCGTCAGGAGGCTCAAGATGTCAGCTGGTCCCCACTTGAGTGACACTGAGGAGGTCCTTTTCATTGCTTCCTACTGGGTTTGCTTGAAGCCCCCTGTTTCTCCATCTTTGGTTTGGCCTTTAGATCTCCTGCCTTATCTCTTTTAGTCTTTCTTCTCTACTACTTCCACTTCTTCTTCTTCTTTTAATATACTTATTTGGGCTGGAGAGATGGCTTAATGGTTAAGGCACTTGCCTGCAAAGCCAAAAGACCTCGGTTCGATTCCCCAGGACCCACATAAGCCAGATACACAAGGTGATGCATGCATCTGGAGTTCATTTGCAGTGGCCAGAGGCCCTGGTGCACCCATTCTCTCTCCCTCTTTCAAATAAATAAATAAAATAAAAATATTTAAAAATAAATATAAATATACTTATTTGTGAGGAGAGAGTGTATAGGCATGCCAGGGTCTCTTGCTATTGAAAATAAACCCCAGACATATGTACCATTTTGTACATCTGGCTTTATGTGGGTACTGGGGAATTGAACCTCGACTGGCAGGTCTTGCAAGCAAGCGCCTTTAACCACTAAGCCATCTTCCCAGTCCAAGTATTTATTTTATTATTTTATTTATTTATTGCTTTTTTGAAGCAGAGTCTTGCTCTAGCCCAGGCTGACCTGGAATTCACTATGTAGCCTTGGTGGCCTCAAACTCACAGCAATCCTCCTACCCTGCCCTCCCAAGTGCTGGGATTAAAGGCATGTACCACCACACCTGACTTACTTTGTTTTATTTTTTTTTAATATTGATTTATTTATGAGAGCAGGAGTGAGAATGGGTGTGCCAGGGCCTCCTGCTGCTACATAAGAACTCTAGACTCATAAGCAACTTTGTGTATCTGGCTTTCCATGAGCATTAGAGAATTGAATCCAGGCCAGCAGGCTTTGCAAGCAAGTGCCTTTAACCACTGAGCCATCTTGCCAGTCTCCCAATTATCTCTTTAAAAATAAAAAAAAAGCTTTTATTTATTTTCAAGGGTAGAGAAAGAGAGAAGAGAGACAGAGAGAATGGGCACATCAGGACCTCCAGGCACTGCAAACAAAGCCCAGAGGCATGTGCCACTGTGGGCACCTGACTTTATGTGGGTACTGGGGATTCTAACCTGGGTTGTTAGGCTTTGCATGCAAGCACTTTAACCGCTGAGCCACCTCTCCAGCCCTCTGCCCCCATTATTTCTGATTTCTGTCATGAGCACTTGATATTTCTAGTCCCTGTTCCTCCCCTCCCTTCTTTTCTCCTCCCCTACTCACCTCCCTTTCTTCCCATTCTTCCTCTCCTCTCCTCTCCTCTCTTCTCCCTTCTCTCCTCTCTCTTTCCCTCTCCTCTCCTCTCCTCTCTTCTCTCTCTTTCTACTCCCTACTTGTTTGCATTTTTCCCTTTGTTGCCTCCTCCCCCCTCTTTCTGTTTTGGTCTCCTTTTGCCCCTTTCCAGTCTCTCTCCAAAGTGGTAAATCTTCCAGAGGACAATGGCCACTTAAACTAACCTATGGGTCAAGGCAGAGCTGACCACCTCTCTCAGTGCACCCCCTGGTTTGTGCCTCTTTCATGTGAGGAATCAAAGGGAAATGTGTCATGTGCCCTCTGTCCTTGTTGAGTCGCTTCTGCCTGAGGCAGGGCCTCACACTGGGACTTCATCTCCAGGCCCAGGGGAAGGGGCAAGCTTGGGTGGAGAAGCCTTCTCTCCACTTTCCAGCTGTCTTCTGCTTGCCCACCAGCCCTCTCCCACCAGTGGGATATGCAGACCCCAACTCCCCTGTCAGCCTGGGCTCAGGTTCCCCAAGACTTGGCCAGGGCTGAGCAAACACTGACTTTCTGCCAAGTCAAGGCTCTGAGGTAAGCAGGTTTCTCAGCACCTCAAGGAACTGGACCCACAGTAACCTTTGTCCCCACTCGGTGGTCACTGAATTGGAGGAAGCCCTGACCCTCATGTCTGATTTCTGGATTAAGTCCCAAACCACTGTCCAAAAAACAGAGGCCAGACCATGGCACTCTAGCAGCCACCCGTGGCCACTCACTTTCCGACCATGGTACTGGACTTTGAGTTACATTGTGTGACTCCCGGACTCCTGTTAATCCAGCTATTTCTATAGTAAGGAAACAGTATTCTGTGCTGGGACCCAGATGCCCACTTTCACACAGAGAATAATCTCTTGCAAGAAATCAGTAGTTTTCCTTGGTATAGATTTTGGTCTCAGGGCGGCGGGGGGTGGAGTTGAGCTCCCCTCTCTGCAGAGTGAGGGGCTTTGAATAAACTGAAAGGCCTCTCTTCCAACTCGACACCACCAGGAGTCTTTCCCCACAGAGCCATTCCTGCTCTGGCCTGCTTGGGGAAGCAATGCTTATTCCCCATGTTTGTATGTGTTTCTCTCTTGGAGCAGCCTAGGGACTTTCCATCCATCCGGTTCCTTGGCAGAGACATGTTTTCATCCATGGACTAAGGTATTGCTAAGGACACTTTGAGCAAAAGACAAAGACAGGCCGCATTCCTGGTCAGCCAGCCAGGCCTGCAGGCTGGTTCAGCAGCTCGGACTCCACCTCGGGCCTCCACAGCAGCCAGGTTTGCCAGGGCGTAGCCAGGAGGCAAGGCCACTCTCAGCTTGAACCTCTTTCAACGACACTGGCTCAGGACACAGAAAAGCCACAAAAGCTCAGAGATGTCACAAGCTCCCCAGTACCTTCTTGCTTTGTGACTGAGTGACCCGAAGCCCAGGCATTATGGAGACATAATGGCTACAGCGGCAGCAGAGCAATAAGCGACTCCCCAGGCTCTTGACTTCCACTTCGCTGCTCTTCATCTGTCTCTCTTGGATTCCCAGTTTGCAGGCTCAACAACTCCCATCCCCAGACCTGTTGGCAGGCCAGAGGAATAACTCATGTGCGTCAAAAGCAATTTGCAAACATAAATAATTTTCAATGCCAGGAGAGGAGCCTGTGGAAGACGCTTGGAAGCCTGAGGAGGACATGGCCAGCGCGGAGCCTCCTTCACCTTGCCCGCTCCCATCCGGGCCTCCCACGCTCTGCATGGAGTCACGTAAACACAGCAGGAAATGGCCATCCATGCTAGATGCTCAAATGTGCTTATGCCGGAGGGGTTCTGCTGACCAACCTCTTCCCTCCCCACCCCCAACTTTCTCATGACTTTGTTCCCCCCACCCCACCTTCTGTGAAGGCTCAGAGAGGAACAGAGTCGCTGTGGGTGCTGTGGAAGCCTAGGCCTCATGCCCACGGCCTGCAATTTCCTTTGTCCTCAACTCCAGTGGCACAGGGCCTAGCAGAATGGATGGCACACCGTTATTTTGTGACCTTCACTTACTTGCAGGGTTACGCTCCAAGGGAGCCTCACACAATTGCCCAGCTCTTCAGTTTGGAAGCTGCTTTAGGAAAGAGAGTGGACACCTTCTGACTGTGGATAGATATTTGCACAGGTCCCCGGCACAGCCTCTCTTCAGAAGCTGTGAGGATGGTGGTACAAGTGAGCGTAGAGTCTCTGTCATTTTGGAAGGCCTAGAGCATTAAACATACCTTTCCAAAGCCACCCCAAGAGGCTTGTCTGAAGCAGAGGGAAACAATGAGAAACCAGATACCATGGAATTAGTGAAGAATTTCTCAGATGAAACAGGAAAGGGAGGAAATCCAGGGAGGTTTACAGGACACCTGTGCAGGTTAAAAGGATCCGGCAGGCTGTGGGTGATGTAAGCTCCACGGTGTGTTTGAAAGGGTCCTTCACTGGGGCAGCCAGGGCAGAGGCACTCCTGCCAGTACAGGTGGTGGCACTGTCACTCTCTGTCCCTGACTGCACGCACAGGTGTGCACATGCACCCACCCACCCACCCACCCCCACACAGATACATATGCACCCACCCACCCACCCACCCACCCCCACACAGATACATATGCACACACCCATGTGTGTGATCCTAGAACATCCTTTATTCTTAATTTTTAAATTATTTAATTACTTTTCATTTTTGGTCTGTGTATACAGTATGTGTACGCAGCACACCCGCTGCAGACACCAGAGGAGGGGGCCAGGTGTCTTCTACTGCTCTTCTGCCTTGTTTCCTTGAGATTGTCTCTCACTGTACCTGGGGACCCCCAGATATGTTTCGTTAGACTGGCTGAGCAAGGAGCCCCAACAATCTTCCTCTATCTGCCCCCGTGACTGCTGGGGTTACAGGCATGCCTAGGTGCTGGGGATTGAACGCAGGTCTTCATTTTTGCACAGCAAGTATTCTCACCCACTGAACCATCATCCTAGCTCCAGGAGCGTTCTTCATCAATACTGGCCTTCTGCCCTAACCTAGACTTGAAAACTTGCAGACAATTGCAGCTAACATGTAATAGGCTCTCATCTCTATCAGGTCTTACAGTTCATATGATGACCAAGCCCAGGAGCAGAAGTGTGTGTGTATGTGTGTGTGTGTGTGTGTGTACATGCACATGTGATTGGGGGTCACGTGTGTGCCCACATCTCTAGGACTCTGAGCCACGTGTTTCAAACTGCATCCATAAGGAGATGGCTGCCCTGTTGCACAGAAATAAGATCTGGATCTTCTTCCATCCTCCTCCAGGATTGTCCTTAAATTCAATTACTACATAATTACCTGGAGTTTCCAGAAATCCACAAAGCACTCAGGTGAGGAGGAGGGGCCAGCAAGACCTAGAGCAGCTGAGCACAGAGTGAGCGTTCTCAGCCCAGGGTGGGGAGAAAGGAAGAGCCTGGTGGCCATGAGGAGCTGAGCCATTTGAACCAGGGCTCCCACTGATTTGGAATGTGAGCGGTTTGTGGCCCAGGAACCAGCCACACTGTCCAAGGGCCCATCACACACACACACACACACACACACACACACACACACATGCAAACAGGACTTGGCACACAGAGGCACACTCCCAAGGTATCAAACGGAGGGCAGAGTTAAGAAGGTCACAAGGGCCTGGGGTGTAGCTCAGTTGGTAGGGTGCCTGCCTAGCATGTACAGAGCTCTGGGTTCGATCCCTAACACCGCATAAACCAGGTGTAGTGGCACACACCTGTAATCCCAGCCCTCAGAAGATAGAGGTAGCAAGACCAGATGCTTAAGGTCATCCTTTAGCTACAAAACGTGCTGGAGGGCAGCCTGGGCTACATGAGACCCTGTCTTCCAAGAGCTCAGTGCTGTGTCTGAAGGAGAAGTGAGGCCCAGGCATGCTTATAGGCGGCACCACCCTGGAGCTAACTCTGTGTAGCAGGCAGGATTGGAGGGTGAACACTTTGGTGGCCCAGAGGGTATAATCTAGAACAACCTCAGGGAGGGGATAAGAGCTGAGCCAGCTTCTTAAACTGCCACAGAACTCTGGAGATGAGCAGTAGGAACCTGGAGACAGTGCTATTCACAATGACACCTAGAGGTTACCCTGCTGACTAGCCTTTTCAGCGAGGGCAGGTTAGCCTCCCAGCCTTCATAAAACAGGGGTAACGATGGAACCCACCTCAAGGGATGAGAGAAGTAAATGTGCTGACCCCCCACACATGGTAAGAAATCAATGTTGACTGTTATCGTTAACTTTCAAGGAAGAGGCTGGGAATGGGGGAGGGAGGGGTAGACTTCTGCGCTAATGGCCTCAGGAAATGGACCCTTGTGTCCAAGAATAACAGCCTTCAAGGCAATTTCCTCCTCAGAGTCTTCACCTGATGGGCAGCAAGCACAACACAGGATCATGGAATCCACTCACCTCAAAAGTCACCAGGCTCTGGTTTGGTCTCAGCTCAGACTTGCTATCTGGACCTGAGCCTTGAGTCACTCTCAGAAGCTGAGGTCTCAGGGACAGTCCACCCAGAAGGGCTGAACCACAGAGCTGGAGCCACGGTTGCGACCCCCACCCACACCCAGGAAGCAGCCCAGCCACGGTGGTTTGGAGGACAGCAAACCTGCTGCATGTCTGTCCTTTGGTCAAGGGAAGGCTGCAGGCCAGAGGCTGTTGGGAGACTTGCATCCGACTTGGGGTGTTTGATGTTCCCTGGCAGAGAAGTGGCTGTGTTTATTTAGGGGTTTTTCCAGAAGTGCTCAAGGCTGTCTCCTGACTCACTTCATCCTTACCGCTGGGCTTTCAAGGTAACCAGGAAACAGGTGTACAGAAAGGTAGAGTTTTTGGTGTAGGGTGTGGGCATGGCAATCAGATCTGTTCTGTCTTCCTTGAATGTTCTAGAAGTATGCTGTTAGGTGTGGGAAGGAGCCTCAATTTAAGAACCCAAAGTGAGCCCAAAGACCAAAGGTCCAATTCTGGCTTTCCCCCAGTTCTTTGTCTCAACCTGTCACATACCAGAGTACTCCTGCTTGTCCCTAACCAGAGGCCAGGGCCCGATGGCAGCAACCCTTCAATGCCATTTCATTGTTGGGCTGCTGTGCCCGCACTGACAGCACAGGCGGCTTTCTGCTGGTGTCTTCTCTCTGCTATTGGACTTGGGCATCCCCATGGGCAGGGACGGACAAGGCCATGGTGACGATCCAGGCTCCAAACTGGAATTCCTAGACAATATCCAGGGAACTCATTGGAGTTTCAGCTTCACCTAAACAACACATCCTTTTCTTCTTCTTCTTTTTTTAAGTGTTTCCATCTCTTAGCTGTTTCATGGGACATATGTGTACTAAAAATGACGCACTGCACATCCAGTATTCAGGCTTGCACATTGCGTATTCAAATGCAGCTGGGCATCCTAGACTTTGACGCAGTGCATGCTGGATTTATGGGAACATCGCCCCCACAGTGGGGTCCTAGGACGGGCTGACCTTGGCAAGTCAGAGCTGCAGCCAGGGAGAGCTGGGGCAGGAGTCGGGGCCCAGGGGTCCCCTCCTTCCTTTACACTGGCCAGCTCCTGCCTCTGTGATGGAGGCTCAGCATCATGAGGAAGAAGTTTGGGTGTCCAAAATGCAGGGTGAAGACCTCTACTCTTTGCTTTCCCTCCCCCCCCCCCCCACCAAGTGCCAAGGTTCTTGGAGGACAGAGTCCCAGGCGAAACCAGCTTTAGATGTAGGATTAGCACAGAACCAGGTAAGTGACCATGTACCCTAGACAAGCTGTCTCCCTATCAGGACCTCAGACCTGTCCCCCAGGGAGCTGTTCTTAGGGGTACTCAATTAGACAAGATATCCAGGGGGCACTTAGCATATCTGAGGAGCTCCGTGGACAACAGGCACTTGACCCTGGGGGGACTAAAAGGTCCCGGACACCAGGCTGGCACCTCGGCTGTTCCTGTGGATGTCAGCCCCACTTACTGCTTTCATGTGTCCTGTGCCCAGGTCCCCCTCTCCAAAGGCTGTGCCACGCTGCCTAGTTTTTGAAGCTCCAGCTCACCTGCAGTGCAGGCCTTACCAGGCAAGGCCGTGGAACTGCGGTCACTCCCTGGCCTCTAACAGAGCCAGCTTCCAGCTTCCTCCCTCCGCCCCAGGCCCGCAGAGCTCTCCAAGTCCTCAACTCTGTAGACCTGAACCAGGGGCTCCCTAGCATCCGGGAGTTTTCAGTTCTCCTCAACTGGAAAAGCCGGGGCTGAGGTTCCTGCCTGGCATGGGCCTTTGTGTACCAGCCAGTGAAGGACAGGCCCAATTCTAGTGCTGAGTAGGCCAGTTGCCAGCAGCAAGATCAGCCTCCTCCACTTGCAGGGTGGCAAAGGGCGTTCATTAGGTGGAGGGGGAGGGGTTTTTAACTCACTCTGGTGGGGGCTGGGGTGATGGGGTAGTGGGAGGGGCAATTCACAAAAGCCAGAGCTAGAAACTCCCAAAGCCTTTTTTAAAAAAAATTCGCTTCCCTTCTCTCCTCCCTTCCCCTCCCTCCTTCTGCTCCCCTCCCCCACCTCCAGCCGCTGGTGGCCTGTAGCCAACACTGGCCACTCTGTGAATCCAGACTCCCGCCCTCTCGGCCTTCCCAATTCTGCCCCTTAGGTCACCTTGCCAGCACCCACATTCTGAACCATATTGCTCTTTTCTGTACTGGTGCCTGGCCAGGCTCATCCCTCAGGAGAGGCATGAACTACCCAGACCCACCCCCAGGCCCTGTGGGGGGCACTGTGCCATGAGGAAGATCACTGTGTGAACTGAAAGCCAAGGCCAAGGCCCTGATATTCCCAGGTCATGGCTGCTTGGCCCGGAGTCACACCCTTTGCCCCCTTGGGGCCCTTAACCCTTTCCCCCCATACAGAGCTTTAATCTTCATCCTCATGGGGATGGGCAGCCAGTGTCAAGCTCACCTGGCTCACTAAGTCACTAAGGAAGTCGTCTGTCAGGCCTGACCACCCCTCCCCTTCCACTCCACAGGAAGACTCTTCCCCCCACCCCACCCCACCCTAGGGCAGTTCTCTAGCTCTCTCTAGCATCCAGTCAGAGCCTCTGGCCTGGTGGTTTCCGTGGAGAGCCTGGCACAGAAAGAACCTCGGACCGACCGATGCGTCCTCAGCAGGGACGGGGCTGACCGTGCCAGCAAGGGACTGAGGGCAGGGGCTCCCCACCATACCCAAGCTGCTGTCCACGGGGAGTACTGAGGAATGTCGGCTTACCTGCTGGCACCTGGGAGACAAAGATAACCAGCTGCCTGAAGGGGGGAATGCAGGAGGGGGAGGCCAGCCCACCCTGCTCTCCCGAGTTGATCACCTCATTGCCCCTTTTCCCTTTCCCCACCCTGATGCCACCAGGGACTTGGCCAGTGATGGGGGCATCACCATCTAGGAAGCCCCTGGGGCTGGGGTGGCTCTGGCATATCACTCCCCCTCCCCCAGCGGGAGTTCCTCTTTCCAGGGGTGTTCCTTCCCACTTTCCCGCACAGCATCTGCTCCAATGCCACCAGCCCTCACCCTTCCTTCTTAAGACCTGAGGTGGAAGTGGAGTGGCAGAGGGTCGAGCCTCCTCTCCCAACTTCTGATGTCCCTCCTACGTTAATCTGAGACAGCAACAATGCACCTTCAACATCTCCATTTAATATTTACATTCAAGCAGGTAATAATTGGAAGCTTATAGTTTAGACATTTCTAGTAGCAGCAGATTCTAGAGAGCTCGTTTAGCCTTTTAACAAACTTTTTTTTTTTTGCACATAGAAACAACACATCCATGTGTACAGTATCAAAAAATATATACCAAGATTACTGGTATTGCAGTTCCTGGAGGGAGGAAATAAATCAACCGAAATACTGAATGAAGGGAAGGCGAACAGAAAATAATTTGTCTGATATAGAATATAACATGATCTAGAGGAAACTCCATAAATCTAGGTTTTTATATTTCAATATATAAATACCTACAAATAAATATATATATAATATATATATATGTATATATATATATATCAGCCCGAAGGGGGTCATCAGGCCTTTTGAGCTCAAACAATACATTTTAATAACACCACGTACAAACGGGAGTAGAGTCAGCACTGGACACGTTAGCACGGTTAAAATATAATACTATAACTCTGAGACTGCCGGGGCTTCCGGGTCAGTTCGGTCCACGAGGAGGAGGAGGAGGAGGAGGAGGAGGGGGTGGGGGAAGGGTCTCTTGTGGAGAAGGGGCTTGTGGTGTTAAGAATGCAGGCACCTCACTGACAGGGAAGTCCAAAAGCACCCTGCAGTCATCACCCGCGGTGCCCCGGAAGGCCACCCGCTCTTCGGGCTAGAGCATCTCCCCGGGAGCTTTCCGGTGGCTGCAGGCTTTCAGGCCGGTGGCCGGCGCTGGCCCCTTCCGACTCCCTCAGGCTACACGGTCACATACTCCTTGAATGTGACCGTGAGGCAGTTCGCGGTAACATCAGTGATTATTATATTCCCAAAGAAGGGCTTGAACTCGCTCAGCGACTCTATGGGCTCATCCGGGGTCTCCGTGGGCAGTTTCTCGGTGGCTGTCACCGGGGCCACCACGGTGCTGGCAGCTGCGGAGGGAGCCTCGGGTTTCACCTGGAGGGAGCTGGGCGGAGCCGCAGCCGACTCGCTACGCGTCTTGACGCAGCGTAAGTCTATGGGCTCGTCCAGGTCTGAGTCCAACAGGATGACCTCGGGCTGCGGGAGCGTGGTGGTGGTGGTGGCGGCGGCGGCGGTGGTGGTGGTCGCCGGCGGTGACCCATCAGGGGGGCACTCGGCCACCGGGCTACCCCCCAGGCAGGTGGGCGTGCTAATGCTGCGGGCGGTCAGCCGCTTCTTGCACGGCTCCCGCTCCCCGTGGGTCTCGGAGAGGCAGCGCTTTCGTGCGTGGGTGAGGTTCAGGCCGACCGCGGGGTGGTGGGGGTGGGGGTGGTGGTGGTGGGCGGGCGGGTGTGAGCTCCGGGCCGGTTCCCAGGCCAGCAGGTCCGGCTTGGTGGTGAGCTGCAGTGGCTGCTCACTAAAGGCCTCCTTGGCTGGGGAGTGCTTCCGGGAGCCTGGGTCGCGAGCCTGCGAGTCCCCGGGGCCCAGAGCCTCCTCCTCCCTGCGTTTGCAGGGCACTTCGGCCTTCTTCTCCTCGGCTCCCCCCCACCGCGGCTTTCTTAAAAGTCCTGTCGGCTGGGGCGTGGCGCTCCTCCACTGCTCGCTTCTTGTGGCCCGGGGAGCGAGTCTCGCCCTCCGCCGCCTCCCCGGACTTGATCTTCACGGCCTGCATGCCGTTCTCCATGTACTTGCTCATCACAATCACAATGCGCCCGTTCTTGTTCTTGTTCTTCACGATCTTCATCTTGCCCCCAATCCCATTCCCAGTCACCGCCTCCTTGGGCGCCGGCGTGAGCCCGTTGGGAGGACCCTTTTCAGAGCCCTTTCCTGGCACTCCAGCCCCTGCAGCCAGGGGCTTCACTGCCCCCAGGTAGCCCTTGGCTGCTGCACCATGGGCCCACTTGTCAGGGGGGTGGCTCTTGGCGCCCAGGTCCGGGCAGGTGGGGCTGGATGCCTCCTTGTGGCCACCCTGGTACTGCAGATCGTACATCTTAGGGTCGGGCTGGTACTGGTGATGCTTCTTGCTGTTCAGCTGATAGTAGTACTTGGCGCTCTTGCCTGGTGGTGGCGGCTTGCCAGACCTCTCCTTGCTGTGTGGCTGGTACTGGTGATGCTTCTTGCTGTTGAGCTCGTACTGGTGCCCCTGGCCCTTGCCCTGGGTGCCCAGCTCCAGCTTGGCCCGGTTGTCAGCAGAGGAGTCTTGGAGGCCTGTCAGGACATTGGAGCGCCGGGCAAAGGTGGGTACCTAAGGTGGGGTGAGAGGAGGGAGAAGCTCAGTCCACTGGCACGCTGGGAGCATCAGGTGGAAGCAGCTTCAAAGGGGGTGGGGTGAGAGGTGTAGGAGAAAGGAAAGGAAATTGAGGTGCACCACAGTAATCCCCCCAGTGACTGCAAGTAATTGGGATCCAGATGAAGGTATTCACCTGAACCACCAGCGGCTTGGGCTTTGGCCCTCTCTTCCGGTATCCCATTAGCTGCTCCTGCCGTTCCCTGGGGAGGAAACAGGGCCGCAGGTTAGCCTTCCCTGACTCCTGTGAGGCTCCACCCACTACTTTGCAAGTATCTTACAGTGCTCACCTGGAGGCACAAAGTGGCCTATGAGGCCAAGGTGACTGCCTCCCCCTAAGTCCCACGCAGCACCCCACTTCATTCTGGCACCACGGACCTCATGAACCCAAGAAGTCTCCCCATGTCTCACCATGTAAACTGTCCTCCCTTTGCACTACAACCCCTGCCTTGGTGTTCAGAAGATACCTTGCGGGTGAGTCACAGGCCCATGGCTCTGGGGAAAATGGACTGGGTGCCGGGATTCGGGAATACGAGGCATACGGGAGGATGGTCCGCCTAGTCCCTCTCAGTCCGAGGCAGGGGATGTTAAAGACCTCATTAAGATTCAGACAACGAGAGTCACCGGCAGAAGGGAGGAGGGCTCTTTTTTTTTTTTTCTCCCGTTAAAGGCCTGGCTTTAAACAGGAGGAGGGGCTGCGCCCTTGTTTACACAGCAGCAAATGAGCCAATTAGGGGCTGGAGGTGGGGGCCGGCCTCAGAGGCTAGGGGTCTGGCCAGGTTCTCAGCCACCGGGTGAACCAGCTCAGACAGCACCCCGCTGAACCACTGGGCAGAACCTGGGCCGCTTGCAGAAGCAAGCCTCCTCATTGGAGTAGGATCCCTGGATATCCAGATTATTAACACAGCTCATGGGTGGGGCACTGGGTCACTCCAGACATCAGGTTTCTGCCTTCAGGCCACCCAAAGAGCGATCAATTGTCCCAGGCTTTAATTAGTCCTTCACACAGGGAGGGGGGCATCTCTTCAGAGTCTGTCAAAACTGGAGCCCCATCCCTGGGTCTCCAGCGTCAACCCCCACCCACTGCCCCTAGGTCAATCCAGAAGTTCTGCCCTGCCCTGGGGCCAGGCAGGGGCCTGACTCCAGAGTTGCGTGGCATTGCAACAGCCTGCGTTTTAATCCTTGAGGGACTCATTATGCAACGTGGCATCAGCCACTGACATGGGTACAGGGTGGTGAACTCCCAGGTGGAGCTGAGGAGGGATCCCGCCCGGCGCCCCCACCCCCCACCCCCGTGTCGTGGGAGAGCCATTTCCCTACTGGTCGCAGGCTCCGAGGGTCTAGAGTTTACAGTTTTAGCGCCAAACACACCACAGGAAATAATGCAAAATAAAAGCAGTGGGGTAGGAGGCTGTAGGGTAGCAAGGCTCGGTCCCCTCCCCTCCTCTGTGCCCTCCCCCCTCTAACCTCTTCAAAACAGACAACTACAGCCACCAGTGAATCCAGCTGCGGGAGCTGCGGCAGTGTGACAAGCAGCGCGCCCCACAGAATGAGCCCTCCCCCCGCCACCAGGCAACACCCACCCCCGCCCTTGGGCCACGGGTCCGCGGTCTTGACGGGGCACCTGGTCCCACCCCATAGCTCAGTGACAAATGTGAAGGGCTCAGACAACATTTACTCCCTGTCACCCCAGCTCCCTGGGGGTGAAGGCAGAGGCTTAAGGCCTTGCCAACTTTTCTCCGGCTGCCAACAGGTTAAGTTCAGTTCCATGACGTCTGGGCGGTTTCACAATGCCAGCTCCTTCCGAGCTACCCCATGAGGTGCCAGTGCCAAGCGGCCAGTGGCTGCAGGAAAGCAACACCTATGCTCTGGGAGGGGGGTGGGGCTCCTAGACTGCCACCGGAGTGGGCCGCGGGAATGAGTTCCCCGGGTCGGATGCGGGGCCACCCACATGCAGTTCCTGAAGTTCCCCCAAACATAAGCCTCACCTTCACGGGCCCAGCCCAGCCCCCAATTCCAAGCTGCAGCCGCCGCCAAGGACGTTAGAGGAGCCGAGGCCGCCGCAGCCTAGCCCGTCCAGGCCGAGGGGCGGGTGCTCCTGCCTGCCCCCTCCTGTCCCCGCCCCCTTTCCCATTCCTGTCTACCGTCCGGGTGGAGGGGGCTGACTGTTCCGGGGACGCTCACCTGTTTTGGAAGGCGATCAGCAGCCGGGGATCCAGGATATTCTCCTCCGGTTCCCACGTGTTATATCTTGTAAGCGAAAAGGGGGGCGGCAGGTAAAAAATAAAACCAAGCCAGCTTTGAGGTTTCAAAGTGGGGGTGGGGTGACATTAGGCCCTATTCTGTCTTCCTGAGCAGAAAACTCGATGTGGTGGGTAGATTTCCGCAGGCCTAATACGGTCCTTGATATGCGGCCCCCCCCCCCCCAAGTCAAAACAAGCACACAAGGGAAGGAAGAAAGGGGAGGGCTAAGGAAAATGAAACTAGCAGTTTATTTTGCAGTTGTCAAGAATTTTAAGCATGTTACTGCCTCACGTTCCAAGGCCACTTTGCTCCCCAGGAACCCTGCGTGCAGAGCAGCCGAAATGCAAAGTCGCAGTCCCCCCTCCTCCTCTCCCCAGCCCGAGTCTCCGCTAGGGCTTCAGCTGGTCTGCATTTGACCCCTAATCCAATAGCCTACAGCCCAGAGGCCCCCCCCCCACTCCCCTTGTGGCCCAGCAGCCCGCTGTCACTGGCAGGCAAACCCCAAATACTGAGCTACACAAAAATATGCCTCTGTGTATGTGTGTGAGTGTATGTGTGTGCGTGTGCCTGCGCCTGTCTCCATCCGGTGCCTTCGCATTTCAAATTAAAGGAAAAAAAATTCCCCACCAAAAGAGCCGCAGTGACAGTTCCCAACATTTTCTGCCTTTCTTCTTCCCTGCCCTGCACCACTAGGAGGGAGGAGACACTCAATTGCATTTTCGTCGCTTTTTAATTTTTTTTTTTTTTTTGGTTTTGCAATATGGAGCCATTCGGTGGAGGGAAAGGGGAAAGGAGCCATTTTCTGCCGCACATCAGTCAGTGCCTGCGCCCTCCCTCCCTCCGCCGGCCTCCCCGGCTCGGCCTCGCGTCTCGCGTTCCTCCGGCTTCTTTTAGTGCATAAATTAGTGATGGCATTTCCCGAAGAGCGGAGCACAACACAGGGCGCCCGGCTCGGGCTCGGCGGCTCGGCTTCCCAGTGCCTGCCACCGACTTCCCCACCCCCTCCTCCCTCCACCCCCACCTCCACCCCGCCTCCCGTCCGCTCCCCCACCGCCCCACCAGCTCCGCGGGTCCGGCGGCCCCGGCGCCCCGCGCCTCGGCACCCCCGAGCCTCCGCCCCCGCCGCTACTTACTTGGGGGACCAGCCTCTCCATTTCACCAGATACTCCACTCTGCCCTGTGCGGTGGGGAGGGGGAAGAGACAGGCACTCCATCAGCTTCCGCGGGATCCCCGGCTCCGGCCCGCAGCCTCCCCACCCCCTCTCCCCGCCTCTCGCCGGCCGCTCGGGCCGCCGGCCGCTCCCGCGCCGCCCTACCTTGCGGATCCGTTTCTTCTCGATGCTCTCCACCGCGAAGACGTGCTCGCCGACAGCTGGCAGCTCCATGGCCGAGCCCGAGCGCGCCGGGGCGCGGGCGGCTGCAGACACCGCTGGCTCCCGCCGGCGCCCGGCTGCCGTCCGGCCCGGGGCAGCCCTCCGCCCGCGGGGTTCGCACCGCCGCCGCCTCGCTCCGCACGGCCCGGCCCGGCCTCCGCCGCTGCCCGCGCTCGCCGGCTCCCCGCTCGTTCGCTAGCTCGCTCGATCGCTTGCGTTCAGACAACTGAGCCCGGGCCGCCGCTGCACAAGAACTCATGCAAATCCCGGACGTCAGCGGGCGGGGCCTCGCGGAGCCAAGCTCGGCGTCAGGGGGCGGGCCGCCCCGCGGATTGGCCCAGCCCGGCCTACCGGAGGCCCCCGGCCTGGGCGGCGGGGGAGGAGGCCGGGGCGCGGGAGGGGGCCGGGGAGGAGGAGGAGGAGGGCGCCGGGAGGTGCCGGGGAGGGAGCTGCCAGCCGGGAGAGCAAGCTGGGGCCGCGAAGGAGAGGGGTGTCTGCCCAAGCAGCCGGGGTGGGCACCTCGACGGGACCGACCCTCACCCGCGGCCAGGACGCTCGGCCCTATTCCTCCCCCCCGCCCCCGCCATCAGCCCTTGGGTTTCGGTGTGCACGGCCCAGGGACCCCTGGCGGGGGCCACAGAGGCATCCGCTGCACTTCACGGTTGCTCACCGTCGCGTGTGGAGTGGCCCTGGAGGCATAGGGAGTCCCCGGCAGGGGGCGGAATGGGAGCGGGGGCAATTCGCGCCCCCCACCCCGCGTGCCCACCGCCCCGCCCCGCCAGGCTGTGGGCATTTAGGAAGGCGAGGAAGGGAGAGGAAGGGCGGGGAGAAAACCGGGGACTGGAAGAGAGGGAACACGAAGAGAGGACAGGGACAAAGGCGCAGCTGGCCCCGGGACCCTAGGGCTCAAGAACCTCCCCAGAAAAAAGGCTCCGGATCCGCTGGCACCCCACAGCCCGACCGCCTTGGAACGGACGCTGTTGGCGTTCCCTGTCGGGGCCCGAGGCGGGAGTGTGTCTGGCAACCCCGGAGCCAATAGGGATCGAGGCGGGAGGACCGAGGGAGGATGCAGGCGATGCCCGGATCCGCCTGGGGACCTCGTGGGGTAACGCGAAGGGCCACGAAGAGGCTGAGGCTGAGCAGGGCGACAAGAAGGGGAGGTGAATGATATGTATGGCCGGGGAGCCACGCATTCCTCAGGAGTTCTTATACCCTGGCCGCTTACCCCCGACCCCGCGCCGGCAGGAGTCGTGCAGTGTGAAGTTTAGCACCTCCGGAGCCGGGCGAGACGGCGCGTTCCGCTCCAGCGTCCGGCTGGGGGAGCTGCTGCACCGCGCGTGGCCTCCCGAGGGCGCCACCAGTGGCCCCGCGAGCCCCGTGGAGTGGCGGTGGGTGGGCCTGGCGGGGAGCAGCGCAGTCCGAGTGGGAAGGGTAGGGGTCCGCCTGGCTCGTGGTGTGTCGCAGGCCCCGCTCTGGGCTCCCGAAGGACGGCGAGCAGGAAGCTTGCGCAATCCCTTGGCCGAGCGTCCACGGAGAAAGAAACAGCTCCAAAGCCGACTTAAGAGTGGAGCGAGCGAGGCGGGCGGGCAGAGCCCTCGGGGCCTCCGCTCCTGCGTGGACCGCTTCCCAATGTCTGGTGGGCTGTGCGCTACTAGCGACCTGGGAAAGGCGAGAAGCGGAGGGGAACCCCCGAAGTAGTCTGGGGCTGGTGTCCTCCCAGGAACCCAGGAGAAGCCTGCAAGCGGTCTGGTGCAGCTCCGTGGCCGCGTCTGCTGCTGCGTCAGATCGACGTGCGGACTCCTGCAGGAGCGTTAGCCATTGTGCAGGGATTTCTTCTGGAGGCAGCAGAGAGGGACTCTGAGCAGCGAATGATCATCTCCCACCATCCCGAGACCCGAACCTAGGATTCCCCAGGAAGGGGAAGGGTGCTTCAATAAAGCTGTCTCTACTCCCCACGGGGCTAGAGGGGCACAGAAAAGCGTTTTTTTTTCTCCCCAGTGTTTGGATATTTTTTTTTCCCCTGACATTTGCCTATGGTGAAAAACTGTTGTGTGGGACAACTCGGCCCCAGAAGGAGAGGGTCTTAGAGGTCAGGTACTGAATCGTTACCAGCCAGCCACCCCGAGCCACCCACGCTGTTCACGCTGTCTGGTTAACTGATCAGTCTGGAGGTCTACAGCGATTTTTTTGGTAGGACGATCCCCTGGACTGGGAAGAGGCCGAGTTTTCTGACACTGACCATCCCTTTACTCAGAAATCCCCAGGAAAATCTGTTTGTTCTGGGTGTTTCCGCAGTGCTCAGATCGGAGGGCGCCAGGGGAAGGGCAAGTAGCTGCCGCCACCCCACCACCACCACCAGAGGCGTTGGACTGCGCCCGATGCCCGGGCTGAGGCTCACTGGGTCCAGGGCCAACGGGGGCCCACGCGTGGGACCTTGGGGGCCACTCCCGGGAACCCAGTGTCTCCACGGCGAGTTTGCACAGGAGCCAAGTTGAAAGCTGGGGAAGGAGGGCTCCCTCCCTCTTCTACAGAGGAGCTTTTATGCTTGTGCGAGAGAAACTCTGGGCTCCCTAACACGGCGGGCGGGGTCGCCTGGAAGCACCTTGGAAACCCAACAGCTCCGGGTTAGTCCGTGAACCACCCAGAAAGTGGCCGAAACAGAACCTTTGTCAAAGCAGCTATGCACTTCCCTGGCGCGATTACGCGTTCTCGTAGAGGAGGGCGGCAGAAGAAGCGACGGGCAGACTCGGGATTCCGGTCCTACCGGGCAGCCGGCCCCTAGACCGCTTGACGACTGGTGTGGGGAGCAGCTCAGATCCGAAGGGGTGCGAATAGGTGTTAGGGAGGAGGTGGCGCGAAAGCCTGGGTCGGGCCCTTGGGGAGGGAGATCCCCAGCAGCAGCACCCAAGCCCTTCTTGGAAAGCTTCCCCCTGGGACCTCCCCTACCTTCCCAACCCCGAGTCTTGGCCCCTCGGAAGAAGCCATTGGAAGGATTGGCCCACAAAACAGGGTCTCCAGAGTCTTCTGTTGGGGCCCCAGTCCTGCACTCGGGATGCCCAGAACCCCAGGGGAACCCCGTTAAGAGTCCTTGCTTGAATGCATTTGACCTTGCCCCCTCTCAAACAGGATCTGGCCACGCGTAGTCTCTGTTGGGAAGCAGAAGCTCTGTTGATGTCACCGAGTGTTGGGGCCCCTGGGGGCCTTCAGGGGCCCCAAGAGAGGAGCTGTGTTTCCTCGCCCAGCCATAGACTCGCACCTAGAAGTGCAGTGCTGCGTAGGGGACTCCGAGAAGCCGGGAACTTTTTAATGGTTGGGAGCTGGAGGGTGGTTCCTGAGATTCTAGTCTTGATACTGGAATGACCCGCACCAACCCGAGGAGATGAACGACTTCTTACAGCACTCCTCTCCAGGAATGGGTTCTCTCCCTTTCGGAGATCGTCACAGCCGCCTACTGCGCCCAGCTCTGGGGGCACTGCTGGGAAGGGGCGGCCTGCGACTTCCCGCGCCAGCTGCCCCCAGGTGGATTTCAGCTAGCCGAGGGGGAATTCACTAGGAATGACTGCCAATCTTCCGGGCCTTGGCAAGGGCTCCTTCCTCTGTCTTGTCCTTAGTAGGAGGTTTGTCTGACTTGAACGCCAGGGTTTTTGGTACTGGGGAGCTGCCCTGGTAAGACGTGCTGGAGTGGGGGGGGGGGCTGTGGCGAGCCTATACTCTCCCCACCACGCTCCTGGAAGGATGGTTTTGTTTCTAAGGGCGACCCTCCAGCTGCCGCGTCCCCTCCCATTTCTGCCCTCCGTCCCGCCGCCCTCGAAGGATTTGTTTTTATTTGCACCGCGTAGCCCCCGATGTCCTCGTGTCTCATCCCAAGGACCACAAGATGCTGGAGCCCAAGGTCCTCGCGGGACCGGCGGGGCAGGGAGCTCCGGAGGGGACGCAGGGCCCGAGCGCCGCGAGGCTGTGGCCCTTTGGTGGGGCCTGGGACACCCCTCGGGGCCACACCGGCGCCTGCGGGGCCGTGCCTCCGCATTGCGGCACGCAGAGGTGGCCGGCGCTGAGGCGGGACGCGTGGGTTCCCGAGACGTCGCCTGGCCCACCCCTGCCTAGCGTCAAGCCGTCGCCCCAAGGCCGCTCGGAGGAGCCACCGCTCGGTCCCCGCCCCACGCTCAGTGGCGAGGCTCCGCTGGCCCGGAGATCTGCGCCCCCCCCCCCTCCGGGACCATATTTCAAACGTGATCCCCGGAGCCGTTTCCAGCGCCCGCCGCCGCCGCCGCCAGCACGCGCTCACCGCGGCCCGAGAGACCCGCGGCGTTTTTACTCGGGTTTCGTTTGCCCCTGGCCTCGTGGCGGATCTCGGGCTCCGGGGACGTGTGTCCCGCCACACCCGGCCCAGGCCTGGTGCTCTCGGGTGCCCCCAGCTCGTGCCCCAACCCAGCGGGGCCCACACACAGGGCCGAGCGCTGGCTTCCTTTTCTCCAACAGGAGCTAGCTGCCGCAGCGAGCCGGGGAATGAAATGAAAATGGCTCGGCGGACCCCGAAGTGGTCGTCATTGCCACCCCGCCCCCAACGCCTCCCCCCTCCGGTGGCCTCGCCGCGCGCCGAGGGTCAAGCGCGCGCCCGGGGGGGGGGCTTGGCACCGGGGCGCCGCGGCCGGGGAGGTTGGGCTCGCCCTCGTCCGGTCCCCCCAGCCCGGGGCAGAGGGGCGGGCCCGATCGGAAGGACCCGGCGCGTCTCCGCCTCCCCGGTTGGCCCGGAGCCCGGTCTGGCCGCCGCCCGGAACCGCGAGGACGCTACTCGGAGGCCGCGTCCTGCGCAGCCCGAGCGGGGGAGGGGGCGGCCGCCGCGCGTCGCCAGCCTGCCGATCGATCCCCAGGGGCGGGCGCGTGGCCAGCTCCGCTGAACACCTGGGGCGGGGGGGGGGTGGTCTCTCCAGGACCCCCGGGGCGAACGGCGAGGGGGCTCCAGGGAGCCTGTAACCGTGGATGGCGGCCAGTAGGGCCCAGCCTGCTGGACCGCAGCTCGGCCTACACCCGGGACAAGTGGTCACGCCTCAGGCACATACACCCCCGCCCCCGCCCCAAATTCCACATTGTCTGTGTCGGGCTGGGCTTTGAAAGCTTCCGGAACCGAGTCTATTCGTGGTGCAACTTCGTCCCTCCTTCCTAGTCGAGGCCCCCCCTTGCCTCGGCCCCACCCCCACCCGCGATGACGAGGTCGTGAGACGTGGTCACTCAGTCCATCTCTCGGTCCCGCCCTCCTGAATACCGAAAAGTATGGGTGTCCCCTCGACCCTATCTCTAGAAAGATACCCCAGGTTTTCCCAAGAAGTCCCCCCTCTGCAGTTTCTTCCGGAAAAATGTTTCCCCAGGATGGTGCCTAAGGACTCCTGGGGCAATCCTCAGACCCCTCACCTGCGGGCTCCAGGTGCCCAGGCGGTGTCGGGGCAGGGGCGCAGGGGAGCCTGCATTCTCTGAGCCCTCCCCTAGGGGGCGGGCTCCTCCCGGGCTGGCTAGTGGTTCAGGGCCTACCCCAAGGTCCCTCTTCGCCTCTGTGCAGGAAAGGAATCTACAATGGGGGCAGTGTGTGTGTGTGTGTGTGTGTGTGTGTGTGTGTGTGTGTGTGTGTGTGTGTGTACCCAGAATCCTCGTACACCTCCCTCCTGCCTCCTCCCCAATCCCCGTACACCTCCCTCCTGCCTCCTCCCCGCCCCCTAACAACTGCCTTTCCAGAATGAAAGAACCATGTAGTAAGGGACTTTGAACCCTAAGAACCCCCGCTCACCCACGACTCAGTATATCTCACATGAGGCCATTGTTTCCCTCAAGGGCCACAGGGCTTAGCCGTCCTTCTTCTCACAGAGGAGTCGCTTGAGGGGCATTTTAAAATCTGAGGTGTTTGCTGTGCCATCAAAGGGCCCACAGGCCAAGTTACTCGGGTACAGGGGCCCCGGCCAAAGTTGGGCCAGGACGTGCCCTTTCTAAAACTGTTACCTGGCTAGTAAGTGTTTTTAAAGTACCCTGGCCTGGGTTGTACTCTCAGCACTTGGGAGGGAGGTTGAGGCAGGAGGATCAGGAGTCCATGGTCAACTGTGGCTACAAAATGAGTTGGAGGCCAACTTACGATGTATGGGACCTGGTCTCAAAAAAAAAAATGCCTGTATTTTCCCCACAGGGGCTACTTCTTGGTGGCTGCTATTGAGACTAGAGCCCCAAGAGATATCTCTGCTAAGGTGAAGGGTTTCCCAAGACCTAGACCTAGATAAAGACAGTGACCTTGAGAAGATTCAGAACTGGGCTAGACTATGTGCTTTTTTTTTTAAATTGCTTTTATTTTTGAGAAAAAGTCTCATGTATTTCAGGCTGGCCTTGAACTCACTATGTAGCCAAGGTTGGTCTGGAACTCCTGATCCTCCTGCCTCCATCTCCTGAGCATTGGAATTACAGGTGTGCACTGTCTGAGCTTCCATATATAAAACTCTGTATTTTTTTTTTTTTTTCCTGGGATCAGCCAGTCATCGGTTGGAAGAAACACTGAGTGTAAGAGAGTGTGGTTGAGAAAGGCCCTGAGTGGTCACACTCATGTGTGGAGCCACTTGGAGTCATGCTGGGAAGCGCAACTTCTTCATGAGGCCCAGGAAGCTCCGTGTAGGGCCCACTACCCTTTTAAGAAATGTCCTACTTAAAAAAAAAAAAAATGTGTATTTAACAGTTGTGGTAATCTAGGCATGATGGTACATAATTCCAGCTATTCAGGAGCCTGAGGCGGGAAGAAGTTGAGTTTGAAGCCAGCTTAGGCAATGGAGATCACATATCAGCAATAAATAAATAGGGCCTGGGGAAACGGCTCAGTTGGTAAAGAGTTTGATACACAGCATGAGGACCTGAGTTCGGATCCCTAGCGCCTGTGTAACAACTGAACACACACCTGTCATCCCAAGTCTATGGAGGCAGAGACGGGAGACTCCCTCAGACTTGCTGGCTAGCTACTCTGGCTCTGAAGGTGAGCTCCAGGTCCAGTGAGAGGCCTTGTCTCAAAAAATAAGCTGGACAGCAATTGAGGAAGACACCTGACATTGACCTCTGACCTTTAATGTATGCACACACATACCCATGCACACATAGAAAAAATATGCATACCATATACGTACATGCAAAGAAATAAGTGAATAATAAATGGCTGAGGATGTAGCTTAGTGATAGAGGACTATCCTAGTGGGTAGGGCCCAGCCCAAGCATAGAAAAAAAATGTGGTAGAATAACATACACAGTTCACCATCTTAACTACTGCATTGTTGGGCAGCCATCCCTTCTAGAAATTTTTCATCTTTCCATACTGAAACGCTGTCCTTATTAAACATGTTGATTCCTGCCTCCCCCAGCCCTTGTGGCCCCCATTCATTTGTTCTGTGAGTCTGACTTCCTGGGGTCTCCTGCAACATTTGTCATGTGTCCCATTTCACTGAGCACATCTTCTATGTGGTCTGGGGGTTTGGAGTGTCCTTCCTTCGGAAGGCTGAGTCATACGCCATTGTATGTAGATATAATTTCTCTTAAAATCAGAAGCGGAACCCTCTAGATAAGAGGGCATGCTTGAACTATGACACCAGTGTGCTGATCTTTATGCCAGTGCAGTTGGAAATGTAATTCTAATGTTATTTTTTTGGAGGAAAGAGCTCACAAAGACTGAGGCACGTAAGGTCTTCAGAAGTGAGAATGCAGCCCTGTTTCTGGCAGAAGGACATCTCTGGAGCTAGGTGAAGAATGGGATCCCCAGGTGTGTGAGCCATTAGTTCTTGGGACCTGGAGCACACCTGCCTTGTGTGGCCCATGACATGGGCACCCCCAGGTCACATCTGCCTCCAGAATGCTAGCTTTTGTGGGGCACTATGGCCACGTAAGGCTGTGGGTGGGGGGAGCAGGAAAGCCCAGGGAAGAAAGACAAGCCTGTCGTGGTCCTTTCTTTGCAGGGTTCATTTCCACGGGCGCTGAACCAGCAGCATGAATTTCTCCCGGATGTAGGTCTGGCCTGTGTCAGCGAGCTGATTGCCCCGTGATTTGACAGTAATGATGGTAATGGGTGATTCTGTATTCTTTGACTCTTTCGGATTGGAAGGTTTAGAAATGGGCTCGGGTCTCCCACCCCACCCCCACCCCCTGGCTTGGAGCTGGTGTTGTCTTTGATTTGAAGAACAGCAGCGTCTCACAGAACAAGTGCCATAGAAAAGACCCTCAGCTTTTTCAACCTACTGGTGATTACTGGATTGTGTATTTTTTTTTTTTTTCAGCTTAGAGGCTACAGCTACTTACAGAAGCTGAGAGATGTCTAGAGCCACAGAGATCTTGTGGAGGGAGCTGCTGTGGGAAGGAAGTCTTTCTTGAAATTCTAAAGAGCAGTCACAGCTGTTAAGCACACTGAGATGTCTTGAGGATCCTCCCACACCCCGCAGCCAGCCGGCCGGGACTCCTCATCTCCCCAACTGAAGGCCCATCCCACTCGGGCCATGCCTGCTTTCTGCCTCCCCCCGCCCCCCAACAGATAATGATGGTCAGACCCTTATTTAATGCTGTAGAAGGGCATGAGGGTACCTAAGCCCCTGATCACTTCTGATTTGCTGCTTAGGCTGACACCTGCCTTCTGGTTTTCCCAAGTGGAAAATTCAAGAACAAACACTGCAGTTTACTACAGCACCTGTGCATGTCCTGGCTTCTGAGGCAGCCCTGCTTTCACAAAAGGACAGGCAGTGTCAATGGACACAGCCCGCAGAGCCCTGCCCGCTGCTTCGGAACAGCCTTCAGTGGCCACTGTCGTTTTTCATGTCGCCAATTAGAGACCTGATTAGTAGCAATGCATGCCAGTGATTTCCCCCTAAATGCAGCCTCTCTGGTCTCAGAGTCCCCCCACCCTTAGAGGCAGCCTGACAACCCCAGCCCCCTTAACAGGAGCTTTAATGTGAGGTTCCTCTGTTTGGAGGGTGGGGACACAAGTGGGGGGCCTCTCACCCCAGATTGGAAGTGTAGTACACGTCAGGTAGGGAAGGGTCCCACCACCTTCTTTTGGTGCTTGGCCCTATTTTCCTTTTGGGGTCATGTGTGGTCCAGGAGGATCTAAAGATGTGCTTTTAAGGCAATGTGTTGCTATGAGGTCGCAACGCTCTTGAGAGGCCGGCTCCAGGTTGCCAAGGGGAGCCCGTCAATAGAGTATTGAACAGACCCTTCCGAGCGTCCATAATTGTCTGCTTCCAGCGACCAGCCTTTGGTTCTCTTCCTTTGGCCCAGAGGACCGCAGGGTCCTAGCCAGAGCATGGAGGAAAATACCCCAGGGTCCAGGAGCCCACCAGAGCCCTGCCCCTCCCTTAGACAGAGTCCCCAGCTTAAACTAGGTCTCCCTGCCGGTTCACCCACGCCTGCTGTGACATGATGTCACATGCATGACATTGCTCCCTTCCAGCTCAAGCACCCCACCCCTGAGCTACATCCCCACTCCCTCTGTTTGTCCTTCATCCACACAACCCTGCCTGTGAGGACCCACGTGCTGGATTTTCTCAACCCCTCGCCAGCCCCAGACCAGTGCGGGGGAGGGGAAGGGGGAGGGGCCGTGTGTTCATATTACAAGGTGAATAAAAATGTAGAGAAAAGGTATGAATGACTTCAAGAAATCCAAGCATGAGACCAATGTGGGGCCATTCTGATAGTCGTCCTGGGGGGGGGGTCCCCACAAGCATGAAAACCGCCCGTTCCTCGGCCAGGCATCAGTGTACTGCTCCAGGCACCTGTGGCCTCGCCCTGGGCGCAGTTCCTCTTCTGTATGGTCTCTGTTTCTCTGTTCTCTCTGGCACTCCACTCTCAAGAAAGCCAGTTCACTCCGGCAGGGTGCTTCAAAAGGGAGCTGTCCCATGGATCCCCACAGCCTGGCTGGAGAAACTCCAACGATGGTCCTAATACCCTGTGTCTAGCCTGGGCCTGACACCCACAGAGTGTCTTTGCTCCTCCCAGCTGCTCTGAGTGACTTCCAGTAAGAGGGCCGGAGCTGAGACTCAAAGGGGTCTGGCTCCTCTAAGGCCTGGAGACTGGCGGAGCGGTGGGGTGGGTGGGTTGGGCAGGTGTCCCTGGAGGCTGAGGCAGGAGTGCACAGTGGTCAGAGCCAGCCCCTGCTTCTCCGGGCTTTCCACCTGCCACCCGTGCGAAACTAGACCTTGCTTTGTTCATCTGCACAAAGGAGATAAGACCTTCTGGGTTTAGCACCCCAGGCCCCATGCGCCCCCATCCCTGCTGCGCTCTGGCTTCCTTTCCTGCCACCCCCTCCATCCCCTTGTGCACTTCCCTCCAGCCACATGGGCTTCACCATTATTATCAACATGCAGGCAGACTGCTGCCTCAGGACCTTTGCGAGGCTGGTGGCTGCAGTCTGGAATGTTCTTCCTTGGATACTGGCATGGTTCCCTCCTCTTCACTCAGGCCTTTAAGGCAATGTTTTTTTCTCTCTCTCTTCCTCCCTCCTCCCTTCTCTCCCTCCCTCCCTCCCTTCCTTTCTTTTCAGACAAGGTCTCGTTCTCACCCAGGCTGGCTAAGAACTCACTCTGTAGTCCCAGGTTGGCCTTGAACTCATGGCAGTCTTTCTACTTCAGCCTCCAGAGAGCTGGAATTAAAGGTGTGGGCCACCATGCTCATCTTTGTTTAAGTTTGATTTGAGACAGGGTCTTGCTGTGTGGCCCAGGCTGTCCTCACCTCATGATCCTCCTGCCTCAGCTTCTGAGTTGATGTCATCTTGTCCATGAGCACACTTAGACTACCCTGTTACCACCTCTTCACCCAACCCCCACCCCCCCCACCCCGGTTCTCTCAGTGTCCCTGTCCTGCTCAGGCAATGCCTCCTCTCGGGCCACCAGGCCCACCTGCATGCTGACCGTGCTCCGCCGTGTCCCTGCGCTGCTGAGGATGGGGAGTGCAAGAGCAGGCTCGGTTGTTGCCACTTTTGGTGTGTCCCCGGCTTCTAGAACAGTGCTCAGCATACAGTCGAGCCGTATATACCGGTGAAGTGAACCCGGATGAACTGGGTTTTGGCGAGGATTGTATGAGGCAGTGCTGGGCTGGTACGGACTCCTACATGGCGACTATTTCAGCCAGTCTTAGAAGTTAAATGATTTAAATTTGCCATTAAAATAAGTTATTTTAAGAACAAGGCAATAAATGTGCAAAAACCACTGTCTGGTGTGTGTGTGTGTGTATGTGTGTGTGTTTATGACATTTTCCTCTTACCACATTCCTGAGGTAATTCTCAACCATTGTATCTGTATGGCAGAAACATGACACAAGATCTGCGGGCATGACAGTGGGAAAGAGCCCTTGCTTGCAAGCATAAGGAGCTAAGTTTGGTCTCCAACACCCACGTAAAAAGCCAGGCATGGATAAGTACGCCTGTGCCCACAGCACAGGGTCAGGGTGGGGGGTAGAGTCAGGATGACGGCTGGGGCTCTCTGGTCACCAGTCTGAAAAACAGGGGAACCCCAGGTTTAGTGAGTGACTCTGTCTCAGGGAAGAGTGACCCAGGAGGACACCTGATTTCTTCCTCTGGCCTCTGCAAGTGAGCACACACCACATGCATGTATACACATAGCAATAAATTATCTTATCATATTTATTTGAGAATAAGAAAGGAAAAAGAGAGTTTGTTCGGGTGTGCTCAGGGCCTCTTGACACTGAAAATGAACTCCAGATGCATACACCACTTTGTTGTTTTTTTCCAAATTTTCATTACCAACTTCCGTGATTATAAAAAATACCTCGTGGTAATACCCTCCTCCCCACTTTCCCCTTTGAAACTGCATTCTCCATCATACCCCCTCCCCATCTCAATCAGCCTCTCTTTTAATTTTGATGTCATGATCTTTTCCTCCTCTTATGATGGTCTTGGCATGTACCACTTTGGGTGTTTGTGTCTGTGTGGCTGTTGGGAATCTAAACCAGACCACAGGCTTTGCGAGCAAGTGCCTTTAACAGATGAGCCATCTTCCCAGCCCCACACACCACTACATTTTAAAAGTCATCTTAAAAAAGAAAAATGACATAGCTCAGCTCAACTATGAAGGGCAATTCTGTCTCTATAAACCCATCACAAGAGGGAAATATCCTAAGTCAGAACTGTATTGACTATGTCTGCTCCGCCTGGCATCTTGACTTAGCCCAGCCAACCCAAGGTGCTCAGAAGATGTCGTCATAGCCGGGCGTGGTGGCGCACGCCTTTAATTCCAGCACTCGGGAGGCAGAGGTAGGAGGATCGCTGTGAGTTCAAGGCCACCCTGAGACTCCATAGTGAATTCCAGGTCAGCCTGGGCTAGAGTGAGACCTCCTCGAAAAACCAAAAAAAAAAAAAAAAAAGAAGATGTCATCAGCCTATAGCCTGCCACAGTTGCCTAATGTAAGCCCATAGGATAAGACACGTGAGCCATCTGTAGACTGTGGAATACTGTGCTCAAAGTGAAAGAGAGGCCAGGTGTGGTGGCACACATCTTTAATCCCAGCATTCAGGCGGCAGAGGCAGGACTGCTATGAGTTCATGGCTAGCCTGAGCACACACAGCAAATTCCAGGTCAGGCTGGGCTAGAGTGAGACGCTACCGCAAAAATAAAACAAAAACAACAAAGAAAAAGAGAAAGAGAGAGAGAGAGGGTTGGAGATATAGCTTAGCAAATGAGGTGTTTGCCTGTAAAGCCAAAGGACCCAGGTTCAATTCCCCAGTACTGACATAAGCCAGGTAAGGTGGCACATACATCTGAGTTGTGTTTACAGTGTTTAGAGGCCCTGGTATGCCCATTCTCTCTCTCTTACTCTCCCGCTCTCTCTCTCCTGCTCTGGTAAATAAATAAATTGAAACAGGAAAATACTAACTTTTGTTTAAAACAAAAGTAAGAGAGAGACCAATTATGCAGGTGAAAGTTGAAATGCTGTCAGAGATTAAATAATGGGGTGGTCATACACCTAGTTCCAGTCCTATTATGTATTAGTTACTGTTCTGTGACCAAAATACTCAAGGAAAGAACTACAGGGAGAAAGACTTATTTTGTTGATGGTATAGAGGGCTCCATGGTCACATACCCTGTGTGCTTGAGAACATGTGTCAGGCAGGTTCTTTTCCTTGTGGTGTGAATGTGTGTAGGGGAGGTTCTTTACCTCCAGGTGAGAACATGTGTCGGGGAGGTTCTTTATCTTGTGGTGAGAACATGTGTCAGACAGGTTCTTTACCTCATGGTGAGAACGTGTGGCAGGCAAGTTCTTTTTTTTTAAATTATTTATTTATTTATTTGAGAGCGACAGACACAGAGAGAAAGACAGATAAAGGGAGAGAGAGAGAATGGGCGCGCCAGGGCTTCCAGCCTCTGCAAACGAACTCCAGATGCGTGCGCCCCCTTGTGCATCTGGCTAACGTGGGACCTGGGGAACCAAGCCTCGAACCGGGGTCCTTAGGCTTTACAGGCAAGCGCTTAACCGCTAAGCCATCTCTCCAGCCCAGCAGGCAGGTTCTTTACCTCGTGGTGAGAACGTGTGTCAGGCAGGTTCTTTACCTCGCTGTGAGAGCGTGTGTCAGGCTGGTTCTTTTCCCCATGGTGAGAGCCTGTGGCACGAAGGTTCTTTTCCTCATGGTGAACAGGATGCAAAAAGAGAAGGGACCAAGGACCAGGTACACTCTTCGGTACACACCCCTGCTCACCGACATGTCCTCCTAAAGCGCTTGCCGCCTCTCAAAAGAGTGCTACTGGGCTGGAGAGATGGCTTAGTGGTTAAGCGTTGGCCTGTGAAGCCTAAGGACCCTGGTTTGAGGCTCGATTCCCCAGGACCCGTGTTAGCCAGATGCACAGGGGGGCACACATGTCTGAAGTTTGATTGCAGTGGCTGGTGGCCCTGGCATGTTCATTTTATGTCTCTCTTTCTCTCTACCTGTCCCTTTCTCTCTCTGTCTGTCACTCTCAAATAAACAAATAAAAATGAACAAAAAATTTAAAAAATGAGTGCTGCTATCTTGGCACCAAGTGCCCATCCATGGGGGACATCTTATATTCACACCATACAATGTGTCCATGGCATCCGGTTAGTGGCTGAAATCAACCACAATGGTAACTTTTCAAAGAAAATTCATTTATTGGAGATAGAGACAGGCAGATAGAGAAAGTGGGCATGCCAGGGCAGCATCCAGCCACTGCAAAAAGAAAATAAAAAATAAAAAAAGAACTCCAGATGCATGCGCCACCTTGTGCACCTGGCTTGGCATGGTTTCTGGGGAATTGAACCTGGGTCCTGAGGCTTTGAGTCCAACCACCTTTATAGCTGAGCCATCTCTGCAGCCCTGGAATTTTTTTTAAAAATATTTTATTAATTTAAGAGACATGCAGAGGAAGAGAAAGAGAGAGAGAATATTGGAGCACGAGGGCCTCCAATTCTGTAAACAAACTGCAGATGCACATACCACTTTGTGCATCCAGCTTTATGTGGATATTGGAAAATTGAACCTGGGTTAGGCTTTGCAGGCAAGTGCCTTAACTGTGGAGCCATTTCTCCAGCTTCCACAGTGGTAAACTTTTTTTCTGAACTTTGATAGTACAGACCAGAGCTCAACTCAGTGTCCTGTTGTTAAGCCTTTAAAAAGTACTGAAACAATGTTTCGGGGGGGGGGGAAGCTGGAGAGATTGCTTAATGGTTATAGGCACTTCCTTGCAAAGCCCGATGGCCTGGGCTCAGTACCCCAGTCCCCATGTAAAAGCCAAATGCACAAAGTGGTGCATGCACTTAGAGTTCATTTGTAGTGACAAGAGGTCCTGGCGTGTCCATTCTCATTTTTTTTCTCTCTCTCTGCTTGCAGATAAATAATAAATAATTTTTTAAATGCTCCTGGATGCTAATGAAATATCTGCAGTCAATACACTGTGCCAAACGGAAGATGTAACTGACCCATTACAGAAGTCACTCATGGCTTCATAAACAAATGAGTCATTGCCATTTTATTTCACTCTTTTGGTTATCTCAAATGGAAATACCAGAACTATGCACATTCATCGCTTGCAAGCATAGCTTGGCTTCTGCTCCAACCCAAGACTTTGGCTAAAAGTATCAGAAGCATTCTGTAAGGGACTGGGAAGATGGCTCAGAAGTTAAAGGCACTTGCTTGAAAAGCCTGATGGTTCAGGCGCAAGTGTTTGGTGTTTGCTTGCAGCAGCAAGAGGCCCGGATGTGCAAATAAATATTATTTATTTATTTGCAAGAGAGAATGAGAGAGGGAGTGAAAGAATGAATATGGGTGCACCAGGGCCTCCAGCCACTGCAAATGAACTTAAGATACACGCACTGTTTTGTGCATGTGGCTTTGCACCCAGGTTGTTAGGCATTGCAGATGAGCACCTTAACTGCTGAGCCATCTCTCCAGCTCCCTTTTTTCCCCTGGCTTTTTGAGGTAAGGCCTTGCTGTAGCCCAGGCTGACCTGGAATTCACTATGTGGTCCCAGGGTAGCCTTGAGCTCTCTGTGAGCCTCCTACCTCTGCCTCCTGAGTGCTGGGATTAAAGGCGTGCATTTCTAGCATTTCTAACACTAGGCTCCATTTTTTTTTTTTTTTTTTTAAAGAGAAAGTGAGCTAAATACTAGCAGACAGTGATGAATGCATTCATCTCTGTCTGCTTCCTGACTTTGGATGTGCACTGTGGGTACATGTGACCAGCTGCCTCTTGCTCCTGCCACCATGCCTTCCCCGCCGTGATGGACTGTGCCCTCAAGTCATGAGCCAAAACAACCCTCATCCCTTAAATTGCTTTTAGAAATTTATTTATCTCTTTCTTTGCTTTTCAAACAAGAGCCTTTACATGTTGAGCCATCTCCCAAGCCCTATTCATTTATTTTCAATGATATTAAACATTATGGCTTCTCATACAAATGCTATTCTATATTTTCCCCTGAGGTAGGATCTTGTTCTAGTCTAGGCTGACCTGGAATTCACTATGTAGTCTCAGGGTGGCCTCGAATTTATACTGCTCCAACTCCCTCTGCCTCCAAGCTCAGCTCCAACTACTCTTCTTGACAACTTCATTTTGTCACACATTGAATTTTCTCTTGAAACTGCTGCTTTTTTAAAAAAAATTATTTGCAAAGAGAGAAAGAGATGAAGGTAGAGAGAATATGGGCACACCAAGACCTTCTGCCACTGCAAATGAGCGCCAGACCATACACCACTTGGTGAATTTGGTTTTATATGGGTACTGGCAAGTTGAACCCAGGCCATCAAGCTTTGCAAGCAAGCACTTTTAACTGCTGAGTCATCTCTCCAGCCCCCAATTTATTTAGTGTGTGTGTGTGTTTTTAAATGTGCACATGTATGCCACGGTGCTTTGGGATACTAGATGCATGCGTCACTCGGCACTCTGCTTTACGTAAGTGCTGGGGAACTGGACCTGGGCTGACAGGCTTTGCAAACAAGTGCCTTGAACCACTAAGCTTACTCTCAGCCAACTAGGTTGCTCTTGTCAGGTATTTTTAATTAATTAATTTATTTATTTGAAACAGAGAGGTGGATAGAAAGAGAGAGATAGAGAGAGAAAGAATGGGCACACCAGGGCCTCCAGCCACTGCAAACGAACCCCAGAAACATGTGCCACCATGTGCATCTGGCTTACATGTGACTTGGAGAATTGAACATGGATCCTTAGGCTTTGCAGGCATGCGCCTTAACCACTGAGCAATCTCTCCAGCCCTCTTGTCAGGTATTTTTGCGTAGCAATGAGAAATGTGTGATGACTATGTTTCTCCCCCCTCAGAACCAGTGGCTGATGTCTAACATTTCCTAGTTCTCCTACACAGACCAGCCCAGAGGCAACATATAGATGTTCACAAACATTTAATAAGGCAGAACTAATTCAGCCTTATAGATAGATCTCACGGCCCCCATCCCCACCAAAAGGCAAGGAGGCAGAAGGAGAGATTTCCAAGCACAAGGGGAGGCAGGAGCTGGTATCAACAGTAAGGTGCCGAGGCTGGGCTGAGAACCCCAGCAGTCAGGAGGGCCTGTGCACAGCGGGGCGGGGCCTTGAGGAGCCTTAAATACCTGTTAGGGGACACTGCACTCCTTCTGAGGCTGCTGGGACCCTAACACAGATGTTGAGGCTACTCCATGCTCCTCCCTGTCCTCATGGGAACCTCATGTTCTAGTCTCCTGGTGTCAGTGTCTGCTAAAGCCAAGAATGGCCTGGTGTAACCTTGTCCTGAACTTCCTCTTGCTCCTGAGAAAGAATTACCATTAAAATTTTTTTATTAGGGCTGAGGAAATGGCTTAGCAGTTAAGGGGTTTGCCTGCGAAACCTAAGGACCCCAGTTCAACTCCCCAGGACCCACAAAAGCCAGATGCACAAAAGGGCACATGCATCTGGAGCTTGTTTGCAGTGGCTGGAGGCCCTGGAGTGCCCATTCTCTCATCTGCCTCTTCCCCTCCCTCTCTCAAATAAATAAACAAATAATAAAATATTAAACAAAAAATTTATTAGGACTGGAGAGGCACTTGCTTGCAAAAGCCTAACAGCCCAGGTTCAATTCCCAGCACCCACATAAAGCCAGATGCACAAAATGGTGCACGCATCTGGAGTTCGTTTGTCGTGGCTAGAGGCTCTGGTGCACCCATTCTCTCTGTCGCTCTTGGCAAGTGAATAAGTTTTTTTAAAAATTTCTTTATTTGTTTGTAAGCAGAAAGAAAGGGGAAGGGAGGAAGAGGCAGAGAGAGAGAGAGAAATGGATGATGGGCACATTAGGGACTCTTACCACTGCAAATCAACTCTAGATACATATGCCACTTTGTGCATCTGGGTTTATATGGGTACTGGGGAATTGAACTGGCTGTCAGGCTTTGCAGGTAAGCACCTGAAACTGCTGAGCCATTTCTCCAGACAAGAATTAGCCTTTTTAAAAGAATCTTTTGTGTGTGTATGTGTGTGTGTATATGTGTGTGCAAGCATGGGTGTGTGTGCCACACACACGCGGAGGTCAGAGGACAACCTCAAGCATCAGCCTTCACCCTCCACTGCGAGGCAGGGTCTCTTGCTGCCCACCGCGGTGCTTGCCAGGCTAGCTGGCTCAGGAGCTTCCCGGGAGCCGCTCTCTGGTCCTCTCCTCTCCCCGTGGACACTGGGAGTGCAGTCACAAGCACTGCTGGGTCTAGCATGTGTTCTGGGAGTCCCCTCTCTGGTCCTCACACTTGTGGGGCAAGCGCGTTATCCACTGAGCCAGCATCCCAACACTTGACTTCAATTTAAGTGCATTTGCATAATTTATGATTAAGGTTGTATGGTAAGGAACAATCGCACTCTGGTCAGGTGGGCTTGGTATGGATTTCCTGTCCAGGCAGTTGGTCATACTGCCGTGTTGGCCACAAGGAGGGTGTAGTCTAGCTGGAGGCAAAAGTCACACATAAATTTTAACTTGTATGGTGAGGAGGATCTGGCCATGGCTTGGAAAGGGGTTCCTGGAAGCAGCAGCAATGAGTGAAAGGCCCTAGGGCAGCATGAACTGGAGGCTTGAAGATCAGAGCAGGGCAGGGGAAGGGGGTGGTGTGAGTTGAGGGAGAGGAAAAAGGCAATTGCCTGAGTGGCTGTAGCTAGAGTTTGGACCAGCATGTTACTGACACACAAAGCTTTGGGGATTTAAAAAAAATATATTTTATTTATTTATTTGCAAGGAGAGAGATAGAGAGAGGGAGAAGGAGAGAGTGGGCGCTCCAATGCCCCCAGCTGCTGCAAACGAACTCCAGATGCGTGCACCACCCTGTGCATCTGGCTTATGTGGGTCCTGGGGAATTGAACCTGGGTCCTTAGGCTTCTCAGGCAAATGCCTTTACTGCTAAGCCATCTCTCCAGCCCTTTGGGGAGGTTTAATACAGGAGTTGGGGCTAGCTCCTGGAGCCAGAGGGCCATTCCTGGCTGCATGTTCCCAGCCATGAAGAATTGCTGTTAGGGTTAGTGTTTGCAGAGGTAGAAGGCAGCCAGCCTTCCCTGGTTGCCTTTTCTCTTTCAACTGGTTGTCATTCTAAAAGCACCCAGAAGTCCCATGACTCCCCTCTGAGAGGGTGGATGGATGACAGAGGAGGGTTGAGCTGAAGTCAGACCTCATAGGTTCACATCCCACCTGGGCCTCCTATTCACCCTGTGACCTTGAGCCACCAGCCTAGCTCCTTGTGCCTCAGTTTCACCATGCTTAGAACATCTGGTATCTGTGGAGATTCACAGGCCAGGCATTCAGGCCATCCCTGGCAGCACAGAGTAAACCTCACATAAGCTGTTCCTATGATTTCTGGCTTTATTTTTTTCTTAGTGAGACAGGGCAACGCCTAGGCCAGCCAGGCCCAGGGCAGAGATCCCCCAGACAGCTGTTCATGCCGCCATGTCGGCCAAGGGGAGGGTGTGGAGCTGGGGGCTGAGGCCTCCCTGCCCAGAGCCTGTGGAGATAAATCCTGTCTTGTGACTGGCTCAGGCCCTTCCCTGCATGCCCTGCTGCATCCCTGGGGAAGTTGAAGTGTGTGTCTTGGAAAAGGCTCCAGAATGGACAGATCCTTCGCCTGGGCCTAAGGGAGGGCTTACAGCTGCAGGGACCTTAGAGTTTGGGCTCAAGAGCTGCGGTGCCATCTCGTGGCTGGCCCTCCAACCTTGCCAGCCTTGATGGGCGACTCCTAGGTATAGGGAAGGCTATCTGTCCAAGTTCAGGGTGGCCCCTCTGCAGGTTCTGTTTGCTCTCAGGAGGTCCTTGGGATCCTCCTTGAGATATCTCTGTCATCTACTTGATCTTTTTTTTAATTAAAAATTTTTATTAACATTTTCCATGATTATAAAATATATCCCATGGTAATTCCCTCCCTCCCCACCCCCACACTTTCCCATTTGAAATTCCATTCTCCATCATATTACTTCCCCATTACAATCATTATCTACTTGATCTTTTAGCTTACTGTGTAAGGAGGTCGGACGCTTGAATACCCAGTGCCATCCATGGGCATGAGGTCTGTGCCCACGTGGGCAGGAAAGGGTGGATGGACTCGTAGCCCTGGCCTTGGCTATCAGAGTGGAGTGGGAGCTGTAGGCCATGGGTGAAGGGAAATAGATGAGACATGGAGACGCCACCCAGCTCTGGAGCCACCGGGACTGGGAGCTGGCCCGGGTTGTGTGGCTAGGGTGATGGGGCCTTCCGGGGTCTCCTGAGGCCCTCACTTCATTTGAGTGACATGTCCTTTTTTTTAAAGGCATGTGCCAACACAACTGGCTTTGTGAAAATATTTTATTTCTATTCATTTTAGAGATAAAAAGGCAGATATATAGAGAGAGTGAGAATGGGCACATCAGGGCCTCTAGCCACTGCCAATGAACTCCAGATGCATGTGCCACCTTGTGCAGCTGGCTTACATATAGGTACTGGGGAATCATACCTGGGTCCTTAGACTTTGCAGGCAAGTGCTTTAACCACTAAGCAATCTCTCCAACCTTAAAAATAGTTTGAGAGAGAGAAAGAGAGAGAGAAAGAGGCAGATAGTTTTTGGCCTTTTGAGGTTGGGTCTTGCTCTAGCCCAGGCTAATCTGGAATTCACTATGTAGTCTCAGGGTGGCCTCAAACTCATGGCGATCTTCCTCGAGTGACGTGTCTTACCTTCACCTGTGGAGAGGGAAGCTGAGCTAATTAGTTGTGCCAAGGGGCAGCAGAGCCAGGACCAGACACCAAAGCTTCCCAGCCCAGTGCACACGCGTGTTCTTCGCTTTCACTCTCCTCACAGGGAAGCGTCTCCCACGGCCGCCCCTGCATCAAGGCTCCTGGTCATCATGCCTGTGACCCATGTCTGGGTCTCCGAGGCCTTCAGTCGTTTTGCACTTGGAAGACTAGTCAATAGACACAGGTCCCCAATGTCCGTCCTGCATCTCCAGAGGGTGGTGAGGGCCGAGTGTCACGTGAAGACAGCTCCCGTGGCAGGGGTTGTGAGGTGTGGCGGGGGGCATGGGGTGAGCACACTGCGACCTGTCCACACACTCACAGAAGTAGGAGGTCATTCTTCTCAGCTCTGTGGGGACACCAAGGCTCTGAGAGCTGAATGGCACTCAGGAGGCCTGAGGGTGTTTGTGGATATTGGGAGATATGGATTTGGGAGAGGACTGGAGGTCACTGTGGTGCGCCTAGCCCCTCTACGGTGTCTGCTTCCTGGAAGCCCCGCTGGCTGTCCTTGTCATAAAGGAAGCTCTTCCCAGAGGGAATGAATCTCACAGGGAGCAACGAGTGGGCAGGCCCTAATGCCAGGTGCAGGGCCACAGGACGCAGGAAGTGACCTCCCATCTGCAAGGGCCATGGAAGACAGGCTGGGGGACACAACCGTGGACCTGAGGGTGGCACCTGCAGCCACCAGCAGCTGCATGGTCTGGCAGTCCTCCGGAGGGAGGGGTGTGGCCCTTCAAACACCCTGAGCTTGTGCATCTGGCCTCCAGAACTGTAAAAGACCTAGCTAGTATTGAATTTGGAATGGAAATAGGGTTTGATCAGGGAGTGTCTGCCATAAGCCTCCATTTTTCTCAGCCCTGTGGTGCCTTGTCTAGACTAGAGCATGGCTTAAAAGATCTACAGGTTAAAAAAATATAGTAAAAACTAAAAAATTAAAAACAAAACAAAACAAAAAACAAACAGGCATGGTGGTGCATACCTTTAATCCCAGTACTTGGGAGGCAGAGGTAGGAGGATCACCATGAGATCAAGGCCACCCTGAAACTACATAGTGAATTCTAGGTCTGCATAGGCTAGAGTGAGACCCTACCTCGGGCCGGTGGGGAGGGAAGGACTGGAGAGATAGATGGCTTAGTGGTTTAGCGCTTGCCTGTGAAGCCAAAGGACCCCAGTTGGAGGCTCAATTCCCCAGTAAGCCGGATGCACAAGGTGGCGCATGCATCTGGAGTTCGTTTGCAGTGGCTGGAGGCCCTGGTGAGCCCATTCTTTCTCTCTCTCCGCCTCTTTTTCTGTCTGTCACTCTCAAATAAATAAATAAAATAAATTTAAAAAGACCTACAAGTGCAGCTCCCTCTCTCCCCGCCTCCCTTCTTTCCTCTTCCCTTCCTTCCTCCTTCCCTCCTTCCCCTTCTCTTCTTCCTCCCCTCCCTTCCTCCTCCATACCCAGACACAGGAGCCAGTGTCCCCACTGGAGCGGGGCGCAGAGATCTAGGGGCTTCTTGGAAGGAGGCTGTTAGCCTGGGAATATCGCTCTCTAGGAACATGGGCCTGGTCATCGCGCGGGGGCAGCTGCCTGGGAGGGCATTTATTATGGGTGGCCTCACACGGCTTTAGAGGCTGAGAGGTCGCACCATGCGCTGTCTGCAAGCTGGAGAGGCACAGTGGTGGCAGGAGGTCCGGGGTACGTCGGGAGGCCCGAGATGCCTGGCTGCCAGGGTCCAAGGGCAGGAGGTGGGGGAAGGTTCAGCGTGGCCACACACCGTCTGTGTGCTCCTCGGGCCCTGGGGGATTTGTCGATGTCCCCACCTTGGAGAAGACAGGTCGTCATTACTCCACATATCACGCGCTAGTCTCTTTCTTTTGAAAGCACACTCACAGTCCCACCAGAAAAGCTGCTTGCTTAGTTAGCTCCCCGGGCAGCATTTGCCTGGTCAAACTGGCTCTGCAAATGAACCACTGCTGGAGAGATGCCGCCAGAGTGCAAGGTCTGACGAGCAAAAGGCAGAGCCCAGAAAGATTCTACATCCAGCACACTGGTGTGAAGACTCACTCCTGCAACACCAGTGCTTGGCCAGCCAGTGCTGCATAACAAGATCCTTTCTCAAGGCTGCAGAGATGGCTTAGTGGGTAAGGCGCTTGCCTGCGAAGCCTAAGGACCCACGTTCTACTCCCCAGATCAGAAGTAAGCCAGGTGCACAGGGTGGTGCACAAGTCTGGAGTTCAATTACAGTGGCTGGAGGCCCTGGTGTCTCAATTCTTTCTCTCATTCTCTCTTGGAAAAGGAGAGGGGAGGAGCTAGGGCAATAGCTCATCCAGGAAAGCCCTGGTGTGAGGACCTGAGCTCAGATCACATAAATGCCAGGCATCACGGCCTGTTCATAATCCCAGTGCTCAAGAGGCTGAGACAGGTGGATCCCCGAAGCAGGCTGGCCGGTTAGTCTGGCTGAATCAGAGAGCTCTGGGTTCAGCGACAGACCCTCCCTGTTTCAAAGAACAGGGTGGAGGGCAATGGAGGGAGATCCTGACATTGACTTCTAGCCTCCTCACGCACACACACATACATCAACGCGCATATCCACAGCACATACCACCCACATATGCATAAAAACCTTTAAAAACCGTGGGAAAAGTCTGGAAAAAGACTACTGCTTTGGGGCCCTTCTGGGGCCTACTGGGCTCTCATCTCTGAATGCCTGGGTTGAGTCAAGTTCATAGCCTGGCTGTTCTGCTTGGTGCCTTTGCCCTGCTATTCTGCCCAGACTCCCCTCTCATTAGTCATTCCCTCCCAAGGGGCTGGTTCCCTTGTCTGAGCACAAAAGCCCCTGGTACTGGCCTCCTGCCTGGGACTTCCTCAGCCCCATTTCTGTCCCCTGTTGCCCTTGAAGAGGCCGTTCCCAGCTTGGCAGCCTCCACACAGCTCTCCTGGGTGCAGGGGTGCTGTGGCCTCCTCAGGATGTACCATTCCCATTTCAGAGTATGACAGAGGGATAAACCTGAGACCTTTCACTTATACACTTGGTCCTAATAAGAGTCCCAACCATTGACTCATCTCCATTGTATTTTATTGTTTTATTTTTAAAAGAAATTAAATTAATTTTTTTGTGTGCTTGGGTGCTTGATATGTGTTCTTGTGTATACATGTGTGCATGCATGTGTGGGTATTTGTATGTAGAGATCAGAGGTCGATATTGGGGGTCTTTCCCAGTTGCTTCCCATCCTATTCTTTAAGACAGTTTCTCTCTCTGAATCTAGAACTCACCTACTCAGCTAGACCAGCTAAGGCTGGGGAAGATGGCTCAGCTGTTAAAGGCACTTGCTTGCAAAGCCTGAAGTCCTGGGTTCAATTACCCAGTATTCACATAAAGCTACATACACAAAATATAAACAAGTGAGCCAGTGAGCCTCAGAATCCCTGTCTCTGCCTCTTCAGTGCTGGGATTATTGCATCCAGCATTCCACCACACTTGGCATTTGTGTTTATTTTTTACTTTTTGTTATTTTGAGGTAGGGTCTTGCTGTAGCCCAGGCTTGCCCGGAATTCACTATGTAATCTCAGGTTGGCCTTGAACTCACAGAGATCTGCCTATGTCTGCTTCCTGACTGCTAGGATTAAAGGCATGTGCTACCATGCCTGGCTACACTTCACATTTTTAAAAACTTATTTAGTCAGCCTGAGCTAGAGCGAAACCCTACCTCAAAACAACAACAACAACAAAAAGAAACAAACAAAAAAAACCCTTTTATTTATTAGAGATACAGAGAGAGAGAGAGAGAGAGAGAGAGAGAGAGAGAGGGAGGGAGGGAGAGAATGGGCACACCAGGGCCTCTATCCACTGCAAAGGAATTCCAGATGCATGGACCACCTTGTACATCTGGCTTCACATGGGTCCTGGGAAATTGAACCTGGGTCCTTTGGCTTTGCAGACAAGTGCCTTAACCACTAAGCCATCTCTCCAAACCATTACACTTGGCATTTTTATGTGGGTTCTGAGAATCTGGACTCAGGTCCTCATGCTTGTGGGGCGGGGTCTTTGCCCACAGTCTTCTCCTCAGCTCTGGTCTGCATTTTACAGATGAGACAACAGAGGTTCAGATGCTAACTGGGAAAGTTGGCCCAGCTGCAAGCACCACGTCATCTCCATGGCACATGCCCCTCATAGCCACAAAGCCCCTGTTGTGTGTCAGGTACAACGTGCCCACCATTTGCCACCCCAGACCTGCCAGAGACCTGTCCTCCTTCTCGACACTCCCCTACGGCTGTCCCGTTGACATTCCATCATGGGGGGGGCGGTGGTGGCTGACCCATTTTATTCTGTGTGCACACGTGTCTTATCTCCTTCACGGAACTATGAATTCTGGGCTGCTAGAAGGTGGCTGCCATCCCTGCCCCCCTCTCTCCTCAGGCACCTGTGCAGAAGTTCTCTGTGCATGCACAAAGTGTAAACAAGCCATGGTACCTGCCACAAAGCTGAATTGCCTTTAGGCCAATTGTCCCTATTGCTCCTCAGGACACCAGCTGTACTCTGGGCCATGAGGTGGTGACAACCACCTCATGAATGCTCCCAACGAGCCAAGTAGGACACGAAGCACTCCCACCACATGTGACCTGCTGCACGGTGTCACTCAGCAAGGAGCCAGTCTGATCCCTCCCCGAGTGAGTGAGAAGGGTGGACTTCTCTGCTTAAAGGGTGGCCCAGTGCATTCCTGCCTGATAGAAACCCTAAGCACACCTTTAATCCCAGCAAGCAGGAGGCTGAGGCAGGAGGAGTACTTAGACTCAGGAGTTCGAAAAAGCCTCATGGCCAACATCGACTCCATCGTAAAAAAAAAAAAAAAAAAAAAAAAAAGAGGAAGGAAGGAAAAGAAGAAGAAACAAGGGTGTCCTTTCTTTTCTCTCTGGGCATGAACAGGGAGTGGTGTGTACTCTCCCATAACAGCCTCTATTTAAAAAGAGAATTTTTTTTTCAATGCTGGGAATTTAACCCAGGGCCCCACACATGCCAGGCAGGCACTACCACTGAGCTATAAAGGTTTTATTTACTTTTTTTTTTGTGTGTGTGTGCGTGTGTGTGTGTGTTTGTCTTTTCCAAAGTAGGATCTCACTCTAGCCCAAGCTGACCTGGAGCTCACTCTGTAGTTCCAGGCTGGCCTTGAACTCATGGTGAGTGAGGAAGGACAATCTGTCTTCTCTTCTGCATCCCAAGTGCTGGGACTGAATGTGTGCACCACCATGCCCAGCCTCATTTATTTTTAAAACTGAGTTTAGTCGGGCACAGTGGCACATGCCTTTGATCCCAGCACTAGGGAGGTAGAGGTAGGAGGACTGCCATGAGTTCGTGAGTTTCAGGCCAGCCTGGAACTATAAAGTGAGATCCAGGTCAGCCTGGGCTAGAGTGAGACCCTCCCTTGAAAAAACAAAACCCCAAAGAGAAGGCAAGGCAAGGCAAGTTTCAGCTGGCCATGATGGTATGCACCTGAGCTCTCAGCCCTTGGGAAGCTAGGATGGGAGGGTTTGTGAGTTCCAGACCGGCCTGGGCTACATAGCAAAACTCAAAACAACAACAGCAAAGATTTTTAAAAAATCCATCTGCATTACCTCCATGATTTATTTGTATTTTATTTTGAGTCAGTGCCTGGTTTTGAACTCCTGGGCTTTACCTACATGACTTCTTTTCTTTTCTCTTCTTTTCGAGACACTGTTCACTCTTTAGCCTCCACTAGCCAGGAACTCACTATGTAGCTGAATCTGTCTTTGAACTTGGTTAGACCATCCTCAGCCTCCTGAGTGTCGTGGTCACAGGCATGAGCCATTATGCCCAGGTGTGATTTTCAAAAAAAACCCACCAAAATCAATGTCAATAGCATATTTCACTTATCCCTCAGTATCCAAATGGGGTCAGCATAGACATTAACAAGGTCTCTTCCTTACTGTTACCAGCGCTCGTCTGTCTTGCCCACGGATGTGGCAAGTTCTAATCACCCAGTAGCTGCGTGTGGCTTGTGGCCTCCGAACTTGGCACTGTGGGTCTGGGATAAGATGGGAGGGCTTTCAAACCCAGTCAAGCTGACTCTGGAATCTACCCTGCTGGAGCCTTATGTCATGTCCATCAAAGCCTTAGTGTCTCCCCCAATGCATGTGTGTGGAGATGGGGGGACAGGTGTCTAAGGCCACACAGCCACTCATTGCTCAGTATGGCCGAGCATGGCCTCAGGCTTCACGCACACCGTGGGGCTTCTGCTGGGCCCATGCAAGAGTGGGCAGACAGTTCTACCCCTGCTGCCTTGCCCGGAGGCCACCAGGTGGACGTCGAAAATGAGACCTTCACAGGCTGCCCTGAGGCTGTTGAGCTGGGTCCCTGGGCTGCAAAGGTCACATCAATGAGGTGTCATCACAGGAAAGCCTCATCCAGGAGACAGCGGCTTCTAGGGGTCTCTGCGCGGTGGCCGCTGGCTCGGGTTTCCTTGGCGGGAGGGCGGGGGCTGTGGGCATCGTCCCGGTGCTGCCTGGGCTGCGGGGCTGCAGGGTCAGGCAGATTCGCGGACACCGTGGCCGCCCCGGCCCCGTGGGCTTCTCCCTGCGTTTGCGGGCAGAGGGGGCTAACTGCGGGGCTCGTCCTGGGGTCCCGCGCAGGGCTGGTGGCGGCGCGCCCGGGCGCTGTCAGCTGTTGCTAGGCGTGATGAGCTGGGTCTCCATGGCCAGGGCACGTGCAGCCTGTGGGCCGTCCCAGGGAACTGACCTCCGTCTCCACCACCCCGAGGATGTTTAGCCTGACTGGCTCTGCTTCCCACCCTTCCTTTATTTTATTTTATCTTTTATTTTTCTGGTTTTTCAAGGTAGGGTCTCACTCTAGCCCAAGCTGACCTGTAATTCACTATGTAGTCTCAGCGTGGCCTTGAACTCATGGTGATCCTCCTACCTCTGTGCTGGACTTAAAGGCGGGCGCCACCACGCCTGGCCAACTCACTCCTCCTTTTCCAGCACATCGCTGGCATAGTGTGTCCCCTGTTGGCCTGTTCTCTTCTTTTTGGGGACATTTCTAGACTGCCACTGCATGCCACATCTGAGCCTTCCTATTCAATCTTGGGTTAGCCCCCCCGCACCCTCCTCCGTGCTCCCATGTTCACAATGTCTGCTGTAAACCCCAGAAGGTGACCATGAGGAGGTGGGCCTTTGCTGAGGTGATCAAACTGAACCAAAGTCACCCTGGGTGAGGCAGGCGCTTTGTTCAGCGGGACGGGTGTCTATCAAAGCACGGAATCTGGACGTGGATCCAAAGGAGAAGCCGTGTGTGGTGATGGAGGTAGAGGTGGGGGTGGGGTGCCGCTGCAAGCCGAGAAGGGCCAGGGTCACTGGCTGTCACCAGATGCTGCAAGAGTCAGGGAAGAATTCTGACCTGCAGCAGAGATGTGTGTGTGTGGGTGTGCAGGTGTGTGCATGTGGGCACGTCCCCCAAAGCAGAGGGCAGTAGTGGACGCTGATGCCAACGTGTAGACCTTCTGACAAAGAAGTGGTAGGAGGAGAAAAGAGCATGTGTAGTGTGCGTGTGCATGTGTGTGTGAGTGCAGGCGCCTGTGTGGTGTGTGTGAGTGAAGGTGCACGCTTGTGGCGGTCAAAGGACAAGGTCAGCCCTTGCCGTCCGTCCACCTTGTCTGAGACAGTCTCTGCTATTTGTGGCTCTGGAGACCCGGTTCGCTGGCCCCCCCGAGCTCCGGGAACTGTCCTGCTTCTTCCTTCCCTCTAGCCGGAGGCGTGCTAGGATAACAGACGCAGGGTCCAGCCTTACGTGGGTCCTGGGGATCTTGACTCAGGTGCTCACACTTGGGTGGCAAATGCTTTATCCACTGAGCCACCTCTCCAGCGCCCTGCTGCCGTCTTACCTGCTGCCGTCTGGCTCCAGAGGGGCGAGAGAACACATCTCTCCAGTGTCTATGGTAATTTGTCACACTGCCACGAGACCCTCTGTTGTATGGCAAAGTCCCTCCGCGTTGGAAGGGGGAAAATCCATTGCTAGCTTTATCATAAGCAGCTCGGTCAACTCATGAGCAAAGGCACGGGGAGGGGCATCAGACTCCCACCTGTGATTCCGGTGCCCCGCCCCCACCACACCAGCCGTATACAATACTGCAGAGCTCTTGTGGCCTCAAGGAGCGATAGTGTATGTGGAGGGTAAAAGATCACAGCAATGAGCTCCATCTAGGCAGTTTCTTCGGAGTCCCCATGCTCTGTGAGGCCTCACCCCGAGGCTGAGGGAGGAGCATCCATGGGGGTAACCCTGACATACTGAGCCCCACTGACGTGCTCTGTGGTCGCATACTCCTGGGCTTCTGGAAGTGGCCACAGGAAAGTCACCACTCAGGATAGGATGGGACTTCTCAGTGGTACAGCTGCTCTGAGGTCCCCAAGCTCTCAAGGAAGCCCTTATCCTGAGGCCAAGGGAGGAACATCCAAGGAGTTATCTTGACACAGAAGGCCCCATCAAAGTGGCTGCTTTGGGGGCTCCATGTTCCTGTAAATAACCTGTCTCCATGCTCTATAAGTAACCCTCCTCCCCCACATAAACTCATTGGTTCACTGAACTGGTCTTGGTGCAGTAGCACTTTGGTGTGCCATCTGAGCACCTGTGAAGTGGGGGAGACACCCCGGGCTGACCCCCCCCCCCCCGCTCATCGGGCCAGGGCACCTCCAAGCCCTGACAGGCCATGTTTGAAATCAAAAACGGCCAGCAGCCTCTGGAGCCACACACGTTTCTGGGGATAATGGCCTTCAGAATTGCAAAGGATTTACTTGAGCCGGGCAGACGCGGATCACGCCAGGCCGGAAGCGCACACCTGACGGCCGTGCGAGAAGAGCCCGCTCCTGCGCGTTTGCGGAGATGAACCTGGCAGGCGAGGGTGGGGCTGGCAAGAACAGGCAGACAGAGCAGGTTCCTGCAGCTCCAGCACCCACAGCTGAGCCAAGGTGATGGCAGGGCTAGAGGTGGCAGATCCAGGCATCGCAAAGGAGCACAAGCCGCCCACCGCGCGTAATGTCATGCTGACCAGGGAGAAGGGTTACTGCAGAAGGGAAGTGACCCAGGTCGACCCCGTGTGGCAGGACAGCTGGCTGAGCAGATCCCAAGTGCTGAGCTGTGACTGGGACTTAGCCCACTATCCAGGGACCTGGCTGAGGCTCATGGCTTGGCAGGGGAAGTTGAGTCTTTGGCTGCCAGTTGTCTTCCAGTTTGCTCTATGCCCATGACAGCATGGTAGGATTAGACCACTCTAGGCAGGCTAGTGGCAGCCCTCAGGAGATGGCAGCCATGGAGGAGGTGGACATAGATGGCCCTCAAGGCCACAGCAAAGGCAAGTTGAAGGAAGCAGGAACACTCAGGGACCCCCAGGAGGACATGAAGAGGGGCCCCGGCGGGAGAGTGGGAGATTTGGAGAGAACGGTTTCAACCAGCAAAGCGCTGCCGAGGGGCGGGTGGGCACGTGCACGCGTCCACGGGGCGGGGATCAGGAGAGGAGAGGGCTGCACGCTAGCAGGGCCAGGCAGCGGGGTGCCTGTGACAAGAGTGACTGTGCAGGCGGGAGCTGGGGTGTGAGCAGTGGGCGATGCGGAGGAAGGGGCCTGCGGGAGTTCACACAGTGCTCTGCTGCAGAAAGGGCAGTGGTTGGTCTGGGGCCGGGTGGAGAGGAGAGGATGGGGTGCAGGTTGTGCTGTGAAAAGCAGGCTGTGATAGGCGAAGGTGCTCCTCTTGGCTCTGGTCTTCTCAGAAAAGCCAAAGGCAAGGTTAGTCCGTGGGGTGCAGAAGGAAGACTGAAGGGGATCAGGGCAGAAGGGCTGCTCAGCAGGGGAGCTGGCTGCAAAGTTCTGTTCTGTCCCCAAGAGCCTGCAGCCTGCACCAAGCGAGGAGGTCGAGGCTTGGCCTAGGGACCTGACCGGATGGAATCCAGGGGCTGCTGTGTTGGTCAGCTGGAGGTGGTCCAGCGCTCTTGCCCTCTCCTCACCTGTTTGGGGTCCTAGGCTGCCATCAGATCCAGGGTAGGCATACAAGAGAGAGCAGCCCACACAGCTGGACCCCACAGGGGCTTGCTCAGTAGTGAGTGATGGGGTCTGATGACTATTTTTTTTTCCTTTGCTCTTGGTGTTTTAAATTTTTTAAAATGTGTGTATGTGTGTGTATGCACCAGAGTCTCTTGCCCCTGTAAATGAATGCCAGATGCATGGACAACTTTTTGCATCTGGCTTTATGAGCATGCTAAGAAATTGAACTGGCAGCCTTTGCAAGCTAGAACATTTAACTGCTGAGCCAGCTCCCTAGCCTATTTTTTAAAAATTGCATTTATTGGGCTGGAGAGATGGCTTAGCGGTTAAGCGCTTGCCTGTGAAGCCTAAGGACCTCGGTTCGAGGCTTGGTTCCCCAGGTCCCACGTTAGCCAGATGCACAAGGGGGCGCACACATCTGGAGTTCGTTTGCAGAGGCTGGAAGCCCTGGTGCGCCCATTCTCTCTCTCTCCCTCTATCTGTCTTTCTCTCTGTGTCTGTCGCTCTCAAATAAATAAATAAATAATTAAAAAATTGCATTTATTTATTTTAAAAAATCTTTAGTTGTTTGTTTGTAAATAGAGAGAGACAGACAGGGAGAATGAGAATTGTCACGCCAGGGCCTCCAGCCACTGCAAACGAACTTCAGACACATGCGTCACCTTGTGCATCTGGTTTACATGGGTCAAACCTGGGTCCTTAGGTTTCACAGGTAAGCACCTTAGCTGCTAAGCCATCTCTCCAGCCCTATTTATTTATTTAATACAATTTATTTTTGAGGCAAGTTCTCTCTCTAGCCAAGACTGATCTTAATGTCACAATGGTCCTCCTACCTAAGTTTCCCAGAGTGCTGGGATTAAAGGTGTTATCCACCTGGGTGTGGTGGCGCATGCCTTTAATCCCAGCCCTTGGGAGGCAGAGGTAGGAGGATCACTGTGAGTTTGAGGCCAGCCTGACACCACATAGTGAATTCCAGGCCAGCCTGAGCTAGAGTGAGACCCTACCTCAAAAAATAAAAGCAGACAAAAGAGCACAATGCTGCTCTTGGTGTTTTCCTAAAGCGACACTCCTTCTCTACTGCACCTCTGCTGTTTGCCTGATGCTGCAGGCCACAAGTATCACTCGAGACACGCCTCTGGGCCCTGGCACAAGTGGACTCAGAGGGAGAGGCAGTGGGTATTCTCTGTGAATATACCCACGCTGCCTCCAGCCGTTCACAGTTGAACTGCTTCCCCCATGAAAAACGTAGGTAACCCAAATGGGAATTGTGAGACCTTCCCTGCCTGCTCACCAGCCTGCCTCTGCTCCTGGGCTCTGCCTCACCCTGCAGTGGCCACGTGGCCTCTGGAACTCACCCGTCCTAGTCCTCGCCCAAGCAAGGACTTCGCCCTTTGCCTCTCCTTTGGTGTGCACCCCGACAGGGCCTCCCCCATCAAAGGACCTTCTGTTTGTTAGCAAACACTATGCTGGTGGGCCCCTGACCTCCAGAGCTGCCGCCTGGGGTCTGGACCTTGGGTTTTATCAGGGCTCTGGGGAGAGCCTCTTCTGCAGCCAGTGTGGAGAACCACGGAGCTCACACCCTGCCAGGATCTCACTGGGGCTCATTGCCTTCCCCAGTGGCACGCTGGTAGATTTCACATGATCCCCAGGGAATGTGAACCAGAGGGCGGCTGTGAATCCAGTTCCTGTGGTGTAACTGTCCCATGGCCAATTTCAGCCCACCCACCTGAAGCCTACCTGGTGGAAATCCTGAAATGTGGGGCCATGGGACCCCTCTGGGGCCTGCCTGGCTCTTCTCTCTGGGCTGAGCCTGTCCTCGGACCTGATTAGGCCCAGGAGGAAAGGCGGCACAGTGCCCATGGGGGAGGGAGGTGTGAGACACGAGGGACAGAGGTGGGCAGGCCCAGCACCCTCATTTCACAGCCTTGTGAAATAGTTCTCTCCTTGAGATGCGAGTCTAGAGTGATATGGCTAGAACTAGCCTAGGGTTGTCCCCGCATCTGGGCTCCACTCCCCTGGCATGTCCCCAGGATGTTTCTGGAAGGTCTTCAATCCTTTCAGGTGACCTCCATTCAAGCCCTGGAGTCCTGGCTGCACAGAGCAGACCTGTGCCCCTTTGCCATGATGGGATGCCTTGTGGATGTGGCTGTAGGTTGGGTGCTTGCCTAGCATATAGGTAGCATCACATAAATTGGACATGGTGGGGCACGCCTGAAATCCCAACACTCAGGAGGATCAGACGCTCGAGATTACCCTCAGCTGCAAAGCAACATTATCCTTGGCTACACAGCAAGTTTCAGACCAGCTTGGGATACATGAAACCTTATCTCAAAAGAAGAAAGAAAGTGCCAGGCGTGGTGAGGCACTTTCCTAGCATACGTGGAGGCCCTGCATTTGATCCTCAGTAGTACACACACATGCTCACACATGCACACACACACACATGTAGACACATGTATGCACATGCACATACACGCAGAGATGTGGGGAGAGGAAGATTGCCAGACCCTAGTATTCTTTTACTTTTGTGAGAGACACTTCTGGAACATTGCAGCCCTCACCTAATGGGTGTGTGTGTGTGTGTGTGTGTGTGTGTGTGTGTGTGCACGCATGCGTGTGTGCAGTTGTATCTGACAAGCCCAGAAGGGTGTCACAAAGCCAAGTCCCACTGGGCCCTCCCACTGGGAGCTGACTGACTCCAACATAGGATCTTTACCTTGCCCCTCCTTTGTGCAGAATCATAGAGGATTAGAAAGAAAACAGGAGAGAATAGCTGGGAGAGGCAGGCAGGGCAATGGTGAGGAAGGGCAGTGGATAGCTAGGGAGCAAACACCAAGAGCAAGAGCTCATCATGCCTGCTGGCAGGAGGGCTAGTGTGCATTCAGAAGCAGCCAAGGGATCTCTGAAGCCACTGCCACCTGGGCCCCGTCCTGATGTCTGCAAATGCCCAGGGAGCTGGTGCCCAGGGGAAGGGTGGAGCCCCCAGATCACTAGGTGTGGACAGGACGTGCAAGGTGCTCTGGGGATGGAGAGTGAAGCAAGGCGTCATGTTTCAGTTATCTTTTGACAAGGCAGTGGCGGTTTGTAAGGATTCTCCACATGGACGAATGTTGCAATGTGTACATATGTGTGTTTTCAATTATTTATTATGTGCAATTGTTAAATTATTCATTCATTTGCACCAATGTGTGTATGGGTGTGCCAAGGTCTCTTGCTGCTGCAAATGGAGCACCAAATGCCCATGCCACTTGTGGTGGTCTGAATAGATGGCCCCCAATATATTCAGTTCTTTATTGTTTGTAGTTTGCATCTGCAGCCACCTGGCTGGAGGCAATGTCATTGGGTGGATCTTAAGGTGTGGTGGTGGGTTTCAGATTTCAATCTAAAGATATGCAAAGTGTGCCCAGCAGGAGTTCCTCAAGTGTGCTGTGGCTTTTGGCTTTAGGCTTGTGCTTCTCTCTCTCTCTGGTTGGTCCTGTGAAGGTAGGCCAGCTCCTTCTGCCATTTATGGAACTTCCCCTGGACCTGTAGGCTTCAATAAATATCCCTTCCTCTATAACCGTTCCTGGTCTGGAAGGTCATCTCAGCGAACCTGAAGCTGTCTGCCACACCACTTTTGCGCACATCTTCATGTGGTACTGAACAAGCGAACCCAAGCCAGCAGGCTTCAAAAGCATGTGCACTTAACACGGAGCCACCTCCCCAGTTCCCAACGTATTTTATTATGAAGTAGTATATGTTTACTGAAAAAACTATTGGAAAATGAAAAAACAGAGAGAGAATGGACGGGAAAGGAAGAAGGGAGGAAGAGAAGGTGAGATGACCGTTGGAGGTCTTCCTGCCTTTCCTCTGTTCTGCCATCTCTCTTATCTGCATCCCAAGCGTGGTTTGAGTCTATATCCAGTCCTTTCTGTCTATGTGAACACATAATAAATAAATAATGGTGACAATGTATTTTGGATCTGTATTCTGCTTTTCCTTAACTTCCCAGCCCCATCAGGGGATTTGAACAACTAGAACTAAAAAACCAAAACCAGTTACTCAACAGCATTCAGTTAAGATGCTCCCTTTTGGCAAACAAAAACACAGTATCCAGGGCTGGAGAGGTGGCTTAGCGGTTAAGGTGCTTGCCTGCAAAGCCTAAGGACCCACGTTTGACTCTCCAGATCCCACATAAGCCAGATGCACAAAGGTGAGGCAAGCACAAGGTCTCACATGCCCACAAGGTGGCACAAGCATCTGGAGTTGGATTGCAGTGGCCGAGGCCCTGAAGTGTCCATTCTCTCTCTCTCTCTCTCTCTCTTGCTCTCTAAAAATAATAATAAAAAAATACAGTATCCACTCTGAGTGGCAGACTAAGGATGCTCTACCCTGTGCAAATTTGGGATGCACTAGAGCTAAAGTGGTTTGTGGTGTTGTGTATTCCATAGGCTCCACCCTTCTGGGAGCTGAGAGAAAATACTCTCAGATGCTGACAGAAAAGCATCTGGGCCTCAGGTCAGTCCCGACCTGGAAGGCAGGCTCTGGGGTGTACAATTCATTCCTCCATGGGGACAGAAGGGCCCTGCTTGCTGTGGGGCACCAGGCCAAGTTACTTTCTCTGTTGTTCCTTTAACCCTCTGGAGAGCTGTGCCACCATTTTGTTCAGGCTAGCAGAAGCTAGAGGTCCTGGGTCCTCCTTCCATGGTCTAGAGAATTGGAAGGAAGTAGCCAGGCAGCCAGCACATGGCAACTGTGAGGCTGGGCCAGGCTGTGGGGTGCCAACACCACCTCCCCGGGGTGCATCCCTTGCACCTTTGAAGCAAGGGGAGGTCTCCAGGGACCCTGGAATCCACAGCATCTGGACAAGAAGCCCCTGCCTCTCCTCAGAGCGTCAGGATTGCTGGCAATAATTTCTTCTGAGCCCTCGAGGGCTTATTTAAAAGGAGTTCAAGTGCCTGTCCCTGATGAGAGAGGTTAAGTAGCAGAGATGGAGGATTAAGTGCTGGCTTGGTGATGGGCAGGGCTTAGGAAAGGCTCCGGAGCTGGCTGCTCAGTTTCCCAGCTTCTCCACTCCCTCCACCCCTGTGCCAGGCCTTTGCTGCTGGTCCCCACCCACCGAGCTTCTCAGAGCAACTGCGGGGCTCTGGCCCAAGATGCCAGCATAGACTAGCCCCTGGCAAAAAGGGAAAGAGGCTCAGGTATATAGCTGGTTGACTGGGCACCCCATAAAGGAGTCCAGACCAGACTGTCTGGGGGACAGGCGTCCTCTTTCCCGTGGTAGCCACTGCAGAGGTGGATGGACTGGCCAACACTGCCCATCCCTCTTCACCCGTCTCCATCAAGGATAAAAGGTATAAGAAGGGCTCTTACAGGCCACTAGCAAAGCAGTGGCCTGGGTCCAAAGGAGGCTTGGTGTGGGTCACATGGCAGGAGGGGGCAGAGTGGTGGCGGAGGCCATCTGTGGACAGCAGATTTTAATCTAGACAGGGACAGGGTCTATTTCCTGCAGGCTGTGCTGAGCACAGGGGACCTGAGCCACCTGGCAGCTGTGTATTCTCAGGGCCAGAAAGCAGAGTCAGGCCACTAAGGGTGTCACTCTGTAGGGCTGACTCATGGGAATTGGGAGGTATGAGAGTATGTGCTGTTTTTAGGGTGAGCACTTGGTGTGACCTTCTAAGATGGGGAGGCAGGAAGTGGAGCCTGGAGGGCAAGGGCTAGACGTGACTGCTCCAGGAGGGCTAGAGCGAGCAGAGGTCAAGGTTGCAGAAAGGGGGATTCAGATGGGATTGGCGAAGGCCTGGCTTCCTGGGTGACACGCCACGCAAGAGGGTGCTGGAGTCCGCCTCGAGCCCCCGCTGAGGCTGAGTCAGGAGGAAGGTATGGGCTCCGGAAAGTGGAGCTCACTGGGCAGATGGGGTCGGGACACAGGCTTTGTGGGAGAAGGGGCTCAGGGTGCAGGAAAGAGGCTTGTTGACACCTCATTCTTGGCCAAGAGGGACTTCTAACCCCTCTTGGCTGAGCGAGGCTGTGTAGTCCTGCCCTTGAGTCTGCAAACTGCTCAGAGGCACCGCCCTCCCGCCCCTGGCTGTCCTGTTGGGCTATTGCTAAACTGAAATCCTCCACACCTTTTCCTTTTCCTTCCCCCTTTGCTTCTGAGATGCTCTTGCTACGTAGCCTAGAATGGCTTTGAACTTTTAGTTTCCAGGCTCCAACTTCCCATATGCTGGGATTACAGACACGTACTGCCACACCCACCTCCATCCACCCTGCCTTTTATTTTGCTGTTAAATTCAAACTCATTTGCCTTTTATTGAAGTCCAAGTTATAGGGGGCTGGGAAGATCACTCGGCAGTTAAAGGCCATTGCTTGTAAAGCCTGACAGCCAGGGTTCCCCAGCACCCGCACAAAGCCAGACACACAGAAAGTGCAAGCATATGGTGTTTGTTTGCAGGGGCAAGAGGCCTTGGCAACCCCACCACACACACCTGGACATGAATAAACGAATAACCTTTAAAGCCCAAGTCATAATGATATAGTTTGATGCTCAATGAAGGAAAATTTCTTCAAATAAGCTCATTTGTTATCACCATTTCCAGGTGGCTGTTCGTGACCAAATAACAAAACCAGTAAATCCACAGGAACCTGCCCATGGGGCTGAAACTTCATTAAGGTGCTGTTCCAGGGCCAGAGAGATGGCTTAGGGGGTAAGGCACTTTCCTGCAAAGCCTAAGGACCCAGGTTTGATTCCCCAGGACCCATGAAAGCCAGATGCACAAGATGGTGCATGTATCTCTAGTTCATTCGCAGTGGATAGAGGCCCTGGCGTGTCCATTCTCTTCCTCTCTTTCTCTCTCTCTCCCTCATTTCTCTGTCTGAAATAGATACCATATTTATATATTTTAAAAGGTTATGTTCCAGGTCATTTAAAGTTGGCCTAGGGGCTGGAAAGATGATTTATTCATTAAGGTGCTTGCCTGCAGAGTTAAAGGACCCAGGTTCAATTCCCCAGGACCCACATAAACCAGATGCACAAGGTGGCATGTGTGTCTGGAGTTTGTTTACAGCAGCCGGAGGACCCTGGAGCACCCATTTCTCTCTTTCACTCTCCTTTTTTTTCTCTCTCTCAAATAAATAAATAAATTAAATAACAAAAATTAAAGTTAGCCTAGGGCTGGGGAGATGGCTTAGTGGTTAAGGTGCTTGCCAGATTCAATTCTCCAGTACCCATGTAAGCCTGATGTACAACGTGGCACATGCATCTGGAGTTCATTTATAGTGGCTGGAGGCCCTGGCATGCCCATTCTCTCTCTCTAAAATAAGTCCTTAATTTAAATTAAAGTTGGTTCAAACTCTGTATGGCATTCAGTCGATCCTCATATGACACCTTGCTTTGCCCTTGGCATCTAGGATGCGAATAGCATGACAAGGTCCCTTCGCCCTCTGCCTGCCCGCAAAGCTGCCTCAGAGACTTGGGGCTCTGGAAGCAGAGCAGAGCAGTGAGCGTGCTCACCCTGCGCGCGACTCCCAGGCATCTGCGTCTGCCTTGTTGAAGTGTCATCCAGTCAGCATCAAACTCCTCAGCCATTTCGTGGGACATGTGCAACACACACACACACACACACACACACATATATATATTTCAGCAGGAGAGCCTGACCTTCCATGTTGCCCTGGCATGCCGAGGTTGTACCAGGGGGCACTGCTGCTTCACAGCCTGCGGGAGCAGAGGCCAGGCATGGGGCTGACTCGCAGAGGGAAGAGGCTGAGTCCCGAGCCTCAGTTTCCCCCTCACACTCAGGTTGTAGGTGGTGGCAGGGCCGAACACGTTACCGGCGGGAGGGAAGGCTTCACCAGCCGTGCCTGCGGGGCCGCGGGAGGATCCGGAGCTAGGAGGTGGGGGTAGGGGACTCAGGCTCCTTCTGGCCTCGCCTGGCCTGGCCTGACCTGTTCAGCCTCCAAGGCCTTCCCATTCCCTTGGCCTCTGAGTACCCTGTGGTTGTTATCACCCAGAAAGGAAAGGCAAGAAGCTCAGAGGCTTAAGTTTGGGGGTCCAAACGTGGATGCCAGCTGGCCGCCCCTGATACCTGGTACCTCACTGAAGTCTAAAGCCCCAAGGCCCTAGTTCCCAAGAGTTTCCATTTAATTAGGGCTGGTAAGGTATCTGAGGAGTTACTTTTTTTTTTTTTTTTTTTTTTTTTTTTTGGTTTTCAAGGTAAGGTCTCACTGTAACTCAGGCTCAGGGTGGTCTCAAACTCATCGTGATCTCCATACCTCTGCCCTTAAAAACTTCCCAGGGGGGGCTCTGAAGATTGCTCGGTGGGTAGAGTGCTTGCCAAGCAAGCATGAAGACCTGAGTTAGAGTGCCCAGAAGCCATGTAAAAATGCCAGGCATGGTGGTGTTCACCTGCCATCCAGGTGCTGGGAGGCAGACATCATCCGTGAGGCTTGCTGGCTAGCTAGTCTAGCTAAATTGGTGAGCTCTAGGTTCTAGGAGTGATCCTGTTTGAACAAATCAAGTAGAGTGCTTAAGGAAGACTCCCAACGCCAGCCCCCGGCTTCCACACACACAGACGTGTGTGCTCACACTCTACATGCACGCATGCGCACACCCACCCACCCACACAAATACATGCAAAAACCAAAACACGACTCAGAAGGCATCATGGTGCTGGAAAGAAGTGACTGCAGTGCTCAGTACTGCAATATCTCTGTCACACCTTCCAAGGCTCAGGGTCTAATGAGGAAGAGGTGGCGGAAAGAATGTAAGAGCCAAAGGAAGGGCAGGACTCCATACAACATGCTCCCTCCAGGCACAAAATGGCCTGGATATCCATGGCCTCACAATGCCTGACACTACCTGCATAAGACCATCATAATAGGAGGAAAAGATCAAGACAACAAAAGTAAAAGAGACTGCTTGAGATGGGGAGGGGTATGATGGAGAATGGAGTTTCAAAGGGGTAAGTGGGGGGAGGGATGGTACTACCATGGGGTATTTTTTATAATCATGGAAGTTGTTAATAAAAAAATAAAAATAAAAATAAATTAAAAAAAAAGATTTTAAAAAACCCAAAACACCTCCCTGGACTTGGGGACATCTAGGGAAAGTGTTGGGCCCAGGTCATCAGTGAGAGACGGTGACGTCAGGAGTGAGCTCAGGGCTTGGGGCTTCCGTCCCACTGCAGCCAAGCCCCCTTTTGGACTTGGGTCGCTGCGGAGGCCAGGCGGCTGTGTTGTTTCCAGCCCATGCCTCACTGCCATTGTCCCTATTTTACAGATGAGTGAAGGGAGGCCTGAGTCTCACATGTGGTTGCTTCCAGGGTGGTGGCCTTGGGGAGCGTGAAGTGGGGGGGAGGTTCCACATGGGCAGTGCAATGGAATTCAGGGGCCTTAAAACAATGCCACTCTGGGCTGGGCATGTGATTCAGCTCTTATGTAACATGGGGTTTTATAATGGTCTTATGCAGGATAGGCTTTGATTCTTTTTGTTTTTTGTTTCTTCAAGGTAGGGTCTCGCTCTAGCCCAGGCTGGCCTATGTAGTCTCAGGATGGCCTGGAACTCATGGCGATCCTCCTGCCTCTGCCTTCCCAAGTGCAGGGATTAAAGGTGTGCGCCACCACACCCAGGTAGGCTGTGATTTTGAGGACAAAAACCTTCCTGTTCTGCCATGAAGCAGGACACAGTCTCAGTGACCCTGGTGACCTCCCAGGACATGCCTCTTCTGCTCCTTACCGGCCCAAGGATGTCCCCAGCTATAGCCACCAGGGCCAGCAGAGGCCCTGTGAGGCTCTCCTCCCAAGGGTAGCAGATCTGCTTGGGGGCTTCCTTGTGCTAGCTAGCAGTCCTCCACTGGCTTCCTGGGGTTCTGAGGTGCCTCTCTGGGCTATACCCATACCCAGCTGGCCAAGAGAAGGGAATGTTCTGTTTCTTTCTGATCACTCAGGTGAGCCAGGAGCCAGGCACAGGCTCCGGACACTTCAGGGAGTGAACTCTGTATGAGCTCAGCTGCCCAGAGCCTGCATCCTTTTGGCCCAGGTCTGGTGGGCCGAGAGCTTGCTTGACAATTACTCTCACTTGGAGCAGCATGCTCCGGGAGTGTGGCCTTGAAGCCCATAGGGCATAGCCAGAGGCCAACTCAGGGTTTTCATTGGCAGGCAGAGCCTGGCTTCCATCAGGTCCTCCCAGGGCACCCCAGGGAGTCGATGAGACACACACATGCAGACACACAAGCTCGCACGTGTGACCCAGAAGATCAAGAAGTTAACACGCAGCCACCCAGAGCAGTGGGGGACACATGATGACTAAATCCTCCCCCTCATCCCCTGCCACGTGCTGCGGGAGGCCCCCAGGGCCGGGCACCCGTTGCCATAGTGATGGCAGCTCCACGAAGCATCCCTGCTCAGCTCTCTCCTTCCTCTCTCCTCTCTCCCTGCTCCTTCGTCAAACCCCTCCCCACAACCCTGCTCCTTGGAACCACTTTCCAAACAAACCCTTGCAGATAAAGCCTGCCTTGTAGCAGACTTTGCTTGGGGAGAACACCGGATAAGGGGTGACTTGAACCTAGTGGCCCCGAGGCTGGGGAGGGTGAGGAGAGTCAGAGCAACCCAAGGGACCTCTGCTGCTGCTGGGGGACAGACGACAGAATTCAACTGACAGATGACAGAATTGAAGCTCTATTCAAAAGGGGGCGAGAGAGCCGGGTGTGGTGATGCGCGCCTTTAATCCCAGCACTCGGAAGGCAGAAGTAGGAGGATCACCATGTGTTCGAGGCCACCCTAAGACTACATAGTGAATTCTAGATCAGCCTGGACTAGAGCAAGACCCTACCTTGAAAATCAAAAACACAAACAAATAAACACACTAACAAAAAGCAAAGCAAAACAAAAGAGAGCTAATTAGATTCCTTTGATGTTATTTAAAAAGAAAAATGCCCTCACCCAGCATTCAGGAGGCAGAAACAGGAGGGCTTGGGCCACATAGTGAAACTTGGTCTCTGAAAACCAAAACCATACCAAACCACCAACAACCACAAAGCCACTCGGCCTGGTGGCACCACCTGTCATTGCAGAGCTTGGGATGTGGGGGCAGGGTGATCAGAAGTCCAAGGTGATTTCCTCTGCTTCGGGCGGGGATGGGCCATGTTGGACCCTTGAAAGCCCTTTTTGGTCTTGACTATTTCATGCACGGTTTCCATGTGAGCAGAAGCTGCCACTTCTCTGGGGCAAATGCCAGGCAGTGCAAGTGCCAGGCGTGTGGCGGTGTGAGCATGAGGCCAGCCCAGGCTACATGAGACACCGTCTCAAAAAACAATTAGCCCAGCCGGATGTGGTGGTGCATGCTTTTAATCCCAGCACTTGGGAGGCTGAGGCAAAAGGATGCCTATGAGTTTGAGGCCAGCCTGGGCTTACAGAGTGAGTTCTAAAATAAGACCCTACCAAAATAAAATAATCTTTTCCTGATGGAATCCTTGCACATTTGCATGCTTTTGTAAGAAATAACACAATGATCCTACGTATGTTCAGCATGGCGCCTCCCAGAACTGACTCCCCGCCCCCCTTGCTTCTTCTTTCTCTTTTCTTCTTTTTTCCTTTTCCTGGCAGAGTCTTGGTATGAACACAGCCCAAGCTGTCCTGTGATCGTCCTGCCTCAGCCTCCTGAGTGCTGGGATTACATGTGCGCAGCACCACACCCTGCTCCCAAAGCTAACTTCTTCCTAAGCCACACCTAGTGTTGCACGCAGAGCTTTGATGCTGACTGAAATGTGCTGAGCCCATCAGCAGGTCCCAAGTTTGCTTGGACTCTGTGTGTGTATGCATGTGTGCGTGTGTGCGTGCACGTGTTTCACTCATGTGACCCTGTTACCTGAGTGGCGGCGTCATGTATCCTCCACTACATTCAAGACACTGGGTCTCCCCATTCAAGGAGCCTTGCCTGGTCACACCCACCTCTGCCTCTTCCTTCCACACCAACCTTCAATCTGTTCTCCATTTCTGTAATTCTGTCACACCAGGCTGAATATTATATTATATTATAATAACATTATACATTGGTTGAGGAGATGGCTCAGTTGACAAAGTGCTTGTCATATAACCATGACGACCTGAGTTCAGATCCCTAGCACACATGTAGAAAAAAAAGCCAGGCATTATGATGTGCAGGGGAGGTGGAGGCAGGAGGATTTCCTGGGCTTGCTGGCTAGTCGATCAGCTGAATTGGTGAGCTCCAGGTCCAGTGAGAGATCCTGTCTCAAACATAAGTAGGAGGCCAGGGAGATGGCTCAGTGGTTAGAGGCACTTCCCTTGCAAGTCTAATGACCCAGGTTGGATTCCCCAGGACCCATGTGAAGCCAGATACACAAAGTGATGCATGTTTCTGGAATGCGTTTACAGTAGCAGGAGGCCCTGGTACATCCATTCTGGGCTTTTATGTGGGTACTGGGGAATCGAATCTGGGCCAGCAGACTTTGCAAGTAAGTGTCTTTAACTTCTGGGCCAACCACAGCCCCTCATTTCTTTCTTTCTTTTCTTCTTTGGTTTGTTTGGAGGAGCAAGGTCTCACTGTGTAGACCAGGCTGTCCTGGAACTCATTGTAACCCTTTGGCCTCAGCCTTCCAAGTGTTGAGATCATAGATTTAAGCCGCTATGCCTGGCTTCCATCTTGATTTCTTTCTTTGTGTGTTTGTGCATGTATGTACACACACGTGTGTGTGTGCGTACGCATGTGCATGCGCAGATGTATGTACAAGTAAAATCCAGAGGACAGCCTCAAGTGTTATCCTAATGAATGTTGTCCACCTTTTTTTTTTAAAGTTCTTTTATTTATTTGCAAGCAGACAGAGGCAGAGAGAAGGGAGTGGAGAGAGAGAATGGACACGCCAGGGCCTGTAGCCACTACAAACAAGCTACAGATGCACACACCACTTTGTGCATCCAGCTTTACATGAGTACTGGGAAACTGAACCAGTGTTGTTGACTTTGTAGGCAAGCATCTTAACCACTGGACAATCTTTACAGCCATTTTTTTTTTTTTGTTGTTGTTGTTGTTTTGTCTTTTCAAGGTAGAGTCTCACTGTAACCCAGGCTGACCTGGAATTCACTATGTAATTTCAGGGTGGTCTCAAACTCACGGCAATCCTCCTCCCTCAGCCTCCCAAGTGCTGGGATTAAAGGCGTGCATCACCATGCTCAGCTCAACCCCATTTAAAAAAATATTTTTTACTTATTTGCAAACAGAGAGAGAGAGAGAGAGACAGAGACAGAGAGACAAGAGACACTGTTCACCTTTTTTGAGACAGGGTCACTGGCTGGTCTGGAGCTCTCAGATAAGCTAGATTGCTGGCCAGTGAGCACCAGAGATCAGAGATCATCCTCTCCTGTCTCTGCCTCCCCTGCCGGGACAATAGGCACATGCACAGCACCTGACGTTGTACATGGGTTCTGAGGATCAAACTCACACCCTCATGTGTCCAGGGCAAGCACCTTTACAGACTGAGCCATAGCCCAGCCCCTGTCTTGATTGCTGATTCTGGGCTGTACTTTCTGATTCCAGTGGCGTAGTTTCCCATGCAGTTGCTCGGGGTGTTACCCTTGGTACTGGAGATGGAGGCCAGGGCCTTTCCCACGCAGGCAAGCTCACCATCGCCGGGCTCCACACTCAGCCACAGTGACTACAGTAAGCAGTGGCAGTGTCCCTCTGCTCTGACGTTTTGCCACCTGGACTGCAGTGGGGAGTCACATTGCTATTTAGGTTCCTGGTCTTTCTCGTTGGAACTCTTTGGTTATAATTGTTTTTTCTTTCATGACGCCAACCTTTTGGTTTGCTTTTGTTTGTCATTCGCTGGTTTGAAACGTGGTCCTGCCTGACCTGGTACTTGCTACGTAAACCCGAGTGGCCTCTAATTTGTAGCAATCTTTCTGCCTTTGCTTCCTAAGTGCTGGCATTACAGATGCATGCCACCATGTCTGGCAAGTTATATGTCTTGTGGAGCTGTGGATGTATCACTTGTAGAGCGCTTGTCTAGAAGGCATGAAGTGTGGTGGTTCACACCTTTAATCCCAGTACTCGGGAGGCTGACATAGGAGGATCACCAGAAATTCAAGTCTAGCCTGGGCTATACGGTGAGTTCCAGGTCAGCCTCGGCTACAGTGAGACCCTACCTCCAAAAAGGCAAAATATAAAAGTAAAAATAAGATGGAGGGCTGGAGAGATGGTTTAGCGGTTAAGGTGCTTGACTATGAAGCCTGAGGATGCAGGTTTGATTCCCCAGTATCCATGTGAGCCAAATGTACAAGGTGGTGCATGTGTCTGGAGTCCATTTGCAGTGGCCCTGACATGTTCATTCTCTCTCTTTCTCTTTCTCTCTCTCAAGTAAATAAATAAATAAATAAATAACATTTTTAAAAAGTTTTGTTTATTTGAGAAAGAGGCACAGAGAGAGGGAGAGAGAATGGACGTGCCAAGGCATCCAGCCACTTCATATGAACTCCAGGTGCATGCACCCGCCCCCCTTGTGCATATGGCTAACGTGGGTCCTGGGGAATTGAACTGGGGTCCTTTGGCTTTGTAGGTAAATACCTTAACCGCTAAGCAATCCCTCCAGCCCTAAATAACATTTTTTTTAAAAAAAAGATGGAGAGCTGGGTGTGGTGGTATACGCCTTTAATCCGGGCATTTGGGAGGCAGAGGTAGGAGGATCGCAGTGAGTTCAAGGCCACCCTGAGACTACATAGTGAATTCCATGCTAGAACGAGACCCTAACTTGAAAAATACCACCACCACCAAAAATATGGAGAACAATAGAGGAAGACACCCAGTGTCAGCCTTTGGCCTCTAGACACATGTGTACACACATGCACGTGCACCTGCACACACAATGGCACCCATACCCACATGAACATGCCTACAAACAAACAAAAAAAGCACCCTGGGGCTGGAGCGATGGCTCAGGGGTTAAAGACACTTGCTTGCAAAGCCTACAGTCTGAGTTCAATTCACCAGCACCCACGTAAAGCCAGATGCACAAAGTGGCGCATGCATCTAGAGTTTGTTTGCAGTGGCAAGAGGCCCTGGTGTGTGGCCATTTTCTCCTTCTCTGTCTCTCTCTCTTTCCTTGCAAAGAAATAAAAATATTTTTTTAAAAACTCTGTAGGTTTATGTCTTCTGTCAAATGTGGGAAGTGTCCAGCCGCTGGAGATATGATAGTGGTTCTGGAAAATTACAATGGAGCTGAAAACTCCTCCTGCCTCATGACATCACAGCTGTTATCAAGTGGCAGCAAGAAGCTCACTCTTGTTGGTGGCGATGCTGGCCTGGGCAAAGCCTGGAGGTGCCAGTCATGTGTGAGTGCCCAGCAGCACCCAAGGCCGGGTGGCGAGTAGAAGCCAGCGCTCTGCACCACACCTTTCTTCCGCCGCGGTTCAACACTGCTCCCTTCTACGTACGTGGGATAATTCACCGTAAGATGCCAGCTGCAGCCGCCACCTCTTGAGCTTGCTATGCGAGCCCGTGCCAGCGAAGCCCACGGCAGGATTCAAATGGTTAAGGACACAGTTCTCACAGTGTCCCAACTGAGAAGAGGTATTGTCGGTGCTTCCCTAATCCTCTTCCAGCCTCACCCTTTGCTTCTGGACCTCTGACCACATGTACGTTGGGTCTTCTGTTACTGCCCCTTGCTCCCCGGGGCCTGCCTTACTTGGACAAATGCTTGCTGCCCTCAGACACTGGTCCCGGGTTCTGTCACCTCTGCTCTGTGGTGTGTGCCCGCTGCTGTTGCCAAACCCCGCGGTTCTATCACTTCTGGTCAGTTCTTTGTACAACTATTTGCTGAGATTTTGCGGGGTTTCGTTTGTTTCAAGAGAGCTTGTTGTTGCTTGCCGAAGCACGTTTGTGCTGCCCCAGGATCGGTGCCAGGGCAGCTCATTCCCACCTGTGACTCACTCCTTTTGGCATCACCGGGTTCTTTTCTTCTCACTCAAGTATGGCTTTCTTGGTGCTGGGTGATTTCTTTTTCGTTGTACGCAGGACATCCAACCAGTATGAGACGTTTGGTCCTTGGTGAAAGCTGGCATCTTTTAGGGTCAGCACGCAGGTCTTGGTGACTGCTGCAGGGTGGGCCGGGAGCCACCAGCACAGTCTATTTTGCGGAGCCATCTTGGAGTGTGTTGAAGTTGCCTGGCTTATCTGGTGCTGTCAGGGCTGCTGGGAGCTCCTGCGGCAAGGGTGTCCCTGGGCCAGGCTCAGTGTTGCATCTCTGACTTACAGAGGCAGAAGACAAAGGAGATGCCCCCGAGACCTGGCGTCTCTTGGTGGTGGAGGAGAGTGTCAGACTCGGGTGGTGAGAAGCTCCCCCAGTTCCTATGAGTGCTGGGCACCTAGCTTGCTGTGCCATTAACTCCCTGGGTATAGGCATGACACCCCATCTACTCCTAAAGGCCAGGACTATCTGGTTGGGTTAGGGGTCAGGAGGTGGGGCCTGGGTCCCCCTCAGCTGGGCGCAGGACCCTGAGACTTTGTAGCATTGTTGTTGCTGTGACCTGGCACGATGCCCCATATTCCTGCACCACTGTTTCCAGGTTTTACAGCCGTGGTTTGCAGGAGGGAGCGACCTGGTGGAGGCTGTCAGCAGTTGAGGGTGAAAGAGTCCTTAGACTGGGTGCTCTCTCTACCCGTCACCAGCACCCCACAGTGCCCAGTGCACCCAGGAGTCGGGGATGAGGATTCGGAATTGAACGGAACACACGGGTATGAGAGGAGGGGTCCTCTTTCAACGTGATAGGAGGAAAGAGGGGACGATGTATGGTGATGACCAGGGGAGGGGATGAAGGTTGGTGCCTAATGGCCACCACAAACCTGTATGACTATGGGCTGAAAGGAGAGGGGCTCTGGGGGCACTGAGAACAAGAGGAGTTAAATGACAGAGTGGAGCCTCGTTCAGAATGTCCCACCCACCCCGCCTTACAGCACAGGCCTCTCCTTGGCTCGGCCCTGGCAGGCACCACAAGCTCACATCACTCGCCCCTGCCAGGCTGAGGCAAGCGCTCACCAGCCCCAGAGCCTTCTGCAATTAAAGTCTTAAGAGCGAGTCTCAGAAGCAGGAGAGAAGACAGCAATTTCCCGCTCCACATGTCAAAACTGCTCATCCTCAGCACCCCGAGGAGACAGCAGGCAGGAAGAGATCTGAAACGCATAAGGGGGGGCAGCAGGGCCATGCCCACCTGCCGGGCAGTCCCTTCTGTACAGGGCTGGGGAGGTGGGCGTGGGGTGTGGCAACCAGGATTGCGGGGCTCCTGGGTCCCACCAGATGGTGTCAGGAGGCAGAGCTCATGTCAGAGCTGGTGCCGAAAACCCTCTCAAGGCTTGTGTGGGCTGTCATGGTCACCAGCTTACTTCCCACTCTGTTCCACATTTCCCCCTCCACCCCACAAGCCTGGGTCTTCCTGCTGGAATGTTCCATGAACATATTCTCCTCCCTGTACTGAGTGTGAATAATATACATGTATATGTGTGTGAGTGTGAGTAGACAGTGCATGATGCATGCGTATGTGTATTTATGTGTGTATGGTTCTCATATGACTATGTATGTACTTACTTTCCACTAAGCAACTGTGATGTATGTGTGTGCGTGTATGTGGCTGTATGTAAGCAGGTGTCTAATGTGTGTGATGCATGCATGCATATGTGTCCATGTCTGTATAAGTGTGTATGTCATGTTTCATTTCCTCAGTATTCAAAAAGTTCATATTTGCTGGGAACGTAGTTCAGCTGTAGAGCATGTGCTTAAAGTGTGTGAGGCCTTGGGTCCCCTCCCTAGAACCATCACAAAACAAGAAGGAAACATAGCCGGGCGTGGTGGCGCACGCCTTTAATCCCAGCACTCGGGAGGCAGAGGTAGGAGGCTTGCTGTGAGTTCGAGGCCACCCTGAGAATCCATAGTGAATTCCAGGTCAGCGTAGGCTAGAGTGAGACCCTACCTCGAAAAATCAAAATGAGAGAAGAGGAAGAGGAGGAGGAGGAGAACATAACAGAGCTGGGGAGATGGCTCGGCGGATAAGGCACTCGCCGTTCAAGCCTGAATACAGAGCTCCATCCTTAAGCCCCACTTAGAAAGCCAGGAGTCAGGGTGGGCTTCTGCAGCCCCAGCTTGCTGATGACGACGTGAGAGGCGGACACAGGAGAACTTCCAGACGCTCTTGGTTACAAACAGCAGTAGAGCGAGATCCAGAAGAAAGCCTGCCTCACATGAGGTGGAAAGCTGAGGACTGACCCAAAAGTTGTCTGCCGACCTCCACACATGCGCTGTGGCGCTGGAGCACATGCATGCAGTCACATACACACACACACACACACACACACACACACACACACACACACACACTCACACACACACAGGAATAAATCTCATAAGAAACCGAGAACCCCTCAGTCAGCAGAGTGCCTGACCGGCACGTGGGAGGTCATAAGTCTGATCACCAGCACCGCATAAAACCGGGTGTGGTGGCTACAATCTATAATCCCAACACGCTGGAGGTGGAGACAGGAGGATCAGACGTTAGAGGTTATCCTCAGCTATAAAGGGAGGCCAATCTGTCTCAAAAAAAGAAAGAAGAGCTGGGCGTGGTGACGCACTTCTTGAATTCCAGCACTGGGGAGGCAGAGGTAGGAGGATTGCTGTGAGTTGAGGCCATCCAGAGACTACATAGGTCAGCCTGGGCGAGAGTGAAACCCTACCTCAAAAAAATAAAATAAAAAAAGGAAGAAGGAAAGAAAAAAAGATACTGCAATAAAAAAAAAAAAAATAGGCAAGTAAGGGCTGGAGAGATGCCTTAGCAGGTTAAAGCACTTGCCTGCAAAACCTGATGACCCAAGTTCAATTTCCCATGTAAAGCCAGATGCACAAGGTGGCACATGCATCTGGAGTTTGTTTGCATGGCTGGAGACCCTGGCGTACCATTTATCTCTTTGTCTCTCTGCTGGCAAATCAATAAACAAAAATATTTTTTAAAATAGGCAAATGAAGTGCTGGAGAGATGGCTTAGCAGTTAAGGCGCTTGCCTGCCAAGCCTAAGGACCCATGTTCAACTCTCCAGGTCCCAGGTAAGCCTTGTAAGCATCACATGGTGATGTAAGTACAAGGTCATACATGGACACAAGGTGGAGCATACATCTGGAGTTTGGTTGCAATGGTTGGAGGCCCTGGCATGCCAATTCTCTCCTTCCTTTCCTCCCTCCCTCCCTCTCTCACTCTCCTTCTCTCTGATAAAAAATAAAAATTAAAAAAAATAGGCAAATAAGCATGGGGAGATGGCTCAATGGTTACAGGCCCTTGCTTGCAAGACTCCTAGAACCCTCATGTAGCCCAATGAAAAGTGGTACCTGCATCTGTAATTCCCAACGTGCCTATGGCAATGGGAGGCAGAGCAGGAGAAGCTGGAAACTCCGGACTGCTAGACCGGTGTACACTTAGCGGCAAAAACTGCAGGAGAGACCCTGTCTCAAGCAAGGTGGAGAAAGAACAAACATCAGGCTGTCCTCAGACCTTCACACATGCACAATAGCATGTGTACACACACACACATACACACACCATGATACACATCTACACACAAGAAAACCAGGCAATGATATTTGGTATAGAAGAGGAAATTCAAATAGCTTTGTGCACTGAAAACATAAAACATGACATGTGGGGGCTGGAGGGATGGCTTAGCGGTTAAAGCATTTGCCTGCAAAGTCAAAAGACCCAGTTTCGATTCCCCAGGACCCACGTAAGCCATATGCACAAGGTGGCACATGTGTCTGGAGTTCATTTGCAGTGGCCAGAGACCCAGGAGTGCCCATTCTCTCTCTCCCTGTCTCTCCCTCTCTCTCCCTCTTTCTTTCTGTCAAATACATAAATAAATAAAATTTAAAAATATTTAAAAACAAAAACATGAGATGTGAAGATCCAGAGATGCAGTGGCTACATTGGTTCTTGGGGAAACTAAACAAGGACTGGAAAGATGGCTCAGTGGTTAGGTGTGCTTCCCATGCAAACATGAGGGTTTGGGGGTGCCTGAGAACCCCTGTACACAGCCAGGCATGGCCATATGCACCTGCAGCCCTAGCCCTTCAGGGGAGCAGAGGTGGGAGGATCACTGGACCCCACGATCTCCAGCATCAGTAGAGACTGGCTCAGAACAGGGCTGAGTGGAAGAGTTGCAGCTTCAGCCACGATGGGGGGCAACGTCCCCACAGGCATGTGTGGGCAGGGGCACACCACACCACACCGCACTGCACACGCCCCACCACGCCACACGTACACACCCTCCACACACACGCACACCAAGAAACAATGCATGGCCTCACTGATGGAAAATGCAGATAAAGACGAGAACTGTTTACCCTTCAGCTTGCTGAAATGTGATACAAGCACCAAGATCCAAGGAAGCTAAAGTCACAGCGGATCGTCACCTCCCTGTGCCTGGGAGAATGCAAGTTGTCACGACTTTGTGGGAAAATAGTAAAGCACTATCCAAGGGGGGAAGCATACCAGAAGCCAGACCTAGGGACTTTTAATTAATTAATTAATTTATTTATCAGAGAAAGGGGAGAGAGAGAGAGAGAGAGATGAGTGTGCCAGGGCCTCCAGCCACCGCAAATGAGCTCCAGATGCATGCACCCCCTTGTGCATCTGGCTAAGGTGGGTCCTGGGGGACCGAACCTGGGTCCTTTGGCTTTGCAGGCAAACGCCTTAACCGCTAAGCTATCCCTCCAGCCCAGGACTGGACTTCTTTAAAATAAAAAATTTATTTATTTATTTATTTATTTAAGAGAGTGAAAGACGCAGGTAGAGATAGAGAGAATGGGCACACCAGGACCTGTAGCCACTGCAAATGAACTTCAGATGTGCACACCACCCTGTGCATCTGTCTAACGTGGGTCCTGGGGAATCAAAACAGGGTCCTTTGGCTTTGCAGGCAAGCACCTTAACCACTAAGCCATCTCTCTAGCCTAGGACTTGACTTCTGAAAACCTCTTCTTTAGAAATAAAAATAACAATGTAGCTGGGCAGTGGTGCGCACCTTTAATCCCAGCTCTCGGGAGGCAGAGGTAGGAGGATCACCATGAGTTCGAGGCCACCCTGAGACTACAGAATGAATTCCAGGTCAGCCTGGGCTAGAGTGAGACCCAACCTCAAAAAACCAAAAAATAAAAATAAAAAATAAAAAAATGTAAAATAAATAGCTTCAGGGAGGCTAAGGGAGGATCCTTGTGAACTCCAGGTCAGCCTGGGCTAAAGTGAGACACTGCCTCAAAACAGAAAAAAGAAAAAAGAAAGAAAACACCAAATACAAAAGGAATGCGTTTAAAGCATTAAGTGGCAAAACCAAAGCGTGGGAGCAGTCACCAGGCTGGTCTCACAGGAACGGTGTGTGAACTGTGCAGTCGCAGGCACGGTGGCCTTCCTGAGCCCATACCAGCAGAGGCCGAGTCGGCCTCCACCTCGAGTGCTGGGATCACAGTAAACCGCCACAGCCAGGCTGTGGGCGTCACACACAGGTGTGCGCTGGGGCCCGATGGTTGGTGTTTGCTGCCGCTCAGCCTCTTTCCACGTGCCCGGGGCAGCGCTGCGCAGGGCTCCTCTGAATTGCAATGCTCCTTCCTGGAGAGGGCAGGGAGTCAAGAGGTCCAGAAGAGCAGAGACTCAAAGGCCTCAGGACCGCTTCCCCAAGGCCCAGGAATGATAAACAAAGGGCCAACTTTGACCAGTGCTAATTAGAAATGGAAACATTTCATGGGAGGGCTAGGAAGGAGGAGTCAAGTCTGGGAAAAGGTGACAAGACCATGCTTGCCCCGAAGCTACCCAAAGGATTAAAAACTGCTCGGGGAGAGTCCACTTGAGCCGCCAGCTACCAAGTCGCCAAGTCGGCTGGAGGGTTTTGCAGCCCTGCTCCAGGGATACCCCTTCCCCAGTCCTCACCTATGCTGGTGTGAGCTTTTCAGTGATGCGGCTGGCAGCCTCTGAGCCATTCATCGCTCCTATAAGCAGCCCCTCACCTTGCTCTGTAAGTAACCCCAGTAAGTCATTGGTGGTGCAATTGTGCTTTGGTCTGTCATTTGTGCCCTATCTGGGGTGTGTTGGCATTGCCCCAGGGAAAATGTTGCCCGAGACAGCCAGATAAATCTCTTCTTTGTTTTTGAGGTCGGGTCTCATTCTAGCCCAGGCTGACTTGGAATTCACTATGTAGTCTCAGGGTGGCCTCGAACTCATGGTGATCCTCCTACCTCTGTCTCCCAAGTGCTGGGATTAAAGGCATGTGCCACCATACCTGGCTTCAAATAAATGTTTTTTGATGACGTATATTCAAAACTTATGCCCAGGGTTGTTTAGTTTTCAGAGGGGTGTTGTAATTGAATTTTTTGTGCTTTTCAAAATATTTATTTTATTTATTTGAGAGAGAAAGAGAGAGGAAGGAGAAAGAATGGGCATGACAGGGCCTCCTGCCTCTACAAATAAACTCCAGATGCATGCTCCACTTTGTGCATCTGGCTGGACATGGCTACTAGGGAATCAAACTTGGGTTGTTAGGCTTTACAAGCAGAACCTTTAGCTGCTGAGCGATCTCTCCAGCCCCAAGTGTTTTTTTTTTTAATTTTCATACTTCATTGGATATATGATTTACAAAATTTCTCCTATTTAGTGGCTTTCCACAAATTGATGTCCTTTGAATTTTAATTTTTTTTCTTAAAAATTATTAGCTTTGAGAAGACTTATATGCCACATAAGCCAACCACTTAACGTGAGCAACTTAGTCAAAGACTTTTTTTTTTGGATGGGGAGGAAAGGGTTTATTTCAGCTTACAATCTTGAAGGGATGTTTCATCATGGCAAAGCATGGCACAGCAGTGTGGGCCTTACATCTTGTCACATCAGCTGGGTGCTGGCAGCAAGTGTGAGTGAGCTCTGAACACCTAGGGGCTTGGACTAGCAAAACTTAAGGTCCGCCTTCAATGACACACCCCCTCCAGCAAGGCTTCGCCTCCCAAAGGCTCTACCAGGTTTCTGGAAGGCAGAGTCCGTCACAGAGGCAAAGCTGGAGCTGGGCATGGTGGCACAGGCCTTTAATCCCAGCACTTGGGAGGCAGAGGTAGGTGGATCACCTTGAGTTCGAGGCCACCCTGAGACTACATAGTGAATTCCAGGTCAGCCTGGACTAGAGTGAGCCCCTATCTCGAAAAACAAAACAAAACAAAAACAAAGCTGGAGAGGCAAGCCTTGGTCAACCAGGCAGACAGGAGGTAGAGAGCATAAGTTTACTTACAGGCGTGTGAGTGCATCATCACAGTCAACGTGTTTTTCTTCCTAAAGCAAAGTCTCATTTTAGCCCAGGCTGACATGAACACATACCCCAGGTTGGCCCCAGACTCATGGCAATCCTCTCACTTCAGCCTTCTGAGTGCTGGTATTAAAGGCGTACACCACCATGCTGGGCTAACAGAGTGTTTTTAATCTCCTCCAAAGAAACCCTACAGCCAGTAGAAACCAAGTCCCATGTCTCTGACCTACCTAGCCCTAGAAAACTACTAGTCAAGATTTTCAGTTAAAAAAAAATCTTCATTTGTGTGTGTGTGTGTGAATGGGCATGCCAGAAAATATCTTGCTGCTTCAAACTAATGCCAGATTCATGTGCCACTTTGTATCTGGCTTATGTGGGTGCTGGGAAATCAAGTCTGAGCAGGCAAGCTTTGCAAGCTAGTGCCTTTAACCACTGAGCTATCTCCCTAGTCCCAAAGTTTACCAAGAATTTTTTTTATAAAGTGGATCACACGGTTGGTGTTGTATTTAAGATAACTTCACTTCTCAATGTCAAAATGACCTCATTTCGTTAGTGTGTGTGCATGCGTGCATGTATGGGATACGCACATGTGTGTGTGCAGATGTTCATGCCCTGTGCACACATGTATGGAGGCCAGAGGAAGGTGCATATGTCTTCTTCCTTTGCTCTTCTGCTTTATCTCCTTGTCCGAGTCTCTCACTGGACCTGGAGTTCTCGGTCTTTGTTTGGACTGGCTGACCAGGGAGCCCAGGGATCCTCTTGTCTCAGCACATCCCAGCTCCCCCAGCACTGAGGTTCCACGTGTGGCCATGCCTAGCTTTTATTTTTTAAACATTTTGTTGATAGCTTCCATAAGTATAGACAATAAAGCACGATCACCCCACCTCACGCCCTCCTCCCCTCTCCAGTCCCCTCCATCGCAACCCTTGCTTCCAACTAGTTTGTCTCTACGCCGATGCAGATGCAGGTCTTCTCCTCCCTCATGCAGGTCTTGTGTAGGTAGTGCCAGGCACTGGGGGTCATGGGCATCAAAGTCACTGCGTGTCTGGATGACAGCGCTGTAAGCACTCCGCCCCTGCCTCTGGCTCTTACATTCTTTCCACCACCTCTTCTGCACCAGACCAGGAGCCTTGGAAGGTGTGATCGAGATATCTCAGAGCTGAGCTCTCCACTGTTAACTTCTTCTCAGCACTATGGTGACTTTGGAGTCACCCCAGTGGTCACCGCCTTCTGAAAAGGGAAGCTTCTCTAACCGAAAGAGAGAGTAGCGTTAATATATGGGTATAAACATAAAAAAGTACACAGAGGGCAGTTTGGTGGGCTTAACATATGCATTTAGCCAGAAAACAGCAATGCTTAGCTTCTTTTTAAAACACTTATTTCAGGGCTGGAGAGATGGCTTAGCGGTTAAGCACTTGCCTATGAAGCCTAAGGACCCCGGTTCGAGGCTCGGTTCCCCAGGTCCCACGTTAGCCAGATGCACAAGGGGGCGCACACGTCTGGAGTTCGTTTGCAGAGGCTGGAAGCCCTGGCGCGCCCATTCTCTCTTTCCCTCTATCTGTCTTTCTCTCTGTGTCTGTTGCCAGGGCCTTCAGCCGCTGCAAACAAACTCCAGATGCATGCACCGCCTGTGCATCTGACTCACATGTGTCCTAGGGAATTGAACCTAGGTCCTTTGGCTTTGTAGCAAGAGCCTTAACTGCTAAGCCATCTCTCAGCCCAATGCCTAGCTTCTTTTTTTTTTTTTAAAAAAAATTTATTTATTTATTTGAGAGCGACAGACACAAAGAGAAAGACAGATAGAGGAAGAGAGAGAGAATGGGCGCGCCAGGGCTTCCAGCCTCTGCAAACGAACTCCAGACGCGTGCGCCCCCTTGTGCATCTGGCTAACGTGGGACCTGGGGAACCGAGCCTTGAACTGGGGTCCTTAGGCTTCACAGGCAAGTGCTTAACCGCTAAGCCATCTCTCCAGCCCTGCCTAGCTTCTTATATTGGTGCTAGTGATAGGACGCAGGTCCTCGTGCTGCATAGCAAGCGTTTTTTACCATGGAACAGTTTCCCTAGCTCCCATCTTCTCATGTTTTGTCCCGGAAGTTTTAAATTTTGCATTTAGGTCGATCAATGATTCATTTGATTATTTTTGTTCTGCTTTATTTATTCATTTTTATTTGCAAGGAGACAGAGAGAGTAAATGTTCCAGGGCCTTCAGCCACTGCAATTGAACTCTGGATGCATGCACTACTTTGAGCATCTGGCTTTACACAGGTCCTGAGGAATTGAACCGGCATCATTAGGCTTTGCAGGCAAGCATCTTAACCCCTGAGCCATCTCTTCAGCCCAGTATTTATTTGTTTTTAGAGGCCAAGTTTCCTGTAGCCCAGGATGGCCTCAAACTTGCTATTTAGCTAACGCTGGTCTGAAAGTCCTGATCCTCCTGCGTCCACCTCCCAAGTGCTGGTGTTATAAGTGTGCACTATCACATGCAGTTGGCTGTTTTTGTATATGGTGCATGGCAAGGATTGAAGTTCTCCTCCTGCATCCAGTTATTCAGTGTTCCATTTGGTGAAAAGATAATCTCTCCACAGAACTGCCTTTGTACCTTTGTAAAGACAAATCGATTGTTCATGGGTGTGACTGTTTTCTGTCCCACGGAGCTCCTTGTCCTTCCTTGCTCACACCATTTCACTTCTAGCTTTGTCTCAAAGCCTGGTAAGGTTAATCCACCAGCTGCATGCTTCTTTTTCAGAGCTATTTTGGCTGAGTCCACAGGTAAGTTTGGGGGACTGTACTTTCTTTTTTTAAAATTTTATTTGTGAGGAGAGAGAGAGAATGGGCATACTAGGGCCTCTTTCTGCTGCAAATGAACTCCAGATGCATGCTCCACTTTGTGCATCTGGCTTTAGGTGGGTCCTGGGGAATTGAATCTGGGCCATCAGAATCTGCAAGCAAGTGCCTTTAATCACTGAGTAGTTCCCCACCCCAAGGACTGCAATCTTAAGTCTGTTGAGCCTCCTGAGCCCCACGCAAGGCTCCTTGCTGGCTCAGTCAGGTCTGCCTCAGTCTCACTCAGCAGCAGTTGGCTGTTCCTCATGCACCAGCTTTAACTGTCTTTTGTCAGATTTATGTTGGAGTGTTTCAAGTTTTGATGCTACTGTGATGCATTTTAAAACATTTCAGTTTTGTTTATTAGTATGGAATCAACTTGATTTTTTACTTCTTTTTGAAAAAAGTATTTATTTATTTAAGAGAGAGAAAGACATATATAAGGGGGGGGGGGGAGAAAATGGGTGTACCAGACCCTCTAGCAACTGCAAACAAACTCCAGATGCATGCATCACCTTGTGCATCTGGCTTACATGGGTACTGGGAAATCAAAACTGGATCCTTAGGCTTCACAGGCAAGCATCTTAACCTGCTAAGCCATCTCTCCAGCCCTCAAGTTGATGTTTTTGTATTGATGTAGTACTTGAAAACTTAGTAAACTCATTTATTAGTTATAGCAGGACTCTGTGTGTGTGTGTGTGTGTGTGTGTGTGTGTGTGTGTATGCATGCACTAGGGGCCCAACCCAGGTTTCAGGCATGCTAAACAGATCCTCTACCTCTGAGGACCACATACCCAACCTCTAGCAAAATGGTTGGTTGATTTTTTTTCTTTCTTTTTAAATTTTTTAAAAAATTTTTATTTATTTATTTGACAGAGAGAAAGAGGGAGAGAGAGACAGAAAGAATAGCTGTACCAGGGCTCTAGCCACTGCAAACGAACTCCAGACACATGTGCCCCCTTATGCATCTGACTTACATGGGTCCTGGGGAATTGAACCTAGGTTCTTTGGCTTTACAGACAAACACCTTAACTGCTAAAGCCATCCCTCCAGCCCTGGCTTGTTTTCTTGAGGCAAGGTCTCACTCTAGCCCAGGCTGGCCCAGAATTCAGTCTATCTTTGGTGGGCCTTGAACTCATGGTAATTTTCTACCTCCCAAGTGCTGGGATTAAAGGTGCATGCCACCATGCTATTGTTTGTTTGCTATTAAGGTTCTATCATGTGTATTTTTTTTTTCAAGGTAGGGTCTCACTCTAGCTCAGACTGACCTGGAATTCACTACGTAGCCTCAGGTGGCCTCGAACTCATGGTGATCCTCCTACCTCTGCCTCCCAAGTGCTGGGATTAAAGGCGTGCGCCACCACGCCCAGCACTATCATGTTTTTTATATGGATGACCATGCTGTCTACCAGTCAAGACAATCTCATTCTTTTTTTTTTAAGATTTTTTTGTTCATTTTTATTTATTTATTTGAGAGTGACAGAGATTGAGAGAGAGAGAAAGAGGCAGATAGAGAGAGAGAGAGGATGAATGGGTGCACCAGGGCTTCCAGCCATTGCAAATGAACTCCAGATGCATGTGCCCCCCTTGTGCATCTGGCTAACGTGGGTCCTGGGGAATAGAGCCTCGAACTGGGGTCCTTAGGCTTCACAGGCAAGTGCTTAAGCACTAAGCCATCTCTCCAGCCCAAATCTCATTCTTTCCTTTCCAACCTAAATGCCTTTCCCCGCTTACTTCACAGGTTACAACTTCTGGCACAGGTCTGATGTGGGGCACAAACATTCCATGCATCCCTTCTCAGACAGAGGAAGCCTCTGCCTTGCACAAGTTTATCTTGATATTAGCTATGGGTTTTTTGTTTGTTTGTATTTTGTTTTTTCAAGGTAGGGTCTCACTCTGGCCCAGGTTGACCTGGAATTCTCTATGTAGTCTCAGGGTGGCCTCAAACTCAGGATGACCCTCCTACCTCCACCTCCCGAGTCCTGGGATTAAAGGCGCAGGCCACCACACCCCTTACTAGAAGGAGGAGATTCCCTTCCTTTCTTAGTTTTTTTTTTTTTTTAATTGCTATATATTCTAGGCCGGCCTCCAACTCATGATATTTGAGCCTCAAGTTCCCAAGCACTAGAATTGCAGGCTTGTGTTGCCATGCTCCACCTGCATCAGATTTGAGCTCATCTGTGGTGTTAATATCATGAAACACACTAGTGACGTCACAAATGTCACCACTGCCTTTGTCTCTGGCATAAATAAACACTTTGTGGTGAAGATGTGTCCTCCTTTGAGCAAATCAACTCTGGGGTGTTGGCAGTGGTGTTTGTAGGGACATTGCTTTACAGTGTACTCTTACTATATTGCCATTCTCTGTTGCAATTATTTTTAATATTTAAAATTGACTTGTAGCCAGGTATTTGAGGCCACCCTGAGACTACATAGTGAATTCCAGGTCAGCTTGGGCTAGAGTGAGACCCTACCTCAACACACATATGTTGTTTGTTTGTTTAGTGTGCGTGTGTGTGTGTGTGTGTGTGTGTGTGTGTGTGTGTGGAGTGTGCATGTGCTGTGCGATGTTCATGATGTGTGGTGTGTACACGTGTGTGTGAAGAGCAGAGGATGACCTGGAGTGTCCTCTTGTCGCTCATCTTTGTATCTCCGTGAGTCTGAGTTTCTCTCTCAACCCAGAGCTCCTCAGGGACCCATGGCTTTGCTCTAGCCTCTGCCTCCCCCCACTGGGATTGCACATGGGATTGGCCACACCCAGCTTTTTATGTGGGTTCTGGGGAGTCAAACTTGGCGGTCTCTGGCTCAAGAGGCCCTCATGTTTAGGCAGGAAGCGTTCTTAGTTGCTGAGCCATCTCTCCAGACCTTTTCTGATTTGTGTAGAGGGACAATGCAGACAGCACCTATGGGTGGGTTCTGGGGATTCCAGATTGATAAGGAAGGTGGAACCCGAAGGATTTGCTGGTGACGTGGGTGTGCGTGATGATAAAAAGGAAATCAAGGCTGCTAAAGGTTTTCTATGCCAGAGCAACTGGCAGGATGGCCGGCCAGCAGTTAATACGGAGAAGGACATGCGTAGGACATCCTGTGGGTGGGGCGGGGCTGGGAGAAGGCCAACACAGCCTGGTGGAGTCTGAGTGACTTCCTGAACGACCTGGTGGTGACTTCATCAGCTGGAAGTGGTGGATTAGAGCCTGGAGGGTGCTGCGGATGGCAGCCTAAATTTAGGGGTCAAGGGCAAAAACTGTATTATTTAATGCCGTGGGGTGGCTGAAGGCACTTCATATGGGCTTGTAACCAGTGTCAGGTCATTATCTGTTGGCTTCCTGCTATGATGCTGGAGAGCTCCACCCCTGCCCCTTCCAATAGACGTGGACACCAGCTCCACCCCTGCCCACGCTTCTCACATGTCATTACGCCCCTCACAGATGCAGGACTGTCCCAGCATCTCCCGACCGACCAACTCTCTGCCCTGCTCACCAGGGCTTCTCTCCTCTCCTCTCTCCACAGTGCCCTTCTCCCCTGCCTGGCAAGACTGAGGTCTGAGCTGTGACCAGCTGCCGCCTGGGCTTCTGTTGGGGGCTGCGATGACAAGCTGCCTATCGATAATGGTTTCAGTGTTATGACGCTGAGCACAAAAGCCCCCTGCACAGCCAGGCCACAGACAGTGGGGACAGCTTTGGGTTTTTCCTGGCGGGGTCTCTGTCTCTCTCCTCTCTTTTAGCTCCAGTTTCCAGCATATCTTTGGATTTTTCCATCTTGGAGACAATAGACCCGTGTTTGCTGGGATGTAGGATGTGCCCCATAGCCACAAGTGTTTGTGGGTAAGACTTACACTTAGCTCTCTGTAGGTGGAGCCTTGGGGAGACGGAGCCTTGCTGGAGGAGGCAGGCGTGCCCCTCGGTGGGCAGGCTTTGGGATTTGATAGTCCAGCCCACTAGCCAGTGCCACTTGCTCTCTACTCCTTCCCTGCTGAGATGCCAGGATGTGACCAGATCCCTGCTCATGACAAACTTTCCCTCCAGGGGGACGAAGTGAGGGAACTCAGCTCAGACTGTAAGCCAGAACAAACCCTTTCTTCCACAAGCTGCTTCCAGTCGGGTGCTTTGTCCCAGCAAGGAGGAGGTAACAGTCAAAGGAGGTGTCCTCAGGGTGGGGTGAGAGGACCCTCGGCTGGCTGGCAGGGCCATTCTCGAAGCTTCAGTGGGAGCAGAGTGTCCTGCTGAGAGGGAGCCCCGGGTGTTCTGGTCTCTGGGGATAACTGGGTGGCACCTGGGGTTTCTGATAGGATATCTGTGAGAAGACTGGTGTGTGTGGGGGGGTGTGATCTACCCTCAATGTGGACTGCACCACTGCCTCAGCTGAGGCCTAGATAGAACAGAGCCTCGTAGGAGGGATTCGCTCCTTCTCACCTCTGACCTTGAACTTCAGAACTCAAGGCTGGACTCTCCTGGGTGGCCCTCAGGCTCTCTGGCCTTCAGCCTTAGATTGAGAGTCATACCATCTGCTTTCCTAAGTATAAGGCTTTTGGACTTGGACTGAGTCATGATGGCAATCTTCAGGGTGTGTGTGTGTGTGTGTGTGTGTGTTCATGTGTGCGGTGTATGTTTGTGTGCTCAAGTGTGTGGAGGTCAGAAGTTTTTGGGTGTCTTCCTCAATAGCTCTTCACCTTACTTTTCGAGACAGAGTCTCTCACTGAACCTGGACCTCAATGACTCAGCTAGACTGGCTGTTCAGTGAGCCCCAGGGATCCTCCTGCCTCCGCCTCCGCCTCCCCAGAGCTGGGCTTCTAGGCACGTGCTGCCACTTCTGGCTCTTCACATGGGTGTGAGGGTCTCAGCTCAGACCCTCCTGCCTATGTCGTCAGCACTTTGACCACCGAGACACGTCTCCAGCATCCCAGGTTCTTAAAGAGGCTGAAGGCAGCCTACCGCAGGGCTTCTGGGTCTCTGTCATCCCCGGCGAGCCAAAGTCTCTGATGGACCCCTCTCGTGTCTCCGTAACGCTCTTCAGCTCAGTCCTGGTTGACAGGAAGCTCTGGCCAGGACTTCCCCCTTTGGGAGAAGGGCATCTGGTGGGCAGTATTCTTGTGGACCCCTACCCCATAGGCCCCTCAGGACTTGCCCACATCTCAGTCTCTGGTACCACTCATACAAGATCTTTGGGCAAAAGTCACATAACGCCATGTGTTTGGACCCTTTGCAGGGCAGGACCACTGCCTCTGTCAAGTCCATTCTTGCATGTCACTGAGCTAGAAGCCATTTGCCCATTAAAGATTCACTCCCTATTTCCCGGCTTCCCCACGACCTAGCAATGCCTGCCTGTTTCTCTCTCTCTCTCTCCAGATCTGCCTGTCCTGCTGGCTCCTCTGTGTCAGGCTCCGTGTGTGTGTGTGTGTGTGTGTGTGTGTACAGGCATAGCAGGGCTCTGGCTGCTGCAAAGGAATGCTACCCATGTGCTACATTTTTTGTGATCTGGGTACTAGGGAATTGAACCCATGCCAGCAGACTTTGCAAACAAGTGACTTAACTACTGAGCCATCTTCCCAGCTCATCCATCATTCTTTTTAAATTATTTTAAAAATTAAATTTACTTAATTTAGATATTTGAGAGAGAGAGAGAGAGAGAGAGAGAGAGACTGGACATGCCAGGGCCTCTAGTCACTGCAAATGAACTTCAGACACATGTGTCACCTTGTGTATCTGGCTTATGTGGGTCCTGGGGGTTCAAACCTGGGTTCTTAGGCTTAACAGGCAAATGCCTTAACCACTAAGCCCTCTCTAGCCCTCATTCTTTATGTTGACAATTTCCTACATGTATATAATGTATTTCAAGTCACCCTTACCCATTACCTTTTCTTGTCCTTTCCAGCAAGTTGACTTCTACTCTGATGTCTTTTTTGTTGTGTGTGACAGAGCTGAATTAGGTGGCTTGCGTGAGCATGGGCGCAGGCTTATTTACCAGAGCACGGACAGCCCACCAGTGCCCATGCCGCTGAAGAACATGTCTTTTTCCAAAGTCCTGACTTTCACTTGACCTCCCCGGCTCCTGGAGAGACCCGTGGGTAAGCAGCTAGGGTCCACAGCGTGAGGTGCATCCTTCCACACGGGGTTCCCACCTAAGCCTTTCCCTCTTTCTTCCTTCCATTACATTGAACTTGTGTTTCAGAAGCAGCCAGGCCAGTAGGCTTTGCAGGCAAGCCTTTAATGCTAAGCCAACTCCCCACGCCCTGTTTCTTTTCAAGGCAAGGTCTCATGTTTTCCCGACTAGTCTCAAGCTTACTGTTCAACCAAGGATGGCCGTGAACTGATCCTCCTGCCTCCATCTTCTGAATGCTATGGATGTAGGGGTGCCCCTGTGCCCAGTGTGTGCGGCGCTGAGGATCAGGTTTAGGGCTTCATGCATGTTGGGCAAGGACTGCCAACTGAGCTCCATCCCCAGCTCTTGCGTGGATATTTCTCTTTTTTATTGTATTTATTTCCAAGGAGGAAGGGAGTAAAGGAGGGAGGGAGAGAGAGAGAGAGAGAATGGACACGCCAGGGCTTTTAGAAGCTGCAAATTTACTCCAGATGCATGTGCCACTTTGTGCATCTGACTTTATGTGGGTACCGGAGAATCGAACTCTGGTTGTTAGGCTTTGCAGTCAAGTGTGTGAACTGCTGAGCCATCTCTCCAGCCCTGGAAAGGACATTTCTCAACAGAAGACAGACACACATGAAGAGTCCAACCTCATTCACGTGACAGAAATGCAAGTCAAAGTCACACTGAGAGTCTGCCTCACACCCACTAAGGATGCTCATTATTTGAGAGAAGGAGGGACAGAGGAACAACTAGGCTTGGGGTGTATGAAGAAATCAGAGCCGCAGAGCTTGCTGGTGGAAGAAGGCAGTGGTGCCACCCCTGGGGGACACAGCCAGCCTCCCTCAAGAGTTGGGCACAGCTGCGCCAACAGGCATGTGCTACAAAGCGCAAACAACATGAACTTCAGGAGATCCATACACGCAGGCGTTCACAGAGACATCACTGACAACCAGCAAACACTACAGAAAACCCATCGCCATCCACAGGCAAACGGGCAAACTCGCCCATCCATGCCGGGGAAGGTTACTCAGCCATGAAAAGAGATGGATCAAACCAGCCGGGAGGAGCTGAGGAGATGGTTCAATGGTTTTATGTTTGTCCTGCAGGTATGAGGACCTGAGTTCAGACCCCAACACCCACGTAAATGCTGGTTGGCCATGGCGACCTGGCGAACCCCAGCACTTGGGAGGCAGAGACAGGAGCCTGGAGGCAAGTTGGCAAGCTTGGCCAGCAAAGTCAGTGAGCTCTGGGTTCAAGTGAGAGACCTCGACTCAATACATCAAGTGTAGAGTGATCAAGAAAGACAGCCAACTTCAGCTTCTGGCCCCACACACCTGTACACACATGTATCCCCACATATAGAACACACACCTGAACACACATGTATCTGTATGTATACAGACACACACCTCTACACACATGTACCTGCACGTGTACAGACACACTCGTGTACACACATGTACCCATGTACATGTATGTATGGACACATACATGTATCTGCACATATACAAACACACATGTGTAACCCCACATGTATGAATGTGCATCCATACCACACATATACATGCAAAGATAAAGAGAAGGTAGGTATGAAGGTGACATTTTTTTGCTTATACAAAATGCCTTGATTAAGGGATTCCATAGAGGCAGACCGGAGCCAGGGTCTCGAGGGAGGAATGGCAGGGGCTGCTGGCATGGGGCATCCTTGTGGCGTGAGAATAAGGTGGAGGTGTCTGTCACACAGGAAGGCAGGTCTAAACAGTACTGTGCAGCTCACATTGACAGGATTAGCTTTGCCAATTGAACTTCAGTAAGAGAAGGGGAGCCAAGCGCGCTGTCATATGTAAGGGTTGCATGTATTTCTTTCTTTTCGGGCCTCCAGCCACTGCAAAGGAACTTGACACATACACCACCTTGTGCATCTGGCTTTTGTGGGTCCTGGGGAATGCAACCTGAGTCATTTAGCCTTACAGCAAGCACGTTAACCGCTAAGCCATGTCTCCAGCCCATGCATACTTCTTTATCAGCCTTCTGACCATATTTTTATGGAGCTGGTGATTTTTTTAAAAAATGGCTTATGGGCTAGAGAGATGGCTTAGCTGTTAAGGAAGGCACCTTAAGCAGGGCGTGGTGGCGCATGTCTTTAATCCCAGCACTAGGGAGGCAGAGGTAGGAGGTCACCATGAGTTCAAGGCCACCCTGAGACTACATAGTTAGTTCCAGGTCAGCCTGGACTAGTGTGAGACCTTGCCTTGAAAAACCAAAAAAAAAAAAAAAAAGGAAGGCACTTGTCTGCAAAGCCAAAGGACCCAGGTTTGGTTCCCCAGGACCTACATAAGCCAGATGCACAAAAAGATGCACGCATCTGGAGTGTTTGCAGTGGCTGAAGGCCCTGGCATGCCCATTCTCTCCTCCCCTCTCTCAAATAAATAAATAAAAATAAATATTTTAAAAATATTTTTTGTTTTTATTTTTATTTATTTATTTAACAGCAACAGACAGAGAAAGAGGAAGATAGACAGAAATAGAGAGAATGGGCACACCAGGGCCTCTAGCCACTGCAAACGAACTCCAGACGTGTGCACCCCTGGCTAATGTGGGTCCTGGGGAAACAAGCCTCAAACCGGGGTCCTTTGGCTTCACAGGCAAGCGCTTAACCACCAAGCCATCTCTCCAGCCCAATAAAAATAAATATTTAAGGAAACTCTTAAATTGAAAAAAATCAAAAAATTAAAAAAATAAAAATTAACTTTGATTCTCTGTTTTCAAAGGAGTTATATTTGGGATGAATCGCAAATCTTTCACAGTTTTTAATTTTTTCTGAGTTTGGTCTTATGGTATTTTCTCCAAAGATTTATAAAGAATAATTGTAACTAAGATCTTTAAAAAAATTTTTTTGTTTATTTTTATTTATTTGAGAGCGGTAGAGAGAGAAAGAGGCAGAGAGAGAGAATGGGTGTGCCAGGGCCTCCAGCCACTGTGAATGAACTTATGTGCCCCCTTGTGCATCTGGCTAACATGAGTCCTGGGGAATCAAGCCTTGAACCAGGGTCCTTAGGATTCACAGGCAAGCGCTTAACCGCTAAGCCATCTCTCCAGCCCGTAACCAAGATCTTTGATGGGTTGGGAATGAAATCTATGGAATCTCAGGGTGGCTTTGAACTCATGGCAATCCTCTTACCTCTGCCTCCCGAGTGCTGGGATTAAAGGCATGCACCACCATGCCCAGGAAGAAAGATCATTTTTAAAATTTTGTTTATTTATAATTTATTTGAGAGCAACAGACAGAGAGAGACAGAGAGAGAGAGAGAGAGAAAGAATGGGTGTACCAGAGCCTCCAGCCACTGCAAACAAACTCCAAATGCATGCACCACCTTGTGCATCTGGCTTATGTGGGTCCTGGGGAGTTGAGCCTTGAACCAGGGTCCTTAGGCATCACAGGCAAGCGCTTAACCACTAAGCCATCTCTGCAGCCCCTAGAAAGATCATTTTAAAATTCTCTATGAGGTCCCTGCAGAGCTCTTTGGGTTTCTTACTCCTTGAACCGGCAGGCATTCAGGAACGAGGCTCAGATTCAACTTTGTCCATCTGTGACGGAGTCTGGGTGGCCATGTCTCCATCCATCTCCCAGGGTGGACAAACCACTCAGAGAGTGGTTCCTGGGGTCACAGTGAGAATCAGGTATTGTGTGCTTAGTAGGTGTATTCCCGGGAACCCCTGTGGGGTCCAAGATGAGACTGGGTACAGACAACGTGGCTGAAAGAGTGCCACAGCCCACCCAAGCTAGCCTGTAGCCTGAACAAAGATTGGGCCTAGGTCTGTGTTCAGCACAGGGCTGTGCCTCGGGACGGACTGCTTGGAGGGAGTGTAAGGTCAAGGGCAGCGGGGTGTGGAGGACTCTCAGGCAGCACCCACTCTAGCTGGAAACAAGTGCCAGGTCCTGGAGTGGCACTCGGGGCAGCATGCCATGCTGTCTACTACTGTCTCCTGCTGCCCATGGCATGCTGTAGCGTCTACCATTGTTGATAGCATTCACCACTGTCCACGGTAACCATCACTGTCCACAGCATCCACCCACCATCATTGGCTATTTTGATTTGGACTAGGCCCCGGGTTGGCATCCTCCAAGGATCTCCCAATCCTGCAACCCTCTGGGCCTCATCAGGCGGGCCTTGGGCTCTTGGCTCATTGGAGCAAGCCAGTAGGCCCAATCTCCCTTCCGGTGGTATGCCAGCTCCATCTGTACATACACCCTTGCCACTCGTAGTCATGCCCACCATGCCCACCTCAGACATGGCCATGCCCACCATAGCCACAGCCATGACCACTCTATTCAGCCAAATTCTTTTTTATTTATTTATTTTGTTTGGGCTGGAGAGATGGCTTAGCGGTTAAGTGCTTGCCTGTGAAGCCTAAGGACCCCGGTTCAAGGCTCGATTCCCCAGGACCCACGTTAGCCAGATGCACAAGGGGGCACACGTGTCTGGAGTTCCTTTGCAGAGGCTGGAAGCCCTGGCTTGCCCATTCTCTCCCTCTCCCTCTATCTGTCTTTCTCTCTGTGTCTGTCACTGTCAAATGAATAAATAATAAATGAACAAAAATATTTTTTAAAAAATTTTGTTTATTTTTATTTATTTGAGAGTGACAGACAGAGAGAGAGAGAGAGAGAGAGAGAGAGAGGATGAATGGGCGCACCAGGGCTTCCAGCCACTGTAAACGAACTCCAGACGCATGTTCCCCCCTTGTGCATCTGGCTAACGTGGGTCCTGCGGAATCAAGCCTCGAACCAGTCTCCCTAGGCTTCACAGGCAAGCATTTAACCACTACGCCATCTCTCCAGCCCAATTCAGCCAGATTCTTCATAATTCTCTGGGGATTTCCCCTAACACTTTGTGACAACTGGCACAGCTACCTTCAGTCTCCGTTTCTTGCCTGCTGCCTGCCAGCACCACGCACGTTGCCCCACAAGCACAGGAGAAGGCGAGTTGAGATGCCCTGGTACCCCACTCTGGGGGTCCCTCGCTAGCATGCTAAGAGTGGTTCTGCACCATGACTTCTCTCCTTGCTGTGTTGAAAAAGGTCTGAGGGTGGTGGAGCTTCCAGAAGCCCTTCACAGAGCTCCGTGTCGCAGTCCCAGGGTGTCAGGCATCCGTCCCCCTCCTGAGAAGAGCCCAAGGGCTCCAGGTCAGGTCCCCAGGGCCAGCCTCTTCCCCACGGCCAGTTCTTTCCAGAGGCCCTGGCTTGGGTCTGCCAACCATGCTAAACTCACTGCAGCTGTTACTCTCGGGTCCTGAGCCAGGAGCCCTCCGGGGGCTCTACTCCAAGCTTCTCCACAACAGTCATTCTGCCCTTTATTTATTCATTTATTTCTATTTCTGAGACAAGCCGGAGCTATAGGCACAGCCATTCCCCATTTCAGGGAAGCGGAGGCCTGCAGATCTCCCCAGTGGCTGTGCCGTGCTTCGAGCAGGTCTGTCTGATTCCAGCAGCCAAGGGCTCTAGTGTGTGAGCCAGGATCTGCTGGGGGACTGAGGATTCACGCATTCTCAACCTAAGTCTGACTTCCCAAAGACACTGTATTCTCTAAGGGATCACAGCCCCGCTGAGTGGACGGGTGCGGGGCGGGCTATCCATGCCCCTTTGGGAAGGGGTGTAACATAGATGGTTTAACCTTGCAAGTCCCTCCTGCTGGCCAGCCTCATCAGGGTTAAGAGGCCCAGAGGCCCTGGAAGGTTCCCATTTTGTAGAACAGTTGTTCTGTAAGCTATCAGAGCTGGAGGAGGGATGGTCACAGCCACAGAGCAAGTGGCCAAGTTTGGGGAGGTGAGGAGGGGGCACTGAGAGCTGCAATAAAGTCAGTGAAGGGGCCAAACCTGTAGGATCTACAAGAACTCGAACCTGCCATGTGCCATGCGGGACCAGATGGAAGGAGGTGGCCCAACCCTGATCCCGGACTCTGGGAATAAGCTTTGCTTTGAATCAGAGATATTAACGCTGGTCATTAATAACAGTGATTTTTATTAATTCTGTCCACAACAGAAACATCTGTTACATGTTAGACACAGGCTCTGTCTGTTCTTTACTGTGTTAAGCTCTGCACAGCCCTGAGGCATCAGTATTTTTATTTTATTTATTTATTTTTGCAGTGTGTATGTGTGTGTGTGTGTATGCATGTTCACCTGTGTGTATGAGGTCATAGGTTAAAAATGTTTTCCTTGGGGCTGGAGAGATGGCTTAGCGGTTAAGCGCTTGCCTGTGAAGCCTAAGGACCCCGGTTCAAAGCTCGGTTCCCCAGGTCCCACGTTAGCCACATGCACAAGGGGGCGCACGCGTCTGGAGTTCGTTTGCAGAGGCTGGAAGCCCTGGCGCACCCATTCTCTCTCTCTCCCTCTATCTGTCTTTCTCTCTGTGTCTGTCGCTCTCAAATAAATAAATAAATTAATTAATTAAAAAAATGTTTTCCTCATACTTTATTTTTAAAAATGATTTATTTATTATTTGAGGGAGAGAGAAAGAGGCAGACAGAGGCACATACACAGAGAGAAATAGAGAGAATGGGTGTACCAGGGCCTCCAGCCACTGCACACAAACTCCAGATGCATGCGCCACCTTGTGCATCTAGCTTTACATGAGTACTAGGGGAATTGAACCTGGGTCCTTTGGCTTTGCAGGCAAGCACCTTAATCACTAAGCCATCTCTCCAGCCCTCCACCTTACTTTTGAGACAAGAGTCTCTCACTGAATCCACAGCTCGCCAGTTTAGCTAGAGCCCCAGCCCTTACAAAAGAGGCTCGGGAAGGGAGGTAACTCCCCGGAGACTACGCAGCTAGAGAGAACGAGAGGCAGGGCTGGGTTTACACCTGGCTTCCCAGGTTTGTCACCACCATCTCCAGAGGCCTCTCTGTGTAGAGCAGAGCCTGTGGACCATCTACATGAGAGCTTCCTATCATTCTGGCCTCGGCTGACCCACAATCCACCACTGCCTTCCCCTGTGATCTCCTGGGTTCTGGGGACAGACGGCAGGCCGCCCGCCCTTGCTGTCGGCTGAGAGGCCAGCAGTGGCACGGTGGAAGGAAAGGGCTAATTGTGACTCTTTATTCGTGGTCACATCCTGCCGCCAGTGTGGCTGGGGCCTGAGGAAGGGCTCATTGCCAGGCTGCACGGGCGTTCAGTGGCACTGGGCAGGGGGGCCTCTGCATCTCTGTCCCTGCGTGTCACAGACTTAGAAACTATCTCCTCGATGGAGCTCCCAGAGAAACCAGGTTGGCCTCAGCCTCCCGTCCCCAACCCTGTGCCCAGAAGCCTGTCCCCAAGCTTGCCAGCCTTCTCAGCACCGCGCCCCAGCCTCCGACCTTGTCCCTGCTCCCCCCAGGGCTAAAGTCTCTCGCCTCTGGGCCTCACTGTGCCCCCGGGGGGCGAGGTGGCTGACCAGCTCTTAAGCTCCCCGCCCCCAACCCTAACCCTCTCCCAGCCCCACTCTGCCTCGTATGTCCTCCACAGCCAGGAATAACCAAGTGACTCAGGCAGAGCTGGGAGAGATGACCCCAGACTCCAGATGCTTTCCCTTACAAGGCTGCGAGTGCCTCCTGGCAGCCAGAGGTGACATGTAGGACCAAGGTCCCACATCCTACACCCCTTTAATTGCCCATAGTGCATTTGGGAAGCAGCACTATTAAGGACGTGGGCCTGCTTAAGTGGGTGGTCGGAAGGCCTCAGTGAGGACGGATGACCTTGGTGGGGAGCTGGGAGAGGCAGAGCCCCGCCTGTGGGTGGGGGCAGTGAAGGGCACGGAAGGCAGCAGTGTGCTGAAGGCAAGAGCTAAGGGACCAACAGAGGGGTAGCCAGCCCCGGGCGCAGGAGAAGGAGGCAGCTGCGGGTGGGGCAGAGGGAGAAGGACCTGCTGTCCTCTTGGAGGGTTTTTGATTTTTGTTCAGGTGCAACTGAAGGTGTAGGGGACAGGTCACGACAGACAGGAAGTTGCAGGCAGGACTTGTCGGGGGGCCCCAGAGCACGAGTTAGGCCAGCCCTGATGGTCGCTTTTTCAAGTCAGCCCCACTGTCTGAGTGACCGTGCGTGACCCTGTCAAGGCTGCTTCTAGGCGATGCCACCCGGGCAGGTCATGTCCCTCCTTGGGAATGAAGGAGGGTACCAAGCCCGCCCCATGGGGTAATTACCACTGGTCTCCTGCCTACCTGCCTTAGGGGAGCCATCTAGAGCAGGACTCATGGCTGGTCTGATTACCACACCTGCCATGCCCACCCCACTGCCCGCCCTGCCGGCCCTGCAGCATTCCCACCTGAGGGAGGAGCTGACCCCTGGCTGCCTGGGGCGCTGCTGTGAGTCACACGACCCACCTTGGGCAGGGAGAGGCTGACCCAGGGGCTCGGCCGCAGACCCGCAGGACGTCATGTGTGCTCCGAACTTTGGCCGAAACCTACCCCCTGGATGTTTGCACACGAGGAATCAAACATCCTCCGGCTCCCTTACCCACACGGTGTGTTTCCTGTGGTTCTTTTTACTGCACGCACCTGTGCCCGTGTTCATGAGGCCAGAGTCTGAGTTCACTTAACAAATTAGAACCTCAGCAACATTTCCCCCAGCTTTCTTGAGATATAATAATCTCCCATAAATTCTTCCCTTGAAAGTGCAAAATTCCTGGGGTTTAGTTGTGTACCACCACCACAGTCTAATTCCAGAACATTCTGATCACTCCCCAGAGTAACCCTGTGCTCCTCAGTAGTTGCTCCTTGTTCCCACGCCTCCTCTGACCCTGAGAGCAAACAACTTCATAACTTTCTCTCCCCACGGATTAGCCTCTTCTCTGTGTGTGTGTGGGGGGGGTTGCATGTGTGTGTGCACACGTTTGTGTGTTTGTGTGTGTGTGCATGTGAGGCTAGAAGCCCCAGCGATCTGGATCCTCATGTCTGTTCTTCCTCAGTGCTGGACTTGTAGGCACACTCCTTCACACCCAGGAGTTTTCTGTGGGTTGTAGGTTCTGGGGATAGAATTCAGGTCTTCATTTTTTTTTTTTTTTGTCTTGTTTTTTATTTACTTGAGAGCAACAGAGAGAGAAAGGAGAGAGAGACAGAGGCCTCCAGCCACTGCAAACGAACTCCAGATGCATGCGCCCCCTTGTGCATCTGGCTAACTTGGGTCCTGGGGAACAGAGCCTCGAACTGGGGTCCGTAGGCTTCACAGGCAAGCGCTTAACCACTAAGCCATCTCTCCAGCCCCAGGTCTTCATGTTTGCAAGGCAAGTACCTTATCAACTGATGAATCTTCTAAGACCAATTCTGGGTGTTTTCTTCTGAGTGAGTGTGTGTGTGTGTGTGTGTGTGTGTGTGTGTGTGTGTATACAAGCAAGTAGAGGCCAGAAGACCTCAGGCATTACCTACCATCTTTACTTATGTATTTATTTTTGTGTTTTGAGGTAGGATCTCACTGTTGCCCAGTCTGACCTGGAATTCACTATGTAGTCTCAGGGTGGCCTCGAACTCATGGTGATCCTCCTACCTCTGCCTCCCGAGTGCTGGGATCAAAGGCGTGTGCCACCACGCCAGGCTCCCATCTTTATTTTTTAATTGAGAACTTTAATACATGAGCATACTTAAAATTGGTCATATTCCCATTGGGTCATTTGTCGTTGTTTGGTGTTTTTTTTTTTTTAACATTTTTTTTGAGGTAGGGTCTCGCTCTAGCCCAAGCTGACCTGGAATTCACTATGTAGTCTCAGACTGGCCTCAAACTCACGGTGATCCTCCTACCTCTGCCTCCCGAGTGCTGGGATTAAAGGCGTGCGCCACCATGCCTGGTTGTTTATTTAAACTTTTTATTGACAGTGGCCATACACATAGACAATATACTATAATCATCCCCTCCCATGACCATGCTTTTCCCCCTCTCAAATTCCCCCTTTACTAAATCCCTTCTTTCCAACTAGTCTCTCTTCCATTTTGATGTCTTCATTTTTTCCCTCCTATTATACAATTAACTACCAGTGTTTACAGACACCAACTGCCATGCCTGCTTTTAAAAATATTTTATTTATTTATGAGACAGAGAGAACGGGCATGCTAGGTCCTTGAGCCACTGCAGACAAACTGCAGAAGCATGTCCCACCACGCGCATCTGGCTTACTTGGGTTCTGAGGAGTTGAACCTGGGTCCTCTGGCTTTGCAGGCAAGTGCCTTGAATGTGAAGCCGTCTCTCCAGCCCAGTGCTTTTTGTGTTTTTGTTAGGGAGGGTCTCACTCTAGCCCAGGCTGACCTGGAATTCACTATGTAGTCTCAGGGTGGCCTCAAACTCATGACAATCCTCCTACCTTTGCCTCCTGAGTGCTGGGATTAAAGGTGTGCACCACCATGCCCAGTGCTTTTTTTTTTTTTTTTTAATGTGGGTACTGGAGTTTGAACTCTGGCAAGCCCTTTACTGACTGGGTTATTGCCCTAGTCCTCTTCTGGGCATCTGCTGTTAAGGAGTCTCATGAAGACCCCTGGACTGTGCCATTTTGTGAAACCCTCCAGGGTGATCAGGGACTGCACAGTGTTCTACCACTGCACCCTTGGGTTTGGGGGCACTGCTTTGCTCGGCGCTGTCAGACCAAAAGAGGGATTATAAAGGATGTGGCGGAGTCCGGAGCACCCTTCTGCCTTGGTACACAGCCCACCCCTTGCCTCACTTCCGCGAGAGCACAGTCTCTTGCTCTTGGAGATGGAGCAGGGCCTTCCTCTGCTTTGCTCCCAAGGGAATCCCCACTGCTGGCACCAGGCGCAGTTGGGCAATAGCACACAGATGAGGGCTGTGTCCCCTGCTGGTAGGCTTGGCTTGGCCTGTGACATGCCTGGAATGCCATCAGGCCATCCTTCCTGACGGGAAACTGCCATTCTGACAATTCATGCCTAGCTTGCATGGAGCCCTAGGTTCCATCCCCAACCCTGTGAAAGGGAAAAAAAGCCACCAAGAGGCACACTTGCCTAGGATGGCAGCATCCCCATTCATCTACCAGTCCATTCCCAGTCCCTTGGGGGGACTTGTGTGTGTCTCAGTGGTTCTGAGCCACCTGGAGACTGCTGAGTGTGGCTCCGGGGACAGAGGACTCCCAGACATGCCCTTCGCCCTGCATTTGACATTCCTGATGTCTTCACAACACCCACACCAGCCTCTTGTTGGGAGCCACAGGCTGAGACCTGAGGCCACCCATCAGAATGAGGGCCTCTCAGCGGGGGAGGGTCTGCCCTGGACCCCAGCTTCCAAGGCTCTCCTACTGCTGCTGGGCGCCCTGTTACAAGAGCCCACCACTGGGAAGCTCCGAGGCCCAACCTGCATGCTCACCTTGCCCCACGGCTGTCCCTGCTCCGGGGGGTGTGAAACTGCCCAGGCCGGGGCAGAACAGGTCTGGCTGCACCTGGAAGCCTGTCCTAAGCTCACTGCCCGCCGCCCTCCCACTGACCTCTGTGCTCTCTTGCCCGGCGCTGTGCCAGGCCTTATTCACACGCTGCCAGCGCCTCTCCCTAGAGGTGGGCGGGGCTGTGACTTCTGGGCACTGTGCCCAGGGCAGGCCCTGATCCTTGCTCCAAAGCTTCCTCTTTACAGCTGCCCGGAGGCGGAGAAGGCCCTGCCGGCCACTAGGGAGCCGAGTTCCCAAGAGAGCTGCAGAGGAGTGGCAGAGACCGGACCTCAGTAGCCTGGGCTCCATCCCAGCCCTGCCCACCCCTAGCGACAGAACCTGCACATAACCACTCTGCCTCGGTTTCTCTGGAAGGAAACATCCCACCTCCCTGGGAAGATGCCCCCCCCTTTTTTTTCATCTGGGGTTCCTGAAGGCAACAGCCTACACGGTTGAGCCAGGAGCTGGGAAGCACAGGACCTTTTGTCTTCAAGTCCAAGCCAGGCGCACCCCTCCTCACAGTGGGCTCTTACGCAGCACGGCTCCTGACGTCCCTAGGGGCTGGGGCACCAGCAGCTCTACTGGTAACAGTGCTGTCGCCCGGCAACCTGCCACACGGGTCTGCACCGCTAGCAGGGGACGTACCTCCTGGCGAGCCTGAGTGGGAGGTGTGGCCCCTCCTGTGTCAAGCCGTGGTGGGGTGCAGATGCAAGCCGCAAGGCCGGCCTGGGGCCCCTCTCTGGAGCTGCTGGGGAAGCCCCCGGGTGACCAAGCACCCGGGCCTGGGAGGGGGAGGAACTCCTCCTGGGCTCCCCCTGGACTCTGGACCCCCAAGGCTACTGCTTTCCTGTTTGTTTTGGGCCCCTCCTCCCCGTGGGGTGCCTACCTCTTAAAGAGCCCCTTGCGTATGTGCCTGATTAGCAGCATTTGGTCGCTTTAAGCAAAAGATACAGGATTCCAATCTCCAGCCCCTTGCGCACCAAATCCCAGCAGGTGGCCCATGAGCTTGGAGAAGCTGAGGTCGCTAGACTGGAAGGAGAAGGACTTGGGGGGGTGCTGACGCGCCCTGGGCTGGGCTCCAGTTCCACACACAGCACACCTAAGCAAGGCTCTCAGAGCCTTAGCAAGTCTGTCAGCTCCGGCAGGCACAGCAGTGGCCCTTTCCCAAGGCCCCAGTGCAAAGACCAAGAGGGGCTGGCACAGGCTAAGCCTCACCTCACAGGAGAGTGTCCCAGACCCATCACTCCACACCCGGCCACTTGGCCATGGCACCCATTCTCTGCCCCTTGCTTATCTGCCAACGGAAGGACATCCTGTCCCTCCAAAGAGTGACCTGGTGGAGGCCACCACCTGAAGCCTCACAGGGCTACACGTGCCTTTCCGTGTCCCGGTAAGGTGACCTTGAACTGGGTCTTCAACCCTCTTGGGCATCCTTTCCCCATTTTGTAAGATGGGGTGACAGGCTGGGCATGGTGGTGCACGCCTTTAATCCCAGCACTCGGGGAGCAGGGGTAGGAGGATTGCCGTGAGTTCGAGGCCAATCTGAGACTACATAGTGATTTCCAGGTCAGCCTGAGCTAGAGCAAAACCCTACCTCAAATAAATAAATAAATAAAATGGGGTGACAAAGCTCCCGGGGCATCGTGTGGGATGGTGGGGGTTGCTTCTTTGATCAACACCCACCCCTCCCGGCCCCGTGCTCCTGTAGTTCCCCGACGAATCCTATCGCCGTCTCCAGCTCCAGTGGGCATCTTCTCCCTCTCTCTCTCTGCGCCACTCCACCTCGTTCCATCCGGGTTCTCCCTTCGCGCTATCAAGCATGCAAACCCAGGAGAGAGCCTGCTTCCCCGGAGCTCCCGCCCGCCCGTGCCCCTGCCCCAGCGCTGCCCTCCTGCGGCCCAGGGCGAGGGTGGCTGTGCTGACATCACATCACGGGGACGCTTATCCAGTGCTTCTCGCTAACGCAAATTTCATCCTCGTTGTCTCTGAATCAATTTACTTTTATTGCCTCAGCTGCTCAAAAGCAATTTTTCAAGAACAAAAAGGTCAGCGCGTCCAACACTAATCAATTCTCAGAGAGCTCCTGCCACCGCCAGGGGAGCCTGGCCGGCGCCCCCTCCTCCCGGTGCCTCCCCCTCCCCCTGCCCACCGGCCCATCACTTTTATTGCTTCATGATGCCTGTCATTAGCGGTGTGTTTGAGACGCCCCATAGTGTTCTTACAACATAAAACCTGGGCGACTTGCGGCGGGGGGGGGGGTGGGGGGGAGCGGGTGGTGTACCCAGAGCATTTATAGCCACTCTCTGGCTCCGGACAGTAATAGCTGAACTGATGGATCATTGGGAAGGGGAGGCAGGGCAGGAAGCAACCAGCCACTTGTTTAATGCTCAGTGGTAACAAAAGGGCACATGGGGGGAGGAGAGGGGCCCTGCTTGCCTGCCTGCCTCAGGCTCAGCCCTGTCCTTTCCCCGCCTTCATGCTGGCCCAGGGCATAGGCCAGCTGGCACCCCTCCACCCTGATCCCTGCCACTGGGGGGCGGAATACACCTTCTCTGGCATCATTCTTCCAGCAGCCTACCTCACTGCCAGGCTCAGCCTGCTGAACTGTGGGCTCTGAGTAACCATTCCACAGATAGAGAAACTGAGGCCCGGTAGAAGCAAGCTGGAGCAGACGCGACGTGGAACGGTTGTGTGTCCTGTGCAGTCGCCTGTATGGACTGCAGTTCTAGGCTCTTCTCCAGCTCTCCGCCCCCAGCTGTCCTTTGATCCTAGACATTGTAATACCAGCAGCTAAAATGCCCCAGGTCTGCCAGGGGCGCGCACTGTGTTCAGCACTCCCCACACCTGGCCCTTTGGTCCCCTGTGCGACCCTCTCGTAGGCGTCTGTGTGTCAGCTATGCAGGTAAGAGAGCTGAGGCAGGAAGCACAGTCTCCTGCGAGTATCCGCTCTATGTTATGGGAGGTGCAGCAGGAACGGAGCCAGCTGTCTGCTCTCTTTGTTGCCTTAAAAATGCCATTGGAGGGCTGGAGAGATGGCTTAGTGGTTAAGCGCTTGCCTGTGAAGCCTAAGGACCCCGGTTCAAGGCTCGGTTCCCCAGGTCCCACGTTAGCCAGATGCACAAGGGGGCGCACGCGTCTGGAGTTCGTTTGCAGAGGCTGGAGGCTCTGGCGCGCCCATTCTCTCTCTCTCCCTCTATCTGTCTTTCTTTCTGTGTCTGTCACTCTCAAAAAAAAAAAAAATAAATAAAAAATTTTAAAAAAATGCCACTGGAGAACTCGGGAGAGGGTTCAGCAGCTAAAGACACTTGCATGCAAAGCCTGCCAGCTTGGGTTAAATTTCCCAGTATCCACAGAAAGCCAGATACACAAAGTGGCACATGCATCTGGAGCTTCCTCATAATGGCAAGAGGTCCTGGTACTCCCATACTCACTTTCTCGCTCAGTCTCTCTCTGTCTCTCTGCAAATAATAAGACTACATAAAACAATTACAGGAGGTGCTGGGAAGATAGCTTAATTGTTAAAGGCACTTGCTTACAAAGCCTGCCAGCCTGGGTTCAATTACCCAGCCACCTATATAAGGCCAGACAGTCATTCATGTGCAGCACAGGAGGCCTTGGTGTGCACACTGCACATGTGCAAATAAATAATTATCTAAATTTAAAAAAAAATTATTTTGAGAGAGAGAGGAAGAAAGAAGGAAAGAAAGAAAGAGAAAGAGGCAGAGAGAGAGAATGGGCACACCAGGGCATTCAGCCGCTGCAAATGAACTCCAGATGCATGTGTCCCCTTGTGTGCATGTGCGACATTGCATGCTTGAGTCATTGTGCGTCTGGCTTACATGGGACCTGCAGAGTCGAACATGGGTCCTTAGGCTTCACAGGCAAGTGCCTAACGGCTAAGCTATCTCTCCAGCTCTTACATGATTTTAAAATGTATTTTATTTATTTATTTGAGAGAGAAAGAGGCAGAGACAGACACACAGAGAGAATGGGCATGCCAGGGCCTCAAGCCACTGCAAACAAACTCCAGATACATGCATCCCCTTGTGCATCTGGCTTATGTGGGTCCTGGAGAATTGAATTGGGATCCTTTGGCTTTGCAGGCAAGCGCCTTAGCCACTGAGATATATCTCCAGTCCCCTGATACACACACACACACACACACACACGGGTTTTTCGAGGTAGGGTCTCACTTTAGCTCAGGCTGTCACAGTGACCCTTCTACCTCTGTCTCTGATATCAACTTTCTAATGCTGTAGGAGGCTTGGATAGCTCAGTTGGTAAAGTGCTTGCCAACTCAGTTCTAGCTCTAGAACCTGTGCTTACAAAATAAATAATAATAAAGAAAGGAAAAGCAAAGAAGAAAGCTGGATGTGGTGGCATAAGCTTGTAACCTCAGCATTGGGGAGGGAGGAGGGGACAGGAAGACTCCTGGGCTCCTTGGTCAGTCTAGTCGACTTGGCAAGTTCCAGGTCAATGAGAAGTCTTGTCTCAAAAAAAGGGGTTGGTGCCTGAGGAACAAAGCCCAAGGTTGACCTGTGCTGTGTCCACGTGCATGCATGTGCACACACACACACACACACACACACACACACACACACGCACACGAAATGCCATGGGAGGAGCTTGGGATGTGAGTCAGCAGTACAGTGCCTGCCTAGAATCTACCAGAGAGGGGCTGGAGGCATGACTGTGGCACAGCATTTGTCTAGCACGTGTAGGCCCAGGTTCCATCTCTAGCTTTGCAAACGAAAACGAGAACAAAACAAACCATAAGATATGAGCCATTCAAGAGAAACCGAGCCCTGAATCCAGGCTGCAGATGGCCGGCAGGCGCTGGAAGAGTAGTGGGGAACGAGGCAGTGGCTGCTTGGTGGGAGACAGGGCTCCTCTGGGGAGGTGAGGATGTGCTGGGAGTAGACAGAGGTGATGGCTATGCAGCACTGTGCTTGGATACACACCTCTAAACTGCACTCTTGGAAATAGTGCATTTTGTTATATGCGCTTCACTTAAGAAAACGACCAAGAGCTGTGGAGATGGCTCAGTGGTTAAGGGCGCTTGCTTGCAAAGCCTGTCAGTTCTGGTCCCCCGCACCCAGGTAAAGCTAGACGTACACAGTGACACACGCATCTGGGGTTTATTTGCAAGGGTGGGCCCATGCACCTCTCCCTCTCTTTCAAATAAATAAAAATTATAAAAAGAAAATAACCAAACTAAGCATGGTGGCACACACCTTTAGTTCCAGCCCCCAGGAGGCTGATGTAGGAGGTGTCTTTTTGGATCTTCACCTCCTACCACCCCTACCCCTGGTGCCAACCATGGGCCTCAGGAACCTCTTGGGGTGGGACGGGAGTGCAGAGCAGAGAATGGCTCAGAGGAGTGGCCACCACAGCCCGCAGCTCTCTGGGAAGTTCACTGAGGTTGTAGGGCAGCCTTGAGCTAACTCCTGCTCTGCTCTGTGGAACGGAACCAGGCAGACGGAGTGGGCTGAGAAGTAACAGAGCACAGGAGACAGTCACACCGATTGCTTAGAGTTTGTTTCTTTGTCTCAGGCATGATGGTAAACTCTCCCCAACATGGAACTGGGCATGGAACATGGCTCCACGGGTAAGAGCACTTGCCGTGCAAGCACGAGGGGCCTGGCAGGGTCTGAAACTGCCAAAATTCAATTCCCCAGCACCCGTGTCAATAGCTGGGCATGGCCGTGCACATACGTAAGCCAGTCCTGCGGGAGCGGAGGCCAGAGAATTGCTGAGGCCTGCACCCGGCCATACATGAGGTGACGCACGCATCAGAAACTATTTCTGCAGAAGCGATTCCTGGTTAACTGTGAGTGGTCTATGGGATGGGCTCCCTCACGACCAGGCATGAAGGGACAGGGACACAGGGGCCCCTAGGACTTCATGGTGGGAATGCAGCCACTAGTCCCGCTGGCCCAGAAGGTCTCCCCGCTAGAGAACCTGGCCTCCAGTCCTTGAAACTTGGCTTTCCTGTTCCAGCCAGGCCACTAGGGCCCCTGCCAAATCCTCTGGGGCCCCTGCCAAGTCTTTCCAACTGCAACTGCGCAGCGTTCTGAGAAACCCCTCCCTGGGCTTTCTCCAGGAGCTGAGTGAGGCCGGAAGTGCCCTGAGGGCTGAGGGCATGAGATAGCAGGTGGCATCCTGATCTCTGTCCAGGGGCCAGGCTGGTGACTGGAGGTGGGTTGAGAGGAGCAAAACAGAGATCCTGTCCCAGCCACCCCTCCATGTGGACTGCGCCTGGCCCGGGCTGGCTGGCCTCCACCTGACCTGTTAACAGGCCTGGGTCCCTGAGAGCAAGCCCCCCCAGAGCCACAGGGTCTGGGCCAGGCCCTGGTCCCCGACTCACGGATGCTGGTTCTCCCCGGGCACCACCATTGACTGAAGCAGCTCTGTAGCCAGAGCCCTCTCGGCTGGCTGAAGTGGGGGCGAGAGTTACCAACCTGACTGACTTCATCATAACTGAATAAAAACAAATGCTGCGGCTCCTCAAGCCACTGTGTATTTTAAATGTAACCAGTCCCTGAGGTGCCGTTTCCAGGTGGCAAAACCACAATGTAGAAGGCTTCTTCTCTTGCCTCCCTGGTTTCTTCCTGGGGAGAGGCTGGTGGAAGAGAGCCCTCCTTAGCCCTCACCGCCCTCTAACTCAAGGACCACACTGGCACCTGAACAGATTGATCACAAAGAGATCCATTATAGTCCTAAAGCTATCAAAGACAAAGGGAGGGCTGGGGGTGTGAGGAATTCTGCCAGGCTCCGCCCGGGGACAGCACAATTCGCCATTGTCACTGGTAGAAGTTCCTGGTGATAAGAAGAGAGGCCGGTGAGACCGCCTGGCCCCCTGAGCCAATTGCAAAGCAGCACAGAGAGTTCAAGGCCAGAGATAGTAGAGACATCCAAAACGCCCCTGGAAGTCCCTGTGTCTGGCATTCCCCCACATGGCCCTGTACCCCAAGGGGGATCAGGATGCTGAGCTGGCACTGGTCCAGGGGCTGTGTTTCTTAAAGTGTCTGCCACTCAGGAGTCACCCCCAACTACCCCGTACAGGAAGAACCCTGAGGCATGGAGATAGGAGCAGGTTGCAAGGTCTGACTTTGGAGCTGTGGCGTGGCTTGGGGCTCTCATCTGATCGTGCTGTCCCCATCCTCCCACGGGACTGTCCCGTGGGCTGTCAGGCGTGCAGAGACGACGGTGGCTGCCTGCCTAGATGTCCTCAGTTCATCAGAGCATTTCTCTCTGTTGGCACCAGGGCTTCCCAGGCCAAGTCTTGGTGAGGGACAACCTGACATCTTCTTACAGAGCTCTCCTCAGAGCTGCCCTCCCCTTGGGGTTGGGTGCCCAGTGTGGCCACTCTTTCCCAAGGATGCTGGTTCTTGACCTGTCAAGGTGACCATCCTGAGTCAGCTGTGTGTCCTTGGGTAGGTCACTTGACCTCTCTCTGCCTCAGTTTCCCAGTACAGGGAACCATGATGACAATGGCCCTTGTGGCCATGGTGAAGTGCTTCCAAACCTGAAGTCACCTCTTATTCTGAACCAGTGCTCTTTCCATCTTGAAGGGTCCTGTCTATCCCTCGTCAGCATGGGTAAATCGCTAAGCTTCATGCCAGTTCCCTGGCTCTTCCCGCAGACTCAAGCCACTGGCTGAGAGCAGGTGGCAGGTGGCACTTACCCTTAGATGCCACAGCCTTAAGCTTTACTCCACGTAGGGTGCCAGTGTAGGGTCATGAGCATTGTTGGGCAAGCCCCTGAAGTGCCCCAACCTACAGGCCCCACCCTCACCATGAGGGCACCAGGTCAGCTGCCTCTCTTATTCCTGGTCTCTCCAAAGCTCTCCCCAGGATGGAAGCCTTCTCCCAGCGTCCTCCACCAGGGACATGAGGCAATCTTCCCTCCTGGGGTCCGCCCTCCTCTGGCTGCCCATCCCTGAGCTCGACAAGGTCAGTCACTCGCTCTGATGGCCCTGGTTGAGAATCAGATCGGTTAAGGACACAGTCTCTGTGTCTCTGTGTGGAAAACCCCACACCCCACGTGACGTCAGGGCAGCCAGCAGACCCATACTGATAGGGCAGGAGACCTGGGCCCCGGGATGGCACCACCGTAGCCGAAGGTCGAAGTACTCCCGTGTCACCGCGGGTGGTGACCTTGCGCTGGGCAGACCCCAGTGAACTTCCTGGCCTGAGATGCTCAACCTCCTACCCTTCTATGTCCTTGGCCTGCCAGCCAGGACCCCATCACTGCTGTGGCTTGACTCTAAGCTGGAGATGTTCCTTCTGCAGCTGAGTGACCCTAGCGTGTCCCCACTCTGCCCCTCCATTTTCTCCTCTGAGAGACTTGTAGGGACTGTAGGCTTCTGGGGCCATCTGGCTGGACATGCAGTGGACAAGAGACTTCTGGCCCTGTGTCCTGGTCTCCACCTCTCCCACCTGCAGTTGGGTCACTCCGCCTGTGTCCGCGGAAGCCCCGAAGTGGCTGCACGTGATGAGGGCTGAAGGTGGGGACATTTAAATTAGGGGAAACCTCATCTCAGTGGGCTGGGGCCACCCAGCTACTCATCCACAGGCGCACAACCTAGTCCCATGGCTGCCACCAGCTGGCTCAGCGCAGGCCCGGGGATGACTTTGTCCAGACTTGTCACCCATCCCTGAGATGAGCATTAGAGGCAGGTGCGGTGACAGTCCACAGGCAGATGAGCCACATGAAGCTCAGGGACGGTAAGTGATGCGCCCGAGGCCACACAGTGTGAGAGACGCCTGGGCTGGCACCCAGGCCATATGGTACATAGGCTGTCATGGTGGCCTGACACTGCATCCTGGACAGTCCTTTGCCCAGCAGGTCCTTTGTCACCAGGAAGCAGAGGGCCCTCAGACCTGACATTCAGCAAAAATTCACATGTCCCCTCAGTCCCTCAGTAGCCTGTGAGCAGCCTTTGTGCCCAGGATTTAATCTTACCAGCCCTTCAACACCTGCGAGTCTTATGAGCCCTGTGCACCAGCGCGCGTTCTTTGCTTCTCATCCCACAGACGCTGCAGAGGTCGCAGAAGGAGCCGCGTCTCCACACGCAAAGGCAGAAGAGAGGGCACGTGTGATGGCCAAGGCCACCCAGCACGTTCAGTGAGCTCCCTCTCCTCACTCTGAGAAGGGGTCAGGGGTATAGAGAGCTGTTGGGAGGCTGACAATGACTCCCCCCCACCCCAGTGCAGTAGTGACCTTCTCATTGCTGGGACAAATCACCTGACCAGAAGCAGCCGATGGGAGGAAAGGGTTCGTGTTGGCTGACAGTCTCGAGAGGACGCTCCATGATGGCCGGGAAAGCATGGCGTGAGCAGAGGCTGGACATCACCTCTGCCACAGCAAGTGGAAAACAGCAGCCGGAGAATGAGCTGAGCTCTGGCAAGAGGCAGCTGCTATAACACCTCTAAGCCCGCCCCCAGAAACACCTCCTTCAGCAAGGCTCCACCTGCCAAATTGCCACCAGCTGGGGACCAAGCATTCAGAGGACATGAGTTTATGGGGGACTTCTGATTCAAACCTCCACACTCTGCCCACAATGCGATACCCAGTAACTCTTTCTCAGGCCTCCCAGTGGTCTGTCCTTAGTGCCTTCCCCTTCAAGAGTGCTGTCTTGAATATGGACATGGGGGGAGTGGCATGACCGAGGGGGGCGGGAGGAGAGATCGGCTTGCTCCATGGAGGAAGGAGGGCCGTGATGGCAATACTCGAGCTCAGAAGCGGAGGTCTCTGAAGGACCCGAGTCAGGAGCCAGAGCCAGGCCACCGAGTCGGCAGTCCAGCAGGGTTCCAGACTAGCCTGTCCTTGTCCAGATCCTCCTGTCCCTATCTTGTCCTGCCATCCTGACCACTGAGAACCCCCCTCTCCTAACAGCCACACAGTAAGTCAATGCCAAGGAAGCCTGTGCTTCCTGGTGACAAGGGACCTGCAGGGCAAAGGACTGTCCAGGATGCAGGGTCAGGCACAGGCCCAGCTCTGCCCAGCGGTCCAGTGCTGCATGTGCCTGGCTCATGGCAGAGCGAAGAGGACACACCTGGTGGTGTCACCAGAGACCCTTGTGCCCAACTGTCCCCCAGGGATAGGCTATGGGAACTACTGGCATCTGTTACCCTTAGAGGGTTGAGCGTCCCTTGTCTGCGACTACAGGAATAATAAATAGTACTGTGTACATACTCAGGAGACCCTGCGGGCTGAGGACAAGGGGATGCCAAGCCAGGGCAAGGTGCCATCCCTGGAGCTGACCCTGGGATGGTGTGTGGGTGAGGGTGGGTGGCTCGGAGGGGGCCGGAGCCAGAGCCCCGTGGTCCTGAGGAGGGAGCTCCTCAGGAGGGCTCCCCAGCATGGCACCTCCTGCCTGCCTCCTCCCAGGGCTGCTTCTAGCTGTGCAGTTTCCTTTGCAGAGCTGCAAGACAGCATCCTTGTAATTAGATTTTCCCCAATTCCCTGCGTCACGGGTTATTAATACTTATCTGGAGTGCACCTGATATGAGTAGATTGGTGGCCCTCTTCCCCCTCCTTTCTTCCCAGACTTGCTCAACCAAGTTCCCTCCCCACTCCCCTTCTCTGGAGGCGCCCAGCCCCTCCCTGCCCCACATGATCCCCTCTCCAGGCTTGCAGCTCCGCGCTAGGCAGAAGCAGAGGCTCCCCACAGTGGCTGAAGCCAGGGGTACTGGGCATGAGATGGGAGCAGCCTCCAAGGCCTTCAGGGAATAGCCTGGGACAGTGGGAGCCTGTGGCCTCTCCAGCACAAGTCAGAATGAATGTCAAGGAATATTTTCGAGGACACAGAGCCCCACTGTGCCCACATGCAGCCCCCTTGCCCCAGGCCCGGTGTGGGGGGGGAGTCCTGAGCATAGAACCTGCCTCCCTCCCCCCTCCCAGGAAGCAGCCCAAGCTGCGCATGCGTGGAAGTGCTGCCTCCCCCCAACCCCCCACCAATCCAACACCAGCTCCATGTCTCCTGTATGCAGAACCTGTGGCTGGCAGAGGCAGGGAGGGTGTGGTGGAGATCAGCGTGGCCTCTCTCCACGTCCTGATAACGTGCTCAGGGCCTCCGTCTGGGAGAGGTGCGCGCTTCCTGCCCAGCTCCCTCAGCCCAGCAAGTCTCATGGAACTCGGGTTACAAAGGACAATGGGGGGTTCCCCCAGTGCTGCTTGAACCCTGACAATCTCTCAGGTACCACCCATGGCAGGGGTGGGAAGAAGACACAAGGGAGAAGCGCCAGAGAGTCTGCAGCTGCCCGTGGGACACACGGGTGTCTCAGCCCCTCGTGGGCAGGTAGTTGAGGGGAGCAGCCCAGCCTGCAAGCAGCCCTCAGCATTCCGGGTCAGTTTTCAGGATGGCGGGGGTTGTCTAAGCAGTGTCCCCAGGGGCCAGGGCAATTGGGTGGATCAGGAGTTGAATTTCACACTCTGGGGCCTCCTAGGCAGCCGAGGACACAGGCCTCCAGGGACCCAGGGCCTCTTTGGGGTGCTGCCCTAGCAGCTGTACTCTCCCCAAAGCTTCAGGGAAGGGCCACGGGCCTTTCACTTAGACCTGTAGATCTGAAGGACCTGGGGTGGATGCGGGGCACACTGAGACCACTGCCTGGGGGGTGGGGAGGAAGAGGAGGGCACAGGCAGGAGGTAGGGAGAACCTCTTACCTCCAGCCTTGGGCTGTCAGGCGCCTGGATCTGTCCCTGGTGGAGGCAGCGGGTGGGCCTACCCTGAAAGTGCAAGGCTTCCCTCTGCGCATGCAGCCAGTCTCCCCCCACCACCCACAGAGAGGCCGAATCCAAACCCTGAGAGTGTCTTGTCTGCTTGTGTGCCTGGGGTGGTCCTGTGGCCCATCCATTAACAAGTCTGAGAATGGGGGCAGAAGCTCCCTTCTAAATGAACCCATCACCAGCACCAGCACGAGGCGTTGACCGGGGCCTCCAGAGGATGTGGGCGCCTGTGACTCTGGTGTGTGTGTGGGGGTACATGGAACCTGATATTGGGGCTAGGATTGGGCATGATTTCCTTAGGGGGGGTCACCTGGGCTCTTAGCTGGTGGTCTATGGCTTGGTCACCTTCTCTGTATTATATGCAGTGGTGGAAGTGGGTGGGCAGAAGAAACAGACCCAGCCTGGGGTCTGCCCACACAGCCGTGTCCCTGGTGGGTTTTCATCTCAGCCCAGTTTCTCAGGCAGAGCGGGCCCTTCTTAACGGAGAGGACGGAGAGCCATGCAGAGGCAGACCTTCCAGAGGGTTCGTGCAAGAGGTCGGCTGTCCTCGTCACGGGAACCCCCCTCCCCGCCCTCCCGTGAGGTCCTTGAGGGCGCAGTTTGTTGGCAGCAGCTCCATCCTGGGGATGGAGACGAGATGCCCAGAGACAGCCACCTGCACCCTCCCCTCTGCCCTCCTACAGCCACCTGTAGCATTTAAAAAATATTTTAGTTATTTATTCGACAGAGAAAGGCAGCGGGGGGAGAGAGAATGGGCGCACCAGGTCCTCCAGCCACTGCAGACGAACTTCAGACGCATGCGCCCCCTGGTGCATCTGGCTAATGTGGATCCTGGGGAATCAAACCTGGGTCCTTTGGCTTTGCAGGCAAATGTTTTAACCACTAAGCCATCCCCCCAGCCTCACCTGTAGTATTTTTGTCCAGGCCTCCCTTTCAGAAAAGCAAGGGTGGGTGGCAAGAGGGTGCTCCCTCCATTAACTATGAACCTTCCGCAGCACTGATGCCCCTCTAGCCTGCATTTTACTTGTCTGTCTGTTTGAGGATTTTTTTTTTTTTTTAAGTAGAGTCTCACTCTAGTCCAGGCTAACCTGGAACTCACTCTGTAATCCAGGCTGGCCTCAAACTCATAGTGATCCTCCTACCTCTGCTTCCTGAGTGCTAAGATTAAAGGCATGCACTACCATGCCTGGCTGAGCCATCATTTTATTTTACTTATTATTATTACTATTATTTTGGTTTTTCCTAGGTAGGGTCTTGCTGTAGCTCAGGCTGACCTGAAATTCACTATGGAGTCTCAGGATGGCTTTGAACTCACGGCAATCCTCCCACCTCTGCCTCCTGAGTGCTAGGAATAAAGGCACGTGCCATCATTCCCAGCCACTCATTTTATTTACTTATTTATTTTTAAAATATTTTATTTAGGACTGGAGAGATGGTTTAGCAGTTAAGGAGCTTGCCTGCAATGACTAAGGACCCAGGCTTGGATCCCCAAAATCTATGTAAGCCAGATGCACAAGGTGACGCATGTGCACAGGGCATATATCCACACAAAGCCACACTTGCGCACAAGACGGTGCCTGTGTCTGGAGCTCGGTTGCAGTAGCTAAGGCTCTGCTGCACCAGTTCTTTCTCTCATAAATAAAATTTAAAAAAATATTTAGTTATTTGAGAGAGAAAGAGATGAGGGGGCAGATGGAGAGAGAATGGGCATGTCAGGGTCTATAGCCACTGCAAACAAACTCTGGATGCATACACCATCTTGTGCATCTGCCTTTATGTGAGTACTGGGGAATTGAATCTGGGTCCTTTGGCTTTGTAGGCAAGTGCCTTAACTGCTAGGCCATCTCTCTAGCCCTCGTTTTATTTTTAAAAAATATATTTTTTATTTATTTGAGATAGCGACAGAAAGAGACAGATAGATACGTAGATAGATAATGAGAATAGGTGCACCAGGGCCTCTTGCCAGTGTGAACAAACTCTAGATGCATGTGCCACATCATGCATCTGGTGTCACGTGGGTACTGGGGCATTGGACCTGGGTCCTTTGGCTTTCCAAGCAAGCGCCTTAGCCATTAAGCCATCTCTCTAGCCATTAGCCTTCATTTTAAATAAGTCTGCCCTTTGTCCTCTGGCATCATTTCCATTATTAAGCTGCTCTCATCCTTGGCTGCCCCCTGTAGACAGTGTCCATGTGCTGGCCACAGTTGTCCAGCAAGCTACCGAGAGCTCTGGCCTCCTGCTCCTCCGGAAGGCCTGGCTCTGGCCATGTGCTCACTCTCCATCGCCTGGCAGCCTTGAGGACTATCAGGGTCTTTTTCTTCTTAAAAATTTTTTAAAATTGGGCTGGAGAGATGGCTTAGCGGTTAAGCGCTTGCCTGTGAAGCCTAAGGACCCCGGTTCGAGGCTCAGTTCCCCAGGTCCCACGTTAGCCAGATGCACAAGGGGGCACACACGTCTGAAGTTCTTTTGCAGAGGCTGGAAGCCCTGGCGTGCCCATTCTCTCTCTCTCCCTCTATCTGTCTTTCTCTCTGTGTCTGTCACTCTCAAGTAAATAAATAAATAAAAATTTAAAAAAAATTTTTTTTAATTTATTGGAGAGACAAAGAGAAAGAAGGAGAGAGGGAGAAAATGGGCATGACAGGGCCTCCAGCTACTGCAAATAAACTCCAGATGCATGCCATCTTGTGCATCTGGCTTATGTGGGAACTGGGGAATCGAACCCGGGTCTTTAGGCTTTGCAAGCAATTGCCTCAACTGCTTAGCCATCTCTCTTTTTCTATTACATTTGTTTCCACCAAACCCAAGAATGAATGAACCTCCTCACAAGGTTGTGTGTGGGCTCAGTGGACACTCCTGTTTTGTGGTGGTGGAGACCACAGCCTGTTCTATTTCTGTCGGCACCAGATGTTGTGCCCCTGTGGGGACTCTGTGCCTTTGCTTCTTTCACTTCAGAACACTGTCATCCTCTCTGATGCAAAGCGGCCCCTCTGTTGAGTGTTGAAGACCAAATGGTATCTGGACATCTGCTGACCAAGTTACATGGTCTTCATCCAGGAGTCCAGAGAGCAGGCCACTATCCTGAGGGAGAGTAGGAAGGACACAGGGGGTAGAATGTGGGAGGCCAGCCGTCCCTTCTGAAATGTGAGGATGACAAGAATCTGAATGTCCCCACCAAGCCAGCAGTAGGTGTTTCCTGCCATGCCGAGCGTCTGAGTGGCTCCAGGTTATGAGGCGATATGGTGAGACTCCCTCCCCGACAGGTTAGGGCACAGGTGCGGTACACCTGGTACCAAAGTCTAGACAAGGAAGGGACCGTGACTGACCTCTCAAGCTCTGGGCTCGAAGAAAGGGTGACTCAGTGACAGTTTGGGGTCTGGAGCTTCCAGTGTTCTGTAAGGGTCCTCCAGCCCTCGGTTCAGGGCATGTCCAGAGTGGGATGGAGAAGGAGAATACCAGTCACAGTCAGGACTGGACTGGTCTGATGGGCTCAGACTGGATAGAGTTGCAGCAAGAGGAAGAAGGAGTGGGGCATGTCTGCTCTCTGGGGGGTTTTAGAGTCAGGGTTACATCTCTGTAGGAAGCAGGATCCAAGGCCTTGCAGAAACAGGACGTTCACGGTTTGTCCAGCTGAAGCCTCGGGGATCTTGCCCTTTTCAGAGTTTTCAAGGCATAGGACATGTACCCCAGACCCTGAAGAACCCCACATGCTGGGCCCTGCTTCTCTGTGGTGCGTTCATGGCCACTGTAGCCAGAACTTCCTCCTGGGCCAGGGTGGTCCAATCTGCAACCCAGGGTGGGGGTCATCACAGGCCTTGTCCTCCCCGCTGAACTGCCCCGCAGAGGTAGATCAGCCCTTCCTGGAGACAACCTGCTCCTTTCCTCAGCTGTGGCACCTTCTGTACAACCACAGGCTGCGCCCTGGAGGTCGGGGCTATGAGGGTTGACACCACGCGTCCGCCCGGACTCCTCTGTCCCCTTGGCCATGGTTTATGACTGAGCCACACTCCATGGTGAGAGAGGTGAAGCTTTCAGGCAGGCTGGGCAGCAGCCCTGCCCACTCCCAAGTGGACAGAGGTTTCTTTTGGAGCCATCAGCTGTACATGGTGGCAAATGCCTGGCCTGGCACCTGCCCAGCCTCACAGAAGCATGCTGGGCATGAATGTGGAGAGTAAGAAGGACCCTTCCTATCACAGGATCCTCACAGTCCACTCCCCAGAGACCCACACTTATCCCACGCCCTGGGAAAGGGACTCAAAGATTCAAACAGGTCAAGCGGAAGCACCCCGTAGTACCAAAGGGTGCTCCAAGTAGGGGCTGGGGTTCCCACACCCTCTATTTCTGAAGCTCCCACAGACTGCAGACCGTTGCACGCCCTCCCATCACCCTGGGGTGTGTGCTCCTGTAGCCAGCACCCAGCCCCGGCAGAGCAGCAAGTCTCCAGCAGCAATGCCTGGACTTCCCCTCCACTGTCCACCCAGGGCCAAACTTAATGCACCATCTGCCAACCTAAGGAAGTTCACACAGGCCAGACCCAGGCTTTGCCTAAAACTGGGGCTGGAAAGTCCAATCAAGCTGCAGGCCCACCTCTCTCTGCCGCCGGGCCCAGAGCAGCCCTGCTCCCTGGCTGTCCACCCGCCACCCTCAGACAGTCTTCTCAGAGGAGGGACTACTGGCCAGCCCTCCTGGCCCATCACGCAGCTCAGACCCCAGAGTCTTCCCTCCCCTATCTCCAGACAGCCGGGGAGCCAGGAGCCTCCAGACTCTTCCACGGGGCCTCAGTGCCTAGCTTTAGAACCCACCTTTGGTCTGACCTGGCAAATCCCACCAGCCCTTCCACAGAGGCACCAATACGCTTGTTGCAATACAATTTTATTTAGTGTGGAATTCATGAGAGCAGCGGCTAACAGGGGTCATGATGACAAGTCCTAACCCTGATTGGGTTAAAACAAACAACAACAACAACAAAAAAAGCAGAACAAATCACACACCGTAGACAGCAGTCATCTCCCAGTAATAGAAATTTCATGAAAACTTTTCCCTAAAAAACTGTACTCCTAATGCCCAGAGTGCTGGAGAAGAGAAGGTCATGAGAGTTGATTGCTCATGCGAGTTGAAATGCGCCTTCCTGCCTGGAAACTGAACACGGTGTATTTAAAGGCCAGGTGGCGGCAGGTGTCTGCAGGGGCCCCAGAGTCCTCAGCCCAGAGATCGTCACAGCTGAGGGCTGAGACCATCTGTGGAAGAGATTTGCACACCCACCCAAGCACGCATGGGCCAGGCTCATTTTTCTTCAGGGCAGGAGTGGGCAGCATGGAGTGAACTTTGCAAAGGAGGCACAGAGAGGTTGGCCGTCCGCGGAGGACGCGCAGCGAGGTGGGTGTGCGGAGGGGGGAGGAATGGGTTTGCTGAGTCCAAGCCGGCTGAGCACACAACGGCCCCTTGCGGCCGCTGCTGCAGAAGGCTAAGGCCAGCGGCTCGTCCCTGAGTGGCAGGTGAGGTCCCAGGGCCATGGCGGATCCTCCTCATTGCAGTCAGGCAAGCCCTTGCTCCCCCTTTACAGATGGGAAATCGAGGCTTCGAGGGCTTATCACCCAGGGGACGCTCTGGGCAACACTGGCTTAGGTCTGGATGGTTCCCTCTACCCAGGATGACCCAGCTCGACAGCGCAGCCTGGTTGGAAACACAAGAACAGCAGACTCCCTCGGGTTTTCATGGCTCTCCAGGGACTCCAGGGCAGGGCAGGCCCAGCCTCAGCCCAGCTCCTCCGTGCCCTTCCTGTGGCTCCACCGGGTGGCAGGGCCTGGCCTGACTCTGACCCAGCCCATGCCATGTCCGTGTGCGTTTTCCCAGGGGATTCTGTTCACGCTCCTTCCCTCGAGGCAGGGCTGTCCTCCTGGGTGTCCCCTGCCCTCTGCCAGGCCATTGTAGGGTGCCGACATGCAGGCAGCCACATATGGGTTCCTGTCGCTGTGGGGGCTGGCCCCCACCTGAGTTAATGTTTCCAAACAATCAGACCAGGGGCTGGGGATGTAGCTCAGTGGTAGAGCACTTGCCTAGTGTGGGCAAAGGCCCTTGGTTCCATCCCTAGCACTGCGAACGGATAAAAAAAAAACTGATCCCCCCAACCCAGACTGTAGTCCTCATCCCACTTCCCTGTTGCCACCACCCCTTGTGCCCAGGGCCACCTATCAAAGGCCCCAATCCCAGGGGACCCTCATTTAGACACCATGTCCCCCTGCGGTCCAGCAGGCCTCACACAGGCTGTCAGGGAAGGGTCAAAGGACAAGGTCAACATTCTCTGCTCCTGGATTTAAACCTCCCTCTTCCCTGACCCTGGCAGGTCAGGGGCCATGCACTGCTGTCTGCAGACAGCCCAGCCCAAGGATGCCCCCACTGGACTTCAGCCTCCTTGGCAGAAGTAGCCAGGCCTCCTGATGGGAGAGGCGTCCCCTCTGTGCCCAGTGAAGACACCTTCTGTCCTGGTTGGAGGAGCTGCCACCCCTACTCCAACCCTAGCATCATGTCTCGCTAGCCCCTGCCGACCCTCCGCATCGTTCCTCCCTAGCTGGTGAGCCAGAGGCAGTGGGCATCGCATCTCACCTGCTGCCCATAAGTGCCAGCATGCATACAGCAAAGGCGCCGTCCCTCCCAGAGACCTGGGACATCAGTCAGTGATGTCAATGCAGACATTAGCGGCAGAGCTAACTTTTAAGTATGCGTGCACACGCACGCGCTGGCCAATAACATTAAGTGTCATTTTAAAAAATGGGTTAAATAAGCAGTGTGGCCGAGAACGGTGTGAGGGCTGATTACCCGTGATTTGCACGTCTTGGCGGTGGGAAGGCTCGAAGTCTAATACTGAATTATCACCCTAATGCCTTTTGCTGGCTGGGAAGAATCCTGGGGTAACAGCTGCCGCAGGGTTTTTTGGCTGGTTTCCTCTAATTGCATCCAGATTAAGGTTGCTATGCAGGGGCGGGCCTCTCCACCTCTCCACAGCGCTGCACACCCAGATCTAGCTTCAGAGTCTCCAGCTGGCGTGACGCTGCAGGTGACATAAGGGCCCTGACAGTCCATGGGCAGGGTGGGGACACCTGGCGCGAGGTGGCAGCTGGTCAGTCAGGTCGGGACTTGAAGAGCAGTGAGGGAGACTGCGGGACATGGTGACCCAGAGTGAGGAAGGCCTTCCCCTGGTGAGCCTCCCCAGACCTGCTCCTTCTGCTCCCCCCCCGCCCCCCATAGAGCAGTGCAGGGCTCAGGAGTTGGGCTGCAGCAGATAGGGGTGTGATCTTGACGGGAGTGAGGGCAGAGCTGGCCCTTCCTCCCTGGGAGGGTACGAGCCAGACCAAGACGTCTTGGGAAAATGATCCAAACCCCCTGGCTTCTGCCACATGACTATGCAGACAGGACCTGAGTAGGAGGAAGTCACTTTCCCACCACTGGAAGCTGAGTCCAGCCACTTGACCTGCCTTGCCCACAGGGTAGCTGGGAGGCGTCATGCCCATCAAAGCTCAGAAAGGCACCTGCCCCCTTTCGCCTCCGCACCTCTTACCAGGAGGACCTGAGAACCACAGATCAACAATACACCTCACCCTTGTGCCCTCAGTACTCCCCTGGGACTTCGGGGTCAGTCAGCGCTGAAGTGAGCAAGCCCATCCAAGACCAGAACAGCCAATCCTGGGCTGCTGACCCACGGGCCCACATGCTAGCTGGGATGTGCCTGGTTCTAGACCACTGGGATTCGCCCCTGCGTAGCGTTACTATGGCAATGGTCAATTGGCATGCCTGTGTGTGGCTCTGGCTGGCAGAGGGGAGTCAGGGCAAAAGACGGGCCTGCTTAGTTCCAGCCACTTACCCAGGGAACGAGCCCGCACAGAAAGCAAGGTGGATGACAAGCCTCCCCCTAGGGTCCTATTGCTGAACCACATTGGCCTGTACCCTGATATTTGGATGCCAACAGGCCACCAGGAAGGACCCATGAAACGGGCTCTTGAATAGAGGGTCCAATATCCTCGTGAGTTCCTGCAGAGAGAGGGCCTTATAGGGAAAGGGAAGCTGAGAAGGGAGATGGCTGGTGAGAGACCCTCCCCCCCCCTTTTCTGCTGATGAACACTTTTTAAGCCTGGCACTGTCCTGCAGTGCCACACTTCAATGAAAATAGCCCTCAATCTGCCCTTGGCAGGAAATCAAGGCTCCTTGCTCCCACTGTCTTTCCACGCACTGGCTGGGAGCTCTCATGAGACAGGTTATGAGACAAGCCCTTGTCTGTCTGTCCATCCTCAGTCCTGAAGAGGCAGCTGGTCTTCAGCCTTTGGGGATACAGTGCTAGAAGATCTGGTCCCTCTGAAGAGGCAGAGAGCCCGAGAGCTGCCCGGTCCCCCAAGTCACTGATGAACACAAAGCCAATGGACCCAGCAGGAGCCTGGGCCTCGCAGAGAGGCGGGAGCCCCTGCCTGGCACTTCCAGGTGCTTTCTGCCTTGTCTGGGCAGTTAATACACTGCCCCAGGACCAAGCAGATTCTCCTCTGAGAACCTTATAGTTGCACATGCAGGGCCCAGTAAGCTATTGTACTTGATGAGGTGACTGCAGACACCCACGGGCACCTGACACTTGTCCGCCAGCCAGCAGCTCTGGCTCAGGGTGGGCACGTTCTTCCCACAGCAGGGCAAAGGTGTTGACACAGAGAGTGCGGGAAGCCACCTCTGCACGCCTGCTCTGGAGTCAGTCAGCTGAGCTTGTTTTTTCTCCAGATGTCTTCACACCAGTTCTACAGCTGTGCTTTGGAAGCTGAGGACGTGTGCTTGGCTCAGAAAGCATGCCGTCTGCTGAGGAAGTGTGTTGTTTCGGGGGGCGTCTCTGGGCCCAGACAGGACGTTCGGCCCTGCATCCTTCCAGACCCCCATGCTGGTGGCTGTACGAGGACTTTTTGAGTCCCTACCTTGCCTACTGCCTGGCTGAACCGTGCAGAAATCCTCAAGCCCGCCCGTTGGCTTGAGGGCCACAGCCTGCACCCAGGCATCTTGTGTTAGCTTTTCAGGAGTGGCTGCCACCTTCTGTCACTTCTGCACTCTGATTTTCACAGTCATGACAAAGCTCTCTTCACATTCGCCAGAGGCATTTGCTTGCTTCTTCCTTCCAACCCCTTCCACACCCTTCCCACATGTCCAGGACCTCCCGTCGGTCCCCGCGCCCCTCCATCAGGGCAGAGACTCTCCTATCTACGAAAGCCAAAGCCCTCCCGTGGCGTCTTGGGGCCCTTCTTGCCTTCTCTTGAGGGCTTGGGTGAAGGCGCCTCCAATGTGCCCCCATAGGGACAGCTCTCTGAGTCTGGATGGTGGCCAGCACACTCCACAGCGGGCATGTACCCACTGTCCCACATGCCCGTCCCACACAGCTTGCACAGGTCGTGAAGACTACAGGGGATCCGCGGCAGAAGACGGAACTGGTACAGCAGACTCCTGGCCTGCGGGGAGGACAGGACAAGGACGCAGTCAGACTGTCTGGAAGCCCATGGGGAGGACACGGTAAGGGGGCAGCCAGACCACCTGGGTGCCCATGGGAGGACAGGGTAAGGGGGCAGCCAGACCACCTGGGTGCCCATAGGAGGACAGGGTAAGGGGGCAGCTAGACCACCTGGGTGCCCATGGGAGGACAGGGTAAGGGGACAGCCGGACCACCTGGGTGCCCATGGGAGGACACGGTAAGGGGGCAGCCAGGCTCTAGGCAAATAGGCTAAGGGCCATGCACATGGTGGAAGGGCCATGTTGCAAAAGCTCTGCCCATAGACTTAGTCCAGCGGCCTTGGGTCTCTGCAGTCTGCTGAGAAGGATTCAAGAAGCCCGTGAGTGACTTAAGGTGCAAAGCTTCCCAATGGGCCCACCTGAGGGTGAGCAGAGCCGGGTGGCACTGCCTGCCCAGCCAGCTGAGCCCAGCCCATCCCTGTGTAGGGCCTCTTTGGCCCAGACTCATCCCCTTTGGGCCACCAGGAGACACCAGCCCTTTGCCCCTGCTCCCACGGAGCCATCTTTAGCCCCTTCAGGGTCTGTCTGGAAGCCCTGTGCAGTATGGAGCTATTGGCCCAGGAACCTCTAACTACCTGCACCATGGGCCACCAGAGAGCTGGAATTAGGGTCTGGAAAAGGGAGGCGGCTGAAATTCAAGGGGGTCATGTGCAGGGGTGGAACTCTACAGCATGGGCAGGGCCTATGAACAGAGTGGGGTCTCGAGGCCAAGCCAGGGGCAGCACCTACCTTCCTGAGCACCAGCTCCCCATTCATGTGCATGGCCAGCTTTCCAAAGTGCAGGAGCATCTGGTCTGTGGCCAGCTGCTGCTCGATGACATCATCCCCATAGATGGCCACAATGGCCACACAGATGAACAGGTGGAAGTAGTCTGTCTGTGGGGAGACAGGACACTCAGAGGAACCCTGCCAGCTCCAAACCGGATGCCGAGGTCTGTGTCTACAGAGGGCTAGGCCAGAGCTTCACCCCGCAGGTTGTAGAATATGCCGGCAAGGAAAAACTTCCGATGGCCGAGCTTTGGTGGCCTGTCCTATTTCAGTGGAGCCTCTTGAACCCACACCCCGGTGCTATGGCCCGGCCCTGAACACATGGGAAATGGATCATAACCAGGTGGCTCTCTGGAGCACCCAGGGAGGGCAACCACCTCTCGGTGCTCCTCACCCACTTCTCGGTCACCCATAGAGGCTCTCCTGTCCTTTAACACCACCTGGCCGTGCGGCCTGGGCAGCCCACATGCCCCTCTGTCTGGATGCCTGAAGGCAGGTGCTGGGTCCCAGGCACACAGTGGCTCCTGTAGGAAGACTAAGGATGGCTGCACCAGAAAGCTGCTGCTTGGTCTCCTGACAGTGATCCTCCAGCCAGTCCAGCAGAGGGCTGGATGAAGGCACAGGCTATAGTACTGAGCAGCCCAGCGTTAGCCTGTCCTGGAGGTACCACCTCCCCTCAGCTGCCAATCCTCTTCCTGCAACTCATCACAAGTGCTCCTGTTTGGCTCAGGAAGATCCTTCTTTTCCTAGAGACTTGCTGGTGTGAGTGCTATGGGAAGTTGGGAGGGAAGGAGAGACACAAGCTACAGGGGCTGGACCAGGGCTCAGGGCACACCCCAGCTCCCAGGACAGGGCACAGGGCCGCCAGCTCTACGGCACACAGAGAGACAATGAAGCCTTACCCTCAGTGGTCACCAGACGATGACGCTAAAGACCTCACTTGTCAGGAGCCCTCCCTCCACCTTAAAGCTCATCTCTGATTCATTGTTCCTGCCTCATCCTCAGCTGAGCAGGGAAAGGCCCCAGATGGGCCCACCGAGTTGGAAGTCTGAAAGCAATGCCAGCTTGCTTTGTGGGCTTTAAGCAAGGTATCAGCTGATGAGCTGAGAGAGTGGGGAGCCACGAGTTGGCTGTCATCTCCTCTGGATTCTGTGGAGCCTGGGACATAGACAGACTGGGCAGTGGTGAAGATCATCATGTGACATAATGTAATGAGGCCATCGGATATACTGTTGGGGAAAAAGCAAGGCGCGGCGTGCCCGTGCGGTGCGTGTACTCGTGTGAGCAGCGCTCCGGACCATCCACGCCGCGCTTCCCTTTCCAGTGCCGGTCCTCCCTCCTGAATGATCGGGTTGAGTGTGTTCAGCCGGGCCGGAAAGGAGAGAGCTGGGGTACCTGCTCTGCCATGCCTCCCACCCCTGGTCGGACATAAGTCCTTCCACCCTCATTCCACCACTCAGGGCGGAAATGTCCGGTGAGCTCAAGTTTCTAGGGAGTGGAAGGGCGGGGGCCACTGAGACAGAAGGGTCAGCAACAGTGCGGAGGGTCTCACCCTCCTGAGTGTAGGGCACTACTCTTCTAAAGGCCGACAGGCTCAGAGTGACTTTTCTCTCTTCTCACACACAGCTCGCACACACAAAGTCAGGGCGATGCTCACGGGGGAGTTGGCAGAGGACAGGCTGAGCATGGTGGATGGCAGGCAGACATCCCCATGCCACTCACGTGGGTTCTCCCTGGGCCATCTCCCTAAGCTACAGGAGGGAAAAGGTCTGCCCTGGGTCTTGTGGTGGCACAGAAACTCCAAGGGGCAGGCTGGGGGTGGGGGGGTGCGGGCCCCAGCTTGTGCGTCGCAGCGTCTTGGGCTGCTGTGTGGCGGCCATGGCCGGCTGCCGGTGTCTCTGCCCCTGGTTGGGTGTGACAGGAGGGAGCTCAGCCCCGGGACACGGGAGTCAGCAGCACAGGCAGTGGGAAATGCACATCGACTGCAGTCCCGTGGGAGGAGGTGAGGGCTTAAGCTGGCCATGGGGGCTGGCAAACTGGTGGCAGGTGGGCGGGAGGGTGTGTGGAGAAGAGCCATCTCCAGGGGAGGCTTAGGAGGACGCGGGCACTTACTGTCGCCAGAGGCCAGATGCAGGATGGTGACCGTCCTCACCTGGTAGTGGGCCCAGCAGGCCTCCCAGATCCGCAGGGCCTCGGCCTCGGGGAACTCCCGCTTGAAGCAGAGCAGAAGCCAGCGGTGGCAGAAGAGCATCTGTAGACCGTCCTCGCCCAGCGAGACCAGGTGCTGGTGGAAGCGTTGCTGCGTCAGCCGGAGCAGCTCCCGCAGGTACAGCTGGGAGCATAGGTGGGTGGTCAGCAGGGCCGTGGCAGGAGGGCCAAGACCCGGGACATCCCCAACCCCATTAAAGCACACGCAGCAAGTCTTCCCGCCTACCACACATCTGCCGCCAGCTCTGTCTGGCTGCTGCTGCAGTCTTACACCTGTCTGCCAGTTCATCCTAGACTCGGGATTATTCTACACAGAGGCTGTGGCTTGGCCCTTGGCAAGGCATAGCCTGATACCCTGGGCATGTCTAAGGAGGTTGACTCACAGGAAAGTCACTCAGGCCACAGCCAGCCCCCGGAGGCTGTTTTCAGTGCCCGTCCCTCCAGGCAGGGGGAGTGGGTCACCCATGGGCCCCCAGCTCAAGCCCCTCCCGACCTCGCCATGACCCATCTTCTCCTACAGCTGATTCAGAGCTGGGAAGGGACGTTGGATTCCTGTGCCCAAGGGTTGTGTGGGACTCCATGATGGCTATTTCTGGCAGCCCAGGGTCGGTTGATTTCACTGACGCTAGAAATCAATCCCCAGCAGCTAATGAGTCACGGGCCATGTGCAGCCGGAGCGGCAGGGCGAATGGCGTCAGACCTTGTAATTGCCTCCCCAGGTGCCGTGGAAACCTGGCATCACTGGGACAGGGAACAAGGAGGGGCTGGAGTGGATGGCTGAGGTCAGCCTGCTGCCAAGCAAGGTCAGAGGCTCCAGATCACTGTGTGTGTGGTGGGGGGGGGGGCGTCTTGTAGCCTAAACACAGCTCCTGTGTAAGCAGTCCATTGTTCTCGCAGGAGACAGCAGCTAGGGTCGCATGGCCCGGCAGAAACGAATCTAGGGTCCTTCCTGACTGGCCAGGGTCTCCACTCTGTGGCCCATGGCAGATCAAGGCCACAGTGAAGCTGACAGTTTCTTCTTCCCCGGAACTGCCCGGTCTGCATCCCCGCCAGGGCGCCTCTGACCTCCCCCAACCAGCTGCCTCACCCTCGCGTTCTGTTTGCTGAGGTTGGTATTCCCAGCCCCAGTGGTTCGTCGAACAGGGCAGGCTCCTTGGCCTACCTCAGCTCTGCCACTGATGCACGAGACACGCCTGGTCCAACAAGGCAGGCCATTCCCGAAGCCCTCTGCCCAGCTGAGCCTCGGAGATGCCCTGGGCCAGACCTGAGTGCAGTGGCGACAGCCTTGGGCTGCTCACAGCTTCCAGGCCAGGCTGTGTGCAAGACTCGGGGCCACATCCAGGGGTTGGGCTCACGCAGGTGCCATGTACAGAAAGCAACAAACAGGTCCCCCCTCCTGGGTCCCCCCTCCCCAGCCCTTCAGTGCTGTCTGCTCTGTGTAGGGTGGGTCCTTCGGGAGGGTGCCAGCTAGGTCCCACAGGATGTCAGCTGTCTCTTGAGGCAGGGGCAGAGAACTGCCTGTTGACCCTTTGGGTAGCACCTGGAGTCCTTCTATTCTCATGGCACACGACCACCCTGGCTGCGTTGGACCCTGTAGTCTAGAAACACTTGAGCCAGGCAGAGAGGACTTCCTCTGCCCTTGCTCTGCCAGAGAAACTGAACTGCGTTGATCTGCATCGCAAGGGAGAAGGCCAGCCAGGGCGGGTCCTGCCCATCCCAGACTCGTGGAGCTGCAAGGGGCCCAGGCTGAAGGCCATCCGCAGCCTTGGAAGCACCTTCCACAGGCTGCTAGTCAGCTCTTCCAGGGAGGCCATGTCCTGCAGCGGCTGAATTCTGGTTTTCTTCTGCCTGGGGACTCCTGACAGCTCCATTTCCCCACTGAGACCCCTGGCAGTGAGAGGAGTTGGTATGTACTCTCTCCACAGCCTCTAGCACACATGCACACACACACCCCCACACCCCCCCACACACACACCCCACGCCTCACCAGCTGTCTCTCCATGTCCTCATCCCGAGGAGAGCTGACAAAGATGGTGTTCTGCATCAATCCCACAAAGCACCAGAAGGTGTCTGATTCATCCAGAACCTCAGCCAGGATGGGCGCCACGAGGTCCGACATACCCTGGGAGTAGCCAATGGCCGGGTTGTAGACAGCGTAGTTCAGCAAAATCCTCCTGGGCAGGTGCGAGGGGCAGGGGGAGGTGAGCAGAGGCAGGTATGACCCATCCCACCCCGGCTGTCCCCACGACTGGTGACCCTGACTGCCAGGTCTTGGGGTCAGGGCACAGCTCCCAATGCAGGTGCCACAGCTGTGGGACAATCATGAGAAGCGGAGTTTCAGAGGGAGAGCGGCGTCTGGCTGTGCACTGAAAGAACATCCCGTGTCCTATAAACAGTGCTCACCAGGCTCCAAGCCCGGAGCTGGGATTGCGCAGCAATGAAGGCCTGACTTTCTTAATGGTCGACTGCCTGTGATAAAGGGTGGGCTGGCAGGAACATCTTTATGGGCTGTTAATTTTGTGCAATTATTTGGAGACTGTGACAAAATGTCAAAGATGGCAGCCTGTAGCTCTATGTGGCCTTATTACGGGAGAGGCGGAGGGGGGGGGCAGGGCGCCCAGGGTGGATGGAAGCCAGGCAGGGACGGAGGACTTTGCTGACACCCTCGGTGGGACTGAGGTCACATGACCTGAGGTTTCTGTGAAGTTCCTGCTCTGGGCCCTCAAGGAATGCTGCGGGGCAAGAGGCACGACCCGTGGGGTACCTCATGCTTTCCACATTTGGGTTGTCCTTCCCTCGGAAGAACTGGTTGCTCCGATCTGTCCGAACCACGTCTTTGTCCACGGTGGACTGCACAGTGCGCCAGAAGGCTCGGTGCTCCTCGGGGGTCATAGAGAGCCTGGTAGGGGCAGATGGTGCAGCCCGGGGTCAGAGGTCAACAGTGGCGGTGGCGGAGCACGCAGTGCGGGGTGAGGGGCTGTAGCGCACACGCTCCAGGAAGGAGGACTGAGCTGCTAGGCCTGGCCAGCCCCTCAGCTCCCACGGGCAAGGCTGAGGTCACCAAGGCCTTCCCCACAGTAACCCAGCCGGGCAGGTCCAGTTTTTCTCAGAAAAACTGAGTGCAGCCCTCTGTGTAGTGAAGTCCAGGTTGAGGGGTACAGCCCCAGAGGTCCTTTCTGTACCCCCAGATCGGGCTCCAAGCCCAGCCTGCAGCTAGGGAATGTCAGCACCCAGTTAAATCTGCTGAAAACGAGGGCTGGAGAGATGGCTTAGTGGTTAAGGCATTTGCCTGCAAAGCCAAAGGATCCTGGTTCGATTCTTCAAGACCCACGTGAGCCAGATGCACGAGGGGGTGCAAGCATCTGGAGTTCACTTGCAGTGGCTGAAGGCACGCCCGTTTTCTCTCTCTCTTTCTCTCTCTCAAATAAATACATAAATAAAATATATTTAAAAATCTACTGAAATAGGGGCTGGAGAGATGGCTTAGCAGTTGAGGCATTTGCCTGTGAAGCCTAAGGACCCAAGTTTGAGGCTCGATTGCCCAGGACCCACATAAGCCAGATGCACAAGGGGGGGGGCGCATGTATCTGGAGTTTGTTTGCAGTGGCTGGAGGCCCTAGTGCGCCCATCCTCTCCCTCCCTCTCTCTGCCTCTTTCTCTATCAAATAAATAAATAAAGTATATTTTTTAAAACTCTACTGAAAATGAATTCTAAAACCCATGCCATGTGGTTGGCTGAGAGGTCCAGCCTGAGACCCCCCACCAAGGCTACATGGGGTCGTGATTGCCCTTCTCCTGCCAGTGGCTCCGGCTCCTGGAAGACCCACTCTCCGAAGAGCCAGGGCCCAATCGGGAGCCATTCTCTCGGCTGGTGAGTGGGGCGCCCTGCGCGGGCACCTCTTCTGCTGGATGTCCTCATACTCTTTCCGCTTCTGCACCCTCAGCGCCTCACGCTCCTCTGACGTGGACTCGTGGCTGTAGTAACACAGCAGAAAGGGCCAGACCTCTCCCCGGATGGACACATCAATGCCTCCGAAGAAAATGGCCTGCAGGAAGCAGAACAAGTCGGGCAGGGGAGGAGAGATAGAAAACAGCGCAGCTCAAAGAACCCCAAGTCCCCAGAGATGGGTGTTGTGGGGCCCTTGGCAATTTGCACATGTTTACAAGGGGAAAGCGCTGGCCCGGCATTCCCATACCGGACACAAACCGGCTCATTTCAATGTCAAAGCCCCCCCGGGGTGGTGCTCCGATTAAACGTGTGGTTCTCACGTCATGGCTTAATCCCTGGTTTTTGGAAATGTGGGCATTTCAATACCGCAGACTCCAGGCAGGCCCACACGGGATTCCCCCAAACCCGCCCGGGATTGTCTTTTCAGCACAGCCCTTGATGGCTTCATCCGTAAAAGGGACAGAACCCAACAGTGGGGACGGGGTCACCACCCTCAGTTCTGCAGCCCGGCCATACCTGGCGCAGCCTGTATTCCTCCTCCACCTGGCCCAGCTCGTTCAGGTGGTTGAGCCAGGCGGACACATCCAGCCTCCGGTACAGGCTCTCCTCCGGGTGGGTCTCGGAGGAAGGCAGCTTGGGCCTTCGGATGGAGAACTGCATGCGCGTTCTCTCATCCGTAACCTGCTGGAAAGCCGGGTAAATATCAGGCTTTGAAGGCTGCGTGTGGTGTGTTCCCAGGACGTCAAAGCCCCCGCTCTCTTCGGAGGAGGGCAAGCCCCGGCCCCCGCACACAAACCCCTAAATGGCAAATGTAATTAGACCCAATTAAAATGAAAATACCTTCATCCTAAAATCACTTTCCCTCCGCAGCACCCGCTTATTCCTTCCACCAACCAGCACCCCCACCACCACCACCACCACACACAAGAAAACAGAATTAATGCCCCACACAGCCCAACTTCACTCTGCCAGGAGGGCCTGCAATAAATTACATGTGATTGGCCACATACAAAGGACCGCTGTTCTGCGAGCCGGGAGCCGGCCTGTCAGATTGTCTCCGCAAACAGTCACGAGTCCGGGGCAAAACTGCAGCTGACACTTAATTCAAAAATCAAAGGTTGCTCGAAGCTGGGGGGAGAGCTCCCCATGCTACAGTAATAAGGGGAGCCAGCAGGAGGCTCTGCGGGAGGGGTGGGGTTTTAGAGCTGCCCGGTTCTAATAAGCACATACTGTACCTTAAACAGGTGATTAAAGAGCTCTTATTACATTTGTATGCAGATTGGGCAAAATATGGCAGGAAGCCTTGTCAAAACATGAGTTTTCAAGTGCACAGTTCAGACTTCCAGGAAGTCCTGGGAGTACATTTCAAACCCAAAGTGCTACACTGTCAGCCACGGGGACTACAGAGGGCAGACAGCTACATGGATGGCACTGTCACACTTCAAGAGCCCAGGAGTCCCCATACCCAGGGCTGGAAGGAAGGAGCTCAGGGCGGCTCCTGGGCCCTTATGGTCGGCAGCTGAGGTCCTGGGGGCAAGGACTCTCCACCCTCCACCCCCAGGGGCAGGGGGCTGGTTGGGCCACCCATACACCCGCGCACTTGGCAGGGCTACCTGGTCCCTGAGGTGCGTCTCGGTGCAGAATTTCCACTGCTGGAAAATCTCGGAGAGCTTGTCCAGGCCGCCGTGGTGGAAGTGGAAAACCTTGTACTGGCTCTCTCGGCTGGCCACCACCAGCTGGCCACTGGTGCAGGCCTCATCGCTGTAGGGCCACGATGACTAGGTTAACATATTTCAGAGCTTCCTGACAGCCATCTCTGTCAGGCAACAGAGTCTCTGGAGTCTGGCTATGGGCATGAAGTGTGGAGTCATGACCCTCCCCAACAAAACCCAGTACCCCCTTTGCCGAGGAAACTATCTAGCTCCCTCCTGGGGAGCCCCAGCACTCCTCTCCTGAGCTGCTCAGGAGACCTGGGGGAGCACACTACTTGGGCTAACTGGAAGTGGATGGAACTCAGGGTGTGGGGAGTGACATTTGAGCTTCCCCATGGGGTTGGATCCTGGAGGGAGACCCACAAGGGCTTCCCAGCGTGGCTGACTACCTCTGTCAGGGACCCCACCCCAACCTCGCATGGCTCCCTTAAGTAGAAAAGGCTGGGATATGGGTTTGGGGATCCCTCTGGGGTCACATCCAACCGCTCCTGGTCTGAGATGGGAAACCACAAGCAGAGGGCCAGGGGCCTCAGTCCCTTATGAAGGAAAAGCCACCTCCATGCAGAGGACTAGAATGATGCCAGCCATACGAGGGACTTGCAGAGCATCTTAGAGAAGAGCAGTCTTCAGGGCCACTGTGGGCAGTGCCCACCCTGGTTGGCTTTCTTCCTTGAAGTCCTGAGCCACAGCTGGATGTCCTTGCCCTGAGGGCAGAGAGGGCCTGGGGCGGTGGACTGTCGGGTAGCAACAGAGGGCTGCCACCTCTAGGGAAGGCCTAGGGAGCGAGGCAGGGGTCTGGAAGAGCTAGCACTGGCTAGAGCAGCTTGGGACACACGCACGCATGCCTGCCCATCGTGACCGTAAGTGCTCACACGCACACACACACATGTGCATAGGCCAATATCCAGGAAGTGTGAACAGGTTCTCACCTGAAGAAGAGGCGCAGGGAGCGCATGTGGCCCAGGTCCACCCTGAACACGCCACAGATCTGCTCCAAGGCGCAGCCCCGCTGTGGCTCATCCCAGCGTGGCGTCTGCAGGAGGCCATTGCTGTCCGGGAACCGCAGATTGGCATCGGAGCTGGAGGGGGAGCTGGCAGAGGAGGTGGTGTAAGGGCCACATGCTTCTCTGTTGTGCCAGCCCACAGGAAGAACAGAGGTGGGGGTGATACACACTCTGAGCTTAAACCCACATAGACATGACTTAACACTCTACAGGAGGTCACACCGCAGCCACCTGTGAGAACGCAGGCTGAAGGGTGAAGGAACCCCGTCACCCCCCTCACACCCAGCGATACTCCAGTGTGCATAGGAAAGTATCTCACGACCACACTGCTACTTCATCGTTCGGCACTAAGGTGCCGGGATGATAGACAAGGGCTCAAATCCTTGATGGGTGACCTTGGGCAAGTTACCAAGCCTCTCTGAGCCTCTGTTTTCTATGTAAAAAGTGAGAATAAGTGAATAAATGAATAAATAAAATAAATGACAAAATAGAAAAAAAATTTAAAAAAGTGAAAGTAGGGGGCTGGGAAGATGGCTTAGCCATTAACAGTGCTTGTTTACAAAGCCTGCCTATCCAGGCTCAATTCCCAAGCCACCCACACACCTGTACGTGCAAATAAATAAACACTGGAACATTTTCAAAAGTGAAAATAGTATCAAAGGTGTGAAAAATACGTAGCTGTACAGTGCCTGGGCCTGGGATCGACAGTTGTCATGTCACTTCTAGACTAGTGTTCCATGTGTCTGAAAAAACAATGGCTTGGTGTATGCTTCCGTAAAGGAATGCTTGGGATATAATACTATGAACCATATATAGCATTTATTAAAACACGGACATGGGGGGCTGGAGGGATGGCTTAGCGGTTAAGGCGTTTGCCTGCAAAGCCAAAGAATCCCGGTTTGATTCCCCAGGGCCCACGTAAGCCAGAGTTCGCTTGCAGTGGCTGGAAGCCCTGGTGCGCCCATTCTCTCTCTCTCTCTCCTTCCTTCCCTCTCTCAAATAAATAAATAAACAAATAAAATTAAAAAACAAAAGCCATGGACATGGGCCTGGCCCTGGGCTAACCGTTTCTCATGTGCGATTAAATGCGCTACTAATGACCCTACTGCACAGATGACACTGGGGCCCAGAGAAATTAAGTAATTTGCCCAAGGTGGCCCAGCTAGTAGTAGGTGGCAGTAGTGAGACTGGAACCCAAGCCCTGTGCTCAAGTCCTCTGGCGTCTCAGCAAGCCTCTGAGTTTGCAGTGTAGCAACACCGCCCTGTCATTCTGCTTCACAAAAAAATAAAAAGAAAAAAAGAACATGAGTTGCTTACGTTTTCTTTTGCAAAATATTTTATTATAGGGATTGCGCCATCACAGAGTAAACCCAACAGTACACCTGGCAACGCTGGCTGAAGTGGACTCTGGGGCAGTGGCAAGGTGGCCCTGCGCTGGCCTGGCTGTGCTTTTCCCCGCCCCCTCCAGCTGGAGTGGAAGTTCAACATCTAACGCCCTGTGAACAGATCTTAAGGAAGCCTAAGCCCAGCCTCTCCTGCCTCAGTCCTCAAGAAGAAAGCACCCCCCCTCTTTTTTTAGAACCGTCCCCCGCTTCTGGAACATCAGGCTGGTGTGTGGTGCGACTTGCCTTCCCCACCTGTGTTAGGGTGTCAGTTTGACCATGTCTCACAGGCCCAGGATGTACCCAAGTCTTCCCAAGGTGACCTGGTCCTCAGTGCAGTGCCATCCCCCTCATAGTCCAGGCCAGGGAAGGTCAGGGCCACCTACAATGCCCTCCAGGCAGCCTTTAGAATCCATGCCCTGAACGCAAGGGCCATGGTGCATTGCCACACCTCATCCATCCCACACTCTCCACATCTACCCTGGTCTGCACTACACCACAGCCCACATAAACCACCCAGCACCCCATGGGCAGGCCAAGAAGACAGGCACTCAATGAGGTAGGGCCCTGGGCAGAAGGCCTTGCCAGTCCTCTGGGAAGGTAAGCTGATTTCAAGCCAGAGCTGCAGAGAGGGGGCGCCCACATGCCTTCCCCCAGCAGGCAATCTCCAGGTGGAAGTCTGTAGCCCCTTGGGGTACATTATTAACAATAATTAATTGACCAATTCAATGCCAATGAACTGCTTGGACCTGTGGTGGGCACAGGTTCAAACAGTAGCAAGGCTAAAGCAGGCAATGATAACCTGATTGCATGGGCCCTTAGAAACACGTGTGTTTCTTCAGGCCTGGCCACCATGGGCCCAGGAGCTCCCACACCCCCGTTCTCAGCATCGACTTGGCACAACACGTGGCATTCAGGGCTGATGCCTGGGATGGAAATGGGAAATGTCTGGGAATTTAGAAGTTAAGAAAAAGAGGGCCAGAGATGGACGTGGTGGCTCACACCTTTAATACCAGCCCTTGGGGAACTGGCATAGAAGGCCTGCCATGAGCGGGTTGCAGGTCAGCCTAGGCTAGAGTGAGACCTGGTCTCAAAAGTGGGGGTTGGGGTGCTGGAGGGATGGCTCAGCGGTTAAGGCATTTTCCTGGAAAGCCAAAGGACCCAGGTTTAATTCTATAATACCCACATAAATCAGAGGCAAAAAGTGGCACATGAACTGGAGTTCGTTTGCAGCAGCTGGAGGCTCTGGCATGCCCATTCTCTCTTTCTTTCTCTCTCTCTCTCTCTCAAATAAATTTAAAGCCTAAGGACCTGGGTTCAATTCCCCAATACCCATGTAAAAACCACATGTGCAAAGTGGGCATGAACCTGGAGTTCGTTTATCTGTGGCTGGAGGGCCTGGTGCACCTGTTCTGTCTCTCTTCTATCTCTCTCTGCTTGCAGATAAACAACTATTTAAAATTTTTTTTAAAAAAAGAAAGAAAGAAAAAAGAGAAGAAAAATGAAAAGGGGCCAGGGGAGATGGCTCGCTCAGTAAAGTGCTTGCCTTACAAGCTTGAGTCCCACGTTTTGGTCTCCAGCACCCCTGTAACTGCTGGTGAGTGTGGCAGCTCACTTGCAATCTCAGTGCATGGGAGGGGAAGACAAGAGGTCCCAGGGCAAGCTGGCACTAGCCAGACTAGCCAAATCTGAGAGCCCTGAGCTCAAGGGAATAAAGGCAAGAGCAATCCAGGAAGGTAAATATTGTCAACTTTGGAACTCCATATGCATACACATGAACCCACAAATTCAAACATAAAAAGGGTTATAGAAACATTCAAAGAAATAAAACCCAGGAAAATTTATTTATATGCACGTGCATATGTCGTGTGTACATATGTATGTTCATACACATATGAGGACACCTGCATGTGTAGGCATGTGTGTGCATGTGTAGATTAAACGTTGACATGGAGTCCTTCCCTGTATCACTTTCCAAAACACCTGGCAAGTTACATGAGGGCTGGGGATGTGAACTCGGGCCCTCATGCTTGCATAGCAAACGCTTTACCCACTGAGCCATCTCCGCAGCCCACTTTTAAAAAGAATTTGGGGCTGGAGAGATAGATGGCTTAGCGCTTAAGTGCTTGCCTGTGAAGCCTAAGGACCCCGGTTCGAGGCTCGGTTCCCCAGGTCCCACGTTAGCCAGATGCACAAGGGGGCGCACACGTCTGGAGTTCGTTTGCAGAGGCTGGAAGCCCTGGCGCGCCCATTCTCTCTCTCTCCCTCCATCTGTCTTTCTCTCTGTGTCTGTTGCTCTCAAATAAATAAATAAAAAATTAAAAAAAAAAAAGAATTTGATGGGCTGAGGAGGTGACTTAGTGGTTAAGGCACTTGCCTACAAAGCCAAAGGGCCTAGGTTTGATTCCCCAGGACCCACATAAGCCACATGCACAAGGTGGTGCATGCATGTGGAATTTGTTTGCAGTGGCTAGAGGCCCTGGCATGCCCATTCTCTCTATGTCTGTCTGTCTTTCTCTCTCTGTTTCTCTCTCAAATAAACAAATAAAAATAAAAATATTAAAAAAAGAATTTGATTATCTTTTCTACAGAAACATGTGGAGTGATTGGTTTTAAGGGGGTTACATACATGTGGCAAGTCATTTGGTTTGTTCATAAAAATATGTGAGATACTTGAGAAGGGACGACGAGATGGCTTAGTGGTTAAGACTCTTGCCTGTGAAGCCTAAGGACCCAAGTTCGACTCTTCAGGTCCCACATAAGCAAGGTGTACAAGGTGACACAAGCGCACAAGGTCGTACATGTGCACAAGGGGGCACACGATCTGGAGTTCAATTACAGTGCCTAGAGGGCCTAGCACACCAACTCTCTCTAGCATAAAAAACAAACAAACAAACAACAACAACAACAAAAATAAATAAAACGGCTGGAGAGATGGCTTAGCGGTAAAGGCGCTTGCCTGCAAAGACCTCGGTTTGATTCCCCAGGACCCACGTAAGCAAGATGCACAAGGAGGAGCATGTGTCTGGAGTTTGTTTGCAGTGGCTGGAAGCCCTGGCATACCTGTTCTCTCTCTCTCTTTCTCTGCCTCTTTCCCTCTCTCAAATAAATAAATAAATAATTTTCTTGACAAAAAGACCAGTATGTTGGGCTTGCCTCAAAAAAGAAAAAGAAAAAGAAGATACTTTAGAAGGCAAAGGATAACTTTATACAAGGCAACTCCCTAGCTGCTGCTATGGTGACAATGTCTCTCTCATGGGCAGACCAGAGAGACACTATGCTTTAAGAAATGCAGTCTCAGCCGGGCGTGGTGGTACACGCCTTTAATCCCAGCACTCGGGAGGCAGAAGTAGGAGGATCACTGTGAGTTCAAGGCCACCCTGAGATTACATAGTATAATTCCAGGTCAGCCTGAGCTAGAGTGAAATCCTACCTCGAAAAACCAAAAAAAAAAAAAAAAAAAAAAAAGGAAAGAAATGCAGTCTCAGGCTGGAGATATGGCTTAGTGGTTAAGTGCTTGCCTGTGAAGCCTAAGGACCCTGGTTTGAGGCTCAATTCCCCAGGACCCACGTAAGCCAGATGCACAAGGGGGCTCATGCATCTGGAGTTCATTTGCAGTGGTTGGAGGCCCTGGTGCACCCATTCTCTCTCTCTCTTTTCTTTTTTAATTTTTTTTGTTCATTTTCATTTATTTATTTGAGAGTGACAGACATAGAGAGAAAGACAGATGGACAGAGAGAGAGAGAATGGGTGCGCCAGGGCTTCCAGCCACCGCAAACGAACTACAGACGCGTGCGCCCCCTTGTGCATCTGGCTAACGTGGGACCTGGGGAACCGAGCCTCGAACCGGGGTCCTTAGGCTTCACAGGCAAGCACTTAACCGCTAAGCCATCTCTCCAGCCCCATTCTCTCTCTCTCTATCTGCCTCTTTCTCTCTGTCTGACTCTCAAATAAATAAATAAAAATAAACAAAATTAAATTAAAAAAAGAAGAAATGCAGTCTCAGGGTCCATTGCAGAAGAGGTGGTGGAAAGAACATAAGAACCAAAAGGGTAGCACTCCTTACAATGCAACTGTCCAGACTGAAATTGGCCTCAACTTCCATGACATTGCAGTGCCTAGCAAGACCTTCACAAGACCCTCATAACAGGAGAAAAAGATGACAACATCAAAATAAAAGAGAGACTAATGGAGAGAAGGAGGCAGAGGTATGAAGGGGAAAGTGAGGGAGGGAATTATCATGGTTTATTGTGTGCAAGTATAGAGGTTGTCAATAAAAAAAGTTAAATATTTTTTAGAAAAGAAAGAAATGCAGCCTGAAGAGGTCATAAGTCATAGATGGGAAACTACTGCCACTGTCTGCCTAAATAGATATATTATGTCACCAAACTGTCCTCTAAATACTTAAGCTTATGCCCATAGATTAATAGAATAAATTAACAGAATAGCATTGTATTTTCACTTTTTAAAAATGTTGATTTGTTTATTTGAGAGAGCAAGAGAGAAAGAGAGAATGGGCATACCAGGGCCTCCTGCCGCTGCAAACCAACTCCAGACGTGTAAGCCCCCTTGTGCATCTGGATAATGTGGAGCCTGGGGAATTGAATGGAGGTCCTTTGGCTTTGCAGGCAAACGCCTTAACCGCTAAGCCATCTCTCCAGCCTCTATTCTCACTTTTGGTTAGAGAAGCTTCTCTTTTTGGGTAGCCTTGACTACTGGGGAGACTCAAAACTCATCAAAGGGCTGGAGAGACGGCTCAGTGGCTGAGGCGCTTGCTTGCAAACCTAAATACCCAGGTTTGCTTCCCCAGGACCTGTGTAAAGCCAGGTACACAAAATGGAGCATGCATCTGGGGACTTTTGCAGTGGCAAGAGGCCTTAGAGCGCCCATCCACCCTCCTCTGTCTATCTCTCTCCATGTTTGCAAATAATTATAATTTTTTAAAACTCATCAAAGTGCGGAGGAAGGGACAGTGGAGGCTTCAGCACTAAGTGAGACATCTCTCACACCCTCCAAGGCTCAGGGACCACTGCAGAGGAGGTGGTGGAAAGAATGAAAGAGCCAAAGGAAGGGGAGGAGTGCTGTGCAGTACTGTCCTCCAGACAAAGTGGCTGTGGCACTCGTGACCCCATAGTGGCCGACACCTGACACTACCTAGAAAAGACGGGAAATGATAAGATCAAAATAGAAGAGTTGGGCCGGGCGTGGTGGTGCACACCTTTAATCCCAGCACTCGGGAGGCCGAGGTAGGAGAATCGCTGAGAGTTCAAGGCCACCCTGAGACTACATAGTGAATTCCAGGTCAGCCTGAGCCAGAGTGAGACCCTACCTGGAAACCCCCCCCCCCAAAAAAAAGAAGAGTTGCGAAAAAGAAGGAATTCAGTGGGGGAGGGGAAGGGAAGGCATTATGATCATGGTATATTGTCTATATGTACGGAGCTTGTCAATAAAAGTTAAAAAAAAAAAGAAATATAGCCTGTCTCCACTTCTGTCATGCTCTTCAATCCCCAAAACACAAAGGCAGAAAAGAGAGCAAAGCGCAGGTCCCGACTTCACCCAGGGAACTGCGAAGTCATTGGCACCACTGACGGAAGCCACAGGCCTCGGTAGGTGTCATGATGAGTGGCACCTGCCCTCCGTCTCTGGATCCGGCAGGCCTGGCTTTACCAGAAGAAAAGGCAACGGTGCTGTGGTAGAAATTCCAGCAGTTGTTGTGGACTCCAGCTACCCAGCCAGCGGGACACAGGTGTGGGAGACAGAGCTTGGGTCACACTCAGCAGACAGCCATGGAGCCCTAATGGCAGCAGCCCAAGCCTCCAGAGGGCCCAGCCTGGCCAAACCCACTTGAGAGTGGAGCGAGGCGGCGCTGAGGTAGCTAAGCTGTGAGTTTGTTGGGGTTTGTGATGGTTTACATCAATTGTGATGGTTTATTATCAATTGCACAGGGTTGGAGTTTCCTAGGAAACAAGCTTCCGATCATGTCTGTGAAGGATTCACTTTTTTTTTTTTTCCGCTTCACTTTTTGGTTCTCCCTCTAGCCCAGGCTGACCTGGAACTCACTCCATAGTCCTAGGCTGGCCTCAACCTCACAGTGATCCTCCTACCTCTGCCTCTCAAGTGTTGGGATTAAAGGCGTGCACCACCACGCCTGACTGTGAGGTATTATCTTGGTTAGGTTACTTGAGATTAGGACAATCCTCTAACTGTGGGCAGAGCCACCCCATGGGTTGGAGTCCTCGACTGAGCACTGGCACTGAAGGTCATCTGCTTCCTGACGGCGGGCTGGACGTGGGAGTTCGGCTTCAAGCTGTGCTCTGCGGGGGAAGACCGAGTTCTCTCCCTTAGTACCAGGAATGGCAGCGCTACGTGGGACCCTTCAAGACTCGGGGAACGTCGCCTAAGAGGGGGCGCTGAAAGGATGTAAGAGCCGGAGGATGGGGTGGGGCAGTGCGATAGAGAACTGTACTCTGCACATGACAGGGCTGTTGTAGTCATGACCCCACAGCAGCTGTCATGACCTGCACAAGACCTGTACAGCACTGCGCCCGTCAACACGTTGTCACGGACGGTGCAGGGGACAACGGCAACACAGCAAAAAGAGACACCAAAACAGAAGGGACAGTAGTTGGAGAGAAGGAGGATGGGGAGGGGAGACAAAAGAAGGGAACGGGAGATTATGACCCAAATCATGGTGTACATGTATAAAAATGAAGATAATTAAAGCCGGGCGTGGTGGCGCACGCCTTTAATCCCAGCACTTGGGAGGCAGAGGTAGGAGGATCGCTGTGAGTTCAAGGCCACCCTAAGACTACAGAGTGAATTCTAGGTCAGCCTGGACTAGAGCGACACCCTACCTCAAGAAATTAAAAAAAAAAAAAAAAAAGAAAAAGGAAATAATAATTAAGGGCTGGAGAGATTTCTCAGTGGTTAAGGTGCTTGCCTGCAAAGCCTAAAACAACCTGGGTTTGGGTCCCCAGGACCCACGTAAAGCCAGATGCACAAAGTAGCACATGTGTGTAGAGTTTGTTTGCAGTGGATGGACACCCTGATGCATCTGTACTATCTCTCTGCTTGCAAATAAATAAACTATTAAAAATAATAGCAAATTTGAAAAAACAAGGAACAAGATAAAGATACCGGCTTTCACCATGTCCTTAAAAGCTGCAGTTTGGGCCTCACCTCTGCATAAGACAAGAGAGGAAGTAAGAGCCGCACTCCCTGGAGGAGAAAGACTGAAACTGTGTTTTCAGAGGATATGACTGTTTACACGGAAATCTTCAGGGGAGCCCTAAAACGACCTTTATAACAATTAGGTGAAGGGAGCAAGATCACAGGGTAAGAAGTTGATACAGAAGAATTGATCCTTAAACTAGCAAGGCACAGCTGGAAAATGAAACACTCACGTATAGCTGCAAAACAAAGTCGAACAGAATATTTGGAACACGTCTGACGCATGCCATTCAAGACCTTCACCCTGAAAGCCCCAGGATTGCCAAGAGAAGTCAGAGAAGTAGGTACACAAGGGCACGCGGTGCCCACGGATGGAAAGTCAGTGCTCGTCACACAGTAAGCTCGCCGAGCCGATGTCTAGAGGAAACACAATCCCAATCAAAACTCTAGCAGGAATTTTGGTTAGAACTGACAAACTGACTAAAAATGTAATTTTTTTCCCTGATTCTTTCCTCTGCTTATTATAATTCGCATATAAATTACACATAAGACTCTCACAGATTCCCTTCCCATCGTGCCATCAGCCCAGATCAAAGGCTGCCATTATCTTTCATCAAAGCTTCATCTGGATGAGTGGGACCCTCACGGCTCCTCAGAAGCACCCGTGACAGGACTGAGGGTGACTCACAGGTGGCTGCATCACTGCAAAGCCCCACCCTGTCCTGGATGGTGACCTCATGGGAGCTGTATCACTAAGATGCCTTATTTATTTTATTTTTTTTAGTTTGAGGCAGGGTCTCACTGTAACCCAAGCTGACCTGGAACTCTGTAGTCCAGACTGGCCTTGAGTTCACAGTGATCCTCCTACCTCAGTCTCTCAAGTACTGGTACTATAGGTGTGAACCATCATACCCAGTTTTCTCACAAAAAAAAAAAAAAAAGGAAATGTAGCACATTTATAACCATGAATAACAAACTTGGAGGACTTGCTTGATTTTGAGACCTACAAAATAATAGTGACCAAGAGAACTCGGTATAAGTAAAAAGATAAATATTGTAAAATAGACAAATAAGAGAACAGAGCCAAGAGTCTAGGGATAGACAAATACCATCAAGAGATGACCAAACAGTGCAAACACAGCTTGGGCCAAGTGGAAATCTCCAGGAAAGACATTAATAGTGACCCTTTCCTTGTGTCACAGCCCAAAATTCCCTCACAATTGATTGCAGACCTTGACATAAAACCTAAAACCATAAAGCTTTTAGAAAAATCTATAACAGAAAAACTTTGAAACCTCCTAACGGGTCTGGGGTTCTTAGATGGAATGCATGCCCCCCAAACCGTAGAAGGATAAAAGGTCAGAAAAGCAACCAAGAGAACAAAACAGAGCTTACATTGGATACACACCTAGAAATCTGGGAGAGACAGGCTCACATACAGGGACAGGAAGAGGTTGTCAGTCTTTCCTTGTGTGTTATGGGGATTGAACGGGGGCTTTGGGTGTGGTAGACAAGACCTAGATTCCCATCTCTCTCTTTTTCTCACACATGTGAAGTGTGTGTGGTGGTGTGTTGGGGGACATGTGCACATGCGTGTGAGATGCGCTTGCAGGCACACAGGTATCCTGATCCACTGCTCATCCACATATTTTCTTGAGACAGTCTCCCTCTCTGAGCCAGTTCCTGCTCCCCACAATACTGACTGGAGTTACAGACATGTGTGGCCATGCCCAGTTGTTTACATGGGCCCTAGGGAATCAACCCAGCAGGCTCAGGCCTTCTCAGGAGCTCCTACCTGTGGCAGGCACTTTTATCCACTGAGCCATTTCCCCAGTCCCACCAGCTCTCTTTTTAAATTTTTTCTAAGGGGGGGGGATTAGTGTGCCAGAGCCTCCACCCAGTACAATCGTACTGCAGACACATGTGCGCATGTGTGACTTGGAGCACTTGCGTCACCTTGTGCACCTGGCACACGTGGGACTTGAGAGTTGAACATGGGTCCTTGGGCCTTGCAGGCAAGCGCCTCAACCACTAAGCCATCTCTCCAGCTCTCTTTTTCAATTTTTCTTTTGAGACAGGTTCTCATTAAACTGCCCAGCCCGGTCTTATGATCTGACCCTCCGGCTTCAGCTTCCTGAGTAGCTGTCATAATAGGCCAATGCCAATAGGCTTGGCTTACAGTTTTTTATTGTGTCAAAATATCATTAAAATGTACCATTTTAACTACTTTTAAGTGTAGTGTTCACAATACTGAGTGCACTCACTTCCCACTTCCAGACTGCTTTTCGTCATATAAAGCTGAAATGCTATTAAAGTTATGAACTACCTCACCGTTTCCCCATCCTCTGGGGTCCCTTTGTACTGTCTTTGTCAATGAACTTGGCTGAACCCATGGTATGCTCAGACCATATTTTGTCTGTCCATTCATCTGTCTGCCTCGCCCACGTTTTGGCTATTGCAGATAATTCTTCAGTGAGCAGGAACATTTCTGCCTGTCACTACCAAGAGGTCCCTTGGGTACACAGCCAGAAAGGGAAACGCTGGGTCTCACAGTGATTCTGTTTTCAGGGTTTTTTTATTTGTTTATTTGTTTGTTTTGTGAGGCAGGGTCTCATTCTAGGCCAGGCTGACCTGGGAACCTGAGGCCCACACTGCAGTCCCGGGCTTGCCTCACAGTCAAGGTGATCCTCCTACCTCAGCCTCCAAGTCTCCAAGTGCTGACTCTAAAGGTGTGCGTTTTCAGGTATCTTTCTCCTTGTGCTCACCAGCACTAGTGACCACCCATTTTGCTTGTGCCTTTATAGCGGCCATGCAGAGGAGCGTGAGGTGACCTCGCCTGCAGCTCCAATTCGCATGTCCCTAGTTAGTGCTCAGTGACCACTTAGTATCGATCTCGGAGATCTCTGCTCACAGCCTCCGCCTGTTTCTCAAAGGGCTGCTTCGGTCTTAGGAAGTCTAAAGGTTTGGATTGATTCCCTCCTTTGATACAGGATCTGCAAATGTTTTCACTCTGTGAGTTCACTTTCATTCCGTGTTTGATGCACAAACTTTAAAGTCTCAAAGTCCAGTTTGCTCATTTCCCTTCAGCTTCCTGTGCCTTCCACGTTCTGTCGCCTGTGCCGGGAATCTGGGGGCGGGAGTGGGGGAAGCAAACGGGGAGAGGGATGGATCCCAGAAGGGCATGAGGCAACTTTCAGGTGCTCACTGTCTGGGTTGTGGCGAAGGCCATCCAGGGAGGCTCTGTCATGTGACAGTGAATCAAGCAGCACAGTTTACAGCAGTTACACTCCAACCAGCTGTGTGACACCCACCAATGTTCAAGTCAGCACAACCGTTACACTACCAACAGGAGGGCACTACCCAAATGTATCGTGGCACATTCACAGGATTCAGGACTTCCCAAGTATTTCATGAAAATATTTAGTGACCAGAAAAATGTGCACGCTATTATGTTAAACAAAGATGGGCCGTACCACGCCATGATGTATGAGTCAATGTGGTTTTATGTGCAATATGAATTTATAGGTATCTTACATCTACATAAACATATTACAGAAGTAGAAGATGATATGAAAGTTATGATAATGGCGTCTCTAGATGGTATAGTTTACTTTTATCTAATTCTTTATTTTTTCAAAATTACTAATGGGAACACTGTAAACTAATTTTCTGTATTCTTTTTTTTTTTTTTCTTCAAGAAGCTTGAATTCCCTTTTATGTTACAAAACCAATAAGGATAATTTAGAAAAAAAGAAAGACAGAAAAGGAAGTCTCAGGCATGTACATCTACAAGCCCAGCACTCAAGGAATACAAGATCACCCTCAGCTATATAGTAAGTTTGAGGCCAGCTTGGGCTACATGAGGCCCTGTCTGAGACACACACACTCTCTCTGTTTCTCTCTTTCTCTCTCTCACACACAGACAGAGAGAGAAGAAAAAAGAACAGAGAAAGATCTGGTACAAATACCCAGTCACTGTCCCACTTGTCTCTCTTGGGATCGTGAGTGCTTTCAGGCCCTCCTCACGCCAACCACATGTGACACTGCTCACAAAGCTGCTGAGGAGTGCCCTCAGATCTCACAGATGACAAGTGCTGCTCAGGACACACAGTCATGTGGTCTTGGGGTGTGACTTCCAGAGACGATAGGGACAAAAGGAGAAAAGCCAACCCAGTCAAGACAACACCTAGTCTCTTTAAGAAAGCCCCAGAGTGGGGCACACATCTCTAATCCCAGCCCTCAGGAGGCAGAGGTAGAAGGATCGCCGAGAGTTCGAGGCCACCCTGAGACTACATAGTGAATTCAAGTCAGCCTGGGCTACAGTAAGATGCTACCTCGACAAAAAAGAAGACCCCAGAGAGCGGGTTTGCTTCTGTCCTTTGCCTGATGCTCAGCTCAGAAACTGTCCCCGTCACCTTGCATACCAGTAAGGGACCCTCAGCCTGGCTTCCAGCAGGCTCCACAGCTCTCCTGCTCTGGCTTCCTAGGGCTATAGTTAGAAAGGACACCAGAGTCGGCTTGGAGCCACACAGGCAGATGCTCTGGAGACGATGCGTGTGACATCGAGGCTGGGAAAGGTGGGAACAGCCGGAATCTATCCGAGGACCCCGAACAGTACCATCCACACTCCAGCTGACTGCTGCCGAGGCTGACAGGCTGAGCCCAGCACGCCTGTTCACACGCAGTGGGGCCAGAAGACGCCAGCAAGAGAAGAGTAGGAACGGAGGACCCCGCCTCCTCCCTCCCACCTAGCCAGGCGTGGCGGCGCCGCACTCGGGGGCGGAGGTGGGAGGGTCACTGTGATTTCAAGGCCAGACCAGGCTACCCAGTGGGCTCCAAGTCGGTCTAGGTCTCAGTGAGACCCTCCCTCAAAAACAAGCAAGCAGAAAACTTACAAGGCTACAACAATCCTTATACACTGTCCAGGCGTGAGGACAGACACACGGCTCAGTGCAAGAGAAACGGCCTCTCAGGCTGACGGCTGTGGGTTCCGACAAGAGCAGCCCAAGAGCCCAGCAGGGGAAGAAGAGCCATCAGCACACAAGGTTGGCATCGGTAGACACCCACACACGCGACAGGCAGACGTCCGGCCTCCTCTCACTGCACCTGCGCTAACCAGTTCAAGACGGAGAGTCAGAGCTAAGCTATAAAAGCCTCAGAAGAAAACACAGGCAGAAATCCCTTCTCCCTGAATGGGACTTCTCTTCCATGTAACATCCACGGCATGGAAAAGGAAAGCCAAGGTGAATTTGACTCTACACACATTGAACATGCGTGCTTCAAAGAAAGAGCATCCAAGAAAATGAAAAGACAGCCACAGAAACAAGAGAAAATATTGGCAAGCTGTGCATCTTGTCAAGGACTAGTACCTAGAAAAAAGAAATACATATATAATATTTATGTATTAAGTAAATTTTATTGGGGCTGGAGAGATGGCTTAGTGGTCAAGCACTTGCCTATGAAGCCTAAGGACCCCGGTTCGAGGTTCTATTCCCCAGGAACCACGTTAGCCAGATGCACAAGGTGGCGCATGCATCTGGAGTTCGTTTGCAATGGCTGGAGGCCCTGGCGCGCCCATTCTCTCTGTCTCTCTGTATCTGCCTCTTTCTCTGTCTGTCACTCTCAAATGAATAAATAAAAATGAACAATTTTTTTTTAATTTTTATTTATTTATTTATTTATATATTTGAGAGAGAGAATAGGGGTGCACTATAACATCTTGCAGCTGCAAAAGAACTCTAGACACAAGTGCCACTTTGTGCATCTGGCTTTATGTGCGTACTGGGAAATTAAACTGGCTGGCAGGCTTTGGAAGCAAATGCCTTTAATCGTTGTGCCATCTTCCCAGCCCCTAGCATATGTGTGTGTGTGTGTGTGTGTGTGTGTGTGTGTGCGCCTCCATCCTGAGTGTTGGGATCACAGGAATGGGACACTACACCTGGCTACACACAGCAATGGGATTCATTATGGCCCAAGGGAAAAATGCTAAACCTGCCAATGGTTGAAAAATGACTAAGCAAAGTGTGGTCCGTCTGCAGTAGCATCCACTCTACCTAGGAATGGAGTACTGACTGCTACGCCACAGAGGGGCCTTCCCTTTGTGTTGAGACAGACTCACTGTACAGTCCAGGCTAGCCTACGGCAATCCTCTGCTCTCAGCCTCTGAGTGCTGGGATTCTAGGTGCGTGGACCACACTTGGCTTAGCCAACACAGATAGCCCTTGAAAATGTGATGCTAAATGAAAGCGGCCTGTAGCAGAGGCCACATATTGTATGACTCCATTTGTACAAAATACCCCAAATTGCCATGTCCAGAGACAGAAAAACAAATTCATGGTTGCCAGAGGCAGAAGGAGTGAGGAATATTGTTAACAGGCACAGGGATTCTTTTGGGGTGACAGAAATGTTCTGGAATGAGATGGTGGTGGTGGCGTACAGCTTTGTGAACGTTACTAAATGCCACTGCACGGTACTGTAGCAGGCAGTTTTCATGCCGTGCTTGTTACCTCAGCCAGAGGTCCCTGGTTCCCTTCTCTTCTACCTGGCCTTTCTAGAAAGAGCTCTTGTACAAAGCTGACCCCAGGAAGCACTTGTTCATTCAACAAAAGCTCTGACTGCCTCCCCTGAGGGCAGCCAGAATAACACCCATGCCAGGGAGCTTCCGGATGCGGGGATGGGGGGAGGAGGGGGTGGGGGGATGGGGGTGTGAGAGAGCCACACGGAGCTATGCTATGCGGGCTGCTCTCAGCAGCAAGGCCACAGAGGCGGGAGAGGAGGCTGGGACAGGCCACTTGAGAAAGGGTCCTGGGGTGGGGACTCTGTGAGGCCTGGAGCGAGAAGGAAAACTGACATTAATATGATTTATGAGGTCCACTAGTCAGGGAGGGAAAAGTACCCATCCTTATGTTTGTCCTATGGGACAATGTGGCCCCCCACGAAAACAGAGGGTGGGGTTTCTGAGTTCTAGTTCCCTCATGAGGAGATGGAGATGGCCTCAGACTGCAAGTGATTTTATGTTAAATTACACTCCCTGTATTTTTAGTTACTTAACATTTGCTAGTAATAAATTCAGTTTGTGGTTAAAAATTCACAAAATAGTGACATATGCAGACTGTCTTGGAAGCCCTGGTCCATGTGCTCCCAAGGGGGCTCCTTGTCAGTTTTGGGGTGACTATTCCCCCAGCCATTTTTGTGCTTATAGACAGCTGAGGGAGTCTTCCCATACAGCTTGTAGACACACTTCCAGAACATACCTGGCCCTGCACCACCAGTTTCACATCCGCAGACTCAGCTAGGCACAGATCAAAAATGTTTGAAGGGGGCTAGGGAGATGGTTAGGTAGGTAAGAGTGTTTGCCGCTAGAATTAGGGCCTGGACTGGGGAGATGGCTTAGCAGTTAAGGCTCTTGCCTTTGAAGCCTAAGGGTCCCAGCTCAACTCCCCAGAACCCATGTAAGCCAAATGCACATGGTGGCATGTGCGTCTGGAATTTGCAGTAGCTGGAGGCCCTGGTGCACCCATATTCTCTCTCTTGTGCTCATAAATAACTAAATATTAAAAGAGAGAGAATGAGGGCCCGAGAAGACTTGAGACTGCCTGGTTTCTATTCCTGAGAACCCATATAAAGTCAGATGCACAAAGTCGCACACACCTGGAGTACATTTGCTCTTCGTTCTCCCTCCCTCCCTCCCTCCTTTTCTCTCTCATCTATCTTCTTTCAAATATATAAAAATATTAAAAAATAAAAGCAGCTGGGGCAGGGTGGCATACGCCTTTAATCCCAGCACTCAGGAGGCAGAGGTAGGAGGATCGCCATGAGTTCGAGGCCACCCTGAGACTGCATAGTGAATTCCAGGTCAGCCTGGGCTAGAGTGAGACCCTACCTCAAAAAACCAAATAAATAAATAAATAAAAATAAAAAAGAATAGTTATTCACCTTTCACTCAACTGTACCCACTAGGTGGGCCAATCACCTTTCCCAAAGGATTAGCTCCATTACGGAAGACCCGGATCTCCTGCAGTGCTCAGGAAGCACTAGGATCTGTCAACATATGGAATCCAGGGACCCCAAGAGGCCAGAAGCGGCTGGGGTGTCAGGCAATTATCCCACAGGACAGGTTAGGCCCAAACCAGGATTCATTCTGAGCAGGGGCTATGGGAGCAGCTGTGGGTGACTTGGGGAAAGAGCATGGAAACTGAAAGGTGTGCAGGAAGGAAGAGGGAACACGGGCTGGTGGGTGTGCTCTGAGACGGCCCTGGTGAGGCTCTTAGATATTTGTCCAAGACAGATATGTTCTGCCTATCAAATTGCCCTCAAATAGTTGTTTCTACCCATAGGTTGGTACTGCGCTCACCCTTAGTCCAAGAAGCTTCTTTTTGCAATTGGCAGTGACAACCAGGGCAACTGAGACCTCGTCAAAGTACTGAGGATATGTGACTGTCCAGTGCTCAGCCCTCAGTGGAACATCTAGGTCACCCCCTGTGAGGCACAGGGAACATTGTGGAAGAGAGGGTGGAAAGAATGTAAGAGCCAGAGGATGGGGAGGAGTGCTGTGGAACACTGTCCTCTGGACATGAAGTGGTTGTTGTGTTCAAGGCTCACAGCAATTGTTACCTGCACAAGTGTGGGCCCACTGACATTCCGTAATGGATGAGGAAGGCGGGCAAAAAAAAAAAAAAGACGTCAAAGTCAAAGAAGGAGTAGCTGGGAAGAAGCCTTAGTGGAAGGGGGTGGGGGGCGGAAGTCAATGCGAGGGGAATGTGATCAAGATACATGTCTACATGCATAAGAATTGTCAACAAAAAAGATTTTTAAAAACCCCAAAACAGTTACCCAAAAGGTAATGAAGAGCAGAGACTGAAACAGATGGTGTACACCCACATTTAGCCGTTGTCAATAACACCACCAAAAGCCAGACATAGCCACGTGTCCACCGATGGATAACCGGACAAACGAAATACCCTGTGTGTGCACGCGTACGCACACGAAGGTACAACTTCACTCAACTTGACGGGATTTAGTCGCCATGGAGACATACCTCTGGGAGTATGCATGAAGATGGGTGTTTACTACTCTGACTGCTTTTTACGCACAAGAGGTTTAACTGGAGAGGGAAGACCTGCCCTGAACGTGGGTGGCACCATCCCCTGGGCTGGGGTCCTGGGCCGACTAAAAGTAGGGGCCAGCTGAGCACCAGCATCCTCCTCTCTGCTTCCTGACTGTGGATGCCACGTGACCAGCTGCCTCCTGCTCTGCTCCCATGCCCGCCTGGCCGTGATGGACTGTCTCTCCAAACTGTGAGCCACAATACTGAAAAACAAAAACAAACAAACCCCTCTTCCCTTAGGTTGCTGTTCGGTCAGTGATGAGAAACGCGGCGTGTGCACGTGGACATCATGCAGCCTGAAGGGTCGGGGGTCCTGACACTTCATTATTTTTTTGAGGTAGGGTCTCACTCTAGCCCAGGAGGACCTGGAACTCACTATGTAGTCTCAGGCAGGCCTCGAACCCACGTCAATCCTCCTACCTCTGCCTCCTGTGTGCTGGGATTAAAGGCTCTGATGCTTCAATGATGGCAATAAGCCATTCACAATGATTTCACTTACAGGACACCACTAGAGGCTCCAAACTCAGAGACTGAAAGCCAAGTGGGGGCTGCTGGGGGCTAGAAAGGGAATGGGGGTACACTCTCAATGGGGACAAAGTTTCAGTTTGGGAAGATGAGGAAGTTCTAGAGCTGGGTGGTGGGGATGGCCACAGAGCCCCTGCGGGTGCTGCGCTGGGCCGTGAAAGGCACCGAGTGCATGTTTCATCTGATGCTTGGACTTCTGCCTCCTCTGAGCGTCTTCAGAGCACGTCCTCTTCTTTCCTGCCTTTCCCTGGGGCTGGTCAGCAAGACACCCAAGTCAAACCTGCCACAGGTCTGGTCAGCATCCCTTGCCAAGGTGACACAGACTGCCCGGTGGGCTGGTGAAGCTCTGTCCTCACTCTTCATCCATGGGAGCTGCCTGGTCTATTCTAAGATGAGTTGTGAAGTAAGGTCAGAAATGCTGCAGGGGGTGGAAGGCTGGCCACCATCTCAACATGACTAATTCCCAGTCTGGCTTTGGGGGAGCCTATGTACTATACCTGATACCCCCAAGTACTTCAGGCATCAGGCAGGCTGTCCTGCCTTCCCTGCGGGCAACAGAGAAGAGAAATAAGCAACTACTGCCCTCACAAAGACCTTGAAAATCGGACATCCAAGTGGCATTGGGCACCCTCGGCAGCCTCTGGAGTTTCGGGCATGCTTGCTTCTCCTGCGGTGGACTCCACGGCAGCTGGGCGCATGGAGAACAAGTCAAGCTCGAGCTCCTGGAGTCTACCTGGGCGGGGCGGCCAAGCTCCAGGCTGCCAGAGTTCTAGCCATGCCAGGCCCTGCTCGTACTTGGCCCCAGCAGGCTGCAAGGTCCTCTGCATAGCCCTGCCTCCCATGCAGCCAACTTAAAGGGCAACCCAACCACCGGGTGTTCTTTAAGCCCCTGTGAGCAGCCTTTGATAGGTGAGACAAAAGGCTTGCTTACAAGACAGAGACCTGGACCAACGGGAATGTTCTCTGAAGCCAGGGCTCTTGATTCAAAGCATCCATGAATGGCAGTGGGGTGGGGTGCTGATGGCCATCACCCACAACAGTCTATCCTGAAGTGCAAAAGACAGACATTACTCTTCACCCCCCTGCAACCAATTGTTCTTGGCAGAGGGACCCCATATCCCCAAAGTTGCTACTAGCAGCCCATGCACCCCCTGAGCCCTGGGTACAGACATAGTCCCCCACAACGCCCACGTCTGCCAATTCCAGTGATGGCAAATTGATCATGGACCCACCAGGGGCCACGCAGAGACCTCGAGGCGCCTCTAGGATCCAGGGCAGCAGTGGCCTGGCCGCAGGAGAGGTGGGCTATTCTGCAAGCTGCCCCCCAGGCATGGCCACCATCCAGAGAAAGTAGAACCAAGCACCAGGACCTTGCTAAGTTCTGCCCTGTCACCCAGCAACCTGTGATCCTAACCTTACTATTTTTAAGGGAAAAAGTGGGAGCTAGGGCAGAGTCACATAAGAAATAGCAAGAGGGCTGGACAGATGGCTTAGTGGTTAAGGCACTTTGACGCAAAGCCTAGAGACCCATGTTCAACTCTCCAGGTCCCACATAAGCCAGACGCACATGGCGATGCAACTGTGCAAGGCTGTGCACATGTATCAGGTGGCACATGCATCTGGAGTTTGATTGCAGTGGCAGGGGGTCCTGATGGGTCAATTCTCTCTCTCTCTCCCTCTCTCTCTCTCTCTCTCTCTCTCTCTCACATGAAAAAATGGCCAGGGCTGGGGAGATGGCTGAGCTGTTAAGTGCTTGCCTGTGAAACCTAAGGTCCCCAGTTGGACCCACGTAAGCCAGATGCACAAGGTGGCACATGCATCTGGAGTTCATTTGCAGTGGCTGGAGGCCCTGGTGTACCTATTCTCTATCTGCCTTTTTCTCTCTCTGTCTGTCGCTCTCAAATAAATAAATAAAAACATAAGCCAGGCGTGGTGGCACATGCCTTTAATCCCAGCACTTGGGAGGAAGAGGTAGGAGGATCACTGTGAGTTTGAGGTCACCCTGAGACTACAAAATTCCAGGTCAGCCTGAGCTGAGTGAAACCCTACCTCAAAAAAAAAAAATAAACAAAATAAATAAATAAATAAAATAAACAAAAAAATTAAAAAAGTAAAAAGGAAATAGCAGTAGCATGCACTGGAGAGCTGACTCAGTGGTTCAAGTTGCTTGCTTGCAAAGCCTGATGGCCCAGGTTCAATTCCCCAGTATCCACGTTAACTCAGATGCACATGTATCTAGAGTTCACTGGTGGTGGCAAGAGGCCCTGGTATGTCCCTGTCTCATCCCCTCTCTCTTGGTGTGCAAATAAATAAATCAAAATATTTTTTAACAAAGGAGGTAGCAGTAACAGCAGCAGACAGGGAAGCCAAGGAGCTCACCCCTGTACTAAGTGTCTCCCTGAGAGCAGGGTAGTCTGTCCTCGTGGCTCTGAGCTGGACGTCCTCTGGTGTTGGTGCTGACGGAAATGAGAGAGGAGAAGGGGAGAAGGGGAGGCAGGCTTGTGGGCAGTAGCACGGGTTTAGTTCCCGAGACATGAGTGGCTCCATCCATGTGCCCATATCCTTCCCAATAAAACCGAGTCCCAGCTTAGTGGGGCCAAGCAGGGAGAGTCCCACACAACAAACCTGACAGCCACTGATGTAACAGCACCTTGGAACTGAGCCAGGGGGCCTGCTGGACCCTGGCTTGCCTCCCCAGGAGTTATTCCACTGATGCAAGGAGCCCCTGGAGACTTTACTTAATCTCTCCCTCGAGCCATCCACCTGTCTGAAATAAGGTCCCCAGAAGCACCTCTCCGTGCCAGCCAACACTGTGGGGCTGTGGGGGGTGTAGTGTGCAGTGTGTGCGTCCATGCCACCACGCCAACCCTCCCCAGGCCAGGTGAGACCCTGGGTAGGGCTTTGGGAATGTGGAATGGGCAGCCTCTCCTACCAGGCTGGCTGGTCTGGTGGACAGACAGAAGCCCAAAGTTACCTTCACAGGTGTGAAGGAGAGCTAAAACCCCATATTCAATCCAAAGATTTTTTTTTTTTTTGCAACAGGGTCTAAACTAGCCTAGGCTAGCCTTGAACTTGTGATCCTCCTGTTTCCGTCTCCCAGGTCTTATAGGACTTACAGGTCTACAAGTACAAACCACCACATCCAGAAATCCAAGTTTTTGTTGTTGTTGTTGTTGTTTTAATTTTTCAAGATAGGGTTTCCCTCTAGCTCAGGCTGACCTGCAGTTTACTATGTAGTCTCAGATTAGGCTCCAGCTCATGACAATCCTCCTTCCTCTGCCTCCCGAGTGCTGGGATTAAAGGCGTGTGCCACCACGCCACGCCCAGCCCAAGCACTTTGGCTACCCACAAATTCCCTCTCAGAGTTCTGCCTGCTAGAATATTCTACCTCATCCTGGGACATCTTACTTCTTCTCAGTGAGAGCCTGGTTCTACCACTGAGCTTGTCTGGAGTCCCACTTGGTCACAAGAAGAGAAGTGAAGGCCCACCGAGCTCCACCCTGCCCTGGGGACGGAACCCGGTGTGCGCCAGGTGCAGGGCACACACTGAGGAGGAAAGGCTGGGACTGGGCAGAGTTGGCGTGAATGAGGCAGGGGCCCTCGACCCAGGGCTAGGGTGTGGTGGGGCTCTCCGGTTCCATCAGAAAGGAGACCTCTCCCCCCCGCTCTGAGGGCCCCTTCCCTGTGGCTTTGCCACCACTGATGTGCCTGCTCCCCAAGGCCAGGATGCCATCTTCATCATCACTGTGACCCTCACGCCCAGCACAGGGAAGATGAGAAGGAGAAGGGTTAACCTCTCAGCGACATGGGGGTGGTGTGACTGGCTCTGTGGGTTTTACAGCCCAGTTAGGCTCTAGCAGTTTCTAAAATGCCCACAAAGCTAACTTGCTCCAAACGACGACACTGAAGATTGTCCGCTGCAATCATCACACACACACTCACAGCACACACACACACACAAACATCACATACACAGACATCACGCACACACCACACACAATCACACACACACAAACATCACACACAACCACACACACCACACACAAACATCACACATGTGCACACACACATACACAAACATCATACACACAGACATCACACACACACTCACAGCACACACACACACACAAACATCACACATACACCACACATAATCAGACACACACACAAACATCACACATACACCACACATAATCACACACACACAAACATCACACATAATCACACACACCACACACAAACATCACACACACCCACATCACACGCATACACACACACACACCAGCACTGGATCAGCCCCCCCTCCAGTCAGGGCCCTGCAGCTCTCCTGGGCTGACCCTCCCCTCACTCTCAGAACTGCTCAGAGAGCTCAGCTGGCCATGCCCCGAGACCCAAGAGGACGATCAATGCTGCTCCCAGAACGGCAGGTCAGAGCCATGAACCTCTGCGAGCTGCCAGGGCGGGGCTTCCCTGCTTTTCTAGACCTTCGCGCCGGGAAGTCCCGTGGGACCCCAGTGCCACTCGGTTTGAGATGTCATTTCTGACAAGTGGAAGGAAGCAATGATCACCATGGAGCCGGCCTGATTCTGCCTGTCACTCTAGCCTCAGACCCTGCCTGACCTGAGATAGCCTGGCTGTCCCAAGCAGAGGGGCTGCAGGCCACCAGGCTGGAGAAGAGCGGGGATGAACCACCGCCCTCCGCTGCTGAAACCAGGAGAGCAGCGTCCCAGCTCCCTCCGTGCACGCGACAGCACGTGGGCCGCACAGGGCTAATTATGAAAGGTGCAAATCAGAGAGGGAGAGACAGGCACATCACTCAGGTTTATTAGCAGCACAATTTAGGCAAAGATAACCAGGCTGGGCCTCCCGCCTTCCCGGCCAGACAGCCGTGGGCGGGGGCGGGGACGGGGGCTGTGGGAGGAGGTGGGGAGGCAAACTACCGGTCCCTCAGGTGCTATTTTTATTTTAATCTTAGTCAAATGGAGTGACCTCGCCCATTCCCCAGGAAAATGGAAGATTTCACTCCACAAACCTAACCGCTTCCACGTGCTTCTGTGTCCACATATCACACACATGTGTCACCGTGTCATGCACACGAGATGCTGTCAGCACCTCCTCCACCCAACGCTATTACACAGCGCCATTCATTACAGGCTGGAGACCAGCACGGCAGGAATCATTTGTTTTTCTTTTTCCCTTAAGGCATCTGCAAATGTGCCCGGAGGCTAAGAGACACGGACGCATCTAATAAATAAGGAAAAATAATTAATAGCCCATGTGGTCTGGAGACCATCCCACGGTAGCTCTTTTGCTAGGCAATCCCATCTCTCCCCATGAAGGAATACACTGAGCTACTGGGGACATGGAAATGTCTTTCTTAGCTTCAGAAGAACAGAAAGTCACGTGGAACGAAGCAAGACATGTGACCGGGGCAAGCAAACCCTGTGAGCTCCATGAGGGTAGCCCAGGCGTTCTCAGCCACACCAAGGACACTGCACGCCACAGGAAAGGTAAGGAGTCTGGACAGGGGTTCTAGCCAGAGCCCATCCTGAGCGAGGAAAGCTGACAGAGCCATGCCGGCAAAACCTGAAGAACACAGGCTCCTTGGGGCCTCCCTAAGGTCCCCATCACACAGACCTTCTGACATGAAACCACACACCAAGCAGATCCCAGCTGCACGCTGTAACATGGCAAGGGGGCAGGGTAAGCAGAGAAGGGCAGGGGAGAGGGGGCGCTGCTTTCACACATGGACCTGAGTGTGAAAATGTCATGTGCTATTTTGTAGGACCAAAGGCTCAATGATTATCGAAGGTGGAATTAGGGCTAAAACACCTGGAATAGGCCTCAACCCAAGGAGAAGTGGTCATGCAATCTTTGGCCACAAATCACATTCCAACCAAGAGCAGGAATGGACTCTGATGCCCTTTCCACACTGACCAAGGAGCTGGCCGGGGCCCACATAGCCAAGCAACAATGCAGGCCAGAGGCTAGCTAAGTACCCAGGAGCAGCCTTTGGGGACTCTTGGCTGACCAGGGGTTCCGTGGGGGAGCACATGCTGTTAGCCAGACTGGGGCTAATGGGCCATGCTCATGAGTAGCCCCTACACAGCCCAGGCCCACTGTGGCCAAATTCAGGAAGCCTTCCAGCTTGCCTGCCCTACGTCAAGTACCCATAGCTCTCCAGTCCACGGGCCACACACCCTGGACCCAGAAAGGCACTAGCCATGCTGGTCATGGTGGCCTCTCAGCTCTCGGGAACCTCTACAGCCTTTGGATGGGTCCCAATGCTTGGCAAAAAATGGATAATCACCATGCAGGCTGGTGGCTTCCCAACTTTTCACAAGTTCCCCTAGGCAATTTAAAAATGGAATGAATACTAATAATAATTTGACTAAATTTAGGTGTTCCCCTTAGGCACCTGATTAAATTTCATGAACTCTTTCACAAGCGTTCAGCCCAAATCCCCCCATTTCTTTCTGCTCCATAGCCAGATGGGGGGTAAATACAGGACCTCCTGACCACTGAACAGGGTCAGCGAGTTTCACTAATGGGAGGGGGTCTCTGTTCTGGGCTACAAGACAGTGAGAAGATGGGAATTGGCAGCGGAAGTGTAGGACATGCCGCTGAGGGCTGGATAACCAACTTGTCGGTAAAAAGAGCCTGTGGTCAGGGTCTCACGGGTTGCAAAGGCCTTGCTGACTAGCAGGCCGGTCAGCAGTATTTTAGTGAGGACACAGGAGCCAGGAGGGACGAGAAAGCTGGGGGGTTCTCGACATAAGGCAAGTAGAAGCCAAAGTCAGAACCTTCTGGGTTCTAAGCCTTTGGTGCGGGAGACACTGTGTACCATCCTGTGATTCAGCCGGCCTGGGTTCACTTTAACCACCTCCAGGGGCCCAATAGCCAAGGCAGCGAGGCCTACAGACTCTTTCCAAGATGTCTGGACTAGCCAGCAATGTGCCCGGGACCACCCCACCCCACGGTCTGGGGAGAGCAAGGCACCACGCTTCCGATCACGGAGCTGGCCTCCTCCCCGGCTAGCTGGAAGGAGACCACGTGAGCTGACCCAGGCTGACCTGGAGCTAAAGGCACCAAGACCAGGGGTCATGGATGTGATCCAGGTCCCCACGTGGTCTCAATGGGGGCGCAGCCTGCCCTCTACCACCCCCCACCCCGCCTCAAACTGCCAGTCACCATCTGCTTTTCTGACAGGACGTCAGCTGTTTGCACGATTCCTCTTTCGTTTCCTTCCTTCCCTTTTTGTAGTATTGGTGGCGGAATCCAGGGACATTCATTTGCGAGGCAAGTGTTCTACCACTGAATCCCCACGCTTCAACATTTTTATTTATTTGTTTGAGACAGAGAGAGGGAGAGAGAATATGCACATGAGGGCCTCCTGCCACACTGCAAATGACCTCCAGGGCATGGCCCCTTAATACATCTGGCTTCACGTGGGTACTGGGGAGCAAACCTGGGTCGCTAGGTTTTGTAGACAAGTGCCATAACCACTGAGCAATCTTTCCAGCCCCAATTAGCATTTTACTTTTTTTTTTTTCGAGGTGGGGGGTCTCACTCTAGCCCAGGCTGACCTGGAACTCACTCTATAGTCCCAGACTGTCCTGGAACTCACAGCAACTCTCCTCACTGTGCCTCCCAAGTCCGGGGATCAAAGGCATATTCCACCATGCCTAGCAATTCTTATTTTTATTTTGAGACAGTGCCTCACTAAGTTGCCCAGGTTAGTCTTGAACTTACAATGCAGCTCTTCTCTAGACCACCGTATCACATGAAGGATGCAAGAACAGGCCTGGTTTGGGAATCCTTTCTTCTTCCCTGCTTCCCACCCACATCTCTCCATCCTCTGGGCTGGTTTCAGGAATGATAACCTTGGACACCATGATATCACCTGGTTTGGCTCAGAGCCAGCCAAGATGGGTTAGAGAAAAATTTCTTTGTAACAGCTGGGGTGGTGGTCTCATGTAGGCTGGCTTCCGGGAAGCCTGGTTCTTTTGCACCAGCTATGTGTGACACTTCCAAGATGGCACCAGGAAGCTCCGGGCACCGAGGGCAAAGTGAACACCTGTCTCTCATGGATACACTTCCCCCAAAGAAGACAGCACGTGAGAACCACGCAGAAATGCGCTCAGCGCTGCCCTTGTAAAGACATGCACAGAGCCGGGCGTGGTGGCGCACGCCTTTAATCCCAGCCCTCGGGAGACAGAGGTTGGAGGATTGCCGAGAGTTCAAGGCCACCCTGAGACTACATAGTTAATTCCAGGTCAGCCTGAGCCAGAGTGAGACCCTACCTTGAAAAACGAAAAAAACAAAAGCAAAAACAAAAAATCCAAAAAAAAAAAAAAGACATGCACAGGAATCCAAGTGCTCAGCAGACGGAAGAGGTCTGTGAGTGTGAGACAGTCTGGGAATCCTGTGAGACCCTGTCTCAACAAACAAACAAAACAAAAAGGAAACTAAAGGCATGGGTTTTAACCCATCATCTGAGCAACAAATAACTTTTGAAGGAGGGAAGCCAATGTCGGGGGCTCCACCACAAAACAGGGGCCCCTGTTACTGGAGGTCAGGAAGCAGTCACACTTCTCCAGTTGTGGAGGGGCTGTGCTCGCCCTTACGGGGTCAGGTCACCCATCAAAATCCTTGAGGAAGTGTGGAACTTGGCTCAGCCTCCCTACTCTTCTCAGGCAGCTCCAAACAACAGCAGGGCCCACAGCCCCAGGGGGTTCCTATGTGAGAACACACACACACACACACACACACACACACACACACACGCTGAGCCAACACACATTAGCTGGCACTGCCGGTGTTACTACTGGGTTACCTCAAGTGACAATGGGCCTGGGTCCCACCAGCTACTCAGGATCTGCCATGGCTCCCTTTAAAGGCCACCCCAGGGTTCCCGGGTAGTGGTTTAAGAACTGGCCGCAGGGGCTGGGAAGATGAAGTAGTTAAGAGCACTTTCCACTGAATCATGAGAGCCATTCAGGTCAGAGATCTGTGAGTTTGACCCCGCCCCCACCCGAACCCACGTACAAAGCTGAGCATGGCCACCCACATCTGTAACGTCACACAGTCCACAGAGCAGGGAATGGGGAAAACCAGAGAATGACCTAGGCCCCCTGATGGACAGCAGTCCCCGGATGAGCAAGAGACCAAGTCTAAGAAAAGAAATATGCAAATGAATGGTAAGAGAAAAACGTCTAACATTCTCCCCTGGCTTCCACACGCAAGTGCTTAGAATGTGTGTATCTGCACACACGTACATACATCACACCACACATACATGCAAAAATGCTAAAAATGTAATAATAAGGATATTAAAATATTTAAAAACCCTTACCATAGACAAGTTCCAAAATGTTTCCTTCACTTTTTAAGAGTAAATATTATACTCAACTTCCACGTGTGAGCACATTGGCACACATATGCAGACACCCCGTGTACGCATGTAGATCAACTTCCATGTGTGATCACACTGGCACACATATGCAGACAACTCGTGCATGCATGAAGATCAACTTCCATGTGTGAGCACATTGGTACACATATGTAGACACTCCGTGTACTCATGAAGATCAACTTCCATGTGTGATCACACTGGCACACACATGCAGACACCCCGTGTACACATGAAGATCAAATTCCATGTGTGAGCACATTGGCACACATATAGAGCACCCTGTGTACGCATGAAGATCAACTACCAAGTGTGAGCATATTGGCACACAAATACAGACACTCCGTGCACGCGTGAAGATGGACTTCCATTTGTGAGCACATTGGCACACATATGCAGACAGCCTGTGTACGCATGAAGCTCCATACCACCTGGAACGGTGATGTATCCCATCTCTGCCTGCACCTTGCACGCACAGGCTGTGTGTGCAGAAGTGTGTGCAATACCATACCTCTATGCTTTCCTGCAGTTCTCCACAACGGGGACGCAAACCACTCAGGAAGCAGCTTGGACATGGACGCACAGACACGGTCCTCAAAGGTGAGCTGCACAATCCTGTGGGAAGTGGGAGCCCGTGGGAAACAACAGGGATGTGTATGGGCTCAGGTGTCGTGGGGTCTGGGTGTGGCCCCTCAGGGGGACCGAAGCCCCATTGTACTAAATTTGTGTGCAAAAATTGTCACTGCGGCAGAGTTCATAGAAGAAAAAAAATAACCCTAAAGAGTCCACAACAGGGATGTGGGCAAAGTGGGAGCAGCGACGCCCAGAGGGCCATGTGGGCTTGGGTAGAAATGCCTCGGGCACAGCAGGAAGGGCCGGAGCCATGAGAGTCGGGCAAAGCCAGGTGACATCAGTGAGAGACGCTCACGTCTGGAGGAACGGTGATTAAAAGGCAGAGGAAGGCTGCATGGTGCGTGCAGCAAAGAAACTCTTCCACTAACTCAGGATGAGGGCTGAGATGGAGAAGAAGGGGGGCTCAGGTAGGTGGGGCCTGGCTCAGGCAGAGTTGGATGGGGTGGGGGTACGGGAGGGAGGCTCACTGTATTATCACTTGGCATGGAATACACATCATGTACATTCTTCTAAATGTCTAAAACACACACACACACATACACACACACATCGAAAAGGAAACCAAGCTAAACTTAATATGTGGTAGTCTGACCACAGTTTGACCAAAAAACTCAAGTACCACAAACGAGCTGGGTGGCTTATTAGGTAAAAGTGAACGAGATGCATGTGAAATACTGGTGACAGAGGGGTGGGGATGTAGGTGCAAGATCAGTGTGTGTGCGCACATTTTGCTGGGTGTAGTGTGTGTTGTATGTGGGGGACAGTGTTCTCCAGGACAAGGCTGCACGGTGGGGGACAGTGTTCTCCAGAACAAGGCTGCACTGTGGGGACAGTGTTTTCCAGGACAAGGCTGCACTGTGGGGACAGTGTTCTCCAGAACAAGGCTGCACTGTGGGGACAGTGTTTTCCAGGACAAGGCAGCACTGTGGGGGACAGTGTTCTCCAGGACAAGGCTGCACTGTGGGGACAGTGTTCTCCAGGACAAAGCTGCACTGTAGGGACAGTGTTCTCCAGGACAAGGCTGCACAGAGGGGGACAGTGTTCTCCAGGACAAGGCTGCACAGTGGGGGACAGTGTTCTCCAGGACAAAGCTGCACTGTGGGGACAGTGTTCTCCAGGACAAAGCTGCACTGTGGGGACAGTGTTCTGCAGGACAAGGCTGCACTGTGGGGACAGTGTTCTCCAGGACAAGGCTGCACTGTGGGGACAGTGTTTTCCAGGACAAAGCTGCACTGTAGGGACAGTGTTCTCCAGGACAAGGCTGCACAGAGGGGGACAGTGTTCTCCAGGACAAGGCTGCACAGTGGGGGACAGTGTTCTCCAGGACAAGGCTGCACTGTGGGGACAGTGTTGTCCAGGACAAGGCTGCACTGTGGGAACAGTGTTTCTCAGGACAAGGCTGCACTGTGGGGACAGTGTTCTCAGGACAAGGCAGCACTGTGGGGACAGTGTTTTCCAGGACAAGGCTGCACTGTGGGGACAGTGTTCTCCAGGACAAGGCTGCACTGTGGGGACAGTGTTTTCCAGGACAAGGCTGCACTGTGGGGACAGTGTTCTCCAGGACAAGGCTGCACTGTGGGGACAGTGTTCTCCAGGACAAGGCTGCACAGTGGGGGACAGTGTTCTCCAGGACAAGGCTGCACTGTGGGGACAGTGTTGTCCAGGACAAGGCTGCACTGTGGGAACAGTGTTTCTCAGGACAAGGCTGCACTGTGGGGACAGTGTTCTCAGGACAAGGCTGCACTGTGGGGACAGTGTTTTCCAGGACAAGGCTGCACTGTGGGGACAGTGTTCTCCAGGACAAGGCTGCACTGTGGGGACAGTGTTTTCCAGGACAAGGCTGCACTGTGGGGACAGTGTTCTCCAGGACAAGGCTGCACTGTGGGGACAGTGTTCTCCAGGACAAGGCTGCACTGTGGGGACAGTGTTCTCCAGGACAAGGCTGCACTGTGGGGACAGTGTTCTCTAGGACAAGGCTGCACTGTGGGGACAGTGTTGTCCAGGTCAGGGCTGCACTGTGGGGACAGTATTCTCAGGACAAGGCAGCACTGTGGGGACAGTGTTCTCCAGGACAAGGCTGCACATTGGGGACAGTGTTCTCCAGGACAAGGCTGCAGTGAGGGGACAGTGTGGGCCAGGACAGGGCTGCACTGTGGGGACAGTGTTTTCCAGGACAAGGCTGCACTGTGGGGACAGTGTTCTCCAGGACAGGGCTGCACTGTGGGGACAGTGTTTTCCAGGACAAGGCTGCACTGTGGGGACAGTGTTCTCGAGGACAAGGCTGCACTGTGGGGACAGTGTTTTCCAGGACAAGGCTGCACTGTGGGGACAGTGTTCCCCAGGACAAGGCTGCACTGTGGGGACAGTGTTCTCCAGGACAAGGCTGCACTGTGGGGAGAGTGTTGTCCAGGTCAGGGCTGCACTGTGGGGACAGTGTTCTCCAGGACAAGGCTGCACTGTGGGGACAGTGTTCTCCAGGACAATGCTGCACTGTGGGGACAGTGTTCTCCAGGACAAGGCTGCACTGTGGGGACAGTGTTTTCCAGGAAAAGGCTGCCCTGTGGGGACAGTGTTCCCGAGGACAAGGCTGCACTGTGGGAACAGTGTTGTCCAGGTCAGGGCTGCACTGTGGGGACAGTGTTTTCCAGGACAAGGCTGCACTGTGGGGACAGTGTTCTCCAGGACAGGGCTGCACTGTGGGGACAGTGTTTTCCAGGACAAGGCTCTACTGTTGGGACACTGTTTTCCAGGACAAGGCTGCACTGTGGGGGACAGTGTTCTCCAGGACAAGGCTGCACTGTGGGGACAGTGTTTTCCAGGACAAAGCTGCACTGTGGGGACAGTGTTCTCCAGGACAATGCTGCACTGTGGGGGACAGTGTTCTCCAGGACAAGGCTGCACTGTGGGGACAGTGTTCTCCAGGACCTGGCTGCACTGTGGGGGACAGTGTTCTCCAGGACACGGCTGCACTGTGGGGACAGTGTTTTGTAGGAAAAGCTGCACTGTGGGGACAGTGTTTTCCAGGACAAGGCTGCACTGTGGGGACAGTGTTCTCCAGGACAAGGCTCCACTGTGGGGACAGTGTTTTCCAGGACAAGGCTGCACTGTGGGGGACAGTGTTCTCCAGGACAAGGCTGTACTGTGGGGACAGTGTTTTCCAGGACAAGGCTGCCCTTTGGGGACAGTGTTTTCCAGGAAAAGGCTGCCCTGTAGGGACAGTGTTCCCGAGGAAAAGACTGCACTGTGGGGACAGTGTTCTCCAGGACAAGGCTGCACTGTGGGGACAGTGTTTTCCAGGACAAGGCTGCACTGTGGGGACAGTGTTCTCCAGGACAAGGCTGCACTGTGGGGACTGTGTTTTCCAGGACCAGGCTCTACTGTGGGGACAGATTTTCGAGGACAAGGCTGCACTGTGGGGACAGTGTTCTCGAGGACAAGGCTGCACTATGGGGACAGTGTTTTCCAGGACAAGGCTGCACTGTGTGGACAGTGTTCTCCAGGACAAGGCTGCACTATGGGGACAGTGTTTTCCAGGACAAGGCTGCACTGTGGGGACAGTGTTCTCGAGGACAAGGCTGCAGTGTGGGGACAGTGTTCTCGAGGACAAGGCTGCACTGTGGGGACAGTGTTGCCCAGGACATGGCTGCACTGTGGGGGACAGTGTTTTCCAGGACAAGGCTCTACTGTTGGGACACTGTTTTCCAGGACAAGGCTGCACTGTGGGGGACAGTGTTCTCCAAGACAAGGCTGCACTTTGGGGACAGTGTTTTCCAGGACAAAGCTGCACTGTGGGGACAGTGTTCTCCAGGACAATGCTGCACTGTGGGGACAGTGTTCTCCAGGACAAGGCTGCACTGTGGGGACAGTGTTTTCCAGGAAAAGGCTGCCCTGTGGGGACAGTGTTCCCGAGGAAAAGACTGCACTGTGGGGATAGTGTTGTCCAGGTCAGGGCTGCACTGTGGGGACAGTGTTCTCCAGGACAAGCCTGCACTGTGGGGACAGTGTTCTAAAGGAAAAGGCTGCACTGTGGGGACAGTGTTGTCCAGGTCAGGGCTGCACTGTGGGGACAGTGTTCTCCGGACAAGGCAGCACTGTGGGGACAGTGTTCTCCAGGACAAGGCTGCCCTTTGGGCACAGTGTTCTCCAGGACAAGGCTGCAGTGAGGGGACAGTGTGGGTCAGGACAGGGCTGCACTGTGGGGACAGTGTTTTCCAGGACAAGGCTGCACTGTGGGGACAGTGTTCTCCAGGACAGGGCTGCACTGTGGGGACAGTGTTTTCCAGGACAAGGCTGCACTGTGGGGACAGTGTTCTCGAGGACAAGGCTACACTGTGGGGACAGTGTTGCCCAGGACATGGCTGCACTGTGGGGGACAGTGTTTTCCAGGACAAGGCTCTACTGTTGGGACACTTTTTTCCAGGACAAGGCTGCACTGTGGGGGACAGTGTTCTCCAAGACAAGGCTGCACTTTGTGGACAGTGTTTTCCAGGACAAAGCTGCACTGTGGGGACAGTGTTCTCCAGGACAATGCTGCACTGTGGGGACAGTGTTCTCCAGGACAAGGCTGCACTGTGGGGACAGTGTTTTCCAGGAAAAGGCTGCCCTGTGGGGACAGTGTTCCCGAGGAAAAGACTGTACTGTGGGGACAGTGTTGTCCAGGTCAGGGCTGCACTGTGGGGACAGTGTTTTCCAGGACAAGGCTGCACTGTGGGGACAGTGTTCTCCAGGACAAGGCTGCACTGTGGGGACAGTGATTTCCAGGACAAGGCTGCACTGTGGGGACAGTGTTCTCCAGGACAAGGCTGCACTGTGGGGAGAGTGTTGTCCAGGTCAGGGCTGCACTGTGGGGACAGTGTTCTCCAGGACAAGGCTGCACTGTGGGGACAGTGTTCTCCAGGACAAGGCTGCACTTTGGGGACAGTGTTCTCCAGGACAAGGCTGCAGTGAGGGGACAGTGTGGGCCAGGACAGGGCTGCACTGTGGGGACAGTGTTTTCCAGGACAAGGCTGCACTGTGGGGACAGTGTTCTCCAGGACAGGGCTGCACTGTGGGGACAGTGTTTTCCAGGACAAGGCTGCACTGTGGGGACAGTGTTGCCCAGGACATGGCTGCACTGTGGGGGACAGTGTTTTCCAGGACAAGGCTCTACTGTTGGGACACTGTTTTCCAGGACAAGGCTGCACTGTGGGGGACAGTGTTCTCCAGGACAATGCTGCACTGTGGGGACAGTGTTGTCCAGGACAATGCTGCACGATGGGGGACAGTGTTCTCCAGGACAAGGCTGCACTGCGGGGGACAGTGTTCTCCAGGACAAGGCTGCACTGTGGGGACAGTGTTCTCCAGGACCTGGCTGCACTGTGGGGGACAGTGTTCTCCAGGACACGGCTGCACTGTGGGGACAGTGTTCTCCAGGACAAGGCTGCACTGTGGGGAACAGTGCTCTCCAGGACAAGGCTGCACTGTGGGGGACAGTGTTCTCCAGGACAAGGCTCCACTGTGGGGACAGTGTTTTCCAGGACAAGGCTGCACAGTGGGGGACAGTGTTCTCCAGGACAAGGCTGTACTGTGGGGACAGTGTTTTCCAGGAAAAGGCTGCCCTGTGGGGACAGTGTTTTCCAGGAAAAGGCTGCCCTGTGGGGACAGTATTCCCGAGGAAAAGACTGCACTGTGTGGACAGTGTTCTCCAGGACAAGGCTCCACTGAGGGGACAGTGTTCTCCAGTACAAGGCTGTACTGTGGGGACAGTGTTTTCCAGGACAAGGCTGCACTGTGGGGACAGTGTTTTCCAGGACAAGGCTCCACTGTGGGGACTGTGTTTTCCAGGACCAGGCTCTACTGTGGGGACAGTGTTTTCGAGGACAAGGCTGCACTGTGGGGGACACTGTTCTCCACGACAAGGCTGCACTGTGGGGACAGTGTTCTCCAGGACAAGGCTGCACTGTGGGAACAGTGTTCTCCAGGACAAGGCTGCACTGTGGGGACAGTGTTCTCCAGGACAAGGCTGCACTGTGGGGACAGTGTTCTCCAGGACAGGGCTGCACTGTTGGGACAGTGTTTTCCAGGACAAGGCTGCACTGTGGGGACAGTGTTCTCCAGGACAAGGCTGCACTGTTGGGACAGTGTTGTCCAGGACAGGGCTGCACTGTGGGGACAGTGTTTTCCAGGACAAGGCTCTACTTTTGGGACAGTGTTTTCCAAGACAAGGCTGCACTGTGGGGGACAGTGTTCTCCAGGACAAGGCTGCACTGTGGGGACAGTGTTTTCCAGGACAAAGCTGCACTGTGGGGACAGTGTTCTCCAGGACAATGCTGCACTGTGGGGGACAGTGTTCTTCAGGACAAGGCTGCACTGTGGGGACAGTGTTCTCCAGCACCTGGCTGCACTGTGGGGGACAGTGTTCTCCAGGACACGGCTGCACTGTGGGGACAGTGTTTTATAGTACGAAGCTGCACTGTGGGGACAGTGTTGTCCAGGACAAGGCAGCACTGTGGGGACAGTGTTCTCCAGGACAAGGCTGCACTGTGGGGACAGTGTTTTCCGGGACAAGGCAGCACTGTGGGGACAGTGTTCTCCAGACACGGCTGCACTGTCGGGACAGTGTTTTCCAGGACAAAGCTGCACTGTGGGGACAGTGTTCTCCAGGACACGGCTGCACTGTGGGGACAGTGTTTTCCAGGACAAAGCTGCACTCTGGGGACAGTGTTGTCCAGGACAAGGCAGCACTGTGGGGACAGTGTTCTCCAGGACAAGGCTGCACTGTGGGGACAGTGTTCTCCAGGACATGGCTGCACTGTGGGGACAGTGTTCTCCAGGACCAGGCTCTACTGTGGGGACAGTGTTTTCGAGGACAAGGCTGCACTGTGGGGACAGTGTTTTCCACGACAAGGCTGCACGGTGGGGACAGTGTTCTCCAGGACAAGGCTGCACTGTGGGGACAGTGTTCTCCAGGACAAGGCTGCACTGTGGGGACAGTGTTCTCAGGACAAGGCAGCACTGTGGCGACAGTGTTCTCCAGGACAAGGCTGCACTGTGGGGACAGTGTTTTCCGGGACAAGGCAGCACTGTGGGGACAGTGTTCTCCAGGACACGGCTGCACTGTCGGGACAGTGTTTTCCAGGACAAACCTGCACTGTGGGGACAGTGTTCTCCAGGACACGGCTGCACTGTGGGGACAGTGTTTTCCAGGACAAAGCTGCACTCTGGGGACAGTGTTGTCCAGGACAAGGCAGCACTGTGGGGACAGTGTTCTCCAGGACAAGGCTGCACTGTGGGGACAGTGTTCTCCAGGACAAGGCTGCACTGTGGGGACAGTGTTCTCCAGGACCAGGCTCTACTATGGGGACAGTGTTTTCGAGGACAAGGCTGCACTGTGGGGACAGTGTTTTCCACGACAAGGCTGCACGGTGGGGACAGTGTTCTCCAGGACAAGGCTGCACTGTGGGGACAGTGTTCTCAGGACAAGGCAGCACTTTGGGGACAGTGTTCTCCAGGACAAGGCTGCACTGTGGGGACAGTGTTCTCCAGGACAAGGCTGCACTGTGGGGACAGTGTTCTCAGGACAAGGCAGCACTGTGGGGACAGTGTTCTCCCGGACAAGGCTGCACTTTGGGGACTGTGTTCTCCAGGACAAGGCTGCAGTGTGGGGAGAGTGTGGGCCAGGACAGGGCTGCACTGTGGGAACAGTGTTTTCCAGGACAAGGCTGCACTGTGGGGACAGTGTTCTCCAGGACAAGGCTGCACAGTGGGGACAGTGTTTTCAGGACAAGGCTGCACTGTGGGGGACAGTGTTCTCCAGGACAAGACTGCATGGTGGGGACCGTGTTTTCCAGGACAAAGCTGCACTGTGGGGACAGTGTTGTCCAGGACAATGCTGCACTGTGGGGGACAGTGTTCGCCAGGACAAGGCTGCACTGTGGGGACAGTGTTCTCCAGGACCTGGCTGCACTGTGGGGGACAGTGTTCTCCAGGACACGGCTACAGTGTGGGGACAGTGCTTTCCAGGACAAAGCTGCACTGTGGGGACAGTGTTCTCCAGGACAAGGCTGCACTGTGGGGACAGTGTTCTCCAGGACAAGGCTGCACTGTGGGGGACAGTGTTCTCCAGGACAAGGCTGCACTGTGGGGAAAGTGTTTTCCAGGGCAAGGCTGCACTGTGTGGACAGTGTTCTCCCGGACAAGGCTGCACTGTGGGGACAGTGTCCCCAAGGACAAGGCTGCACTGTGGGGACAGTGTTCTCCAGGACAAGGCTGCACTGTGGGGACAGTATTCTCCAGGACAAGGCTGCAGTGAGGGGACAATGTGGGCCACGACAGGGCTGCACTGTGGGGACAGTGTTTTCCAGGACAAGGCTGCACTGTGGGGACAGTGTTGTCCAGGACAAGGCTGCACTGTGGGGACAGTGTTCTCGAGGACAAGGCTGCACTGTGGGGACAGTGTTCTCGAGGACAAGGCTGCACTATGGGGACAGTGTTTTCCAGGACAAGGCTGCACTGTGTGGACAGTGTTCTCCAGGACAAGGCTGGACTATGGGGACAGTGTTTTCCAGGACAAGGCTGCACTGTCGGGACAGTGTTCTCGAGGACAAGGCTGCAGTGTGGGGACAGTGTTTTCGAGGACAAGGCTGCACTGTGGGGACAGTGTTGCCCAGGACATGGCTACACTGTGGGGGACAGTGTTTTCCAGGACAAGGCTCTACTGTTGGGACACTGTTTTCCAGGACAAGGCTGCACTGTGGGGGACAGTGTTCTCCAAGACAAGGCGGCACTTTGGGGACAGTGTTTTCCAGGACAAAGCTGCACTGTGGGGACAGTGTTCTCCAGGACAATGCTGCACTGTGGGGACAGTGTTCTCCAGGACAAGGCTGCACTGTGGGGACAGTGTTTTCCAAGAAAAGGCTGCCCTGTGGGGACAGTGTTCCGAGGAAAAGACTGCACTGTGGGGATAGTGTTGTCCAGGTCAGGGCTGCACTGTGGGGACAGTGTTTTCCAGGACAAGGCTGCACTGTGGGGACAGTGTTCTCCAGGACAAGGCTGCACTGTGGGGACAGTGTTCTAAAGGACAAGTCTGCACTGTGGGGACAGTGTTGTCCAGGTCAGGGCTGCACTGTGGGGACAGTGTTCTCCGGACAAGGCAGCGCTGTGGGGACAGTGTTCTCCAGGACAAGGCTGCACTTTGGGGACAGTGTTCTCCAGGACAAGGCTGCAGTGAGGGTACAGTGTGGGTCAGGACAGGGCTGCACTGTGGAGACAGTGTTTTCCAGGACAAGGCTGCACTGTGGGGACAGTGTTCTCGAGGACAAGGCTGCACTGTGGGGACAGTGTTGCCCAGGACATGGCTGCACTGTGGGGGACAGTGTTTTCCAGGACAAGGCTCTACTGTTGGGACACTTTTTTCCAGGACAAGGCTGCACTGTGGGGGACAGTGTTCTCCAAGACAAGGCTGCACTTTGTGGACAGTGTTTTCCAGGACAAAGCTGCACTGTGGGGACAGTGTTCTCCAGGACAATGCTGCACTGTGGGGACAGTGTTCTCCAGGACAAGGCTGCACTGTGGGGACAGTGTTTTCCAGGAAAAGGCTGCCCTGTGGGGACAGTGTTCCCGAGGAAAAGACTGCACTGTGGGGACAGTGTTGTCCAGGTCAGGGCTGCACTGTGGGGACAGTGTTTTCCAGGACAAGGCTGCACTGTGGGGACAGTGTTCCCCAGGACAAGGCTGCACTGTGGGGACAGTGTTTTCCAGGACAAGGCTGCACTGTGGGGACAGTGTTCTCCAGGACAAGGCTGCACTGTGGGGACAGTGTTTTCCAGGAAAAGGCTGCCTTGTGGGGACAGTGTTCCCGAGGAAAAGACTGCACTGTGGGGACAGTGTTGTCCAGGTCAGGGCTGCACTGTGGGGACAGTGTTTTCCAGGACAAGGCTGCACTGTGGGGACAGTGTTCTCCAGGACAAGGCTGCACTGTGGGGAACAGTGTTCTCCAGGACAAGGCTGCACTGTGGGGGACAGTGTTCTCCAGGACAATGCTCCACTGTGGGGACAGTGTTTTCCAGGACAAGGCTGCACAGTGGGGGACAGTATTCTCCAGGACAAGGCTGTACTGTGGGGACAGTGTTCTCCAGGACAAGGCTGCACTGTGGGCACAGTGTTCTCCAGGACAAGGCTGCACTGTGGGGACAGTGTTCTCCAGGACAAGGCTGCACTTTGGGGACAGTGTTCTCCAGGACAAGGCTGCAGTGAGGGGACAGTGTGGGCCAGGACAGGGCTGCACTGTGGGGACAGTGTTTTCCAGGACAAGGCTGCACTGTGGGGACAATGTTCTCCAGGACAGGGCTGCACTGTGGGGACAGTGTTTTCCAGGACAAGGCTGCACTGTGGGGACAGTGTTCTCGAGGACAAGGCTGCACTTTGGGGACAGTGTTCTCCAGGACAAGGCTGCAGTGAGGGGACAGTGTTCTCCAGGACAAGGCTGCACTTTGGGGACAGTGTTCTCCAGGACAAGGCTGCAGTGAGGGGACAGTGTGGGCCAGGACAGGGCTGCACTGTGGGGACAGTGTTTTCCAGGACAAGGCTGCACTGTGGGGACAGTGTTCTCGAGGACAAGGCTGCACTGTGGGGACAGTGTTGCCCAGGACATGGCTGCACTGTGGGGGACAGTGTTTTCCAGGACAAGGCTCTACTGTTGGGACACTGTTTTCCAGGACAAGGCTGCACTGTGGGGGACAGTGTTCTCCAGGACAATGCTGCACTGTGGGGACAGTGTTGTCCAGGACAATGCTGCACTATGGGGGACAGTGTTCTCCAGGACAAGGCTGCACTGTGGGGGACAGTGTTCTCCAGGACACGGCTGCACTGTGGGGACAGTGTTCTCCAGGACAAGGCTGCACTGTGGGGAACAGTGTTCTCCAGGACAAGGCTGCACTGTGGGGGACAGTGTTCTCCAGGACAATGCTCCACTGTGGGGACAGTGTTTTCCAGGACAAGGCTGCACAGTGGGGGACAGTATTCTCCAGGACAAGGCTGTACTGTGGGGACAGTGTTTTCCAGGACAAGGCTGCCGTGTGGGGACAGTGTTTTCCAGGAAAAGGCTGCCCTGTGGGGACAGTGTTCCCGAGGAAAAGACTGCACTGTGTGGACAGTGTTCTCCAGGACAAGGCTCCACTGAGGGGACAGTGTTTCCAGTACAAGGCTGTACTGTGGGGACAGTGTTTTCCAGGACAAGGCTGCACTGTGGGGACAGTGTTTTCCAGGACAAGGCTCCACTGTGGGGACTGTGTTTTCCAGGACCAGGCTCTACTGTGGGGACAGTGTTTTCGAGGACAATGCTGCACTGTGGGGGACACTGTTCTCCACGACAAGGCTGCACTGTGGGGACAGTGTTCTCCAGGACAAGGCTGCACTGTGGGAACAGTGTTCTCCAGGACAAGGCTGCACTGTGGGGACAGTGTTGTCCAGGACAGGGCTGCACTGTGGGGGACAGTGTTTTCCAGGACAAGGCTCTACTTTTGGGACAGTGTTTTCCAAGACAAGGCTGCACTGTGGGGGACAGTGTTCTCCAGGACAAGGCTGCACTGTGGGGACAGTGTTTTCCAGGACAAAGCTGCACTGTGGGGACACTGTTCTCCAGGACAATGCTGCACTGCGGGGGACAGTGTTCTTCAGGACAAGGCTGCACTGTGGGGACAGTGTTCTCCAGCACCTGGCTGCACTGTGGGGGACAGTGTTCTAAAGGACACAGCTACACTGTGGGGACAGTGTTTTATAGGACGAAGCTGCACTGTGGGGACAGTGTTGTCCAGGACAAGGCAGCACTGTGGGGACAGTGTTCCCCAGGACAAAGCTGCACTGTGGGGACAGTGTTTTCCGGGACAAGGCAGCACTGTGGGGACAGTGTTCTCCAGGACACGGCTGCACTGTCGGGACAGTGTTCTCCAGGACAAGGCTGCACTGTGGGGACAGTGACTTCCAGGACAAGGCTGCAGTGTGGGGACAGTGTTCCCCAGGACAAGACTGCACTGTGGGGACAGTGTTCTCCAGGACAAGGCTGCACTGTGGGGACAGTGTTCTTCAGGACAAGGCTGCACTGTGGGGACAGTGTTCTCCAGGACAAGGCTGCACTGTGGCGACAGTGTTCCCCAGGACAAGGCTGCACTGTGGGGACAGTGTTCTCCAGAACAAGGCTGCACTGTGGGGACAGTGTTCTCCAGGACAAGGCTGCTCTTTGGGGACAGTGTTCTCCAGGACAAGGGTGCACTGTGGGGACAGTGTTTTCCAGTACAAGGCTGCACTGTGGGGACAGTGTTCTCCAGGACAAGGCTGCACTGTGGGGACAGTGTCTTCCAGGACAAGGGTGCAGTGTGGGGACAGTGTTCCCCAGGTCAAGACTGCACTGTGGGGACAGTGTTCTCCAGGACAAGGCTGCACTGTGGGGACAGTGTACTTCAGGACAAGGCTGCACTGAGGGGACAGTGTTTTAAAGGACAAGGCTGCACTGTGGGGACAGTGTTCTCCAGGACAAGGCTGCACTGTGGGGACAGTGTTCCCCAGGACCAGGCTGCACTGTGGGGACAGTGTTCTTCAGAACAAGGCTGCACTGTGGGAACAGTGTACTTCAGGACAACGCTGCACTGTGGGGACAGTGTTTTCCAGGTCAAGGCTGCACTTTGGGGACCGTGTTTTCCAGGACAAGGCTGCACTGTGGGGACAGTGTTCCCCAGGACAAGTCTGCACTGTGGGGACAGTGTTTTCCAGGACAAGGCTGCACTATGGGGGACAGTGTTTTCCAGTGCAAGGCTCTACTGTTGGGACACTGTTTTCCAGGACAAGGCTGCACTGTGGGGGACAGTGTTCTCCAGGACAATGCTGCACTGTGGGGGACAGTGTTCTCCAGGACAAGGCTGCACTGTGGAGACAGTGTTCTCCAGGACCTGGCTGCACTGTGGGGACAGTGTTCTCAAGGACACGGCTGCACTGTGGGGACAGTGTTTTCCAGGACAAAGCTGCACTGTGGGGACAGTGTTTTCCAGGACAAGGCTGCACTGTGGGGACAGTGTTCTCCAGGACAAGGCTCCTCTGTGGGGACAGTGTTTTCGAGGACAAGGCTGCACTGTGGGGACAGTGTTCTCCAGGACAAGGCTGTACTGTGGGGACAGTGTTTTCCAGGAAAAGGCTCCCCTGTGGGGACAGTGTACCCGAGGAAAAGACTGCACTGTGGGGACACTGTTCTCCAGGACAGGGCTGCACTGTGGGGACAGTGTTTTCCAGGACAAGGCTGCACTGTGGGGACAGTGTTCTCCAGGACCAGGCTCTACTGTGGGGACAGTGTTTTCGAGGACAAGGCTGCACTGTGGGGACAGTGTTTTCCACGACAAGGCTGCACTGTGGGGACAGTGTTCTCCAGGACAAGGCTGCACTGTGGCGACAGTGTTCTCCAGGAAAAGGCTGCACTGTGGGGACAGTGTTCTCCAGGACAAGGCTGCACTGTGGGGACAGTATTCTCCAGGACAAGGCTGCAGTGAGGGGACAGTGTTCTCGAGGACTAGGCTGCACTGTGGGGACAGTGTTTTCCAGGACAAGGCTGCACTGTGGGGACAGTGTTCTCGAGGACTAGGCTGCACTGTGGGGACAGTGTTCTCGAGGACAAGGCTGCACTATGGGGACAGTGTTTTCCAGGACAAGGCTGCACTGTGTGGACAGTGTTCTCCAGGACAAGGCTGCACTATGGGGACAGTGTTTTCCAGGACAAGGCTGCACTGTGGGGACAGTGTTCTCGAGGACAAGGCTGCAGTGTGGGGACAGTGTTCTCGAGGACAAGGCTGCACTGTGGGGACAGTGTTGCCCAGGACATGGCTGCACTGTGGGGGACAGTGTTTTCCAGGACAAGGCTCTACTGTTGGGACACTGTTTTCCAGGACAAGGCTGCACTGTGGGGGACAGTGTTCTCCAAGACAAGGCTGCACTTTGGGGACAGTGTTTTCCAGGACAAAGCTGCACTGTGGGGACAGTGTTCTCCAGGACAATGCTGCACTGTGGGGACAGTGTTCTCCAGGACAAGGCTGCACTGTGGGGACAGTGTTTTCCAGGAAAAGGCTGCCCTGTGGGGACAGTGTTCCCGAGGAAAAGACTGCACTGTGGGGATAGTGTTGTCCAGGTCAGGGCTGCACTGTGGGGACAGTGTTCTCCAGGACAAGCCTGCACTGTGGGGACAGTGTTCTAAAGGAAAAGGCTGCACTGTGGGGACAGTGTTGTCCAGGTCAGGGCTGCACTGTGGGGACAGTGTTCTCCGGACAAGGCAGCACTGTGGGGACAGTGTTCTCCAGGACAAGGCTGCCCTTTGGGCACAGTGTTCTCCAGGACAAGGCTGCAGTGAGGGGACAGTGTGGGTCAGGACAGGGCTGCACTGTGGGGACAGTGTTTTCCAGGACAAGGCTGCACTGTGGGGACAGTGTTCTCCAGGACAGGGCTGCACTGTGGGGACAGTGTTTTCCAGGACAAGGCTGCACTGTGGGGACAGTGTTCTCGAGGACAAGGCTGCACTGTGGGGACAGTGTTGCCCAGGACATGGCTGCACTGTGGGGGACAGTGTTTTCCAGGACAAGGCTCTACTGTTGGGACACTTTTTTCCAGGACAAGGCTGCACTGTGGGGGACAGTGTTCTCCAAGACAAGGCTGCACTTTGTGGACAGTGTTTTCCAGGACAAAGCTGCACTGTGGGGACAGTGTTCTCCAGGACAATGCTGCACTGTGGGGACAGTGTTCTCCAGGACAAGGCTGCACTGTGGGGACAGTGTTTTCCAGGAAAAGGCTGCCCTGTGGGGACAGTGTTCCCGAGGAAAAGACTGTACTGTGGGGACAGTGTTGTCCAGGTCAGGGCTGCACTGTGGGGACAGTGTTTTCCAGGACAAGGCTGCACTGTGGGGACAGTGTTCTCCAGGACAAGGCTGCACTGTGGGGACAGTGATTTCCAGGACAAGGCTGCACTGTGGGGACAGTGTTCTCCAGGACAAGGCTGCACTGTGGGGAGAGTGTTGTCCAGGTCAGGGCTGCACTGTGGGGACAGTGTTCTCCAGGACAAGGCTGCACTGTGGGGACAGTGTTCTCCAGGACAAGGCTGCACTTTGGGGACAGTGTTCTCCAGGACAAGGCTGCAGTGAGGGGACAGTGTGGGCCAGGACAGGGCTGCACTGTGGGGACAGTGTTTTCCAGGACAAGGCTGCACTGTGGGGACAGTGTTCTCCAGGACAGGGCTGCACTGTGGGGACAGTGTTTTCCAGGACAAGGCTGCACTGTGGGGACAGTGTTGCCCAGGACATGGCTGCACTGTGGGGGACAGTGTTTTCCAGGACAAGGCTCTACTGTTGGGACACTGTTTTCCAGGACAAGGCTGCACTGTGGGGGACAGTGTTCTCCAGGACAATGCTGAACTGTGGGGACAGTGTTGTCCAGGACAATGCTGCACGATGGGGGACAGTGTTCTCCAGGACAAGGCTGCACTGTGGGGGACAGTGTTCTCCAGGACAAGGCTGCACTGTGGGGACAGTGTTCTCCAGGACCTGGCTGCACTGTGGGGGACAGTGTTCTCCAGGACACGGCTGCACGGTGGGGACAGTGTTCTCCAGGACAAGGCTGCACTGTGGGGAACAGTGCTCTCCAGGACAAGGCTGCACTGTGGGGGACAGTGTTCTCCAGGACAAGGCTCCACTGTGGGGACAGTGTTTTCCAGGACAAGGCTGCACAGTGGGGGACAGTGTTCTCCAGGACAAGGCTGTACTGTGGGGACAGTGTTTTCCAGGAAAAGGCTGCCCTGTGGGGACAGTGTTTTCCAGGAAAAGGCTGCCCTGTGGGGACAGTGTTCCCGAGGAAAAGACTGCACTGTGTGGACAGTGTTCTCCAGGACAAGGCTCCACTGAGGGGACAGTGTTCTCCAGTACAAGGCTGTACTGTGGGGACAGTGTTTTCCAGGACAAGGCTGCACTGTGGGGACAGTGTTTTCCAGGACAAGGCTCCACTGTGGGGACTGTGTTTTCCAGGACCAGGCTCTACTGTGGGGACAGTGTTTTCGAGGACAAGGCTGCACTGTGGGGGACACTGTTCTCCACGACAAGGCTGCACTGTGGGGACAGTGTTCTCCAGGACAAGGCTGCACTGTGGGAACAGTGTTCTCCAGGACAAGGCTGCACTGTGGGGACAGTGTTCTCCAGGACAAGGCTGCACTGTGGGGACAGTGTTCTCCAGGACAGGGCTGCACTGTTGGGACAGTGTTTTCCAGGACAAGGCTGCACTGTGGGGACAGTGTTCTCCAGGACAAGGCTGCACTGTGGGACAGTGTTGTCCAGGACAGGGCTGCACTGTGGGGACAGTGTTTTCCAGGACAAGGCTCTACTTTTGGGACAGTGTTTTCCAAGACAAGGCTGCACTGTGGGGGACAGTGTTCTCCAGGACAAGGCTGCACTGTGGGGAAAGTGTTTTCCAGGACAAAGCTGCACTGTGGGGACAGTGTTCTCCAGGACAATGCTGCACTGTGGGGGACAGTGTTCTTCAGGACAAGGCTGCACTGTGGGGACAGTGTTCTCCAGCACCTGGCTGCACTGTGGGGGACAGTGTTCTCCAGGACACGGCTGCACTGTGGGGACAGTGTTTTATAGGACGAAGCTGCACTGTGGGGACAGTGTTGTCCAGGACAAGGCAGCACTGTGGGGACAGTGTTCTCCAGGACAAGGCTGCACTGTGGGGACAGTGTTTTCCGGGACAAGGCAGCACTGTGGGGACAGTGTTCTCCAGGACACGGCTGCACTGTCGGGACAGTGTTTTCCAGGACAAAGCTGCACTGTGGGGACAGTGTTCTCCAGGACACGGCTGCACTGTGGGGACAGTGTTTTCCAGGACAAAGCTGCACTCTGGGGACAGTGTTGTCCAGGACAAGGCAGCACTGTGGGGACAGTGTTCTCCAGGACAAGGCTGCACTGTGGGGACAGTGTTCTCCAGGACATGGCTGCACTGTGGGGACAGTGTTCTCCAGGACCAGGCTCTACTGTGGGGACAGTGTTTTCGAGGACAAGGCTGCACTGTGGGGACAGTGTTTTCCACGACAAGGCTGCACGGTGGGGACAGTGTTCTCCAGGACAAGGCTGCACTGTGGGGACAGTGTTCTCCAGGACAAGGCTGCACTGTGGGGACAGTGTTCTCAGGACAAGGCAGCACTGTGGCGACAGTGTTCTCCAGGACAAGGCTGCACTGTGGGGACAGTGTTTTCCGGGACAAGGCAGCACTGTGGGGACAGTGTTCTCCAGGACACGGCTGCACTGTCGGGACAGTGTTTTCCAGGACAAACCTGCACTGTGGGGACAGTGTTCTCCAGGACACGGCTGCACTGTGGGGACAGTGTTTTCCAGGACAAAGCTGCACTCTGGGGACAGTGTTGTCCAGGACAAGGCAGCACTGTGGGGACAGTGTTCTCCAGGACAAGGCTGCACTGTGGGGACAGTGTTCTCCAGGACAAGGCTGCACTGTGGGGACAGTGTTCTCCAGGACCAGGCTCTACTATGGGGACAGTGTTTTCGAGGACAAGGCTGCACTGTGGGGACAGTGTTTTCCACGACAAGGCTGCACGGTGGGGACAGTGTTCTCCAGGACAAGGCTGCACTGTGGGGACAGTGTTCTCCAGGACAAGGCTGTACTGTGGGGACAGTGTTCTCAGGACAAGGCAGCACTTTGGGGACAGTGTTCTCCAGGACAAGGCTGCACTGTGGGGACAGTGTTCTCCAGGACAAGGCTGCACTGTGGGGACAGTGTTCTCAGGACAAGGCAGCACTGTGGGGACAGTGTTCTCCAGGACAAGGCTGCACTTTGGGGACTGTGTTCTCCAGGACAAGGCTGCAGTGTGGGGAGAGTGTGGGCCAGGACAGGGCTGCACTGTGGGAACAGTGTTTTCCAGGACAAGGCTGCACTGTGGGGACAGTGTTCTCCAGGACAAGGCTGCACAGTGGGGACAGTGTTTTCAGGACAAGGCTGCACTGTGGGGGACAGTGTTCTCCAGGACAAGACTGCATGGTGGGGACCGTGTTTTCCAGGACAAAGCTGCACTGTGGGGACAGTGTTGTCCAGGACAATGCTGCACTGTGGAGGACAGTGTTCGCCAGGACAAGGCTGCACTGTGGGGACAGTGTTCTCCAGGACCTGGCTGCACTGTGGGGGACAGTGTTCTCCAGGACACGGCTACAGTGTGGGGACAGTGCTTTCCAGGACAAAGCTGCACTGTGGGGACAGTGTTCTCCAGGACAAGGCTGCACTGTGGGGACAGTGTTCTCCAGGACAAGGCTGCACTGTGGGGGACAGTGTTCTCCAGGACAAGGCTGCACTGTGGGGACAGTGTTTTCCAGGGCAAGGCTGCACTGTGTGGACAGTGTTCTCCCGGACAAGGCTGCACTGTGGGGACAGTGTCCCCAAGGACAAGGCTGCACTGTGGGGACAGTGTTCTCCAGGACAAGGCTGCAGTGTGGGGACAGTATTCTCCAGGACAAGGCTGCAGTGAGGGGACAATGTGGGCCACGACAGGGCTGCACTGTGGGGACAGTGTTTTCCAGGACAAGGCTGCACTGTGGGGACAGTGTTCTAAAGGACAAGGCTGCACTGTGGGGACAGTGTTCTCCAGGACAAGGCTGCACTGTGGGGACAGTGTTCTCGAGGACAAGGCTGCACTATGGGGACAGTGTTTTCCAGGACAAGGCTGCACTGTGTGGACAGTGTTCTCCAGGACAAGGCTGGACTATGGGGACAGTGTTTTCCAGGACAAGGCTGCACTGTCGGGACAGTGTTCTCGAGGACAAGGCTGCAGTGTGGGGACAGTGTTCTCGAGGACAAGGCTGCACTGTGGGGACAGTGTTGCCCAGGACATGGCTACACTGTGGGGGACAGTGTTTTCCAGGACAAGGCTCTACTGTTGGGACACTGTTTTCCAGGACAAGGCTGCACTGTGGGGGACAGTGTTCTCCAAGACAAGGCGGCACTTTGGGGACAGTGTTTTCCAGGACAAAGCTGCACTGTGGGGACAGTGTTCTCCAGGACAATGCTGCACTGTGGGGACAGTGTTCTCCAGGACAAGGCTGCACTGTGGGGACAGTGTTTTCCAAGAAAAGGCTGCCCTGTGGGGACAGTGTTCCGAGGAAAAGACTGCACTGTGGGGATAGTGTTGTCCAGGTCAGGGCTGCACTGTGGGGACAGTGTTTTCCAGGACAAGGCTGCACTGTGGGGACAGTGTTCTCCAGGACAAGGCTGCACTGTGGGGACAGTGTTCTAAAGGACAAGGCTGCACTGTGGGGACAGTGTTGTCCAGGTCAGGGCTGCACTGTGGGGACAGTGTTCTCCGGACAAGGCAGCGCTGTGGGGACAGTGTTCTCCAGGACAAGGCTGCACTTTGGGGACAGTGTTCTCCAGGACAAGGCTGCAGTGAGGGTACAGTGTGGGTCAGGACAGGGCTGCACTGTGGAGACAGTGTTTTCCAGGACAAGGCTGCACTGTGGGGACAGTGTTCTCGAGGACAAGGCTGCACTGTGGGGACAGTGTTGCCCAGGACATGGCTGCACTGTGGGGGACAGTGTTTTCCAGGACAAGGCTCTACTGTTGGGACACTTTTTTCCAGGACAAGGCTGCACTGTGGGGGACAGTGTTCTCCAAGACAAGGCTGCACTTTGTGGACAGTGTTTTCCAGGACAAAGCTGCACTGTGGGGACAGTGTTCTCCAGGACAATGCTGCACTGTGGGGACAGTGTTCTCCAGGACAAGGCTGCACTGTGGGGACAGTGTTTTCCAGGAAAAGGCTGCCCTGTGGGGACAGTGTTCCCGAGGAAAAGACTGCACTGTGGGGACAGTGTTGTCCAGGTCAGGGCTGCACTGTGGGGACAGTGTTTTCCAGGACAAGGCTGCACTGTGGGGACAGTGTTCCCCAGGACAAGGCTGCACTGTGGGGACAGTGTTTTCCAGGACAAGGCTGCACTGTGGGGACAGTGTTCTCCAGGACAAGGCTGCACTGTGGGGACAGTGTTTTCCAGGAAAAGGCTGCCTTGTGGGGACAGTGTTCCCGAGGAAAAGACTGCACTGTGGGGACAGTGTTGTCCAGGTCAGGGCTGCACTGTGGGGACAGTGTTTTCCAGGACAAGGCTGCACTGTGGGGAAAGTGTTCTCCAGGACAAGGCTGCACTGTGGGGACAGTGTTCTAAAGGACAAGGCTGCACTGTGGGGACAGTGTTCTCCAGGACAAGGCTGCACTGTGGGGACAGTGTTCTCCAGGACAAGGCTGCACTTTGGGGACAGTGTTCTCCAGGATAAGGCTGCAGTGAGGGGACAGTGTGGGCCAGGACAGGGCTGCACTGTGGGGACAGTGTTTTCCAGGACAAGGCTGCACTGTGGGGACAATGTTCTCCAGGACAGGGCTGCACTGTGGGGACAGTGTTTTCCAGGACAAGGCTGCACTGTGGGGACAGTGTTCTCGAGGACAAGGCTGCACTTTGGGGACAGTGTTCTCCAGGACAAGGCTGCAGTGAGGGGACAGTGTTCTCCAGGACAAGGCTGCACTTTGGGGACAGTGTTCTCCAGGACAAGGCTGCAGTGAGGGGACAGTGTGGGCCAGGACAGGGCTGCACTGTGGGGACAGTGTTTTCCAGGACAAGGCTGCATTGTGGGGACAGTGTTCTCGAGGACAAGGCTGCACTGTGGGGACAGTGTTGCCCAGGACATGGCTGCACTGTGGGGGACAGTGTTTTCCAGGACAAGGCTCTACTGTTGGGACACTGTTTTCCAGGACAAGGCTGCACTGTGGGGGACAGTGTTCTCCAGGACACGGCTGCACTGTGGGGACAGTGTTCTCCAGGACAAGGCTGCACTGTGGGGAACAGTGTTCTCCAGGACAAGGCTGCACTGTGGGGGACAGTGTTCTCCAGGACAATGCTCCACTGTGGGGACAGTGTTTTCCAGGACAAGGCTGCACAGTGGGGGACAGTATTCTCCAGGACAAGGCTGTACTGTGGGGACAGTGTTTTCCAGGACAAGGCTGCCGTGTGGGGACAGTGTTTTCCAGGAAAAGGCTGCCCTGTGGGGACAGTGTTCCCGAGGAAAAGACTGCACTGTGTGGACAGTGTTCTCCAGGACAAGGCTCCACTGAGGGGACAGTGTTTCCAGTACAAGGCTGTACTGTGGGGACAGTGTTTTCCAGGACAAGGCTGCACTGTGGGGGACAGTGTTCTCCAGGACAATGCTGCACTGTGGGGACAGTGTTGTCCAGGACAATGCTGCACTATGGGGGACAGTGTTCTCCAGGACAAGGCTGCACTGTGGGGGACAGTGTTCTCCAGGACACGGCTGCACTGTGGGGACAGTGTTCTCCAGGACAAGGCTGCACTGTGGGGAACAGTGTTCTCCAGGACAAGGCTGCACTGTGGGGGACAGTGTTCTCCAGGACAATGCTCCACTGTGGGGACAGTGTTTTCCAGGACAAGGCTGCACAGTGGGGGACAGTATTCTCCAGGACAAGGCTGTACTGTGGGGACAGTGTTCTCCAGGACAAGGCTGCACTGTGGGCACAGTGTTCTCCAGGACAAGGCTGCACTGTGGGGACAGTGTTCTCCAGGACAAGGCTGCACTTTGGGGACAGTGTTCTCCAGGACAAGGCTGCAGTGAGGGGACAGTGTGGGCCAGGACAGGGCTGCACTGTGGGGACAGTGTTTTCCAGGACAAGGCTGCACTGTGGGGACAATGTTCTCCAGGACAGGGCTGCACTGTGGGGACAGTGTTTTCCAGGACAAGGCTGCACTGTGGGGACAGTGTTCTCGAGGACAAGGCTGCACTTTGGGGACAGTGTTCTCCAGGACAAGGCTGCAGTGAGGGGACAGTGTTCTCCAGGACAAGGCTGCACTTTGGGGACAGTGTTCTCCAGGACAAGGCTGCAGTGAGGGGACAGTGTGGGCCAGGACAGGGCTGCACTGTGGGGACAGTGTTTTCCAGGACAAGGCTGCACTGTGGGGACAGTGTTCTCGAGGACAAGGCTGCACTGTGGGGACAGTGTTGCCCAGGACATGGCTGCACTGTGGGGGACAGTGTTTTCCAGGACAAGGCTCTACTGTTGGGACACTGTTTTCCAGGACAAGGCTGCACTGTGGGGGACAGTGTTCTCCAGGACAATGCTGCACTGTGGGGACAGTGTTGTCCAGGACAATGCTGCACTATGGGGGACAGTGTTCTCCAGGACAAGGCTGCACTGTGGGGGACAGTGTTCTCCAGGACACGGCTGCACTGTGGGGACAGTGTTCTCCAGGACAAGGCTGCACTGTGGGGAACAGTGTTCTCCAGGACAAGGCTGCACTGTGGGGGACAGTGTTCTCCAGGACAATGCTCCACTGTGGGGACAGTGTTTTCCAGGACAAGGCTGCACAGTGGGGGACAGTATTCTCCAGGACAAGGCTGTACTGTGGGGACAGTGTTTTCCAGGACAAGGCTGCCGTGTGGGGACAGTGTTTTCCAGGAAAAGGCTGCCCTGTGGGGACAGTGTTCCCGAGGAAAAGACTGCACTGTGTGGACAGTGTTCTCCAGGACAAGGCTCCACTGAGGGGACAGTGTTTCCAGTACAAGGCTGTACTGTGGGGACAGTGTTTTCCAGGACAAGGCTGCACTGTGGGGACAGTGTTTTCCAGGACAAGGCTCCACTGTGGGGACTGTGTTTTCCAGGACCAGGCTCTACTGTGGGGACAGTGTTTTCGAGGACAATGCTGCACTGTGGGGGACACTGTTCTCCACGACAAGGCTGCACTGTGGGGACAGTGTTCTCCAGGACAAGGCTGCACTGTGGGAACAGTGTTCTCCAGGACAAGGCTGCACTGTGGGGACAGTGTTCTCCAGGAAAAGGCTGCACTGTGGGGACAGTGTTCTCCAGGACAGGGCTGCACTGTTGGGACAGTGTTTTCCAGGACAAGGCTGCACTGTGGGGACAGTGTTCTCCAGGACAAGGCTGCACTGTGGGGACAGTGTTGTCCAGGAGAGGGCTGTACTGTGGGGGACAGTGTTTTCCAGGACAAGGCTCTACTTTTGGGACAGTGTTTTCCAAGACAAGGCTGCACTGTGGGGGACAGTGTTCTCCAGGACAAGGCTGCACTGTGGGGACAGTGTTTTCCAGGACAAAGCTGCACTGTGGGGACACTGTTCTCCAGGACAATGCTGCACTGTGGGGGACAGTGTTCTTCAGGACAAGGCTGCACTGTGGGGACAGTGTTCTCCAGCACCTGGCTGCACTGTGGGGGACAGTGTTCTAAAGGACACAGCTACACTGTGGGGACAGTGTTTTATAGGACGAAGCTGCACTGTGGGGACAGTGTTGTCCAGGACAAGGCAGCACTGTGGGGACAGTGTTCCCCAGGACAAGGCTGCACTGTGGGGACAGTGTTTTCCGGGACAAGGCAGCACTGTGGGGACAGTGTTCTCCAGGACACGGCTGCACTGTCGGGACAGTGTTCTCCAGGACAAGGCTGCACTGTGGGGACAGTGACTTCCAGGACAAGGCTGCAGTGTGGGGACAGTGTTCCCCAGGACAAGACTGCACTGTGGGGACAGTGTTCTCCAGGACAAGGCTGCACTGTGGGGACAGTGTTCTTCAGGACAAGGCTGCACTGTGGGGACAGTGTTCTCCAGGACAAGGCTGCACTGTGGCGACAGTGTTCCCCAGGACAAGGCTGCACTGTGGGGACAGTGTTCTCCAGAACAAGGCTGCACTGTGGGGACAGTGTTCTCCAGGACAAGGCTGCTCTTTGGGGACAGTGTTCTCCAGGACAAGGGTGCACTGTGGGGACAGTGTTTTCCAGTACAAGGCTGCACTGTGGGGACAGTGTTCTCCAGGACAAGGCTGCACTGTGGGGACAGTGTCTTCCAGGACAAGGGTGCAGTGTGGGGACAGTGTTCCCCAGGTCAAGACTGCACTGTGGGGACAGTGTTCTCCAGGACAAGGCTGCACTGTGGGGACAGTGTACTTCAGGACAAGGCTGCACTGTGGGGACAGTGTTTTAAAGGACAAGGCTGCACTGTGGGGACAGTGTTCTCCAGGACAAAGCTGCACTGTGGGGACAGTGTTCCCCAGGACCAGGCTGCACTGTGGGGACAGTGTTCTTCAGAACAAGGCTGCACTGTGGGAACAGTGTACTTCAGGACAACGCTGCACTGTGGGGACAGTGTTTTCCAGGTCAAGGCTGCACTTTGGGGACCGTGTTTTCCAGGACAAGGCTGCACTGTGGGGACAGTGTTCCCCAGGACAAGTCTGCACTGTGGGGACAGTGTTCTCCAGAAGAAGGATGCCCTGTGGGGACAGTGTTCCCCGGACAAGGCTGCACTCTAGGGACTGTGTTCTCCAGGACAAGGCTGCACTTTGGGGACATTGTTCCCGAGGACAAGGCTGCACAGTGGGGGACAGTGTTTTCTAGGACAAGGCTGCACTGTGGGGACACTGTTCTCCAGGACAAGGCTGCACTGTAGGGACAGTGTTCTCCTGGACAAGGCTGCACTGTGGGGACAGTGTTCTCCAGGACAAGGCTGCACTGTGGGGACAGGGTTTTCCAGGACAAGGCTGCACTGTGGGTACATTGTTCCCCAGGACAAGGCTGCATTTGGGGACAGTGTTTTCCAGGACAAGGCTGCACTGTGGGGACAGTGTTCTCCAGGACAAGGCTGCACTGTAGGGACAGTGTTCTCCAGGACAAGGCTGCACTGTGGGGACAGTGTTCTCCAGGACAAGGCTGCACTGTAGGGACAGTGTTCTCCAGGACAAGGCTACACTGTGGGACTGTGTTCTCCAGGGCAAGGCTGCACTGTGGGGACAGTGTTTTCCAGGACAAGGCTGCACTGTAGGACAGTGTTCTCCAGGACAAGGCAGCACTGTGGGGACAGTGTTCCCCAGGAGAAGGCTGCACTGTGGGGACAGTGTTCTCCAGGACAAGGCTGCACTGTGGGACAGTGTTCTCCAGGACAAAGCTGCACTGTGTGGACAGTGTTCTCCAGGACAAGGCTGCACTGTGGGGACAGTGTTTTCCAGGCCAAGGCTGCACTGTGGGGACAGTGTTTTCCAGGTCAAGGCTGCACTGTGGGTACCGTGTTTTCCAGGACAAGGCTGCACTGTGTGGACAGTGTTCTCCAGGACAAGGCTGCACTGTGTGGACAGTGTTCTCCAGGACAAGGCTGCACAGTGGGGACAGTGTTCTCCACGACAAGGCTGCACTGTGGGGACAGTGTTCTCCAGGACAAAGCTGCACTGTGGGGACAGTGTTTTCAAGGACAAAGCTGCACTGTGGGGACAGTGTTCTCCAGGACAATGCTGCACTGTGGGGGACAGTGTTCTCCAGGACAAGGCTGCACTGTGGGGACAGTGTTCTCCAGGACCTGGCTGCACTGTGGGGACAGTGTTCTCCAGGACAAGGCTGTACTGTGGGGACAGTGTTTTCGAGGACAAGGCTGCCCTGTGGGGACAGTGTTTTCCAGGAATAGGCTGCCCTGTGGGGAAAGTGTTCCCGAGGAAAAGACTGCACTGTGGGGACAGTGTTCTCCAGGACGAGGCTGCACTGTGGGGACAGTTTTTTCCAGGACAAGGCTGCACTGTGGGGACAGTGTTCTCCAGGACAAGGCTGCACTGTGGGGACAGTGTTCTCCAGGACAGGGCTGCACTGTGGGGACAGTGTTTTCCAGGACAAGGCTGCACTTTGGGGACTGTGTTCTCCAGGATAAGGCTGCACTGTGGGGACAGTGTTGTCCAGGACAGGGCTGCCCTGTGGGGGACAGTGTTTGCCAGGACAAGGCTCTACTCTTGTGACAGTGTTTTCCAAGACAAGGCTGCACTGTGGGGGACAGTGTTCTCCAGGACAAGGCTGCACTGTGGGGACAGTGTTCTCCCGGACCTGGCTGCACTGTGGGGTCAGTGTTTTCCAGGACAAAGCTGTACTGTGGGGACAGTGTTGTCCAGGACAAGGCTGCACTGTGGGGACAGTGTTCTCCAGGACAAGACTGCACTGTGGGGACAGTGTTCTCCAGGACAAGGCTGCTCTGTGGGGACAGTGTTCTCCAGGACAAGGCTGCACTGTGGGGACAGTGTTTTCCCGGACAAGGCTGCACTGTGGGGACTGTGTTTTCCAGGACCAGGCTCTACTGTGGGGACAGTGTTTTCGAGGACAAGGCTGCACTGTGGGGACAGTGTTTTCCACGACAAGGCTGCACTGTGTGGACAGTGTTCTCCAGGAGAAGGCTGCACTGTGGGGACAGTGTTCTCCAGGACAAGGCTGCAATTTGAGGACAGTGTTATCCAGGACAAGGCTGCAGTGTGGGGACAGTGTGGGCCAGGACAGGGCTGCACTGTGGGGACAGTGTTTTCCAGGACAAGGCTGCACTGTGGGGACAGTGTTCTCCAGGACAGGGCTGCACTGTGGGGACAGTGTTTTCCAGGACAAGGCTGCACTGTGGGGACAGTGTTCTCCAGGACAAGGCTGCACTGTGGGGACAGTGTTGTCCAGGACAGGGATGCACTGTGGGGACAGTGTTTTCCAGGACAAGGCTATACTGTTGGGACAGTTTTTTCCAAGACAAGCCTGCACTGTGGGGGACAGTGTTCTCCAGGACAAGGCTGCACTGTGGGGACAGTGTTTTCCAGGACAAAGCTGCACTGTGGGGACAGTGTTCTCCAGGACAATGCTGCACTGTGTGGGACAGTGTTCTCCAGGACAAGGCTGCACTGTGGGGACAGTGTTCTCCTGGACCTGGCTGCACTGTGGGGGACAGTGTTCTCCCGGACAAGGCTCCACTGTGGGGACAGTGTTTTCCAGGACAAGGCTGCCCAGTGGGGACAATGTTCCCGAGGAACAGACTGGCCTGTGGGGACAGTGTTCTCCAGGACAAGGCTGCACTGTGGGGACAGTGTTTTCCAGGACAAGGCTTCACTGTGGGGACAGTGTTCTGCAGGACAAGGCTGCACTGTGGGGACAGTGTTCTCCAGGACAAGGCTGCACTTTGGGGACAGTGTTCTCCAGGACAAGGCTGCACTGTGGGGACAGAGTTCTCCAGTACAAGGCTGCACTGTGGGGACAGTGTTCTCCAGGACAAGGCTGCACTGTGGGGACAGTGACTTCCAGGACAAGGCTGCAGTGTGGGGACAGTGTTCCCCTGGACAAGACTGCACTGTGGGGACAGTGTTCTCCAGGACAAGGCTGCACTGTGGGGACAGTGTTCTTCAGGACAAGGCTGCACTGTGGGGACAGTGTTCTCCAGGACAAGGCTGCACTGTGGCGACAGTGTTCCCCAGGACAAGGCTGCACTGTAGGGACAGTGTTCTCCAGAACAAGGCTGCACTGTGGGGACAGTGTTCTCCAGTACAAGGCTGAACTGTGGGGACAGTGTTCCCCAGGACAAGGCTACACTGTGGGACAGTGTTCTCCAGGGCAAGGCTGCACTGTGGGGACAGTGTTTTCCAGGACAAGGCTGCACTGTAGGACAGTGTTCTTCAGGACAAGGCAGCACTGTGGGGACAGTGTTCCCCAGGAGAAGGCTGCACTGTGGGGACAGTGTTCTCCAGGACAAGGCTGCACTGTGGGACAGTGTTCTCCAGGACAAAGCTGCACTGTGTGGACAGTGTTCTCCAGGACAAGGCTGCACTGTGGGGACAGTGTTTTCCAGGCCAAGGCTGCACTGTGGGGACATTGTTCCCCAGGACAAGGCTGCAATGTGTGGACAGTGTTTTCCTGGACAAGGCTGCACTGTGGGGATAGTGTTCTCCAGGACAAGGCTGCACTGTAGGGACAGTGTTCTCCAGGACAAGGCGGCACTGTGGGGACAGTGTTCTCCAGAACAAGGCTGCACTGTGGGGACAGTGTGATCCAGGACAAGGCTGCACTGTGGGGACAGTGTTTTCCAGGTCAAGGCTGCACTGTGGGTACCGTGTTTTCCAGGACAAGGCTGCACTGTGTGGACAGTGTTCTCCAGGACAAGGCTGCACTGTGTGGACAGTGTTCTCCAGGACAAGGCTGCACTGTGGGGACAGTGTTCTCCAGGACAAGGCTGCACTGTGGGGACAGTGTTCTCCAGGACAAGGCTGCACAGTGGGGACAGTGATCTCCAGGACAAGGCTGCAGTGTGGGGACAGTGTGGGCCAGGACAGGGCTACACTGTGGGGACAGTGTTTTCCAGGACAAGGCTGCACTGTGGGGACAGTGTTCTCCAGGACAGGGCTGCACTGTGGGGACAGTGTTCTCCAGGACAAGGCTGCACTGTGGGGAGAGTGTTCTCCAGGACAAGGCTGCACTGTGGGGACAGTGTTCTCCAGGACAAGGCTGCACTGTGGGGACAGTGTTCTCCAGGACAGGGCTGCACTGTGGGGACAGTGTTCTCCAGGACAAGGCTGCACTGTGGGGGACAGTGTTCTCCAGGACAAGGCTGTACTGTGGGGACAGTGATTTCCAGGACAAGGCTGCCCTGTGGGGACAGTGTTCCCGAGGAAAAGACTGCATTGTGGGGACAGTGTTGTCCAGGACAAGGCTGCACTGTGGGGACAGTGTTTTCCAGGACAAGGCTGCACTGTGGGGACAGTGTTCTCCAGGACAAGGCTGCACTGTGGGGACAGTGTTCTCCAGGACAAGGCTGCACTGTGGGGACAGTGTTTTCCAGTACAAGGCTGCACTGTGGGGACAGTGTTCTCCAGGACAAGGCTGCACTGTGGGGACAGTGTTTTCCAGGACAACGCTGCACTGTGGGGACAGTGTTTTCCAGGACAAGGCTGCACTGTGGTACAGTGTTCTCCAGGACAAGGCTGCACTGTGGGGACAGTGTTGTCCAGGTCAGGGCTGCACTGTGGGGACAGTGTTTTCCAGGACAAGGCTGCACTGTGGGGACAGTGTTCTCCAGGACAAGGCTGCACTTTGGGGACAGTGTTCTCCAGGACAAGGCTGCAGTGTGGGGACAGTGTGGGCCAGGACAGGGCTGCACTGTGGTGACAGTGTTTTCCAGGACAAGGCTGCACTGTGGGGACACTGTTCTCCAGGACAGGGCTGCACTGTGGGGACAGTGTTTTCCAGGACAAGGCTGCACTGTGGGGACACTGTTCTCCAGGACAGGGCTGCACTGTGGGGACAGTGTTTTCCAGGACAAGGCTGCACTGTGGGGACAGTGTTCTCCAGGACAAGGCTGCACTGTGGGGACAGTGTTGTCCAGGACAGGGATGCACTGTGGGGACATTGTTTTCCAGGACAAGGCTATACTGTTGGGACAGTGTTTTCCAAGACAAGCCTGCACTGTGGGGGACAGTGTTCTCCAGGACAAGGCTGCACTGTGGGGACAGTGTTTTCCAGGACAAAGCTGCACTGTGGGGACAGTGTTCTCCAGGACAATGCTGCACTGTGGGGGACAGTGTTCTCCAGGACAAGGCTGCACTGTGGGGACAGTGTTCTCCTGGACCTGGCTGCACTGTGGGGGACAGTGTTCTCCCGGACAAGGCTCCACTGTGGGGACAGTGTTTTCCAGGACAAGGCTGCACTGTGGGGGACAGTGTTCTCCAGGACAAGGCTGTACTGTGGGGACAGTGTTTTCCAGGACAAGGCTGCCCTTGGGGACAGTGTTTTCCAGAAAAAGGCTGCCCAGTGGGGACAATGTTCCCGAGGAACAGACTGGCCTGTGGGGACAGTGTTCTCCAGGACAAGGCTGCACTGTGGGGACAGTGTTTTCCATGACAAGGCTTCACTGTGGGGACAGTGTTCTGCAGGACAAGGCTGCACTGTGGGGACAGTGTTCTCCAGGACAAGGCTGCACTTTGGGGACAGTGTTCTCCAGGACAAGGCTGCACTGTGGCGACAGAGTTCTCCAGTACAAGGCTGCACTGTGGGGACAGTGTTCTCCAGGACAAGGCTGCACTGTGGGGACAGTGACTTCCAGGACAAGGCTGCAGTGTGGGGACAGTGTTCCCCAGGACAAGACTGCACTGTGGGGACAGTGTTCTCCAGGACAAGGCTGCACTGTGGGGACAGTGTTCTTCAGGACAAGGCTGCACTGTGGGGACAGTGTTCTCCAGGACAAGGCTGCACTGTGGCGACAGTGTTCCCCAGGACAAGGCTGCACTGTGGGGATAGTGTTCTCCAGAACAAGGCTGCACTGTGGGGACAGTGTTCTCCAGTACAAGGCTGAACTGTGGGGACAGTGTTCCCCAGGACAAGGCTGCTCTTTGGGGACAGTGTTCTCCAGGACAAGGCTGCACTGTGGGGACAGTGTTCTCCAGTACAAGGCTGCACTGTGGGGACAGTGTTCTCCAGGACAAGGCTGCACTGTGGGGACAGTGTCTTCCAGTACAAGGGTGCAGTGTGAGGACAGTGTTCCCCAGGTCAAGACTGCACTGTGGGGACAGTGTTCTCCAGGACAAGGCTGCACTGTGGGGACAGTGTACTTCAGGACAAGGCTGCACTGTGGGGACAGTGTTTTAAAGGACAAAGTTGCACTGTGGGGACAGTGTTCTCCAGGACAAGGCTGCACTGTGGGGACAGTGTTCCCCAGGACAAGGCTGCACTGTGGGGACAGTGTTCTTCAGAACAAGGCTGCACTGTGGGAACAGTGTACTTCAGGACAACGCTGCACTGTGGGGACAGTGTTTTCCAGGTCAAGGCTGCACTGTGGGGACCGTGTTTTCCAGGACAAGGCTGCACTGTGGGGACAGTGTTCCCCAGGACAAGTCTGCACTGTGGGGACAGTGTTCTCCAGAAGAAGGCTGCCCTGTGGGGAAAGTGTTCCCCGGACAAGGCTGCACTCTAGGGACTGTGTTCTCCAGGACATGGCTGCACTTTGGGGACATTGTTCCCGAGGACAAGGCTGCACAGTGGGGGACAGTGTTTTCTAGGACAAGGCTGCACTGTGGGGACACTGTTCTCCAGGACAAGGCTGCACTGTAGGGACAGTGTTCTCCAGGACAAGGCTGCACTGTGGGGACAGTGTTCTCCAGGACAAGGCTGCACTGTGGGGACAGGGTTTTCCAGGACAAGGCTGCACTGTGGGTACATTGTTCCCCAGGACAAGGCTGCATTTGGGGACAGTGTTTTCCAGGACAAGGCTGCACTGTGGGGACAGTGTTCTCCAGGACAAGGCTGCACTGTAGGGACAGTGTTCTCCAGGACAAGGCTGCACTGTGGGGACAGTGTTCTCCAGGACAAGGCTGCACTGTAGGGACAGTGTTCTCCAGGACAAGGCTACACTGTGGGACAGTGTTCTCCAGGGCAAGGCTGCACTGTGGGGACAGTGTTTTCCAGGACAAGGCTGCACTGTAGGACAGTGTTCTCCAGGACAAGGCAGCACTGTGGGGACAGTGTTCCCCAGGAGAAGGCTGCACTGTGGGGACAGTGTTCTCCAGGACAAGGCTGCACTGTGGGACAGTGTTCTCCAGGACAAAGCTGCACTGTGTGGACAGTGTTCTCCAGGACAAGGCTGCCCTGTGGGGACAGTGTTTTCCAGGCCAAGGATGCACTGTGGGGACATTGTTCCCCAGGACAAGGCTGCAATGTGTGGACAGTGTTTTCCTGGACAAGGCTGCACTTTGGGGATAGTGTTCTCCAGGACAAGGCTGCACTGTAGGGACAGTGTTCTCCAGGACAAGGCGGCACTGTGGGGACAGTGTTCTCCAGAACAAGGCTGCACTGTGGGGACAGTGTGATCCAGGACAAGGCTGCACTGTGGGGACAGTGTTTTCCAGGTCAAGGCTGCACTGTGGGGACCGTGTTTTCCAGGACAAGGCTGCACTGTGTGGACAGTGTTCTCCAGGACAAGGCTGCACTGTGTGGACAGTGTTCTCCAGGACAAGGCTGCACTGTGGGGACAGTGTTCTCCAGGACAAGGCTGCACTGTGGGGACAGTGTTCTCCAGGACAAGGCTGCACTGTGGGGACAGTGTTCTCCAGGACAAGGCTGCAGTGTGGGGACAGTGTGGGCCAGGACAGGGCTACACTGTGGGGACAGTGTTTTCCAGGACAAGGCTGCACTGTGGGGACAGTGTTCTCCAGGACAGGGCTGCACTGTGGGGACAGTGTTCTCCAGGACAAGGCTGCACTGTGGGGAGAGTGTTCTCCAGGACAAGGCAGCACTGTGGGGACAGTGTTCTCCAGGACAAGGCTGCACTGTGGGGACAGTGTTCTCCAGGACAGGGCTGCACTGTGGGGACAGTGTTCTCCAGGACAAGGCTGCACTGTGGGGGACAGTGTTCTCCAGGACAAGGCTGTACTGTGGGGACAGTGATTTCCAGGACAAGGCTGCCCTGTGGGGACAGTGTTTTCCAGAAAAAGGCTGCCCTGTGGGGACAGTGTTCCCGAGGAAAAGACTGCATTGTGGGGACAGTGTTGTCCAGGACAAGGCTGCACTGTGGGGACAGTGTTTTCCAGGACAAGGCTGCACTGTGGGGACAGTGTTCTCCAGGACAAGGCTGCACTGTGGGGACAGTGTTCTCCAGGACAAGGCTGCACTGTAGGGACAGTGTTCTCCAGGACAAGGCTGCACTGTGGGACAGTGTTCTCCAGGACAAGGCTGCACTGTGGGGACAGTGTTCTCCAGGGCAAGGCTGCACTGTGGGGACAGTGTTTTCCAGGAGAAGGCTGCACTGTGGGGACAGTGTTCTCCAGGACAAGGCTGCACTGTGGGGACTTTTTCTCTAGGACAAGACTGCACTGTGGGACAGTGTTTTCCAGTGCAAGGCAGCACTGTGGGGACAGTGTTCTCCAGGGCAAGGCTGCACTGTGGGGACAGTGTTTTCCAGGAGAAGGCTGCACTGTGGGGACAGTGTTCTCCAGGACAAGGCTGCACTGTGGGGACTTTTTCTCCAGGACAAGGCTGCACTGTGGGGACAATGTTTTCCAAGACAAGGCTGCACTGTGTGGACAGTGTTCTCCAGGACAAGGGTGCACTGTGGGGACTTTTTCTCTAGGACAAGACTGCACTGTGGGACAGTGTTTTCCAGTGCAAGGCGGCACTGTGGGGACAGTGTTCTCCAGGGCAAGGCTGCACTGTGGGGACAGTGTTTTCCAGGACCAGGCTGCACTGTGGGGACAGTGTTGTCCAGGACAATGCTGCACTGTGGAGACAGTGTTTTCCAGGACAAGGCTGCACTGTGGGGGACAGTGTTCTCCAGGACAAGGCTGCACTGTGGGGACAGTGTTCTCCAGGACAAGGCTGCACTGTGGGGATAGTGTTCTCCAGGACAAGGCTGCACCTTTTTGGACAGTGTTTTCCACGACAAGGCTGCACTGTGGGGACAGTGTTTTTCAGGCCCAGGCTGTACTTTGGGGGACAGTGTTTTGCAGGACAAGGCTGCACTGTGGAGGGTGGGTACCCAGTGTTTTTCAGGGTCACCATAGTCAGGGCTTTGACAAGGATGTGGATTCCCTCCTGTCTCTGAGGTAGAATTCCAAAATTAATGTGCCATTAATGCTGTTTCCCATAGAAAGCTCTAGGAAGGTCCTTCTACCTGTCTCAGCTCCCTAGTGGACACAGGTGACCCTCAGAGCACCCTTCAAGTTGTAGGGGCATAGATCCCATCTCTAATCTTCCCTTGGTGACATCTTAGGAGTCTATATCTGCTTCTGTCATTATAGACACCTTGGACTTAGGGTCTACCTTCATCCAAGATGTTCCTATCTCACCTCCACCAGCTCCATCACACCACCATAGACTTTATTTCCGCATACCGCTAGACTCAGATGTGCATTTTGGGAGTGATACAATCAGAACCACAACAGATGTGGCTCCCAGTAACAGAGGAAATATCTGGACATCTCCAGCCTGGTCCCAGTATACAAAGCGAACAGCTCCTGGTGACATTAGTCAGTCTGTCCCATGTGCCAGGTGGGCCTGTCCCCCTTCACCCTGCTGGGGAACACCCCCCCCCATGCTATGAGCGCCTGCTCTGGCTCAGAGACGAGGCTGCAATGGCAGCAGCCAGCACTGCCTGGTCCTCACGGAAGCCATTTTTCATCCATCTCCATTTGCTTCTCAAACATGCGTTTCCTGTCGTAAACTGTGCTAAATGCTATTTAGTAGCTAATTAACTTTCTGTGTGAAGACCTCTCTAATTGCACGCTCTCTCCACTCCGCCCGGGTCCTCGGGGGACCCTGAGCTGTCCGACGACATTTGTTCTGCTGACTCCCACCTCGCGGGTGCAACTTCCAGCCTGATAAACTGCCAATCAAGGCTCTGGAGGTCAAGGGGGACCAAATTAGGTGCCCGATTCTATTGCCAAACTTGCTTGGCGAAGCTTAATTTAAATATGAAAGCAAAGAGGTTATGAAAAATAATTTTGTCCAGTGAAACTCTTTGCCAGGCAGCAGAGGGGCAGCGTTCCCTATTTGCTTTAAGGGCTGTTTTCTGCACTGGAACCTTCAGACTAGAATCCATTTCTAGTTTTCTACTGAGATTGCAGCCGCGTCTGTCATCCGTCACACAGAGAGATAATCAGAAAATAAAAGGCTTTGATTAGCACTTGCATACATCACTGTGGTAGCAATTACAGAGCCGCCCTGTGCACAGGAGGCAGGAGGCAGCGAAGGTGGGCGGCTGCTCCACACCCCTGCTCAGGGTCAGAAACCACCCCTGGTTTTGTTTACTGCCCGGGACTATTTCTAGAACAGCTGGGCACAAGGTCTTCACAACAACCCCACGTTCACTTCATACATGTGATCGCCCCCAAGACACAGGTCCAGTCCACGCGGAGGTTCCTGACCGACACAACACAAGGGCAGACACCTCAGCTCTTGTCACGGGCACCCACCATGCCAGTCACATGGAGCCTGGATGTCTGCAGAGAGCCCCCGCCTGCAGAGAAGCAGTTACGGCACCCTCCAACCCAAGATCCTTCATCAGACAGTAAAAAAACTGAAAATGAGCCCACATCCTGCCAAAGCCCAAGACACCTGCCGAGGCCAATGCCTCTCAAGGATGCAAGGCAAGAGGCGTATCCTCGCCCATGCTCCTATCCCTTTACAAAGAAGGGCAGGGCCACCATGGTGCGAGCGTGGTCTCCACCTTGGAAGTCAATGTGGTAGTGGGTCTTCCCTTCCCTAGAAGGGCTCAGCAGGCCTGATCCACAAGAAGCTATGATTGCCTGAACCCCAGCACAGGTTCTCCAGGCTCAGTCAGGCAGGAGCAGGAGGGGCATGACTTGTCACACCCACCCACCGGGAGGAGCTGGACCTTGAGGTCATTGTCCCTCTCATTCTATGGTCTCTTGCTGTATCTACTGGTCCCCCTTCCCACAGTGGTCTTGGGAAAAGCCCACCTGGGACATATTGATGGTACAGAGGAACCTCAAACTCCTGTAGGCCTGAGCTCCTTGCAAGTGGTCAAGACCAGGATAGAAGATGGGTCTGCCTCCAGCGGGGTCACCTCCGGTGGAATCCGTGACCAGCCAGGAGCAGCGAACAGGACTGTCGTCCAAGCCATAACGCCAAACCCGATTGATAGAGGAATTTGTTTCAGGACATCCTGTTCTGGTGGTGTGGGGAATGAATATTGCTTTAAGGAGGATTTCTGTTGTTTGTTTTGTTGAGACAGGGTTTCATATAGCCCATGCTGGCCCTCAATTCACTGTGTGATTATGGGTGACTTTGAATTCCCGATCCTCCAGCCTCTATCTCTTGGTGCTGGGATAACAGATGTGCTACCTACCGTGCCCCAGGCTGATGTGGCTAAAGACAGAGCCCAGGGCCTCAGGCAGGCATTGCATCCCCTGTGCACATGTGTGACATTGCACACGTGCTTCACTGTACACCTACCTGGCTTACATGGAACTTGGAGAGTATGACCTGGGTCCTTAGGCTTCGCAGGCAAGCGCCTTAACCGCTAAGCCGTCTCTCCAGCCCAGGGTCACAATTTTAAAAAACAGAATAAATGTGTGAAGAAACTTAGCCAGAGCAAGACCTATCACTGTTGGGGAGATGGGAGGCTGTGCAGCAGGGCCCGTCCTTCTCAGCTCTGTGACCACAGCCTGGCTCTGCCAGCAATGTAAACCCTGTGGAGAGGGATCTTTGGGCGGGGTCTGGGTTCTGTGGGGTTCAGGCTCTCAGGAACTCAGTGTCAGCTGACCTGCAGGCTGGTAGACAGTCTCCGTCCTAAATGAAGCTTTTTAAAAAATATTATTTTATTTATTTGAGAGGGACGGAGAGAGAGAGAAAGTGGGTGCACCAGGGCCTCTAGCCACTACAAACAAACTCCAGACCCACGCACCACTTTGTGCATCAGGATTTATGTAGGTAAAGGGGAATTGAACCCAGGCCATCAGGTTTTATAAGCAAGTGCATTTAACCACTGGGTCATCTCTCCAGTCCCCTAAAAGGAGCTTTAATCACAGACAAACCCAAGTGTGTCTGGTGGGGAGAAGCATGAGGCAGCTCAGAAACGCCCAGGCGCTGGGACTTTTGCCTGCATGCAATCAGAAGCAGAGACTCTCGAAGCTGGAGAAACAAGGTTGACCAGTAGTCGTGAGTGTGGTTTAAGTAAACAAGAAAGAAGCCAGGCATGGTAGTATCTGGGAAACAAGGATCTCCATGAGTTCAAGGCCAGTCTGGGCTGCAGAGTGAGGTCCAGGGCTACCCTGGGCTAGAGTGAGACCCTGCCTCAATACAACAAAGCAAAACAACACAGAAAACACAAAGAAGGAACACATTCAAGGGGAAAAGAAGGGAGGGTGGCTGCTGAGTATTTTCTTCTGAGTCAAGTGCTTTTGCATTCTTCCTGCAACCGTGTGAGTGTGCGTGTGCAGGAAGGGGAGGGAAAGGCAGTCTGTGCTCCCAGGAATAGCTGTATTTATTTACTTTGAACGCCATCCTGATGCCTCTTGGGGAGGCGCCTGCGTGGCCCAGCTCCCGCCCAGAGCCCTCGGCAGTCCGCAGAGCAGGCGTCTGCTGGATCTTTCATGTGTTCCCCAAAGTCGCAAAACAAAAACAACATGGGGAACAGACAGCAATGCCCCGTCGAGTCACACCGGCATTGGACGGCTGTGCTCCTGGGCTCCAGCCACACTTGTGGCCACTTTGCACAAACTGAAAGTACTTTTTGTCTGTGTGCTGTACAGGGCTATGAGCTGGGGCCAAACCCCAGGCTACTCTGTGGGACATGTCACCAAGAAGCATGGTGGTAGGAACTTAACCAGTGCCACCAGGCCCTAAGACAGCTGCCTGAAGTCTCCCACATACAGCTGGCTGGAGCTACCTGGCGGATCTACATGACAGGTTCTACACGGTAACTGAGCAAACCAGTTACTATGCAGGCAGGGTGAATTAATCTTAGGGGCAAAAATGCTTTTTCTAGGACTAAGAAAATGGCTCAGTGGGTAAGCATTTTCCACACAAGCATGAGAACCTGAGAGGGCCTGAGACCACCTGAGATCAATACCCCAACACCCATGTAAATTGCTGGGCATGACCGCACAGTCCTGTGGAGCGTGGTGATTGGAGACCAGAGAATCACTGGGGTTCATGAAAATGGCAGCTCTGGGTTTAGAGAGAAACCCTGTCTCATGGAAACAGGTGGATTAGTGATAAAGACCCCTGATGTTCTCCTCCGGCCTCCACATATGTACACTGGGTATGTATCTGCACATGCACACACATACATCACACACACCAGACATACTACACATACACACACACAAAAAAAAACTTTTCCAGAAGGTTCTATACCCAAGTATTGGTCCACCCATCAGGCCCTTCCTGTTTAGGCAGCTGGAGCCACACAAAACCTAAGTCTAATTCTGCTAAGACAGACAGGTGCAGCATGGCCAGGCCCACTTGCTGAGTCTCTCAGCACAGCCTCACCTTCCAGGCCGTAGCCGGCCATGCATACAATTGCATGCAATACAATACAATGCATTCACTGTCCAATCTATACCTGTAGACTGATCACAGGCTGCTCTTTGAGACCCAACCCTCTCTGGTCTCCTGCCATGGAGATTCCTTTGAACCAATGAAAGAGAAAAAGGTCTCCCCGAAGAAGTTCCTCAGGCAAGGGTGACCAGGGACACTTTCCATACGTGATACAGAAGGAAATTCAGTGATCATCCCAGTGCATACTCTGAAGGAGTGAGCTGTCAAGCTGCTTGCAGAAGGCCCAAAGGTACCCTGACACAGGGTTAGCCCAGCCCCTCCACCTCTGCCCCCTTCACCCAAGCAGAAATCCAAACCTGGAAGGCAGTGTATTTTCCCCTGTTAAACGCTGGAGCCAAGTCCTCTCAGCGGGAACCCAGAGACATGCGCACTGAGCAAGCCCCCCCCATGAAGTGGCTGGGCTGGGCTTGGGAGCTAGCTCACTCTGACCATAGATTACACATGAGCAGAGTACCCTGGGAACGACGGAGCCCACATGAACATGCACTGGGTTACTGACACTCCAGCCTCCCATAAAGTCCTAATGCACAGGAGCTGGTTTTGCCTCTTCCCAACACTCTGTGTGGTGGATGGGCCTTCCACCTTCAGCTGTTGTGAGCAGTGTTGCTGAGACTGGGTGTGCAAATGTCAGGCCACTTTAAACAGGCACCCCTCTCTGTGTCCATGAGGATTGGTGGACACCATAAATCCTCAGATGGTCAAGTGTCTTACGTGAAATGTCAGAGTCACTGCATAGAAGCAGGATGGTGGAGAAGGCTCCACAGGTAAGAGCACTTGCCGTGCAAACGTGGGGACCTGAGTGGGATCTCCAGGACCCGCATGGAAAGCGACGTCTGGCTCCTCATGTCTGTGGCCCCAGCACTGAGGAGGGCAGAGGCAGGAAGATTGCTGGGATGCGCCCATCGGCCAGTCTAACCCAAAACAGGAGCTTTAGTTCCCGTGAGAGACTCGGCCTTGAGGAAATGGACGGTAGAGGAGGACACCTAAGGTCATTTTCCGTCACCCGTGAGCATGCGCATCTGCACACTACATACTACACACATGTAAACCGAAAACACTGCAGAGAGCCCACACACATGGGGTATACTTTAAATCACCTCTAGATTGTTCATAATACCCAATATGATATAAATGTTATGTAGACAGTTGTCGCATTGTGTTGCTTAGAGGACCATGACAAGCCTGGACACATTCCCTACAGAAGCAGTTTTTTTCCCCTTGGCTATTTTGATCCGTGGCTGGCTGAACCCTACGCAGATACAGAGCGCTGACTGTACTGGCCACGTGGGCCAGCTACTTCCTGCAGACACGCAGGTTTCCATGGACGCCATCTACAGGATGCCTCTTGTCACAGCCGTGGTGGCAGTGCTGAGTCAGCCAAGGTCTAGGGCTCCCAGGGGCAATGACCCTGAGGACTTCACTGGAGGCCAATGGAGCGTCCCATAGCCAGCTGTGGGCAGAGCTGAGAGCCTTACAGAGAAGTGTGGGATGATCATGGACTCACGCCCACAAAACCGGAGCTTCACCCAGTGGATTAATTGTTCCGGGCCCCTGGGCTTTAGGCACACACAGGACGGGCCATATGAGTCTGAGTGACTGTGAGATGGCAGGACGGTTGGACATCAGACCAAGACCACAGCATTAATTGCTACCCTCCCCCCCCGCCAGTGACTGGTCACCTTACAGTGCAAATCCTATAGACTCAGCCTGTCCCCCAGCAGCCCTGAGGTCACATGCTGATGGAGCTCAACTGCTGATGAAGTCCTGATGCTACGGAAAAGTGGGGCCCACCAGAGAATAGTGGGAAAATACTGGGAGCTCAGTGGGTAAAATGCACGGCAAACATTAAGGACCTGTGCTCTGGTCCCCAGTACCCACATAAATCCAGGCATGGGTTGAAGAGAAGGTTCAGTGGTTCAGGCACTTGCCTGCAAAGCCTAACAACCCAGGTTCAACTCCCCAGGAGCCGCGTAATGCCAAATACACAAGGTGGCGCATGCGTCTGGAGTTCATTTGCAGCATCTGGAGGTCCCGGCGTGCCTAGTCTCTGTCTCTCTTCTCCCTATCTCTCTGTCTGCTTGCAACTGTAAAAAAAAAAAAAAAAAAAAAAAAAAAACCCTAGGAATGGCAATGCATTTTTGTTGTTGTTGTTGTTGTTTGGTTTTTCAAGGTGGGATTTCACTCTAGATGAGGCTGATCTGAAATTCATTATGTAGTCTCAGGCTGGCCTTGAATTTACAGAGATCCTCAGGCTCCTGAGTGCTGGGATTAAAGGTGTGCACCACCACGCCCAACTATTGTTTTGTTTGTTTGCTGTTGGCTAGAGTAGTAATACCTATCTTCTTAGGTGACCTGAGTCATGAAGTCTCTAAAATGACTTTTTTATGAGAGAGACGGAGAGAGGATTGGTGCAGTAGGGCCGCCAGTCACTGCAGTCGGACTCTAGACGCGTGTTCCACCCTATGTGCATGCATGACCTTGCGCATGGGACCTTGTGCCTCTGGCTTACGTGGGCTCTGCGAAGCTGAAGCTGCGTCCTCGGGCTTTACAGATAAGTGCCTTAACTGCTCAGCCAACTCTCCAGCCCATTTTGTTTGTTGAGGCAGGGTCTCCTTCTAGCTCAGGCTGACCTGGAACTCAATCTCTAGCCTAGGCTGTGATCCGCCATGCCTGGCACCATGCATGCTTCTAACCCCAGTCATGGCGGGGGGGGGGGGGCAGAGCCAGGAGGATCTCTGGGGCTTCTTGGCTAGCTAGTCAAGCTGAAGGGGTGCGCTCCTGGTTCAGTGAGAGACCATGTCTCAACAAATGAGGTAGACAGCAACTGAGGAAGACCCCGGATGTTAACCTCTGCCCTTCACACATGTGCGCACACACGCATGAACAGGCACACACACACACGCACCACCCACAAGAAAAAGAAGAATACTAGGGGCAGGGAATGAAGAGGAAAACCCACATGGTCTTGAAATTACACACCAAGTCAGCCTCCTGTCCACCGCACTTCTTCCTGGAGCCCCAAAGCGATGACTGAGTTGTTCCCTGGGGAGGCTGGGGAAGCCCAGGCTGGCCCTGGGCTTCAGGCCTCAGGTTGCTGGGGCCCTGGGCTATGGGTTGTCTCCCCGAGTAGCAGGCCTGCCCTCGGCCACACCCAGAAACACGGCTTCTGTGTCCAAATTCCCAGAAGATGATGGGAGAGTCTTTTTTTTTTTTTAATTTACATAAGTATTGGGAAAGCACTATCCCTAACCTGACCCTGACCTTGACCTTGATAGAACTCTGGAAAGTCTGTAATGGGTCCCTGGGGATAACCAGCTTTCGGAGCCAAGTGACCCAAATGGAGCACACGGTCCCCACAGTCCCGACCCTCCATCAAGGGGGCACAGCGCAGCATTGCCCTGGTCCAGCCTTTCCCCCCAGCAGGCAGAGGTGAACCCACGGCACCCAGTGCAGCTGGACTTGCTCTTGGCCAGAAGCCAGGATGGCTTCTTGATTCCCAATGCTTGAAGCTCAAGACCAATGGTCAGAGGGAGACACCCTCAGTGGGCCTACTGGGAAAAGTGGTTCCCAGGAGACTGGCTCTGTGTGGCTGGTTACTGCGTGAGCCTAACTTCCCTGTGCCTTCCTAATGTGGCACAAGTTTACCATCGTAACAAAGTGCACAATTCACGGCACACCCACACCCGCGCCGTGTGTAAGAGGCACCAGCTCCAGAGAAACAGCTCCTTGTCCCCGCCCCCAGCCTCCATGGCAACGGCTGTCTGAGTGACAAGGACCTCACTGGAGTGTGGTGACCCAGGCTGAGTCTTCTTAGCAGTTCTATGTCCTCAAGGTTCCTGTCAGAGCTTGTGTCAGAATTTTTTCTTGTGATAAGGCTAGAGACTGCTCCTTGCCATGCGGGGCGGGGTGAGGGGTGGAACACGGAGCCTGGGCCTCAGCCTGCGAGGCCAGCTCTGTCGCAGAGCCGCACGCCGGCCCCCAAAGCCCACGTCGTGAAGCGCCACATGCCACTCACCACAGGATGGGCATAGCAGTGCCCACCTTTGCCTACAGTAAACAGGGTTGCTAGGTACGTGGTGTGCAGACCTTCTGCATCCTGGCCCACCCTCAGTGCCAGTGCCTCCTTCCTTTCTTCCTCCTCCTCCCTCCCTTCCTTCATTTGAGACAGAGTCTGGAATTCACTACAAGCCCAAGCCTTGAACTTGAGAGTCTCCTGCCTTAGCCTCCGAGTACTGGCATCACAGGCATGAGCCACCACACCAGGGTCCTTATTTCTTACTATGTGGACCATGAGCCAACTATGTAACAATGGCACCGTGTGTATGTATGTGCATGTTCGTGTGTGTGAGTGTAGACAGACATGTGGAGACCAGAGGATAACTTCAGGGGCCAGTCCTTGCCTTCCGCCTTGTGATGAGGCAGGCAGGGTCTGTAAGTGGAGGCCAGCTGGCCCATGAGCCCCTAGGAGTCCCCAGTCTCCACCACCCCCCAGACGTCTGGGAGGACCGACGCTTGCCACTGCGCCCACTTCACGGGGTTCTGGGGATCCACACCTGGGTTGTCAGGCTTGGGCAGCCAAACACTTTACCCACAGAGCCATCTCCCCAGCCAATAACTACATGTTTTAAAAAGCTGAGCATAGTGGCCAAGGCCTGTAATTCTGGCACCCAGGAGGTGAGGCAGGAGAATCACAGGTTCTGATTAGCCTTGGCTACATAGCAAATTTGAGGCCAGCTTGGACTCTGTGCCAAGAAAATAAATTTTTTTAAAAAGTAGGGTATGAGGAGACTACCCTCAAAGTATACTGTAAGTCTGCATGAAAAGGGCCTACGGATGACCCAGTACAATAAAACAAGTTAAAACTAATTAACTGGAAAGGAGCCTGTCTTGGGGTCTATGTGTCCACACCATACAAGGCTACAGGACAGGAAGCAAGCTGCACACAGCTGTTCACCCCCTTAGGTGGAGTGTCAGCCTCTCTGGGGCCTGAGGCCCCGCCTGCGGGAACTGTGTGGTCTCCCGAGAGGCTGTGGTTGGCTATTGTGCAGGTCATCGCCTCCCACCAGACACCCGGAGAGGAGGCAGAAGTGGGGACGGAGAAGCTGGAAACAGGACAAAGGGCATGATGTCAGACAGGCCACGGCCAGGGGCCTGACAACTGCTCTTAGATACAGGCCAGTTGCTCCGCGTGTCGTTTCGGGCTCCCCAACACCAGCCAGGAGGAGGAAGGGCGCTCAGGCAGACCTTCACCCCTGCAGGTGATGTGTCCGGAGGAAGGGGCAGGAGGTGCTGGCAGGTGGATGGCCCCTGCCGATCTGGGAGAAGCCTGCCATCTGCTGGGCACCCGGAGATCCCTCCCGGGCTGCTGTGCCACCTGCACGGTTTCTGTAGACAGCACTGCTCCCCAACCGTCCCCCCCTCCACGCAGGATAGAGAGGGCAGCAGAGGGGAGCATCAGGGCCATGAACCGAAACCCTATTCTGGGGTCCAGGTGGTCCCTCTGCCCTCCAGGGCTTTGGACCCCTGTACCCACATCTGTTCCCAGTCGTGGCCGCCTGGCAGGGCGGGGGAGCTGTCCTGACAGACGCCTGCCTCCCTGGGCTCCCTCAGGCTGCTACGGCACAGGGTCCTTTCACCTCGGTGGGCCTTGTGCCGCACAACAACATCCCGGGGGTCCCAAGCGTCACCTCTGTTCTTGGCAGCTAGCAGCTCACCTAACTGTCACCGCCACATGACGCAGTGGACACAAGATCCACGTGGGCTATGTGGCCTCACCTGCAGAGGGGCGCTGAGGGCCATTTTTCCCAAAAGGGAGATTGTGACCCAAATCCAACGGTGGCCCTTGGAACTGCAAGCCCATGGAGCATGGTGGGAGGGGGACTGTCACTTGACACCCATCCTGGCCACTTGCCAGACTCAGAGAGATGAAGCTGCCAAAAATGGTCTCATGTTTAAGCATTCACAGAAGCAAGGCGGTCCCGATGTCTTTACAATCTACCAGGCGCTGCCTCTTCATGGTCTCCAGAGCCACACTTCCTTCTCAGAGACGCAGGTCTCCACGCTCCCTGATCCACACAGCTCCCTCCTCCAGTGGCCCACCACGTGCCCGTGGCCCCTCTCTCCTTCCGGAACATTTCTACCACCCCACCCCCGACTTCCTAGTCTCTTGTCACCTCACCCCAGCACCTCCTGCCACAGCCCCTAAACCACCTAGGAAAGGTTTGCGTTCTCAAGGGTGTGCTCCCTGATCCTGAACCATCAAACGCGATGGGACAGAAACGGTATTGAGCTCATGGAAACAGCTTCAGTGTTCCCTCTCCTGGGGATCCAAGGGTGGAGGCGGTGCCAGGACAAACATAAGCAGACCCAAATCCCAGCGAAGTGCAAGCCAGCTGCTCTTCCTAGGACCCGTGCTCTGAAGCCCTCCCGAAGACGCTGGGCAGTGACCGGTCCAAACACATGGCCAGGCAGGGCTAGGACCTGGTCCAGGGCTTCCTGGCTCCAGGGCCCCACGCTCAGTGGTCATCTGTGTCCTTGGGCATCTGAGGAAGGTCAGGCATGGTCTCAGTGCTGGCTGGCAGTGAACATGTGGCGTGAGGGCAGTGCCCCTGGGTGACCAGCTGCTGTCAACAGTCATGAGAACCTCATGTTCAGGTTCCCCTAAATGGCTCCCCAAAGCAAGGAGGCCCACTCTGGATGGGGTGAAGGAGGGCTAGCAGACATCCTGTACATAAGGCACGGGCTGGATCAAACAGAAACCCCATGTGAATATGCTGTTTGCTCTGCCAGGCAGGAAAGAAGGGAAGCAAACAGAGCCAGAGACAGGATAATTCCACCACAAGACAAAAGCACCCCCCACACCCCTTTCATCATGTGTTGGCTACATTGCGACAGCCAGCCTGGGTCCCCAGGGCTACAGCGTGAGCTCCCTGACGCCCAGTGAGCTGCCCCGCCACAGGCCCTGCCAGAGCTGCTGATGCAAGCGCCAGCCCGGCCCGGCTTCTGGTCCCCAGGGCAGCTCGGCGCTGAGCAGCTGGGCCTGGGAGCGCAGCACGGGCCATGAGCCCCGCAACCGCGGGCCGGGGTTGCGTCAAGGACCCCGGGGGGCTGTGAACTACGGTTGGTGAACTCCAGAGGGACAAGCTGACTGGCTGTATTTCCTAGGCCTGTGACAGCATTCTCTTCTTTCGGGGTGGTGGGGGGGAGGCACCTGTCCCCAGGGACGCCACCTCGACTTCCTGCTCTTCGGCTCAGGGGCGGTCCTTTACTTCTCTCCTCACTGGCGTTAGTCCAAAGAGGTCAGCTTTTCAGGACCTGCTAGTCCTCAGTGGGGGACAAGAGCATGATTTCAAGACAACTTGCCAGACATGGTGGCCCCACTGGGAATCTTTGGAATCTACTCCCTTGGGTGACACAAGGGTGATGAAGGACCCCAAGCACCCTCCTGGCAGCGGCTGGGGAGTGTGGCAAGCCCGCGCTGAGATGCAGTCACGGCACACAGGACTGCACACACACACGGCTGTGGAAAGCCGGAATGGAGATCTCTCTCTCTCTCCCAGCTGACTTTCTATTGATTGCGCACTGCAGCGATGCTCTGGGATGCGTGGGCAGCTATTACATTCGTCCTGCCGGCTTCTTTGTGTTTGAACGCTGCTGCTCTGGCCCCTGCACACATTCCCAGCCAGGGGCCGGGGAGATGGCTCAGCAGGTGACAGCACTGGCTGCATGTGCATAAGGACCTGAGTTCAATCACTACCACTTATATAAAAAGCCGGCCATGGTCACTCATGCCCGTAACCCCAGGACTGACAGTTGGAGGCACAGGGATTGCTGGGGCTCCATGGTCAGCCACTCTAGCTGAGAAATGGGGAGCTCTGAGTTTGGCGAGAGACTTTACGTTAGGGGAGTGAGGTGGAAAGGTGAAAGGAGGCACCCGACATCATCCTCCGGCCTCCGCACACACGCACACAGGACACGTATTTGGAGATCCATGTGCACACGCCACACGCATTGATAAAAAACATTGTTATGTTGTACTTCTACAAACGTATAACCTTTTTTAAAATAAAAGATTCTAAAAGGATGAAAAGACAACCACAGCCAGCTGAGGAGGTGTATGTGTCCTGTTCATGGCAGCCAGCAGCTCTCCTGTGACCTCCAACTACAATCAGAAGACACAGGACATGGCATGAGTCATCCCAGCATGCAGGAGGTGGAGGCAGGAGGAGCAGGAGCTCTGGGCCAGCCTCAGCAACACAGCGTGCTTGAGACTACCTGGGGTACAGAGAGCCTGTTTCCAAAAGGAAAGAAAAAGAAAAAGAAAAGAAAAAAAGACAACCACAGACTGGGCAAGATATTTGCAAATCACACATGCAACAAATGACCAATTTCTACAATAAATGAAAAATTCTTGAGATTCAATTCAGTAACGAGACTGAAACAAACAAAAGCAATTGTAATCTGGTCATTTGGGCCTGAAGAGACATCTCACCAAAAGGGAGGTACTCATGAGAAAATGCTCAGCACCCAGCTGTCAGGAGGAAACTAAAACCGTGCCCCTATCAGGATGGTGGTAAAAACAAAGCCAGGCTAAGGAGATGGCTCAGCGGGTAGAAGCCAAAATGTCACGCGGCCCGGGTTGTCCAATCCCCAGCATCATGTGAACTGCCGGGCACAACCACAAACACCTGCAACCCGAACTGAGGCGGGGGGGGGGGGCGGCGGTGGTTTGCACAAACGGAATCACTGGATCTTACTGGTAGCCAGAATGAATGAAAAACTGGCAGCTCTGGGTTCAATAAAAAGCTGTCTCAAGGATGCAACATGGACGCAAGATGGAGGCGTATACTCTGGCCTCTGCACACACACGTGCATACAGGGCACATGCAACTGCACATACATGTGCATGTACTACACACACACACAGACTTTTGAAAAAGAAACAATATGGGCTGGGGAAATGGCTCGGGGGTTAAGAGCACTTGCTTGCAAAGTCTGATGGACAAGTCCAACTCCTTAATACCTCTATAAAGCCAGACATACAGAGTGGCAGTGCAGTGTAGTGGCAAGAGACCCTGGTGTGCCCATTCTCTCTCTCCTTGCAAATAAATAATAAATGAAAAAGGGAAAGGAAGGGATAGAGAGATGGCTAGTGCTTATCGCGCTTGCCTGTGAAACCTAAGGACCCATGTTCCACTCTCCAGGGTCCACGTACGCCAGATGCACAAGGTGATGCGAATGTGTAAGGTCACACACGTGCACAAGATGGCGCATGCACCTAGACTTTGATTATGGTGGCTGGAGACCCTGTCACACCAATTCTCTCTCTCTCTGTCTCTCTCTCTCTGTGTCCCTTGCATTTAAAAAAAAAAAAAAAAAGCCAGTCTGTTTGGCTTCCCTCAAAAAAAGAATTTAAAAAGAAAGAAAGAAAGAGGCAGCCAGGTGGAGTGGTACACACCGGGAACTCTAGCTTGCTAAGTTAAGGCAGGAGAATGACTTGAGCCCAGGACTTCAAGACCAACCTGAACAACACACAACACAGCCACATACCGGGGGGGGGGGGGTGCTGTTGCTTTGTTTTTGTTTTTTAAAAAAGTAACTACATCGAACGCTGACGAGGATTCAAAAAACTAGATTGTTCATGAGCTGCTAGAGAGAACAGAAATGACACGGCCACTCTGGAAAACAGCTGGCAATTTCTTGTATAATTCAGTCGCCCTATGGTCCAGCAGCTGCATTCCTGGGAATTTATCCCAGAGAATGAAAACTTATGTTCAGACAAAACTCTGTATATGAATGTTCATAATGGCTTTGTTTGTTCTAGCTGAAACCTGGAAGCAATCTATCAGTGTCCTGCAGTGGGCGTGATCACACAGAGCGTGGCACACCCACACCATGGCCATGAACAGGGACGAAGGTTTACACATGTCACAACCTGGAAGAGACTGAAGGGGATTTTCTGAATTTAAAATCTACTTTCAGGCTGGAGAGAGGCCAAGTTGGCTTCCTGCACAGTCATGAGTTGCGGGGGCCTGAGACCACCTGAGTTCAAGTCTCGAGAGCCCACTTAAACAGCTGGAAGTGGCCACACAGCCCTGTGGGGAGCCAAGACCCGAGAATTGCTGGTGCCGGCAAATGGCAAGCTCTGGAGTCAGTGGAAGATGCCACAGGGACACCGGGAGTGCGGGCGGAGGAGGGGACGCGATGTTCTCTAGCTGAGGTAGGCCAGCGCACAGGGCGCTGCATCAGCACAAATATAAGCACACCACACACACACACACACACACACACACACACACACACACACACGCACACATGCACACACACCACCACCACCACCACCACACATGCAAAAAATAAAATGAAAACATTCTCAAGGTTATAGGTTGTGATTCCACTTAGGAGTGATTGCTAGGAATGGGGACAGAGTTCAATGGATGGTCTAAGGAAGTCTTGCATCTTGACATTGGGGGAGGGGGACATGAAGCTATCCATGACATACCACACAGGACTCAGAGACATGGTGCCTGGAATCAGGGGACCATAAAGCAAACCAGCTCCTCTCCTGGCTTAGAGCACGTGCATGTGAGTGCGCAGCATGCTGCCAATGACAGGCATAACTGACCATTTTGTTTTGCAACCTCCTAAGACTCTACAACTGTTTTAAAAGGTGAAGCTTGTGAAAATTATGGCTAGCAGCCCAAATCTCAAATCCATTCCCATTATTGGGGTCACATAGAACAGGTCTAGAGCTGGACTCAGTGAAGGACCGTCCTGGCAAAGTCCTGTCTTTGCAGGTTTCCTTAGTTCTTATTTTTATGTTTGTCCATGCATGTGTGTGCATGTTTGTGAGCATGCTCACATGTGTGCAGGTGCACATGCATGCATGTGGAAACAACCTAGGTTTCATCCATCTTTCTTAAAAAATATTTTAAGGGCTGGAGAGATGGCTTAGTGGTTAAGCGCTTGCCTGTGAAGCCTAAGGACCCTGGTTCCAGGCTCGGTTCCCCAGGTCCCACGTTAGCCAGATGCACAAGGGGGTGCATGCGTCTGGAGTTCGTTTGCAGAGGCTGGAAGCCCTGGCGCGCCCATTCTCTCTCCCTCTATCTGTCTTTCTCTCTGTGTCTGTCACTCTCAAATAAATAAATAAATAATTTAAAAAATAAAAAATAAAAAAGTATCTGTGTTTATGGTGATAGCTTTAAAAAAATATATTTTAAGCTGGACGTGGTGGCACACACCTTTAATCCCAGCACTAGGGAGGCAGAGGTAGGAGAATCGCTGTGAGTTTGAGGCCACCCTGAGACTACACAGTTAATTCCAGGAGAGCTTGAGCTAGAGTGAAACCCTACCTCGAAAAACCAATATATATATATATATATATATATATATATACATACACATATATATATATATTTATATTTATATATTTAACAGAGAAAGAGGAAGAGAGAGAATGGGTGCACCTAGGCCTTCAGCCACTGCAAACAAACTCCAGACGCGTGCGCCCCCTTGTACATCTGGCTTACGTGGGTCCTGGGGAATTGAATCTGGGTTCTTTGGCTTTGCAAACAAACGCCGTAACTGTTAAGCCATCCTTCCAGCCCCCATCCATCTTTTTTGTTTGTTTGTTTTTATTTATTTGACAGCAACAGAGAGAGGAAGAGGCAGATAGCGAGAGAGAGAGAATGGGCGCGCCAGGGCCTCTAGCCACTGCAAAGGAACTCCAGATGCGTGCGCCCCCTTGTGCATCTGGCTAACGTGGGTCCTGGAGAATCAAGCCTCAAACCGGGGTCCTTAGGCTTCACAGGCAAGCACTTACCCGGTAAGCCATCTCTTCAGCCCCCCATCCATCTTTTTTGAGACGGGGTCTCCCATTGACCAGGAACTGGTCAAACAGGCTAAATTGACTAGGCAGCGCACTCTAGGAATCCACCTGTCTCTTTCCCCACAACTGGGATCACAGGCATGTGTCACTACGCCTGGCTCTTAGAAAACGATAGGTACTAGCGGTCAAACTTGGAATTCTTTTCTTTTTTAAAAAAATATTTTATTGTTTATTTATTTGAAAGAGAAAGAGGCAGGGAGAGAAAGAGAGGGGAGCACATAGAGAAAGAGAATGAACATGCCAGGGCCTCCAGCCCCTGCGAATGAACTCCAGGTGCATGTGCCACCTTGTGTATATGGCTTACATGGGTCCTAGGGAATCAAACCTGGGTCCTTTGGCTTTGCAGGCAAGTGCCTTAAACACTAAGCAATTTCTCCAGCCCCAGAATCAGGTTTTCATGCTTACAAAACAAACACTTTACTGACAGCTATTTTCCTGTACTCTAAGGGAGAGAAAGCGAGTATGGGTGTACCAGGGCCTCTTGCCAGTGCAAATGAATTCCCGATGCCTGTGCCACTGTATCTAGCTTTATGAAGATACTGGGGAACTGAATAGCTGGTAGACTTTGAAAGCAAATGCCTTTAACTACTGAGCCATCTCTTCAGCCCTTAGTTTTTCTTTCTCTCTTTTTTTATGAGAGAGAGAGGGAGAGAATTAGCACAGCAAGGCCTCCAGCTGAGGCAACTAAACTCCAGATGCATGTGCCATCATGTGCACATGTACAACCTTGTGCCCTTGCATCACCTTGTGCATCTGGCTTTCGTGGGACCTGTAGAGTCAAACAGGGGTCCTTAGGCTTCGCAGACAAGTGCCTTAACCACTAAGTCATCTCTCCAGCTCCTAGGAGTTTTTTGTTATTGTTGTTTTGTTTTGATTTGTTTTGTTTTTTCGAGGTAGGGTCTCACTCTAGCCCAGGCTGACCTGGAACTCACTATGTACTCTCAGGGTGGCCTTGAACTCATGGCAATCCTCCTCGCTCTGCCTCCTGAGTTCTGGTCCAGCTCCTAGTTTTGAGATAAGGTCTCATCATATAGCCCAAGCTGAACTCCAACTTAAGATCCTACTTCCACAGCCTCCCAAATGTGAGGATTACAAGTGGATACCACCATGCCTGGCTCCAAATTTTTTTTTTTTTTTTTGGTTTTTCGAGGTAGGGTCTCACTCTGGCTCTGGCTGACCTGGAATTCACTATGTAGTCTCAGGGTGGCCTCGAACTCTCGGAGATCCTCCTACCTCTGCCTCCCAGGTGCTGGGATTAAAGGTGTGCGCCACCACGCCCGGCCCAAATGTATTTTTTAATTGGTGGACTTTCCCCACCCTGAGACTTACTCTTTTTTGTTTGTTTGTTTGTTTGTTTGTTTGTTTGTTTGTTTGTTTGTTTTGGAAGCAAAGTTTCATGCAGCCCAGGCTGGCCTCAACCTTGCTATGTAACCAAGGATGATTGAACTCCTGATCTTCTTTGTCTCTACCCCCCAAGTGCTGGAATTATAGATGTCATGGTTTAAGTGTGTGGGCCCCATAGACTCAGGCTTGAATCTTAAATCTCCAGTGGGAGGAGCGCAACCAGGGAAGAGGTAGTCACTGGGGGCGTGTCTTGGAGTCCAGCCCTAACGGGGGTGGAGTGCCATTTGGAGCTCTGGCTGCTCCTGCTTATGGTGTTTGCTGGCTGTTTGATGGTGTTTCTCCACTGTGGAAGGCAGCCAGCTTCTTCTGCTGCTGGAATTTGTAAGTCTGAAATAAACACCCTCCTCCTAGAAGCTGCTTTTGACGGGGTGTTTGTCCAGCAACGTGAAGCTGATGGCAGCAGCTGGCGCGTACTGCAGCCTAGACTGACTTCCTCAGGGCAAAGTCAGACTCGCAGCAAAGCTGAGGAACAGCACAGACTTCCTATAGTCCCGCCCAGCGCATCTACCATCTCCTTGGAGACACGCGTGCGTGCGTGTGTGCATGCGTGCATGCGTGTGTTGAGGGTTTGGGATAGAACGTAGAGCCTTGCTTGTGCTAGGCAAACACTCCACCACGGAGCCCCCCAGCGTGGGTTTCTCGGTTTGTTAACCGTCGGTGTTCCTGTGACTCATTTGCCAACACTGACCCTCTGTTAGCAATAGCGAAGGTCCGCAGCTTACACTCAGCTCTGGTGTGGAACAGTCTGTGACTGGGACAGGCTCATGATGCCACATACCCAACAAGCAGTGTCACACGGTTGGTTTCCTCCCACGGTCCTCTCTGTCCTCAGCCCCACTCCTCCTTCCCAGACCTCTGGCCCACATGCCTCCTCTTCCAGAAAGCCCATGACTGGAGCCCTTTCAGGCTGGTTTCTCGGTGGCATGCACTGCGCTGGCTCGGTGTCTTCTCATGACTGGTTAGCTCAGTTCTTCCTGTCAGTAGACAACGTCCCCTGTCTGCATATACCAGTGTGCCTATCCACCCACTGCCAAGACATCTCAGCGGTTCCCAGATCAGGCCTGGATGAACAAAGCTGCCACAAAGATCTCCATTGAGAAGAAAGGTGCTAGGACTTTTTAAATTTTATTTTTATTTGTTTATTTATTGGATTTTCAAGGTAGGGTCTCACTCTAGCTCAAGCTGACCTGGAATTCACTATGTAGTCTCAGGGTGGCCTTGAACCCACGGCGACCCTCCTACCTCTGCCTCCCAAGTGTTGGGATTAAAGGTGTGCGCCACCATGCCCAGCTGACATTTTTAAAAGTTGGAAAAAATAATCAAAAGAGTATTTCATGGGCTGGAGAAATGGCTTAGTGGTTAAAGTGCTTGCCTGCAAAGCCAAGGGACCCAGGTTCGATTCCCCAGGACCCACATAAGCACAAGGTGTTACATGCGTCTGGAGTTTGTTTGCAGTGGCTAGAGGCCCTGGCACGCCCATTTTCTCCCTCTCTCTCTCTCTCTCTCTCATTCTTCCCCTCTTTTTCCCATTTAAATAAATATTTTTTAGAAGAGTATATCATGACTCACAAAAAAATCATGTGAAATTCAAATTTCAGTATCCATGAAAAAGTTCCAATGGAACACAGCCAGGACCACTTGTATATTTATGTGTGTGTGTTCACGTGTGTTTTGTGCATGTGTGAAGGCCAGAAAAATATCCTGGGTGTTTCTCTCCATCACTCGTCTGCCTGTTTTTTGAATACTTGTTTATTTATTTATTTGAGAGACAGACTGTATAGGTGGACCAGGTCTTTTGCCATTGCATGTGCCACCTTGTGCACTCAGCTTTACATGGGTACTGGGGAATCAAACCATGAGGCTTGGCAAGCAAGCACCTTTAGCCACTGAGCCATCGCTCCAGCCTCTCCAAGTTTTCTTTACCTGGAGTCTCTTGCTGGTTCTGGGGCTTTCCTTACCAGCTCCCTGCTCCCCACAGAGCTGGGGGTACAGGTGTGCGTGGCCACACCTAGCTCCTGAGCATGGGTCCTGGAGAATCTAATCCTGAGCAGCCTCAGGTCGCCTCAGGCCCTTGGGCTTATGCAAGAAGGGCTCCTAACCTAAGAGCCATCTCTTTGGCCCAATCAGAGCAAATTTCAACAGGGTCTTCACTTGGTCCCCAGCTACCACTGGAGCCTCTGAACCAGACCAACTTGGTCAGACTTGGGGGCCAGCAGGGCTGGACTGAGGAGCAAGTGACAGGTGACAGAAACAGAGGGCTTCACAAGCGCCTGAAGTGATTTGGGGCTTTTTGCTTTTCACTTTTGATTTCAGAGCCAGCATCTCAGGTGGGAGCTCAATGGTCCATGACCTTGTTGAGTGACCTCTGTCTGCCTCCACCTTCTCTAAAATGGGACAGGAACATGGACCTTGGTATTATTTCAGGGATTAGCATTAGCACTCACAGAGTGTGAGGCGGGTGAAATCTGTCCTCCAAAATTCATATCCTCCTTGAACCTCTCAAGGCCTGGAAACAGTGTCTTTGTGGGTGCACTCAAGTTGAGACAAGGACGTGCTGGAGTGAGGGACCCTGTTGCAGTCAGGTTCACATTGCTGGTAGAAATCACCCAACCAAGAGCAGCTTGTGGGAAAAAAAAAAAAAAGAGGTTTACTTTGGCTTACAAGCTTGAGGGAGAAGCTCCATGATGGCAGGGAAAACGATGGCATGAGCAGAGGGTGGACATCAGGCCCCCTCCCCGGCCAACATCAGGTAGACAACAGCAACAGGAGAGTGTGCCAAACACTGGCAAGGGGACACTGGCTATAACACCCATAAGCCCGCCCCCAACAATACACCTCCTTCCAGGAGGCATTAATTCCCAAATCTCCATCAGCTGGGAACCTAGCGTTCCAAACACCTAAGTTTATGGGGGACACCTGAAGCAGACCACCACAGACCATAATAAAGGGACTGATGTCCTTCTCAGGAAGGGACACATGTAAAGAGGAGGCGTGTGAAGACAGCAGCTGGAAGAGGAGGCAGGCAGGCCTGGCGCTGGCCGACGCCACGACCTTGGCCTTCACCTGTAGGCTGTGAGAGGGCATATCCCTTGGCCCCCGTTTTTCTCTTTGCAAGTGTGTGGGGGATGTGTGTGCCATGCCTGTGGAGACTGGGTAGCTTACTTGATCATGATCCACCCTAATGTTTTAAAAAGTTATTGGCACGTGTGTGTGTGATGACGTCTATATGTGGGTGTGTATGGGTGCACGCACACATACCGTGGCGGTCAAAGGGCAACCTTGGGGGTTTGCAGAGATGGCTCAGTGGTTAAAGGCACTTGCTTACAAAGCCTGACAACTCATGTTCAATTCCCCAGTACCCATGTGAAGCCAGAAGCACAAGGTGGCACATGCATCTGGAGTTCGTTTGCAGTGGCAAGAGGCACTGGCATGCCCATTCCCTCCCTCTCTCTCTTTCTCTCTCTCCCTCCTTCCTTGCAAATAAACAAACAAATATATAACAAAGGACAACCTTAGGGTTTTGGTCTTCTGTTTCCACCTTGTTTGAGACAGGGTCTTGGGGTTTTCTGTTTGCTTATTTTGTTTTGGAGTGAGTTTGTGTGTGCGTGTGCCTGGGCTTGTGAGTTCCAAGATCCTTTTGACTCTACTTCCTACCCCACAGGCACGTTGGGATCACGAACGCTTGTGCCACTTTCATGCTCAACTTTACCTGGTTCATTGGCTTCCAGAACAAGTGCCTTTAACCATTGAGCCATCTTTGCAGCCTCCATCTTATTTTTATTTTTTTTTTTTTTGAGGTAGAGTCTCACTCTAGCCCAGGCTCACCTGGAATTTACTATATAGTCTCAAGGTGGCCTCAAACTCACAGCAGTCCTCCTATCTCTGACTCCTGAGTGCTGGGATTAAAGATGTGCACCACAACGCCCGTCTCCATCTTACTTTTTAAAAAATATTTTATTTTTAAGCCGGGCATGGTGGCGCATGCCTTTAATCCCAGCACCCGGGAGGCAGAGGCAGGAGTTCGAGGCCACCCTGAGACTCCATAGTGAATTCCAGGTCAGTCTGGGCCAGAGTGAGACCCTACCTCAAAACACAAAATATATATATATATATATATTATGATCTATTTATTTATTTGACAGAGAAAGACGGCGAGAGAATGGGCATGCCAGGGCCTCTAGCCACTGCAGACAAACTCCAGATGCATGCTCCCTCTTGTATATCTGGCCCTGGGGAATTGAACCTGGGTCCTTTGGATTTGCAAGCAAATGCCTTAACCTCTAAGCCATCCCTCCAGCCCTCCATCTAAACTTTTTGAGAGGAGGTCTTTCATTGAACCTGAAGCTCACTGATTCAGCTAGACTAGCTAGCCAGTCAGCCTAGAGACAACTTGTCTCCACCATCCCCATGCTAGGGTATAGGCACATGCCCCCACGTCCAGCATTTTGTAGGGTGCTGTGGATCTGAACTCAGGTTCTCATGCTTATATGATAACACTTTCCCCACTAAGCACCATTTCTCCTGTTTGTTTGTTTGTTTCAAGGTAAGGTCTCTCTCTAGCCCACGCTGGCCAGAAACTCACTCTGTAGTCCCAGGCTATCCTTGAACTCACGACAATCCTCCTATCTCTGCCTCCTGAGTGCTGGGATTAAAGGAGAGCACCACCACGCCTGACGATATTTCTCTCTCTCTTTTATAGTGACCACTTTGTGTCCCTTTGTCTCGGCAGCCCCGGGACACCCATACAGAACACTGAGAACAGAGCTGGTACGCTGTTGGGTGTACAAAGGTGCCACCTGTAAGTCTCCTCACCATGGCAACAGTGAGCATCTGCCCACTCTGTGCCAGACCCTCGGTGCCACTGATGCATCACCTGACTGCCTTCTCGCCAGGGCCCCGTTTCACTGGTGGGGAGACTGAGACTTGGAGGTGAAAACCTGGCCAGGGTCACACCCTGGGGGTGTCAGGTGGAGCTCAGCTCACAGCCGGGTATCTGGCAACAAGCTCAGCAGGCTGCAGGCCCTATTGGACTCTCGGGACCTCATCTGGCCCAGCCCACAGCTCCGCCCTTGCTGACATTGTGTGTGAGCCAAAAACATGGTACATCAAAGCGCCGGGCACTGCAGAGCCCCGATCCAGACTCGTTGGCAGCATCTCGGAGCTCCTGCAGAGGGTGGCAGCCAATGCCTGCTAATAAGCCAGGAGCTGAGGGGCAGCCAGTGAGGAGGGTCCTGCCTGCCGTCTGGACTGGCAGTGAGATGCCCGGACTGTTTCTAGTTCCCCCCCCCCCGGGGGGGGTGACAGGCCAGTCCATGGCACTCGACCTACCGCCACCCTTCCGGGGACAGCTTCCATAGCACTCCTGATGGGCTACCCTCCAGGCGGGTAGAGCAGCTGGTGACCCCCTCGACTGAAGCTGGGCGGGGGGAAGGGAGGGCCGTGGCACGGAGCCTGCCAAGTGCTGAGGAAACATAAGGCAAGAGGAGTCTTAAGGCTGCGAGGAACAGATTGTAGGGCGTCGAGCGACGGGATGTTTGAAAGAAATGAATCTCAGCTCCCGCCGCAGACTGCAAACAAAGGCAAACAACAGCCTTCGGAAGCGGCCGCCGCCTGCGCCCGGCCAGGCGCTGCTGGGGCCAGGAAGGAGCCGCTCTGGAGGGGAGCCAGTGGGGCGGGAGCTCAAGGGTATGGGCCTACTGGCTCCACCCTGGGGTCTCCATGACTTGACCCCCTGCCCCCAGGAGGTGAGGGCAGCAGCACCCATGGGCCAGCCCCCAACATCCGTGCTCTTCATCCCAGAGCTCCCTGCAGCTGAGAGATCTCCTGCACACCCACGTCCTCCAGGGCCCGCCACACACACTGAGCATCTCTCCTCCTTACAAGCTCCCCGTCTCCCACCTCTGGTCCTCCCCAGCTGTCCTCTCCTCCCTGGACATCCTTCCCCTCCTTATCTTCTCAGGATGCCGTCCGTCATAGACCAAGCCACTTCCCTGACTGGGAACAGAGGGACAGGGAGCCACAGACACATACCATGTCCTTCCTCTCTCCCTCGCCCACCTTGGAGAGGCTGTTTACTGAGCCTGGGACACGCCTGCCCGCAAGTGACATCTACACAGGAAAGCATGAGCAGGCCACTCAGGCCACCACCAGCGGCGTGTCACCCCCCTGCCACCTGGAGCAGAGCTGGAGCAATGTCTGCAGCAGCACCCAGGAACCCACCCTCCAGTCATGGTCCCACCAAGCTCACCAGTTCCAGAACCTTCTCAGGTACTGAGACTTCTCCCACTTCTGTCTCCTCCCCTGCACACGTGGGAAGATCAGAGGCTGTCACACCAACCATGCATGATAACACCATTAATAATTCAGCCGCGGTGGGGATACTGTTGTCATGAGCTCATTTCTCCCAAAGGCAAAGGCATTTTAGACATCGTTTATTCCACCTCGTGCACCCTGCGGAATGAGCCTGGGCCCCTGCTGGGTGTCCCCAGTCAGTTGCGACACCTGTGGTTGTGGTCACTGCATCAGCTGTTCCAGGCTCTGCCCATGGCTTCAGAGAAACCTGTCCCTGCACCACCAGGTAAAGGACTCCCTGCTCACTGGATCCTTTCTCCCCACTTTAAAAAATGTATTTATTAATTTATTTATAAGGAAAGAGAGAGAGTAGGCACACCAAGGCTTCTTGCCACTGCAAACAAACTCCAGATGAATGTGCCACTTGGTGTATCTGGCTTGATATGGGTTCTGGGCAATTGAGAACCCAGTCCATCAGGCTTTGCAAGCAAGTGCCTTTAACTGATGAGCCATTTCTCCAGCCCTCTTAACATATGTGTGTGTATATATATATACATATATATATACATACATATATATATACATATGTATATCAAATATATGTATATATATATATATCAAATATATATATTTGATAGAGGAAAAGAGAGAGAATATGGGCACACCAGGGCCTCCAGCCACTGCAAACAAACTCCAGATGCATGTGCCCTCTGGTGCATTTGGCTTATGTGGGTCCTGGAGAATCAAACCGTGATCCTCTGGCTTTGCAGGCAAACACCTTAACCGCTAAGCCATATCTCCAGCCCCTCTTTTTTGTTTCAACAAAGAATTTTGCAAGCCTATCCTGTGCTGGAGGCTAAGTCCACCTTCCCCCCAGATTCACCCCTGTTCTCACAGGACTGTCCTGTCTAGACACATGTCTAGCCACATGCTTGGCTATTAGAACTTAAATTCCCTAGATTAGCAAAATGAAAATTTCCGTTGCAGACAGCTGAGTTGCACGAGGCCAGGGAGAGCACCACCAAAAAGCAGCGACGGGGAGATGCGCGAGGGAGGCTCTTTCAAGACCCTACGAACAAGCCAGGACTTGGGAGGTGGATGGGGAAGGCTCACGAGTCCCAGGTCACCACGCCTACATAGCTATGGGCTGAGCTGCATGAGGTGAGAAATCAGTAAGCAACAGAAATGACACTGCAGATGAGTCGTCTACACAGAAAGCAGTTGCCACAGCCTCTAGCAGAAGGTCCTGCCCACACCAGCTCATGAAGAGTCTCTTCCATGGGGCTTCAGCAGGAGGGAGACCAGGACCAGCTAGAAGGATGAGGCTGGCAACCAGGAAGACTTCTGGGATAGAAACGCCCAGGGTACACAGGCATGGAAGACGGGAGGTCGGAGCCGTGGGTAGCCTTCTGCCAGAGCCCGCCCAGCCCACCCAGCCTCGTTGCCGGCTCACCTGAACCAGTCTGAGCTGGTAGAAGCATTGCAACCTGGAGGCCCTACAGGGGTCCTAGGGATTGAAGCCTCCCAGTCTGTCCCTGAGAGCCCATCCCAGGAATGGCAAGAGGGGGTGAGGAGACAGTGCTATGGGTAAAGCACTTGCTTTTTACCCAGTGAAAACCTGAGTTCGGATCCCCAACACCGACATAAAAGCCAGGCGTGGTGGTGCTGCCTGAAAACCCATCTCTGGGATTCCTGGGGCTCAGTGATTAGCTAGTCTATACAAATCAGCGCAAGACCCTGTCTCAAAACATAAGGTAAGCTGGGCGTGGTGGCGCACGCTTTTAATCCCAGCACTCAGGAGGCCGAGGTAGGAGGATCATTATGAGTTCGAGGTCAGCCTGAGACTACAGAGTGAATTCCAAGTCAGCCTGGGCTAGAGTGAGACCCCACCTCAAAAAACAACACAATAAATAAATAAGGTAGAGGGCTGGAGAGATGGCTTAGTGGTTAAGCGCTTGCCTGTGAAGCTTAAGGATCCTAGTTCGAGGCTCGGTTCCCCAGGACCCACGTTGCCAGATGCACAAGAGGGCGCACGTGTCTGGAATTTGTCAGCAGTGGCTGGAGGCCCTGACGCGCCCATTCTCTCTCTCTCTCCTCTTTGCCTCTTTCTCTCTCTGTTGCTCTCAAATAAATAAATAAAAATGAACAAAAAAATTTTTTTAATACCTTTTAAATAAGGTAGAGAGAAACTGACAGAGACACCAAATGTCCATGTCTGGCCTCCACATCATGTACCCAATTGTGCCCACACGTGTATACATGTGTGCCCCCCCCCCACAACAGCAAGCAGACCACCCGGACAGAACTCAGTCTACGGTGCCCCCAGGGAGAAAGTGTGTATGACCTAGCTGGGGACTGACGGAGGCTGTGGCTGGATGGCCTGGGGGCTTCGTCGTTAGCACACAAGGAAGCAGCAAGCCAGGCTGAGGCAGCCCTGAGAGTGCCGGGCACCCTACACTTGAAAACCGCTTGTCATCCTAAAACTAAGTCAATCACAACATAGGTGTACAAACTGAGAAAACCCATCTCATAACCACATCCTGTCACACTGGCACACCTTTGTGTGTGTGCACGCTCATTTATGTGAGGGTGAAGGCATGTGTGCCAGGGTGCACGAGTGGAAGTCAAAGGACGATTGAGGACGTCAGTCTTCGCCTTCCACCTTGTTCGAGGCAGAGGGCAGCCGGCTTCCAAGCATTCCTTCCTCGGATCTCCCTTCTCACTGCGGGCGGGCGCGCGCACCGGGCTGCAGGGGCTCCGCAAATGCTGCAGCCTTACTGGGGCACCAGGTCTGAACTCCGGTGCTCAAAGCCACCTCCCGAGCCCAACACTGGCTGTTTCCTGACCATGCTTTCTAACTCAGTGGAGACTGTCTGCAGGGGCCATTTAGATTTATATTAATCAATGAGCAGGTGAAGTGTTCCGCGGCACTCACGGTGCGTTGGGGGTTCGGGTCCCCTCCATGCTAACGGCTAGGGCATCAGGCAGCACAGATGCGGACCACTCCCACCCTGGCAGTCCTGGTGGCAGCTCCTCCTTGAGCCTCCCTCCGGCCTGGCCCCTTTTCTGTAGATCTGCTGTACTGAGCAGAGTCACCCTTGCCACCGGCTGTTTTCGAGGTACTGTAATTCCCATGAGACAGCACAAGGCTTCCCAATGCGACAGATCATTGTGCCTGGTGCCACGCTCCAAGCTGGGGGGAGCGGGGTGTCATGGACCCTTGAGAAGTCCGGTGCACCTCTCCTCACAGAAGTGTGCACCCAGGAGCACCCAAATAGGTGGGGTGCGTTGACACTCCTTGAGCCAGCAGCTGCGGCCTAGCTCCCCTCTCCCTCCCCCGCTATAAAGAATGCTGCAGTAAACATCTCCACGCAGCCTCCCTGCTCTGAAATTTTGAGTTCTGCTTCTTGTTTGCATGTGTATGTGTAATATGCATGTTTGTGTGTGCACGCTCACACAGTTGTGAGCATGCACACACACATGGGTGCGTGTGAATGTGGAGGCCAGGGGTCAATGTCCAGTGTCTTCCTCAACCACTCCCCATCTCATCCTTTGAGATACAGTCTCTCACGGAATCAGGAGCTCACTGACCAGGCTAGATAGCTACCCAGCGAACACAGCGAGCCTCCTGTCTCTGCCCTCCAAGTGTGCGGCCACACTCAGCATTTATGTGGGTTCAGGGGATCGAAGCTCAGGTCTTCATGCTAATGCCTCAGGCATCTTACCCACCGAGCCATCTCCCTGGTCCCTGGACATTCTTTTGGTCATGGATTTCGAGGCTAAAACTCTGCAGTGGCCTGGGAAGTCATGAGAGAGGCCTCAGAGCTTGGCGTGTGGCCTGACCTTCTGAGGACCGGTCACCCACAGGCAGCACACGAACGTGGGAAGCCCAGGGGACGCTGCCATGCTTTAAACCACGCAGTGTTTCCGGGAACTTTCTGCCAAGAATTAATGGTGAAGGGGAGCACTGCCATCCCAAGCGGATGGCCCATCAGCAGGCACATGTCATTCCCCAGTACTGCCACTAGAGGGTGCACACGAGCCAGCCTACATGCTCTGCCCTCCCTGGGGCTCAATTACCTGGAAAGTAGGAACCTTGATCTTAGAGCAGCCAGGGGTGCGTGCATACAAGTCCTCAGAACTATGCCCAGTTTCCAGTGCTGTGTATCTCAGCCCAGCACCCTCCCTGCCCAGTATACAAGGACCCCCACCACCTTTGGCCCCTTCACAGCTGTGCTTCTCAACACTGCTGCCTTTGCAGACTCTTGGTGAGTTAAAAGTGCGGCGGTACACCAGACCCCGGTGCATCTCAGCCTGAGGCCAGAGGACTGAAAGTTCAAGGGCAACCTGGACAACTTAGTGGAGACTTGACTCAAAATAAAAAGTAAAACGAGCCAGGTATGGTGCCTCGCTCCTTTAATCCCAGCATGCGGGAGGCAGAGGTAGATGGATCACTGTGAGTTCAAAGCCACCCTGAAGCTACATAGTGAATTCCAGAATTCCAGGTGAGCTTGGGCTAGAATGAGACCCTACCTTAAAAAAAAAAAAAAAAAGTAAAAGGAGGAAGGCCGTCCAGTGACTGAAAGCACTGGCTCTGCCAGCCAGCATTCTGACCCTCGGCACGCCCCAGCAACGAGAGGAGGAGCCCGCAGAATCCTGAAGCGGGAGGGCCAGCTAGCCTGACATTTGCAGCAACAAGACAAGGCAGACTCGGTCTCTAACAAGGAGGAAGATGAAGACTGACCCACGCATACACACCCATACCTACACACAATGTAAAAAGAAGGGTTGGGGCCAGGCATGTTGACTCACGTCTTTTAATGCCAATTCTCAGGAGGTTGAGGTGGGAGGATCATCATGAGTTTGAAGCCAGCCTGGCCTACAAAGTGAGTTCCAGATCAGCCTGGGCTAAAGTGAGATCTTGCCTCAAAAAGAGAAAGAGAGAGAGAGAGAGAGAGATGTGGGGATGTAGCTCAGGAGTACAGCACTTGCCTAGCATGTGACAGGCCCTGGGTTTAATCCCCAATACTTCAGTGAAAGAAAGAAAGGGAAAGGAAAAGAAAAGAGAAGAAAAAGATGATTCTGGGACCCCTCCCATAGAGATGTTGAATTATGTGATTTGGGGTGGCCAGGGCAGCAGGGGGAGCCCCAGGAGCAGCCTGAACAGCCAACTGCCACAGCTCAGGGGCAGGGAAATGAACAAGGAGCAGCTTTGCTTTCAAAGGAAAAAGACGGTGCTGGAAACAAGAAACAAAAACAAAGGGTTTCGGGGAATGCATATTTCAGGGTCCACCCCTTTGGAGTCTACTATTTATCAACAAAAGGCATGGCTTTAATCCTAGAACAGAGATAGGAGGATCACTGTGAGTTCGAGGTCAGCCTGAGACTATGTCCTGAATGCCTCGAGAAAAATAACAAAAACACTCTGGCTGGGAGATGCAGTGGTTACAAGTCCTTGCTTGCAAAGCCTGCTGATCAGGGTTCAATTCCTCAGCACCCACACAAAAAAAGTGGCCTAAGTATATGTATTCATTTGCAGCGTTAAGAGACCCTGATGTGCACGCGCACACATGCACACACACACACACACACACACACAAACACTCACACACACAAGTTTTTAAAGAGGCAGACAGATTTATTAGAGAGAGAGAGAGAGAGAATGGGCGCTCCAGGGCCTCCAGCCACTACAAACAAACTCCAGACACATGCGCCCCCTTGTGCATCTGGCTTACAAACATGGGTACTGGGGAATTGAACTTGGGTCCCTAGGCTTCATGGGCAAGTGCCTTAACTGCTAAACCATCTCTCCAGCCCCAATTAATTTTTTAAAAAGAATTAAAAAACAAAAGCTCCCTGCAGCTTGTCACCTACAGCCGGCTGGGCAGGACCACTGTGCCTCCATGTATCCTTGTCACTTTGGACTTGTGGACAGGTTTGTTCTGCCTTGTTCCTGGCTGGAGGCACAGGCTCTCAGGAGCAAGGCCGGGGCCCTGGTCACCTCTGTCTGTTCCCAGCACAGGTGGTCTTGACTGTATATTGTAGTTTGGGTGAGGCTCAAGTGTGTCCCCAGAACTCACGTACTGAGGACCTGGATTCTGACCATGTCTGTGTTGTGGGTGGATAGGTGGCTCGGTGGTTAAGGCCACTTGCTCGCAAAGCCCACTGTCCAGAGTTTGATTCCCCAGTATGCACATAAAGCCAGGTGCACGAAGCGGTGAGTGTGTTTGGAGTTTGTATGCATTGGCAAGTCGCCCTGGTGTGCTCATACTCCCTCTCCATGTCCCTTTCCACTTGCAAATAAATGAATATTTTTAAAATGTGCAATCTAAAGCACTTACCACTGAAGCCAGAGTTCTCAAGTTCAATTTCAACCCCATGTAAAAAAAAAAAAACAGCTGGCAGCTGTGGCATGCTTCTATAACCCCAGCATGCTGATGGAGAGAGTCCAGAAGCAGAGACAGACTCTCCCAGAAAAGAAACAACAGGGACCAGGAAACAACAGCAGAGTGAGATCCAGAGCCAAACGCGCCACCTGAAGGAGGTGGGAAGGACTAGCAGGACAGCTCTCCTCTGATCCAGGCGTGGTGGCGCACGCCTTTGATCCCAACAGAGGCAGAGAGAGGTAGGAGGACCGCTGTGAGTTTGAGGCCAGCCTGAGACTATAGAGAGAATTTCAGGTCAGCCTGGGCTACAGTGAGACCCTACCTCCAAAGAAAAAGGAAACCAAAAACCAAAGGGGCTGGAGAGATGGCTCAGCATTAAAGGTGCTTGCTTACCACACCTGATGGCCTTGGTTTGATGTCTCAGTACCCACATAAAGCCAGATGCACAGTTTGGGGCTTATTTACAGTGGTAGAAGGTATTGATGCATCCATTCTCTCTCTCTCTCTCTAATAAATAAGAAATATTAATGGCTGGAGAGATGGCTTAACAGTTAAGCGCTTGCCTGTGAAGCCTAAGGACCCTAGTTCGAAGCTCTCTTCCCCAGGACCCACGTTAGCCAGATGCACAAGGGGGCGCATGCGTCTGGAGTTCATTTGCAGTGGCTGGAGGCCCTGGCACACCCAATCTCTCTCTCTCTCTCCTGTTACTCTCAAATAAAAATAAACAAAAAAAAATTTTTTTTTAAATATTAAAAGGCTGGGCATGGTGGTGCACGCCTTTAATACCAGCACTTTGGAGGCAGAGGTAGGAGGATCAAGGCCATCCTGAGACTACACAGTGAATTACAGGTCAGCCTGGGCTAGAGCGAAACCCTACCTTGAAAAAGAAAACAAGGAACAAAAATAAAAGAAACACAAAAAAGAAAGTTGTTCTCTGACCTTAATACATGCTCCATGGCACGTGTGCATGCACACACACACACATACACATATGCACATAAAATGAATAAGTAAATAAACAAATTAATGTGAAGCCTAGCACATGATCACTGGGTCACGGGGGGGGGGGGGTCATTAGGTCACATGACCTCAGAAGGCATTAACATAGTTTTCAAAGGACCCTGGTTGGTTCTCTCAAGGGGCTTGCCTCCCTATGCTCTGGCCTCTTGTCTCCTATGATGCCAACTACATTGGCCTCTTTTCTTTATAGACCCTGCGTCTCATGAATCGTGTCACAGCACCAGAGACTGGGCTGACGTCAGGTGTTTCCTGAACTTTTAGCCCACTGCACCAATACAGGCGCTGTCGGGTCCACGGGAGAGACGCAAATGAGGAGAAACACCGAGTCAGCAGTCACAAGGCCAGGCTGCATCGCCTGTGCTCTGTGAGGGCCCCGGGGGAGGGGGTGACCCCTTCCCAGTGCCAGCCTTCTGACAGACGCAGAAGCAGCGGGGAGATGCACCTTCATTGGCTTGGGGGGACGGAGTCAGCACTTCCGAAAGTCAGGTGCAAAGCAGCCCACCCCCGAACTGCATCGCAGGGCTGGTGGTCAGGAATGTGGACGCAGAGGCGGTCCAGGAGCTCGTGGCCAGAGACTAGGACACAGAGGCCCGAGTCTGAGAAAGCGGGTCCAGTGCAGGCATGCAGGAGGGACCCCAGGACCACCCTGCCCTCAGCTGTGACCCAGACTCCTCCAGCTGTACCACCCATCTACACGGGACCAAACCAGCCTCGCGTGCACACTGGTTGGGAAGCGTGGGAGAGCCCTGGACAGAGCGTTGTGCCGGCGCTCCCTAGGGACCCAGAGCAGCCAGGGTGGCAGCAAGGAGGGCAGGGGAGAGGAGCCAGGAGGGCATGCTCACGGTGGCCCCGTGAAGTACAGACTGCAGTCCACACCGTAGAAAGAGATGTCAGGGCTCAGGGAAGATAAGCCCTAGGTTCACACGAAGGAGGGGCTCTCAACCACGATGCCATTCCCCAATGCCTGGGTCCTGACTCCTGCCAGGATGAATCAGACAGAAGAAATGCCAGGATCTGCCTATCCCCAGCCTGAGACTGTAGGCCAGGCCTGCCATCTTTCTGGGCAGAGTGGATAAAACCAAGCAGGGACACTTCTATCTCAGCCTGGTCCTGGGAAGCGGGGCACCAGCAGGCACCACTGTACTACCAACGTGGCACCATCAGGGGGCGCACCTCCCGAACCCTGCTTTGGCACCTGGTCAGGGCTGCAGATCTGGGCTGGGTGAGCCTCAGCCTGGGCCTGGAGGGCTCCTTATGGCTGACTGCTTCCTTTTATCTGTGCTCAAACACTGGAGACAAATGTGACCGCTGTCAGTTCACCCTTGGGCTTTGGTGGCCCACATCTTACTGAGGAGGTAAAAAGTCAGGACGGACTCCATCTCAAATTCCTTCTTGCTGGAGGCAGAAAGGCTTCCATATGGCTCCGTCCTGCCCTCTGCTGCCTGGCTTAAGGCAGTACCTGGGCGTTGGCCGTGTGTGCTCCAGCCCTGGGAAGTCACCGACCTCCTCGGAATCTCTCTTCCCGTTACCCGGGACCAAGCTCGCAGCACGAAGTAAGTAAGCCACAGTTCGCTGAGTCCAGAGCCCCGCAGGGCTCCAGCCTTCGACATCCATCACAAGCCATGCTCACCCACGCGCTCGATAATTAATTACACGCTGCCTGGCTACAGCCAGCTCTTACCACCATCTGTTATTGTAACGTGTGCCACCTCTGAAAAGCCAGGGGCCCTGAAGACACCTGGCCTGGCGGTGGACACACAGACGGTCCTGCCTGATCAGAGATGTCTTCACAGGCTCTACAGCCAGGGAAACCGTCACAAAGAAGCAGATCCTATTCTCCCCCATCCCCTCACGGCCACCCACCAACGAGCTCAGACACCCAGCTTCCCGTGGGTGCCTGGTGGCCTCTATCCGGGTGAATACTATGGACATCCCACCTCTAGGGCTGTGTGCCTGCCTCTGGAGCTGGTAGACGGGAGGGCTTCCAGTGGGCTAGACAATGTGCCAGGCGGACTTTCAGGACATAGCACAAAGCCAGGCTGGGGACCGTACAGGGAGTGTGGCTTTAGGCCAGCCCTATATGACTCAGGGTGCCACCACGGTTCACAGACAGGCATTTCCCTAGGGACTGAGGCACACCTAGCACTCTCCTGCTCCTCTGCCATGACAGTACAAAGGCTAAGGGCTCCTGTGGGGGAGGGGGGATTGATCAGGGGCCTTCACACCAGGCAGAAGTCCCAGGTAAGAATACGGATGGGGAGGTCAGAGGAGAGGTGGACAAATATACAGCACGGTAGAGCAGCATGTAGTGGACTCTGAGCCTGGCCTCAAATCTAGGTTTGGGCCTTGGGAAAAGGGTACTCACAACAGCAGCGATACTGATCAGGTGGGCGGGCCGGGTGACCAAGCTACTGCTTCCGACCACTCAGGTGGCGCCTGGGGTCTTACCTGCCCTCACTCTCCAGGAACGCGGAGCCACTGCCCTCTGCCAGGGCCGCACTGATGGGCGAGAGGCAGAAGGGTGAGGAGAAGGCATCTGAGTCCGAGTCGAAGGAGCTGTCCCGGCTCACACCATCAGCTGACAGCTCCAAGGAGCCCTCTTCCTCCCCAGCCTCAGGTTTCGGCTCCCGGCCGTCCTCCGTCCCATCCTGGGCACCGACCGTAGACAAGATTCCAGAGTCGCTGTGGGCAGGCTGTGAGGCGCGGAGGGGCCCATCCTCCCCTGGGCCCTGGGCCACCTTCTCCCTGTCCTCCGCAGAAGGGCCGATGTGCACAGCGTCCTGGGTGCTCTGGGCCACCACCAGGATGTCCCCGTCTTTGGGGGTCAGGGGAGGCCTTGGCTCAGTGGGAGAGGGCTGGTGGGGGACCTCGGAGCTTGGGATGCGCCGACGCCGATGTCGGGGTGCCTTGCGCACGGGGGAGCTCTCCGGGGTGATGTAGCGCAGGGCCTCCTCATCCTGCCTCTGGATGCGGGAGTTTGGAATCCACGCCAGGATGAGCGTGGCCCCCAGCAGCTCGTCCTTCTCCGTGTACAGGCACAGGTACCCTGCAGGGAATCACAGGCAGGCTGTGCAGAGCCTGGCACCCAGCTCCACGCACCGCACTAAGAGTGGGCAGGCACATGGGCCGTCTGATTTCCATTTAATGACCAGAACAGATCCGGGACAGGGGGTGGGGGGGAATGAGGCTTCTGGAATCAGCAGTAGCACTTAGTATTCCTCTCTTGCATTTGTGTGTGTGTGTGTGGTGCGCATGCGTGTGTAGGTGCCTATGCCCTTGTGCACTTACGCATGTTGGAGGGCAGAGGACAGCCCTTGGTGCCAGTTTCAGGAATGCTGCCCAGCTCTCTTTGAGGCAGGGTTCCTCCCTGGTCTGGGGCTCACTGACAGCTCGTCCGGCTGGCCAGCAAGCCAGGGATCCTCTTGTCCCTTGCCTCCCTGGCGCTGGGATTACAGATGCGTGCCACCGTGCCTGGATGGACTAGAGGCTGAGCTCGGGTCCCCATGCTTATAAATCAGGCAGTTTACTGACTGCGCTCACTCCCTGGGCCTTCTGTATTTCTTTACAGAGCAGCCTCTTGGAGGAAGGGACCACTTTTCTAGGGTTGAGCACCGACTGTCACCCTAATTGCCTAATGGCTGGAGGTCAAGGCTCCAAAGGCAGAGCAAGAGGCTAGATGCTCAGCTCTGAGTGAAGGTGTCATCTAATGTAGTTGTTTGGGGACATCCCAATTCCTACGCTAAGGCACCCATCCCCCGGCTTCCGAGTCTCGATGCTGAAAACGCCACGGGCAGGAACCAGTGCCATCAACTAAACAGGGGCTGGGCGAGCTGGCTCTTCTAGCGTGAGTTCCATGGTTCCTACTCTGCCCCTGGTGGTCAGGGCACCGTGGAGCCACTCCAGCAGGAAGCCCAACACTTTCCTTAAGTGCTTCAGTGGCATCATTTAGATTTTCTGCCTGGTTTAATAACCTACTAATGCAGAACGCCATGGAAACATGACATGTGCAGGGAAGTGCTCAGATCTCACTGTTGTTCTTGGCTTTATTTGTTTATATATTTTTTTAATGTACTTATTAAGACAGAGGGAGAGAAAACAGGCACGCCAGGGCCTCTAGCCACTGCAAACAAACTCCACACTTGTGCACCACCATGTGCATCTGGCTGATGTGGGTTCTAGGAAACCGAACGTGGATCCTTGGGCTTCACAGGCAAGCATCTTAACCACCATGCCATCTCTCTCCATCCCTGTTCTTGGACTTTAAATCCATCAGCATCTGATTTGGGGCTTCAGTCTGCCCTCCTACCCCACGTCCCAAGGTTTCAGGGTCAGCTTGTATAGAGAGGACGGGAGGTAAGTTCCCCGTGTGCTATGGCCCGTCTGCCAGGTGCCTGGAGATCATTGAGGCACCCTAGGGAGCAGCAGGAGGAGCCCAAGACTGTGGGTGACACCCCAGTGCAGCCTAGCGGTGTGGTCCAGAGCAGCCCGTCCTCCTGCACCAGAGGCCTTCTCAGGCCTGGCTTCAGGTTATTGAAACACAAACAAAGCATCAGGAAGCTAAGCGACAAAGGACTGTGGCAGGTCACCCAGTCCTGTCTCCATAAGCCGTCTTTTTACTTCACCTTCAGGACAAAATGGCCAAGGGACTATCTCCGCCTGGTCCCAAGGTGGATCGAACACCCCAACATCTTGCTCCTGATGCAAAAGCCTTACTTAGCTCCAGTTAGTTCTTAGGACCCAATGCTCTCGCCTTCTTATGTGCGGGGGGCCCTGGGCCCTTAATGTCCTGATCTAGGACAGAACTCCCCTCTAGAGTACATAAAACACAGTCGCCTTCTTGTGGCTCTGCAACAGATAAGGAAGCCCCAGGAAGAAGGCTCCTTCCCCAAGAACCAAGGGCTTCAGGATGGCCATAGTGACCCACAGTCGGGAAAGGTCAACCTTTGTCTCCAAGAGTCTGACCTTTAATTCTCATGGCTGGGGCCCATGGAAAAGGGAAACAGAAACTGAGTTCCTGGAGATTTCTACCACCAGCCTTGAGGCTGCCTTTGTAGCTGTGAGCTCAGATCTCCCTCCCAAGTGTGACCTCAGACCTCCCTCCCGGGTGTGACTCCAGACCTCCCTCCCAGTGTGACCTCAGACCTCCGTCCCTGGTGTGACCTCAGATCTCCCTCCCTGGTGTGACCTCAGACCTCCTTCCCTGGTGTGACCTCAGACCTCCTTCCCTGGTGTGACCTCAGACCTCCCTCCCAGTGTGACCTCAGACCTCCCTCCCAGGTGTGACTCCAGATCTCCCCATCTCACCTGGGTGATGCTCCCCTGGGCCCTGCAGCCCCTCAGGGGCATGGACACAGACATTGTTCTTGGAGTAAATGACGTCTCCATCCAGGATGGAGGGGGCCCCGCTGCCGCCCCCAGGAGTGAGGGTCAGGAGGTCTGAGGCCTTAGAGGAGGCCCTGCGAAGGAGACGGCCCAGTGACATTGCTGGGCGCGTGTTTCCATCCTCTGCAAGCTTCAGCCCGGACGGGGCCTGTGATACCTGCCAGGGAGGGAGAGAGGAGACCCGGACTTGGTCCCGAGCACAGGAGAGCACTGGTCCCACAGCTGCATCCTGCCCGGTCTGTCAGAGACGTCATGGCTACTGGTGAAGCCCAGGCCAGGGGCTTGTGGTGGGACCTGCGCAGAGCAGGTAGCCTCTCCTCTCTGCTCATGCTCCCTCCTCAGATCCCCCAGGGCAGCCCCCTTGGGTCCCTAGCCACTGTCCTCCCTTCATGGCAATCTGACAGGAATGTTTGTAAGCACTGCCAAAGGTCTCCTGGGAGCTGGTTTAGCCCCATGGAGAATGACTCGGCTAGAGGAACCTTGTTCCCAACAAGCCACCGCTTGGCTGTCTCCCACATCAGCATCGCTGAGCCCTTCTTTCCTGGCCTTCCTCCTGACTTCCTTCCCATCCTTCCACCCCCCTCCCCAACACCCTGAGTTCTGATGCCCAGAGTTCCATAACCGTTTACAGGACCGGAGTTTCCATACAATCATTAAAAAAACAAAAAACCTAGAAGCCAGAAGATCAGTATCTAGAACTCCTACAAAGTCATTGTGAGAAAAGCCACTATCTCAATGAAGAAAATGAAAAGGGGGCTGGAGAGATGGCTCAGTGGTTAAGGCACTTGCCTGAAAAACCTAACCTGAGTTTGATTCTCTTAGTACCCAGGTAGACAAAGCCAGATGCACAAAGTGGCGCATGCATCTGGGGTGCATTTGCAGTGGCTAGAGGCCCTGGAACACCCATATTCTCTCTCTCTCTCCCTTCTTTCTCTCTGTGCATGCAAATAGATAAAATATACATTAATTTTTTAATAAAAGAAAAAAGAATCATCAAAGAAAAAGTAAAGAATTGATAAAGATGAAGTGAGTTTCAGTTTCAAGCAAATATCCAACATCCAGCAACCTGGAAAAGACCCTATTACGTGCTGGCAAAGAAACAAGGAAAGAACTGGCGTAATGGTGCATGCCTGTTATGGGAAAACAACTGCTCTCTAACTGGATGTGAGGCCCACTCCACAGGAGGGAATTCCTTTCTGGTACTGAAAACCTCCTCAAAAGCCTATGACTAAGAGGTCATAAGCCCTAGGGGGGAAACTACTACTGTTGTCTGGCTAAATGGACATATTAAAAATCCGTAAGTTTATGCCCATATAGTAATGTTCCTCTCACTTTTAGTTAGAAAAGCTTCCCTTTTGGAAGAGAAAGGAAGGGAGGAGGGTGCTTAATAGATTGATATTTTATATATGTAAGTACAATGATTGAGATGGGGAAGTAATATGAGGGAGAATGGAATTTCAAAGGGGAAAGTGCGGGGGGGGGGAAGGGAATTACCATGGGATATTTTTTTATAATCATGGAAAATGTTAATAAAAATTAAAAATAAAATAAAATTTTAAAAGGTTTTAAAAAAGAAAGAATAAATAAAAAGAAGAATGTAGGCAACATCTGGGCTGAAAAGATTGCGTAGTGATTAAGGCACTTGCTGGCAAAGCCAAAGGACCCAGGTTTGATTCCCCAGTACCCACCCATGTAAAAGCCAGATGTGCTAGCTGGCGCACGTGTCTGGAGTTCATTTCAGTGGCTAGAGGCCCTGGTGCTTCCATTCTCTCTCTCTCTCAAATAAAATTTACAAAAAGAAAACAAAAGAAAAGAAAAAAAAGAAAAGCTTCCCTTTTCAGATGGCAGTCACCAGTGGAGAGACTCAAAGCTCATCAAAGTGCTAAGAAGCGATAGTGGAGTGTTCAGCACAGAGTGAGACATCTCCATCACATTCTGGTGGTTTGTAGAATAGGAAAAAAAAATGACATCGAAATAAAAAACAGACTAGTTAGAAAGAAGGAACTCAGTGGAGGGGATACAGGGAGGGGGAAAAGGATGGTGTTAGGTAGGGATTATGATCATGATAGATTGTCTATATATATGGAAGTTGCCACTAAAGAGTTAAATTAAAGGGCCGGAGAGATGGCTTAGCAGTTAAGGCATTTGCCTGTGAAGCCCAATGACCTAGGTTCGATTCCCCAGGACCCATGTAAAGCCAGTTGCACAAGATAAAGCATGTGTCTGGAGTTCGTTTACAGTGGCTAGAGGCCCTGGTGCTCTCGCTCTCTCTCTCTAATAAATAAACTTTAAAAAGGAGTCACATTAAATATATATATACACACACACACATATGTACATACACGCGTGTGTGTGAACAGGAGGGAAGCAATGACTGCAGCTGGTAGCTGACACTTGCAGGAAGTGCCCAAGGCGGCTTCCCGAAGAGCAGGTTGCAGCCCTGCCTACAGTACAATGCGCCTTGAAGTCAACTTGGTGGGTCAGGAGCGGCCTAAGTGAAACGGAACAGAATATAGCCCTGAGCACTGGCCACAGGCAGACTCGGCATTGGGCAGGGCACGTCTGCTCTGTGGGGTATGTCTACAAGTGCGTTCAGCAATGCGGACAGAGGCACACAGCCCTAACTTACAATGGTTTGACTTACGGTCTTTATGACATTGCAAAGGTGATATGTATTTAGTAGAGATCATACTTCAGTTTTTAAAAAATGATTTTATAATTTTAGTGTGTGTGTGTGTGTAAGCACACTTTGCTTCAAGGCACATGTGTGAAAGTCACAGAAAAACTTTTAGGTTGGTCCTCCCCTCTGAATTCTTCTTTTAAAATATTTTATTTATCTGAGAGGGAGAGCATAAAGACAGACAGAAAGACAGCGGGGGGAGGGAGAGAATGGGTACACCAGGGCCTCCAGCAGCTGCAAATGAACTCCATATGCATGTACCACCTTGTGCATCTGGCTTATGTGGGTCCTGGGGAATTGAGCCTTGGTCCTTTGGCTTGGCAGGCAGGCGCCTTAACCACTAAGCCATCTCTCCAGCCCCTGACTCTGGATTCTTGCTCTGCTGCTCTTTGCTGTATTCGAGCAGGTAGGAAATTCTGTTTCTGCCTCCCATCTTGCCATCAGCATCAGTGTGCTGGGATCACAGAAGTCTGCCACAATGTCTGACTTCTCACGTGGAGACCGAGCACTGCTCAGTCACACGCTCCAACTTGAGTGGCGGGTGCTTTACCCACTGAGCCATCTCCAGCCCTATGCTTGTAGTTTTGAATCTGGGTCCTTTTCCAGTTAGCAATATTTGTCACAGTACCCTCTCCTGATGTTGGCCCAGCCAGCCACATGATCCCCATGGAAAACCACCAAGCTATTATAGTGTAGTATGTCACCTAAGTAGGGTGTTGCACAGGTTAGGTGAAGTGAACGCTTTATTTTTCCCCTTAAGACAGTGTCTCATGTATGCCAGGCTGATCTGAAATGTACTAGATATCCAAAGGTGATCTTGAACTTCTGACCTTCCTATCTTCCTGCCTCTGCCTCCTGAGTGCTGGGATTACAGGCAGGCACCACCACACCCAGTTTATGAGACACTAGTGATCACACCATGCAGGCTAGCAGGCACTCTACCAACTGAGCTACATCCCAGCCTCTGACGACATGGTGTGGGAACTACGCACGTGCGTGCGGATGTGCCCGCCCCACGTGAGGACGCAGGGCCACATCGTACACCTATCCTCTTGATCAGGTGCACGTTTCCTTAAGACCTGAAGCTGCCGTCTGCTAATGAGCTCCAGCCGTTCGCCAGCCTCTGCCCCACGCCTGGGACTGCGTTACAGATGTGCATGGCCACACCCAGCTTTCTGTTGTTTTGTTCTGGTTTCTCCAGGTAGGGTCTCACTGCAGCCCAGGCTGACCTGGCGCTCACACTGTAGTCCCACACTGGCCTTGAATGCCCAGCAATCCTCCTACTTCTGCCTCCCGAGTGCTGGGATTAAAGGTGTGCGCCACCACGTCCAGTTTAGCCAGACTTGCTGCTCTCGAGCTGAGAGCTCCTCGTGCTTAGTTAGCAAATGCTCTTAATCACTAAGTCACACTGCCCAGCCCCATGAGTGCATTTTGGGGGTTTTGTTTTGTTTTGTTTTGTTTTTTTGAGATAGGGTCTCACTCTAGCTCAGGTTGACCTGGAATTCACTATGTAGTCTCAGGGTGGCCTCGAACGAATGCATGGTGGTCCTCCTACCTCTGCCTCCCAAGCGCTGGGATTAAAGGTGTGCGCCACCACGCTGGTCCATGAGTGCGTTTTGACTTACAATACTCTACGTGATGGAACCCCATCATCAACTGAGGAGCACAAGTCCTTCAGAGTGCATACAATGTGTACTGCGACCAAAACATTCACAGGAGTTTTTGTGAAGAAACTTAGCCACTGTCCACGGAGATGCCTGTGGGGACACCTGGGCACGAGTTTCCCCCAACAAAAGCTGGAATGTCCCGAGGGTCTGGACAGCAGCTATGAGAACAAGCAGAGGGCTTGTACATGGACTGGGCTCACAGCAGGGCCACCAAATGGAGCCACAAAAGGATCACAGGACAACCGTCTGTGTAAGAGACAGGTGTGCAACATGCTGCATCTGGCCACGGATGGTGGGTGTTTAGGACTCCTGGCACAGCTGGCAGGTGCAGATCACTGCTGGCAAGGATAGACCAGCTTCAGGAGTTTGGGAGCCACCACACAGGGCTTCCAGCTCCATCTCTTGGAAAAGAAACACAAAGGCTTAAAGCCAAATTGATACCATTCTCCACTGTGCGTGGCTGTCTCAAGATAAAATGGGAAAAAAGGTCTGAGGATGTCGTTCAATGGAGGAGTGCTGGCTCCATGCACGAGGCCCTGGGCCCAATCCTAGAATAATAGGTGATGAGATAGATAGATAGATAGATAGATGATGGATAGATAAATGTTAGATACATAGATAGATGATAAATACATAGATAGATGATAACTTAGAAGATGGATGATAGATAGATAGATAGATAGATAGATAGATAGATAGATAGATAGATAGACAGACAGACAATTAGACAGACATCATAAGGTGAGCTGATAAGCCATATAAGGGGAGGGGCTCATTTCTCTAGATCACAACATAGGAACTTAACATAAGAGGCCTGGGGAAATCACTTAATGGGTAAGAGCATTTTTCCAGGAAAGCAGAGGGCCTGAGGAGGACTGAGACCACCAGAGTTCTCTTCCCCCGCACCTGCATAGACAGTCCTGTGGGAATCAGGGGCCAGAGAATCGCTGGGGCTTTGCAAAGGTGGCAAGCTTTGGAGTCAGCGAGAGGCTCCACCTCAAGGAAACAAACAGGCGCGTGTGTGATGACAAGCATCTGCTCACACACGTGCACCTACCGTATACACCATCCCCCCACACGAGAAGCATGACGCGAGCGACGTAAACCATCCAAAATTTTCAAGCAGCCACATTTGAAAAGTGAAATTCATTTTAATGTTGTAGCTTCGAACCCAGTGCATCCACATTATTATCATTTCAGTGCACAACCATATGGAAAAAAAAATGATGAGCGAGACATTTGACATTCTTCAAGTCTTGCTAGTCTCTTGCTTATTTCAGCAGTGCATTCACGCCAGGCTGGCGATGACCAAGGCAGCTGTGGCCATGGCCTCTCTTGGGCAAGGGCAGCGCTACAGCCCACCTCCTCTACAGCCTCAAGCCAGCAGCATCATTTAGGGAACAGCACTCAGCGCCAGGCTTGGCTGCCAACAACCCTCTGCTGCTTCCAAAACCAAAACCACCCTCACGTGGTGCTGTTTCGCCACAGTGAAGATAATCAAAAGAATGTGCTGGAGGTTTGGAAGGAACTTCCAAAATCCCAGTTTCCCATCAGACAAGAAGCCGTACCGCGGCTGGGAGGTGGGCCTGCCCGACTGTTCTACAAAAGAGCAACCAGGTTGTAAGCACCGCCAGCCACGCGGGAGGGAAAGTGCGGAACAGAACGTCTTTTTTCAGCTTCCAGCTGCCGCACACCGCGGTGGCCGCACACGGGCACCCCGCCTGGGATGTTCGCGAGGGGCCTCTGGTTTTGAGCAGGCAAGGGCAGGTCTGTTACGCATTAGCCGGAGTCACTTGCTCTCGCAAGACAATTTGCACTCATTTTAAATCACACTTGCTCTCGTGAGTCTCCTCCATCTAAGGAAAACCAGCTTCTGGTTCCCTCTAACTAGAATGGAGAATCGTCGACCTATAATTTTTCTTTTCTTTTCCTTTTTTTTTTTTTTTTTTTTTTGGTGTTTTGAGGTAGGGTCTCACTTTGGCCCAGGCTGACCTGGAATTCACTATGAAGTCTCAGGGTGGCCTTGAACTCTTGGCGATCCTACCTCTTTGCCTCCCAAGTGCTGGGACCATGCCCGCCTCGTTCAACCTGTATTTTTCAACTCTAACCCTTTCTGGCCCTGGGCATGGTGACAAACGCCTGTAATCTCAGTACTCTGGATGTTGAGGCTGGAGAATGATGAGTTTGAGCCCAGCAAGGGCAATACAGCAAGATCAAAATTAAATAAATAAACCGGCCACATAAAAGCCGCGTGTCATGGTGTGGTTTGCAATCCCAGTGCTGGGGTGGAAGAGACAGAAGGCTTTCAGGGCATGCTGCCTAGATAAACAGGTGAGCTCCTGGGTCAGTGAGGAGTCTGTCTCAAACTGTAAGATGGAGGGTGACTGAGAAGACTCATTGTTGGTCTCAGGCCTTCACAAGCATGTGCCCACACACAGTACACCCACACACGTACAAACACGCATTCACATCACATACATACATACAAAACAAATTCTTTAAACATCCAAAACTATGTGCGTTTTCTACTATCTTTTTCCCCTTCTAAGAATAAATAAATTAAACTTTTAAAAAATCCACCTAATAGAATTATAGCTTTCCTAAATTTCATGTGTGGCAGTCCTATCTGCATAGCGCAGAGTGTGGCCTTATTTGTGGAAATCAAGCTCATGTGATGCCACTGTATACAATGATACAATCCTCGCAGACTGAAGCCCTTGTAAAAACAGAAAGTTTTGTGCATATAAAGATAGCCACCTACAGGCTAGAGAGACAGGCAAGATAGAGGCCATTCCCTCATCACCTCCAAGGAAACCAGCCTGTTAGAACCCTGACCTTGGACTTCCAGCTTCCAGAGACCCTATCTCAAAAAACATAAAGAAAACCTCAAATTGCCAATATCAAGCTGGGCATGGTGGCACACGCCTTTAATCCCCACACTCAGGAGCAAAGGCAGGAGGATTGCCATGAGTTCGAGGCCACCCTGAGACTACATAGTGAATTCAAGGTCAGCCTGGGCTAGAGTGAGAACTTACTTTGAAAAACCAAAACAAGGAAAAAAAAATGTCAATGTCCATTTTTTAAGATACTTATTTATGGGCTGGAAAGATGGCTTAGTGGTTAAGGCGTTTGCCTACAAAGCCAAAGGACCTTAGTTTGATTCCCCAGGACCCACGTAAGCACAAGGGGGCACATATGTCTGGAGTTCATTTGCCATAGCTGAAGGCCCTGGTGCGCCCATTCTCTCTTTCCCTCTCTCTGCCTCTTTTTCTCTCTCAAATAAATAAATAAAAATAAAGTTAAAAAATATTTATTTATCTGGGAGCAGAGACTGAAAGACTATATAAGTGTCTTTTACCTATGAACTCTAGACACATGTGCCACTTTGTACATCTGGCTTTACATGGGTACTGGAGAATCAAACCCTGGCCACTAGGCTGGGCAAGCAAGTGCCTTTAACCACTGAGCCATCTCCCCAGCCATGCTTTTTTGTTTTTTAGGGCGGAGGATAGAATTCCAGGTCTTTTGTATGCTAACCAGTGCTCTACTACTGAGCTATGTTCCTGGCCCTTGGTTTTGTCGTTGTTGTTGTTTTAGATAAGGTCCTGCTATGTACTCCTTGAACCTAAGAGTCTCCTGCCTTGGTCTCCCCAGTGCTGGGGTCACAGGACACAGCTAGTCTTAGTTGCCATGTTAGTGTATTATCTATTTTGAAGAAATCTTAAATTTGCATGCAACTTGCTAGTGACCTTTCTTTAGCAATTCCCTTGGTACTTCACAGAATGCTTCCACCGAATGTTGGTTATGTTTTATTCTACATTTCTTATTGCTCCAGTTTTTAATAATCTACCATGGATATTTCAAAAAGCCCAGTGCATGTGTGCATTTACCTGAAAGGCCTCAGATGTTAACTGTCAGAATGAATGTTTACATAGTTTTATTGCTGTTCTGTTTTTATTATTAACTTGGTTATTTGAAAAAAAAACAGGGAAGTCAATTACAGCTTCATAAAACCAGGATGTCTGTTATATAAAACCTTAAGAGAAAAGTGAGCAGGGGGGGCCTTACTTGTAACCTGGAGACCTGCACAATTTGGCTGACATTCAAGCCTGTATCCTCTCAGCTTCTCCCAAGCTGCACACTTACGGAAACACAGATGTGCATTCATGATCCATGGTTCTCACGCACTTCACCATACTCGGGGTTCATCAAAAGATAGGGTGCAGCTGGAGAGATGGCTCAGCAGGTAAAGGCACTCGCTTGCAAAGCCTGACAGCCTGGATTCAATTCTCCAGTACCCACATAAAGCCAGATGCACAAAGTGGTGCGTACATCTGGAGTGAAGTGGTAGAAGGCCCTGGTGCACCCACTCTCACGCTTTCTGAAATAAATAAATCAATATTTTTAAAAGATAGGGCAATGAGGGCTGGGCTACCCACCTCTCCAGGCCAGGCCATGACTCCCACCCTAAAAGAGCACCATAAATAGTGTGTTTGTAGAAACTGACGGTGTGAGGGAGCTCTCACTGGGTTCCCCAGTAGGTTATCCCTGAAACGCTGAAGCGGAGCCTTGACCATCTGGTGCCCAGAAGTTCTGGGCCCACAAACCACAGCTTCCTCCTGAGGCCCAGAGCAAGCCTCCATCAAGCTCCCTCCTGGGGTCACAGTCTCTATGCCGACTCTCCCCTCAAATCCCAACCTTCCCTGTTTTGCTGCTGCGGAGAAGCCCCGGTGCTATGGAGAATGTGGTCCGTCAGTCCCCGTGCCTGGCCCGGCGGGCCCTCTCCCAGGACTCCTCTACTGGTCTAGCCAGGCACAGAGACACCACCAGGCCTGGAGGCAATGGTGGGCTGGGAGGGGTTTGCTCCCTCCTTGCTGGCTCCACAATGAGCCCTCCCCCACTCGCAGCCACAGGACAGCTCCCCGGAGCCTCAGAGCTACATCACCTGCCACCTTGTGGTGAGAAGAGCTGATGGTGGAGCGCTGGGCTCCTGTCTCGGTGACTTTCCACTGTGCATCCAGAATCCCTGGGCCTCCCAATGGGGACATGCCAGTCTGAGCTCAGCCCCGTGGGCCAGAAGGCAGGGAGTGGAAAGAAACCCAGGGAACAGGGGCTGAGCACAGCCGAGGGTCCCGCAGGGGCCCAGCAGTGTGAGCAGCGCCCCACCATGCCGGAGCCAGACCAGAAAGAGTGTGGCTTTCCAAGGTCAGCACGGCGGGGGGGGGGGGGCTCAAGCCCCTCAAGGCTGGCCTGTGAGTGCTTCAAGATCACACAGACCACAGAGGCTTCCTGCATGCCCTGTGCCACGCGCATGCACGCACGTGCGCGTGCACCCACCCCCCATGCTGTTATCAGCTCTTCTCTGTTCTGCAGCTGCACAAATAATGACGTGTCAGCTGCTGTTCGGTTTCCAGCTCCCTCTGCTCCTCTCGTGGGGGCTGGGAAGTTCCAGGCTGCAGAAGCCACGCCCGCCCAGCAGCCCCACATTCACCCGTCCCAGGGGGTACAAACCCTTGGGACCACCGTCTCCAGGCAGCACCGGGTGTTCTGAGCAAGTGTCCCAGGGCTGCCTCCTCCCCGGGGCTCTACGGGGCTCAGGCACATCTGGACAGTGCCTCAGTGCCTCCTTGAGCACAGCCTCGCTTACTGTACTCCACCCTGGCACCGGCTCCAGTGCTGACTGTCCTGGGCACAGAAAACCCTTCCTGCCTCATACTCAGGGCTTGACTGGGCACCTGTCTCTGTCCTCTGCTGTCCTCTAAAGTATGTGCCAAGAACCAAGGATCAGGCAAAGGCTCACCTTCCATGTTACAAGACAGTATCTGACTCTTCAAGACCCTAGATCCATGGGGAAGCTGGAAATGCGGTGCTGCCACTGAGTTGGCCTCTGGAAGCCCAAGTTCTAGCCATCTTGCCCCTCTGCATGCCACATGCAGCCCCTGCTGAAGGGCTCCCCACTCAAGGTCAGGCTGGGCAGGGAGCGTTGGGTGTGGCTGCAACGAGCCCCCCAGCCTGACCCATTCACACATGCCCACCCTTCCATCCACCACTGCCTTCCCTGTCTCTGAAGGCCAGGCCCACTTCTACCTAAGGGTAAAGGGCACTGTCCATGTGGCTCAAGCCTCCTCGCCCAAGCCCACCACGCAGCACCGGGCTTTTACCCTGACTGCCACTGGGAAGCCCGTCAGGTGGCAGCAGGGAAGAAACACGGTGGCAGATAATGAGGGGGAGTTCGGGTGGGCCACCTCTCAGCGTCCTGTTACACGTCTGGGGTCCTGCATGGACAATGAATTCTTCCACTTATCACAGGCCCCGGGCTTGTGCATGCAGAGTGGTGCTAGAAGTTTCTGTGGGGAGCCTCACTCACCTAGGAGGGCCAGATTCCTGAGGCAGATAGAAGGGTGTTAGAGGCGGGTGATGATGTCTGAGGACAATGCTGGAGGTACCCAGGGAGCAATGGGCACCTGTGCTGAGCGGACAGGGGCCCACAGGGGACAGGGCCAGCTGGAAGGAGTCACAGCAAGGAGCAGTGGAGCACGGAGGAACGGGTGAGAGCGGCGCAAGGCTCAGGTTTCCCCTTGGGCCCAGGACTGCGGTGATGGTCACTCAACACTGCAACTGCTTCCCGTCACTGAGGCTCATGCTGAAACACTGTGAAGGTGGCAAATTGTGTGTTATATAATTTACCACAAAAAAGGAGGAATCTGAGAATGTGGTTAGGGGGTGTTAGACATATGTGAATATAATGCTTTCTGGACTTTCTGCTCATTTTTCAATAAACCTGAAACTGTGCTAAAAAAAAAAAAATCGTAGCAGACAGAAGCCTGCACATGGACAGTTAGAAGAGGTTAGTTCATAACTGCCAAACTTGAAAGTAGGTGGATGTGGCGGCCTGATGTAGGTGTACCCATAAACGTAGGTGTTCTGAATGCTAGGTTCCCAGCTGATGGAGATTTGGGAATTAATGCCTCCTGAAGGGAGAGTATTGTTGGGGGTGGGCTTATGGGTGTCATATCCAGTGACCCCTTGCCAGTGTTTGGCACACTCTCCTGATGCTGTTGTCCACCTTATGTTGGCCAGTGGATAATGTCCATCCCCTGTTCATGCCATTCTTTTCCCTGCCATTGTGGAGCTTCCCCCTCGAGCCTGTAAGCCAAAATAAACCTTTTTTTTCCCCCACAAGCTGCTCTTGGTTGGGTGATTTCTGCCAGCAATGCGAACCTGACTGCAGCAGTGGATAAGCTCTGGTCTGTCCAGACAGGAGAAGAGCGCTTAGCATGTTTAAAACACACGCACACCTAAACTAAAAATACATGAAGGAGTCTTAAGTACATTTTGACAAGAGAAAGAAGCCAGGGTGAAGAGACTCTACATTGTGTGTTCCGACTACAGGCTGAGCATCCCTAATCCAAACACCTGAAATCCAAAATGCTCCAAAATCCATTCTTTCGGGTTTTTTTTGTTTGTTTTTTTTTTTTTTTGAGGTAGAGTCTTACTCTAGCTCAGACTGACTGGAATTCACTATGTAGTCTCAGGGTAGCCTCAAACTCATGGCAATTTTACCTCTGCCTCCTGAGTGCTGGTATTAAAGGCGTGCACCACCATGCCTGGCAAATATAACTTTTAAAAAAATTTAATTTAACTTATTTGAGAGAGAGAGAATGGGCATGTCAGGGCCTCCAGCCACTCCAAAGGAACTCCAGATGCATGTGCCACCTTGTGCATCTGGCTTATGTGGGTCCTGGGGAATCGAACCGACGTCCTTTGGCTTTGCAAGAAAGTGCATTAACCACTAAGCCATTTCTCCAGCCCCCAAATCCACTTTTTTGAGTTCCAATGTTACATGACAAGTGTTAAGTTTGGGGGCTGGGGAGATCGCTCAGTGGGCAAAGCAATGCTGAGTACCTGAGTTCAGTTCCCCAGACCCCAGGTAAAAGCAAGAAATCCCAGTGCATCTACAGTGCGAATGGAGGCAGAGACAAGATCTCTGGTTCTCACTGACCAGCATTTGGTCAGTGAGAGACTCTGCCTCAAAGTAAAAAATAAAATAAAAATAAGAGGTGGACAGCACCTGAGGAATAGCAACAAGGTCGTCCTTTGGCCTCCACACTTAGGTACACGCACATGCATGTACACACGCTCATACACAGAGAACATTAAGTTTTCAGTAAAGGAAATCCAAAACTCAGTATGACCTCTCTCAGGGGAAGGATAACAAAGCCTAACAATATTTTTACAGAGTGGAGACCAGACAGCTTGTATCAAAGAAGCAGGCCCGGTGAATGAGGGAGATGGGCAGCTGTTTGGGGCCAGCCGACGGAGGCCAGGGCCTCAGAGACGGGCGCAGCCCTGGGCAGAGGAGGCTGCAGACAGCCCGAGCGGTCTGAGGGGAGATCCTCCTAATGTCCTTGAATCCATGCACATGACCTCAGAGCACCACAGGGCAGAGCAGGTTGGGAACCTGGCATCCTCTGGGGTCAGAAAGGAGCAAAGACAACCGTTCCAAGGACACCAGGTTCCAGAAGGCTCCCCGGACTCAAGAGCTAGAAGCAACAGCAACGCCCTGGCACGACTTTCTTGTCTGTTTATTTGCATGTGCAGTGGTGGTGGTGAGGTGTGTGTGGCACATGCAGTGTTTACGTGCAAATGTTCATGCTCGTTTGCATACAGAGGCCCGGAGGATGATGCGGGCGTCCTTCCTCTATCTCTCATCTATGCATTGCCTTGACACCGGCTGTCTCCGAACGCAGAGCTGTGGTGCTTTTCACCAGCCCCAGCAATTTTCCAGTCTCCGCTCCCCCACAGGACCAGAGTGTTACAGATGGGCTTGGCCATCCCCAGATTATTATGTGGGTGCTGGAGTGTTAAACTCAGGTGATCCCAAGCCTTCTCAAGCATCCACTGAGCCATTTTCCCAGCCCAGGTCTCAATCGGTAGCCCTGCAGTCCTGGCTCTCACAATGTAGACCAGGCTGCCCTTGACTTCACAGAGATTCCAGACAGGTCCTTGACAGCAATAACTTCATCTCCAAGTGCACTCCTGTGACATTTGGTCTTAAAACACCTAGGGGCTAGAAAATGGATCAGCAGTTAAACGCACTTGTTTGCAAAGCTTGCCGGCACGGGTTCAATTCCCCAGAACTCATGTAAACCAGATAACACAAAGCACGCATATGGAGGTCATTTACAATGACAGGAGGCCCTGGTATGCCCAGATTCTCTCTTTCTGTCTCTCTTGCTCACTCAACTAAATAAATAAAAATATTTTATTTTATTGATTTGCAAGCAGAGCGAGATAGAAGAGAGACAGAAAGAGTGGGCATGCCAGGCCTTCAGCTACTGCAAATGAACTCCACATCACATACATGTGCCACTGCGCATCCGGCTTCACACGGGTACTGGGCAATGGAATTCAGTTCTTTAGGCTTTGAGGCAAACACCTTAGCGGCAGATCCATCTCTTCAGCCCTAAAAGTATTAGTATTGCTGATTTTAGAGCCTAAACACCATGTTCAAGACATCTCAGAGTTCCTTCTGGCCTGTGCCTATCAGAGCATTGTCCCCAGTGGCGTTCCAAATGCCTTGCTTCTGCTGATGGACTGGATGGCAATGCCAACTTGGCAGCTAGCAGAGAGAACACAGACCTGGAGCAAAGCCAGATCTAGACTGTGTACCAGCTTGGAGTGCAGGAAAACAGTCGTGATAGATGGTTTTAAAGGGCACAATTGTAACATGTGACTAAGCATGCCACTGGCTGGATCTTGTGTTGCTCCAAGTCATCAGTGACCATTAAACAGGGCCAGATTTTTTGCAAAAGAGACTACTGTGCAATTGGAAAGAATAGCCAGCCTCCCCTCAACCAAAATACACATGCTCGTTCACCGCCAACTCTGAAAGCCAGAACGCCCGGGCTTGGGAAATGGCTCAGGGGATAAAGAGAGCTTGCCAACCAAGCCTGAGGGCCTCAGAGGACCTGGGTTTGATCCTTAGCACCCAAGTGAAAAACAGAAGGCCAATGGTGACCACATACACATGTGACCCTGGTCCTGGGGGAGAGAAGACAGGAGAATCGCTGGGGCTCCATGACATGGTCAGCCAAACTGACCAGAACAAATGTCAGCTCATGTTCAGTGAAAGACACTGTCTCAATGAACAGTCAGGAGGGACAGAGGGGACGCCCGACGCCCTCTGCCTCCACGCACGTGTGCAGGGGACACACACGTGCATACACTATACATGCACACACCACACATATACCATGCACATCACACACATGCACATCCTACCCTCCCCAGAAAAGAAAATTGGAGCACCACTGAAAACCCTAGGCTCCCAGCGGGGGCAGTTCACAGAGAAAGAAAGACGGCTGAAGTCAGCTTCGGTGGCTGTAGTGTAGACGTTGCCCGCAGGAGAAGGGTACAAGAAATGGCAGAAGCCCAAATGAAGGGTGAAGGAAGAAGGGAGAAGAGCCAAGAGGAGACAGAGCGAGGAGGGGAGAGACCCGAGCAGGGCTGGGGAGCCGCAGACCGCTCCTTGCACAGCCTCAGCTGGACCAGGACCTGCGGCCGGGCAAAGCCTGCTGACCCCGGTCCTGGCGGCTTTGGGTCTTGCTCTGCTCGCCGGCAGTGTGGTGAGTCTCCTCCAGTCAGTATTTACAAGGGCGGGGAGGGGTGGACTTAAGACATTTATTACCCAGAATTCATGGTCTGAGACTGGGTGACTTGTGTCCTAGAAAAGAGAGTGTTCCTTGATGTGGAGGCAGGCGGGGCCACCAGAAAACCAGGAAGAAAAAAAAAATAAGTCTGCCTCTGGCTTCTTTGGGAAAATGTTCCCCTGTTCCTGGGCATTTGCCTCCTGCTGTGGCCACAGACCTTGAGTGTGAACCCAGAGGCACAGGCTGGGTCGCCGCACAGCTCTGAGCTCTGACAGAGCCATGGGCCCCTGGGCTGACATCAGTGCCTGGCAAGGCTGGGTGCTTCTGGAGAACCCAAGGCATAATCCAGTTTCTGACATTTTCACCTTCAAAGCCCCTGCACTCCTTGGCTCTCAGCTCCTTCCTCCAATTCAAAGCCAAACCAGGGCTGGAGAGTTGGCTCAGTGGTTAAGGTGCTTGCCCGGAAAGCCTAGTGATTCAGGTTTGATCCCCCAGTGCCCACATAAAGCCAGATGCACAAAGTGGGGCTTGCATTTGGAGTTTGTTTGCAGTGGCTAGAGGCCCTGGCTCACCCATTCTGTCTTTCTGTCTCTATCCACCTGCTTGCAGATAAATATATAAAATTTTTTTAAGAAAAAAAAGCCAGTGGACTCTTCATCACATCCATTGCTCTGACACGACCTTCCTCACGGAAAGGGCCCCATAATCATACCTGAATGACACAGATATCAGCTGCTGAACAACCCTGACTCCAAACACAACCTTAACATTGTCATATGGCCCTTCCTCGGGACCTGAACATCTTTAGGGTCCACCCATCTGTCAGCCTCTTGAGGCAACGACTCCCTGCAGAGCTGACACCAGCCCTGGCAGGCTGTGGATCTGTGCACTCACTGGCCACCCCCTGCCCTGGACACGGCATCAAGAGGAACAAGGCCAAGAGTCCAGGACAGGAGAGAAAAGGCCCCGCTGTCCTGGAGAGCTGTGACACTGCCCAGCCGAGCACCAGAAGCTCATGTGCCAGGGACTGCCGTTGGCGCTTCTTCCACCCAAAGCCTTGGCTTCTTGTCATGGTTAAGAAGGACTCAACTTCCCAGTTAGAAAGACAAGCCAGAGCAAAGGGGCAAAGGCCACTTCCAGAACCTTCCTAGGAAGACCAAAGTAACAAGTGACCTACAGCCCACTAGGAAAACAACATGACCCCAAACCCTGCGCTGCCCTGCCCATTCTCTGCTGCGTGCCACCTGCCACCTTAGAAACCCCTCCCTGCCCTGCATACTCTATGCTGTGTGCCAGCTTAGAAACCCTTCCCTGCCCCATGTGTTCTCTGCTGTGTGACACCTTGGGCCGCCCCAGGTTAGGGATGCAAGGGTCAGCAGGACAGACCCACCCTTGTACTGAGTAGTCCTAGTGGTTTAGATGCACATGAGACAGGCAACCCATGCCCACCAGTGACCTCTGCCCACTGCCTGGACATAAGAAGGTAAAGAGAAGGGGCCACAGGCGCTCAGGGAACTGTTACTGGGTGAAGCCCACAACTGATTATGACTCTCCTGGCCTTGTCACTGTCACGCTGCTCAGGAGCAAAATGCCTGGAGCTCTGGTCACCTGCCATGTGGCTGGCAGAAACAGGTCCATCTGCTGGACAACAGAAAGCAGGATGCACCAAAGCCTTACCAAACAGAGCCAGACGCGCGCACATAAGGACCATTGTCCTCCCACGATGCACCTGCCGCGACCCACCCGAGATGAGGCCTCGGCGCCCCCTTACCTTCCTGCTGGCATCCTCACAGCCAGGCACCTCATTACCATTTCTAGGGGTTCGTTCCGGCTCTGCAAGTCCATCCTGCAAGCACCCCGTCTGGACCTGACCCTGGGATGCACAGGCTGAAGGGATCTTTGGTGTCATCATCCCAGTGAGTCTGTGGGGACCAGACACGTCTATCCCCCAGGCTGCACTTAAGTTCTGGCTAGGGCATCAAATGGGAGAGTGAGATGTTTGTTGTTCAAAACCCTCACCTACAGCTTCCCACAGGAAAGGCCCATGAGAACAGCACAGCCCACCAGATTTCAAACAGAGGGGTTAGGGTGCTGAGGACACTGGTGCAGGAACCTGAGCCCATTTGTCATGGAAGAAAGGACCTTTGAGACTTGGCATGACTGCCAGCAAAGAATCAGGGAAACCTTGTGGCCCGCAGAGCTGTGACTTGCCTCATCCAACTGTCTCGCTACCCAGCTGTCACAGTTGATTATCACCACTCCCTGGAAAATCCCAAGCCTGGGCCTCCAGGGAGACACCGTCTGCTTCTGTGTCCCTTGACCACAAGTACAAGCATCCTATTTCTCCCCAAGAGCCAAGGAAGTCAAGCCAGGAAAAGAAAGTAGCCTTGGAGGTGAGCCAGGCTCTGGGACCAAGGAGGGCCAATCACTCTGTCAGAAGGGTGCCAAAGTGGCAAGGGAGCCAACCACCCATCCACCCAGCACTGTGCCCATAAACAGTGCACCCCATCTGTGAGAAGTCGATGCTAAGGCCCCACAAAGTGAGATGTGAATCAGGGGGAACACGTGTAGACAACACTCCGAAAAGCTATGCAACTGGCCGTGCTTAAAGGAAGTGACTTGATTACAGAAGGTGAACCGTGAAGGGCATCGAGAGACATCTGTGAGGTAAGTCCCTCTCCTGCCCCACCCCCAGCGTAGTGATCAACCTTATCAGAATCTGTTCTGAATCACTCAACCATGGTAAGCCAGCCCATAATAAGCAGTGTGCCAGCCAGCACCACAGAATGGCACCTGTTCCTTCTCCAACAGGCAGCCGGGAAAGGCCAGAGAACTGACCCTGCCCGTCTGCCTTTACAGCCCATGCGGGTCGCCTGTTATGTTAAGTTTATTTTTGCTAAGCAAGTGCTCTGTTAGTGATCTATTGTTCCAGCCCTCCTTAATTTTCGAGACAGAATCTCACTATAGAGCCGAGGCTGGCCTCAAACGCATGATCCTCCTAACCTCAGCCTCCCAAGTTCTGAGATTACAGGTAGGCGCCATCACGCCCAGGTATGCATCGACTTTAAACACCTGTCCATGTACTCATGCCCAGGGTCAGCAACAGACGGCTGGGCTGCCCGGATTGAACAATGGATGTGGGCCTTTCGTTGCACTGTTCATAACAGAAGTTACCGGCAAGCAGACATTGAAATCGGTTTTGATGTGGCCCAATTTCTCTCATCCTCTGAGGATAGTTATGTAAAGTCCAAGGATTGAGTAAAGGGTGTATTTCAGATCAAAGTTCACCAGATAGCTCATAAAAACACATCCACTGCAGATGCCCAAAGTTGGACAGGAGAGGCAACACCATGTGGCCAGCAAGTTCCCAACGCCCACCACCTCTAAAGTGAATGGAAGCCGATGTTCAACATCCTCTCTCTGTACTTTAGGTCCCCAGAGCTTGTACTGTGGTGCGAACCTGGGCTTTCATCCCTGTGCACAGGCCGACTCAGCTACAACAATATACCACAAACGCAATGCAAACGGTGTGCAATACAGCACAGTAAAACCAACCTTCCCGCTATAAATCCTTCACACCAAGGACCTCAGGACCCCTCTCCCCTGCATCTTAAGGTTGTAGGGAACTAAGTACCCAATCTTACAGAAGCAGACTCAAGTGTGTGTGTGTGTGTGTGTGTGTGTGAGAGAGAGAGAGAGAGAGAGAGAGAGAGAGAGAGAGAGAGAGAGAGATCCTAGTCCTAAAAAGGACTAACTAAAATTTTATATGGGATTTGTGTTGCCAGGCAACTTGGTCAGCTCTGGTCCCCAGAACAGCCTGCAGGAAACCCAGCCCCCAACCAAATTACACCGTTGACAGTGTACCTGGGCCTGGTGGCATACACCTGTAATCTCAGCTACTCAGGAGGGAAGAGAATCGCAAGTTCAAAGTCTGCCATGGCTATGAGTTCAAAACCAATCTGCAATTTAATGAGGGCTGAGGGTTAACCCAGGGGTAAAGTGCTTGCCTAGTATATGAGGGGCCCTGAATTTAATCCCCAGGACCACAAACAAGAGAGAGTAAATAGGCCAAAATGCTGAATTGAGACCAGTTTTCTGGAGCTGGGGAGAGGGCTCAGCAGTTAAAAGTGCTTGATTACAAAGCCTGCTGACCTCAGTTCGATTCCTCAGCACCCACATAACACTGGACACACAGTACATCTGTGATCCCAACATGCCAACAACAATGGACACAGAGCCAGAGGAATCCAGACAGTCAGGGACCAGCTAGACTAACGCACACACAGCAGCAGAACACAAGACCCTGTCTCAAAAGGAAGGTGGAAACACAGGATGGACACCCCAAAGTTGTCTTCTGACCTCCACATCTGCATTAGGCACACACAAATAAGTAAATAAAAATTAAAATTAGGGCTGGAGAGATGGCTTACTGGTTAAGACACTTGCCTGCAAAGCCAAAGGACCTAAATTCAACTCCCCAGGACCCACGTAAGCCAGATGCACAAGGTAGCACATATGTCTGGAGTTCGTTTGCAGCAGCTGGAAGCCCTGACATGCCCATTCTCTATATGGCCCCCGTCTGCTTCTCTCTCTCTCTCTCTCAAATATATAAATAAAATATTTTTAAATTAAAATTTAAAAACAAAACAAGGGGCCGGAGAGATAGCTCAGCAGTTAAGGTGATTGCCTGCAAAGCCTAAGGACCCAGATTCAATTTCCCAGTATCCATGTAAAGCCAGATTCACAAAGTGGCACACATGCCTGGAGTTCATTTGCAGTTGCCAGAGGCCCTGGCACACCCGTTCTCATTCTCTCTCTCTCTCTCATTTTCTCTTTTAAATAAATAAATGAATATTTTTTAAATTATTTATTTATTTATTTGCGAAAGAGCGAGACAGATAGAAAGAGATAGAGAACGGGCACACCAGGGCCTCTAGCCATTGAAAATGAACTCCAGACACATGCCCCACCTTGTGTATCTGGCTTATGTGGGTTCTGGGGAATCGAACCTAGGTCCTTAGACTTCTCAGGCAAGCACCTTAACCATTTAGCCATCTCTCCTGCCTAGTATTTTTAAAAAAATTAAAAAGAACAAAATGAGGGCTGGGGAGATGGCTCAGTGATTGAGGCACTCACCAGCAAGGCCTAACAACCCGGTTTGATTCCGCAGTATCCAAGTCAAGTCAGAGGCACAAAGTGCATTCTATCTGTCTCTCTTTTCGCTCCTCCTCTCTCTCTCCTTGCAAATAAATAAGGTTTTTAAATTTTTTTATTTATTAGAGAGAGGGGAAGGGAGAGCGAGAGAAAGAATTGGTATGCCAGGACCTTTAGCCACTGCAAATGAACTCCAGACATATGTGCCACCATGTACATCTGGCTTATGTGGGCTCTAGGAAATTGAACCTGGGTCCTTAGGCTTCACAGGCAAGCAACTAAACCACTAAGCCATCTCTCCAACCCAATAAAATCAGTTTTTTCTTTATTTATTTGAGAGAGTAGGAGACAGAGTAAGGGGCAGATAGAGAGAAAGAATGGGCACACCAAGGTGCATCTGGCTTTATTTGGGTACTGGGGAATCGAACCTGAGTCCTTAGGCTTTGCAGGCAAATGCCCTAAGCGCTAAGCAATCTCTCCAGCCCCAATAAAATTACTGAAAAAAAAATTGGACAGGTGTGGTAACTCATGCCTTTAATCCCAGCACTCAGAAGGCAGAGGTAGGAGGATCACTGTGAGTTCAAGGCCACCCTGAGATTACATAGTGATTTCAGGTCAGCCTGGGCTAGAGTGAGACCCTAACTTGAAAACCAAAAATAATAAATTAATTAATAAACAAAAAGGGCTGGAGAAATGGTTCAGCAGTTAAAGGCACTTTTTCATAAAGCCTAAGAGCCTGGGGTTTGATTCCCTAGTACCCATGTAAAGCCAGATGCACAAAGTGGTGCATGTGTCTGGAGCTCATTTGCAGTGGGAAGAAGCCCTGGCGTGCCCATTCTCCCTCCCCGCCTCTCTCCCAGCCCCCTCTGTCAAATAAATTTAAATTTTTTCTTTTAAAATAAACAGAAAAATAAGTTTACTATATGCCTGGCCCTTGTGGCTTCTCATAACCTTGTAGCAAGCCTTGGATGTAAGTGGTAGCATTGACATTTTACAGATGGGAAACTAGGGCACAGGAGAATCACAAAGACTGGCAGCAGCTGTACCTGAATCCAGGGTCTACCTCTGGAGGCCATGCGGGCTCTTGGTTTGATTTGATTGTTTTTGTTGTTGTTGATCTTGATTTTTTTGTTGTTGTTGTTTTGTTTTGTTTTTGAGACAGGATCTCACTGTATAGCTCAGGCTGACCTGGAACTCATGGAAATCCTCCTGCCTCAGCTTCTCAAGTACTGGGAGTGCAGTCATGAACTAGCACACCCAGCTTGAAGGTCATGCTGTTGCCACGGCACTTTGCCATTCAAAGCTGCAAGGCAAGGTGCCAGGAAGATGGCTCCGTGGTGAGAAGTGCTCGCTTGTAAAACCTGCCAGCCTGGGTTCAATTCTCAAGCCACGCCCATGAGCCAGACGCAAAAAGCGGTGCACCGGGCACTCATTTGCAGTGACAAGAGGTCTGGCACACCTGTACACACGCATACAAGAGGCCTGGCACACCTGTACACACGCACACAAGAGGCCTGGCACACCTGTACACACGCACACAAGTACATAAAAATCTTTTACAACTGGGGGCCGAGGCACCAGCACAGTAGCAGGGGGGTTTTGCCCGTGCAAAGGCCCCTCACCAAGACCCGTGCTGAAGCCAAGGGTGCTGCTCACAGACGAGTGAGCAGATCCTGCAGCTCGCGGTTCCCAGTGGCACCCTGCTCCCATGCACCTTATCAACCACCGCAGCATTCGTTCGTTCAGACGTGAGGCCAGTGACAGGAGGAAAACAAGGTGTTTTGGAGCTGGGACAAACTGTGCCTGGGCCATGCTGGGTCACTCTAGCTTCATAACAGGGAAAGACGTCACGTGTCATGTCCCCACATGAAGTGGGGGTGAGGCCCAGTCCCGCTCGCAGATGTGCTGTGTGCATTTAGAAAATCCACGTAGGAGCCCAAGAGCCACCAATGCAGTCAGCATAACTGCTAGAGGAGTCAAAGTTTCTCTGGGTTAGAACTTCATTAGCTGTATTCTGAGACCCAGCTACCAAAACCATGCAAACAAAAGAAAAAGAGTTCCCCTAAGGTAGCAAGGTAGCGGGAACGGGGCTAGGGGAGTTTAATAATATATCCTGTTGGGCTGGAGAGATGGCTTAGTAGTTGAGGCTCTTGCCTGCGAAGCCTAAAGACTCATGTTCAACTCTCCAGGTCCCATGTAGCCAGGCGCACAGTGACACTGGAGCTCAAGCTCACAATCCGTACTTGTGCACAAAGGGGCGCACACATCTGGAGTTCGACTGTAGTGGCTGGAGGTCCTGGACCACCAACTCTCTCTCCCCCTCTCTCACACATAAAGAATATATCCTGGGGCTGGAGAGATGGCTTAGCGGTTAAGCGCTTGCCTGTGAAGCCTAAGGACCCCGGTTCGAGGCTCGGCTCCCCAGGTCCCACGTTAGCCAGATGCACAAGGGGGCGCACGCGTCTGGAGTTCGTTTGCAGTGGCTGGAAGCCCTGGCGCGCCCATTCTCTCTCTCTCCCTCTATCTTTCTTTCTCTCTGTGTCTGTCGCTCTCAAATAAATAAATAAATAAATAAATAATTTTTTAAAAAAAGAATATATCCTGTTATTATATATGTATATATATACATATGTGTATGTGTGTATATATATATATATATATATATAAAACTTTTTAAAAACTGAGTTGCAGAAAACACAGCAAATACACAGCCCACAAGAACCTTCAGATACAAACAGCTGGGAAAGACCTTGGAAGTGATTTCTGAATGCTAGATCACTTTATTATTACTTTTATGTGCACACAGACACACACACACATACATGCTAGGGTCTCTCCTGCAGCTGCAAAGAAATGCCTGTCCAGCTTTACCTGAGTGGCCCTGGAATTGAGCCCCAGCACTGTGACAGCTTATTTGTCACTATCAGTTTCCCAGTCGAGGTTTCTAACAAGTTATTTTTAAACCTTGCGCACAGATTTTAAGTCCTTTGGTCAGTTGGTAAAATGGAGATAGGAGCTCTCCAACCCCCAGGTGTTAGAATATGCCCCCATGAGACCAGCTATTTCTTAGTTTTTGTTGTTGTTTTTAGTTTTTTTGAGGTAGGGTCTCACGCTAGCCCAGGCTGAGCTGGAATTCACTATGTATTCTCAGGATGGCCTCGAACTCATGGCGATCCTCCTACCTCTGCCTCCCGAGTGCTGGGATTAAAGGCCGAGAGCAGACATTTCAGAGAGCCTCATCCCCTTTCTTTCCAGATTAAAGAACGGCATGCCTTCCGGTAAGAAAGCAAGGAGACCCTCAGGATCTAGTCACAGGAGCCCACGAGCCCAGCTTCCAACACGGAACTTGACAGAGGCCGCGAAACAAACTTTACCGGAGCAAAGAGACGTCACTACATCCTATTCTTCTATTTCTGAACCAAATCTGAACTAGATCGTGGCCAACATATGATACCAACTTCCGAGTGTGGGAATAACAGGATTTCAGCTTTTACCGAGTTCTGGCAGCGCTCCTGGGGTTATTTTTAGCAATCTTAAATTGCACTTTTTTTCTCTTCCCTCCCTCCCTCCCTCTCTCTCCCTTCCCCCCCCCCCCACTCTCTCTCTCTCTCTCAGAAGACCCCAGGCTAAAAGGAAAGAGGACCCTGACATGTGGCTCTTCCGCAGCCGAGACCATGCCCCGCAGGCTAGCGTGCGCGTCCCGAGCGCCAGGCGCCCCGATGGGGCCGCGTGGGCCTGGCCGGGACCCCGCAAGTTCCCGTTCGCATGCGGAGCTCATCCCGGCAGACAAAGACTGCAAGTGCCCCGACCTGCAGCTGCAGACGGGCGGGGACCGCGTCTCCTCGAGCCGGGGCCCACTCCCAGCCCGGGGTGCCCCAGGAGCGTCCCCGAGGAGATCCGGGTCTTTCCGCACCGCCCCCGCCCCGCGCCCGGTCCCTCCGGTTCCTCCCGGGCAGCAGGCCCGCGCCCCGAGCGTCCCCATCCGAACGGGGCCACGCGCCGCCCGAGGGGCCCGAGGGGTCCCCACAGCCCCAGCCGGACCCCGATACCCACCGGGTCCCGCCGCGGGGGCCGGACTCGCGCCGGCTCCGGGAGCCGCCGCCGCCGCCGCCACCGTCGCCGCCGCCGCCAGCGAGGCGCGGTGGGGCGGAGACTCGCCGAAGCCCGGCCCCCTCCCCTCTCCGGCCCCGCCCCGCCCCGGCCCGGGAGCCCCCGGGTGCTGTCCCCCGGCCTCCCCACTACACCGGTCCCCGCGAGAGACTCCATCTCCCGCGTGCGCATCAGTGTGTTTTTCAAACGTGGGGCTACGAAGGACCAAAATCCATCCAAGGCCCCCGGAGCTCCCTCCTCTGCTAAGGAGTCCTCGCAGGACCCGGGGGGACGAGTGGGGGGACAAGGTGCCTGCGTGCCCAGAGGCTGGACATGGAAGATCCGGAGCCAGGCACGGGGGTCCCCGGCACCGCTCACCCTGAAGGCCACAGCCCCTCCCCCGGGGCCCGGGAGCATCCCGGACGCTAGAGGTGCAGGTGCGCCTCTGGGAACACGTTGACACTGTTGTCATCCTCGGGAAACAGCCCGGGAGGGGCAGACTCACTCGGGCACCACGACGGAGCAGGCATATTAAACATGCGATTTATTTATTTATTCCTGGGCGTGTCTAGATGGTGCGTTTCTGCGAGTGCGTCGCCATAGCAGTGCGCCCCGCGCCCGGGTCCCCAGCCCTCTTGGAAGCGCGTGGCCAGGGCTTCGCCGGATGTTGACGGCGTCGCCTAGCAACCAGAGATGGCGGAGCAGGAGGACCAAGCTGGCGGGTAAGCCGGGTGGAGTGGGCTAGCGGGTCTTAGAACCCGCAGCGGGCGCGCTCTTGGCCCTCTGAGCCCAGGTGACCTGTCCCTTCCCTAGCACCGTGGCCTTCGCTTCTGTGCTCCTTCCTTATTCCGTCCCTTGTCCCACCCTCACTTTCAAAGCCTTTCTTATCCTCGGGACCACCTCTCCCCCCACGGCCCTCCTCTCGTCTTTACCTCCTGCCCTTTGTCCTTTCCTACCCTCCCTTTCCTGCTTGCAGCTTCTCTCAAAGACTCCGGACTCCTGCACCCTGCAGTCACCATGGCAACGCCATGCTTGGCTGTCCAGTCTGCAGAGCAATGCACGAATCCATGAGATGCTGCCCCACCTTGTGAAGGGCATACTGGCTGTGACAAGGACCAGCCCAGCCCTGCACGTCCGTGCTGCAGGAGTGCATTCCCTGTCACCGGCTTTAGGCGTGGGGGCAGGCGCACCCCCAGCACTTAGTGTGCACCCACCCGGAGAAGCGACCTGAAAATGCCACAGCCAGCCCTCTGCTGTTAGGCTTTGTGTGAAAGGAGAGAAGGCAGATTTAAACAATTCGCTTTGCCCCACGCAATTCTGTCTTGTTTCATAGTAAAAGGAACAACATTGAATCTATATGTACTGGCACGGGAAGCTGTCCAGGTTACACCACAGGGGAATAGGTATACCATGATGTCTGAAAGAACACAGATGCTCCTTAAACGCGGGAAGAGGGAAAGTCATAAAAGTTTTTTTCACTATCTGTGAAACACGTCTGTGTTAATTGGTTTTTTAAAAAAGTTAGCTTTGCTTGCAATTTTTATTCTTTTTTATTTTATTTATTTTATTTGCTTTTGAGACAGTGTCTCTCTATAGCCCAGGTTGACCTGGAATTCACTCTGTAATCTCAGGGTGGCCTCGAACTCATGGCGATCCTCCTACCTTTGTCTCCCGAGTGCTAGGATTAAAAGCGTGTGCCACCTCGCCCAGCTTGGCCTTCTACTTCTTGTCCCCAGCTTTGTCCTAGAGACAGAATGGCTAAGATGGCTTTGTTAGGTGATCTCACGCTCTGCTCCTTTAATGACACGATAACTGTATTTTCCACTCATTCTCATGACTTGTGGCCCCTGGCAAGTATGAATAGTGCTGGGAAAGTCCTGACTGGCAGCAGCCGGGAAGACCAGGACACACCAGCAAACAGCAGGGCACAGAGCACCCAAAGTGATGCAGCCGCTCCTACTGTCTCTGAAAGCAGGTCTCGCCCTGAAGGCCAGCCAGCTTCTGAGGAAGAGAGGGAGGATGCTGCAGGCCAGCCAGCTTCTGAAGAAGAGAGGGAGCAAGCTGCAGGCCAGCCAGCTTCTGAGGAATGGGAGGAGGAGCTTGCTGCAGGCCCTGAGGTAAAGTCCTTGGAGGGCTGGGAGGGAGCTGATCTGGGCTCCTATTTGCTAGGAGGTAAATGGAGTCAGGATTTTCCTTGGTCCATGTCACAATTCTTTGCACTGGAACACACTCAGTTCAGGCTCAGAGAAACTCATTGTTTTTCTTCTCACCTCATTCTAAAGGATAGTTCCTCAGTCACAAATGCCAAACCTGTATATTCAACTCTTGGATGCCTTGAGTTTTCAGGAGTCATTCCTGTAAGGAACCTGTCCATGGAAAACAGAGACTAGATAAATGAAAACAGTAACTGTATTCTCTCAGGGTTATGCGCACCCAGAACGGGCACCAGAGACAGAGTGGAGAGTCAAAAGGTTTATTCATGTCGACATCGCTGCAGGGGAATAAGTGGCAAAGCCGGAGGACTGAGCAATGATGGCTCAGAGGTGTTGTTTTTATACTTTATTTATTTGCAGACAGAAAGAGACAGAGCAGAGAGAAAGAGAATACAGGCATGCCAGGGCCTCTAGCCACTGCAAACATATTTCAGATGCACACTCCACTTTGCACATCTGGCTTTGCATGGGTGCTGGGGAATCAAACCAGGGTCATTAGGCTTTGCAGGCAAGTGCCCTAACCGCTTAGCCATTCTCCAGCCTGGCTCGGAGTTTTTATAGGCCATGTGACAGACAGTTTGACATCACCCTGACTTCTTCACATTATCGTGGGCTTTAAGTTTCTAAGGCTACACAATGCGGGAAGCACGTTCACCCATTGTCTGGTTTTGCAAGATGTCTAACCGCAAGGCAGACACAGCTGTGCTGGGGTGCAGTAAACACAGAGCTTCAAGGATTTGTACTCTTAGCACATATTCTTTCCAGCTTGGACTCTGGGGCATTTGTAAGACAGGACAGGGACTGCTCAGCACAGGGTGGGGCTTTTGGGGAGAGTCAGAATAGCGTTGTCTCCCCGTTAACTCTCCACAACATCAGGAGTGGAGGGAAGCAGGCAAAATCAGAGTTAGTACGCTATGAACCCTGACAACGCGCATGATTTTTATTTTTTTTGGGGGGGGGGCCTCTCTATTACAGGCGTTACCGTTGGAGATCAGTGGCCAGGAAAGTGACAAGGTGGGTTCCACCGAGGGTCCTGAAGGGGACCTCACAACTGAAGGAGATGGTGACGGTAAAGGCGAGTTTGAAGAGGCAACGGTGGGCTCTGAGGAAGTACCACGAGGGGAAAAAGACGCCACCTTGGATGCCACACCTGAGGGGAAAATTGAATCCTCTGGGGAGGTCGCCCCAGAAGAGAAAAGTGATTCCATCAGGGATGTCAAGCATGAAGAGGGAGTGGAATCTATGTTGGACGCTGCACCTGAGACAGAAAGCAAGTCCTTCAAGGAGGCTGGGGAAGAACTAGAGTCCTTCGAGCAGGATGAAATGGAGGACGACAGCTACACCTACATGTATGTGGACGGGGACCTCTCTGAGAGAATGACCATCTCCGGTGAACTCACCTTCTCCGACGTCAGCACCTGGGAAATGACCGCAGAGGAGGCGGCCCCTGCAGCATACCTGCATGAAGGGGCCGTCGAGGCTGGGGCTTTCGAGGCGGGCCCCTCTGAGCCACCCCAGGAAGACTCAGAAACGTATGAACAAAGAGGCCCAGCAGCTGCGGAGCCACCAGAAGGCAGCATGGTGAGTAACCCTCAATGATTCTGCTTTGTAACGGTGGTTTTTTCTTTTAATTTTTTAAAAATATTTTGTTATTGACAGCTTCCATAACTGGAAACAACATCTCATGGTAGTTCCCTCCCTCCCCCCACTTTCCCATTTGAAACTCCACTCTCCATCATATCCCCTCCCGTTCTCAATCACTCTCTTTTATTTTGATGTCATGATCTTTTCCTCCTGTTCTGATGGTCTTGTGTAGGTAGTGTCAGGCACTGTGAGGTCATGGATATCCAGGCCATTTTGTGTCTGGAGGAGCACGTTGTAAGGAGTCCTATCCTTCCTTTGGCTCTTACGTTCTTTCCCCCACCTCTTCAGCAATAGACCCTGAGCCATGGAAAGTGTGGTTGAGATATTTCAGTGCTGAGCACTCCTCTGTCACTTCTTCTCAGCACCATGATACCTTCTGAGTCATCCCAAGGTCACTGCCATCTGAAAAAAGAATGTTCTTTATCCAAAAATGAGAGTAGCATTAATATGTAAGTATGAACGTTAAGAGAAGTGCTTGCTGGGCAGTTCGGTGGGCATAGTATATACATTTAGCCAGACACCAGCAGACTTTACACCCCTAGGGCTCATGACTACCCATGTTATAGGTTTTCAGTATCAGGGAGTGGGCCTCCAGTCAAATTAGAGGGTGGTTGGTTTCCCCAATGACAGATATGCCACTATTGTACCTGTTGGCTCATTTGGCCTGGCTGGCTAAATTTAAGGCATATAGTGTCCACTATTGAGTATCTTCACTGGTAATTTCTCTCTCACCCATTGAACTGCATGCAGCATGGCTTTTTCCAGCTTTCTATCAGCTGGTCTACATGGAGGAGGTTATCATCTCAGTCCCAGCAGAGTTCCTCAGTGGCCTTACAGCCCAAGTATGTGGATTCTTCAACAATAGGTTCTTACCACCTATTCCTGGTGGGAAACCAAGAGCCTTAGCAATGACCTGTAATGTTTGGGGGGCATCAGGGACCTCCCTGGCCAACATCTCACTGGAAGGTATCCATCCCTGGCACTGAAAATTTCCTAGTAACAATCTATGGCTCCTGTCTGTTCCATTGTCCAAAAAAGTAGGTTTCCATATGACTTATTTCTATCCTTTTAGATTTTGATTAGCCCTCCCTCTACCTTTCCTTTATTCAATCTTTACCCCTGACCTCACTTGGGCCTTTTCACCCCCATTAATCTGTTCTTCTACTTACATATATACAACACCATCCTATTAGGTCCCCCCTCCCTCCCTTTCTATTCCTTTTATATCTCCTTTCCAGTTTACTGGCCTTTGCTATTGAGTTTTCTTCCTACTCACACGGAAGTCCAATCATCTGTAGCTAGGATCCACATATGAGAGAGAACATGCGACATTTGGCTTTTACCTCACTTAGTTTAATCCTTTCCAGATCCATCCATTTTCCTGCAAATTTCATAACTTCATTTTTCTTCACTGCTGAGTAGAACTCCATTGTGTAAATGTGCCATATCTTCATTATCCACTCATCAGTTGAGGGACATCTCGGCTGGTTTCTTTTCCTAGCTATTGTGAATAGAGTGGCAATAAACATAGTTGAGCAAGTATCTCTAAGGTAGTGAGACGAGTCCTTAGGATATATGCCTAGGAGTGCTACAGCTGGGTCATATCGTAGATCTATTTTCATCTGTCTCAGGAGCCTCCACACTGATTTCCACAATGGCTGGACCAGATTGCATCCCCACCAACAGTAGAGAAGGGTTCCTATTTTTCCACATCCTCACCAGGAGTTATGTTATTTGTTTTCATGATGGTAGCCAATCTGACAAGAGTGAGGTGGAATCTCAACGTAGTTTTTAATCTGCATTTCCCTGATGACTAGGGATGTCAAACACTTTTTTAGATGTTTATATGCCATCTGTGTTTCTTCCTTTGAGAACTCTCTATTTAGTTCCATAGCCCATTTTTTAATTGGGTGGTTTGATTTCTTATTATTTAATTTTTGAGTTCTTTGTATATCCTAGATATTAATCCTCTATCAGATGTATAGCTGGCAAAGATTTTCTCCCATTCTGTAGGTTGCCTCTTTGCTCTATTCACACTGTCTTTTGCCATACAAAATACTTGTAATTTCATTAGGTCCCAGCAATTAATCTGTAGTTTTATTGCCTGAGCAATTGGGGTTTTATTCAGAAAGTCTTTGCCAAGACCAATATGTTGAAGGGTTTCCCCTACTTTTCCCTCTAACAGTTTCAGACTTTCAGGTCTGATATTAAGGTCTTTGATCCATTTGGATTTAATTCTTGTACATGGAGAGAGATAAGGACCTATTTTCATCCTTCTACAGATACATATTCAGTTTTCCCAGCACCATTTGCAGAAGGGGCTGTCTTTTCTCCAATGAATATTTTTGGCATTTTTGTCCAATATCAGGTGGCTATAGCTACCCGGGCTTACATCAGGGTCTTCTATTCTGTTCCATTGATCTACATGTCTGCTTTTGTGCCAGTACCACGCTGTTTTTATTACTATGGGTCTGTAGTATAGGTTAAAATCAGGTATGGTGATACCACCAGCCTTATTTTTGTTGCTCAAAATTGTTTTAGATATTCATGGTTTTTATGCTTCCAAATGAATTTTTGGATTGTTTTTTCTATTTGTATGAAGAATACCATTGGAATTTTGATGGAGATTGCATTAAATGTGTAGATGCTTTTGGTAAGATTGCCATTTTCATAATATTGATTCTTCTGATCCAAGAACAAGGGATTTCTCGCTTGGGTGTTTCCAAGTTTTCGTTGTAGAGATCCTTTACTTCCTTGGTTAGGTTTATTCCAAGGTACTTTATTTTTTTTATGCAATTGTGAATGGGAGTAATTCTCTGATTTCATCCTCTGTGTATTTGTTGTTAGCATATAGGAAGGCTACTGATTTCTGTGTGTTTACTTTGTATCCTGCTACATGGCTATAGGTGTTTAACAGCTCCAACAGTTTGCTGGTAGAGTTTTTTAGGGTCCCTTATTTATAGAATCATGTCATCTGCAAATAATGATAACTTGACCCCTTCCTTTCCAATTTATATCCCTTTTATTTGTGTCTTTTGCCTTATTGCTATGGCTAAGACTTCCAGAACTATATTAAATAAAAATGGGGACAGTGGACACCTTTGTCTTGTTCCTGATTTTCAACTTTCTCTCCACTTAGTATTATGTTGGCTGTAGGCTTGTCATAAATACACTTTATTATATTGATACATGATCCTTCTATTCCCAGTCTCTGTGGGACTTTTATCATGAAGGGATGTTGGATTTTGTCAAATGCTTTTTCTGCATCTAATGAGATGATCATTTGATTTTTGTTCTTCAGTCCATTTATATAATGTATTACATTTATTGATTTGCATATGTTGAACCATCCCTGAATCTCTGGGATAAAACCCATTTGGTCGGGATGCATGATCTTTCTGATATATTCTCGTATTCTGTTTGCCAATATTTTATTGAGAATTTTTGCATCTATGTTCATGAGGGAGATTGGTCTGTAATGTTCTTTCTTTTTTTTTTTTTTTTTTTTTTCTTTTTCTATCTTTACCTGGCTTTGGTATCAGGATGATGCTGGCTTTGTAGAAGGAGTTTGGTAGGATTCTTTCTTTTTCTATTTTATGGAAAAATTTAAGAGGCATTTGTGTTAGTTCTTCCACGAAGGTCTGGTAAAATTCATTGGTGAATCCATCTGGGCCTGGACGTTTTTTAGTTGGGAGATTTTTGATAACCACTTGGATCTCCATACTTGTTATAGGTCTATTTAAGTGGTTAATCTCATCTTGATTTAATTTAGGTAAGTCATATAAATCAAGAAAATCATCCATTTCTTTCAGATTTTCAAACTTAGTGGAGTATACGTTTTTGTAGTAAGTCCCTATGATTTTTTAAATGTCTTTGGTATATGTTGTGATGGCGCCTTTTTCATCTCTAATTTTATTAATTTGTGTATCTTCTTTCTTTTGGCCAGATTTGCTAACAGTTTATCAATCTTGTTTATCCTTTCAAAGAACTAACTCAATGTTTCATTGATTCTTTGGATTTTTGGGGGGGTTCTATTTCATTAATTTCTGACCTAATCTTTATTATTTCTTCCATCTACTAATTTTTGGCTTGCCTTGTGTTTTCTTTTTCCAAGGCTTTAAGGTGAAGCATTAAGTTGTTTACTTGTGACCTTTTGAATTTCTTTTTTAATTTTATTTACTTATTTATTTATTTGCAAGCAGAGAGAGAGTGAGAGAATGAGTACTCCAGGGCCTCCAGCCACTGCAAATGAACTCGACAGATGCACCTCCTTGTGCATCTGGCTTACATGGGTCCTGGGGAATCGAACTAGGGTCCTTAGGCTTTGCAGGCAAACACCTTATAACCACTAAGCCATATCTCCAGCCCTCTAATTTCTTAATATAGGCACTTAAAGCTATAAGTTTCCCTTTTAGGACTGCCTTCATTGTGTTCCAAAGGTTTTGGTATGTTGTGTTCTCATTATCATTTGACTCTATGAATTTTTGATTTCCTTCTTGATTTCTTCATTGACCCATTCATCATTTAGTAGTGTATTGTTTAGTTTCCATGATTTTGTGTATGCTCTATAGCTTTTCTTGCTATTGATTTGTAGTTTGATCCCATTGTGATCAGACAAAATGCAAGGGAATTTCAATTTCTCCGTATTTGTTAAGATTTGTTTTATGTCCTAATATATGGTTTGTTTTAGAGAATGTTACATATGCTGCTGAAAAGAATGTGTATTCTGCAACATTTGGATGAAATGTTCTGTATATTTCTGTTATTTAATTTCTGTTATTCTGAAATTTTTAATTTCTGTCATTTAATCCAAATGCCTCTCTGTTTATTTTTTGCCATAATAACTTGCCAATTGATGAGAGTGGGGTGCTGAAGTCACCCACTACCACTGTGTTTGGTGTTATCTGTGACCTTAGTTCTAATAGCGTTTGAAGTTGGGAGCCCCCATGTTAGGTGCATATATATTTAGGATTGTAATGTCCTCCTGTTAGAGTGTACCTTTAATCAATATAAAGTGACCTTCCTTATCTTTCCTAACTAATGTTGGACTAAAGTCTACCTTGTCAGATATTAGGATAGCAACCCCTGCTTGTTTTCTAGGCCCATTTGCTTGAAACACCATTTTCCAACCTTTCACCCTAAAATGGTGTCCATCCTTTGTAGAAAGGTGAGTTTCTTGGAGGCAACAAATTGAAGGATCCTGCTTTTTTAACCCAGTCTGTAAACCTATGTCTTTTGGTTGGGGCATTGAGGCCATTAATATTAAGAGATACTATTGAAAGGTATGTATTTATTTTTGCCATTTTTCTTGTTTTGTAGTTCTTCCAGTTTTACCTTTGTTTTCTTGTATTAACTAGTATTTGAGTATGGTTTGTTTTTTTCCAGGGTCCTTATATGTATGTTTTTCTTTCTCTTCACCATGAAGTATCCTTTCAAGTATTTTCTGTATAGCTGGTTTTATCAAATATTCCTTTAGCCTGCTTTTGTTGTGGAATGTCCTTATTTCTCCATCTATCTGAATGGATATCTTTGCAGGATAGGGTAACCTTGGCTGACAGTTGTTACCTTTCAGAACCTGGAATACATCATTCCAGGCCCTTCTGGCTTTGAAAGTCTGTGTTGAATAATCCTATTAGTTTGTCTTTCTCTTTGTTGGACTGTATTAGATCTGCCACCTGGTCTTGTAGTTTATATATTCTGTCCTCTCCTTCACCCATTCCACTGGTGATATTATCCACAGAGTTATTTATTTATTTATAACTTTTTAAGTTTTAAAATATATTTATTTATTTGAGAGAGAGAGAATAGGCACACCAGGGCTTCCAGCCACTGCAAATGAACTCCAGATGCATGTGTCCCCTTGTGCATCTGGCTTATGTGGGTCCTGGGGAAGCGAACTGGGATCCTTTGGTTTTGCATACAAATGCCTTAACTGCTAAGCCATCTCTCCAGCCCCAGAGTTTTTTTTTATTTCATTGACTGTGTTCTTCATTGCTAGTAATTCTGACTGGTTTTCTTTATTATTTCCATTTCCTTATTTATGTCTTGTATTGACCTTATTTCATTAAGTTGGTTTCCTGTGTCTTCTTTGATTCCTTTGATTTCCTCTTTGACTTCTTTGAGCATATTTATAATCATTCTTTTGAAATCTTTCTCAGGCATTTCCTCTAACTCATTCTCACTGGAGGTCATTTCTGATGCATTAATACTTGTGATGGATTTATATTATCTTGATTTTTGGTGTTTCTTGTGTTGTAATGTATATATTTTTGCATCTTGGATTAATTTAATGCTTGGATTTTCTAGTTAGCTGCAGTATTATTAGGAGTATCAATCAATCTGAGGTTATATATCTTCAGGGTAGGAGCTTAAGGTGTTGGTGTGGCTCTCAAGGCTGTCAGAGAAACTACAAAAGTGACCCTAGATGTTGGGTTTGCCTGCTATGGGAGTATTCAAGAAGGCTGAGTGGAACAAAATACAGGCAGATTCTAAAATTTAACTAAACAGTGTACACTTTCAATGAAAAACAGCAGAGTATTTATGCAAGAGTAAGTATTATGATAACCAGATCCTCTAACAAAGTCACTGTCCTTATGATGTGTGTTACCCCACACCCTTAATCCTGTCAACTAGAAGGCTAAGATTTCTGGTCTGTTGAGGGTTCCAAGTGAGCTTGTGACCATGTGAGACCCTTCCCTGGTGTAATCCCAGTTACATTTTGGGATGGCTTTGGTCTCAGTTATGCTGCGCTCCTGCCTGGGTCCCTCTTTGCTGTGCTGTGGGCTCAGGCAGGCTGGCTGGGTCACGGGATCGCTGCTCTGATCACCTGTGCCAGGTGTGTGTAGGGGCGCTCCCTTCCCCAGCTCTCTGGAGCTTGCTGGCGCTGGGGGAGGGGAGGCTGTGGATAGTGGCTGATGTTTTCCCGCTGGTCCTCGCAATCGTCTTCCTCACGAGCTGCCCCTCTGTTCTTCCATGCTGTCCTCCCTTCACGTTCCTTGAGTTTGCGAGGAGCTCCGGTCTGAGTGGAGAGTCTCCTCATTTGGCTTTTACTGCGGCTCAACCGAGCCTTACAGCTGGAGCCACGCGGACCTGGTGTCGCTGCTGGTCGAGCTGCTTCTGTCTGCCTATGTGGGCTTAGACACACTGCATCTCTCCTACTTCTCTGCTGCAGTTGGTAATTTCTTATACACCTCACTTTTTAGTAGAAGAGTGTATTTTGCTGGTTTTTGGTTTTTTTTTTTTTTTTTTTTTTTGGCTTTTTCTTCCCTAGGCTGCTTTGGCGTGGTTCCTGCACCTCCATCTTAACCAGAAGTCTTTGTACAGGTGTTTTATGGTCCACGTGGGAGGAGCTCACAGACATGCAATCACCAAAGCTAGCAACTCCCACTAGGAATTTCTTAGCACCCTTAGGTTCCAGAACCTACATACACTACTGAGATATCCTGGGCCCCTCTTCCAGGTTCCCAAAACTAAGGTTAGTAACATTCTGCAGCCACAGTTTATGCATGTGAGAGCATCAGGTCTCCAGTCTTCGGGGGTGATGTGGTACAGTAAGGTAGCCACAGCCACATAGGGCCATATCCTAATTTCGGGAGCCCTGAGACCAAGAGAGAGCAACTGAATTTCTCATTTTTAAAATTCAGATAACTCCAGCATGATCCCAGCTACCTGTCATCCCAGCACTTGGGAAAGAAGGCTGAGGTAGGAAGATCTTAAATTCCAGGCCAGCATGGACCCTGTCTAAAAAACAAAAATCAAATTAATTAATTTACATTTCAATAGTCACCATTTGGAATTTTTTTATGAGAAAGACAGAGAAAATTGGTTTGCCAGGACCTCCAACCACTACAATTGAACTCCAGACACGTGTCCCACCTTGTACACATGTCTTTTTGCACACTTGTGTCACCCTGTGCGTCTGGCTTACATGGGACCTGGAAAGCCAAATGTGGGTCTTTAGGCTTTGCAGACAAGTACCTTAACCACCACACCATCCCTCTAGCCCACCACTTGGAACTTTTTATGTGTGTGTACATGTGCGTTTGTGTGGTATGTGTGTGGAGGCCAGAGGACAAACATGTGTGTTGTTCTCAGGAACGCCATCTACCTCTTTCTGAGACGGAGACAGGGTCTCTTAGTAAGCCTGGAACTCACCAAGTAAAGTAGGCTGCCTGGTCAGTGAGGCCCTAAAGATCCTCCTGCCTCCGCCTACCCAGTGCTGGGAGTACAGGTTCAGACCACTATGCTCAGCATCAGTACTGAGTATCAAACCTAAGTACTCATCCTTGCGAGACAAGCACTTTACCACCTGGGCTGCCTCCTCAGCCCCAGTTTTTGTTTTGTTGTGTTTATTTTGGGTGGAGATTGAACCTAGGGCTTTTGAGCTTGCTAGGTAAGTACTCTACCACTGAGCTACAACCTCCAGCCCATGGCTTAACATATTGGACAGTGTTGTTCTAGATAACATTGAGAATGGTTACCTTCTTATAGTTTTCATTTTCAAAATTTTAAAATGATCTGAAACTTACAGAAGAAAATGAAGTACCATGGAAAACACTGTTCTCTTAAGCACTGGAGAGCAGGTTGTGAATCTGACACACAGTCATCTCCAAATGCTCTTCTGTGTTTTCTCAAAGAGCCACAGTACAACCATCAAAACCTGGAAAAGGGGCTGGGACACCGCTTGGCCAATAAAGGTGCTTGCTTGCAAAGCCTGCTGGCCTGAGTCCAATTTTCCAGCACACACCCAAAGCAGGATGCAAAGTGGCACATGCATCTGTGACCCCAAGGTGCCTATGCCAGTGGGAGGTGGAGCCAGGAGAATCTGAAGCTCACAGGCCGTCTAGTCTGACTTCCTTTGCAGCGGCAAGAGACCCTGCCTCAAAAAACAGATAGAGGGCCTGGAGAGATAGCTTAGCAGTTAAGGCACTTGCCTATGAAGCCTAAGGACCCATGTTCAACTCCCCAGACCCCATGTAAGCCAGACACACAAGGTGATGCCTCTGGAGTTTTATTATAGTGGCTCTAGGCGTTGGCATGACAGTTTCTTTCTCTCTTTCTCTCATTCTCTCTCTCTCTATCGCTTGCTTTCACTCTCACTCTTCTCTCAAAAAAAAAAAAGAAGCCAGGGCTGGAGAGATGGCTTAGTGATTATGGACTTACCTGCAAAGCCTAAGGACCCATATTTGGCTCTCCAGGCCCCATGTAAGCCTGTACAAGGCGACACAAGCGCACAAGGTGGTGCGTGCGTCTGGAGTTCATTCTCTCTCTCTCTCTCTCTCTCTCTCTCTCACACACACACATACACACACACACACATACACACACACACTCTTGCTCTGTCGCATTAAAAACAAAAAAGCCAGTCCATTGGGCTTGTCTTTAAAAAAAAAGAAAGAGGCCAGCCTTTTGGGCTTGCCTCAAAAAAAGAGGGGAGGGACAAAGATTCCTCGAAGTGGTATGTACACAGACACACATACCACACACACACACACACACACACACACACACACACACACACACACGAATAAATAAAACTTAAAAGAAGAACACAGCCTGGCATCCAGTGGCAGAGCTCTTGCCCAGCATGCTTGAGGACCTGGCTTTGGAGCCCAGCACCACAAGGAAAAGTGTGACTGGACACTGCTGTCTCCATCACGTCCCAGAGAGGCTCAGGCCTCATTTGCAGTGTCCCACACATCCAGTGATGACTCTAGGGCAAAACGATCACACACACGTGCACACACACACACACACACACACACACACACGCCCCTTCAGTCTCCTCCGTCCCTCCGTGACCCCCGTGAGGCGCGCAGGCTGCTCTCTTGCAGAAAGTCTGTCTCTGTGGGCTTGCCTGGGGCTTCGGCACAAGGAGGCCTGGGCAGCGGCCCCTGCACAGAGCCCACCACAGGGAGAAGAGCCAGCCTTCCCTGCTACGAAGTCATTCTTCCGCTTCTGCATTGAGAATGGTTTCATGGGAAGGTACTTCTGTTGTTTCAGATACAAAAGTGAATATTTGTTACAATGAGGGAAGAAACACAGTGCCTTCCTACCACTTATTTGGGACTTCTTTTTTGTTTAAATCTGTGTGTGTGTGTGTGTGTGTGTGTGTGTGTGTGTGTGTGTGTTCCTGTCTATGAGCACAGATATGCACATGGCACAGCGCACACATAGAAGTCAGAGGACAACCGGGGGTGTTGCCCTTACCGTCCACCGCAGAGCTTTCAGAAATTCTATCCCTGCCTCGTGTCTCGCCATGGGCACACTGGGATTACAGACGTGTGCTGCCAAGTCCAGCTCTGTGAGACTTCCGAGGGCCCGAGCTCGGGTCCTCAAGCTTGCACAGCAAGCGCTTTTGCCCTCTGAGCTGTCTCCAGTGCCTAGGACCTTCTCTCTGTTCAGCCATGTGTCCCCGTGTGAGCTGCCAGATGTATCTCTAAGTAACTCCTCACCTTTTTTTTTTAAATTTTTTTGTTTTATTTATTTATTTGAGAGCGACAGAGAGAGAAAGAGGCAGAGAGAGAGAGAGAATGGGTGCGCTAGGGTCTCCAGCCACTGCAAACGAACTCCAGACACGTACGCCACCTTGTGCATCTGGCTAATGTGGGTCCTGGGGAATCGAGCCTCGAACCAGAGTCCTCAGGCTTCACAGGCAAGCGCTAAGCCATTTCTCCAGCCCCTCCTCACCTTTTTTTAAAAAACAAATCTATTTATTTTTATTTATTTATTTGAGAACGACAGACAGACACAAAGAGAAAGAAGCAGAGAGAGATAGAGAGTGAGCACATCAGGGCCTCCAGCCACTGCAAAAGAACTCTAAATGCATGCTCCACCTTGTGCATGTGGCTTACTTGGGTACTGGGGAATCAAGCCTTGAACCAGGGTCATTAGGCTTCACAGGCAAGCACTTAACCGCTAAGCCACCTGTCCTCACCTTTTGATGCTACCATCAATAGTTTCCAATTATTTGTTTCTGATATATAGGCATATATTTATTAACATTTTTACATATTAACCTTATATTTTGCTGTGTTGCTAAACTCCCCTTTTCATTAGAATAGCTCACTTGGAGGGCTAGAAAGATGACTTAGCAGTTAAGACATTTGCCTATGAAACCAAAGGACTCAGGTTCGATTCCCCAGAACCAACATACGCCAGATGCACAAGGTGGTGCACGTGTTTGGAGTTCAGTTACAGTGGCTGAAGGCCCTGGCACACCCATTCTCATTCCCTCTGTCTCTCTCTCTCTCTCTCTCTGTAATCACTAAAATTAAAAACAAAAACAAAACAAAAAAGAATCGCTCATTTGGAGACCCCATGGGCTTCTGCACAAAGAAGAAAGGCAGCTAACTTCTTCCTTTCCGTTTCTATCTTTTTCCTGCCAATCATGTTGGCCAGCGCCCCCAGCGCAGTGCTGCAGAGCACTGAGAACCACGGCCCCATCTTCTTCCTGACGCTCAGCCTCTCACTGTTGCCGGGGCATCCGCTGGGGTTTTTGCACATATCTTTTCTTGCGACCCCTCGCTCCTGGTGCATTGGGCATTGTGATGTCTTTGGCTTAGTATGATGAAATCGGGTTGGATTTCCTACATCTGCAGAGATGGTTCCATGCCGTAGCTTTGTTCCTGCTTTAGTTTGTTGATTCAGTGTCTTGCGCCAGTGTGTTTTTAGATGTCACAACAGCCATGCATTCTGAGCTGCGCCCGTGGGAACAGCTTCAGCACCCACACCTCATCAGATCTCTGAGCTGCGCCCATGGGAACAGCTTCAGCACCCACTCCTCGTCAGATCTCTGCTTTCTTGCTGGTTTACTTCTGTCTGTGTGCTCTCCTCCCACTTAATTCACCGGGTCACACTCCGTTACCCTTATCCATCTTCTGATGCTTAAATTGGCTGTAACTTGGCCAATGGGTGTACATTTAGTCTGGTTTTTATATCCTTTTGGTACCTGCCTGTGCCCATCCTTGATTTTCAGTACACACTCCTCAGCCCCTGATCACTGATGAAAACTAGAATTCAGATGACAAGCTGTGGGTGCTAGACAGGCACGGTGGCTTGTGCTTATAATCCCAGCACCGTGGAGATGAGGTAAGAGGATCCCAGTGAGTTCAAGGCCAGCTTGGACTATGCAGAGTGAGTTCCAGGTTAGCCTGAGCTGTCTCAAAAAATAAAAGCAAACAAACAAACAAAAAGATGTGGCTGCTGGGAGTTCTCTTTGGCACAGCCTCTGGGCCAACCAAAAAACAAGAAAATGAAAGGGCATGTATGCATGTATTAAGCTGCATTGGCTGATATGACACACAGAGAGATGTGGTATACAGCTGTGTTTACAGGAACACATGCATATACATACAATAGGTGATAGGTACATGGGTGATAGATGGATAGGCAGAGAGACGGATGTTGGCATACATCAACGTCTACATTTGCAGGGACCATCCCCCAGAGCCTACACCAGCACCTCCAATTCTATTCGACTGCTACCATAGCTTCCTCCTTGCTTTCTCATCTTTCTTTTGGGGGTTCCTGTCCCCAGCACTGAGAGGCCCGGCCCCATCCTCTTGATTACATCTCCCTGCCCCCCCCACAGCCCACCCACTCCTGAGCTCCGAGACCTGCTCCAGGCAGGTGGTGGCGTCCTCCCCACCCAGGGCACTTCTGACACCTCAGCCTCTGAGCGCAGTAGCCACCCTCCTTGCCTGGCCCCACCTGTGGGCTTTAGGTCTGAACTGCTCTGGAAGGGGAGGAGCGACATTCTCTGAGCGTCAGCCCAGGCTGGCCACAGTCCTGTACTGACGTGTGCCGCATCTGTAACTCTTGATGACAGCTCTGCAGGGTGGGAGCCTGTGAAGAAACAGAAGGCCAAGGAACTGTCCTGTTCAGGGCTAGGTCACTGCCATGGCAGATGGCATCCCTTGACCTGAAGCCACCGTCTTGAACCATGAAGCCATGACCCTGCCTCCTCCCCTACCTGAAAGAGTTACTAACATTGGAGAACAGCATGATTTGACATTTGATGATCCCCAGTTAATTTTATTGGTCACAAATGACAAATGCAGGATCAAAATCACTCCTGCAGGTTGGGTGTGTGGCTCAGAGATAGAGTGCATGCTTAGCCTCTGTAAGGACCTGGTTCAGTGACCAGCACTGCAAAGACCCACTTGTATGATATGATGACAAAGACCGAGGCACTTAGCTCCCTTCTCATTGCTGGGACAAAACACAGGACCGAAAGCAGCTGACAGGAGGAAAGGGCTCATTTCAGCTGACAGTTTCAAGGAAAAGCATCATCATGCTGGGGAAAGCACAGCAGAGCACAGGGACCCGGGAGGATCTAGCCGGGAGCACGGGGACAAGGGAGGGCCTTGCTGGGAGCACGGGAACACAGGAGGATCTTGCTGGGAGCACAGGGACACTGGATGGCCAGCATGCTCAGGACAGTGTTCAGAACAGAGAATCCAGCCAGGTTTATGCACACCAGCCACTGGTCTTTACACTTAGCTTCAGGCCCGGAGGGGGGAAGAGGAACACCCAAGTCCTTAGAGTAAGGGCTCGATGTTTTCCAACTTGAATTTTTTTGTTTGTTTGTTTGTTTTGTTTTTGCAAGGTAGGATCTCGCTGTAGCCCAGGCTGACCTGGAATTCACTATGGAGTCTCAGGGTGGCCTCAAACTCACGGTGATCCTCCTACCTCTGCCTACCAAGTGCTGGGATTAAACGCGTGCGCCACCATGCCCGGCTCCAACTTGAATATTTTTGAAAGCCAAATAATCCTTACATCTAGATGTTTTTCTGTTACTTTAGTAATAATGTTGCACTTTGAACAATGTAGTGAGTTGAAACTGAATAGCAGTCTGATCACATCAATCAGCTAGCCTCACCATGGTGTGAACCTGACTCAGAGCACGTGCGAAGGGGGAGTTTAGGTATCTCAATGCTTCAGAGGCTGGAAATCTGGACAGTACTGCACAAGCTCGGTGACAAGGGCTGCCCTTGACCGCACCACCCCGTGAGGAGACAGCAGCGGTGGGGGCGTGTGCAGGCAGGGCAGGTACAGGAGGCGGAGAGCAGGGAACGGCCGGATTGCTAAGCAGAACTCAGCGGACCCTGGAGAACTTCTGTCTGAGAGCACATCCCAGTGGGCTCTCACTAGGCTCCACCCCACCCCAAAAAGGCTCTGCTGCATTGCATCAGCCCCCAACCACTCTAGGGGACCACAGAGTATCACATGAACCTCTGGAGAAGAAAGGGCCGCCATCAGCCCATTCCCAAGCTGTAGCGGCCTCACTGATTTGTTCCTGCAGCTCTTTCCACAGGCACAGGCTCAACGAGGCTCCAGGACAAAAGTTTTTCCTATGGGGCAACAGCATCACTTAAGACTGAGCAAGGGCAGCCTGATGTCCTCCGAGCTGGACGAGGTCTCGCTGAGCATGGCGGAGACAGGTACCACAGCGCCCACAGGTGCTGCCCTGACGACAGATCACCCTAGTGCACCTCCCCTTCTGTGCTGGTGAGGCTCATGCGGAATACACTCCCAGCCACGTGGGGCCTCTGCCCAGCATTCCCTGTGCCCTCACGCCATCCCACTGTCCAGACAAGCGCCCCCCCCCCCAAGAGCCGTCCAGTGACTGACCCCAGTGAGTGGCACAGCAGGGTCTGGAGAGCCAGTGGCATCTCAGCCCTCAGCCCCTGACGTGGCCACTCCTCCTGATACTCCTGTCTCAGGGAGTGGAGCCCTGTGACACCACCTCCCACAATGCCCCTGCCAACTGAGGTTAAATGGCCCACGCAGCACACGCCTGTGTCCTCACCCAACGCCTGCATTGTGTGCACAGCAGGGGTACACTGTGGTCCAGCCCACGAAACCTTACATGACCCATGAGTGACGTGAAAGCAACTCATGTCTAGCAAAGCCTAACCCCAGGACCCACATAAGCCAGATGCACAAGGTGGCACACGCATCTGGAGTTTGTTGGCAGTGGCTACAGGTCCTGGTGTGCCCATTCTCTCTCTCTCTCTCTCTCTCTCTCTCTCTCTCTGTCTCATCTCTATCTGCCTCTCTTCCTCTCTCAAATAAATTAATTAAAATTTAAAAACTAGAGGAGCAGGATGTGGTGGTACACACCTTTAAGCCCAGCACTTGGGGTAGGCAGAGGTAGGAGGATTACTGTGAGTTCCAGGCCACCCTGAGACTACATAGTAAGTTCCAGGTTAGCCTGAGCTACAGCAAGACTCTACCTCGAAAAACCAAGGAAAAAAAAGGGGGTGGGGCTGGTGGTATAGTTGGGATGAGCAGAGCACTTACCTAGTGTGCAAGAAGCCCTGGACTCCGTCCCCGGCAAAACGAAAGTGAAGCAGCCACGGGCTGGTGAGATGCTTCTGCAAAGTGCCTGCCATGCAAACATGAGGGCCTTAGAACCCATGTTACAAAAGAATAAATAAGGGCTGCAGAGGTGGCTTAGTGGTTAAGGCGCTTGCCTGCAAAGCCTACGGATCCAGATTTGATTCTCCAGGTCCCACATAAGCCAGATGCACAAGGTGGTGCATGCGTCTGGAATTCGTTTGCAGTGGCTAGAGGCTCTGGCACACCCATTCTCTCTCTCTCTCTCTCTCTCTCTCTCTCTCTCTCTCTCTCTCTCTCTCTCTCTGTCTGTCTATCTATCTCTCTTTCTCGCTCTCTCTCCTTCATAGATAAATAAATAAATAACTACTCTGCTAGCTGTGGTCACTCTTGCCTTGAAGCCCAGCACTGGAAAAGCTGAGGTAGGAAAATTGATGTGAGTTCAAGCCAGCCTAGGCTGGAGTGAGTTTCAGATCACCCTAGACCAGAGTGAGACCCTGCCCCTGCAAAAAGAAAACTAACAACCTGATGAGTCCCTCAGTAACTCCCCTCCTTTCTCCTCTCTCTTCCTGTGTACGTTGCTTCCTTAGCTACTTTTAAAACGTGGTTCTTTCTGTGGACTGTGTCATGTCAATGAGTGGGAGACACTGTAGAGCCTGAGGCCTCCCCGCATTGCAATCTCGGGCCTTCCTGCCTTCTCCTCCAGAATGCACTGATTAAGGCCTTGACGATGTTTACTGTCCCTCCCACTTGCAGAGCAGCAGGCTGTCCATCCCCCGGAGGACACCCATGCCCAGCTGCAGAGCCCCGAGGAAGAGGCCCTGGCAGAGAGGGTAGAGTCTGAAGGGAGCGACGAGGACCAGGAATCCCAGCTGGTGGTTTTGGACCCGGATCACGTAAGGAAACATCAGTCAGGTTTTGCTTTCTCCCTACACAGGTGAAGGTGACTTGGGCCTCCCTCTGCCTTCCGACCCCCTCCCCAGCACCCCTCGGTCCCCTGGCCCACGTGCATTAGTGCGCTTGCTTCCTGGCTCTTCTCATATACCTACAACATGTGCTTCCTAACCTCAGCTCCGCTGGCATTTGGGCGGGGTCACCCTGTGGTCAAGCCTGGGCCTTGTAGACTACACGGCTGCCTCCCTGGCCTCCGCCTGCTATAAGCCAGTCACACTTCACCTGCCGCTGTGCCGAGACAACCAAAGGTGTGTTCAGAGCTCGCAGAGTGTTGGAGGGTTGTTTAAGTACCAAGTCACTCGCACTGAGATCCACTGCCTTGACTGAGCCAACCACATGGAAGTTCGTTGTCTGGGGCTCCCAGCACAGGGCAAAAGCGGGTTTGGACCTGAAGTTCTCATTTGGAAAGCTGTGGTGCTCTGAGAAGCAGGGAAGGAGCCCAGAGCACCCTGGGAGAATCCTCTGAGCACTCATTTGATGATAGCACCTTGGGCACTGCTCAGCATCCCCGGGGCTCCCTGATGAGTCTAGGTGCATCCCTGAAGCTCACCACCCTTTGGCCTGGCATGGAACTGTATTTCAGAGTAGGAGGTCTGGTTGGTTTTAATCTCAGGGCTCCTTCCCCATCCCACTGGACAAAACTGAGGCCTTCAAGCACCCCCGCCCAGCCACCTGTCTCCTCCCTTGAGCACTGGCCCACAAGCCCCCGCCCACTCCTCCTACTGGCCAGCTCACCAGGCCCCAAGGACACGGACATAAAAGGCCTGCGCCATTTCCTTCTCTCTCTCCCTTTCTCCTCGGACGGAAGTGTCTGTATTCCTCTGTCTGTCTCTCCATATCTGTCTCTGTACCGCTCTGTCCAGGCCTTGGGCCCCCATTCTGTTTGTTCACCCACCTCCCCTCATTTTCTCCATGCTTTCCCTCCAGTCTTCCTCTCTCTATTTACACCCCGTCTCTGTCACTCCCTCCCTTCCTGGCTTGTACACCCTACTTCCCCCACACACACACATTGACCCACCACCATATACTGCCTCCACACCTAGGCTCCCCTCCTGGCACGCTTAATAAACTTCCCGTTTCTAAAAGTGTGTTGTCAGAGCATGTGTATTTGAACCTCCACTTACGTTACAGTTGGGAAACCGTCTACGTTCAGCACTGCACACACACACACACACACACACACAGAGGGAGAGCCACTGGATCCCAGGCCAAGGCCAGCCCTGGAGCAGGAGAGTGACCACGTGTGTTTTCTGTTGTCTTAGCCCCTGATGACCAGGTTCCAGGAGGCCTTGAAGAGCTACCTCAACCGGCAGATAGACAAGTTGCAGCTGGAGATCCAAGAGCTGGTGTGTACACCCCCGCCTTCCACCTGGCCTGGCCGCCAGGGCACCCGTCCCATGACCCTGTTTCTGCTATACAGGATGTGGCCACCAAGCAAACCCAAGCCCAGCACCAGGAGCTAGGCATGAATCTCTACGGGGTCCAGCAGCACCTGGCCCGCCTGCAGATGCAGCTGGAGAAGAGCCACGACAAGCACTCCATCGCCTCCTGCCAGAGGCGGCAGAAGGAAGAGGAGCTGTACAGAGCCCGCGTGCTCTACAACAAGACCCACGCAGCCACCAGAGAGGAGCACAAGAAGCGTAAGGCACCCAGGGATCTGGGGCAACCCCGCCATGAGCACCCGTAGGTGTGCGTCCCCCGCGTCACTGAGGAGCCCTGGCAGAGGGGACGGGCAGACCTAACATTCCCAGTGGAGGTGGGACACTGACATCCCAGGGCTTGCTGGCTGGCTTGTCTAAGCTCAGTGAAGACCCTGTCACGTAAGGTAGAGAGTGATTGAGGAGGACACCCGCCACGGACAAATAAACTCAGCCCCCTCACACACACACACACACACACACACACACACACACACACACACAGTGAGCGTGGCTACACGCATGCATAGCACACACAGAGACACATGCCAAAAGAAACAGATACTGTGAAGACTGTCAAATGCTTAAAGAGAACCTTAGGGGTATTAACTTTGGAATTGCTATTACAAGCTACACAATGTGCAGGTTGCGTTTGTGGGGGCATGCACATGCACACACCCATGTACCCACATACACCCACATACACGTGCGCGTGCAGACACACACACACACGTGCCGTGGTGCAAGTGTGGTCAGAGGACAACCTCAAGGTGTTTCTCCTCCCCTCCCATCTGCTTTTTTTTTTAATATATTTTATTTATTTATTTACTTGAGAGAAAGAAGCAAGAGAGAGAGAGAGAGAGAATGGGCACGCCAAGGCATCCAGCCACTGCAAACGAACTTCAGATGCATGCGCCATCTTGTGCTTCTGGCTTCCGTGAGTTCTGGAGAATCGACCCGGGGTCCTTTGGCTTTGCAGGCAAACGCCTTGACCTCCAAGCCATCTCTCCAGCCCCTCCTATCTGCTTTTGAACCAGGGTCTCTCTCATTTTGCTGATACCGTTTGCAAGCTTCCAGGTTTTCCCAGCTACACCTCCCATTGGCATAGGTACATCGTGATTACCGATGCCTGCACCACTTTCCACCCTGCCTTACATGGGCACCAAGAAGGATCGAATTTGGGTCAGCAGGCTTGCTAAAAAGCACCTTCAGCCACTGAGCCTTTGCCCCAGCCCACACATTGCCTAAGCCATTAATAGTTTTTGAATATATAGATATCTAAAAAAGAAATACGCCAGGTTTAATGGCACACTCCTTTGATTCCAGCACTTGGGAAGCAGAGGTAGGAAGATGGCTATAAGTTCAAGGCCAGCCTGGGCTAGAGTGAAGCCCTGCATTGAAATTAACAAAAAAGAAGAAGAGGAGGAGGAAGAAAGAAAAAGAGAAAAGAATTACTTTGATCCCTATTTCACCCTACACAGAAGAAAATAATAATAAGGGCCTGAGAAAATTACAGGAGTGTGAGAAGAACATATAAGGCAACGTCCTGTCATCTAGCCGTGGTGAGGAGGGCCTGACTCAGAACGGGTGAAGGAGAGGCCCTTGCCTTCAGGCCATCAACGTGGAATTCTCCATGTCCAATTCTTTCTGTCCTTGAAATCTTCTGGACTCCCCCTTGGCCACCAAGTAGCAGAAGCCCTCGACCTTCAAAGGGCCCAGCTGGCCTAGGTGACCCATAATATCTCTTGGTCTCACATAATATAGATCATAGAGTAACGGGAATGGAGGGACATGCAAAACTCCTGCCTGTCATGTTTTTGACGCAACCAACAGTCAACCAAAGATGACTGTGATGGTAGAAGAGCAGCCGAGAGGACGAGCAAGCAAGTCAGAGAAAGAAGATGCCGCTGACCATGAACCCGAGGAGCGCTTTGACCTTCATTAACAGCTGAAGAAATAAGCTGGGCGTGGTGGCACACGCCTTCAACGCTCGCACTCTAGAGGTGGAGATGGGGGGATGAATGTGAATTCAAGGCCAGTCTGGGCTATAGAGTTCCAGGTGAGCTTGGGTTAGAGTGAGACCTACTTCAAAAAAAAAAAAAAAGGCTGGAGAGATGGCTTAGCAGTTAAGCGCTTGCCTGTGAAGCCTAAGGACCCTGGTTCAAGGCTCCATTCCCCAGGACCCATGTGAGCCAGATGCCCAAGGTGGCGCGTGCATCTGGAGTTCGTTTGCAGTGGCTGGAGGCCCTGGCACGCCCATTCTCTCTCTCTCTGCCTCTTTCTCTCTCTCTGTCTGTCTGCTACTCTCAAATAAGTAAATAAAAATAAAAACCAAAAGAAAAAGAAAAGGCGTGCGTAGAGCAGCTTTTGGTTAAAAAAGGGGGAGGTCAGTGAGATGACTCAGTGAATAAAGGTATTTGCTTGCAAATCCTGCTATCCTGGGTTCAATTTCCCAGTACCTACGTACAGCCAGATGCACAAAGTAGTGCATGTGTCTGGAGTTTGTTTGCAGCAGCAAGAGACCCTGGCATACCCATTCTTTCTCTTTTTCTCTCTCTCTTCACAAACAAATAAAAATATTTTTTAAATAGCTGAAGAAAAGAAAATTTAGAAAGGTAATTGAAATATTAACTTTTAGTAACTCAACCAGCACAGAAGAGGGCTTCCCTCAGTGCTCTTAAGGAAGTATGCAGTGCACGCCTTGCACACCCAGGCAGTAAGGTGAAGTGGTCTGTTTCTGCTGTCACACCAAGCTCATGGACTGGGTGACTTAATCAGTAGAAATTCTCCATCCCTCAGCTCCCGAGTCTGGAAGGTGTTGGCAGGGCTGGTCCTCCTGAGGTCCCTCTCTTTGGTGATGGGCATATCCTTTCCCTCTATCCCTGTGTCCTGATCTCTCCTCCTAAGGGCACTGGTCAGTCTGCATTAGGGCCACTATATATAGTGACCATGTTTGATCCCAGTCACCCCTCTGAAGGCCCTGTGCCCAATGCCGTGAACTTCTCAGGTACCGGAGGGATCAGAGTGTCAGTGTATAGGCTGAGGGGACACAGGTCGGTGCACAGTGGAAGGTAAAGCAGGGTCTCCTCACAGGGGCATGGTGGTGTCGCAGACCAAGCACACATAAACTTCTGTCCACATCTCACTCACAGGCATGAGCCCAAATAAGTGAGAGTTTAAACAGGCAAGTGCACATGGAGGGTTGGCACCTCCGGGCACTGCCGCAGAAGCATCCCAGAATGAATCAGAGGGGAAAAAGAAAAGACTGAAGAAGAAGAAATGGAAAGCCAGTGCACCGTGGGCTCCTTCAAGTAACCACCCTTGAGCACACTCTGGAGGGATGGAAGCAGGAGGGAGGAGAACAGAAGAAACACTTGCAGAAATCATCAGTGAGCCAGGCATAATGGCACACGCCTTTAATCCAACACTAGGGAGGCAGAAGTAGAAGGATCGCTGTGAGTTCTTGAGCGCCCTGAGCATACATAGTGAATTCCAGGTCAGCCTGAGCTACAGTGAGACCCTACCCTGAAAAAACAACAGAGGGGCTAGAGAGATGATGGCTTAGCAGTTAAGGTGTTGGCTTGCAAAGTCAAAGCATTCCGGTTCTACTCTCCAGGACCCACGTTAGCCAGATGCACAAGGAGGCGTGCATCTAGAGTTCGCTTGCAGTAGCTGGAGGCCCTGGTATGCCCATTTTTTTCTCTCCCTTTCTACCTCCTCTCTCAAATAAGTACATTTTTAAAAAATAAAAAAACAGCAGGGCCAGAACACACCTCAAACTGACCTCCATCTGCTTCTACTGCCCTCCTGCTAGGGAGTCTTTCCACATGGGAGTTAGAGAATTCTCTAGTGCTGGAAGATTCTCCATGATGTTATGTTTTAAAACTTTGTTTTCTTTTTAAAAAAAAATCATTTTATTTATTTTTTTGAGCGAGAGAGAGACAGAGGGAGAGGGAGAGAATGGGCACACCAGGGCCTTCAGCCTCTGTAAATGAACTCCAGATGCATCTGGCGTACATGGGTACTGGGGAATCAACCCTGGGTCCTTTGGCTGTGCAAGCAACTGCCTTAATCGCTAAGCCATCTCTCTAGCCCAAGACTTTCTTTTTCCCTGAGTTTAAGCTTTGCTGTCAGTGACAGCTGACTCCAAAGCAACCTGAAGCTGGCCACCTCTGATGTGTTAAGACCTGTGCTTCACACACCAGTGTCCACGCACATCTTTTGTTTCTCCTTGCAGTGCTGGGGGTGGAACCCTGGGTCTTGCACACACTAGGCAGGTGCTCACCACTGAGCTACACCTCTGGAGATTCTGATTGAGTAATAGCTAAATTAATTGGCATACTAGTTTTACAACAATCTCCTGGGAGTTTCATTAAAAAGAGTCAACTCAGAGACGAAAACTCGCTGTGGAACTCGGAGTGAAGGATGGCACTACCTCCCAGAGGCCCAGCCTGAGAGATGAACTCACCAGTGCTGGCCACACCGCCCTGGCCCTGCCAGTGCAAGGCCTCAGTGGCCCTCAGCCTTCCCTCTGTGCCTGGGTTCTTCCTCTGACCCCAAGGCTCAAAGCTTTAAGTGGTAATAAACCTGTGTGGCGGACATGAGGCCTTGTAACTGATACCACTGCAGATATCCAAAGGTCTCCAATAGGTGATGGGCTTGTTGCAATTCGTGGATGCAGAGAGAGAGAGAGAACGTGGTTTTCTATTTTATGTTTTTACTTTACATGATTCAGTCATTTTTGCTTACCACTTAAACTGGAAATTCAACATGAACAATCTTGCCTGTGAGCTTCTTAACAGACACCAGCAAACCCACCCTTGTGCACTATCTGCTGGGCTTTGTCTGAAGGACCGTTTACGAGCTGGCTCTCCTCCAGCTGGCCCTGAGCTCACCATGTAGCCCAGGCTGGCCTCCAGCCCCATGGCCCTGCCTCTGCCTCTGCCTCCAGAGTGTTCGGATCAGAGGTTTGTGCCACCATGCCCGGCTACTACATACATATTTGTCCTCTCTCTCTCTCTCTCTCTCTCTCTCTCTTTTTCTCCCTCTGTGATTGACTGTAAATCCTTTGGTAGCAGAGTATAAGTCTTAACAGTTTAAAGTCCCCAATCAGTGTGGTGGAATGCACCTATCACCTCAGCCCTTGGAAAGTTATAGCAGGAGGATCATAAGTTTAAGACCAGCATGGGCAACAGAACAAGACCCTGTCTCAAAAAGGGGGGGGGGGTGGAGAGATGGCTTAGCTGTTAAAACACTTGCCTGCAAAGCATAATGATCCGAGTTCAATTCCCCAGTGCCCATGTAAAACCAGATGTATAAGGTGGCACATGCATCTAGAGTTCATTTGCAGCAGCTCGAAGCCCTGGCATGCCCATTTTCTCTTTCTCTTTGTCTCTCTCCTCTCTATCTCTCTGATTACAAATAAATAAATACAAAGGGTTGGGGATATGGCTCAGCATTTATGAATTCTTGCCACTTAAACATGGGGACCTTTCTGCCAGAGACTGCCAAGTTTAGCTCCCCAGAACCCATATGAAAAGCTGAGCATGGGCTGGGGCAGTGGTTCGGCAGTCAAAGACACTTACTGGGGCTGGAGAGATGGCATTGTGGTTAAGCGCTTGCCTGTGAAGCCTAAGGACCCCGGTTCGAGGCTTGGTTCCCCAGGTCCCACGTTAGCCAAATGCACAAGGGGGCGCACGCGTCTGGAGTTCGTTTGCAGAGGCTGGAAGCCCTGGCGCGCCCATTCTCTCTCTCTCCCTCTACCTGTCTTTCTCTCTGTGTCTGTTGCTCTCAAATAAATAAATAAATAAATTTTTTTTAAAAAAAAAAGACACTTACTGACAAAACCTGCCAGCCACATAAAGCGTAGAGCCCACATAAAGGCAGATGCACACAGTGACACATGAGTCTGGGGTTCGTTTGCAGTGGCAAAAGACCCTGACATGCCCATATTCATTCTCTTCCACCCCCTCTCTCAAAAAAGAATAATATAGAAGATTTCTTGACAAAGAAACTGCTCAGCAGAATTTGGGCAGGGGGGTGAGAGGAAGTCTATATGTGCAACCTTTTGATTAAATAATCAAATTTAAAAATAAAAAGTAAATTTTTAAAAAGCTGGACATGGGATGGAGAGATGGCTTATCAGTTAAGGCACTGGCCTGAGAAGCCTAAGGACCCATATTCAACTCTTCAGCTCACACATAGGTAAGCCAGATGCTCAAGGTGATGCAAGTGCACAAGATGGTACGTATATCTGGAGCTCAATTACAGTGGCTGGAGGCCCTGGCACACCAATTCTCTCTGTCCCCCATTTAAAAAAAAAAAAAGGCCAGTCTGTTTGGCTTGCCTCAAAAAAAACAAAAAAGCTGGTCATGGCCAAGCACTTCTGTAACCCCAGTCCGCTTACTGAAGGACAGCAGTTCCGTGTTAAGGGGAGACCCCATTTCAAGGGAGCACGTGGATGAATGATAACGACACCAGAAGTTCTCCTCTGGCCCCAGCACACACACACACACACACACACACACACACACACACACACACGCACACGGGCACACACCTCTGCGCATACACTACACATCACACAAGCACAAAGTGTCCCCGGTCCCCCCGCAATGGCAGAAGGGTACCAGATGGAGTGCTGACCCCTCCTGGTCCCAAGCCCCAGGGCATCACGGGGACGGTGCTGAACAGTCTCCCCCTCCCCAGTGGCCGCCCTGCAGACCGAGTTGGAGAACCTGGCTCTGCACGTCTTCTACATGCAGAACATAGACCAGGACGTGCGCGATGACATCCGCGTCATGAAGCAGGTGGTGAAGAAGACCGAGATGGAGAGAATGCGCGCAGAGGTGGAGAAGAGAAAGCAGGTGTGCTCTGTCACCATGGGCCTGAGGTTCTCCGGGAAGGAACCTGACCTTGCCACTCCCCAAACGTCTCCACTTGGGAAAGGGTTGCTAGAGAATTGTCATGAGGTGTGGGTGGCTCCTCACGGCCCCTCTTCTGCTTCCAGGACCTGTTTGTGGACCAGCTCACCACGCGGGCTCACCTGCTGGAAGAAAACATCTCTGTGTTGGAGGCTCAGTACATTGCCCAAGCTGAGGATACCCGGATCCTAAGGAAAGCAGTGAGCGAGGTAAGAGCATCTCCCCAGCGTCTACACTCGGGCTGACAGACTCTCCTGGACAGCGCCAATGTGCCTGTTAGCGAGTGCCTGCCACAAGCTGGGTCCACAGCTGGTCAGTAAGCTGCTCTGTACATCTGCACATCTCCAGAATCTGAGAATCCTGGACCATGGCCATGTGGGTCTCCAGGAGATATGAGCTGACTGATGGCCAGTGGGTGGGTGGCAGGACCTACCAGGAAGTCAGGAATTCTATTCTCTTCTGGCACTTCCGGTGCTGACTTTACCTACGTTGGCCTCTTCCTCGAAGGACTGAGGTCTTGTTGACAGATCTCAGCACTGTGGGCAGCATTGTTTCCAGGCAGTGTCTGCCTCTGTGCTCCGTGTAGAAGCAGAGCTCAGAAGTCATTCCCTGTGGGTCCATGCTCAGCTCCTGGAACTAACATCAGGAGCCTTTTTTTTTTTTTTTTTTTTTTTTTGCTTTAAATGTGTGTGTATGTGTGTGTGTGTATATACATACATATATATATATATATATATATATATATATATATATATATAATTTATTTATAAGAGAGAACAGGTGTTCTAGGCCCTGCAAATTGACTCCAGATGCATGTACAGATGCATCTGGCTTTGTGTGGACTGGGGAATCAAACCCAGGCTGGCAGGCTATACAAGTAAACATGTTTAACCACTGAGCCATCTTCCCAGCCCAAGAATGTACCCCCCTCCCCTCATAAGTATAGTCCAGGCTGACCTGAAATTTACTATGCAGTCTCAGGCTGGCCTTGAACTCATATTGATCCTCCTACCTCTGCCTCCTGAGTATTAGGATTATGTGCACCACCGTATTTATGTGCACCACCGTACCCAGTGACTGTTCTCTTTAAACCCAGGAGTCACCATCCACATTGGCCAGTGTAGGGAAGGCTCAGAGGACACAGTAAACTTGAAAGGGCACTTGGTCCCAGGTTGGGGCAAGAGTGAGGACTCACCTCCTGCCTAGGTGTCAGAATCTGTATCTCGGGGTGAAAACCATTTTTTGAATCAGCAAAATGATTCTTGACTTTATCTGGAAATTAAGAGTTGTTTTAGAAGGGAGGATTCCCAGAGGAGCTGACTGTCCCAGTCTGCCTAGTACTGAAGGCTTCTCGGGACATCTATCCTTCCCTGGTAACCTGGCAGAGTCCGTAGCAAACTGGGACCTGGGTCACCCTGGTGCTGTCCTGCCAAGTTTTCAAATAAACCACAAAGCTCTTGGACACTACAGCAATATGCTACTGGACCCAATATTTGACGACCAGCCGCTAGCACCCACAGAGCCCCAAACCAGTCCAGTTTCCATGAAATTTAGTACAAGTTTGCTGAGGAGAAATGACTTATGTATTTGAAGGGGTTGGAACCCTTGGTTAACCATTTGGGGAAAAGATTAAATCTTTTCCTCATACCAGTTACTAAAGTGAGTTACAGATAAAATCAAGTATTTGATGGAGGGGAGGATTCCAGAAGAAGCCAGTTCCTAAAGTGAATTACAGATGGAATCAAATATCTAAACGGGGTACTAGAAGAAACAAGAGGAAGGCAGGTACCCGATCTTGTTGACGAGGCCCGTCCAAGCATCCCACACGAGCAGAGCCCTAACAGAGCTGGGTGGAGGCTGCACATCACAACGAGCAGACCTGTATAGATAAGGACAGAATAAAGAGAGGGGGCGTCCAGGAGACAGACTCCCAGCAGCTGCTGGGTTGGGGCTGTCTTGGTCCTTCCCACTGGCCGCGCAGTACCACGACCCCAGAAGTTACCAAGGAAAGAGGTTGGGCTTGGCTCATGGTCCAGTCCAAGGGCGAGGGCCACATCTATTAGGGCCTGGCTGGAGGGTCTCAGGGCGGCCCAGCACATCGTGTCATGGAGAACAGGGAGTGGGTGACCACCTAGCCAAGCAGGCTTTTCTAGATAAAAGCCCTCCATTAGCCCACTAACCCGCCCGTGGGAACAGAGCCCTAACAGCCTTTTAGAGACTGGTGCCACTTCTTCCCATCTCATGGTGGGGGTTCAGTTTCACGATGAGTTTGGGAAGGGCAGACTCATCCACAGCGCAGCAGAGGTGCAAGGAGGCCCTGAGGCCCACAAAGTGCCACCCAGCTCTTACTGCAATGGCGGCATTGGCATGATGCCTAGCCAGAGTTTCTTCTTTCTTTAAGTCCATCGGTACCTTTGACCTTCTCCGTGGGATTCAGGGCTCTGCTCAGCTTTCCTCCCAGCACCCATAACAGTTCCAGGGTCATGGCTGGCACAGTGCCCACTCCTCACGTGAACCAGCAAGAAGCTACCATAGGGAAGGCTGAGGCTCCAAGCCCCTTGCCAAGCTGGCTACTAGTGAAGGAACCGGAGGGCCACCAGGGTCTCCATGTAACTGTCAGAGTTTCAGCCAAGACCCCCAGTCAGCCCACTCACTATTGGTCCTCACTCCAAGGAAGTGACGACATGGGCATGCCAGTAATGTTTTTAAATATTTTGTTTATTTACAAGCAGATGGATACAGAGAGAGAGAGAGAGAGAGAGAGAGAGAGAGAGAGAGAGAGAGAGAGAGGGAGCGCCAGGGCCTCTAGTCACTGTAAATGAACTGTAGATGCATGTGCCACTTTGTGCATCTGGCTGTACATGGGTACCAGGAAATCAAACCCAGGTTGACAGGCTTTGCAGGCAAGCACCTTAACTGATAAACCATCTCCCCAGCTCAAAGTAACATGGAAAGAGGTATGACATATGTTCTTTTTAAATCATTTTTATTTTTATTTATTTGTGAGCAGAGAGAGTGAGTATGGGGCATGCCAGGGCCTCTTGGGACTGTAAGCGAACTCCAGATGCATGCCCCACTTGGTTCCTCTGGCTTTACATGGGTCCTGGGGAATCAAGCCCAGGCCAGCAAGCTTTGCAAGCAAGTACCTTTAACCACTGAGCCATCTCCCCAGCTCCACTTAATACTTTTTTCGTAGAGGATACAAAGAACAGACACACACGCAGGCACACACACAGTCACACGCACGCACACACACACGCACTTCAGCAGTGCCTCGTCTATCTCAACCTGCACGTTGGTCAACAGAACCCGGCTCGCGGCCTCAGCACACACATGGGAAGGCGGCTCCTCACCTGCATGGCACCACAGGCCAGGTGAACAGGTGCCCGCCGGGATGTGGATCCCCACTTGCTGCTGTAGCTGGCACATGTGCACGCGCTGCTCACTAGCACAGAACAGAATGCTTAGCCTCTGACTCACCCAAATACAAAACGCCTCCCTGCTCATGGCATCGTGATCCCTGCCATTGTGTGCACTGCAATAACTGACCAAATGGGGGTTTAAAACTCCTGGTGGAGACAAGTGTCTCCAGGGGTGACCCTGCCTTCCTTCCTGTCTGGCACTGTGACTTTTTCCTATTTGGGATGTCCCATAGGGCAGTCACTCTGGACTCTACATTCCACGGGAAGATTCTCACGTTCCATTAGGAATTCTCTACCCACGTGTTCAGAAGGGAACCCAGAATAAACAGGATCGAGGCTGGGCTGGCAGACAGACATTCAAAATACTTTTTTTGCTCTCAAATATTTTTTTTTTATTTATTTGAGAGAGGGAGAAAAGGAGGCAGATAGAGAATGAGCCTGCCAGGGCCTCCAGCCACTGCAAACAAACTCCAAATGCATGCACCACCTTGTGCATCTGGCTTAAGTGGGTGCTAGGGAATTAAACCTGAGTCCTTAGGCTTTGCAGGCAAGTGCCTTAATTGCTAAGCCATCTCTCCAGCCCCAAAATTTTATTTATTTACTTATTTGAGAAAATGGGCACACCAGGGCCTTTGCAAATGACCTGCAGATGTATGCACCACCGTATGTTCCTGCCCTACATGGGTTCTGGGGACTCGAGCCTGGGTCTTTAGGCTTTGCAGGCAAGTGCCTTAACCACTAAGCCATCTCTCCAGCCCCAGACAGGCTCTTAAATCATTTGACTGCAAACCCAGGAAAGAGTTGCTGCCACTGTACCTGTGTCACATCTGGGGACATTGTTCTAGGTGAGGTGACGTGGCCAGAGCACACACAAGTGTCACACTGGGTCTGAGTCTGGGTAGCTGCAGCAACCTTACCCTTTGTGTCCGAGTATATGAACCCTTGGAGTAAATTCCAAGCCATCCACGACCCGGGCTGAGCCGTGTGCTCTGCTGGTCCCTGGCAGCCTCCATGTCACTCCAGAACATCCAACCTCAGCCCACCCTGCCTTCCCTCTGGATCTCCTTGTCCCCTAGCCCTGGGGGTCCTGCTACCCTCTCAAGGGAGGGCTGCCTCCCCGTGAGCCCTGGTCCACCATGACGCAGATGTTCCTCCTATGGCGTGGGCTCCTTATGGGCAGGGGTGTTGAGCCCTGCAGCTGGGGCGACCTCAGCCCCATCCATGACATTCAACAGGCCCTGCCTTGGTGTCCAGTTTTCTGACCATTGTCACCCTCCTCCTTCCCAGCCCCCAGCACTCAGCTCCACAGTCCCAGAGGCTCACACGGGGCCCAGGTCTGCCCTTCAAAACGAAGCTCAGTTTCCTCTTGTTCCTCTTCTGAGTGTGGATTAAGAGAAGTGACGGTGGGCTGCTGAGAAGTGGGCTATAGAAAGTGGACCCTGGCATCCACCATGCCTGTGTGTTGTAATTACCTTCCTGCTGCTGAGACAAAGCGCCCAGTCAAGAGCAGCTGATGGGAGGGGGGCTGGGGTTAAGGTTAAGGCGCTTGCCTACAAAGGCTGGCAACCAGGTTTGACTCCCCAGTATCCACATAAAGCCAGATGCACAATGTGGCGCATGCATCTGGAGTTCATTTGCATCAGCTGGAGGCCCTGGTGACCCATTCTCTCTCTCTCTCTCCCCCATCTCTCTCTGCCTGCAAATAAATAAATAAATATTAAAAAATAGAAAATTGAACCAGGTATGGTGGGTGCACACCTTTAATCCCACACTCGGAAGGCAGAGATAGGAGAATCACTGGGAGTTCAAGGCCAGCCTGAGGCTACAAGTGAATTCCAGGTCTGCCTGGGCTAGAGTAAGACCCTATCTCAAAAAAAATAATAATAATAATAATTAATTAAAAAATTTAAAGTAGCTGATGAGAGGAAAGTTTTTATTTTGGCTTACAGTCTTGAGGGGAAACTCCATGAGGGCAGGGGAAAGCATGGCGTGAGCAGAGGCCGGACATCACCTCTGCCACAGCAGGTGGAAAACAGCAGCAAGAGAGTGGGCCAACCTCTGGCAAAAGGAAGCTGGCTGGGCTGGACAGATGTTTCAGTGGTTAAGGTGCTTGCCTGCAAAGCCTAAAGACCCAGGCTCAGCTCCCCAGGACCGACATAAGCCAGGTGTACAAAGTAGCTCATGCATCTGGAGTTTGCAGTGACTGGAGGCCCTTGCATACCTATTATCTCTTTCTCAAATAAATAAATAAAAATAAAAGTAATTTTTTAATAAAAAGGAAGCTGGCCATAACACCCCTAAGACACTCCCCAATAGCACACCTCCTCTAGCAAGGTTCCACCCCCCGAGTTGCCATCAGCTGCGGACCAAGCATTCAGAACACATGCGTTTATGGGGGAACATGCGACTCAAACCACCACCCTGTGGCTCACCCCTGCTGCCTGTGACCCACCTTTACCACAGGCCATCACAGAGATTGATGCCATCAGTATGGAGAAGAAACGCATTCTGCAGCAATGGGCCACCAGCTTGGTGGGCATGAAACATCGAGACGAGGCATACAGGACTGTGCTGGAGGCACTCAGGTACCACCCCAGGGAGGCACCACCCAGGGTACAAGGAGACAGAGCAGCATGGGGCCTGGCAGGGCAGAGCAGGACCCCTTCACCTGAGCACCAAGGGGTCCTGCAGCCCAGCTTCTGCCCCAAGAGCTCCTCACTGTGCCCCAACACTCTCTAGAACCGGGAGCAACTTAGTCTTCCAGCCCAAATGTCTAGGCAGGGTAACAGAGAGAGAAAGAGAAAAGGTGTTTATCAGTGAAAAATAAAGCTATACCTTTGATCAGTTACCCACCAGAGCCCAGCCTTTCCCAACTGTTCTTCCAAGAGCTGCATTCCAGCTAAAGTCCTGCTTTAGTTCCCAGATATGCACAAGAGAGGCCATGAGGGGGGCCTGGGTCAGAAGTTGGAAGCAGGAGGGTCTCCTTGATTCCGGCTCCTGGCTCCCATCTTGCTGGCTGAGCTTTCCCTCTGGCTGGTGCTTGTGGCCTCCAGGGAACAACTGGCTTCCGCCAGGTCACTAGGCCCTGGCCCACAGGGAGAAGGGACTTTCTTCCTGGTCCCAGGCAGGGAGGGGTGCGCAGCTAAGCTCTTAGCACTTGCCTAGTACGCACAGGGCCTGAGTTTTCATCCCTAGCATGGAAAGAAAACAAAACTGAGGCGTGTTTATTGCTTGCTTTTAAAAATAAGACATTTTAAAAGAGAGACTGATTGAGATGGGGAGGGGATATGATGGAGAATGGAGTTTCAAAGGGGAAAGTGGGGGGAAGGAAGGTATTGTCATGGGATACTTTTTCTAATCATGGAAGTTGTTAATAAAATTTTTAAAAAAAGAAAGAAAAAAATTACAAAAAATAAGACATTTTTAAAAATATTTTTATTGGACTGGAGGGATGGCTTGGCGGTTAAGGCATTTGCCTGCAAAGCCAAAGGACCCAGGTTCGATTCCCCAGGACCCACGTTAGCCAGATGCACAGGGGGCACACACATCTAGACTTCATTTGCAGTGGCTGGAGGCCCTGGTGCACCCATTCTCTCTCTCTCTCTCTCTCTCTCTCTTTCTCTCTCTCTCCCCCCCTTTCTCTGTTGAGTAAATAAATAAATAAAATATAAAATACTTTTTAAAAATTTATTTATTTATGTATTTGAGAGAACAAGTATAGGCACACCAGGGCCTCTGGTGCCTACAAAAGAACTCCAGACACATGCACCACACTGCGAATCTGGCTTTATGTGGGTCCTGGGGAATAGAACCCTGGTCAGCAGGCTTTTCAAGCAAGTGCCTTTAACCACTGAGCCATCTCCCCAGTCCAAAATAAGACATAAGACATTTTATGTGAACAGTAATGGATTTAAATTTTTTTAATTTCTTTTCATCAACAATATAAAGCCAACAACAGCTTGGTAGAATGGCTCAGGGAAATGCCTGAAGATGTTTCTCATTTTCAATGCTCAGGTGGAAGTGAGGCCAGCTACAGCTGAATGCGGCCTTGTTCTTGCTGCCCACCTGCAGTTTGCCAGCCTGGTCCCTGTGCCTTGGCCAGCTGCTCCTGTGAGCGGTGTTGGCCGCCCCCGTAGCTGATGCTTCTCACCCGATCCTTCTATCACGTGATTGGCAGCCTGTCAACCTCAAAGAGGTCAAGGCCAGATCAGGTCAGGTTCTCTCAGTCTGCCCTCCACGGCTTATGGCCTGAGCCTGTGCCACATCCCAGGTGGTGGCAACAGCTCGATGGCATTGTCACTGTCAGCTCTCTCATACCCTCACGAATCCTCTCTGCACAGTCTCCCTGGCCTCCTTCCATGTTGTCTCTAGCTGGTTTGGCCATGCCATTCTTGGGACAGATAAGATAGCAGCTCAGTTACAGACACAGTAAAATCACAAGCCATGCCGCCTCCTCCTCCCCACCCCACAAGCCTTCAATATCCTGCCCACAGCACAGCTCCGGGTGTCCTGGGTCACCCCATCTGTCCCTGCAGCCCTGAGGGCACGGGTGGTGTCTCCCCTCTTGCCTTGTACCACACAGCGTGCCATCTGTGCCTCACATCTTTCACTTAACAAGGTGCCCTGCAGCTCTCCCAAGGAAGCAGCGCAGTCACCGCCTGCGGCTTGCTGAGATGCCTCTGGGCTCTGGGCGATCCACACAGTGCGACTTGGAACCACTCTGCACCACTGGGTCTGGGAATGCTCTGCTACCCAAGGAGCTAAGACTCTCAGGTGCCAGCAGCACGTGCACAGACATGAGCAGAGCATGCCCATCTGCAAGTGTTGCCCAAGAGGACTGTGACCTCCAGTGGCAGCTCAGAATCCCCTGACATCTGTCGTATTATCACCTGGCGGGTGGAGGCACTGGAAGTCTCAATCCTCTGTCCTGAGCTGGGGCATGGGCAGCAGTGGCAGAGGCATAGTTAGGGGAAAACAGCCACCCAGTGCAGCGGGCCCTGGTGTGGCCCCAGCAGAGTCTCAGTGGGTGTATTGTCGTTACCCCGTGACAGCGAGGATGGGGGCCAGTATGGGCAATTGATGGGAGCTGGCTTTCTTCTCCCTGTTGCCCAGCAGGAAGGGCCTAGTCACACCAGTGTCCCGTGTGCCCAGGGTCACCAGGAATCAGACTGCTGGCGAGGACAATTCAATGATGGAAAATCATCCTGTGAAAACTGTGTCCCCAGGCAGCAGGATGGCTCTGAGAGCGTGCAGTCCACGCTTCCCGCTCTGGAAGGCTGAGTTTGCCCCGGGCTGATGCTCACACGTGCTGATGTGGGTGGTGGAGCTGTGGGCGCTCTGCCGCCCCGCGCCTCAAGCTAAGATGCAGTCGCGTCCTGCTTTCCTGAGGGTAACCTGAGTCCTTGGAGTGCATGATTCCGAGGTGTTGACCATTGTCTCGGTCACAATTATTCACTTATCCTTGGCGATATGCTTTTTGTGTGTGCACGTGTGTGTGGCATATGTACATGCATGTACAGATGCATGCATGCACCCCATGCACACACATGCAGAGGCCAGAGGAGAACATCAGGTGATCTTCTCTGTATCTCTTCATATTGTTTCCTTGAGACAGGGTCTCTCAATGAACCCAGAGCTGCTGGTTTTCAGTCAGACTGGTTGGCCAGCAAGTCCCAGTAATTCTCCAGTATCCACTCCCTGCAGGACTGGAGTTACAGGGACACATGGCCATGCCCAACTTTTTACATAGGTGCTGGGGAATTGAACTCAGGGAGAATCAGGCCCTCTCAGGTCCTCACGCATATGCTTATCAAGTGCTGTTACGTGCTGAGCCATTTCCCCAGCTCCAGGGACACACTTTTAACATGATATAGTCACTAACTCCATAAAGATTATTTTCTACTGAGAGTTGGAGAGATTGCTCAGTGGTCAAGGCCCTTGTCTGCAAAGCCTAAGTACCCAAGCTCAATGGTTCAGTTCCCCAGTACCCACATGGAAACAGATGCACAGGGTGGCATATGCATCTGGAGTTCGTTTGCAGTGGCTGGAGGCCTTTGCATGCCCATTCTCCATCTCTCTCTCTCTCTCAAACAACAATATGAAATATTTAAAAATACGTTTTTTAAAAAGTTGATTTTCTATTGAGATTTGTTAATACAGGGTGTTTGCAAAAGGTCCAGGATTAGAAAGGTACTGGAGATGGGAGCCAGGCCCTTCCATGGGCTAGGCAAGCACTTGACCCCTGAGTAACATCCCAGCCCTAAAAATAACTTTCATCAAAGATGAGTAAGGGGGCTGGAGAGATGGCTTAGTGGTTAAGCGCTTGCCTGTGAAGTCTAAGGACCCCAGTTTGAGGCTTGATTCTCCAGGACCCACGTTTGCCAGATGCACAAAGGGGTCGCATGCATCTGGAGTTCGTTTGCAGTGGCTGGAAGCCCTGGCATGCCCATTTTCTCTCTCTCTCTCTCTCTCTCCTGCCTCTTTCTCTCTCTGTCACTCTCAAGTAAATAAAAATGAACAACAAAAAATTTTTTTAAAAAATGAGTAAGGCTGGGGATGTGGCTCAGGGGTCAAACGCTAGTTCGGCATGCAGACCCCAGGTTCCACCTCCAGCCCTGCCAAAAAGAATGAAAAAGAGAAAAGAAAAAAAAACAAAACAAGTGATCACACTGAAGGCACAGGAAAAGCAGAGAAGGGCTGGGCAACCCCATTCTCCACCTTCCACGCGGAAGCCCGGCTGCCCTCTTGGAGCACTGGCTGCGGCTCAGCCCACACGGCTCCTGGCTGCCGAGAGCCCTGCCGCACAGCTCGTAGTGGTTTCTTTTAGAATGGGGCATCTTTCTGTGGCAACTTTGGAACCTTACAAGGCTGCCCCTTCCCAGACATAAAAATGAGTCACTTGCTCAAGTTGAGAGGACCGTTTCTGTTCAAAACTGTGACGTGGGCGGTAGACACGGCTCAGCAGGAAGGCGCCTTGCTGCACCGGCGTGAGGGCCTGACCCCGAGGTCCATTCCCCAGCAGCTACCTAGACAGCTAGGCATGGCCATGGACACCCGTGACCCCAGTTCTGTGGGAAGCAGAGAATGACTGGGACTTGCTGGCCAGCCAGCCTGACCAAAACATGGCAGCTCTGGCTTCAGTGAGTGACTCTGTCTCAAGGAAACACATAGACGAGCAACGGAAGGACGTCTATGCTCTCCTCACCCCTGTAGGAGTGTGCAGCATGCATGCACCTGTGCCCACACATGCACACCCCACAGCACACACTTTGTGTGTGGACACAAAAAAGTGACATACAGAATTCGTCCTTTCTCAGAACACAGCTCAGCAAGTTATGGCTTTCTCAAGACACCCATGTTTCCTTCACGGCCACATCAGGACATAGGTGCTGAGGAATTGAACACAGACCAGGAGTCTCTGCAAGCAAGTGCCTTTAACCACTGAGCCAACTTCCCAGGCCCTTTAACAGTGTCTTTTAAAAAAAAAATTATGTATGTATTTATTTATTTGCAACGTGGGGAGGAAGAGGCAGATAGAGAGAGTGGGTGCACCAGGGCCTCCAGCCACTGCAGACGAACTCCCCTGTGGCCAGGCAACCCCGGTCTGCCTCCTGTGCCCATGATCTTACTGTCCCTCCAGTGTCCTGTGGGTGGGATCACACAGCATAGCTTTTGAGATGAGCTGTGCGGCAAGATGAGCCGCTAGGTCCTCATATTGCTGAGCCATGGTCCATCATAAGGATATGACCAAGCATTTGTCCACCAACTGATGGACATGTTGGTCACTTCCACTTTGGGGAGAAGGTAGATAAAGCTACTGGCTACTCAGTGCACTTCTCCTGTGGGCAAGTGTTTCTCCCAGGGAGCACCCACAAATGGCGTGTGTGCCTCTCTACAGGGCTGCTTCCCACGTGCATTTCGGGATTCTCCTGCCCCACTTCCTGCTTGCCATGGCTCATTGGGATCACAGAAGCATGTGCCACTTCACATCTGCCTTTACACAGGTGCTGAGGAATTGAACGCAGGCCAGGACTCTTTGCAAGCAAGTGCCTTTAACCACTGAGCCAACTTCCCAGGCCCTTTAATAGTATCTTTTTTTTTAACAAAATGTTTTATGTATTTATTTATTTATTTGAGATGTGGGGAGGAAGAGAGAGGAAGAGGCAGGTAGAGAGAATGGGTGCACCAGGGTCTCCAACCACTGCAAACGAACTCCAGACCCATGCGCCACCATGTGCATCTGGCTTACATGGGTACTGGGGAATCCAACCTGGATCCTTAGGCATCACAGGCAAGCGCCTTAAGTGTTAAGCCATCTCTCCAGCCCAACAGTGTGTTTTGAAAACTAGAAATTTTAAGTTTTTATGACATCAAACTTAGCACTTGTCTTTCTTTGCTGATTCACGCTTTTTTTTTTTTTAGCTATTTTTTTAAGCAAGCCCAACAGACTGGCCTTTTTTTTTCCCAATGTGAGAGAACGAGAGTGGGAGCCACAGTGTGTGAGAAAGAGAAAGAGAGAGAGAGAGAATTGGCGTGCCAGGGCCTCCAGCTGCTATAATCGAACTCCAAGCGTGTTCACCGCCTAGTGCACACATGTGAACTCCAAGCATGTTCACCGCCTAGTGCACACGTGCAAACTCCAAGCGCGTTCACCGCCTAGCGCACACGTGCGACCTAGCACACTTGCGCCACCTTGTGTCTGGCTTACGTGGAGAGCAGAACACGGGTCCTTAGGCTTCTCAAGCAAATGTCTTAACTGCTAAGCTATCTCTCCAGCCCTAGCTCACGCTTTTTATGTCTTCTAGAAGACATTTTTGCCTGAATCAGGATCATAAAGATTCTCTCCTTGCCTTTCCTGGTTTCAGTCCTTACACTTAGGCATACGGTATTTCCATTGTGTGGAGGCATGGGGGAAGGATAAGATACTGACGGTGGAGGGATGGAGGGAATGTTTTGCTACAGGAGAACTTCTTAGGATAAAACACAAAAACTTTGACTTCCATGGTCCAGGATCCATGTTTGCTGGCTGGTGCTGGAGACGGAACCCAGCTCCTCTTGCCCATGAGGCCAATGCTTCACCACTGAGCCATACCCCAACCGTCTGTTTCCTTTTTGGCTTTTTTTTTTTTTTCAAGACAGAATCTCACATTGCAGAGCTTGCTGACCTTTAACTTGCAGCAATCCCCCTGCCTCTGCTCCTTTGGTCTTGGATTGTAGGTCGTCACCATGCCCACTGCTTTTGATTTGTTGTTGTTGTTGAGACAGGATCTCACTAAGTTGTTCAGGCTGGACTTAAACTCTGTAACCCAAGCTGACCTTGAACTTATGATCCTCTGACCTCAGCCACCTGAGTAGCTGGGATGATGGGCTTGGACTGCCAGACGAGGCTTGGTGTCTGTATTCACAACCTAAGGTTAGCTACGAGCACTTCCACAGCAGTATGCTGAAGAGGAGGAAGAGCGTGTAAAGTGGGCCACACCTGAGGTGTACAGTCATACTGTGAGTTGAGGACTGTGACCTTCAGTTCACATCTTTGAGATTAGGGTAACATTCCTTCCTAGGACCATTGTCCCAATCAAGGAAGGTGGGCAGGTGAAGCCCCACCCTAGGCACAAAGCCCTTGTGTAATGTTCCTTCTTTTCCTCAGAGGTTCCATCCATGGTCCTATTAGAAAACAGAAGTCAGGGGCTGGAGAGCTGGCTTAGCAGTTGAGGCGCTTGCCTGCAAAGCCAAAGGACCCAGGTTCGATTCTCCAGGACCCACATAAGCCAGAGGCACAAGGTGGCGCATACGTCTGGAGTTCGTTTGCAGTTGCTGAAAGCACTGGTGTGCCCATTCTCTCTCTCTCTCTCTGGCTCCCTCCCTCCCTCCCTGTTTCTCTCTCTCTCAAATTAAAAAAAAAAAGAAAAAAGACAAGAAAACAGAAGTTAGGGCATGGATCTTGAGGCTGGGGAGACAGCTCAGGGGTTAAACACACTTTCTCTGCAAGCTTGTCAATGGAAATTTGAGCCCCAGCACCCTAATAAAGCCAAATACAAAGTGCCACAGGCACTCTTGATTGTGGGAGGTGAGGTCAGGAAAGCTCTGGAGCTCACAGGCTGAGCCCTGGGCATTCACAGAGACTGAGACCCTGCCTCAAATAAGGTGGAAGGAGAGCAGACAGCTTGAGGTTGTCCTCTGACCTCTGCATGGAGGGGCATGCATGCAGCCATACACCCACCAAATAAATAGAAAGATGGTAGGTAGGTAGGTAGGTAGGTAGGTAGATAGATAGGTGATAGGACAGAGAGAGAAAGAGGTGGGGCCTGTTGAAAATCTAGCTTCCAAATTTGTCTTCGCGTGTAGAACGCATTGAGCTAGATTCTTCCAGGCGCAGAACAGCTGTCTGCCCGTGCCTTGCCCGTGACTGGCTTTTTCGTCTCGGTCTCTGCAGTGAGTGTGAGCACCAGTCCAAGGCCATAGACAGCGAGCTCGACGGTTACAAGAAGTCCATCATGAAGGAGGAAGACAAGAACGAGAAGCTGGCCAGACTCCTGAACCACGTGGAAACAGAAGCCATGCTAATGCAGAAGCTGACAGCCCAGTGCGTGAGCAAGCAGGAGGCTCTGCAGAGCGAGTTCAACACCTACCGGCTCACCCTGCAGGAGACCGAGGAAATGCTGAGCAAGGGCCAGCAGGTGCGCCCGGTCACCGCCGCGCCTGCCGCACGTGCCCCCCTGGCCTCTGCGTTAGCTGGTGCGTCCTTCCTCCGCAGGAGCAGTTGGTGGTCATGAGCGAGCTGCAGGCCGTGCGCCAGGCCACCCGCTATGAGCTGGAGCTGCGGCACAAGATGGACAACGAGGTCATAGACAAGCTGCAGGAGCACGTGACCTCCAACAAGATGACCAAGTACTTCCAGCAGCTCCTGCATAAGCTGCAGAAGGAGAAGACCAACCTGGTAGGCAGCTGCCCTCCCCACCCAAAAGGGCTGTGTGGGGCAAGTGGCCCGGCGTGGCGTGGTGTGGGGAGCAGCAGCCCCCGTGAGCAAAGGCCCATTTTGCATTTTTTTTCTTTTTGAAGCAAACCCAACAGTGGCCTTTTTTTTTTTTTTTTTTTTTTTTTTTTTTTTTTTTATGAGAGAGAATGAGAGAAAGAGAGGGAGAGAAATGGCATGCCAGGGCCTCCAGCCACTGTAATCAAACTCCAAATGCATGCACCACCTTGTGTACATGTGCGACCTTGCGCTTGCCTCACCTTGTGCATCTGGCTTACGTAGGATCTGAGGAGTCAAACACAGGTCGTTAGCTTCACAGGCAAAAGCATCTTAACTGCTTTTTGCATTTTGCTTTTTTTTTTTTTTTTGAGTTGATGAAGCAATACAAAATTTTTTTAAATTAATTTTATTTATTTATGTTTGTGGTACAAGGAATTGGCTCTAGGCAAGCACTACACAACTTAGATACATCTCCAGCCCTACTTTTAGGGTTTTTTTTTTTAATTTTTTAAATTTTTTTTTTTTTTTTTTGAGAGAGAGAGAGGCAGAGAGAGTGAGTGAGTGGGTGCACCAGGGCCTCCAGTCACTGCAGACAAACTCCAGACGCATGCACCACCTTGTGCATCTGGCTTATACAGGTCCTGGGGAATCAAACCTGGGTCCTTAGGTTTCACAGGCAAGTGCCTTAACCACTAAGCCATTTCCCCAGTGCCCCCCACTTTTAGTTTTGAGCCAGGAACTCACTCAGTTGCCCAGATCGGCCCTGAATTCACTCCATAGCCACGCTGGCCTCCTGCCTTAGCCTCCAAGTAGGTGGGATGACAGGCCTGGGCCAGCAGGCCCAAATAACACTTTTTTAAAAATATATTTTATTTATTTATTTGAGAGAGAGAACGATGGGAGAGGGAGAGAGAGAGAATGGCACACCAGCCACTGCAAATGAACTCCAGATGCATGTGCCCCGTTGTGCATCTGGCTTACGTGGGATCTGGAGAGTCAAACTGGGATCCTTTGGCTTTACAGGCAAGCACCTTAACCGCTAAGCCATTTCTCCAGCCCAATACTTTCTTATTGTAGAATAGCTGGAGGGTTTACCTAGTGTATCAGCTACTTTCTTTTCTCTATATTTTATTTATTTATTTATTTATTTGAGAGAACAAGAGGCAGAGAGAGAGAGAAAGAAAGAAAGAGAGAATGAGCACACCAGGGCCTCCAGCCACTGCAAACGAACTCCAGACACACATGCCTCCTTGTGCATCTGGCTTACCTGGGTCCTGGAGAATCGAACCAGGGTCCTTTGGCTTTGCAGACAAATGCCTTAACCACTAAGCCACCCCTCCAGCCTTCTTGTTAGGGAATAAAAGGGCTTATTTCCCACTTAGTTTCCAGGGGAAGTGCAGCGTAGCTGGGAAACAACGGCAGGAGAAGGAAGCCATGCTCGTGGGCAGGGCAGCAGAGCAGTGTGACGCTGCCTGCTCAGCTCGCTCTCTCCTTCTCAGTGTGTCTTGGATCCCAGCCCATGGTGGGTCCTGATCTAGAAAATCCCTCTCATACATGCCAAGAAATTGGTTGGTTTCCATGATCATTCTAAACCCTGTCTAATTGACAACCAGAAATTAGCCATCACACCCAGCATATCTGAGGCCCTGGGATTCCATTCCCTAGCACAAAAACCAAGCAGACTGAGACGGACAAAAGACAAGAAAGAAGCAAATGAGACAGCTCCACAGCTCTGGCCTCACTGGTCCCTCCATCCAGCACGACACAGTCACGGTTACTCTGCATCTTCTCCTGCACGTTGCTCCAGACACACACATGCACAAACTCTCTCTCTCTCCCTCTCTCTCTCTCTCTCTCTCTCTCTCTCTCTCTCTCACACACACACACACACACACACACACACACACACACACACACGTCCTCATTCCAGCATTCACACAAACTCCTGCAAACACCCACACAGCATTGCACTCTTGTTATACATCTGGTTTTAGGTCCATTTTTATTAGTTTTATTGAACTGAGCTGTGCCACTGCGAGGAAAGTTCACACGCGAGGGGCGTGGCAGCGCGCAGCTCTCCTGCTGTTTGTGTTCCTTCATCACGACATGCAGCGCCTCTCTGCGCGCTGTGGCTGTCAGCCTAACCTGCACTTCCGGGGGACATCCACCGTGAGCGCTGCCTCTCGGCAGATCCTCAGGCTGCTTCTAGGTGTTCAAGATTATGAGCAGCTCCACCCCAAGCCCAGCTGAGAGTGTTTGGAGTCACTTCTGAGGACAAACTGCGGAGCCCGGATCCCAGGTGGGAGGGAGCGTGAGCACTTCAGAGGGTCGCCAGGCTGCCCGAGAACTTCACTTCGCCAAGGCTGGCCGCCCCGGGCCCGCTTCCACGGCACGGGGGTGAGGGGGGTCCTCCAGTGCTGGGTCAGTCGGAGCCGCAGCTGCGCACAGCTCTTTGTGCCCTTGGACGAGGGTTTAAAGCTTTCCTTCTTTGCGCCTTCCCACGGTGAGACCCTCTGGACTCGAACAAAACCCATCCCGGGGCACTGCAGCCTGTCCAAGCTAAGGACACGTGCCCTCTAGTGTAGCCTTTGTGTGTGTGCACGTGTGCGAATGCAGGCACATACGTGACGTGAAGTGCATGTGAGTGTGTGCGTGTGTGAGTGCAGGCGTACATGTGACATGAACTGTGTGTGAGTGTATGCATGTGGAAGTACAGGCACACATGTGCCATGAAGTGTGTGTGCACACACGCCATGAAGTGCATGTGTGCATGTATGGGTCACACACATGCCATGAAGTGCACGTGAGTGTGCGCACACATGGGAGTGCAGGCACACGCGCCGTGAGCCGCGTGTGGCGGTCAGAGGACAACTTTCAGGCCCGTCCTCGCCTTGCCTCCACCTCTGATGCAGGGACGCTTGCTCCGCTGTTAATTCTTCATTTCACTCTCGGGGCCTCCGGACAATTCTTCTGTCTCTGCCTCTCATCTTGAAGTCAGTATCAGGATGCTGGGATTACAGAAGCCCACTGTGGTCTCTGGATTTTTACATGGTGTCTGGGAATCGAATTCAGGGATTACAGTTTGAGCTGGCGAGTGCTTTACCGACGGAGCCATACCGAGGCAGTCTTAGGAGAGGCGGTCCCGTCTGGCCTGCATTCTGGCCTGGAGCACGCAGGCATGGCTGCTCCTCCTTGAGCTTTTGGCTCCCAGGCTCTCTGGAGGTTGGGAGATGAGGGGAGGTAGAGGATGTCCCAGCCTTAGATTAAAGGTTCCTGGGAGGGTAACACCTGAGCCCTGCTCCCTTAAGGTGCTGGACTTCTGCCTTCCATACTGGGGCTCAGCCCCAGGCCTGGAGGCTCCGCTGTCCTGTTACCTAACACCTTACAGGTGCCACCTGTCCAGCTGTGAAATGTGAGCAGAGTGCTGGAGAGGGCCAGGCAGTGCGTGCTCCCATGGAAGCCACCACTACTGTTGTCATGGTTACTGGTCAGGAAAAGGCCTTGCTGGTGGCTCCCTTGACCTCCTGGAAGGACAGAATAACAGGCTGCTGTCTATCTGGCCAGCAACCTTGATTCCACCCCACCCCCGACACCCTGGCAAAACAGCAGTTCAGTGCCGGCCTGACTGTTCCAAAGAAGCAGGGGATGCAGGGCTGGAACCCGCTAACCATGGGCCCAGCTAGGTTTCTTTGAGACATCCTGGCTGGCCTGGCAGGGTTTATATAAGTCCTTTTCCTCGGAGTGAGGCAGGAGTCAAGACCACCAAGCAGCAAGAACAGGTGGTCTACAGTACTTTGGGGTTGCTGAGGAGAACAGGAGCATGAAGTCGCCTGCCTGACTCTGTTGCTGCCCATGTAAGATGGATCCCCACAGGCCCCCACCCAGCTCCTTCCTGGGCAGTTTAAGATTGAGCATGTACTACCACCTCGTTCCAGCAGAGGGAGGTAAAGAGTCTTAGATGGCCGTGGGTTTTCCAGTACATGACAATGAGCCCCTGAAAAGGGAGGGACACTGGAGTCTCGAAGCCCTAAACTCTGGTGGTAGGCCAGGAAGGACAGGGGTCCATCTGGGGAGAAGAGCAGAAGATGGGAAGTGGTGATTCTGTTCAGAATCAGGGTGCAAAGGGAAGGAAGTTGGGCAAGGGTCATGCAATGAACTTGAGGCCCTGGGGCAGGCCTGGCTGCCCTCCACAGAAGTGCGAATGGGCCAGGGTGGGGCAGGAGCCATGTGCTCTGGCTGCTGTGCTACTGACACCAAAGTGTGCGGTCTGCAGACAACAAGGGGCCAGGAAGCCAAGCCCAGCAGAGTGCTGCACAAATTACATAGGAAGTCACATATGGGGGAATGGCTTAGCGGTTAAGGTGTTTGCCTGCAAAGCCAAAGATCTCAGGTTCGATTCCCCAGGATGCACATAAGCCAGATGCACCAGGGGAACACATGTCTGGAGTTCATCTGCAGTGGCTGGAGGCCTTGGCATGCCCATTCTCTCTCTCCCTCTCTCTGCCTCTTTCTCTTTCTCAAATAAATAAATAAATAATAAAGTTTAAAATTTTTTAAAAAAGAAATCACATATGAATGAGACAGGATCTATCAGATGAAAAAGCAAATAAGGGCTGGAGAGATGGCTCACTGGTTAAAGGCACTTGCTTGCAAAGCCTGCCAGCCCAGGTTCAATTCCCCAGTACCCATGTAAAGCCAGTTGCACAAAGTGGAACATGTGTTTGGAGTTTGTTTGCAGTGGCAAGAGACCCTGGCATGCCCATTCTCTCTCACATAAATAAAAGTAAATAAATATATGGGAGTTTAGGGTTTAAAAAATAAAGTATGAGGGCTGGTGAGATGGCTTAGCAGTTAAAGCATTTGCCTGCAAAGCCAAAGGACCCCAGTTCAATTCCTCAGGACCCACGTAAGCCAGATGCACAAGGGGGCACATGCATCTTGAGTTTGTTTACAGTGAATGGATGCCCTGAAGCACCCATTGGCTCTATTTTTCTTCCTCTCTCTCTGCCTCTTTCTGTCTCTCTCTCAAATAAATAAATAAAATGTGTTTTTTGTTTTTTGTTTAAAAAACAAAAAACTCTAGAAGAAAAGATATGATTCAGGGAGGTTCCAGTAACTTGCCTTGGGACCGTTCACTTCCCCCACACTCACCTGGATGTAAACACTCCTCGCGATGTGTGCTACTGCTTGTGAATGAAGAAAATCCAGCACTGACAGCTTTCTTCTTTCCCCCTTCCTTTTTCCTTCCTCCCTTCCTTTGTTCCTGCCTGCCTGCCCGCCTGCCTGTCTTCCTTTTCTTTCTTTCAGACAGGCTATCGTGCTGTGTTGTAGCCTATGATGGCCTCAAACCCACTCTGTGTTAGGCTGGCCTTGATCTCATGCCCCTTGTACCTAGGCCTCCCAAGTGTTGGGATGTAAGTGTGTGCCACTTCACCCGGCTTCTCCTTCAGTTGTAAGCAGTCTCTCTCGGGAGCCTGGCGAGCAGGCCTTGCTGGCGCTCCAAATGCAGAAGCTGCCAGCCTTCTCCCCAGACTGTGCCTGTGGGGTTCCTCCAGGCGCCGGAGCCCACGTTCTGGGGCAGGGAAGGCACTAAACACTCATAGCCACTCCCTCCCACTCCCTCCCACTCCCTCAGGTGACGCACCTCTCCAAACTCGACGGCGACATCTCACAGGCCACGCTGGACATCACCAACACCGTGTGCAGGCAAGAAGTGCACCAGAAGACACTGGCCGAGCTGGACAAGGAGGTGAAGAGGGCCAACGAGCTCATCAGCAACAGCGAGAGCGAGATCGCGCGGCGCACCATCCTCATCGAGCGCAAGCAGTGTCTCATGAACTTCTTCAAGAAGCAGCTGGAGAAGATGGTGTCCGAGCTGGGGGTGAGGCGCCCCGCTGCCTGGGGCTGGGAGCACAGGGCGGGGGCGGGGCAGGGAGCTGACCTCTGAAGGACACAGAACTGGGTTCACAGGAAGCAGGCGCCCCTCACTCCCTATGCTTGTTGCACAGTGATGTGCCTGTCAGCGTGTGGGGGTGCTCCAGGTTGGGAAGACCCCAGAAAGGAAAGGGCTTAGGCCACACAGGCCAAGGCGCCAACATGACAACCAAAGGATAGGCTGTTTCCACCAAGACACTGCTTGTGGCCGGCCACCAGGAATTCCTTACTGGTTTCACCTGGCATGAAGTGGTCTTATTTTGATCTTTTTCTGTATGTGTATGTGGCGTGTGTGCATGTATACTCATATGTGTGTGAGCATGCATACATGTGCAGGTGCATGTGCATTGCATGGAGGCCAGAGGTCAATGTCAGGTGTCTTCTTCAATCGCTCTCCACCTAACGTCTCTGCCTCCCCAGTGCTGGAGTCACAGGCACACACCACCACACCCAGCATTTATGTGGGTTCTGGGTTCTGAACTCAGGTCCTCATGTTTTTTTTTTTTAATTATTTACTTATTTATTTGAGAGCGACAGACACAGAGAGAAAGACAGATAGAGGGAGAGAGAGAGAATGGGCGCACCAGGGCTTCCAGCCTCTGCAAACGAACTCCAGACGCGTGCGCCCCCTTGTGCATCTGGCTAACGTGGGACCTGGGGAACCGAGCCTCGAACCGGGGTCCTTAGGCTTCACAGGCAAGTGCTTAACCACTAAGCCATCTCTCCGGCCCAAGGTCCTCATGTTTTTGAGGCAAGAACTTTTACCCACCGAGTCATCTCCCCAGCCCTGCTTGGAGTTTTGTTTGTTGTTGTTTCGGTTTATCAAGGCGGGGTCTCACTCTGGCCCATGCTGACCTGGCATTCAATATGTATTCTCAGGGTGGCCTCAAGCTCATGGCGATCCTCCTACCTCTGCCTCCCGAGTGCTGGGACTAAAGGCGTGAGACACCGTGCCTGGCCTCTTTTAATTTTTAATGATCCATGGGCCATACAGATAGGTGGCGTCTGGACATGATCCACGCACCATTGCTGTAGACAAAATGCTGCAGCGAGCTTTGAGGACTCAGTGGTCTACACTTCACCCAGCTGTTTGTAACCCAAGGACCATCATGGGAGTAAAGTCCTCAAGTAGATGGGCACAGGGACGAGCTCTCAGGTAGACCCTATGCTAGAAAGCCCCTCTGGGGCTCTGAAAGCTGCAAACCCAGTTGAGTTCTCAGGAAACAGAGGTCGTGAGCCTCAACAGGCTGCTGTCAAAGGACAGTGTCCAGAGTTCCTTTGGGGAGACAGAAGCTGCGCCATGAGGACTCCTCAGTGGCCTAGCCCTAGGCCTTCAGGACCAGTTGATAGAGGAGGGGGCCCTGGTACTCCTGAAAGCTAGCTGAGCCCCTCAGAGTGAATACTTTGAGCCCCCAATGCTCTGCAGCCCACCCTGAAGGAAAGCCTGGGAACAGAACACCTAGGTCCCTTCTGCACTTACACCAATTATCTCTTCAGGGGGAGGAAGTCGGGCCCCTGGAGCTAGAGATCAAAAGGCTGACGAAGCTGACAGAACAGCACAACAGCAACCTGGCCCAGGCTCAGGTGACCTGGCTCCGCCTGCAGCAGGATCTGGTGCAGGCCACACAGCAGCGTGAGGATCACCTGGCGTCCCTGAACCTGCTCAAGAAGGAGGTTCATATCATGGAGCAGAAGAAGCTGCGCTTGGAGAGTAAGCCCTGTCCGCCACCCTTGACCACACCCACACCACTCCCAGGGGCGGCTGGCTTCCTGGGGAGGGGCCTGCGCCCTGGGACCAAGCTTGGAGCCAGGCATGGTGGCGCACGCCTTGAATCCCAGCACTCGGGAGGCAAAGGTAGGAGGATCACCATGAGTTTGAGGCCACCCTGAGATTACAGAGTGAATTCCAGGCCAGCCTGAACTAGAATGAAACTCTACCTTGAAAAACCAAACCAAACCAAACAAAAAAAAAAAAAAAAAAACATTCTCCAGGGGCTTAGCGGATAAGATGCTTGCCTGCAAAGCCTAAGAATTCATGTTCGAATCTCCAGGTCCTACATAGCCAGACACACAGTGATTCAAGCACACAATGTTACACATGTGCACAGGGGGCATGTGTCTAGAGTTCGTTCACAGTGGCTGGAGGCCCTAGTGTGTGTGCCCATTCTCTCTCAAAAAAAAAAAAATAATAATTACAAAAATAAAACAGGCTTGGGCCATGCATGCCTGTAACCCCAGTTCTGAGTGGGGGTGGAGACACTGGGGCTCACTGGTCAGTCAGGTTGAGTGAGAGAATCTGTCTTAAGGAAACAAAGTGGAAAAGTGACAAATAAGGATACCACTCGGGCCACTGCCCATGCATACAGGGCATGCGCACCACACACACACACACACACACACGCACGCACACGCACACGCACGCACACACGCAAGCCCATATTGTGCCTGTGTCATCTGGTTTGTAAACATGAACCATGCCTGGAGTTTAAGAAACTGTCCGTGTATGTCTGAATCCCCAGACCTCAGAGCTCAGGTAAAAATGCTTGAGGTGCGCAGAGCAGCAGGTCCCCCTGAGCTGCCCCTGGGCTCGTGTGAGTTGACTTCACAGTGTCTCCCTCTGGGTGGAGAAAGCTGCATCTACAATCCAAGAGCCTGCCGTAGTGCTGGGGAGTCTGACTATCCTGGGCATCGCCCACTCACCCCCGGCCTGAGACATCTGGGTTCCACGTGGCGCTGATTAAAGACACCCAGAGAGCGGTCAGCCCAGTGCGGAGCCTCACCTCCACCCCCACAATGGGTGCTGTGGTCTGGGGCCAGTCTCCATGGCCACTCCCCGAGGTCCCGTCGCGTGGCTGCTCTGCCTTCGCTGCCCAAAGCCGTCCCTGGGCGTGGAGCCTTGCGCCTGCAGCTGAACGGTGGCGTGGGAAGGCTGGCGAGGCTGGGATGCGAGGCTGGCACGTGGAACGAGGCAGACAGAGGAGCAGCCAGAGACCTGGCGCCAGGGCTCGTGAGAAAGGCAGAGGACTTGGCACAGTGGACCTGGGTGCTGGTGCCAGTCCCTTCTCATTGCTGGGACCAAACACCTGAGCTGCCGCAGCTGGCGGGAGGAGAGGGTTGGCTTCCGCTCCCGGTGCTGGGGACTGTTTCAGCACGGCCAGGAAAAAATGGCAGAGCAGGGACTGGACAGCACAGAGGAATCATGTAATCTGGTCAAGAACATCTGGTGCCTTCCGCCCCTGCCCTAAGGCCTTTCCCAGGGCACCTGAGCACCAATGTCCCCACCTCAGGAGGAGCATCACCCCCCACCCCCATCAGTTTTCCACTCAACCTGAGGTTCCTTTTTTTCTTTTCCAGGGTAGGGATGGTGTCACCCTAGCCCAGGCTGACCGGGTGCTCCCCACATAGCCCCAGGTTGGCCTCGAACACACAGCTGTCCTCCTACCTCAGCCTCCCCAGTGCTGGGATAAAGGAATGGCAGCCCGGTGAGCCTGGGCCCCTCGCCTCGACCTCCACCACCCTCCCTCCCTCCCTCCCGCAGGTAAGATCGAGCAGGAGAAGCAGGAGCAAAAGGAGATCACGTGCCACATGAAGGACCTGGACAACGACCTGAAGAAGCTGAACGTGCTGATGAGCAAGAAGCGCTGTGGCTCTGAGGAGCTGCAGCAGGACAACCTGGTGGCCGAGGCGGAGTTTGCGCGCGCACTGAAGGTCCAGGACTCGCCTCTCTCCACCCCTTAGTTGCTGGGGAGGGGTCCAGGCGCGGGGCGCGTCCCACAGCGACCCCTTCGCCCCACAGGCCGCGGAGAGAGAGGCCATGCAGATGCAGGACAAGCTGAGCCAGCTCCGCGAGGAGAAGGCCGCCCTGCTGAACAGCCTGGTGGAGGCCGAGTGAGTCCCAGGCCCCTGCGGGCTGCCCTGCCCGGTGGCACCGGTGGCGACAGCCGCCACACGTCGACCCCGCCGGGGAGTGGCTCAGAGCGCATCCTCCCAGACTCAAGAGAGCCATGGGAGACCGCTGTGTAGGGCATGGCCCTCCACCTGGGTGACTGACAGTCACCAGGCAGACCAGTGACCACGAAGGTCACACCCCCTCCAGTGCTAAGCAGTACACACTGTGACCAAGTCAAAGGAAGAAAGGGAACCCCTGCTCTCTTCCTGTTTTCTTTCTTTGTGCTGTGGATGGAACATGGGAGTCTTGCCTTAGCAAGGGTACCGTTCTACCACTGACTCATTCCCTCACCTCACCCTCAACTCTTCACCTTAACTGGAAAACCACAGATGAATGTCTTTCTCAGTTCGTTTCTCGCAAAGCTATTCCCTTTGAAGCAGTTTTACATTGTTACATGCATCTACCGCTCCAAGGTGAACAGTTTTTGAATAGGTGTCCTAGAATGCCCCATGGTTGACAGGATGCGCTCCATAGGGAATGAAGTATGTCAGAGTGGCACAGTCCTCAGATTTGACAGAATCTATGCAGCGATGTTGCCGCTGGGCATATGTCCATAATGAGATTTTAATAGTTTTTGACCATACAGGCTTTTTACTTCTTCTTAAGCCAACTTTTACCAATTTTATTTACTTTCCCAGCTCTTAAAGTTATATATTCATGTTGGGTTCCTATCTCTCAGTTTTTCCCTCTTTTAATTATTTGCTCTCCTCTTCCTCCTCTTTCTCCCCCAAGGATGCTCCTGGTCTCTTCCCTCTCCTCTGTGTCGCCAGGTCTACTTCAAGGGCTGACAAGCCTTTTCTGTAAGGAGCCTGAGTAAAGATTTTTGGTTTCATGAGTCCCTCAGTCTCCCCCAACTCAAACGCCATGAGGCTCTGGGAGAAGCCTGGCTTCTCTAGCTCTGATCCTGCCGCCCCCCACCCACTTCCCTGCAGGCACCAGATCATGCTCTGGGAGAAAAAAATCCAACTGGCAAGAGAGATGCGTGCCGCTGTGGACTCGGAGACTGGGCAGACAGAGATCCGAGCCATGAAGTCTGAGATTCAAAGGATGAAGGTGAGTCCAGTGGAGAACCCCACTTGGTCAGCCCCTGCAGGAACCTCTTGGGCCACCCTGCCAATGACAATGGGTGAGATCCCTAGGGAGGCCCCACAGCTGCCACATTCTAGTGACCCACAGTCTAACAAACGTGTCTGCACACACTGTCCCTTGACTGACCTAGTCACACCAGGGTCTGCCTGACTTTTGTCCTCACCACACAGAAGTAATCACAGAACAGCCTAGATCACACACAATTATACACACATTGCTTTGTGAAATGCTATTTTATCCTTACTCTCAAGCAACCTAGGCACCCTGATCTTTGTTTTGCTTTGTTTTTCGAAGCAGGATCTGACCTTTTACTATGTAGTCTTGGTGTAATCTCGAGCTCACAGTGATCTTTCTACCTCTGCCTCCTGAGTGCTGGGATTAAAGCCATGTGTCACCATACCTGGCCACCCTGATTTTTTTTTTTTTTTTTTTTTTTTTAATGAGAGAGAGAAAAATAGAGGAAATTGGCCTGCCAGGGCCTCCAACCATTGCAATGGAACTCCAGACACATGCGCCATCTAGTGGGCATGTGCAAACTTGCACTTGTCTTACCTTGTGCGTCTGGTTTATGTGGGATCTAGAGAGTCAACATGGGTCCTTAGGCTTCACAGGTAAGCACCTTAACCACTAAGCTATCTCTCTAGTCTGATTTTTAAAAAATATATATATTTGTTTATTTAAGAGAGAAAGACAAATAGAGAGATAATGAGCCATACACCAGGGCATCCAGACACTGCAAATGAACTCCAGACACATGTACCACTTTGTGCATATGGCTTACATAGGTACTGAGGGACTAAAACTGGGTCCCGGCCCCCAACACCTCAGCACTGAAGCAGACCAAAAATGAACCCAACATGGCTCAGGAAAATCTTGCGGAAGAGGGGGCGGAAAGAATGTCAGAGTTACATGTTGGGTCATGATTTGCAGAGACATTTATCATACTAATAACTGGGGGCTAACTCCACAATGCACGACCCATTTTCATTAACAAGGAGGGTCTAATGGGAGGGGGTAGATCACAGATGAGCCTAAATAATGGTACCAAACTGCCTGTATTCACTGAAATGAAAACTAATAAATTAAATTTAAAAAAAAATAAATAAAAATAAAACTGGGTCCCTAGGCTTTGCAGGCAAGTGCCTTAGCTACTAAGGCATCTCTCCAGCCCCACCTTATCTTTTCTTTAAAAAAAAATATTTTTATTTATTTATTTAAGAGACAGAAAGAGGCAGAGAGATGAAGAGAAAGAACGGGCACTCCAGGGCATCCAGCCACTGCAAACTCCGGATGCATTTGCCACCTTGTGCATCTGGCTTATATGGGTCCAGGGGAATCAAACCTGAGTCCTTTGGCTTTGCAGACAAGTGCCTTAACTGCTAAGCCATCTCTGTAGCCCCTGCCTGATCTTTTAAAATGCTGAGTGTGACCCAAAAACTTCTCAGCCTGCTAGTGAGATGAATCCCACTGTGGGACAAAAAGAGTGTCACACGATACAAGAGATGAGAGAGAAAGCCATGCCGGCCTGCACGCATCATGAGGCACCACTGTAACTAAGCCACATGGCCACCAGCGAATCAAAGTGGCATCACTCTGTTTCTTAATATTCTATTTATTTATTTGAGAGAAAGGTAGAGAGCAAGAGAATGGGTGTGCCAGGGCCTCCAGCCACTGCAAACTCCAGACAGTGTGCCACCTTGTGCAACAGGCCTTAGGTGGATACCAGGGAATCAAACCTGGGTCCTTGAGCTTTGCAGGCAAGCATCACTTTTACAATGACAATGTAAATTCACATTCCTCTGGCTATTGAGTTGCTCTTCAGATCAAATGTAGGTGGTGGGCTGGAGAGTAGCTCAGTGGTACAACACTTGTCTAGCAGATACAAGATTTTGGTGCCTAGCGTCAGTTGATAAATAAAAAGCATGTGACATTGGTAAGCTTTGGGGGGTTATGGGGTGCTTTTTTTGGAGCACACTCATTGGGTTGCAGTTATGCCACCCACCCCTTCTTGGTCTTGGACCTGGCTGCCTTACAGTACTGGCCTTCCTGGGTCTCTAGCTTACATACAGCAGTGTAGGACTTCTCAGCCTCTCAGAGCCCATGAGCCAATTCAGAGTAAATCCCACCTCGCCCCTGCATACAGTCATGAGTCACTCTGACAGGGACACACCCTGAGAAATGCATCGTTAGGCGATTTGGTCGTTGTATGAATGTCACAGAGCGAGTGGATCCGACTGGAAATAGCCTATGGCTCCACTTTTTACGCTGCCCATCACTGACAATGTCTCCTGTAAGCACGATGGTGCATATGTCCCATCGATCCTGCTCTCTGGGGGCTCTCACTGTCCCCCCCACTCCTCCCTCCAAAAAAAACCCTGGATCCAGTCCAGGAGAACTGGCTTCTCATGCAGGACTTGGGGAAGGAGGAGAGTGACCTCTAGATCCAGGGTCACACAAGGCACAGTTTAGTGGGGACCACTGGGCCGCAGCATGTGTAGGATGGCAGCAAACCACAAGGCGGCAGGAAGGGGGTCACGCCCCTGGCCTTGATCACACAAACCACTGCCGTATCCATATCAAGTGAAAAGCAGCCCTAACCAGATGCTCAAGGTGGCGCATGCATCTGGAGTTTGTGTGCAGTGGCTAGAGGCCCTGGCGTGCCCATTTTCTGTCTCCCCCCCCCCCCTGATTCATAAATAAATAAATAACAGCCCAACTCGGTGTGGTGATGCACACCTTTAATCCCAGCACTCAGAAGGCCAAGGTAGGAGGATCACTGTGAGTTCGAGGCCAGCCTGAGACTACATAGTGAATTCCAGGTCAGCCTGGGCTAGAGTGGGACCCTACCTCACAAGGCTGTCAGTGTCAATGATTTTGTTGTCCTGTGGGGTTGGGGATAGTTGATAAACCATGATGTAGCTGTGAAGTGAGCTGTCCTTACACAAGGCTAGGGCTAAGATCTGGGCGGCTGCAAGTGGTACTGCTGTGTGCACACTTAAGCTGTGTGTGAGATGTGAGAGACTGAGGCCCCGACACAGCAGTAAGGACACACGGGCATGCTGGGGACAGGATTAGAAGGAGGCCCTTGGCTTGCTTTCTGTCCCCGAGTAGGGAGTTGGCTTGTCACAGCAAATATATGGTTTCTCTGCTTTTCTTTTCTTGTGGTTTTTTGAGGCAGGGTCTCACTGTCGCCCAGGCTAACCTTGCGCTCACAGCCATCCTCCTACAGCTTTCGGACCCTCAACCAGCTGGATGCTGTGGCCTCCACTGTGGAGGTTAGGTCTTTTATACTCAGTCCGCTGGTTCAAATGTTGATCCCTGGAAGCTTCCTCACAGACACGCCCAGCTACCTGGGCAGTCTTTAGGCCGGTCACTCGACAGTGCTGTGTACCTACCACCCCCGCAGTTCTGAGAGGCATCAGCCCATCATCAATCTTTACTTCTTTTTTTTTTAAATTATTTATTTATTTGAGAGCGACAGACATAGAGAGAAAGACAGATAGAGGGAGAGAGAGAGAATGGACGCGCCAGGGCTTCCAGCCTCTGCAAACGAACTCCAGACGCATGCGCCCCCCTGTGCATCTGGCTAACGTGGGACCTGGGGAACCGAGCCTCGAACCGGGGTCCTTAGGCTTCACAGGCAAGCGCTTAACCGCTAAGCCATCTCTCCAGCCCTATCTTTACTTCTTGCCTGTTTTTTTTTTTAATCTTATTAATCACCTGCATCAACACAAAGCTTACATACAACAAAATGTCTGTGTTGAAAGCATCTCAAGACTTTGAGAACTCTTGTGACTCCAGGCAGTTCCGGGCACCCCTGAGGTTGATCACACCCCAGTCCTGGACACTGTCTGCAGACCCTCCATGCAGCCTCCCGACCTCAGTGTCATCCAAATCCAGAAGTCAGTCAATCTCGACACAACACCACTAACCAAACCCCCATCTTGGGCTGAGGGGATGGCACTATGTTTAAAGACGCTTGCAAAGCCTTCTAGCCAGGGTTTGGTTCCCCAGCACCCATGTAAAGCCAAAATGGTCATGCACCTGGAGTGAGTTTGCAGCGGCAAGAGGCCCTGAAGCACCCATATACTTTTCTCTCTCATGAAACTATTTTGAAAATAACAAGAACCCCCATCTCTAGCCATGTTCCACTGGTTATCTCAACATGCACCCAGCAGCTCACTCACGTCCCGGTCTTCCTCCTGCCTCTGGCCTCCTTACTTTCCTATGTTCTTCATAAGAATGTTCCAGTCATTCCCACAGATGTGCGCCAACCCCGGCTCCCGGTAACCCTCTCCGCATTTCTGCCACTTCCCTGGCTCTTGTCCCAGCCCTGCCCAGCAGCCCTGTTCTGTACTCCAGGTCAAGCACGGGCAGCTGCTGCAGAAGCAGGAGAAGATGATCCGGGACATGGAACTTGTGGTGGCGCGCAGGGAGACCATCGTGACCCAGGCACAGGCGCAGAGCAAGATTGACAAGAAGGCTCTCACCCGGACGGACTTCCACTACAAGCAGATAGAGCTGCGGCGGAGAATCAGGGAGGTGCACAAGGTATGTCTACCTCCGTGACCCCAGGAGAATTCCGGAAGGCTGCTCCGTCTAGGCTCCGTGATTGTTGCTGAAGGTGGGACACTGCATCGGTTATATTCTGGGCTCCGCCTCTCTTTACCACGTGTGGTCAGTGTGTGTCCCCTCCCTCTCCGGCTGACCTGAGAAACCTGTTCCCACCTCGTCCCATCACCTGAGGGACCAGGATGCTGGAGCACAGAGAGAAGCCGCGAGGAGCGTGGAGTCAGCCAGCATTGGATCTCGGCCCCGGAGCCTACTCCCCAGCCCCGCTGGCCGCCGGGGCCCATCGTTGAGTCTGCTCTGCCCCTGTGGGCTGCAGCAGGCATTGCTTTGTCCTACTTGTGAAAGGCAGGTGCAGCAGACAGCCTCGCGTCGCTGGGATGAACCTCCAAGCCAGGCACGGTGTGTGGGAGGAAGGGTGTTTACATGAAGCTTACAGATCCGAGGGAACTTCCATGATGGCAAAGGAAGTTGGTCCCCTTTCGCAGGCCCAAGCTGAGAGGAAAGCCACCCCACAAAAGTAAGCCAGCACACCCCAGGAGCCCCCGGCACCCCAGGCACTCTGTGTATCTCTACACTGGAACTCCAAACCCACTGCACACCTGAGGCTGGGTCCGAGGATCTGCCCACAGTGACAGCTGCTCCAGCCAGGAGGCTGCAAATCTAAGTTACAAGCTTTAATAAACTCCTGAATCAATTGGGGGACATCCATTCAAACCACCATGGGGTGGGAGGTAAAGATTGGCGAACTCTGGAACTAGACAAGCCACCTTCTCTCATGCCATCAGCAAAGACTGCTGCATCTCCTGGACCGTAGCCACCATCTGTGAAGGGCTTGTGTGTCCCTTGCTGACCCTGCTGAGTGTAGACGGGCCCAGAGCTATTCCAGGACTTGTCTTGGGTCCAGCAGAACATCCACACCTAGGGGGCTTCCCAGGGCTGAGGCAGACGAGGTCAGCTGTTCTCTGCTCAACAGAAAGGGCCTCTAGGGAGCCTGGGGTAGCCAGGAAGGGTATAAGCCCGCTTGTCAAGGACTCAAGGAGTTTGGGGGCAAGTTGATGGGAATATGGCAGGTACCCATGAGAGCCTGTGTCCCTACACACCTGGACACAGCCCTCTGAGCATGTGATATGTGCCCTGCCATGGGAGGGCACAGGCCAGTGCTGCCCAGTGCCCACTCCCCTGGTGACCAGGCTGGGCTCTAGGGTCAGACTTCCTAGTTTGTGCCACAATAGGTTGCCTGACTGACCAGCTTTGTGGCCTTGGGCACGTGTGGACTCTCTTCCAAGCTTGCTAGGGAACAGCAGTAAGCACCAACGGGGCAGTCAAAGGGTTAAGTGCGACACAGTCATGGCTGTGCACAGTGAGGTGGCACTGGGGACACCTGGGCACATGGACATAGCCCCACTGCTCCCGGGGACATGTTGTCTTGCCTCTTGGTGCCTCAGTGTACGGATCTGACAAGAGAAACTTAAGGAAGGGGTTTACTTCAGTTCAGTTTCAGGTCGCTGGTCACGTGACACCCAGTCAGGAAGCAGGGGTGCCTGCTGGGGCTCAGCTCACTGTCTTGTCTTTGTTTAAGACAGGGCATCACACATCCCGTGTATGCCAGCTGGCCTCAAACTCCTCATATAGCCAAGGATGACCTTGAACTTCTAATCATCCTGCCTGTACCTTCCCAGTGCTGGGGTTATAGGCGTGGGCCACCATGCTCCATTGATGCCCTTTGAGAGGTGGAAACGGGGTTCTGTGAGTGCAGAGCAAGCTCCCTATCAACTGAGCTACAGCCCCAGCTCACTTTCTCCTTTGTACGCAGTCCTTGAACCCCCAGCCCATGGAGTGATGCACCCACATTTAGCGTGGGTCTTTCCACTTCAATTAGCCTAATTAGAAACTCCTTCACAGACCTCTAAGATTTGTCTCTATGGTAATTCTCAATCCAATCAAGTCAGCGAGAACACCCACACACACACCTCCCAGCTGAAATTCCTGCAGGGCAGTGGCTTCTGGATTCCTCTTTGGGAATCCACCAGAGAAGCACCTGGCAGATCCTTAGCCTGATGGCTCTGTCCACCACATGCTGCAGGGGCCCAGCAGGTCCTGTTTCTCTCCTAGGCCACTGACGAGTGCACCAGTGCCATCTCAGAACTGGAAGGAACTCAAAAGGAGCTGAGCAGCTCCCTGCAGGCAGAGCAGCAGATGCTGTTGGCGACACAGGCTGAAACGGATGCTGTGGAAGCCAGCCTCAGCCAGCTCATGACCCTGAAGCAGAAGGTAGACTCCCATCCCGGGACACTAGGGTGGAGGTAGATGTCCATCCCGGGACACTGGAGGGGAGGTAGACGTCCATCCCAGGAGGACACTGGGGCTGAGGCACCTCGGCAGAGGGGTGACTCAAGAGAAGCCAGTGTCCCCAAGCGAAGGCCTCCAGTTAAGTCCAGGCTCATGCTATCTTGCCAGAAGCACACTATTTTTTTTTTTAATCCCTTGTGATTTGTTCACTCAATGTTGCAGTTACCTCCTCATTGCTGGGACAAAGCACCAGGCGAAAGGCAGCTAATGGGAAGCAAGTTTTCTTTTCAAATGCTATTTTTAACTCTTTTTTTAAAAATATTTATTTATTTATTTATTTATTTATTTATTTATTTGAGAGCGCAAGAGGGGGAGAGAGAGCACCAGAGCCTCCAGCCACTGCACTGCATATGCACGCGCCACCTTGTGCATCTGGCTTACGTGGGTCCTGGGGAATTGAACCTTGGTCGTTTGGCTTTGCAGGCAAGTGCCTGAACTGCTAAGCCACCTCTCCAGCCCAGGAGGCAAGTTTTTTTTATTTTGTCTTAAAGTCTGATGGAGAAGCTCCAAGATGGTAGGAAAATGCATGGCGTGAGCAGAGGCTGGCCATCGCCTCTGTCACAGCAGGCGGAAAACATCCCCAGGAGAGTCTGTTGAACACCGGCAAGGGGAAGCTGCTATGACACCCCTAAGCCTGCCTCCAACTCCACGCCTCTTCCAGCAAGGCTTCACTTCCAAAATTGCCACCAGCTGGGGACAAAGCATTTAGAACACATGAGTTTATGGGGGACAGCTAATTTAAACCACCACACTCAATAAATATTCATCGCTATCTATTACAGGGCCAGGCAGCTCTCTGGATGCTGGGCAACAGAATAGAAAGAGACAGAAATCCTAGCTGCCCTTCAGGTCGCATTCTGAGGGCAAGAGCACAGAAAACGAGAAGCAGAAATTAGGGAAAGGACAGTGTGTGTTGGGCACTTGACAATTCTTTGGAGTAGAGAAATGCTGTCAGGGTGGAACGTGGGGCTGAGATTTTGAGTGGGGTGATCCAGGAGGGACACATGGAAAAGACAACTGGGGGCTGGAGAGATGGCTCAGCAGTTAAGGCGCTCGCCTCCGAAGCCTAAGGGTCCATATTCTACTCTCCAGGTCCCACATAAGCCAGACACACAAAGGTGACGCAAGCACAAGGTCGTACATGCGCACTAGGTGGCTCAAGCATCTGGCATTCGACTACAGTGGCTGAGGCCCTGGCATGCCAATTCTCTCTCTCTCCCTCTCCCTCTCCCTAAAATATATATATATATAAATAAACAACAATTTTGCAAAAGACACATTTGAACCAAGACCAGAAGGAGGCGAGGGAAGAGCTCACCCTGTCAGAGGGTGTCTTCCCCACCCTAGACTGCAGGAAGCCCTGGGAGGGACACCATTCTGATCTTGGGACTTCCTTATAGGGATGGGGACAGTGGAGGGGATTCAGGATCAGCAGGGTCCCCTGGCCCTGGGACCATGAGGGGTAGAGGACTTCAGGAGCATGACACACAAGGGTGGCTGCTCAATGCTGGGGAAGTGTCTGCTGCACTAGCTGGGGTTCAAATCTACAGGTGATGGCAAGGTTTCCATAGTCAACCAAGGCAGGAAGAAGCTGAGCCTCAGGCCTGACACACAGTAGCAAACCACCTCCCCTATGGATGCGCAAGGCTCCCAGCCTGCCCACAGGCCCCTTCCTTCTGGTCTGGAGATTCTACCTTTCTCCCTCTCTCCGTCTCTCTCTCTCTCTCTCTCTCTCTCTCTCTCTCTCTCTCTCTCTCTCTCTCTCTTCTCCTACTTCTTCTACTCCTTCTTCCCTCCACCTCTCCAACACAGGCAGGAACTCTCTTGACTTGTGAGGTGACGCCCGGTCTCTTTCCCACCCAGAACCTTTCAGAGATCATAACGCTGCAGACACGAGCCAAGCACATGCAGGCGGTGACAAAGGGGAGGTATCTGTACCTCTTCCGCAACGAACAGTCCCTGCTGGTGGAGCTCAAACGCCTGGAAGACCGGTTAACCCGGATCAACAGCACGCTGGCGCAGGTTCAGGAGGAGTACCCCCAGTTCCAGGAGGCCCTTCACAAGGTGAGACAGAAGATCGCCAGCAAGCTGGAGTCCCCGGAGCCCTCCTAGACAGCACCTGTGCCACAAGCCCGGGTCTGTGACCATGGGAGACTTCAAGTCCCGTGTTCCCGAAAGCCCCCACTGGCATCACTGCTGAGGAGACACGGACAGACCAGCCCCGTTGCAAATACATCCCAGCCACTTACTAGTACACCAAGCGAAGGCAGCGTTTCCGGTCGGCTTTGGTGAGCCTGCCTTTTGCTCTCTGGGGAGACCCGTACATGCAAACCCATGCCCCGGTGGCCCTCACTACTGGGGCGACGGCTCCACGATCTGCCCATGCCCATACCCTGTCCTGGGGCAGGCCCTCAGACCCCACCAGAACTAAGGAAGAAGCCGGGGGCCTCTAGAGTCCCAAGCGAGGCGATCACCAGGGATGCAACCACTTAAGTAAGCGGGTGCTTGTCCTGTTTCTACTGGCCTCTGACCTCGCTCATCAGTCTTCACCGGGATGCACCCTGCTGACCCCACACACACCCTGGATTCCTGAGCCTCATTGCCTTATCACCTCTCTGCAGTTGAAATGGGAAATGTCCTACGAAGTAATTTCAATTTCAAACTTCATAGAGGAAAAATAAAAAAAAAAAAATTAAGACCTGCTTCTGACTGAGGGAGCGAGACACGCTTGTTCTGAAACACTGCCGAATCACAAACCTGACAGGCAGGGAGAGCTCGGCCCCAGCCCCACGCATCCACTGGCCTCAGCTTGCTCTATATCCACTCCATCCCATCTGGCAAGTGGAGGTTGTGGAATGAATTCAGGGTTTGTAATGTCTGGCGAAATGTTTGCATGCCTGGAGGGTTTCTGTTTGTTTGTTTTTGTTTTATACCGTTACTGGAGCTTTTAGGGTCAGATCCTGGGCTCTGGCAGTCCCAACATGCTAAACTCAGCCACTCAACCCCAATGTGCCAATTAAAGAGACAAGTAAGGGCTGGAGAGAGGGCTCCGCAGTTAAGGTGCTTGCCTCTGAAGCCTAAGGATGCAGTTTGATTCCGCAGTACCCACATAAGCCAGATGTACAAGGTGACACACGCATCTGGAGTTCGTTTGCAGTGGCTGGAGGCCCTGGCGCACCCATTCTGTCTCTTTCTCTATCTGCCCCCCCACCCTCAAATAAACAAATAATTTTTTGTTTGTTTTTGGTTTTTCGAGGTAGGGTCTCACTCTAGCCTAGGCTGGCCTGGAATTCACTATGGAGTCTCAGGGTGGCCTCGAACTCATGGCAATCCTCCTACCTCTGCCTCCCGAGTGCTGGAATTAAAGGCGTGCGCCACCACGCCTGGCTAACAAATAATTTTTTAAAGAGACAAGCCAGGCGTGGTGGCGCACGCCTTTAATCCCTGAGACTCCATAGTGAGTTCCAGGTTAGCCTGGGCTAATGTGAGATCCTATCTCAAAAAATGAAAATTAAAAAAAGACAAATAATAGTAAAAAAAAAAAAAAAAAAGGAAGATTTATTCAGTGTGACCACATTGGGAAGAGGAACAAAGGATTCAGTGACGCCAAGTCTGTTCTGGGGTACTGACATGAGGGTTAGGTTTAAATAGAGGGCAAGAAGTATGAAGAAGTATGCATAGGGCTGGAGGAATGGCTCAGCAGTTTATATAAGCCAAAGGACCTACATTCAATTCCCCAGGACCCACATAAGCAAGATGCACAAGGTGGTACATGTATTTGGAGTTCGTTTGCAGTGGCTGGAGGCCCTGGCATGCCCATTCTCTCTCTCTCTCTCTCTCTCTCTCTTTCTTTCTTTTTTTTTTTTTTTTTTAAATTTGAGAGCGACAGACACAGAGAGAAAGACAGATAGAGGGAGAGAGAGAGAATGGACGCGCCAGGGCTTCCAGCCTCTGCAAACGAACTCCAGACGCGTGCGCCCCCTTGTGCATCTGGCTAACGTGGGATCTGGGGAACCGAGCCTCGAACCGGGGTCCTTAGGCTTCACAGGCAAGCGCTTAACCGCTAAGCCATCTCTCCAGCCCTGTCTCTCTTTCTCTCAAATAAACGAATAACAATTTTGTTAAAAAGAGGTATGCAGGCTGGAGAGATGGCTTAGCAGTTAAGCGCTTGCCTGTGAGGCCTAATGACCCCAGTTCGAGGCTCTATTCCCTAGTACCCACGTGAGCCAGATGCACAAGGTGATGCATGTATTAGAGTTCATTTGCAGTGGCTGGAGGCCCTGGTGCACGCGCGCTCTCTCTCTCTCTTTCTCTCTCTCTCTCTCTGTCACTCTCCAATAAATAAAAAAATTAAAATAAGCAAAAATTTTTTTAAAAAGAGGTATGCATAACTAAGCAGTCCTGGTCAAGGTGTGGTCCCGTCCATCCACATTGATCATCATTGTTTGGGCTTCAGTGTGCAATGCAAGATGATCAAGCGAGGTGTCAGTGAAGGAGTTAGAAAATCTCTCTACTTCTGTTGATCCAAGAAGTCTGTAGGGGACTTCCCCCAACCACCACCCCCGCCCCCCCCCCTGCTATTTTGATAACCCCAGGATACCTGACTGGCTATCTTGGAAGAAAGAAGTTCCAAGAAGTTTGCTTCCTTCACATTTACTACTGCTTCTCTCTTGACCTTCTCCTTGAACATAGCCCTCCTTCCCCTCCCCATGCTGGGCAAGCACTTAACATTTCCAGAGTCTCCGCTGCTGAGATGTGAAGTGTCCCTGTGTGTCCCTGTGTAGACTCTCCTCCAATAAAGTCCAATTCCTCTGTCATAGATATTCCAACTTGTCTTTTAATTTTTTTAACTATTTTATTTTTATTTATTTTATTTGACAGAGAAAGAGGGAGAGAAAGAGGGAGAGAATGGGCGCATGCCAGGGCCTCCAGCCACTGTGTGAAATCTCCTGGGAGACAAGCACTGACTCTGGCGGGAACAGGGGCTTCAGCCCTTTCCTCCCGGGGAAATTTTAATTGTTAGAGGTCCATTGTTTCAACAGCCTGTCAGCTGAAGGGAGGGGCACACGTGTCTCCATTGTCTCTTCTCCTGCCAGGGCCATTATAATGCTGGGCATGGAACCAGGTCCTTGCACATGCTAGGCACATGCTCAGCACATGCTCTACCACTGAGGCACAGCTACAGCCTTCACTGTTTTTTTGTTGTTGTTGTTGTTGTTTGTTTGTTTTTTTTTGTTTTTTTTTTTTTAAAGAGCAGGCCTTTCTTTTTTTTTTAATTTTTATTTATTTATTTGAGAGCGACAGACAAAGAGGCAGAGAGAAAGAGAGAATGGGCACACCAGGGCCTACAGCCGCTGCAAACGAACTCCAGACGCGTGCGGCCCCTTGTGCATCTGGCTAACTTGGGTCCTGGGGAGTCGAGCCTTGAACCGGGGTCCTTAGGCTTCACAGGCAAGCGCTTAACTGCTAAACCATCTCTCCAGCCCTTGTTTTTGGTTTTTGAGGCAGGGTTTCACTCTAGCCCAGGCTGACCTGGAATTCATTATGTAGCCTCAGGGTGGCCTCAAACTCACTGTGATCCTCCTACCTCTGCCTCCCCAGTGCTGGGATTAAAGGCGTGTGCCACCATGCCCGGCTGCCTTTGTTTTCTTGAGACAGGGTCTCACCATGTAACACAGGCTGGCCTTGAATTCACAATCCTCCCTCCAACTTCTGAGTGCTGGAATTATGTGCCCAGCTGACTCATGTTTTGTTTTTCAATTTTTTTTTTTTTTTTTTTGAAGCAAGCCCAAAGAGCAAGACTGAGACAGAATTGGTCGGCCAGGGCCTCCAGCCACTGCAATAAAACTCCAGATGTGAGCGCCACCTTGTGCGCATGTGAGACCTTCCGCACTTGGGTCACTTTGTGCGTCTGGCTTACTTGAGACCTGGAGAGTTGAACATGAGTCCTTGGGCTCCGCAGGCAAGCGCCTTAACTGCTAAGCCATCTCTCCAGCCCATGACTCATATTTTCAAGAAAAAAAATTTTTTATTTGAGAGAGATAAATTATTGTGTGCCAAGTCCTTTTGCCTTTGCAAATGAGGCCTGTGCCATGCATCTGGCCTACAGATTTGCTAGCCAGTGCCTTTAACCACTGAGCCATCTCTCCAGCCCCCTGACTCATCTTAATATAAGCATTTTCTCACTTTATGAAACAGTTGATGATATCCCTATCACTGGCTTTCTGACTTGTCATTTTTCATATCCTGTGGGTAAACTTCCAGATGGGGGCTGATTTTTCTTCCTTAATTATTTGTACATGTCTGTATGTGTGGCATGTGTGGGTGTACCCAGGGCTTTTGCTGCAAATGAACACCAGACGCATGTGCCACATTGCCTTTTGCGCCCAGGTTTACATGGATGCTGGGGTACTGATCCCCAGTCCACAGACTCTGCAAGCTAGGACCTTGGCTGATCCCAGGGACTGGTTTTAAAACTCTCTCATTCAGTGCTGGAGGGATGGCTTAGCAGTTAAGGCATTTGTCTGCAAAGTCAAAGGACCCAGGTTCAATTCCCCAGGTGCCTCGTAAGCCAGAGACATAAGGGGGCATGTGTATCTGGAGTTCACTTGCAGTGGCTGGAGCCCTGGCTTGCCCATTCTCTCTCCCTCTCTTTCTCCCTCTTTCTCTGTCCATTAAATAACAAAATAATTTTTTTAAAAAACTCTCTCATTCAGCCGATGCTGGCCCTGACTGTGCCTTAGCCAACTGTAACCCAATCTTATTAGCCACGGGCATGAGACCAGAGCCAGGACATTGTCACCAGGCCCCAAAGACACAGCAGCCACAGGCGGGGCACGGACCCACACGCCTGCCTGCGCCGGCCCGCGCCGCCACTAGGGGGAGCAGCGCGAACGCGCGCCTGCGCGGGCTGTCGCGTCACGTGGTCCGCAGCCCCGCCCCGGCCACGGGACCCGCCGTGCTCTGCGGGGGTCTGTGCGGTGGAGCGCGCGCGCAGGTGAGCGGGGCGCGCAGGTGCGGTGAGGGCCCGAGAGCCGGCTGCGGGTCCATCTCCATCAGCCCGCGGCCAGGGGGTCAGCGCCTTCCTGATCGGGGCAATTGAGCAGGGAGGCCCCCCCCTCCCTGTGACCCCAATAACACCGACAGGCACCCCGGAAGGTCACGGATCCCTACCCAGCCCCGCAGTGCTCGAGAGCGGAGGCTTTGTGCATGCCTTTTCTCGCAGGGGGGAACTGAGGCACAGAGAGGCCGAGAACCCTGGCATGCCCCGGGGGTTTCACAAGCTGGGGTTCAGAGCCGCCCTGTGCCTGTTGGCGCTGCCACTTGCTTAACAAACAGCGGAACTTGGGGCTGCCAGTCCGCTGCAGTTCTTCCCCGAGTTACTCAGAACTGTGGAGCGCTGCCTGGTCCCGGTTCCTCTAAGCCGAGTGTGGCTCCGTCCGCCCTGGGCCTCCTCCGAGGCTCCTGAAAGATGCAGATTCCCTCCGATCCCACCAGTGTCCCTGGCTAGGGGCGGTGATCACAACGTGTCACGTGTCTGGGAGGGCCTGGCTGAGCTGGGACCCTGCAGTACAGAACCAAGTGAATACTGGGTCTTCGTGACTGTTCCTGATGCCATTCCTGACTGCCTCTTCTTTGCTAAGGACGGGCTGGTGGCTAGGGCCCCTCTTAGCTTCAGGATAGCCACTGGCCATCAGAAAGACCGACGCATGATTGGAGGGTTGCAAATGTCAGCCTCACCCACCCCCGCCCCCTCAGAAGGGCTGGAGGTCAGTCACAAGTCAGATAGATCCCTCTGTCTAGCGAGGGAGCTTCGGTAAACAGAGCTGAGTGTGGTGGTACAAGCCTGTAACCCCAGCCCTTGGGAGGTGGAGGCAGGAGAAACAGCGATCCAAATCCATTCTATTCTTGCCTCTCTATTAAGTTCAAGGCAAGCCTGGGTTGCGGAGTACTCTGTCTCCAAAGTAACAAGTAATCATGTGCCAAACCTTGCCCAACCTATTTCTTCCATTGGGCTCTTCCTGTTAGAGCTTTAAAAAAAAAAATTATTTGCAAGCAGAGAGAAGAGAGACAGAGAGAATGGGCGCACCAGGGCCTACAGCCACTGCAAACGCACCCCAGAAGTTGCGAAAGTTCTCTAAAGAGATCATTCCAACACCAGCATGAGTGAAAGTATAGCTTATTTTCCAGGGACCAAAGTTAGGATCACTCCCCAAAGTGACTTCGGTGTTAAGCTGAGATTTAACTTTCCTTTTATAGCGTTCATGCTGAGGGGAGGGGGCGGGCGAGCAAGCGGGCAGCTGGTTTGCAGAAGCAGGATGTGACCGTTAGCTTGTGCAGTCTGTATGATTCAAAGCAATTTTTCAAGACATACATATGAATCAACATACATATAAATCATGCAGTCGGGTCGCCCTAACCATGAGCTCTATTTTACTCTATTTTAGTCAAAACTGTCCTTCCCTCTTATCGCCCCTTTGGGTCCCCCCTTAGACAGTTCTCTCTTTGGGATTCCTTCAGCTGCTGACAGCTGCTGTCCAGCTCCTCAGCAGTTAGCTCTCACAGGGACTTAGGGCATCGGTCCGGCTTTCAGCTTCTTTTCCATTATACAGATGCAAGTGCCACTTGGAGCCTTGGGCTTTATGTGGATACTGGAGAACTGAATGCTGGTTGTTAGGCTCTGCAGGCAAGTGCCTTCACTGCCAAGCCATCTCTCCAGCTCCCCTGTCACAGCTTTTTAAAGACCAGTGAATGTAAGTGCAGCTCTTTTCTGAATTCTGTGTGATATTTTAGTGAACTAAATTTGACAAGGGGTTCATAGAAACTCCCAAACTTATACTGGTAGCAATCTGTGACCAGGTCTGGTCCCCTTGGGGGACCACATCCACCTGTGCTGGTGAATAACTTTTTCCCAACATAAGGGTGTCTGGAGGCCATGAGAACCTCTCAGACCTCCCACTGTGCCCAGGAGCCCTGTCACCACACACATTCTAAAGTCATTATTGCTTCTGCCAGGACCTCATTCCCGGGAGGCTCCCACCCCTGTGGTGACCAGATAGGCTCAAGAACCCCATTGCCTTGCTGCTGGGGCTCTTCAACCCAACCCCCTTCTTCCTCCTGCCCTTGGGGTCAGACTTGCATGGATGTGGTGGCTTCCCAGTGTGCCTGTCCCCTTTTCTGTCTCACAGATGAGTTCCTGATAGAGTCCTGACACACACTTCCCATACTGGTGTGAGCTGTTGCTCAGAGGATCCAGCCTCACCCAGTATTTTTGTTTGGTTTTACTAATTCTGAGACTCTGCAGTTCAAGCTGGCCTAAAACTCATGTTAATCCTCCTGCTTCAGCCTCCCAAATGCTGGTATTATAGACATGAGCCACCACAACAGGTTTCACATTAGGTATTGACACAATATTTAGGACACACAGGGTTGGGGAAATGGCTCAGCAGGTAAAGTGCTTGTTTCACAAGTACGAGGACCTGAGTTCCATCCCCAGAACCCATGGAAAATGTCAGGCAGGGTGACATGCAGCTGTAATCCCAGGGCTGGCCAGCCAGGATAGCCTACTTGGCAAGTTCAGACCATAAGAGTGCCTGTCACCAAAAAAAAAAAAAAAAAATTAAGCTGGGTATGGAGGTGCACACCTTTACTCCCAGCATTCGGGAGGCAGAGGTAGGAGGATCGCTGTGAGTTCGAGGCCACCCTGAGACTACATAGTGAATTCCAGGTCAACCTGGGCTAGAGTGAGACCCTACCTTGTAAACCAAAAAAATATCAAGTGCATGGTGCCAGGTTATCCTTTGGCCTCCACACGCATGCATAGCTATACACATAACACGCACCCTCCTACCCACACACAAAAGAACACACAGAGCCGCAGAAAGAAGGTCGCATAGTCTCTTGGTCTTACCAGCAGATATTAAACCTTAGGTCATCACCATCTTTTTGTTTTGTTTTGTTTTGTTTTTGTTTTTGTTTTTTGAGGTAGGGTCTCTGGCCCAGGCTGGCCTTGAACTCATAGCAAGCCTACCTCAGCCTTTGGGTGTGTACCACCACACCCAGCCCCATGTACATTTTAAATGAATTTCATGTGAGACCTTTGAGAGAACTTCGTGATGGGGGGTATTCTGCAGTCCTCGACATTTCTGTCGTTTCCCTTTTGCCTTCCCACCTGTGTCTGTTTGCACAGTGCCTCGGGGCCCTGCGTCTGCAGCACCCCTTCCACCTCTGAGGAGTCCTCCATCCTCCCATGCCCCTGGCTTTGGGCTTTTCCTGGCCATTGCTCTGGAGGGAGAACTTCTGGCCTTCTTCCTCCACCTCCTGGTACTGAGAACGTCTGCATGCATCAAGGAGGCCCCCCAACCCCCATTGAGACCTACTCCTTCTCTCTGCAGGCCTCCAGGATGACCTGCACTGCCCCAGGCACAAAGGCCTCCACCATGAATGTGAGGTGGCCGTCCTGCTTCCGTCCTCTGGTGGGGATCTGCGCCCTCATTTCCTTGGCCATTGCTGCCTTCCTGGGACACTTCCTGCTCCATGACCTAGCTCTGGTCCCACGAGAGCTGCACGCTCCCCTTGAAAGCTTGGAGACACCCAGCACCCACTCTCAGAGAGCCAGGGAGCCAGAGCCTCGGCTCAGCCAGGAGCGCACAGAGTGGCCCAGGCCGTGTGACGTCCCCCCCAGCAGCCGCTTTGACTGTGCCCCAGACAAGGCCATCACCCAGGAGCAGTGTGAGGCCCGGGGCTGCTGCTACATCCCAGCCAGGCAGGGAACGCAGGGCCCCCTGACAGGGCAGCCCTGGTGTTTCTTCCCACCCGGATATCCCAGCTACCGGCTAGAGAACTTGAGCTCCTCGGAAACAGGCTACACGGCCACCCTAACAAGAACCACCGCCACCTTCTTCCCCAAGGATGTACTGACGCTGCGGCTGGACGTGGCCATGGAGACGGAGAGCCGCCTCCACGTCACGGTGGGTGTGAGCAGGGAGGGTCCCAGACAGAGAGTGGCCCATGCAGACAGAAGGGTCACCTGGGGACGGGTGTGCGCTTCTCCCCAGGACTATTATATACGTGACGCGCGCTTCTCCCCAGGACTATTGGGCTTCCCTACTAGAAGCCCCACTGTGTGCAGAGTGGCTCTATGGAGCAGAGAGGACTTGTGTGGTGACAGGGCAGGGTACAGGACACGGGTGAGGGTCAGGCCTCTCCCAGGAGGTGATGTCTCAACTGTCCTTTAAGAGTCCATGAAGGAATGGTCCAGGCAGTGGGGTCCAGGACTGAGCACAGCCGACAGCAAGGATCGGTATCTGTCCTCTTCCCTGCTTCCCCCTCGACAGAGTCTGGCAGCACCCTATCTTTGCAGAGGTGAATCGTGATCTGCGTGTAAGGATACTGCATATAGGAATAGAAGCTGGACATGGTGGTGAGGCCGCCCTGTGAGACTATATAGTGGATTCCAGGTTAGGCTGGGCTAGAGCGTGACCCTACCTCCGAAAAACAAAACAACAACAACAAAAACCTATGAGGAGAGCACTTGCCTGGCATGCGTAAGGTCCTGCCTTTGATCCCTAGCGCTAGGGGAAGAGGAAGAAATAAAATCTGGACCTGGTGCTCACATTATAAGTCACTTGGGAGTCTGAGGCAGGAGGACTGTTGTTAAGAGGCCAGCCTGGGCCACATAGTGAGACCCTGTCTCAAAAACAACAAGAAAACACACACACAAAAACCTCATTTACTGTTTTTTTAAATAATATTTTATTTATTTATTTATTTGAGAGCGACAGACACAGAGAGAAAGACAGAGAGGGAGAGAGAGAGAATGGGCGCGCCAGGGCTTCCAGCCTCTGCAAACGAACTCCAGACACGTGCGCCCCCTTGTGCATCTGGCTAACGTGGGACCTGGGGAACCGAGCCTCGAACCAGGGTCCCTAGGCTTCACAGGCAAGCACTTAACCGCTAAGCCATCTCTGCAGCCCCTCATTTACTGTTTATCTGACGTTCCAAGTTTACTGTGTGTTCTGTATTTGACCTGGCAAGCTCAAGGAGGTCTCTTTCCCCTAGTTATATAGTTGAGGAAACTGAAGCCCAAAGGGAGGCTGAATAAACTGCCCATGTTTACACAAAGTGCACCCCCACACTGGGACCTGAACTGACCACCCGTCTTGAGGTCCGGCTGTGTGTCTTGAGCCAGTGCCTCCTGAGGGAAGTGAGGGGACTGTGGGGTGGCAGGCACCCCAGCCCATGAAGGGCCTCACATGCAACCTTCTCCTCATCCAGATCAAAGATCCTGCTAACAAGCGCTATGAGGTGCCCTTGGAGACCCCGAGTGTCCAGAGCCGAGTGCCGTCCCCACTCTATAGCGTGGAGTTCTCAGAGGATCCCTTTGGGGTGGTTGTGCGCCGGAAGCTAGATGGCCGGGTGCTGTAAGTGCGTGCTTGGGTCTCGTACTCCCACCCTGGGTGGGCAGAAACATGGTAACCGCTGAGGTCACAGACCTACTGTGGATTGGCCAGCCTTGTCCCTGGCTCCGCTGTCAACTCTGACCTATGACAGTCCTCCTTCCTGGATGTTCCTGGATCACTGAGAACACATGCACCAAGGCCTACCTGGAGCACTTGCCCCTCATAGGATCTCAGAGGTCCCCCTCCCTGGCTGCATAGGCCAAGGCTTCCCAACATGGGCCAATATCCCCCAGAAGCCACATGGCAGTGTCCAGAGATGCTTTTGATGCCATGGTAGTGGTGCCCCTGGCAGTATCCAGGGTGATGTACCACAAGGGATGACCCATGCCAGTGCCAGCAGTGCTGAGGGAAAGACCCTGGTCCTGTCCTTGATGACATACACCTACCTTGCTGTTTTTTTTTTTTTTTTTTTTACATTTATTTATTTACTCGAAAGAGAGAGAGAGAATAGGCGCACCAGGGCCTCTGGCCACTGAAAACAAACTCCAGACACATGCGCCCCCTTGTGCATCTGGCTAACGTGGGTCCTGGGCTTTGCAGGCAAATGCCTTAACCACTAAGCAATCCCTCCAGCCCCAAATTTTTGGAGTTTTGTTATTGTTGTTTTTTTTAGTTTTTTGAGGTAGAGTCTCAGGCTGGTCCAGGTTGACCTGGAATTTACTATAGTCTCAGGGTGGCCTCCAATTCACGGCAATCCTCCTACCTCTGCCTCCCGAGTGCTAGAATTAAAGGCGTGTGCCACCACGCCCGGCCCTGGCCATGTTTTTAGTTGTCAAATTCATATCAATTAATGTGCACCAGACACTCATTAGTATTTTACCTCCAGCACTCTAAAGGAGTTGCTTTCTCTGCCCCCAGTATACTGATAAGGACACAAGCCCAGCTAGAGAACAGAGCCCAGGCCCCTGCGGCCAGCCTCTGTGCCTTGTGTTCTCCAGGGGTCCTGTCCCCTGGCAGGTCCGTGGGTTGACATCACTGTATCCTTTGTCCATCTGAGGTGACAAGAATACAGCCCCTCTGGGTATGCCTGTCGGGGCTCTTCGGCTGCTTACAGGTGCTGAGGGCTGCTGGGTCCTGCGGCTGCTGTCCCGTCCTCCTCAGTCCTGCCCTCTGAAGGGTCCAACCCAGGTGTGTGCAGCCTGGGGTGCCAGGGAGCCTGGTCTTTCTCCACAGGCTGAATACGACCGTGGCCCCCCTGTTCTTTGCTGACCAGTTCCTGCAGCTGTCCACCTCGCTGCCCTCCCAGTACATCACAGGCCTTGCGGAGCACCTCAGCCCCCTGATGCTCAGCACCAGCTGGAGCCGCGTCACCCTCTGGAACCGTGACCTGGCGCCTACGGTAAGGGTAGGGTGGGGTGGGGTGGGGTGTTGGGTGGGAATGTGAAGGTGGGGTCCGGAGTGCTAAGGTCCTATCTCCCGCCCATCCCAGCCCGGAGCCAACCTCTACGGGTCACACCCTTTCTACCTAGCACTGGAGGATGGCGGCTTGGCTCATGGTGTCTTCCTGCTAAACAGCAACGCCATGGGTACGTCCCCAGGCCAGAGCCCCTCAGTATCTCCTCAGTGGGCCAGCCTGAGGCGCTGCCTGCCCCAGACCTGGGGTCCCCAAGGGTCCCCACCTGAGCAACGAGCAGCCTCTCTCTCAGTACCCATGGCGGGTGGCTCCTGAGTCCCAGCTGTTCCATGTCCTTCTGCCCCACACCGAAGCCCCCGGCCTCTCCTGGGCTCCCTGTGGGAAGAGCCGCACTCTCTTGACCGGGGTCTGATCCCTCTCTGGAATACTTGTCACCAAGCCGAAGCCGCTTCCCTCCAGATGTGACCTTGCAGCCCGGGCCAGCCCTCACGTGGAGGTCAACAGGCGGGATCCTGGATGTGTATCTCTTCTTGGGCCCAGAGCCCAAGAGTGTGGTGCGGCAGTACCTGGATGTCGTGGGTAGGGCCTGCTCCTGCCCTGGTCCCTGACCCTGCTCCTCCCTCCACGGCCTGCTCACCAGCGCTGTTGACCCGCAGGGTACCCCTTCATGCCACCCTACTGGGGCCTGGGCTTCCACCTCTGCCGCTGGGGCTACTCCTCCACGGCTGTCATCCGCCAGGTGGTGGAGAACATGACCAAGGCTCACTTCCCCTTGGTGAGTGGAGGACGGGGCTCCCGGGCTCCTGGGGCCCCACGCCCGCGCCTGCGCGTTCAGCCCCCATCCCCAGCCTCGGCCGCCGCCCCTCCACGCAGGACGTGCAGTGGAACGACCTGGACTACATGGACGCCGGCCGGGACTTCACCTTCAACCTGGACGGCTTCGCGGACTTCCCAGACACCGTGCGCCAGCTCCAGCGGGGCGGGCGGCACTACGTGATGATCGTGGTGAGTGGAGCGTGGGTCTCCGCCAGGGGCCTGGCTCAGTGCTGCCACGGTCACCAGGAACGTGTTCTCGGTCTGATATTGAAGGGGGTCTAGAAGGTGCCAGGCTTAGTCTTTGCTGTCTAGGGACATGCAGCTAAGGATTCCTGGGAACACCTGGGTCTCACTCTGGATTCTTGGGGGTAGGGGGGTGTAAACTGCCTTAAAGCCAAAGGTGGTGGGAGAGCAAGCCATGGTCGGTGCTGGGAAGGGATGGAGACCTGTGTGTCCATCGGTGCCTCGGGGGTCTTCTGGCTTCGCCTCTCCCTCGCCAGCTGAGGAAAGACAATGGCAGACTTGCCGGCGGGGCCTGTCCCTACAGCTGGAGATGAAACTTAAATAGCCACCACCATGTGACCCATTCAGCTGCAGGAGGGTTAATGTTGAGTAGACTGTACCATGAGGACAGTCAAGGACAGGTGCAGACTTTTTTTTTTTTTTAAACAATGCCAGGTATTGAATTCAGGGCCTCATACATGCTAGGCAAGCACTCTACCACTGAGCCACACAGCCACATCCCCACTCTCTTTTTTTATTATATTTGTGTGAGAGAGAGGAATACAGTAAGAGTTGGGCGTACTGTGGCCTCTTGCCGTTGCAGACAAACCCCAGGCATGTGCAACATTTTGTACACCCGGCTTAGTGTGTGTTCTGGGCCTGAAGGCTTTGCAAGCAATCACCTTTGTTTGCTGAGACATTCCCCTGGTCCTTTCCTTTTGTTGAGAGACAAGGTCCACTTGTAGCACAGGCAGACCTTGAACTTGAACTCCTGCTGCCTCAGCCCCTAGGGGCTGGGGTGATAGACGTGTGCCACCAGGTCCAGCGCAGATCTTGTCACTTCTTCTTTACCTTTCCTTTAAATTTATTAGCATGTGTGTGTGTGTGTGTGTGTGTGTGTGTGCCCATCCTCTCCTTCTACTTTCTTTTTCTTTAAATATTTTATTTATTTATTTATTTATTTATTTATTTATTTATTTATTTGAGAGAGACAGAGGAAGAGGCAGAGGGAGAGAGAGAATGGGCACCCCAGGGCCCCCAGCCACTGCAAATGAACTGCAGACGCATGCACCCCCTTGTGCGTCTGGCTTAGGTGGGTCCTGGGGAATCATGCCTCAAACTGGGGTCCTTAGGCTTCATAGGCAAGCGCTTAACCACTAAGACATCTCTCCAGCCTGAAATAAATTTTTTAAGTTTTGTTTTTAAGCAGAAACAGCCAGGCATGGTGGCACATGCCTTTCATCCCAGCACTCAGGAGGCAGATGTAGGAGGATCACAGTGAGTTTGAGGCCAACCTGAGATTACATAGTGCATTCCAGGTCAGCATGGGCTAGAGCAAGACCCTACCTTGGGATAAAATAAAATAAAATAAAATAATTAAAAAAAAAAATAGAAAACCCGAGCAGCTCAGCAGCAAGCTAGAACATGCATTCCAGGCACATCTGCCTCCAGCCAGCTGGTCCCTTCCTAGTGGACTGTGCGTGCTGGCAGAGGGCACATCCAGGCATGCCACACTTGTGTAGTGGACATATTTCTGCCATCACACAGTCTGCCTTTCCTGAGAGCTGGTGCCAAGGTCTTGCCCTTCTTCCCACCAGGACCCGGCCATCAGCAGCTCTGGCCCTGCTGGGAGTTACAGGCCCTACGATGAGGGTCTGCGGAGAGGGGTTTTCATCACCAACGAAACCGGGCAGCCGCTGATTGGAAAGGTAGGGTAGGGCAGGGATGCAGGTTGTGGCTGTCGAGGGGAGAGTGGAACAGAGAAGGTGAAGTGAGTCCCAGCTGGGAGTGACAGTGACTCCTGGCAAGGAACACACGTGTGGGATTTCCCAGTCAGGAGGCCTTAGGGTTTATGGGTGGCTGGGCCCAGCCAGGCAACTCAGCAGACCCTTTGTGAAGACTTTGGGTCCCCCTGGTGTTCCCAGCCCCTGGAGGCCTCCTGAGAGAGTCCTAGAGCACCAGCCTTCTGGGTGTTGGCGGAACCAAGACGGGGGAGCCTCCCACCTGGAGGAAGGGGCAGACCTGTGTCTGGGTCTTAGGATGGGGGGCTCCAATGAGGTTGTCTAAACTCCCTCTGAGTCTGTGGTCCATCTGGCCCCTGGTTAGATATGTGGGACTGGTTCTCCGTCTCTCCCAGAGCTGAAGCACTTCCTATGCAGGGCCTTGGGGAGGGACCTGGTCACTGTCCCCTGGGGCTAGGCCTAGGTTTGCCAGATGGCGAAACATAGAGCTGTGGCTCTGAGGCAGGGCTGGGCTGCAGTGCGGGGTCTGCCTGGGGTCAACTGTCCCCTCTGGGCTCTTGTTGTCCAGGTTTGGCCAGGATCCACTGCCTTCCCCGACTTCACCAACCCTGAGACCCTTGACTGGTGGCAGGACATGGTGGCTGAGTTCCACGCCCAGGTGCCCTTTGATGGCATGTGGATCGTAAGTTTGGTCCCCACTCCTAGATGTCCCCCTGACTGCTGGGGACCAGCCCAACTCTATACCTTGGGCCTTTCTTTCAGGACATGAATGAACCATCAAACTTCGTAAGAGGCTCTGAGCAGGGCTGCCCCGACAACGAGCTGGAAAACCCCCCTTACGTGCCTGGTGAGCCTCATGCGCTTGCCCAGGACTTAGTGACCGAAACAGGGATCTCCCGTCTGCAATCTGGGACACAAACCAGTGGGCACCAGCCAGCCGGGCAGAAGGTAGCAGGGGAACCTCAGCAGTGAGTTCCATGTTGGGGTGACACACACAAAGACACAGATCCGGATGGACATGTACAGCCAGTGCCTTGGGGGAGGGCTGCATCCAGGCTCAGGAAGATAAGGAGGCGACATGACACAGATCAAGAGAAGGTGGGCAAGAGGGCTGGAGATTTGCAGAGGCTGGTCTTTGGCACCCACTTGTCCTGTCCTTAGTGGAGGTGGCAGAGGAGCATACCCCAAGCCCCAAGGGGCTGCTGTGAGCCAAGGGATCGTGCCAGGCCCAACAGGGAAGTGGAGCCAGCTTCAACATGCCCCTCCCAGGTGGAGACTGACAAGAGGGCATTCTGAGCAAGGGGCTCCCCAAGACATGGGGACAGGAGGGCACCATGGAATCCAGCCTCCTCTCTCCTAGGGGTGATTGGTGGGACCTTGCAGGCAGCCACCATCTGTGCCTCCAGCCACCAGTTCCTCTCCACGCACTACAACCTCCACAACCTGTACGGCCTGACGGAAGCTATTGCCTCCACCAGGTAAGCTGGTGCCCCACACAGTCTGCCCTTGCCAGCCGGCCCCATGTGCGGCCCGCTCCCAGCGGGCCAAGGGAAGGAGGGAAAGAAGGTGCTCAGACCACCGGGGAACAGCTGGCTGCCACTTCCCATTCCACCCTGGAACTGGGCCTCTCCCCCACTTCATACCCAGGTGATCCTGGGGGTTGACCAGGTGGGTGGTAGCACCTAGGGAACCCCATGAATCCTCAGTAAGGCTGAGGGCAGTGCCTCATCTGTAGATGGTGCCAGGGCACCTGGGGCAAGGCTCACTGTGAGCTCGGTGACTCTGGCAGTGGTCTCTCTTCCCCCCACCCGCCTCTGCCTGTCATCTTGCGGTCAGTTTCTTCTCCCAGATGAGCCCAGATCCACACTGTTCCCTGTTCCACTCAGGGCCCTGGTGAAGGCCCGAGGAGCACGACCCTTTGTGATCTCCCGTTCAACGTTCGCTGGCCATGGCCGATACGCTGGCCACTGGACGGGGGATGTATGGAGCAGCTGGGAGCAGCTTGCCTACTCTGTGCCAGGTCAGGGCGCCGTCGAAGCAGGAGCAGGCTGCTGGGAAGGCAGTGCGGCCCCTCTGCGGGGGTGGGGAGGCTCTGGGTCTGGGCTCAGCACTTGGGATGCTGTAGCAATGGCTTGGGGACCTACCGCTGAGTCGTGTGGGCTATGAGACCCACTGGTTCCAACATACCTGTGCATATCTGCTTACCTGAGGCACCTCTCTTCCTGGTGTCCCTGTCACCAGTTTACCCTGGGCCTTGCCTGAAAAGCTCATGGAATCACAGTTGCCCTCGTCCTGAGCTGCAGAAAGAGCCAGGTCTGAGCTCAGCTATTGATGCCATTGGCCCACATCAGTCCCAGAAATGGCTCAGGGGCCCTAGAGAACGGGCTAGGGGATGAGGAGAGCTGGGACACGCCATGGGTAGTGGAGAAGAGCCTTCCCTTCCCGCTCTGAAATGTTCCGACGAGCATGGACTCACTTCTGTGTGGGATATGTTTGCACACCGGTGGGCCATGGGGGTCCTACCTAGCAGAGCCCTGAGCAGAAGGACGTGGCCCCTCTACCGTCACCCCATACAAGCCTGGTAGTCCAGGGGCCAGTCTTGGAGCCGCCTGCTATAGCTGTGGGGCTGGGCCTTCGCTCTCTGCCTCTGGCTTCACTTCCCATGTAAGGACTGCTGCTGCACATGGCTCGTGTGGGCTTCAGGCTCGGTTTCGGCCCGGGGAAGCCCCCAGGACCCCAGGCTGGCCCACTTGGCCCACCGGCTCCCTGGTTCCTTTCTCCTCAGACAGCCAAAGTCCATAAACATGGTCATGTGTAGCCAGTGTCTTCAGGGAAGTGTTTCAGGCTCAGGTAGGTAGGTAGGAGACCCTTCATGGGTCCATAGAAGGTGGGCACAAGGCCTGGAGACCTGCAAGTTCAGCCTCTGCCACCCACCGATCTTGTCCTTCAAACAGTGGGAACAGCAGAGGGATATACCCCAAGCCCCAAGGGAGACCTTGAGGAAAGCAGAGGGTGACCAAGCATTGGTGGCAGGTGACACAAAAGGACCTTGAACCCAGCCACCCCAGCAATCGGGGGAGGGGGACCCCCGACCTTGGGCTCTCTGCTAGTACCCTGTAGTTGCCACAGCCAAAGAGAACAAGCTGGAGGCTCGAAACGACAGCAACCCACGCACTCACGGCCTGGAGGCCGCAGTCTGCAGTCCAGGCGTGGCTGGGGCCGTGTTTCTCCGCAGCCTGGGGACCGCTGGTGGTGTCCTGGACTCCCGGCTCAGCTTCGGTCCTCGCAGGACCTGGATCTACCCATGAGGCTTCATAGTCAAATAGAATTTTTTTCTGCTACAAGGACATCAGTGATGCTGGATTAGGGTCCACCCTAAGGGCCTCATCTTAATGCTATTACATTTGGAAAAAGACCTTTATTACCACCTAAGGTCACATTCATAGGTCCTGGGGGTCAGAACTCAGGTGTGTCTTTCTGGGAATTGCCCATCCGTACTGTGGTCGGCTTTGCTCTGCCCGTCCCTGCTGTCAGGAAGCAGCTGTTTTTCCCGGGTGGAAGGCGCAGAGGCCAGAGGGTGGGGGGCGAGAGGCACTGGGAGGAGTCCATACCTCCTGCCTGCTCTGCAGGCCTGTCTAGCTCTCTGGCCCAAGTGGGCACTGCTCTCATAGCCTGCCTGTGTTCTCCCAGAAATCCTGCAGTTTAACCTGCTGGGGGTGCCCCTGGTCGGGGCGGACATTTGCGGCTTCCTGGGCAACACGTCAGAGGAGCTGTGCGTGCGCTGGACCCAGCTGGGGGCTTTCTACCCGTTCATGCGAAACCACAACGACCTGCACAGCCTGGTAGGGCGGGGGCAGCGGGGGGGGGCGCTGACTCTGAGAACACGCCCTGGCCAATCCCATTCCTGCTGGAGGAGCCCAGTGTGTGCTGTCCCCGCCACACAGGGTAGCCATTGGAGCTCCAGGGCTCTGCGTGAATGTCCTATGGTACCCACAGTCCAGGAGACTAGGTGTCCCCTCTTTCACTTTGCCCACACAGCCTCAGGAGCCATACAGGTTCAGCGAGCCGGCACAGCAGGCCATGAGGAAGGCCTTTGCCCTGCGCTATGCCCTGCTGCCCTTTCTCTACACGCTCTTCCATGGTGCCCACACCAGGGGGGACACGGTGGCCCGGCCCCTCTTCCTAGAGTGAGTAACCTGGGTTGGGGGAGTGATGGCCCCTATGTGCCCCTGATGTGGGTACCTGCTGATGCCAGGTCCCTGCTACAGGCTGTGCTCCCGTGACCCAAGCGGGTTGCAGCTGAGCGAGACCACGGTGCCCTGGACCACCACTCAGGTCCAGGATGTGCAGAGTATAGAACATTCCTAGTGGGGATGCGGATGAGCTCACCAGCTGTTGGAGGACATGGTTGTGACCGATCCACTTGGGGATGGCTTTGGGGAGGAGGACAGCAGAAGCCCTTGTCTCACATGTGTGAGACTGTTGGCCTGTTCTTGATGATTTTACGGAGGAAGTGGTTGTGACATGCCTCTATGCTGCTCTTGTCACGGACTTCACTCCCAGAAATGTGCTTGGAATCTGAGACACCACTTGTTTGACCCGAGGTATTTTAATGCCCCACAAGAATGAGAATCACCAGGGCTGGCAAGGCTGTGTTGGGGAAAGAGCTCTCTCCACACGTATGCTCCATCCAGGAGTGCAAGTGGACACATCTGTGCCCGCCACAAATACGAATCTGGTCACAAAAAGTCATCTGAAAGGTCTAAAGGTGCATTGTGTCTCCAATCCTGCCAGCACACCTCACAGCCAGAGCCGCCTCTGCCTCCAGAATAGGGACAGGGCGTGCCCCAGGCCTCACAGACAGGACCATCTTAGAAAACCAAACCACTAGAGGCCAGACATTAATAATGGCTAGTTGTAGCTGGGCGTGGTGGCGCACGCCTTTAATCCCAGCACTTGGGAGGCAGAAGTAGGAGGATCGCCACAAGTTTGAGGCTACCCTGAGACTACATAGTGAATTCTAGGTCAGCCTGTGCTAGAGTGAGACCCTACCTTGAAAAACCGATAATAATAACGGCTAGTTTTCACTATGAGATAGAGAATTGGTTGTTGAAACTTTTTAAGTTTTATTTGTTCGAGAGAGTCAGAGAGACTGAAACAGAATTAGGCACACCAGGGCCTCCAGCCACTGCAAATGAACTCCAGACACATGCACCACCTTGTGCATCTGGTTTACGGGGGTCCTGGGGAATTGAACCGGGGTCCCTTGGCTTTGTAGGCAAATGCTTTAACTGCTAAGCCATCCCTCTAGCCCTGAAACATTTTTTGAGTGGGACAGGTGGCATTGCTGTCGTGGTCATCAGGAAACAATGAGCACACAGCTGGCCCGGTCAGCCTCCCTGAAGCTGAGCCCAAACCGGGAGGTGGAGCAGTGGGGGTCGTCCTGAGCTCTGGCATGGACCTCGTTGCTAGACCCAGCCTGGCCACGTGTAACCCGGATCCTCTAGTTCCCTGGGCTTCCCGGAGACAAGAATTTTCTGGCCCTCCCTATGACCTGACCACAGAGCCCCAGTCACCAAGCCACATGCCCATGTCTGCTCTCTGAAGGTTCCCCGAGGACCCCCACACCTGGGCAGTGGACCGCCAGCTCCTGTGGGGGGAGCCCTTGCTCATCACACCCGTGCTGGAGCCTGGGAAAACTGAAGTGACTGGCTACTTCCCCGCGGGCACATGGTACAACCTGCAGACGGTGAGTTTTAGTTCCTCGGTGACACGGCCTAGAACGGCCGCCACGCCCTCCTGGCCTGTCAGGGTGACAGATGCTGCTGTGCACCAGTCCCAGCTGCATACGGGGCCCTCCCGCACCCGGGACTCAGTACCCTGCAGCTCACCTCCTCCCCGTAACCCATTCCCAGAGGACTCCGAGGCTGGAGAGGGTAACCTGTCAGGGTCCCACAGCCATCACTGAGCCTGAGTTAAGCCATGCCTGCCTGGAACCTGCTGATGTGACACTTTCTTCCAGGTGCCTGTGGAGGCCCTTGGCAGCCTCCCTCCTCCACCTCCAGCGCCCCTCAGCTCTGCCATCCACAGTGAGGGGCAGTGGGTGACGCTGCCGGCCCCACTGGACAGCATCAACGTCCACCTGCGGGCAGGGTACATCGTGCCCCTGCAGGTATCTGCAACTACAGGGCCCGGGAAAGGAAGGCTCTGCGGAGCCTGGTAGGGGTGTCCTCCAGAGAAAGGAGACCAGGGAGCTGGGAGAAGGTGGCACAGCCCACTGTCCTTTATCAGAGGTTCTGTCGGGACCCAGCCCCCGGCACATGTGGGACACCGAAAGTGATAGGCTTAGGTCTACCTACAGCCCTAGTCGGGACAGTCACCACCGGTGTCCAGCCTGCCTGGCTCGTGATCCTTCCCATCTCAGCGGTCTCCAGGTTCAGGACCATGACGTATGTCTTCCCCGTTCCCAGGGCCCTGGCCTCACAACCACGGAGTCCCGTAAGCAGCCCATGGCCCTGGTAGTGGCCCTGACAGCAGGTGGTGAGGCCCATGGGGAGCTGTTCTGGGATGACGGGGAGAGCTTGGGAGTGCTGGAGCATGGGGCCTACACACAGATCACCTTCCTAGCCAAGAACGTGAGTCCTGGGGCCTACGGACACTGAAGGGGTGAGGCTGTTGTGATCCGGTGAGGGGGCTAGGGCCCTCAGTGGCCACCATCCCTGAGCAGGGCTCTGTGCCAGTCATGCAGGGTCTGAGGGTGTTGGCCTTCCCTGCCCCTCATGATGCTGTGGTGGGGCTCATTCTGGTGGCCTCACAGCCCATCATCCACTGAAACCCACACGTTCTTCCCTTCAGAATACCATTGTGAACGAGTTGGCACACGTGACTACGGAAGGGGAGAGCCTGCAGCTGAGGAAGGTGACCGTCTTGGGTGTGGCCACAGCCCCCAACCAGGTCCTCTCCAATGGCGTCCCTATCTCCAACTTCACCTACAGCCCTGACAGCAAGGTATGAGGCATAGTTGGGGGTGGGGGCCCCGTATCCCAGTGGGAGAGGGGACAGGAGGGTGCTGAGGGGTGTGGAGGCCTAGTACGTTGTCAGGAGGAAGGCATGCAGTGCGTCCACTCACACTCACAAGTGGGCGCCTTTCTCCTGGCACCAGAGGGCCTAGCCATGGTGGGGAACCATCTGGCATTCTGTTTTTCTGTCTTTCAGATCCTGGCCATTCCTGTCTCCCTGTCCATGGGGAAGCAGTTTCGCATTGATTGGTCCTAGTAGGCCACACTCATGTTTACAGAGTTGGCATCCAGTGGAGAGCCTTGTGCAGGCCTTGTGGGTGGTGATGCTCCTGGGGCCTGGTCTCCTGACACACCTGTGGGCTTGTCTCCCCGTATCCCACTGTTCTCGGGCTTGGTGATGCCCTTGAGAACAAGAAGGTTTGCAGTGTGGTAGAGTGAGGTTTGCCCTTCTCCATGTGAGGCAGCGTCAACCACAGCAGCAGTCTGACACCGGAGGTGGAGCTGGGGGTGGGACATTGTGCCTGCACCAAAGTCCCACCACACCTACAGCCACTGCCACTGGGACCCAACAAAGAGACTGGGCTGGTGGTGCCACTGACTTTGTAGGACTTGAAAAACTTACTGTGAAGTGCACTTACTTGTAATAAAAAGGGCATTTGTAACCAGCTTCTGTCCACTGTTCTGGGGTTCAAGTCAAGGCAGGAATGTCCCAGGACCTGCCTCTCTCAGCACCCTTAACAACCATGACCCCACATTCTTTTCTTGTTCCACCTATCACCTCATATCACCCCCACATCATTTCTCCACTTCACCCTCTGTTCCCAATATTGCTTGCTCGCCACTTAGTAGCTCCATGTCACCTCACCTCCTGCACCCCATCTGTAAGGTGGCAGAATGTATAAGATGTGCCATTTCCAGGACAGGACCCGGTGGAGCCTCTCATGGGGCCCAAGATCTCAGCCGGAACAGAGATAGCTGCCCCCATGTGGGGGAGGAGCAGATTCAGGCCCAGGCTCCCTGAAAAGCCTGGAGAAATAAAAGCTGTTACATGCGTGGGGGGGTGCCGGGAGAAATCACTGTGGGGAACTGGCCATTGTTCAGACACCTGTCTGTCATTAGAATGGGTGGGACTGAAGATCAGTGGCCCTGACTGGGACCTCTGTGCTCTCCAGAAAACCAGGAGTCAGTCAAAAGCACAGGGACTTGTGGAACCACACACTGGGTGGCCTGGTGCCTGTCTCCCTATCATCCATCATTCACAGAACAAACGGAGCCCTTCACCATCCAAGCTGCTTTGCTGAGCCACTTCAAGCAAGCTTCAGTGAGCATGAGCAGAGAGGGACAGGGCAGCAACCAGATCTTGTTAGGTGCTTGGGTGACTAGAGCAAAGTGATTAGGGGCTTCCCTGCCATCACCACAGGAGGGGTGACAGAGGCAGAGGCTACTGGGACAAACCAACCAACCAGAAGCTTACAGAAGGAAAGGATTTATTCCAGCTTAGAGTTTCATGGGGAAGGGTCACCATGGCAGCATGAGTGTCTGTCACATCTTGTCACATCAACTGGGAGGAAAGAACAAGAGTAAACTTGCTGGGCATGGTGGCGCACACCTTTAATCCCAGCACTTGGGAGGCAAGGTAGGAGGATCGCTGTGAGTTCAAGGCCACCCTGAGATTACATAGTGATTACCAGGTCAGCCTGGACCAGAGTGAAACTACTTCGAAAAAAAAAACAAAACAAGGGGGCTGGAGATGGCTTAGTGGTTAAGGTACATGCCTGCGAAGCCTAAGGACCCAAGTTCAATTCTCCAGGTCCCATGTAAGCCAGATGCACATGGTGGCACATGTGTCTGGAATTTGTTTGCAGTAGCTTGGGGCCCTCTCTCTCTCTCCCTCTAATAAATAAATAAGTAAATCTTTAAAAAAAAAAAATGCCGGGCATGATGGTGCACACCTTTAATCCTAGCACTTGGGAGGCAGAAGTAGGGAGGATCACTGTGAGTTTGGGGCCATCCTGAGACTCCATCATGAAATCCAGGTCAGCCTGGGCTAGAGTGAGACCCTATCTGGAAAAAAAAAAAAAAGCCAGGCGGGTGTGGTGGCGCATGCCTTTAATCCCAGCACTCCTCGGGGCAGAGGTAGGAGGACTGCCATGGAGGATCACTGAGAGTTCAAGGACACCCTGAGACTGAGACTCCATAATGAATTCCAGGTCAGCCTGAGCTAGAGTGAGACCCTACCTTGAAGAAAAAAAAAACAAAAACACAAGCCAACAAAAAGCTAGGCATGGTGGTGCACACCTTTAATCTTAGCACTCACTCAGGAGGCAGAGGTAGGAGGACAGCCACAAGTTTGAGGCCACCCTGAGAGTAGAGTGAATTCCAGGTCAGCCTGGGCTAGAGGCAAGACCCTACCTTGAAAAACCAAAAAAAGGTACAACTTGACCTATTCTGACACAGATCTGTGACTGTAAAGCCAAGATTGCACCCAGGAGTCCCGCATCCTGAGACTCCATCATGAAATCCAGGTCAGCCTGGGCTAGAGTGAGACCCTATCTGGAAAAAAAAAAAAAAGCCAGGCGGGTGTGGTGGCGCATGCCTTTAATCCCAGCACTCCTCGGGGCAGAGGTAGGAGGACTGCCATGGAGGATCACTGAGAGTTCAAGGACACCCTGAGACTGAGACTCCATAATGAATTCCAGGTCAGCCTGAGCTAGAGTGAGACCCTACCTTGAAGAAAAAAAAAACAAAAACACAAGCCAACAAAAAGCTAGGCATGGTGGTGCACACCTTTAATCTTAGCACTCACTCAGGAGGCAGAGGTAGGAGGACAGCCACAAGTTTGAGGCCACCCTGAGAGTAGAGTGAATTCCAGGTCAGCCTGGGCTAGAGGCAAGACCCTACCTTGAAAAACCAAAAAAAGGTACAACTTGACCTATTCTGACACAGATCTGTGACTGTAAAGCCAAGATTGCACCCAGGAGTCCCGCCTTCTGTCATCACCCAAACTCATCTCCAGAGTCTGCCTGCCATATTTCTTAGAATGTCATTTATATGGAATTTAATCTTTTTTAAAAATAAACCTAACCAAGGAAGTAAAGAATCTATACAATGAGAACTTTAAAACACTCAAGTGAGAAATTGCAGAAGACACTAGAAAGTGGAGAAACATCCCTTGTTCCTGGATTGGAAGAATCAATATTGTGAAAATGGCAATCTTACCTAAAGCAATCTACATATTTAATGCAATCCCTATCAAAATTCCAAAGGCTTTCTTCATGGAAATAGAAAAAACAATCCAAAAATTCATTTGGAATCACAAAAAACCTCGAATATCTAAAATAATACTGAGCAACAAAAAAGAGGCTGGTGGTATCACCATACCTGATTTTAACCTATACTACAGAGCCATAGTAACAAAAACAGCATGGTACTGGCACAAAAACAGACATGTAGATCAGTGGAACAGAATAGAGGACCCAGATGTAAGCCCAAGTAGCTATAGCCACCTGATATTCGATAAAAATGCCAAAAATACTCATTGGAGAAGAGACAGCCTCTTCAGCAAATGGTGTTTTGAAAACTGGATAAATATCTGCAGAAGGATGAAAATAGATTCTTCTCTCTCGCCATGCACAAGAATTAAGTCCAAATGGATTAAAGACCTTAACATCACACCGGAAACTTTGAAACTGCTAGAGGAAAAAGTAGGGGAAACCCTTCAACATATTGGTCTTGGCAAAGACTTTCTGAATACAACCCCAATTGCTCAGGCAATAAAACCACAGATTAACCACTGGGACCTAATGAAATTACAAAGATTTTGCACCGCAAAGGACACAGTGAAAAAAGCAAAGAGGCAACCTACAGAATGGGAAAAAATCTTCGCCAGCTATATATCTGATAGAGGATTAATATCTAGGATATACAAAGAACTCAAAAAGTTAAATAATAAGGAATCAAACAAGCCAATCAAAAAATGGGCTATGGAGCTAAATAGAGAGTTCTCAAAGGAAGAAATACGAATGGCATATAAGCATCTAAAAAAATGTTCTACGTCACTAGTCATCAGGGAAATGCAGATTAAAACTACATTGAGATTCCATCTCACTCCTGTCAGATTGGCCACCATCATGAAAACAAATGATCATAAATGTTGGCGGGGATGTGGAAAAAAAGGAACCCTTCTGCACTGCTGGTGGGAATGCAATTTGGTCCAGCCATTGTGGAAAACAGTGTGGAGGTTCCTAAAGCAGCTAGAGATTGATCTACCATATGACCCAGCTATAGCACTCCTAGGCATATATCCAAAGGACTCATCTCATTTCCTTAGAAGTACATGCTCAACCATGTTTATTGCTGCTCAATTTATAATAGCTGGGAAATGGAACCAGCCTAGATGTCCCTCAACAGATGAGTGGATAATGAAGATGTGGTACATTTATACAATGGAGTTCTACTCAGCGGTAAAGAAAAATGAAGTTATGAAATTTGCAGAAAAATGGATGGACCTGGAAAGTATTACACTAAGTCAGGTAACCCAGGCCCAGAAAGCCAAGCGCCACATGTTCTCTCTCATATATGGATCCTAGCTACAGATGACTGGGCTTCTGCGTGAGAATGAAAATACTTAGTAGCAGAGGCCAGTAAGTTGAAAAGGAGACATAAAGGGTGGAGAAAGGAAGGGAGGAGGATACTTAATAGGTTGATATTGTATATATGTAATTACAATGATTGTAATGGGGAGGTAATATGATGGAGAATGGAATTTCAAACGGGAAAGTGTGGGGGTGGGGAGGGAGGGAATTACCATGGGATATATTTTATAATCATGGAAAATGTTAATAAAAATTTAAAAAAAAAATTTATTTTTCAGAGAAAGAGGCAGCCAGATGGAGGGGCTGGGCGCATGAGGACCTAGTCACTGCAAATGATCCATGCACTGCTACCTTGTGCACCTGGGTACTGGGGCACGGAACCTGGGTCCTTAGGCTTCACAGGAAAGTGTCTTATCTGCTAAGCAATCTCTCCATCCCTGGAATTTAATCTTATTCCACATCTGACTTCCTCCTTGGTGTTTAACTGCCCCTTTGACTAGTTTTCCAGTCAGGACATGCCATATTTATCTACTTTTTATGGGCACCAGGATTGTTTAAAGGTGTTTGGTCTGTTTTTGGTTCTTGTGGTTCTGGACAAGTTCTTGACAGTTTCATGTCTCTTTACATGGAGGGAGACACTGGTTGCTTCCTTAGTAGGTATATGGTAAGAAACTGGAATCATTCTGTACAGCCCCCCCCCCACACACACACATACTCAGCTTGTAGAAGCTACAGATCTCATGTGCAGGCAGCACGTGGGAAGGTTTGTCTCTGGTATGCAGTAGCATACTATTGTGATTCCCACATGTTCCTAACATCTGTCTATCGACACCCATCTATTTTCTTCTTTTTGTTTGGTTTTTTGAGGTAGGTTTCACTCTAGCCCAGGCTGACCTGGAATTCACTATGCAGTCTCAGGCTGGCCTTGAACTCACAACGATCCTACTTCAGCCTCCCAAGTGTGAGTGCTGGGATTAAAGATATGCACCACCACGCCTGTACCTCCTCTTTTTAAAAATCTTTTCAGATCTTTTCCTGCTTGAGTGGGCTGCCTGTTGGGAGCTTTACTCCCGACAAGTCCCTACCTCACAGCTCATCCTCACATAATTTTAAAGTCTTTGCTAACCTGCAGTCAACACGGTCTGATTTTATTACTGATTCTGTTCCTCTAGCGTGTCCATTTCAAATACCTCCCAGTGGGCTCTGCACATGCAGCGAGGGAGGGAAACGGTCTGTCCAGAGCGGCAGCAGGTCCTAGGAAAGCCGATGCACTGCTACAAATCTTCATTTAGGGAAATTTTTCAAAGTTTAATGAAAAAGACTTAAATCAATCAATTATGTACACATGGGTAAGAAAAGGCGTCAGAACCCCCAGGGTTCTTCCCGAGAGTCACATAAACCCCATTAAATAGAAGCCACCCCAAATATGTCCAAATGAACAACGCAGGTGCACCGCCAGCTCTTTGATGCACAAGCTCCGTCTTCAGATCAGGTCGGCCACTGAAAAAGAACAGCAGTGGTAAGGACATGGGCAGACAGAAGCCCTGGCCCGGGCTCAAGAGGCTCACCAAAGGCCCCAACACCAGCCACCCGCCCCGCCTGGAGTCAGGTGCTCCTCAGATGCCAGCAACATACCATTCATGGGCATTTCGTCAATCTGGGTGGAATAGTACTGTTCAATGTCTCTGAGGATGCGGATGTCATCATTCTTTACAAAGTTAATTGCCACACCCTTCCGGCCATATCGACCTGATCTCCCGATTCTTTAAAATAAAACACTTTAGTAAACATGGGGGGGGGGGGGCACAAGGGGCGGGTCAGAAGCAAAGGAGGGAGGATGCCCACCTGTGAATGTACAGTTCTCTGTTGTTGGGCAGGTCATAGTTGATGATGAGGGACACCTGAGGTACGTCCAGCCCCCGCGCCCAGACGTCTGTGGAAATGAGCACTCGGCTGCAGAAAGACCAGAGGTCAGAACAGAACTGCCTCCACCACCATGCTGTGTAAGGTATCACCCAGACTAGGCCCTGTGCCTGGCAGCGTCAGGACGCCACCAGAAATCTTTGCACAAGGACCATTTACTCTACAACTTATGTGGGCTATGTGACATTAAAGTCTTAGAACTAACTTTTAAGCCAATCTCACATCAATCACTTGATTTTGACAAGGTAGAAACACTTTGCAAAAATTCCATGCATACTATCTGCACTAATTTTGGCTCACTGATTACACCATCTTCAAATCTGAGGTGTTTATGAGGTAGGGTCTCACGTTAGCTCAGGCTGGCCTGGAATTCAGTATGTAGTCTCAGGCTGGCCTCGAACTCATGGTGATCCTCCTACCTCTGCCTCCCAAGTGCTGGGATTAAAGAAAGGCATGCACCAGCACGCCTGGCTAAATCTGAGGCATGTGTCCCCTGGACACCTGAGAGATGGGTGGTTCAAACCAAGATGTGCTGTAGATGTGAAATACACAGCAAATTCAAAGACTATATGAAAACAATGCAAAAACAAAATGCCCTTCTTAATACTAACAATACTAACAACATGCTAAAGGGATGGTATATTGGGTTAATAAGTGTTGGGAGAGCTGGAGAGATGACTTAGCAGTTAAGGTGCTTGCCTGCAAAGCCTAAGGACTCATGTTTGACTCTCCAGGTCCCATGTAGGCCAGACACACAGTGACGCAAGTGCACAATGTTGCACATGTGCACAAGGGGGTACACACGTTTGGAGTTTGACTGCAACAGCCAGAAGCCCTGACGTGCCAATTCTCTCATTAAAAAAAAAAAGGCCGGTCTGTTGGACTTGCCTCAAAAAAAAGTGTTGAGAATAACCGCCACTTATTTATCTTCTTAAACATGATTGCTCAATTGTTTTTAAATTATGCAAGTAGCTAAACTTCCATTAATGCTGGCCTAGCAGCACTGGAAGTTAAGGGACGGGAGAATGAGAGGGAAGGTGCCAAGACCCAGGAATGGCCTCAAAGCCTCCTGGAGCCAGGAGGAGAATGGGCCAGAGAAGTGTGTCAGTCCAAGGTGGAAAGTGCCACAAGATGCCAACTGGAAACAATGAGATCCACATCTAGACACAGAATAGCAGTCGGCAAACAGATGCCACTCAAGAGAGTAAGAGGACTGGAAGCTACAGCCCAAGGCAATGGGCTACACTGGGAGAGCACTCAGTGGAGGCAGAAAGAACAGCCCCACCCCGAAATTTCTTCTCAGCAGGTGGCTGCTCAAGACCCCAGGGACACTCCAAGGAAAGAAAACACCTAAGTCAGATTGTGACAGATTGTAACAGGACATGAACACTCCTCACATGGACATGCTGCAGTGAAAAGAAATATCAGCTAATGTCATATAGAGCAAAAATATCTAGCCAGAACTCAAATATATGTTAAACCTTAGCGCTGTAATACATAATATAATATACACACAGATTCTCATGTTGTCTGGAGAGGCAGTGAGTGTAGTGACTGATAACATGCTAACAGTGTAATTTCCACAAGAAAAAGCATCAGAGAGGAAAAAGAACTTAAAACAACCAAATTAAGAAAAAGCGAAGAGAAGAGGTGAAAAAGATACTTGCAAGCTGATCAGTATGCACATTCAGTAAGTGAGTCGGAATAAAGGACCCACATAAGACGTGGATTAGCCAGCATGGTGGCATATGCCTGAAACCCCAGCAGGAAGGAGGCTAAGGTAGGAGGAGCCACAATAGCAACACAGAGAGCTTTCTCAAAACACAAAACCAAGAAGCTATCACCACCATGACTATCCAAAACCAACTCCATGTTGTTTCCAATCAGCATGAACAAGGACCCCTCTGTGGAACCACCAGGGGGCAGCCCACAAAGGTGGTAGGTGGGCATGCTTCTTCAGGACATTGTGAGATGGGTCCAAGTCTCCACCAGGAGACACTGAGTTTCTTTTTAAAAATGAACTACTCCATCTGTTTACTTATTTCAGAGCCTGTGAGGATGGGTGCACCAGGGCCTTCTGCCACTGCAAAAGAACTCCAGATGCATGCACCACTTTGTGTGCCTGGCTTTACGTGCATGCTGGGGAAAGGCACCTGGGCCGCTAGGCTTTGTAAGTACACACTGAGCTGTCTACTCAGCCCGAAGAAGGGCCTCACCTCCACGCTCCCCACCACCCAGTGACAAGACAACCAGGCAGGGAAGGAAGGGTGCAGGCAAGCAGGACACATCCCATCGAGGGACACACTGAACACTGCAAAAGATGGGGAACCAACTCACACAGTATCTGTTTCAAGTATCATGGGATCAAACCACCTTCGATTATAAGACAAGCAGGAGGCACAGTAACCAGGCCTGGGCTGAGGTACACCACACAAGCAGGCAAGCAGGGCGGTGTCCAGCACTGGCTGCTTTCTAAGAGTCAGCCCAGAGACAGCATCAACTACAATGCACTACAATAGCGCAGAGATCTCAACATAGCGGGCAGTGCCCTCGCCAGCACGAATCACATGGGTGCTAGAGCAAGCTGCCACCTACCTAGCGCCAGAGCGGAACTCCTTCATGATGGACTCGCGCTCCTTCTGGGGCATGTCTCCGTGCATGGAGGACACAGTGAAGTTGGCTTCTCTCATCTTCTCCGTCAGCCAGTCGACCTGCAGAGCGACCATCACACGCTATGTGGGACTCCCCTACCTAGCCAGGTGTCTCAGACAGCAGCTCTCAACAGATACTGGCTGCATGGGCAGAACACTCTTGCCCACCAAATGCTGGGGCTCCCCCCACATACTGATTCATTGGAGGAAACCCGTCTATTCTCATCTGAAATTCAAATTCCCATCATTCTGGATACAGCCTCACTCCTTGCTTCTTCAGGAAGGTTGTCAAGGGTTCCTGGCTCCACAGGCCACCTACAAATTCAAACTACTAGGTCTGGATCCCACCATAAACCGATAATAACCCAGTGTTTACAGGTGGAACCAACATCTACTTTTGTATTAAGATGAGGGCCCTACTATGCTACCTGGGCTGGCCTCAAACTCCTGCTTCAGCATCCTCAGTAGTATATGCCATCCCAATTGCCCTGGCAGCAGCTTTTTTGGAGATAAAATTTTACTAGGACACAATCAGGCTGTCCCCAGACACATGCTCTATGGCTGCATTCACACAGGATCCAGGAAGCAGGGCCTAAACCAGGCCCTGCACAGAGAAGCTCAGCCCCAGTCAGGAAGAGGCCAGTCCGCAGGCTCCCAAGGACGCTGCTACACAGTGAGGTGGCACACCTTCCTCTTGGTGTTGCAGAAGATGACCGCCTGGGTAATGGTCAACGTGTCGTAGAGGTCACAAAGGGTATCGAATTTCCACTCCTCTCTTTCCACTGCCACAAAAAACTGTTTGATGCCTTCCAAGGTCAGCTCATCACTGTGGACAAAGACCAACTGTTACATGTAACTCTTCTGACCACTGATGGGACTCGGGGGGAGAAAGACACCTCGAGAACCCTGTCACTTCTTCACGCAGGCCTGGATCCTGCACCTGCCACTTTCAACACGCTCCTCGGGGCACACTAACTTCGCACTGGAGCTCCCAAAGGAATCAAAGCGCCTAGCAGAGGAAGAACGAAGGTGGCCTTCACGCTTACCGCTTCACCAGGATGCGGATGGGGTCTGTCATGAACTTGTTAGTCATCTCCAGGATCTCGTGAGGCAGTGTGGCACTGATGAGAACAACTTGTGTGGCTGGTGGCAGGTACCTATACACATCGTAGATCTGCTCCTTGAAACCTGGGATGAGGCCAAGGCCAACAAAGGCTTTAAGACCGTACAGGGACAGCCACCCGCTCAATAGCATGCAGGCAAGTGCTCTCCATCCTCTCCCCAGTGCTAGGCATCCCACCCGCCCCCCCCACCCTCCCTACCACAAAACACCAAAATAGGAATTCTGTGTTTTCACAACCGCCCCAGACACACTTTCTCCACGAAGCCAACACTGTTCATATTCCAAACACTTCTGTCAGTTCCGGGCTGTGCGAACAAGAGCCAAGTCATGTTAGCACAGAATTCATTCTCGTTACTCTTACCTTTGTTCAGCATCTCGTCAGCCTCATCCAAAACCAACATCTTGATAGCACGTGTCCTTAAACTTCTGCGGCGAATCATATCTACGATACCAGATTTCAAAGAACTCACATGAGGCTACAAAGAGTCACTCCCACTGGTCCCTGAGGCCCCTCACAGCCTGCCACTGCTCCTGCAACTAGGGTCCCAGACGCAGACCCTACACAGCACAGGGGACCAGGAAGTGCCCATGTCCTTTACGTGCACCTCACAGGTAATACCCGCAGCACAAGTCCTGCTGACTGAGGTGCTTACCAAAGACACGCCCTGGTGTGCCCGCCACTACGTGCTGCCCGTAGTCCAGTTTCCGAATGTCTTCTCCAACGTTGGTGCCCCCAATACAGGCATGGCACTGAACGTTCATATAGTCCCCCAGAGCAAGCAGCCCCTGAGGCAAAACACGAGGTCACAACCAGGGTCAGACATAACTGAACCATACAAAAGGGCAGGTCATGTCTACTCCAGTTTGAAATAACCTCCAATTATAATTTATGCCACTATTTATATACCATAAACTAAAAATGATCCTCTTCCTCTTCCCTCTACAAAAATAAAGTTAATTTTGAGGATCTCTTACTACTAAAGCAATAGATGTTAAGTGCAGGGAAAGAATACAATTCACAGTCCTATCTGCCAACATTCCCAGCCTAAGATATTCTTCTTAAGCGTATTCTTAATATAAGAATAAAACCTTGGACTGGGTGATGAATCAGTTGAAGGCATTTGCTGTCAAAGCCTGCTGGTCCAGGTTCGATTTCTCAGAACCGACATAAAGTCAGATGCACAGTGTCTTATGCATCTTGAGTTTGTTTGCAGTGCCAAAAATAAAATCTTTATTAAAATGGATATTTTGTTGTTATAAAGACTTGCCTTTCTTTTCTTCGTTATTTGCAGTGCTGGGTCAGAACCTAGGGTCACATGCATGCTGGGCAAGCATTCTGCCAATAAACTATATGCCTAGGCCAAAAATTTATTTTTCTTTTCCTGAGGTAGGATCTGAATCTAGCCCAGGCCAACCTGGAATTCACTATGTAGTCTCAGGCTGACTTCGAACTCACAGTGATCCTATGTTGGCATCCCAAGAGCTGGAATTAAAAGCATGCACCACCATCACACTCAGCTAAAGATTTCATTTCTAAGACTGTAAAACAGCACTGAAAGCAATGAAGCTACAGTGAAAACTGGTAACAACCAGCAACTCATACGGTACACATTGTGCTTCAGCGCAGACTCAGGAAACAGCTGGTAGCATGCACAGGACTCTGAGCTCAGTCCCTAGAACTGCAAAAACCCAAGGGCTAGGGGTCAGGAAAAGCATTTTTAATGAAAAAAACAACATATATTACTTCCATCAGTCGGTCCTTTACAATGTGACACCACTATCTTTTGTTCTTGCTCTGCTGCGATCAACCCAGAGCCTTGCACATGCCAGGAGAGTGCTCTACCACCGAGCCATGGCCCAACCTGAGACCATCTTTCAACGTCTCACCTTTTGAATCTGTACAGCTAACTCTCTTGTTGGAGCCAAGATCAAAGCTTGGGTTTCTCGAACCTGATAGTGAAAGAGTTTTCAGCATTAAAAAAAAGCTAATGGACATATGCTAATTGTAGAAAATGAGTTTCACTGGGATACTGTATAAATCCATATTGTTCTTTGATCATATTCACTGCTACCCTTTCTCATACCCAATCCCCAGGCCCTTCCTCTTCCCAAATACTGATCCCACCCTTTCCACTTTTTCATGGCTTTTTATTTAAATCTGAATCTAACAGCATCCAACAGGAAGCATCCAGTACTGTCCAAGTCTGGCTTCCTGTCTAACATGATGCTGTTCCACCTCATGGCGTACAGTAATGAACACTCAAAGCTACTGTACTACTGTATCAATTGTGCTTCTCATTTCTAACAAAGCTAACCAAATATTAATGTTAAGCTGTAAACCCAGCAATAACTTATCACTCAGGATTCATGTGCAAGTAAGAATCTCTTGTATTTAATAACCAAGCTGGGTGAGATGGCACATGCCTAGCACTGGGGAGACTGAGGTAGAAGAACTGCTTTTGAGTTCAAGGGCAGCCTGGTCTACAGAGTGAATTCCAGGTCAGTCTGGCCCAGAGTGAGATCCTGACAATTTTTTTTAAACTTCCCTCCCAGTTCTCACAGAAAAGATTTCAGCTCAGATACAGGCGTTTGCAGTTCTCTCCCAGTGCTGAATCAGCGTAAGCACAGGGCTGTGTGTCCTGTGCTGTCACACTGTCCTGGCAGAAGAGAGTGTTCTCCCTCAACTACCGTGGTGGTGGGAGGGGCAGTTCACCTGGATGTCCAAACACTGGAGGACTGAGATACTGAAGGTGGCCGTCTTGCCTGTGCCAGACTGAGACCTGCACAAGAAAGCAGACAGTGAGACCAGAAGGGCAGCTGCCGTCCTCAGCCTATGACTGGCCCAGCAGTGCTAAGGGCCAGCTCCAGAAACACGTAGAGCGAGACGCCCCTCCACCCAAAGCTGCAAGGCCATGGGACTCAGGCAGTCACAACCCCTAAATCTCCAGTGAGTGAGGACAGTGGCTGTTACTTCTTCACCAGGGGAATCAATGAGAACAAAACCCCATGTGCTCAATGAAACAAAGCAAATCAGCCAAACAAAATAGAACCCCAACACTTCCATGGTTGAGGACACAAAAATAAAAGCCACTTGGGCTGGGGGAGAACTGGCGCAGAGTGTACACACAGACCTGACTCTCCCAGCTCTCCACCAGACTGCGCTACTGATCCAGTTCACCTCTCCACACCCAACTTACTGTGCGATGACATCTCTCCCTTTAATTATCTGTTTGATAGCTCGCTGTTGGATTGCTGATGGCTTTTCAAAACCTGTAAATACAAGCAGAAAAAGTTAGTTATCACCACTGTGACAGCATTAGAACTACTGTGAGGTCCTCAGGGCACACAGTCTCCCAGCCCATGCCCCCAGCCTAACCCAATATTCAAGACACAGGGGCCAAATGTGTCTTTACACTTAGAAGCCAGGCATTACCTGTGCACACAACCTATCTGCAAAGAAGTGTCAGGTGCACCATGTACAGAAACCCTAGTTCTGTTTTAAAAGTCTCAGCTGGCTTTGGTGGCTCACATCTATAAGTCCCAGGACTTGGGGAAGCTAAGGTAGGACTGCCCTGAGTTCAAGGCCAACCTGAGTTAAAGATCCTGCCTTGAAACAGAAAGAAATCTTTCAGACACACACATCTAGAAATGTGGCCAGCAAAATGCCTTAGTGAGCCCTTCTGTACAGCGGGATGGGAGAGTGCCTTGCCTTTCACTTCAGCTTTCCTTGTAAGGTTTGACTTACCACAACTAGACTACACTACTTTCTTTTGCCTTTGGTGACACTGGGAGGTTGAACCTAAGGTCTCACACACATGCTAGTAAGTGCTCTGCCACTGAGCCATCCTGCCTGTTTTATTTTACAAGCAAGCACCTTTAATCACTGAGCCACCACCCCAGCATCAGCCTATTTGATTGTAGGGAAACAGTCTTTTTTTTTTTTAAGGCAGAATCTCACTGTAGGTCAGGTTGACCTGGAACAACTCACTCTGTCCCTCCAGATTGGCCTTGAACTCACAGCACTCCTACTTCAGCTTCCCAGAGGATGGGATTAAAAGCATGTGCCTCCACACTCAGCACCTGGGAGGCAGAGGTAGGAGAATCACCATGAGTTCAAGGTCAACCTGGATAAGAGAGATACCACCTCAGCAGGGGAGGGGGAAGTGTGCACCACAACACCCAGCTTTCCACACTACTTTTTAAATTAAAAAAATAAAAAATAGGGGCCAAAGAGATGGCTTAGTGGTTAAGGTACTTGCATTCAAAGCCAAAGGACTTCCCCAGTAGCCATGTAAGCCAGATGTACAAGGTGGTGCATGCATGTGGAGTTCATGTGCAGTGGCTGGAAGCCCTGGTGCACCCATTCTCTCTCCCTCTCTCTCCCTCTCTCTGTCTCACACTGCCTCTTACCCATTCTCAAATAAATAAATAAAAAATAAAATAAAAATAGGGGCTGGGGTGATGGCTCAGTGGTTAAGAGCACTTGTTTACAAGGCCTAATGGCCACATGCACAAAGTGGCGCATGCATCTGGAGTTCATGTGCAGTGCCAAGAGGCCCTGGCGTGCCCTTTCTCTGCTTGCAAATAAGTAAACAAAAATAGTTTTAAAAATAAGGAGCCAGGTGTGGTGGCACACACCTTTAATCCCAGCACTCAGGAGACAGAGGTAAGAGGATGTGCCATGAATTGGGGCCAGCCTGGAACTACAGAGACATCATACATAGCTGGGTGGGGTGGCACACACCTGTAATCCCAGCACTTCGAAGATGAAGAAAGGAGGATCAGGAGTTCAAGCCTGACCTGGGCCACACGTGGATTCTATGACCAGCTTGAACCACATTCAACACTGTCTAAAAAAGGACGGGGCCGGGCGTGGTGGCGCACGCCTTTAATCCCAGCACTCGGGAGGCAGAGGTAGGAGGATCACCAAGAGTTCAAGGCCACCCTGAGACTCCATGGCGAATTCCAGGTCAGCCTGAGCCAGAGTGAGACCCTACCTCAAAAAAGAAAAAAAAAAAAAAAGGATGGGGAGGGACAGAGAGGGAGAGGAGGAAGGAAGGTAGGTAGACAAACCCAGTAATGCTGCAGTCAATCTCTTTCCTACTAGCTAGCGCTGGCTCTCCAGGGTACTGCGTCTGCACAGTGCGCAAAGTGGGGTGTCCAACACTGTTCTGCCTCGACTCAGCACCACCTCTCCTGCTGGGCCACTGAGGAGACTATCTCAAAGGACTTGAGCACTTTCCAAATGAGTGTATTAAACTTTACACAAAAAGCTGCAATTTATTTTTGTAGTCCTTAAATATGAAGCACAATTTCCCATCTCAACACAAAGGCAACTACAACAAATGGTTTAAACTCTTTAAGAAGATGTGCTTGTGGGTGGGAAATAAGCAAGTGCACCCCAGGGCAGGGGGATCCTGGTTTCAGACAGGCAGGCAGGTCTTGGGTGCAGGGCTTTTGTCACCCCTCATTCCCTCAGCAGTTTTTCTTCACTCTCTAAACTGTCCCTACATGGGTAAATGTTAGATAAATAAACAGCATTCTAGTCCCGGTACCTCACTTGAATGTCTGTACTCCAAGCATCTCTCACTGTCACCTTCCCAGGATTCCAATTTAATACACAAACCGCCTCTCTGGCATCCCCAACCAGACCAAGACACATCTCCCATTCTGCCTCCCTCGAATGCGACCTAAGCAGATGTCTACAGCGTCACTCAACAGGTCATTCAAAAATACCCAGGAATGCAGTTTTGGCCCTGGTTCATCTGTCACCAGCGAACACAAGCTCTACGTAGTCCATGGCCACTAAACATCACCATCTCTCCTTTGTCAGGAGTCATCTCCCTGCCTCCCATGATGCCATACTTCAAACTACAAATCCAGACACCAAAATAAACTTCAACTGTAAACATGACCTAAACCCCCCAGTGCCTTCCTCACTTGTGTCTAGGGACAACTTTCAAACCCTCCGACCCTCTCTCCAAGCTGGGCCCTGCAATCTCATGCCACGGGCTCCTCTCCGTTCTGGGAACGCCAGCTAAGAGCTGTGCTCAAGCCCCAGGACCAGCTGTCCTCTCCCCTGATGGTGGTTCTTGCTTCCTGCGAGATCAAGCTACTCGATTTTAAGCCTCTCCTAACCACCCCCACTCTCTGCAGTCACCCAGCTAGATTTCCACAGCAACACCATTTCACATTTTCCGCCTCCCAAGGAAGAGGTTCGCCGGGTAATGCTTCCCCGCGCCAGTCGATGCCTCGCTCATGTTGCAGGGACAGTTATCTGCGGAGCGAGTGGCGGGCAAGTGCCGGGCAGACTCAGCAGCGGGCTCCGGGGCACAGGCGGGGTCGCACGTCGCAGGCTCCGGGGCCCGCGCTCCGGCCCGCGCCCTCACCGTACGCGTAGATCCCGCGCAGCAGGTCCTCCCGCAGGCCCATGGTGTCGAACGTGGGAGTCACGTCCACCTCCTCGCTGGTCTCGAACTCCACCTTGGTCATGTCCTCTTCCTTGAGCAGCCTCTTCCGCGCTGACCCGGAGTTCGCCATCGTCGCCGTGGCCGCCATGATCACGACCGTGCCGAGAGCCAGGCGCGCGTCGCAGCGGGAACCGGAAACAGGCCCCGCGCCGCGGACGCCACCAAGCGGAAGTGACGCACAGCGCGCGGGGGAGGGGCGAGGGGCGGGGCGTGCGCGCGTCTGCGCACGCGTAGGGGCGCGGCGTCTGGCGCGGTGCGCCGGGGCCGTTTTCGTAGCCGGGGAAAGCGCGGTGGCTGCCGGGAGAAGCGCTCCAGCTCTCGCGCTACCCGGAGCCCCCGCGAGATCTCGCGAGGGCGGGGCGTCGTGTATAAGCCCGGTTCCGCAGGGTGAGGGTTGTGTCCCTGAGTGTGGGTGGGTGGCCGCTCTTAGGTGCGCAGACCTGGCCCTTGGCCCGCAGTGGACGGTCAGCCCCGCGGCTACCCGAGCGCGCCCCGCCTTATGTTCCCTCCGCGTTGCCATGGTGACCACAGAGCGAAGATGCTGCGAGTGAGGCCAGGCACGGAAGTTGTCCCGGATGCCCGCCTTTGCTCGGCCTGAGCCACTGGACGTGCTGGCTGCTGCCGTCCTGCGGAGAGGGGAGTGCTGTGGGGGTGACACCTCGCCTGCCCGCTCATCCTAGACTTCCTTCAGTGCCAGTCTACACCGAGCCCTCCCAGTGCCTTTTTACTTAGTTATTTGAGAGACACAGATGGGAGCGCCATCACCTCTAGCCACTGCAGACGAACTCCAGACGGGTGCGCCACCTTGTGCATCCGGCTTCACATAGGTACTGGGGACTCGAACCTGGGTCTTCATGGCATGAAAGATACACTCCAGAAGGCATCCTTTCTTACACATCTTGAAGCAGGGTTGTATCTTTGTGTTTTAAAAGTTTTTTCGTGGGCTGGAGAGATGGCTTAGCGGTTAAGCGCTTGCCTGTGAAGCCTAAGGACCAAGGTTCGAGGCTCGGTTCCCCAGGTCCCACGTTAGCCAGATGCACAAGGGGGCGCACGCGTCTGGAGTTCGTTTGCAATGGCTGGAAGCCCTGGCTCGCCCATTCTCTCTCTCTCCCTCTATCTGTCTTTCTCTCCGTCTGTCACTCTCTAAAAAATGAACAAAAAATATTTTAAAAAATAAAAGTTTTTTCGTGGGTGCGGGTTTAAAACAGGACCTCCCACTGAACCTAACCTAAAGCTAAGCAAGCCCATGAGAATCCCTGTCTGCCTCTCCGGTACTGGGATTACTGGCACGAGCCACTATCCCCAGCATGTTACGTGGGCGCTGGAGTCCTCGGGCTTGCCCAATCACTACCCGCAGAGCCATCTCGCCCCCCAGCCTCCACTTGTTTGTTTTGCTTGTTTCTGAGAATGGAACACAAGGCCTTGTGCATACTAGAACCTTTCCGTGCTGCTGAGCCACACCCTCCTTCCTAGTAAACATTCTTTTGAGCCATGGCTTTTTCCCAGAGGCTTTTGAGAGCTCTCCTTTGTGACTGTTAATTTAGTTAGAACCTTTTATTGAGAAATCATGGGTTACAATGAGTCCATGGTGAACAAGTAATTGCCATCTCTGACAGCGGAGTTTCCTCTCTGGTGGAAGAATTTGTCCAGACCAGATAACTGAACAACTACACATGCTATTAAAGTATTAAATATTTATAAAGTGGACCTCCTTGAGACTTGAGAGAAAATGTAAACAAAAGTCCTGTGTCTTTCCACTCCACATGGGATTGCTGCATGTGCTCTAGGGGTTTCATAATCCATGTTATAACATTCAAGTGGATTCCAGTGACATGTAAACAAAGAATGTGAACGTCTCACAATGCCATACTGACTATTGGAATGATGTTAATGATAGTTAAAGCACACTGAGTTAATAAAGATGTATTTTATTTCACCTATTTGCTTTTACTTTATTAAATATAGCTACTAGAAAAAATTTAATTGGTTCCTTCTGGGATGTACTGCTTACCACATTTCTTACAATGCCTAGGTGTCCAAAGACTTTTTTTTTTTTTTGAGGTAGGATCTCGCTCTAGCCCAGGCTGACCTGGAATTCACTATGTCGTATCAGGGTGGCTTGAACCCACAGCAATCCTCCTACCTCTGCCTCCCAAGTGTAGGGATTAAAGGTGTGCGCCACCACGTCCAGCCAAAAGACACTCTTTTTACCACTGGTAGGCAGCTATAATCTGGACAACTAAGCATTAAGAACATGCCTAAGTCACTTGCTTTGTTTGTTAAGATATCTGCTCAGTACACCTACATATGTTGTATATGAGCATCTACTTAAAAAGTAATTCAGTGGGCTGGAGAAATGGCTTAGCAATTAAAGACACTTGCAAAACCTGCCAATCTGGGTTTAATTCTCAAGCCATAAACCAGACACAAAAAGTGGTGCAAGTGTCTGGTTGTTCATTTGCTGTCCAAGAGGCCCTGGCATGTACGTACACACACACACACACACAAACAAATAAATACCAAATTTTATTATTTGAGAAAGAGTAGGGGTGTGCTGGGGTCCTGTTGCCCCTGCAAACAAACTCCAGACACATGCACCATATTTTGCATCTGACTTTACGAGATTACTGGGGAATTGAATCTAGTCCTGCAGGCTTTGAAAACAAGTGTCTTTAACCATCTCCTCAACCCAAATATAATTTTATTTATTTATTTGATAGAGAAAGAGGGAGATAGAGAGAGCCTGGGCTACAGTGAGACCCTACCTTGGAAAAAAAAATAATAAAATAAAAATGAAAAGTGACTCTGGCTCAAAGTAAGATGAGTCAGAAGAGTGGCGGAGCCCAACACCTGAAGTTCCACTCCAGCCACTGCAGGAGAGCATATGGGGCGCGTTCATGTGCATACATCACACACAGAAGCAAAAATAAAGGCATTGCAAGGCTGGGCCTGGTGGCTCACACGTTGAATCTCAGCACTCAGGCACAGGCAGGAGGACCCAGAGTTTGAAGCCAGCCTGGGCTACATAGCGAGACGCTCTATGAGAACAATAAAAATGACAATGGAGGGCTAGAGGGATGGCTTAGCGGTTAAGATGTTTGCCTGCAAAGCCAAAGAACCCAGGTTCGATTCCCTAGGACCCACGGAAGCCAGATGCATCTGGAGTTCGTTTGCAGGGCCAGTGGTTGGAGGCCTTGGCGCGCCCATTCTCTCTGTCTCTTGTCTGTCTGTCTCTCTCTGACTCTTTCAAATAAAATTAATTAATTAATTAATTAAACCATAATGGGCAGCCCAGCCTAGCAATCAGAACACAATCCCACTGCTTAAACCATGAGATTAAGTTCAGTTCTTAGCAACTCAAGCACAGGGGCAAACACAAGTCTTGTCTTCCTATTTTGACAGGACGGTTCTGAGTTCCCTCCACAGTGACTACGCAACCCTGCACCCTGAGTCTTAAGGGAAGAAGCCTCCAGGTAGACAGGCCCTGAGCTCCCTGTCTGTGTCCAGCACCCCCACTTCCTAACCTGTTTATATATGGGGGAGAGACTTTATTCTCCAGGAGGCCAGGGCCAAGTCTGTTTAGCGCCTCACTGTTTCTTTCCATAACACGTGCAGCTGCTCAGTAAAAAGTTGCCAGCTATTAACTGCTCGTGGGCAGGGGCACACAAAAAAGACATCCCTGCGGCCGGACAGAGGCACTGAAAGCGCGTGCGCGCGCTATGGGGACATGGAGCAGCACTGGCAGATGCACCTCTCAGGAACCCATTTGCGCCCACAGGGTTCCTGGAGTGGGCCTGGGAAGATCAGAGGAGCTCCTCTTCAGGAGTGGGGGTGGGCTCACTCTAATCACTGGACAGAAGGCAATCCAATGAGCTGTCTCCAAAGGAGGACTTCCTGCCCATCACCAGGTAGGACGGGATCAACTCTTCGCCTCTCAAAGCTCCATCCTGCTGGAGCCTTGCACTATACTGAGCACTCCTGACCTCACCTAGCTGCCATCCTCTGTGTAGGAGCTGTTCTGAGTGTTGGGTTATGTGGGGTGAGAAGAGGGGGGGAAGGCACCTGCCTTTGCTGAATTTATATTCCAGAGACGAGCAAGACCCACAATGATCCCAAACCAGGCAATGTGTCAGTTGTGTAGTTACTGTGAGGCACGCAGAGCAGGGCAGAATGGCTGAGCGTCTAGCTTACCTGGTGTCTAGAAGAAAATGTCACTTGGTGAGGGACTTGTTCCCAGTTACAAGAAAGGACAGTAAATGCAAAGGCCCTGAACCTTCTGTCCCTGAGGAGGGGGGTTGGAGCAGAGTGAATGCAGGCAAGGTGAGAGCGATGGCGAGGAGGGAGGGAGCAGGGCCGCATCAGGCAGGTCTTACAGAATTCAAATGCACATGATTGCCACCCAGCCGCCTCCAGGTGTGTGTTGGGGGACATGAGCTCTGACACGTGGTATAGAAAGGTGACCTGGCTGCAGGGAGAGATGGGAGCGAGCTCGGGGCTGAGGCCCACTGTGGAGGTGGTGTGGTGTTTGCTGCCTGACTTCAGAGACACGGTGACAGGCGGGTTAGATGCTTCTGAAGGAGGTTGACAGGCCCCAGACAGGGCTGCTAGGGCTACAGGGGACAAAGATGTCTGGTGAGGGCAAGCTGGGTCATGAAATAGGGCAGCTGTGGGACCTCAATGCTAGGAATGGTGGGGGGGGGGCAGCAGGAGTTGTCTAACAGGTGTGGAGTTTCTCTTTGGTGTGAGAGAAATGTTCTAGAATTAGCCAGAAGTGGTGGGTGTATGACACTGTGACAACCAAATGCCACTGAATGCTTGGCTTGAAATGGCTCATCCCATGGGGCCTGAGGAGCCTGACCAGATGGATGGAAGGTGGAAGGTGTTCCATAGCACATGCCAGGGGCAGCTCTGAGAAGCAGCAGGAGTGGCCAGTTCTGCCTGCTCTGTGGAAAGAGCAGCTTCCTGCCCTGCCCTGGACCACTCCCCACCACCGCCCTGCTTGGTACCTACAGATCGGCAGGGAGCCAGTGCCCACATACAACAGAGGAAGGAGGAATAGTACCCCCACCTACTCGGCTTTCCAGCTGAGATTTTTGAGAAGTTATTTAGAATGTCTTACAGAAATGCTCCCAGCCCTGAGTGACAAGGAGAGGAGGCATGCGACATGCCAATCCTCACACAGCCCTCCTGGCTCTTACACCTCCCCAGTGTTCATCGCCATCTACAAAAAGGATTTTCTCTGGAGCTGGAGAGATGGCTTACGGGTTAAGGCACTTGTCTGTGAAGCCTAAGAACCTAGGTTCAATTCCCCATTATCCACACAAGCCAGATGCACAAGGTGGCACATGCATCTGGAGTTCATTTGCAATGGCTAGAGGACCTGGTATGCCCATTCTCTCCCCCCACCCTCTCTCTTATAAGTAAATAAATAAAATATAAAGATTTGTGTGTGATGGCACGTGCCTTTAAAAAACAAAGAATTTTCTCTGACCAAAGGTAAGAGCAGGACTGATCTATGGGTGGAAATGTGAATAAGAATATATATAACACTTGGGCTGGAGAGATGGCTTAGCAGTTAAGTGCTTGCCTGTGAAGCCTAAGGACCCCGGTTCGAGGCTCGGTTCCCCAGGTCCCACGTTAGCCATATGCACAAGGGGGCGCACGCGTCTGGAGTTCGTTTGCAGAGGCTGGAAGCCCTGGCGCGCCCATTCTCTCTCTCTTCCTCTATCTGTCTTTCTCTCTGTGTCTGTCGCTCTCAAATAAAAAAAAAAAAGAATATATATAACACTTCATGAATTTGTGTGTCATCCTTGCATAAGGGCCATGCTAATCTCTGGATCTTACCAGTTTTCTAGTATATGTGCTGCCTAAGTGAACACGTTTTTTAAAAAGTTTTTAAAAAATATTTATTAATTTGCAAAGCAGGGAGAAAGAGAGAATGGGCACACTAGGGCCTGTATCCAGTGCAAACAAACTCCAGAAGCATGCACCACTTAGTGCCCTGGCTTCACGTGGGTAATGGGGGAATCAAACCTGGGTTCTTAGGCTTTGCAGGCAAGTACCTTAACCACTAAGCCATCTCACCAACCCCACTTAAAACATTACTTATTGGGCTGGAGAGATGGCTTAGCGGTTAAGTGCTTGCCTGTGAAGCCTAAGGACCCCGGTTCAAGGTTCGATTCCCCAGGACCCACATTAGCTAGATGGATAAGGGGTGCATGTGTCTGGAGTTCATCTGCAGTGGCTGGAGGCCCTGTCGCACCCATTCTCTCTCTCTATCTGCCTCTTTCTCTCTGTCTATTGTTCTCAAATAAATGAAAAATAAACAAAAAAATTTTTTAATTAATTTATTTATTTGCAAGCAGAAAGAGAAAGAGAGAGAGAGAGAATAGGCATGCCAGAGCCTCTAGCCACTGCAAATGAACTCCAGAAGCTTGCACCACTTAGTGCATCTGACTTTATGTGGGTACTAGGGAATAGAACCCGGGTCGTTAGCCTTTGCAGGTAAGTGCCTTAACTGCTGAGCTATCTTCCCAGCCCCCCTTTTATTTTTTATTTTGAGACAAAGTCTTGATAGTTGGCTAGCCTAGAACATGGGAAGTAGAATAGGCTGGCTTAGAACTTGAAACAATGCTCCTGTCTCTCTCTCTCTCTCTCTCTGTCTGCCTGCCCAGGCTGGTAGTCTGGAACTGGTGATCCTCCCACCTTAGCCTTTTTATTTTAAGTTTTATTATTTATTTATTTATTTATTAGAGACAGAGAGGGGGAGAGAGAGTGAGAATGGGTGCACTAGGACCTCTAGCCACTACAAACAAACTCCAGACACATGTGCCACCATGTGCATCTGGCTTATGTGGGATCTGGATAATCGAACTTGTGTTCTTAGGCTTCACAGGCATGCATCTTAATCACTAAGCCATCTCTCCAGCCCCACCTTAGCCTTTTTGAGTGCTGGAACCCTAGGCATGTGCCGTTACACCAGCTTATTGTGTTATTTTAAGAACAAAGACTTAGTGGGCTTTTCACCTCTATCATGCTTCCCTGGCTCCCTCTTTCACTTGGCATGACAGCGTTTCTTTGTATTTGCTATATCTAGAACTTTCTATGCACCAAAGGTGGTGAGATGAACCTTCCCACTATAAGGTGGGAACTTTTTCTCCCTTATTTTATTTTATTTTTTTTATTGACAACTTCCATGATTATAAACAATAACCCATGGTAATTCCCTCCCTCTCCCCACTTTCCCCTGTGAAACTCCACTCTCCATCATATCCCCTCCCCCTCTCAATCACTCTCTCTTTTATTTTGATGTCATGATCTTTTCCTCCTATTATAATGGTCTTGTGTAGGTAGTGTCAGGTACTGTGAGATCATGGATATCCAGGCCATTTTGTGTTTGGAGGACACGGTGTAAGGAGTCCTACCCTTCCTTTTGGCTCTTACATTCTTTCCACCACCTCTTCCACAATGGACCCTGAGCCTTGGAAGGTATGATGGAGATATTTCAGTGCTGAGCACTCCTCTATCACTTCTCAGCACCATGATGTCTTCTGAGTCATTCCCAGGTCACTGCCATACGAAAAGAGAAGCTTCTCTAACCAAAAGTGAGAGCAGCATTAACATATGGGTATAAATATTAAGAGAGAAGTGCTTACTGGGCAGTTTGGTGAGCATAGTGTACACATTTAACCAGACACCAGCAGACATTACACACCTAGGGCTCATGACTACCCCTATTGTAGTTTTCAGTATCAGGGATGTATTCTCTCCTGTGGAGCAAGCCTCCAGTCCAATTAGAGAGCAGTTGGTTTTCCCCATAACAGACATGCCACTATTGCACCCATTGGCTCATTTGGCCTGGCTGGCCAATTATAAGGCTTGCAGTGTCCACTCTTGGCTACCTTCATTGGTGATTTCTCTCTCTCCCACCGAACTGCATGAAGCATAGCTTTTTCTACTTTCTGTCAGCTGGTCTACAGGGAGGAGGTTTTCAGCTTAGCTCCAGCAGGATTTCTCAGTGAGCTCACAGCCCAAGTATGTGGAGTTTCCAGCAATAGGGTCTTACCATCTATTCCTGGTGGGAAACCATACGGGCAATGGCCTGTAGTGTTTTGGGGGCATCAGGGACCTCCCTGGCCAACAACTCACTGGAAGGTATCCCATCCCTGGCACTGAAAATTTTCTAGTAATAAGCTATGGCTTCTGAGTGTTCCATTGTCCAAAAAAATAGGTTTTCATATGATTTACTTATATCCTCTTAAATTTTGATTAGCCCTCCCTCCACCTTTCCTTTACTCAATCTTTTCCCCTGATTTCACTTAGACCTTTTCAGCCCCATTAATCTGTTCTTCTACTTATGTATATACAATGCCATCCTATTAAGTCCCCCCTCCCTCCCTTTCTATTCCCTTTATATCTCCTTTCTGGCCTCTGCTACTGAGTTTTCTTCCTACTCACACAGAAGTCCAATCATTGTAGCTAGGATCCACATGTGAGAGAGAACATGCGACGTTTAGCTTTCTGGGCCTGGGTTACCTCACTTAGTATAATACTTTCCAGATCCATCCATTTTCCTGAAAATTTCATAATTTCATTTTTCTTTACTGCTGAGTAGAACTCTATTGTGTAAATGTGCCACATGTTCATTATCCACTCATCAGTTGAGGGGCATCTAGGCTGGTTCCATTTCCTAGCTATTGTGAATAGAGCAGCAGTAAACATGGTTGAGCAAGTATCTCTAAGGTAGTGAGACGAGTCCTTAGGATATATGCCTAGGAGTGCTGTAGCTGGGTCATATGGTAGATCTATTTTTAGCTGTCTCAGGAACCTTCACACTGATTTCCACAATGGCTGGACTAGATTGCATTCAAGGTGGGGACTTTTAAGCTGGCAATTTGAGAAGCGACTAGATTGCATTCAAGGTGGGGACTTTTAAGCTGGCAATTTGAGAAGCCTGAGGACGCAGGGTTCAAACAACCTGTCAAAGGGCAGCGATGTATAGCGCTGTGTTGACCTCATGCTCTTGGCAGAGCGATGGCAGCCTCCTCCTCACTCACTGGAGGACCAGCTCCGTGACCTGGGGAATCCTGACCGTCGTCCCACTCAGGCAGGAGATGATGAGCATCCTTCCATCCTGATCTGTGTCTGCAGCACTGAGGACCAGGCACCCAACCCAGGCTTCCTGGTTCACCAGCCAATGTTTACAGAACTGTCCCGGGGCGGGGTTGAATAGAGAACAAGAAAGACTAGAATTCTTGGTCTCTGGAAGTTATAGGCTGGTAGTGGGAAGGCAGGCAAGAAACCAGAACACAGACTGGGGCAGGCAAGTCTGTCCCAGAGAAGTAGAATGGTGCAAGGGGGAGGGAGAACCAAGACGAGAAGTCTGCGGTTTTTGGTTGGTTGGTTAATTTTTTTTTTTTTTGGTTGGTTAATTTTTTATTTTTATTTTTCAAAGTAGGGTCTTGTTCTAGCCCAAGCTGACCCAGAATACATTACGTAGTCTAAGGCTGCCCTTAAGCTCACAGAGATCCTCCCACCTCTGCCTCCTCAGTGCTGGGATTAAAAGCGTGCACCACCCTGCCCTGCTTAAGTCTGCAGTTTTAAGTAAAACATTCAGAAGAGGCCTGTCTAGGAAGGTGGCCCTTGAGTGGCATCCAACAGAGGCAAAGGAAACTGTTGCTGGCAATAGGAATAGCAAGTGCAAAGGCCAGAGCAGGAGCATGCCCCAAGCCAAAGATGGCCGGTGGGGGTGGGGGGGAGGTGGCTGCGTCCAGAGCAGGTGGGAGGCGCTCACCACAGGCAGCAGGGAGCCAAGGAGCACAGGCTGTCCGGCCTCGGGCTGCGCGTGGAAGTGGCCAGTCCTCCCCTGCTTTCATCACTGTTGCTGTGTGCCCTGCCAAGTGCTGGCAGTGGGGGTTCAGGGGTCCCTGCAAGGGTCCAGGGAGGTGGATCAGGAAAAGCAGTGAAGTGATATGATTCTAGAAATACCAAAGAACCAAGGCTTTTGTTGAAGCCCAAATCCTAGTTAATCTTAGATTGGAATTATAATTTCTCATGGGAACCAGGAAGGCCCGGAAATTATCTTAAATCCTCTAAAGGTCTTTCCAAGGAGACGCTTGGATGAACTAGGCTGACTTGGTCACAGGGAAAACTCCAGCCTGAAGCCCTCCTCCCGCACATGCCCTCACGCTGCCTTCCATGGTGCAGCCAGAAGCCTGGCATTTCTCAACAGATGACCTCAACTCTCACATCAGCCAATCAGTCCAAGGAGGGAAGGCACTAGCCCTTCACCTGTGCGTGGAAGCCTCAGATATAAGGCCCTGCTTCCGTGGGCAGAGTGCCCAGATGGCTATGCCCGTCTGACCTGCTCATCGGCTGCTGTTCAGCCCAGCCCGAGACTAAGACACCCGACCATCACTGAATCAAGAGAGGAAGGCAAGTGCACCGAGTCCGTCGGGAGACAGCCAGTCCCCATGCCAGAGGGAGGTGGACAGGTCAGGGCAGGGCACCAGTGGGAGAGGAGCTGTTTCCTTCCTCATCTGGAGGGGAGGTGCTGTTCGGGAAAGAGGAGAAAACAGCTCTTCTCACCACGCTCGGTTAAAGTTCTGGCACATTCTCTAGCTGCTGCCTTCCACTGTACAGCCGTGTGGGCTAGATGATGAAAAGAAAGCGGGGATTTCCACTTGCACACCCTGGCTGCTGTATGGAATGGAGGGGAACGCGGTCTCTGGAGTCAGGGGCCCAGTGTTTAATGAAGATGAGGAAGGGGCCACTAGATACTCCATCCCAGGGATGCAAGGGAGGGTCCTCCCTTCTGTAATTGGTGACATTCTCATCTGCTGCAGCCCCTAACCTTCTCTTGTCCATCCTGGAGTGTGTGAGTGTGTGTGCAAGTATACACATGTTTTCTCCCCACTAACTTCCCAGGCAAGAGGCTGGGCCTTGGGGGTCTGAAAAGAAGGCTGACAAGAGGGAACTCCAGGATGCATGCCCAAAGGCTCCCTTAGATTTGGGCAGGGTGAGAAGTTTCTAGAGAGCTGAGGTTACCCTGAGGGTGCTATGGGACAAATATTCTTTCCTATCCAGACTAAACCCTATCTAACCTGGAGGCGAGTTACTTTCTGTTTGTTTTCTGACATGGAGGCTTGCTCTGCTGTCCAGGCTGGCCTCCAGCTCCTGAGCTCAAGGAGTCTTCCAAGTATCTGGAACCACACCCAGCTCGCCCCGTGCACCTGCATGTGTGTGCGTGTGTTGTGAATGGAACCTAGGGCCTCACGTATGCTTGGCAAGTGGTCTACCACTGAGCTGTACTCAGCCCTAAGCAACACTTTCCTGTTTCATGGGTTTGCTCTTATTTTTGGTGGTGGTGGTGTTTTGTTTTTGAGACTGAGGCTCATGTAGGCAGGCTTCCAACTTACTGTGTAGCTGAGGATGGCCTGGAACTTGTGAGCCTCCTGTTTCCATTTCCCAAGCACCAGAATTACAGGCATGCACCACTGTGCCTGGCCCTCCTAGTTTCTGGTTACCATTTGGCAATATGTGGCAAGGGCCTGCTCCTCCCAGGGCAGCCTGGGTTGCATTCGCGTGCACCCTTAGCCCAGGTCCCAGGTCTGGGCACAGCTGGGGTCTCGAAAGCTCTGACTTTCCAGTTAACCAGAACAAAGGTGGCATCAACCCCCTGCCTGGTCTGCTGCCCCTTGACCCTACACTTAGGATTTATGTATTTATTTATTTGAGAGAGAGAAGGGGCTAATGTGCTAGGGCCTCCAGCGACTGCAAACAAACTTCAGACGCGTGCACCGCCTTGTGCGTCTGGCTTACATGGGTCCTTTGGCTTTGCAGGCAAACGCCTTAACCGCTAAACCGTCTCTCCAGCCCTACACTTACGGATTTTATTGTTCTATGAAACGACTTTATGGTTTTAGTGAACCCATATTTGCTTGTTGTAAAAATTTGATCAAAATAGAAAAAAGGGACAGATTTCTTAAAATTATAGTGCATTCTAGAATTTCTATGTTATTATCCCCTGCCTCACACACACAGGCAGACAGGTGGATTGGACAGATAGATGGAGGGATACAGAGACTGAACAACTAACTGCTAGACATGAGAGACTAGTATTTTCTGGGAATGTGACATGGCTGTGGATGTGACTCAAAGCGTGTTTGCCAGGTGCGCACAAAGCCCTGGGTTCGGTTTGCAGCACCACATACATGGTGTGGGATAATACACAACTGTAATCCCAGGACAAGGATCAGGAGTCAAGATGATCCTTGGTAAAATACTGAGTCTTACACCAGCCTAAAGGCTGCAAGGATGGCTCAGCAATTAAAGACACTTGCTTGCAAAGCCTACTGGCCCGAGTTTGATTCCCCAGTACCCATGTAAAGCCAGATGCACAAAGTAGTACATCTATCTAGAGGTTATTTGCAACATCAAGAGGCCCTGGCACACCCATATATTTTCTCTCGTCACAAATAAATATATTAAAAATAAATGAACATGCCTGGGCATAGTGGCACTAGCCCTTAATTCCAGCACTCAAAAGGCAGTGGTAGGAGAACTCTCACGAGTTTGAGGCCAACTTGGAACTAAAGTGAGATTCAGGTCAGCCTGTGCTAGTGAAACCCTATCTCAAAAAAAAAAAAAAAAAAAAAAATATATATATATATATATATATATATATATAGAGAGAGAGAGAGAGAGAGAGAGAGAGAGAGAAAGTTATGCTCTGCATGACGTCATTGTAAATTTTTAATTTTGCTTAAATTTAAATTATTAAAAGTAATGACAGATTTATAAATGCTAAATTCAACACACATTTCTTTTCTTTCTTTCTTTTTTTCTTTCTCCCGAAGTAGGGTCTCACTCTAACTCAGGCTGACCTGGAATTCACTGCATAGTCTCAGGGTAACCTCGAACTCCCAGCGACCCTCCTACCTCTGCCTCCCCAGTGCTGGGATTAAAGGCGTGCGCCACCACGCCGGGCTCGCAACACACATTTTTTTACTTAAAAGAGCTCTCAGCTCTTCCCTATGCACATGGGGGCTTAGATAAGCGATGATGAAAACCTTAACAAACGAGACACGACTAACGATCAGCCAAACCCAAGAGGGCAGAGCTGGCCTAGCGCGTTCCCGCCGCCGCTGCCCACCTCCCCAGAGCCCCGCGGCGCGGGCGGTCCTCTTCCGCCCGGGGCGGCGGGGTTGGGGCGGCGGGCTCGGGTCTGGAGGGCTGGGCGGCTCAGGGAGGCGGGGCCTCTCTCCGGATAGCCCAGCCCCCGCTGCAGCCCGGGCGGAGGATGCTGCGGGGAGCCGGAGGTGAGCTCCCCCTCCGCAGACGCCCCGTCCCGCTCCTCTTCCGTACGCCGCGCGCGTGGGGCAGGAGGACGGCAGCCCGGCCCATCCTGCTTCTCAGCTCAGCACGTCCAGGGCTGCCTGCCCTTCCTCAAGACTTGTCATAGGACTTTTTCCTTCCTTTGATTTCTGTGGCTACTTTTCCCCATTAATTTATTTTTATTTTAAATTGTTTATTTGAGAGAGAGAGAAAGGAGGGAAGCATGGGTGCGCCAGGGCTTCCTGCCCCTGCAAATGAACTCCAGACACAAGCACCTCTTTGTGCTGCTGGCATATGGGTACTGAGGTGTCAAACCCAGGCTTTATAAGCAAGCACCTTTGACCACTGAGCCATCCCTCCATGTGTGTGATGGGGTGTATGTGATGTGTTGTGTTTTCATGTGTGTGCACATACACACACCCCATGTGTAGGCTAAAGGAGAATGTCAGGTGTCCTTTTTTCACTCATCCATATATTTCCTTAAGACAAGGTCTCTTTAGCTCGAAAAATTAGAAATGGAACTTCCATATGACCTAGCTATACCACTCCTGGCCATATACCCTAAGGACTCTGTTCTCTACTACAAAGATACTTACGCGTCCTATGGAGTCAGCCTAGAGGCGCATCAGCAGATGAGTGGATAATGCACACAATGGAAGTGGCCCATACACAATGGAATTCCATTCAGCAGCACAGACAAATCTGCAGGAAAATGGGTGGACCTGGAAAGAATCATATTAAACAAAGTGACCCAAACTCAGACCAAACCACATGTGTTCCCTCTGGTATATGGGTCTCAGCTTATCTACAAGGACTACAAGTATGCACATATAGAAGGGCAAATGTGTCTAAAACTACAATAAAAAGCGATGAGCTGGAAGAAGGGTGAGAGGTGGGTGACAGGACACACGTGATAAATAAACGCAGGGGGGAAGGGACTGGGGCAGGGGGACTGGTGAGGACAAGAGCATTGAGTACAGGAGGAGGGGACACTCATCAACAAAATGCCAAAATGAATCATACCTAAACTTCTATGTGCCAACTAAGAGTAAATGAGAAAAAAAAAAAAATACAAGGTCTCTTCCTCACCCCAGGGCTGCTCCCTGTCAGTGAGCCCAGCACTGTCCATCTCTGTCATCATCAGGCTGTCTCCAGCGGCGAGGATCTCATGTTTAACTTCTGAGCTATTTATTTACCCAGTCCTCCTTTTCAGCATAACCAAAGAATTTTCAGTTCATTTTGCCAGGATCTGGGAAATGGGGTTCCGTCAGCCTGTCTCATTTGGTGGCGTCATCGTTTGCGTATTTCATGTGTTGAACTTGAGCCTGATGGGAGGGAGGCGGCTGTGCTCACTCATGCTCTTGATATCTGTGAGAGGGCAGGGGAGTCCCCAGACGGGCCGTCCTGGGAAGTCACCTGGTCATCTGAGGGGAACCGGGATTCTGGAATGAGGAAACAAGGGGATGGGAAAGAAGAGGCAGGCGAGTGACATCCAGCCTCCTGAGGACAGCAGTTTAGGGTCCCTGCTAGGTACCTCTGGGGCAGAGACAGGAGCCAGACTGTGATGGAGGCCTTAGGAAAAGAAGGGAAGGGGAGGGGAGGAGAGGGAAAGGAAAGAAGGGAGGGACAAAAAGAGAGGGGAGGCTGGTGCCCCCCGTGCATTGAAGATAGCCAGCCAGACTTCAAGGTGGCAGGGCAGGCTGGGTTGTTGGCCCCCCATTCCCCTGCATCCTGTCAGGAAGCAGAATGGGACCAGCACAGTCCCCAGCACTCCTGGAATCTTTTTATTATTATTATTAAATAAGTAACTTTACTGACTGTAGTTCACATGCCTGACCACTCACCCATTTTGATGTGCACGTCAGTGGCTTATATTGCACTCATAGACACATGCACACACCCACATTGTCAATGCAGGGCATTTTCATAGCCTGAAAAGGAAGTGTCTCCCCTCCCCCACAACCAGATCAGGGCTGGCTCTGCCCTGGCTTGTTGCCTGGAATTTCTTTTTATTCTTTTTTTTTTTTTTTCAAGGTAGGGTCTTGCTGTAGCCCAGGCTGACCTGGAATTCACTATGTAGTCTCAGGGTGGCCCTAAACTCACAGCGATCCTCCTACCTCTAACTCCTACCTCTAAATATGTATATATTTTAGGCTAGCCTAACAGACGGAGGGAGAGAGCGAATTGGCACACCAGGACCTTCAGCCACTGCAATCAGACTCCAGACATGTGCGACCTTGTGTGTTTGCATCACTTTGTGCGTCTGGCTTACATGGAAGCTGGAGAGTTGAGCAAGGGTTTTTGGGCTTCACAGGCAAGCACCTTAACCACAAAGTCATCTCCCCAAACCTCTTTCTTTAATATTTAGTTTTTATTTGCTTATTTATGAGCAAGTGAGGGAGAGAATGGGTGTGCCAGGGTCTCTGACCACTACAAACAAACTCCATATGCATGCATCATCATGTCCGTCGAACCTGGGTCCTTAGGCTTCGCAAGTAGGCAAGCGCCTTAACCGCTCAGCCATCCCTCTAGCTCTGTTGTCTGGAATTCCTGAATACTACTTTTTTTATTTCTAATTTTTTTTGTTTATTCTTATTTATTTATTTGAAAGCGACAGAGAGAGAATGGGCACACCAGGACCTTCAGCCACTGTAAACAGACTCCAGACGCGTGCGCCTCCTTGTGCATCTGGCTAACGTGGGTCCTGGAGAATTGAGCCTTGAACCGGGGTCCTTAAGCTTCACAGGCAAGCGCTTAACTGCTAAGCCATCTCTCCAGCCCTGAATACTCCTTTTATGAACAAGTGTTCTGTGCTTTGATTCCATTCTTCATGGGGCTCTACAGACTCTCTCTAGCTGGTTCTGTATTCAGGCTGTTGTAATTTGGAGGGTAAAACCTAGTGTTGCAAATACTAACTGTGGAGACTCCGGGAGCTCTGCACGTACCTCTGGGCAGGTGGGCTGGTCTACGGATGGACACTCCAGGGTTTAGCTATTTCCTGTGTATGAGTTTTCTGTAGCTGCCATAATTACCAGTACGCTGCATACAGTTGGCTCCAAACTGTAGGCATCCCATGCTCATAGAGCTAGAGGTGTCCCGGGCGCTGGAGGAGAGTGTGCCCACCCCTTTCTCTGAGTTCCCACATTGTCAGCAAGCCTTATGACTCTTGGCTCGCCAGCTCCTGTCTCTGCCCATTGTATGCCACCTCCCTCATGTTGATTGGTGTCTCTCCTCTAGGAAGGACACCAGATTACTCTGGTGACCTTACTCCAACCTCATCTGCAAAGACCCATTACAAATAAAGTCATAGTTACAGGACCTGGGGTTGGAAGCATTACACATCTGTTGGGGACACAAACCTGTGTCACCTTGCTTCATAAGCCCTGATCATCTGTGCCCAGAGGGAAGTAAGAGCCAGCTACTGAGAGACCATGTGCACCGGGTCACAGTGCCTACTTCTCCCTGCTTGTCCCCTCCTCACGCCCTTCCCTGGGCCCTGGCCCATCCACATCCCTCTCCACAGTTCTTTCTTCATAAAGAGGCTCAGGGGGAACGTGTCCGTGGGGCCTCACCCCATGTGAGCCTGTGGACCCTAGGTGACCAAGACCCCTGTTACTCTCCCTGGGGTTCCAAGCTCAGGCACAGTCTAGAAGCCTACCTTCCTTCTAAGAGACTGAGAAAGTCGTGGGACAGAGATTTCTGGAGTGATTTCCTGCAAGGAAGTTGATCTTTTATTATATTTTTTTCCTCCTTACTTGCATTAGTCTTTGGTGCTCGGACTTTGAGTTTTGGGGCAGGTCACGTGGCATGAATAGCTGTTAGGTCCTTCCTGCCCAGCCCTGCACCTCTGGCTGCCCGCAAAGGAGGACCCGGGAGCCACCTGCAACACCAGCCAGGTCTGGGGGACATCTTGCCCACAGATCCCCTCTGGCTGCCCGAAGGCCCTGCAGAAGCGAATCTGAACACCTCCAGTAAGTACTCACTGGAGCCCAGAGATGGAGTGTTAGGTACTTTTCTCATTGTTGTGACAAAATACCTGGCAAAAACAATGTGAGGAAGGGAGGGTTTATTTTGGAACACAGTTAAGGGGACACGTCCATTATAAAGGCACGGTGGCAGGAGCGTGAGGCAGCTGGTCACACGGCATCACAGTCACGAAGCTGAGGGGCGAATGCTGGGGCTCAGATCCATTTCTCTTTTATACTCAGTCCAGGACCTCAGCCTGAGGATTGGTGCAACCCACATGCAAGGGTGGCTCTTCCCTCCCGGTGAAACTTCTCCAGAAACACCCCCACAGGCACACACAGAGACGTGGCTCCTAAATTGTTCTAAACTCAGTCAAGTTTATTATTAAGATTAACCTTCATGGGAAGCTAGGGGGGGGAGTGGTGGTGCTAACCTGTTATCCTGCACTGGGGAGGTGCAGACTGGAGAATCAGGAATTCAAGATCATTCTCACCTATATAGCAAGTTCAAGGCCAGCTGAGCTACTTGAGATCCCACCTCAAGACAAAACAGCAACAAACACATTGTGGCGTACAGGCGCATTGGGTGCAGTTCACAAGGACAGGACATTCCAGCTACCATGAGATCCTGCCTCAACACAAAACAACAAAGAGATGCTGAGGTCTTCTCCCTCTCTCTCTGCCTCTCTGTCTCCTTCTTCCTTTGCATGGAAACAAGAAGCAAATAAATTAATTTTTAAAAGTTAAAACAGGGCTGGAGAGATGGCTTAGCAGTTAAGATGCTTGCCTGCGAAGCCTAAGAACTCATGTTGAAATCTCCAGGTCCCACGTAAGCCAGACGCACACTGACATAAGTGCACGATGTTGCACATGCACCCATGGGGCGCATGCATCGGGAGTTGTTTGCAGTGACTGAAGGCCCTGGTGCACCCATTCTTTATCTCTCTGCCTCTTTCTCTCTCTCAGATAAATAAAAGAAAAAAAGGGGACAGTTAAAACAAATAAAAGTTAAAGTAAAATGATGTAACACAGATAAACTTCAAAGGCACATAGATGATAGTACTTCTACAGGATGAGTGCGTTTAGGTGACCCAAGGGTTAATAGGAAAGACACCATTTATGTAAAGTTGTTTGCATGAAGAATCGTGCAAATATACTTTAGTGGTAAACACATCTATGTATAGAAAGTAGTTTTTTATTTTTTGTTTTTTGGTTTTTTTGAGGTAGGGTCTTACTGTAGCCAGGCTGACCTGGAATTCACTATGTAATCTCAGGGTGTCCTTGAACTCACAGTGATCCTCCTACCTCTGCCTCCCGAGTGCTGGGATTAAAGGCGTGCGCCACCACGCCCGGCTCTGGAAAGTGATTTTTGAAATAGATTGAGCAGGGCTTGGATATGTAGCTCAGTGATAGAGAGCTTGCCTAACTATGGTGGTTTGAAGATAATGCTCCCCATAGGCTCACGTGTTTTTGAATAGTTGGTCCCTCGGTGGTGGTAATTGGGGAAATTTGTGGGACTTTGGGGTGGTGGAGCCTTGCTGGAGGAGGTGTGTTGCTGAGGATGGGCTTTGCGGTAACACAGACCAGCTCCAAACTCAGCAGTGAAACTAAGTCCACCCAGATGATGTGACAAGATGGGACGTCCTGCTCTGCTGCCTGTCCCATGCTTTCCTTGCCACAGTGAAGCTTCCGTTCGAAACTGTAAGCAGAAAGAAATTCCTTCTTCTCTCAAGCTGCCTGTGGCTGGCTTTTGTCTCAGGAGTGGCAAAGTAACGGCTGCACCTAGCATGGGGGAGGCCCTGGGCTCCACCCCCAAACAGCACACGTACTAATGCCAGCTAAAATAAGCCTAGCAGGGGTCTTTGGGGAGAAAGGGAAGGAAAGGGACTAAAGAGCAAAGCTCTACCAACTTTCTCTACCGCCCCCTTCCCTCCTTGCTTATTCCTTTGCTTCCTTATGTTTTAACTTTCAAGTGCTAGGGAATGAGACCTCTGTCCTTGCACATGCTAGGCAAGCATTGAAGCAGCGAAGTACATCCCAGTGCTGTAGGACCTGTTCTTTCGTTAGTACCTGTTATTTTTTTAATGAGGTGAAAGAGACAGAGAAAGAGAGAATGGGTACACCAAGGCCTCCTACCACTGCAAATAAATGCCAGATGCATGCACCACTTTGTGCATCTGGCTTCACATGAATACTAGGGAACCAAACCCAGGTCATTAGGCTTTGCAAGCAGGTGCCTTTAACAACTAAGCCATCTCTCCAGCCCCTGAATCTCCACCTTTTTAAGCCCACCCCACAGTGCAGCACTCAGGGACCTTGGGAATTATCGTCTCATGGACTGAGAAGATGTCTCAGTTCGGAGGGCGCATGAGGGCCTAGATCGATCCCTAGAACCCATGTGAAGACTTGTCAGGCACAGTGATGATGCTTGTAATCCCAGGGCTGCAGAGATGGGGACAGGAGTGTCTCTGAGCCTCACTGGCCAGCCAGTCTTACATCCTTAGCCAGTTTCAGGCCAGTGAGAGATGCTATCTCAAAAAAGGTTGGGCTGGAGAGATGGCTTAGCAGTTTGCATTTGCCTGCAAAGCCAGAGGATCCCAGTTCAACTCTCCAGGACCCACATAAGCCAGATTCACAAGGGGGTGCACGCATCTGGACTTTGTTTGCAGTGGCTGGAGACCCTGGTATACCCGTTCTCTCTCTCTCTCAAATAAATAAATAAAATATATTTTAAAAAGATAGATGGACTGGGTGTAGTGGTACATACCTTTAATCCCAGCATTTGGGAGGCTGAGATAAAAGGATCATAATGAGTTTTAGGTCAGCCTGGACTATATCTAGAAAGAGATCCAGGTCAGCCTGGGCTGGAGCAAGACCCTGCCTCAAAAAAAGAAAAATATATATATATATATATGGATTCAAGGCCAGCCTGAGACTACATAGTGAATTCCAGGTCAGCCAGGGCTAGAGTGAGACCCTACCTCAAAAAATTCCTAATATATATGTGTGTGTGTGTGTGTGTGTGTGTGTGTAATTGGTGTCTGTATTAGTTACTTTCTCATTACTGTGACCAAAAACCTGACCAGAAGCAACTTATGGACCCAAGAGTTTATGTTGGCTTAGAGTTCAAGGCATGATGGCCAGAGCATGAACCGCTGGTCCCACTGTGTCCACAAGCAGGAAGCAGAGAGCAATGAGTGCTAAGCCAGCTCTTACCTGTCATAGCATACAGGGCTGCAGCTGAAAGAACAGTCAGGGTGAGTCTTCCCACTTCAACTAACCAAATCAGGAAGATCCCTTAAAGCATGCCAAGAGGCTAACCTGATCTACAAATGCCCAGAGGTTCATTTTCTAGGTGACAACCATCACAGCACCTGAGGAATGGCACTCAAGGCTGTCCCCGGCATCCACACACATAAATAAGCATGCACGCACATGAACATACACACACAGAGAAAAAGGAATTACTGGCCCGAGAAGGAAGTCCTCTGACACAGTTCAGGAGAGTCTCAAAGGTGACTTTGTACCACTTCCACCTCCCCAAATAACCAGCTGTCTTTTTCATTCTAGGATTTTTTGATTTTGTTTTTGTTTTTGGAGGAAGGGTCTCACTCTGGTCCAGGCTGACCTGGAATTAACTATTAATTCAGAGTGGCCTTGAGCTCTTGGCAATCCTATCTCTGCCTCCCAAGTGCTGGGATTTAAAGGCATGAGCCACCACACCTAGCTTTAGGATTTTTTTTTTTCAAGGTAGGGTCTCACTCACTCTCACTCAGGGTGGCCTCGAACTCATGGTGATCCTCTTACCTCTACTTCCCTGAGTGCTGGGATTAAAGGCATGCACTACCATGCCCAGCTCATTCTAAGACTTCTTTTAAAAAATATTTTTATTTATGTACTTGCAAGCAGAGAGAGAAAGAGAGCCAAACAGAGAGAGAATGGGTGCACCATGGCCCCTAGCCACTGCAAACAAACTCCAGACACATGTACCCCTTTTGTGCATCTGGCTTTACGTGGGTACTGGGATTCTAACTTGGATTGTTAGGTTTTGCAGGGCAAGTGCCTTAGCTGCTGAGCCATCTTTCCAGCTCCATTCTACGAATTTGATTTTAGAAAGATCCATGGGCATTTAATACCCATGAAGGCAGAGCTGGAGAGATGGCTCAGTGGTTAAAGGCAGTTGCTTGCAAAACCTGATGGCCTAGGTTCAATACCCTAGTACCCTTATAAAGCTAGATGCACAACATGGCACAGTTGTCTGCAGTTTATTTATAGCAGCATGGCCCTTACTCTGTCGCTCTCAAATAAATAAATAAATAAATAAAATACTAAAATCCATGAAGGCTTATGTAATGACACACACCTGTAACCCCAGCACTTGGGAGGCTGCGGCAGGAAATTAGAGAGTTCAAGTCCAGCTTGGGTTACACAGTGAGACCCTAACTAAGGAGCCAGAGGGATATAGCTTTGTGGGTCCGAGTGCTGGTCAAACATGGAGACCTGCATTCGGCCTCTCGAGCTGGGATCACAGGCCTGCGTCACTGTGCCTGGATACTTTATTCAATTATTTATTCACTTAATTACTTGTTTATTTGTTATTTGTTTAAGAAAAGCTCCAACTGACCAGCATGGTATGAATTAGTGACTTTATTCGCTGGGTCAGGTTTGGTAGAGGTGGAAACCAAGGAGCGCTTTCCAGCCTCCTGGTCAGTGTGACAAGCAGCGACTGTGTCCCCAGACCTCTCCCTGCTGGACCAGTGCCTCTGCACGCCCACCCTGAGCCCCTGCCCCATGCCCCACAGGCAGGCTCAGTCCTGGGCAGGCTCTCTTCCAAGTCAAGCTCCCCTCCTGACTGCCACCTCACCCCTTTACCCTCCCACACAGAACCCCCCAGGGCTGCCAACTGCCTAGCACAGCGTCCAAGTGCCAAGGTTTACTCTCAAGCACTTTCTAACGTTTTTCTCTCTCTCTCTCTCTCTCTTTCTCTCCCTCTCTCTCTTCCTACCCTCTTTGGGGTTTTTTTGTGTGATGGGGTAGAACTCAGTATATTGTGCATGACTGAGGTTGGGTGAGGCATCAACCTTGCTTGCATTGACACACTGACATTCCCTAAAGAGCCGTGTTAGATATGCTCTTCCGTGAAAAGAAATCTCTGTTTATGTACATCTGTATCTTAGACAGACTATAAATTCCTCCTCCTAAACAACTTGATCCCCTAGTGAGTCATTTCTCTCCCCACCCTTGAAAGTGGAAGTTCAAAGTAGGCATGGTGGGGCACGTAATGCAGCACGTGGGAGGTGGAGACAGGAGGATCCGTCATCAAGGCCAGTCTGAAGTACTGAGAGACACAATGTCTCAAAATACCAAAATACCAAAAAAAAAAAAAAAAAGAAAAAGAAAAAAAAATTTAAGCCCAAGGTGGCAGTACACTCAGGAGGCAGAGACAGAAGGATCGCTGTGAATTCAAGGCTGCCAGGACTACAGAGTGAGTGGCAGGTCAGCCTGGGCTAGAATGAGACCCTATCTCAAAAACAAACAGACAAACAAAAACAAAAGTAATACAGAAAAAGACTGATAGATTGAGAGAGACTGTGATTGCAGACCCGTGGGGAAATTGATCTATTTTGCCATCTTGGGGTTTGGTTTGGTTTTGTGGTGCCAAGGATGTCACATACACGCCTAGCCAGAGCTCCATCAAGGCTCCACCCCAAACTTTGGCCCAGTTTTCTTTTATGTGCATATGCGTATGTGGTGTGTGTGGGGGTATATACTGGTTCCTGTGTGTGTGGGCTTGAGTTGTCTTCCTCCATTGGTGTTCTTATTTACTGAGACAGGTGTCTTGCTTGAACCCAGAACTCACTGATTTGGCTGATCTGGCTAGCCAGCTTGCTCTGGGACTCCCTGTCTCAATTTCCCAAGCACGATGGTTATAGGCAGATGCATAACCGCCTGGCATTTACGTGGGTGCTGGGGACCTGAATTCAGGTCTTCATACTTGCATAGCAAGTTGTTTATCCAGTGAGTTTCTATCTCTCAGCCCTGTGACCTGGTTTTTAATGCCACTCTCCTTGGGCCAATCAGGTCCCTAGCTACCTGCAGCACAAGGCAAACTGAGACACCAGGGAGAGGAATCATCTGGTGTTGGCCCTCAGGGAGGACCTGCCCCTTAGCTGGCCACAGGACATGGGGAGCCAGGGTGGGAGGGCTGGTGGCAGGATGTTCTTTTCGCTAGTGGGGTGTCCCTTCTCCTCAGTGACATGGGCCAAGTGGGCCTGAACGGGGTCTTCCCCCTGTGCTCTCCCAGGGTGCACAGAGCCAGCATGGCGGAACTGCGCCGCACAGACTCCACGCTGTCGGCCCTGGACGAGGAGACGCTCTGGGAGATGCTAGAGAGCCAACGCTGCAAGATCGTGGGGAGCATCTGTCCCAGCCGCCTCACCCCCTACCTGCGCCAGGCCAAGGTGCTGAGCCAGCTGGATGAGGAGGAGGTCCTGCACAGTCCTCGCTTCACCAACAGTGCCATGAGGGTCGGTGAGTCCCCACGATGGATGGCCTGTGGCCGCTTGGCTCACCTCCTGGCACCTCATCTCCAGCTGGGCTCTTCCTGCCCAGCAGTAGAACTGGACTGGCACCCCAACAAGGAGTGCAGGGCTTCAACCGAGGGAGTGGCATTCCACTTTCCAGAGATTGAGGCAGGAAGATTGCCACAAATTCAAGGCCAGTCTGGATTGTAGTGTGAGACCCTGTATTAAAAACAAGAACAAAAAAAAAGCCGTGTGTAGTGGCGCACACCTTTAATCCTAGCACTTGGGAGGCAGAGGTAGGAGGATCTCTGTGAGTTTGAGGACAGCCTGAGATTACATAGTGAATTCCAAGTCAGCCTGGGCTAGAGCGAGACCCTACCTCTAAAAACAAAAGAAAAGTCTGGGCATTTGGCTTGATTGGTGGAGTACTTGTCTGGCATGCATGAGGCCCTGAGTTCAAATCCCAACACCATATAAACAATATGTAGTGGCACATATCTGTAGTATCAGCTCTTGGCAGGTAGAGGCAGGAAGATCAGAAGTTAAGGTCAGCCTGAGCTAAATGAGACTTTGTCTCAAAAAAAGAAAGAAAGATGGGCTGGAGAGGTGACTTGTGGTTGAGTGCTTGCCTATGAAGCCTGAGGACCCTAGTTCGAGGATCAATTCCCCAGGACCCACGTTAGCCAGATACACAAGGGGGCGCACGCATCTGGAGTTTGTTTGCAGTGGCTGGATGCCCTGGTGCACCCATTCTCTCTCTCTCTCTCTCTCTGCCTCTTTCTCTCTCTGTCTGTCACTCTCAAATAAATAAATAAAAATAAACTAAAAAAAAAGTTTTAAAGAAGAAAGAAAGAAATAGGAAAAAGGGTCAGAGTTCCCAATTTTGGGGACACTGTACCATTATTTTAGTCCTTAACAGAGCCCCAACAAATGACTGTGAACAATTTTGACTTCAAACACCACAGTGAGTCTGGAGTAGGGCTCAGTGGTGGAGCACACACTTAACATGTGCAAGGCCCTGGTTCTATCCCGAGCACCGAGAGGAGAAAAGTCCACAGTGATGCGTCTCCCTCACTTCTTCAGGCCAGAAACCTTGCATCAAAGTGTAGACAGGGCTGTGTTCCCACTGCAGTCTTTCAGGGCTGACTCCTGCCTTTCAAGTTCAGGTGGCCATCTCGCTGCCTCCACCTCCACAGGCCTCTTCTGTCTGTCTTTTCCTCGTCTGCCTCTTGGAAGCACACCTGTTATTGGATCGGGGCCTAGCTGGCTACTCATAATTCATACTCACCTTATCTTAAGATATTTCAGTTAATTATATCTGAAAAGACTCTTTTTTAAAAATAGCTTTTATTTATTTATTTGAGAGAGAGATAAAGAAACAAATAGCAAGATTAGATTCTGCAAACAAAATCCAGACACATGTGCCGCCTTGTGCATCTGGCTTACAGGGGTCCTGAGGAATCGGACCTAGATCCTTTGGCTTTACAAGCAAATACTTTAATAGGCAAGTCATCTCTCTATAGCCCTGAAAAGATTCTTTCTCTAGAGAAATCCATGTGGGCATGTTCTGGGTGGGTCTGTCTTCTTGAGGCACGGCTCAGCCCACTGCAGACATCGTTAGCATCAGTTCTGTTGGTCTGACAGGCAATGTTTCCCTATTTATTTATTACAGAGAGAGAGGGTGGAGGAGAATATGGGCATGCCAGGGCCTCCTGCCACTGCAAACAAACTCCAGATGCATGTGCCACTTTGTGTATCTGGCTTTACATGGGTATTGGGAAATTAAACTGGAGCCATTAAGCGTTTTAAGCTAGTACCTTTAACTATAAAGCTGTCTTTCCAGCTGTTTCCTCACTTAGAAGTGGAGATGCTCATGACTTTTCCATAGAAGGTTGATATAATGTGTGCGTATGTTAGTTCATGGACCTCAAGTGCAGGAAAGATTGTCCTGAACTAATCTTAGGCTGAGAGAGGTGGGATTTGAGCCCTGCCTGGATCTGGGCACTTTGGGATGCCCCAAGGCTCTCTGCACTCACCCCCTGAGGGATTGGAGAGCTATCCTTTATTATTTACACACAGTCTGGTGTCCCCACAGCATGGTGGCCTTATTTTATACACCTAGCTCTTAACACAGCACTTGGATGCTCCCAGTAAGTTAGTCAACAAGAATGGATCTTAGGGCTAGAGAGATGGCTCAGCAGCAAAAGGGACTTGCTCCATAGGACTGCTAACTGCGGTTCAATCTCCAGCACCCCCATGAAGTCACACTCAAAATGATGCAAGCAGCTATCGTCCCAACATGCCTGTGGTACTGATAGTCAGAGCCTGAAATTCCCAAGTCTAGCCAAGGCCAGCTAGTCTGGCCTTCCCCATGGCAAAAATAAGAGACACCCTGTCTGAAAGGTGGTCCTTTGAACTCCTTAAAGAGGTGGTCCTCTGATCTCCACAAGACACTGTCATGCATGTAACCCTGCACATATGCATACATATACACACACACACAAGTAAATATATTTTTTAAAAATGGAGGGTCTGGAGAAATGGCTTAGCAGTTGAAGGCACTTGCTTGCAAGCCTCCTGACCCGGGTTTAATTCCCCAGCCACCCACGTAAAGCCAAGCTCTAGAGGGGCATTCATTTGCAATGGCAAGAGATCCTGGCCCATCAATATGCACACATGCTTGCATGAATAAATAAATAAATAATTTAAAGAGCAGTAGGGGTACATCTCACCCCAGGATCCCAGAGAGTTGCCTTCTCCTAATTCCCAGTTGCGCATGGCTGTCCAACCCCTGTTGACCCTCAGGGAGGGCAGCTAGCAAAGCTCAGAATGGCTTTCTCTCCCAAGGGCACCTGTTGGATCTGCTAAAGGCCCGAGGGAAGAACGGAGCCATCGCCTTCCTAGAGAGCGTGAAGCTGCACAACCCCGACGTCTACACCCTGGTCACGGGGCTGCAGCCTGACATTGACTTCAGCACTTTCAGTGGTGAGAGCTGCACCTAGGGCGGGAGGGCAGGGGTGAGCACCCCACTTCTCCACGTGGCCGCTGCCGCAGGCTCCCTGCTTCCTTCCAGGCCAAGCCCCCCCACCCCCGGCCCCGCCCTTGGCAAGCTCCCAACTCCCTGCTTTGAGGAGGGAGGGGCCGGGAGAAGGACCCTGGGCTCTACAAAGTCCATCTGTAGTTACCCAGTGCCGTGAGGAGACCGCGGGGCAGCTGTGCCTTTCAGTGGCACAGGACCAGCTGTTAGCTGCCCTCGGTGGATGGCACAGGGCAGTCCCATCTCTTAGCAGGTCCAGAGAGACCCCTCCTGAGGGGCAAGGGAAGCTGGGACTTCTGCCTGTGGACACACTCACCTAAGCAAAGCCTTAGCTGGCGTGGTGGGTGGTCAGGCCATTTTGGTAACTGAGCAATTCTGTCCTTCCCTGAAAGAGCTGTTGGAAGATTTCACTCTTCAGCAGGCCTGGATTGGGCAGGGCTAAGGAGATGGCTTGGTGGCTCAGAGCACTTGCTGCACAAGCCTGAGGGTCTGACAGGGCCCGAGTTCAATCCCTAGAACCCACATAAAAAGCCAGATGTAACTATGCATTCCTGTAACCCCAGTCCTACAGGGGGCGGGCAGGGTCATCAGCTCCAGGTTCAGTGAGGCTCTGTCTCAAGGAAACAATGTGGAAGAGAGACAGAGGAGGGTGCCTGCTGTTCTCCTCTGACCTCTGCTTGTATGTACAAAAGCATGGGTATCTGTATGCACACATACATTCATTATACTGCACACACCACATATACACCACCCGACCCATCACAGAGAGAGAGAGCACACGTGCATTCACTATACTGCACACTCCACATGTACACCACCCCACCCATCACAGAGAGAGAGAGAGAGAGCACACGTGCATTCACTATGCTGCACACACCACATGTACACCACCCCACCCATCACAGAGAGAGAGAGAGAGAGAGAGAGAGAGAGAGAGACAGAGACAGAGAGCGCACGTGCATTCACGATACTGTACACACCACATGTACACCACCCCACCCATCACAGAGAGAGAGAGAGCACACAAGTTCAGGACTGGAACCTGGGAGAAGTGCTGAGTTTGGATCCTCAGGTGCTGTGTTTTCCCCCTGTATTCCAGCCCTGGGGAGGCAGAGAGAGGGGATCCCTAGGGCTCACTGGCTAGCTAGTCCAGCTGAGAAGGTGAACTTGAGGTTCAGTGAGAGACCTTATCTCAAAAATTAAGTCAAGGGGAAAGTGAGGGGAGGGCGGTCATTACCATTGGATATTGTTTACAATCGTGGAAGTTGTTAATAAAAAAAAAAAAGAAATATTTGAACTGGGGAGATGGCTCAGTGGTTAAAGGCACTTGCTTGCAAAGCCTGATGGCCCAAGGTCAATTCCTTAGCTACCCACATGAAACCAGATGAACAAAGTGACATATATGTCTTCGTGTACAGTGAAAGGAGGCCCTGGTGTGTCCATACACATACTCTCCATCTGTCTCCCTCAAATAAATAAATAAATATTTTTAAAAAGAAAAAAGTTAAGTCAAAGTGCAACTGAGGAAGACCTCCAACCCTGGCCTCTGGTGCACGCGTGTGTGCGTGCGTACACACACACAAGCGCACACACATGCACACACACACACAGAGGCATGCACATGCACAGACATGCATGCAAATACACATGCACACGTGGGGGGAAAGATCAGGACTCTCAGGGCGCTCAAAACAGTGGCTAATCGCTAGGACACATTTATGTTAATGCTCTGCCACACAGGTTAGTGGCCATGGCTGTGTTTTTCCTGGGTTGATGTGATAAATGATTCGCCTTCAGTTCCAAAGGTGGTGTGGACAGTGGCTCACACAGGTCAATCCTTGGGCCCAAATCACGCTGTGCTATTTATTTAACCAAATTGCGGAGTCCTAGTGGAGCTGAAGGCTTTTAAGAGGCCAACAGGTTAGGGCTGAAAACAGCAGGGGTCTAGGCATGAGGTGCAAGAGTCAGAGGTGGCTGGGTGTGGTAGTGCATGGGCATCCTAACACCTAGAAGGTAAAGACAGGAGGATCAGGCGTTCAAAGCCATCCTCAGCTATATGGCAAGTTCTCATTCATCCTGGGCTACTTGAGACTCTGCCTCAAAAAATAAAAATCAGGGTGGAGAGATGGCTTAGCAGTTAAGGCACTTGCCTGCAAAGTCCAAGGACCCAGGTTCGATTCTCCAGGACCCACGTAAGCCAGATGTACAAGGGTGTGCATGCATCTGGAGTTCGCTTACAGTAGTTAGAGGTCCTAGCGTGCCCATTCTCTCCCTTGCTCTCTGTCTCTAATAAATAAATAAAAATAAAATCTTTTAAAAATAAAAATCAAGCCGGGCGTGGTGGCTCACGCCTTTAATCCCAGCACTCTGGAGGCAGAGGTAGGAGGATCGCCATGAGTTCGAGGCCAGCCTGAGACAACATAGTGAACTCCAGGTCAGCCTGGGCTAGAGCAAGACCCTAGCCTCAAAAAGCAAAAAAAGTAAATAAAAAAAAATAAAAACGACCCAGCAACTGAGAACAGAGGGGCACTGCGGGCCCTCCTGCAGGCCTCATGGAGACGTCCAAGCTGACCGAGTGCCTGGCGGGAGCCATCAGCAGCCTGCAGGAGGAGCTGGCCCAGGAGAAGGTGCAGAAGGAGGCGCTGCTGCGCCGGTGCCAGGGGCTGAAGGAGAGCCTGGGTGCCGCCGAGGCCCGGGTGGAGGCCCTGCGCCAGCTGGAGGCCGACCACAGCCGCACGAAGCACGAGGCCAGCGTGCACTTCCACGAGGTGCTGAAGCTCAAGGACGAGATGCTGAGCCTCTCGCTGCACTACAGCAACGCGCTGCGCGAGAAGGAGCTGGCCGCCACGCGCTGCCACAGCCTGCAGGAGGAGGTGGGTGCGGGCCCACGCGGCTGGGCTGGGAGGCTCCGCCCGCTGCCGCCCCGCCGGCCCCGCAGGCAGCGCCCCTCCCCTCTCCTCTGCCCAGCTAGCTGAGGGTCTGACAGGGCCCGAGTTCAATCCCTAGAACCCACACAAAAAGCCAGATGTAACCATGCATTCCTATAACCCCAGTCCTACAGGGGGCGGGCAGGGGCATCAGCTCCAGGTTCAGTGAGGCTCTGTCTCAAGGAAACAATGTGGAAGAGAGACAGAGGAGGGTGCCTGCTGTTCTCCTCTGACCTCTGCTTGTATGCGCAAAAAGCATGGGTATCTGTATGCACACATACATTCACGATACTGCACACACCACATGTACACCACCCCACCCAACACAGAGAGAGAGAGAGAGAGAGAGAGAGCACATGCATTCACTATACTGCACACACCACATATACATCACCCCACCCATCACAGAGAGAGAGAGAGCACACAAGTGCAGGACTGGAACCTGGGAGAAGTGCTGAGTTTGGATCCTCAGGTGCTGTGTTTTCCCCCTGTATTCCAGCCCTGGGGAAGTAGAGAGAGGGGATCCCTAGGATCTTAGCTGTGGTCTACCCAGGGAGCTGGCCCCACTCCTCCCGGGTCCCTCTGGGAAGGACTTTGCCCCAGAATTGCCCCTGGCCTGGCAGTGCACTACTTACCCTGTGGCATCTGGGGCCAGGCTGGTTGGTCTGGGTTCCGCGTTAGTTTACCACCTGTGACGCAGCAACCCATCTGTGCAGTGGCATAGGGACCACCCATTTCTACAGCCTGACTTTGGTCCTCGTAGCTATAGCAGCATCATGTACCTACTGTGCCCGCCTCAGGACGGAAGCTTTGCCCACAGCTCTCCTCCTCTTTGGCCTTCACAGCTCTACCTGGTGAAGCAGGAGTTGCAGCGGGCCAGCCTTGTGTCTTCCTGTGAACGGGAATCTCAAGAGAGGTCCCTGAAGATGACCAGTGACCTGGGGTCACAGGAGGAGGAGCTGAGCCTCCTCAGGGAGAAAGAGAAGCTCTGCTCAGTGACCTTCAGCCTGGTAGGTCAAGGTCCCTCAGTGGGAGCCTGCTGCCTCCCCTGGACCTGGGGGGCGGGTGTCGTTGGCATCAGCAGGTGGCTTTGGGCTGTGGGAATTCTGATAGGTGGCTTCGCAAAGCAGAGGCTAAGGACTGAGCGAGGTGAGTTCAAGGGCTCATGCCAGCCCCTTCTCTAAAGGCCAGGCTGGCCGGACACTTGCCATTCTCCTGCCTTAGCCTTCTGAGTAGCTGGGATCAGAGCCTTGTACCCCAACACCTGGCTGACAGGTGCCTTTCCAGAGGATTCCCCTACTGCTACAGCAAGGCCACATACCTGGCCTTGGAGTTTTCCTGTGAGACCGTGTTTCTTCAGGGGCAGTGCTCTGGGGAGGTTGGGGTCCTGAGCTGACCTGTTTCTGGACCAGGTGGAGAAGGACATTCTGGAGCAGAGCCTGGACGAGGCTCTGGAGGGCAAGCAGGAGCTGGTGGACCGCATACACTCCCTGCGGGAGCGCGCCGCGGCCGCCGAGAGGCAGCGGAAGCAGGTGAGCCCTCGAGCGGCAAGGGGGGAACGGGGACACAGCCCTGGCACCACAGTTTCGCTGATTTCTTGGTCTGCTCATCTGTGCTACACGAGGGCCACATCAGATGTCAATGGTCAGGCAGCAAGACAAGGTCATGCCAAAGGCTTGGGGCCAAGTGACAACCAGAGATTTGGTCATGGGGAGAGCGGGGGAGAAGCAAGGCAGGCTGGGGAGAAGCAGCTTGTGTACTTGAGGACATTAAACAGCACATAACTCTGCCCGCAAAGTGTGTTCACCTTTGCTGACGGAACCCCACATGCACCTTGCTGGGGCTCTGGAGAAAAGAGCACAAGGTCGCCTCCAGGACCCCCTTGCCTCCTCTTCCTCGTGCCCCTCCCCCTGCCCGAGCTCTCAGAACCTCTGACCTCCGTGGACACTGTTCACCCCTCTGCCCAGTACTGGGAGGAGAAGGAACAGACACTGCTCCAGTTCCAGAAGACGAAGGTGGACTGCGAGCTGTACAGGGAGAAGATGACCATGCTGCAGGGCCAGGTGGCCGAGCTGCAGAAGGAGCGCGACCAGGTAGACGTCCCGGGGCTAAGGGGGCTGCGCATGCCTGCCCTTGCGAGGGGGCTCAGGAGGACCCCACCCCCTCCACCGCCCACCCCTGCCGGCGTGTGGCTGAGGCCGAGGGCTGCTGCTGGCTCAGAGGACATGTCTCCGGGCTCTGCCTGACACGAATGGCAGCCGGCTTCAGAATTCAGTCTCTTGGAGCTGAGGAGGTGGCCCCGTGGGAAAAGCCCCTACATGAAGCCCCTGACTACTTGAGTTCAGATCCCTAGATCCCAGGTTGGAGCCTGAAGCTATAGTGTGTGTGTGAGGGTGTGGGTATAATAATTTTTTTTTTTTTTTTTGGTTTTTCGAGGTAGGGTTTCACTCTAGCTCAGGCTGACCGGGAATTCACTCTGTCGTCGCAGGGTGGCCTTGAACTCACGGCCATCCTCCTACCTCTGCCTCCCTAGCACTAGGATTAAAGGCGTGCACCACCACGCCCAGCCCCAAACAAATAACTTAAAAGAAAGAAACCAGGGGGTGGCTGGAGATATGGCTCAGCAGTTAAAGGCACTTGCTTTCCAAGGCTGACAGTTTGGGTTCAATTCCCCAGCACCCACGTAAAGCCAGAAGCACAAAGTGGCACATGTGTCTGGAGTTACTTTGCAGCGGAGGAGGCCCTGGTGTGCCCATTCTTTCTCTCTTTCTCAAATAAATGAATAAATATGAAAAACATAAACTAGGACCTCTTTCCTTGGGTCATGTGAGGTTTCTTCACCCCCTGCAATGTCTCTCTGTCATCCTCCCTGCCTCTATTCATGGCACACGACATTGAGAATGTCCACCCTGGAAGCCATGCATGTGCACATCCAGGTGAACTCTGGGTAGGGCATGTTAGATGAGTTCCCAGGAAGTGCCCACCAGCATGGGGTACTTTCTGCAGCTCAGGTTTCCCTGAGCTCACTGGTCCCACGTCTAACTGCCCCCTTCCATCTGTCTCATCTTGGCCACAGGCATACTCTTCGAGGGACAGAGCCCAGATGGAGATTTCTCAGCGCCTGGTAGAGAAGGACGCCCTGCGCAGGAGGGTGTTTGAGCTGACCGAGCAGGTCTGCGAGCTTCGCACTCAGCTGCGTAAACTGCAGGAGGAGCCCCCGGGAGGGGTGAGTTCCCTCTGAGGCCAGAGCATGAGGCCTGGGGCTGGGGGAGACAGATGAGCCCAGCCTGGACACGAGCAGCCATGCTCAGAGCTGTCCTGCTTCTCATCATCAGACGTGGCTGTGAAACCTTGATGATGCACACAGGACCGGCCAAGCATGCTTCTGCACCTCTTTTAATGCCAATATCACTGCGCCATGGAAGGGGGAAAGTAGCATAAGTTTCTGGAACCCTGCTGTGTAATGACAAAAGAGCCTCTGACACTGTTCACAGGAAGTAGCCCACTTTGTAGGTGACCCTTTGCTAAAGTCACCAGTCCGAAAGCTGAAGGCCCCTGGGGCCTATGGTGAGGGAGCGCCACCCCAGCCAGCCGGGTGTATCTCAAAGCCTGCCATGGCTCGGTAGGCAGTGAGGCTAGGATACAGGCCTGGGCAGCCAGAACCAACTTGGGCTTTGTTGTTGTTGTTTTTTAAGATAGTGTCTCACTCCAGCTCAGGCTGACCTGGAATTCACTATGTAGTCTCAAGGTGGCCTCAAACTCATAACAATCCTCCTATCTCCGCCTCCTGAGGGCTGGGATTAAAGGTGTGTGTCACCAAGTCCAGCAGAGAGAGAAAGAGAATGGGTGCACCAGGTCCTCTAGTCACTGCAAACAAACTCCAATCTCATGTGCCACTTGATGTATCCAGCTTTATGTGGGTACTGGGGAATCAAACTCAGGTTGTTAGGCTTGATGGGCAAGGGCCTTAACTGCTGAACCATCTCTTCAGCCACCCCTTTTTGATTTCCCAGTACCCACTTAAAGCTAGACGTACAAGGTGGCACATACATCTGGAGTTCCTTTGCAGTGGTTAGAGATGCTGGTGTGTCCATGTTCTCTCTCTGTGTCTCTCATATATATATCTTTGGTTTTTTGAGGTAGAATCTCTCTCTAGCTCAGGCTGACCTGGACTTCACTATGTAGTCTCAGGGTGGCCTTGAACTCACAGTGATTCTCCTACCTCTGCCTCCCAAATGCTGGGATTAAAGGTGTGTGCCACCACACCTTACTAAATACATATTAAATATATATTTTATTTATTTATTTGAGAGAGAGAGAAAGAGGAAGATGCAGATAGAGAGAATGGGCACACCATGGCCTCTAGCCACTGCAAACAAACTCCAGACACATGTACCCCCTTGTGCATCTGGCTTACAGGGATCCTGAGGAATTGAACCTGGGTCCTTTTGGGTTTGCAGGCAAGCGCCTTAACTGCTAAGCCATTTCCCCAGCCCTATTTTTTTTTAAGTGAGGGATAGGGAGATACCTCAGTCAGTAAAGATCTTTTCTCAGAAGTATGAGGACCTGAGTTTGGGCCCCAGAAGCCATGTGATGATGTTGAGCATGGTGGTACATTTGGAATCCCAGCTCTGGGAAAGTGAGAGATAGGAGGATGCCTGGGGCTCACTGGAAAGCCAGGCTAGACTTAATTGGTGAGCTCTAAGCCAACGAGAAAGTCTGTCTCAAAAAGGTAGACAGTGTTTCTGAGGATGACATCCAAGGTTATCTTTTGGCCTCTACACCCATGTGCACACATATACTTGCACACACATATGCATAAAGACATGATTTGTGTGTGTGCGTGCAGGTGTGTGTGTATGTGACTGGAAGGGCAGATATCTAAATTTTGGGTGTATTAAAAAATTTTTTTGATGTCAGACCAAAAAACTGGCCTTTAAAAATATTTTAATTTTTATTTATTAGAGAGAGAGAACGTGACAGAGGAAGAGAGAGGGGGGGGGAAGAATAGGCATATCAGGGCCTCTAGCTACTGCAAACAAATTCCAGATGCATGCACCATCTTGTGCATCTGGTTTATGTGGGTCCTGGAGAATTGAACCAAGGTCCTTTGGTTTTGCAGGCAAGTTCCTTAACCACTAAGCAATCTCTCCAGCCCTGGCCTTTTTTGTTTCATTTTTTGGTTCATTTTTGTTTATTTATTTGACAGTGACAGACAGAGAGAAAGACGGAATGGGAGCACCAGGGCTTCCAGCCGCTGCAAATGAACTCCAGATGCATGCACCCCCTTGTGCATCTGGCTAAAGTGGGTCCTGGGAAATCAAGCCTTGAAGAGGGGTCCTTAGGTTTCACATGCAAGCTCTTAACCGCTAAGCCATCTCTCCAGCCCCCCTTTTTTAATATGAGAGAGTGAGAGAAACAGAGGTAGGGAGAGTGAGTGAGAGAAAGAATTAGCAGAGCAGGGGCTCCAGCCAATGCAATCGGACTCTAGACATATGGACTCCCTCGTGTGCATGTGTGACCTTGTGCGCATGTGTGACCTTGCGCGCTTGTGTCGCTTTGTGTATCTGGCTTACATGGGATCTGGAGAGTCCTTAATTTCGCAGGCAGGCACCTTAACTGCTTAGCCATCTCTGCAGCCCTCAGCTGCATCTTGAGTAAGGGATGATATTCAGTTTGATTTTCTTCTCTAATTGGTTCTGTCCCACACCCCTATTTCCTCTCTAGTGTGTACACATCTATAGTATATAGCATATAGTATTTTTAAAGAAAATATTATTTATTTATTCACGAGAGAGAGAAAGTGGGAGAGAGAGAGAGAATGGGCACAACAGAGTCTCCAGCCACAGCAAACGAACTCCAGACACATGTGCCACCTTGTGCAGCTGGGCTTATGTGGGTCCTGAGGTATCAAACCTGAGTCCTTAGGGTTTACAGACAAATGCCTTAATCCATAAGCCATTTCTCCAGCCCAGTATGTAGTATTTTATAATGATAGCAGCAACATACATTCTCTAAAAGAACCAAATGCCTTTTCTCAAGCTGGTTGCATCTTAGTGACCAGCTTCTATACCACTGGGGTGCCCTGAAGGGAGGACTGGGATGCAAGTGTGTTTCCTGAAAGTTGACATACGAACTGCCCCAGAGGGTGGGGATGTGCCAAGAATCAAGCCAGAGGGGTGTCCCAGGGAACTTCTTTGAGTTAAGATTGTCTCTGGCAGCCCAAACAGGAAGCCGGGGCCAAAGAGCCTTGTGTGAGGAGCAAGCAGCGGCTTGTGAGGATGCACGCCGTGTGCCCGCCGGATGACAGCAGCAGCCTCCTCAGCTCCGCCGAGGTACATGGCTCCAGCCCCATGACCTGGCTGTGCTTACCCAGTTCTTGTGTCCAGACATGGGGGGGGGGTCTCCAGCCTCCCTGTTCTCATGGTTGGTGCTTCCAGGAGAGTCTCAGGAAATCCATTCCCTCGTGGTTGTGGGGGCTGGAAATCCAAACCCAAGCTTCTACATGGATACTCCTGATGTGCCCAGGGAAAGGTCCTTCCTGGGTGACATGTGGACATCTGTGGCCTACGGCTGCATATCATCACCATGTGACGTTCTCCCTGTGTGTCTGTCCAGATCATGTCTTACTCTTAGGAAGTGTGTCAGTCTGCCTTTGGTAACTTTGACAAAACACCTGAGATCATCAGCTTAAAGGATGTGAGTTTTGTTTGGCTCAGTTTCAGAGGTGTCATCAGTCCATGGTTGTTTGGCCTTGTGGCATTGGGCTTTGTGTGAGCAATGCTTATGGTGGGCAGAGCCTGTGGTGAAGACAGAGTCTGTGGTGAGGACAAAGCCTGTGGTGGACAAATCTGCTCACCTTGTGGCAGCCAGAGAGAGCAGGGAGGAGAGATCAGGGTCCTAACACCGTCTTCAAGGACATGCCCTCAATGACTTAATTTCCTTCCAAGAGCCTCATTTCCCTGACGTTCAGCCATTGCTCCTGCTGACCTAACTTACTTACACTAGGCCCCATCACCTAGGTTCAACAGGGCAGCAACCAAACCTTCAGCACATGGCACCCATGGAACATTTACACTCTAGACTATGTAGCCCCCAATCTGGTGGGGTTTATGGCCCACTGCAGTCCAGACCTATCCCTTCTTAGCCTGGTTTAATCTGCAAAGATCCAACTCCAAATTAAGGCACATTCAGCAATGTAGGTGAGCATCAATTTTGGGAGCAATGAATGGTGGTGCTGGCTAGTGTTCTCCTTCTTACACAGTTTAGCATCCCCAGCCCATGGAATTGTGCTGCCCACAGTTAGGGTGGATGTTCCCACTTCAATGATTCACATCTAGAAAATCCCCAACAGACAGGTCACAAAATTGTTTCCATGGTGATTCTACTTTATTTATTTATTTGGTTTTCCAAGGTAAGGTCTCACTGTAACTCAGGCTGAGCTGGAATTCACTATGTAATCTCAGAGTGGCCTCGAACTCATGGCAATCCTCCTACCTCTGCCTCCCAAGTGCTGGGATTAAAGGCATGTACTACCACGCCTGGCTTGATTCTAATATTTCTGTTTATTTATTTATTTAAGAGAGAAAGAGGGAGAGAGAGAGTCGGAGGGAGAATATGAGCACACCAGGGCCTCCAGCCACGGAAAGCAAACTCCAGACACATGTGCACCTTGTGCATCTGGCTTACCTAGGTACTTGGGAATCAAACCTGGGTTCTTAGACTTTGCAAGGAAGTGCCTTAACTGCTGCGCCCTCTCTGTAGCCCATGGTGATTGCAGATACTGTTAAGTTGACAATCCAAGATTAACCTTCATACTACCTGACTCAGATGAACACCCCTCTCTAGCCCTCCTCTCCCACCACATCTCCTAGCCTCTGAGATGTGGCCATGCCAGGGGCCCTCTCTCCTTTGAGGTCTGTTGCTCTGTCTGGCCATGCCAACCTCCACTTGGCTTCTTTGAGTCACTTCCTCCAGAGAGTGTGCCAAGCTCCCCCCCGGCCCTGAAGCTGTGGCCCACACCTGGGTATGATATAGTCACTCACTGATCTGTGTTGGCCCACTGGTGCCCTAGCCCAGGGGTAGCACCTACCCTCAGGGGTGCAAGGGCCTGGCCTACAGAAATGCTGTAGGGATTCAGAGTGAGTGAGTTAAGGCCAACTCTGAACACCTGAATGTCTCAGCACCTGCTCAGAGGCCACAACTTCCCTCAGCAACAAGTAGCTCCCCCGCCCCCCGACTCTGAGCCTCAGTCACTTTAGGTGTAAGACGGGATGATGATGTCCACGTGTGGTAGAGGCATTGCGAGACCCCAGCGATATCAAACTCAGAAGGAAACCTAGCATGCATACAGTGGGCACTCAACGAGTGTGAGTTAATATGCTCTTCCTCCTACTCCGCTCTCTTCTATCTGCCAACCTCTGTGTGCCCTCCTTCAGTCCCGACTCTGGTGGGACCTGAGCGCCACATCCAGCCGCGAGCAAACAGACAGCTTCCGCTCCAGCAGCCCCGTGCCTCCCAGCCAGCAGTCCCTGTACAAACGGATAGCCGAGGACTTTGGAGAAGACCCCGAGTCTCTAAGGTAAAGAGAGCATGGTGCAGCCCTGGGGTTCAGCTATGGAGAGCAGTGAGCTGGGCTCGGACCATCTGGACACTGGGCGCAGCAGCTTGGGATGGTGCTGTAGACCCCAGACTTCAGCTGGAGCGGGTCACGCAGTGGTTGTAAGCTGGCTCTCCTATGCCTGGCAGCATCCCCGAAGTCCTGGAGATGCGCCTGGGAGCCCCTCAGGGGGCCGCAGCAGATGACCCAGACACGGACACAGACCTGGATTATGAGATCTTGGACAGTTTGGGTTAGTACCGCAACACCCCTGAGTCTGCAGCTCCAACTCCCACGCGAGGGATGGGAAAGCCATGGCCGGAGAGCTGGGCGTGGGGCAGGCGGGATGGCCTAAGTCTCTCTCAAGGAGACTGGCAGATAGAAGTGAACTTGACCCCTGCCCTGGGCCATGACCTTGGCCTCTAAGAAAATCTAGACTGCCTGGTAGCTCAAGCCAAATTCTATTGAGCTCTCTTCACTGGTGTCTTTATTTATTTATTTATTTATTTTTGCCCAGAGCCCAGGGGAGTTGTATGGACAGCCGCTGTTAGTTCGGCATGCATGTTCAGACAGCCACAGACACGCGTGTCCTGCTCGGCTCCCCTCCCTGCTCCGCTCTCCTGGGTGTTGGAGGCAAAGGGCTCAGGTGTTCCTGGCAGGGACATGGCGCCGGCTGTACCTGCCTGCTATAGCATTGCTCCTCTTGGGCCTCAGCCCCTGGGGCTCATGATTCTTCCATGGAATCAGTCACTTCTCCTGGATTCCTAGACACTTTCTCAGGCCGCCTCCCCCACCTTTTCCCCCAGGTCACTCTGGCACTCCCGACTCCCACGTAGGTGTTTGGCTCCCATCTAACATCCGGCCACCAGGGGGCGGGAGCGCGCCATGCCGGCCTTCACAGTTGCCTCTGTGTGCAGGGATCAGGTGTAGCCTTGCTTTTTCCCTGTAATAGTGACAAATCGACAGGGCCTGCCTGAGGCGCTTTTAACCTAGATGTGGGACCCAGGGCAGGGAGAGCTCCTTCCTGTCTATTTATTTTCTATTAAGATCCGATATAAGACTTCGCCCTCAAATACATCTGGGCTATTTCGTTAATTTCATTTGGCTTTGGATAGAATCACAAGTGGTTCTTTGTACTTCAAGGTCATGTCACGGGCTGTTAATGAAAATGCTAGACCTCTGGAGCAGGGCATGGTAGCTCACACTTGTCTTCCTAGCACGTGGGAGGCTGAGATGGAAGGACTAGGTGTTCAAGCCCAGTCTGGGCTACATCAGGAGTTCTAGGCCAGCTTGGACTGCATGAGACCCTGCCTCAGACACACAACAAAAACATCTCCAGAGGAGGCTGGGGAGATGGTTCAATGGGCAAAGTAACTCGCCCCCAAACCCGAGTATCTGAGTTCGATTCCCAGATCCCACATAAGCAGTGAGCTGTGGCAGGCTCCTGAGGTCCCAGCAAGCGGGTGGCAAAGACGGGAGCTGGGGACGGGAGAACCTCCTGCACGCTCGAGGGATGCGCAGCAAAGACCAGCAAGGCGAGATCCCGCGAGACAGCCCCTGCCTCACGTGAAGCTGTCCTCTGACCTCCACAAGCACCACGGCATGCGCGTGCCTGTGCTCCCCCCCCACACACACACACAAAGCAAACACTGCTGGACTTCCAGAAGTGGGGGTGTACCCCTCTAATACCAGCACTCAAGATCAAGAGTTCAAAGACAGCCTGGGATACACAGTGAACCCATGTCTCAAAATAATAAATGTCAGAGCCTGGAGAGCCCCTGGGGAGCATCCAGCCCTGAGACTGCCAACTCACAGACTTGCCACCCCTGGTGGGTGGGCTCTAGTTAGTGCCAGCAAAGGCCACACAGAAGGGCAGACCCAGGGCTATCGATGCCAGATTCAATTCTTTTTTTTTTTTTTTTTTTTTTTTTGGTTTTTCGAGGTAGGGTCTCACTCTGGCTCAGGCTATGGAGTCTCAGGGTGACCTCGAACTCACGATGATCCTCCTACCCCTGCCTCCCGAGTGCTGGGATTAAAGGTGTGCACCACCACGCCCGGCTTTCTCAATTCTTTTTATTTTTTTTAATTTATTTGAGAGCCACACAGAGAGAAAGAGGCAGATACAGAGAGAGAGAATGGGCACGCCAGGGCCTCCAGCCACTACAAGTGAACTCCAGATGTGTGCGCCCCCTTGTACATATGGCTAACATGGGTCCTGGGGAATCAAGCCTCGAACCAGGGTCCTTAGGTTTCACAGGCAAGCGCTTAACCGCTAAGCCAGCTCTCCAGCCCCAGATTCAATTCTTACGTGAATCCAGAAGTCTAGATCCTACATGATCTTGCCTCATCTTTTCGGGCATCTGCAGCTCATTCGGATGTCACAGAGGGAGATGTGCAGCCCTCACCAGTTATACTTTGATGTTCAGGAAGATGAAATCAAGAGTTGCTTTAGCAGAAGGCCAGCCAGGGATGGAGGGCTGGGATGGTGACAGGGTCAGCAGCTGGTAACTTTGAAGTGTGGCTGCTAAGCTCCTTGCTTCCTCCCAGACCTCTCTCAACGTGAAGACAGCCTGCAGAGCTCCTCCCGAAGCCTGAATTCCTCAGAAAGGTGAGCTGCAGCTGGGGACGTCCCACCAACTGGGATCTAGGAGGGGACAGCAGAGCATGACTGTACCCTCTCACTGTGGCGAGGTGACAGTCTTTCCAAGAAGATGGGTCACAGCAGGGGAGCATTCCAGAATGCTGAGGCGGAGGGCGAAAAGGAAGTGAACTTGTCCAGTCTTGCTGTAGGGTCACATCTGTCTGCCCTCAGCAGCATGCCCGTGAGAAGGAGGCCAGCCCGCAAGATCTTGAGTCAGGTCACAGTGTTGGCGTTCCAGGGAGCCGCGCTGCTGGAGCAGATCAGTGTCATCGGTGGGAACCTCACGGGTATCTTCATTCACCGGGTCACTCCGGGTTCAGTGGCTGACGAGATGGCCTTGCGTCCCGGCACCCAGATCGTGATGGTGAGGGAGGCTTGACTAGTGCCAGACTTCTGGAGGATGGTGGAGGGGGAGGCGATGTCCTGATGCTGAAAGGTTCTCAGCCCAGGAGGGCCAGAAGGAGGGACACCCAGCCTCCCCCTCTACCTGACAGTGTGATGCAGGAGCTTGGAAACTGGTGCTTTGCCAGGTCAGGTGACTCACCAGAGAAAGCTGCTGAATACAGTCCTGTCAATGACCTTTCGTGTGTATATATGTGTGCATGTACTCGTGCACGGGTACACTTGTGTGTGTATATATGAGTATGTGTACTCATGCATGGGTACAGTTGTGTGTGTATATGTGTGTGTGTACTCGTGCACAGGTACACTTGTGTGTGTATATATGTGTGTGTACTCATGCACGGGTACACTTGTGTGTGTATATATGTGTGCGTGTACTCGTGCACGGGTACACTTGTGTGTGTATATATGTGTGTGTGTATTCATGCACAGGTACACTTGTGTGTGTATATGTGTGTGTGTGTACTCATGAATGGGTACACTTGTGTGTGTATATATGTGTGCGTGTACTCGTGCACAGGTACACTTGTGTGTGTATATATGTATATGTGTACTCATGCATGGGTACACGTGTGTGTATGTATGTGTGCGTGTACTCGTGCACAGGTACACTTGTGTGTGTATATGTGTGTGTGTGTGTGTACTCGTGCGCGGGTACACTTGTGTGTGTATATGTGTGTGTGTACTCATGCACGGGTACACTTGTGTGTGTATATGTGTGTGCATGTACTCGTGCACGGGTACACTTGTGTGTGTATATATGTGTGCGTGTACTCGTGCACGGGTACACTTGTGTGTGTGTATATATATGTGTGTGTATTCATGCACAGGTACACTTGTGTGTGTATATGTGTGTGTGTGTACTCATGCACGGGTACACTTGTGTGTGTATATATGTGTATGTGTAATCATGCACGGGTACAGTTGTGTGTGTATGTATGTGTGCGTGTACTCGTGCACAGGTGCACTTGTGTGTGTATATATGTGTGCGTGTACTCGTGCACAGGCACACTTGTGCGCATGTCTGTAGAGGCTGGAACAACCTTGGGTGTCATTCCTCTGGTGCGATATCCCTCTTTTTTTTCAAGCTAGGGTCTCACTCTAGCCCAGGCTGACCTGGAACTCACCCTGTAGTCTCAAGGTGGCCTCGAACTTATGGTGATCCTCCTACCTCTGCCTCCTGAGCACTGAAATTAAAGGCGTGTGCCACCATGCCCTGAGCAATACCCCTTTTTTGAAACAGGGTCTCTACACTTGCCAGTTCAGCTAGACTGGCTGGCCAGTGAGTCGTAGGGGTCTGTATGTCTGCCTTCCCTGCAGTCAGTGGAAGCCTGAAGAGATAGTGCCTCACACTGGGGAGGCCTGGGCAGGCCACTCTGACACTGAGTGGACAAGGACCAGGGAAGCCACCCAATACAGCCAGGAAAGCTCCATAGAATGGTCAGTTCTCAAACATGCAGAATCCTGATCTGGAATGCTCCAGAATGTTCTGGAACTGAGGTTCATTTGCAAGAAGGGAGTGTCTATTGCAAAGAAGCTGTCTTCAGTAGTGGAAGGGTTAGGGAGAGGTTGGTGCATGACTCTTGGGGCCAGAAATATGTATAACGGGCATGTGTGTCACATGATGCTACAATGCTGCTCCCACACGTAGCCCGTGACAAGGGATCTGATGATGTGACCATGCTTAGCCAGAGGCTCTCCTCTGGTGAATCCAGAATACTCATGTTTCCCTCAGGTTGATTACAAGCCAACAGAGCCCTCACTCAGGGCCACCCTGGAGAACAGAACGCTGGAGCAGGCCATCGGGCTGCTCAGGAGGGTGAATGGCTCCTGCTGCCTGTCTGTGAAGGTCAACACCGAGGGTACAGATTTCACCACCCATGTCCACTCAGCTGCCTGGTCCAGTCCCATGACACAGGCCCACTCAGAGCCAGAACGGCTCAGCCAGGCTCACCCTGAATCCCTGTGGCCCCCAGGAACTGGAAGCCCTCCCCACCCCACCAACCCCCCTAGCACCAAAGTGGCTTCGTGAGGGGGGAGTTCTTTCTCGCTACTTTCACGTTCTAGAATCTTTCTCGTGGTGTGCTCAGAGGCCCAGGATCACTGGTTACTCGCACCTTCTTTTGTCAGGTTATAAAAAGCTAGTCCAGGACCTAGATGCCAAAGTGGTGACCTCAGGGGACTCATTCTACATCCGGGTGAACCTGACGCTGCAGGGGAAGAGGGAGGGGGAGCTGCATGCATGCTGCAATGACATCTTGCATGTCACCGACACCATGTTCCAAGGCTGCGACTGCTGGCACGCCCACCGCATCAACCCCTACACCATGAGGGACATGGAGCCCGGCACCATCCCCAACTATCCACAGTGAGTAGCTGCCCAGGCTCCAGCTCTTCCCCAGAGAGGTCATCTCCACATGAAGGGTGCTCTAGAGGCTTCCCTGCTGTCCAGGAATAGAAGGTGGAGGGAAGGACAGTCTGCCGGAGGGAACAACACTGGTGGGAGACGTGTTGTTGAACACGAACAAGCCTCAGGTTCGCTCAGCATTCTCAACCGATGTCTGACCTCTGTGGCTGCATCACTCTATGGTCCCGGGCCATGTGAGCTGCTGGGCACACACTGGCTGCCTGCCAGCCACCAGATACAAGGAGCATTGCTACCTCTCCACCTGGGACAAGCAAAACTGTCTCCACATATTGCTACATGTCCCCTAGGGTAGAGTGACTGATCATCCTGCCCAGGAATGAGAGACCCCTGTCTAGGGTAACCCCTCAGTGTGGACAGCTGGGACCACCGTGTCCCATACTCAGGGAGAAGCACTGCTCTCTCAGTGAGAAGTGTTGTCTGACCACAGCCTGTGGGAGCTTGGAAGGTTCTAGTGCTTGGAGTATGGGAGATGTGGCTCAAGCCTTCTCCACTGAATTCAAATGGAGTGCCTTAGGGGCATTCATTGGCAGGACAGAGAGGCTACAGGTCTGCATTTTAGCCACATGCTGTTGGTGATGCCAGGCTGAAGGTCTAGCTGGCACTGAGAAGCCAGTAGTGAGGTCTCCAAATGGGCCCTGGCTGCTCACTGTAATCCTGGGGGTCTAGGTGAGTCTCCTGGAGCACACCGAGGCTTGAGAGAGGCTTTTTGTTTTAGGCAAGCCCAGCAGACTGGCCTTTTCCTTTGTAGTGAGAGAGAGTGGGAACGGAGGGGGGTGGGGTTGGGGGTGGAGAATTGGAGCACCAGGGCCTCCAGCCACTGCAATCAAATTCCAGGCGTGTGCCCCCTTGTGCACATGTGCCACCATATGCACTTGAGTCACCTTGTTGTGTCAGGCTTACATGGGACCTGGAGAGTGGAACATGGGTCCTTAAGTTTCACAGGCAAGCACCTTAACTGCTAAGCCATCTCACAAGTCCTGAGATTTCCAAGGCCTGGGTCTCTGAGCCCCAGGGAGGAGCACCCTGCCTGCAGCTTGAGTTGCTCCTACTCAGGGTCCCTCCTCCATCCCAAGGGCTCAGCAGCAGCTCCTCACCCTCATCCGGGACATGACACAGCGGTGCGCGGTTTCCTGCAAGGTGAGGCCCTGGGGAGAGGGTCCCAGCCCCACTGGGTGGGCTGAACAAGGCTGGGGTGCTGGTGGGGTCGTGGGTGGAAAGTATGGGCCACTGATCAGAATGGAACAACATCTATCCCCCGTAGACCACTCCAAGCCCTGGCCACAGACTGCACCCCTTCACCTGTCCTGGGGCCCTTGGAACAGGACATGCAAACAGGGTGCCTGTTCTAAAAGTGTCTGCTGCTGCCCCTCCACCCTTCCAAAGGGGGCCCATGTCACCGGCTCACCTCCCGTTCTTATCTTCTCTGAGGTCGGGCACCTTATGCTCTTGGGACACAGAACACTTGGCACTTTGAGCACCCACCTGTCCCTGAGCAAGGTGCTAAGATGTCGGGAACAACGCCGTGCTAAGCTGTGGAGGGCCCCGCTCTTCCCTCTGCCTTCCTTTTGCAGCCTGCCCCACCTTGCCCTGCAGAGCCCTGCTGCCTGAGGCCCTCTCCTGTCTCCCACTCCCTGGTGCGGGGCCCGGGAAGCCTGGTTGTGGGCACAGCCTGATGGTTCAGAGGCCATACTATGTTTGCTTATGGAGCAGGGTGCCGAGGCAGGGTGGTGGGTGCCGGGCACCAGGCCCAACATGGATTGTTTCAACATTATCTCTTTGTCCCTCTCCCTTTCCCCTTTTTCCTTTGGCAGTCTTCTGGGGGACCCCAAAAGTTGGTCCGAATTGTCAGTGTGGACAAAGCCAGTGCCGGTCCTCTGTGCTCATCCTTTGACCAGGGCCAGCTGGAGTCTGGCAGAGCAGAAGGTAAGACTCGGGTAGCTGGGACAGGGGCCGCCGGCTCCATGCAGAAGGGGATGCTGGGGGGTCACCGCCAGGTGGTCAGCACCATCAGGGAAGTACTTCTTACTCAGGCCAGGGGATGCTGTCTACGAGTCAGGATTGTATCTACACACCTTCCTGGACATCAACTGAGCAAGGCATGTTTGACATCCTTCAGACAGACACGACCCTTCTGCAACCTTCTCCACACAGTGCAGAGGCCACTAGGACAATCAAACTGACAGCAGTCTATTTGGAATAGTTGAAGGAACCCAGTGCTCACTGTTACACAAACCAAGGAGCCCAGGGAAGGTCATGAGGTGGTGAGTGTGTGCACAAGGCCATGGTAGAGGTCAGGCTAGTGCAGATCCTGACAGCTCACATTGTCCAGCGCAGCGCTCACCTCTGCCTCCTCACTCTGCTGAATGCGACCAGCTGCCTGAGCTCCTGCCTTCTCTGCCACACTGGGCTGTAACCTTGACCAGTAAGCAAGAAGAAACCTTTCTCCCTTTAGGGAAAAACACACACATCACTCAATGAAGATGATCAGAAGTGAACTTAAGTTTTTTTTGTTTTTTTTTTTTTAAATGAGTTACATACATGCGCGCACGTGTGTGTGTAGACCAGAGTCTCTTGCCACTGCAAACAGATGCCTGTGGGCTTTATGTGGGGTGCTAGGGAAATTGAACTCAGGCCAACAAACTTTGCAAGAAAGTGCCTTTAACAACCACTGAAGCCATCTCCTAGCCCCTGAAGTAAATTTAGTATAAAGCAAGTAATTTACTTTTTTCCTGAAAGATTTTTTTTTATTATTTTTTAATTTTTAAATATTTTATTATTTGTTTGACAGAAAGACAGGCAGATAGAGAAAGAGAATGGGCGCACCAGGGCCTCCAGCCACTGAAAATGAACTTCACACACATTCCACCTTGTGCATCTGGCTTATGTGGGTCCTGGGGAATTGAATGTAGGTCCTTGGGCTTCACAGGCAATTGCCTTAACTGCTAAGCCATCTCGCCCATTTTTGTTTTGTTTTAAGCCTCATTCTTTATTTTAATTTTTACTAATTTGCATGTATGTGAGCATGTCAGGGTTTCTTGCCACTGCAGATGAATACCAGATGCTTGTGTCCCATTCGTGGCCTCTTTATGTGGGTGCTACCAGTGGCTCTTCTCCTCCCCAGGTGACTCCAGTGTGTGCTTCTGGACTGAGGGCGGCTTCACCCTGGCGCCTTACACCCTTGTGCACCCCCACAGGCCTGCCCGGCCCAGGCCAGTGCTCTTCGTGCCCAGGGTTGTTGGGAAGATCCTGAGCAAAAAACTGTGCCTCCTCCCAGGCTTTGCCAAGTGCCCAGCAGGTATGCAGACACTCACCTGTGGGGTGGTTGCCAGAAGGTTCTCTTTGTTCTGGGGCAGCAGCACACAGGTGACAGTCACCTAGCACTACCACAAGTGACACATTGGTGGCTTAAGGGACAAAATGGATGTGCTGTGGCTCTGGAGTGTGTGGCCTTGCAACCTCAGCAGAACCCTGCTCACCTTCGGGGCTGCAGGGTGGATCCTTCTAGCACTCTTCCAGCTCCTGGGGAGAGCTGGGCCTCCTCATCCCCAGCTCCGCCTTGGTCTTCTGTGCATATCTGCACATGGCCTTCTTAGGTGGGACGAGGCAATGGGTTTAGGACCCATCCAAACCCAGATGACCTCACTTGTCTGTTCTTCTGAAAAGACCCTGTCCCCAAGGGAGGGCTATTCCCGCTTCTCTGTGGGCATGAATGGAGGCACCATTCCACCCAACACAGACATTGAGCCTAAACAGCAACGTAGCGTCCACCCGCTCCCAGCCACCTGGCAGCTTCTTGGTGAGAGCCCGCCCATCCTCCGACCTGAGTGGTTGCTCATTGGTAGGACCAGACTACACCAGGGAGGGGAGGTGACAGTCACAGGGACAAGGAAGCAATCATGGCTCATGACAGTCTTCTACTGGGCCAGGCCCTGTGGGGCAGCATGAGAAACTGGGCCTCACAGGTGTCTGGGGGCTCATGGGAACCTTCAGAGACAGCTGCCAGGTTGCAGTTGGGGCACGCTGGTCAACACAGACCCTATGAGCTCCACAAGTGCCCAGAGGGGGAGTATGGATACCATGGAAGGTGACGGGTTCGCTGGCCGTGGGCAGGAGGAGGAGGTGGTAGCAAGAGGTAATGAGGCAGTTCAGACAACCATGCAGCATCTACAGGCACGGGAGCAGACATGGGGGCTCCAGGCAGCGACAGGCCTGATCTGTGACCATGGCAGAAGCAGGCAAGCCAGGGCCAGATGTGTAGTTTCATAGAACAGATTTAAAAATAAATAAATGGCCAGGTGTGGTGGCTCACGCCTTTAATCCCAGCACTTGGGAGGCAGGGGTAGGAGGATCACTGTGAGTTTGAGGCCACCCTGAGGTTACGTAGTAAATTCCAGGTCAGCCTGAACTAGAGTGAGACCCTACCTCGAAAAAACCAAAAATATAAATATAAATAAATAAATGAACAATAAACTTATTTATTTATTCTGAAAGGGAGGGGAAGAGAGAGTATGGGTGCACCAGAGCCTCTTGCCACTGAAAGTGAACTCCAGATGCATACATTACATTGTGCTCTGGCTTTACGTGGGTACTGGGGAATCAAACCTTGGGCTGTTGTGCTTTGCAAACAAGTGTCTTTAATCATTCAGCCATCTCTCCAGCCCCCTATAACACAAATTTTAAAGAGGAAAGACTCGGGATTGACCTTTGAACTCTAATTGTGTTGGTTCCCTTTCTCCTTGCTGTGAGGAGCCGTGAGGTTGGAGTCCATCATAGTGGGGAAGGCAGGGCTGGTAGGGGTCTGAAGCAGCTGGACACTCAGTCCCCAGTGTCCAGGAAGCAGACTGGTGGATGCTGAGCTCAGCCAGCGCTGTCTTTAGCCAGTTCAGGACCCCAACTTATGAAATGGCGCTGCCACGGTTACAGTAATCAAGACAACCCCAGAGGCTTGCTTCCTAGGGGAGTCTAGGCCCTGTCAAGTTGACACTTGAGATAGTCCCTCACACAGATTTTGGAAACAGAAGATGACTGCAGAAAGCCTGGCCAGGGGCTGGGTGTGTGTGTGTGTGTGTGTGTGTGTGTGTGTGTGTGTGCGCCTGACCACTGAACTCAGGGGCCCCAGGAGTGCTGGCAACACTACAGTTTGTGTGGACTGTGCCCTAGGGCTGTGTGCAGCAAGCTGGCGGCCTAAGACTGGATGCCTCAAGGATGGAGGCCCGGCGGGGGTGCGGGGGGGGGGCAGGTAGAACTCTCACCTTGCCAGGATCCAGACAGCGCACTCAGGAGCTCCAGCAGATGGGGTGGGGGCTCAAGCTCATTCTCAGCCCCAAGGTGTCTGGGGCTGATGTCCTCCAGTGTGGCGCTGTCCCGAGCATCGCACGACGTCGGCAGCACCCTGGGCTTCATCCCGGCACAAGCCACAGCAAAGCCCCGTTTGACAACTGAAAATGCACGAGGCCAAAACTACCCTGAATATGAAGCAGTGACTGAAGGCGCTCATGCAATCTGAGCTGTCAGGGAAGTTGAATCTTTAGGGTTTTTTTTTTTTTTTTTTTTTTTGGAAGCTTGGGGAGTGATGTTGGGGCTTCATGTAAACATCTGCCCATACATCTGCTCACCTGGAGGCCCGGCTGTCCATCCACTCCTCCCCAACCTCACCCACCCTAGAAGCTGCACCTACAGTGTCCCTTAGCTCAGGACGCATGTGCCACCAGACTCTTCCAGATGGAAGGGCAAGTTTCTAAAGTGGCCATCGTGGAAAGAGTGTCTCTGAAGCTGGTGGGATCCTCAGAGTTTAGGGTGCTCCCTCAGGACCCCTGTGTGACAACCCCACCCAATGTCACCTTTAAGAGCACTTGAGCCAGGAGGAGTACGATGCCTGGAGCCAGAGAGGGGACATCATCCAGGAGGGAGAGCCAACTGGTGACCACCGCTGGCTGACCCGCCATGCTGTCGAGTCCGTCATGAAGACGGTAGGTGTGGGGCTAACACCACCCAGACTGGGGGATGACTTGGAAACCCCAGACACCCAGCTTGGTGCTTGGTTGGAAGGACACAGAAAGGGCCAACCCTGTTTCTCCCATTTGTAACCCACATGATCTTGGGACAGTCTTAATGCTGTGCCGCAGTTTCCTTGACTCTGGATGTTTAATCAGTATTCGTTAATGAATGACGAAAGAGGCATCGGCACTACTATGTTTGAAGGTGCTAACACGGGAGTGATGCTTGCTGTGAACTGTCAAGTTTCATATTTACACAAGGAGTGGGAAACGCACTCACGCACGCGTGCACACACAGCCAATGCTGCCTCTTAGTGGTTTGCACTTTACGCAAAATCTAAGCAACCCTGAAGGCTTATACTTCCAGATTTAGAAGGGAAAAAAAATCACATGGTAGGGTGACAAGTTCTCGTCCCACCCCCTTCACGATTCTCTTCTGCTACGTCCTGCTACACGAGGGCCTCTGCTTCCTCCCAGTCCTCGCTCACGTCTCCCTCCCCTCCCCCAAAGAACACCCACGCCCTGCTGGATGTCCGGCTGGACAGCATCCACGTCCTGCACAGGATGGACATTTTCCCCATCATCATCCACATCTCTGTCAATGAGAAGACGGGGAAGAAGCTGAGGTAAGTGCACGCTGCACAGTAGAGTCTGCACATGCACCAGAGCTCGTGAACGCCCAGCCTGCGCCTCCATAGTTCACCATGGGCCTTCCAGACATTTCCCGCTCCAGACTCGGCTTGTACAGCCACAGCCGTGAGCCTGAAGCCCAGCTCCCCTCTCTTAGGAGAGAACCTGTCCCCTGGCCAAACTAGACTAACGCTATATGCTGCCCGGGATTCATATAGCCTAACCCATGTTGAGGGAAAGAGAAAAGTTGAAAACTGTTACCTGCTCTTCTACTCCAGGACGTAAGCCTGCATTCTACACAGCTCGCCCCATCAGTGAATGTCACTTGGGGCCAGGTACTGGCCTGCACCAGAGCTGGGTCTTTCCTTCCAGCCTGGGTTCCCACTAGGGCTCTGTCCTGGGAAACCGGGTGTGGTGGCTGCTTTTGGCCACCCCTGCTGTGCCCTGAGGCTGTGGCTGCTTCACAGGAAGGGCCTGCAGCGGTTCAGCACGTCGGAGGAGCAGCTTCTGGAGGCGGCCAGACAGGAAGACAGAGACTTGGACAGATCACCCTGCCTGTACAGCAGCCTGGCCCCCGACAGCTGGAGTGACCTGGACAGTCTGCTTGGCTGTGTCCGTCTGGCCATTGCGGATGAGCAGAAGAAAGTGGTGTGGACAGAGCAAAGCTCCTGCTGAAGTGTGTACGCCATGCCGGGCTGTGGGCATTTCCACATACCACCCTGTCCTTTGAGTGCAGGGTGTTGGAGCACAGCTTGAGCTGCTTGGCATACGCGCCCACTTCTCCCTTCCTGCTCTGGGTCTAACCTCATACCCTCACCCCGGGCAAGGCAGAAGTGAGGTCACGTGCACCTGCTCACACTGCTGTATAACCCACGGCCTTTCGCGGGGGCGTGGCCTGGGGGGGTCAACCAAGGCCTGGAAGACATTCCCACGGGGGATGGTGTCTGCATGAGCCTCCCCAGAGCTGGGGACCAATGCTGGAGAAAAAAGTTGGCTACGTGGAAACTGTCCCTTCCTTTCCCACTTCTAGATGCCCAAGGCGCCTTCCCTGAAGCAGTCGCCCTGCACAGGACAGGTCGCAGAGCCGCGTCCATCCTGGTCCTGACTGATGTCTTGGCTCCTGTCAGCCCAGTGCCGCCTCAGAACCTCTAGGCCACAAACATCCATAAATGAAGTTCCCACGGCAGAGAGACTCTGGTGGCTCTGTGGCACACAGCCTGTGTCCAGCTGCCTCCCTAACCAGCTCAACGCCAGGCTGCTCTAGCTCATGCCGATAGCCCCTTCCTGGGTTGAGGACTGCCTCCTAACACGGCATGGCCCCTTGACCCCTTCTTGGAGCCTGGCATCTCCATTCTGAGGACATGGCCACTTGGGCATGCTTAGGTAAGACTGCCACCAAGCTTTTGATTTCTGCCTCCAGGGACTGCCGTAGACTGAATCATTTTGATAGTCCCCGAGATTCCATGTGCTAATGTGAAATTCTGTGTATTTGACTAAAATAAAAGGCTTTTACAATGCTGGGGCTCATGGCTTCCTTCCCACCCCCTGTATGGAGATGACAGGGGGTGGGGGAAAGGAGACCCCTCTTTCTAGGTTGTTCAGGTTGTACTTCAGCTCCATGGGCCATGGGTGCAGGGCAGGTTTGGGGCTAGATGTCTGACATCACCTGAGGAGGGAACCTAAGCCAGGAGGAAGGGCCCTGTCACCCTTTGGCCTCTGTTGCTCTCAGGAAGGACAAGCTGTGTCCAGAAAAAAAAAAAAAACAACACAGAATTAACCATGCGGCTGCAGTCAGTGAGGTCCCTGCGTGGGCAGGTACTGGACTTGGGGTTAGAACCGAGACAGCACAAAAGCTTCCCCTACGTCAAGGGTGGTCAAGGAGCCAGTGTGGTGTGCCCTCCCACTGCCCACATGGCACACAGCAGCCCAGGCTCCTCTTGGGTGAAGAGCTCAGAAACACCCACAGGCAAGTCTCCACTCCTTATCCCTCCATGTGCAAGTCCCCACATTTGCCCCAAATCAAAGGCTGGGGATTCCTCCAAGCCCAGGGATTCCCCCTAGAAGTCCTGTGCTGGGACACAGCTCAGACATGAGGACAGCAGTGTTCCCAGTATGATGGCATCATGGGCCGTGGGTGGCATCCAGTCCAGGAGACAGGAATGACACCCACATCACACAGGAGCCCTCCGAAGATGGCAGCATGATGGAAGGGCTGTTGGCCCGGCCCCTCCCTCCGTGTCTGGGCAGAGGAGCACAGACAAGGGCTTCACGACCTGTCACAGCTCATTGTGGAGAGGCTGGCACTGTGGAGCCAGCTTCTCCTCCAGGACGCCATCAGGAGCACACACCCAGGGGTCGTGGGTCTCCCACTGCCACTTAGCCAGTTGGGCTTTCAGCGTCTCCAGCACCTGCACAAAGCGTGGGTCAGTGGCCAGGTTCTGTGTCTCGCAGGGATCCCTGCTGACATCATAGAGCTCCCAGCGCTCCCGGTAGTAGTAATGGTGAAGGTCCTTGTACCAGCCTGTGGGCTGGCCAGCCATGGTGCGGTTCAGGAGGTCCTGGAAGGTCGGTGAGACGTAGAAATCTTGGTCGATGGGAAAGGGCATCTTGAAACTGAGGTTGTGTATGAGGCGGAAGTTCTGGTGGTGCACGAAGCGCATGGGGTAGGACATGGTGACCTCGTGGTGGCTCTGGCTGCCGAAGACAGTCGACCAAAGGGGCTCTGCCTCCAGCACTGGCAGGAGGGACCGACCTGTGAGCTGGACGGTCTTGGAGCCAAAGATGGCATAGCGGGGGTAAGTGATGGAGAACCAGTCTAAGATGGTGGGGGTGAGATCTGGAAAGGAAACATCTCTTATCAAGGGTCCCTGCGGGGCACGGAGTCACTCAGAAAGCCTGTGGGCACCATGGAGGGTCAGATGGCCGGCAGGGAAGGGCTGCTTTAGGCCTACTGCTGGCCATCTCTGAACCACGAGGTCACAACTGGTGTAACCAGAGGCCCCAGCCTGGTGATACTTCAGAGACCTTCTAGGATCCTATGGACCAGAAATGCCCCCGGTGGGAAGGGTTGTCTGGTTTCTCTTGCTGGTCACAGGGCCCTCCCACTTGGGGTCTGCTGTCAAACACAGTGGTGGGCTCTGAGCTGGGAGAAGCTTAAGCTGAAGAGCAGAGCAGCCCGCTAGGCAATGGGCTGGCCCAGTGAGCCTCTCCTGGGGACAGCTCACCTCCGCCCCTCAAGTTCCCACATGTTAGTTTTGTTTTCATCCACAGAGTAAGACTAGACAACCAGGCCTTTTCAGGGTCACAAGGGGCTCTGGGTCCCTAGGGAAGACAGGAGAGGGTACGGTGGGTCTCAAACAGGACATCCCGGCCCTCAGCTTTGGTATCAGCCAAGACACTCTGGGGTCTGTGATCGGCTATGAACAAACCTCGCTGTCCGACCTCTTGCTTGGGTACTAGAAGCACCAATTAGGTCACAGAAGAACCACAATGTCTGGCCTATAGCAGCCCCATTAGAGGTTGGCTTCACCCCTTTGAGAGAGACAGAGCCATACCTAGGAGGCTCACGTAGGCCTCGCTGACCTGGCCCCAGCGCTGCGGATGCTCCGGGGATGACACCAGCAAGGGCTCTGCGGCACCCGGCCAGTACAGGTTGGTCCTTCCGCTGGGGAAGGGGATTCCATTGTCCGACGTGAAAATCACCAAGGTGTTGTTCAAGACACCAGCTCCCTGCAGCTCCTGGAGCACAAGTCCTATCCCTGGGGGAAGAGGTGTAATCACTCATCAGTGTTCACTCACTGCCTTGTCACCCAGCCACTGCAGTCACTTTCCTAAACTAAAACACCCCCATGGTCCCTCCTGTCAGCCCAGCCTCTCGCCAAGTACACCCAGCTCCCTTCCTGGAGAAGGTCACATGGCCTCCAGGGACCTGGGTTGCCCCTCGGCACTGCTGTCATGCCAGGCAGCTGCTGCTGTCCCATGATGGTTTCTGTGGCATCTGTCCATGGAGCAAAGAGGAGAGTCGAGATGGGGGCTTGAAGATTGGGTTCCCTCCACATCCATTGCTGAGGACTCCTCTAAATAACAGCACCAATAGGGACATGATCATGGTGCCAACCTCCTGCAGGGGGCTAAATGTGACCCCTAGATATGTCCATAACCACCTGTGGATGTGACCTCAGTTTCAAAAATGGACTTTGAGAGCTGGGTGTGGTGGCACACCTTTAATCCCAGCACTCGGGAAGCTGAGGTAGGGGGATCACCACTAGTTCAAGGCCACCCTGAGACTCCATAGTGAATTCCAGGTCAGCCTGAGCTACAGTGAAACCCTATCTCAAAAAGCAAAACAAAACAAAAAAAGGACTGGAGAGATGACTTAGTGGTTAAGGCGTTTGCCTGCAAAGCCAAAGGATCCTGGTTCAATTCTCCAGGACCCACGTAAGCCAGATGCACAAAGGGGTGCACACATCTGGAGTTTATTTGCAGTGGCTGGAGGCCCTGGCATGCTCATTCTCTCCCTCTCTCTCCCTCTTAAATAAATGAATAAAATATATTCTAAAAATTAAAAAAAAAAAAGCCGGGTGTGGTGGTGCAACTTTAAACAAATTAATTCCCCAGTACCCATGTAAAGCCAGATATACAAGGTGGCATGCATCTGGAGTTCTACTGCAGTGGCTAGAGGCCCTGACATGCCCATTCTCTCTGTCTCTCTTCTCTCTGCTTGCAAGTAAATAAATAAAAATACTTTAAAAAATAAATTAGGGGCTGGAGAGATGGCTTAGCGGTTAAGCGCTTGCCTGTGAAGCCTAAGAACCCCGGTTCGAGGCTCGGTTCCCCAGGTCCCACGTTAGCCAGATGCACAAGGGGGCGCACGTGTCTGAAGTTCGTTTGCAGAGGCTGGAAGCCCTGGCGCGCCCATTCTCTCTCTCTCCCTCTATCTGTCTTTCTCTCTGTGTCTGTTGCTCTCAAATAAATAAATAAAAAAATAAATAAATAAATAAAATTAGGAAAATATAAGGAGACAAACACAACTAAGCAGTTTATGTGAGTTTGGAGCCAGAGGCTGCAGCATGAGGCTACAAGCCAAGGGACCCCATTGTCCCCAGCCCCAGGAGCTGTGACCCACGCTCACTTGTTCTCTGAACGCTCAGTGGGCCTTGGACTCTGTCTGAGTCTCACTCACACTCTGCTGCTGGTGGGCCCCACCCGGGCTGAGCCCAACTGGTGGAGACATCCTGGCCTCGCTTGCTAGAAGAGAGTCTTGTTACCCTCCCTGAGCCTGGGTTCCTGGGACCCACCTTGGTCCATCCGACCAATAGTGGTGTACTGCGCGGCCAAGTCAGCTCGGGCTGCTGGTGTGTCAGGAACAAAGTAAGGAACCTGAGGAGAGAAGAAGCGTAGGAAGTTATAGAGAATGGGTCGGGAGGGGGTCATGTCTAGCCTTGATCTGGACAGGAGACACAATGGCAGTCCCCCCAAATTGTGAGCAGATTACCCGGGAGAGCCTGATCACTCCATATGTCCAGGGCCCAGAACTCATAGAGGGGGACCCTGAGCCCATTTAGCCAGAGAATTCTCTGCTAGGTGCCGTCACATGATATGGGGGTTCAAGTTCTGGGGAAGGCAGGGGCCTGGGTGTAGGGCTGCTGGGCATCTTGGAAGCAGGGCAGGGGCCCCTCCTACCTTTACATCCTGAGGGTCATAGGTCTGGGGTGTCCAGTCTGGGATGCGCCCCATGCCGCTCTCCCCATTGCCGAACTTCTCACAGAAGGCTCCGTACTGGGGCTGGGAGTGCCCACAGCGGTGGGGGTCGTGGAAGGCCACATACAGGAAAAAGGGCCTGAATGTGGGCAAGTGGCTTAGTTTGCAGGTCAAAGTCTGCTAAACTGCCACAGCCTGGCTGGGCCATTGTCTCCACTCTCTGCCCTGAGAACCCCATTCTTTTTGCTTGTTTTGTTTTTCAAGATAAGGTCTTGCTCCAGCCCAGGCTGACTTAGAATTCACTGTGTATTCTCAGGCTGGCCTTGAACTCACAGTGATCCTCCTACCTCTGCCTCCTGAGTACTGGGATTAAAGATGTGTGCCACCAAACCTGGCTAAGAACCCCATTTTTAAAAGATATTTTTATTTATTTGAAAGAGATAGACAAGAGACAGAGAGAATGGGCATGCCAGGACCTCCAGCCACTTCAAACAAACTCTAGATGTATGCAGCATCTTGTGCATCTGGCTTATGTGGGCCCTGGGGAATCAGCCTTTGGTTTTGCAGCCAAGTGCCTTAACCGCTAAGCCATCCCTCTATCCCAAGAACCCCATTCTTTAGGCAGGTACACCTTTCTGCTTCATATATTTCTATCAGTTGGAAAGTCACCACATGATCTTCACTGCCTCAGTTTCCCTATTTCTCCTCTTCTTCTAGCCAAATTCAGTATGCAGAATCCCACCCCCACCCCCACCCCCGGCCCTCCATCCAGGTCCAGTGCTGGTCTGGCCATGCCGGAGAGAAAGAGAGCAGGGGCTTCCATACCTGTCATCCTGGGTCTGCAGAAAGTTCCGGACTAACAGTTTAATCCTAGTGATATTCCGCCCCACCTGGAGCACAGAGCCGTTCTCCTCGGTGTAGGCAAAGTCAAAGGGGAACACGGCCTCCGGCCCCACGTGCTTCTTCCCGATGATGCCTGAGGGTGAGCAGGAGGCCTGTTGAGAGTCCTCTTGACCCCCCTCTCCACCCTGAGCCTGAAGGGCACTGCAACCAGGGGTAGCGAGTCCGGGACTTGGGACAAGGGCTCAGGGTGACTCAGGTCCACATATCTGTACCCTGCACACAGGCATTCCGCTCTCAAGCCAGCACCTTACCTGTGCGCACCCCGGCCTGGCTGAGCAGCAGCGGCAGGCTCCGCACCTGGTCGAAGGAGTTGAAGTGGTGCATGTCCTGGTGCAGTCCGTACATGCCATTCTGATGCTGCGGGCAAGGACACCTTGAGACCCAGCTCTGGCTGCCCACAGCTCATCCCGGAACCCTGCTAGACAGCCAGCGCTCTGGGGGATCTCTACCCTGACCTGCCCCCTCTTGCCACAGCAGGGCATCGGCAGGGGGGAAGGTAGACCCAGATCTACAGGGGCTTTTGTTTTCTTCTGTAACTTCCAACATTTCCGTCATGGTCACACATCATAGAGGGGAGAAACCCAACAGCATCTTATTTTATTTATTTATTTACTTATTTATTTATTTATTTATTTATTTACTCGAGGTAGGGTTTCACTGTAGCCCAGGCTGACCTGGAATTCACTATGTAGTCTTGCTGGCCTCAAGCTCATGGTGATCTTCCTACCTCTGCCTCCCAAGTGCTGGGAGCTTTTCTTTTCTCTTGTTGCGTTAGACTTTTTAGTTATTTTATCTCTGTGTGTGTGTGTGTGTGCGTGTGCGTGCGTGTGCGCGCTTGCGTGCATGCACATGAAGGGGAGGGAGATGCACGTGTGCCACAGTGCTTATGAAGAGGTCACAGGACAACCTCACCGCCCTCATCATCTGCCTTTTGTGAAGCAAGGCCCCTTGCTTGCTGTTGCATACACTATGTCAGGCTAACTGGCCTGCAAGCTTCCAGGAATTTTCCTAGCTCCATTTCCCATTCACCACCAAGGCACTGGGATTCCAGACACGTGCTACCACGTCCCGCTCTACGTGGGTTCTGAGGATCCAAATTCAGCAAGCACTTTGCCCACACAGCCATCCCCCGCCCATTAGTACCTATTTACTTAATCAATTCATTACAGTCGTGCAATACCATGCCCAGATTACCTAGTCATTTCATGTGGTAAAACATGCTAAGAACTCAGACCACCCGGAAAGACAGATGGGAAAGAAGAGATGCCTCTCGCCCTGAGCCCACTGCATGGAACAGGCACAGCTGGAAGCTGCTAGATGGATCCTTCATAAAGCATCTGAGTCCATACATAATCCCCCTCCACAGAGGCCCATCACTCAGCCTCAGCCTTGGCTCTTGATGGGGGCAAAAGACAGAGAGAGAGAGAAAGAGAGAGAGACAGAAAGAGAGAGGGGGGGGGGGAGGGAGAGAGGGAAGGAGGGAGAGAGGGAGTGGGAGGGAGGGAGAGGGAGAGAGAGAAAGAACTTGCATACAATAATATACCGTCTGACCGTTCACAGCACACGGAGAAGCAGCCCAGGTGCACACCAGTGGTGAATGGAGAAGCAAAACGTGGCCCATTGGCACAATAGAACGTCACCCAGCCTTCAGAAGGAAGGAACTCCTATCCTGGCCTCGCCTGGTGTGGTAGTGCCTGTCTGTAAACCCAGCACTTGAGGAAATGGAGGCAGTGAAGGCAGGATTGGGAGTTCAAGGCCAGCTTTGGATATACAGCAAGTAAAGGGCAGCGTGTCTCAAAAAAAGAAAGAAAAAAAGAAAAGAAGAGAAAGAAGAGCATTCTGCAACACAGCTACACAGCCGTGAGCCTTGGGGACACGATGCTCACTGTAATAGTCAATGTGAAGAGGCAAACACCAACGATCCTACTGAAGGCGTCTCTGGAATCATGGAGTTCAGAGACAGAAAGTGGGGTGGGCACGGCTGCTGTAGAGAATGGGGGGGATGTCGTTGAATGGTGGCAGATTCTCAGTTTAGGAAAGTTCTGGAAAGGGATGGTGGTGAGGCTGCTTCACACCACCGTGCATGGAGAAATGGTGAGGATGCCAAATTTAATGTTCTGTGTACTCTACTACAGTGAGGAAAAAATGAGGAAGCACCTTAACAATGCAGCACTGGTCACTATGGCAACACAGCTGTCAACACCCAGGGAGAGCCTGGAACACCATGGCAACAGGAGTCAGGCTGAGCTGAGCAGTAGCTGTGTAGGCCCTGTGTCAAACACTTTTCCATAAAGCCATGCTTGGTAAACCCCTGTGAGTGACATCTCACTTAGCTCTCCACTTCACAGATGAGGAAACTAAGGCCCAGAGAGGAAAGCTATTTGTTCAAGGCCATGGAGGGTGATCGGGTCAGCACTGCTGATCAGTGGACAGACAGGGCTCCTGGTCTGAACCTGAGACCCTTCATGCCTGTGGCTGCCCCTGGGGATGAGACCACAGGCAGGTGGTACCTTCAGGGAGAAAGGGGGCCTCCCTGAGGCAGGGCCCTGGGCGCTGGACTGGCCTCCCCACCCCTCCCTTCCTCCATCCCCCTCCTCCCCCCACTAGCTGCCCTCACCTGGGGCAGGCCGGTGAGGAGGCTGGCACGGCTGGGAGAACAGCTGCTAACGGAAGTGAAGGCGTTGCGAAAGATGAGGCTGCGGCGGGCCAGGGCATCCAGGTGAGGCGTGGCGATGGCGCTGTTGTTGTACGCGCCACTCTCAAAGCCTCCGTCATCGGCTGAGGGAAGCAGAGACAGGGCACAGCGGGCTGGATCAGCAGGAACAGCATGGGGGAGTGGGAAAAGGAGGAAGCCAGGAACCTGATGCCAAGTTTGGGCCAGTGATGCTCAGGAGGGTAAGACGCACCTGACAGGCAGGATGCCTGAGGTGGCATGATACTAGGCAGCATGACAGGTGGCATGTGAGCGGGCAGGCGTGACACTCAGGCAGGCATGATAATCCCTGGGTGGATGGATCAGCAAGCAGGGATGATGCCCTGGTTGGCATGGTACCCAATACATGACACTAAGACGGGTATGCTCTTTTGTGTTTTTTCAAAGTAGGGTCTCACTCTGGCCCAGGCTAATCTGGAACTCACTCTGTAGCTCCAGGCTGGCCTCACAACAATCCTCCAACCTCTGTCTCCTGGTGCTGGAATTAAAGGCTTGCACCACCATGCGTGTCTTAAAACGGGTATGTTTTAGCTTTTAAAAAGTTTATCTATGAGAGTGAGCGTGAGTGTGAAATGTGCACGGACAGACGCACCAGGGCCTCTTGCCGCTACAAAGGAGATCCAGACATGGGCTACTTTGTGCATTGGCTTTACAGGGTTATGTGGGTACTGGAGAATTGAGCTCGGGCCATTACACTTTGCAAGCAAGCTCCTTTAACCATGGAGCCATCTCCTCAGATTTTATTTTCCCCCTGAGGCAGGGTCTCACTCCAGCCCAGGCTGCCTCAAAGTCACAACATAGTCCTACCTCAGCCTTGTGAGTGCTGGGATTAAAGGTGTGACCTACCATGCCTGGCACAAGGAAGGTATGTTAACAGGCAGGTATAAAATGTGAGGGGGGCATGACACCACAACAAACTTCATATCCGTGCAGGAACGTTAACCCAGCAGGCCCCTTAGCAGGTGCTGGCTGAACGTAAACAGAGTGGGCCATGGGGCTCTGCGGAAACCTCCCAAGGCTGCTGTCAGCCAAGGCTGTGTGTGCACAGCCCACCTCTGCCTCTCACTGAAGCACGGCCCTTCCCCAAAGGCCTGGAGACCCTGTAGAGGAACAGCACTCCACGACATAAAGCCAGGCAGTGAGCGCCGAGGAGCCCTGCTCTGTTCAGCAGCAGAAGACATCAGGGTCACCCAGCACAGCCAGTGGGGACCCCCAGGGACAACATGCTGCTCATCTGTCTCTTAGGTAATCTACTCCTTCAACTGAGGTGGATGGAAGGCCTCCAGTTAGGCCAGCGTCCACCACTCTGCTGGACCCACCAAGCGACAGGCTGGATGATGGATGGGCACTGGGGTCATGTTGGGTGTCCCTTTGTGGGCTGCATTTGCCCACACTTGCTCGAGGTCTCAGCCCTAGGCTATGTCCCTGATGTAGACAGAACTGTGTCCTTCCAAAATTCGTGTTGAAGACAATCCCTGTGAACAGGGTCTTTAACAAAAGCTAAATGAGGCCCTAAGAGTGGGGTCCACACTAATAGGACCACCTATTAGGAAATGAAGAAGCCAGGAAGAGGGTCTCCCCTGGTTTCAGCCTTCCAGCCTTCAGAAGTGTGAGAAACACATTTCTGTCTGTCAGCCATCTGGCCTATAGTTTTTGGTTAACAGTTGTCCAGGCTGAAAGATAGGACCTAACGGGGCCCTGCATATTAGGAGCTTTGAGAAAGTTCCAGCACTAATCCGGATCCTGTGGGATGAGGGCCCAGGAGCAGATCTTCACTAGCGCAGGATGAGGGTAACAAGAACGCTGTTTTTGTTACGATTAGTTAAGCACCCTGCACAGAGACCACAAAGTTAATCAGAAAGAGTGGGCCTGGCCAAGTGCCAGACCTCAAAAGGGCTGGGTTGTCACAAGCCAGGCTCTGATCACCCAAACAGGAAGTCTCATGAAGAGCAGAGCGCTGAAGGAACTTGGGGTTTCTGAGATGGGCTGGGAGAGAGGATGGATGGGCGGGCTAGCGGGGGAACTGCGCCTTTGGGCCGGGAGAAAAAGGTGCTGGGACACAGCCCTCCGTGGTCTGGAAAGGGAGCTCTACAAAGCTGCCCACCATACGGACTTGGGGAACCCCTGGGTGATCCTGGCTGCTCTGGGTACCGACGTGGGGGCAGAAGAGGGAGCCTCGGCCACAGGGGCTGATCCCTAAGGAGCCCTGCGAAGTTTGGGCACAGCAGCGGGGCTGGCAGGGGGGTCAGCCCCGACGCCTGGCAGGGAAGGAGGCAGTGCCGGGGCTGGTGGCACTCACCGAGGATCAGCAGCACGTTGCGGGGTCGCGCCCGGCACAGCCCCAGCGCGAAGAGCAGCGCGCAGCACGCGGGCCCCGGGCCGCGCATGGCGATCGCCGCTCCGCGCTCGCGCAGGCCCGGGTCGCCGGGTCCCCGCTCCGCCCCGCCCCGCCCCGCCCCTCGGTCACGTGCGCGCGAGGCCGCGCCCACCTCCCCTCCCCTGCCCGCGGTTCCGGCGGACTCCGCTGCCTAGACGCCGGCCGAGGGCGGTGGGTGAGTCTTCCTGTGCCGGGCGCGCGGAGTGGGGTCGGGGCGCGGCGGCGGCCACCGGGGTGGCAGGACTTAGGGTCACGGGGAGGGGCGGCCTCGATAGGGGGCCGGAGCTGGGTGGGGGGATAAGCCCTCCCGCGGGGACCCTCCTCGACGTGTCCCATCGGGGTCCCCGCGGCGCTCAGCCTGGCTCTGGGTTGGCGGGCCGCACTCAGCCCGCCGCACGGGGTTCGCTCTTGGACTCGGAGACCCCAGGCTAACAGCGTGGGGGTGGGGAGGGATGGATTTTGCCCAGAGAGGCCCGACAAGGGCCGCCGGGACGCACGGCGGGGTAGGGGGGACAGGTGTGAGTACTGGGCTACGGGATGCTCGTAGCAGATGTTGCGCACCTAGGATGGATTCAGGAGCCCCCCCACCCCCAGTTCTCTAAAACCAACTAGAATCTCCAGGGTCTGTCTTGGGCTATGAAAGCCACAGGTGGGAGCTGAGTAAGGCGTGGCTTCGGGGTGCGAGACCCCCGCCTCCATTTCTGCACTGCGGTCCCTCAGTCGTGGGTGGAGCCCGCTGCGGTGGTGCGCACTTGGAAATCTCCAGCCCCTTGGGGCCTCCGGGCCGCCCACCCACGCGCCGTGACAGCCGGCGAGGCCCCGCAGTACCCGAGGACCCCGCTTTGCTCCGCGCTGACACCATCAAGGTCCCCGGAGAGGGGGTGAAAGAAACAGATTCTCCAGAAATTGTTTTTACGCTTCTCACAAAGAAGCCATTCTTACTTGCAAGAGTTGACGGTGGAGAGAAGCAGGCACCGGGAATTGGGGCACGTGGGGTTGAGGAGAAGTAACAGGGAGAGGACAGAGAGCTGCTCCTGGATGCTTGGTCCGGCCCCATCTGCACAGCTTTGTTGGCCTCTTCTTAACAGGCCGTCATGTCCTGGTGAATTTAGCCACTTGGCTCAGCGTCCTTTCCCAAAAGGGAAGATACTGTGTAGTCCTGACACCTGTGGGTTCTTCCAGAGGGAATTGTGTTCGCTGAAGCCCAGCCCCTGCTTACTGGTCTGTGCTGCCCACTCTCACCCTAGGGATGCCCACTTCAAGGAAGGCGCTGGGTCAGGCAGGGTCGCCCAGCTCCAGCATGGCCACGGACACCTGCTGCTGCTCCCCGGCCTCCTTGCAGCGGAGGCTGCCTATCCTGGCCTGGCTGCCCCATTACTCCGCGCAGTGGCTGAAGATGGACTTCATTGCTGGTCTCTCGGTGGGACTCACCGTCATTCCTCAGGCACTGGCCTATGCAGAAGTGGCCGGACTCCCACCCCAGGTGAAATGGCTGACTCCAATGCCAGCTGTCCCCTCCCCACAGCGTGGCCTCACTGTTCCTCAGAGTCTGACCGCGGGCAGAGCAGAAACCTTCGTTTGTTCTGCTCCAGGGGCCCAGGGATCTGTTGATCTGTAATCCCTTAGCATGTGACAGCCCTCACACAAAGATCCAGTTCTGATTGTGCAGCTAGGACCAGCTCCACTTGGCATAGTGGCCTTAACATTTCTGCAGCTGAGTGTGGTGGCTCATCCTTATAATCAGTCCTCTCTCTCAGGAGGCTGAGGATGGAGGATCAAGTGTTCAAGGCCAACTTGAGATACACAGTGAGACTGTCATACAACAAAAGAAAAACAGAACGCCTCCTCAGACGCACAGACATGAGCACACAGACCTTAGAGCAAACTGCAGGCAGCATTCCTCCTCCCACTTCCTCTGGTTGTTAGCACCCTAAGGTCCTAGTTGTGCTGGTAGAAAAATAAATGGCTCCTCTTCACTGCCAGTCCACACGGTAGCTCACAGAAGGGGGGCCGTGCACCTCTCTGTGTGTGCCCAAGTTGACCCCGGGGACTCCTCTGTGCTCGGGCATGGGCGCTCACTGCAGCCTTTCCCCAACAGTATGGCCTCTACTCTGCCTTCATGGGGTGCTTCGTGTATTTCTTTCTGGGCACGTCCCGGGATGTGACGCTGGGCCCCACGGCTATCATGTCCCTCCTGGTTTCATTCTACACCTTCCATGAGCCTGCCTACGCTGTGCTGCTGGCCTTCCTGTCTGGCTGCATCCAGCTGGTCATGGGGCTCCTGCGTTTGGGTAAGTCAGCCTTCCCTCGGTGCTGTGCGAAGCGGCTTCTGGCCTTCTTTGTATCACTGTACGTAGTGGGTGAGCTCAGCCTTCAGCCCCGCTCTATTCCGTACACAGGCCAGCATGCTTAGAGAAGTGTCCAGGAACCTGGGCTGGCTTGCTTCCTCTCCAAAAATGAGAGCCTGGCCCCCAACCCCACCCGTGCTTCCTCTCCCAGCCCTCAGTTACCCTTCTTTCGGAGCCAGGTGGAACATGAATGAACCCGGCTCTGCATTTCTTCTTGGCCACAGGGTTCCTACTGGACTTTGTCTCCTGCCCTGTCATTAAAGGATTCACCTCTGCTGCCACCATCACCATCGGCTGTGGACAGATCAAGGTAGGCTCAGTGCCCACCCGGGCTCTGCCCCTGTGGCTAGTGCTGGTCGGCGCAGGGGTACTTGGGAGAAGGACCAAGAAGACCAAGGCCTGTCCTGGTACTTGGAGCCAGTAACCACATGTTCTCCATGGAGCAAGAAGCTCATGTTGCTTGTGCATGGAGGGGAAGAGGTGAGGGAGGTCCACCTTAATAAGATGACCCTCCTGGGGGTGGTGTTGAGTAAGGGTCAGATTTCACAGCAGGAAGTCTAGGGGGCTGGCTCTTTCTCCTGAGTTTCTACTGGGGAGCCCAGCTGGAGGATCAGACTCCCAGGTCATTTCTCAGCACCAACTTAGTTACACGGCTTCGTTTCTGTGGCTTCTTCCTGTTTGTGTGGTTCAAATGCTATGGCCGTAAGTGTACCAAAATCCACTCTTACAGGGGTATAGCTCAGTGGTAGAGCATTTGACTGCAGAATCCACTCTTACAACTGTCAGCCGTCAGTTACCCAAGGGCGGCACTTACCCTTTGCTGACATCCCTAGAGGACAATGACACTGGTGGCCCTGGCACTCAGCATTCAAGTGAGCATATGCAGGATGGAGCTGTGGGGCCGAGGGCCCCTGATAGCATACTCGGCCACACCCCTGCCTCATGACCCTGTGTCAGCACCCCACATGTCCACAAGGGTTTCCCAAGGCCAAAGGCTGCTCCACTGGCCTGTGTCGATGCAGAATGAACAAACCCAAAACAGGAAGCTATGGATGTGAATGAGGTTAGCTTACTGACCTGTGTACTAGGGTTACCCAGCCCCACAGCCCCTAGGAGACAGGTGTGTCACCGTCCATTCTACAAGAGGAAACACTTATCAGGGCATGGGTGGGTGGGATTTACAATTGATGCAATTTCCCCCCAGACCCCTAGGAGGCAGGTTTGTCACTGTCTGTTCTTGAAGAGGAAACAACTTCTCGAGGGGCGTGGGTGGGTGTGATTTTATGCTTTACGTACACACATATGTGTGGTGGCAAGTCTGAAAACATCATCTTTCATTTCAGTAGCCTAAGTGGTTTTATTTTTTCCTCCCAGGCTGGGAGTTGAACGTCCTTTTGTGTGCTCCTGTCACACGGTGGGAAGAGCTTCCCTGTGCTTTCTTGCTTGGCAACCCTTCTCCCTGCAAGTTTGAAAACCTTGATTAGGTCACACCTGCAATTAACACGCCCAGAACTGAGTCCCATCTGTGTCTGCCTGCCCGCCTCGACCCCCACCTCAGTGCCTGAAGCAGGTTTGGGGCCCTCACAGTGAAAAAAAAAAAAAAAACAAAGCAAGGTTGGGGGTGAAGAGGTGGCTCAGCCAGCACGAGGCCTGAGGGGCTGGAGACCATTTGAGTTTGATTCCCCAGGCCCATGCCAATGGCTGGGTGTGGCCACATACATCTGGAACCCCATACTTTGGGGAGTAGGGACAAAGTTGCTAAGGCTGGTGGGCTCTGTTCACACTGGCTGGCAAAAATCACCCGACCAAGAGCAGCTTGTGGGGGGAAAAAAGGTTTATTTGGCTTACAGGCTTGAGGGGGAAGCTCCATGATGGCAGGGAAAACAATGACATGAGCAGAGGGTGGACATCACCCCCTGGGCCACATAAGGTGGACAATAGCAACAGGAGAGTGTGCCAAACGCTGGCAAGGGGAGACTGGCTGTAACACCCATAAGACCGCCCACAACAATACACTGCTTCCAGGAGGTGTTAATTGCCAATTGCCATCAGCTGGGGAGACTAGCATTCAGAACACCTATGTTTATGGGGGACACCTGAATTAGACCACCACACTAACCAGGAAATCGGGGATGGTCAATGGAGGGGACGCTGGATACTCTCCTGAAGGCCTCGCCGTGCACAGACCTGCACATACACATGCAAAAGGGGGGAAAAAAACGTCAGGAGTAGTTTCTCCTCCCTACCAAAGACCTGAAGTCCATACCGAGCTCCCCAGGGATCTGCTGATCCCTTTATGGTTCTGTGACACAGATTTTTTTTTTTTCCTTCTGGCAGGAAGGCGGTGCCATGAGTAATAGGCAGGGCCCGGGCCAGTGGCAGAGGTGGTTGGAGGCTGCCTAGGCCTCTGGCACCGGACCCCTGACCACACAGTTGTAGAACTGGTTTTACTGCATTTAAGATGGCCAGACTGGCTTTTGTGTCCCCAGGAGGGTAACTTCCTCTCCTGCCTTGAGGGCTCTGAGGGTGGGCCGGTGATCTCTCCTAGGAGCCCTGAGGTAGCCATAGCTGAGCTCTGGGAAGTCCAGGGCAGAACTCCAGGGGTATCTCCTCCAGGACCGGACGGATGGAGGGGTGTGAGGGAATGTGTGTTTGGGGCCCAGCTTCCTCCACAGCTGTCTGAAGGCATCTCTGTTTGAACAGAACCTACTGGGACTGCAGAACATCCCCAGGCAGTTCTTCCTGCAGGTGTATCACACCTTTCTCCACATCGGGGAGACCAGGTACCTGTTGCCTTTGTTTCTGTCCCTCAGATGAGGAAGCTTTTTCTTCCAGAAAGTTCTGGGCTTCCATCTTTATCTTCTCCCCGGGTGGCATGTGTGTTGCCTCACATAGGTCCCCAGAACAATGTCACATCACCTGGCTGTAGGTTAGACATGTAGATGCCCAGGTCAGCCCAGACCAAGAGTGTAATTCTGGCTCAGGGCCTACTTATCTGGCGGGACCTGGAGAGTCAAAGGAGGATCAGACCTCACTCACAAGAGTCTCTCCTAGTGAGGCAGAGGAGCTGACAGAGAACCCATGGGCAGCAGGCATTTCCCCCAATGAGTGATGGAGAGCTGGGGCTCCTCTGGAGGCCCTCCCTCTTTCAGTTAAATACTACTACACGCCCGCCTGCCCCCCCCCCCCACGAGGCAAGCCCAGTGGGAAGCCAGGATGCCTAATTCCCACCTTCTCCCGGACATGATTAGTGGAGCTGGGAAGAGAGCCACTCGCTCGCTCGCTCCCGCCGCGTTGAGTCCTGGGAGGGAGGGCTTGGTAGCCCTCCTGTCACGGTGATACATGACTCTGAGCTCCCAGTCTGGCCCAGGGTGCACCGCCTGAGATGTGAACAGTCTGGAAGTGGAAAAGATGGGTGCAGACTATTCAGGAGAAAGTGCAAAGAACAGTGAGAGAGAAAAACTCACCGAAAGCCCCGGCTCAGAGCCAGGCAGGGCACGGTGGCCCGTTACGACAGAACTCAAGAGGCTGAAGCAGGAGGATGGCTGGTTCTAGGCCAGCCTCTGCAGATCCTGTCTGAAAGAAGCGGGAAGGGCTTAGGGAGACAGCACAGAGGGTAAAGTGCTGGCTGGGCAAACGTGAAGATCTGAGTTAAGTTCCCAGCACCCACTTAAATACTGGGTGTGGTGGTGCACACCAGTGATCCAGCCTCACACTGCTGGGGAAGCAGACGGAGGAGGAGCCTTAGGACTTGCTGCCAGGTTTGCCTAGTCAGGAGAGTAAGCTCTGTCTCATCAAGCCGGGTGTGGTGGCACATGCCTTTAATCCCAGCACTCAGGAGGCAGAGGTAGGGTTGCTGTGAGTTCAAGGCCAGCCTGGGACTACAGAGTGAGTTCTAGGTCAGCCTGGGCTAGAATGAGACCCCCCTACCTCGAATAAAACCAAGAAAAGAAAAGATAGTAAAAAGGTTAGTAAGGAAGATGCCTGACATTAGCCTCTGGCCTCGGCACACCTACACGTGTCCCCGTGTACACACGTACACCCACGCATAAAAGTGAGTATACACATGAACATTATACAAATACTTTTTTTAAAATTTTTATTAACATTTTCCATGATTATAAAATATATCCATCACAAATACATTTTTAAAAAGTTTTTTGAGGTAGTTTTTGTGAGGTACTTCTAGCCCAGGCTGACCCGAAATTCACTGTATAGTCTCAGAGTGGCCTCGAACTCACAGCAATCCTCCTACTTCTGCCTCCTGAGTGCTGAGATTAAAGGTGTGCGCCAGTACGCCCGGCTTTGTATTTATTTATTTTTAAAATGATTTGTTTTAGTTTTTCGAGGTAGGGTTTCACTGTACCCCAGGCTGACTTGGAATTCACTCTGTAGTCTCAGGGTGGCCTCGAACTCACGGCGATCCTCCTACCTCTGCCTCCCGAGTGCCGGGATTCAAGGTGTGTGCCACCACTCCCAGCCACGAAAAAAAATTTTTTAAGTACGTGAAAGTCACAACCAAGCACCAGAAGGCACCAGTCCCAGCAAGACGGGTAGTGACCATCCTCTGTCCACAGGCTGGGTGACGCTGTCCTGGGGCTGGTGTGCATGGTGCTGCTGCTTGTGCTAAAGTTGTTGCGGGACCACGTGCCTCCCGCCCACCCGGAGATGCCTCCCGGAGTGCGGCTCAGCCGTGGGCTGGTGTGGACTGCCACAACAGGTGAGGGCCCGCTGGCTGAGAAGCCATGGGCCATGCATGTCCTGGGCTATAGGTGGCCACCCCAGAGGCCCCTGTGGTTCTCATGTCATTGCTCAGAACATGACTTGAGCATTGGGTATTGCAGGCTCGTAGACCAAGCAGGTAACTCTCAGGCAGAAGTGGTTTTGTTCCCCCAGGAACACTGGGGCAAGCTGGTGCCCACCTCTGGTGGGTAGAGGCTAGGGTACCACTGACTACCTGGCAGTAGCAGCCTCTGGGACCGTCTCTGGGCCACAGTACTGTCAATTTGCAACGCTGAGGCTACAGTATCCCTGTACAACATCGCTGCAGCCAGACACCGACCGACCAGAGGAGTGCTTGCTAGGAGTGAAAGTGCAGCTTCAGGCAGAGCGAGCAGGCCCGAGCCTCGCTGATGCAGGGCCTGGGGGTGGGAAGGGTAGCAGCCATCAACTTCTGAAGGGCCTCTTTTTTGTTTGTTTGTTTCTGGTTTCTCAAGGTAGGGTCTCACTCTAGCTCAGGCTGATCTGGAATTCACTATGTAGTCTCAGGGTGGCCTCAAACTCATGGCAATCCTCATACCTCTTTCTCCTCATGAGGTGTGTATGTTGGGGTGTCCTCTCCTTGTGAGGCATGTAAGTTGGGGTGTCCTCATGAGGTGTGTTTGTTGGGTGTTCTCTCCTCGTGAGATATGTTAGTTGGGTTGTCCTCTCCTTGTGAGGTGTGTATGTTGGGGTGTCCTCGTGAGGTGTGTATGTTGGGGTATCCTCTCCTTGTGAGGTGTGTGCAAGGGGGCATCCTCTTGTGAGGTGTGAGTGGGGAGTGGTTGTGAGGTGTGATTGGGGAGAGGGTGTGAGGTATATGGGGGGAGGAGTGTGAGAGGTGAAGGGGTGGGGGGGAGGTGTGTGTGAGAAAGGGGTGTGAGGTGTGTGTGCCTCAGTTACTTTCCTTTTCTCATCCACACCGAGTCTCACTGACGTCTCCCCTGTGCCCCAGCTCGCAATGCCCTGGTGGTCTCCTTTGCCGCCCTGATCGCATACTCCTTCGAGGTGACTGGATACCAGCCCTTCATTCTGACTGGGGAGACAGCTGAGGGGCTCCCTCCCGTGCGGACTCCCCCCTTCTCACTGACCACTGCCAATGAAACGGTCTCGTTCACGGAGATGGTGCAGGTGAGCAGAGGGCAGAGCCGGCATGGTGAGGCCAGGGCGGCCCCTGCGCCTGGGAGCGGGAACGAACCTCAGACAGGATATAACCTCGGGACACTCCTTTGTCTTCTTGCCTCAAACCCCGGGGTCCCTCCTCCTCTAGACACCGGCAGACAGTTTTGTTTGCTGGAGTCTTCCTAGAATTGCTCTTTTCCAGGGGAGGGTGAGGCGGGCTTCCTTGCGGGATGCATGCACAGTCCAGCTGGGGTGCACGGCTACAGAGAGCGCCCTGCTGGCCAGCCTCCCCCATCCTTCCCTCCCTCTCTGTGGAAGGTAAGGTTGTTCACTGTCACTCTCTCCTCTCAGAATATGGGTGCTGGGCTGGCCGTGGTGCCACTGATGGGCCTCCTGGAGAGCATCGCGGTGGCCAAAGCCTTTGGTAAGATGCCCGCCGCCTCCGCCGCCCCACCATGATGCCTCTGCGGGCTCCCTCCCCCCTTGAGCTCCTGCTCTCCTGTTTGCCTTGACTGCTCTCACTCTGGTGGTTGTCCTTGTGTTTTTTCGAGGTAGGGTTTCCCTCTAGCCCAGGCTGGCCTTGAGCTCACAGCAGTCCTCCTGCCTCTGCCTCCTGAGTGCTGGGAGTAAAAGCATGTGTGCGCCCCCTGTGCATCTGGCTATCGCAGGTCCTGGGGAACAGAACCTTGGTCCTTTGACTCTGCAGGCAAATGCCTTAACCACTAAGCCATCGCATCAGCCCTGTTCTCACTTTTACAATTCGAATTTTAATCTAAGTAATACGTGCTCATGTTTTTAAAAACATGGGGACTGGACATTCCTAATCGGACATCCAAAATGCTTTGAAATCACATTGAGCGCCAGTCTGACACAAGTCACGCTCAGCCAGTGAGATGCACAAGTCTGAAACACTCCTGGCTCCATGAGTCTGGGTGAGAGACATTCAAGCTGTACTGTGAGAAGGGGTCCACGCTGGCAGACCCCGTGTGCTGGTAAACGTGTGTGCATTGTGTGCCATGTGGACCTTCACAAGTGACTGGATGTAGATGCCCCCACTGTGATGAGTGCTAAGCTGGGCAGGTGCCACTGACTGTTGTATGTGAACCCAATGTTGGGATGAGCTGTCTGCTAGCCTTGATAGGGGCACATCACAACTAGGAAGCAGGAAGGTGTATTATCTTTGCTGTTTTGTTTTTCCTCCTACCTTAGCCTCCCAAGTACTAGGACTGAAGGTGTGTACCACCTCACCTGGGTTTATTTTATTTTGTTTGTTTATTTGAGAGACAGAGGCAGAGAAGGAGAGACACAGTATGGACATGCCACAGCCTCTTGCTGCTGCAGACAAACTCCACATTGTGCATCTGGCTTTACATGGGTACTTAGGAAATGAAACCCCGGCCATCAGGCTATCCAAGCAAGTGCTTTAAGATAGCTGATAGCTGCGCCATCATCTCTCCAGCCCTTGTTTTTTTGGGGGGGGAGCAGAGGGGAGGGCGCAGTTTCAAGGTAGGGTCTTGCTATACACCATGCTGACCTGGACCTCCCTGTGGAGTTTCAGGCTGTCTTCCAACTCACAGTGATAGTCCTACCTGTGACTCCCGAGTGCTGAGATTAAAGGTGTGCGCCACCACGTTTAGTACCTTATTTTTATGTAATTTGTTTCATTGAAATTTACGCACACACACGCACACACACACACACATGCATAGATTATATTTATTTTCTTAATTTACTTGAGAGAGAGAGAAAAAAGAAACTTACAGAGATAGAAAGAGAATGGGTGCTCCAGGGCCGACAGCCACTGCAAACAAACTCCAGACACATGTTCCACTTTATGCATCTGGTTTACATGGGTCCTGGGGAATTGAACCTAGGTCCTTTGGCTTTGCAGGCAAATGCCTTAACTGCTAAGCCATCTCTAGGCTGAAAGTTTTCTTTTTTTAATTATTTTTAAAATTTTTTTATTTATTTGAGAGCAACAGACAGAGAGAGAAAGAGGGAGGTAGAGAGAGAGAATGGGCATGCCAGGGCCTCCAGCCACTGCAAACAAACTCCAGATGTGTGCGCCCCCCTTGTGTATCTGGCTAATGTGGGTCCTGGGGAATGGAGCCTTGAACCAGGGTCCTTAGGCTTCACAGGCAAGTGCTTAACCGCTAAGCCATCTCTCCAGCCCTGAAAGTTTTCTTTTAATCAGTAATAATGGATGATCATCAAACACCAACTTGAATAACTACCTCACAAAATTGCTAAAACTGCTTGTTTTCTCCTGCTGGCTCAGCACATACGGTAGGCTCCTCTGCAAGGTGTGGCTTTTATTTTTATATTTTTTATCATTAATATATTAATTTATTTATTAATTTTTGTTTTACTGGGGTAGGTTATCACTCAGGCCCAGGTTGACCTAGAACTCATTCTAGTTCTAGGATGGCCTTAAACTCTCAAACTCACAGCGGTTAACCATTTTAAGGGATTAAGGGTGTGTGCAGCTTTAGGCTTTTAAATTCTTCACTTATTTTCCTTCCTTCCTTCCTTTCTTTCTTTCTTTCGTATTTTGAGGTAGGGTCTTGCTCTAGCCCAGGCTGACCTGGGATTCACTATATAGTCTCAGGGTGGTCTCAAACAGCGATCCTCCTACCTCTGCCTTCCCCGTGCTGGGACTAAAGGCGTGCGCCACCACACCTGGTTCACTTGTCCTCTTCCTGCTGAGGCCTGCAGTTCCTCCTGCTCAACGTGAGCAGTGTGGTGATACGTACCTGCCAACTGGGTCTGAGGCCTGTGCCCTGTGGCTTCCCCTCAAAGCTTAGCTGGCTTATCTTTCTGAGATGACGTTGACTCTCTGCCATCTCAGCTTGTAAGCAGAGAGACTCTCGTTTACAACATTTTCCTCTTCTTAGAGAAACGGTATAAAATATTGAAATGGCAGAGATGAACTAAGCCCCTGTGCTGTCCTGACTGACTGTCACCTGTCACCCTGCCTCTGGATGCTCCAGTACCTGTGCCCGTGCACACGCGACCGTCACCCTCCTCTCTGCCTCTTAGTATTCTTGTACCTGTAAAGTCCACTCACAACTGCCTGCTTGTAACCCTTCACTTCCTCTTAGTGCTCTGCTAGCTATGCTTTTCCCTCTGTTTATAAACTTCCCTGAGCCTCTTAGTTCTCTAGTAGCATTGCTGCCCTGTTACTAATTGCTCACTGTCCCTCTTAGCACTCTTAGGGTCTCACTGTAGCCCAGGCTGACCTGGAATTTACTGTGTAGTCTCAGGGTGGCCTTGAACTCATGGTGATCCTCTTACCTCTGATTCCCAAGTGCTTGGATTAACAACGTGCTCCACCGTGCCTGGCTCCTCTTAGTGCTTTTTTAATAAAATTTATTTATTTGCAAACACACACACAAGAGAGAGATGGAAGAGAGACAGATAGAGAATGGGTATGTCAGGGCTTGTAGCCACGGCAAACAAACTCCAGGTGCATGTGTCCCTTGTGCATCTGGCTCATGTGGGGTCTTGGGAATTGATCCTGGGTCCTTTGGTTTTGTAGGCAAATGCCTTAACCGCTAAGCCATCCCTCCAGCCCCTCTAATACTCTTTTTTTTTTTTTAAATTTTATTTATTTATTTATTTGAGAGCTACAGACACAGAGAGAAAGACAGATAGAGGGAGAGAGAATGGGCGCGCCAGGGCTTCCAGCCTCTGCAAACGAACTCCAGACGCATGCGCCCCCTTGTGCATCTGGCTAACGTGGGACCTGGGGAACCGAGCCTCAAACCAGGGTCCTTAGGCTTCACAGGCAAGCGCTTAACCGCTAAGCCATCCCTCCAGCCCCCCTAATACTCTTAATGGCTGTGGTGCCCTAATTGACCATTACTAACCATTCGCTGAACTTCCTAGTACTGTAATAACGGTGCTGTTGTGTTGAGCTCTGTGTGTTCCTCAGCGTACCAGTCGTTATGCCACCCAAGTGGCTATTACTGTCCACTCCACCTCCTAGTGCCCCAGTACCGTGAGTCACGCAGGCACACATAAACCATCCACTCTACCTCTCGTAAAGCATTTCAGATGTTTGTATTAGGCACGCTCATTCTCTATGTGCATCAGTTACTTTCTCATTGCTGGGACAAAATTCCTGACTGGCTGCAACTTAGGGAAGGAAAGAGTTTTAATTTAGATCACAGTTCCAGAGGGTAGAGTCCCTCATGCCAGGGAAAACATGGAAGGAGGCCAGCATCATAACATCACATGAGCAGGGAGGAAGTGGAGACCAGCAAGTGGGGGCTGGGCCATAAAACCTCAAGGCCCGCCCCCAGTGACACACTTCCTCCAGCAAGGTTGCCTCCTAGAGGTTCCTCAGCCTTTCAGAAGAGTAAGTACTCTGATACGTGAGTGTCCAGGAGGCAGAATTACATTCAAAGCACCACACTACCTGTACGCTTTCAGTGTGCTTGACATGTCTGCAAACAGTGCCATGCACAGCAGCAAAGTAGATTGTCATTGTACGTCCGGTCACAGTGTCCCTTGTCTGTTCCCTTCAGCTTCTCAGAACAACTACCGTATCGATGCCAACCAGGAGCTGCTGGCCATTGGTAAGAAGCTTCCAGGCCCAGTGCCTCTGTCTCGCTGAGTGATGCTTGTGATGAGTGGGGCCTTTTGAAATAGCATAGACCCGTTCTCAAATATCCAGAAGGTTCCATTAGCCCCAGGAAGAGGGAGCTCATCCTAGGTCTGCTGTGTGCCGTACACCCTGAGGTCTGTATCTGTGTTCTATGCTGAGGAGCACCTGGAATGCTGCGTCTCAGGAAGGGAGCTGAGGGTGTGGACAGGTTGCCTCTCAGGTGAGTCTCCCTGTCCTGAGTTCTCCCTCCAAGGATCCCCCAGGTGGGTCCCTCAGGGTCTGTCAGGGTCCCATGAGCTGTCTTATATAACTATTCTCTAAGACCATAGGAAGAATTTGTGTATTAGTGTGGTGTGTGTGTGTGTGTGTGTGTGTGTGTGTGTGTGTGTGTGTGTGTTTGAGGCAGGGTCTCACTCTACCCCAGGTTGACCAAGAACTCACTGTAGCCCCAGGCTGGCCCTGAACTCATGGTGATGTTCTGATCCCAGCCTCCCCAGTGGCAGGACACTGACGGGCAGATGCAAACTGTACAGGACGTCCAAATGGGAGGGACTGTCCCCACTGACGGAAGCACAGTCGTGGTCTCTGACTTGATACCTGTAAAGAGTGAGAGTGACCCTGAGTGCCCCTGTCACTGCGAAGCCTCTGCCAAGCCCTCCCCAGTCCCGGCCTCTCCCTCTCAAGGATGTGTGCTGGGCTGTGTGATACCCGAGGGCCTTGAACCTGTGGAGCACTCCCTCCAGGACACACCTTACGGGGTGGGGACACTAGTCATTGTGAAGAGAGACAATGGGTGTACCAGGGCCTCCAGCCACTGCAAATGAACTCCAGGGCCATGTGCCCCCTTGTGCATCTGGCTAACATGGGTCCTGGGAATCGAACCAGGGTCCTTTGGCTTTGCAGGCAAACACCTTAAGCCATCCCTCCAGCCCTGTTTTGTTTATTAAAGCAGGACCTCTGTGGCCCAGACTGTCCTTGAACTCACAGTGATTCTCCCACCTCAGCCTCCGAATGCCAGAGTTGAAGGTGTGCTGGGACAAGATTTACCTTAACCCTAGAACTAGAAGTGGGGATGTAACAGGCCAGACACCAATGTGAGCAAGCATGATAAAGATTTAATTTCCATTCAAAGGGGAAAGTGTGGGGGGGGGGAGGGAGGGAATTACCATGGGATATTTTTTTATAATCATGGAAAATGCTAATAAAAATTTAAAAAATAAAAATAAAATAAATTTTAAAAAGATTTAATTTCCAGCCGGGCGTGGTAGCACACGCCTTTAATCCCAGCACTCAGGAGGCAGAGGTAGGAGGATCACCATGAGTTCAAGGCCACCCTGAGACTACATAGTGAATTCCAGGTCAGCCTGGGCTAGAGTGAGACCCTACCTCGAAAATACAGGAAAAAAAAAAAAAAAGATTTAATTTCCTTCCCTGGAAGACCATAAAGTACGAGAGGTGCGCAGATAGCAACTCATTCCCGACATTCCCTTTTCCAGCCAGCTGGGCCTTCCTGGCCCCTCCCATCCCTCTAGTCCTCCGATGTCCCTGCTTCTCCCCATAAGCCTCCGTTTTCTCTCCAGGCCTCACCAACGTGCTGGGCTCTCTGGTCTCCTCCTACCCGGTCACCGGCAGCTTTGGCAGGTGAGCAGCTGGTTGTTAATTCTCCGTATCTTGAAGGAGCGCCCGACCCAAGGACCCTTTTCCCCTTATCGCACCCTTTCCCCATATTTCACGTTTTTCTCATTCTCTCCCCCGTCATCCACCCCTGCTCCTCTGTGCCTGTGTCCTCAGGGGCATGGTCCCCACAGCATGCTTTATTTAGAATTAGGAAGTTCCCAGCCCGTGGATTACTCCTGGCATGTTGGTGGGGCTGAATTCCCAAGAGTAAGTGGGGATAGAATGGACTGAGTCTCTGCCCTGATGAACTGGGTTTGTGGAGAAGCCTTTCCTAAATTCTGGAAGCAGAGATGGGGGCCCGGGGGCTCTATGGATGGAAGAGCAGGAGCACTTCCCAGAAGTAAGCAAAGTAGGGGTGATCTCAAAGGACTCCTGTTCGCTGAATTGTATTCTTTAAATTTTTTTCTGATTTATTTATTTATTAGAGAGAGAGAGAATGGGCACACCAGGGCCTCCAGCCACTGCCAACGAACTCCAGGTGCATGTGCCACCTGGTGCATCTGGTTTACGTGGGTCCTGGCGAATCAAACCTGGGTCCTTAGGCTTCATAGGCAAGCGCCTTAACCACTAAGCCATCTCTCCAGCCCTGATTTGTATTTTTATAATCAGTAATAAGAAGTGTATATTAGAAAAAATAAAACAGCAAGCTGACTGTCCTAATTTACTTTGCCTGCCGGGCTCAGCCCATCCACCCCACTCCCAGCTCTGGTTTTGTTTTTTTTTTTTACTTTTTTTCCTAAATTTTATTTATTTATTTGAGAGTGACAAACACAGAGAGAAAGACAGGTAGAGGGAGAGAGAGAGAATGGGCGCGCCAGGGCTTCCAGCCCCTGCAAACGAACTCCAGACGCGTGCGCCCCCTTGTGCATCTGGCTAACATGGGACCTGGGGAACCGAGCCTCGAACCGGGGTCCTTAGGCTTCACAGGCAAGCGCTTAACCGCTACGCCATCTCTCCAGCCCCCAGCTCTGGTTTTACTGGCAGGTCAGCTGCACATTGTAGCATGGGGACAGAGACACCTTTCAGCCACCAGGGACTGACAGTTCCTCTCTTGCCTTCCAGGACAGCTGTGAATGCCCAGTCAGGGGTGTGTACCCCAGCAGGGGGTCTGGTGACTGGTGAGCCCTCCACTTTCTCTTTTCTCTTTTTTTAAATTGTATTTATTTATTTGCAAGCAGTGAGAGATAGATAGAAGAGAGACAGGGAGAAAATGGGCACGCCAGGGCTTCTAGCCACTGCAAACAAACTCTAGACGCATGTGCCCCCTATGCGGGTCCTGAGGAATCAAACCTGGGTCCTTTGGCTTTGCAGGCAAATGCCTTGACTGCTAAGCCATCTCTCCAGCCCCTCCACTTTTTCTTTTTAAATTTAATTACTTGTTTGAGAGAGAATGAGCACGGAGGGCCTGCAGCCACTGCAAACAAACTCTAGACACATGCGCCACCTTGTGCATCTGGCTGACATGGATACTGGGGAATTGAACCTGGGTCCTTAGGCTTTTACAGGCAAGCGCCTTAACTGCAAAGCCATCTTTCCAGCCCCTCCACTTTCTTTTTCTTGGGCCAATGCAAGGAAATGGTGGCAGAGGAAAGGAGCTCATAGTTAAAGGGGTGTACCTCAACGTTGTCCCCCAGCCCCACCACACCCTGACCCAAGCTGTATCACTTGATGGGTGTCTGGTGAGAACCCCCGCCCCAAGCTCCCACATGACCCTGCCACCCCTCACAGGGGTGCTGGTGCTGCTGTCACTCGACTACCTGACCTCACTTTTCTACTACATCCCCAAGTCCGCTCTGGCCGCCGTCATCATCATGGCCGTGGCTCCGCTCTTCGAGGCCAAGATCTTCAGGACGCTGTGGCGGGTTAAGAGTATGTACGTGGACATCCAGAAGCGGGCAGTGCCTGGCATCGTGTGTGAATGCTAATGCAGGTTTTACCCCACGGCACCACTGTACGTCGCAGCTAGGAAGTGACGGTGTCCCAGGAAGGGTCACACAGAGCGCTAGGAGATGGCACTGCTGGTGGAGGTGGCCGTCCGGCTGGAGCTGGGCTCCAATGCCTACAGAGCCAAGTCCAGCCCCGAGTGGAGACCAGCAGGCTTCTGCCTTCCCTCCTCCATGTCCTCTCCTGCGGGAGACCAGCAGGCGCCCCATGCAGCCTTGTCCCAACCCTAGCTGCTGACTCAGGGGACCAGCACTTCCTGGCAGGGCATCAGTCTGTGGTTTACTGAGGTGTAGGAATGCACGTGGTTTGGTTTCTTCCTAATTCGCTCATCAGATGGGACTGTGGCTGGCTTTATCATGTGTCACAGCCTTCTTTGGAGTTCTGCAGTCCATCCTGAAGACAGCCTTGAAACCCATTGATGTATGCGTGTGGAATATATTAGATGCTTCCAAGGGAAACTGAGGCTCAGGGAAGGTAGAACATGTCCGCACTGCCAAGTTGGGTGGAATTCCAGCCAAGCCCAGGAGTCACAGGATCCCCTCCTGCCCCTTGTCAAGCATTGTCCCTTTCCCAACTGCCCACCTGCTCCTAGAGTCTGGTCCTACCTTGGCAGACAGGGACCCAGTGCTCTTTCTCGCATCTTGGCCTGTGGGCCAGCTGTGACCCGCTACAACTTCTATTTCTAAGTCACCAGACCCTCCTCACCAGAGATCTTGGCCCGAGGGAATGCTGCAGTTCTGTGCCTACCACTGTTAATTTAAGCATGGGAGAAACCAGGGGGACAGGTGGGATCTTGGGGAGAAGAGAGCGGCCCTGAGCTGACTTTTCTGCCAGGGCTGGATCTGCTGCCCCTCTGCGTGACATTCCTGCTGTGCTTCTGGGAGGTGCAGTATGGCATCCTGGCTGGCACCCTGGTGTCTGTGTTCATCCTCCTGTACTCCGTGGCCAGGCCTAAGACCCAGGTATGCCCAGGACGAAGTGAGTATGGGCAGGGCTCCTGGGATGCACATTCCTGTGTCCTACAGTTACCCAGGCCACGGCCGCACACCCCTGTGCTCCGCTTGTACCAGGGCATCCTGCTTTTGAAGGGCAAATCCTTCCAGAAGCCGCCGTCTCCCATCTGCCACCAAGGCTCCCGCTTCCCTTCTTCCCCCCAGGTCTCAGAGGGGCCGGTCCTTGTCCTGCAGCCGGCCAGTGGCCTGCACTTCCCTGCCATCGAGGCCCTGCGGGAGATGGTACTGAACCAAGCCCTGAAAGGTGCGTCCTCCAGCTTAGGTGGGCAGATGTCAGCATGGAAGATCCCCGAGGCCCTGTACCGTGGCCCTGGCTCTGTCTGGACCCCACAGCCCAGCCTCATTTGTCAGGGAGACACTCGCCTGCTCTCAGGACCATCAGGGTTGGGGCATCATTGAGCATGTCCCTGCACACAGGACTGTCCCCAGTGGGCTGTAATTTCATGGTCTTCCCCACTGTCTAATCAGCACAGGCCCAGTGCCCATGCATAGACATGAGGACATGTTCCTTCGTCCAGAGACTTGACTTTTAGAGGAACCTGGTGCCTCTTGGCCCTAGGAAGGAAACAGCTTTCTCCAGACAGTAACAGCATCAGACCCTACCGTCCTGGCCCCACTTAGTGCTGAGGAACAGTCCCCTGCTGGCCACACTCCGCCCCTTTCCCGGCTCCAGAGCCCACGAGTTCTTCTGTGCCCAATGTGATGGACTTGGCCTGTCCCCCCAGCAGCCCCGGCGCGCTGTGCGGTCCTGGAGTGCACTCACGTCAGCAGCATCGACTACACCGTGGTGCTGGGCCTTGGGGAGCTCCTTGAGGACTTGCACAGGCAGGGTGTCAACCTCGTCTTCGTCGGCCTGCAGGTAGGTGCGCCAGTGTGCCGCCCGAGAGACAGGCAGTGCTTGGAAGAGCGGCCTGCGTGCAGAGAGGCGCTGAGTTCGGTTGCTCCTTCAGAATTGGAGCTTTGCCCGGAAAGTTCCTAACATGCCACAGGCAGCGTGACGAAGCTGCAAAGGGAGAGGGGCTGGGAGAGGCAGGCTATAGGATTTTGGAGACGGTGGGAGTTAGCACACCGTGGCAGAGCGTGGTGGGTCACCAAAGCCAGAGAGGCTTCAGTTTTCCTGAAGAACAAAGGTTATGTATTGCTTTTTATAAGTTGGATTTTGAGGAGGGAGGAGAGTTTCATACCATGTGATTCAGCTACATGCTAGGATCCACAGGGCCATGGGAACTCAGGAAGGCACTAAATAGGACTCACAGCCATAACCCAAGTGGCCTTTGTTGTTCTTGGTGATAAAAGGGTTGGTCTTACTTTTTCTGTTTAGCCTTGGTTCTTGGTAGCAGGACTTCTTGAAGTGACCACATCTGTTATAACAGTATGGAGGGTCAGCAGCCCTCCCTGTAGCCCCGAGTTAATGTGACATATGTGGCTACATGCTATGGTATGGGCCTATAGTCCTGGTACTTGAGAGGCTGAGGCAGAGAAGTACCATGTAGGCAAGGCCAGGCTGGGCCACCTAGCAAGTACCAGGCCAGCCAGAGCTATAGAGTGAAACTATCTTTACAAAAGAAATGGGCTGGAGCAATGGCTTAGCGGTGAAGGTACTTGCCCATGAAGCCTAAGGACCCCATGTTTAACTCTTCAGATCCCACGTAAGCCAGGCACACTAGGTGGCACAGGTGCAAGGTCACACATGCACACAGGGTGGCACACACACCTGGAGTTTGATTACAGTGGCTGGAGGCAGTGGCGCACCAGTTCTCTGTCTGTCTGTGTCTCTCATAAAAACAGGCCAGTCTGTTGGGCTTCCCTCAAAAAAAAGAAAAGAAAACAAGGAAAGAAACACTGGAACACTGGGTTGGCGATGCAGCTCGGGAGGTAGATTGTTTGCTTAGTGTTGATGAGGTCCCAGTTTCTATTCCCAGCACTAAATAAACTGGGTGTGGTGTCTAATGCCTGAAATCCCAGCACTGGGGAGGTAGACACAAGAGTATTAAAATTTCATGATGGGCTGGAGAAATGGCTTAGTGGTTTAAGGCATTTGCCTGCAAAGCCAAAGGACCCAGGTTCAATTCCCCAGGACCCACAGAAACCAGATGTACAAGGGGCACATGCACCTGGAGTTCATTTGCATGGCTAGAAGCCATAACCCATTCTCTCTCTGTCTTCTCTCTCTCTCTCTATCTATCTATCTATCTATCTATCTATCTATCTATCTATCTCTCCTTGCAAAAATAAAATTTAAAAAGTTCAAGATCACCCTCAGCTATATTGTGAATTTGATGTCAGCTTGATCTACATGAAACCCCATCTCAGAAACAAACATAAAAGCGAAAAAAAAGCAGCTGGGCTACAGGTGTTGGTGGCGCACGCCTTTAATCCCAGCACTCAGGAGGCAGAGGTAGGAGGATCACCATGAGTTCGAGGTCACCCTGAGACTACATAGTGAATTCCAGGTCAGTCTGGGCTAGAGTGACCCTACCTTGAAAAACAAAAACAAAAAAAGCAGCTGGGCAGTGACACATCCATCCTATGGACCAATGGCCTGGTCCCTTGTATCAGTCACTTTCCATTAAGACAAAATACCTGGCCAGAAGCAGTTTATGGAAGGCAAAGGGTTTAATTTGGTTTACGTTTTGAGTAGGCGTTTCATGGTGGGAAAGGAGGCATGCTGGCACCAACATCACATGTTGCCTTGGCAGGCCAGAAACAGCAAAAAGAGAAGCAGGGCCTGGGCTACAAGGCCCTTCCCCAGCGACACACTTCCTCCAGCAAGGCTCCTCCTCCTAAACTCCACAGCCTTCCCAAACAGCGAGCCTATGGGAGCATCTCACGTTCAAGCCATCACACCCTCCTCTGACTATGGCTCTGCATGCTCCTGACCATCTGAGTTCTGTGTCTGTCCCTCCAAAATGAACAGGGAGTTGTGTTCCCTGCCTCGCTTTCCTGGGGTCAGTGCTGGCCCATGTCTGCTGCCTCACTGTGCTTAGTGCTGGGGACTGTAGTCAGACACATCTGATGCATGGCTTAGCTTCTGGCCAGGGTGTGCTCTGTGTGTGTGCTCTGTGTGTGTGCAAAGCGTTCCTCTTCATGGTCCCTGGAGACCCTTCATAGTGAAACAACTCCTCTAACGAGCCCTGGGCCCTGGAGGGGAAGCAGTGTCTTACTGTGACACTCTGAGCAGATGTGTTCTGCCCTGGATTAAAGCGTGTCTGTCCCCCAGGTGCCTGTGCTCCGCACGCTGCTGGCTGCGGACCTGAAGGGGTTCCAGTACTTTTCCAGCCTGGAGGAGGCAGGTGGGTGCTGGGAACGTTCTGAAGTAAGCTGGATGGGCCAGTGTGGTCAAGATTGGAGCCACACAGAGTTGAAAGAGCCTTGACATGGGGAAAGGGTGGCTGTCCCATGTCCCTGAGCACCTGCCCTCCTCCACACAACCTCCCCCCCCCCCCCCCGTGCTTGAAAACCTTGCTATTTTCTTGTAGAGAAATACGTGCACCAAGACCCAGGGACCCAGCCATACAACATCTGCGAGGACTTGGTCCCCGAGCACAAAGTCGCCCTGTTGAAGGATTAGTGGGGCTGGTGACGGGTGTCCAGTGCTGGAAGGTCTTCTGGAAGGTTCTTGTCACTGTGATTTGATGCCGATGCCGCCCAGTAGACTCACCAGTGTGGAGAAGCTGAGGAAAGGCAGTGCGGTAGCCCCAGGAGAAGCTGGGAGCCGCGGTGGCCTGTGGTCCCCAGGTGGGACTCTGGTGTCTTCTGAGGCGGTTGGATTCACTTCCCAGCTCTCCCTTGGGCATGAACGTTTTAGGGGTAATGGCTCCAAGCGAGCTTTCTCTAGAGTGACAGGCTGAGCAATCCAGGAAGGTGCAGTTGTGTGCCCGGCTGGGAGAGGCACCCTCACTGACCCTGGCACTTGCCTGGATCCAAGTTCCTCCTTGGAGTCAGGCCTGGCCTGGGAGTCAGGGAGAGTGGGCACCTCAGACGTGTGTGACCGTGGTGCAGAGTCTAGCCATGTCTGAAGAAAAAACCAAGGTGTGCCAAACGATGTTGCGTGTTTAAAAGTAACTGTTTTTAAATGGAAATTGTAGCTCTTGTGTTTTTTGTAAAAACCAGAAATGTTTTTAAAAATACAGGAACCCATCCCTCCTGTGCACTGTTGTGGTCACCCCAGGTCCCCACCCCAAACGCAAATACACATGTCTGTCAGCATGGGCTTCTGTCTGTGGTTTGACATGGACTGGGATCATTTCATACATGGTGCTCCGTGCCCACGCCTCACGCAGTCATCTGCGTGGCTTATTTATTGTGGTAATAAACTGCATTGAAATAAATTTTTGATGTCAGTGTAATATTTGGTCCATGCATGTACTAATTTATCTGATAACCCTTCTCTTCAACGTGTGTGTGGATGGTGGACTGAATTATGCTGTCTCCCCAAAAGCCATAGGTTGGAGCCCTAACCTCTGGGGCACAGGAGTTAACTAGTTAGGTGAAGTATTTATTGACCCTTATGAGACACAAGTTGATTTAAAAATAGGTTATTTGGGGGCTGGAGAGATGGCATAGCAGTTAAGGTGTTTGCCTACAAAACCAAAGGACCCAGGTTTGATTCCCTAGAATCCAGGTAAGCCAGATGTACAAGATGGTACATGCATCTAGGGTTCGTTGGCAGCGGCTGGACACTCTGGTGTCCTATTCATTCTCTTTCTCTGTCTCTCTCTCTCTGCCTCTCTCCCTCTTGGGTAAATAAAAATATTTTAAAAACAGGTTATTTGGGCTGTTCAGAGTAATGGGCTGAGAAAACAGGCTCAAGTAGTCTTGAATATGGGATTTAGTTTATAGATTTTAAACAAGTGTTAAAGGCAAAAGAAGACCCCACTTTTACAGGGGTGTTTATGGGGAGGGAACGACAGCCACTGTCTTCTTCGTAACCCATGTTCTCATGAAGTCATCTGTGAGTTATTTACTGTGATAATAAATGGCCTTAATATACAAGGTGTTAGCTGGGTGTAGTGGCACACGCCTTTAATCCCAGCACTCGGGAGGCCAGAGGTAGGAAGATCATCATGAGTTGGAAGCCACCCTTAGACTACAGAGTGAATTCCAGGTCAGCCTGAGCTACAGTGAGACCCTACCTCAAAAAAACAAAAACAGGGCTGGAGAGATGGCTTAGCGGTTAAGCGCTTGCCTGTGAAGCCTAAGGACCCCGGTTCGAGGCTCGGTTCCCCAGGTCCCACGTTAGCCAGATGCACAAGGGGGCGCACGCGTCTGGAGTTCGTTTGCAGAGGCTGGAAGCCCTGGTGCGCCCATTCTCTCTCTCTCCCTCTATCTGTCTTTCTCTCTGTGTCTGTCGCTCTTAAATAAATAAATAAAAATTAAAAAAAAAAGTTTTAAAAAAAACAAAAACAAAAATACAAGGTGTTGGCAAGGGTGGTGGCAAATGCCTTTACTTCCAGCACTTGGAAGGTCCAGGTAGGGGGATCACCGTGAGTTCAAGGGCACCCTTAGACTACAGAGTGAATTCCAGGTCAGCCTGGGCTAGAGCCAGACCCTACCTCAAAAAAAAAAAAAAAAAAAAAAACAGAATAAGTAATATACAAGGTGTTTGGGGCTGGGGAGGTGGCTAAACGGATAAGGCACTTGCCACGGAAGCGTGAGTACCCAGGTCTGCATATCCAGAGCCCACGTAAAGCCGCACGCTAGTGTGGGGTCTGCAGTCCCAGCGTGCCTCTGCGTACATGACGCAGAGGTAGGAAAGCTGCTCAGAAGCTTGGCCAGCTAGACTGGCAAATGCAGCAGCGAAAACGAGAGACCCTGCCGTGAGCGAGGTGGAAGGTGAGGACCAACTCCTGGACTTGTCCTCAGACCTGCACGTGGCTGCGCTCTGTGGTATCCACACACTCATGCATGTGAACGCATGCACCACACATCATCTACTCAGCGCAAAAAAAAGAAAAAAAAAGTTTAGACCAAGCCAGGTATGGTGACACATAACTGTAATCCTAGCCCTCTGGAAGGAGGATTATGAGTTTGCAAAGCCTTGTCTGAAAAAGGGGGGAGGGTGCTGTGGAGATGGTTCAGTGGTAAAAAGCACTTGCTGTGCAAGCCTGGTTATACGTTCAGACGTCCAGCACGCACATGAACTGGATGCAAGTGCACATGTGTCGTCTGTAATTCCGTCGCGCCTACGACAGAGCCAGGAGAATCTGGACAATGGTGGGCCTGCTAGCCTGACATTTGCAGTGGCAAAATAGCAAGTGAGGGCTGGAGAGTTAAGCAGTTAAGGCACTTGCCTGCAAAGCCTAAGGACCTATGTTCAATCTCTCTCCACGGACTCTGGCTGCTAAATCCAAGGCCCAGAATTCAGTTACTCCTCACAGTGAGCTGTTGGCCAGGGAGACCCATGAGGTCTCCAAAACAATGCAGGCCATTGCCAAAACACTTGATTACCTGCCAGAGCTAAAAGGTAAGATCCTATTGCTGAAGACACCATAGGCTGCGGTCACAGAACATCAGAATACCACACTGAGGGCGAAATGGAAACTAGCTCCCCCCTGGCTAGCCCTCATAGCTCGGGAGAGCCCTATCGGATCTGTCACAGGACCAGTCACCAGCAGCATGAATAAGCAGGGACCCTGCAGACTACACAACCAACCAGCCAGACAAGATGCACACACTTGTATAATAGTGACATGCAGCCTCTACAGGTAACCAACTGTTCTCTGATTGGATACAAGGCCTGCTCAGTGGGAGGGACTCATACCTGGTACTGGAAAACAAGTCAGAATCCAGAGTCAGGGAAAAGAGAGCTGGCATACCAAAAATTTCCTAAACAACTCTGCATACCCCCTTCAACCCAAATAGCTCTCACACTTGGTTGGAAAATCTGTTTTGTTTTACAGATGGTAGAGAAAATGGAGGAGAGTCTAGACCCACTGATAAGACAAGAAGATAGCCAACTGCCCACCATGAGACTTTCCACATCTGCCAGGGGCCAGGAGAAATTGCAGAGGAAGTGATGTCATGAATACTGCTCTTACTGCTAGCCTGACAACCAAGGCGATGGTAACAGACACTTAGGATAATAAAAACCTATGTAAGCAGAAATCCAGAGACTACAAACAAGTCAGCACTAAAACAGACTGCCAACAGGTCTGCTGTGGCTCAGGGAACTTTGCAGAAGGGGGAGGAGGGGTAGAAAGACTGTAAGAGCCACAGAGTAGATAGGAACACCCAGAGGCATGGTCCCCCCACTACCCCACTACTGAGGCCTTTATAACCCCACAGTGACTATCATGACCCCGCTCAGGAGAGGCCCTCAGGGTCATGGGAGTTGGGGTGAGGGGACAATAGTGGATAACCTGCAATAATATATATAAAAGAAAATTGTTTAAAAATATCTGTTTGTTTGAGAGCGAGAGGAAGAAAGGGCATGCCAGGGCCTCCTGCTGCTGCAAACAAACTCCAGACACATGCACCACTCTGTGTGTTTGGCTTTATGCAGGTGGGTGCTGGGGAACTGAATCCCAGCCTACAGGCTTTGCAAACAAGATCCTTTAACCACTGAGCCATCTCCCCAGACCGTCTTCTGCTCGTTCTTGGGGCAAGGGTTACTGACACAGGCGCTTGCTGACTTTTGTGAGCCCGGGCAATTCCCTGGTCTCTGCTCCCCTTTGTGGGACGGGGGTGACAGTCACACGTGGCCACGCCCAGCTGTTACATGAGTTATAGAAATTCAAACTTGGGCAGTTTCGGCCCCTCTCGGCCCCTAAGGCTTATGCAGGACTCACACTTAACCCCTGAGCCATTTTGTTAGCCCTCTGCCCTATTTTTTTTTCTTTTCTTTTTGTGGCTTGAGGACGAGACCCAGAGCTAAAACCTGGAAGGCATCCACTCTTCGACTGACCCTTGCCCTAAGTGCTTTGTTCACACCCAGGCAGCTTCTCAAAGGTTTTAGTGAAGAGCTTTACTGGAGAACAGGCTTCTGGTACTGGAGAGGGAGGCTCCAAGCTTGCACTGGCAACTCAACCCTGGTGACTCTGCAGCTGAGATCCCTCAGAGCCCTCAAAGACCTCTAGTCAGTGCAGTTGGAATCAGGACTTAGACCTGCAGGAAAGACTTTCAGATTTTGTCAGTGTGAAGCAAAGTTAGAGCTTATTAAAGAAAGCACCCACTGATAGAGACAGGCATGCTTAAATGTCTTCATAGCTGTGCATGTGGTTTTGTGGCTTTTAAAGTTACTTTGTAGCCAGGCATGGTGTCTCACACTTGTAATCTCAGTACATGGCAGCCTGAGTAAGGTAAGAGGATTTCTATGAATTTCAGACCAGCTACAAGATGGGGTCCAGGTAAGCCTGGGGTAGAGTGAGACCCTGTCTCAAAAACAAAACAATTAACAATAACATCAATAAAAAGTTACTTTCCATAAAGTATATAACTCTATAAGTTTAAAGATTAAGTGAAAATTTGAAACTAGGTTACAAATTAAAATTTAAAATTTATCCAGTTTACTGATTTCTTTTAAAGAATTTCTTTTGGGCTGGAGTGATGGCTCAGAACTTAAAGATGCTTGCTTGCTAGGCCTGATAGCTCAGGTTCGATTCCCCAGTATCCACATAAAGCCAGATGCACAAAGTGGCACATGCATCTGGACTTTATTTGCAGTAACACTGGGCTCTGATGGACTTGTGCTCTCTCCTCTATCTCTCAAATAAATAAATAAATACATAAAACTTATATATACATATTAAAGGTGTGCGCCACTACACCCTGTTTGGAAATTATCTCTTAAGAATATATATATTAAGCCAGGCATGATGGTGCATGCCTTTAATCCCAGCAGTTGGGAGGCAGAGGTAGGAGGATCACTGTGAGTTTGATGCCAGTCTGAGACTACATAGTGAATTCCAGGTCAGCCTGGGCTAGAGTGAGACCCTACGTCTAAAAAAAAAATCCAATTTGGTGGCACATGCCTTTAATCCCAGCACTTGGGTAGTAGAATTGCTGTGAGTTTGAGGCCAGCCTTGGATTACAGAGTAAGTGTAAGGTCAGCCTTAGCTAGAGGGAGACCTGCCTTGAATAATAATAAAAAATTATAAAAAAGAATTTCCTACTACTGTGATTATGGTAAATGGAAAGCATGTATTTGAAAAGGAAAAAAAAAATTTTGCTAAATGAAATTTTAAGGATGTTTATGGATAGGAATACCTGTAGGAAAATATTAAAAGGTTTTGTTTTCATAATGAAGTCAGTGTCTTAATAAAGGCAGAAAACCTTGTAAGTGTGGTAAAGACACTGCGATTCATAAAGAGGATTTCAGGCAGCGTTTATTGGTGATGGGAGGCAGGACGGCGGGTGCGGTGTGCCGGGCAGGTGCTCGTCCATTGTCCAGAACCAAGGCTGCGGCGGCCGCAGGACGCAGCGCAGATGGGCACGCCCAGAAAGGGCTCCGCTGGGCGTTCAGAAACCTGCTGTTGTCACATTTTCCCCACCCCCATCCAGTTATGTCATGCACCCACACGTGTAGCTGTTCTATGATACAATGACCAGATGACAGCAATTCTCCACTTCCCCAAGTGGCCAAACTGATATGGGCAATGCAAGGCCTGTGATCAGTCCTCTGACAAGGCCAGTGACTGGTAAAACTGGGGAAATGGCAGTGATTGATGGAGATTTCAGGGGACTACAGGCAAGCCACACTCCTTTTCTAGTTATGTAAGTGACTTTCTTGCCTTAAACTCTTTAATGGTTAGTTGGGAGGTCAGCCATTATCTGCTGTCCTGAGTGTTCTCTGCCTGCTTCTGAACTCAACCATGAATAAAAACAGGCTTGGCTGGTTGCCCCAAGAGTAGAGACAACTCAGGAGCTTCCAGCTCTGGCAACAGGAAGGGGCTGTGGAAGAGCCACAGAGGGTCACCATGAGGTGATGACCCATCGCCAACCGAGCCAAGGATCCCAACACTTGCTGCTCTGAGCTGTACCACTAGGGGGCAGCCAAGCCGTTCCAGAGATACCGCGGACCAAAGCCACCAAAAGCCATGGGAATCACTCCAAGTACTGAGAAGACTACCAATGGCCAACAAGCTGGGAAGATGAAGAGCCTGGGTGGGAAGCCAAAGCCAAGAGGAGCAGAAGCCCCTGTTTCTGGAAGCATTTGGAAGAGCCACCAGGGGCTCTTCCAAATATATATATTAATATTTGCATAGGTTGTAGTCTTATGTCCCCATTTCCCTGAGAGTCCTCCTCAGTAAAGTACTGAGGGGTAGTTAGGACCTCTGTTAGTTTCTGGGGACAAGGGGCTGTACCTCAGTATAGTTTCATCCACCCTGTGGCTCATACAATTCTCTCACCTCCTCTTCCGTAGCAATCCCCGAGCCTTGGGCTTGTTAGCAGTTTATGTTAGTGTTGCCTTCTCTGTAGCCTCTGGGTTTCCATGGCGACGTTTTGGTTCACCACAGTGTTTCTTGCTATTTCCCTGGAGGCGGCTGTCAGGCTGGCATTGGGAGCAGCGCTCCTGTTGCTGCTTCCCCTGAACTTTCTCCTGGACTCTGGCAAGTGTGGTAGAGGTGACACTTCCCAAAGTGAGCAGTCAGCTCTCTGCTCTTGCTGGTGAACTTGTAGGGCTTGGATCTCCCCAGTGTCCTCTGCCATCTTTCAAACAAAACATTCTCCAAACAAGGTGAGAGCAGATTTGACTAAGGGGGGAGGGGGCAATGCATACAAATTGGAGAGAGATTTTGGTGAGGATAATGATTCTACTTGTTCAGAGAACAATGGGAATCTCTCTGGGGATTGTGAGTTTCCTGTCTGAGGGTGCTGACATGATTTCCAGTACCAGATATGAGCTCTTGCCCACTGAGCAAGCCTCATGGTTTGAGGTAGGGTCTCATTCCAAGCAGACCCAGAACTTACTTTGTAGTTCCAGGCTGGTTTCAAACTCATGAAGATCCTCCTATCTCTTCCTACTGAGTGCTGGGAGGCAGAGGTAGAAGGATCACCATGAGTTCAAGGCTACCTTGAGAGTACATAGTACATAATTCCAGGTCAGCCTGGACTAGAGTAAGACTGGACCTCGAAAAAACAAACAAACAAAAAAGGCATGTGCCACCATACCCAGCTCTCTCCATTTTTGTTTGGTTGGTTGGTTGGTTGGTTGGTTTTTCAAGGTAGGGTCTCACTCTACCAGGTCAGCCTGGAATTCACTATGCAGTCTCAGGGTGGCCTCGAACTCATGGCGATCCTCCTACCTCTGCCTCCCGAGTGCTGGTATTAAAGGTGTGGTCCACCATGCCTGGCTCTTAAAAATATTTTTATTTACTTGAGAGAAAGAGAGAGGGAGGGAGGAAATAGGCACGCTTGGGCCTCTTGCCACTGCAAAGGAACTCCTGATGTATGTATCGCTTTATGTATTTGGCTTTACATGGGTACTGGGGGGCCAAACCAGGGCCAGTAGGCTTTGCAAGTAAGAGCCTTTAACCACTGAATCAGTTCTGTCTTTTTTTTTTTTAATTTTTATTTATTTATTTGAGAGCAACAGACACAGAGAGAAAGACAGATAGAGGGAGAGAGAGAGAATGGGCGCGCCAGGGCTTCCAGCCTCTGCAAACGAACTCCAGACGCGTGCGCCCCCTTGTGCATCTGGCTAACGTGGGACCTGGGGAACCGAGCCTCGAACTGTGGTCCTTAGGCTTCACAGGCAAGCGCTTAACCGCTAAGCCATCTCTCCAACCCATCTGTCTTTTTTAAAAAATATATATATATTTGTTTATTTACATATTTGCAAGCAGAGAGAAATAGAAGAGAGACAGAGAGAATGGGCACACCAGAGCCTCTAGCCACTGCAAATAGATTCCAGAAGCATGCACCACTTTGTGTATCTGGCTTTATGTGGGTATTGGGGACTCGAACATGGTCATTAGGCTTTGTAGGTGAGTATCTTAACTGCTGAGGCATCTCTCCAGCCCTGAATCAGCTCTCTTTAAAAAAAAAAAAAAATATGGTGTCACCTTTAATCCCAGCCCTCAAGAGGCAGAGGTTGGAGGAGCCTGAGACTTTGAGGCCAGGTCTACAGTGAGACGCTACCTCGAAAAACAACAACAAAAATTACAGGGCTGGAGAGATGGCTTAGTGGTTAAGGTGCTTGCCTTTGAAGGCTAAGAGCTCAAGTTCAAATCTCCAGGTCCCATGCACAGTGACACAAGCATGCAATGTTGCACATACACACAAGGGCACGCACACATCTGGAGTTTGTTCACAGCAGGCTGGAGGTCTTGGCAAGCCCATTCTATCTCTTTCTCTTTCTCTTTCTCTCTCAAAATAAAAATAATTAAAAAAATTTAAAAATATAAGGCTGTGCATGGTGGCACACACCTTTAATTCCTGCACTTGGGAGGCAGAGGTAGGAGGATCACCGTGAGTTCAAGGCTGCCCTGAGACTACATAGTGAATTCCAAGTCAGCTGGGCCACAGCAAGACCCTCTTTTTCCCAGAAGCTGCTCTTGGCTGGGTGATTTCTACCAGCAATGCTGGCCTCAAACTCACAGTGATCCTCTTACTTCTGCCTCCTGAGTGCTGGAATTAAAGGTGTGTGCTATCACGCCCTGCCCCAAAATAAATAAATAAATAAATAAAATTTCCTCTAAGGTAGGATCTCACTCTAGCCCAGGTTAACTGGGAACTCACCTTGTAGTCTTGAACTCATGATTCCCCTACCTCAGCTGGGACTAAAGGCTTGTTATATCACACCCAGCTATTTTTATTCAGTTCAGGACTGTAGCCCATGGAATATTGCTTCTCACCTTTATTAATCAAGATAACCCCTTACTGATATGCACAGAGGTGGGCCCACCTAATCTATATGATTCCTTACAGGTGATTTGAGGTCCTGTCAAGTTGAAAACCAACATAAACCATCACACCACCAAAGTCAGGAACTTAGCTTTCTTCATTTCTAATTTTCAGTTACATGGTTCTGGAAGAAATCCAAGGGTTCAATTCATACAAGATATCTGGGTCTGGGAGGCAACAGGCAGAACCGGCCACGGAGCAGTGCAGCCTGAAAACTGGATAATGGTGTTGCTTCCTCCAGTTCTCCGTGCCTTCCATCTCCAGTCTCCCTCCCCACCCCATGCCTAACAAGTGCTCTGGCAAGAGAGTGTGTTCCCATGTCCCGAGAGAGAGCTCTGTGGCTGAACGACCTCAAGGTAACACCAGAGCTTTGCAGATACTCAGAGAGGAGCTAGATCCCCACTTGAGGTGTGTTTTGTCCCAGATCCAGTTCATTCTACAGATGTTGGAGGAGGTGTGCAATGATAGAATCTCAGCTCAGGAAGACAGTCTATGCCAGGCCTGGGCATTGGAGTGGGCTAAGCTGGGCTCAGCTTTGGATAAACCTTGTGTTTTAGTTAGTTTCTTGTTTGTTGGGACAAACACCCAACCAGAAGCAGATTATGGAACAAAGGGGTTTATTTCAGGTTTACAGAATCCAGGGAGTCACAATCAATGTGAAATGAAGCTAACACACTTCTATAGATGCAAAACAGAGAGAACCCACCCACATGACAGCAAACAGAAACAGCTGGAGCTCAAACTGCAACCCCCCCCCTTTTTTTTGTCAAAGTAAGGTGTCTCTCTACCCAGACTGACCTGGAGTCCCCTATGTAGTCTCAGGATGGCCTTGAACTCACAGTGATCCTCCTGCCTCAACCTCCATAGTGCTGAGATTAAAGATATGTACCACCATGCCTAGCTCAAACTTCATGTTAAACACACCCAGTAGGGCCAGATTACAAAAGATCTGACTCCAGTGACATATCACTTCTTCAGCAGGGCTCTTCCCACTGGAGACCCAAGTTGCAAGCTCAACCTTTTTTGGATTTTAAAATTTTATTTTATTTTTTTGAGGTAGGGTTTTCTCTAGCACAGGCTGACCTAGAATTCACTATGTAGTCTCAGGATGTCCTCCAACTCATGGTGATCCTCTTACCTTTGCCTCCCAAGTACTGGAATTAAGGTGTGCACCACAACGCTGGCTGTAAACTCAATCTTAACCAAAAACACCTGAGTCTGAGCCAGTCATGATGATGCATGTCTTTAATCCCAGTACTTGAGAGACAGAGATAGGAGGACTGCCATGAGTTGGAAGCCACTCTGAGACTACATAGTGAATTCTAGTTCAGCCTGAGCTAGAGTGAGACCCTATCTCGAAAAACAAAACAAACAAACAAACAAAAATTTTAAAAAACCACCTGAGTCTATGGGGCCATGTATTCAGACCACCACATTCTGACCTTGGCCCCCACAGACTCATGATCATCTCACAATGCAAATTGCATTCAGTCCAACTTTAAAGATCCCCATAGTTTTCACCAACTTTAACATTGCTAAAAGTCTCATCTGTGCCTGGCATGGTGGTGCATGCCTTTAATCCCAGCCCTCGGGAGGCAGAGGTAGGAGGATTGCCATGAGTTCAAGGCTACCCTGAGACTCCATAGTGAATTCCAGGTTAGCCTGGGCTAGAGTGAGACCCTACCTCGAAAAAATTTTTAAAAAGTCTCATCTGAGATTCAAGACTCGCTCATAACTATAAGCCCTTCAAGATCAAAATCCAAGTTCCCCCAGCCATGGTAGCTCACACCTTAACTCCAGCAATTGGGAGGCTGTGGTAGGAGGCTTGCCATGAGTTCAGGGCCACTTTGAGACTACATAGTGAATTCCAGATCAGGCTAGGCTGGAGCGAGACCCTATCTGGAAAAAACAAAAGCAAACAAAGCCAACAAAAAAACACCTCCAAGTTATATACTTCCAACACATAATGGCACAAAGCAAACATTGCATTGCAAAAAGGTATAACAAGGTGTGGTGGTTTGATTCAGGTGTCCCCCATAAACTCAGGTGTTCTGAATACTAGGTCCCCAGCTGATGGAGACTTGGGAATTAAGACCTCCTGGAGGGAGTGTATTGTTGGGGGCGGGCTTACGGGCTTTATAGCCAGTTTCCCCATGCCAGTGTTCGGCATACCATCCTATTGCTGTAGTCTACCTTATGTTGGCCAGCGGGTGATGTCTACCCTCTGCTTATGCCATCTTTTCCCCCTGCCATCGTGGAGCTTCCCCTCGAGCCTGTAAGCCAAAATAAACCTCTTTTTCCCAGAAGCTGCTCTTGGCTGGGTGATTTCTACCAGCAATGCGAACCTGACTGCGACACAAGGAGAGACTGAACCAATGCAAAATCAACCCGTAGGAAAATATTAAACATCTGCAGTTCAAGTCCAACATTCATAACCAGTGACAAAAGTCTCTGGATTCCAAGTCAAGTCCCCCTCCCCAGCTGGGCTGACTGAGTGGCTGTCCATGGCAACCATTCCACAGTCTTGGCATATCCCAAACATCTTTGAGTCTGTACTGCAATCCATGGTTCATTGCCATAACTCCATACAGTGGTCTTACTTGGTCTGCACACAGGGATTTCAACCCTGTTTCTCATTGTCACATCACAGCAGCAACTGGGTCAGGCTCATCTTTATACAGTGGCCTTACTGGTCCTCCACACAAAGATTTCAACCCTGTTTCACTTTGCCCAAGGACCATTTCCAATAAACAAAACTGTGTTGTACTTCATGACCCACTCCCCTGAATTTTTGTTTTTTTTTTTTCATGCTTCCAAAACCAGTACCAGGTGTGCAGTTTCAGTGACCTAAAATTAGTCTGAGTACCTTTAAAGTTGCTGGAATTTTTCCTGTGATAGACCATACACTTTTCATATCTTTCTGTTCTGTACCTTCTGCCAAGCACACTAGTTCCTTATTTCTAAATTCAAACTTGGTCAAACACTCTGGGCATGGGTGGAGGAATGTAGCCAGCCTTTCTGCCAGTAGCCCAGTTCCAACAAAGATCACTCTTTTTCCTTGAAAAGTTCATCAGCCAAGCCTTCATAGTCCACAATTCTGTCTGTATTTAGCATTTTCAAATTCTCACCAGTATACTCCATCAGGCTGTGCTTACAATACTGCAAGTCTTCTCCAGTTCAAAGAATCAAATACTTCCACATTTCTCCCACCCACAAGTCCCCCCCAATACCCAAGCCCACATGGTCAGATTCATCACAGCAACAGCCTCACTTCTCAGTACCATTTTTTTTTTTTTTTTAAAGTAGGGTTTTGCTCTATCCCAGGCTGACCTGGAATTCACCATGTAGTCTCAGGCTGGCCTTAAACTCACAGCGATCCTCTTACCTCCCCCGCCCCCAAGTGCTGGGATTAAAGGTGTGCGGCACCAAGGCCAGACTCAGCACCAGTTTTACTGCTACTGTTACCTTCATGTTGCTGAACAAACACTGTCCCAGTGCTGAATTAAGTAGCTGAGAGACAGATTATGTCAACTTAATTGCCACACTTTATTCACTCTTCACACATGTTAGTTAGGCCAAGTCCTTTCTTCTTTTATCCTCTCAACTAGCCAAGCTCCTAATGCACTCACTGGAGATGTCACTTGGCCCATGGATTGCATGTGCTCCGCTGTGTCCCACTGCCAAGGGCTCCCACAGGCTGCTCCTTCTTCTTGTGGCAGGTCTCAACACAAAGAGGGACATGGAGTCTGCCTCTCTGAGTTTAGTGACAGTGTTCTGAGCTTTTGCTGGGGCTTTTCTACCTATTTTTTTTTTTTTTCATCAATCGCTCTAGCTGTCAATAGAGTTCGTTTATGTGCACATCGGTGCACAGCTGGTCATGGCCCGTGGTTACCATGGTGATGTCATCATTGTTAGGCGAGTGCCTGCAGTTTTTGCTTACTATTACTAGTGCTCCTTGGCATGGACTGGCAAAGCCAGGGCCACCAGTCCAAGGGAAAACAGGGCCTTGGGAGGTGGGCAAGGAGTCGGCGAAGTGACAAACAGACACACACACACCAGGTGAATGTATCTGAGTGTATTTTACTGAAGTAGAGCATCCGGTTATATACAATTCTGGCTGCATAAGCTCAGCCTTTGTTTATTCATGCGGTACAATTTCTATGAACAGCCTGCTTCAAGCATCAAGTATTTTTAACAAAAGTTCTAACAGGACAACGTCATAACTCTAATATATTTTCTTTCTTGAACCATGCCATAAAAATGTAGGTGTATCAAAGCCTGCCTTCTCATAATTGGATCCCAGTTGTTTCCTAATGCTTTTTCTTTGTGCTTTCGTAAGCAAGCACCAAGGTGGCCTCAACCTAGTAAGTCTGTCCACAAAAGCTAAAGATTACCAAGAAACATGCTTCCCACCATTGTTAGCTAGTGTATCCCCATTCCTATACACTCCTGTATAAAGTGATGGCTCATCGACTGGTTCTGGTCCTAGGACTTCTGACTATGGCTTGCAACAACACAGGGGTCTTCAGAGGAAACATCACACCATCAGGTGACTCAATTTTTGGAAACTGTTCCATATCTAATTTTTACTAAATTGTGAAAGAACATCATGTCGCTGTCCTGTGTCAGGAACAGAACAGTAGTGATGAAGAAAACAGCTATTAGAGAGCAGCAAAAGGCACTACAAGCCTGGAGAATGCACGTCCTTCCAGGAGGCTTTCTTCCTTGAAGCTTTCACCTCAGCCTGGTGAACAGGTCACGCAGACTCCACTGGAGTTGGCATGGCAGCTCCTAAAAACACCTGACCAGAAGCAGCATATGGGAGGAAAGGGTTTATTTAAGGCTTACAGAACCCAGGGAAAACACCACCAATGGCAGATGAAACTGGCTCATTTCCAGAGATCGTAGCAGAGGGATACCACCAAACATACCAGCAAACATGAACAGCCGGAGTTCAAACTGCTCTTTACACACCTAGTTCAGATGCATCCCCTTTTAAGGCTACTCCTGTGAAGGGTTCATAGCCTTCCCTGAACCCCAGAGGGAACTAAAGAGTTAATAACTCTCCCTAAAACTAGCAGGCAATAAAGAAGTCACAGAGACATAAGGCCTTGACAGGCTAATTCCAATTGATAAACTTCCCTCAACTCAGCAAACCTGGAGGGAACAGAAACCTCCCTAGACAAGTTGGCTAAAAAGCTTATTCTGAGTAAGGACACAAATAACCACAGTTCCTTATTGACTTCCCTTGGACCTGCAGCTGGTACCGTCGGTTTTTCTTAGGATCCTCCTTATAAGCTTGCACCCCAGCCTGGCCCAGGGCTTCAGCCTCCATCCCTCAGGAAGGCTGCTGCCCCTCACTGTTTCTCTCAATGAACAGTCTGTCTGTAGAGATCAAGCCCAGGGTTCGCTTTTGCTTTTCACTTACACTTTCCTTATTCCCCGAACCAACAGCTGTTTTTTTTATTGTTTGTTTGATTGTTTTGAGGTAGTGTCTTGCTTTAGCCCAACCTGCAGGGTTTTTTCCCCCTCCCTCCCTTCCTTCCTTTCTTTTCTTTCCTTGTGTGTGTGTGTGTGTGTGTGTGTGTGTGTGTGTGTGTGTGTGTGTTGTTTTTCGAGGGAGGGTTTCACTCTAGCCCAGGCTGACCTGAAATTCACTGTGTTGTCTCAGAGTGGTCTCGAACTCACAGCGATCCTCCAACTGAGCTTCCAAAGTACAGAGATTTAAGGTGCACCACCACCCCAGCCTCTTCTTTAGGCCTAGAAACTCAAGTTTAATCCTCCCACTTTTTTTTTTTCATCGTTATTTTTGTTTTCTGAGGTAGTATCTCACTGTATAGTCCCAGGTTGGGTTTGAACTCACACTGATCCTTCTACCTTGGCTGGATTTAAAGGTGTGCACCACCACGCCCAGCTTTCACTACTTAATCCTTCCAGGCCTTGGAGCTTTGAGTGCCACCGACGGGGAAACTGAGGCACGGAGGAGCCTAGTACAGACTTGAGGTGTGGCCATCTACCAGCAATGTGATGGGCTGTTCACCTCCACTTTGCACCCAAGCGTCCAGAAGTTCGAGTCCCCACCACCCTCTGGCTCCGTGCGGCCCTGTCCGGGGCTGCGGTGGGCGGGTACGGGGGCAGCGGCGGTAGAATCCGGGCGTCCAGGACGGCGGAGCGGCGGCGCCGGGCTCCCGCGCAGGGCCGGGCCTGGCGGGGCGCGCGGCAGGACTCCCGGAGGGGCCGCCCCGGGTTTCGGTTTCGCGGCCGTCCCGCGGGGCCACCAGCTCCCGGGCTGCGGCCGCGTGCCAGCCGCTGCTGCTCGGGCCCGGGCCCTGCGGCTTCGCCCCGCACCCCCGCGCCTCCATCCCCCGGTCCCGGGGCGGCCTGGACAGCCAGGGGACGGAGCTTTTTTTGGGGGGAGGGGCTGGAAAGCTGCCCGCTCACCTCGGCCTCCCCCCTGCCCCAGAACGGAGCCGCCCGAGCCCGCCAGGCTACTTGGGGGTGTGGGCACGAGCTGGGCTGAGGACGCATCATCCCAGAAGACGGTGGTGGGACCCTGCGGAGAAAGCGAGAGCGAAAAAGCACCAGAAACGCACACCGCGAGGGGCTGCAGCTTGTAAGAGGACCTTGAGGAAGACAGACGGGACCGGGTGCCAGCAGGCCTAGGGGACGTTAATAAGGACCTAGACTAAACTGTTTCGGGGGGCTTGTCTGCGCCACGATGCCCCGATGGCTTCTGTTCCCTCAAGGCCTTCTGAATTAAGGGAACTTCACCAATCAGGGAGTTGTCATGTTTGTCTGGGACTGAATGTCTCAGATATTTCCTAGACCTCCTAGTTTGTCCCCCCCCCCCCGCCAGCCCCCCCAGGTTAGCGTCTCGCTCTAGCCCAGGCTGACCTGGAATTCACTATGTAGTCTCAGGGTGGCTTCGTACTCATGGCAATCCTTCTACTTCTGCCTCCCAAGTGCTGGGATTAAAGATGTGTGCCACCACACCTGGCCCCCTACCACTGCTGGCCTGTACCTCCTCGTTTTAAGGATATCCAGTAACACTTCAGTTCCCTGTAGTTTCAGAAACAGAACATGCCACCCCAAAATATACTTCCTGAGTATTTTTTTTTTTTTTTTTTTTTGGTTTTTCGAGGTAGGGTCTCACTCTAGCTCAGGCTGACCTGGAATTCACTATGTAGTCTCAGGGTGGCCTCAAACTCACGGCGATCCTCCTACCTCTGCCTCCCTAGTGCTGGGATTAAAGGCGTGCGCCACCATGCCCAGCTTGAGTATTTTTTTTTTATGTTGAGAAACTGCATGTCCAGGAGTAGCCCAGAGAAGCTATCCTTTTGTGAAATAAATTTGCATCTGTAAAGCAGATTTACCTTACTAGGAACTCTGGGCTGCACTAAACAGGTTTTTTTTTTTTTTTTTTATTACTGATAGAAACTTTATCTGCATAACAACGCAACCTTTATTCAGCACACAGGCCCTCCCCAAAGCCTGCATACCTTGGGTCTACACCTCATCCCCAGTTCCTGTTCCTTTCTGTAGGAAGGACAGGAGGACATCTTTCAGCCCGAATCCTTACACGCTCACATTCTGTGGGGCTCCTGTGTATACATATGTAATTAAATATGTCATGGTTTTCTTCGGTTAACTTGTCTATTTTTTAAATTTTTTCCCAAGGCAGTGTTTTAGGAAGTGATTGAGTCAGGGAGCAAAATCAGGCAAAACTCCACTTCAGAGACAGGGAGAGAGCCTTTATTCATGCGAGGACCTCTGCTGGCTAAGGTCAGAAAGACAGGCCCTGAACTCAGACTGTGCTGGACTTATATAGCTTTTACAATGCTTTGTCTGAATTCTCCCACATTTAGAGAGGGGAGAGATTTACACCCATGAGCGTAGGGTTCTGTCAAATAAGACTAAGTACAGGCAGCTGTCTGCTGAGATAAGGTAGTTACATATTGTCCAAAGGGGGCAGGCTCGGAGTCACAGAATTCTTGGTAGCTACAATCAGAGGAATCTCCCCTGTTGCAGTTTCAGAGGAAGGAAGTGCAACGTCTATCACTTCACTGAAAGTCCTAGGAGCATTTACATTTCTTATAGATACATTGATTATACTCCATCTAAACGAATATAAGCTAGAAACATTAGCTATATGGTATTCCTTCAATAGTTTCCACTCATTCTAGCCCAGGCTGATCTGTAGTCTCAGGTCAGCCCTGAACTTCCAGTGATCTTCCTTCCTATCTCTGCCTCCCAAGTGTTGGGATTAAAGACAGGCAACACCCCACCCAGTTTAACCTGTCCTTGTTTTTTTTTTTTTTTCTTTTTAAAATTTATTCGGGCTGTATAGGCAGCTCAATGGTTAAAGGCACTTGCTCTTCAAGCCTGATGGCCCAGATTCAACTCTCCAGGACCCATATAAAGCCAGATGCACAGAGTGGTGCATGCATCTGGAGTTCATTTGCAGTGGCATAAGGCCCTGGCACACACCCATTCTCATTCTCCCTGCTTGCAAATACATAAATACAAATATTTTAAAATATAAGTTGGGGGCTGGAGAGATGGCTTAGTGGTTAAGCGCTTGCCTGTGAAGCCTAAGGACCCCGGTTCGAGGCTCGGTTCCCCAGGTCCCACGTTAGCCAGATGCACAAGGTGGCACACGCGTCTGGAGTTCGTTTGCAGAGGCTGGAAGCCCTGGCGCGCCCATTCTCTGTCTCTCTCTCTATCTGTCTTTCTCTCTGTGTCTGTCGCTCTCAAATAAATAAATAAAAAATAAAAAAAATATTAAAAAAAAATATATAAGTTGGACATGGAGGTGCATACCTTCAACCCCAGCACTTGGGAGGCAGAGGTAGGAAGATCACTGTGAGTTCAAGGCCATCCTGGGACTACAGAGTGATATATATATATATATTTATATATTTATATATATATATATTAACACAAGTGTGTGTATGTGCAACATACAAGTGCTTGCTTGCCATGACAGTAAGCCAGTGGTGGGCAAACAGTTCCCATTTAGGCAGATTCTCTGACTGCTGCTCACTTGCTGCTGCACACAAGTGCCACTTGAATGTGCCACTTTTGGGGTACAGCTTTACGTGGGTACTGGGGAATTCAACCGAGGCAAGCAAGCGTCTTTAACCACCGAGCCATCTCCCCAGCCCATCCTGCCCTTTGTGGTTTGTTAGCTGTTTTGTGTTTTGAGATGGCCTGGCTGGCTTTTAATTCCTGGTCATCCAGCTACTCACGCTGCAGGTGTGTGCTTCACGCCCAGCTCTGTTCATCTGTTTTATATCAGTGTATCTGTTTATTCGTTCATAGCCCAGCCCAAGAATCTAGGTGGAAAGTGGAAAAGGACCTAAGTGGTAGGGTGTGACCGAAGGTATTTGAGCGATGATTGTCCCTGGGGTGTTTGGAGAGCAGGCATGGTGGGGACCAGAGCTGTGGCAAGTGGAACCAGTGAACTGCCCATACCACGACCACCGCTCCCCACCAAATCCAGATGCAGCCGGAAAGATAAACAGCCCAGGGTGGCAGCAGGACCACTGGGGCTGGGTGCCCAGGCGGTGATGGGTGCGGGGGAGGTGATGAGCGGGGCAGACTTCCGGAGTGTCTGGGCACCTCCCTCGCCCTGCTGGTGGAGGAGCTGGCTTAGCCACTCCCCGGGGCACAGCTGTTGGTGCCCTCTGGATGGACGATGGCAGCCAGCCCTCAGAAATAGCAGCGGTGGATGTATTTTGAATTCTTCACAGGTGGAGAGGCGGGCTTCCCGTTCCTGCCTAGCGGCTCAGGTGCCCACCCTGGCTTGACCTTGGCAAGGCCTAGCTGGGATGTCCACTCTGGCTTGGTACTACCCACTGGCCACTGAGAAGAGAGGCCCTCAGGAATGGGGCTCGCTCCCCTTACTAGGAACCCTGGCCACACCCATTGCCAGCTAGCCAGGGTGACTGACTCCTTAACCCTCCCCAGTGCGGGCCAGGGTGGGGAAGGTGCCCCATCTTTTTATAAAACTTATTTTTATTTGTTTATCTGAGAGGGATAGACAGAGAGAGAAAGAGGGAATGAGCAGGCCAGGGCCTCCAGCCATTGCAAAGGAACTCCAGATGTGTGCGCCCCTTGTGCATCTGGCTAACATGGGTTCTGGGGAATCGAGCCTTGAACCAGGGTCTTTAAGCTTCACAGGCAAGCGTTTAACCGCTAAGAGTTTTTTTTTTTTTTTTAATAGATGGGGCAGGGTGAGGAGTTCAGTGCCAGGTCAGCTAGCAACACCCACCTTCAGGCTCACCGTTTTTTGTTTGCTTGTTTATTTTGTTTGGCTTTTTTTTTTTTTTTTTTTTTTTGGTTTTTCGAGGTAGGGTCTCACTCTGGTCCAGGCTGACCTGGAATTAACTCTGTCATCTCGGGGTGACCTTGAACTCATGGCAATCCTCCTACCTCTGCCTCCCGAGTGCTGGGATTAAAGGCGTGTGCCACCACGCCGGGCCAGGCTCACCTTTGCAGGTTCTCTGGGTGCGGGGCTGTGGGGAGCTCAGGTCAAGGTTCCCCACTGGCTGCAACCCTGCTGAGCCCCCTCCACCAAACTCCCCTCACGGTCTTAGCGGGGTCCAGCCAGGGCAGCCCGCCAGGCCCTCATTTCAGCTGGATGGTTTAAGTCTTTCTGGGTGGTGGACAGGGCAGGCTGCGGGGGAGGGGCAGCGGGCGGAGCGGCCCGGGCTTCAGGGCAGAGCCGGGGCGGGGGCGGGGGCGGGTCTGCCGCGGGGGACGCCCCAGCACTCGGTTTCGATTACCTCGGAACCCTCTGGCCCAGAACTACTCATTTCACTTTCCCAGAAAATGAAACCGAAGGGAGCGGCGGTCACATGACCGGAGGCTGAGCTTTAAAGCGGGCTGGGGTGACTTGCACTTGCCGGTCAGTCCGCGGACCCAGCATGGAGTGTCCCGGGTGTGGACACGTCTCCAGCGAGAAGGCACCCAAGTTCTGCAGTCAGTGTGGACAGAAGCTGCCCCTGGTGACCCCGGCACCCGGTGAGGCCCAGGGGGCGCTGAGGGTGGGGAGGGTACGGGAAGGACCCCCTCTTTGCCGGGCAATGGAAACAGTGGCTAGGAGCAGTCCCGTTGGGCACGGGCCCCAGGTGGCTGTGGCTCTTTGCAAAAAGTACTTTGATTGTTAAGGGGCTCGTCAGGGTCACGGCTAGCGGCGCCTGCCACTTTTGTAAAGTTTCAGTTTCCCTTCCTGCAGGGAAGGTGGCGGCCCTGGGGTGAGAGGCTTTGGCTCCCTGAGGGCTCCCGAAGAGCTCATAGGGCGTCTCAGGAACCCTGTGCTGCCGAGGAGCCTGGGTGGGGCTGTGACTTGATCTTGGGGTGACCACAGTTTGCTCGGATCCTGACCTTGCTCAGGTGATGGGTGGAGTGACGGGGGAGCTGGGGCACCCTGCCAGGAGGGCCTCACCTCAAAGCAGGTGGGGTGTGAGGCCACTTGCTGTCCATTCCCTTGTTTCTTCTTGTTCTGCTGCCCCCCCACCCAGTGCCTGCTGGGACAAGATGGGCGTGTTCTGACCGTAGAGCCCCGCTCCACCTGCTTGCTCCCCCAGGAGCACACCGCTCCGCAGAGGCAGCCCAGTCGCAGCTCTCTGTCACCATGGAACTTTCAGCCACCGGTGAGGGGTCATCTGAGCACCCTGGTAAAAGCTACAGGCTGCTGCTCCCCAGACACCCAATTTTTGTTGTTGTTGTTTGCTTTTTGAGGCAGGGACACACACACACACACACACACACACACACACACACAGTAAATGCAATAAGGTGTGTTTCCAGGTTGACCTGGAATTCACTGTAGTCCCAGGGTGGCCTTGAACTCTCAGTGATCCTCCTACCTCTGCCTTCCAAGTGCTGGGATTAAAGACGTGAACCACCACGCCCGGCCCCAGACACCCGATTTTACGCTTCCCCTGGTTCTGCCCTCTAGGCTAGTAGGGCATTTTGATATGTGGCTTCCACTGATTTATCCTTGGCACACATTCAGTGCCCTGGCATTCTCTTGCTGCCTACATCCATGAGAAGACCATGTATGTTTTCTGAAAATATGCTGTGTCCAGTCAGGCATTGCCCAAATAGGGTCTTTTTGCCCACCACTGGCTGACCTTCAGGGCAAGCAAGCACCTGTATATGGGCTCTATCTTATCTTTGAGGCCCCTGGGCCTTGGAGGGTCATAGTGCCATGGGCACCTCTGGTGGTCAGAGGGGCTGCTCTTGCCATTGAGATTTAGTAGTGGGTTGGCATCCAGACCTAGGAATTTCTCACCCACCAGGGACCCTTGAGTTTAGTATTTGCTAATCTGTGACGTGTCAAGTGAGGTGAGGTGACACTGCCATCAGTCCCCATGCTGCCGATGCCGAGAGCCAGGGCCAGAGGGGCCGGGTGACCTGTCCACAGTCACACAGGATTTGAGTCTTTTAAAAAATATACCATTTATACAAGCTGGGCATGGTGGCACACACCTTTAATCCCAACACTTGGGAGGGAGGCAGCGGTAGGAGGATCACCATGAGTTCGAGGCCAACCTGAGACTCCATAGTGAATTCCAGGTCAGCCTGGGCTAGAGTGAAACCCTACCTGAAAAAACAAAAATAAAATTATTTATTCATTTGTTTGAAAGCAGAGAGATAGAGAGAGAGAGGCAGAGACAGAGAATGGGTGCGCCAGGGCCTCCTGCCACTACTGCAAACAAACTCCAGATGCATGTGCATCCTGCTTTACATGGGCACTGGGAATCAAACCCAAGCCATCAGGCTTTGCCAGCGAGCGCCTTTAACCATTGAGCCATTTCTTCAGCCCTTGAGTCTCTTTTTGTAAATATTTTTATTTATTTATGAGAAGGGGTAGGGAATATTGGCACACAAAGGCTTCTTGCCTTTTTATCTTTCTTTTTACGTGGGTACTGGGGAATCAAACCTAGGCTGGCAGCCACCTCCCTAGCCCAGGAAATGCATCCTGTGGAGCTGCTTCCCAGGGTTGGTGGGGGTGGTGTCTTGGCTTTGCACAGGGCAGGCACTCTGACTGTTACAGGATGAAGCAGACGTGGGCACACAGAGCCCAGGAGGGCTTCCTTCATCTCGGGCTCCTTTGGGAAAATGCCAAACTCACATTTGTCCTTTTGTCCCTTTCATTTTGGGTGAAGGCTTTGATGGGGGCAATTGCCCAAAGAACGGTAGTGGGCGGGGGAGACAGGATATTTCTGGGGGCATTGGTATGTGATATTCTTACAAAATGCCAATAAGCTTTCTCAAACTTGAACCCAGAAGGTGCCCGTCCCTGGCAGGTGGGCAGGAGGGGGTGGGTGGAGCAGGTGGTAAGGGCTGCACAGTAAAGGAGGGTGGGTGTCTGGGGCCGGCCATTTTGGCATGGGACCCACTATTCATAGAACAGAAACTGAAACCAGGGCAAAGTCTTGTCTGACATGCAGGAAGTCTGCGTTCATCCTGAGCATTCCCCCCACCCCCCAAAAAGAAGGAAACAGAAACCAAGGTGTGGAGGGAGATGCCACCATCCTCCTGCATTCCCTGGGTGGCTGGGCAAGGGCTGCCAGGCTCCACTCCAGCGCTGCACCAGTAGGTCTTCGGCGGGCAGCTCCTGGGACGCTCACAGGGCAAGGATCTGTTAGGCCAGCGCAGAGGCCACCAATGGTGGGTCTTGGGGGACCTTGTGGGCAAGAGCATGGAGGGGATCCTTTCGGGCCCCTGGCCCAGGTAGAGGCACGGCTTTGCCAGGGTGAGAGCTTTCAGTTCAGTGATTTGGGGCTGCCTGTGAGCCATAGGATGCAGATACCCTGGGAGATCTTTCGGAAGTGTGAGCTCCCCGCACCATCCGCCCTGAGTTCCCAGGGACCCAACTGAGATTGTGACATGAGGCTCTGGAAGGCTATCTTTTGTGTGTGTATGTGGGGGGGGGGGAATTTCTGGAAAGTGTTTCTTTTTTAAAAAATTTAATTAATTAATTAATTTATTTGAGAGAGGGAGAGGCAGACGCACAGAGGGAGAGAGAAAGAAAGAGAATGGGTGTGTGAGGGCCTCCAGCCACTGCAAGTGAACTCCAGACACATGCGCCACCTTGTGCATCTGGCTTACGTGGGTCCTAGGTCCTTTGGCTTTGCAGGCAAGCACCTTAATCACTAAACCGTCTCTCCAGCCCGGTGTGTTTCTTTTCTTTTTAAAACTTATTTATTTGCATGTGTAGATGCCAGGGTCTCTTGCCACTGCAAATGAATAGCTATCAGGCTTTAGGTCCATGTTTACATGGGTAGCTGGGGAGTTAAATCTGGGCTGACAGGCTTTGCAAGCAAGTGTTGTTAATCACTAAGTCATTATTTTCTATATTTTCCAAGTTTAAAAAAAATTATTTATTTGAGAGCTAGAGAGATGGCTTAGCAGTAAAGGTGCTTGCCTGAGAAGCCTAAGGATGCAGGTTCGATTCTCCAGGTCCCACGTAAACTAAATGCACAAGGTGGTGCATACATCTGGAGTTCGTTTGCAGTGGCTAGAGGCTCTAGGTGCACCCATTCTCTCCCTCTATCTTTAATAAATAAACAATAAATATTTTTTTAAAACCGAGCATAGTGACTCACAGCTTTAAAAATATTTTTATTTATAAATCTTTTTAAATTCAATTTTTATTTATTTATTTGAGAGCAATAGACAGAAAGAGAAATAGGCAGAGAGAGAGAGAGAGAGAGAGAGAGAGAGAGAGGGAGGGAGGGAGGGAGGGAGGGAGAGAATGGGCGTGCCAGGGCCTCCCGCCACTGCAAACAAACTCCAGATGCATGCGCCACCTTGTGCATCTGGCTTATGTGGGTCCTGGAGAATCGAGCCTTGAAACTGGGGTCCTTAGGCTTCATAGGCAAGCACTAAACCACTAAGCCATCTCTCCAGCCCATAAATCTTTTTTAAGGTTTATTTTATCTATTTATTTATTAGAAACAGAGAAAGGGATGGGAGAGAGGGAGAGAGAGAGAGAGAGTGTGTGTGATAATGGGCATGCCAGGGTCTCTAGCCACTGCAAACGAACTCCAGACACATGTGCCATCATGTGCATCTGGCTTATGTGGGACCTAGAGAATCAAACTTGGGTCTTTAGGCTTTGCAGGCAAGTGCCTTAACTGCAAAGCCATCTCTCAACTCCCCCCCCCATTTATTTATTTGAGAGAGAGGCAGATAGCAAGAGAGAGAGAGAGAGAAAGAGAGAGAGGGAGAAAGAGAGAGAATGGGCACACCAGGGCCTTCAGCCACTGTAAACCAACTCCAGATTCATGTACCACCTTGTGTATCTGACTTATGTGGGTCCTGGGAATCGAACCTGAGCCCTTTGGCTTTGTAGGCAAGCACCTTAACCACTAAGCCATCTCTCTAGCCCTTTTCCAAGTTTTCATGAAGGGTATATTATAATAAAAAAGGTGAGGATTGTATGACCCCCACAAGGATTGGGGGCTAGGGAGGGTGTGGGGGAATGTGTGCGGTTGGAGTGGTGAGGGTGGGTTACCTGCTCCTCAGGGAAGGAGAGTCCTGCCTCTGGGTGGGTTAGGGTCTCTGCCCAACCCCTGTGTGGGCAGAGTGAGTTGCTGGCCCGGGAGGGGATGCAGCTGCCACTTGGGTACTGAATGTACCTACCAGGCTTTCTGAGAAGCTCCCATGGGCCAAAGGAGGCCAGCCTGGGTTGATTGTGACCCTGCCTCCATGTGACACACAGGCAGAAAATGGTTCCCATGTGGGCAGGGGAGATGCCAGGAAGTGGGTGTCTGTTTTGTAATCCCTGCTCATCACTGGTCTCCACTGATCTGTTCACCTTGGACAGATATCCCCAACATCCATCTCCAGAACTTTCCTCCCTTCACAATCAAAATCTCCGTCCTGGATAAACACCACATCCCCTTCCCCACCAAGACCCCATCCCATGCCCGCTTCTCCCGTGTCTATGACCTCACCTGCTGCAGGATCTCCTGTCACTGAGTCACACAGCAGCTCCATGGTATCCCGGTTTTAAAGTCTGTTGCTCTTCCCCCTGGAAAAGGAAGCCTGCGCCTTTGCTCCAGCTGAGGGGAGCATGGCTTGAAGGTCATGGTCAGCTGGTGGCCAACATGGGTGATCTGTCGCCTCCTGTGTATGGCAGCAGAGATGACTAACTTAGGTTAAATGCATTTTTGTGCAGCATTCTGACTCACTCTGTTGTCACAGTGATTTGGGGTTCCCTGTGGGGCCCTCGCTGTCCCTCACCATCACTAGGCTGTCTAGGGAGAACTCATCTGAAAGGGTTCCCATGTATTTCTTTTTAAAAATGTTTTATTCATTTATTTGAGAGAGAGAAAGAGAGAGAGAGAATGGGTGCACCAGGGCCTCTAGCCACTGCAAACTCCAGATGCATGTACCACCTTGTGCATCTGGCTTATGTGGGTGCTGGGGAATCGAACCTGGGTCCTTGGGTTTCTCAGGCAAGCGTCTTAACCACTAAGGCATCTCTCCAACCTCCCCCCTCTATGTTTCTTTACCAGTACATGGCTTTGCTGTCAGCTTGCATGGGAACCTCATGTTTCTGGAGTAGGGGCAGGAATTTCCCCTGGTGAAGTTTGTGGCTGAGGAGAGCATGACCTTGGCTGGGAGCACCTGCCCCCTGCCCCAGCCTTTGGGAAAATTGTGGGAAGCAGTGGGCATTGAGGGTCCAACACCACTTCTTCCAGAATCACTGCGGTGCCTGGGCAGGAAGTAGTAACGTACTAGTACCATGGCTGTTAGTTTCCAAACTTAGAAAAACCACGGAGGCAGTTTCTTTGCGGGAGTGGCGGGGTTCAGAGCAAAGAAAGGGGGGCCAGGGCTCTGAACTGCCTCGTGTGAGTGAGGAGGAAGAGGTTTTAAGGTCTTCTGGTGCAGAGGTAGGGCGCGGAGGGGCTGACAGTGCGGCTGGATGTAGGGGTGTCTGCTGGTCCACAGGTTGCATGGGTGAGGTTCAGGTTTCAATGGAGAGCTGGAGGTGTGCATAGCTAAGTTCCTCACCTCTCCCGCCGGGTGGTCTGACAAGTCTTCAGAACTGTGTGCTGTCTCTTTCTCAGGGGACAAGTTGCTGGCACCTGGTGGCTTCAGCCTTCTCCCAGCACAGAGGTTCCTGGGAACATGACAGTTCCTTGGCATTGTATCAGGCCCTACTCTGAGGAAAAACAATTCTTGCCTTTTTTTTTTTTTTTTTTTTTTTATCGGAAGTAGTTTCCATCACCATCTGCCATCTCAGTGGCTCCTTAGAAGGTCTGGTGGCCTCAGGGGACAGTGTTTAAGTGGTAGAAGATCCAGGGGCGGGGAGCTCAGCTGTGCAGCAGTGGTGGGCATGGAGGTCATCTTCCATGCTGGGGTGATGCTACGGCGGCTTTGGAGTCTCCATACTCCTGTAACCCCTCATGCATGCTCCGTGAGAGCCCAATAAATGCACTTATCAATTCACTGAGTCTGTTGCGGTGCCCTGTCTGAAGGGAGCAAGTGCTTTCGGGCATCTCCCCAAGTAGTTTCACACACTTGGGGACCACTGTTTCCACACTCGGACAGGCAAAGGGCGCACGTGTGTTTCGAGTTTCTTCACTCCTTCTGGATGGTTCCTGGGTCCCTGTGAGCATTCACAAGTTACTGCATGGAGTGCCCCATGCTAGTGGAGCGTTGGCTCCTTTTCTCCCACTTGCTGTGATTACAGAACTACGCACGCTTCCAACATCACGCTCTCACACTTGCTCTGGACCAGAGAGCGCGTCTGTGTGCTCACGGCGCACAGGCAGCCATGGGGTAGAGACTCCCAGCCTGACGCAACTGGCCTTTAATCGGTTGAGCCATCTCCCCAGCCCTTAAAAGAAAAATTTTAACATAGATCTTATCCACAGAAGTTAATAAAAAAGAGAGAGTAAGCCGGGCGTGGTAGCGCATGCCTTTAATCCCAGCACTCAGGAGGCAGAGGTAGGAGAATCGCTGTGAGTTCGAGGCCACCCTGAGGCTCCATAGTGAATTCCAGGTTAGCTTGGGCTAGAGTGAGACCCTACCTTGAACCCCCCCCCAAAAAAAAGAGAGTTTCAGGGAAAGAATAAGACATCCCCATCCCCAAGCATAGGTGTGGGCTTCTCAGGGAGAAACACACCTTATTGCAGTTACTGTGTGTGTGTGTGTGTGTGTGTGTGTGTGTGTCGTGCTGGGCATGATGGTTTCATGCCTTTAATCCCAGCACTGGAGAGGTCAAGGTAGGAGGGTAGCCATGAGTTCCACATCATCCTGGGCTAGGTTAAAAGATTTCCTTTTGTAAACAAAGTTGTGAGATGGCTTTACGAGGGTTAGTGTCCAGATTTAGGAATGAGAAGGGAGTACTCAGGACTCATGCAGATCACTTGGCCCCAAGTAAGCACCATTTTTATCTCTGACGTGTATGGTACCTTTGCACCCGCTCAGTCCATTTTGACTTTACCAGAGGCGCCTGTAGTTTCCTGTGTCCGTCAGCAAAAATGACAAGCCAGATCCAGGGGCGAAAAGCATCCTCTCCCTCTGGTGTTTTCCTCCCACATCACTATAATTTTCCCTGTTTTTCTATCCTGCCTCCAATTGGCACAGTTGGAGCAGTGGGAGAAAGCTCAGAAACCCACTTATTACTGACCAGCAGCCGTGCACAGAGAATGGCTGCCCCACGTGTGCTCTGTTCAACCTTCTTTTAGCTATGACTTTTCTGCTGCGTGCACACGAGTGTGTGCGTGCACACGAGTGTGTGTGCACACGAGTGTGTGTGTGTGTGTACAGGGAGGGTTTGTTATCAGTCACCTAAGGGGGATTTCCCTCAGCTGATGGTTTCCAAGCACCTTCTCTGCCCAGGCACTTGGGGGCTCCCAGTGGAAGCAGAGCAGTGTGTCCCTGCCCTCCTCAGCCTGCACAGATTTGGAGACGGGTGGTAAGCGGACATTTTTGGCAGGACGGGGAGGGCTTAGGGCAGAAGTGCCGGAACTGAGGGTGCACCCAGACCAGGGAGGTGGTAGAATGGGAAGCCTGGGAACACTTTACTTTGGTGCAGCATAGGAAGCCCTCACAGCCTGGACCTAGGCCCTCACTCAGGTGCAGCCTGGGGACTCCTCCAGCACTGGGGCAGCCGCAGCCTTGACCTGCGCCTCTGAGGACTGCTTCAGGCAGGCCACAGGGAAGCAGCTCTAGGAAGTTTAGTTACGTGTGTGTGTGTGTGTGTGTGTGTGTGTGTGTGTGTGTGTAGCATGCATACCTGTGCGTGTGCACACACATACCAGGGTCTCTTGCTGAGCCATCTGGCTTTTCATGTGTGCTGGGTAATCTAACCTGGGCCAGCAGGCTTTGCAAGCAAACACTATTCACCACTGAGCCAATTCTCTAGTCCCCTAGAGTTGCTGCATTTATGCTTTGGTGCTGTAAAGTTGCTTCATCTGCAATTAGACTTAGTTATGGGGAAAGTGTGCACTGGCAGACTCCCTTTTCATACCGAGTTCTGTCCTTGAAGAGGAGATTATTTCATGGACACTGCAGGCTTGAAGCTGGAGAAGAATGTGCTGGGAAAGACGCAACATTCATGAAAGGGGTCCTTATAGATGCATAGGTCACGTGGAAGCCAGACTAAGGGGGTTGTTATATATGCATAGGTCAATGGAGGCTGGACTTAGGGGGTCCTTATATATGCATAGGTCACATGGAAGCCAGATTTAGGGGGTCCTTATATATGCATAGGTTACATGGAGGCTGGACTTAGGGGGTCCTTATATATGCAGAGGTCACATGCAGGCCAGGCTTAGGGGATCCTTATATATGCATAGGTCACATGGAGGCTGGACTTAGGGGGTTCTTATATATGCAGAGGTCACTTGGAAGCCAGGTTTAAGGGACAGTTCATGGGCCATTTTAACGACCTCACTTGTGATGTTCTCAGAAAGGGTTGCACGGCCTTTAGCAGGTTTGATGGTCATTCCTAGGTCTCATTCAGCAAAAGATGGAAGTCAGGGAGCCCTTGGCTGCTGCAAGGGAGGGTGATCGGACTGGGGTGCTCTCCGGGGGTAGAGGAGGTGTGCCTGTAGTGGGGTGGGGGAACGGGTTGTGAGAGGTTGCCTGCCAGCTGCCTGGCGCCTTTCCCTCTGATTTCCTGCCTGCCGGAGCCTGCTGGACGAAAGGGTTCGAGCCTGATGGGAAGTGAGGATTAAGGAAAGACAGGAGAAAGACTGAAAGCAAGGACTCCAGTCCAGGGCTGAAGCAAGGACTGAAGCCAGGACTGAAGCAAGGCTTATTTCACACCATTCCTTTTTATATCTTCTTACAGTTTTTCCGTGGACAAAAGTTCCATGAGTCTCACACAAGTTTCTATCAAAAAAAAAAAAAAAAAAAACACCTTCCTGTTATAGAGTTTTTGCACTTCAATCACTTCTCAGTACAAAAGACTTTTAAGGCCAGCCAAAGGGCTTCCCAGACACTGAATATACATAATCTTGCTTACATGTAGGTGCTAATGTCTTGCTGCCAAACTGCTTCCGGATACTGAATAAACATAATCTTGCTTACTTGTAGGCTGCTATAGTTTTGCTAATGACACCTGCCTCTTTCTACAAAACCTGGACCTGTTCCTGATTGACAGGAGGAAAGGCCTGTGGGGCTGGGGCTGGCCTCTCAGAGCATACTCATTGGCAGGGTCTACTTGCTCTTCTGGGGTCTTGTTCTTTTTGCCCTGGTCTGCCTCACCACCTTCATCTGTCCATGTAGATCCTGAGAACAAGCCGGTGGTGGTGGCCGCTCCAGAGGAGGAGCTCGAGCCAGGGGAAGCTCTGAAGGAGGAAGAGGGTCCTCCTTTGTCCCTGGGCTCCAGTGAGTTGCAGGAAAACCCAGAGGAGTCCATTACTGACGGATCCTGGACCACCCAAAAAGTAAGTAAGCTGCCCCGCCTCCCGTCCTCTGCTGCGCCTGGAGTGCTTCCCTGCTGTGGTTTCATTGGTGCTAGGGGTAGGTTGGCTTAGTTCCCCTTGCTGTCTTGTTGCTATAGGTGTGCTCTGTCCAGCTAGGGTAGGAAGTGACAGCAGGCAAGCAGGATTCTGGTGTGGTGTTGTTATGCCCAGTTCTCGGCGCCCCCAGCGACCACAGGAGAACCAAACACATACGCAAGGGCAAGGAGCTTTAATTCGGGCTTAAGCTCAGTCTCTTGACTTCACCAACACAGTGGGTCCGTACAAGAGCCCCGAGTAGCGGGAGGGTAGGCTTTTTATAGGGATTTGAACATAGAAGAAGGGGATGGGCACATGATTGGTTGACTTAAACAGTGTACTCTTCTGGTTGGCTTAGGATTTTGGCGGGCAAAGTTGGCGGGCTGGAGCTAGGGGAATTGAATTTATCTACGACTACAGGAATGTATGGCGTAGTCAGTTTCCAGTTAAGCCCATCCAGTAACTGTTAAGCCCATCCTTACTGGAAAATAAAAACTTAGACCTTGCCGGGAAACAGAAACGTAGGCCTATTGAGGACTCTGAAGCCTGTCATGGCGTCCATCTGGTTCCTGAGTCCTTCAGTGTGTGCTGTCCTAAGGTATACATACAGTGCATGTATGTGGAATGCGAGGTGCCTGCCTGCTTGTGTCTTGCCCCTTGGAGAGCCAGCCCTTCCTTGTTAGGGAGGGTCTCCCTAAGGCGAGACCCTGGAGAATGTTGAAAGTTTGGGCAACGTGTGTACACTTGGGGAAACATGTGAAAGTGATTTGGGTGGCAATTTTCTAGAAAGCAAACAAAAGATTAGTTTATTTGTCACCAGAAGAAGTCTTAGAAGAAAGAACTAATTGCTTCAGAATGCAGTAAACAGATCACGGAAGGCAGGTAGTGTGGGCAAAGTATCGCACAGTTGTGTTTCATGGCAGTATGAGTGGTGGGTAGTCAGCTGGGAGGAACATCCAACCAAACAGCTTATGGGGAAGGGATGTATTTCAACCTACAGATCCAGGGAAAGTTCTATCCGTGGCAGAAGACCCTGGCTCCCTTTCACAGATCCAAGCAGAGAGAGACCACCAGCCAGCACACACCAAAATGCCGGCAAGCATGAGCCCAGAGCTCACACTGCTGTGTCCACCCCCAGTGACTCCTCCAGTTGGAGACTTCAGCAGGAAGCTGGATCTTTATCAAAAAATGCCTGAGGCTATGTGGGGGGGGAATACACAGTCACATTCAAGCCACTACAATATGTAAACCAGGTGTGATGTCGCATGCCTGTTATCCCAGTTCTTGGGATGTAAAGGCAGGAGGATTGGCTAGCCTCGGCTACATGTGAGTTTGCGGACAGCCTGGGCTACATGATGCCAAAAGCTGAGCTGGGCCAGGTGTAGTAGAGCACGTCTTTAATCCCAGCACTTGGGAGGTAGAGGTAGGAGGATCACTGTGAGTTTGAGGCCACACTGAGACTACATAGTGAATTCCAGGTCTACAGTGAAACCCTACTTTGAAAGCCCCCCCCCCAAAGCTAAATATAAATCTGAATGATGACTGGGCTGGTAGTACATTCTCACAGCAGCAAACAGAGGGAGAAGCAGAAGGATCATGAGTTTACGAATTTGAGGTCAGTCTGGGTTCCATAGTAAGACCGTGTCTCAAAAGAAATAAACAAAACAGCCTGTATCTTAGAAATTGAGGAAAGAGGGCTGGAGAGATGGCTCAGAGGGTAAGAGCACTGGCTGTGCAAGCAGGAGACCAGAGTTTCATTCCCAGCTCCCATGTTAAAAAAAAAAAAAAAAAAAAAGCCAGTCATGTCTGCACAGGCCTGTAACCTTAGGTGAGGACAGGAGGTCTGCTGGGCTCCCTGCTGAGCCAGTGTAACTGAAAAATACTGGGTTGCAAGTGGAGTGAAACACTGTGTCTCAGGGAGCTAAAGTGGAAGAGCGGTGCACGGGTAAACCCAGTGTGTTCCTCCGGCCTCTGCATCCGCCCCTGCACACCTGCACACACGTGTGTGTACCATGTAACTGATCAAACGCACTCCTGCACGCACGTGTGTGTGCCATGTAACCGACCCGCACGCACACCTGCATACACGTGTGTACCATATAACCGACCCCACGCACACCTGCACGCACGTGTGTGTACCATATAACCAACCCCCTCCACACACACATCAAAAAAAAAAAAGTAAAGCAAAGGACAATTCTGAGGAAATTTTAATAGCTGAAAACTTAGCAATTTCATTTTATTGTTTAGAAATATTTTTATTTTGGGGCTGAAGGGATGGCTTAGCGGTTAAGGCGTTTGCTTGCAAAGCCAAAGGACCCAGGTTCGATTCCCCAGGACCCACGTTAGGCAGATGCACAAGGGGGCGCAAGCATCTGGAGTTTGTCTGCAGTGGCTGGAAGCCCTGGCACGCCCATTCTGTCACTCTCTTTCTCTCCCTCTCTTTCTCTGTCAAATAAATAAATAAACATTTAAAAAATATTTTTATTTTGATAGGTAGATGATAGATACATAGGTAGATAGATAAGTGATAAATAGCTAGATGATAGAATGTGTGGGTATGCCAGGGCCTCTTTCTGCTACAGAACAACTCCAGGCTCACACACCACTTTGCATCTGGCTTTACTTGAGTACTGGGGTTTGAACCCCAGGCTGGCATCTCTGGGGACTGTCTTGTGGGAGCTTTCATGTGTGTTCCTCATTCTGTCTGTGTGATCCTGCGTCAGTGTGGTGCAGGCGTTCAGGGAATGGATAAGTGCAGTGTGATGCCCCAGCACTGGGAGGTGAGGGAGATGGCCTCAGGAACCAAGATAGTGAGCCACTCAGTGGGCCACCCTGAACAGTGGGGTGTCGTAGTTAATGGTGGGGGCACAGGGGAGGTCACCTCTCCTGGCGCTGGGGTGACCGGCTCCACCGACACTTTCTTTGGTGGCTACTCCGTGCCGGCCATCAGGGTGCTCGTTGCTGATTCTCGCTCCTCTCGGGTAGTGGGTTTGAGCATTCTGCAGTGAGGGGAGAGAAGCGGCCGGTGTGGCCAGCGGGGCGGGTCCCGACAGGCCCTTTGCTGGGCTGCTTGGGGTTAAGTGACAGGAGCCAGCTAGCCCCCTGGCGCTGCCTGTGGAATGGTAAGGTATGGGCTGAGGGTGTGGGTGCCTGGTGACTGGCCCGGCTGCAGCCCTGACTTCTGCAGGCTCTGAAGCCCGGCCTGGCGCCACCGTGGGAGCAGGGTGACCTGTCCCTTCCTGCGCCGGTGCCGCTGCATCTGCAGAAGCTGGAAGCCCCAGGGAGCAGACCCTAAATGGGCCTGCGTGGGATGTGGGAGCCTGTCTTTGAGGGGCTCCTTCTCTCTTGCACACTTGCTCTGAGCACCTGAGGGAACCATTTTTTGGGTTCTTTACACCCTCCTGCCATTGGTCATAGCCCTTGGTGGGTGTTAGGAGCTGACTCAGTGCCTGTGAGGGGCCATCCTGCCTGGGGCTCACTGAGGTGAAGCCGCTTGTGGGTGTGCTGTAGTGGAGCATGGGGTAACTGCCCTGTGTGAGGGGGTGGGGGTCGCACCTCAAGAGGCAGTGACCGTGTAATGGAGCAGCTTTTACTGCGCCGCCGCCGCTCAGTGCACTCACTTCAGTCTCCCGGTCTCCCATTCAGGGTGATGCTCATATAATGATTGGTTGCTTTGAACCTGTTAAGTAGAGTTTATATAACACACACACACACACACACACACACATACACACACACACACAATTTATCTGGGCTGGAGGGATGGCTCAGTAGTTAAGGAACGTAAGTTCGATTCCCATGTAAGTCAGATACACAAGGTCTGGAGTTGGTTTGCTATGGCTGGAGGCCCTGGTGTGGCCATTCTCCCTCTCTATCTGCCTCTCTCACAAATAGATAAACAAATAAAATAGAAAAAGAGTTGTTGTTTTTTTTTTTTTAAAGCAGAATTTGTTACCTTTGAAGTGAAGAGGAGGGAAGCTCAAGGGCGCTGAGCAGCCTGCTACAGATGCTTCTTGTTTTTCTTTTCTTCAGTTCCTCAGGGCTCCCTTATCATCAGCTGCCCCCCACACCCCCCCCCCCCCACACACACACAGTAGCCCACTATTCCAAGCTACGGGCACATTCTGGGCTCTGCAGGGTCGATAGGTGTACACAGGCCCGCAGTGTCTTCTCCGTCTGCGAGGCCCTCACCACAGTCACAGGGGTTTCTGTGGACGTTGCTGACGCAGCTAATGAGCTAGAAGCTGCTTGGTGTCTGCCCTGGGAGGGGAGACAGGAGGATGTCGCCGTGAGGACACAGATGCATCTGAGGTCACACACACCACCTCCCTCCCGGCCCTGCAAGCCAGCAAGCCAGCAAGCCAGCGGCACACTTCAAATGCCACCCCTGGGCCACGCCTGGGTGGTGGACCTGGCTGTGACTCAGGCACCATCTTGCTACTTTTCGGTTGTGTCGTGTGTGCCCTTCTTGCCGCGTCCTGTCACCCAGCTTTTTTTTCTTGAGGAACATCCTCCTTTGACGTCAGCTGACATTTCCTCCACCTAAATTGCCATAGGCAACACAGGACTCTTCTCACAGAGAGGCCTTGGTGGCCAGGCCCATGGGAGCCATTTGAGCCAGGACCAGGCAGGAGGTGTCCAGGCTGAGCCCAAGATCCCGCAGACAGGCCACAGATGTCCCTAGAACACCACTGCTGGGCTCGTTGTGTGTTTCTGGGAGTGCAAACCTTGACCTGTCATTCCTTTGGATGTCTGTCTTTCTCTAACCAACCATAGACGTGTAGCTAGCTTATAGGCTTAACTGAAGCCCTTCTATTGAAAAGAAACGAAGGGTAGCTTCCTACGGCCAAGAATGGTGCTTGTAAAATTCCCTGTTACTTTCTACATTAGTCTTTCATCGACGTGAGAAAACACCACATGCACAACTTAAAGGGAGGAAGGGTTGGTTTTGGCTCATAGTTAAAAGGACAGTGCAGTAGGGAGTGGTGGCGCATGCCTTTAATCTCAGCACTCGGGAGGCAGAGGTAGGAGGATCGCCACCCTGAGACTACGTAGAGAACTCCAGGTCAGCCTGGGCTAGAGTGAGACCCTACCTCGAAAAACCAAAAAAAAAAAAAAAAAAAAAAAAAGGGTGCAGCCCCTGATCCTGACCTCTGTTGTTTCTGGGCTCGTGGGAAGACTGAACATCGTGGTGGGAGCAGGTGGCAGAGAATGTACACTTCATGGCAGATGGGAAGCTGACAGAGAGAGAGAGAGAGTCAGAGAGGAGCTTGGGACAAGAAACAGTCTCTAAGGACATACTCTTAGTGACCTACTTCCTCCAGCTAGGCTCTATCTCCCAAGGTTCCCAGAATCTTCTAGACCAGCTCCACTAGCTGGTGACCAAGTGGCCAGGACACGTGCTTTTTCTGCAGGATATTTCATCTGCAAACCCTAACAGTGTTACCCGCTGGGTGATGGCTTTTTTCTCGGGTCAGGTGGTCTCATGGGTGAGGGGTGGAAGCACAGCCAGCCTGTCTGGGCACCTGCAGGTCTCCCATCCACAGATTGAAGTCTGCCTGCCTTCCTGGTTCTTCAGAGTGTCCTGTTCCTGACGTGGCATGTGCGCCAGCTGTTCTTGCCTTCTGGAAGGCAGGCTGGAGCCTCCCTCTCTGGGGTAGACAGTGGGCAATTGCTCCTACCATATGTTGCCTGCCGCCATCTAATGACAAAAGGTGGAGGCGGTGCTTGTAAGATGTCTGAGGGCCAGGGATGGACCACAGTGGGGTCCTCCTGTCCTGTGCCTTGGCCTTCTGTGGCTTTTGTCTTCAGAAGCCTGACACGTGTGTCATCCAGGTGGCTGCAACATGGATTTACCTAAATGTTCTTACTTGAATGGGATGAGAACAACCCCATGTGAGGTCTGATTGTTTCAATCAACAGGAATATTTTGGGTGCAGATAACTGAATAACCAACTTGAACTGGTTAAAGAAATGATACTTTAAATCACACATATCCTCAGTCCAGATGTAATGGCGTCTTCTTAGAGCTGTGTTCTGAAGTTGGTGCTTGGTGATCAGAAGCAGGTGCTGCCAAAGCAGTGTCCCTGGTGGCCTCATCACGTTCCCAACGTTTAAGCGTATTCTTTTTGTTTTCCTTCTTTGACTTCCTCTTCCACCATTTCCACCCGGTGCAGCCCTGAAGCCCACTGTTGGCTCTTCCTAAATGGTGTTACGGGCTGGTGAGCTGGCCATGCTGCCCCATATACCAAGCTTTGGGCTTTAGCTGTTCTGAAGCATCTGGATCTGAACAAAGAGCCTCTGTCCTCACTGAACTCAGCACGCACTGCCAGTCTTCCGAGGTCCCCTTCCCTGACTCCCCATGACACCTTGTAAAACAGATCCAAGGAACCTCTTTGGCACATCTACAGATAAAGCATTTTGATTCTGTTTTATTGTCTTCAGCCTTCTAAGTAGGTAGACTTAGGGGCTTCATTGTAGAACTCACTGGTGGTTGTGACAACCATTCATGTGTGTGTGTGTGTTATGTTATTATGTTATATTAATCACATGGCAGTTGGAAACCCTCTTATTCCTTTTAACACTATCCCATCAAATGTGACTGCATCTCTGCCATTTGTCATGCAATAGGACACTCGGCCTGTATTAAAAGAGCCAAGAGTAAATGCCTTTTTTGTTAAAGATGTCTGTAGAGTTGGCAGCTAATGCTGAGATTTGTCAAATAGCCCTTTCCAAATACTTGTGAAATATCAAAAAAAATAATAAATTGATCTACCTAATTTTTATTGATTTAGAAAAAAAAAAAAAGAAATGTATTGCTCACAGCACTGATAAGCCCGGGCTGCAGGTGAGCCTTGATCCTGGCATTGACGATGTCCTGAGTCCATGTTCCTCTGTCTGCCACTGCCTTCCTGGCCTCTTTGCCTCCCAACAGCTGTGTCTAGCTACTTGTGTCACATAATGGCTTCCACAACTACCCACCTGCCACTGCACTGTTCAGGGGACAAGAGGGTGCCTCCTCTGGTGGCCTCTTTTTCCTTTAAATCATTAGCTATGATTAGGTCATGAGCCTGGCTTTGGCTAGGCCCTGTCCTCACAATAGGAGTCCATGGTGGATTCAAGCCCATGGACCATCCAGGAGCCCAAGCAGAGCCGAGCTGATCCTGCGTGGACCATGGGGCAGAGAGGAAGGAGCTGTGGGACCGCTCCCAGCGTGTGGAGGGAGTAAGGGACTGGCCGCCCTTTCTCTGCATCCCCCACGACCTGCTGGGACTGATACCTGGTCACAGCAGAGCCATGGCTCTATGCACGTGCACGTGCTGGACAGGTCACTACAATCCATACCTGCTTTGTCCCATCTGGTTATCCTTGTGATGACCCTGTGACCTAGGGTTACCTGTTTCCATTTAGTACGCGGGGAAGCAGGCACACGATGGCTTTGTAGGGCAGCTAGAGTTGCCTGGCTAGTGTGTCATGAGCTACATGGGAACTCTGGCTCTCCAAACCTGGCTGCGGCACCGCAGTGCCCCCCACTCAGACTTGAGGCAGTGGGCAAGGCGGGGATGGCCTGGTATCTTCTCCAGGGCCTGCCCGGCGCATGGAGGCTGCACCGGTACCTGCAGGAAGGTCCTTGAAGTGCAGCCTGCTCCCTCCATGAGCAGCCACTGGTGCTCTGTTCTCAGTGTCTCCTCCGGTGCTGGCTGTGCCTAGGGGCTGGCACTTGTCCTAGGGACACCACTAGGTGGCAGTGACCCTACTCCCAGACACTTCCCTTCAGAGCTAAGACTCACCCCACAATGCTGTCACTTGGACACATCCAGGGAAGGATCTTAGATAGATGGCTCCAGTTGGCGGCCCAGCCCGCGGCTCTGTCAGGAGCCTGGTCCAGAGCAATGCTCTGGTGCTGGTATTGATGCAGGGATTTGGGGTTGAGGAGGAGGTCCTCCAAATTTATGAACCTTATGAAGTTTGGGTTCTGTCCTACCTTTAACAAAGAACTGATAAAGACAGATTCAGAAAGGATGCCAGGGGTGGTGGCACACGCCTTTAATCCCACCACTCGGGAGGTGGAGGTAGGAGGATGTCTGTGAGTTCAAGGCCACCCTGAGACTACATAGTGAATTCCAGGTCAGCCTGGGCTAGAGTGAGACCCTACCTCAAAAAAAGGATAAATTATGAATTATTAAGCTAAGTTAGGGAGAGATCACACATTGTGGGGTTTATTTAAGGGAGATTGGGATCTAGGAAGGAAGGCTGGAGCAGAATCATAAGCAGGTGGGAAGTAGGAAACACGCTCATGTGGAAAGCAGTGCATAGTTTATAAGGTTCCTTTTAAGAAAAATTGAAGTATTTTTTCGGGCTGGAGAGATGGCTTAGCAGTTAAGGTGCTTACCTGCAAAGGTCTCCCGGACCTATGTAAGCCAGATGCACAAGGCGGCACATGCATCTGGAGTTCATTTGCAGTGGCTGGAAGCCCTGGCGCGCCCATTCTCTCTCTCTCTCTCTCTCACTCTGCCTCTTTCCCTCTCTCAAATTAACAAATAAAAATAAAATATAAAAAAAGAAAAACTGAAGTTTTCAGGGAAACACTGGTGTAGAGCCTCAAGCATGAGGAGTTCATAAAGCTCATTTAAGAGACAATTGCAGCTTTCAAGGAGAGAGTGGCGTGGAGCCACAAGCATGTGGAAGACAGAATCTAGGAGCACGTGGAGACCTGGAAGGAACACCCACGGCATCTGCCCTGTGCTTTCCTGCGGAGGGAAGTTAAGATGCAAACAGTGAGGCTCAAGGAAGAAGAAGAGGGAAAATATCAAAGCAGAGACCAAGAAATTCAGAGGAGAAATGAGAGGGAAGTTAGCAGGGCAAGCGGTGAGGGTCAAGGAAGGATAAATAAACAAGAATAAATAAACAAGAAGCCGGGCGGGGTGAGGGGGGAAGCCAGACTCGTGTGTTTCCCTGGGGCCTGAGGGAGGAGAAGCTGGTGGAGTTGAAGAGCACTGGGCAGAGCTAGGAAAAGCAGAGTGGAGCTAGCCACAGGAAGAAGACAGTCTGTATAAGCAAGGGGAAGACCGGACTGGTTTGTAGGTTTGGAGGGCGGGTCCCAGAGCCAGCCCACTTGGGCCAACCTACCTGGGCCGGCCCTCCTGAAACAGCTCATTTGGGCCTTCTCTTAGGTGGTTCACTAGACTGTGGGCAGCAGGGCTGCTGTATGCAGGTCAGTCTCCATCAGACAGGAGTTCCATTTCTGCCAAGAGCCCCTTTCTTGTATCAGGATGAGGTATCATATGAGGTGGCATCTCTGGTTCTCTCTGGGTCTTAATCTCTAACTGAAACTGCCTAAACTGAGCTAGGTTTCTCTGTCCTCCTGCAGTATGCTTGGAGGAAGTGCTGGGGAGATACCAGAGAAGAGGCCACCCTAACTGAGGACAGCGTGCACACAGCCTTCCTCCAGCCCTGTCTGGTGGCTGGCTGCCCCATCCCTCAGGCTCCTGTGACTCACTGACCCATCTTGCTCCCTGTCGGGATCGTGCCCTGGTCTCGGCACCCTCCACGCCCCCATCCTGGCCTCATGCCCTGGTCTCGGCACCCTCCACACCCCCATCCTGGCCTCATGCCCTGGTCTTGGCACCCTCCACACCCTCATCCTGGCCTCAGCCACTGCTCACTGTGCTCTCCTTTGGTCTTTGGCTGGGGAGTGCTGTGTACCCCAGGTGGACCTGAAGTTCTCAATCCCTCCTGTGTCAGCCTCCAGTGCTGGAATACAGATATGTGCCACCATGCCTGGTTGCCCATATTCTCATTACTCCTCAACCTTGACCCTTTGTGCCCAAAGTTTGAGGCTTGCAGCAGGCCTCCTCCCTTGTCAAGCAGCCCCCTGAGCTCGCCCGCTCACATCCCACCTCGTCAGACTTTGGATGTAGCCCTGGACCAGCCTTCACCAGCTGAGATCACTATCTCTCTCTTGGAGTCCACTCAGCTCCAGACCTGAGGGTCATGAGCAGGCTAGGCAGGGTCTTGACCATGTTCAACTCAGGCTTTCCTTTTAGTTCAGCAGGAAGTTGTGGAAGCAAGCCTCAGTTTTTTTTTTATTCTAGTCCAAGTTGACTCAAGATTCACTCTTGTAGCCCCAGGCTGGTCTTGAGCTCACAACCATCTCCTCCCTGTGCCTCCCAGGTGCTGGGATTAAAGGCGTGCCTTCTTGTTTGATTACAAAGCCTGCTAGGCTGGTCTAAGACAGAGTCTTATTCTCGGGCCTTTACGTCTTTTGCGTCCTTCAGACTCAGCGCTGTCAGGCTTCCTCTTGTAGGAGGCCTTTGGAGTAGCACGACCTCTGACCTCCCAGAGTCCTCTAGACTGACTTTGTCCTGGGCACTCCTCCTATTAAGGCGCTTTATATCTGACTCTGCTGTGCTGCTGGGCTGGTGGGACTAGAGTCCTGTCACTGCCTTGCGTCCTTGTGCTTCAAAGGCTTGGCTTCCGCAGTAGCTTACTGAGGCAGTGAAGCCCCTTAGGCTAAGGTCTTCAAAGTCCCTGATTCTGCCAACGGGCTGAGTGTGGTGAAGACTCAGCTCCCAGCAGCCCCTGTGGAACTTTGGGAACCCAGTGACCTATCACAGGCCATAGTCTCAGGGTACGGGGTGGGTAGGCTTCTGGGTGTCATAAGCTTGACCCTTCGATTGCTGTCTTCCACTCACAGCATGGGCCTGGGCTGGCTTCAAGGGAGCATACCTGGTATGCCTCCACAATGCAGTGAGAGGACCTCCTGTGATTTGATTGTCCTTGGAACCTGGAGACGTTTCTGGCTTAAATTTCCTTTCGAAAACTTTAAATTTTTTCTTATTTGACACAGAAAGAGAGACAGACAGAGTGGTTATGGGTGTGTCAGGGCCTTCTGCAGCTGCAAAGGAACTCCAGCCACTTTGTGCATCTGGCTTTTCTGGGCACTGGGGAGTCAAGCCGAGGCTGTCAGGCTTTGCAAGAAAGCACCTTTAACCACTTAGCAACCTCACTGCCTCTCCTTTGTAGTTTGCTGCCACATGGACAGGTCTAGAACTTGCTCTGTGGGGTGTTTGAAGGCCCAAGTCAGATACCTGGGCAGTTCTACAGTAAGCTCACCAGGGATCCAAGTGAAACTCCACCCCATGTGCAGACTTAGCCTGACTTCTTGTTTCCCTCTCCCAGATGACTTAACCCCAGGTGTGGGGCAGGCTCAGGGTCATCCTGAGCTGTTGGAGTATGTGGTGAACCCTCGGCTTACACTGGCAGGGTTCAGGGGATTATGAGTCACTTGATGTGGTGACTGGATCAATATTTCAGTTTCAGTTCCAGGGGAGCCAGGGAGTTAGCGCTCCTGCTCAGGCTTCTTTCTGGTTTCCAAGGTGGGAAGGTTTGCCTGGGAGCCTGCACAGGGAACCCCTAACTGCAACTGGCACTCTTGTCCTCTAACTTATTCTGGTTTTTATGTCACGTATATGCCACCAACATCACATGTGGAAAGTCTGTGAATGTTTCTATCTTCCAAAAGGGTCCTCCAGGGATGTCCTGTCAGAAGAGATTCTGAGTGGCTCAGGTCTGCTGCGGCTGAAGGAAGAGTGTGGCTCAGCTCTGTCACTGGCTTCTTGCTCTGTCATCCAGTCCTTTTCTTTTCTTTTTGTTTTTGAATTTACTATGTAGTCTCAGGGTGGCCTCGAACTCATGGTGATCCTCCTACCTCTGCCTCCTAAGTGCTGGGGTTAAAGGCGTGCACCACTGCCACCCCACTCTGCCCAGCCTTTTCTTTCTTTCTTTTTTTCTTATATTTTATTTATTTAACAGCGAAAGAAGGAGAGAGAGAGAGAGAGAGAGGGGGGTGGGGGGAGAATGGGCATGTGAGGGCCTCCAGCCACTACAAAGGAACTCCAGATGCGTGCACCCCCTTGTACATCTGGCTAACGTGGGTCCTGGGGAATTGAACCTGGGTCCTTTGGCTTTGAGGCAAATGCCTTAACCACTAAGCCATCCCTCCAGACCCCCTTTCATTTCTTAACTCCAGTCTGCCCAAGAGTGAGAGTACGTATGTGCCAGGTATAAGGATTTAATGGAGCCTTGTGTCCCCAAGGAGCTGTAGGGGACCCTGGAGGAAAGTGTTGGGCAGAATATAGTAGACCTAGGAAGTAAGTGTGTGTGTGTGTGTGTGTGTGTGTGTGTGTGTGTGTGTGTGTGAGAGAGAGAGAGAGAGAGAGAGAGAGAGAGAGGGAGAGCGAGAGCGAGAGCGCACGCATGTGTGTACCATGATGTGCATGTGGAAGTTTGGGGACAGCTCCGGGGTTTTGTTCTCTCTTTCCACCTTGCCGGATTGATACAGGTTTTTCCTTGTGTTTCCCCACTCCATGTGTGGCATTCAAGCTGGCCTGTAAGCTTTCAGGTTTGCCTGCCTCCACTTTCCATTGCCACAGGCACCTTGGGATACGGAGGACCCTTGTGCCACTTGGCATCTGGTTTTACGTGGGTGTTGGAGAGTGCACTGTGGCCGGAAGGCTTTCAAGCAAGTGTCTTTAACTGCTGGGCCCCCTACCCAGCTCCCATGCCTCTCTTGGCATATGTATGTGTGTGGCATGCGTGTGTGTGTGTGTGTGTGTGTGTGTGCTTGTGCACTTGTGTGCATGTGAGTGTAGAGGACAGAAATAGATGCTGGGTGTCCAGGGTGACTGACTTGGCTAGCCAGAAGACTGGGGATCCCTGTCTCCCCTCCCCTGCCCGGGGATTCCAGGTACATGCACCACACCCTGTGTCAATGGAGCACCTCTTTCTGTTCAGAGTAAAAGGAAGAAAAGGAAGAAAAAGAGCCAGAGCATGACTTCCCCAGAGCCCGGTTCCTTGTCCACCACTCCTACCAGCCCTGGTAGTCTGAACTTGCCTTCAAACCCTGGACCACAGGACTCAGCCTTGGCCCAGAGCCAAGCCCAGCATGGTGGTGCAACCGGCCAGTGCCTGGACACAGCGCTGACACTGTCCGAGGGGCCCGGCTCCCTTGATGGTGGCGGCTGCTGCTTGCAGGGTCGGACTACAGGAGGTGGGGCTCAGAGCAGCCCTGCTCCCCACAGCCACGCAGAAGGAAAGGACGATAGCACCTCCAAAGCCCTCGCAGACAGAGGCCTTTCCCAAGAGGAGTCCTCTGGCCCGATCCCCTCTGTCTGTGAAGGCCACCTTAAGGCTACTGAGGCTGCCCAGAAGGACCCATTGCCTGAATCCACAGGGAACAAGTCTGAGTGCAGGGACCAAGCACCAATGACTGCCAAGCCGCAGACAGGGGCCCCAGCCTCCAGGGTGAGTAGCAGGGAATGGCGTGTGAGAGTGGGTGGAGACACATGGAGTAGGAGGAGGGGCGTAGGAGAGGGTCCTAATGTCCTGCCCTTGTCTGGGACTTGTTTCCCGGATGCTCCTCACCTCTCATGGTTACTTAACCTGTGCTTGATACTGACCTTGAAGTCACTGAGCCACAGACCCTTTCTTTTTATCATTGTGACTTGGGGGTTTCTGTTTTCTTTCTTTTTTATTTATTTATTTATTTATTTATTTATTTATTTATTTATTTGAGAGCGACAGACACAGAGAGAAAGACAGATAGAGGGAGAGAGAGAGAATGGGTGCACCAGGGCTTCCAGCCTCTGTAAACGAACTCCAGACACGTGAGCCCCCTTGTGTGTGCATCTGGCTAACGTGGGACCTGGGGAACCGAGCCTCAAACTGGGGTCCTTAGGCTTCACAGGCAAGCGCTTAACTGCTAAGCCATCTCTCCAGCCCGGGTTTCTGTTTTCTTCCAGCCAATTGATGCCACAGCCAAGCCAGTGAATCCAGCTCACGAGGCCAGGGGAAAACCCAAAGACGAGGCTCAGAAGCCGAAAGCATCGCCTGTGTGTCCTGCTGCCTCCAAGGAGCTTGGCCAGGTAGAGAGGCCTGGTCTCCAGAAGGCTTCCGGGATGCAGGACTCCTCTGCACCTGTCCCGGCCACTCCTTCTGAAGCCCGTCCTCCCTTTGGTGAACTTGCCAGTGTTTTTGTAGTGCTAGGGCCATGGTGGGCAGCAGACAAAGCCTCTGTCTTCACTGAGCTCCCAAGCTAGAGGGAGACAGACGGAGGCTGGGACAGACATGGCAGGACCTCGGAGAAGCATGGTGTGAGGGGGCTCTAGGGGGTGTGTTGGCTGATGTCCTGAGAGGAGGTCATCCCCCAGCCCTGATGGCTGGACAAGGGCCTTGTGAAGGTGCTTGCTGTGGGAGCAGAGACCAGGAGTGAAGCCTGAGCCATGGGGAACCTGGCAAGTGTCCTGGCAGGGAATGGCATGCGCCAAGGCCCTGAATTGGAATGTGGTGGGCCTGTTGTCACAGAACATAGGGAAGCTGGTGCTCCCACAGATGTGCGGGATAGAGAGGTCAGGGACAAGGTTGGAGAGGGGCTCCTGGGGGCATGGGATATGCTGAGCAGGGAAGGCCATGGCCCCTGGCTGCCGTGAGCCATGGGTGGCAAACTTTGAGGTTTGGCTGCTTCCTCCAGGAAGCTGAGAACAAGGGCAATTCAGCCGTCGCTGGGAAGACAATGGGTGCAACTAAGACCGTGACGCCAGGAGACCAGAAGCACTCGGAAGGGAACGGCAGAAATTATGCAGCTGTTGTGAAAAACGAGAAGGAGCAGAGAAACCAGAAGGCTGCAACGCAGGTCACCTCCAGGTGGGGCGTGGCCACTTCATTCACCATGGGGTCACCAGCGCCGGTTGTGCCTAGCTTGTGCCTTGTCAGTGCCCTTGGTGAGGTCAGCTTTGGAGGAACAGCTCAGGTGGTGGCCAGGCGGGGACACCTGTCCAAGCTTCCTTGCCTAATCGTCCCTGAAGGTCTCCCATTGCCAACATGGCCCTAAAGAGTTGTCCACATCAGACTCCTTTCCTGGTGCCCCATCATCTCCAGTGCTTTGAGAAGAGGTGGTTTGCAGAGTACAGTGTGTCTGAACCCTGGACACCTGGCACTTCCACTTGGGGGTGCCGCACAGCAGAGAAACAAGGGTGATGTGTGTGAGCGGTGGCGTGTGCATACCTGCCCATGCATAGCTCGTATTTCCTTCTTGACCCTCTTTAGCACGCTGAGCCGAGAGGATGGCGTCACCGTGTATTTCCACGCGATCATCGACAAGGACTTTGACTACAACCCCGACGCGCACAGAGTGTTTGTCAGGGGGGGAGAGGCCCTCGGGAAGCCGGCCTGGACTGACGCTTGCCACATGCACTACACCAAGTGAGCACTGAGGGCTTTGAGCCGACCTTGTCACCTCCGGGCGGCGTCCGTCGGTAACCATGTTACCAAGAAAGATTGAGGACATGCTTAAACTTTTGGAAAATGAGTCCCTTCCTCTCTTCCTTTTTTCTTTCTTCCTTTTTTCCTCCCTGTTTTCTCTTTTCTTGCTCCTCTCTTCCATTCTCTCTCTTTTAAATTTTTAAGCCTTTTTATTGACAACCTCCATACATATAAACGATTTATAATGATCGTATTGTTTCATTTTCAAGGTAGGCTCTCCCTCTATCCTAGGCTGACCCAGAATTTACTCCATAGTCCCAAGCTGGCCTCGGACTCATGGTGATCCTCCTACCTCGGCCTCCCAAGTGCTGGGATTAAAGGCATGAGCCATCATGCCCAGCTTAAAAATATATTTTATATCAATTTGCAAGGAGGAAGAGAGAGAGAATGGGCACACTAGGGCCTCTTGCTACACTGCAAGCAAACTCCCGATGCATGCACCATTTTCTGGTTTTATGTGGGTGCTGGGCAATCAAATTTGAGACATCACACTTTGTAAGCAAGCGCCTTTAACTGCTGAGCCATCTCTCCAGCCCTCTTCTTGAGTTTTTGAGACAGGGTCTCACTCTAGCCCAAGCTGACCTGGAATTCACTCTGTGGTTCAGACAAGACTTCACATTCGCAATGGTCCCCCTGCCTCCGCCTCCGCTTCCGCCTGTTGAACATGAAGGTTTCAAGCACACATTCTCCAGCATGTATTTGCCATATTTTGCCATGGCAATGATTTTTCCCAGTTCTGGCTGGATACTGTGCCCTGTTCTAAAAGTGTGTATGGGGCCTTGGGTCTGTACTTCTTGACGTGTGTCTGGATAAGCCCTTTGAGTGAGCAGCCATGTTCTGTTCCTTCCCAGAGACCTGCACGAGAATGGGTTTCTCATCGAGGGCAGCATGGTCATTCCCAAGCAGAGCCTGGACAAATCCATCCCGTATAAGTACACTATTCACCGAGGCAGTGGCAAGGACAGTGTGGAGTATGAGTTCATCTACAAGTACCCGCAGAAGAAAGGCGAGCACGTGAACCGCTACCTGTGTGTCAGGTCGTCCCTCCTGGAAGGGGGAGGTGAGTCTCCTGTGCCCAGCCGTGAGTCTCTCGCCTGGATGAGTCTTTGGGGAGCAGGTCTCATTGGCTGTGCCTTTGGAAGCAGGGCTGTGGTCAGTTAGCGCGGCCTGACCTATCTCACCGGGGTGAGGAACAGAGGAAAGGACCTTGAGAAAAGGGAGGAAAGACAGAAGCACGATGAATGGCTGGGCTGGGGCTGGAGGGCAGAGGAGGCGGTGGGCGGATGTGTCTACCACAGGACAGGATGGGTGGGTGGATGTGTCTACCACAGGACGGGATGGGCAGAGGAGGCGGTGGGTGGATGTGTGGTACCACAGGACAGGATGGGCAGAAGAGGTGGTGGGTGGATGTGTCTACCACAGGATCGGATGGGCCTGTGAGGCAATGGTCTGGCTCTCCAGGGAGACTGTCAGGTGGCGGCTGTCTAGGACATTTTGCAGAAAGATTGAGTAGTGCTAGCTGTTTGTCACTAGAGTCTTCCCACATATTTCTTAAGCTCCTGTCCATGTGTGCTTCTACTGCTGAGCTCTTGAGAAAGACCTTCTGGGCAGCTGCTCCCCCCAGTGCCCCCCCACCAGGCTCATCAGCTGACTTTTTAAATGCAGAAACTTGTTTAAAAAGATACTTTTATGAGCAGGGTGTGGTGGCACACACCTTTAGTCCCAGCACTCAGGTTGCAGAGGTAGGAGGATCACTGTGAGTTCCAGGCCACCCTGAGACTACATAGTTAATTCCAGGTGAGCCTGAGCCATAGTGAGACCCTACCTCCAAAAACCAATATATATATGTAGTTGAAGGGATGGCTTAGTGGTTAAGGCATTTGCCTGCAAAACCAAATGACCCAGGTTAGATTCCCCAGGACCCACAGTAGCCAGATGCACAAGGGGGCGCACGTGTCTGGAGTTTGTTTGAAGTGGCTGGAGGCCCTGGCGTGTCCATTTTCTCTCTCTCCCTCTTTCTCTGTCAAATAAACAAATCAATTTATTTATTTATTTGAGAGAAAAATAGTGGGCGGGGCAGAAAGGGGCTGATAGAGAATGCACCAGGGCTTCCAGCCACTGCACACAAACTGCCAACATATGCGTCACCTTGTGCATCTGGCTTTATGTGGCTACTGGGGAAAAGAATAGAACCTGAGTCCTTTGGTTTTACCAGCAAGTGCCTTAACCACTGAGCCATTTCTCCAGCCCTGACTAAAAAAAAAAAAATAACTTGCCTACAATGCCTAATGTCCCAAGTTCCATTCTCCAGTAGCCACATAAAACCAGATACACCAGGTGGCACATGTGTCTGGAGTTTGTTTGCAGTGTCTGGAGGCCTTGGATCACCCATTCCCTCCCTCCCTCCCTCCCTGCCCCCTGCAAATAAATAAAATATTTTAAAATTATTTATTTATTTGTGTGTGTGTGTGTGTGTGTGTGTGTGTAGTTATTCCAGGGCTTCCTGCCACTGTAAATAAATGTCAGATGCCTGCACCATGCTTTGTGTCTGGCTTCAAGCAAGCATCTTTTATCCACAGTCATTTCCCCAGCCCTAACTTCTTTTTCCTTATCCATAGTTTAGTTGTTAGAGCAGCATAAGAGGAGTCCCAGCTATCACCTTGGGGAGAGTCCTGGTAGCTTTTTGTTTTACTTTTGTTTTTTGAGGTAGGATCTCACTCTAGCCCAGGCTGACCTGGAATTCACTATGTAGTCTCAGGGTGGCCTTGAACTCACAGTGATCCTTCTACCACTGCCTCCCGAGTGCTGGGATTGAAGGCGTGCACCACCACACCTGGCAGAGCTCGGCAGCTTTTTACAGTATGGATTTTTGTTTCTTCTTAGCAGTGGGGGATGGAGCCTAGGGCCCCAGCTGAGACTAGTAAGCACTCTGCCAATGAGCTGCGCCCACCATCCTGGACTTTGCTTTTTCTATTGTGTAAACTTTTTTTTGAGAGGGAGAGAAAGAACTTCACTATGTTGCCCTGTTCTTTTTTAAATTATTATTATTTTAAATTATTTATTTATTTATTGGAGAGGGAAAAGGAGACAGAGAGAGAGAGAGAATGGGTGGGCCAGGGCCTCCAGCCACTACAAACGAACTCCAGACACACCTTGTGCATCTGGCTTGACATGGGTACTGGGGAATTGAATCTTGGTCCGTTGGCTTTGCTGGTAAGTGTCTTAACTGCTAAGCCACCTCTCCAGCCCTGTTATTTACTTTCTTTTAGGCAGAACCTCACGTAGCTCTCCCTGGCTGGCTTGGAATTCCCTATGTCGCCCAAGACGACTTTGAACTCTGAACCTCCTGCCTCCCATATGCTGGGGTTATAGACATGCAACATCGTACCTGCTTTATGCGGTGCTGGGGCTGGACGCCAAGGCTCTGAGTAGGCTAGGCAGGCACTCCACCCACAGGGCTGCTCCCTTACTTACTCCCAGGTTTTACGTTCTTCTTGGGATGTATGTATAGAGACACCCCTGACCATCTGAGGGAGTCTGATTGCCTCAGTTTATTTATTTATTTATTTTTGGTTTTTTGAGGTAGGGTCTCACTGTAGCCCAGGCTGACCTGGAATTCACTATGAAGTCTCAGGGTGGCCTCCAACTCATGGCAATCCTCCTACCTCTGCCTCCCGAGTGCTGGGATCAGAGGTGTGTGCCACCACGCCCGGCCAGTTTATCTTTATCTTCCCCTTTTGTCTTTGTGCCACTGGCCCCACCCTGGTTTTCTGTCCTCTGGGGGAGCCCAGGTCTTTGGAGATCTCCAGTGTGATGCTCTTGCTGTCCCTTTTAGACTGGCATCAGTATGATGATGTCTGCATGAGACCTCCTACTAAGTTTCAAAGAACTATGAGTCATGTCTTTGACTTCATGAAGAAGGACTTGGTGAAAGGGAAGAAGATGGCGAACGAGGTCATGCTAAATCGCATCCTAAGCATCCTCCAGCCCTGGAACTCCATGAACTTGAAGAGTTTTATCACCCAGTTCCAGCAGTTTTACTCTGTGGTCCGAGTGCCTATGATCTATGAAGGCCAACCGCAGAAGTGGTACAGTCTACAGTATGAAGAGGAAGAGGTACCCACCTCCACATTGTTACCAGCAGCTTTGGGTGGGCAGGTGAAATCCCTAACCTACTAGAACTCAGGTGACTTTGGACCCCTGGGCCAGGTGCAGATGGGGCCAGGAAGACCCCATGCACCTGATGGAATTACCAAGGGACACCTTTGTGTCCCACCCCTGGCATTGGTCCTGAGCTCTGGCCTGGGAAAAGCAGGAAGAAGGGCAGGGCCCCTCCCTACTCCTTTTCCCACATCGTGGTGTGGCCTGTGGCCTGGAGACAACCCGCTGCCATCTCTGAGGTGACTGTGAGCTCTCATGGGTATACCCATCATACAGGGCCGCTGACTGAGCCTTGGTGTGCTCCAGTGATGGGATGGCATAGTGGTGGGGAAGCAGGGTAGAGTCCTCTGTGAAGCTGTCCTTGCTCTGAAACCAGCCTCTGAGGTGGGCCCTCCATGGCTTACTCCTCTCCTTTCCCTCCTGGGACAGGTGAGGAAGCATCTCTGGGAGCTTATGAAGCAGCAGATGGAGCCCTTCCTCAAAGGGAAGAGCGGGGATACTCTGCCTGCCAGCTGCCCTGTGAGAAGTAAGCTGAGGATGGGCCTGATTGTCCTGTTCATGGTGGAGGTAGTCCGCGTGAACTTACCTGAGAATGACCTGACCTCACTGTGCTACCTCCTGACCCCGAGTGCCAGCTCACCACATGCCCTTCACGATGACCTGGGCCACATCGTCAAACTTCACAGGTATTCTAGCCATCATGGTTTTGGTGCTCTTATGGTACTGGGGCTTGAACCCAGGGCCTTGGCACCTTAGGCAAGCACTCCACTGCTAGCTGCATCCCCAGCCTTCTTGGGATTCTTGAGACAGGGCCTCACTAAGTTCCTTAGGCTGGCTCTGTAACCTTGACTCTAACCCAGGCAGGCCTTGAACTTTATTGGGAGGGGGGTTGAGGTAGGGTCTCACTCTAGCCCAGGCTGACCTGAGCCTTCCATGCAGTGACCCTACCCTTCTATGCAGTGGCCCTGTATATCCATCCATACAGTGGCTCTGCCCATCCATGCAGTGGCCCTGCCCATTCAGGCAGTGATCCTGTCCATCCACACAGTGACCCTACCCTTCCATGCAGTGACCTTGCCCATCCATACAGTGACCCTGTCCATCCATGAAGTGATCCTGCCCATTCATATAGTGACCCTGTCCATCTATGCAGTGACCCCTCCCACCCATACAGTGACCCTGCCCATCCATGCAGTGACCCCTCCCATCCATACAGTGACCCTGTCCATCCATGCAGTGGCCCCTCCCATCCATACAGTGACCCTGCCCATCCATGCATTGACCCTGTCCATCCATACAGTGACCCTGTCCATCCATGCAGTGACCCCTCCCATCCATGCAGTGACCCCTCCCATCCATGCAGTGACCCCTCCCATCCATGCAGTGACCCCTCCCATCCATGCAGTGACTGTATTCTGGGGCTCTGTGCCTCTGGTTGTCACTTCTCTCCTGGGATGCCAGAACACAGGTCATCCTCCATTGACTGTGGCGTCTCTGTTCCCTGCTAGGTGGCCAGAGCACTTGATACACCTGTGCCACAGGTGTGTGGAGGCAGGAGTCATCCGCTGGCTGGGTGTCCTGCCTGTGCTGCACTACTGCATGCAGCTGTCCCCACCTAAGAAGGACTCTGTGAGCCAGCGCGAGGACACCTGGGCGGGCCTCGAAGGGATCTCCTTTGTGCAGTTCAGGGAACACGCTATTGTTAAGTAAGTTGTGGCGTGGCTGTGAGGGAGGTGGGTCCTGGAATACCCCTTCCAAAGAAAGCTCTGTTCCCCACTGCCTTGTGGACTCGGGCGTGTACCCACTCCTGCCTCACATGACACGAGGAACAGGCTTCCTCTAACATTATTGTAGAAACAGTTATAAAGGAAAAATTTGAATGTCAACAACCTAAAGTTGTGCATTGTTGTTGAACCTGAGGTGTACATATTCCCCAGTTCTGGGCAAAAGGGGACATGTCTGTGTTTCTTACACTCAAAAGGACACCAACCACAAGCATGTGGTTATTTATTCTGTGTTAGAACTTTTTTTTTTTTTTAACCTGCCAGTATTTTGTGACCTATTTTTTACACTGACAGGGGTCAGGTGACAACAGCCATATGTTCCAACCTGACGGGTTCTCCACCTTTGGTGTGCCCAGTTTCCGTGTTGGCCTTTGGATTTTTTCTGCAATTTCATTTTACAAAATGCTTTAATAAGCATTCTTTTTGTTCCTTTATGATTTTTACTTTTGTGTGTGTGTGCACGTGAGTGCCACAGTTGGTGCACATGCCGAGGTCACAGGAGAACTTTGGGGTGTGATAGTCCTCTGCCATGTCTGAGACAGGTTCTTGTTGTTTCCACGGGAAGGGGCAGACGAGCTGGCCTATGACCTTTGGGAGTCGCCTGACTGTCTCCATTGCTGTAGGTCTTTTGGGATTACAGACATGCCCTGAGTTACTTGGTCTCAGGCTTTAGGTTGGCACTGGGGTTCCGGGTAGCAGGCTTGAGCTGCCACCTGCCCAGCTCCAGCATTCACATCTTTTTCTCTGCCCAGTTATCTCCTTGGCATAGATTCTGTTGCTTTTTTTTTTTTTTGTATTTATATTTATTTATTTGTGGGAGAGGCAGGAAGATAGAGAGAGAGAATGGGCATACTGAGGCCTCTAGCCACTGCAAAACCTCCAGATGCATGCACCACCTTGTGCATCTAGCTAATATGGGTACTGGAGACTCGAACCTGGGTCCTCAGGCTTCCCAGCCCCACCTTGGCATAGGTTCTTACAAGTGGGGCTGCTAGGCCAAAGGCTTTTGTGCTGATCAATGCTGGCTAGAGCAGAGGTCATGGTGTATTTCCAGGTCGGAGTACCTTCCTCCTAGCATAGGAAAGTATTTCCAGATACAAGGGGTCAGATACATACTCTTCTCTAGTCTTTTCTCATTCTTTCTTTTCTCTCTCTCTCTCTCTTGTGATATGGTGGTGATAGAGAAAACCAGGGCCTTATGCATGATGGGCAAATTTTATACCACGGAGCTACATACATCCCAGCCCTTCAGTATTTAAGTGACTTAGGAATTTAACATGCATATATAAAAGTCACAGGATAGCCATGCATGATGGCATATGCCTTTAATTGCAGCACTTGGGAGGCTGAGGTAAGAGGATTGCTATGAGTTCAAGGCTAGCCTGAGATTACATAGTCAATTCCAGGTCAGCCTGGGCTACAGCAATTCCCTACCTTGAACCCCACCCCCCCAACACACACACACACACACACACAAATATCAAAGGATAAAAGTAATCTGTTGGGCTAGGGAGATGATTCCGTGGTTAGAGACACTTGTTTGCAAAACCTTATGGCCCAGGTTCTATTATCCAGGACCCACATAAAGCCAGATGCACAAAGTGATGCAGGCATCTGGAGTTTGTAGCGGCAAGAGGCCCTGGCATACCCATGTTCTCTGTCTGTGTCTCTAATAAATGTATCATCATTTAAGTCATTTTTCTCATTCTGCTACTTTGCAAATGACTTCAGACAGCCTGTTGTCTGGTGACTGTAGCTACCCAACTATTCAAGGTCTGTTCTCAGCTTTGACTATTGGAGAGTGTTTGAAGGCTGGAGTTAGAGAAGTGATTTGAGGAACCCTTTTGCTAGTCAGTGAATCAGCTTGTCATGCTGTGCTGGGTGGGGACAGAGGCTATTCCATCTGGGGTCAGGCTGAGACCTGAGAGATATCCACTGGATCTGAGCCTGCTGTGGGCTGTCCACTGCAGGAAAGGGGAACCAGTGGTTCCAGGTACTCACAGCTTCTGCCAGTGGGGATCTCCTGGCTCCTATTGGTAGGTGGAAAGCCTTGTGAATTGAGGCCCAACTGAAGCCATAGGAAGCTTGGCTTTTCCAACTCCACCATGGGTGGGCCCTCACGTAGTCTCAAAGAAACAGTTCAATAGTCATCCCTACCCTAGAATTCCTTGTGCACCTGGATTACTTTCTATTTCATTCATGCCTTTCCGTTGTTTCCCACGAGGCAGTGAAGTCTTTCAACTCTGATCTCTCTCCACCTCCCTCTGGCTTTGTGCCATTTTATCTCAGCTGGGCCTGTTGTGATCTCACCAAGCCCTTGCCATCTTCACTCAGGAGCCAGGTAGCCCAGTTCCTGGATCAAAAGAAAGCCTTGCTGCATGTGGATGAGTATCTCTTCCGATCCTGGTTCAGCCTTCTCCCTCTGGAAAGCTTGGTTTTGTACTTGGAAAACTGCATGGAGTACTTGAGTCTCGTGCCTGCTCGAGTCTTAGACTGTGTTCTGGGGATTTCGTACCGGCTGAAAGGACTGAGGAATATCTCCTACATGAACAGCCAGGTGCGTCATCACGTGCTGACCGCTTCACGCTGCAGGTTCAAAGCTAGCCGGCCTGGGCGTGTGGCTCAGTGGTGCAATGCTCGCCTCATGTATATGGGACTCTGGGTCCCAACCCCAGCACCACAAGAACAGAAAGAAAAGGAGAGGTGTTGTTCAGGAGAGGGGTTATTTCCTAGGGGCAGTGATTGATTTCCTTGAGTTTATTATGTTTTAGTAAACAGACCTTAAGAAATCAACAGCCTTTTTAATTTTTTGCTTTGCTGGGCAGAAGTAGAAGGCACTCTGGGTATGACGTGTTTCATAGCTGCTGTCTCTCTTACATTTTGGGGGACAGAGAAAAATTGTATAATTGTATGTGACTGAATTCTAGTGAAAGTCAGACTCGTGCCCAGGCGTTCTAAGTCTTTTGGGGGAGAAGGAAAAGCGAGGTTACCCCGGAGCTTACATAGACCTTTCTCAGCAGGGATTCAGCAAGCGCAGCGAGGTCATGACTCAGTTTCTCCACATTTACTTCCCTTTTCTTCACTGCTCTAGGATGTCGAAGGAGTCCTCAAAATGCTCTCGTACCTTGTGGACGTGTACAAGGACAGGTGAGTAGACAAGCAGAGCGCGTCTTCTCTCCCACATGGCTGCGGAGGGCGTCGCTGCCCCTCCTGACCTGGCTTCCCATTGTGCTGTTAGAATGGGAGGCCACAAGCCAATACTCAGTTTGTATTTTCAAGTATTTAAGGTCATCATCCTTTTTTTTTTTTTTTTTTTTAACACAAGGAAGAGGGGTAGGGGCGATGGCTTCATGGCTCAAAGCATTTCCACACAGGCATGAGGACCAGAGTTTGGGCTCCAGCACCCCATGTAAAAAAGGTGGGCATTGGGCTGGAGAGATGGGTTAGTGGTTAAGGTGCTTGCCTGCAAAGTCTAAGGACCTAGGTTTGGTTCTCCAGGTCCCACGTAAGACAGATGCACGTTGTGACGCATGCATCTGGATTTTCTTGGCAGTGGCTAGAGGCTCTGCCACACCCTTTCTCTGTCCCTCCCTCTGTCTCTAATAAATAAGTAAAAATTAAAAAAAAAAAAAAAAGGTGGGCATGGCTGTGCATATGTGTGTAAGTCCAGGCTTGTGGTCGTGGTAGGGAGGGATAGGTTGTGGACAGGAGAGTCTCTAGGGCTCACTGGTTAGCCAGTCTGACTGGAAACAGCAGCAACGGATTCAGTGAGAGAGTCCAACTCAAGAAGACAAAGCAGAAGAACGCAAGGTGGGATACCCGCTATTCTCTGGCCTTTGCGTGTGTGTGCATACGCTATGCACACCACACAACAGTGTGCGCAAGGAAGTCCCTGAGACCACATGGTGAATTCCAGGTCAGTGTGGGCTAGAACAAGAAAAAGAAAAAGAAAATGGGCACACCAGGGCCTCTTGCTGCTGCAAATCATCTCCAGACATGTGTGTCGTTTTGTACATGTGGCTTTACATGGGTATTGTGGAACCAAACCCAGAGCATCAGGCTTTGCAAGCAAACACCCTAACTACTGAGTCATCTCCCCAGTCCCTCCTATTTTTTAAGCTGTTGTAAATATTTGTTCTTATTTAGGAGAGAGAAAGAGAGACTATGGGTGTGCCAGGGCCTCTCCAGCCTCTGCAAACTGGCTTACGTGGGTTCTGGGCCATTGAACCTGAGGTCTTGGAGTTTGTAGATAAGTGCTTTAACTGCTGAGCCATCTCCCCAGCCTTTTTAAAGGTTTTTATTGACAGTTCCACATACAAAGTATACCATGATCATAATCTCCTTCCACTATGTGCCATTTTCTCTCCTCCAAGTCCCACCTCCACTAAATCCCTTTTTATTCCATCTAATCTCTTTTCAGTTTGATGTCATCATTTATCCCCTCCTGTTATGCAGGTCTTGTGTAGGTAGCGTCAGATACTATGAGGTCATCAATACCATGGCCACTTTGTGTCTGGAAGAAGGTATTGTAAATATTCCTCCCTTTTCTTTGGCTCTTACATTCCTTCTGCCACCTTTTTTTTCCTGAGCCTTGGAGAGTATGGTAGAGATGTCTCACTTCATGCTGAACATGCTATTGTTATTTCTTCTTAGCACTTTGGTGAGTTTTGAGTCACCCTGTGGTCACTACCATGTGAAAAGAGAAGCTTCTCTAACCAAAAGTGAGAGTAGCATTAATACATGGGAATAAACATAAATATTTGAGGGTGATTTTGTGGGCATAATATATCCATTTAATTATACAACACTAGTAGTTTTTCCCCTAGGGCTTATAACCTTCCTAGCCATAGGTTTTTGATTAGATTTTCAGTACCAAGTAGGAATTCCCTCCTACTGAGCAAGCCTTAAATCCAGTCAGAGAGTAGTTGGCTTCCCCATAATAGACATGCCACTATTGCACCAGTTGGCAAATTTGGCCAGCCATAGAACTTGCAGGGTCCACTGCTGGTTAACACTGTTGATGGCTTTTCTCCCCCAACAGGCTTCCTTCCTCCTGCATTAAAAAAAAAATTTATTCATTTGTATATTTATTTGAGAGAGAGCAGGAGATAGAGACAGAGAGAGATTGGGCCTGCTAGGGCCTCTAACCACTATAAACAAACTCCAGATGCATGTGCCATGTTGCACATCTGGCTTACATGGGTGCTGAGAAATTGAAGTGGGTCCTCAGGCTTTGCAGGCAAGCGCTTCAATCACTAAGCCCTCTCTCCAGCCCTTCCTGAAGTTTTTTTTGTTGTTGTTGTTGGTTTCGTTTTTTTTGTTTTTTGGTGTTTTGATTTTTCGAGGTAGGGTCTCACCCTAGCCCAGGCTGACCCGGAATTCACTATGGAGTCTCAGGGTGGCCTCGAACTCATGGCAATCCTCCTACCTCTGCCTCCCGAGTGCTGGGATTAAAGGCGTGCGCCACCACGCCTGGCCTGAAGTTTTTTAACATTTAGGTTTTTTATACTTGTTCCAAATGAAATCAGGTTAGAAGAAAAATTGGAGGTGGCTGTATGACTTCTCCCATAGCTGTGTCAAAATACCTGATAAAAATAACTTAAGGGAGCAAGGGTTCACTCCAGGTCACCGATGGAGGGTGCAGTCTGTCATGGCAGCACAGGCCTGGCGGCAGGAACAGAAAGCAACTGGTCAGTTACTTGCACGTGAGGCGCAGAGGCGAGCGCTGGTGTTGAGGTTGCTCTCTTTCTATGCAGCCCAGGACGCCATGGAGCTGGGCACAGTCAGGGTGGGTTTGCCTTCTCATAGATGCACCCGGAGGTGTGTCTCCTGGGTTATTCCAGACCCACCGCGATGATGGTCAAGGCAAGACGTCTCAGTGGCTTTGTACAGTTAGTCCACGTCATTCGCTTCCGCACTTGTGTGGCCCCTGCCGCTTGGAGGGGTGACGCATGGGAGGCATGGGAGGCACAGAAACGTGCGCCGAAGGGAGGAGTGTTTCCAGAGGTCTGCGGAGCTCTTCTTCCCTGGTTCCCACACCTGGGATGCCCTGCAGTGCTGGAGAGGCAAGCGGCCTTGTCGTGTCGGCAGAGAGGGTGCTGATACCTCCACTTGTACCACACATGGGCTTATTGTGTAACACGGAGCTTGGACACACAGGCTGGGAGAAACCATTTTCTTTTTTAAAATTACTTTCTTTATTTGAGAGAGAAATATGGTATGAGTGTGCCAGAGCCTCTTGCCCGGGTAAACAGACCTGACGTGTGCACCACTTTGTCTGGCTTTTTATGTGGGTACTAAGGAATTGAACCCAGGCTGGCAGGCATTGCAAGCAAGTGCCTCTAACTTCTGAACCACCTTGCCATCCCGAGAAATCTTTCTCTAACATTTCTTGTTCTTCCTCTCTGTAGCTCTTTGTTGTTTGTTGGTTTTTTTTGTCCAAAATCCATGTTTGTTTGTTTTTTTAGTTTCTTTTTATTTATTTATTTGAGAGAGACAGACAGAGAGAGTGAGCGTGCCAGGGCCTCCAGCCACTGCAAACAAACTCCAGACGTGTGTGCCCCCTTGTGCATCTGGCTAATGTGGGTCTTAGAGAATTGAGCCTCGAACCGGGGTCCTTAGGCTTCACAGGCAAGCACTTAACCGCTAAGCCATCTCTCCAGCCTCCATGTGGTATCTTAATGGTTAGTAATATATATATATATATATATATTTTTTGTTTTTCAGTAAGGGAACATGATTATAAATATTTGAATTTGGCTTTTAAAAAACATTTATTTCATTATGATAGAGAGGGAGGTGGAGAGAATGGTCACACCAGGATCTCCTGCCACTACAAATGAACTCAAGATGCATGTGCCACTTTGTGTGTCTGGTTTCATGTGGGTACTGGGGAACTGAAACTGGGTTTGTAGCCTTTGCCATCAAATGCCTTTATCCAGTGAGCCATCTCTCCAGCCCTTTAACTTGGCTTTTCGAACACTTCAGACTTGAGGCAAAACAAAAGAACGATGCTTCTTTTCCACCTTTGCCTAAGGTCAAGGTTGGGGTAAGCCAAGTGGATCCCTTACTTGTAGGTATTTTGAAGGGAAGGAGCCTCTGTCTTTTATTTTTTTTCATTTCTTCTCAACTATTTCAATGACTTTTCAACTCTTTGTGGCGCAGGATTCTTGGGGAGACCTCATTACAGACCTACTTGAGAGAGTGTTTGAATCTCCATGACACTGTCTGCAAAATCACCACTGAAATGAAGTACTACGAGGCGCCTGCCCTGTCTGCTGAGGTTATCTGTGGGATGATGAGACTTAAGCCTCCAGGGGTAGGTGGAGCTGATGCTCCCAATGCTGTGCTCAGAGAAGGCTTGATAGGGAAGTGGGCTCTTCTGGGATGGCTGGATGGGGGGGGGCGGGGCGTGACTCAGCCATCAAGGAGTTACTGGGTCCCTGCACAGTTCTATGCATTGAGGGCTCTTTAAGAAACTGGAAGTAGAGTCATCCTGGGGCTTGTGTTGGAGGGCGGGAGGACACGGACGGGCAATGCCGCCACTGTCCATGGGCAAACAAAGGAGCTAGTGCATTAGGCCACAAAGCCAGCCGGGCCTCACTGTGAGGTCAGATGACCTTGCTCATTCCTGGATTCTGCTGTTCATAGAAAACTGGGCTCATTCCACCCCCTAAAACACATGCCTGTTCCTACTCTTTCCCTTGGGACCTTTGTACATTGTATTTTAAATCCAGTAGCAAAGACCACATCCTGTGTGCATGGCCCAGAGCACTTGTGACCCCATCGGCCTGCGGAATGGTCTCAGCTCTGGGGGTCTCTTGTCCACCTCCTCTGTCCCCCGGAGAGAATTGCATTCTGTCTTTGAAAACTTCACACTTTTTGAGTGTGTCACTCGTATGCCTGACTTGAGACCCAGTCCAGTTCTTTCTTATCATTAAGCATTGTTCTGATCTCTGGTCTGAAAGCGATTTAGATCTTTGCTATTTAGATTGACTGTTCTCAAGTCAGAGCAATGACTTTAGGAATCGGAAATAATTTTGTGGGTGTTTTAATATTACTCATTTTGGCTTTTCTTCTTTAAAACATAGTATATACACACTTAAACAGTGAGCTCCATTCACTGGCCAGGTGACTGCTTGCTTCCTCCTCGGTGGGTGTCGTTCGCGCAGATGCAGTGTGCTTCGGGAGACTGCTGGCTGTGCCACATGATCTCAGCACAATCTCTGCTGCCCGTGTTGGTCGGGATCTCAGGGTGGCCCAGTCCACATTGCGGTTGCCAGCATTCTACCTGAGTCAAAAGAACAGAAAACCCCAAATCCTGAAACTGAAGACAAAATCTGATGGGCTGTTGGGAAGCCCTTTGGTCAGGTGTTAAGATTGAGAGAAAGGAACACAGCTGAGGCTGAGTCAAGCCCCAGGCTGGCCTTTAACTTGTGTTCTGGCCATGTCTGTCCGTTCTGGTGCAGGGGCACAGGACTCCAAGGTGGCCTATGTGTGGCTGGGGCCATTCTTCAGTTGATGGAATGCCTGGGCATGATTACAAGGGATGTGCACATCACATCAAGGCTTCTAGATTGTTCTGGAAGGAGCTGTGCCATTCAGACACATTAATCAAGGTCTTGCTTCCATTTGGGAGCCATCAGACTTATTCTGCCAGGATCTTCTCTGCTCTGGGTGACGCCCATCCTTCCCAAGGCCTCCTTGTCCTGTGTGGCCTCTAGACTGTCTTGTTTCTCATGTTGGCTCATACCTTGGTAGGACTCTATGCTTGTCCTTATCTCTCCCATTTTAGTCACTTCCTGATACAGGAGGCATGTTGCTTGGCAGGGACTCCAGATGGCTCTCCAGGAGGTGGGGCGGTGGCTGCTCCCTGCTTCGTGGGGCTCTGGGTAGGAAGTTCACATCACTGCTGCCCTGTCTTGTGATGACCTCTGGTGGGGCCAGAACTGCCATTGCTGCCTGGCACATGGTTTCTGGAGATGAAAGGAAGGATCCGTGGGGGAAATGGCTCTGAGCTCACATGGACTTGAGCCTAGGATGGGGATGTTCTGCTGAGCTGAGAGGAGGGAAGCCAGGGCTGCCCCTCCCAAGTCTATCTGTGGGAAGAGGACTTGTTTTGGCCTCTTGGTTCCAGATTGGCTGTTTGGGGCACTGAGGAGCAAGCAGCCTGCTTGTTTGGGCTTCTCTGGAAGCTCCCTGCCACTGGGGACCATTTCACACCCTAGTCTGAGAAGGGTCCCAGCTCCTCCTCCTCGGGGCAAGGCCAGTAGGAGCTCTTGGTTGGAGACCAAGTCAGCTCCAAGCCTTCGATGGGGACAAAAGTGTCATACTTCCTCCTGCATCCCACCTGCCTTGCTCCCTTTCAGGATTCTAGGAACCTCAAAGTGTCTGTCACAGGAGGCCTTTGATAAGGGAACAGCAGAGTGAATGTTGTAAACCCTTTCTCACATGCCCGTAGGATGCCGCAGAGGAGCCAGGAGCTGAAGCTAGGAAGGACCAGATGACAAGCATTCTCCAGGGGGCCCTGGCCACCACGCGAGGATGGCTCCGCCTCGTATTTAAAAAGAGCATGCTCCGGACATCCACAACCTTTGTGGGGCACACCACTGTGGGGCCCACGTACTCCGAGGAGATCAAAGTAAGCTTTGTGGGGAGCCAGGAAGCTGCTAAAGGCACGGAGGTGGGGGCACCGGGGACTGACCCATAGCTTCGCATCGAATGGCCTGAAGCCCTTCTGTAAGAAAGGGTTGTTGCTAACCCAACAGGACTTCTGGGTAGCCTCAAGGTCAGATGGGAAAATGCTGTGGTACCCCAGACGGGCTGTGCTCTTTTCAGTGTGGTGACAGGGACAGCTGTGGCAAGAGGACTCCCAAGGGCAGCGTCTACCAGGGGAGCTAGTTGGCGTTAGTTTCCGGGCTGAGGGTGTGACGTTGGAAATGAAAGATGCAGGGGAAAGGATGCTGTCTTGTGAGGGAAGCTGAGCCAAATGTTAAGGTAACTCCTTGAGTGGCTGGAGCGAGAGGACTCTGCAATTGGGTTTGGGTTTGGTCTGTGAAATCAGTGGCCCAAGAGGGGCCATGGTGAGAGGTGACCTGCTCTGTGACCTTTGGGAAGGAAGTGGGCTTGGTTGTCCCTTCTGAGCCAGGCTGTGAGGAGACTGAGGGGCCCGTTTTGTGATCTCCTTGCTGAGAGAGTTCCCATGAGTCCTGAGTTGATGGTGACATGAGACACCATTTCCCTAAGTACAGTGTGAGGCAGGCCTCAGAGCCTGCTCGCATCCCTGTCCCTCCTTGTTTCCTCAAGCACCAGAGATGCGAGGAGAGCAGCAGGAAGGGAGGCATCTGGGCTTGCATGGAGCAGCCTTGCCCATCCCCGACCACCACAGTGCACGCGCTGTTGCTGCGACCACGCTGGGAGCAGGGGACCCTGCAGCGCCCGTGTACTGTGGCCTTCAGCACAGCTCTGTCCCTTGTCTACCCAACCTTACAGTCACTCTAGCTTCTTTTCAGCCACCTGCAGGGCCAGGCCTCAGTCAGGCCCATTTCCAGAGGTGCCAGGTCCCCACCTGTGACTTTAAAGTAAGGACAAGGGAAATTTCTTCACTGACTGAGTCAGATGGTTCAACATTATTTCAAAATTCTTAGCCAGGTACGGCTCACTCTTAGATTAATCCTAGCATTTGGCAGACCGAGGCAGGAGAATGGCTGAGAATTTGGAGCCATCCTTGGCTACATAGTGAGATTGAAGCCAACGTGGGCTGCAGAGCAAAACTCTAACTCAAACAAAAACAAAATAAAATAAAAACATGAAAAGATTCTTAGCATCAAGTACCAGTCTGCCTCCCGCAGCCCCGGCTTGAGACAGGATCTTCTTGGGGTAACGAGGCTGGCTTTGAACTTCTGGGCTCATGTGCTTCTCCTGACTCGATCTCCCCAGGACCTGTTACCGTCCACTATGCCTCCCTACCACTCCTTTTCTGTCTGGTGCCATGAAGTCGTCCCTGTGGCTGTCACTTACGTGTGGTCACTTACGTGTGGGTTTTATAGGTGTGGCGTCGACTGGTGGAAATCAACTTCCCTGGAGAGTACGGCTGGAAGAAGCCGCTGCTGGGAGACATGGAAGGGAGGCTCAAGCAGGTACCTGAGGGTGGGGTGCTCTTCTCAAGTGTGAAGGAATGCTGAGAAGCTCAGGCCCTTTGCGACCCTGTGGCTATGAGGTTCACCTGGATCAGTTCAGCCAAGATGCTGTGTCTGATCTGGCATCGTCCCTTGACTTCAGGAAAGCAGTACAAAGTTCCCGTGGGATACTTGAAAAGGATAAAGGGACAAAGTCTTGTTATACTGGGGACCTTAGACATCGGGGCAATGCCCTCCCATCCATACTCAGACATTCCACTAACCTGTTGGTGACAGCCTTAATCAACCCAGTGACAGCTGAGAAAGCACTCATTTCATTGTGAATGAAACCTATGACCTGAGGAAGCTGTTTCTTATGCAATATGAGAGTTTTTTTTTTTAATTAATTATTTATTTATTTGCAAGCAGAGAGGTAGAGAGAAGAAAGACAGATAGAGAATGGGCATGCCAGGGCCTCCAGCCACTGCAAACAGACTCCAGATACATGTGCCATTTTGTGCATCTGGCTTTATGTGGGTACTGGGGAATCGAACCTCAAACCGGGGTCCTTAGGCTTCACAGGCAAGCGCTTAACCGCTAAGCCATCTCTCCAGCCCCCAAAACTGTTTTTTAATATTAATTAATTTAATTTAATATTAATTAATTTGTTTGTTTGAAATAGGCAGGTAGAGAGAGAGAGGAAAAAAAAAATGGGCCCACCAGGGCCTCCAGCCACTGCAAATGAACTCCAGATGCGTGTGCCACCTTGCGCATCTGGCTTATGTGGGTCCTAGGGAATTGAACCTTGGTCCTTTGGCTTTGCAGGCAAGCGCCTGAACTGCTAAGCCATCTGTCCAGCCCCCCCCCAAACTGTTTTGTCTTTGCTCATCTGATGGTGGGGTCAGGGTAGACATACTTAGCATGGAGTCACAGTAAAGGCAGCAGGCATTTTCTTCCTGGAGTGTCAGTGTGCAGCGCCCTGGTCCTCATGTCTCTCTCCTTGCAGGAGCCTCCGCTCACACAGATCTTCGCCTTCTGCAGTAGTCACTGGGGTGACTCTGGCCTGGATGACAGCGTGGCCAGGATCTTTGAGAAGTGTGTCATCGAAGCTGTGAGCACAGCCTGCCAGGTGACCGGCCTCTCCACTTTGGGATCCCGGCTGTTTTCTGAGGCTTTCTATGGCTGGCTACTGACCCCCGAGGGCCTGCTCCCTCTGAGACCTCACAGGGTGTGGGGTTTCCTTCTGGCCAGAGCCATGTGTTGGGATACCTGGGTTCCTGCTCTTGGGGCTGTGCTGTGTGAATCCGCAGCTGCCACACAGCTGTGCACTGGCCCGTCTGCAGGCCACGCTGTACCCGGGGTTGGCGCTGTTGGCCCATTTGTTGTCAGCTAGCATATGCCCGATGGTGGGCAGAAAGACTGCGGGCACGTGCAGAGGGAAGACGCAGGAAGCTGGAACCCAGCTGTGACAGATGACAGATGTTCAGCAGTACACTGTCACGAAAAAAGAAGGGCAGGGGCTGGAGAGATGCCATAGTGGTTAAGGCGCTTGCCTGCAAAGCCTAAGGATGCATGTTCAACTTTTCAGGTTCCATGTAAGCCAGACACACAGGGTGATACAAGCATGCAAGGTTGTACATGTGCACACACATCTTGAGTTTGATTTCAGTGGCCAGAGGCCCTGCTGTGCCAATTCTCTCTCTCGCATAAAAAAGAAAATACAGGGCTAGAGAGATGGCTTAACAGTTAAGGTGCTTGCCTACAAAGCCAAAGGATCTAGGTTTGATTCCCTAGGACCCACATAAGCCAGGTGCACAAAGTGGTGTGTGCATCTAGAGTTCTTTAGCAACTGCTGAAGGTCCTGGTGCGCCCACTATCCCTCCCTCTCTCTGTGTCTCTCTCTATTTGCCTCTTTCTCTCAAATAAATAAATAAATAATTTTAAAAAAATACAAAAAAGCCAGGCACCGTGGTACACACCTTTAATCTCAGCACTCAGGATTCAGAGGGAGGAGGATCGCTGTGAGTTCAAGGCCACCTGAGACTACATACTGCATCCCAGGTCAGCCTCGGCTAGAGTGAGACCCTATTTTGAAAAAACAAAAACCAAACAACAAAAACAAACCCAGAAGGAAAGGAGTGAGGGGAAAAGAAAAGAAAGAAGAGGCAAGGAAAAAAGGGGACAAGGAAAAAGGAACGATTCTATTAACTGACTTAGCTTTTTGTATGAAAAGTGTGAGACACCTTACCCCAGTGCCTGGCAGAACAGACCACACGTGGCACAGGTGTATGACTTCCTGCTAACCCCAGTGCCAGGATTCACGTTTCCTAACTGGGCACTGGAGGCCCTGGGTTCCATTTCTGGCCAGGTAGTATAGATTATAAGAAGTATAGATTATCAAGTTCTGGGGACAAAATGGTTCTTAGTTTTAAGTAATTAACAACTTTACAAAGCTTTCCTTCCCTTCCTATTGTTTTCTTGTTCATTTTTTTTAATTGAAACATTATTCATATACAATATATTTTGCTGAAATTTACAATTCAGTAAATTCTAATATACTCACAGACAAACATAAACATCACCATTTTTTATTATTTGAAGGCAAACTAATAAAACATTTGTCAATTTCCCTTTTTATTTGTTTCCTGATAGTCTCAGACCAGTATCCTTGAAGGGCTCTCGTGTCACGATTTACGGCGCTTTGGCACCCTCCTGTCTGCAGTGATCACCAAGTCCTGGCCCAGGGTCAGCGGGGAGGCGGTGGTGGACATGGATGACATTTTAAAATACCTGCTTACATGGCCAGATGTGAAGCAACTCTTCAAATTGTGTGGTATGTGCAGAGGGCCTCTGGGAACATCTGTTTGGTGAGGCTAGCATCTTCTTGGTTCTGGGAGCAGAACAGAGCAATAAAACCTGACCTGATACTCAACTGGGTTGATGTGAGATAAAAGAAGTAGCCTGGTGGCGGGGGGGGGGGGGGGGGGGGGGAGGGAGGGGGGCGTGGGGGCGCACGCCTTTAATGCCAGCACTCAGGAGGCTGAGGTAGGAGGATCTCTGTGAGTTCGAGGCCACCCTGAGACTACAGAGTGAGTTCCAGCTCAGCCTGAGCTAGAGTAAGACCCTACCTCAAAAAAAATAAAGCAGCCTGGTGGAAGGGCCCAGGTAAGCACAGGTATCTTGCAAAATGAAGAGTCACTAAGACCACAGCTCCCTTTCGTCACGTGCGTGCTGTGTGCAGCTCCTCTGCTGGCATGTTGTCCCTCCCGCCATCTTGCTCAACGCCTGCTTCCAGATGAAGAGGTGGAAATTCAGAGTGCGCAGGACCAACTGACCCTGGTTTCAAAGGGAATATCGAGCTGGGCATGGTGGCGCACGCCTTTAATCCCAGCACTCTGGAAGCAGAGGTAGGAGGATTGCCATGAGTTCAAGGCCACACTGAGACCACATAGTGAATTCCAGGTCAGCCTGGACTAGAGCAAGATCCTACCTCAAAAAAAAAAAAAAAAAAAAAAAAAAAAAAAAAGAGTTGGCCATGGTGGCACACGTCTTTAATCCCAGCACTTGGGAGGCAGAGGTAGGAGGATCACCAAGAATTTGAGGCCATCCTGAGACTACATGGTTAATTCCAGGTCAGCCTGGACCAGAGTGAGACCCTACCTTGAAAAACAAAACAAAACAAAACAAAAAAAAGTATTCAAAGAGATTATCAAGAACTCAGGTCTAAACCCAGGTAGACTTGCTCTGAAGCCACCTTCTGTCACTCTGAGACCAGCGTTGACTGAAACAGAACACAAAGTTCTGTCTGATCCCCCTGGCCTGCCTCGTCCCAAGTGTCACACACTGAAAGTGTGACATTCAGACCTGTGGCTGAAGAGGGCTGGGTTTGGTGCCGTGCATGTTGCCAGGTTTGTTGTCCTGGATCACTGGCAAACCCCGCGAGCCCCTCGCCAATTCCGACAGGCAGGCCATAATATGCCATCAGTGAGGTGAAGGTGCCGTGTGTACTGGCTATCGTGCGTGAGTCATGTATCATGTTTGTGTATGGTCAGTTAAAGTTTCAGCTTTATAGAAAAAATCGTGGAAGGGGCTGGAGAGATGGCTCAATGTTTAAAGGCACTGGCTTGCAAATCTGATGGCCTAGGTTCAGTTCCCCAGTACCAGATGCACAAGGTGGTGCATGCATCTGGAGTTCGTCTGCAGTGCCAGGAGGCCTGGTGCTCTCCTGATCTCTCTCCCCCACCATCTCTTTTCCCCAGTATGTAAAATAATATATATATATGTCTCACTCTAGCTCAAGCTGACCTGAAATTCACTATGCAGTAAAAAATCATGGGAGAAAAAAACCAACAACAAGAAAGCCGGGTGTGGTGGTGCACACTTTTAATCCCAGCACTCGGGAGGCAAAGGCAGAAGGATGGCTGTGAGTTCGAGGCCACCCTAAGACTGCATAGTGAATTCCAGGTCAGTCTGGGCTAGAAGTGCAGGGATCTGTAGGACATTCTTTGGGTTTTGATAAACATATGATGACATTTATTGGATGCTGTAATATCACACACAATAATCTCACTGTGCTACCTGTGCATTTGGCTTACGTGGGTACTGGGGAAATGAACCTATTCCTTTGGCTTTGCATGCAAGTGCCTTAACCACTAAGCCATCTCTCCAGCTCCACACTGTATTTTTTTTTTTTTTTTTTTTTGAGGTAGGGTCTTGCTCTAGCTCAGGCTGACCTGGAATTCACTGTATAGTCTCAGAGTGGCCTCAAGTGCTGGGATTGAAGGTATGCACTACCATGCCCAGCAACTAGATTTTTATTTTTTTAATATTTATTTTTTATTTATTTGTGAGAGAGAGAGGAGAGAGAGTAGGGGAGAGAGAGGGATAGAGAGATAGAGAATGGGCAGACCAGGGTCTCCAACCACTGCAAACGAACTCCAGATGCATGTGCCACCTTGTGTATCTGACTTACATGGGTCCTGGAGAATCTAAGCTGGGTCCTTTGGTTTTGTAGGCAAGGGCATTGACCACTAAGCTATGTCCCCAGCCCCAGCAACTCTATTTTAAAATTTTTTATTTATCTATTTGAGAGAAAGAGAGAGAGAGAGGGAGAGAATGGGCACGCCAGGACCTCTAACCACTGCAAAGGAGCTCCAGACACATGTGCCACCTTGTGTATCTGGCTTAATGGGTACTGAGGAATTGAATCTGCGTCCTCAGGCTTCATAGGCAAGCACCTTAACCACTAAGCCATCTCTTCAGCCCCCAACTCTGCTTTTTTTCATCTTTTTGTATGTGTGAGTGAGAGAGTAGAGGCATATCTGTGCCACAGTGTGAACATGGAGTCACAGGACAGCCCTGGACGTCAGTCCTGCCCGTCTGGCTTGTTTGAGTCAGTTCTCTTATTCACTGGACCCAAATTCAAGTCCTCAAGCTTGCATAGCAAGCATTTTCACCCGCCGAGCCATTCCCCCAGCCCCTCACGCCATAATTCTGCAAGGTAGTCAGACATGCCGGAGGTGCAGCCTGCTCTGGGGGTGCTGTGTCCCACCAGCTGGACTGGGGTGGAGCTTTTTCTGCTCTGCTGCTGGGGTTCTTGTGGTGCCTGTTTGAAAGGCGCCTATGTAGTTCTTAGAACCCTTAAGAACCCTGTTCAGCACAGGCTCCCCTAGCTGATTTTGGCCAGATGAAGAAGCCGTTCCCAGTTGTGGAGCTGTGGAGATGAACCAGGGTTACACCTGTGAGCCTCGTGCGAAAGGCATGACCAGTGACAACGTGCACCCCAGAAACCTCGCCTAACCACTGCCTGTGTCATGCAAGAGTCAGGACAGAATGAGATGGAGGGAACTGACCTGGTCAGTGCTTTCCCCTAACTGTGCTTTCTCTCTGATCAGGAACAAACGAGAAAATCTTAGCCAACATTACGGAGGAAGGCAGGAAGCTGATGGCCACTGCCAAGTCCGTCTTCACCAAGACTGCACATGACCTCGTGCAGGGCACCATCTTGATCGGACAGCTGGAGCTGATCCTGCAGCACACCAGTCAGTTTTTGGACATCTGGAGCTTAAGTAAGTGTGGAGCCGAGGTCAGGCTGCTGTGTGATGATGCGTGCCAGGAAGCCTGGGTTTGTGGATGTCCTTTGCTGACAGGTGATCGTTTTACACTGTAATCAGCAGCAGCTGGTACAGGAAATATAGACACCATGGGTTATTATTCTCAGGAAAATCATGGGAAAGCATTAAAAAAAATGGCCAAACAAGAGGGCTTGCTCTGTTTCCCTTCCTTGCTGCCAAGCTCATGGGTCTTTTCATTTTGAGAGACTGGCTTACCAGGAGCCCTCCTCGTGGGGATGACCAAGGGTGTATTCATTGGGAGGCGGAGATCTCAGAGATCTCGGGGTTGTGAGATCTATTCAGTTACTTTGTGGATGTTTTCCAGACAGAGAAAGTCTTTTGTCCCAAGAGAACACATGTGATGTGAAGAAAGTGTTGGACGAGAGAAAGGAAGATCTGCAATTCCTCAACACAGAGCAGAGATTCGTGCAGAGCCTCCTGGGGCTGTGTGCGAAGGTCAAACACCACGTACAGGGTAGGATGCAGTAAACTGCATTTTTATTTTTGTCTGTTAGGTTTAATTTTCTTCTTTTTTTTTTTTAGTTTTTATTTTTTCTCAATTTTTGTTAACATTTTCCATGATTACAAAAAATATCCCATGGTAGTACCCTCCCTCTTCCCCCTACTTTCCCTTTTGAAATTCCCTTTGAAATTCCATTCTCCATCATATCCCCTCCCCATCTCAACCAGTCTCTCTTTTTTTTTTTTAATTTTTTTAATATTTATTTACTTGAGAGAGAGAGAGATACAGAAATGGGCAGGTAGACAGAGAGAATGGGCACGCCAGGGCTTTTAGCTGCTGCAAATGAACGCCAGATGCGTGCACCCCCTTGTGCATCTGGCTAATGTGGGTCCTGGGGAATTGAGCCTCGAACCGGGGTCCTTAGGCTTCACAGGCAAGCACTTAACCGCTAAACCATCTCTCCAGCCCTCTCTTTTATTTTGATGTGATGATCTTTTCCTCCTCTTATGATGGTCTTGTGTAGGTAGTATCAGGCACTATGAGGTCATGGATACCAAGGCCATTTTATGTCTGGAGGGAGCACGTTGTGAGGAGTCCTACTCTTCCTTTGGCTCTTACATTCTTTCCACCACCGCTTCCACATTAGACCCTAAGCCTTGGAAGGTGTGATAGAGATGTTACTCAGTACTCCAGTCACTTCTTTCCACCATTATGATACCTTCTGTGTCATCCCAAGGTCACTGCCATCTGAAAAGAGAAGATTCTTTACCCAAAGTGAGAGTAGCATTAATAGAAGGGTATAAATATTTTTTCATTTTTTTAAATTCATTTTTGTTCATTTTTATTTATTTGAGAGTTACCAAGAGAGAGAAAGAGGCAGACAGAGAGAGAGAGAGAATGGGCACGCCAGTGCTTCCAGCCACTGCGAACGAACTCCAGACACGTGCGCCCCCTTGTGCATCTGGCTAACGTGGGTCCTGGAAAATCGAGCCTTGAACCAGGGTCCTTAGGCTTCACAGACAAGTGCTTAACCACTAAGCCATTTCTCCAGCCCATAAGGGTATAAATATTAAGAGAAGTGTTTACTGAGCACTTAGATAAGCACAGTTTATACATTTTTCCAAACATTAGCAGATGTTATACCCCGAGGGCTCATGACTACCCCTGTTTTAAGTTTTCAGTATCAGGGATGTGTTTCCCCCCCCCCCCCCCAGTCCAACTGGAGGGCAATTAGTTTCCACCATGACAGACATGCCACTATTGCACCCATTGGCTCATTTGGCCTGGCTGGCCAATTATAAGGCTTTCAGTGTCCACTGTTGAGTATCTTCACTGGTGATATCTCTTTCTCCCATTGAACTACATGTAGAATGGCTTCTTCTAGCTTTCTGTCAGCTGGTCTACATGGAGGAGGTTATCAGCTCAGTTCCAGCAGGATTTCTCAGTGGCCTTGCAGCCCGAGTATGTGGAGTCTTCAGCAATAGGGTCTTACCATCAATTCCTGGTGGGAAACCAAGGGCCTCAGCAATAGCCTATAATGTTCTGGGGGCATCAGGAACCTCCCTGGCCAACAACTCACTGGCGGTATCCCATCCCTGGCAATGAAAATTTTCTAACAACGATCTATGGCTCCTGTTAGGTTTAATTTTCTTTGTCGTTATTTCTAACAAACATTTTTTTTTTCGGTGCCAGGGATGGAACCCAGGACCTTGCCCATGCTAAACAGGGGCTCTAGGCTCTACCACTGAACTATATACTTCAGCCTTTGTCTTTATTTCTAACTCAGTTCTGAGCTTTCCTCATTGTTTGTCTTTCCTCTCATAACAACCTGTTGGAGTCTTCCAAACTGGGAGAACTTCCTGTTCCAGGACACGGATATAGTCCTGGACTCTGCTCCATTTGATGCTTGTGTTTGGCAGAAACAACCTCGGCGACTTTCCCAAGGAAGAGACCAAGCAGCTGATGGTCTGAGTTGTGTGCCTGAGAATACCTGTCCTCATGTAGGTGTAGCATCTGGCTAGGAACAGAAAGGTAGCTTGGAAGGTGTTTCCCTGGGGAATGGGGAAGGCGTTGCTCCATAACTAGCTCTTCCATGCTGTTGGGAAGTCTGAGGCAGTCCTAGTCGCTGATCCTTTGTGTGTGAGACGCTTGCGCTCTCTGGAAGCTCGTGAGATCTTTCTGTCCCCAGGAAGTTTCTTTTTTTTAATTTAATTTAATTTTTTATTGACGATTTCCATGATTGTAAACAATATCCCATGGTAATTCCCCTCTCCCTCCACTTTCCCCTTTGAAACTCCACTCTCCATCATATCCCCTCCCCCTCTCAATCAGTCTGTCTTTTATTTTGATACATCATCTTTTCCTCCTGTTATGATGGTCTTGTGTCAGGCACTGTGAGGTCATGGATATCCAGGCCGTTTTGTGTCTGAAGGAGCACGTTGTAAGGAGTCCTACACATCCTTTGGCTCTGATATCCTTTCCGCCCCCTCTTCTACAATGGACCCTTAGCCTTGGAAGGTGTGATAAAGATATTGCAGGGCTGAGCACTCCTCTGTCACTTCTTCTCAGCACCATGATGCCTTCTGAGTCAGGATCCTGAAGTTTCATGATGATAAGCCTTGGTGTATGTTTTTTTCTGCCTGCTGTGTTTGGTATTGGCAGGAGGCCAGTCTAATCTAGGAGTCTAAGGCCTTGAGTTCTGGTGCATTCTCTCATAGTGGTTGGCTATCTTCACCCTCACACCCTCATGATTTAATTCCTGTCCATTGGCTCCTGGACCTCGGAGAGGATCTGACCTTGATGACTCCTGGTCTCTTTCCCATTTCTGGATTTTGCTTTGGTTTCTGAGAGGTTTCCTCAGAATTTTGTCTTACATCTTTGAATACCAAACTTTTCGTTTCATCTCATGAATGTTTAAAGGACTTCATTTTATTTTAATTTTTAAAATTAATAGACCTTTTTATAATATTTATTTTTATTTATCATGTGGGGGAGAGAAAGAGGGGAAGAGAGAGAGAAGGGGCATGCCAGGGCCTCTAGCTATTGCAAGCAAATTCCAGACACAGGTGCCACCTTGTGCATCTGACTTATGTGGGTACTAGGGAATCAAACTGAGGCCCTTTGGCTTTGCAGGCAAGTGTCTTAACCAGGAATTCATTTTTATCCTTCTGAACGATCCTTCTATTATCTTGTTCTCATTTTTGACTAAAGTACTTTATTTTTCTGAGATTATTAGTATTTTTAGCAGTCTCTTTTTTTCTCGCTTAATTTACCTTGTGCGTGGTGCCGGAGGCCTCATGCAGGCAAAGCAAGTCTTGACCCCTCAGCGGTTCTTGGTTGGTTTTGACATCAGTTTCCCATGTGAAGGGCTTCCTGCTCTGCCTAGAGCATCATATTTATGAGAAGAGACCTGACAAGTGGGTTAGAAGGCTGAGGGCTTCCATACCAAGATCCATAGAGTGCTGAGGAACCCTTGGGGTCACTCTGGCTCTTGAGGTCTTCTGGTGGGCTGGTCACCCTGCTTCTGGCTTTCTGGGAATGAAGGAGGAGGAGAGAATGGCAGGAGCCAGCGTCCTCCTGGTACCAGCCAGCCTCCCATTTACTCCTTCCTCCTCCCGCCTATTGCCTGTGTCTCACGGCTTGCTCTCCTCAGACTGAACACCCTCTCCTGTCCCCTGTTAGCTTTCCCAGAAAGGGGGTAGGTCCGGAAGTGTTCCTGAGAATACTCCACTGTTATCCCTTCTCGAGGACGAATACCTGCCACTGCCTGGGTACGTACCGGGCAGTTCCCTGTGGGTCCTGGGGCAGGTGGAGCTCAGTGGACTAGGCAGCTGCTATTGCAGCTCCCCCTCCCCTCCGCCTTCTCTCTTCCTCTCCTCCTCCTCTTTCTTCCTCTTCTTTTCTCTCTCTCTTTTTAGGGGGAGTTTTTGGCTCTTTGAAACAAGATCTCACTCTGTAACCTGGGCTTGCCCCTGCAGGACTTAGCATGGAGTCGAGACTGGCAGTCTCGAAGCCCCTTCTCCTTACTTCATCTCTGCTCTCTGGTTTCCAGAACCGCAGCACCCAGCTTGCCAAAGGGAGCCCTGTGATACACTCTTGACTAGGGCCCCACTTCCCACTGTCCCTCCCCAGGGTTCTGTGTCTTCAGGCCACAGGTTTTCACCTGCCTCACTTTTTTTGCAGTTTACCTCCTTTTCTGTCTTTACATCCTTATGGTTTATGACATTTTTGTTTGTTTGTTTATTTGTTTTGGTTTTGGTTTTTGGTTTTTCAAGGTAAGTTCTCGCTCTAGCCCAGGCTGACCTAGAATTCACTATGCAGTCTCAGGGTGGCCTCAAGCTCATGGCAATCTTCCTGCCTCTGCCTCCCAAGTGCTGGGATTAAAGGTGTGAGCTACCATGCCTGGCTTGACTTTTTTTGGGGGGAGGATCCGGGGGAGAAGAAGTTGTGTTATGGATTTTTTGAGGCAGGGTCTCAGTCTTGCCAAGGCTGACCTGGGACTCCCTCTGTAGCCCCAGGCTGGCCTCAAACTCAAAGGTATCCTCCTCCCTCAGCCTCCTGAATGCTGGGATTAAAGGTATGTGCCACCATGCCTGGCTTGGTTTAGAACTTTTTATTTATTTATATATTTGGAAGCAGAAAGAGATAGAAGATAGACAGAGAGAACAGGCATGCCAGGGCCTTTAGTTACTGCAGAAGAACTCCATATGTGTGTGCCGCTTTGTGGGTCTAGCTTTACATGGGTACTAGGGAATCCAACTCACGTTGTTAGGCTTTGCAGGCAAGTGCCTTCACCACTGAGCCGTCTTTCCAGCCTGGTTATGACTTTTTAAATGCGGTGCCTGTTCTTTCATCGGCCTACGATTCAGGAGGAAGAACACACCTAAGTGGGAAGGAGGACAGATGTCTCTGTGTGTTTCCTGAGGAAAAATCCCAGCACATGATTGTCACATGATTTCCTTAGTGAAAGGTCTAGAGGACTGGAGTCATAGTTCAGTGGTAGAGCACTTGCCAGGCTCTGGAGTAAAAAACCACGTGTTGTGCAAACATGACCACCTGAGTTTGGATCGCCTGAATCCATGTAAAGCTGCCTCTACCTGCCTATTTCTGTATCTCTCTCTCTTTCTCAAATAAATAAACAAAAATAAGATCTTTTTAAAAAAATAAAAATAAATCTAGTTTTTCTGGCCTGGTAGCACACATCTGTAATCCCAGTGCTCAGGAGGCTAAGGCAGGAGGATCATCAACTGGAGGTCAGCTTTGGCCACCTAATGAGACCCTGCCTTAAAGAACTACGCCTAGCCAGGAAAGGGGAAGTGATTATGTGACAGGGACATGCCACACCATGCTCCCATGCTCAGAGGCCTGATTCTGACCTCTCCTTGTGGTCTCCACAGTGGATGTTGGAGAGATAGAGGCCATCCACTCAGAGGAGCTCTCGGGCAAGAGGCTGGACGAAGCCGTGATGAAGCTCTCCGACTCCTCACCCTGCAGGAGAAGGACGCATTACTGCCTGAGCCAGCAGGTCCGAGAAATGGCCAGCACCATACACTTGCTGAAAGACAGCCACATCTTCCAGATCTTCTGGGAAGAGGCTGCGGAGCATGCTAAAGAGTCGAGACTTGAGCTTCAAGATGCCTTTGAGTGCCTGTTCCAGCCTTCCTACAAAAAGTTCTTGAAACTGTACGAGAATTTGAAATCTGGAAAGATCACCTTTGCTGAAGTTGATGACCTCTTCAGGGACTTTGTAGATAAATACGGTGACCTGACTTCTGAGCTCCACATCATATGTTCTGTGGACATCCAGACGGAGAAGAGTTGGATCCCAGAGCGTGTCTGGCAGATCAAAGAATACCATAGCCTGCACCAGGCTGGCAGCTCAGCCAAGGTCATCTTGCAAGTCCGGAGCACTTTGGGCATAACCGGTGACTTCAAGGTTCTTGACAAGTTACTAAACCTTGTAAGTTGTTTCCTAGGCCCTCCTGTTGGGTGGAGGGGCTGACCTCAGCCTCCTTGGGAGCAAGAGGGTTTCTGGCCTCTAAAACTAAGGAGGATAATATGCCAGCTGGGGACATTAAGAGCTCTTTGAGGTGTACTTGAGGTTATACTGTACCAAGAACTTAATTTAACCCCTCTTGATGGATAATGTGACTATATTTTAGGCCGTAAGTTTTCCTGGGTCAGTATGAGCATCATGAATTCAGAAAGGAGACAGGCATGGTGGCACTCACCTTTAAGCCCAGCACTCGGGAGGCAGAGATAGGAGGTTCACTGTGACTTCGAGGCCAGCCTGAGACTACATAGTGAATTCCAGGTCAGCCTGGGCTAGAGGGAAACTCTATTTCAAAATAGATAAATAAATAAAAATTCAGGAAGAGGAAGTGGTGCTTTTTTGCTTTTTTTTTTTTCCCCCTGAGATAGTCTCCTGTAGCCCAGGCTGGCCTCAGACTTACTATGTAGCCAAGGATGACCTTGAACTTCTGATCTTGCCTCTACGTCCTATGTGCTGCCGTTACAGACATGGGCCACCACACCCCACTTATGTGGTGTTGAGGGTGGAGCCCAGGGCCCTGTGCAGGCTAAGTAGGCACCCTGCCGACTGAGCCACATCCTCAGCTGAAGCTGTGATTTTTGATGGGGACTTCAGTAGTCCTGGGGCACAGGGAAGATATCCGTTTTGTCACTCGTGCGGTTCCAGGGGCTCCAGCTGTAGCGCAGAGTCATGCCTTGGTCCTGGCACAGCTGGAGTGCGGGTCTTTCCTTCTTGCCTTTTAGATTCCTATCTATAAAGTATAGTATCGTCCATGCTACAACAGAGGCAGGTGGGATAGTGATGAGAGTTTAGCATGAACTTTAGAATTATGCACACTTAACTTGGCCATTGCTGCTGCTCTGGGCTCTTTCCTTCCTTCCTTCTTCATCCCTCCGTCCTTCCATTCTCTCTTCCTTTCTTGAAGTAGGACCTTGCTATGTAGCCTAGGATGTCTACAATTATGTATTATGTATTCCCAAACTGACCTTGAGCTCACTGTCTTCCCACCCTGCTTCCTTAGCTCAGAAACTTGAGGCATGGACAACACACTGTAAGGAAAGTGTAAGAGACAAGCAAAAGAGAATACCAGACTTGATCTCTATAGATTGTTTATTTAGACAAACAGCGAGGGGCAGCAGACTTCCTGTGGGATCAAGGCTGAAGCACTGGGCCAAGCTGGGGTGCAAGCTTATAAGGAGGATCCTAAGAGAAACAGACGGTACCAGCTGCAGGTCCAAGGGAAGTCGATAAGGAACTGTGGTTATTTGTGTCCTTGCTCAGAATAAGCTTTTTAGCCAACTTGTCTAGAGAGGATGATCCACCAGACGGTTTCTGTTCCCTCAAGGTTCTCTTGAGTTGAGGGAAGTTTATCAATTGGGATTAGCCTGTCAAGGCCTTATGTCTCTGTGACTTCTTTATTGCCTGCTAGTTTTAGGGAGAGTTATTAACTCTTTAGTTCCCTCTGGTGTTCAGGGAAGGCTATGAACCCTTCACCCACCCACCCACCTTTGGTCCTTGAGCAATAATGCAGGAGAAACCCTATGAACCTAGAAGTGCTACTGTAAAGAACAGATTTCAAAGCCCATGTGAGCTGCCCAGGGACACCAGGTAGAGGGCAGCAAGGCGGTGCTGATGTCCAACGAGCTCCCATTGTCCTCCACACTGGAGGGGGCACTGTGCTCTCGGAGTGCTGCCGCACATGCAGGAGCGTACGCAGGGCAGGGCTTGCGGCTACCTGTAAACTTGGGGGTATCCTCTAGCTAGTACTAGCCCCACAGCTGAATTTCATCTTGCAGACAGATGCCTTAGAGAACTGTCACCACAAGAAACTGGACCAGATCAGTTTACATCTCGTCAAGGCCAAGAAGCTGCTCGAAGACATCAGCGAGCCCCGCCACCACTGCCTGAAGGAGCTGGCCCGGCAGAGAGAGTTCGTTGGCTGGCTCCGGGAGTCACTGGGAGGTATGGCTGGCTTTCTTGGGTTGCCAGGGGCCCACAGGTGGCTCCAGATGGTTTGCTATGGGGTTCCAGAAAACTTTAAGGAATGCCTCCCCCTTGGCCCCATGCTGGCAGAGGCCAGGGAAACGGATGTTCCTTCCCTTCCTCAGCTAGAGAGTCAGCGTCCGTCCATCTCCGGGCATCTTTCAGGTCCCTCCGCCCTCTGGATAGTTGCTATGAACTGCTAAGGGTCTCTGTCTCTCAAATCGTGCCTCGTTAGCTCGTTCTGTCTGATGATGACTACCAGGAGGCAGGGTAGCTCTTGCCCTCTGAGGCTTTGTCCCCCATGAAGGCTGTGCATTTTTTTTTTCCAGCCAAGGGATTGGCGGCCTGTTTAGTTATGCAGGTTAGACAGAGGAGAGGAAGAGGCAGGGGAGAGACCAGGGGTTGGGACGAGTGCAGGCAGCAGCCTTGAACGTCCATTCCTGATCGACTAAGAATGGCTACTCAAGATCTGGCTCTCGCGTCATCGTGGCGTGGTCATGCGCTGACCTCCCTCTTCTCTTCTCAAGACATCAATGAACTCAAGGTGTTTGTGGATCTGGCCTCCATCTCAGCGGGGGAGAATGACATCGACGTGGACCGGGTCGCCTGCTTCCACGACGCCGTGCAGGGTTACGCGTCCCTGCTGTACAAGCTGGACACGTGTGCGGGTTTCAGCGAGTTCATGGAGCATCTGCAAGAGCTCTGGAAGGCTCTGGACAATGACCCAGACCTGCCCAGTAAGCTGGTACGCCTGGCTCTCATTCCAGGACCCAAGAGCATCAACGGCCAAATGCCTGTGGGCTGGTTAGGCAGGCAGCCTGGCTGTTTGAATGGTTTCTCTGCATGTGAGGGTGTATGCTCTTTGCTTGGGTTAGGAAGGCACACACAAAATATATGTCTATCCCACAAAGCATAGGGAAGAATGACTGAAAGGAAATGTGTTGAAATGTTACCTGTAGCGTTCTCTGAATGATATTTCCCATTGTATCCTTGTTTTTGGTATTTCCCACAATTGGTGCTACTTTTATTAAAAAATATAAACATGGGGGGCAGTTAAGGTGCTTGCCTATGAAGCCTAAGGACCCAGGTTTGATTCCCCAGTACCATGTAAGCCATATACACAAGGTGGCACATGTGTCCGGAGTTTGTTTGCAGCGGTTAGAGGACCTGGGGCACCCATTCTTTCCCTCTCTCTTTCATAACTGAAATATATATATATAAATATATATATATATAAATATATATATAAATATATATATATATATATATATATATTTTTTTTTTTTTTTTGGTTTTTCGAGGTAGTGTCTCACTCTGGTCCAGGCTGACCTGGAATTAACTCTGTCATCTCAGGGTGGCCTTGAACTCATGGCGATCCTCCTACCTCTGCCTCCCGAGTGCTGGGATTAAAGGCGTGCGCCTCCATGCCTGGCTTATTTTTTAAATATATATAAATATGGGCCTGGAGAGATGGCTTAGTGGTTAAGGCACCTGCCTGAGAAGCCTAAGGACTGATGTTCAACTCTCCAGGTCCCGCACAAGCCAGAATCACAAGGTGGTGCAAACACAGGAGGTCTCACAGGTGCACGAGGTCGCACATGGACCTGCAGTTCCACTGCAGTGGCTGGAGCCCCTGCCATGCCAATTCTCTCTCTCATAAAAAAATTACTGCGTGTGCGTGTGTGTACATAAGTGATCTGTACTGGGTCTGAATTCACTTATCCTCATCCTTGCCCAGTGAGCAGAAATGTCCGGTGTGCCGGAGCAGCCTGGCAGGCGGGCCATGCATGCGGCTCAGGGGCGGGTGGGATGGTCAAAGAGGGAGGCTTGAAACTTTCCTAGCAGATCACACCTACACCAGAGCCTGGATTGCAGGTTTCCCCAAGTTCCCGGGGTTGTTCTTAGGCACCCAGATGAACACTAAGATCTTGGGGGTCTACAGCACTGTTTCTCTAGTGTTTCTCTTTGGAGGGTTCCCTACACCCATGCCCTTCACTAGGAGCTGGGTGTGTTGCTGGCCACCATTCATCTGTAGATAGAAGCTGAGTGTCCACCACATATCAGCCGGAGCCTCCAGCACCAGAAGCATGAATAATGAACACACTTAGCGTTAAGCCAGAGCACACAGGAATGGCGGGGGTAACTGGGCAGCTGCATTCCGGCCCAGTAGAAGGTTGTGTGGAGTTTGTCTGGCAAGGGCATGGGCAGAGGATGGTAGCAAGATATGGGGACAATGACATTGTTCCAACTCTGACTTGTGTTCTCTGTTTCCCAACAGAAAGATTCTGCCAGGAACTTGGAGTGGCTGAAAACAGTGAAGGAAAGCCATGGGTCTGTGGAGCTCTCTTCCCTGTCCCTGGCCACAGCAATTAATAACAGGGGCATCTATGTGATCAAGGCACCCAATGCTGGCCAGAAGGTTCGTCCTTCCCATCCTCCTGGCACAGCTTTGGGTGGCCCTGTGGTCTATCTCTAAAGCTAAGGGGAACCTGGCATGGTGGCTCATGTCTTTAATCCCAGCACTTGGGAGGCAGAGGTAGGAGAGCCCCTCTGAGTTCAAGGCCAGCCAGGGACTACACAGTGAGTTCCAGGACAGTCTGGACTGGAGTGAGACCCTACCTCAAACGAAAATTTAAAAAGTAAGGGCTGGGTGGGTGTGGTAGCACACACCTTTAATCCCAGCACTCAGGAGGCAGAGGTAGGAGGATCGCCATGAGTTCCAAGCTACCCTGAGACTACATAGTGAATTCCAGGTCAGCCTGGGCTAGAGTGAGACCCTACCTCGAAAAAAATAAGAACAGTAAGAGCTGGAGAGATGGCCCAGCAGTTAAGGCACTTGCCTGGAAAGCCTAATGACCGAGGTTCAACCACCCCCCCATACCCATGTAAAGCCAGATGCACAAGGTATCATGTGCATCTGGAGTTTGTTTATAGTGGCTAGAAGTCCTGGTGCGCCCATTTTCTCTCTCTCCCCTTGCAAGTAAATAAAAATATTTAAAAAGATAAAAAGTAATGGGTTCTCGCTGGGCATGGTGGCACACGCCTTTAATCCCAGCACTCGGGAGGCAGAGGTAGGAGGATTGCCATGAGTTTAAGGCCACCCTGAGATGACAGAGTTAATTCCAGGCCAGTCTGGACCAGAGTGAGACCCTACCTCAAAAAAAAAAAAAAAAAAAAAAAAGTAATGGGTTCCATGCCAGCAAATGACCCCTAAATGTGTGATGTTCCCAGGTTTCCCCAGACAGCGTTCTGCACTTGATCCTCCCCGAGGAACTTGGCGGCCAGGAGGCCTTTCGCAACTACTCGGCGGAAGACCTGAAGGACCTTTTGAACAAGCTGATGCTCATGTCTGGCAAGAAAGACCACAGCAATGTGGAAGTGGAGAAGTTTTCTGAGGTAAGCACTCGGGTTTGTGCTGGTGCCAAGCAGAAACCACCCTGGCCTCGAGTTGGGGCCTGATATCTTATTACAGAGTTGTCGAAAGGGTTAAAAGTGGCTTCTGCTCAGGGGCCCATGTGGATGAGTTTGGGGGGTCAGCAGAGCACCCGGGCACCCTGAATGGCTGCCCCAGAGAGATGAGCTGGGGCGGGCCCTCCAGGTAGTCGGTCCTGTGGGTTGGAAAGAAGCTGACCTGTAGCTAATTCTTAGGAAGAGTCCTCAACAGTCACACTGCTTCTGTAGACCAGCAACAACCCAAATTCCTAAAGATCCTGCCAACATCGCTGCAGGTGTGTTTGTGTAAATGTCTCTCTGGATTATGGACTCCTTTTCCGAGGGTCATGCTCGCTTAAAACAGATGTGGTGCCCAGCTGGAATCCCAACATCTGGGAGGATTGGGCAGGAAGCTCTTGAATTTGAAACCAGCCTGGCTGCATAGTAAAACCTTGTTTCAGACAAAAAAAAACAACAAACAAAACCATCAGCTTCATGTGAGCTTGACAGACAGCTCTATCTTTTCCTTCTTCCCGGATCGTATGAAGGAGGCAGGGATAAGGGGCAAGCGGTGAGCACCATGCACATTTCCGCCCTCAGCATCACGGGCCCCACTCACCGGTGGTCCTCGGAGCTGTACACTAGCGAGCCTCCCTCCAGTCTGGGCTGTGCATTCGCCTCATGGTTCTCTTTCCCCCAGGTGTTCTGTAGCGTGCAGCGGCTCGTGCAGGCCTTCATCAGCCTGCACTGTGCCGGCAACATGCTGTTCAGGTCCTGGACCACCGAGGTCTACTGCTGCCCCAGGTGGAGCATCTCCATCCGCATGGACTTTGGCTTGGAGCTGGTGAGCCAGCTGACAGGAGGTGGGGACGTCATCCAGCTCCTGGGAGACGTCTGCAAGCAAATGGAGCACTTTCTGGATCAGTGGAAGGAAGTCGTGGCGCAGAAGCGAGCCGAGCACTTTTACCTCAACTTCTACTCGGCTGAGCAGCTGGTCTACCTAAGCAAAGAGCTCACACGGCTGAACCCCAGCCAGGCTGCCCTGACCATGCTGTCCTTCATCAAAGGCCACTGCAGCCCGCGAGATGTCTCTGAGGCCACCAGGCTGTATGACAGCAAGGCTGACAGCCACCACGTGAGGAAAGCAAGAGAGCTGGCAAAGCTGATCCCTTCCAAGACCAGCATGGTGAGCAAGCTGCAAGAGCTCATGGAGCTGTCCATGGTTTGTGTGAGTGCCCTCCTGCCAGGCTGCCTGGACCTGGATGCCCTGGGCCACTGCCTGGCCCATCTAGCTCAGCTGGGCGGGCCTCCCGTGGAGCGGCCTCTCCCCAGGGGCCTGCAGGTTGGCCAGCCTAACTTGGTCTTGTGTGGACACTCTGAGGTGCTGCCAGCCACCCTGGCCATCTACCTGCAGGCGCCACACCAACCCCTGCCCTCCTTTGACGAGGTGCTACTCTGCACCCCAGAAACCACATTTGAAGAGGTGGCACTGCTCCTGCACCGCTGTCTCACGCCGGGCTCACGGGACCGCAAGGTCTACAGCCTGCTGTTCGCAGACCAGCTGAGCTATGAAGTGGGCTACCAGGCCGAAAAGCTCTTCCAGAACCTGTGCACGCAGCACCACCGTGAGGACTACCAGCTGGTGATCGTCTGTGACGCAGCCCGAGAGCACTGCTACCTTCCCTCCACCTTCAGCCAGCACAAAGCCTTACTGGTCCCTCAGGCCCCCCTCCCAGTGCTCCAGGACTACCTGGAGCACCATTACAAGGTCCCAGAGCAGACTCTATCTGCAGCAGCCGTGTTCCGAGACCGGATGTGTGTTGGGGTTGTGACCTCAGAAAGAGCTGGTGTTGGTAAGGAGGGAGCCAGCGGAGGTGGGGTTCCTTGTGTTCCAGATGCTGTGCAGTGACATTTCCCTCTCTGGCAGGGAGGTGACTGGGAAGGTTTTCAGGAGGGGGAAACTGAGTCTTAGGGAGGGTCTGGCTTCTCTATAGTCAGTGCCCCGCTAGAGCACTATATCCTTTGTCACCCAATTTGCAAATTGAGCAATTGCCAGGAGCCCATCCCTTCACCTATGAAGGCTTCTCTGCGCTTTTCTTTTCTGCTTTCATAAAAGTAAACGCTGTTGGCCTCTTTGGTGCCCACGTTGGTTGTGGTTGTGAAGAAACACTGGTCCTCTCTCTTCAGCTGCCACCCGGCTTCCTGGGAAGGAAGCTAACTTCCTTTCTGTTGGCTCTGTCAGAATAGTCTGTTCTCCCTGCATTTCACTGCCCCTTCCCACAAGGCACGCTCCTACCTGCTTTCATGAGCTTAGAGTCCATCCTCAGCTCTAAGGAAAAGGTGAGGTCAGTCATTGGGTAGTGGCAAGGAAACTTGATGCTGCGAAGAGTACAATTCTATAATGTGGTGTTATTGCGCAACCAGGTCTTCACTATGACTGCATCCCTGGATTCTCTTCCTCTTGTCCGTACATCTGAAGTCTAATTTCCATGTGCTCACATTACAGGAAGGTCTCTGTACATCAGTAGATTGCACGACAAACTGAAAATGAAGTTACGTGATGGAAACGTGCCTTTAAAAATTATTCGGTTAACGGACCCCCGGGTGGATGAGAATCAAGTCCTGAGCTCCCTCCTGCCTTTCTTGGAGAAGAAGTATCAGAAAATGCCCATGATATTCCACATTGACGTGACCACTTCTGTAAGTGTCTGCGCATGTCCTCGGATGGGCTGCATCAGGAAGGACAGTGCCCACACCCTGGCTGCCTTCTGCAGGAAGAGCTGCCTCCACGTACATTCCTGATCAGCATCATTCTTTCAGAGAATAAGCAAAAAGGTCCTGAGGTTGAGCAGTGCTGTGGTTTTGTGTACTGACAAACCCATGTGTTTTCTTTTTTTAGGTACAAACTGGAATTGGGGTCTTTCTTTTCAAACTCCTCATTTTGCAATATCTCATGGATATAAATGGGAAAATGTGGCTTCGGAACCCATGTCATTTATATGTGGTTGAAATCTCACAAGGGAATTCAGTACAGCCGAAGAGTTCTTCCAAACTGGTGAGCGTCAGAAAACAAAACAGGGTTGGGATGATGGTACAGTGGTTAATGGTGCTTGCTTGCAAAGCCTGCTAGCCTGGGTTTGATTCCCAACGCCCTCATCAAGCCACACACCTGGAGTTTGTTTTCGGTGGGAAGAGGCCCTGGACTGCTCATACTCATTCTTTTGCTCCCTCCCTCCCTCTCTCTCTTCCTCTCTCTGTCTCTCTCACACACACATACACATATACCCTTTCTGTTTAAAAATCAGTAAGTAAAAATATTTAAACCAACCAAAATGGCATAGTAACACATGCCTCTAATCCCAGCACTCATAGCAAGAGGATCAAGAAGTTCAAGGCCAAGATAAAACTGTAATGTTGTTATGACAACCGCATACTACCCATGAATTCACGAGGTAGTCTCAGGGTAGCCTCAAATTCACGGTGATCCTCCCGAGCACTGGGATTAAAGGCATGTGCCACCACACCTGGCTTGTTTTCAGTTTTTATTATTACAAAATACTACATAGGTATATCCCCATATGTGGAAGTTTTGTATGTTAAAGTTTACTTTGTGTTGATTCCTTGGAGTGGACTTGCAGTCATAGGATATTTATATATTTGTTTCTAATCGATATTTTGAAATGGCTTTCCACTACTATTTACTCAATATTTTTCTTGAGATGATAGGAGATTCAGCTGTCTACATGTTTTTTCCTAATTAGTGATATCTATGAAATCATGAATTTGCTGTGCTGATTATAAGTTTTTCTAATATGGATTAAAAGGCATGACTAACCTGGAAAAAAACCTGTTATGATGTGATATTCTTTCCAGTAGTGCCACTGTGTTTTGTCTCCAAATAAAAGAAACTTATTGTAATATGTTTGCAGAAAATTTCTAAACAAAAATTCTACGCTTATTAGAGTATGGGAATAGGGATCTAAATTTTACTTAAAATTATATATATACTATATATATATAATATACACATACATATATGTGTGTGTATGTATGTGGCAGAGAGAGAGGGAGGGAGGGAGCAAAAGAATGAGTATGATTTTTTTTTTTTTTTTTTTGGTTTTTCATGGTAGGGTCTCGCTCTAGCCCAGGCTGACCTGGAATTCACTATGTAGTCTCAGGATGACCTCAAACTCACGCTGATCCTCCTACCTCTGTGTCCCGAGTGCTGGGATTAAAGGCATGTTCCACCATACCCAGCTTTTTGGTGCTAATTTTATAATTGGTGCAGTTTGTCCAGTTTTTTCTTACTTTTAAATTCCAACTTAAAATTATGCAGTTTAACAGTGTTTAAAGTAGAAAAGCATGACTGACTGTTCATGCTTTAAAATTATTTTAAAATAGGTATTTTATATTGTTTTATCCATCTCTCTTTGCAAGCAGTCTTGAGGCGAAAGATAATTCTAACAGGTTACAATACATTTCCTCTGTACGTAAATTATATGGGATAATAGAACTCCTGACCCATAATATTCTTTGAAAGCTAAGCTTTAAACTTTATTTTATGTCTTTTCACAAATAAATTAGTTTGAAACAGAAAGTGGCCACTTGCCATTTTGACATCAACTCATTTTGCAGGCATAGGCAACTATACATTGTTTAAAAAATATATATTAACTTACATGTATACCTGTCTTTTGTCAGTCATCTCTCAGTTCTTGAAGCATAATACTTTCACCATTCCATGCCTTAATATGCTTGCAATACAAAAATATCTTCAGGTGGGTGAAATGCCAAAAGGCTTCCAGGGTTTAGAGTGAGAAATCAACCAGCATTGGGCTGTGGTAGCCAAAAACCATCGGTTAGCTGAAAGATCATAAAATACAATTATTTTATTTATTTATTTATTTTGGTTTTTCAAAGTAGGGTCTCACTCTGGTCCAGGCTGACCTGGAATTAACTCTGTCATCTCAGGGTGGCCTTGAACTCATGGCAATCCTCCTACTCTGCCTCCCAAGTGCTAGGATTAAAGGTGTGCGCCACCACACCCGGCCGATTATTTTATTAATTTGTGGTTAACATCAAATGGAACCAGACTTGTCTAACATTATTTCCCACCAACAAATACTGTTATGTGTAAAAGTATTGCATATGTTCTTTCACATACCACTGCATTTACTGGAGGTGCTGAGAGGACTGTATATATTATTTTAATCATAAGTTTACTTTTTTACTCACCCTTGAAAGGAGTATTTTCTTGTGTGTGAAAGCAGTTATAACAGCTTTGTTTTTAATTAGCTAAAAATGTTTTATATATTTCTCTAATCTATTGTCCTTCACATTCTGTTGTCCTAATTGTACTGTTTTCTGATTTGTATTTATGTCTTGAGGCAGTAATTTTTTAAAAAAATATTTTATTTTTATTTATTGATTTGACAGAGAAAGAGGGAGAGAGAAAGAGAGAACGGGGTTTCCAGCCACTGCACACTAACTCCAGACATGAGCATCCCCCTTGTGCATCTGGCTAACATGCGTCCTGGGGAGTCAAACCAGGGTCCTTTGGCTTTGCAAGCAAACACCTTAACTGCTAAGCCATCCCTCCAGCACGAGACAGTAACTTTATAAATAAATATAAACCTATAGTTAAAAAAAAATTGCTGGGAGCCAGGCATGGTGGTGCACGCCTTTAATCCCAGCACTTGGGAGGCAGTGGTAGGAGGGTTGCCGTGAGTTCGAGACCACCCTGAGACTCCATAGTGAATTCCTGGTCGACCTGGCTAGAGTGAAATCCTACCTCGAAAAACCAAGAAAAAAAAAAGGTTGCTGGGCATGGTGGTGCACACCTTTAATCCCAGCACTCAAGAGGTAAGAGGATAGCTGTGAGCTAGAGGCCAGCTTGAGAGTACACAGTGAATTCCAGTCAGTTTGGGCGAGGGTGAGACCCTATTTTGAAAAAAATAATAATAAAAATAAAATGATTAAAATATAAGGAAATTCAAGTCCATACTCAGCTACATAGTGAGTTTGAGGCCAACCTGGGCTGCATGAGATCCCATCTCAGAATATATATGTAAGCAAACAAACAGGGCATCCATAAGACAGAGCATTCCTACACACAGTCATTTGGGCTCACCTTCATTCCCACATTCTTATGGCTTTCAGCCACATATTTACTGTGGCTCCCAACTTTTGCCCAAGGGAAGTAGCTGAGTATGGCATTGGCAAAGAAAATTCCATCTTCAAGCTTATTTGCATGTGTATGTTGTGATATACATATATATATTCCATCTTCAAGCTTATATATATATCCATCCATGTGTGTGGCTGTGTGGGATAGGCCAGAGGTCAATGTCAGATATTTCCTTCCATGATTCTCCACATTATTTATTATTATTATCATTATTATTATTATCTTGGTTTTTCGAAGTAGGGTTTCACTCTAATCCAGGCTGACCTGGAATTCACTATGTATTCTCAAGGTGGCCTCGAACTCGTGGTGATCCTCCCACCTATGCCTCCCGGGTGCTGGGATTACAGGCATGCACCACCACTCCTGGTTGTTGTCTTGAGACAGGGTTTCTCAATAAACCTAGACTTTGTTGACTTGGCTAGACTGGCTAGGTAGCAAGCCCCTAGGATCTTCCTGTCTGCTTCCCCAAAGCTGGGCTGATAGGTGCACACCATTGCCCCCAGCTTTTTTTCACAGATGCTGGGGGATTGAACTCATGCCCGCATGCTTGGGCTAACTGAGCCACCTCCCCTGCCTTTTAATTCTTTTTCCATTTGGCTCCTTTTATTAGAGAAACTGAAACAGCAGCAAGTAGGGAAATCTCACAGTGAATGGAATCATCACACAGACGACTTTCTAGATCTCCTGCTTTGATTCCCAAGTGTGCTTTGTGGCTTCAGCAATTTATAAAGGGGAGAGGGAAAATACTGAAAAAGGCCACTATTTAACAGTGAAAGAATGAAGGTGTAGAGGTCCTAACCAGCCTAGGGCCAAAATAATAATAATAATTAATTAAATAATTAAATGTGTGCAGAGCAAGCAAGCCTCAGACTGCTGAGAGTAAGGCATTCAGGCGCCAACCTGGATAGTTCTCCATGGCACCATAAGGTTAGGTACACGTGGAGGCTGTTGGTAGTGAGCTGCAGAGACACACGTGGGCACTCACGTGCCCACACATACACACCCAGAGAGGGAGGTTCTTGGATTACACACTAGTGGTGTTGATTCTCTTTTCCCCAGGGGTTTGTGCTATGATGAACCAGATTCCTCCTGCTTTGGGGTGGGTGAGCTAACCCAAAGTTATGTAGATGTTATGAGACAGTGGCATCTTACACCAGGTCCCAAAGTACATAGACAGAGAGCAAGTCTGGCTTTTGATATGTGCTGTTGTTCCCATGATACTAGCTGAGCTTTCTTCCAGTGGCCACTGTTTTTGCAAGGGTTTAACACTGTCTGGCCCCACGCCAGCCATCCAGTCTTCTGTCTGGTCCACGTAGGGCAGTGACCTTATCCAAAACCAAAACACCCCTAAGTTCTTCCCAGGTTCCACACTGGATCCTTTCTTCCTAGATCCCAGCTGCAGCTGGAGATTTCAAAGAGAAAGGAAGGAAAAAGAATACCAAGAAAAGTCTACTGAATAAACGGAAGACCCTTCTCATGTTCCCAAACAACACCTTTAAGGATTGTGGGCCTGCTTGGAGCCTTGGTCTTTCATTCCAATGCCCACCATCCCCAGGATGTAATGCCACTGCCTAAAATCTTGGAGGGCAGTAGCCTAAGATGCTAATGCTTGGTTCCTCGAGCCAAGATCAAAACTTATTTCTTAGTGACCTCTAGAAAGAACTATTCATTGAGTCTTGAATTTGGGTTGTTCAATTTGGGTTTAGATAAATCTGTTAGTCTATGGCCCCAGGTTTCTGTCCAGTGTTGACCACTCAGAGAATGAAGACATAAAGACTGATTTTAGAAAATCTAGTTATAACCATTTTATGCATGTTTCTTCTTTGTAGAATGCACGTGCATCCCAGTTCAATTTCCTCGACATCTTCCCCAAAGTCACCTGCAGAGCTCCCAAGGAGGTGATAAACATGGAGCTGACTCCGGACCAAAGCCACAGAGAGCCTGGGATGGACCTGATAGAGTTCTGCAGTGAGACTTTCCAAAGACCTTACCAATATTTAAGGCGGTTCCATCAAAAACAAAACCTGGATACATTCCACTATCAAAAAGGCTCTGTGGAAGGTTCTCCAGAAGAGTGCCTGCAACACTTCCTGATTTACTGTGGCCTGGTAAACCCCTCGTGGTCAGAGCTCCGGAACTTCGCTCAGTTCCTCAACTGTCAGCTCAAGGACTGTGAGGCCTCCATCTTCTGCAATGCAGCCTTCACCGAAGACACACTGAGGGGCTTCAAGAACTTTGTGGTCACCTTCATGATCCTGATGGCAAGAGATTTCGCCACACCAACTCTCCACACCTCAGACCAAAGCCCAGGTAAGCACCTGGTCACCATGGACGGAGTTGCTGAGGAAGACCTAGCTCCCTTCTCGCTCCGAAAGAGGTGGGAGTCAGAGCCCCACCCGTACATTTTCTTCAATGGTGACCACATGACTATGACGTTCATAGGCTTCCACCTGAGGTCCAATAGCAACGGCTACATTGATGCCATAAACCACTTGAACGGGAAGGTCATCAAGAAAGACATCATGACGATGGAGCTGTACGAGGGGCTGAAGCTTCAGAAAGTACCCTTCAATATTGACTTTGACAACCTGCCCAGACATGAGAAAATTGAAAGGCTGTGCCTGGCACTAGGGATCCAGTGGCCCAGTGACCCTGATGAGACGTATGAACTGACAACAGACAATATGCTCAAGATTCTGGCCATCGAGATGCGCTTCCGATGTGGGATTCCAGTGATCATCATGGGGGAAACTGGCTGTGGGAAAACCAGGCTCATTAAGTACCTCAGTGACCTGCGGCGTGGTGGCCTCGAGGCAGAAACCATGAAGCTGGTGAAGGTCCACGGAGGGACAACCGCCCCCATGATCCACTCCAAGGTCAGGGAGGCTCAGAGCACTGCCTTCTTCAACAAGGTCCAACACAAGCTGGACACCATCTTGTTCTTTGATGAAGCGAACACTACAGAAGCCATCAGCTGTATCAAAGAGGTCTTATGTGACCAGACAGTGGACGGCGAGCACCTGAAAAAGGACTCTGGCTTGCATATCATTGCTGCCTGCAACCCTTATCGGAAACACTCCCAGGAGATGATCCTCCGGCTGGAGTCCGCCGGTCTGGGATACAGAGTCAGTGCAGAGGAGACTGCAGAGAGGCTGGGCTCCATCCCCCTGCGGCAGCTGGTGTACCGCGTCCACGCTCTGCCCCCGAGCCTCGTTCCTCTGGTGTGGGACTTTGGACAACTGAATGACACTGCAGAAAGGCTCTACATCCATCAAATTGTCCAGAGGCTGGTGGACTCCATCTGGGCAGTTGAAAGCAACATTCCTGTGATCACAAGTGTACTCTCCACCTCTCAGAGGTTCATGAGGCACAGAAAGAATGAGTGTGGTTTTGTCAGCCTCCGGGACGTAGAGCGCTGTGTGAAAGTGTTCAGATGGTTTCACGACCACAGCCAAATGCTCTTAGACCAGCTGAATGACTGTCTCCTCGAGTCCAGACTCAGCAAACATAGCTTTGAGAGGAACCCTGTTCTCTGGTCCCTGGTCATGGCCATTGGGGTGTGCTACCATGCCTCTTTAGAAGAGAAGGAGCTCTACCGCATGGCCATCAGCTCCTGCTTTCCAGAGCCGTACAATGACAGCAGGGTGATTCTGGAGGAGATCAGCCGAGTGCAGGATCTTTTTCTGCGTGGGGCGCCTGTGAGGACAAACATAGCGAGGAACTTGGCCCTGAAGGAGAATGTCTTCATGATGGTCGTCTGCATTGAGCTCAAGATCCCCCTCTTCCTGGTGGGGAAGCCTGGCAGCTCCAAATCCCTTGCCAAGATTATTGTGGCGGATGCCATGCAGGGCCAGGCTGCCTCCTCAGACCTCTTCCGCTGCCTAAAACAGGTCCACCTGGTGTCATTCCAGTGCAGTCCCCACTCCACGCCCCAGGGCATCATAGGCACCTTTAGGCAGTGTGCCCGCTTCCAGCAGGGGAAGGACCTGCAGCAGTATGTCTCTGTGGTGGTGCTGGATGAGGTTGGGCTGGCAGAAGACTCGCCCAAAATGCCCCTGAAGGCTCTGCACCCCCTGCTGGAAGATGGGTGCATTGAAGACGATCCTGCCCCACACAAACAAGTTGGCTTCATTGGCATTTCTAACTGGGCCCTGGATCCTGCCAAGATGAACCGGGGCATTTTTGTGTCGCGTGGCAGTCCCAATGAGAAAGAGCTCATAGAGAGTGCTGAGGGCATCTGTTCTTCGGATAGGCTGGTTCAGGACAGAATCCGGGGGTACTTTGAGCCCTTTGCCAAGGCCTACAGAAAAGTGTGTGGGACTCAGGACAAGGAATTTTTTGGGCTTCGTGACTATTATAGCCTCATCAAGATGGTCTTTGCCAAAGCCAGAGCTTCTAATCGAGAGCCTTCCCCAAAAGACATTGCTCACTCTGTCCTTAGGAACTTCAGCGGGAAGGACGACATCCAGGCTCTAGACATTTTCACAGCCAGTTTGCCCAAGGCCAGGTACGCGGAGGACGTCAGCACAGTGGAGCTGATCAAACAGAACATTCACGGAGGTCTGCACAGGGCGTCGGGCAGGGGGCTGGATGAGGCTGAGTCCCGCTACTTGCTCGTGCTGACCAGGAACTACGTGGCCCTGCAGATCCTGCAGCAGACGTTCTTCACTGAGGACCAGCAACCCGAGATCATTTTTGGCTCCAGCTTTCCCCAGGACCAGGAGTACACGCAGATCTGCAGGAACATCAACCGGGTGAAGGTCTGCATGGAGACCGGCAAGATGGTGGTGCTGCTGAACCTGCAGAACTTGTACGAGAGCCTGTATGATGCCCTCAACCAGTACTACGTCTACCTCGGGGGCCAGAAATACGTGGACCTCGGCCTGGGTACCCATCGGGTCAAGTGTCGGGTCCACGCAGACTTCCGCCTGATCGTCATCGAAGAGAAAGACGTGGTATACAAGCAGTTCCCGGTGCCCCTCATCAACCGGCTAGAGAAGCACTACCTGGACATCAACACCGTGCTGGAAGGCTGGCAGAAGAACATCGTGCGTGAGCTGGAGCAGTGGGCGGGCAAGTTTGTGGACGTGAAAGCAGACCAGTTTCTTGCCAGGCATAAGTACAGCCCTGCAGATGTCTTCATTGGCTACCACTCGGATGCCTGCGCCTCCGTGGTGCTGCAGGCTGTGGAGAGGCAGGGCTCGGGGGACCTGACAGAGGAGCGGTACCTCAAGGTGTCGGAGGAGGCCAAGCTCATCTTGCTGAACTGCGCCACTCCCGATGCCGTGGTCCGGCTGAGCGGCTCCTCTTTGGGCCAGTTCGCCGCGCAGTCGCTGTCACAGGAGTACTACTACACACAGCAGCACAGCTCCTTCGCAGACTTCCTCCAGGCCCACCTGCGCGGGACCGGCCCGGGGCGCCACACCAGCTTCACAGAGGTGACCGGCTTCCCACGACCTTTTCCTCTGCTCCGTCACCCACGAGTTCTGGGCGCCCAGGGTTAGGAACTCACCCTGCATCTAAGCCAGCGTGCAGGGTGGCGTAGCGGGCTGAAGCTGGGGGCTCCCCTCCATGTTCTGGATGGTGTGACTGAGCTTCCAGAGTCACTTCTGAGCGGGAAACTGAGGGCACAGAAGTGCCCGGCACACTTCCTGTCCTGGTCAGCGTGTGTGTCCCTCTCAGAGAGACAATACCGAGCACGTGGTGGCGGAGTCACAGGAACACTCTTTGCAGGGGCCAGGGTCAGAGTGACTCACATGAAGGGAGCCAGGCTGGGCAGACGTCTCAGTCAGCCAAGTGCTTGCCTCACCAGTGTGGTGGATAGCCTGAGTTCAGTCCCCAGGACCCACGTAAAAATGCCAGGCATAAGGGCACATGCCTGCGATCCTGGCTCTGGAAAGGCAGAGATAGGAGGGTGCCTGGAGCTTGCTGGTCAGGTAGTCTAGCCTAATTGGTGAGCTCTAGGTCAATGACAGACCTTCCCTCAAAGGAGGCGGACTACAACGTAAGGATGACCCCAAGGTTGTCTCATAGTCTCTGCATATACCTGCACACAAATGAGCATGTACACATATGCACACCCCCATACACAGACACACACAACACACACATAATGCTGATTGTAATTAGGTACAATACAGAAAATGGCATTTGTGCTGAGCCCTAAAAGACTGTGAGACTCCATGAGAGACTAAAGCAGGAAGGAGACGGCAGGGTACCTCTTTCTTCTGATGCCTTTGAACATGTAGGTCCTCCTGCCTCAGCCTGCTTCGCATTTGGGCCCCTTTGGCCTGGCTTCCTTCCTGTCTGTTTTGCACTGCCCCATGCTATGCCCTTAGCAGCATGCCGGAGCGTCCACATATGTCCAGGCTCTGGCCTAGCAGACACAGCAGACAGGCCTCTCACTGACTAATGGCTTGCCTCCCGCTGTGCAGGTCACGACTTTCTCCAGACTGCTGACCAGTCATGACTGTGAAGTCTTAGAAGCAGAGGTGAAGGGATTGGCCAGAAGGCCCATGCTCCTGTCGCTGCAGCAGTTTGACACCGAGTACTCCTTCCTCAAGGAAGTCCGGTGAGGCGCCCTGCCAGCCCCAGGCCTTGGCGGATGTCATGGGCAGGGCTGTGGTAACTAGCACTGATTCATGAGCCCCTGGTGTGCGTCTCTGACCCCACTTCTCCGTGCGTGTCACAACCTAGACCTCCGTCTCCTCAGGAAGCCTTGCCGGCTGTTCCCTTTCTCCACTGGAACCTCTGCTATATTTAAAGCGGCATCCCGCCCCTGTGCTCTTTCTTTGGCACTCCAGCCTTGTTCATTCCTCAGGGAATTGCCTTATGCACCATTCAGGACAGACTACTCACTGGGCCATCTGTTTCTCCTCCAGAACCTGCTTGACAAACAGTGACGGCTGTAAAATCCTCGTCATCCAGTCGGACTTTGACGATGGCGTCCACAGCGCTCAGCTCATCGCCTCTGCCAAGTACGCATCCGGGGCTTGTCTCAGAACTGGTTCGGCAGACCCAACATTCATTCAGGATCTCCTCAAGAAATTCCTGAAAGCACTATAAATAAGACATATGTTCCTCCCAAGAAGCTAGGACACACACACACACACACACACACACACACACACACACACACACAGAGAGAGAGAGAGAGAGAGAGAGAGAGAGAGAAAGGTTAAAAACACAAAACTTTAAAAAATCAAGGAGTATAAATAATGATGTTATGGCCAACAATATCATCAAAGCATAATTGAAATCACTTTTTGGTTATTACCAATTAATTTTGAATTATATAATTAGAATTTGTCTGTTTTTTTTTAAGGTAGGGTCTCCCTGTGGCCCAGACTGACCTGGAATTCACTAAGTGAATATCTCTGCATATCAAGTGCTAGGATGAAAGGTGTGCACCACTACACCCAGCTTACAATGTGAAATTATATTTATTATATACTTTTATATTTATTTATTTGAGAAAGAGAGAGGCAGACAGACAGACAGCATTGGGCATACCAGGGCCTCTTACCCCTGTAAACAAACTCTAGATGCATGCACCACTTTGTCGAGCTGGCTTTACGTGGGTACCAGGGAATTTAGCCCTGGGCCAACAGGCCTTGAAATCAAGTGTCTTTAGCCACTGAGCTATCTCCCCAGGCCACAATTTGAATTTTTGACAAGTCCAAGGGTAGTAACAGTATATAAATATGTGTGTGTGGTGCTGGGAATTGGTTCACACATGCTAGACAAATATTCTATGAGTAAACTATAACCTTCTAGGGTCTCATTAAATAGACTAGCCTGGCCTTAAACTTGCAATTTTCCTACTTACACCTCCCAAGTAGCTGGGACAACTAGGTAGTCTTGCACTACCAGACCCAGATTGCAGATGCTCTGATTCATGTTTATGGCATTAGTAACGGGACTCCGGTATGGCAGCCACGCTGCACTTGAGGGCAGAGCGAGATTCTGCTAGGAAAACGGGCTTGGGCTGCTGCCAAGTAGACCAAAGCATCGTGAAGGCTCTATTGAAATGGCCAGGCCCAGAGCCTTAGCCGTGGCCTCCGGGAGAGGAGGGTGGGGTCCCGTCCGGGAAAGAATGCCACTCCTAAGCAGAGGGCATGGGGAGGGGCATGAAGTGACCCCACAGAGAATGCCTGGCTTCCATGGGGTTGTGAAATTTACTTAAAGCTCTTAAAACTGAAAGCAAGCGTGACCCCCTCAGCTCACACAACACGTGCCAGCTGGGTTCCAGTTTGATTTCTGCTTGTTTGCGGTGTGTACATTTACACTGGTCTGTTTGAATAGGTATTCTGCCATCAATGAAATCAACAAGATACAAGGGTCAAAGGATTGTGTCTTCGTCTATTTCATCATAAAACTGTCCAGGATGGGAAGTGGAGCGTCGTACGTGGGGTTCCATGGAGGTATCACTGAAATGTTTTGTGAATGTGTTTCTTTAAGTAGTCCTCATGTGGTTCCTCATGTGGTCTTAGGTCTGGAAGTAGAATGTCAATCCCAACAGTCTTCTCAGATGCGATTAGAGATCCTTCTCAGAGCCACAGTTCAGATACCCTCTTGAACTAGTGGTGATGAGTTCATGCACATGTAACCCCAGCTTTCTGGAAGCTGAGGCAGGAAGATCAAAAGCTCAAGGCAAGTCTGGGTTACATAAGGAGACCCATTCCCATAAGAGAAAAGAAAATTTGCTGGGTGTGCCAACAACACGCCTTTAGTCGCATCACTTGGGAGCTTGTGGTAGGAGGATTGCTTTGAGTTCTAGGCCAGCCTAAGTCTAATTCAGATCAGCCTGATCAAAAAAATATATATATGACAGTAGAGTTAGCATTTCCTTTTCTACTCTAGGTGAACACTGAATTAGCTGTCTGCCCCCCATCTTCCATTATGTAGATAATTCAGAGAAGATTTTCCTGACTCATTGGCACAAATAAACTGCCTGTATTTTCCCTTTATTTTATTTCATCTTGTATTTTGCACTGATTTTTTAAAAAAATTATTTATTGAGGAGAAATGGCAGGAAATGTGAATAAATATGAATATGAATGGGCGTGCCAGGGCTTCTTGTCACTACAAACAAATTCTAGATGCCTGTGCCACTTTGTGCATCTGGCTTTATGGAGGTAGTGGGAATTGCACCCAGGCCAGCATGCTTTGCTTGTGATTGCTTTAACTGCTGAGCTATCTCTCCAGCTCATATTTTTGCACTGATTCTTTGTGAGAGATACACTATCTTCAAATCAATCCATCCTTCTCTCCCCCCCTCTCTTTTTTGATGTGCAAAGTATGTATGGTGTATATGAGTATGGGCTGATACAGTGGCCCAAGGAAAACGTTGAATGTCCCCCACCATCACTCACCAACCTGTTTGTCCTTGTGCTGGAGTCTCTTAGCTGACTCTGGAGCTTGCCATCTGAGAGCCCCAGACACTCCCCACAGGACCAGGGTTACAGACGGGCATGGCTGTTTACGTAAGTTCAGAGATTTGAACTCAGATCCTCCTGCTTGTACAAGTATGCTTAACTGCTGAGCCATCTCTCCAGCCCATCTGTCTCTCTTTGCATGAAATGGTCATCAGCTCTTTTACATAGATAATTGGGCAGGGTGTGGGGGTACATGCCACCGAAGTAGGAGGATTGCTGTGGGTTCAAGGCCAGCCTGAGACTAGTGAATTCCAGGTCAGCCTGGGCTAGAGTGAGACCATACCCGGAAAAAACAAAAAGAAAAATTCTAATAAAAGGGCTGGAAGGATGCCTCGGTAGTTAAGGTGTTTTCCTACAAAGCCTAATGACCTGGATGTGATTCCCCAGTACCCACATAAAGCCAGATGCACAAAGTGGCACATTCATCTGGAGTTTGTTTGCAACAGCTAAGATCCCTGGTGCATCCATATATTCTCTCTCTCTCTCTCTCTCTCTCTCTCTTTCTCTGCATGTCTCCCTCTCTATCTGTCCTTCTCTGCTTGCAAATAAATAAATGAAATATTTAAAAAGATAATTGGTATCCTAGAAATAGGAAAATAGCCATTTGATAATTTCATGGACAAGGGAAAGCAAACCTTGCCAGCACCTCACGCCCCCTTCACAAATTTTTGCGTAGAAAGTACAGTAAGACATGAGTGGTGAACCTGACGCCTTAAGCACGCGCCCTCTGCAGGCAGTTATTTCAGGTCTCTTGTCAATCCACACATGATAGATCCGAATGCTTCCCACGTGTTGGGTACCAATCACTCCTTCAGCAATAGTATAATTAAAAATTCAGGTTAGTGGTGTGTCCCTGTTTATAACTAACCAAAAATAAAAAGTAAAAATCCAGAAATCTTATGGAAGACTCTGATGGCTTTGCTCTTCACAGGGCTGTGGCAGTCTGTGCACATCGATGACCTCCGCAGGTCCGCAGTCATGGCCTCAGATGTGACGAAGCTGCAGACTGTCACCATCAGCCAGCTGTTCCAGCCAGCAGACAGATCTGAGTGTGAGTCTGAGGATGCAAGGATGGAGTCGCTTGCAGGAGGTGCCAAGTGTGATGCTGGAGGCAGTGCCACCATGCTGTGTCACCTTCGAGTCCCAGCACCTGCCTCTCAGCAGGGCTTACCATCAGTGGCCACAAAGCCAAAGGCAATGCCACATGAGTACGGCCCATAGCGTGCCTGTCTGTCTCATGATTCCTCAGCCAGCCCAGGCTGTGGGGCTCCAGAGCGATGGTGGGGTGAGGGGCTGGTCTGCATGACACACTTCCCAGTGACTGGGCCCACCAATGTTGATGAGGACAGGGGAGTCTGGCAGGTCTCAGTCTGGGCATAGACCCAGATGTCGCTGTTGAACGCACACTGTTCTGTCCCCAAGGGCTGACTTGATGGTGTTTGCTTGGCTTGCAGCTGAAGGCAACCAGGAGGAAGAGATGGAGACGGAGAGCAGCAAGTCAGAGGAAGGGGGAGAAGTAGAGATGGAGGTGCCCGGTCCAGAGAGGGTGGAGAGTGCCGCCTCTGACCCAGGAGGTGACCATGTGAGTTCTCTGCTCCAGCCTGTCAGCCATAGGGGAAGGTCTGCCGATACGTCTTTGCCCTCTCCCTTGGGAGTCAGAGGAGGCCTCCCCCCCATCACACCAGGGGAAACCAGAGCCCTCTGTTCCCTCCACGCTGGATGTATGTGTGAACTAGGATTGTTCTGGCATTCCCTTCTTCACAAAGTTAGTTGTGCCTCATTCCTCTGTCTCTGGCCAACCCCTAGTGTGAGCAACCAGCTTGACCATCTGGGGACATGGCGTGGCAGGTCATGGTGTATCCTTTGCCATGATGTCTGCCAACAGATGGCCTTGAGCCTGCTGACACCGGACTGTCATGTAACATGGGTGGCCTGGCCTTTGCGCAGCCTGAAACTGGCATCATGTAAGGCTTACTGTTTCCCTCAGTGGGCAGAGGTCCTGGACACCACCAGACTGCTGCGGAGCTGTGTGCAGAGTGCCGTGGGGATGCTCAGAGACCAGAATGAGAGCTGTGCGCGCAACATGAGGAGAGTCACCATTCTTCTTGGCCTCTTAAATGAAGACAGTGCACTCAATGGTAGCGTCCTGCCCCGAGCGCTGACTCATCCCACAGAGTTTGGAGAAAGTGCCCTTTTAAGGTTCTGAGTTTTGGCAGAAGCAGCAGATGTGGTGGGAATCTAAGGGCATCACTTACATTTGGCTCAAGAACAGGCAGATTTCCTCTTGGATGGGGGGGGTTCAAAAACAAGATGTGCCCGACACCCCAATGCCCACGGGTAGGCCTAATTAAGCCCCTCTGCTCTTCACAGTTGCTTTCTTGCGGGTGTCCAAGATGCGCCTCCATGGTCTTCTGAAGAAGCAGGAAGAGAACCAGGTTTGCAGTATGAAGGAGTGGGTTACCAGGGAGGCTGCAAATCAAGACGCCCTCCAGGAGGCGGGCACCTTCAGGTACGAGGTTAATGGAAGTGCGGGCCTTGGCTGGTGATGTACATCTGCAGGCACAGCTCCACCCAGTGAGGAAATGAGGCTGTGTTTCTTCCTACACTGCTCAGCAACGTGGAGCCATTGCTTCCCCCTGGGCTCAAGGAGAACCTGAGCAGTGGCTGCAGAGGGCGTTTATGCTGTCTTATCTACTTTTGTGTATTTAAACTTTTTTCAACATTAAAACCTATAGAAAAATCTCCCAATTATGTTGCTATAGAATGTGAGTGTTCACCAGCATGTTGTAACTATAAAAAGCTACTTCTATTTAATCCGTTCAAATAGAGCCTTTATTTTTCTTCTCAACATTAATTACTCAATTATTCTTACCTTTTACCACAAAATTTTTGAAGGAAGTTAAATTTAAATTTTTAAATATTTTTATTTACTTATTTGAGAGAGAGAGGGTGAGTGTGTATGGGTGCACCAGAGCCTCCAGCTGCTGCAAACGAAGTACAGATGTGTGCACCGCTTTGGGCACCTGCTTTACCTGGGCACTGGGGTATTGAACTTGGGCTGGATGGCTGTGTACACAAATGCTGAGCCATCTCTCCCGGGTTCCTATAGAGGTTTGTTTTGTTTTGTTTTGTTTTGAGGTACAGACTTCCTCTGGCTCAAGCTTACCTTGCACTCACCCTGTAGTCCCAGGCTGGCCTTGAACTCACAGAGATCTGACTACCTCTGCCTTACCATGTGCTGGGATTAAAGGAATGTACCACCATGTCAGGCTAAAGAATTTTTTATTGTTACATACAAGCCTAAATATTTTGAGAAGTGATGGGAGTCAAACCCAGGCCCTGTTCATGTGACCCAGTGCTGTCTCACTGAACCACATCCCCAGCCCTAAGCATGTCATTTTAGCGACAAAGTGCAATGCAGTTAATTTAGCTAGTTAATCATGTCAATCTAAAATGGCAGTATGCGGAGACATCAAAATGGAATCCCAAACAAATATGTGTTTGTTGAACTTGACCTAGAACAACTTTCCATTGGCCTGTTCATCTTTATTTATCAATATTTTATTTATTTATTTGCAAGAAGAGTGAGAACAGACATACAGACAGAGAGAATGAGCACGCCAGGGCCTCTAGCCTCTGCAAACAAACTCCAGATGCATGCACCACATTGTGCATTTGGCTTTATGTGGGTACTAGGGAATTGAACCCAGGTTGTTGGGCTTTGCAAGGAAGCAATGTAACTGCTAAGCCATCTCTCCAGCCAATCTTCCTCTTTATTATGTTTTATCCAGAAAGGATTTCCTTTCTTAAGATTATTTGTTTTTTTCTTAATGATTTTTTTCTTTGCTTATGGGACCTGAATGACTTGTCTTTTTGTTTTTGTTTTTGGTTTTGATTTTTGTTGTTGTTGTTCGAGGTAGGGTCTCGCTCTAGCCCAGGCTGACCTGGAATTCACTATGTAGTCTTAGAGTGGCCTTGAACTCATGGTGATCTTCCTACCTCGGCCTCCCGAGTACTGGGATTAAAGGTGTACGCCCCCACGCCCGGCCTAATGACTTGTTTTTTAAAATAGTTGTATAAAATAAGAAAGTGCTTTTTCATCTCCTCATGTCCTAGCTCAGTCACTGATGTAGAGTGGCGTTCCTTTCCACCTGTCTCCAATCTTGAATGTCTCCATCCGTGAGTCTCTTGTCTGGATCTTGAAAATGATGGGCTGTCAGTGAGTTGTTTGCCTCGAGGTTTTGCTTTTGCTTGGTAAGATAACGTAATGACAATAGGTACACCTGTGGTTTTCCTGAGCCACAGCATGTCCCCTCTGCTCCTGCCATAGGCATACTCTTTGGAAGCGGGTGCAAGGTGCAGTCACCCCACTCCTGGCCAGCATGGTTTCGCACATGGACAGAGATGGCAACCTGGAGCTCCTGGTGCAGTCAGACTCGCCAGCCTGGGCCCGGGATCTGTGGATGTTTCTCTTCAGTGACATCAAGTTTCTGAGCATTCCTCTGATGAACGTGAGGCAAGTGGCCACCTTTCTTTCCTGTGGGAGGGAGATGTCATGCCAGGGCAGCACCTTGCTCCACCCTCCCAAGCATGTGATGGGCTGTGGGTACTTCCCTGAGCGCCATGCCCACCTGTCCCCACCTGCAGCCTGGGTGTTCTTGGTCAAACAGTAGCAAAGGACAGTGACTCGACCAGTCCCGACAGGTCCCGGTTCACTCTCCATGATGCCATTCCTGGCCTTCAGAGCAGCCATAATCATTCATGTAGCCAAGCTCGACTTCCTATGTGTCCAAATCACCACCTGGCAGAACTGTGTGCCTGGCACTCCTCTGTGCTTTGTCGGAAGCCATGCAGCCCATGGGGGCCTGCCTTGTGGGGCTCAGGCCCACAAGCTGTCCAAAACTTTGGTATTCAGAGTGTAGGGAAGTTTGGTTCTGGGATGTGGGCTACCAAGGGATACATAAGGGTGTGGGATTCTAAATTGCTGGTGGGACCCAGGACCCAGGGTGCTGCTGATGTCTGAGAGGAAGCCTCGTCCTGGCAGTGGTGCCTGTGGGCAGAGGGGCAGAAGTGGGCAGGTGGAGGCACAGGAGATCTGGCTCTGCCGCAGACTGCGGGCAGCTTGCTTGGCCCCTGTCAGCACTTGTTTCATCTGAAAACAAAGGGACACGTGAGATTATGTTTTCGTTCACTTACAGCAGGAACCCTGACCCGAAAACCCCCCTGCTGGTACCCACACAGCCTGCGGCACGATGGCTTTCTTTTGCCTTTTGCCGAGCTTGGAGTCAAGTAGGGAAGAGCTCCATCACTGAGCCGCCCCCCAGCCCCAGCCACTTCTTCCAGCACCGAAGGGGCTGGCATCAGTGCTGTGCCCTGCCTGATGTCTCAAGGCACATCCTGTTCTCATTTGCGTCACTGCAGGCCTAAAAGCGAGATGTCCTCCATCATGGTGCCAAGCCACATGAACCTGCTGGAGGACGCACGCAACGCCATCCCATTCAGCTGGAGAATCAAGGACTACCTGGAGGAGCTCTGGATCCAGGCTCAGTATATCACGGACACCGCAGGTAAAGCCACCCCGTAAGACAGGCTTGGGCAGAGCGTGTGCATCCTGCAGGGTTTAGATTTAAAACTTTGCATGTGTAGTAGCCTCAAGTATGCCATTACTTCATTTTGAAATTTTCGCTAAAGTAAAATGGGAGTAAAGTCCACCAGGGGTCAGAAGCCCCTCAGTGGCATGGCAGGGAAGCCTGTGAGGTGACACTGATGATGCAGCGGCCCAAGCTGTGGCAAAATGGAATGAGTTCCATTAGGGAGAGAACATGCTGCCTAGGACGGGTCATTCCCACCGGCGCTCCCGGACGGCTTGCTTGCTAGCATGGGCAGCCGTCCCCTCCATAGCGCTTCGTCAGCAAATGCTGGTGAGGAGGGCAGAGCGTCCTCCTCCTGAATCTAGAGCTGTCTCTGGTCCTTCCAAGTCACACAAGCACTCCGGTCTGTTGTCATATGCTAAAGGCTTTGGCCATCATACCTCCAGAAAAAATGAGAGCCTGGCTTTTTTGTTTTGTTTTCTGAGGTAGGGTCTCACTCTAGCTCAGGCTCACCTGGAATTCACTATGTCACCTCAGGGTGGCCTCGAACTCACAGTGATCCTCCTACCTCTGCCTCCTGAGTGCTGGGATTAAAGGTGTGCGCCACAACCCGGCTTCCTAGCCTCGTATTTTTAGAAAAGTTGTCTTTTGTATAAGAAAGCATCTCTTCCGCTTTCACTTACAGTTTTCTGCTCAAAATACTGCATGGGCTGTGCAAATGGTTTGGTGTTTCGGGCACTTACTTGTGAAACCTACGGTCCCAGGTTTGATTCCCCAGTACCCACATAAGCCAGATGCACAAGGCCGTGCATGCAACTGGAGTTCGTTTGAAGTGGCTAGAGGCTCTGGCATGCCCATTCTCTCTCTCTCTCCCTCTTCCTGTGCGTCTTTTTCTCCCTCTCTCAAATGAATAAAAAGAAAAAGAGAGTTTGAGGCCAGTCTTGGTCACAGAGTAAGACCCTTAAAAAAAATACTATACCGTGACATTTTGTTCAGCTCAGCATTCTGTGACTATCCAAACCAACATGAAGTAGTCTATGTCCTGATGACAAAGTGCCTTCCTTGTGTAGGCAATGGCCCACCTGCCCTGCTTGTTTAGGGCAGCATGTGATGACCCAGGTCCCCATCCACTGAAAGGCAGAGTTCCAGTTAGTGTGGCCTCGGGTCCAGGCCCTTGATGAGCAGCCCACTCCCCTGATTCTCTTGGAATCTTGGATGCACAACACAGATGGTCTACCTCACGTTTTCTCCCAATGGGGCTAGCTTGGCTGTTTGTGACCGAAATTTAACACTGACCTATGTGCTCTTCCACTCTTTTTCTCCTGCTGCCTAGAAAGGGCTCATTCCCTTCAATCCCACAAGGCCAGGCAGCGAACACTGCTTGACTCAGAGCTCTGGTTCTCCAGGGCCTCCGTCCATCCTGGACACAGGATAGCGGTTCCTTCTTGGGCCAGCGGCCGCAAGCTCCTCACTAAGCTTGTGGTTTCTCCCATTCAGGCCGTTCTTTGGCTTCCTCCCTGCAGGGCCCTCGAAGAAGCTGGTGGAGATCTTCCAGAGGACTCCCCTGGGCAGGTTTCTTGCCCAGCTCCCTGTGGCACAGCAGCAGGAAGTCCTGCAGTGCTACTCCAAGGACTTCCTGCTCTTGACCTTGAGAGTGTCCTCGTGGGAGGAATTAAAGGTAGCCTTGGAGCCCAATCAAGGGTGGAGCTTGCATGTGGAGCCCAATCAAGGGTGGAGCTTGCATAACGTGGCCCCCGAGCCTTTGTCTGCCTGGAGAATGGATATTGTTGAGTGGGGATTGTCCCTGGAAAGTCTCAGAGTGCTCAGGGCCAAACCTGTGGCCACTACCCAAGCCTCCTACCACCTAACTTCCTGTTACTTGGAGGAGCCTTCCAATTCCCCAGTAGCTGCCCAATGTGGTGGCTGCACCTGGCTGGGAGGCTAAATCAGGAGGCCCAAGAAAGGCAAGTCCAGCTCAGGCTACGCAGGAAGACCTTATCTCAAAAAGTCAAAACAGGGCTGGAGAGACGGCCTAGAGGGTAAGGTGCTTGCCTACAAAGCCTAAGATCTCCTGTTCAAATCTCCAGGTACCACATAGCCAGCCGCACAGAGATGCAAGTGTACAATGTCGCACATGTGCACAAAGGGGCGCATGCATATGGAGTTGGTTCACAGGGGCTCAAAGGCCCTGGCGCACCCATTCTTTCGCTCTCTCCTTCTGTGCCTCTTTCTCTCTGTGCCTCTCTCCCTTAAAAAAATGAGAACAAAACAACATCAAAAAAAGAAACCAATTTTCATTTAGTACCCACTTTTTGGGCTTATGTGTGTATGGTGTGTTTGCATGTGTATGCATGTTCACATGTGTGAGTGTGCATGTGTGCAGGTGCATGTGTGTGTGGCATGAGTGTACTAGACTAGAGATTGATGTCAAGTGTCTTCTTGATCACTCACCACCTTGTTAACTGAGACAGGGTCTCTTGCTTGGGCCCAGAGACAATTCAGCTAGACTAGCAAGCCAGCTTGCCCTGGAGAGCACCTGTCTCTGCCTCCCAAGTGCTAGAATCACAGGTAGGTCACCACACCTGCCCAGCATTTACGTGAACATGCTTGCTAACCCTTTGTCCATCTCCTCAACCTGCAACCCTCTTTTTTAAGAATATTCATTTTCTCTTGAAGATTAATGTGAGGGCTGGAGATATGGTTTAGTGGTTAAGGCACTTGCCTGTGAAGCCTAAGAACCCATGTTTGACTCTCCAGGTCCCACATAAGCCAGATGCACAAGGTGATGGCAAGCACGCAAGGTGGCATGTGTGCACAAGATGGCACACACATCTGAAGTTTGATTGCAGTGGCTGGAGGCCCTGGTGCACCAATTGTCACTCTCATAAAAATAAAATTTTTTTAAAATAAAATTAATATGACCCTTTTTTTTTTATTTATTTGAGAGTGACAGACACAGAGAGAAAGACAGATAGAGGGAGACAGAGAGAGAGAGAATGGGCGCGCCAGGGCTTCCAGCCTCTGCAAACGAACTCCAGACGTGTGCGCCCCCTTGTGCATCTGGCTAACGTGGGACCTGGGGAACCGAGCCTCGAACCAGGGTCCTTAGGCTTCACAGGCAAGCGCTTAACCGCTAAGCCATCTCTCCAGCCCTAATATGACCCTTTAAGAATAGTAAATGAGGGCTGGAGAGATGACCCAGAGGGTAAAGGTGCTTACAAAATCTGATGAGCTGGGTTCAAATCCCCAGTACCTACATAAAGCCAGATGCACAAAGTGGCATATGCATTTGGACTCCATTAGCAGTGGCTGGTGCACCTATTCCTTCTCGTTTCTCTCTTTCTCTCTCTGCTTGCAAATAAGTAAATAAATAATTTTAAACTTTTAAGAAAAAATTTAAAGAGCTAGAGAGATCGCTCAGTGGTTAAGGCACTTACCTACAATACCTAATGACCCGGATTTGATTCCCCAGTGTACTTGTAAAGCCAGATGCACAAGGTGGCACACATGTCAGGGTTCCTTTGCAGTGGCAAAAGGCCCTGGTATCCCATATACACAAACTCTATCCATCTCTATCTTTATCTTCCTTCCTCTCCCCCCCTCTCTCAAATAAATATTTTTTTAAATAGAAAAAAAAAGGACAGGTTAAAGAGTAGAGATTTTCTTTTTCAAATGTTTGTTTTGAAAATAGTTTCTCAAGCCTACTTAGTGATAGAGGAGTATTCTTAATGTGTTGCCTAGTGAATAAGTCAGAAACCTAGTGATCCTGACTGGGGACAATGGTGAGGGAAGGCACACATGTAAAAGTGGCCAGAGAATTCCACCAAAAAGCAAGCAAGCAGGATACTGTCAGCCTGATTTTTTTTTTTTTTTCCCCCGAGGTAGGGTCTCACTCTGGCCCAGGCTGACCTGGAATTCACTATGTAGTCTCAGGGTGGCCTCAAACTTATGGCAATCCTCCTACCTCTGCCTCCCAAGTGCTGGGATTAAAGGCGTGCATCACCACGCCTGGCTTTTTTGTTTTCCGATTTTTAATCCTACTTTTAAAAAAGTTTTTTGTTTATTTTTATTCATTTATTTGAGAGCAACAGACAGAGAGAGAAAGAGGCAGAGAGAGAATGAGCACACCAGGGCCTCCAGCCACTGCAAAGGAACTCCAGATACATGCACCCCTTGTGAATCCTACCTGGGTCCTGGGGAATTGAGCCTTAAACCAGGGTCCTTAGGCTTCACAGGCAAGCGCTTAACCTCTAAGCCATCTTTCCAGCCCTTTTAATCTTACTTTTGAATAGCTTTTGAATAGTTCTGATTTTGTTCAGGGAAGCATGTTTTTATCATTTAAAAATACATATGAAAAGCCTTTGTTACCCCAGTTTCTACAGATGGCCTTGTGGTCCTGCCTCAATGAGCTGCGAGTGGCATCAGACCTGCCTGAGGAAGGGCTCTCCTTGCCTTGGGTGCACCTCGCCTACCAGCATTTCAGGATTCGGCTCCAGAACTTCTCCAGAATCTTGGCCATCCACCCCCCAGTGCTGCACAGCCTCACCGAAGCTGCCCAGAAGCACAACTTGGCTGGGTGTGAAATGGTATGGCCTGGGCCTGCCCTGAGAGAGGGCGGGGTGCTCCAGCATCTACCCTGAGAGCTCACAGGGCCTTGTCCTCACTGGGAGACTCTTCATGGATACCTCAGTGAGAGGTGTCATGGACATGTCCAGTGTTTCCTGAGTCCTAGGACGACAGAGTAGGTTGGCCAGGACCCAAGGTCACACTAGATTGAAATGTCAACAAGCACACTGAAGGGCAGGACGGGGAGTGGGGAACCTGCTGGGCCATGTGCCTCTTCTCCCTTCCCAGACACTGGACGCATTTGCAGCAATGGCCTGTGCTGAAATGCTGACGAGAGATACCTTGAAGCCGAGTCCCCAGGCCTGGTTACAGCTGGTGAAGAATCTGTCCACGCCGCTGGAGCTCATCTGTTCGGATGGGTACTCGCGAGACAGTGGAAATGTGACCAAAACTGTCATCCTGGAGGTCAGGTGAGTCCCCAGACCCCACCTCCGGCCCTCAGCTTGCTCAGGCCCTCCCACCCTTGGAAGGGAGTCTGCCTCCTCCACCACCTAACATTTGCTGAGCCCCTCTCAAGTGCCAGGCTTGATCCCAGAGACCCAGGGGGAAAACTGTTCTGGGGTCTATAGAAAACAGGCAGGCTATTGTGATGTCCCCTGAGAACGGCTGTGACAACAGACTTTAGAAAGGACAGCCGAGCTCTCGCTCCAGCTCTCCTGCTACAGGTGTGAGCCTCACTCCTCTCCCCTTTCTTCTCTCTTTCTCCAGTGTATGCACTCCCCTCTCTCCATTCTCTTCTTTCTCTTATCTCCCTCTCTGCCCCTCTTCCATCTCTCCCCCACTGCAATACGGTCTTATATCAAAACAGAAGAGGAGGGCTGGAGAGATGGCTTAGTGGTTAAGCGCTTGCCTGTGAAGCCTAAGGACCCCGGTTTGAGGCTCGATTCCCCAGGACCCACGTTAGCCAGATGCACAAGGGGGCGCACGCGTCTGGAGTTCTTTTGCAGTGGCTGGAGGCCCTAGCGCACCCATTCTCTCTCTATATCTGCCTCTTTCTCTCTCTCTCTCTCTGTCACTCTCAAATAAATAAATAAAAAATGAACAACAAAAAAAATTTTAAAACAAAAGAGGAAAGAAAATGAGGAGGAGGGGACAGCAGAGAGGCAGGGCAAGTGGAAAAGGGACAGTCTGTGAAGAGAACAACCCTTCCCTGGACTTTAAAGCCTGCGAGGACTTCTCTAGCTCTGGATATGGCGGTGGGGCAGGGCCTGCCGGAGCCGAGCCTGGGGAGCCTGGAGGTGTGCCGGAGCACACTGCCCAGTTCTAGTGTGTTCTGCCTCCTGTCGACCTCCCTTTTCCTCTGCTCAGCCCTGTTCTCCCGTGTCTCAGAGTCCTCTGTCAGAGATGAGTGAGTGACTCCCCCTCCCCTTTCGTTATTTTTATTTATTTATTTTTGGTTTTTCGTGGTAGGGTCTCACTCTAGCCCAGGCTGACCTAAAGTTCACTCTGTACTCTCAGGGTGGCCTCAAAGTCACGGCGATCCTTCTACCTTTGCCTCCTGAGTGCTGGGATTAAAGGAAGCACCCCTGCCCCTTTTTTTTTATTAACAACTTCCATGATTATAAACAATATATATACCCTGGCAATGCCTTCCCTCCCCCCACTTTCCCCTATGAAACTCCATTCTCCATCATATCTCCTCCCCCTCTGAATCAGTCTCTTTTTATTTTGATGTCATGATCATTTCCTCCTCTTATGGTGGTCTTGTGTAGGTAGTGTCATGCACTGTGAGGTCATGGATATGCAGGCCATTTTATGTCTGGAGGGAGCACATTGTAAGGAGTCCTACCCTTCCTTTGGCTCTTACATTCTTTCCGCTACCTCTTCCGCACTAGACCCTGAGCTTTGGAAGGTGTGTTAGAGATATGGCAGTGCTGAGCACTCCTGTCACTTCTTTCCAGCACCATGGTGCCTTCTGCTGACTGCCCTTTCTTGACAGAGCCCAGTGGAACCGCATTTTCTCCATTGCACTGTTTGTGGAGCATGTGCTCCTCGAGACTGAGAGCCAGGTTCCCGAGCTGTGTCAGCTGGTGACCAAATATGTCTTCTCACTGGACAAGGTGAGTGCTGGGCTTGGAAGCAGGGCCTGCGTGCCCTGGTGGCATGGGGACCTGACACCCCGGCAGTTCCCATCTGTCTATGTCTCTCAGGGCCCTGGCCAATTTAGTAACAGTGCAAAGGAGAGCCAGTTCACTCACAGGCGTCAGTTCTCTGGGCTGGCTGCTTGTTCACTCTCTGACTGCTAAGCCAGGGTGTATCATCCAGTCTGGATTTGGGAACATAAGTGATCATCGTGACTATACAGATAGGGATTGGCAAGGAGCCAGCCCCTGCACCTGTGGGAGGGATGACGGAAGCCTCCCTGGCTTTGGGGTAACCCCAGCATAACCCAGCGCCCTAAGCCTCCAGAGAGGATTTGCCATCACGACTGTCAGTGTGATGGTGATGCAGGGGAAGAGCACAGGGACAGAAAGTCATGACTGCCCCTCAGCTCCTTTGATAAAGCTAGTGGCAGCCAGCCCGCCGCGTCCTTGTAGAAAACGTCACCACCTCTGACATAACACGAACTCTGCCTCCCTCACCCCTAACCTCACCCCCACAGCCGTCACTGAAGGTGCCCAATGGTTTGGGCAGGGTGGAGGGGACTGTTGGCATTGAGAAAGGGAGCTGTAGCTGTCAGGCAGCCAGTGTACGTGTCTGCTGTGGTCCTGCAAGGCCGACACCCATGCCACCTTCAGCAGAGTCATTAGAGGGTCATTAGACCCTCACCTGAGATTCCAGCCACTCCCTCCCACACCTCTCTCTCAGCTGTATGTAATTCTGTCCCCGTTGCACATGCGTGGACTTGGGAGGTGCTACAGCATGTAGAGGGCGGAAGGTTAGCCGAAGGGAGCGTTCCACCATGCAGCTGTGGGTGAGAAGTGGCATGGCTATTTGAGGGTCACTCCTGTAAATAAGCTTGTTTGCTTGCCCAGCTGTACTGGAGGTGAGTGGGCATTTGTTCCTGTTCCCCAGGAGAAGTCTACACGAAACATGCTCAGCCACAGACTCACAGAACACAGCCCCCGGGCCCCCGGGCCTGCACTGAGCTGTGCCTTTCCCACAGAGCAGGGTTCTGCTTCTGCGTCCATTGTCTAGGGATGCTGCTTGGTTTCTCGGTAGCAGCACATGCAGCGATGTTGAGTTCAGGACCACTCGGAGTCGCAAAGCATAAAGAGCACAGGAAATACCCATGAGATGGAGAAGGGGCCACAGGTCTGCTCCTCCACAGGTCCATGTGGCAGTGAAGGCAAAGATCCAGACCCACACAGATCACTGAAAAATGCCCCTTGTGGAGGCCAACCCGCCATGCCAGACCTCTAGCACAGAGAAGTAAAACATTCAGGGCACCAGCAGAAAGTGTCACATGCAGACGGATGCAGACCCATGTCCTGAGAGTAGAAATTCTGGGATGTTGGGTGATCAAAAGGATTCTGGGGGCTGGAGAGATGGCTTAGCGGTTAAGCGCTTGCCTGTGAAGCCTAAGGACCCCGGTTTGAGGCTCGGTTCCCTAGGTCCCACGTTAGCCAGATGCACAAGGGGGCGCACGCGTCTGGAGTTCGTTTGCAGAGGCTGGAAGCCCTGGCGCGCCCATTCTCTCTCTCTCCCTCTATCTGTCTTTCTCTCTGTGTCTGTCACTCTCAAATAAATAAAGAACTAAAAAAAAAAAAAAGGATTCTGATGCCAGGCGTGATGGCACACATCTTTAATCCCAGCACTCGGGAGGCAGAGGTAGGAGGATCACTGTGAGTTTGAGGCTACCCTGCGACTACATAGTGAATTCCAGGTCAGCATGAGCTAGAGGGAGACCCTACCTGGAAAAACAAAAAGGGGGAGGGGGCTCTTGTGTTGCTGCAACTGAATCTGCAATGCTGTTTCCTTACATTATGATCTAAAGTGAAGATTTCCCAAAATGCCAAGATTCATAAAGGTTCGTGGTGTAACACCATAGAAATTATTTGGTGGCCATTAATTTATTATTATAAATTAAAATAAAGCCTGGCACGGTGGCACACACCTTTAATCCCAGTGCTTGGGAGACTGATTTGGGGGGAACCACTGTAAGTTCAAGGGCATCCTGGAAATATAGTCAGTTCCAGTCAGCCTGGACTAGAGTGAGACCTTTCCTCAAAAAACAAAACAAAAAAGTTGAAGTACTTCATGATGGGGACAGCAGGTAGGACCTTAAATGAAAAGGGAGGAAAATGCAGAAGCTGGAAATGTTGTCCGTCTCCTAACAGGCGGCATAGTCACAAAAGGGACACTTAAGGTGTGGGAAAACACTAAGCCAGGAGCCCAGACTGCCTTGCAGGTATCGCCGCGCACTGCGTGTCTGCAGCAGCTGAGCCCAAATATGCAGCTCGCTTCTGCTTCCGCTTCCTCCCGCGCGCCCACCCTGCCCTGCTGCTCACGGCTCCTCACCGCTGCTTCTCTCCCCAGTGTCTTGAAAAAGACTCTGATATGAAGACCTACAGACCCTTTGCAGCCGTAATGACCACTCTCTGTGAATGCAAGGAGAAAGTCAGCATGACCTTCACCAGGTGAGAGGCGTGGTTTGGGACCATGAGAGTGAGCACCCGTACCTGGAATCCCCTGCTCCTTGCGATGAATTCTGCGCTAAAGAGCCGATCATCTGCTTGGCTTCTAGGTTTGGTATTCAGCCGTGTCCCATCTGCCTGGCAGACGCCTGGGATCCCGTGGCTCTGCCCTGTGATCATGTGTTCTGCCTGCCGTGCATCAGGGCCTGGCTCACCCCAGGACAGATGTTGTGCCCCTTGTGTTTAACTTCCTTACCGGATGGGTTCTCACCGACCATTTCTCAGAAACACAGGTGAAACACTCTTTCCCTAAAAGAAAGCTCTTTCTCTCTCTCCTCCTTTTTTCAAATGCAGTCTTCAGAGATACCAAGTCTTCGTTACCCTTCCTTGGATGAGAAGGCTGATTTCAGAGAGCATTCACAAAAAAACAAAAATAAAAAATAAATAAATCCACTTGGTATCTTCCCCAACATCTGCCTCAAAATATCTCTGTCCCACAGCAAACCCAGATACAGATTTGATGAGACAGTAAAGCTAAGGTAAATAAAACAGAAAGTCCTAAGTTCAATAAAGCCCACAAAAGAGATCCAAGGGGCGTAGGTGCTGTTTGTGGTATTTGAGTCAGGAAGGCAGGAGTGGAGCTAGAGGTGGGACCCAGAGCTTTCTACAGGCTCAGCTTGGTGAACACCCTGCCACTGAGGCACGCCCTTTGCCACATCTGTCAATGTGTGAACACCCTTCCCCTTCTCTGACGAGGGTAAAAGTGGTTCTGGCTTCAGAGGTGTGGTGAGGGAGGAACAGAACCCCGGCTCCTCTGGGCCACAAGCTCTGACCATGTGACCCTGCTCCACAGTGGCGTGGAGGGGATGGTGTTTGTCCCCATGCTTTCAGACATTCAAGGGTCCAGACAATGACAGTCTCCTAGGAAGGGAGGAATCTAGGCACTGTTGGAATTTTGAAGACCAGGTCTAGTCCATGTGAGGAGGCCATCACATCTGCTCACTAGAAAGCAGTGCTAACCAGTCATGCACACATAGGTAATTTCAGCACTCATGCTGCTGAGGCAGGAGGATTGCCATGAGTTCAAGACCAAGCCTTGCCTACATAGCAAGCTCTTGTCTCAAAACAAACAAATAAACACGGCTGGAGAGATGGCTTAGCAGTTAAGGCACTTGCCTGTGAAGCCAAAGGACCCGGGTTTTATTCTCCAGGACCCACGTAAGCCAGATGCACAAGGGGGTACCTGCATCTGGAGTTTGTTCACAGTGGTTCGAGGCCCTGGTGCACCCATTCTCTCTCTCTCTTGCTGCCTGTCTCTCTCGCTCTCTCAAATAGAGTAAATTCCAGAGTCTCCTGACCTCTTTCCCACCCCCTCTAGAAAAGCCGTTGAGAAGCACGCCCGGTTCCGGCAGATGTGCGACAGCTTCTTCGTGGACTTGGTCTCCAGCATGTGCTTCAGAGATGACAGCCCTCCTGGGAAGAGCGTGATTGACAGCCTGCTGTCCTTACTGTTCGTAGAGAAGGCGCTGCTGAGAGAGTCTTCCCAGAGTGAGCGGCCTTCTTCCTGTAGCCCTAACCCCGGCGCTTCGGCTCAGCTGCGTGCTGTGAGACGAGCCATTCCCCTTCCCCTCTGGCTGCAGGACGACGCGAGCACACCAAGTCTCTGTCCCCGTTCAGCGACGTCGTGGACAAGACCCCCGTCATCCGCTCGGTGGTACTGAAGCTGCTCCTGAAGTACAGGTAACCGCAGCCTCGCCTCGGCTCTGCGCAGCTTGTGTGCGGCCTGAGGAACCTTCTCCATGAGGAAACCTGGTTTACTTGAGGGCCGCATTTATTGACACCCTCCCCCCCCCCCCACCGTGGGCACATGAGTTTGGTTCAGTGACAAGTATGATGAAGAAGAAGACAGTGCTGGGCCGGGTGTAGGGCACGCGTCTTTAGTCCCAGCACTCGGGAGGCAGAGGTCCGAGAATCTATTGCATTGAGTTCGAGGCCAGCCTCAGATGACATAGTGAATTCCAGGTCAGCCTGGACTCGAGTGAGACCCGACCTGGAAAAAAGAAGACAGTGCCGGGAGGGGGCTGGGGCACTGGGAAGCGTATGTAACTCGAGTGCAAGGGATCTGTGCTTCTGACCCAGGTCCCCCCATACCAGTCTTGTGACACGTAGGGAGGTGACTCACTCTCCTCCTCCTTCAGTGTCCCAATATCCTCCAAGTTCACGTGCTGCAGAACCTGCACTCCGTGCATACTCCCTGGGTTCCATGGAGGCGGCTGACGCCACAGAGCTGTGGCACTCCACGTGCCTGTGATCACAAGGCACAGAGCTGGGCTCACTGCATTTCCTTGAGAACAAAGTGAGCCTGTTGAACGCAGACAACTACGGTGTAGCCGATGATAAAATTCAAATATTTAAGTGAAAATTAAAATTTTAGAACACTTGTGTTCCCTACCACGAGCAGGTCAGCTTTCTAAGACTTTAAGCCTTTTTTTTGGTAACTTTTTTTATGAGAGAGAGAGAGAGAAAATTGGCACACCAGGTCCACAAGCCACTGCAATAGAACGCCAGCCGTGTGCGCCACCTCATGCTCGTGTGCGACCTTGGGTGCTTGCATCACCCTGTGCATCTGCCTTACATGGGACCTGGAGAGTTGAACGTGGGTCCTTGGGCTTCGCAGGCAAGCACCTTAACTGCTAAGCCATCTCTCCAGGCACAACTTTAAGCCTTTTTGAGGGGAAGCATGATGATATTAATGAATGCAGATGGGGTGGTTTTCCCCCAATACATCCTAGAATGGAAATGTGTCAACACCGCAAGGACTTTCCAAACGACAAATGCTTGGTGTCTCCAAATCACATGTGTCCAAGAAGATTCTGGTCCTTGGGGTGCAGGCCAGTGGTAGAGTTTCCCTGGTAGACGTAAGGCCCTGGGTTGGGTCCTCAGCATGCAGAGGCAGTGGTCAGATGAACTGACTTCCTGCATAGAGGGATTTGCTAACTCTTCCAGTTACACACTCAGAAAAACAGATGGACAGGTATGTGATTGGCTGGTAGACCTCATGTACGGTGCATCTACAGACCCAACAGAACCAGGAAGAATGTTTTTCTTTCCTTAGCTTCCATGAAGTAAAAGATTACATCCAGCACTACCTGACCCAGCTAGAGAACAAAGCATTCCTCGTGGAGGACAAAACTGAACTCTACATGCTCGTTATCAACTGCCTGGAGGTAAGCTGGCTGTCACCTCCTGCCTTTTCCCTTTCGTGCTATGGTTCAGGCGATGAGAAAGTGTTTCTGGAAGCCAACAGTGTCATTGTGGTCAGAGACTCTTGTTTCCCGGGGCAGAAAAGTCCAGTTCCCTGGCTGCCCTCCACCCTCAGCCGGTGTGTACTGTGGTCGTGAGCTACTTGATCTCTCGCCAGCGCACATCTGCCCGTGGTCTCAGGAGGCGACACCGTTTAGTGATGACCAAACTGTCGTAGTTTCTGTAGGCGTGCTCACATGTTTGCACAACATGGACAGGATGCGTTTCTCGCAAGGTGTCCCTATCAGGCGATATATATTTGCACATACAAACAGAACAAACAGAAGCCCAGCCAGGACTACACCTCACAGCCGGCAGTGGTCATCACCAGGTACTCGCTCAGAGCAGGAACACTTTCTGTCATCTTCACAGTTTTATTTCCAAAATGCTCACAATTGCATACGCAAAATACATTACACAAAAGTTGTTCCTCTGAGGTTGCCTTTTCCTCTCCTTCTTGCCTTATATAGAAAGGGATGTTAGGGCTGGAGAGATGGTTAGCGGTTAAGGCGCTTGCCTGAGAAACCTAAGAACCCATGTTTGACTCTCTAAGATCCCACACAAGCCAGGAGCTCAAAGGTGAGGCAAGAGCAAGGTCGCACATGCCCACTAGGTGATGTAAGTATCTGGAGTTTGATAGCAGTGGCTAAGGCCCTGGTGTGCCCATTTTCTCTCTCCCTATCTCTCTCAAAAATAAGAGAGAGAGAGAGAGAGAGAGAGAGAGAGAGAGAGAGAGAGAGAGAAAGAAAGAAAGAAAGAAAGAAAGAAAGAAAGAAAGAAAGAAGAGGTTGGGCATGGTAGTGCACGCCTTTAGTCCCAGCACTTGGGTGGCAGAGGTAGGAGGATCACCATGAGTTCAAGGCCACCCTGAGCTACATATTGCATTCCAGGTCAGCCTGGGCTAGAGCAAGACCCTACCTAAAAAAAAAAAAAAAAATCAGGCTGACAGTATCCTGCTTGCTTGCTTTTTGGTGGAATTCTCTGGCCACTTTTACATGTGTGCCTTCCCTCTCCATTGTCCCCAGTCAGGATCGCTAGGTTTCTGACTTATTCACTTGGCACTTGCTAGAGCGAGACCCTACCTTGAAACAACAACAAAAAAAAAAAAAAAAAAAAAACAAAGAAAAAGAAAAACAGACAAAAAGAGAAAGGGATGTTATTTTTCATGATTCAAAAAGCTTACACTCGGGTTTTCAGTGATTGTCCTTGTTTTCCTGTAATGCTCTAGCGGCGTGCTTTTACCGGTTCAGGAGGCTGATGCTCTGATTTTGACGTTTTCTGTTTGTCCTTCAGGACTCGGCACATGAGAAGATGAGCGCTTGCTGCACAAGCAGTGAGCAGAGCTGCCTGAGAGAGGAAGCCCACTTCCTCAGGACATACTCCCCAGAGAGGTGCGGCCAGAAGCCCGCCACCGCCGCCTCAGTGGAATACCTACAGAAGGTGGCCAGGGTCCGCCTCTGCCTCGACCTGGCGGCCGACTTCCTCTCAGAGCTTCAGGAAGGCTCAGGCAGGTGACCTCCTTACGGACCCTGTGATTCAGAAGTCCGGGAACTGTGGGAAACCTGCTCTTAGGGAACGCCAGCCCCGGCCACTTCCCCTTTCCTCCACATGTGCTTTCTACCGAGTTCCCAAAGAGCAGGCTCAGGCCCTCTGGCTGCGTGTGGGTCCTGCAGTGGCTGTCCAGCCGCCGTCACTCACCTGTTTCCTCCTGAACTTGCAGAGCTGGCCGAGGACAAGCGGAACTTCCTGGAGCACGTAGAGCAGTTCTGCAGCCGGGTCAAGAATGATTGGCACCGGGTGTATCTGGTGAGGAAGCTATCGAGCCAGCTCGGGCTGGAGTTCGTGCAGAGCTTCTCCAGACAGGGCCATCCGTGCCAGTGGATCTTCCCCAGGGATGTCCTAGTGCAACAGGTGAGGAGTGGGGGCCCATTTACCACACAGCCCAGCTGGACATAGGGCTGCTGGTCAGCGTGCTACCCACCTGTACCTGCCTCTGTCCAATTGGGAGGTAGCCTGCAGACATGGGGCTTTGCACTGCTTCAGTGCAAGGCAAGGATCCATCAGCACACACGCTGTGTGTGTAGTGTGTATGCATGCACGCACACATGCGTGCACCGCAAGTTCTAGTTCGTTGTTCTCTTGCAGTTCATACAGGCTTGATTTCTAACCTGGCTGGACACAGGGACAGCGAACAGCTATGTCTGTGCTTCCAGTGCATGAGCAGCGATGCAGCTCTCAGGGTGCATCCTTCCCACCCGTGGTGGGACCATCGGAAGTAAGAGAGATGGCTACAGGAATTGTGGCTTGAGCGCCTCTCTGTGTGACCTTTCATGGTGCCCAGAAATTAAGTTTTCACTTCCTGGGTTATGAGATGGCGCTAAAAATCCTGTTCTCATCATCATTTCCACCCGGGGCTCCAGGGTGACACATTGTGTACTGCTGAGTGGAGAAAGCGCACAGTCAGCTCAGCCTCCTTCCTAGGCTTCTGGCCCGTGTTACCAAAGACAGCAGCAGGTCGCCGTGAGCCCCACTCAGCTGCCTCTGACCTTCTGAGAGCTGGTGCCTCGGACAGCTCTTTGTGTAACAGCCCTTATATAATCCTTCCCCCACCCCCCCCGTGACTAACGCCCGTGCTCCTGGGGTTGCAGAAGAACCATGCAGGCCAGATGGACCGCTACCTGGTGCATGGTGAGGAGTACAAAGCTGTTCGTGACGCGATGGGCAAAGCCGTGCTCGAGTGCAAGATGTTGGATGTGGAGACGGCTGCAACGGTAGGATGGGCTCGGGACTGCTGTGGTGTCTCTATCCCCTGAGGCCTGCATGTTCCCTTGCTTATGTCAAGTGACGGAACAAGCAACCGAGCATCCCCCTAGGTGGTACTGGAAATTGGATGGGCATGGCCTGCACGGTGCCCTAGCCCACACGTGGGAACTGGTGAGTCGGAGTAGACGAGCGGCAGCAGTGGAGTTGAGCTAGGTCCTTTGTTTGTTTGCTTGTTTTTCGAGGTAGGGTCTCACTCTAGCTCAGGCTCACCTGGAAGTCACTATGCAGTCTCAAGGTGACCTCGAAGTCACAGTGATCCTCCTACCTCGGTCTGCCAAGAGCTGGGATTAAAGGCGTGCGCCACCACGCCTGGCTAAATCCTTTTTGATTGGCTTGTGTCCGTCACTCCTTTGAGACCCTGCTGAAAAGCCACTTTGTCTGAGATCACAGGGACCTGAAGGAGGTGGGACATCCCACAAAACTCCATATCTGTGTGTTCACAGGACACATAGCCTGTGGTTGTTCTGCTACTGAGGCAAGGCTTGCAGAAGTCTAACCTCTAAAGTGTTCTGGTCTTACTGTGCATGTGGTGTGCTGTGTACATATTTGTGCGTGTACGGGCATGCACGTGTGCTTGCAACTGCACTTATGTGCACAGGCATATGGAGGCCAGAGGTCAATGCCAGGGGCCTTCGTCAACTCTTATCTTTTGAGACAGAGTCTCACACTGAACCTGGAGCTCACCCATTTTTGGTAGAAGAGCAAGCTACCAGGCCCTGCCTCCCCAGTGCTGGGAGCCAAACTGCAGCCCCCAATGTTTCCACAGGGAGCGCTTTATTTACCAGCTCATCCCCACCACCTTTGCTTCCTTTTGGAGGCCTCTGTTCACCATGGCGTCATGCTGGGAAGGAAGAAGCAGAGACTCCTGTCTCTCAGGGAAATTGTCAGCAAGAGAAGATGCTGGCCGTCCAGCCAGTGTGCATGAGCCTTGGAGTCCCAGAGCCGTGGCTGGGAGATGGGTCTGGGAGGACTCCTCTCCTCCTCCAGCAGAGTGATGAGCTTCCGTCGTCCATGTGCATTTCACCCAGCTCCTGTCACTCAAGAACAGCCATCGAGCCTTGAGGTCACACTTGATACTTTTGCCTTTGCAGGCCTGTAGGAGTCCCAAAGCCCAGCAGGCGACCTACTTACTGCTGGCTCTGTACAGAGAGGTGGCTGCTCTGCACCGCTCTCCCAATGCCAGTCTCCATCTAAAGCCAGAGGTGAGCGGCCACGTTTGTGCAGGGCTTGTGTCCACAGCCTCACCACTGAGAGGGACTTTGTTTTAAATTTGAGAGTAAGAAAGAAAGAGGGAGAGAGAGAGAGAAAAAGAGAATGGGTGCACCAGGGCTTCCAGTCACTGCAAACAAAGTCCAGAACACATGCGCCACCTTGTGCATCTTGTTTACATGGGTCCTGGGGAATCGAACTGAGGTCCTGTGGCTTTGCAGGCAAACGCCTTAACTACTAAGCCATCTCTCCAGCCCCAGAGGGACTTTTTAAAAAATTAATTTTTTATGTAGGTTATATAGTCTTATATTCCCTCTCCCTGGGTTACCATTTCCTTAAGGGCTCACCTCAATAGGGTTATTGGTGTTCATTGTGAGGTAATATGGGTTGGAAGAGATTTTTGATTTAAATAAAAGTCATAAATACAAATTATTCCCATAATTTTGCATGTGGAATAGAGGTTTTCAACCTTCTTAGGTAGAGGAATTATTTTCTGTTTAGCCTGTAGCCTATGAAATTCCATTCTAAAGAATGTGCAGCCGGGCATGGTGGCACATTCCTTTAATCCCAGCTCTTGGGAGGCAGAGGTAGGAGGATAGCCGTGATTTTGAGGCCACCTTGAGACTACATAGTGAATTCCAGGTCAGCCTGAGTTAGATTGAGACCCTACCTCGGAAAAAAAAAACAAACCAGAATGTGCAAATATACTCCAAAACAAATCTCAGCAGTTTTCACCCAGGCATGTGGGCTCTGTTTCCCTAATGAAAAAATCTCATCTGTGTATTTTTTTTTTTTTTTATTTATTTGTTTGACAGAGAAAGAGGGAGAGGTAGAGAGATAGATAGGGAGGGAGGGAGGGAGAGAATGGGCGCACCAGGGCCTCCAGCCACTGTAAATGAACTCCAGACGCATGCATCCCCTTGTGCATCTGGCTAACGTGGGTCCTGGAGAATCGAACCTGGATTCTTTGGCTCTGCAGGCAAACGTTTTAACCGCTAAGCTATCCCTCCAGCCCTCATCTGTGTATTTGTAAGACAGAGAGAAAGAGGCAGACAGAGGCACCAGGGCCTCCTGCCACAATAAACAAATTCCAGAAGCATGCACCACGTTGTGTTTTATGTGGGTAGTAAGGAATTAAACCAGGGTCATCAGGCTTTGTAAAGAAGCACCTTTAACCACAGAGTCATCTCTCCAGCCCTGAAGTCTCCTCTTGAAAAACATTCCTCTCGACTGGTGACAGCCATCTTGACCTTGGTATTTGCTGTTAAAGCTATGTGACTGCTGAAGAGCAAACTTTGAAATTCCACAGTGGTTTTCTTGATTCTGAGGATGCAACCCTGGGCAAGCCCTCTACCACAGAGCACCCCCAGACCTTGGGGGCTTTGTTTTGTGTTGTGCTGTGCTGTGTTGTTTTGGGACCAGGTCTTGCCATGTAGCTCAGGCTTGACTCTTGACTCACCTGGCTCCATCTCCCATGTGCTTGGGATTATAGGCATGAGCCATCTGTCTAGCGCTTCTGTATTGTTTTGGTATATGTTCATGTTGACACATTTTCTTCTCACCAGCAATGCAAGGCTGTGAACAGATTCATAGAGGAAAGCAAGATCCTTTCTGCTCCCGATATCAGACACTTCGCAAAATCCCTGGTGGCTAATACTCTCTCCCTGCTGAGGATGAGCCCTGGTGTCAGAAGCCTCGAAGGACCAGTGACAGAAATGGCCGTCCATGCTGCAGCCGTCCTCCTGTGTGGACAACACAAAGTCTTGGAACCCCTGAGGAACTTGGCCTTCTTCCCAGCCAGGATGGCGGTAAGACCACTTCAGCTTCCGCAGTCCAACTTTGAGTGCTCTGTTCCTATGCAGACCAAGCCTGTGGCCTTGGCAACTACTGAGCCTACTGGCCTTTTCGATTTTGATCTGTCTGCCCAGGTGGAGATGATTACTTGGCCTGCTATGTACTGTTTTCCCCAGAGCTGTCAGACACCCTTGGAAGATAGTTTGAGAGGCCGAGGAGTCAGGGGTTCTCCTTCCGCTGGCCTCTGCTGCCCACGCAGCCAGTCAGCTCGTTCACTTGCCTAGAGCTGTCCTGCTTTTGGTCTTTCAGAATGCTTTTCTTCCAACAATGCCTGAAGACCTGTTGGTTCAAGCCAGGACGTGGGAAGGCCTAGAAGGTGTCTTCTGGTACAGTAAGTGTTGGCATCATGTTCCTCTAAGCTCAGATCAGCCTGTGGCCACACAGGGCCTTGGATTGTGCTTGAGGTTCAAGCCGGGCTCCACAGTGCCTGTCTCCGCTGCCCGAGGCGGCTTACAGGACAGTAGTGGTTCACACACCCACACTGCTGACTCCATGGTTCCAACTGTCTCACCACTGATTCAAGCAAAGGGACCTTTCAGAGTGCACATCTACTTTCCAGAATATTCTGTATAGGAAAATCCAGGACTGGGAACCACAATGAGGCTCATTCAAAGGCCAAGGGCAATATAGCAGTTTTTGACCCAAGGATAGTTCTTTGGAAATGTAGAGTTGTGAGGGAGAATCATGTAACTTATGACTTGATGTGAATTTTGTCATTGCCCTGAGCAAATAATGTGGTTAACTCAGTTTTTAAACTTGTAGCACAAGGAGAAAAGGTCCAAGACAATAGAAAGACATAGCGTACTGTCCACTCGGCTGGGTGATCCCCGGTGTGAGACGTAATGTGCTATTTTTCGTCTTTATAAAATTGCACTCATGCATTTTCCACGGCAGCATGCATTATTGAGCTGTGTCGCATCCTAGCTGACCATACCAGGCCAGGCTTCCGGGGAGGCGCTGAGGATGCTTGCTATGTGCTGAGCTTGGTCAGGGCCGGGCGGGGGGGCAATGGGAGTTGCTTTGACCTTCACTACCTAATATGCCCTGTCATTCTTTCAACAGCTTGTCCCAATGGTCATCCGTGCTCTGTAGGAGAGGTGAGTTTTAGTGTTTGGGGTAGGTTGGAGGAGATCTCAAAATGTGTATTCCCCCAGGGTTTAGGGGCCGGGAATGGTGGGTACAGAATGAGAACAGAGTCTTAACCTTCTGAGAGATCACAGACTGAAGGTAACAGGTGTTTTGACTAGGCACCTCAACGTGCTGAGGGTCTCCAGCCCAGGGTGCTCCCCTTGGCACAGTGGGACACTCCTCATGTGTGCCTAGCCCCTTCCCCCAGTCTGGCAAGCAAGAATGTTTCCAGACATTGTCACACGAGTCGACTGGCACACAAATGTGCTGCTGGGGCTGGAGAGATGGCTTAGTGGTTAAGGCACTTGCCTACAAAGCCTAAGAAACCAGATTTGGCTCCCCAGGACCCACTTTGGCCAGATGCACATGGTGACACATGCATACAGGTCACGCATGCATACACATCTGGAGTTCAATTGCAGTGGCTGGAGACCCCGGCGTGCCAGCTCGCTCGCTTTCTCATTCATAAACAAAATAAGTAAAAATAAAAAATAAAAATAAAATGCTGCTGGTTGGGGCCCTTATGTCTTTGCATATCCCCATATCTTACAGTATGGCCACAAGTTGACTAGACTGTCAGCTGCACTGCTGGCCAGAGAGGGTCACAGGACAGGAAAGAGACCTAACAGGAAGCCCATGAGGAAGAATGAATGTTAGCCATGTATGAATGAGAGGACGTCTCCCTGGCTCTGTGCTTGCTGAGTGACATCTGTCGTTTAGTAAACGAAGGGAAGGTCTCTTTTTTACTCACTTCCTGGTCCATAAACTGAGGTAGGCATAGATTCTTCCCCCACCTGCTGCTGGCTCTGTGGTCTGGGGGCCTGTGATTGTTTTGCTGTGCTACGGGCTGTGTGTCACAGGATCACAGCACACAGCTCAACTTTAGAAAGGGACCTTTGAGAAGAGTCTTATGGTTGGATTTTAAAACAAAATAGGGACGCTAGAGAGATGGTTTAGGGTTGAGACGCTTGTTTGCAAAGCCTAAGGATCTAGGCTCAATTCTCCAGTACCCACATAAAACAGTTACACAAGTTGGTACATGTGTCTGGAGTTTCTTTGCAATGGCTGGAGCCCTTGTGTGCCCATTCTCTCTCTATCTGCCTCTTCCTCCCTCTCTCTCTCTTAAGTAAATAAATTTTTTAAAAATTGGGCTGGAGAGATGACTTAGCAGTTAAGGCGTTTGCCTGTGAAACTTAAGGACCCAGATTGACTTCCCCAGAACCTACCTAAGCCAGATGCACATGGTGGCACATATATCTGAAGTTTGTTTGCAGTGGCTAGAGGCCCTGGTGTACCCATTTTTAATTTCCATCTTTTTTTTTTTCTCTTTCTCTCTCATAAGTAAATAATAATAAATTATTTAAAGGTTTTTTTATTCCAGTGTAAGTAAGAATATCAAGTTGACCATTTCTCACGGCATTAGATAATGAAGCCACAAGATGGGTGTGACAAATACAGGAATGGAATAAAAAGATGAATATGAGAAAGCAGAATGGAGTTTTATGTTTGTATACAAAATATTACTCCATCTGGATTAAAATTCAAATTGTTATGCCCATTTTTAAAATATTTATTTGTTTATTTATTTAACAGATAGAAGGAGAGAGGGGAAGAGAGAAAGAATGAGTGTAGGCGTGCCAGGGCCTCTTGCCTCTGCAAATGAACTCTAGAAACATGTGCCACCTTGTGCATCTGACTTTATATGTGTACTGGTGAATTGAACCCTGGCAGACAGACCTTGCAAGCTAGCACTTTAACCACTGAGCCGTCCCCCCAGTCCATGCCCAGTTTTTGAACAAAAGAAGTCTGCAGTTGCCCACGGACAGTACTAAAAATTTTAAGTGTCCACAGTGTCCACATGCCTTTGCCACCACCACCACCCTAGAAATAAATACACACATACCTGGTGAAGCGGGCCCACCTCCTGTGACAAAGGGCTGTCACTGCTTGTGTGGCCTTCGTGCATAATCCAACGCTGTCTGTTTCCCCCTAGTGTGGCAAGCCGATGGAGCACAGCTTCTGCGTGGACTGCGGCGCGCAGATCGGAGGCTCCAATCACACGCCCCACCGCGGCTTTCGTGCTATCAAGTATGGGGCCCTCTGTTTCTTTCCGGGCAGTCCTGCCGCGGGCTTCAGGGTTGTTTCCAATCCATTGCTAAATGCACAGCTGTGTCACAAACACTATCGTACACTTGGACCTGTGTCATCTGACAGCTATGAGGTGCTCAGTCTGCACACTGACGTTCACTAACACAGATGAGTTATGGTGGAGCCTCAAGCTCATCCCTGTGCATAGATTTGCCACAAACAGGTGACCAAATTCTGAGAGACGTTCAAGTCTGTCTCAGCATGTGTCACCTGCACTTGGAGACTATATGTCCTAGTGTGCCCGTGCATTCTCCCTTCTTCCTCTCTTGTTCTTTGAGATAAAGTTTCACACGTGGTACTTTTTCTATGTCACCCAAACTAACTAGAACTCATGGCAGTCCTCCTGCCTCAGCTTCCTGAGTGCTGGGATTATAGTTGTGGGCCACCCCACCTGGACTGTTTTTGTTTTCCAAATGAGAGAAAAATAAAATGTTTTGCTAAGGGCTTATCCAATATTGCTGCCTCTTGGTATGTATGGCAGGTGGGTTCTAGGACACCAAACCGCATACCAAAGCCCACAGGTGTGTAAGGTCCTCAGACCAAGCAGAATAGTAAGTGGATAGCCCCTCCCCCCCAACACGTGCGCATCCCCCTGTGTGACTTGTCGTCTCAAGTTTAACTAGACCATCTGCCACACTGGAAGAGGTGCAGACATGCTGTGTGGAGCCTGAGGAGGAGAGCCTGTACACGTTCAGTGAAATGCCGTTTGCTCAACAGCACTGGCTTGCAATTCGTTGGATCTGTAGCTCCAACAGAAGGCCTGTTCTAGATGACCTCAGAGTCCAGAGGAAAGCCTGACCCCACAGAACTAGCTCCAAAGCCCATTTTTTGATTGGCTTGTTTGCTTCCTTATTATTTAACTTTTTGAGTTCTTTGTATATCCTAGATATTAATCCTCTATCAGATATATAGCTGGCGAAGATTTTTTTCCCATTCTGTAGGTTGCCTCTTTGCTTTATTCACAGTGTCTTTTGCAGTGCAAAATCTTTGTAATTTCATGAGGTCCCAGTGATTAATCTGTGGTTTTATTGCCTGAGCAATTGGGGTTGTATTCAGAAGGTCTTTACCAAGACCAATATGTTGAAGGGTTTCCCCTACTTTTTCAAAAAGAAGTAATTTTAATGTTGCTTTTTCTCAAAACTTAGAACCCTATCTCATGTCTAAAGCCTGAGGTTTGCCCATGGCGGTGAGAGGAAATAGCCTCCATAAGTCTTTATCTTGTCTCTTCTTATCCTTTTCAGAAACAATGAGGACAGAACTCAGACTGGCCACATGTTGGGCAAACCACAGCCCAGAGGTGTAGCCATGGCGTCCGACCGAGGACTGTCCCCAGTTGTCTTCATTCTCACTCGATTACTCACTCATGTGGCGATGCTTCTGGGAGCCACCCAAAGCCCCCAGGTATACCTAACACTACCCCAGCAGTCCTGAGCTGCTAGAGAAGAGCCTGCTGGGGGTCCTCGGTCTTTTGTCAGAAACATCCTTGCCACAGCCTATGAGTTCTGGGTGTACTGTTCATGCCTGATCTACCAGGTAGTAAAAACGTGACTTTTCCACCATTGCATGGGATGGAATTCAGTTTTTTAAAATCCAGCTGTTTTATGTGGGTCCTGGGGATTGAATTTAGACCTTCATGCTTGCAAAGCAAGCACTTTACCGAGTGAGCCTTCCACTTTTTCTTTTAAACAGACACCAAGTAGTTGTCTATGTTTAAAAGGGACCAGGTGACATCTCTGTAATCAAGGGGTACAAATCAGATCACAGAATCCACTTTCGGGTAGAACTGTGTCCTCAGTGCACACCTGGGTGTCGAGAGGCTGGTGGGACCCTAAGCCCTCCATGTCTTCACTGAAGCCCTAGGGAAGGGGTGCAGATCAGATTGCAGAATCCACTTTCAGGTAGAACTGTGTCCTCAGTGCACACCTGAGCATGGAGAGCCTGGTGGGACCCTGTGCCCCCCATGTCCTCACTGAAGCCCTAGGGAAGGAAACAAGAGCACACGTGTTAACTTCACGCCGACACTAGCCAGGAGGGAAAATGTGCCCAGCTCCTGCCAGCAGCCTAGCTCCCTCGCCCAGTGATCTTCTGCCTCTGCCTGGGTCACCCCATGGCTGCACTTTTGACGCCAGCCTCTGACTTGATGCTTGTATCTCACTCCTCAGCTCTCCACCCACTCTGCACACGCAACCTCCTAACAGTTCTATGTCCTTGACCCCCCCCTTCCAGGACCTGATAAACATCATTAAGCCTCCAGTGCAGGACCCACAAGGGTTCCTGCAGCAGCACATCCACAGAGACCTGGAGCAGCTCACCACGACTCTGGGCAGGAGTGCTGATGAAACCATCCACGTGGTGCACCTGGTCCTGCGAAGGCTTCTCAGGGAGCAAGACCACGCCTCTAACCAGGGTAAGAAAAGGGATGGGGACTGGGGTGGACTGGGCTCCTGGTGAGTGAGACCCATGACCTTGAGCCGGAAGCGGAGTCTGTGATCCTAGCGCTTGGAGAATGCCTGCGCACAGCTACGGACCCTCTGCCCTGGAAGCCCGTGTCAGCCAAAGCAGGCCCTGCGCATCCAGGAGCCAGTCACTGTCCCAGTCTGCTTTCCAAAACCACCACAGTCCTGCACAGACCTGCTGCATGCCCAAATTTGCCCACAAGCATGAGGATCTGAGTTATAATTCCCAGCACCCACAAGACTCTGGGTGGGTGTGGTGGCCACCCATAATCCAAGTACTTGGGAAGCCAAGACAGGGGATCCCTGGGGCAAATTGACTAGCTAGACCAGCAGAGTCAATGAGTCCTCCATTCAAGCGAAAGACTTCATCTCAATAGAGACTGAGAACAATTGAGGAAGATACTCTTGACATCAACCGCTGGCCTCCACATGCACACGTGCACACACAAATGCATGCACATACAACCCACACATCCCACATGCAAGAAAAGAAAACAAAGCGGCCCTTTTGTTTTTGGTGGCACTGGGGATTGAACCAAGCACCTTGCACATGCCAGGCAAATGCTACCACTGGGCAACGCCTGAGCTCTGTACATGTCTTCCTAAATGATCAGTGTGAAGACAGTGCTATCTTAAAACAAATGATAACAGCAGCGGTAGAAAGTGCTGCCCAGAGCATCTGCCTCTCCAGAGGCTTCTGTCACTGGTCACATCACCATGCATTTTCCATTGAACCTGATCTCATTTTATAGAAAACCTGTCATTCTGGTGTGATTTCACACAAATGCAGGAGTCCTAGAAGCAAGCCGCCACCTCGAACTCCATGTCACCTCCACAGGTCCTGCCTGCAGCCCAGGGGTAGCTGATGCAGTGACTGACGGCAGCACTGGCCACTATCACTGTGCCCCTAGACTTCTGAGTTCTGCCCTTAGTAATTTTATCCAAAGTGGCTTCCTTCTGAGAATGACAGGGGTCAGAGGGATTTTCTGAGGTTGGGTGGGTGGTGGCAGCAGAAATTTTTTTTAACATCCTTAGGGTATCTTAGGAGGGTGTATCTCAGGGTGGTCTCAAGCTCCCAGTGATCCTTCGACCTCTGTCTCCCAAATGCTGGGATTAAAGTCATGTGCCCCCGCACCCTGATACTTTCCGTTATTTTGAATTTAGTACGCAAGCAGCTGTGGCTGGTTCTTTGGACGACCCACACATTTTGGTCTTCTTTGTAGGAGTGTTAAATTTCAATGCAGAATTGTCAACCAAAGGACACAGAAACAACTGGGAGAAACATGTAGATGTTCTTCTTTCATCTGAACTGAAGGTGAGTAGTGACGGCAGCTTCCGGCTTCCATCTGTGGTGACGCCCTCCGTGCACCCACGGAGTACCTGACAGCCACCCTCCTCAGGGAGGCTCTGCAACAGCCACTGGCTGAGCCTCAGATTTCAGTGCCCTCTCTCCCCTACCTAGGGCAGCCATCGCTGTATACAACAGGATGCAAGGATAAGAGTCAGAGAAGTGAGGGCTAGAGAGATGGCTCAGCAGTTAAGGCACTTGGCTGCAAAGCCTAATGGCCTGAGTTCAGTTCCCCAGGACCCTCATAAAGCCAGATGTACAAAGTGGTACATGCATTTGGAGTTCATTTGCAGTGGCTGGAGGCCATGACATGCCCATTCTCTCTGTCTGTCTCTCTTCTCTCTCTTTGCTTGCCAATAAATAATAATTTTTTAAATGTATTTCTTTTTAAAAATTTTTTGTTATTTTTTATTTATTTATTTGAGAGTACAGAGAGAGAAAGATGCAGACAGAGAGAGAGAGAGAGAGAGAGAGAGAGAGAGATAAAGAGAGAGAGAATGGGCATGCCAGGGCTTCCAGCCACTGCAAACAACTCCAGATGTGTGCACCCCTTGTGCATCTGGCTAATGTGGGTCCTGGGGAATCAAGCCTCGAACTGGGGTCCTTAGGCTTCACAGGCAAGCACTTAACCGCTAAGCCATCTCTCCACCCCAATAAATAATTTAAGAAAAGAGTCAGCCAGGCATGGTGGCACATGCATTTAATCCCAGCACTCAGGAGGCAGAGGTAGGAGCATCACTGGGAGTTGTTTTTTTTTTTTAATTTTTGTGTTTATTTTATTTATTTATTTGAGAGCAACAGACAGAGAGAGAAAGAGACAGAGAGAGAGAGAGAGAATGGGCACGCCAGGGCTTCCAGCCACTGCAAACTAACTCCAGATCCATGTGCCTCCTTGTGAATCTGGCTAACGTGGGTCCTGGGGAATTAAGCCTCGAACCAGGGTCCTTAGGCTTCACAGGCAAGCACTTAACTGCTAAGCCATCTCTCCAGCCCATCACTGGGAATTTGAGGCCACCCTGAGACTACATAGAGGATTCCAGCTCAGCCTGAACTAGAGTGACACCCTGCCTTGAAAAACCAAAAGAGAGAGAGAGAGGAATGAAATAATCATCTAGAGACCCACCAGAAATGCATGACAGTCATGGATTGGTGACTCCTCTTTTCATCAAGACCATCGTTGAGACTAAGCAAGTTGGTAGATGAAGTCAAATGAAAGAAGAAGAGTGAAGTGCAGGGCTCTGAGCTTCCTTCCAGAGCAAGGACCACAGAAGTCAGAGGCAACAGGACGAACGGGGTGGTCGGTCTGAGCCACTGGAAGAGCCCCTGGGTGTCCTAGCCTGTGTGTGGCAACGTCTCACTCCCAAAATTCTGTATCATTTTCCTCTCCAGGATCTTGACAAGACCCTGCCAAACATAAATGCCCTCATCAGCCAAGATGAGCGCATCAGCTCCAACCCCGTGGCCAAAATCATCTATGGGGATCCGGCAACCTTCCTGCCCCACCTGCCCCAGAGAAGTGTGGTCCACTGCTCGAAGGTCTGGAGCTGCAGAAAGAAGGTCACAGTGGAGTACCTCCAGCACATCGTGGAGCAGAGCAATGGCCAGGAAACCGTGCCCGTCCTCTGGCGGTTCCTCCAGAAGGTACACCTCTCGTGGTGCCTAACTGACTCCCTTTTCCTGTGCAGATATCCCGCAGGGACCAGGAGCCTCAAGTTCTCGTTCAGAATAATAATCCCTGCAGACAGAACATAGCAGGCAGCGCTGTGGCTCTAAGAGAATGGTGGTGGCAGGAGACCTGCACCGGTTTCTTTTTCTTTTTTTTTTTTCAAGGTAGGGTTTCATTGTAGCCCAAGCTAACCTGGAATTCACTATGTAGTCTCAGGGTGGCCTCGAACTCACCATGATCCTCCTACCTCTGGCTCCCGAGTGCTGGGATTAAAAGCGTGCGCCACCACGCCCGGCAAGCGTTGGTTTCTTCACTGGCTCTCTGACTGGGCTGCAGCGGGGTTTCGCTGACACGCTGACTGGCTTCCCTGGTGGCTGCGGGCACTGAGCATCTCCATGTGTCTGCTGGCTATTTGCATTCCTTCTTCTTTTTGTTTTCTTGTTTGTTTTTGTATTTTTTTTCTCTAGGTAGAGGCTCGCTCTAGCCCAGGTTGACCTGGAATTCACTGTGTAGTCTCAGGCTGGCCTCGAGCTCCCGTGATCCTCCCACACCTCTGCCTCCCGGCGCTGCTTCACCACACTCACCGGACTACTATTTGCATTTCTTTTGAGAAGTCTGTCAATTCATTTAATTTGCCATTTTTAATTGGATTTCTTATGTTTTTAAATTTTTTTTTTAAACTTTATTTTTATTTATTTATTTGAGAGAGAAAGAGGCAGAGAGAGGGAAGGAGGGAGAGAATGGGCGCACCAAGGCCTCCAGCTACTGCAAAGGTACTCCAGATCCATGCACCCCCTTGTGCATCTGGCTTATGTGGGTCCTGAGGAATACAACCTGGGTCCTTTGGCTTTGCCAGCAAACGCCTTAACCATTAAGCAATCTTTCCAGCCCCTCTTGTGTGTGTGTGTGTGTGTGTGTGTGTGTGTGTGTGTGTGTGTGTGTGTGTTTTAAATAAGTTTTTGAATTCTTCGCTGTTCTGGCTATTAACCCTTTGTCAGGTGAGTAACTGGCAAGCTAGTCTGTTGACTATTTTCTGTGCAAAAAAAAAAAAAGACTTTCACTTTGATATAATCCCATTTGACAAATTTGCTTTTGAGATCCTATGAGAAAATCAGCACGTTCTTCTCGTAGTTTCTGAGTTTCGTGTCTTCGTGTAGAATTCGCGGTCCATCTTGAGCCGATCTTTGTACAGGGTGGGAGACAGGGTCCAGTCGTCAAGGCAGCTGCCTTCCAGTGGATGTGGTGCATAGGCTTGACCTCAGGAGGACAGGGCTGCAAACTGTTTGCACCCCATCCTGAGTGCAGGGAGCGTGACCTAACATGGACAGCCAGTCACGGGTACTTACAGGGTGCCCTGGTTTGTTTTTTTTTTTGTTTTTTTTTTTTGGTTTTTCGAGGTAGGGTCTCACTCTGGCTCAGGCTGACCTGGAATTCACTATGGAGTCTCAGGGTGGCCTCGAACTCTCGGAGATCCTCCTACCTCTGCCTCCCGAGTGCTGGGATTAAAGGCGTGCGCCACCACGCCCGGCAGCCCTGGGGTTTATATGCCCAACAGCACCTCTTAGGTACCTGGAGGAATTGACACTGACTTCTTGTGCCTTCCCATCTTCAGGAAGCAGAACTGAGGCTGGTGAAATTCCTGCCTGAAATTTTGGCTCTGCAAAGGGATCTAGTGAAAAGATTCCAGAACGTTTCAGACGTGGAATACCATTCCATCAGAGGCTTTATTAGCAGTCACAGCTCAGGTATGACTCTACCCCAGCTCCAGTGCCTTTTATGTTAAACAGGTGGTCCAACAGGATTACTGGCTGGGGCTCGGGATGTAGCTCAGTGGGCAGAGAGCCTTTCTCATGCATTTGAAGCCCTGGGTTCAATCGCAACCACAATGCGCTGGGCGTAGTGACAAATACCTGTAATCCCTGAGGTCTGACGGTGGAGGGATGTTGGTCACACATTCAAGATCACCCTAAGGAAAGAGGGTTGCTGTTGGGGGTGTGGGCTCAGCAGCAGGTCTCTGTGTCCTAAGCTTTCAGTGTGAGGGGAAAGGGCCCTGTGGGTGCTACTCCAAGCAGGAAGGCGCAGAACTGGGTCCACCCAGAGCTTGTTACTGTTCTCAATTGATTCACACCAAGTGATTTGTCCCACAGCTGGGCTGAGGCAGTTGTTTCTTGACCGGATCACTATCTTCCTGTCTACGTGGAACGCATTGAGGCGGTCACTGGAGACCAGTGGTAGGTGTCCCTCTGCCCCCCAGCAGAGTCATAAGATGTGCACCTACTGCTCCGCAGTCTTCTTGAATCCACAAATAGGGACTCAAGAAGGAGTCAGCCCTCCTGAGGTTGGAGGAAGCTCGTTAAGACTGGCTCAGTGGAAGGGGCACGTCTCGGGCTGAAGTGGTGCAAGGCACATGACCTTCTGCTCAGTAATAATCCTGCGTTTCCAGGTGAGATCAAGCTACACCAGAACTACTGCCGCTCTGATTTGGATCTGGACACTGACTTCGAGGTCATCCTACCACGTCGACGGGGGCTGGGCCTCTGTTCAACTGCTTTGGTCAGCTACTTGATAAGCCTTCACAACGAAATGGTCTCCACGGTGGAAAAGTTCTTCAAGGAAAACAACAGGTGTGGGAGCAAGCAGAGCACAGTGGCTGGCCAGCCCCAGGCCTCCAGGCCCCTTCCCGTGCCAGCTCTTGACCTGGCAGCTTCTCCTTCTGCAGAGCCCCTCATGGGCATATGGCTTTCCCCTGCTTAAACCACGAGGACCCCCATGCACCCTAAAGCCCAGGGCCCCATGTTTCTGCCCCTGACGTCGTCAAGCATGAGTCTTGTGTCTCTCAGCTACTCTGTAGATGCCTCCGAGGTGACCGACCTGCACGTCATCAGCTACGAGGTGGAGCAGGACCTGATTCCACTGATTCTCTCCAACTGCCAGTACCAAGTGCAGCAGGGCGGGGAGACCTCGCAGGAGTTTGACCTGGAGAAGATCCAGAGGCAGATCAGCGGCCGCTTCCTCCAGGGCAAGCCCAGGCTGACCCCCAAGGTGGGGGAGCCCCCCTGCCAAACATGCACTGGGTGTCTGTCATTAACAGGGATCCCTTTGTGTGTTTTGAGGGAAGGGGATCAGAGTGACCTGTGCCACAGTCTCGTCTGTGCCATCTCCTTCCCATCCACAGCATCCACAGCCACCTTCCCACCAGTGTCCTAGCTGTCACCCCTCAGCACTTTCCACATTGCCATCTGCGTCTCAGGGCCCCATGGGAGACCTCACGTCTCAGTGGACACATTTGACTCAGTTTTCTACTCTAGTTAATATCATTACCAAGGAGCCCTGCCACATTGCCCCCATTCCTACACACACACATGCACACACACACACGCGCACACACGCACGCGTGGCCTGCTGTACCACAAGTGTCCCAGTTAGCTGAGCACCACTGTTGGGTTATTGTGAAAGCCTGGACCTGCCGTGGACTGCATTTGCAAGACTCTTTCCTTTGTCACTTTAGGGACTACCCACGCTGGTATACAGACATGACTGGAACTACGAGCATCTCTTTATGGACATCAAGAGCAAAATGAAACAGGTACTCATGACTGCCCTTGTGCTTTGCTGGATGGCGCGGTCCACTGACAGCCTGAGCCTCATCCGGGTGTCTGCTCTGAGCACAGGAGTTTTGGTGACTCTCTAAGAACGCTCGGGGCTCCGAAGAGTCCAGGACTCTGAGCAGAGAAGCAAGCGGGACAGCAGGTTTCCATCTTGAGTTTAAACACATTGACTCCTCATGGAGCTGATTTCTTAGAACCAAGTCACAACCACATATAGTGAGGTGAAAGGTCCAGACAGCTTGCTTACTCTACTGTTTTCTTATCAACGCTCATGGGGAGATGAAGAGCTGTGTATCTCCATATCCTCATGGGACTGTTTTTTTGTAAGCAAGTGCCTTTAACGCTAAACCATCTTCCCAGCCCAGAACTTTTATTTATTGTTGTTCTTGTTGCTTTGTGTTTGCATGTGTATAGCTGCACAGGTGCATGTGGAGGCCAGAGCTTGACACTGGGTGTCTTCCTCATTTGATGCAGAAACCGGTCTCTCATGTGTTTGCTCCCTGTTCTGGCTAACCAGCACACCCAGGACCTTCCGTCTCTGCCTCCAAGCACTGAGATTACATATTGGTGGGCTGCCTCGTCCACCTAGTATTCCCACGGGTGCTGGGGATCCAGACCCAGGTCCTTCTGCTTCACAGCACACACTTAGCCCTGAGCCAGCTGACCAAGCCCCTCACAGGTTGTTTTGATGATTTAGTGAATTTGTGTCCATTAATGTTGAGATGGGAATGCTGCCTACACTTAGCACCAAGTGTCAACTGGTTGTGGTGGTTATTGGCCAGTCTGTCCCACCCATGGCTGGGGCAGTGACAAAGTTAAGATCCTCTCAGGCAGTGAGGAACAAGGAGCCAACTATGGTCCCTGATCTGTTTTTGGATTCCCAGAACCCACTCCCCAACTCGGTCGTGAATGCTATCAGTGGACAGCTACAGTCCTATAGTGATGCCTGTGAAGCCCTGTCTCTCATAGAAGTCACCCTAGGCTTCCTGGGCACAGCTGGTGGGGATCCCAGCATGGGACTGAATGCATACATCCAAGATGTCCTGCAGATGGGTGACCAGACAACTCTGGTTTTAAAGGTGGGTCCTAGTTCTGGGCCTGGTGGTATATTCTTATAATCCGAGGTTCAAGTAAAAAGAGTGCAAGTTTGAGGCCAGCTTGAGCTATAGAGTGAGTTCAAGGCCATACTGGGCTAGTTAGCAGGGGCATGTCTCACAAAAACAAAAATGAAACAAACAAGTAAGGTGGTTCCTGCTGGAAGGCTTGGTGTGGGAAGTTGGCATTGCTCTCCTACAAGTGCCCTGCTTCCTACCAGCATGCTCTTATGCAGGGCGTAGCATGCGAGCACCCCAGAAAAGGGTTGTCAAAAGCAGTTCTCACCCAGCCAGTCAGTCCACAGTGCGAACAAACCTGGAACAGTAGAGACAGATACCTAGATGGTGCTGATCATTAGGCAGGGCCCACCACATGTGACAGGACGCATGTGCAGACCCATGCATTGTGAGGTGTCATGGATGCCTGAATTGCTAAAGGGAGGGGAGATTGTCAAGTATTTGCGAGACAGAGCAGTTGAAGTGCGCAGGCCCTCAGAGCTAGGGAAATGGAATGAGTGCAAGGCAGAGGTCGGGGAATAGCAATAGCATTCAGATTCCTCCACGGACCTGGGTGACAGGCCGGGGACCCCTGCCTACAACTTGGAGCTCTGTTCCTCTTTCAGGCCTTAAGCAGATGTCAGTTAAGACACGCCATTGCCCTCTGGCAGTTCCTATCTGCACACAAGTCTGAACAGCTGCTGCGGCTGAAGAAAGTGAGGCTCGCTCGGGTGCCTTCCCCAGGGGCGGGAGCTGCGCCCTCCTCCAGCTAGCTCTGCAAGCCCTGCCTGCTGGTCTTCTTTTCAGGAGCCGTTTCGGGAAGTCAGTGTGAACTACAAGGAAGGCCTCAGCTCACAGCACACCAGGCTCCTGAACACGTTCCTGAATCAGGCAGGCCTAGACGCTTTCCTCCTGGAGCTTCACGAGATGATTGTGCTGAAACTCAGAAGACCCCAGCCCCAGGACAGCTTCAACCCCACGTGGAGGTATGGCCTTGCGTGCGTAGCTACTGGCAGGGCAGAGGCCGCGAGATGTCCTCGCGTCCCGTAACCTTCATTAGAGGTGCAGGCAGTGCTGTCTTCCCAGGATCCTGCTATTTTTTGTTTTTATTTTGATTTATTTATTTGATAGTCACAGACAGAGAGAGAAAGGCAGAGAGAGAGAGAGAGAGAGAATGGGTGTGCCAGGACTTCCAGATGCCTGCGCCCATTTGTGCATCTGGCTAACGTGGGTCCTGGGTAATTGAGCCTCAAACTGGGGTCCTTAGGCTTCACAGGCAAGCGCTTAGCTGCTAAGCCAGCTCTCCTGCCCAGTCTCATGTTCTTCTTATAACAAGTGGACACACTGTGTTAAACAGATGTGCATTTTGAAGCTGGTATAAAAAAGCTACACCAATGTGTAAAGGCTACAGGCAAACACTCGCTATTCATCTTTTCCATCTGTGCTAATCAAATGGACAGAAGCCGGCATCTCCTTCTTACCCACATCCCATTTAATGTGCCCTCTGGTTTTACTTCCTCAGCCATGCCTGTCATCTTCTCAACTGCTGGGTTTTTTGTTTTGTTTTGTTTTTTAATTTTACAGAGAGAGGGAGAGAGAATTGGCATGCCAGGGCCTCAGCCACTGCAACTGAACTCCAGATGCTTGTGCCACATAGTGAGAAAGTGCAGCCTTGCACTTGCCTCACCTTTGTGTCTGGCCTATGTGGGGTCTGGAGAGTTAAACATGGGTCCTTAGGCTTCACAGGCAAGCACCTTAACCGCTAAGCCACCTCTCCAGCCCTCAACTGCCATTTGTTATTTAAAAATATTTTAGGGCTAGAGAGATGGTTTGGTGATTAAGGCACTTGCCTGCAAAGCCTAAGGGCTCAGGTTCGATTCCCCAGTACCCATATAAGCCAGATGTACAAGGTGGTGCATGTGTCTGGAATTTGTTTGCAATAACTGATTCTCTATCTGCCTCTTTCTCTCCTTCTTGCTCTCTCAATAAATAAATGAAAATAAAGTATTTTTAAAATATTTATTTTTAATTATTTGAGAAAATGACAGATAGAATGGGCACACCAGGACCTTTGACCACTGCAAAAAAACTCCAGATGCATGTGGCACCCTGTGCATCTGGCTTATGTGGGCACTAGGAAATTGAACCTGGATCCTTAGGCTTCACAAGCAAGCACCTTAACCATTAAGCCATCTTTCCAGAACTGCCTTTTGATAGCTTTTGGTTATTTTCTTTGAGGCAGTTTCTCTCTTTTTAGTGTCTGTAAAAGCCCTTTATATCAAACAGAATCTAGTGTTTTTATCTACATGTGTTGCGAATACTCTCAGGCTTTAAATTTAGGAAGTCAGATCTGACAGATCTTCCTATAAAACCTCTACAGGTACACTGGTAAGGGTCTTCCTTACTACCCCCAGGTTGTAAAATATTCCTCTTTCTGATTGTCATAGTTCTGTGATATATTTGTTTTGTTGGCCAATTTCATGTGTAGCATGCTGTGAGAACTAAACCTCACTCTTTATTTTGTGGCAGGATCTTATACTCTGTAGCCTCAGCTGACCTTCAACTCAATCCTCCTGCCTCTTCCTTCCAAGCACAGGGTTTCCAGGTGTGCATCACCATGCTCAGCTACTTTAGTTTCTCTCATCAAACTTGTCTTCCTTAGCAATCCATTTTTTCTTCCAGTACACTATATGGAGTGCACGCGCACATGCGTGTGTGTGTGTGTGTGTAAAATACCTGTATTCTTGAGATTGTTCAAGTCTTTACTGTCCTGGACTCGTCCTATTCCTCCCTGAAGAATCTGTAATGCAACTACAAAGCTTCTGCTGTCCACACAGCCCCTCAGATCCCAGTGTCTGCAGCCGTCTGGCTGGGCTTTGTAGAGGAGACCCCTTCTACCAGGGGCCACTGTGGGCCCAGGCTTTGAGCCCAGTTCAGGAGCTCAGCTGACCTAAGTGGACCCTCTGTATGTCTGACTCTGGTGAGCCCCTTGGTCCTGCTGATGACTGGAATGTGTGGCCACTGACTGGACCCTGATGTTACTGTTTCTTGGTTTCACAGCCTCAGGGACACTCTGGTAAGTTACATGGAGACTAAAGAGAGTGATGTTCTTCTCGAAGTGGAATCCCAGTTCCCAGAAGAGATACTTATGTCCAGCTGCATCACAGTGTGGGAAGCAGCTGCCAAACGGAAACAGGACCGGCAAGCGAGGTAGAGCAGCTCTGGCTTCGGACACGACGGAAAAGTCCAGTCCTACGGTCTCCCCGTAGAAGTCCCAGTGTGGCCTGTGTCCTTTGTGCATGGCCAGAGGGAAAAGTGTGGGTGCAGCACTGACTTCAAAGTCAGCGTGCACTATTAAAACCAATAGCCTTTGGAGAGCAAAGCTTCTTCACAGATGACAGAAACTGGAAATCAACCACCTCCTGTGCATTCCAAGAGAAACAAAACAAAAAAAAGTTGTACTGCGGTCATGGGCACATCCACTCCTTCCTTGTTAAGACTGCCAGCCAGGGACCACGTCCTTTATTGTCACCAGGGGAAAACACAAGGCTGGTGATAGTTGTTTATTCTATTCTATTCTAGCCTATCCTATCCTATCCTACATGCACAGTAAAGAAGCTGGTTTTCTTCTTTCTACTAGTCCCTTAACCGAGTCCTATGCATATATTTTCTTAGTTTCCAAGACGTGAACCAGTGCCACACTAACACAAGGAAGTCGAGGGTGCCTGTACAGGTCTTTTAATTTTTTTTTTTTTTTATTATTGACAACTCTGCACATGTCTTGAGGCCACATGAACAAAGGCTGATGCAGACCCCATAATGAGTCACTGCCAAGTTCCAAAGGTCAAAGCCAAATGCTGAGAACCCTGGACTAGGAGTGAGGGGTGTAGGTATGTGGCACAACGTGCCCTGCCTGTACTGCACAGACTTGGGTTCTTCCCCAGCACTGCAAACAGGACAGGCACGGAAGTCGAGAAGGACAAGAAAATAAGCGGATTGTTGGCCAGGACTCCTTTCGAATCTCCTGATATTGAGATTCTGACAACTTATTAATGTAGACCTCAACCAAACGTGTCTTTGGAGGTGCTGTGGAGTTTCTGATATGTCCAACAAACATGTAGTTGTGGTGTGATGTGAGCTTCCCAGAGTACATGAGTATCTGACCTCTTCCTGGGTCTTGGCCAAGGTTGAGACTTGGAGACAAAACCGACTGGAGGAAGGCAAAGAGCTCCCCCTGTTCTCACACTGCTTTTCTCACCGTGTCATCTCCTTTTTTGTCAGAATCTACTTGGGTACCCCTCACCCCTCTGGAGTAATCCTATTCCTGGCAGCTCCCAATTGCACTGGTGTCAAGGCAGCCAGTGTTTTACAAATTGGATGCTATGTCCATCACATACGTTCTTAGTTAGGAACTCAATAAACTTGAAGTCTTGGGCCCAAGTCCTTTTGAGCTACAAAAATGGAGAATGGTGGTCATGAGCAGGGCCAGGACCTGACACCACCAGCAGTCCAGCAGGAACTGAGCTCTGCTCTAACACTCTCCTCAAAGCACCTGACCAGACCCAAGGGAACTCATTTTACAACATGCATTTGCATCTAGCTATCTATGACTGTCTTATGCCATACTATGCAGAGCGACCCTGTCCCCAGATGTCTGGATCTTGGGGTGCCTACTGACTGTATGCTACAGGGCTTGCTGGCTGCTCAACTTGCCTTCGAACTCCTGTGATACCTCAGAGCTGGGGCTTTGCTCACCCTGGCGGTCAGGGCAGCTCAGACCCACAGTATCTTGCTGTGAATCCCTCTCTCCTCTCTTGGGCTGGGAAATTTTTCTGTCATGAAGAATTTTTAAATTGTTTCATTTTGTATGTTATGCTTTTAAACCCTTAACTGTCTATGTAGCATTACCTTGTTGGTACAGAAATACATTGGCCTAACACAGGCAAAAGTAAACTGCATTGTACTATTAACCTGTTTTAATAAACTTGAGCTTTGCTGCTAAAGGATCCTTCTTGGGAGGGGGGCACAGCTTCTACTGTCAGCATGAAGACCTCGGCTAAGCTTTTAGAAATGATCCGTTTCTTGCGGAAATGTTCTTACAGTAGTGTCTGCGTGGAGGGTTCAGAACAAGAAAACCTTCATTCTGATTTATAACATGACAAGTATTTCCTTGGGACGAAAGGACAGCCGGACTGCTTGTCTTCGGTGAAGTCAGCACTGCTCCCATGTCCTTGGTCTCAGAGGGAGCCCTCTGCCAAAGGGACCTTACTGAAACGAGCCAAGCTTGGGCTGCCAGTGAATAGGGATGACAGCTGGTTGTCAGCAAATTGGGTTGTGGGATGAGAGATCCGTTAGTCATAGGAGATAAGACAGCAAAATAGAAATGGTCAAATTACATACCTTCCCTAAACTAAGATGTTGCCACATGTTAACTGAGGTAGCTGGGGGTTCTTCCACCATTCCCACGTGTTCGGGCACCTCCATCAGAGGTACAAACTCCCAGTGATAAGTCACTGTGAAGAAATGTTCCGCTCTTAGGGTCAAGCCAAGTTATCCAAGTCTAGGTACATCCGTGTGCATTAGCGTGTGAAATGCAAATGGAAACGTGGTGGTGTTGTATAATTTTCTGGGGGAAATGAACAAGCATCTGTCCATCCCATATAGGGCACTGACAGACAAAGCGTCCCTCAGTCTAGCTTAGTGAATAAATGAGTGCACTGGGCTTGCGGGAGCATGGGTGGCTCAAAGACAGCTGCATCACCAAAAGGCTCCACAAACGTGAGCGGTGAGTTGGGAAGCTGACTCCAGGGACTCCCTGCCCAATTAGGCAGCTCCACCCTGGAGAAGACCCTCATGAGTCTTAAGAGTACGGAGTGCTGCGGTCAGGTTCGCATTGCTGGCAGCAATCACCCGACCAAGAGCAGCTTGTGGGAAAAAGGTTTATTTTGGCTTATAGGCTCAAGGGGAAGCTCCATGATGGCCGGGGAAAATGATGGCATGAGCAGAGAGTGGTGATCACCCCCTGGCCAACATAAGGTGGACAATAGCAACAGGAGAGTGTGCTAAACACTGGCAAGGGAGGGAATACATGCATGATACTGAAAACCTACAACAGGGGTAGTTATGAGCCCTACGGGTGTAACGTCTGCTGGTGTCTGGCTAAATGTAGATACTATGCTCATCAAACTGCTCAGTAAGCACTTCTCTTAATGTTTATACTCATATATTAATGCTACTCTCACTTTTGGTTAGAGAAGCTTCTCTTTTCAGATGACAGTGACCTTGGGATGACTCAGAAGGCACCATAGTGCTGAGAAGTGACAGGGGAGTGCTCAGCACTGAAATATCTCTATCACATCTTCCAAGGCTCAGGGTCCATTGCGGAAGAGGGAAGAATGTAAGAGCCAAAGGAAGGGTAAGACTCCTTACATCATGCTCCTCCAGACACAAAATGGCCTGGATATCCATGACCTCACAGTGCCTGACACTACCTACACAAGACGATCATAATATGAGGAAAAGATCATGACATCAAAATAAAAGAGACTGATTGAGAAGGGAAAGGGGTATGATGGAGAGTGGAGTTTCAAAGGTGAAAGTAGGGAGAGGTAGGGAATTACCATGGGATATTGTTCACAATTATGGAAGTTGTCAATTAAAAAAAAAAAATAGGGCTGGAGAGATGGCTTAATGGTTAAGGTGTTTGCCTGCAAAGCCAAGGATCCAGGTTTGATTCCCCAGGACCCACGTTAGCCAGATGCATAAGGTGGTGCATGTGTCTGGAGTTCGTTTGCAGTGGCTCCTGTGCAGCCATTCATTTTATCCCTTCCCCCCTCCCTCTCTCTCTCCCTCTCTCAAATAAATAAATAAATGTATTTTTAAATAAATTTAATTTAAAAATCATTCTCTTGAATCTGGAATTGCCAATTGGTTAGTTTGCACATACGAACTCAGGGCTTGGGTTTGCAGGAAGCACCCCAGAACCCCATCTCCCCATTACAACTCTCCCAACTGAAAACTTGCCCAGTTTTCAAGGCCATGTCAATGGTCAATATACGGGAGACTTTCCCAAACCTCAAACTCTAGTCTGGTCTAATCCAGTGTTTTGTAGTTTCTTCTTGAAATGTATTATATATATATGACTTAGGGTTAATATACTATTAGACTTAGGCTAATGAACCACTGACCTTGGTGGACCATACCATGATAAGGGACATCTGTTACAAAGCAAACGCAAAGATAGGTCAGGTTGGAGTTCAAAAGCTATCAGACCACCAGGGGAACGTCCCTATGCCGTTCTCAGCTGGCGAATAGTAGACAAAAACAACCAAAATTCTTTTAACTGTACCCCTACCCCTGGCCCTTTAAATACATGATAAAAGCTTCCACCACTAAAGCCATCTGCCCTCCAGCACGCCGGGCGCGCAGCCACGCGTCCGCGGCCCTGCGGGAAGCCCGGCGGGGACAGCGGCCCCTGGCGGCGGCGGCCGAGACGACGCCTCCGCTGCGCCCCGGAAGTGACGTCGGGAAGAGCGCCGGGCGCCGAGGCATGGCCCAGAAGCCTGCGGAGCGGCCGTCGGAAGAAACCCTTTCACTCTGGACACGGTAACGGAACTAAGGGACGTGCGAGACCCGAGGGCTGGGGACCGCGCGCCCCTCCCAGGGCCCTGCGGGCCTAATGGCCGGCGGGGGCCAGTGCCCCGGCTCGGCCAGACTTCCGGCGCAGGCCCGAGCTCCCGGAAGTTGCGGCCCCCACTTCCGGCCGGCGCGCGCGGGCGGGAAGGGGGTGCGGGGGTGTCTCCTGGGCGCTGGTGACGCTCGCGTCCTCCCCGCAGGGAGCAAGCCCGGCTGAAGGCGAGCGTGCTGGACCGGGACACGGAGGCGTGGCAGCGCGACCCCGCCTTCTCGGGGCTGCAGAGGGTCGGGGGCGTGGACGTGTCCTTCGTGGAAGGGGACAGTGCCAGCGCCTGCGCCTCCCTGGTGGTGCTCAGCTACCCGGAGCTTGAGGTAACCCGGGAAGGATGCTCAGACCCGGGCTAGCCCCTCCTGGAGTAGTGACAGCGGACGGTCAGGGGCTCCAGCACGAGGGGCCGTCTTGTAGGGATCCTCCTGGCGCGTCTTCTGTGGAATGCCTTTCATGGAGTTGGGGATGAGACCCAGGACCCCGTGTCCTACCTCCAGCCCTTTGGTAGAATTTCATGAATAGGTTGAGGTGCCTTCGATGGAGATTTTTCAGAAGGCAAAAACGGAATTCTTTGACTTTTAAGAATCCACTCATGGGCTGGAGACATGGCTTAGCGATTAAGGCGCTTGCCTGCAAAGCCAAAGGACCTAGGTTTGATTCCCAGCACTCCTGTAAGCCAGATGCACAAGGTGGTACATACATCTGGAGTTCGTTTGCAGTGGCTGGAGGCCCTGGTGCGCCCATTCATATTCCCTCCCTCCCTCTTTCTCTCTTAATAAATAAAGTATTTACAAAGAAAAAGAAGAATCAACTTGTGATTCTAACTTCTAAACATGGTTGTCATTTTGGGTTTCTCATCTCAGTGTTCCACAGCGAATATACTCCAGGTTGTCCAAGCTGGAAGTTTGTGCCTTCCTGTGCCTTTCCCTTTCCATCCTGTCACACCCTAGCTCCATTTTTTAAAACTTTTGTTTTGTTTTGTTTTTTAATGTTTTAGTTGCCATGCAAAATAGTGGGTTCATTATAACTTCTCAAACTTCTTTAAAAGCTTTGTGTTTTGCTCATGTTCTCTCCTCCCAGCTCCATACTTCCTTAAGTCTTGTGGGAATCTGTCCCCTTTTCTACTTTCCCTCAGTCCCCTGTGTATTTGCCACTGTTGTCCCTCCAGTCGGTGACGGCTGTGTCTTCACAAGCTCCCTGCTCAAGTGTTGTGCCTCGGTCCCCACAGCTAAGAGAGCAATTGGAGGAAAGAAAAAAAAAAAAAAAGGCGGAGTCCAGTTACAGGTCTTCTTAAAACAGGCTGGTCAAGATGGTACACACACTTGTAATCCTAGCACATGAGAGCCTGAGGCAGAAGGATGAGTTCAAGGCCAGCCTTGGTTACATGAGACCCTGTCTCAAAACAACAACAAAAACGTTTCGGTGTTCTTTACATATCTCGTGATGAATACAGTTCATACTTGTTGCTGTGACTCGAAAGCCCTCCATGTTCTGTGCTCTGCTTAATATGATGCCTGACTTCACCTTCCACCCCACCCTTCAGAAGCACCATTCTAGATAGCTTTGAATCCCACCACCAGGGAATTGGTGGCCTTCCTTCACAAGCATGTGTCCTCTTCCAGAGTAGTCCTCACCTGGATGCTCCTAATCCTGAGTCCAGTGTAGACATCGCTTCCTCAAATGACCCCACCCTCATCCCACAAGACCAGGAGCTGCCCCTCAGCATCCTTGTTTCAGCCCATTTGAGCTACTGTAGCAAAAGACCTTGGACGGAGTGGCTTTGTAAATAACAAGATTACTTCTTACAGTTCTCAAAGTTGGATGTCCAAGATCAGGGTGTTGGCATGGTGAGGTTCTGTAAGGCTCTCTTCCAGATTGTAGATTGTAGACAGTTAACCTCTGTGTGTCCTCAAAATGGCATCTTAGTAACCTCACAACAAGACCTCCACCTCTTAATACCATCACTCTGTAGGCTAAGATTTTAACATGCAAAGGACACACATTAAAGCCATAGCAACCTGCATCTCTTCTTTGTCACACCGGAATGAAATTGGCTGCCTTCCCTTCCAGAGCGTAAATTCCATGATGCCAGGGACCATGACTTGCCCACCAGTGCTGCCTCCGCACCTGGCGTGTAGAAGACATTCAGACCCTTCCTAAATAGACAACACGTATGAGTGAGCAGTATGCCAATGATTCATGTACAGTCAGCTTGGGAAGCCTTGACTGCTTCCCAGCATCAGCATTGCCTGTTACCACTCCTTGGTGCACAAAGACAGCAGTGCCTTCCTCTGTGGCTTTTTGCTTTGCCCTGAAGGACCCTTTCAGTTCCAGTTCAGCACATCTATTTTGAGGAACGAATGTGCAGTGGGAAAGGAGCCAGGACCCCTGTCCTTATGGGTCTCTGATCTTTCTGTGGGATGGGGCAGAGGGCAAGAGCAGAGACCCAGGGGCTAGACCGCTCCCATTAGAACCCTCACTCTGGCATTCCCTACTGTACTTTTGAGTCTCTGCTGACTTGGGGAGGGTGAAGATTACTGTCCAGCTGCTACATTGTGTAGGAAGCATCTAGCACAGTGCCTTCTCCCAGCTCTCTCTCGCTGTAGACTCATGCACCCCCACCTGGGTCCTGGGTCCCTTCATCACCCTTGTTGCGGCTGTACTCACCTGTACGAAGCCTGCCGTGCACAGTCATCTTTCCCTGTCACTGAATTGCTAGGGGCAGTGGTATACTATAGTTCTGTGGTAAGTCCAGCACCAAGCTCAGCACCTGCGATTTGGGTGTTCAGTTGACATTTTCCCTTGCAGTAGGCCATCAGAGGAGGTCTTAGAAGAGTCTTGCCTTGTGGCCCCCAAATGCCTGACTGTGGGTCACCTGAAAGTGTGCACAGACTTACAGATTAGATAAATCACTAGAGAGAAAAGGTTGATTTGTGGTTATCCAGGCATATTACTTTTCTCATTGCTGTGTGACAAGTACATGACAAAAAAGTAAGGTTTATTTTGCTCGAGGTTTGAAGGTCCTGTCATGGAGGGAGGGCATGGTGGTAGGAATATGAGGCTCACATCTCAGCAGACTAGGAAGCAGAGAAAGGAGGTGCTACTGTTCAGCTGGCTTGCACTTTTCTCTGTCTTTAGTCTGAGATCCCAGCCCGTGAGACGGCACTGCCTACTTTCAGAGTGGCTCTTCCCTGGCCAGTTAATCCTCTCTAGAGATGTCTTTCAGTCATACCAAAAAGTGTGTCTCCTAGAATCACCTAAAGTCCTAGGTGATTCATTTTTTGTTTTTTTTCTTTTTATCGAGGTAGGGTCTCACTCTAGCCCAGGCAGACCTGGAATTCACTATGGAGTCTCAAGGTGGCCTCGAACTCACAGCAATCCTCCTACCTCTGCCTCCTGAGTGCTGGGATTAAAGGCATGCGCCACCATGCCCAGCTGATTCTTTTATTTTAAAAAATCTTGTTTATTATAGAGAAATAGAAGGGGGGCACTAGAGCCTCTAGCCACTGCAAATGAACTCCAGACGCATGTACCACCATGTGCATCTGGCTTACGTGGAATCTTGGGAATTGAACCTGGGTCCTTAGGCTTTGCAGGCAAGTGCCTTAACCACTAAGTCATCTCTCCAGCCTTCCTAGGTGATTCTTGATCCAGTCAAGTTAACAATAAAGAGTAACCATCACCCTAGGGCTGGGAGTGGGGTAGATGGGAGTGTGCCTACTCACAAGGGCCAGGTTAGTTTGGGTTGTAAGAGGAAAGGTTCTGAAATTAGTTAATGGTGATAGTTGTAAACACCAAAAATCATTGAATTATACACTTTACAGGTAAGTTTTACAAAATGTAAAGTATATCTCAGTAAAGATATATATATATATATATATATATATATATATATATACACACACACACACACATACACACACACACACACACACACACACACACACATTCACAGAGATTCAGAGTCCCAGCCCACTAGCTGAGGAAGACCATCTCCCAGAGTAGAGGCTGAGAACCTGCTTTCTCAAACAGGTTTCCCTGTGATTCTGAAGCTGAGCCATTCAGGGAATTATTGGTCTACCTTTACACAGTCAAGAATCCCCTTACCAGTTCCCCTGACAAATGGTAGCCCTTTCGGTGTAGCCTATCCCATAGCTGGCTACCTGTGGTCTGTGCGTTGTTTTCTGAAGGAAGCAGAGACTCTTCTGCCTCGTGCACACCCCTCGGCGCTCTCCAGGCAGGACAGCATGGAAGGGGCATTCCTGCCTGTCCACTGCCGTCACCTAGCCCTGTGGCTCCTTCCTCTTTGCTCTCTCCAACAGTTCCAGTGCTAAAGTGATTTACTTCTTTCTCTCCCTCCCTCTCTGTCCCTGCTTTGGTGATGCCCTCAGTTAGCAGAATTTGTCTTACACCTGGAAGTGACCCAACCCAGCAATCATAGTTCACTCCAGTGCAGTGCAGTGAGGCTCGTGAGCCTAAGGTCCACCCACATTTGCATCCTCCGCCAGTGCCGTCTGGACCACTGCTGCTTGAGCTGTCTCTCTCACACAGGTGCACAGAGACACTTAGGGCAGGCTTGTTACCATGGTCACTGGTTCATGGCTTGGGGTGAGAGTGGCCTTCATGTGGGTCCCTCTGTGTGGAGGAGGGAGGAGCTCCTGTGGAGACATGCTGAGTTGAACAGCTACCACACCCTCTGGGGATGTGACCTGTACGTGAGCTCTGCGTATGTCCCTGTGGAAAGTCTCTTCTTGTGGGGAGCCTCAGTCAGGGTCTCCTGTCAGCCTCCAGAGTGAGCCCTCCACACTCTTGAGTCACTGGCAGCTTTGATAAGTTTCCTACTGAGTCACAGGTGAAGCTGTCAAAAGGCACAGCCCCAGCCCTGTGTGTGAACACCAGCCATCAGCTCTGTGGGTGCACTGCTGCAGGACCCAGCCTTGAGGTTCGAGTGTGAGTTGTGACCTGGAAGCTCCTACCAAGAGCTCTGGAGGGACTCAGTGGCCACAGCAGGGCGGCTGGGGTTCTGGAGATACAGGCATAGCTGGAAACAGTCTCCACAGCAGGCCAGCGAGGCTGATGCAGACTGGTGGTCTGGAGCTCACGACACTGCTGCCCTGGGCCCTGCACTGAGCCCCAAGTGCTCAATCAGGTTTGAACTGGCTGCCCTCGTGGGCCGATAGGGTCTTTGCAAAGCTGCGCTTTACAAAGCTCTCTGGGTTGTACCCACTACCTCCTGAAAGCCATTTGGGCCCCTACATCCTCCACACCTCCTCACGCTATGCGCAAAGCCTGCTGCTAGCTGGCTTGCTTCATTTACGGCCCCAGAGTGATCCATCCCTGAGTCCTGTTCTTCCAGCTTGCCCGGATCTGAAGGCAGGCCTGCCCTTTGCCCAAATCAAGGTCTGCAGAGCTGCCTGGCCTTTCCCCAGGCCCTTCTAACACTCACACAGCACCACCTGCATCCATGGTGCCCTTGCCCAGGGGCCCCCGTGCCTTGTCCTCTTTGAGCACTCCATACCCACAGCCCAAAGGTCAGCTGACAAGGAGACCGTGAGGGTAAGGAGCAGGCAGGGGTGAGGCTGGCCATCACCACAGCCAAGCCCCTGAGAGAGATGAGATCCTGGGGACAGGGACTTTGCATACATACCAGGTCCTTGGGGTGCTTCTTGAGATCACCCATCATTCACTAGGTCCTGAGGGCTCATAACACTATGTTCTGAGGTGGGGGAGGGACTCCGTATCAGATCCCAGGCAAGCACCTGGAAGCTGACACTCAACTGTTGTTCCTGCCACCCAGTAGTAGGGCAGACATCTTGTCCCATCTTTCAAAACGTAGTCTCACACTTAACCACAGGTGAGGCAGAGAGGACTGATGTTAGCAGTGTGCTCGGGGATTGTGTCAAAGGAGGGAGCCGGTAGCCATATCCCACACCTGACCTGCGCTCGCCTTGCTGGCAGGTATTATATGAGGAGAGCCGCATGGTCAGCCTGACCACCCCGTATGTGTCAGGCTTCCTGGCCTTCCGAGAAGTGCCCTTCCTGGTGGAGTTGGTTCAGCAGCTGCGGAAGAAGGAGCCTAGCCTCATGCCTCAGGCAGGTGCCTCGCCTAAGGGCTGGAGAGCCCCTTCGCTTGTACCTGGTGAGGGAGGGACCCCTTCAGGTTGCCCATAGAAGGAGGGAAAAGGAGTTTCTAAAACCCCATGGCTGTCTCCCCTTCCTGCTTGCCCCAAGGACAGCCCAGCCGAGGAGTGAGGGTTGGCTCAGCTAACCATGCTCCCCTGTGGATCTCTAGGTCCTCCTTGTGGATGGAAATGGGGTGCTCCACCACCAAGGTAATCCTCCCAACCCAGGGTCAGAGAGGGCGCTGTGGGACAGTCCAATATGCTCCCTTCACCCTACCTCTTCCTGCCCAACCCCTTGCCCCACACAGTACCCAACACTGGCCCATCCAGCATTGACCTAACAGCTATACAAAGTTGGGCTGAGAACTCAGATTAGTCCACCTCTGTGAGCTGCCAGTCAGGTTTTGTCCCACCCATGCCAGGGGTCCTTGGCCTGGCCATGATGGCTGGAGCTGATGGGCTGTTCTGTTTACAAACCTTGGGGTAAGTAAGCACAGTTGGCACCCTAAGTGGGACCATGAGCAGGATGTTGGTCCTCAGCCAGCAGCTATGATAGGGACCTGGCTAGAGCTATGGGCCCAGAGCCAGAGAGTGGACTCATGCTGACCCAGACACCAGTACTGGGATCAGCAGGTCACTCCTAGGCAATGCCTCCAGCCTTGCACAGACAATCAAGGCCACTTGGCAAGAGGTACAGACTGTGGGGGCCAGGTGAAGTGTCCTGAGGGCAATAGCAAAGAGGAAGGGGCATGGAGGGTTATGAGCACAGGAAATAGGCATCCCACCCTGCCATAGGGAAGAGGCTTCCTCCACTGAAAACCTTGTACCCGAGAGGTCAAGGCAGAGGCCCTTGTCCACTGTTGGCTCGCATCTCAGAGTCTCGTCTGTAGATGGGAAAGTCCAGCTCATTATCCCCTGTCCCCTTCCTGTGCTGCTTGCCCAGTCTCACCGCTCAGCTCACCCCCCTCTGCTCCCTGGCAGGCTTCGGGTTGGCCTGCCACCTTGGTGTCCTTACAGAACTGCCCTGCATTGGGGTGGCCAAGAAACTCCTGCAGGTAGACGGGCTAGAGAACAACGCCCTGCACAAGGAGAAGGTGAGGAGGGCCTGCGCTCAGCCAGTGCGCGGCTGGGCTAGCCCTGGGGACGGGTCCCGTGGCTCTGCCACCTCCTGAAGCACCTTGGGTCCAGCCTGACCTGCTGGCACATCCCCCCCACCCCCGGCTCCTTGCTCAGAGGAAGACCTCGCTTGCCTCTGCACATATCTCCTCCACAGTCCTCCAGACAGTGCATCCAGGGGTGACTCATAGCCCCCAGGGGGTTCCTGGGCCTCTCCCCACTCACCCTTGCAGTCAAGTGTGTCTCTCCTGCCGTCTCGTCTGCCACTACAGCCCCACGAAGAGCTATGTCCTCCCGTTCCTGGAGACAGGTCTGGCTTTCCAGCTTCCCCACTCCCCCCTGACTCCAGCTGCCTTCTTCCCTTCAAGGGTGCTCACTGTCAGCCCCCAGGCCTGCCTCACAGCACTGCCTGACTCTGGGCCTCACTCCATCCCCTCTTCTCCCTCCTCTGCCCCAGAACTAGCACAAGAGATTTGACATCCCCATCCAAAGGAAGCCAGTGATACCTGATTTAGCCCACTGGGAAAATTGTAAGAGCCGAGACAGCTAGCCCTCAGGACCCATGTAGAGCAGTTCAACACACTGAGCTGGTAAAGAGCCCAGGTCCTACTCAGGTCAGCCTGGCCACACAGTGCACCAACCCAACACCTCCTGAAAGGAAGGGCTATGAGTTCACTCCTGTGCCCAGATGGCTGGCCAGAGAGGAAGCAGTGGGGAGGTAGTGCACACTGTGTGGCCCCTTCTCTGAGCCCTTATCATTCAGAGTACACGGGGTCCCATGAGCAGCACCCTCACCCTACGACCCCAGTCATGCTGCCATGAGCATCTTCAGTGCCACCCCAGTGACAGGGCCTTGCCTGAGTGCGTCATCCAGCTCAGACCAGCCTGTCACTCTTCACGTTCTTTTTGTTTTGTTTTATTTGGTCTTTTCAAGACAGGTTCTCTCTCTATCCCAGGCTGACCTGGAACGTGCTCTATTAGCTCCAGAGTAGCCTTGAACTCATAGTGATCCTCCTACCTAGATGCCTCCCCAGTGCGGGGACTAAAGGCATGTGCCACCACTCCTGATTGCTTGGGTTTTGAAACAGACTCTTGCCCTCAGCCCTTCATCAAGATGAGAGCCTTTGCAGGATTTTCTGTTTTCTAGATCCGGCTCCTGCTGGCTGGAGGAGACACATTTCCTCTGATGGGAAGCTCTGGGACTGTGCTGGGAATGGTGAGTGACCATTGCCTGCCCAGGCTCCGGATGGGAGGGGCCATGCTCCACACACACCTAGGGCATGCACATGTGCCCACCAGACCCCATCCTCTCCATGGCCTGCCATGGGTTAGACCCACCAGGATGTGCTGTGTGTTGTTTCCTCCTCTGGATACACTCCTGCTCCCCTCGCACACACCTGTCCCAGAAGGCACCTGAGGGTCAGCCCCAGAACACCTAGCACCCTCCATGCTCCCTCCTGCCACCCAGGACGTTGTCAGAGCCCAGACTAATAGACAGTGTCCCTGTTGTGCTTGACCTTCTCCCACCCACAGGCTTTGAAGAGTCACGACCACAGCACCAAGCCCCTCTATGTCTCTGTGGGCCACAAAATAAGCCTGGAGGTTGCCGTGCGCCTGACCCACCGCTGCTGCAGGTTCCGGGTCCCTGAGCCCGTGCGCCAGGTAAGGGGCTGTCTGAGGAGGGTGGCCCCTGCCACCCAATCTCCACATGCCACTATCAACTCAGCTGGAGGTTCAAAGGGATCTGCAGACGAGCTCATCTGGACTAAGGACAGGCCTCAGGCCCCTGGCTGGAGACCTGTGTGACCCACTAGGCTCCAGAGGTAGAGCATTGCAGCACCCCAAGAGTGCTTTCCCACTCACCTGGATGCAGCCCAGTGTGCTCTCCACCAGGGAGCATCCCACGCCCACTACTGGCACTATATCAGGCAGCTCGGGTGGCAAGTGCCCATCTGTCCACAGCTGGCCCCTCAGAGCTGGGGAAAGCAGCCCTTAGGCAGAGACCTTTGCAGGGGCTGAGAGGACAGCACTGAGGAGGCTTGCACAAGTACCAGCAACAATATTTGGGAAGTCAGGGAATGGTTCTGCTGGGCACCTGTGCTTGGGGTCCAGGAGCTCAGGACTGTGAGGTGCCAGTCAGCTCAGCCTGAGCCCCCAGCACCCACAAGCCACCTTCCTATGCTCAGCTATGAAGTGTCTCCCATTGCATGCTGACGCCTATCTCAGAGGGCCCCTAGGTCAAGGACCCAGTAGAAGCCACTCCTAAGAGGAGCCTGCGGCCCAGGCTCATGGGCAGTGTTGCAAAGACCCTGGGGCAGGGAGAAGCCCAAGAAATTCAGCCAGGGCAGGAAGGTGGCCTCCCTGGCAGAGACTTGGAGCAGCTGCCATCTGAGTCAGATGTGGACCACGGGCTTCCTTTTCCACTCCATTTGCTGTGCAGGCAGAAGACTCCCACTGCAGGTATGCAGGGTGTCCTCCAGGTGGCAGCAGCAGCCTGCCCATCGCATGCCACTCCTCTCAGCTCCTGGAGAGGCTGCCCAGTGGTGCCTTCAGAGTGGGCTTGTTGGCACCTCCAGGGAGGATCCTCAGCCTAACTCACCCCACCCCCATCCAGGGCCTCGCTTGGCTCTCGGGTGCCTGTGAGTCTTCCATTTCATCATGGCCTAATGACAGAGGGCCCAGGCCCTCCCTGTTCAGGCCTCCACCCCTCTGTACCTCAGGCTGTCCCAGAAGATGAGAGGGCATCCTCCTGTAAAGATCCTTGAACTCTGGAAATAGGGCCGGCTCTAATCCAGCTTTGGAGAAGAGCCCACCAGATCCCAGGACCACAAGCCAAACAAGCACATGGTCTGTCTGACCCTGGGAGCCCAGTCTGGCCCTGCCCAGAGCTAGGGAAGGAGGTACTAGCTGGGCTCTTGGCCCTTCTTCCTCCCACTGGCCCCTCAGCGGAACTGCCTCTCGTTCCTCCTGGTTCTCGTGCTCACACCACACCCCTGGGGCTCTGTCCCATCTGCTTCCATGCAGCCCCATGAAGCCCTTGTCACAGGACCTGGTGAGGAGCCATCTACAGGATTAGCTTTGCTGTCTGCGTCATGTGGCCCCAAAGCTAAGCTAAACCCATCTGAGCTGGGATCAGGGGTCTCCTGAGGGCAGGCCCCTTAGAGGAGTCCCACTCAGGCCTGAGCCTCTCTATCTATAGCCCTGCTTGTGGTCCACAAGTCTTTCATTCTGGTAACTTGCCACACTTCCTGGAGATAGACAGGTGTCGTGGCTGACACCAGTTGGAGAGGCAGTGATCCCAAAGAGCACAGAAGGCTGGGCCGGAGCCTCAGAGGAGAGGGCTGAGCACACCTACAGAAACAGGACCTGTAGAACCAGGAGTGCCAGACCACACAGCAACCCCAAGGAGCGCAGGGCCCTGGCAGCCTGTTCATCCCAGACCTTCCGGGACTTGCCATTGTAGACCCTTGGCCCAAGTGTCTCAGCATCTACATCACCCACACACCTTTGGGGCTGTTGCCCTAAAGGACATGGTGGACCCATGTGGAAGGCACAACAGGGCTGCCTGGGGTGGCCCTGACCCCAGCTGTGTGTCTATTCCAGGCTGACATCCGCTCTCGAGAGCACATCCGCAGGACCCTGGGACGCCCTGGGTCACCTGCAGCAGGGCAGGGGAGGTGAGTGCTGGGAGGCTGCTTGCCCTCTTCCTGCTACCAGACTGGGGCTTGAGATGGCAGTTCAGAGTCAGGCCTGATAAGACACGGGAGAGGTCCCTGGGAGGAGGGTGGTGTGGACTCCAAACCAAGGTAGAAGCTCTCCAGAAATCCCACTGCTGTGGCTCATCTGCCAAGGCCCACCTTTCAGCATGGCCTTGCTGGTCCACTTCATTTTCCAGGGCTCCAAGATGTGTATCCTTGGGTGGCAGGTACGACTCTGTCCTGCACAGCCAGCCATGTCATGTGCACTCCACGTGCCTTCATTTGCTCACCCCCCTGGTACCTTCCTGGCCCTTCTGAGCTACTTTGAGAACTGAGCTTCACAATTGGAGCTCGCCAGCTGGGTGGACCCGCCTAGGTCACCACTGAGTTCTGCCTGCCCCTGGTTGGGGCTCCTAGCTAGCCCTACCCTTTATTTTTTTTATTTTTTTTTTAAATTTTATTTATTTATTTATTTATTTGAGAGTGACAGACACAGAGAGAAAGAGAGATAGAGGGAGAGAGAGAGAATGGGCGCGCCAGGGCTTCCAGCCTCTGCAAACGAACTCCAGACGCGTGCGCCCCCTTGTGCATCTGGCTAACGTGGGACCTGGGGAACCGAGCCTCAAACCGGGGTCCTTAGGCTTCACAGGCAAGCGCTTAACCGCTAAGCCATCTCTCCAGCCCTAGCCCTACCCTTTAATACTGTCCCTTTCTCCATGTCATTACCAGGAGCCAGAAAGCACAAAAGCCAAAGATGTGCCCCAGAGGAGTCTCTGCAGCACAGACAGATCACGGCAGGCCTCCTGAGGACCATAGCTGGGAGCCCAGGACAGAGCTGGAAGGGCCACAGCTAGGCTCCCAGGAACCACAGAACGGCCAAGAGGAAACGACACCGTGAAGAGTCAGGTCGGGAGTCCCCATCCTGAGGAGCTGGTCTCTAGAAACTGAGAAACTTCTTGCAGCCACAAGTAGAGCTCCAAAGACAATGCTGACAGACCCCTCAGCAGGCAGAGCCCTCACTAGCTGGCTGCTCAGTGTGTCTACTGCGGCTCAGCAGGACAGATCTCTGCAGGGGCTTTGAGGTTCAGGTGCCCAGTGACCCCAAGGTCGGTAACCCATACCAGCACCCAGTTCGTGTTACCCCTCCTTGGAATACAGACCTGCCTTTGTTCTGTCTTGATTGATGTGGTCACTGTTATGCTAGCTCCCCAGCCATAGTAGACCAGGCCTCAGCCCCTTCAGTGCCTGGCCGCCAGTCTGCCTGCTGCGGGGAAAGCCTCCACACCTGGAGCGGACCAAGGGTGGGCACAGGGAGTCAGCTGCACACTGGGAAGCACCCACACACACACACCAGGATCTTGGCTGTGTTCCTGCCGTCCTCTCACTAGAGGTAGTCAAAATCCTGCCCCACTGGTTCAAAATGAATTATTTACATGTATTTAAAAATGAAAAAGAAAAAAAGTCCCCTCTGGGAAGGCAGATCTGCCCTAACCCCACCATTTCCTGTCTGGGTAACTCAAAGTGGCTGCTGAGAAAATGCACAGAGATGGCTCACCTATACCATGCCCCCACTTCCCCCCCCCAGTCTCCAAGCTCTTGGGGGTAGATTATAGGTGGGGCATGGGGCTGGCCATTTGGCCACTGGGTTCTGTGGAGCCCTGTCCCCCAGCTCTGGGTCAGGATGGAAGGCGAGTCAGTGGTAGAGAACAGATGGCATGCTGGGAGTGATAGCTTCCAGCCTAACCCAAGGAACACTCTCCCAGATGTGTCCAGATTGAAAGTCTCCCACCCAAGCCAGTGTGCCAAGGGCGTCAGGACACCTGGCTGGGTGTGCTGCCGCTTCTGATGGAGCTGGGAGCGGCCTCTCGCCCCCTGGGATGTCGTGTGGGACATTAACCATGCACACACATTCAGTGTTGGGACCCAGTAAATTCCCAGTAAGTAAGGCATGGGGCACAGGGGGAGGCAGTGTCAGATTGGGCCCAGAAACAAGGCAGCAGGAGGCAGGCTGCTGACCCCACACCTGGTTTCTGGACTGGCCACTATGGGCAGAAGCCCCAAGTGGTGTCCAGGAGACCTAAGCAGGAAAGTGCTGGTTACAGGTAGCCTTGACCATGTCCACATTCCTGCCCATCTCCCCCAGAGTGCTCGTGAGAAGGAAAACCAAGCCCTTTGCTGGGACCCTGCTCTGCCCACTTGCTGAGTCAAAGGGTCCCAAGCTGGTGCCCAGGACACTACCAGAGAGCCCTGGACTGTCAGGGTCCCCAGGAGGTGCAGCCCCAGCTCGTTGCCCTCTGCCAGGCACGCACACACATACACAAACTCTTAAACCTCCCTGACATTCCTGTGGAAGCCAAAGCTGGAGGGCTCACAGCTGGCCCCACCATCTGCCTCCTTCTTCCAGATTTTTCCCTCCTGGAGTCCTGTCAAGATGAAGGAATTGGGAGGAGGTGTGTAGGCAAAGGGTTGAGGCTGAGTAGAGCTGGCCAGAATCCCAGTGCCTCTTGTGAGGCCTTGGGAAAAGCTCAGGCATTAGGTGGGGATTAAGGCCTGGCCTGAAGGTCCCATTAGGAGGGTTTGGTGAGGAGCTCCACACAGGACCTGGCATGCAGTGGCCCTTGGATAAAGAAAAGGCTATTGCTGGGCCCCTAGAGGCCAAAGCTGATGGCTTGTCAGTAAGGGTTGCAAGCCTGACCCTGCAAGGGGTCCATCTCCACACTATGAAGTGCAGGCCAGAGCTTGGAGGTTTGAAGATAATTTTATGTAATTTGTTTTGAAATAAGATTTACCATTTCAGTCATATTAGAGTGTGTGATTCATTAGGTTTTAGAAGATTCACCATCTGGCTGGGCACAGTGATATTCACCTGTGGTCCCAGTTATTCAAGAGGCTGAGATCAAAGGATCACTCGAGTCTGAGTTCAAGGCCTGTGTTGCAGTCAGGTTCACAATGCTGGTAGAAATCACCCAACCAAGAGTAGCTTTTGGGGGGAAAAAAAGATTTTGACTTACAGGCTCAAAGGGGAAGCTCCATGATGGCAGGGGGAAACGATGGCATGAGCAGAGGGTGGACATCACCCCCTGACCAACATAAGGTGGATCATAGCAACAGGAGAGTATGCCAAACACTAGCAAGGGGGAGCTGGCTATAATGCCCATAAACCTACCCCCAACAATACACTGCCTCTAGAAGGCTTTAATTTCCAATTGCCATCAGCTGGGAACCTAGCATTCAGAACGTCTTAAGTTTATGGGGGACACCTGACTCAAACCACCACAGCCTGCCTGGACAACATACCAAGGACTGGACTCAAACACAAAGGACATTGCCATGTGCTGTGACCATTGTCACTCTAGTCCAGAGCTGTCATTGCTCCAAAGGGGAGCCCTATGCCCGTTGGCCTCCACCCTCCATCTCCTCCCACTGGAGCCTGGTGGCCAGACTTCCTGCTTTCTGTCTCCGAATTCCTCTGTTTCAGGTCCTTTAGAGTCACACATGGCCTTTCCCTTTCACGTACATGTTCCCAGGTTCATTGTGGGGCACCGTATGCCACCATGTCACTCCCCTTTGTGACTGAGGAACATCCCGAGTACGGAGCTACATACTGGTTGGCCCCTTCCTAAACAGCTGTTTGGTCCTGTCAGAGCCCAATGAGTGACTCTCTTGTGTGTGCTCACCTGAGGCTTGGTGTGGGTGTGAGCAGCTGTCATGAGACGGGACCTCAGAGGGGAAGTGCTGGGTCCTGTGGTACCCTGTACTCTTCTTTCTAAGACACCAGGCTTGGGCTTGATGGCTTACACCTGTGATCCCAGCACTTGGAAGGCTGAGGTTGGAGGATTGCTGAGTCTGAGGCCAGCCTGGGCTACAAATACAAAGTGAGTTTCAGGTGAGACCCTACCTCAAACAACAAAAAAGGAACCAACCACCCAACTTTCTGGCATCAGCTGCTCTTTTGCGACCCTTGTTTCCCACACCTTCCCAGCTTGCTTGCTTGTTCTGGATGCAAGTGGTTGTCAAGTGTGTGCCTCAAGGAGTTTTGTCCCCATCTAGTTTGTTGGCACACAGTTGTTCATGGTACTTTTGGTTTATGCCCATGAGGTCTTTGGAAACAGCCTTGCTTTAAGTCCAGGTTTTGGCAGCCAACGTCTTTTAAGTTGGTCAGCCTAGAGTGATTTCTGAGGCTGCCTCCCACAGTGACATGACTCGGCAGTGCAACCGTAGGTCCCCTGTGGAGGACCCGTGGAAGCTCAGAGGGGCTCAAACCACCTTTGCCTCCCAGCCTGCCCCAGCTGTCCCCAAGCAACTAGTCACAACCCCTTCAGGATGTGGCAGGAGCAGGTCCAGCCCCACCACGTCCTCACTAGGGTCCTGGCTCCGGAGTGAGGGTGCAGGGCTGGGACACCCAAGGCACTGTGCAGTCTCAGGAGCCCTGATCATAGGATTGGGGTTTAGCAACCTCAAAGACACTAGAGCTTAGTTCATGGGGTGCCAGCCAGGCTAGAGGTGCAGAGCCACAGTGTGTATGGGGTGCAGGCCATGTGTGTGACATCCTCTCTGATGGGCACACTCATGCCACATCAGTGATCATGGCATTTCCTCGGCTTGTGAGATGTTAGTGCCCTGCATAAGGAGGACTGGCAGCCCAGAGTGTGCCAGGCCTTTTCTCCATGGCTGCTGCAAGGGGCTGGCTTGAGGGAGGAGGCTATGGAGGCCAACAGGACCAGACTGGAGGAGCAGGGTGACTGGGGCACGTTGTGTGGGCCAGACTCAGGGTGGGGTGGGGTGGCCAGACAGGAACGCCTGAGGCAGGGGCCCCTAAGTGCACTGGCGTCTCGGCTCCTTCCCACAGAGCCTTAAAAATAGGGCCGCGGTGATGTCCAGCTCGGTAGAACACAGCTCGCGGGAGCTAAGAATACTCCTGACCCTCTTAATAATTTAAGTCAGATCTGAATAGATTTTCCTGCTCACCTGCAGCCCGCCTGTCCCTTCCCGCATGCCCACCCTGCCCCGAGGTCGGGTGAGAACTCCCAGCAGACGGTGGCCTGGCCCAACCTCTTTGTCACTCAGGACCCCACTTCCCTGTTCCTGTGGCAGCCAGTCCTGGAGGGAACCACCCACTCTGATTTGGCCATAGCCAGCCCCAGGGAGAACCCAGGTCCACACCCACAGTCACTGGGCAGCTGACCTGTGGCTGCTGCACCCCTGGGTCCTTCCTCAGCATCAAAGTAGAGCCACTTGCCTCCTCCTGGGCCCAAGGGCTAGCTCAGGCTGTAGGAGCACTCATCTGTCCCCAGACACCCCCAGGTTGCCCTGTGTGGTGCCAGGGGCATTCTACCTGCTCAGAGGAGTCCCTGGAGGGCTCTGTCTGTGGCTCTGTGTCCTGGTGGGGCAGCCACGCGGGGTCCATCCAAGGCTTCTGCGTGCGCGCGAATCTCGGCCTTTCTGTACCTATTAGATGCTGCGCCGGAAACAGTAGTGGCTCTTGGAGGTGGTGAGAGTACCTGAGCCTGTCATCCTTGCCTGGGCCATCCTCCCCTCCAGAGACACTCCCAAGCTGTGGTCTCTCAGGTGAGAAACTAGGGATCAGCAAGGTGGGATGAAGGGGCTCACCAGCCTGGCCCACCCACTCCCAGCCCCACAGTCCTGCTACAGCACCCTGGCCAGGCCAGTGTGGAGTCTTACCAAATTATTAATTAAAGGCAAGGCACCATGGTGCGGCGCAGACATGCAGATGAATAGCCCATGGGTAATTATGCAGGCGGGTGTCGCAAAGATGATGGAGCAGGCTCTGCTCCCCATTCCCTCCTGGTGGTGGGAGGGAGCAGCTCCTCAGCTGCCTCAGTGGCCCTGCGGATGGACTTAGCTCCCTTCGCACAGGGTGACACTCCCTTGAGTCAGGGCCCTGGGGTCTCAAACAGACTGAAGTCCCTTGAAGAGGGGAAGTCAAGCGCCGGAATCCAGACTCCAAGCCCTGGGAGACCCGGCTTCCTTTCCATGGGCCCACGGGGCCTGCTGGAATCTGGGAATATAGGCAGCTTGTGTGTTTGGAGTTTTGATTTTAGTTGTTTAAATTTCACTCATGTGTGGTTTTTGTTTTTTATCTAGCCAAAACCATATGCCTGTGTTGGTTAATTCTACAAGGCTTGCAGTGTGAGCACTTCCCTGTTCCCCAGATCTCCCTTTCCTGATACCCCTTTCCCATGTTCTGTGATTTTAGCTGATTCTTTGGATATTAACAGTTAACTAGCATGTGAAGGTTTCTGCCCTTTTTTAGATTTAGAGATTGCCCACTGACTTCCACTACCAGGATAGAAGTGTGTTCTTGCTCAGCACACACACTCCCCGCCATCCTCTGGCTGCGATGTAGTCAAAATTCAATGTTTGTGTGATCATTTCTTGCATATACTAGTCATGGCTGAGTAATGTTTTGTAATTACATTTTTTTTTCTCATACAGCCTCTTCTTTTTCCTGGGATTAATAATTGCCTCATTTGGGGGAGGAGGACTGGTTCATTTTCTATGCACCCATTACTTATTTCTCCCCAAGCTCTGCAATGGGATAAAATAGAATATCAATCTCCTTTTGGTACATTAGAAGCAGCAGGCCAGCGATGAGCTTCATTTTTCCTCATGGATGGCCCTGGAGACCCACCCGCCCGGGTTTCTGTGTAGTTATCACAGCAGCGTTGGTCTGTGTCACCCGTGGGAATGGTAGAAGCAGTTTTAGGTCCCAGTTTAGGGTCACAGAACACACTGTGGCCTTTGTCTTGCGCTTGCACTCTCTCTCTCTCTCACTCTCTCTCTCTCTTTCTCCCTCTCCTTTATTCTCTGTGTTTCTGTATCTCTCTTGTCTGTCTGCTTGCCTCTCTCTCTCCCTCTCTCTCTCTCTCTCTCTCTCTCTCTCTCTCTCTCTCTCTTTTTCTTCCCCTCTTCATTTGCTGTCTTTCTCTCTCATCTGTCTTGTTCCCTCTTCCTTTATTCTCTCTTTATCTTTGTCTCTTGTACTTTTCTCTTGCCTATCTCTTTTTCTTTTCCTCTTCTTTTCTCTCTCTCTCTTTCACTTTTTTTTTTTTTGTGTGTGTATGGGGCTGAAGTCACCTGTGTTATCTCTCATTGCTACAATAAAATGCCAGAGATAATTGCCTGAAAGAAAGGTTCATTTTGACCCATAGTCATGGGACCCTGCTGCTTGGGACCTGCCATCATTGCCAGGATCCAAATGCTTATTTAATATCAGCCAGGAAGCAAAAGAGTGAGAGCAGGTTCTAAGGTCCCCTATACTGGCATGCCCCCAATGCTCTAACATCTCTCACTAGGCTCCACCTCCCAGAGGCTCCAGCATCTACCCAGAGGCCCAGGCAATGGGCACCCGGCCATCAGCAGCCTCTCAAGGACAGTCCAGATCCAAGGACAGCAGGCTGCTGTCCTTTGTGCTGAACCTAGGGGGCACCTCGGGGATGCTGGGTGTGGGCTTCAGCTCTTCCCTTGGCCTATGCCATGGGAGCAGACAGAGTGGTGCCTTCCACACAGTCACCTCCACAGCCTAGGAACTTGTGAGACAGTTGTCCCAGGTGGTCCTTCTCCCCAGGGGCTCTCACATGAGAAGGAGAAGGTACAGCAGGCCAGAGTGTATGCAGCTAGACTCCAGGACCCTAATGAAAGTATTCAAGTGACCCAGCAGGGGTCCTGGTGGTCTATCCAGGACAGAACTGGCTCTCCATGGCCCAGCCACTTCCATACTTGGCTCTCTGACTCCAGCAGATCTTTCTCTTGTGGGGACTCAATGGCTACAGCAGCCCTCCCCCATCAGTGACCGAGACAAAGGAACCCTCTAGCCTGTAGACTTTAGCAGAGGCCCCAGGCACTATCAGCCAGTTGGTATAGCCTGAGGCACAGACCTCCTCCAGAGAACATCACTGGTGTACAAGAGATCGATGTGAAGACCCAGGCCAGAGCAGGAGTCTGGCTCAGCCTTGGTCTGTCTGTGGAGAGGAATAATTCTCTATTGCCCAAAGCAGGTATACCTGGGTGGGGAGACTGAGTCTAGGGTCTTCTGCTAGGAACAGAGCCTTGGAATATCGTGACACTAAGGCTTCAAGGTCCTGTGGAGAGTATCATCTTGTCTCCCAGAAATTCTCTTCCAATGCCAGCAGGGAGCAGTGTGATTAAGACTCCATTATTAACTTGCCAATCTTATTTCTGGGGCACAGACGCTAACGGCTTAGGGGACCCACTTGGCATATAACGAGGTCTCCATGACAAATTACTTGGGTATCAATTAACTATCCGGGGAAATGTCAGGCAGGATCTGTCATGCTGGCAGGGACAGAGAGCCAATTAACCTGGAGCGGTCAGTCCAATCCGGATCCAGCCTCCAGCAGGGCTGGGAATGAAGCAAAGGGGCTGTGGAGCCCGGGGAGGGGAGCCTCGCCTCCATCCTGACACCGCGGAGCATGAAGCGCACCTCTGCACTCTGCGCCAGAGCACAGGCCGAATCTGTCCCTTGGTTCATTCCACAGTCACCTTCCTGAAGGGGCAACAGCTGCGAGGGGCCCAGCTGTGAGGGGTAGGACAGTGGTGGGGTGAGGTGGTGGCTCTGGCACGGGAACAGGAGGGGTGGTAGCATCTTCTGCGAAGGAGTGCCTCACAGAGTTGGGAGGTGAAGGGGCAGCCGGGCCCCAAAGGCAAGGGTCTCGTGTGGATGGGGAATTAGACAGCAGTCCAGACATGACCTGGGAGCAGTCTTCACAAGGCTGGGCACGTGGAACTTCTGGCAACACGCCCTGAGCAGAATCCAGGCTCTGCCACTGGTATAGGTGCGAGACCTTGAGACAGTCTTGGAGAACCTTTCTCAGCCTGTTTTTCCTCATCTGGGGAGTAGGAATGATAACGCCCTGGTTCCCAGTAATGCTGTCAGATGAATAATGGACAATCGCAGGTATGGCTGAACTTGGTACCCCTCCCCTTCCTTACAGGTGTAGACCTGTCCCTGACTCCTGGTGAAGGCCTGAAACAGGCCATCGAGAGTGGGAGAGGGTGGTCCTAAAGGAAGTGGCTCTGGCTATTCAACTGGTACTTGAGCCACAAAGACAGAGGGCGGATTTGGGACTCTGACTTCTCCATGCCTGTCACTGTCTGTGCCTATTTGGGGGTTGGCTTTGCTTTCAGAAAAGGCCCTCTGGGTGCTGGGATATGCCCACTCTGGGGAGGACTACTGTCCACACCCCACCCCAGCCCACCCCATGGCTTTGCCCATGCTGCTGGGCTACTCACTGGTCTACTCAGCTAGTGATTGGCAGCTGCCATGTCCCAGCCCCCAAGCCTCATGCCTATTCATGACACTGACATATGGCACCTCCGCGGGGGGCTGGAGGGAGCTGCCAGTTGAGAGAGTGCAGCGTGTCCCCATTCGAGCCATGCTGAAGCAAAACAAATGCAAGATGCGAGGGAGCAGAGGCGGCCGGGGGCGTGCGCGTGCCCGTGCCCATGCGTGCCTGTGCGTGTGTGTCTGCACACCCCGCAGGGCCTCTGGGAGGAGAGGGACGGGAAACTGGGGAGGCTGTACAAGGATTGGGGTTTCAAAGGCTCCTGATGTCTCCACTCACTGGGTCCTAAGGGATCATGTTAGCCATCTGTGGCCTCACACAGTGTGCTTGGCCATAACTAAAACCCTTCCTGTCTTTTCCCTCCTCTCACAGTGAACACTGGGCAAGAGGCCGTGGACACACCAGAGGTCTGCAGACCCTTCCAGGTCATTCTTTCTGCTTCAGGATGTTCCTAACTCAAGCCAGAGTCCAGAGGGCAACAGGCTCAAGCAAAGCCTTCTGGTTTTTGTCTTGCTTCTGTGTAGCCCAACTGGCCTGGAGATCCTTCCTCAACCGTCCAAGTGCTGGGGCCACAGATGTGCGCCATCACCCCTGCTTGGCCTGTGTCTATGGGGGGTGGCCCTCTATCAGTGGGTGGAGCACTAAAGCCCCCTCCCCCACAGTGCTTTCCCCCAGACCCCAGGCCTACCCTCCCCCCCCCCCACCCTCTAGTACCTGCTCCTAGGGCTGAGGAAGCCGAGCAGAGCCAGAGGCTGGACTCTCGGGGTCCTTAGCAGGGACCCTCCTCCAGACCCAAGGAGAAACCATCTCTTTACCAACTGGCCAATTGTGTCCTGGAAATAGCAGGTGGGCCCAGTGGCTGGGTTCACCACTTCCCAGAAGGTATGGACCCCCTGTTGTGTATTGCTACCTTCTCCAGTGACGGCAGGGAAGAGTCAGGGGAGATGGAGGAAGCTAAGGTTTGCCCTAGACTTGTGGTCTGAACCCTGGAAGCTCTGCACCCAGGTGGGCTGAGCAGAGGGTATGAGCTTGCTGTCAGCCATGGCCTATTCTGGGCCTCTGGGAAGCTCTGGACCCTTCCCATGAGCCTCAGCACATGCCTGGGGCAGAGGCAGTCTTTTTGGGCAGGGCCTGGCTGGAGCTTAGGGTGGTAGTCCCACACCATGGGCCTGCCTCGGGAGTCAGGATGCTGGAGCGTGCTGTCCTGGAGGAAGGAGGCTGCCTGTTAGGCACCCCCATGGACTCCTTCCTGGCAGCCATGGTAGGAGGGCACTGCAGGGTACCTCTAATTCCAGGCCCGCTGTCCTCAGCCCTGGTGGGCAATCAGGGTGTCCTGACACACTTGGCCTCACCTTGGACAAGGTGCTCCTGCATCAGGGGCGTTTGGGGGGCTACAGCCCCTGCTCTGGCTGACAGTGTTCAGAGCTGACTCGACACTGGGCTGATTGCATTTCAGGCACCGCTGTGCACCGAGGCATCTGCTGCCACCGTCTCGGGGCAGATGGCTGCCAGTGAGCTAAGTGTGTGCGGGGGAAGGGGTGCCATAGGAACCCCTTCCCGCAGGGAGCCTGGGGGCGGGGGAGGCAGGCAGTCGCCAGAGGAGCGGCTAGCAGACCGCATCAGAGGGAGGGGCTTGGACCATCTAGGTGCCAGGTGCCTTGAGGCCAGGGAGCTGGGGAACTTGGGTCTGGCCTTGGAGGCAGGAGTGGCAGGCCCTACCGTGTCTGCCCTGGTGGTCTTGGACAAGACCCTTCCCTCTCAGGTCCCCAGGGGCTGAAGACAACCTGCCAACTCTCTAGTCCTGAGCCTCTGCAGGATGGGGGAATCATCTTCACACAGAAGCTTGCTGTCTGCACCATAGAGATGCCAGCACACCCACACTCTGCCAGACCCACCCAGGGCACTCTGAGGCTGGCCTCATGCTGTGTTAACCAAGGTCACTCTATAGGGCAGAACTCCTCACCAGCCTCTGTGAGTCCACTGGGCCAGGCTGATGGACAGCATACTAGTTGAGGTTGGAGACCCTGCCCCACCTTGGATGACTCTCAAAAGCCCAGCCTACTAGACTCAGAACTCCTCATAGGCCTTCTCTAAGGGAGGGATGGGCCCAGAGCCCCAGTATTCAAGAAGGTGAGAAACAGAGAATATATCCTGAGAGGTATGAGGAGGTAGATCACCACCTGCCTGTGCTAACCCTTGGAGTCACTGGGAAGCAAGGAATAAGGAAGTATAGGGGAATCAGCAGAAAATAGCTCAGGGCTGGAGAGATGGCTTAGTGGTTAACATGCTTGTCTGCAAAGCTGAAGGACCCAGGTTCGATTCTCTAGGACCCACATGAACCAGATACACAAGGGGGTGCACGTATGTGGAGTTCATTTGCAGCAGCTGGAGGCCCTGGAGCACCCATTCTCTCTTCCTTTCTCTCTCTCTCCCTGCCTATTTCTCTCTCTCTCTCTCTTGCTCGCTCGCTCACTCATTCACTCGCTCGCTCTCAAATAAATAAAAATAAAACACTTTTAAAGAAAATAGCTCTAAGACACCGACTACTTAGGAAAAGTTCCAAGGCGCATCCCCAGAATCCCTGCTCCTCAACAGCAGTGTCTGTCTGGGTATCTAAGGGTATCTCCTTTGGGAGGGTGGTGACATGGCAAGGTGGCCTGTATTCAGAGCTTGTCAGCCATGTGCACCTGAAGCCCCCCAATATCCCATTAGAAGAGTGTCGCCATCATCTCCCTAGACAGCCAGGAGGCAAGGCTGAGGGGACCTGAGTGCAGCCAGCTGGGACTGAGCCACCTGGTCTGTGGACCAGCTGCTGGGGACTCCAGGTGTGTGGACTTGCACACGCAGTGCCTGGTCTTCCAGAAGTCCTGGGGAGCATGGCAGGTGGCCCTCCATCCCACTCCTCCCCTCCAAGCCTCCGGCTCTCCCTCCCCGGCTGGCTACCCTCTCAGTGGCTCTCTCACCAGATGCCTCCCCCTGCCATGACTCAGCCCGGCTGTTACTCAGCCTCCCCATTTGCTGGTGGCTGTCTTTTATTTTCCCCTTTTTCTTTTCCAAAGTATGACATCGCCACTGAACCAAGACAGAGTGGCTGCTGCAGCATGGATTCTGCCCAGGGGTAACCAGGAAAGTGACCGTGGCTCATACTAGCAGAGGTTGCTAACAACCAGTTCAGGGACAAAGCACCCTCAGTCACCAGTCCTGGGCAGACTTGGTCACCTCCAGCACAGGCACAGGCTGTACCTCAGTTCCACCCGACTCTGCACGGTGCTGAGCCGCCTGTCCAAAGTCACCCTCCCCAGCTGCCTCATAACCCAAGAACCCAATGCGTTCTTTATTAGGCACCCAGAGGCAAGGCCTTCTTGGGGGGGGGCAGGGCCCCGGTTTTCAAGTAGGGGGCTAGAAACAGACAACTTGCGCTGGAGAAGGGTGGAGAGGTGGGTCTCTCCTCATGGCTGTTCTGGAAGCCATGCCAGGGAGGAGACAGCTCTCCCTGATGAAGGAAGCCGGGCATGGTGGATAGAGATGCTCTTCTGTTCTGTTGGGCACTGAGCTTCCCGCCCACAGGAAGTTCCCCACAGGCACAATGGCCTCTACCTGGGGTTGTACCTGTGTGGCAGAGTTGGTGGCAAGACCATTGAAAGTTTGAGCGGGGTACTTGGGCATGGGGTCCGAGTTCACATCTCTTTATTCTTTATTATTTATTTGAAAGAGAAAGAAGAAGAGAGAGAGAGAATGGACACAACAGGATCTCCAGACACTGCAAATGAACTCCAGATGCATGCACCCCCTTGTGCATATGGCTTATGTGGATCCCAGAGAATAGAACCGAGATCCTTTGGCTTTGCAGGCAAATGCCTTAACTGCTAAGCCATCTCTCCAGCCCACGTCTCCTCATTCTTGAAATAGTTTTTGGTGCAGGCAGTTGGACAGGGAATAGGATCCCAAGGAAGGAACCTTATGTCATACCCTTGCCATGCCTACCTCAGCTAGCTCCACCTGCCTCATTTGCAGGGCTCAGGCTTGCCTCATCCAATCAAATTTCTCTCTCGGCTGGGCGTGGTAGCACACGCTTTTAATCCCAGCACAGAGACAGAGGTGGGGGGAGCACTGTGAGTTCAAGGCCATCTTGACACTTCATAGTGAATTCCATCCAGGTCAGCCTGGGCTACAGCAAGACCCCGCCTCAAAAAAACCAAAACAATCTTTAGCTCCCATGCATGCACCCTGCCCGGGTGTGGTGGACCCATTCTCTGAGCTGAAGTCATTTGGCTGACATAGGTGTGCCAATGTCCTCTGGAACACTGACTCCAACTGTCTTACTTGAAATCATGGAGAAAACCTCTTCTCCCTCTGGCTCTTGGGCTGCTCATAACTCTGCCTGGATCCCCTGTGCCCGCTGGTAAGACTATGTCCCTCCCACTCTGGCAGCCTGGCTGCCAGGGTAGTGACAGGGAGTAGGCAGTTAGGGTGACTGGGCCCCAAAAAGTAAAAGAGCAGGAAAGCCTACACTTGCTGAAAATCAAAGATGATCTGACTCTTGCCTAGCTCCCTAGACCTGGTTTTCCACAAACACCTGGATCCCTCTTGGAAGGGAAGTCTTTCCTAGGATTTGAATCTAACCCTAAACACTGTGGTTGGTCGGGTTTGAACCCCAGAATTTGGCTAGCCTCTTCCTGAGACAGCCCCTAACCCAAACTAACCAGCTGTCCCTCCAGTTCACCTGACCAGAAGGTAGGCCCACCACTCTAAATACGTTTACAAGAGGAGGACAAGCCCTCTAAACTGCCTGACCTCTCCTGAACTTTCAGCTGTTGGTGAGTTTCCCCTCAGCTCTGCCTGGCCCAGGCCCAGCTAAGCTGAAGGAAGAACCCCGCTCAGCCCTTACTCTCCACGTGGGCTTTTACTCCCTCCAGCTGCCCATAGGGCAGGGGCTCTTTGAACTTTCTTGTCTCTCCATGGTTGCCCCGGGACCTCCACATGGGATCTCTAGCCACGTGGGTGCCTTTCCTTGGTGCTGTATTTCCCTCAATAAATATGCTAATTTAATAATTATCCTTCTCAGTCTTGTTTATTCAATTCTTTGATTAAAATCAGAAAATGAACCAAGGGCTTGGGGTTCAAGGACGTTACTGAACTCCTAGCACCCCGTTACCATAGGAAAGGATATTTCTTTGTTACTGTTTTTATGGACTTTTAATCTCTTTGGAAGCCCACACTGTTTAGAAAAAAACCCTTTGCACTTTTTTTGTTTTGTTTTGGTTTTTGAGGTGCAGTCTCACTCTAGTCCAGGCTGACATGGAATTCATTATGTAGTCTCAGGATGGCCTTGAGCTTATGACAATCCTCCTACCTCTGCCTCCCAAGTGATGGGATTAAAGGTGTGCAACACCACACCCGGCTCCCCTTTGCACATTTTTGTTTCGAGAGTCCATGTTTGTTCTTCCACATGGGCTCCCAGACCATGTGGTATATTCTCCAATCTACCTGACCACTTTCCCTTCCCGTCCTCCTCAACCCTTGACCTTTCCTGTCTCCCGCATCCCAGATGTGTTTGAATAAAAGTGTGGTGGCTTAAAAATCATTCTTCTCAGTCTGGTTTGCCAATTCTGTGGTTAAGTTACAGACACGAACTCAGAGTCTGGGTGCAACAATTACTCCTGAACCCCAGCCCCTGAAACATCCCGAGGGCAGTATCAAAGTGCCACTGAGACAAGGAAGGTTAGCTACAAGGTATGCACAGACATCACTTTCCAGTTCCCACCCTGTTTCTGGAACCTTCCCCGTGGCTGAGAGCACTTGCTGCTGAGGATGGTGGGGTCCGTTCATAAGAAATGTCCCAATATCCACAGGGGACCTGTAGAGAAAAGAGAGTCCCTGGCAATGGGCATTAAGGGACTCACTGACCCTTATGTATGCCTGTGACCTCAGAGATCCACCTGGATAGGCAGAAAGGGTGTGCAGACAGGATGCTTGTCCAGCTTTGTGGAAGGGGAGCATAGGGCTCCAACACACAAAAGGTGGGTGGGGTTCTTATGAAACCTAGAGGTGAAAGGAATTGGAGTCCCCCCCCTCCATCTGGGCAGCTGCAGCTGACATGGGGGTCTCAATAACTGAGGGGGACATATAGTCCTACAGCCAAGCACAGGCTGAGATAACTAGCTCCTCTGTCCAGGCCAAATCTTCCTCCCACCTGTCCTCCCTCCCCTCCCTCCCTTCTGTCTGCTGTGTGCTCATGCCTCACGCCATTGGAGGGAGCTGAACTGCAGCCCCAGGAATATATGCTTGCCCAGAACCTCTGACTGGAGCCCTATTTGGTCAAGAGTCTGCAGATATCTTGAAATTAAAGATTTTGAGAGTTACATTCAAGACAGACACATGGGAGGGGAGCAAGGGTCACCAACACCCCAACAACTGAAGAGGAGCTTGGGATGGATGCCAAAGGACTTGGCCCTGCTGGCGTTTGCCTTTGGACTTCTGATCTCCAAATCCCTGAGAGAATCTTTTCTGCTGATTTTGTCATGCAATAAGTGGTGGTGGGTCTCAGCAGCGCCGGGGCATGCACAGCCTCCTTCTTTTCCCTTCTCACAAACGGGGCCCAAACACATGGGCTGTGTGGGGTGGTGGTCACCTTGCAAGCACCCTTCCTGCGTGTGAGGTCCTGCCTTCCTCAGGCCAGAAGAGCAACTCTTGTTCCTTGACTCCATTGCAGCTACAATACCAGCAGCAGTCCTGACCCCACCATCGGTTCGCTGCCTGTCTTGGAGGTGATCACTGCTGAAGCCACAGGGTGGAGAGCTCTAGATTTAGCAGGGCAGATGTGGGCTTCTGAGTCCTTGCCCAGTAGTGGAAGACACGTGTTTGGAGCATGGCTTCTGCTTATGCAGCCTCTGAGGCTGCCTCCAGGGCTCTTGGACAGACAGTGAGCCTCCTCCTATCCTGCAATGCATCTTTTTCCATTCAGACAGAGCAGGCTTGTTGGTGTGTGGAGGTGGGCAGGCCAAGAGATCTCCTGAGTCATGGCTGCCAGCTCTGTCCCGGGGGCAAGCAGAGGGTGGGGAGGTCTTTGTCCACAGACCAGCTTCTGTAGACCCTTCTAACGCAGCTGGATAGGAGGTTCAGTGGATGTATCACTGGGAAGCAGGTCCCAAGGGGTCTGCCTGGGCTGCAAACCTGTAGGGCCGGGATGATCTTGGACTCATGCTCCCCTAGGCTGAAAATCTCCAAAGTTGCTAGTCTGGGTACTTGCTCCTCTTCCACCCTGCCCCAGCCCCTCAAGCCCTCTTGTGGCTCAGGCCTCCTCCCTCCATCCTCCTTCTCTCTCCTACCCCCTTCTTAGAAATGAAGTCATCTAGAAAAATAATCCAAAAATAGAAGGGAAAAAAAACACAAAGAAAGTGGGATTTTTTTTTTCCCCTTCAAACATTTGGTAAGACACCTCCCACACGGATGAGTGTCCACCAGGGCCTGTTTTGGTTGAAGAGAGACTGTGCCTCAGGCTGTGCAAGCCAGGTGGGTCCCCAGGTCCCTCCATGGGGGGATCTGCAGGGGACCCTTCCTCTGTATCTGGTAAGGGTTAGTCAACATGAGCCCTGGGAAACCCAAGTTCTCAGGTCTACCTTCAACAAAGAAGTCCACCAAGTGCAGGGGCAGGAGGAGAGCCCTGTGGCACCAGGCCAGGGAGTGGCCTTAGCTCCTAGGTGGCTCCCTGCCTCCCGTCTTCCTCTTCCTGCTGGCCCACGCCCTGCTGCAGAGTTCTCGTTTGTTTATTTATAATTTATACTCAGCCTGCTTCCAAGAACACTCTGAGGCCCTTGCTGAAAAGCTGCTTCCTGGCTCAGTTGCTCTCCTGTCAGTCCTGGGCTCAAAGCCTATCCACACTGCTATGACTTCCAAACTCAAAAAAGTATTCCAGGGCTCTCTGGATGGACAGACAGATGGATGGGCAAACAGACATGGCCCAAATACAGTTTTCCCTGCCCTACCCTGGTACCCTGGCTTCAGGATACAGTGTGCTCAGGATGTCCTCAAAGCCCAGGAGGCCTTCTCCCTTCTTGAGATGAGACCCTTCCCCAGTGCCTTCTTTAGTCTCTGATGAGAGGGGACATTGTGGGACCGCTCTTTTGTCCCTCCCTTCTGCACTATCAGTTACCATGTGCAGGCTGCCCCTCCTGGCCTTCAGCTAGACCTGCCCTGCCCTGACCTCACTTCTACAGATGATGGGTGAGGATGCTAAGGTTTGTGCAGGTGTTTGTGGGTGGCCTCCGTGGTTGACATGTAGGAAAGGAGGGACCCTTGTGAGCACATAGAAAAGACTCTGTTTTCATGACTTCGGAACCACAGCTGCCAGGAAGGGAATGGGGGCCCAACATGTGTGGGTGCAGATGGCAGCAGCAGACCACAACTTTGGGATGGAACCACTGAGCAGGGAAGTCTGGTTCAGAAGACCCAGTCAGTTCTCCAGGAGTGGAAGGAAGTTTTGTTTTAAGCCACTGAGCTTTGGGGTCACTTGTTAATATGGTCAAAGCTAAACTAACATGCCCAGGGGTTACAGACGACACAGCCGACATGCCATGGTGTGAGACTACAGCCCAGTGAGGTTCTTTCTTGTTGCTTTCTGGCTAGTGGCCAGAGTGTAGTAACAGAGAGGACTCTGGGAAATGGCACATACTGACCACGGGAGACTGAGGAGCTGAGCTAAGCTTCAGGGACAACCCAGGGGTTGTTCTCATGGGGACAAGGACAGACAGAGGGCTCCCTAGAATCAAGTCTTTATTTCTAACCTCCCTAGCCCCTCTAAGGTCCCCAAGCTTCTTGCTTCTAGCCAGAGGTCATCTGCAGTCCTGGGGTGGGCCTTTCTTGCCTGGCTTCTTGGGGCTTATCTTTAGGATGGTCTCACCTCTCACAGCCCATTTCCTCATGTGTAGAATAGAACTCTCTCAGTCCTCTCCCTCTGCCAAATCTGTAGCTCCAAGCTTGGCAGAGAAGGCCAATGTCATTGCCAGCTATAGAGCATGCCATGGGCTGCCCCTTCCTCCATTGTCCTCAGGCCTACAGCCCTAAGCCTGGCACCCACAGTGGTGACCAATGCCAGATCCTTCCTCCCTTGGCTTCAGATGACACAGCCTGGAATACAGGAAGTCCTGGCATGGCAGGGCCTTGGGGGTGGCCCTTGGGAAGCCCCAGTGGCAAGGGCAGGTGCCAGCTGGGGAAGTCAGGAATACTCTGCCACTTGGCAGGCTCACTGCAGAGCATGGCCTTTCCCCAGGGATGACTATTATTGTCACTAATCTCCATGGGGCCACAGATGTCCTGGCTGTGGGGGTTGAGGTAGACCAGATGTCCATTCCTGGCCACAAGGCTCAAAGCAAGGATAAGATTCCATGTTGACATGGTCCTGGAACCCTCAAGTCTGGAGTGAGGGAAGCTGAAGAAGGTTGGAAGAAGGAGAGAGCCAGACACTCTACTGAGAGGAAATGCCTTTGAGAGCATCTGTGCCTAAGTGACCTGTTCTCTGCCCACAGGTTTGGCTGACATATGGCTGGCCTGACCTGCCCAAGCCACATGCCTATGAAGACCTCCTCTCCCCGTGCTCAGACCCACAGGGAAGCTGGTGGTCCAGACGTTTGGATGCAATTCTGGACAACCTCCAGGTTTGTCTGGTTTCCTGCCTGGGGTGAGCATGTGACTCTAAGACACAGCAGGTGGCCCTGAAGCCAGATCTGCAGTGGCTAGCCATGTGTCCTGGGGCAGAAGCCCACTTCCTTCCTTATGAAAGGTTAATCATATAAATGTGCAGCCACCAAGAGCCACATGTAGCAGTTAAGAGATGGGATGGCCAGCCCTATCCCTCCTGCTCATGAAACCTACTTTGTGCCAGCTGCCTGCAGAGCTGGCCCAAGAGTATGCGTGGACTTCCTTAGGCCTTCCACTGGTACAGTCCCACCTCCTCTTTCCCATGCCTCACACTCACCTGTTCCTATCACCGTACTGCCCTCCCACCAGACCAAGGTGGCCTTCATGGGGACACCAGCTTTTCTCAACCGCTGCAGCATCCAGCCCCGTGGCAGGCACTGGTATCTTTAGGCCTAAGGCTTTCTAAGCACATTTGAAAGGATGCTCTCCTCCCTTCACGGCTCTTGGCAGGAAAGAGACCCGCACTGGCAGTCCCTCCATCTGGCCCCTGCCTCGGGGGAGGGAAGCTCTCTCTTAACTCTTCCCAGGGAGGAGCTAGTCTGTTTACTGCCCCTTGTAGCAAACTGTACGTGACAGTCTGTCCTCTTGAAGCCGTTTCAACCACGCTGGATGGTGACAAGGCCTACAAAAACAGCAGTGGGCATGGGAAGGGAACACCTTTTGACTAGGTGGTTCCCATTCTAAAGGGGTGTCATGTGAGCAATGCCCTGAGTCTGAGGACATGGGGGAGTGCTCCCGGGAGAGGGAACAGCTAAGGCCCTGAGACAGGTCGGTCAGGAAGCAGAGGGCAGGCAGCAAGGATCAGAACTCTCGCTGAGGGGAAGAGGAAGCCCAGAGACGAAGCCAGGCCCATCTTGCTTCTGCCATCACTCGTGCTAATGTGCTGTAAGGTTCCAGGGTGGAGGCAGGGAGACCCTGGCTCCGAGCCTACGGCAGGCAGCGACGGGGCCATAAACCATGGCTCGAACCCGATGGTAGCTGAAGAGGTGGTGATACGAAGCGGCCAGTTCTGGGGACGTTTCGGAGGAGGTGTGGGCGGCGGGACGCGCCGTCGGGGTTGCTGGGGGGCGGCGGGATAGTGTGCGGTCAGGCTGGAGGACACGCAGGGCCCCGGGGCCGTGCGCTCCGGCCGTTCACAGGGCCCTCCGCGCCTCCCACCCGGGCAGCAGGACTGAGGCACAACCCGGAGGTCAAGGCCCGAGCCCGAAACCCCGCCCCGCCAGATCAGCGCCCAACCCCGGTCGGAAGCGCACGCGGCCAGGATCTCGCGAGATCTCTCGAACCCCGGCTCCACCAATCGCGAGAGTGCTCGTAGCGCAGCTCCACCAATCGGCGTGCGGCTGGCTGCGTTGCCGTGACCACGCGGCCGGCGTCCGCGTCTCGGAGCGGGTGGTGGCGCGGGGCGTCCGAGGAGCCCGGAGCCCAGGGCGGACGCTCTGCGGCACGGGAACGGTGAGATGTCCGGAGCCCGCCCAGCGGACCGCCAGGCTCAGCGCAGCAGTCTGCCCGGAAGGAGCGAGGCGTGTTGGTTGGGTTCACGTTGCAGTCTGGCTGGCAGGAGAGTTATTGCGACGGGAGACCCCACAGTTGGCTGGATAATTCGGTTTTAAAATAAGTTTTAAGAGATGGAGAGATGGCTTAGCGGTTAAGGCGTTTGCCTGCAAAGCCAAAGGACCTAGGTTCGATTCCCCAGGACCCACGTAAGCCAGCTGCACAAGGTGGCACATGTGTTGGGTTCGTTTGCAGTGGCTGGAGGCCCTGGTGCACCTATTCTCTCCCTCCCTCTCATAAATAAAAACATAAAATAAAATAAGGTTTAAGCTCCATAACTAGTGTGCTTTGGTCTAGAGAACTTGGGGATACACTTGATAGTATAAAGGTCCTTGGTCCATTCCATGTAGAACGGCCTAGAATGCTTCCTTGCAGGGGCTTCATCTTGGTGTGTGACGGTGGGGGGGGGGGGGGTTGCACACGTGCCGCCGCTCACTGGTGGTGGTCAGAGGACAGCCTCCGGTATTGGCCTTCCCAGGGTTTCCCCATGTCCACTACTGCATCTTCCAGGCTAGCGGCCCCTCGAACTTGTGGCATTCTTTTGCGTCCACCTCCCATCTCACAGGAAGAAGGTATGGATCACACGTATCTGGAACTCAGGTTGTCACGTTTGCATAGCCAGCACTGAGCCATCTCCTCTGCCCCAAGGCTTTTCTCTTGATGGATTGTGGTTGTTTCTAACAAAATACGTGGTGCGTCGCACCCCACCTCACAAACTTCTGTGCTTGGCTCCGAGGTGTCCAGTGTGGTTCATGAAGTACCCCTTCCCTCTCAGTGCCAGTCCCAGGACTTGGGTGTGGGCAGGTACACACGTGTGGCTGGAACTTTTGTGGCCTCTATCCCATGGCTTCAGCTGCCTGCAGGAATGCTGGTGGGCACATTGAAGGAGAGAGGGAGTTGAGTGTCCAGGGGAGGAAAGAAAATCCGAGCAGGCCCAACAGAGTGCCGTGCCCTCCTGATGTGCACATAACCAGGTCAGACAGCAGAGGTAGTAAACGGCCTGTGCCAACACCTTTTCCTCTGCCCTGTAGGGAACATGAACGTTCTAAGGCCAGTAACCATGGGAGGAAGGGTCTCACCCTCAACCAGGAAGGCTGGCCTGGGGCAGGCCTGCCCCTCTCTTGGCCTAAATCAAGCTCTCAGGTCGTCCCTGAGGAGCATGCTGTCCTATGTCCATCTATGGGGTCATGGGAGCAGCTTCACCCCTCTCTGGGAAGCTGCTAATGTAGCCTCCCCCCCCCCCATTTCCAAAGAGTATGGGGGAACAGGAGCTCCTTGGTGCTTGCAGGTCTGAATTGGTCTTGTCTTTCCTCAGTCTGTCTTAAAGGAGGAGATGAAGACCAGACTCCTCTACTGGGGCCTTCAGGGTCTCCAGGCTGTCAGGAGTCAGTGGAATCAATGGCCCGTCCAGCTTGCAACACTGGTTTCTTCTGTTAGAGCCCCAGGTTGCATTCCTGGCACCCAAGAGACCCCTGCATGTTACAGACCTCACACCTTGGCCCAAGCCCAGCAGGGTGGAAGAAGCCCATTCCCTCACCCATGGCCACATGGAACCTGTTCCAGATGCTTCCACCCACAGAAAGAGCTGCATAGCTCCCCCACGGTTTCTCCCCCAATCACTTACTTTGCTGCTTAAAACAACCCAGTGGCTTCCCATATCCTACTGTAAAACCAGATTTTCTTCCTGTGGTGCATACACTGCCCATTGGTATCCAGCCACAGTTCCAGGAGCACACTGCAGGGGAGTCAAGCCAGGTCACTGACTGGTGGCAACCAGAGAGGCTCACACTGTGTCTCAGCTGGAGGGAGTGGGAAGGGCCTGTAAGAATTACACTTGTGTTAGGAGGCTCCAGGATACACAGCTGGATGGGAGGCTTCCGGGAAACCATGTATTGCAGTTGTCTTTATTGCTGGGACAAAGCACTCCACCAAAAAGCTGATGGGAGAAAACATGTCTCTGCTGTTGTCCATAAACATCATGCCTGGTCCACACTGGACTCCAGCAACTCCTTCATCTGTGTGAAGCATTGTCACATGACCATTGTGGGCAGCAGGGCCTGTGATTGGAGTGGCAGCACTTCACGACAACAGCATGAACCATTTCTTGGCAGCTGAGAACCTCTGACCCCAGCTGCACTTCTGCCTTTCTTGCTTCTCACGTTACCTCTCCTTGACTCTCCACTCTCACTTCTCCCAAAGCATCTGGTAAATCATACTTCCTTTTTATGTTTCGTGCAAGCACTCACTTCCTGCCACCTTGCCTCCCAGCCTGGACCTCTGGAGACAAGGGGAGACCCAGCAAAGCCATCAGGTGTTTTCTGGGAATCACACTGCTCTGCTTCCCCAGTGCACAGAAACAGCCGGTTCTTATTTCAAGGAGCAGTTCTGTTTTTTTTTTTTTTTCCTGCTTTCTACATCTGTGCTGACATTCTGCAATTCTTAGAGAACCAAATCTGAAGAGCAAAGCCCAGAGCCAAGAATCTTCAAGACAGAAGGATCTCTGAGGCACAAAACAGCCAGAGCCTCCACCTACCAAGTTCACAGCCTGTGTGGGCAGCTCCAGTTGCCCAGCCCTAACCCCACACTGGCATAGAGGGTCCAGTGGACAGGGAGGACAGATTTACACAGGGTAAGGACCTGTAGCATTTAATTATGCAAAAGGTTTCTTGGATGTAACACTAAAAGCACAAGCAGTGCGAGAAAATACATAGAAGAGGTTGGAAAAATGGCTCAGCAGTTACATGCACTTGCTTGCAAAGACTGATAGCCAGAGTTTGATTCCCTAGTACCCTCATAAAGCCAGATGCACAAAATGATGCATGCTCTAGAATTTTTTTTGTAATGGCAAGAGGCCCATACACACTTTCCTCCCTCTCTCTGCTTAAAAATAAAAACATTGTAAAAATCTATGTTGAAAAATGTCTTTAAAAAAAAAAAAAAAGAAAATACAGAGCCAGGTGTGGTGACACACCTTTAATCCCAGCACTTGGGAGGCAGAGGTAGGAGGATCACCATGCGTTCAAGGCCACCCTAAGACTATGTAGTGAATTCCAGGTGGACCTGAGCTAGAGTGAAACCCTACCTCGAAAAAAACCAAAATAATAAAGTAAAAAATAAAGAAAGAAAGTACAGGCCAGGCATTGTGGCACACACTTTTAATTCCAACACAGGATCACTGTGAGTTCAAGGTCACCCTGAGACTACACAGTGAATCCCAGGTCAACAAGACCTTACCTTAAAGAAAGAAAATACAGAAAGGGCATTCTCATAATGTGAAGACATTGCTCATTGAAGGACACTAGCAAGAGTGAAAAGACCCACCCTTAGCAATGCCTTCTGGGGAGAATACTAGCAATTGTACACCTGATAAGGATATGCATTTCTACAAAGGCGCCATCAGCCAGAAACTCAATTCAAAACTGGCAGAGGGGCTAGGGAGATGGCTCAGTGGGTCAAACACTTACCATGTGAGTGTGAGGACCCGAGTTCAGATCCCCAGAGCCCAGGCCACAGCCAGACACGGAGGTGCACATCTGGTGTACCTATGCCGAGATGAGAGACAGGAGCATCCCTGGACGATTGTGGGCAGCCTTCCTGGTGTGAGCAGTGGCAAGCAAGAGCAAACAAGAGACCCTGTCTTGAGCTGGGTGTGGTGGCATGCGCCTTTAATCCCAGCACTCGGGAGGAAGAGGCAGGAGGATCACCGTGAGTTCAAGGCCACCCTGAAACTACATGGTGGTTTCCAGATCAGCCTGGGCTAGAGCGAGACCCTACCTCAAATAAAAATAAAAAAATTAAACAGAGAGAGATCCTTTCTTAAAGGGGAAGGAGAAGACTGACATCCAAGGTCATCCTCTGACCTCTACATATGTATGTGTGTGTGTGCGCGCACGTGCACACACACACAGGCAAATGAATTTGCCTCATAATTCATACAAATGACCAAAAAGTACTTGAAGGGAGGCTGAACATCATTCATCTTTAGAGAAGTACAAATGCTACGTGCTCATTGAGAGGGATGCAATTTTCCCAAAAGCCTGGAGAAAGTATCAAGTGCATGAGGAGGAACCAGAGCCGCCGTTCACCATGGGTAGGAATGGGACATGGTGCAGCCTCTGGGGAACACAGTTCAGCAGTTCCTCCAGAGCCAAACAGGGTTATTATACCATCCAGCAATTCCCCTTCTGAGTGTGCACCCAAGGGACTCAAACGCAGAAACTTAGGGCACCTGCTCACCCACATTCTTAGCAACATCACGCCCAGCAACAAAGGGCCCATGCGCAGGTGACAAGCCACTCAACAAAGGAAAGTGACATGTGGCCCACACTGAGGAGGCTCTAAGCCATTCACTGGAGGACAAAGAGGTGTGACGCCACTTCTGTGAGGTACACGGGACAAGGATGTGTGGAGACACAGATTCATGTCATGGGTCTGAGGCTGCAGCTCACATGCAAGCTATGGGCTTAGTATGGCCAAGATCTTGGATTTCACACACAGGCACACGCACACCACTTGCCTAGATCTGAGATGGCCAGGGCCCGAGCTTGGGGACTTCTTCCTTGATGGGTGTCAGCAGAAGCTTTGTAGTCATGAAAAAGCTTTGAGGAGAATAATAGGATTGCGCAGTGTGAAGTCACTGAAGCCACTCAAAATGGTTATAACAACAAAATGCATAAATTTTGTTTTTATTCATTTGTTGTTTTGGGTATGTGGTGTAGTGTGTCCGTGTGGTATATACACCTGTGTGTGTACAGGCACAGGGGCCCAGTGTGCACGTGTGTGGAGGCCAGAGGAGAACCTCTGTGTCCTCCATCACCACGCTTCCGCACGAACCTGAAGTTGTCATTTTGTTCAGTTAGGCAGGCTAACCAGCGACCCTCTCTCTCCGCCCTCACAGGTCTGGGTCATGGGCGCGCATGGCCACACCGGGCTTGCTTACACAAGGGATGGGGACCGAGCCCAGGCCTCTTGGGCCCTCATGCTTGCATGGCTAGCGTTCTTACCTGCTGAGCCAGTCCCGGTTTTATGTTTTATATATTCACCACAGTTTAAATCAAGTAATAGCTGGGCGTTGTGGCACATGCCTTTAATCCCAGCACTTGCAAGGCAGAGGTAGGAGGATCGCTGTGAGTTAGAGGCCAGCCTGAGACTACAGAGTGAATTCCAGGTCAGCCTGGGCTAGAGTGAGACCCTACCCGGATGGGGGGGGGGGACTAAACAATAAAACCAAGGCCATTAAACTTTAAAAATGCACTACACTTTATAGCACGGTCTATGAGTTATAACTCACTGGGTGAGAAGAGAGAGCAAGCTGCGCTTGAACCTCCACACTAAGTCACATAAGAAAGGGATTGGTGCTGGGTCCTGTGGAGGGGGGCCATCTCCCTCCCTTCACCCATCTCTCCCTGCCCCTTCTGCCCTGGTTCACTGGGCAGAACCCCCAGCTCCGCTGGCCGCGCTGCCCTTCACTGGCTCTGGGATGAGCCAGGCTACCCTCGGAAGCCAATTTTCTGCACAGTGAAAATGTTTTCTCTGAGCTCACTTGAGCAGATGGCCCCCCCACCTTGGCCTGAATTGAGAAGCACAGAATCAAACGGGACAGACGGCCTCCTTGGCAGTGTCTTATGGGCACAGAGTGTGCACACACACTGCCTCCCCTCCCCTCCTCTGCCGGTGGCTTCTGTGTTGCTTCCCACGGGAGCTGGCCCAAGCGCCCAAACTGGGCTTCCAAGGCCCACTCATCTTCTGCCCATCAGACTCTCACCTGGGCTCTTGGCCCAGGAATCTGCTTGTGGCAGGTGTGAAGGAGAGAGTCATGGAAAGAAGTGGATGTTCTGCCTAGTCCTGGCTGAGTTGTGTGTCCCGCAGCTATCTGCAAGGCCCCTGCACCCTCCCTAGATGGGCCAAGATAGTGGGGTGGTGCCCCCGGCCCATCTTGTAATTCTTGTATCTCTGTCTGCCTGGTTGCTGAGAAACTATCGGGCCTACCACTGGTGTTCAGTAACATGAGTTCCTATGTGGCTAGAAGGGCAGATGGTCCAGCCTGAGGGCTTAAGGAAGAACCCAGAGGCCTCAAGGGAAGGTCACCACAGTGGAAAATTCTAATCACTGGGGACAGGGAGAGAGAGAGAACAGGGGGCTAAAATAGGGAGGGCCACCTGGCCTCTGCTGAGGAGCATGACTGTCCAGTGAACAGAATGAATCTGGTCCTTAGGCTCCACGGAGAGTGAGGTCAAGGCACCATGGACACCATCCAGTTCTTCAATCTGAGCCAGGGCAGGGAGAAGGAGACCACCATTCACCTCCTGCAGTGAGCAGGCCAGTCTCAGAAGGTGCAGATATTCTTGAAGGAACTAAGAGACAAAATGATTTCTATGGTGGCTCATGTTTGGAAGACTGAAGCAAGAGGATCACTGTGAGTCTGAAGTCAATGTGGGACTACACAGTGAGTTCCAGGCCAGCCTGAGCTACAGAGTGAAACTGGCTAAAAAGTGAGTTCCAAAGCCAGGTGTGGTGGCACATACCTTTATCCCAGCACTCGAGAGGCAGAGATAGGAGGATCACCATGAGTGTGAGGCCACCCTGAGACTACAGAGTGAATTCCAGGTCAGCCTGGCCTAGAGCGAGACCCTACTTTGGAAAACCAAAAAAAAAAAAAAAAAAAAAAAGTGAGTTCCAGGGGCTGGAGAGATGGCTTAGTGGTTTAGGTGTTTGCCTACAAAGCCAAAGGATCCCAATTCGATTCTCTGGGGCCCATGTAAGCCAGATGCACAAGAGGACTCATGCATGTGGAGTTCGTTTGCAGTGGCTGGAGGCCCTGATACGTCCTCTCTCTCTCAAATAAATAAAATATTTTATTTTATTTATTTATTTATTTACGAGTGACAGAGATAGAGAGAGAAAGAGGCAGTTAGAGAGAGAGAGAGAATGGGGGCATCAGGGCCTCCAGCCACTGCAAACGAACTCCAGACACATGCGTCCCCTTGTGCATCTGGCTAACGTGGGTCCTGGGGATTCGAGCCTCAAACCAGGGTCCTTAGGCTTCACAGGCAAGCGCTTAACCGCTCAGCCATATCTCCAGCCCAAATAAAATATTTTATTTATTTATTTATTTGAGAGTGACAGAGAGAGAAAGAGGCAGATAGAAGGAAGAGAGAGAATGGGCACACCAGGGCTTCCAGCCACTGCAAACGAACTCCAGACGCGTACACCCCCTTGTGCATCTGGCTAACGTGGGACCTGGGGAACCGAGCCTCAAACTGGGGTTCTTAGACTTTGCAGGCAAGCGCTTAACCACTAAGCCATCTCTCCAGCCCAAATAAAATATTTTTTAAAGTGAGTTCCAGGCCAGCATGAGCTACAGAATGAGACCCTGTCTAAACAGTGAGTTCTACATTAGCCGGAGCTACAGATTGAGACCCTGTCTCTAAATAAATAAATGATAGATCTGCCATTAGAAGCATTTAGCATTCCTTTACTTGACCTTAGTCAAAAAGCTGAGAAGTGTGTTGTACATTCTTGGATGTCCCATCCAAAGGAACCTCTCGCCACTGAATTCAGATGGAAATTGTGGCACTTTCAGGATTGGCGCTGGCTTTAATCCGCATGAGGAACACCCTGCTTCTGGGGCTGGTGTTTCCAGAAGCCAAGGCTGCAGGGACCACCCGGGCACGGGGTGGGACAGTACAGCCCACCCCACAGGGCTAGAGGAGCAAAGCGGGGAGCTGGGGACAACCTACCCACTGCCGTGTGGGAGGGGAATGCAGTGTCCAGTAGGTCACTCAGCACCCTTGCACCTGGGCTGCTGTGCCTTGGGCACAGCTAGCTTCTTGGGGCACCATGGGATTAGCGGGGGTGACCAGGCAGTGTGCAGCAGGAGACAGAGACCCACATTGGCCTTGCAAATGATCTTACGTGTGCGGTGGCTGCTATCAGCAAGCCCAGACCCAGCAGGGTGGGGTCTAGCCTCATCTCACCTGCTGCCTGTGGGGAGGTTGCAGGGATGCAGGAGTTTGACATTGTAGTAGTTTGAACATGTGGCCCTCATAGACTCAAGTGTTGTTGTTGTTGTTTTTCATTTTTATTTAAGTTTTGTGTATTTTAAATTTATTTACTTGAGAGAGGGGGCCAGATATAGACAGTGGGCACGCCAAGGCTTCTAGCCACTCTAAATGAATTCCTAACACATGCACCTGGCTTTAGGTGGATACTGGGGAATCAAACCTGGGTTCTTTGGCTTTGTCAGCAAGTGCCATAACTGCTAAGCCATCTCTCCAGCCCATTTTTTAAAAAAGATTTGTATTTTATGAGAGAGAGAGAATTGGAGCACCAGGGCCTGCAGCCACCGTAGTAGAACTGCAGCCACTTGCACCATCTTGTGCCCATCTGCCACCTTGCACTCTTGTGTCACTTTGTGCGTGCTCATAACTTGAGTCTCAGCCTTCTGGTTGGAGGAGGTGTCCCTGGGGCACACCTGAATTCCAGCCCGGAGGTGTGAGCTCGGCAGGGCCCTGCTTGCTGCTGGTTCCGTGGTTCTGCTTCTGGTGCATGCTGGCTGGCAGTAGCTTTTCTCTCCGGTTGGATGTGTGCGTGGGAGCCAGCTGCTTCTGCCATCGCTGGAACGCCCTCTGGGTCTGAAAGCTGAAATAAAACCCTTCCTCCTCTTCACTGTCTGGTTTGGATGTCCATCCCAGCACCGTGGAGCCGACTACAACAGACATATTCTAGAATCGGTCAGGAGGTGGTGAAGGCCAGAACTAAAGAGTTCCTGAGGGCCTGCGTGATGCTGGGAGAGGTGACACTCAGGCACTGAGAACTAGGGGAGCTGCACTGAACAGATTTCCAGGGGAGTAGGAGTGTAAGGCTTACAGCCAGGTTCTCCCACGGCCCAACCTCAGGAGCACCCCTTCAGTAAGTCTGGTTCTCATGACCATACCAGAGGTGGGCTAACTTTATAAAGGCTGGAGATTTATTTTGTTCAGCTTTGGAGAATCAAAATCTAAGAATGGATGGCTTCATGTGTTCTTGGTGCATCAGGGAGAAATCATGTCACCAAATGGGATGTGGCAAGAGGCTGGAGCAGCAACCCCAGTGACCTGGGGAGCTCCACTAGGCCCTCCTCTTAAAGGCCTCATCTCCCATGACCACACTGCAGACAAACTTCCAGCTCAAACCACTTGAGAACCCTCACTAGGCTCCTCCCCCCCCCCCAGGGGCAGGGTCTCACTCTGGCCTAGGCTGACCTGGAATTCACTATGTAGTCTCAGGGTGGCCTCGAACTCATGGTGATCCTCCTACCTCTGCCTCCCGAGTGCTGGGATTAAAGTGTGTCTGCCACCATGCCGGCCCTCTCCTTTTTTTTTTTATAAACGGGGTCATGAACCAGGTGTGGTGGATCATGCCCCTTTTAAAAATATTTTATTTATTTATTTCAAAGAGAGAGAAGGAGATGGGGAGAGAGAAACACAGAGATAGATGGGCACACCAGGGCTTCCTGATTGTGCAGACAAGCTCCAGAAACATACATAGGTGCCATTTTGTGCATCTGGCTTTCCGTGGGTACTAAGGAATCAAACTTGGGCCTGCAGGCTTTGCAAGCAAGCACCTTTAACTGCTGCACCATTTCCCTAGCCCCACAACTTTAAAAACAGTATTTTTATTTGACAGACACACAGAGAGAGTGACTATGTATGGGTACACCAGGGCCTCCTGCCACTGCAAATGAACTGCAGACACATGTGCCACTTTACATAGGGACTGGGAAATCAAAGTTGGCCATCGGGCTTTGCAAGCGAGTGTCTTAAGCCATCTTCCTGGCCCTGTACAACTTTAAACAAGCTTCAGTCCTCTGTGGGCTTCAATCCTCTAACCAGTGGGGGAGTTAGGTTAAGACTCTTGAGGCTCTCCCAGCCCAGATCTTCTATAGGATTTGGAAGAGAGGAGATAGAGGGTCTGAAGGTGGCAGATCACCTTGCATGGAGCCCTTTGATAAGGCTGGCAGAGTTGGGGCAGGTAATGAAGATTTGGAAACAGGCTACCCCTCAGGTGCATGGGCAGATGGGCAGAAGCCATAGCTCAGCATGAGGAACTGAGCTCCAGTGTAAGAGGAAAATCATGCATAGAAGGGTGAAAGGGATCTGTGGCAGTCAGAGCTGACTGAAATGGGACAGGCTGTCTCAAGGGAGTGGTGAGTTACCGACCCATCTCCATATGCAAGCTGAGAACAGTTTCCTGCATCCCAGAAGCTCCCAGGGCACCCTCTGGCTCTGAAATCCTGAACTCATGTCCCTCTGAGCTGGCTTCCACACAGACCCTGACTGCTGCAAACCCACTGCTTCCTTCCGGGCTGATGTTCTCAGCCCTGTGGCTGCTGATGTCACTAGCTGAGGTACCCAGATCAGGTGTGACACGGGTGGAAGTCACTAGTTACCGGTTGTGACTGAGCTCTTACAAAGACATTAGAAATAGAAGTGTGAGTGCTTTCCTGAGTGGGAGCCTGAGGTGCTATGTGGGCCAAATCGGGCACAACCTTGAGTTCTCCACAGCTGAACACTGCTCCCCACGGGTGCCCCAAGGGTCTCCAGCCCAGCGGGCACTGTGTGTTTACTGAGGCATCTCCTGATGGAGGAATGTCTGCCTGCAGTGCTTCCCAAACCTCTTCCCGCCACACGTCTAAGACTACAACGGCCCCTTCATGCCCCACCAAATCCCAGCATCTGCATCCTGGCCAAGGAACATGGGATGTTCAACAGGAAATCCCTGGGTTATGTTAACAAGCAAGTGCAGAGTGGCTTGTCCCTTCTGTTGCCCCGGTGTGCATGTGTGCACACGTGTGTGAGTGCATGGGTGGTGGGAAGCAACTAAGAGGCCAGGTAGGCTATGATGGCTCCATATCCTGTGCCTCAGCTTGTTAAGCATCCTGAGAAATCTAATACGAGGACATCTGGATGCTGGCCATTTTACCCTTTGGAAGGGTGTGCCTTCCAAGATCTACATGTGCCAAGAGTCAAGCTTACCTTAAGAAAAGCTCGTTCTTCCCCAAACCCCCAACTTCCTTTGTCTTGTGAATATGACAGTGGCTTGGAAACTCTAAGAAAGGCACATGGGTCCCTGGCAGAATGTGGCCGAGGATGGACAGGTTCATGTGGGAATCCCAGATCTCTGGGCTCCTACACGTGCCCAGCAGGGATGGCTGTGTGGAGTCGTTATCCTGCACTCCAGGCCCAGCATCATCATGTGGTAGTTGCAATCCCTTCACCTTTCTGCTCCATGTCAGCTGCCTCTGGGAAGTGAGGAACCCCCACCCCAACAGCCCAGGGGCTTCTGGATTGTTGAGGGGCACAGAGCATACAAACACAAGGCTGGTGTCCCCGCAGGCTAGGGTCACTTGTACCCTGGCTGCTGATGTTGTCAAGTTTTAGGGAAAAAGAAAGGAGACCACAGTCTTTCTTCACTCTTTACTGTGTAAAAATAAACTCAACAATTCATGTCATCTCAGCAAGAAAATGGGAAAGAAAAGAAAGCAAGATACCAGTAGAAATAGTGCATTTCCAGAATTGCTGATGGGAGGTGGCAGGTCCCATGGTTTTTATCCCTTTGATACCCAAAAGGCTGCAGATTGTATGAAAAATGTACAGCTTTGGTTAGCAAATAATGAAAAAGTCAGATACATCAATTCTCTCATATTTTACAGTATATACATTGTAACAATATCAACTGTAGGGGATTTTTTTGTTTTTTTCTGTTTTTTGTTTTTTTGGCAAATAAGACAAAATTGGGACTCTAAGTATTGGGCTTTTGTTTCTCCTCAATGACTTGTTCCCTTTTAACAAATTGCACATAAGTCCACTGTGTACAGAAGCAATACATTTCCTGTCATTAGCTGAGTAAATTCACACACTGTGTTTTAAGAGATGAAATCACGACTACTTTGAGCCATGTTCAGATGTCTTATGATTACTTAGGGTTCTATGCCCTTGATGTCAACCATAGCAACCCTAGTCTCTTCTATTAAGGTTGGAACTGAAATTTGAATCCTCAACTCATTCCATGTAACCAATCAGCTCTGAGACAAAAAGCCCATCGATGATGGCCCTTTTGACCTCCTGAACCCCAACACACCTTCAAGAACAGGCAGCCCCTCATCGGAGCTCACTGGAATGACCATGAACTTCATGTCAGCCTCTCCTCCCCCTCACTGCCCACAAGACACCCCCTTGGTCTCAGGTCCCAGGGCTGGTGACAAAGTGATCTTTGCAGTCTTAGAAAACAAACTGGGAATCTATAAAAGGAAAAGAAAGCATACAAAATGTATCTCTTTCTTCCAAAATACATGCTTTCAGTCCTACATTTTGGTGGAGCCTGAAAGTATTTTCAAGGGAGATATAGGTTGAGATAATTTATAGGTTCGTTCTTTCATAAAAATACTCTTGTTTGGTAATAAACTTTTTCTTCTACAGTAAGAGAAATAATACTGTGTTATCAAAAGCAAGAAGGCTTACGATTCAAGTGGGATCTCAGCCCCCCAGGGCCAGGGCGGCCTCCGCGAAAGCTCTCCCACCCAGACGCCCAGGGTGCCGTCTGACACCAGCTCGGCAGAAGCAAACACTGTCTCACAGTGCATTTTTATCTTCTTATTTTATAAAATGGCTTACCTGAGAGAGGCATGGATTATTCAGTGCAAGAGGGAACATCAATCAGTTTACGGAGTCGATGGAAACTATGTGGATTAGATTTGCGGCTGCCATCTACCTTTCTCGGGGGCCAGCAAAGTGCCAAGTGTGTACACAGTGACAGAGCGGAGGGGCTTGGCACAGACTCCAGTTAGGGGGTTCTGTCCCTGTCACCTGGGTGAGGCAGGGCTGGGAGGCAGAAGGGCGGAGGCAGAAGCATTGGGGTATGCTCTGCCCTCTAGCCAGGGCAGAGAATGGCTTGTGGTCCTGAACGGACAGCTCCCACCTCGCCCATCTGTGGGCGGAGGCGGTCTGGGGTCCGTATTGGCAGGGGCTGGGGCTGGTGGCAGGGGCTGGCGGGAGTGCACCGGACACAGCCAGCTCTGGGTGCTGCTGGGCAGCGGCTCCCAGGTGGCTGGAGTGAGGGTGGGGCTCGGTCTGGTCTGGAAAGGTGATTCCAAGCTCGCTCTCTCCCAACCATGGGTACCATTCAGGCTTGTTCTCAACCTACATGTTAGAGATGCTTCTTGGTGTGTCTAGGGAGGGGGAAGGGAGAAAGACTCTGATACCTCTCTCTCGACCTCCCCCTACACCTCTGGCTTGCTTACCCAGCCATTTTTGGTAGCTACACGGGTGATCACAGAACACTGGGTGGCACTGAGCACACAGTACAGAACCGGAGAAGTCCATGCAGGCAAGGGGACACGCACTGGACCGAGGGAGCCAGGAACACGCCACCCCGAGGAACATGCAAACAGAAGATCCCCACGGAGCCAAGGATGCCACAACCTGACCCGACGGGCACTGAGGGAACAAGATTATCTAAGGGGAAAACCACTGCTGGACGACAAAACATAGCGCCCCCTGATCCACACCCTCTCCTCGAGAGGGATGCACTGCAGAGCGGCAGCTGGGAACCGTGCAGACACCTACAAGAACAGCGACACAGAGACACTGACACAGACACACACGCGCACAGATGCACTAAGTTCAGACACAACATGGGCCTGTTTTGAAGGAGACAGGCGCCCCTGGAAGGAATGGCAGGCACCAGGACCTGCTGCAGTTGAGGAAGTGTCTGCAGCTGCAGACGAGCCAGGCAGTGCGTAGGGTTTCTAGAAAGACTAGCCAGCCTTTTGCTAGTTATGTTCCTGGAGACAAGAGTCCAGGGTGCCCTTGGGTGTGTGGCAACCAAGTGGGAAAACAAAGCAGGGGGCTCACCCTGCCCTGGGCACAGCCTCCTGAGTGTTTTCTATCATCCAACACACATGTGCACACGCACACACACAATACACACACACTAGTGCTTCCTCCTCAGAAGGACCAGAAGGGTGTATTCATGCTACTTTCTATGGGGGGAAAGTAAAACCACAGGTCTGAATGTGAATCAGGCTCAGTGTCACGGGCTAGGGACAAGTTGGGGCTGCGACAGGACTTGGGCCCTGTGAGATGAGGGACTAGGCAAACCCCTGGCCCCCTAATGGGGATCTGAGCCAGCTCACCTGGACCTGAGTGTGCCAGGAGGGACATGGCTATGAAAAGAGCATGGGGCCAGGGGGACTGTCCATGGACTGAGGTCAAGTCTCAGTGCTGTCCGGTACTGGCCTCCATCCAGCACATGGGATCCCCACTTGAAACCTCTGGCTTTCCATTGCCATAGGGAACAGCAGAGGGTGCCAAGGTCCTGGGTCTTGGGGCATTCCCCTCTCACAGCCACTGGGTTCAAGCAGCCAGCCCTGGTGGCTGAAAGGGAATGGCAGGTCCCAACCTACTGAGATGCAAGGTGGCAAGAAGGCAGTACCAAAGCTCAGTGCAGGACAGAGCTGCCCAGGCAGTCCATGCTGCTCTTAGTGCTGATAGGGGCCTCCTGACCTGAAGGGACAGGGGATGAGGAAGTCAGCCTTCAACTTTCAGAGACTTCACTTTACATCCAAACAAAACCTCTCAGTGGAAAGGTCCCCCAGCCACAACAAACACTAAAAGGCATCTATTACATCAATAGAGCTCTGCCGCTCTGAAAGAGGTTTGCAAATGAAGATAAACGTGTGTGCTAAGGAAGCCACGCCGGCCCCAAGGCACACAGGCAGCTCACCATGTTGGCAATAACAGGCTGCTGACCCATTGTGAGATTTCCCAAAACCACAAAACGAGGAGGAAATGAAACACTTCTTCCTAAAAGAAAAACCTCTCCTAGACATACGTGCGCGTGCGCATGCATGTACGCGCGTACACCACACACACGCTTTCACCTCCTTATGCACTGGCAAAGTTGATGCCTGCTTTTGCTGTGAATAGGGCATGCCTGGGAACCAGTTGGGCTCCCAGGGAGAAGTGGGGTGCCCTCAGGACTGGAGGAAAACCAGAACTGCTTCAGGTGTGCTTGAAGACAAACCAGGCTGTGTGTGTGTGTGCGTGTGCGTGTGCAGGGGCCGTGGCCTTGATTCATTCCTGGGGAGAGGGGAGAAGAGACGATGCATCGTCATCGCACAAGCAGGGTGGGCAGGCGTGGGGCTGGAGGCTCAGCCCTGGCCTGAAGCTGTCAGTTGATCTGGCGACAGGCCTCAAATGTCCACTTGGTGGCTCCGCCGAAGATCTCGATCTGAGACTCAGCCCAGGCGATGACATTGCCAGACAGTGCCTTGGTACTGCAGGTGGCTAGATTGTACACCTCACCAGGGGTCAGCTTGCGGTCCCAGATGTTGAAGTGGGCCAGCTCTCCCACAAAGGCTTGTGTGGCATCAAATCCGCCACCCAGAGTATCCTTTGGAGAGGAGCAGGAGGGAAGGAGAAGGGTTTGGCTGGGTGATCTGGGGGCCTAGCTGGACACCCCGTCCCAAGGGGTGAGGCTGGGTCTCCATGCTTCCCCCATCAGAAGCATTCCTGTCTACTCTGGGTATTATCTCCTCTTCTATCCCTGGATTTTCAGAAATAATCTGTCCCTCTCCGAGAGGAGCCCAGGGAAAGTAAACGTGCCAGACAGCTCTGAACATGAATCTCCTGCCACCAGTCTCTGGTCAGTGAGTGAGAGATCAGCAGCGGCTGTGAACCACCACGGCAGCAGGACCTCGGGCCCTCTCATCAGCCATCAACATCCCAACAGGAAAGGAAGGCCTGGCTTTGGCCCCTTCAGCTCCCCCCCACCCCCGTCGGTGCACAATGGGAGATGAACTGCTTCACAGAAACTAAATCATTCACTGCTCAAAGTGGAACTGGGCTTCCCATGTCACAGCAAGGGTCCCCATGGTCCCTGGGAGGGCCCACTCCCGTGGAGTTTCCTGAAACCCACCCCAGCAGGGCTTTGCCAAAACTGCCAAGTAACCTCCAGCCTCCACCTCTGCTTCTGACCCGGCTCCCCCACCCCCAGCTTTGCGCTCTGCCCTCCCTGCCCACCGCCCCAGTGGCCAACTACCTGCTCCTGGCCGAGCACCAGTACACCCTGAGGCTTGATGGGGTGATAGGGCGCCAAGTTCTCGCCATTGCCGCCCTGTGTGCCATCCTGGTAGGCTTCCCACACCCCATCTCGAGTGGTCCAGGTGACACAGATGTGATGCCACTTGCCATCGTTGATTACAAAGGGAAGCTTAGCCACCTGGGAAGGAGAGAGGGACACACATGCCATATATGTATCTGCCAGTGTCAAGGACGCCTGCGAGGTCCACAGTGATTCTCCCCATGCCACTTTTAAAATAATTGTTGGGGGCTGGAGAGATGGCTTAGCAGTTAAGTGCTTGACTGTCAAGCCTAAGGACCCCAGTTCGAGGCTCAATTCCCCAGGACCCACGTTAGCCAGATGCACAGGGGGAACATGCGTCTGGAGTTCCTTTGCACTGGCTAGAGGCCCTGGCGTGCCCATTCTCTATCTATCTGCCTCTTTCTCTGTCGCTCTCAAATAAATAAATAAGTAAAAACAAAAAATAAAATAATTGTTGGGACGTTACTGAATTCTCACTGCACTGCCCCTCAGATTTCAGCATCCACCAGCCCTCACTCATGGGTGGGCCATGGGAACCACATAGACTGCTTTGTTTAGGAGTTTGTGGCACCCAGTTGGGCACAGGCGGCCTTGCTTGCTCTCCCTGTCTCTGTACGAAACAAGCCTCAAATGAAGAGGATGTCCCTGGTGGCTAAGTTTACTGTAGCCTCCAGCCTCCCCACTGGGCCTCTCCTTCCTTCCAACACGGCATCCCCACCCCCCACCCCAAGTTGCTAGGTCCTCTGGCCTACACCACTCACAGCCAGCTTCTGCAGAGAATCTGAGGGAGACCATGGCCGTTGCCTTTCAAAGGTCAGACCCAGCCCTGAGCCAGAAATCTCAAGCCACCCTCCAACCCAGATATGACAGACCTTACACGCCCTTTCCAGCTGGCAAAATGGAGAACGATGCCTTCTGAGATACAGTGTGAAGAATGTGAGCTCAGGAGGCAGCTGCTAGCCAGCTACGAGGCATTTACTACTAGGGATAGTATGCAGAGGAGGGCCTTGAGAGCTGGGAACCAATTCACTAATTCTAATGGGGAGGGGAGAGAGGGAAGGGAAGCTGAGCAGCAGGATGGAGCTGAGCTCACCAGAAGGAAAAGGACTACCTTCTCCCGAGGGGCTGGCCTCCTGAGTAGAAGGGGCAAAGTACAACAGATCTGCATACTCATGCCCCACTAGAGTATCAGTACCCCCCCCCCAATAGGGAAGTGCCAAGCCAGTCAGAGTCTAGCTGGTGGAGGAGGAGCCAGCATCACATCAGCAGGCTGGACTAGAACATTCCCAGGATTGTACTCCATCATCTCCCCTTCCCCCACTGAGGCTTCTCTCTGGAAGATTCCAGCTCTCTGCATTCTTGGGTGAAGGGCAAAGGGGTGCCCCTCCCCATTTCTAGTCTGATTCAGCCTCCCTCAAGCCTGCTGGCAGACACTTTTCTCAGGGCCACAGCAGCATCTGACCAGTAGTTCTAGAGTTTGGGGAGCCTCACCCTGCCATAGCCAAGCCCTGGTGGGGCGAATACCTTATCGTTGATGAGGATTTCCATGGGGTTGTTGCCCCATTCGATGAGCACCAGCTCGTTGGCCTGGCCTGGCACTGCGTAGGAGAAGGGCGTGCCCACGCCAGGAGCTGCGCTGGACTTGAGCCACATGCACACGGTGAAGGCGTACATCTCCGGCAGGCTCTTCCTCACCTTGGCGTACATGTAGTTGGTTCGCAGTGGGAACGTCAGCTGAAACTTGTCTCCGGGTCGGTTGTCCTTCTGACCTGTGGCGGACAACACCCAGCCCTGCCATATGTACCTTGACCAAGTGCTTATGGCCCGAGTCTTGTTTGGTCCCCACCAAGCCCCATGACGCAGGCAAGGCACAGAGCCAGCTGGCAAAAAAAAGCTGACCCAAGGTCTCTGCACTCCAGGCCTGGTCAGCTTTCACTGTCACATCTTACCATCCCTAGGGAGGCCTACGTCAGGGTACAACACAGGGCACGGCGTGAGAGCCTGTTCCTGGGTCCTGAGGTGGGCACGAAGAAGGAAAAAAGTCTGGGTCCCAATTCACAACCTGTCGGCTGGTTGACTGACCGAGAAGGTGTGGCCACAGGGGAAGGAGGAATGAGGCTAGCTCCTCTCAGAGCAGCCCCTTCGAGAGCCGACCTCATTTCAGACAGAGATGGTGTCTAGAACACCTTGATGTTCTCTTGATCCTCACCCAAGACAAGAGGCCCTGCTGCCTGCCTTCTCCCTCGAGGAGGCTACTGCCCAGCCCTCAGCCCTGTCCACAGTTCTATGCATTCCTGGGCAGAGGGGGGGAGGGGGGATAGAGGTTCTTCCCCAGCTCACCCAGGGATGCTGCCTGAGGCTTGCTGACAGGAAGGACAGCAGGAGAGGGTGGCCTCCCTGGAGTCAGGGTCCCCAAGGTGACTGTTGTGAGGGTGGCACAGAGCCTCTAATGAGCTTCCTGGAAACTCAGGCTCCTCGTCTGGTGACAGCCCCCCCCCCCCCACACACACTCACAGCCACCAATGTCCCCGGGGAATCCCTAACCTCCCACCCTTACCCTCACATCCACTATGGCTGCGGCTCTTGGCCTGCTGTGACTGACTCCCAGAAAATGGTGCTGCCCAGCAGTAGGCAGCCACCCATCTGGAGCCCAGGAATATAACCACCCTGCCAACTCTTGGCTGCATCCCCCTGCCCCTGCCCCAGAGGCCAGGAAGAAGCCAGTCCCCCAGGTGGAGTGACTTCTAGAAGGCATCGAGACAAGCCAGCTACCCCCTCCTCCAGGTGGTCTAACAGAGCAGCGCTGCCCTCACCCAGCCACTGCAGCTCCTCCCTATTCAGGCCCACTGTGTGTGTGTGGGGGGGGTGCCTAGTACCTGGTATTGCTCTGGAGTGTTTTTCTTTCCAAATCTTCCCCCTCCCTCCTGCCTTCTGAGGCCCCTCTTTCTCCTGATCTGTTTTTCAGTTACATAACACGCCTTAAGATGGCACTGTTTAAATCCATCCAGCATATTTTGCGGTCTGAGCAGGGTCACGTGGCCCTGCTCTGAGCCGGAGCATCCCCCCCCACACCCCTTTTACAACCTTGTTTGATTTCTGCAACTTCAGGGCACAGCTTATCCATGTACCCTGGCAGGTGCGAGGGCCCAACCTGAGTTAGTGACCAGGGGACCTGCAAGGGGCCTGAAAGAGGCTCAGGCTTGGGTCACTCAGGATGAAAAAAGAGAGAGCAGGAGCTCAAGGTGGAATGGGGGGGGCTCCCAGCGATCCCAGGAGGACCCCAGAGGCATAGGGGAGTACAGAAGAAACACGCTTAATGATCCCAGAGGGCCAATGCCTCGCTCTTTGCTGATGGAAGGAGTTCAGCTAGAGAAGGCTTTCCTAGCCAGGGAAGGCTTGGGTCAGCCTCAGCTACTATGCAAAGTTACTGAAGAATAAACACATGAGACTTAAAAAACCAGCGTGTGAGGGTGTCCAATGCACTGTGCAGTTCCTTCCTGGACTCTACAGTCTCCTAAAGCAGGTAGTTCTAGCCCAGGAACTGGACTGGAAACGCAGAACCTGGGAAGGGGAGACCTGGAGCTGAAGAGGACAGCTAGGGGCTGTGCAGCCCAGCCCCGATGGGAAGCGAGCGGAACCGGGAGAAACGGAGGACGGGCGGTGGGGGGGGGAGAGGCAGAGCAGGCAGCATGGACCCCTACAAGGGCGCTCGCACGCGCGAGCCCTCACCTTTCTCCAGCTCGCTGATCCGCTGATGCAGAGAGGTCAGGGCGCTCTCGATCTTGACCCTTTCCTCCGTGTCGTTCTTGGGGCCCCCCTTGCCCTCCTCCAGAGTGTTCACTCGAGACAGCACCTGCCGCTCCAGGTCATCGATCTTGCTCTGCAGCAGATCCTTGAGGCTGTTGGTCTGGCTGGAGGAATTGAGGCGGCTGTACTGCTGCGGAGCACAAGGAGAAACCACGCTGTTACCCGAAGAGCCGGGACGGTGCCCCGAGGCACGGTCCCTCCCCGGGGCGACTGCGGGGGCGGCCTGGCGGGAGCTCCAGCGAGTGGCCTGTCTTCCGTGGCGCCGGGCAGGGTGGGGAAGCGCCGGACCGCTATCGGCGCGCCTGGCGCGGGAAGGGGAAGGGGGAGACAGGCCAGGTGGGGATAGGATGGGGTGGGCGAGGGTGGAAGGGTGCATGACGGCGAGGGGAAACCGCGGCTCACGCGGACCTCGAGGTTCTCCAGGCGGGTTTTGAGCGACTGCAAAGTTTGCCCGAGTTGGCTGAGCGTCTCAGCGGCCGGTGTCCGGGACAGGTCGCCCATGGTGTTCTTGCTGGAGCCGGGCTGCTTGCGGCCGCCACCCGCCCTGGCCTCTCCGGGACCCGCGTCCAGCGTGCTTTGGCTCTCGCAGCGGCCCAGCTTGGTGGTCAGCTCGCGGATGGTCTCCTTTTGGCTGAGGATGGTCTCCTTCTGCTGCAGCACGGTCTCGCGGAGCTGCAGCACGTTGCTCCGGAGCTCCTCCGCGCCGCCCGCGGCCACGGACGCGGCGCACATGTCGGCGTCCACCGGCACCGAGGTGCAGATGAAGCGCGTGGGCCCGAAATCCTGGGCTCGGCTGCCCAGGACCCAGAGGGCGAGCAGCGCACAGGTACGCGCGGCCCGGCCGGCCAGCATGGCTGCGGACCCCCGGAGCACCGGGCCCGGCCCGGTTCGGCTCGGCTCGGCTAGGGCGCGCGGGGACCAGGCTCCGGCAGAGGCTCGGCGGGCGGCCCGCGCTCCTCGGCCGCGCGTGTCCTGGGCGCCGCGCTGTCCGGCCCCCACTGCTGCCGGCGCTGCGGAGCCCGCGCCTTTTATGCAGCCGCGGGAGGGGCCTCGGCGCCGCCGACGTCAGCGGGGGAGGAATCCCGCTTTAATTGCGTGCGGCCCCGGGCCCGCGGCGCCGCGGGGGTCGCACGGGACCGCGGCTGGGGCTGCCTCGGCCCGCCCCCTCCGGGCGTTCACGAAGCCGCCCGCGCCCCCTCCCACCGCCAGCCCGCCCCCGTCCCCGCCCGCTTCTCCCCAGGGCTCCCGGAGTCCGGGGCGAAGGGGAAGATCGGGCGCCCCCAATCTCAGACGGGGCTCCGACTGGATGAAAGGCCACCGGCGAGGCCAGCAGACGAATTGTCGGGTCAGCTCGCTCGGGCGCACAGAGTGCCCACTGATTCCGAGCCCCGCGGCGTTTGCTTGCCAGCCCCGACCTCAGGTGGTCAACCCCGGTGTTCCGGTGGGCAGCGCTCGCAGTAGGGCCTCACGTCACCCCTAATCCAGAAAGGGGATCGCGGGGTCTCGCTAGATGTCCGTGTGGGTTTGAAAGCCACGGAACTCTCTGGGTGGTGGTGGGGTAATCCCACGACTTGGTTCCCGGCTCTCCCGCGCTTCCCTCCACCCAACTCCTGGGCTTTGAGGACCCAAATTAGCGTCCCCAGTGAATGTCAGCGCCGCCACGTTCCGGCTGGGGACTTCCCGAGGCTGCCGGACGCATCAGGCCCCTCCTGCCACCAAAGCCAACCCTGTTCCGGATCGACGGCGCCCCGGTGGCTGGCTGCTTACCTGAAGGGGGCCCCGCGGGAGCGCAGACCCATAGCCAGTGTGTGTGGGCGCTCTGGGTGTGTCTTTCTGTCCCCCTTTGTGTCTGCGTGTGCGTGTCCCACTTCTCACACCCCAGGACCGCGGGGAAGAATGTCAGAGGTGGGTGGCCAGGGACTTCGCACCCTGACACTTTCACCCAGACAACACCCCCCCACACACACACACACACTTCTGGACAGCGGCGCTGCCTAGCTGGGCTTCCTGGATTCCAGTCTGGGTTCCCACGCCTCCTGAGAACTCGGGACCGGTGTCTGGGCCGCTCCCCCCCACACACACATACACCACGTGGGAACCCAAAAGGCACTTCGGAAAGTACTCGCCCAAGCTCCCATTATGCAGGAAAGGAAACGGAGGCGAGGAGGTTCCAAATCGAGCTCTAAGTGGTAGGACAGGCACCGGTAGACTCCTGGTTGGGTCACACCTTCCCCCCACCAGCCTTTCACTGGACGGGCTAGCCTGGGTACCTACAGGCAGTCCGCGGTGGGGTCCCCAGATATGTGCGCTGGCGAAGGCCCTCGGTAGGAGCAGAAGCCAGTATGACCGAGAGAAGTCGCGAACCCATCCTCTCCCGCCACCCCCACCCAGCCCGAAGGCCCGGGGCGCCCCGCCGCCTGTGTTCCCGCGCCCGGGCATTCACCTCTCGGAGGTCGGGGCAGCGAGCAGCGCGGCCCCAGCACCTCCCGCGGCCGAGCGAAGCGCCGCTTCCGAGCGCCAGAGGGACCCCGCGGCCCGCGCGGCCGTCTTGGGCTAGCGGGATTCCCGCCCCCGCCGGGGTCCCCAGCGGGGCAGCGAGCGCGGAAGCCTGCAGCGGCTCCCACGCGCTCCCGGGCCCCAGGCCGCGCGCGTCCCCACCCGGACCGTGCGCCCGGAGAAGCCCGGGCCGAAGCGGGACTCGGGGACTCCCCGCGCCAGGGGCGCTGCGCCGCCGGGAGACTTCGGTTGACCAGCGCCCACCCCGAGGGCTCCACAGGGACCCCGGGCCGGCCCGGGGCTTCTGCCTTCCCGCCCCCCGCCCCCCACGCGGCCAACGTGAAGCCGTGCCCGCCCTGCCCGGCGGCGAGGCTATCCCCGCGCAGAGCGCGTGGGCGCTAAGCCCTCCCCGGGCAGGCCGGCCGTGCGGAGGGCGCTGCAGCGCTGAGCTCGGTTTGGCCGCTTCAGGAGCCGCGGGGAGAGACCTTGGCGGCCGGGCACCTCTGCGCTTAGGCACTCCTCCGCAAAGGATGGGGGTCCCCACCTCCAGGGCACAAGAACAAGGGACAGCCCACCATGTGAAGGGCCCTGTCCACCAGGAGGCGCTTTGCGGGACACCTGCGGACCCTGCTTTCTTTAAATCCTATCCAGCTGGACTCGAGACCCGGGACGGTACAGGGTTGACTCTGCCTCCCAGAGTTCTGACGTGTCTGAGAGCCTCGGGTGCTGGGGAGAGGGAATGCAGGGTTACCCGGCCCAAAGCCACCAGAGGAGAAAGAAGCCCCCAAAGGGACCAGCGGTGCAGGGGTGGCTCACATGTGGACCCCCCGCTCTCTGTGCCTGGCCTGTACGCCCCAGAGCCAGAGGCTGAGGCGAGGACGAAGTGCGGAGAGTGCTCTGACCTGTGGGCCGCGTTGCAGAGCGCTCTTACCAAGCCCCTGGGATTCTCAGCTGCAGGCGGCTGCAAACGGAGAGAAGAGTAAGATGTAATAATAAAATAATTAGGAAGAGCTGTGTCTGGAGTACTTGTTACCTTCATGTTTATGATGATTTACTTGATTGTAAGTGCATGTAATTTAAACTTTAAAGATGGCTGTGCTTAGCCATCAGCTTGCAAAATTCCTGAATACTGCACCATCAACTGGCCAGAGGTGGTTCTCACCTGATAAGCGAGGACAAGGAGACAGTGGGAGACCTGGCCGAGAGCCCATGGCCAGAGTGGGAAAGCCAGGCAGGCCTGGAAGAGCAAACAGGAAGTGGCAGTATTGCGAGGACCTCAGCGACCGTGCAGGACCTTTACCCAGTGCACAGCGGGAGCTCAGGCACGGTGCGGCCGAGCTTCATCTCCAAGGCCACGAGCAAGTCTTAAACTAGCAACCTGAGCAGGAGGGAGCTCCCTCAAAGAGGAGACGCGTCGGTGCTGGCAGGGGCACCGACACCCTCCCCCTACGTCCTTCCAGCACAAGGGTACCATGACCTTTGGGAAAGCAACCCCTGAGGAGGTAAACCAGCTATCCCCCAAACAGGATCCAGCAGATGTCCCTGCTGATGCTCGGTGACACAGTACAAGCCAGCAAAGAGCCAAATGTAAGCTTTTCTGAGGGACATGCCATGGCCACTCGTAGATGTGCTGCTGTCTTGTCTGGGACAGAGGGATGCCTTGCAAAGGAATAAGAGGCCCGTGTTTGCATTTCCCTTCCATTTTTCAATGTTGTTTGCGGGGCAAGGGGGTCTGCTTGTTTTTCGGTACTGGCTGTATTCTGTTTTTCCATCTCGGTGCTGGTTTCATAAATGCTCCTTGTGTGACAGTTCACAGGGCTGTCCAGGCACTGCTGGTGCTTTCTATGTGACTGCGTTCCCAGCACTAGGTATGGGGGTGGGGCAGTATTCACAGGCATCAACCTATGGGCTTCTTGCCACCAGGAGACATTCATCAGGGACCTGTGGCAGCTGTGCCTTCAGAACACAGCCATGTGAATCTCCTCCCCCACCGGAGGCACCCTTGGGGCCAAGGGGGTGGGCGTGAGGTTGCTCTGACAGCAGCAAGTCTCAGGGGCCTCTGAGTCACAGCCTCAGCCCACCTGTGCCTCAGTCATTTTTCTGACATGCCCCGCCCACCAGCTGTGTGACAGTGCCCAGGACCCTGTCCCTTCAGCCCTGCCTCCCTGTCGTTTTTCTTTTCATATGTGTGTGTGTGTTTTGTGTGCCTATGCCTGTGGAGGCTAGAGGACAAGCTTGGGTGTGACCCTCAGCTGCGCTGGCCGCCTCCATGGGGACAAGGGCTCTCACTGATTAGGCTTGACTGGCTGACCAGGGCCCTCAGGGAGTCTTCTGTCTCCATCGGAATTATAGACAGGTGCTACCAAACCTTGCTTTTTTTTTTTTTTTTTTTCTAACCTGGTGTTGCAGTCAGGTTTGCATTGCTGGTAGAAATCACCCAAACAAGAGCAGCTTGTGGGGGAAAAAGAGGTTTATTTTGGCTTACAGGCACGAGGGGAAGCTCCACAATGGCAGGGAAAACGATGGTATGAGCAAAGGGTGGACATCACCCCCTGGCCCACGTAAGGTGGACAACAGGAACAGGAGAGTATGCCAAACACTGGCACGGGGAAACTGGCTGTAATACCCATAAGCCCGCCCCCAACAATACACTGCCTCCAGGAGGCATTAATTCCCACATTTCCATCAGCTGGGAACCTAGCATTCCGAACACCTAAGTTTATGGGGAACACTTGAATCAAACCATCACACCTGGGTTCTGGGGGCCAAACTGGGGTCCTCATGCTTATGAGACAAGCAATCCAATGACTGAACTTTCTTCCCAGCCCTGCCTCTGTCCTATTCATGATGTATCTGTGGCTGTCGCCTTGTCTTAACAAGCAGCTGTCCTTCTTCAAAGCTCTCTTTCCGTATTCACTGGTGTGCCCTTGTGGTGGTTGGATTGAGGTGGAGGGAGCATATTGTTGGCGGTGGGCTTATGGGTGTTACAGCCAGTTCCCCCTTGCCAGTGTTTGGCATACTCTCCTGTTGCTGTTGTCCATCTGATGTTGGCCATGGGGTGATGTCCACCCTCTGCTCATGCCATCATTTTCCCTGCCATCACGGAGCTTCCCCTCAAGTTTGTAAGCCAAAATAAATCTCTTTTTCTCATAAGCTGCACTTGGTCAGGTGTTTTCTGCCAGCAATGTAAACTTGACTGCAACAGCCCTTTAAAAAAATATTTGAGAGAGAGAGAAAGAATGGGCGTGCCAGGGCTTCCTGCCATTGCAAACAAAGTCCAGATGCATGTGCCACCTTGTGCATCTGGCTTATGTGGGTAGTGGGGAGTCAAACCTAAGTCCGTAGACTTCACAGGCAAGTACCTTAACCACTAAACCATCTATCTCTAAAGCCCCCATGTGCTCTTTGAAGACATGGGTGGGCCACTGTCCTCACATGAGAAAAAGGACAAGAAGCCCCAGCCCCATGAGGTCCAGTGAAGATGTGGTGGGAGCCTCTGCTGGACACTGGACAGAGCTACCAGGGAGGAGCCAGTAAGGGGCAGGGCCCCAGGTACCCATAGCCCGCCTGTGGGTGGATCATGCCGTGTCTGGGGACTCCAGGCTTCAAAGCTTCTCACTTGTGCCCTGAAATGGAGAAGACAGGCCCACGGCTGCTCAGGACTCACACTTCTCACCCACGGGAGATTCAAGGGGCCCTGTGGCCATTGCAGTGGGCATCAAGCAGCCATGGACAGCCAACTCTCTGCTAGGGGTTCCCCCACCAAAGTGTCTTCCCCTGAGCCAAACAGGCAGCTGCTGGCCCAGTCGGGCCTGAGCTGGATGGTTTTGGCCTGCTCTGCCCTGTCCTCCTGTGTTGCTGGGGTCAGCGGCAGGAACAGGTGGTTTTGGACTGATGACTTGTTGGTCCCAGCAAGCAGGAGTTCGCCGCTGGGAATGCAATGTTGGTCTGACTGTTCTCCAAGCACGGGTTTCAGGTGCTGGGCAGGATCTTGGGCATTTAGCACAGTGTAAACATCCCTAACGTTTGTTCTCAGTTTGGCAAATATTTCCAGAGCATCTGCTGAGGGTAGGCCAGGTGCCAGCAATGAAAAAAAGTGCTGACCCTCCCCCTCCCATTTTACAAGCATTCAGTAATGTGCTAGGCAGGTATAAACACACCTTCAGCAAGGTACAATGGAGCCCTTGGTTGGGAGATGCTCAAGCCAGCAGTTGGGGGTGGAGTGGGGTGCTCTCACAACCAGGTGAAACCACAGCAGAATCTGGAGAGCAGTGGAGACAGAGGCAGCCGGCGTCAACAAGGCAGGGGCTGGGACGTAGTTCGGTGGCAGAGCGCTTGCCTAGCGTGTGCGGGCCCTGAATTTAATCTCTAGCCACACACACGTGATTGTTTGAGAGTGGAGTAGGTGTGGTGCAGGGCATTCCAATGGTTGGGGGGGGGTTCACCTTGCAAAGCAAGTGTCATGGCGATGTGGCAAAGACAGTAAGTCACATTGCAGGGGTCTGGAAGGCCTGGCTGATGGCCTGGGTCTCATCCTATGTCCCTTGCCCGCCCCCCTCCCCCCCCCGCCAGGAGCAGTCATTGTCTGTGTATAGGACACTCTGCTGGGGCCCAGGAGAGCATACTAGAGGGGAACTTGAACCTGAAGCTCCACTGGGATGGTGAGGTTTGAGGGCTGCAGCGGTGGCAAAGGGGGGTAGAACAGACATGAAGACATCTTAGGGGACTAACTGGCATCCAGGGGTGCTTGGGCTTGAGTGTGAGAGGGAAAAGAAGCCAGAACCTGAGAAAACCCTGACTCCGTTCCTCTTAAAGCCAGGGTGGAGGCACAGCTCACAGCAGGGCTTTCCCAAGATCCTGTGCAGGCGTGGGCAGAGGGAGGCCTCACGTTTCACAGGAAGAATAAGAATGTGGACCGCCCCTCTGCTAACCACCCCCCCTCCCCCAGTATTGTACATGATGCCCCAAGCTGAGCTGAGCTGAAATGATCTGAGCCTGAGGGAGGTGGGGCTGACCCTGGAGCTTGGAGAAGAAGATACACATCCCAGTTGGGCGGGGGGGGGGGGGGGGGGGGGGGAGTGCACCTAGGGAGATGACGTCATTCAAACAGCAGACTGAGAGCTCCAGGGAATCCAGTATTCAAGAGACTTGAAGATTTCTGGTCTCCGCATTTGGTGATGACAGCAGTGGCACACTGTCAGGCTCTTACAGGGTGTTTCCATCACTCCGCTCACTGCCCTCCCCACACCTTGCTCGGAAATGCAAACAAGCACAGTCTGGAGTCCCGCCAGGAGCGCCCCAGAGATGGGATGCTCCTTCAGCTAATGGCATCTGGCTGGAGCGATGGGTGCTGTGGGCCTGCCAGCCCGCCATGTCCTTGAACATCAATTTCACCATCTGCCAAACACCAGGAGAGGGCATATGAAATATCAAATGAGTTGAGGCATAAAAGTGTTTCAGAATAAAAATGGTGTGTACCAGCGAGGGTTTACAGTTGTTACAAGGCCTGCGCGTGGACACCGTCACTCCCCCTGGGAGGGGACGAGCGCGGGCTCCTGGCACAGCGCAGCCCCCTCTCTTACTTCCTCCACTGGTTGACAGAGGGTGCAGGGTGTCAGATCCCCAGGACAGAGTAGTCAACAGCAGAGTAAGCCTGAGGACCTTCATGAGGGGTGTCCACTGTGCTGGAGGAGTGACACGAGAGAATAAAGGCGGAGTGTAAGTAAAATTGTGGCCACCCTGAGACTCCAGAGTGACTCCCAGGTCAACCTGGGCTACAGCGAGACCCTGCCTTGGAAACAAAAAAAAAAAAAAAGTGTCCACTGTGCAAGTATTCACATACAGCCCACTCTGTGGGGAGGGTGTGAGTATGTGTGTGAACTATGTATGATGTGGTGTGTATATGTATAGTGTATGCACATGTGTGTGCATGCGCCCTGTGTGCTTGCATGTGGAGGCCAGAGCACAGCATTGGGTGTCATCTTCTATTGCTCATCCGTGTTATTTCCTTGAGATGGAACATCTCCCTGAACCTGGAGTGGCTATCTCCCTCAGTCCCTCCCTCCCTCCCTTCCTTCCTTCCTTCCCTTCTCAAACTAACTGATCAGTGAATCTCTAGTCTTCACTCTCCATAGGCCAAGGGCTACAGGAGGCATGACCACACCTGGTTTGTTACACCAGTGCTGGGCATCGAACTCAGGCCCTCGGGCTTGTACGGAAAGTGCTCTCCCTCATGCAGCCATCTCCCCAACCCCTCTTTAGACACTTAGGAACCCTAGGAAGCAGCACAGGGGATGACATTCTTTCTATTTCACCTATTTTGCTAATGAGACGATCAAGTAAGTGTCCTGCATAGCACAATTCCAGTAAAGTAAGACCTGGACTTCCAGGTTCTTTCATGCATTCAGTTACGATGTACTTCAGGGGCTGCCATGTGCCCAGAACTGTCCCTGAACGGTGGGGGGTGGGGGAGGTTTCTGGCTCTTAATTTTTGATTGATGGAAAGAATTTTCCTGGTTTTAAGTTTCTCCTTTGTGCTCACCTCTTAAACCATTGGCATCTGCTACCCATAATTATGCTAAGATGCCTCGGAGATGGGCCCCAAATGACGGAGAGTTCCTGAGGGCAGGATGCTGTGGTGTCCCAAAGAAAGCCCCTTGGCTCTAGGCCAGCTTCCGCCCTGAATAACAAGGTTCAAAAATGATGTGAGACCGGGAATATGGCTCATTGGATAAAGTGCTTGCTGCTCAAACTTGACAATGCGAGTTTAGATTCCCATCAGCCACATAAAAGCCAGACACAGTATTGAGTATCTGTAGTCCCAGCCATCTTATGGAGAGATGGGAGGCAGAGACAGAAGAATCCTGGAAGTTCGAGGGACAGCCAGCCTGGCATTTGCAGCAGTGAACAAGAGATGCTCCCATAAACAAGGCAGATGAGGATAGACACCCAGGGTTGGTCTCTGACCACACATGTGCCATGGCACACATGTTCACACACATAATGTTTTAATATTTTTATTTATCTGAGGGAGAGAATGGGCATGCCAGAGCCTCTAATCATGGCAAACTCCAGACACATGAGCCACTTTGTGCATCTGGTTTACACGGGTACTGGAGAGTTGAACCTGGGTCCTTAGGCTTCTCAGGCAAGCACCTTAACCTCTAAGCCATTACTCCCACCGCGACGGAATTTTTTAAATGACGTGGTGGGCACTCTGGTTCAGAGTGAGGCGGATGGTAAATTGGGGGAGTGGAGAGGTGGGGTGGAAGGGTGGCTCCCCCATTTCAGCTTAAATCTCAGCTAGGAGGTGAGTCATGCTGCACGGTGCTGAGGAGGGAGCCAGGCTGCCGTGAGCGCTCCTCGGGAGGGGTGTGAGGGTGGCCGCATAGTGTGGGGCTGTCAACACGCCTGGGTCAGGCCAGGGCGGGTCAAAGCCAGGTGACAGCAGGCCAACCTCGGCAGAAGCAGCAGGAAGCTTGTGCTGGGGCCTGAGCTGAGCCTCGTGCTGACCCCGTGTTCAGCCCTCTCAGGCTCCAAGGCGCTTTGATTACTTGATTCTAGGAGTTCATGCAGAGGAACTGGGATGTCTGGAATAGAGGGGCCATCCTCAAACTCTGTAGGGGAGAGGAGGGAAGGGAAAGGAGAAGGAGAAAAGGCTGGAGAGATGGCACAGTGCTTGTTTGCAAAGCCAGACAGCCCAGGTTTGATTGCCCAGGACCCACATCAAGCCAGATGCACAAAGTGGTGTATGCATCTGTAGTTCATTTGCAGTGACAAGAAGTCCTGGCCCCATATTTATTTGTTTATTTTCTCTCTCTCTCCTTCTCTCATTCTTTCTCTCTCCCTCCCTCTCTCTCTCTCCCCTTGCAAATAAATAAAAATATTTTTTGTGAGGAAAAAAGTTTTTTTTTTTTTTGGCTTACAGACCTGAGGGGCAGCTCCATGATGGCAGGGGGAAATGATGGCATGAGCAGAGGGTGGACATCACCTCCTGGCCAACATCAGATGGATGTCAGTAACAGGAGAGTGTGCCAAACACTGGCAAGAGGAAGCTGGCTATAACACCCATAATCCTGCCCCCAACAATACACTGCCTCCAGGAGGCTTCAATTCCCAAATTGCCATCAGCTGGGAACCTAGCATTTAGAATATCTAAGTTTATAGGGGACACTTGAATCAAATCACATTCTGCTCCTGGCCCCCATAAACTGATAACCATACATGATATAAAATTCAATTCATTTGGGCTGGAGAGAGGGCTTTGCGGTTAAGGTATTTGCCTGCAAAGCCAGAGGATCCTGGCTCAACTCTCCAGGACCCATGTAAGCCAGATGCACAATGGGGCACATGCATCTGGAGTTTGTTTACAGTGGCTGGAGGCCCTGGCATGCCCATTATCCCCTCGCTGCTTCTTTCTCCCTCTCAAATAAATAAATAAGTAAATTTTAAAAAATTCAATGCAGCTGGGCATGGTGGCACACACCTTTAATCCCAGCACTCGGGAGGCAGAGGTAGGAGGATTGCCTTGAGTTCGAGGCCACCCTGAGACTCCACAGTGAATTCCAGGTCAGCCTGGGCTATAGTGAGACCCTACCTCGAAAAACCAAAAAAAAAAAAAAAAAAATTCAATGCATTTATACAACTCTAAAAGTTCCCATAGTTTTTAATCAATCTCAGTGATGTTCAAACATCCCTATAGTCCATCGTCTTTTAACTGAGCCACAATACAAAAAGAAAAAAAAAACCAATAGCACAGAATAAACATTCACACTGCAAAAGATGGCATTGGGCATAGTAAAGAAATATTCAACCAATACAGGGTTTAAACAGGGAAAACATCAAACTCTGTAGCTCCAAGTCCAACAACTGTAATCAGTGACGAGTCTCCAAGTCAATTTTAATCAGTGACAAGTCTCTGTAGTTCCAATTCTACCCTTTCAGCTAGGCTACTCACAGTCCCAGAAAGCTTCATCCAGCAGCTCTCCTTGGAAGCCATCCTATAGTCCTGGCATCTCTACTGGGTCTTCACTGTAACCCACAGTTCAACCTCATGGCCCCATGGGGTCTCCATGCAGGCAACCAGCAAACCTGCTTCACACTGTCCATGGCCATTTTTAAAATACAAAACCGTGTTGCAAATTCAATGACCCTCTCTTTCCTTCATTTGTTTTACTCCATAATACCAGTTGGGCTATCAACTTGTTAAGCTAGGGGAGAATAAAGCAGCCTTTGAAGAACAGGACACTCCTTGAGCATTCAGGCCCCTCCAAAAGACTCTGCATTCTTTCTGTTGTCCCAATGCAGGTCAGTTGGCCCAGTCTTAAAGGAAGCAATCTCTCATATAATTGCAGTTGAACAGGCAGAAGTTTCAGCCCCCCAATTTTATTTCTTTCTGTGCCATATCCCTCTGCTCACACCAGTTCATTTCTACATAATACAACCCTGCACAAGTTCTCAGGACACGGGCATAACAGCAAGCCTCTCACACAAACTGCTAGCCCAGTCCAGCCAAAGCTCTTTCTCCCCTCATAAGCCAAACCTCAAAGTCCATAGTTGTTACTGCATTCAAGTCTTTCAACTCTGACCAGAATAGTCCATCAAGCTGTACTTAGAGCACTGCAAGGCGTCTCTTAGGCTAAGATTTCAAATTCAATGGAATTTCAAAGGAGAAAGTGTGAGGGGGAGGGAGGGAATTAACATGGGATATTTTTTTATAATCATGGTAAAATGCTAATAATAAATAAATAAATAAAAATAAAAAAAATTTTAAAAAAAGATTTCAAATTCGTCCACATTCTTCCTACAGAGCAGCTCTAAGAGGCCAAAAGCCATACAATTAGGTTGCTAGTGGCAATGACACCACTTCTCAGTACAACCTTACTACTGCAGTCAGGCTCACATTGCTGGCAGAAATCACCCAACCAAGAGCAACTTGTGGGGGGAAAAAAGGTTTGTTTCGGCTTACAGAATTGAGGGGAAGTTCCTTGATGGCAGGGGAAAACAATGGCATGAGCAGAGGGTGGACATCACCTCCTGGCCAACATCAGATGGACAACAGCAACAGGAGAGTGTGCCTTAAGAATATTTAACAAAACGGGGGGGGGGGTGTCAAGAGAAGAGAAGAAAGAAACATTAAACTTGTGGCTGGGAAAAAACAGAGAGAACAAGGAGTGAGGTCCTCCCTGTGCTTGATTGCCAACCCCTTTCATTTCTGTCTCCATTTTCTGCTCTGCATGGCACACTGTAGGACGCTCTGCAAGAGGCACCTGCTGCTAACCCTGTTACCCGTCCTGCATTCTCATAAGCTGGTGCTCATCAACACTGGATCCTGCTGTACAGCATAGCCTGGCCTTTGCAGTGACCCTCCCAGGACTCTTGAGGAACTGGCCTCCCTGATGTATGCCATGCGCACCGACCCTCCCAGCCCCAGGCTCCTCCCTGGGCCTCCCTGGACATGAACCCCTGTCCTTCCCAACGTGCGCTCCACCACAGATGGTCATCGAGTGCTGCCCACAGGCCCAGATGGCGTGAAGTACACTGGGTGCTGTAGAGAGACCCTGCGGCTGTCCTTTTCACCCCAGGGGAGATGGCTGAGGACTGCAGAGTGTGAACAGCCTTTAGGGGTCCCCTTTCTCTCTGCAGCTTCTTTATGCTCAAAACCTCGGGCAAGTCACTGCAATTTGAGCTTGGCTTCCTTGTGTCTGAGAGGACTTTTCTCTACCTCCCAGTCACAAGAACCAACGGAAGGTACAGCAAGTTATGGATGGGGCCAGAGAGCCAGGGTGATGACTCAGGAGTCAGGTGCCAAGGATGGGTTCCTTACCCTCCTACTGCCTTGGAGACCGCTCCTGTCCTGGGCGTGACCCCTGCGCAGCCTGCCTGACTTTCCCTCCAGGCTGCCTCTCCCGTCAGGACTCTGCCACCATGTGCTGGGTGGGCTGCGGGTGGAGCTGGAGCCAGGGGCTGGAGACAGTAGCAGAGCTGGCCAAGGGCAGCTCACCTTCCCACAACCAGACTCGGGACACCTTGCACCCCTGCCCTCAGGAGGGGCCTCGACCTTGTAGAACACTGCCAGCCCTGGTGGGGAGGCAATATGGAAGGTTGCCCAGCTGGAGGCTTGGCACTCACCCTAGTGCCTCTTTGAGTGAGGAATGCCTGGACGAGAAGGGGTGGAGGCCAGGAAGTGGGAGGCTGGAGGCCTGGAGGGATTAGCTGCATTTTGCTGCAGTATGTGCTTGTGGGCTGAAGTTCTCTCTCTCTCTCTCATTCTCCCATTCTCTTCTCTCTACCTCCTTCTCAAGCACACACATTGTCTCTCCCTCTCTTTTGCTATTTCACTACATATTTGTGTGTGTGTGTGTGTGTGTGTGTGTGTGTGTGTGTGTGTCCTAGGCATCACACTGCTAGTATTTGGGTCTATGAAATCACCACCTTCTTCCTGTGACTGCCATTACAGTTGACAACAATGAAAAGTGCCCGTTTTACGCCCACTGGCCCCAGCAGTACTACGGAGGCACAAAGCCTTTGATGCCAATAATTAATTTGGTTCCATATTGCAGAACATCCTAAAAGGCTTTCTGGGGCGAGGACCTGCTGGCTGGACGCTGCAGCCTCATCAATATTGCACTCCACCAAGAACTACTCCTGTGTTGCTTCATTAAAAATTTAATTTGTACTTAAATCTGCAGTGTTCCTCTCGAAAAGATGGAGGGCAGACAGAGAAAAAGGGAGGAACAGGTTTCGGGTTGGGGGTGAGCAAGTCTGGGGGAGGGGAACCCCAGGCCCCTGGGGAGGGGGCCTCCCCGGCTGACAGGAAGGGCTGCTCCCATCTGATTGGCAAGCTGTGCGTTCACTGCTGCTGACGTTACTGCAGGCTGAGCAGTTGGACCATTCATAGAAAATGTTTCTCGGAAGCTCATTCTGCTCTCTCTCTCTCTCTCTCTCTCTCTCTCTCTCTCTCTCTCTTTCAGAGGGCTGCTCCCGGAAACCCAGGCTCTGGAGGAGAGCCAGGTGGTGGGGGAGGGCATCTTTCTCTGCAGCTGGTGTCGCCTGTGGACCTCCAGGACTAAACACTGGAACTACAAACCTGTCCCTGCACACCTGGCCGCGTTCAGACAGATGCCTTGACCCTCTGGGCACAGGGCACCCCACCACCCTGCAAAGTCAGTGCAGTGACTCCCGTGACGGTGTGAACAAACCCCTGGACCAGCTCGACCACGGTCACCCTGTGTGGCCATGGGAAAGCATGGGTGGCACTAGACGAGGAGATCCCCTCAGGGAAATGTCAGGGCCATCCCTGTAGCCCTCGTTCCCTGTCAGAGAGGATGTAAGGTGGGCTTCTGACCTCCCGCCCTGGGTACCTTTCCAGTGGGCAGCACGTCGTTTCCACAGCGATTGATTCTGCTCCTCTGTCCAGTGAGGGAGGAGGGGCCACATGACAATATAGGTGCTGGAGAGGCTGAAGGTAGGTGGGCAGTGGGCACAGGGGGACACTTGAGGACTTAATAAAGCTATCTGAGTTGCTTTGCCCTGAGACTCTCCCACCTGGCCAATTGTTTCCTTGAGGAAGGCAGGAATTTGTGCATCGGGCCATCTTCTGACAGTGTTCCAGGGTGATTAAGTTAAGCCTCCTGGGGCCAGCTGGGGAGAGGACAGATTGCTTTGTAGAATCGATCTGCTGCCGTAGCATTGACCGGGCCCTCAGCTGCGCCCTTGCGCGGGTGCCCTCCTCCCCTCACTGTCCTGTGCTTGGGTTCTCATTCACCTGGCACACACTTTGCCTGTCATATATGCCACAGCCAGGCCCCAGGACAAGGACCCAGGCACTGCTCCCTTGGTGAGCGGTCCCAGCCCACGGTTTCAGCACACACAGCCTCTACCTGCAGCTGCCAGCAGAGGGGTGACTCTGTGGGTGTAGGAGGTATAATAGGTGCGTCTGGAACCCCAAAGGTGAGGTGCTTGGCCCTGGTCCAGAGTGTTCTGCCCCTTTCTGTCCCCAAGCCACTTTCCCCCACCCTGGTGCAACAGGACAAGGAAAGACATGCTGGCCTTGTGGTTGGCAGTTCTCAGACAGCCAGCGTGTGGGATGACAGGTGACGAGGCTTTGGTATGCCCAGGCAACACTGCTCGTGGCCAGCCCTCCACTACGCTCGTCACCCACACCCCCCCCGCCATTTATTCTCCAGGGGGGAGCTGGTTTAGCAGATAAAGTGCTTGCCATGCAAACATGAGGACCTGAGTTCAGATACCCAGACCCACATAAATGCCAGGGGTGCATAGAAGCCGTCATAAATCCCAGCAACCAGCAGGCAGAGAGCTCTCTGGCGCAAGCTGCCAGCTGGACCAGGCACAGTGGCAAGTCCTAGACCCAAGTGAAAGACCCTGTCTCAATAATAAGGAGGAGAGCAATCGGGGAGGACAACCAATGTCAACCTCTGGTCTCCACATGCACGTGCACACATGTACAGCCACACACACACATGCCCACACACATGCAACATGCACACATATATACAAAATGCAGCTAGAGGAGAAGCAGCTGGGCTGGGCCAGCAGTCCCCGTGGCTTGAGCCGCACCTCTATGTTGGGCAGCAATGGAGCTTAGCTGTCTCCACGAACACATATGAAATCTTGGAAATGCATGTAGGGAACAGCCGTGGATTCCCAGTCCTTTGAGTCCTGGTGGCCATGCCCAATCACGCTCTTCTGCTTGGAAGAACCCATTGGCTCAGCACATAGCTCATCCCGGGGCAGGCCAGCCCCAGCTGCGGAGTCTGTAGCTGCTGACCAGCCTTTTGCCTCTTTTAGATGTCCACTCTATTGTAGTTGCTGCCTGTGGCTAGGATAAAGCACCCAACCAAAAGCAGCTGATGGGAGGAAAGTTTTGTTTTGTTTTGTTTTGTTTTGTTTTGATTTTTCAAGGTAGGGTTTGATTCTAGCCCAGGCTGACCTGGAATTCACTATGTACTCTAGGGGTGGCCTTGAACTCACCATGATCCTCCTACCTCTGCCTCCCAAATGCTGAGATTAAAGGCGTGCGCCTCCACGCCCAGCGGGAGGAAGGTTTTTATCTCCACGATGCCAGGGGAAAGCATGGCATGAGCACGGATATCACCTTTTCCACAACAGGTGAACAACAGCAGCAGGAGAGCGACCTGAGCTCTGGCTATCACACCACTAAGCCGACCCCTGACAATACACCTCCTCTACCATCCTCAAAATTGCCATCAGCCAGGGACCAAGTACTCAGAACACATGATTCAAACCACTATAACCCCGAATCCAACTTGCTGTTCCATACAGTCTGGGGCCTCGTAGGGTCTCAGACTCTTCAGCCTCAGCCTGCCGGCTGCCGGAGCCATGCCTTTCCCTGCCCATCACCACCCTCCCCTTTCTGGAGGGAGTGAACTGTGATGGACAATCCAAGGAGTGCCATTACTGTTCAGAACTGTTCTGACACTTCCAACAGCAAACATGGGCTTTGCCCATGCCAGCCAGTTCTCCAACTCTTGAGACACCAGCCTGGCCTGCAATGCAATGGTTCACCGCAGTTTGGAGATCAGCTCCTTGGAGTTTCTGCAGACCCCAGATTTCCGGGAGCCATCCCTCAACAAGCTGAACTCTATGCTAAGTCCCTAGCTATCACATATATGTGTGACCAGGCTGTACACTGGGGTTCCTACAACCCCTTTCTTGGGTTTGACATGCTGCTGGGATGGCTCCAGAGCTCCGGAAGGCACCAGGCTCACTCTTGCAATTGGCTATAAAAGATGTAACTTGGGGACCTCCCTCACAGAGGGACAGAATGAGGTGTGAGAGTGGTGCTGCGGTGTTCTCTCCGCATCTCAGATGCAGCCACCAACCCGAAGGCCCCAGAACCTGTTATTTAGGGATCTGATAGGAGTTCTGTTACATAGGGATGATCGGTTAAACTACTATGTGACCGGCATGTTGTTCAGCCCTCAGCCCTCTTTGGACTTCACTGAGTGAGGAGCCGTCAGTGGACATCAGGGCATTTACACAGTCTAGGTGGTTCTCTCTTACCCTTCTGACAAGGCCACTGGGTTCCTGAGGGGTCTCCTGCCAACCTGACAAACATGTGGACATGCGGTGGGAAGCATCTCTAGAAAGCCAAGGCTACTGCTGGAGCAGCTGGTCTTGGCCTGCTAGCTACGGCATCACATCTGAAGCAGCCTGGGTCCAGCCCACCTGATAGCTGGCTAGATGTTACATCTGGCTGGAGCCAGAGTCACAGCTTCCACTGAGGTCACCAATGCCTTTCTCTCAATGTCCTCTTCTGTGCAAGTCAGCCCCAGGTCAGTTTTTCTGCTTGCTTGACAGTTCTGGTGGCCTGTGGAGGAAACCCTTCAGCTGTTAGGTAGCATGTCAGTAGGATGCGAGCCTCAGCTGGACAGGAAGTCTTTGTGTCCTATAGGTTAAGGTTGCAGGCCCCTACCCAGGTCTGGGTTTGAGCCAAGACTCCCAGCTGTGAGTCATTTTACCTTAGCCTCCCTGAATACTACTGAGCATGTCCAAAATGTTGAGATCAGGGCTGGAGAGATGGCTCAACAGTGAAGGCACTTGCCTGTGAAACCAAAGGATCCAGGTTTGATTCCTGGTATCCACGTAAGCCAGATGCACAAAGTGGCGCATGCATCTGGAGTTTGTTTGCAATGGCTGAAGATCCTGGTGTACCCATTCTCTCAATCTGCCTCTCTCTTAAATAAATAGATTAAAAATTAAAACGTGGAAATTACACTGCATGGGGATGGCAGGAGCCAGCCAGGGTGCCTGTTCAGGGTGACTCACAATAGAATCTTAGCCCATTCTAGTTGGACCGCCCACAATGTCTCTATGCAACATGCATTCTGGGCTCCTTGTTACTACCTATGCAGCCCCTGGCTGGCAATCCCTTGTCCAGTTTCTGTACCCACCCTCCTGCCCTCCTGGCGGGATGTCTACTCAGGGCTGAGCTCCAGCTTTGGGCTCTTGAGTCTCCAGCTTCCAAGATTCCTGTGGTCAAGATCCAACTTCTAGGGCTGGAGAGATGGTTTAGCGGTTAAGGTGCTTGCCTGCAAAGCCTAGGGACCCAGGTTCGATTCCCTAGTACACATGTAAAGCCAGATGCACAAAGTGCCACATACATCTGAAGTTCATTGGCAGTGGCTTGAAGCTCTGGCACACCCATTCTCTCTCCCCCTTGCAAATAACTAAATAAAAATAAACTAAATTAAAAAATAAACATTACTCTTTAAAAAAAATCCCGCTTCTCTTTTTAAAAAAATATTTTATTTATTTATTTGAGAGAGAGAATGAGGCAGGATGAAAGAGAAATAATGGATATGCCAGGGCCTCTGTCCACTGCAAATAAACTCCAGAGGCATGAACCATCTTGTGTATCTGGCTTCTGTGGGTGCTGGAGAATCAAACCTGGGTCCTTGGACTTCTCAGGCAAGTGCCTTAACTGCTAATATCTCCCCAGCCTTTTTAGAAAAAAATAAATATTAGTTATTTGTTTGAGAGAGAAGGAGAAAGGGAGAGAGAGAGCGATTGGGTGGGCCATGGCCTCTAGCCACTGCAAATGAACTCCAGACACATATGCCACATTGTGCATCTGGCTTATGTGGGTCCTGGGGAATTGAACCTGGGTCCTTTGGTTTTGTAGGCAAAGCACCTTAACCACTAAGCTATCTCTTCAGCCCTCTCCAGCACTTTAAAAATATATATTTTGTGTATTCATTTGAGAGAAAGAGGCAGATAGAGAGAAAGAATTGGTTGCTTTTCATTGTTGTTGTTGCTGTTGTTTGTTGTTTGTTTCTTGAGGTAAGCTCTCTCACTGTAGCCCAGGCTGACCTAGAATTCACTATGTAGTCTCAGGGTGGCCTTGAACTCACAGTGATCCTCCTACCTCTGCCTCCGGAGTGCTGGGATTAAAGGCATGCGCCACCACGCCCGGCTTTCTTGATTGCTTTTCAAGTGTTTTGCTGCTGGGAAGCCTTGCACTGCTCCACAGAGGTACATAAATAAAGACCATAGCGTGGCCATCATGAGCTTTGCATGGCTTTCTGCACCAGCACCCTGTCATCACAGTGCAAGGCGGCCCTTGCCCGAGATGGGTTGGCGATGGAACGCTCCGGCTCTTGTGCCCAAGTCAGGGGCCTCTGCCTTTCATGCTGAGTGCCGTGGCTTGAGTGTCAAGTGTTCTCGAATAACCTCCTCATGTGTTTGTGATTTAACCTCATAGTTCATATGCAGCTCGCGGAGCCTTTTGGACATGGAGCCCTGCTGGAGGACATGTGTCAGCGGGGTTGGGCCTGAGAAGTGTTAAAGCCCAACCCTGCTTATCCCTCTCAGCTCACTCGCTCCCTTCCTCTCTGCTGATGAGATGTGACAGACGGCTGTCTGCTCCTGCCAGGTGTTCACTTCCCCTCAAAACTGTAAGCCAGAAAGAAGCAAAACCCTTTCCTGTCATAAACTTTGTCCCAACAATGAGAAATCAGCTGCTGTACTGAGGAATGAGTCCTCAGCTGGGGTCAGGCAAGGAGTGGGATAGACCAACCGCTTCAATGTGACTCTGACTTCGGAAGCAGCTGAGAGGTGATGGCCGTGTCCTCCCTCCTCTGCGGCAGCTGGACACAGGCGTGCGGATTAGACACCTGGAGTAAGTTCCAGGGCCAAGGAGAAGCAGTGTGCTGTGGTTGCCTGTGGGGGCTGGAATTTGGCTCTCCTGGATGCAAGTCCTGACTGATAACGTCTGTCCTTTGGATTCGAAGCAGCAGCCTGGAGGCTCAGCCCTCGTGAGTGGAGTGGAGCCAGCAATGACCTCGGACCCTCCAGCACCGAGCCCTCAGCCAGCTCCCACCCAGATTACCCCATGTGACGAATACAGACATTGTCATTTTCTTTTTGTTTTGTTTTTTTTAAGGTAGTGTTTCAGTCTAGTCCAGGCTGATCTGGAATTCACTATGTAGTCTCAGGGTGGCCTCGAACTCATGAGAACACCTGGAATTGTTCTCTGACTTCCACAGCATGTGTGTGCCTACACTCACATATGTGAACACACACACACGTACAAAAGAAAAAGAAAAAAAGCAAGAACAACAAAACAAAATAAGCAAGCAAGCAAACAAACAAAAAACCCCACTGAGTCCAAGAGTGACCAAAGGACCTAACCTGAGGCCCACACTCCCAGCCCGTGTGCCCAGCCCCCCTTCCTCTGCTCAGTGTGCACCAGCAATCGCCCTCTTGCTCCAGGTGAGCAGATGCCTGGTGGGTTCAGTAAGGAGTCCCCACCTTGTCCCCCAGCATGCTGGCCATTGCTCTGGCTCCTGCGCCAGCCTTCTGCCTCAGCCCTGTGGGCAGCCCAGTGCAGTCTTGCTCTTGGATCTGACAGGCTCCAGCTTGTTTGTCAAGATCTTGTCAGCAGGGGCCTCCAGGGGAGTGGCGCCTTGTTTAGTGAGGACGGCTGACCCCTGCTCTGCAGGCTAAAAGGACCATGCTTGGATGATTCCCGGTGACCTAGGCTCAACTATCTTAAGAGAGAATATCAAAGGGGAACTGGCAGGGTGGAGGGGACTCTGTCTTAAAATGAGGGCAAAGCTCTCTCACCAAGTCACATGGCAGAGTGATCTGACCAGTGAGGTTTGGGCAGCCCCTGGCCCACCCCGGGGGCCCTGGGCTCTGATTTCGGATTTGCCTCCTCTCCGCTTGTCTCCAGCAAGCGAGCAAGCACGAAGCCTGTCCTTCCTTCGTGGCTGCATGAATAATAGAACTGAAGTCAACCGTGGTTAAAAATAGGACTTGATAAATATTTTACGTACTGTCTTTAGGAGACACAGATCCCCTGACTGAGGAGTTCAAGCAAACGCCGTTATCAAACCCAAGGAGCGCAGCGAGGGCTCAGGGCCAGCTCAGCCCATGCGTTCCCCAGGCCGCTGCTCTGGTTTCTCGTCCACCCACGGCTGCACACAGAGCACACGCAGCAGGACGCAGAGCCGGGAGACAGGCGGTGTGGGGCGCATTAGTCACCTGTGGGCTTATGAAAGCAAACCAATTATTACATGCCCTCAGCCAGTGAAGCTTGGAGTGCCTGCTACGTAATAAGACCCTCATCATGAGCGGAAACCAGGATCTCTAGGGGCCGAGAATAGCAGTGGGCAGAGATCATCTGAGTAGCCAGGTATAGGCAGTTGGAATTTAAAGTATCAGCCTATTTCAGAAAACTTTCAAACGTGGAATAATTTGGAAGGTCTGCTTTAATTAGGACCTGGGGTATGATATATATACAGTAAAGAAACAGTATGTGAAGATGTCACAAAGCCTGGACGGTCCCCTGTGAGCTTTTCCTGGAAGACAGGCAGGCAGGACATGCTGTGGCTGCCTGACATGACCACTTCAAAGTGACCCCACTTAGCAGCCCCAAAGGAAAGGCTGGAGCATCTTTAGTTGGTAGCCTGGGAACTAAATAAATGTTGGTGGGGGTGGGTGGAGTATGCTGGGTGGGCCTGGGAACCCAAACAGGACCCACATCTCAAGTTAGTCCTTCTGCTTAGGGCTCAGCGCCTCACTCCATCCGGTCTGTCTGGTGGCCCTGCTTGGTTTTCCTGAACTGAGCACAGAAGGCCTTTTTAAAAAAGTGAAGGCCACCTGTCCCAAACAGGAGCTGCTACCTCTGTGCCCAGCGTACTTCAGGGACATTTAGGTTTAATACCCGGTACCTTGAATGGCAGGTCTGTCATCTGTCCAGGGAGTAAGCTCCCAAATCTGTGGCTTGGAGTGTGACAGATAGATGCTATGGGACAGATGGGTGAGGTATGGATATATAGTGGATAGATGGGTGGGTACTGAGGGGTGGATGGGTCAGTGGGTGGGTAGATGGAAGGTTGATAGATGGATGGATGTCTGGTGGGTGGATATGTCAATGGATGGGTAGATAGTAGATTGATAGATAGGCAGAGGGCTGGTGGGTGAATGGATGGAGGGTGGGTTAGTAGATGAGTGGGTGAATGGATGGAGGGTGGGTTAGTAGATGAGTGGGTGAATGGGTCGGTGAATGGGTGGGTGTGGATGAGTGGAAGAGTGAGTAGGGGAATGGATAGATGGGTGGGTAGTAAAGAGGTAGAGGGAGTGGTCAATGGATAGATGGGTCAGAGTGTGAGGATGGGTGAGTGGGTGGGTAGATGGGTGGATGGATGGATGGATGGGTGAGTAGATGGGTGGATATGCAGAGAGGAGAAACCATGTTACATTACACTCCAAAGAGACCTAATCACAGGGTAAAACAGAAGCTTGCTCACCTTTTACTTCAGGATTATTCATGCAGGTGAAACGCTTCCCTCAGCTCCCCTAACTTCTACCCCAGGCCCTGAGTTATTGGCCCTGGAAAGGTTAGGCTGTGGAACAGAGGAAGAGAGGAGTGGTCCCAGGTGTATGAAAGATGGACAGTGGGAGCTCATTGACCACATGCCCTGACTCCAGAGATTTCTAGGACAGGCTGTCATGCCTGGAATAGTTCAGGACATGTGGTGTCTCTTTTTTTTTTTTTTTTTTAACATTTTCCATGATTATAAAAAATATCCCATGGCAATACCCCCCCCCACTTTCCCCTTTGAAATTCCGTTCTCCATCATATCCCCTCCCCATCTCAGTCAGTCTCTCTTTTATTTTGACGTCATGATCTTTTCCTCCTCTTATGATGGTCTTGTGTAGGTAGTGTCAGGCACTATGAGGTCATGGATATTCAGGCCATTTTATGTCTGGAGGGAGCACATTGTATGAAGTCCTACCCTTCCTTTGGCTCTTACGTTCTTTCCGCCACCTCTTCCGCATTAGACCCTGAGCCTTGGAAGGTGTGATCGAGATGTTACTCAGTACTCCAGTCACTTCTTTCCAGTACTATGATACTTACTGAGTCATCCCAAAGTCACTGCCATCTGAAAAGAGAAGATTCTCAGCCGGGTGTGGTGGCGCATGCCTTTAATCCCAGCACTGGGGAGGCAGAGGTAGGAGGATCGCCATGAGTTCAAGGCCACCCTGAGACTCCATAGTGAATTCCAGGTCAGTCTGGGCCAGAGTGAGACCCTACCTCGAAAAACCAAAAAAAAAAAAAAAGAAAGAAAGGAAAAGAGAAGATTCTCTACCCAAAGTGCGAGTAGCATTAACATAAGGGTATAAAGATTAAGAGAATGGGCTGGAGAGATGGCTTAGTGGTTAAGCGCTTGCCTGTGAAGTCTAAGGACTCTGGTTCGAGGCTTGATTCCCCAGAACCCATGTTAGCCAGATGCACAAGGGGCACAGGCGTCTGGAGTTCATTTGCAGTGGCTGGAAGTCCTGGCACGCCCATTCTCTCTCTATCTATCTGCCTCTTTCTCTCTCTCTTCACTCTCAAATAAATAAATAAAAAATGAACCAAAAATATAAAAAAAAAAGATTAAGAGAAGTGCTTACTGGGCAGTTTGATAAACATAGTATATACATTTTTCCAGACATCAGCAGATGTTACACCCCTAGGGCTCATGACTACCCCTGTTTTAAGTTTTCAGTATCAGGGATGTGTCCCCCCCCCCCCCCCATGGAGCAGGCCTCCAGTCTAATTGAAGGGCAGTTGGTTTCCACCATGACAGACATGGCACTATTGCACCCATTGGCTCATTTGGCCTGGCTGGCCAATTATAAGGCTTGCAGTGTCCATGTCGTGTCTCTTGATGTCCATCAAACAAAGCCAGACATTTAGGGACTTATTTATTTATTTATTTATGAGAGAGCAAGAGAGAGAGAGAGAATTGGCACGCCAGAGCCTCTAGCCACTGAAGTCGAACTCCAGATGTGTGTGCCATCTTGTGCATGTGTCATCTTGTGCATTTGGCTTACATGGGTCCTGGGGAGCTGAACATGGGTCCTTAGGCTTCATAGGCAAGCACCTTACCCACTAAGCCATCTCTCTAGCCCCAAAGCCAGACATTTGAAAGTCAAAACATTGGAACCCAGTCTGCTCATAGCTGTCCGCTCACAAATGTTGCTGGCGTGTGAGCTCTGCGCTGTGCAATATTTCTAGCCTCTGGGAATCCAGAGCGTCCTTGAGCTCTTGGTCAGCACAGTGAGTGCACATAAAGCCCCCAGCAATCCTGGCCACTAGCAAGAGCTTCTCATGCATGGGCTTACAAGCGAGGAGACCGAGGCATAAAGGAGATAGAGACCTGATCTCCCAGGCAAGTTTTGAACTCGGCCCATTTGATGGCTGAGACCATCTTCTAAGCTACTCTGCCCTGTGGGTTTGGTGGCTCTGGTCACCAGGCATGAGCGCTGCCCTGTGGGAGATTCAAGTCTGACAGTAAATGGCACTGAGGTCCACAGGGCTTTCCTCCCTGACTCTCATTCCGTTCACGAACCTCTCTCCTCTTCTCCTCCCCTCACTTTAGACACATGCACCAGCACCCTTTCCTGAATCCAGTCTATTCATGGGGACATTATAAGCCCACAAGAGGAAAAGTCTGCTAAGTCCTGAATCAATTAGACAAGAGAAAAGTTAGAAGACAGTGGGAGAGGGGGAGGGGGCTAAAAGCCCCTAAAAGTTTACAATGATCCTGTCAAATGGGAGACTGACTTCACTGAGATTAGTTTTAATCAATTATTAAGGAATACCTTAATATTTTAAGAGTTCGCTCAATCACAGAGAAATGATTTAAAAACAACAAGAAACGGAAGCTTTGTTTCAAGGACTGTTGACTCCTGGTCTCAGGATGGCTGGCTCAGGTGGGGGCTTCCCACAGCATGGAGGCCTTCCACATTGAGTTTCCCAACCTCTTAACCTTTTTAAAAGTTTTCAAGAAAATATTTTATTTATTTATTAGAGAAAGAGGCAGAGAGAGAGAGAAAGAGAGAGAGAATAAGCACACCAGGGCCTCTAGCCACTGCAAATGAACTTCAGATGCATGGGCCACCTTTTGCATCTGGCTTGATGTGGGTACTAGGGAATCAAACCTGGGTCCTTTAGCTTTGCCAGCAAGTGCCTAAACCACCAAGCAATATCTCTAACCCCCCTTTTAAACTTTTAACAACCAAAAAGCACATATTTTTCCCTCAGAAAAAGTCTATTTTTATAAAATATTTTATTTTACTTATTTATTTATTTTATTTATTTATTTATTTATTATTTATTTGATAGAGAAAGACAAAGAGAGAGAGAATGAATGGGTATGCCAAGGCCTCCAACCACTGTAAATGAACTCCAGACACTTGTGTCCCCTTGTGCATCTGGCTAACGTGGGTCCTAGGGAATTGAACCTCGTCCTTTGGTTTTGCAGGTAAATGATTTAACAGGTAAGCCATCTCTCCAGCTCAAGAGTACATTTTGAATAGTCATGGGACCTGAGTTCACTCCCTAGCACCCACATAAAAAAAGCCAGGTAAGGTTATGCATGCTTATAAACCCTAGTGCTGAGGAGAGTGAAGACAGAGGGTTGATGAGGGTCCTTAACCAGTTTGTCTAATTAGTAAACAAGGTATTAGCCAGATGTGGCGGCATACCCCTTTAATCCCAGTGCTTGGGTGGCAGAGGTAGGAGGCTCCCTGCAAGTTTCACTATGTAGTGAATTCCAGGTCAGTCTTGACTAGAGCAAGATCCTATCTCAAAAAAACAAAAGAGCAAAGGAAAACAAGGTGTTTCAGGTCAGTGAGAGACTATGCCAGGGCAACAGGCAGAGGAGAAATAAAGGAGACCAGTTCACATCTTCCTCTGGCCTCCACACACATGTGCACTGGGCGTGTGCATCTGTGCAGAAACGTGCAGACACCATAAGCATACACGCTACACATACAGATCAAAAAATCAGCTGGAGAAATTGCTTAGCTGTTATGGCGCTTGCCTGCAAAACCAAAGGATCCAGGTTCAATTCCCCAGGACCCACGTAAAGCCAGAGCACATGGTGCACATGGAGTTTGTTTGCAGTGGAGGCCCTGGCACCTCCATTCCTTTTTCTGTCTATCTGCCTCTCTCTCTTTCTCTTGCTGTCTCTCAAATATTTTTTTTAAAGATGCTACATAAATGAAACAAGAAAAAAAATGTTATTTAAAAAAAATCAAAAAGACTCTGGAGAGATGGTGTTAAAGGAGCTTGTTTGCAAATCTTGCTAGTCCGGGTTCAATTTCCTAGCTATCCATGTAAAGCCAGATGGGCATTTATTTGTAGTAGCAAGAGACCCTGGCATATGTTCACACATATACACACATGCAAGTAAGTAAAACTGAATAGTTTAAAAATAAATAAACATAATTTTTTAAAAAAAGATCCAGCACTACAGAGAGGGTTATAGGAAAGTAGCCCGACCCTCCTGCCTTCCTGCCCCAAGGACAGTGGCATCCCCCCCCTCAGGCCTACATGCTGGGCTCACAGGGCCTGCGCTTGACCTCCTGCCCTCAGGGAGCCCCTGTGGGCTCCTCGCTGTGGGGAGGAGGGCTTGCCAGTGACACCTCCACCCTCCATGCGGCCTCCTAGTTCAGCTGTCACTCTGTCTTCACTTCCTCCACTGCTTCTTTTCAGACACACACACACACACACACACACACACACACACACACACACACACACACACCACTTTACTGGGGTGCCTGGGGCATCACCTGTGAGATCCTGTCATCTTCCAGGACTGTTCCCCCTCTCTGCAACTCTGCTGATTTCTTCCTCTCCTTCCATTCTGTTCTCAGCAACCGTCTGTTCTGTTTTTCTGTCTGCTACGCACATGAGCATTGCTCACAGCTGAGCCCAGAGCCACCGGGGCCTCCGTCACCCACGGGCCCCACCTTCCCCTCCAGTTCTGAGGCTGCACAGGTGACGGCTCCCGGGGTCTGAAGGGTTCTCTTCCTTCGTTCTGGGGGGGAAGCGCTGGGCCTCTCGAGCCCACGCTGCTCAGTGAGTCACCATCTAGGAGGCTGGAGACAAGGGCAGAGAAAAGAATTCACCAAGAAATGAGCAAAGAGAAGTCAGTGAAAGCAGAGGGTGAGTTCCCAGAGAGGGGTCTGTCATCTTGGCATTCCCTTGTGGCCATGTCTGAGGGCACAGGGTGCCCTCGTGATTTGGTTGAATACATGTCATAGTGTAAGTTGGATTTCCTGCACTGGCCATATGTGTAAGGCACCACAGGTCAGTAGAGCCTGGCTCCAGATATCCAAAGCATCGTGGGTCACTTGAGCACAAATCCTCATAGTAACTTTCATTTAGGGCTTTGGCCAGTGGCTCCACATTTGAACCAAAACTTCCTGTCAAATGGTTTTGTTGATTTTATTTGCCTTTCTCAGTAGTTGTTAGGCCTCACTCTAGAGGCCTGCCACTTCATGTGTCTTGGGCTTTCTCCTTCATGCTAAGAGCCTAAGTCTTACCTGCTCACTGGGGCATGGTGGGAGCAGCGTAGGCTGTGTTCCAGATGACAGGATTACCAGGGCTCACCGGAGTCTCTGTTAGCCACAGGCCTTGAAGCCCTCTTCTCCAAGTGGGAAGGCTTATCCACATGCACATGGGAAGTCAGCCACCAGAACCCCTGCTGGCTCTCTGCTGGACCACGGGGCCTCGGATCCTCCTCCTTCTCTGAGCTGTGGCTTCAAGTTCTTTGTGACTAGTCCTGTCTGCATTTATGTCCTCTTCAGGCACACACGGACACATGGCCTCAATTGCTAGGCAATCTGACTCAAAAAAAATTTTTTTAAAGGATGACGCCAGGCATGGTGGCACACACCTTTAATCCCAGCACTCGGGAGGCAGAGGTAAAAGGATGGCTGTGAGTTCAAGACCACCCTGAGACTACATAGTGAGTTCCACGTCAGCCTTTTGATTGAAAAAAAAAAAAAAAAAGAAGAAGGACAGACACACTGTAACAGCCACAAAGTTTAGCATCTTAAGATACAATGAGGGCTGGAGAGATGGCTTAGCGGTTAAGCCCTTGCCTGTGAAGCCTAAGGACCCCGGTTTGAGGCTGGATTCCCCAGGACCCACGTCAGCCAGATGCACAAGGGGGCGCACGTGTCTGGAGTTTGTTTGCAATGGCTGGAGGCCCTGGTGAGCCCATTCTCTCCCTCCCCCCCCTTCTGCCTCTTTCTCTGTCTGTCACTCTCAAATGAATAAATAAAAATAAACAAAAAAATTTTAAAAAGATACAATGTTAAGGAATGGCTGATTGAATATAATGTAGTTACTAATGCCACCTCTAAAAAGACCAGTTCTTTTTTGCAGTAGGTGAGGGTAGAGAGGATGTGGGAGTTGATATGGGATCTCACTATGTTCCTCAGGCTGGCCTGGAACTTTTGACCTTCCTGTTTCAGCCTCCTGACTGCTGAAACTGAAGGTACAAGCTACCATTCCTCACTCTAAAGAGACAAGATCTCTCTCTTTCTCTCACTCTCTCTTCCTCCCTCACTCTCTCCCCCTCTCTGTCCAGAGTCTCATGAAGCCCAAGCTGGCCTTGAACTCTTTTTATTTTCTTGGTTTTTCAAGGCAGGGTCTCTCTCTAGCTCAGGCTGACCTGGAATTCACTATGGAGTCTCAGGGTGGCCTCGAACTCATGGCAATCTTCCTACCTCTGCCTCCCAAGTGCTGGGATTAAAGGCGTGTGCCACCACACCTGGCTATGGCCTTGAACTCTTGATCCTCCTACCTCTACCTCCCAAGTGCTGGGATTGCAGGTTGTGTCCTCACCCCCAGCTGAATTCTTTTTATGAATTTTAAATAATATGGAAGCACATATGCTAAACTGGAGAGTCCAGAGTTATAAATTCATATGATCAGATGAGCATCAAATCCATAAAGAAAATAATACTTTTAGCACAGAGAAGGATCAGAAAGTGATTATTTCTGTGTGGAAGATTATGGATGGTATTTTCTCTTCAACTTTCCTTTTATTTCTTTTCTTTTTTCTTTTTTTTTTTGAGGTAGGGTCTCCCTCTCCCTCAGGCTGACCTGGAATTCACTCTGCATTTTCAGGGTGGCCTCGAACTCATGGTGGTCCTCCTACCTCTGCCTCCCGAGTGCTGGGATTAAAGATGTGTGCCACCATGCCCGGCTTCTTCTACTTTTCTTTAAATCCAAATCTCAGGCTGGAGAGATGGCTTAGTGGTTAAGGTACTTGCCTGCAAAGCCAAAGGTTTTCAGGACCCATGTAAGCCAGATGCACAAGGTGGTGCACAAGTCTGGAATTTGTCTGCAGCAGCTAGAAGCCCTGACTTGCCCATTCTCTCTCTCTCTCTCTCTCTCTCTCTCTCTCTCTCTCTCTGCCTCTTTTCCTCTCAATAAAAGTAAATAGGAGCTAGAGAGATGTCTTAGTAGTTAAGGAGCTTGCCTGCAATGCCTAAGGACCCAGGTTTGACTCCTCAGATTCCATGTAAGCCAGGTGCACAAGGTGACGCATGCACAAGGTTACACACATGCACAAAGTGGCACAGGCCTCTGGAGTTCACTTACAGTGGCTGGAGGCCCTGGCACACCAATTCTTTCTCACGTTCTCGCTCTCTCTCACAAAAATAAATAAATAAATAAAAGCCAATCTGTTGGGCTTGCTTCAAAAAAAAAAAAAAAAATCCAGATCTCGTTCATCGCGTTTGCAGGTGCATAAGGAAACATTGGGTTTCTGTCTGACCATCTTCCTCGACTGAGGTGGGTCGTCATGCTTTACCTCTGAGTACAAGGGGTTCACCTGTCTCCACCTCCCACCTTGCCACAGGAGGTCTGCCATTGCAGACTCTTCTTACTCCTTCCAAGTGTTTTCTTTTTCTTAATAACTTTTTAAACTTTTTATTGACAACCTCCACATGTATACACAATGTACCCTGATTATAATCCCTTCCCCGTTCAACTTTTTCTTTCTTTTCTTTTTTAGTTTTTCAAGGTACGGTTTGACCCTGGTCCAGGTCGACTCAGAATTCACTATGGAGTCTCAGGGTGGCTTCGAACTCACTGTGATCCTGCTACCTCTGCCTCCCGATGCTGGAATTAAAGGCGTGAGCCACCACGCCCGGCTTTTCCTTTTATTATTATTATATTTGCTTGTGTGTGGGGGGGTAATGTGTGTGGTGTGTATGTGTGGCATGTGGTATATGCGCATGCATGTCCTCTTGCAGTGCCTTATCCACTCTCCTGTGGGCAGTGGCGAGAGTGGACTGTCACGGGCCTCTGCGTCACTCTTCTCTCTGGCCCTGCTCTGAGCTGGCATCTCTTCTTACCAGTGCTGGAGCTCATGGGCTCTCTGAATAGTCTCAGGTCTCTGCTCCCCTTCAGCACTGAGGTACAGGTTAGAGATTTGAACTTGGGCAATATCAGCTTCCCTCAGGCCCTTACCCTTGTGCAGGAAACCACTTAGCCATCTCTCCAGTCCCCCCATCCAGCTTTTTTTTCTTTAGGGAGAGAGAGAGCATGAGAGAGAACTGGTGGGCCAGGGCCTCCAGCCACTGCAATTGAACTCCAGATGCATGTGCCATCTTGTACACATGTGACTTTGTGCGCTTGCATCATCTTGTGCGTCTGGCTTATGTGGGACCTGGAGAGTCGAACATTGGCCCTTAGGCTTCACAGGCAAGTGCACTAGCCACTAAGCCATCTCTTCAGCCTCATCCAGCTTTTTATGTGGGTCCTGCTGATCCAATCTCCAGTCACCCAGCTTGCATAGAAAGCATTTAAGCCACTGAGACATCTTCTGGACCCTGAATCCAAATTTTGGGCAATGAGTAGTGACCTGATTATAAGCTCCTTGCAATCAGGAGCTCTGCTATCCTAGGCTCGGGCTGATGGTACTTACCGTCCCATTACTGCTCCAGCATCCCAGTACCTGGGGTAACAGGTCTGCATCACCACCTAGGACCAGTTGTCTCTTTTAAATGGCTTAAAATGACTGTGGGATCATCTTTGGATCCCAGTGCCCAGCACTGGACCACACTGATTTGCATAGCAAGCACAAGTATGGCGTTTATAGTGAAGAAACCTGATATATGTTATTTAATTAAAAACATTTACTTTATCTGGCAGCCAAGCTTGAAGGTGCTCAGGAAAGAGGGCAGTGTGAATGCTGCAAAGGCCTTATACTCTCCCCAGGGCTCCTGACCCAGGTACCCTTCAGGCAGCTTCTCAGCCAGCCTCATCCATCACCTGATGTTTCAAGACAAAGAATCATAAACACCTCTGCCTTCTCCTCTGACTTCGTCCCTGTTCATCTGTGCTTACACTTCTAAGCAAGGCTGTGGCCTGAGGTTCAAGAAGAAAGGCAGCTTCCCGGACAGTTTGACTAGAAAATACAGGCCAGCAATCCACAGAGGGCCTCTCATGGCCTAAAGGATCTGTGGTTGCCTATGACAACCAGCTTCGGAGGAGGAGCGGCTCTGAGCCCACCCACACCTGAGAGTAGCAGGGAGCTGGGCTGCAGGCAGAGCTCTTTGCTTGGCACCTGGAGGCCTGGGCAGGTGCCCAAGCCAGCCCTGGCAGGACAAGGTGACCACCAGAGTCCAGAACAGTTGCCTCTTCTACACACCAAGCCTTTCTCAAATATGGCCTCCTGGGGCTAACTTCTATCAAACTGCAGCATTTTGTGTGCGTGTGTGTGTGTGTGTGTGTGTGTGTGTGTGTGTGCGCACGTGCGTGCACCCATGGATGTGGGTTCCTACACATGTATGCAGTTATGTTGGCTATCTTCCTCTATTGCCCTCATCTTACTTACTGAGACAAGGCTTCTCACTGAATCCAGAGCTCAGTGATTTGGCAAGTCTAGCTAGACAGCTAGCTGCAAGGATCCCTGTGTGCCCTCCCGAATCCTGGGACTACAAGGTGTGCCACCACACCCAGCACTTACCCGGGCGCTGGGGGTCCTCATACTTGCACAAGTGCTGCCTGCTAAGCCATCTCCCGGCTCCAGATGCAATATTCCAATACAAGGTCGTCATCTATTTTGACTCTTCCTTTTCCTTTTTATTGACTTATTTTTGTGTGTGTGGTTTTTGAGACTGGGTCTTCTGTAGCTCAGGCTAGCCTCAAGCTTGCTTTGTAGCCAAAGATGACCTTGAACTCCTGATCCTTCCACCTTCACATCCAAAGTGCTGGAATTTCAGGTGCGGGCCACCATGCCTCCAGACCTTGAATTTTTTTTTAATTGTTATTTTTTTTATTTATTTACTTGAGAGAGACAGACAGAGAAAGAGGCCGTTAGAGAGAGAGAGGGAGAGAGAGAGGGGGGGAGAGAGAGAGAGAATGGGCAGCCAGGGCCTCTAGCTTCTGCAAATGAACTCCAGACGTGTGCGCCCCCTTGTGCATCTGGCTTACGTGGGTCCTGGGAAATCGAGCCTCGAACCAGGGTCCTTAGGCTTCACAGGCAAGCGCTTAACCGCTAAGCCATCTCTCCAGCCCCAGGCCTTGAATTTTAGAGATGCAAAGAAAGAGACCTGGTTGAGCCGGGCATGGTGGCGCACACCTTTAATCCCAGCACTTAGGAGGCAGAAGTAGGAGAATCGCCGTGAGTTCAAGGCAACCCTGAGACTACATAGTGAATTCCAGGTCAGCCTGCACTCTAAAGTGAGGCCCTATCTCAAAAAAAAAAAAATAAATAAAAAAGGCAGGGGGGGTGGGCTGGAGAGATGGCTTAGCGATTAAGGCACTTGCCTGTGAAGCCCAAGGACCTCTCTGTTCGATTACCCAGGACCCACATAAGCCAGATGCACAAAGTGGCGCATGCACCTGGAGTTTGTTTGCATGGCTGGAGGCCCTGGCACATCTATTCTCTCTCTCTCTCCCTCTTTCCCTCTCTCAAATAAATAATAAAGAAAGAAAAGAAAAGAGAGAGACCTGGTTGGGAGCAGGCTCTCGCTGGCCCTGGTGGTACTCTGGGCAGATTGACTACCTCAGCCAGGATTTTCCAGAAACACGAGGTGCAGAGGTAGATAACCGCAGGGCCCGCAGGCCAGTGCCTTAACCGCCAAACCACTTCTCCAGCCCTGCAGTCTTTACTCTTAAAGCCTTCAACTGCTTCCCTGAGGCCCACCCACGTGTGATCTGCTTTACGAGGCGTCTACTAATTTAAATGCCAATTTCCTCTTTAAGAACGTGTGTGTGTGTGTGTGTGTGTGTGTGTGTGTGTGTGTGTGTGTAGTATTCATGAGTGTGTGCGGGTGTGCATATCATGTGTGTGTGAGAAGCCACTCCTCTGTCGCTCAGCCACATTCTTCCTGGAGATGAGGTCTCTCCCTCAATCCTGAGCCTCCATTTTCTGTCAGCAAGCCCCAGGAGTTCTCTGCTCCAAGCACTGGGGTTACTAGCATGCCTGACCATGCCCAGCTTTAAAAAAAAAACATGCATTTTATTTATTTATTGACTTACATACTTACTTATGAGCGAGAGAGAGAATAAGTGCACCAGGGCCTCTAGACACTGAAAACGAACTCCAGATGCATGCACCACCATGTGCTTCTGGTTTACATGTATTCTGAGGAATCGAACCTGGGTTCTTAGGCTTCACAGGCAAGCTCCTTAACTACTAAGCAATCTCTCCAACCTAGCTACTTAAAAAAAGGTTTTATTTATTTATTTTTTCAAGGTAGTGTCTCACTCTAGTTCAAGCTGACCTGGAATTCACTATGTAGTCTCAGGGTGGCCTTGAACTCACAGCAATCCTCCTACCTCTGCCTCCTGAATGCTGGGATTAAAGGTGTGCACCACCACGTCCAGCAAAAAAAATATTAAAATTTATTTGCAAGACAGGGAGAGAGAGGAAGGGAGAGAATGGATGCACCAGAGCCTCTAGCCACTGCAAATGAACTCCAGAAGCATGTGCCATTTTCTGCATCTGGCTTTATGTGGGTACTGGGGAACTGAACCGGGTCATTAGGTTTTGCAGGCAAGTACCTTAACCACTGAGTCACCTCTCTAGCCCCCATGCTCAGTTTTTTACTTTAATTCTGTGGAGTCTCAGACCCGGCCATGTCTCCATGCTTAAGTGACAAGTGCTCTTGACCACTGAGCAATCCTTAAATGAACATCTTCATGGGAATATTAGACTTGTGTTTGTCCAGTCAGCTGGGCATTGTGACTTGGCCAAGTTGACAGAGAATTAGCCACCACAAGGAACATCTAACACCCCTGGCCCACCAGTGGGGTCCCAAGATATGTCACAACCAAAGACAAGCCACTCTACACTTCTGAATGACCCACTGGTGGCGGGGGAGGGGGCTCTACCAAAAGCAAGGGATCAGAAAACCAGAGTCCACCTGTGAGCCCCCCCCACTCTGGATGGCTTTTCTGCCCAGTTGAGGGGATGCCTCCTCCTTCTGGCCCCTTGAGACTTCAATTCTGCAGTCTGACTTCTCTGGGGGTCAGTCCCTGGGCTCCTGTCTTCAGCTGCCTCTGATGAGCAGTTATAATAATATGTTTGGAAATGGGCCCAGACAGCAGAGGTTTCAGCAATAATTAGGGATCATTTGGGTCCAGCCCACAGGAACTATATGAGGGTAAAATAGAGCTGTTTCACTGTGTCCTCACACTGTGCGACAGATTGTGATGTGAGGAACCTGAATGCCATGGAGTCCCTGCTGACCCAGCTCCTGTCCTTTCTAAAGGGTGATGTATGCAGCTCCGCCTCAGGGCTCACGGCAGACCTGCCTTTTAACCCTTGGTATTTACCCGCTTCGTGCCGTTCACCAATCCCTACTCCCAGATTTGCTGAAGCAAATGCTGTGGCCTTTTCCGAGGGCTGTCACACAGAAAAACTGCCACTGTGTCCTTAGGTTCCTGCCTCAAGCAAGCCTTGCAGGCAACCCTGCTGGCACGCTTCAAGAACAAGCCTGTCAAAATTGCGCGCTGTCCTTTCGTGGCGCAGGGCTGCCCCCGGGCCCTGGGTTGGTTGTGCACTCTCAGAACACCTGAGAAAAACAGATGCTTGGCCTTTCGTTACAAGAATGGTCACCTTGTTTGGCGATGCCCAGAGTGGGAAGGAAGGAGACAGAGACATGTGAGCTCAGATTCCAGCAGTTGTTCCTCCCTCCAGCTAAGGTCTGTTCCCCAATCTCATCATCTCCTAACCCCATCCACAAGGGTGATGAGAAGTAGAAAGAAAACAGAAATAAACCAAATGTGGTAGCGTATGTCTTTACTTCCAGCACCTGGGAGGGTGAGATAGGATGACCAGCATGAGTTCAAGGCCAAGTTCCAGGTCAACTACTGAGCTAGAGTGAGACCTTGCTTCAAAACTTCAAAATCTTGCTTCAAAACAAGGGGCTGGAGAAGGTCCCCCTAGTGATGGTGCCACTAGGGGGTGTGTCGCTGGGAGGAAACAATAGTGGGGTAGGGGAACCCCAGTAAGAGCTGCAGTCCAGGTTCTCCGCGCTACAAAGTACAAACCCAGAAAACGTATCTGTTCCATGTTCAAGCGTGAGACTATTCTGAGAGAGATCTCTGAGACTAGAGTTGTATCTTTTTGGCAAAAGGTGATTGGTTCTCACCTTTATTTTACAGTGCTTAATATGACCAATCTCAGGTGGGTTTTCCTACTAGATACTTGTTAATATGCATACATAAGGCCAGTAAAAGTATTACTAAATTTTTTTTAATTTGTGATTTTCTTAAAATATTACTTAAAGAATCTAAGAGGAAGGGAATCTTTGGCTAGTTATAAAAGCAGATTAAAACCAATGGAGTTTCTGAGGGTTTTTGTTTTTGGGGTGTGTGGGTTTTTTTTTTGTAATTGAAGATGGTTTTTATAAATGAAATGCCATTGCATCTTAACAACATTGCCAAATATTATTGCACAAAAAGTGACTTGTATAATTTCCGTGTTCTAAAATGAATATTTCTGGAAAAGTCCTATGCGGATTTTTTTTACTTTGATGTAGTGATGAAATTCTGTAAGCTGGTAAAATATAAATACACAAACGAATTTACTGAAGATTGCAAATTACCCTGGAATAAATGTTAGTCAATGCAGCCTTGAGCATCTTAACCCTATTTAAGTGAACTTACATAAATTTAAAACCTTTGTGGTTAATAAAAACTTAATTTCTCTATGAAAAATAAAACAAGGGGCTGGAGAGATTGCTCAGTGGTTAGGGCACATGCTTAGGAAGCCCAAGGACCCAGGTTTGATTCTCTAGGTCCCACATTAACCAGATCCACATGGTGGTGCATGCATGTGGAGTTCGTTTGCAGCGGCTAGAGGCCCTGGTGTGCCCATTCTCGCTCTCTCTTTCTCCTTCTCTCTCTCTAATAAATAAATAAATAAATAAAAATCTTAAAGAAAGAAAGAGGGACCCAAGGATGGCTTCAGGTGTCACTAAGAGAGCTCGCCTGACCTCCAAGGCACACCACTGAGCACCTGAGCTCCCTCCACTGGCCGCTGTGTCCTGCTCATGGCAAAGATGCCCTCACATACCCCACAGGGCGGCACTGGTGGCCCTCCTCCCTCACTTCCCCTTGTTCCCTTCACCGTCCAGCAATCCACTGCCTGTCAGCAATGGCGTCTGGGGGCAAAAGGCCACACAGGAGTGTTGGAGACACAGGTACTGCCTGTACTCTGGGCACTGTGGTCTTTCTGTGATTTGTTGACAGGAACTTTTTTTTTTCTTTCTTCCACTCTAGGGCAAGCTGTTGTCATTGTCTTGTGGCAGCCTCCCAAATACTGGGATTACAGAAATGTGCTACCACACCTGGCCCTGACCATGAACTCCCAGTGTTGTGGCTGGTGATTTTATGGAAGCGTTCTTGTAGACTCTGCAAGTATGTACATCTTTCATCCCCCAAAAGGAGGATCTAGGGCATCTGATATAGTCCTGAGCTCAGCAAGCTCACAGCCTTGTGGTTGGTGCTAGGTCTAGTCTGTGGAAGAATCACCCATGTTGTTAGGCTCCCATATAAGGGCAGATGGCTTAGTGGATGGTACTGTTGAGTCCTGATGGAAGAGTCCAGAAGTGCTGTGTCCCTGGAGAGGTCCCAGTGGGTGGATGACATGGGTGGAGGATATCAGGGGCACTAAAGAAACCCACTTCTTTCTTATTTATTTAAGAGAGTAAGAGAGGAAAGAGGCAGACACACACACAGAGAGAAAGAGAGAATGGGTACATCAGGGCCTCCAGCCACTGCAAACAAACTACAGACATATGTGCCACCTGGCTTACGTGAGCCCTGGGGGATTAAACTGAGGTCCTTTGGCTTTGCAGGCAAATACCTTAACCACTAAGCCATCTCTCCAGCCCAGAAACTCACTTCTTTTTATTTATTTATTTATTTATTTATTTATTTATTTGAGAGCAACAGACACCGAGAGAAAGACAGATAGAGGGAGAGAGAGAGAATGGGCGCGCCAGGGCTTCCAGCCTCTGCAAACGAACTCCAGACGCGTGTGTCCCCTTGTACATCTGGCTAACGTGGGACCTGGGAAACCGAGCCTCGAACCGGGGTCCTTAGGCTTCACAGGCAAGCGCTTAATCGCTAAGCCATCTCTCCAGCCCCTGGAAACCCACTTCTTAAATAGTGCTTGCTGCAATTAGCATAGTTCTACGTAGATATTCATGTCATCTTTTTTTTTTAAAGATTTATTTTTATTTATGTATTAGAGACACAGAGAGGGAGACGGAGAGAGAGATAGAGAGTGAGAATGGGTATGCCAGGGCTTCCAGTCACTGCAAACAAACTCCAGATACAGGTGCCACCATGTGCATCTGGTTTGTGTGGGACCTGGAAAATCAAACCTGGATCCTTAGGCTTCGCAGACATGCACCTTAACCACTACACCATCTCTCCAGCACTGGGTTGTTTTTAAATAATTTTATTTATTTACTACTCACTTATTTGAAACAGAGACAGAGACAGGTGGGCAGAGAGGATGGGCCTTCTGCGTCTGCAAAGATCAGATGTACAGGCCACTTTGTGCTTCTGGCTTTACATGGTTACTGGGGAAGCGAATCTGGGCTGTCAGTCTTTACAAACAAGGGTCTTTAACTGCTGAGCCATCTCCCCAGCCCAGTCATCTGATGTTATTCCCACAACAGCAGCCACCACAACCACCTTACTAGGTAGAGAAGAACTTCCCCCAGCCCATCTACGAAACAAGAGAAGCTGTAACAGGGGAGAGGTGGATTCTGGGTAAGCATTTCCAATTCTCAAGCAGAGAGTCATTTATTCATTTATCTTTGCACTTCATGTCCACCAACCCACCATCCATATCCACCTGCTCATCTACCCATGTCTATCCACCTTCCCAACCCCTGACCCATTCCTAGAAGGTGGTGTGGGTGGGTCCCATGTGTTAGGGTGGCAGCTCCTTTGTTCCTCTAAACCCACAGTCGGCTCCCCACGCCTCATACAATCTGGGCACAGACAAATCCTAGGGCACCCTGTGCCAAATTCCCCTGGCAGGTCCGGGGTGTTGGCGAACTGAGAGGCGAGTCAGAGCAGAGTGCTGGTGTCATGGAAGTCCAAGGGTTAGGACGCCAGGTGCTGAGGATTCAGCCCAGCCAGTGCCAGCGGCAGCTCTGACCCCTCCTGCAGTCTACGAGGAAGTGCATCTTCCCGTGAGGACAGACAGCTCTGAATGTCAAGAGGCTTCTGATCTACAGCCTACGTCTCTGTTCTCTGCAGCAGGGCCAACTCTTAGAGGAATGTGCTAGGGCAGCAAGGTCAAATGGAAGTCGCTCTTTTAAAGCAAGAGGAAGGCTGGAGAGACAGCTTAGCCATTAAGGCGCTTGCCTGCAAAGCCAAAGGACCCAGGTTCAATTCCCCAGGACCCACATAAGCCAGTTGCACAAAGTGGCACATGTGTCTGGAGTTTGTTTGCAGTGGTTAGAGGTCATAGGATGCCCAGGAGGTGGGCAGAAGTGGGCTAGTGCCAAGAAGGAAGAGCCATGGTGAGGTTAGCAGGGAACTGAGTCCAGTCCTGATTATGAGAGGGAGTCAGGTATTTTTTTTTAGGCAGTTGGGGTGACTGGGCTCCTGAAAATAAGAAACAGAAATGTCTTTGGGCCTATCCTTGCAGTCTTCAGCTCAAAATTTACATTTTAGAGCTGAAGAGATGGTTTAGCAAACTCAAACTAACCAAAGAATTCCAGATTCAAAAAAATGATATAGATACATATATACATACATACATATATATATATATATATATATATATATATATATATTTTTTTTTTTTTTTCCTTTTTAGTTTTTCAAGGTAGGGTCTTGCTCTAGCTCAAGCTCATCTGGAATTCACTATGTAGTCTCAGGGTGGCCTCAAACTCATGGTGATCCTCCTACCTCTGCCTCCTGAGTGCTAGGATTAAAGTCATGCACCATTATGCCTGGCCCTTTTTTCTGTTTTTTGTTTGTTTGTTTTCCAAGGTAGGGTCTTGCCCTAGCTCAGGCTGATCTGGAATTCACTATGTAGTTATGTAGTTTCAGGGTGACCTCAAACTCATGGCAATCGTCCTACCTCTGCCTCCCAAGTGCTGGGATTAAAGGCATGCACCACCATGACTGGTTTAAGAAAATAATTATTTATTTATTTATTTATTTATTTATTTATTTATTTATTTGAGAGCGACAGGCACACAGAGAGAAAGACAGATAGAGGGAGAGAGAGAGAATGGGCGTGTCAGGGCTTCCAGCCTCTGCAAACGAACTCCAGACGCGTGCGCCCCCTGTGCATCTGGCTAACGTGGGACCTGGGGAACCGAGCCTCGAACTGGGGTCCTTAGGCTTCACAGGCAAGCGCTTAACCGCTAAACTATCTCTCCAGCCCAAGAAAATAATTTTTTAAAATACCACATTATTTTAAAAATTTTTTGAGGTAGGGTCTCACTCTAGCTCAGGCTGACCTAGAATTCAGTGTGTAATCTCAGGGTGGCCTTGAACTCATGGCAATCCTCCTATCTTTGTCTCCCAAGTGCTGGGATTAAAGGCGTGTGCCACCACACCTGGCCAAAATACCACATTTTATTCAGATCTTACAAAGATGTGGGAAAGAGAGAAAACTGCGGGGGGGGGGGTATAAAAAAGGGAAGATAGGGGCTGGAGGATGGTTTAGTGGTTGAGGCATTTGCCTGCAAAGCCACTGAATCCAGAAATGTTTCTGGTTGTTAAGGAATCAAGATCCAATTAAGCGTTGGCCTAGCAGAAAATTCACGATTGCGAGTGTGTGGGCTGGCCAGTCAGTATGTTTCAGGTGACACTCAAGCCCACCACTCTCCTGGAACAGAATCTTGTCTCGGAGATGGCTGAGATGCAGGGTGGTTCCAAGCTTGGTCACAGGGCAAAGTCTCCTGGCTCTCAGTTGGGTCAGGAAAGCAAGTCAGGATAGAGGATGGGGTGAAGAAGGGCCAATCATGCCTCCTTCTAGAATGCTCCAAAAGAAGCAGGTGATCATTTTGCCTCCTCCCCAGAAGGGAGGATTATTTGTCCCACTCTGAGGTCCTCTGACTTTCCAAAGCCCTGTAACTGTTGATCAATGCCTGTTGAACCATGAAGGAGTGAACAATGTTCACCTCTGCAGAGGTAATCCCACGGGGCTCAGCGCCTGCGCTCCTAAATCCCATAAAATTCAGCTTTCCCACGGCAGACTGTGAAATAAGGCTCTGTCTGAAGGCTGATGGGTATTAGTGGAGCTCCGAGGGGCTTGATGGAAACTCAGAATGTTTATGGATCAAAACCAAATGCGGGCGCTGCCGGGAGGAGGCTCAGATGCTGCCTGAGTTGTGGCCGTCAACCGTCTGACTGCCAGACTCGCTGCTTCAGGACATGTGTGCATGAGCAAGTGTGTGTGTTCATGGGTGTGCATGCATGTGTATGGGCATGTATGGGCATGTACGTGTGTGTGCATCCACGTGTGCATATGCATGCATCTATGCTTGGGTGTGTGTAGTGTGTGCACAAGTGTATGTGTGCATGCATGTGCTGTGGGAGGTGCTATAAGGTTTCCTAACTCTCAATTTTCTCAATTTCAGGATTAGTGAAGAAAATCCAGTTTACGTGTCCAAGGACAGCCAGGCTTGTTTATCTCTGACTTCCACAAGCTCCCTGGATCCTTCTGGATTGACTCTAAGCAGGATTTACATCTCCCAGGTGTAAGGTGGAAACCAAGAGGCCACTTTGGTTCACAGAAGGTGCTGCAGCTATGTTAATGCAGACCCAGGAGAGAGAGGGGCTTTCTTTATATTTTAAGTTAAAAGCCTTTAAGCAGCCAGGCATGGTGGTACATGCCTTTAATGCCAGCACTTGGGAGGCAGAGGTAGGTGGATTGCTATGAGTTTGAGGACACCCTGAGACTGCATAGTGAATTCCAGGTCAGCCTAGACTGGGGTGAGACCCTACCTTGAAAAAACATAAAAAAAACAACAACAACAAACACTTTAAGCTAGGAGTGATGGTTCATGGCTATCATCTGAGCACTTTAGGAGGATTGCTGTGAGTTTGAGGCCAGCCTGATTCTACCATCCAGGTAGCCTGGCCTAGAGTATGACCCTACCACCAAAAGCAGACAGCCAAAGAAAAAAAATGTGGGCTGGGGAGATGGCTCAGTGGTTAAAGGCACTTGCTTGCAAAGCCTGCCAGTCTGGGTTTGACTCCTCAGCACCCACACAAATCCAGATGCACAAGTGGCTCATGCATTTGGAGTTTGTCTGCAGTGGCAAGAGACCTTGGTGCCCACATTCTTTCTCTTTACAAATAAATGAAATATTTTTAAAAAATCTTTAGGCAGTATGTGGTGGCACACACAAGTGGCAGGAGGTTAGCTGCCTGTGCTCTAAAACTCACACACACACACACACACACACACACACACTCACCCTTTGGTGTATGTGGCTGTCTCTCACTGTGACTGTACTGGGACTCAGGTATACATGCCCTTTGCCCATGATGGGTGATCTTGGAGGAGTGCAGGTCCACACAGGGGACACGGGGTGCTCTTGGAGGGGCGCAGGTCCATGCAGGGGACACATGGGTTCTATTTGAGAGGAGTGTAGGTACACACAGGCGTCTTCAGAGACAAGTGTGCAGAGCAATGGTGGGAACGACCACATCAGGGGAGGAGGGACATTAGACTAGGTCTGCAGACAACTTTGAATATCACAATGAGGTGCAGGGAGGTGCTCCCAGCACCTACGAAGCACCCAGCTGCCCAGGATGGTTCGCAGTTGAGAACTGCCTGCCTAGAATAGGGGAAGAGGATTGTGACACAAGCTTACTGTGCCTTGAATGTGCCCTCTCCAAAGCCCAGATGATGAGGCTTGATGGCTGTTGTGCTGGTGTTTTGAAGTGGGGTCTTTGGATGGGAATCAGGACCTGAGAGTGCTTGTCACGAATGGGATTTGTAGCCTTTATGACAGAGATCTGCCTTGGCGCCCTCTGCCTTTGGCCACTTTGGAAGGACAATGCTCAAGACATCATCTTGAGCCAGGCATGGTGGCGCACGCCTTTAATCCCAGCACATGGGAGGCAGAGGTAGGAGGATTGCCATGAGTTGGAGGCCACCCTGAAACTCCATAGTGACTTGCAGGTCAGCCTTGGCTAGAGAGAGACCCTACCTCGAAAAACAAAACAAAACAAAACAAAACAAAAAAAAGACATCATCTTGGAAGCAGAAACTAGAAACTAGCCCCTCATAAGACATCAAGCTTGACAGAGCCTTGCTCTTGAACCTCCAGCAGCTCTACAAATGAGAGAAGTACATTTCTGGTCTATAACTTACCAGCCTGTGGTATTTTGTGATAGCAACACAAAACTGACTAAGATTAGATAAACAGCATGAATGAATTTGGGGAATGAAATAAGCCAGGTACAAAGGACAAATACAGGATGATTTCACTTCCTCAGGTCCCTTAGTAGTCAAGTTCACAGAGACAGGAAGTATAACATGGGTGAGGGGTGGAAAGCATGGAATGAAGTCAGTTTGTGCTTGGGAAGATGAGGGTATTCTGAAGGTGAGTGAACTGATGCTTCTGGATTGTGCTTCAAAAAGAGGCTAAAGTTGGGTGCATGACTTTAATCCCAGCACTTAGGAGGCAAGGAAGGAAGATTGTCTTGAGTTCAAGGCCAGCCTGGGACTACATAGTGAATTCCAGGTAAGCCTGAGTGAAAATCTACCTCAAAAAACCAAAAAGATAAAAAAAAAAAAAAAAGAAGAAGAAAGAAAGGAAAACAAATAAATAAAAATATATTAAAAAAGCAAAGAAGCTGGGTGTGGTGGCACACACCTTTAATCCCAGCACTCGGGAGGCAGAGGTAGGAGGATTGCCATGAGTTCAAGGCCACCCTGTGACTACATAGTGAATTCCAGGTCAGCCTGGGCCAGAGCGAGACCCTTCCTTGAAAAAAACAAAAACAAACAAACAAAAAATCCATTTTAGTTTTTTGTTTTTCGAGGTAGGGTCTCACTCTGGCTCAGGCTAACCTGGAATTCACTATGTAGTCTCAGGGTGGTCTCAAACTCATAGTGATTCTTCTACCTCTGCCTCTAAGTGCTGGGATTAAAAGGAGTTCACCACCAGGCCTGACTAAATGGAAATTTATTTTTATTTTTTGTTTATTTGAGAGTGACAGAGAGAGAGGGAGGGAGAGAGAGAGAGAGAGAGAGAGAGAGAGAGAGAGAGAGAGAGAGAGAGAGAGAGAATGGGTGCACCAGGGTCTCCAGCCACTGCAAACGAACTCCAGACGAATGCACCCCCTTGTCCATCTGGCTAACATGGGTCCTGGGAAATGGAGCCTTGATCGAGGTCCTCAGGCTTCACAGGCAAGCGCTTAACCACTAAAGCCATCTCTCCAGCCCATAAATGGACATTTTTAATAGATATTTTACCACAATTTTTAAAATAGCCACAATGAACCAGAAAAAAAAAAAAATTTGCTCAGCTTATCAGTAATGCAGCAGAGAACATGGGCACAAGCTGTGTGGAAGGTGAGTGTCTTAGCGCCTTTGTTCCCACCTCTCCTGGCCCTTTCCTCCCCTCCTTTCCCTTCCTCACTGGCGCTGGGATGGGAGCCGGGCTCCGTGCCTGGCAGACAAGCAAGTGTTCTGCTCCTCAGCTGCACTCCTGGCCCTAGACATCTATTTCTCATCGTTTGGAGGCTGGGAAGTCCAAGAGCAAGGTGCCAGCAGGTTTGGGTTCTGATGAGGACCCTGTGTTTGTGTGAGACATGGTAGAGTTGCTCTGGGTCGGGGGTGTTCATGGGGAGCAGCGCAGGAGAGGAAGCGCCCTTCTGGCTTCCATCTGCTCTCCACTGCAAAGCACAAGGCTCTGCCCCCTCTTCAATCTGACACTGTCCTCCTGGAGGAAGAGCCCTGTCCTTCAGGTGGAGGGCTTAGTCCCCACAGCTACTCCACCATCAACCACTGCAGATGCCAGGCCCAGGCCCAGGATGTTTCTTCTCTGCTTCGGACTAATTGGCTCTCCAATGGGCGTCTTGTAAGTGGCTCACAGAACTCGGGCTGTTTGTCATAAAGGATGTTAACGACAACACAAATGATGCAGCGGGTGCCTGGGGGAGGGGCACAGGGCTTCCCTGCCCTCTTCAGAAGTGTCCCTCAAAACCCCACTTCAGCCCTGTTCTTGGGGTGTGTATTAGGATTGTCTAGAGGAACAGAAGTGAGGGGATTAATGTTTATTAAAAAGTGGATTTATAAGATCGGATTTTACTATCCAGGCTGGGCAGTCCCACCGTGGCTCTCTGGAGACTGGAGAGTCTGAGAACCTGGTGGCTGCTCAGTCCACGCGGCTGGAGGCCTCAGCAGTTCTAATTTGGCTGAGGGCCTGGAGGACTCCTGGATGGCCGTTGGTCTTCAGTCCACATTGGACTGCTGAAGAAGCTGGGCTCTGAGGTCCGGGAAATGGGCAGCAACAGGGCAGATGCATGTACCTGCAAGTAGCGTGGGCAGCCAGGCAATAGGCACTGCTTTCTATACTTGATCTTAGCCAAAAGGCTAGGAAGAGATGGAACCTCTTTACAGGCTGCCAGTGGAAGGGCTGCCCACTCAGTGGGAAGGTCTTCCTCCCTCAGTTAACTCTTCCTGGGAACACCCTCACAGAACTAACTGCCCATCAGAAGGCTGGGCTGAGATTGTTTTTTATGGCCAGCTAAAGGCAGAGGAAAATAAACGTCTATGACCCACATGGGGGAAGATAAATTCTAGTTTCCAAGGCCTGCTACAGACAAGGCATTGTGAACCAAGAGCTGTGGATGAGAACAAAATAAAAAAAAAATGTGCATCATAGTCACAGGCCAGAATCCTGTCTGCCCCTAAGACTGATGGCTTTGTAAAGAACCTAGCTCTGGTTACTGTCACATGGGTGACAGACACCGCATTGGTATTGGCTTGTACAACTAACTGTGCCAGGATAAGCATGGCCATTTCATGCCTTCCAGACATTACAACTGACACAGCAGTAGCCGTTTCCCACATGTTGTCACCTGGTTCTTTATTTCCAGAATCCTTCACCAGTTCCTCCAGCACATCCCGGTATCCTCCTAGTGTCTGTTCTTAGAAAAAGCTAACTGTTGGGCTGGAGAGATGGCTTGGCGGTTAAGGTGCTTGTCTGCAAAGACAAAGGACCCAGGTTCAAATTCCCAGGACCCATGTAAGCCAGATGCACAAGGTGGTGCATAAGTCTGGAGTTCCTTTGCAGATGGCTGGAGGCCCTGTTGTGCCCATTCTTTTTCTCTATCAAATGAATAAATGAAAATAAAAAACTTAAAAAAACAAATGAAAAGCTGGCAGTTCATTTTCTCATCTCATTCTCTAGTACCCCCCCCCCTTTTTTTTTTTTTTTTGGTTTTCCAAGGTAGGGTCTGCCCAGGCTTGCTGACTTAGAATTCAGTATGTAGTCTCAGGCTGGCTCACAGTGGTTCTCCTACCTCAGTCTCCTGAGTGCTAGGATTAAAGGCGTGTGCCACCAAACCTGGCACCCCCGGCAGGGTCACAGAACATAGGCACAGGTGAGGGTGGCACCTTGTGCTGTCTGGCTCCAGTGTGCCCCACTGTCTCACACAGAGACATGGGCAGCTCTCTGAGTTACCTAGGTCCCCACCCCCAGCCTCAGCATGGGGCTCCAGGCCTTCTGCTCTTCCCTTGGAAGAGGGTGTCCTTGTCCATCACATTGTTACAGAGAACAGCTTGAAGGCTCTCAAGCCTTTGTTTGTCACTGTGGGTGGTGGTACTGTTTTGATTTGGAGAGGGATGGGAAGATAAAAATGGTGGAAGGCTGGAGTGGTAGTTTGAGTGTTTGGCTCCACAGACTCAGTCATTTAAAAAATAATTTACTCACTTATTTGAGACAGAGAGAAAAACAGAGAGAGTGAATTATGGGCACACCAGGGTCTTCTGCCATTGTAAACAAACTCCAGATGCATGTGCCACTTTGTGCATCTGGCTTTATGTGGGTACTGGAGAATCAAAACCAGACAGGCTATGCAAGCAAGTGCCTTTAATCATTGAGCAATCTCTCCAGCCCCACACAATCATTTTTAATTAAGTTGCCCACTTTAGCCCCTGGCAGGAAGATTCCTAGGGGCATGTCACTGGGGGCAGAGCTGAGTCCAACCTTACTAGGTGTGCTCAGAGCAGTTTGAGCTCTGTTGCTTAGTGCTTGCTGCTTTTTGATGTTTACTGGTGGTTTGATGGTTTCTCTCTGCTTGGATCTGTGAAACAGAGCCAGCGTCTCCCACCGTCGATAGTGTTTTCCTGGACTCTGCAAGCCTCATATACCTCCCTTCCTCTCATAAACTGTGTTTGGTTGGATGTTTGTCCCCACAGCGTGATGCTGGCTACAATGGCTGGCCTTTGGTTCTTCCTCTCCTTGGTGTTGGAACAAAGCCCTACATTTTCCCTGGCCTCTTGTGTGACTCTTTTTGTGGTGTGCATGTGTGCGTGTGTGTGTGCATGCACATGCTTGAGTATATAGATGAGAGGACAAGCCTGGGTGTATTTCCTCAGGTGTTTCTCACCTTCTTGTTGAGACAGGGTCTCTCACTAGTCCAGAACTCACCTAATTAGGCTGGTGAAACTCAGGGACGCTTCTGTCTCTGCCTCGTCTCCCCACTGCCAAGTGCTGGGATTACAAGCATGTGCCACAGCACCTGGATTGATTGGTTTATTTGTTACTTGGTTTTTCGAGGTTGGGTTTCACACTAGCCCAAGCTGACCTGGAACTCACTATGTAGTCTCAGAGTGGCCTGGAATTCATGGCGATCCTCCTACCTCTGCCTCCCAAGTGCTGGGATTAAAGAAAGACATGTGCCACCACGTCCGGCTCTATTTTCTTTTCTTTTCTTTTTAATTTTTATTAGCATTTTCCATGATTATAAAAAAACATCCCATGTTAATTCCCTCCCCCCCAACATTTTCTCCTTTGAAATTCCATTCTCCATCATCTTACCCTTCCATCACAATCATTGTACTTACATATATACAATATCAACCTATTAAGTGCCCTCCTCCCTTCCTTTCTCTTTATTTTCTTTTTTTGAGATAGGTTCTCACTCTAGTCCAAGCTGACCTGGAGCTCACTCTGTAGTCCTAGGCTGGCTTCAAACTCATGGCAATCCTCCTATCTCCCAAGTGCTGGGGTTAAAGGTGTGTGCCACCACACTCAGCAATTTTTTTTTTTTTTTTTACATAGGTTCTGGGGATTGAGCTCAGGCCCTTTGGCTTGTAAAGCAAACACTTTGCCAATGAAGCTGTGTCTCCCCAATCCTCTGGTGCACCCTCTTGATGGTCACACCAAACTGGTCAGAGTGGTGACCAGAAAACTGGTTGGCCCACAGTGATTCATTCATTCCTCACTGCTAGGACCCTGCACAACTCTGTCTTTCTCTCTCTCTCTCTCTTTTTTTTTTTTTTGAGAGTGACAGACAGAGAGAGAAAGAGGCAGATGGCTATAGATACGTGCGCCAGGGCCTCCAGCCACTGCAAACAAACTCCAGATGCGTGTGCTACTTTGTGCATCTAGCTTACATAGGTCCTGGGGAAAATTAAGCATCAAACCAGGGTCCTTAGGCTTCCCAGGCAAGCGCTTAACTGCTAAGCCATCTCTCTAGCCCTGTCTTCCTCTTTTTAGGAGGAGGTGGGCCACCCTCACCGAGTGTCCCCTCTTCAGCTGCCTTACCCCTTCCCAAGCAGGGTCACAAGTAGCTTCCTTACGCCTTCTCTTTCCTGCCTCAGGGTTTTGTACAAACCACATTTTTGTTCCTAATGTTGGTAATGTAGATAAATGATGCCACTGCCCCATGAAGTCTTCTCAGGCTTGTCACAGGTCACTGCGGTAAGCGTCCATTCTGGACAGTGGACACATCCAGTTTGCAGATTACTGGGTCTTCAAGAGAACAATGTATATCTCTAAACATCTGGGGCCCACCTGTTTTAGAGGGTTCTTGGTTTCAAGGGGATTAATTCAATGTTGCAGCCATTTGATTTTTCTTTATGCATTCATTCAACTTTTTGGGGGTGCATTTTAATTCAGGTTCTTGCTATGCAGTCCTGATTGGCCTTGAACTCCAGATCCTCCTGTCTCAGCCTCCTGAGTGCCAGGATCACAGGCCTGCTCTACCAACGGCTCATCCATCATCACATAGATGTTCCTGCCCTGTTAGGAGATCAGTACTGGAGCCGACCAGGAGGTACAAGTTCCTTCCCTTACCGGACTCCTTCCAGGACCAGTGATGGTAAGCATGAGACATGCCAGGTGGTGATGACAATGGTGGAGAGAGACGAAGCACTGGGGGGGGGGTGGTTTGAGAGTGACCCACAGTGCTTTTTGTCATATAGTCCTGAGAGTGGGCCCCCCAAGGTAGATTAGTGGCTTTATAAGAAGAGGGAGAGAGCCGGGCTTGGTGGCGCACGCCTTTAATCCCAGCAGTTGGGAGGCAGATGTAGGAGGATCGCTGTGAGTTCGAGGCCACCCTGAGACTACAGAGTTAATTCCAGGTCAGCCTGGACCAGAGTGAGACCCTACCTCAAAAACCCCCCAAAAAAAAAAAAAAGAAAGAAGAGGGAGAGAGAGCCAGGCTGGTGTGCTTGCTCTGTTTCACCTGGGGGGCTCTGGTCTCCCAGCAAGAAAGCCCATCCAGATGCAGCTGCCAGCCATTGTCACAAATGGCTCAGGAGGTAGCGTTCAGATCGCCGCAGGGAGCGGAGCAAGGCAGCCCTTATGCTGCCATTGCGGGAGGGACCCATCTTCCTCTGTCCCTCTCCCGCCTTCCGGGAACTTGCCATTGAAGAAGCATGAAAATCCCAGCCATACTCAAAATAAATGAAAGGAATGTATGTGTGTGTGTGTGTGTATAATATATATATCAATCACATATGAAATCCATAGCAATCATTCTCACTCAGAGGCAATAAAATAAAAATCGGAACCATGAACACAACAGCTTGGAGGCTGCGCTCCTCCATCCGCTTGTCTCCTCAGGAGGCGCGTGCCAGGGGAAGGTGGGACTTTCAGCCTCACTCTTGACATGCCCCTCTGATTAAAAACTGGAGAAGAGAAAATATGAGAGGAAGACGGAGACTTACAGGAGAAAACATAACGGCCACAACTCTGGCAAAACTTGAGAACACAAATTACATTATACATTTCTCCTTGGCTGACAAGACAATCTTGCTAGAAGGGCTGCTGTTGGGGAAGGTGGCATGAATAATGCACAGAGGAGGGGATCTGGCTCCAGCACAGAGCGTTCTGAGGGCTCGGGCACCGATGTCCTGGCAGAGCTGCTGCAGAGGCCTCCTCTGTGTCCTCGTTCATCCCCTGTGGCCACCAGACAGACCTGATGTGTGACAGGCTCTCCAGACGAGACTAAGAGACAGAGCCGGGCAGCTGGGCCGCGGCAGCAAGCCTCCTCGCTGGAAACATTATCCAGATGGATAAATGGAAAATTTTGTCCTTTTCATTTTTTCTCTTTGTGCTTTCTGATATTTGCCTGCTGCAGAAGGAAAGCGGGACCCAGGCTTCTATCTGCTGCCTAATGTTCCCGAAGCTGTGCTTGGTTGTGTCCTGGAGTGGCTGTGCATTCCCCAACAAACACCTTCCAGGTCACTGTCCCCACACTGCACCTTTGGGAATGAGAATGATGCCACTCTTGAGCCCTTTCTGCACATTCTGAAGCTTTTTTTCTTTCTTTCTTCTGAGTTTTTTGAGAAAGGGTCTTACTCTAGGCCAGGCTGAACTATGTAGTCACAGGGTGGCCTCAAACTCACAGCAATCTTCCTACCACTGCCCTCTGGGTGCTGGGATTAAAGGCATACACCACCATGCTCAGCACCTGAGTCTTTAAAAAACTTTTAAAAATTATTTTATTTTATGTTTTATTTATTTGAGATAGATAGCAGAGAGGTTCAAGAAAGGGAAGGAAAGTGTGTGTGAGAGAGAATATAAATGGGTTCCAGGGCCTCCAGCTGCTGCAAACAAACTCCAGACACATGCACTACCTTGTGCATCTGGTTTACGTGGGTCCTGGGGAATTGAACCTGGGTCCTTTGGGTTTATAGGCAAGCACCTTAACTGCTAAGCCATCTCTCCAGCCCCTGAGTCTTTCTTGAAGGGCATACCTCAAAACAAGAATGAGATACCAGGCCTGGGGAGATGGCTCAGTAGTTAAAGGTGCTTGCTTACAAAGCCTAACAACCCTGGGTTTGATTTCCCCAGTCTCCACTTAAAGCCCACTGCACAAAGTGGTGCCTGCATCTGGAGTTTGCAGCAGCAGGAGACTCTGCATGCTCATTTCTCATTTAGGGGCTGGAGAGATGGCTTAGTGATTAAGGCACTTGTCTGAGAAGCCTAAGGACCCAGATTTGATTCCCCAGGACCCATGTAGGACAGATGCACAAGGTGGCACATGTGTCTGGAGTTTGTTTGCAGTAGTTGGAGGCACTGGCATGCCCATTCCATTTGCCTTATTCTCTCTCTCTCTCTCTCAAATAAATGAATAAATAAATGAAATATAAAAGATATTTTTAAAACATAAAATTTTTTTTAACATTTCTATTTTTTATATAAAAAGAATGAGATAAACCCTAAGGGGGAAATTACTACTGTTGTCACCAAATCATCCTCTAAACACTTATGTACTTATGTTTATGCCATAGATTAATGGCACTCTCACTTTCGCTTAGAGAGGTTTCTCTTCTCATAAGGTGGTGACCATTGGGTGATTCAAAAATGGCCAAAGTGAAGCCAGACATGGTGGCACACACCTTTAATTCCAGCACCTGGGAGGCAGACAGAGGAGGATCACCATGAGTTCGAGGACACCCTGAGAATACAGAGTGAATTCCAGGTCAGCCTGAACTAGAGTGAGACCCTACCTCAAAAAACAAAAGAAAAACAACAATAACAAAAACAGCCCAAGTGCTGAGAAGAAGTGGCAGTGGTGTGTTCAGCACTAAGTGAGACATCTCTCTCACATCCTCCAAGGCTTGGGGACCATTGTGGAAGAGGCGTTGGAAGGGAAAGGCTGCTTACAGCGCTGTCTTCCAGACACAAAGTGGCTTTGGTAGTCATGTCTCACAATGGTTGACACTGCCTACACAAGACCTGCATAATAGGGTGGAAAAAATGATAGCATCAAAATAGAATAGAGACTAGTAGGAAAGATTGAGACACCATTGTCTGCTTATCAAATTTGTAAAACATCCAGATAATAAAACTATGTGTGGGGGGAGTTGGAGGGATGGCTTAGTGGTTAAGCACTTGCCTGTGAAGCCTAGGGGCCCTGGTTCAAGGCTCAATTCCCCAGGAACCACGTTATCCAGATGCACAAGGGGACACATGTGTCTGGAGTTTGTTTGCAGTGGATGAAGGCCCTGGCATGCCCAGTTTTTCTCTCTCTCTCTTTCTGTCTCTGTCTGTTGCTCTCAAATAAATAAATAAAAATGAACAACAACAAAAAACACTATGAGGAAAACAGACAATATAATAGCACTCATTTTGGGGAAGGTGGGATGACATGCTGGCTTGATTGTAAATTGCAATGATCTTCTGGCAGATATCTGGGGTGTTTTAGGACTTTAAAAGTTAGTGCTTATGAGGCTCTGAGTCTAGCTTTGGGGGTACACTGATATACCATGAAAAGCCTACACCTTTTCTTTACTATGGATGGAATTGCATCTCCCAGGAACATGTTTTAGTGATAAGCCTGTGCCTGTGTGTAGGACCTTATTTTTAAAAAGGGTCTTTGAGGCTGGAGAGATGGCCTAGCCATTAAGGCGCTTGCATGCAAAGCCAAAGGACCCATGTTTGATCTCTCTCCAGATCCCATGTAAGCCATATACACAAAGGTGAGGCAGGCACAAGCATCTGGTGTTCAACTTCATGGGCTGAGGTCCTGGCATGCCAATTCTCTCTCTCTCTCAAATTAAAGAGAGAGAGAGAGAGAGAGAAGAGTTTTTGCAGATGTGTGTGAAGGCTAAGTGAAGATGAAAGGTGGTCCTCAGCCAGTGTGGCTGGCATCTTGGTAGGCAGGTGATGCTGGTGGCAGAGGGTGGAGAGATGCAGCTGCAAGCTGAGGCATGCCAGGGTTGCCAGGAGCCTGGAGAGGTCGGGAAGAGTCTCTCCAGAGCAGAGCCACTTCTCCCACTGGCAGCTTGGCCACACAGTTACAGCCTTCAGGATATGAAATGATAAGCTTGTTGTTTTAAGCCAATTTGTTGTATTTTGTTACAGTAGGCTTAGCCAATGAATGCACCTTGTTTGACCTTTTCCTTGCCTTTCTAGGAAATCTTGTAGCACCTTATTTACAAATGTATTTTTTTTTTAAATATATGGGTTGGAGAGATAGCTCAGTGGTTAAAAGTGCTTGCTTGCAAAACTTGACAGCCCAGGTTCAATTCCCCAGTATCCACGTAAAGCCAGATGCACAAAGAGGTGCATGTGTTTGGAGTTTGTTTGCAGTGGCAAGCAGTCATGGTGTGCCCATTCATTCCCCCCGCCCTTTCTCTCTGTGTCTCTCTCTCTCCCTCCTTGCAAATAAATATTTTTAAAAAATTATGTATTTATTTGAGAAGAGGGGGGGGAGATGGAGAGAGAAAGAGAGGAGGGAGAATGGGCTTGCCAAGCCTTCTTGCTGTTGTACAGAAACTCCAGCTCCACTTCATGCTTCTGGTCTGATGTGGGTACTGGAGAATGGAATCCAGGCCAACAAGCTTTGCAAGCAGGCAAGCAAGCAAGCACTTTTCATTGCTAAGTTACTTTGCTGGATCCACCTTTTCCCTTTAAAGCTCTGGGCAGCCATTCTTCCCACACCCACATGGGGGTTTTCTATAGTTCTGCAAGTCTGTCCCTTCCCCTCCCCCAGAGTTTGCTCTGGGCAGAGTCAGCCTGGGCCTGGCTGTTGGGGTGCCTTGTGCAGTCTGAATATCTGGACTGTCCCTGACAACACTTGCTTTTGGTCCCCATTTCTTACTTTTTTAAAATTTTACTTATTTGAGAGAGGGATAGAAAAGAGGAAGAGAGAGAGAGAGAGAGAAAATGGGCACGCCAGGGCCTTCAGCCACTACAAATGAACTCCAGATGCATGTGCCACCTTGTGCATCTGGCTTATGTGGGTCCTGGGGAATTGAACTTGGGTTCTTTGGCTTCATAGGCAAATGCCTTAACTGCTGAGCCATTTCTCCAGCCCTCTTTCTTTTCTTTCTTTCCTTCCTTCCTTCCTTCTTTCTTTCTTGGTTTCTTTCTTTCTTTTGGTTTTTGACATAGGGTCTTGCTATAGCTAAGGCTGACCTGGAATTCATTATATAATCTCAGTATGGCCTTGAACTCTCATTAATCCTTCTATCTCTGCATCCTGAGTGCTGGGATTAAAGGCATGTGCCACCACACCTGGCCCCTCTTTCTTTCTTTCTTTTTTTTAAAAATATTTTTATTTATTTATTTGAGAGAGAGAGAGAGAGAGAGAGAGAGAGAGAGAATGGGCATGCCAGGGCCTTTAGCCACTGCAAATGAACTCCAGATGCCTGCACCACCCTGTGCATCTATCTTATGTGGTTACTGGGGAACCGAACCTGGGTCCTTAGGCTTTGCAGGCAAGTACCTTAACTGCTAAGCCATCTCTCTAGCCCCTGGCCCCCATTTCTGCCTTGGGGTCCTGTTCACCTGAGACATTCTCAATCCCATATGTTCACAGTGATCCCAGGCTCTCTGTGCTCTGTGGGATGATGTGGCTGGTGATGCAGAGATGAACCTGCCTCACAGAGCTTCTGTCTAGTAGCGTCTGTCTGTGTCTTTCCCATTGCTGGGACAAAATACCTGGCAGAAAATCATTTAATGGAGGGAGGGCTTATCCCATTTTACAGTTCTAGGTTACCGTCCATCATGATAGAGAAGGCCTGGCAGCAGGAGCTTGGAGCAGAGCTGCTCATATACAGTCCTCATTGTAGAAGCAGAGAGATGGATGCCGATTCTCAGCCAGTTCTCTCCTTTGGGTACAGTTTGGGATTCCAGCCCATGCAATGATGCCATCCATAGTTAAGATGGCTTTTTCCATCTCAATTACCTAATTAAGATCATCTCCACAGGTATGCATAGAGGCTGATCTAATCTACATAATATCTCACAGGTGATTCTAGGTTCTATTAAATTGACAATATAATACAGCACACTGGGATAGAGAGGTGGCTCAGTAGTTAAAGACGCTTGTTTGCAAAGCCTGATGGCCTGGGTTCAATTCACCAGTACCCACAAAAATCCAGATCTCCAGGATTTAATTCAGCACGATGCTTGGGAGTCACAGACGTTATGTAAAGATGGTATAACATAATCAACATGGCTGAGAGGAGACAGCTGGTTTACGATTTGTACTTTCATAAAGGTGGGATCTTATTGTAGATGGTAACACTAAAACAAATTCAGTTTGTATATTTTTATTGGATTACAAATTTCCTTGTCATAGTTTCAGTCATGCTTTACACTTTTTCTCTTAACACTGTCTGCACTGGACACAGGCCCCATCTCTGGAATTCCATCTCCAGGGACCTGGGAAAGGAAGGAGAGTTGTCATTAATGGAAACTTTGACCTGGGAAGGGCACTAACTTTTATCCCTTCTCCACAAGAAATTCTCCAGGGCCAGGGGCAGTGGTGTCTTACCTAGTAAAGTCTTGGTCTCTGTATCTAGACTGACTGGTCAGGGTACCCTGGTTGGAGGCCAGACTCAGAGGGGACTGGGCGTCAGCACATGGCATGGCAACTTACTCTTGCCTTGCTCCAAATTCTGTGCTTCCCAGAGGGGATCTTTGATGCCACCTACCAAAAAGTCCCCTTGGAAAAGCAGCCCCTAGATTATGAGGGATAGGGCTACTGGACATTTCCTGCTTCCGCTCAGGGTTCACGTCTGTTCACCCCTTGCCTTGGTGCACTCCACTGCTCTTCCTTCAGAATTCACATCAGCATGTCCTGAAGTCTCTGTGCTTTAAAGTTCTGAAAGCTATTCTTTTGGGAAATTGGGATTTCTAGTCTGTGTGTGTTGTTTGTATGTATAGGTGCAGTCGCAAGAGGTGGAGACCAAAGGAGAATAATGAGTGTCCTTTATCATTTCCTTGAGGCAGAGACTTTGAATGCAGAGCCGTGGTTTCCCCATGCTCCAGAAATTCTCTGGTCTCTGCTTCCCACAGAACCAGGGTCATAGAAGTATGTGACCATGCCCAGCTGCTTACATGGGTCCTGGGTAATTGAACTTAGGCAGTCCCAGTACCTCTCAGGCCCTCATGCTTGTGTCAAGTGCTTATACCTCCTGAGCCTCCTGAGCTATTGTGAGAATTGGCATGCCAGGGCCTTCAGCCACTGAAATCAAACTCCAGACACTTTTGCTACCTTGTGTGCATGTGTAACCTCTGTGCTTGTGTCACCTTGCACGTATGGCTTAGATGGGACCTGGAGAGTCGGACATGGGTCCTTAGGCTTTGTAGGCAAGTGCCTTAATCACTAAGCTATCTCTCTAGCCCATCAGGTGATTTTTTCTAAAGATGGGCTCTCATGTATCACAGGTTGATCCTGAACTCATTATATAGCTGAGGATGACCTTGAACTTCTGATCTTTCTGCTTCCCACTCCAGAGTGCTGGATTACTGGTGTAAGTCACCTCACCAGCTTTGGCTCTGTTTTGTGCTGGCTCAAGGAGGCGGGGGCTGCATACACACACAAAGACGACAATTCTTACTGAAGCTATATAGGTAGAGGGTGATGTTTATCTAATTAGAGGCTTTTATTTATTTTATTTTATTACTTATTTATTTTTTCAAGAGAGGGTCTCACTCTAGTCCAGGCTGACCTGGAATTCACTATAGTCTCAGGGCGGCCTGAACTCATGGCGATCCTCCTACCTCTGTCTCCTGAGTTCTCGGATTAAAGGTGTGTACCACCATGCCTGGATTTAATCAGAAGCTTTTTTTAAAAATCACTACCACATAAGTACTTTATTCATTTATTTATTTTCAAGCAGAGAGAGACAGAGAATGGGCATGCCTGGCCTCTAGCCGCTGCAAATGAATGCCAGATGCATGTGCCATTTTATGCATCTGGCTTTACATGGATACTGGCAAATTGAACCTGGGTCATTAGGCTTTGCAAGCAAGTGTCTTAACTACTAAGCCATCTCTCTAGCCTTAATCAGAGGCTTTTGTCACCATGGTGCCCATGTTACACAGGAGAAACTTTCTGTTAAAAGAGGGATAATGTTATTTCTGCTTATCCAAATCGACATGCTTATGGTTAATAAATAAAATACATGCAATGTAGAGGACGAAAAACGCATGTGTAAACATCCCCATATTTTTAGAGGGAGGGAAAGGAAGAGACAGACGTGCGGGCTCAGCAGCCTGCATTTCTGAGGGAATGTGATGCTGAGTCCATTACACCCCTCCCCACCCCTCCCCTCCCCTCCCCTCCCCTCCCCTCCCCTCCCCTCCCCTTCTCTTCTTCTTCTCACTTGGCTGTCAACAAAGCATCTGACCTGCAGAGGGGGGTGGCTTGCATACTGCTAAAAACAGAGTAATGATGCTCAGACAAAAGCAAAAGTACTTTGCATCTATTTTGGTTTCTTTAAGCTAAGCACAGATTTATCTGGAAAGCACTGGAGGGAGCTGGCTGGTCTCCTGTGTGGAAAACAATAGCTCAGCGAAGCACCCACCTTTCTCAGCTTTTCTGACCTCTAGTCTTGCTCATGACTCTTGATGACAAACACATACTTTGCCCTTGGCTGATTTAATGGAGAGTCTGAAGTGTTGGAGAATGGCCTGTGTGTGGAGCACCACAACTAGGATGGCCTTCTGCCCTGAGGAAAGAAAGGTTTGCTCTATAGCCAGGTGTGGTGGTACATGCCTCTAGTACCAGTGCTTGGGAAGCTGAGATAGAAGAATCACTGTGAGTTTGAGGCCGACCTGGGGATAGAGTGAGTTCTAGGTCAGCCTGGGCTCGAGTGAGACTCTACCTCTTAAAACAACAAAGCTTTTGAGAGGGAAAGAGAGAAAGAAAGAGAGAGAGAGAGAGAGAGAGAGAGGGAGGGAGGGAGGGAGGGAGGGAGGAAGGAAGGAAGGAAGGAAGGAAGGAAGGAAGGAAGGAAGGAAGGAAGGAAGGAGAGAGTTTGCTCTGTCATGGTGGGCCTTCAGGTGAGTTAGGAAGCTGTGAAAATCCAGCCCCTCAGTTTTGCAGGAGGGGTTGGCAAGGGATTTTTCTGAGCCACTTATCCAGAACCTCTTCCTGCCTCAATGTGTCCTGCTGTCACTTCTTAGAAGTCCTCCTGCTCCCACTCTCAGGTTCACGGGTTCTTTTTCATTTGTTTTAAGGCACGGTCTTACTCTAGCCCAGGCTGACCTAGAACTCACTCTTAGGCCTAGGCTGGCAGTATGGCAATCCTCCTACTTCAGGCTCCCCAGCACTGTGATTAAAGGCAAGCACACCCAGCTCTCAGGCTCTCAGATGTGTTCCCTTGCTCATTTGCTGTATCTTTGGAATCTGGCTGCCAAGTTGTCTGAGTGTTAGGGCTGGCCAGGGTCATGTGGTCTACCTTCATGGTTCAGGATGAGTTTCCTCCCTTTCTGTTGGGCACACTGAGGGTCATTCTGCTCAGCTGAGTCAGGGCTGGGCCTAGAAGCCCTTACTCTCTCCCTGCCTGAGTTGGTAGTTTGATGCTGCCCTTTGGGGTGGGTTCAGAGGCACCTAGCTATGAGTATCTGCATTCCCATCTTGGGCAGAGATTACGAGACTGAACAGACAGGGTGTCCTCAATTCTGCCTCCATTTTAAAAAATGTTTTATTTCTTTTTATTTATTTATTTATTTATTTGAGACAAGAGAAGGAAAGAGAGAGAGAGAAAGAAAGAATGGGCAAGCTAGGGCCTCCAGCCACTGCAAACAAACTCCAGATGCATGTGCCCCTTGTGCATCTGGCTTACGTGGGTCCTGGGGAATCGAACTGTGGTCCTTTGGCTTTAGCAGGCAAGTGCCTTTACTGCTAAGCCATCTCTTTAGCCCCTCCTCCTCCATTTTTATAGCTGAATAAGATCAGGTTTTGTGAAGTTTTGGAGATTCATAAAACCTATTTTCATGAATATATGCTTTTCTTGAGAGCTCTACGGAAGCTGATGTCCTTGCTTACAAAAGAGAAAGTTGGGGGTTGGAGAGATGGCTTATCCATTGAAGCACTTCCTTCAGGATTTTTTTTTGCAGTGGTTAGAGGCCCTGGTGCACCCATTCTCTCTGTACACATCTGCCTCCCCTCAAATAAATAAAAAAAAGTTTTGCTTTTTTAATTTGAAAAAAGAGAATATTGGAACTATTGGTGCAAGTGGCCCAGCTGATTACTTACCATGACTTTGAGAGTATCCAGGTGAGAAATATCAGTCCTTGAATTTTCTGCAGATTCTGATGGGCGGCTGGGGCTGACTGTCTTCCCAAAGCCTGGTTCTACCAAGGGCTTGTCTAGGACCTGAAAGGAAGCACCCAGGATGCACCATAAGAGGGTTATTTTAAACAAAATGAGTCTAGCACATTTGTGAACTTTCAGGTGGTGAGCTGGGCTGTTACCAGTCTCTTCATTTTTTATTTTTATTTTTGGTTTTTCGAGGAAGGGTCTCACTGTAGCCCACAACAGAAATTCACTCTGTAGTCTCAGGGTGGCCTCGAACTCATGGCAATCCTCCTACCTCTGCCTCCTGCATGCTGAGATTAAGGGCGTGCACCACCATGCCCTGCTCTTCATGGTTTTTACACGAATCAAAGAATTTTGACCCTGCTTATGCTCAGAAATGCATTTTTGTTTAAATTCCTTATATCAGTCATGGAGACTGAAGGCAGAGGCTTACCTTACTGGTGCCCGTGGGACTTGCTGGTGTGGAGAGTTAGATATATATATATGTAAAAAAAAAATATATATCTAAAATATATGTAAAATTTTCCTTTTTCTTTTTGTTTTGAGGAATTGTCTCATAAAGCCCAGACTGGCCTTGAACTCCTGATCCTCCCGTCTTCACGTCCTAAGTGCTGTGGTTACAGGTATGCACCACCATGTTCAGCTTCTGTGTGTGTGTGTGGGGGGGGGGTTCATCTTCAGTTCAGGACATGAACCTGGGAGGGCTCTTGGTTCTGAGTCACATCAGTGAAAATGTAAGGTTTGGGAGTGATCAAGACCATGCAAACCACTCTGAGGCAAAGCTGAAAGCTTATTTGGGAAAAGCGCGAGCTGCCAGGGATGACTCTCATGAGCGGAGCACAGCCCACTGAGTTTTCAGAGTGGGCTTTATCGGGCTTCAGCTGGCGGAAGGGGAGGAAGGAAAAAAGCTGAAGAAGAAAGGCTCCTTTAGGGGACAGCTAAGATAGCCAGGGAGAACAGTGACAGGGAGAACCAGAACAGTGACCAGGTGACTTACGAGATAAGGGGACAAGAATACCATGACCTGGGGGCATTGTTTGGCAAGGCAGGGATAATGGCTGGGCAGCTTCTTGGGGAATGTGGATAATGTACTTTCTTATGTGTCTGTTGCCATCCTGCTCTCCTTGGTGACTCCATATTGGGAGCCTGTCCCGGTCTAACAGAAAGCAGCAGAGGGTGGTTGTACTCTGTAGTCCTTTTGTGTCAGGAGTTTGGAGAACGACATCATAGAAGTCTACTGGGTGTGTCTTTATGGAGGGCCCACTACAGGATGGAGCTGAGCCACTGGAGGTGGCTCTGGCTGCCTTTATGTTACCATCAGGGTTTCCTGAATAAAAAGTAGGCTCCCTAGTCCTGTCTTCCTGCTCCACCTGATTCAGAGGTCTAGGCATCTTTATTTTAATTTTTTGGTTTTTCGAGGCAGGTAGGGTCTGACTCTAGACCAAGCTGACCTGGAATTCACTATGTAGTCTCAGGGTGGCCTCAAACTCCCAGAGATCCCCCTACCTCTGCCTCCTGAATGCTGGGATCAAAGGTGTGAGCCACCACTCTCGGCAAGCATCTTTATTTTTAAAGTTTCCTCAAATGGTGCTAATCACTAGCCCACTTGGACTTAGGCTCCCTGGCTACCTCTCCATAGCATATCTAGAGCTCCGAGAGTTTCCCAAGTTTGTACCCCCTAGGCTGATGCAACTGCTTTTTCCAGGTTACCAAGCCAGTTAGGAATGAGACAGGTTGACCATCACTGCTTTTTTGCAACTGGCTTTGGCAAGAGTGGCTGGAGCAGAGAGCTCTCTGCAGCCTAGGAGAGGGGGAGGGGCCAGTGGCGAGGCTTTGACACTAAGCTCGGGAAGAGGTAGTGCTTTCTTCTTGAGACTCCACAGCTCTGAAGCATCTGCTGGTGGCTTTGGGGACATTCTCCCTGTCCTCAGGAAGCAGACAAAAGGGAAGGGGAAGCCTCCTTGGGTGTTTTGGTGTATTGCTCTGAGGTTCAGTGTGAGAATTGGGCTTCTGGTGATGCAGTAACCAAATGAGTATTTAAATAATTCAGGTCTGCACTCTCTTAAACACTCCCTAAGTGCTGTGTGAGAAAGACCTTGGATTGCAGCCTTCCCTCTCAGTTGAAAGGAGCTCAGATAGATACCACCAGCAATGTGGCGTAGACTGCCACATGGTGTGGCATCCCTGGGCTACTCTGAGGAGCAGGATCTGCAGGAGATCAACTTGAGACATTCGACTACTAAGGCATACAGTTACTTTTGTAGCTGGCCAGTGCTAAAACTCAGTGGCAGCTCACTATATTCTAGGCACCTTCACAAGCTAATTTTATCCATCTAGTTATATTCTTTGGTATTCCAATCAAAATTTTAGGAGATTAAGAGAGGCTTCTTTGTACCAAAACCCAGGTCAGAGTTGAGCTGGGCCCCTCTGCCCACCTGAGCTCCATTTATCTAATGACTCAGTGTCTCACTAGACATCCTGGCTATCCAAGAGCAGCACAGTACGCCACTTTAGGTTTATATTTCCACTGCAGTAACACTGTTCTCCACAGATGGTCAATAAATGAGATTTACTGAAGTAATGCGGGAGGCTTGCCTCCACAGGCAGAAACCTACAGCTTTAATAGTTTGCACTGGAAATGGTATCAAAATACTAAGCTGCTCAGAAAACAAGATGGATCAGAAAAATATTGTCATCGACGAAATTTTTTTTTCATTTTTTTTGATGGAAAAATTAAAGAGAAAACCCCAACATTCTCTTGCAATTATATCAGTGGGGTTTTGTTTTTGTTTTTTCGAGGTAGGGTTTCACTCTAGCTCCGGCTGACCTGGAATTCACTATGTAGTCTCAGGGGGGCCTCGAACTCATGGCGATCTTCCTACCTCTGTCTCCCGAGTGCTGGGATTAAAGGCGTGCGCCACCACGCCCGGCCCCAACAAAAAACCTTTTTAAAAATAACTGAGTGGACACAGTTTCAATCGTAGGATTGATTTTCGCAACACGCATCTACAGAGCGAATGGGCTATAAACTAGGGAGCGCCAGATCGCGGTAACGGGAGTAAAGGGGGGGGGTGGGGTGGGGTGGGAACATCAGGGTCTTTATCACATCCAGAGAAACGTGGAGGGAATTCTTGAACAAATTTGGCCTCGTGGACACGCCGTAGACCGCGGTGCACGCTGGGCATTGCCAATATGGCGTCCTCCTTGATGTGCTGATGAGAAGAGTTTCACTGTAGCTCCAAATCAGAGGGCAAAACTCCCCTAATGCGATAAGCCCACTTTACCTGTGTCATCCGCGGGTCTGTATCGCGCGTGCCTCGGGCTGGTTCTAGGGCAGTAGAGAGCCACGAGGCCAGAGGCCAGGGCCAGCCAGGCCGCGGGGAGCCGGGGCTGAGGGAGCGGCTGCGGGCGGGCACGATGGGCCGGTCCGGGCTCTGGTTGCGGCAGCTCGGGCTAGTGCGGGACCCGCAGGGCTGAGAGCGGCTGGACGAGAGCCGAGGTCCCTGCAGCCGGGTCGGAGCGCGGGAAGGCCGACGCGTGGAGGCCGAGCCGGTCCGCGTGAGGCCTGAGCGCGCTCGCGGCGCCTCCGCAGCTGCCCGCGGCCTGGCGCCCGGAGCCGGGGGTCGAGTGCCGAGCCCCGTGGGCTGCCCGGGCCCCACTCGCCTGCGCCTCCCGCGCGCAGCCCCTGCTGGGGATCTGGGACTTCCTGCCCCGAACTGCGCCCTTGGCACACGCTTCGTTCCTCGCTTCCCCGACGGCCCCGAACTTCACCTCGCCCGCCGGGGTCCGCGCACGTTTGTAAGGCTGGAGGTTCTCGAGCGCCTGCTGCCCAGGACGCCCCCTCCCCCTCCCCTGATGGAGGCCGAGATGCTGCAGTCGCCTCTGCTGGGACTCGGGGAGGAAGATGAGGCCGACCTTTCCGACTGGAACTTGCCTTTAGCTTTTATGAAAAAGAGGCACTGTGAGAAGATCGAAGGCTCCAAATCCTTAGCTCAGAGCTGGAGGATGAAGGATCGGGTAAGTGATTCCCATGCCACCCCTTGGACTTGGTAGCTTGAACAACGAGGAAAGTTCACAGCTGGAACAGTGCCCTTGGGAAAGTGCTGGTGTTATTTTGCAACCACGTGTTTTAAGGTATCTAAAAAGCGAAAACTATTTCCGACTCCGTGGTTTTGATTGCAGATGGAAAAGACTGTTTTGGCTAGCGTTTACTCCCAAGGGTGGTGGTAATTCAAGCAAAGTTTTAATTCACAAAATAAAAGTTACACAAAGTTGAAAAATGCTTCACTGCAAATATTCTAAGTACACTTTGGTGTTCTTTTTACAGGAAAGACAACTTGTATCCGTGTGGTTAGCCCACTTCTGTGGTTAGTGTAGTTTTGTTTTTAATATCCAGGTTTGAAGAAGTGCAGAAGTCTGATAGAGTGCTGGAAACAAGATTACTGGGAATGTTTAGCTAGCAACAAATTAAAGAAAAGTTATTTTAAAGATACAGTGGGCTTTCTGCTCATCTTGAAGCCAGACTCCTGTCGTTGTTATTATTATTATTTTGTTGCTGTAATATGGAGACAGACTTTGTTTATTGGAAATCAGAGAGTGGTGTATGATGGGTTGGAACTGGGGTCCAGGCTTTAGGGAGTTCTCAAGGTATTGGAATGTGGATAGTGACTCATGAAGCAGTGAAAACAGCAAGCTATTTCCTGGTGCCCAGAGCACAGGGCTGGCACTACATCGTACCTGTGTGCCTGTGCACTTGTGATTTATTTACTTGTAATTTATTCTCCTTTCAGGCCATTTTGATTTACATGAACATGTCACTAGTATGAAAGGGGAAATTAATGTTAACAGTCATATGATTTGCTCTGTTTATTACAATTATAATATAGATAATTGTTTTTAAAAATATATTTATTTACTTATTTATCTGAGAGAGAGAATATGGGCATGCCAGGGCCTCCAGCCACTGCAAATGAACTCCAGATGTATGGGCCACCTTGTTGTGCATCTGGCTTATGTGGGTTCTGGGGAATTGAACTGGGTCCTTAAGCTTTGTAGGTAAGCACCATAACTGTTTGGGCCATCTCTGCCAGCTTCTCCCTCTCCCCCCCATGTTTCTTTTTGGTGTTGTTTGTTTGTTTTTGTTTTTTGCTATAGGGTCTTGTAGGCCTGACTGGCCTTAAACTCAATGCTAATTGGTGGGATTACAGGTGTGCATCACTGTGCTGTCTTTTCCTCTCTCTCAATGTGAAGTCTTAACAGTTTGAAATGTTAATGCTAATTCAGATATTTTAAAATACAAAGTAGTCCATCACTACACATAAAACAAACCCATGGGGATGGATGTGCAGTTTTCAGGCAGTGGATTACCAAAGTGTAATGTGGCAATGACAGGCAATCACTTTGGCTCTGGCCAGTTTGGGCAGCAGGCACTGTGGCCAGTCTGTCCTACCATGATGGGGTGGCCTCCTGAATCCCTATGCCAGGGCATCTTTATAGAGGTGGACCTGCCACCTAGTTGTGCTGTATGAGGAGCTGTGGCTGCCACTCCTTGGGGACTGTTCCTTGTTGGAGGGAAAGCTCAGTCTGCTTCTTCCAGAGACTGAGGTACAATGCCATGTACGTTAATCTTGTGTGTAGTATTATTGCTTCTAAGCGACCTTTCTAGTGGCTCTCTTACAAATTCCTAAAACTGATATCATCACTGGGGTTGACTGACAACTCCATCGCTCCTCAGCCTTTTCTTTGCCCTCAGTCCTGTCTCAGCAGTACCTGCTCTCAGTTGACTTCTTGCTTTTGTTTTGTTTTGAAACAATCTCCACTGTTACATTCTGAATTCTCAGTTACTATTTTATATTGTTACTGTTTTAAGCTAGCTTGTTGTTCAGCTAATTCTATATGTACCCTTAGTATTTTTGATGTGTGATTGCCAGATAACTAGACATCTACATGAATTACAGTTCAAAATGAACCATTCATTGACCTTTGTCTAGTCTCATATGTATACATCTCTCCTGTTTGTGGTTTTATTTATTTATTTTTTAAGGTAGGGTCTCACTGTAGCTCAGGCTGACCTGGGATTCACTATGGAGTCTCAGGGTGACCTTGAACTCATGGCGATCCTCCTACCTCTGCCTCCTGAGTACTGGGATTAAAGGCATGCGCCACCACGCCTGGCTCCCCTGTTTGTGTTTTATTGTGATACTTTATAGTTACTACAGAATTTGTTTTTTTTTACTGGAAAGTGGACAGGTGGGGATAATTGGTCTCAGATGTATTTTTTGCCTGGTATGTGTAGGATGGATGGAGTAAGACCCTGCCTGAAAAAGCAAACAAGAGACCCCCCCCCCGAAAAAAAAAATAAAGAAATCCTTGATAGCTATGCTTGTGCACATGCAGGTAGGACCAATGACAGATTGACCATCTCCATGCATGCTGAGCCCTTGACGGTCATCCTATATGGATGGACACTGTAGGGTGTTGGCAGACAGTCTGCACTTGTGGCAGGAGGAGGTGGGTTCCTAAACTAGTCTCCAGGTGTGGGTACATTGTTTTGTAGCCACACTTTGAGTGAGCCTGGAGTAAGCAAGTAGATAAATTTATCCAAAAATGGGCAGTGAATGTTTGGGATGTCTTCGGAGTCTGGGCGACTAGGAGTATTTGTCATCCTTCACTGTTCTCTCTGCTTGCTTTGCCTTGCATCCCCCGCAGCTTTGCAGTTAGGTTCTGCTCCATTCATGGAGATTGTGAACCCATTTGACCTCTCAGCTGCATTCGACACAGGTCCCCCCATGTGAAGCTCATTCCTCCTTGTCTCTGGGTCTGCTTCTCAGCCTCCTTTACTGTTTAGCACCTAAGTGGGGTGTGTCCAGGGACTTGGTCTGTTCTGTGCTGCTCTCACCTGGCCTGTGCTTTCAAGTCCTGTTGATAGGTTGGTGACTCAGAAATTGTCTTTAGATAGTTTGGCATATGGATATATATGTGGCATATGTGTGCAGGCACTTGAATGTGCGTGTAGACCGGAGGTTGAGGTTAACCTTTGAGACAGAGTATCATGTTGTACCTAGACTTCATCTGTTCAGTTAGTGTGGCTGAACAGTGAGTCCCAGGGATTCCCCTACTTTGCCTCCCCAGCATTGGGATTATAGGTGCTTCATGATGCCTGGCATTTCACGTGGGATCTGAGGATCCACCTCAGGTCCTCGTACTTGTGCGGCAAACACTTTGCACTGAGCTAACTTCCCAGCCCCTCTCTTTACTTCTGATTACCCTGAGGTTCCAGTGTCAAATGCCTTTTATTACCTGGGATGCCTTCATCACCATTCCCTTGGCTGGACACTGCAGATGTGTAGTTCATCTTTAAGTCTGTCTTCTTCTTCATTCAGCTAATGTCATCATAGACCTGTGAACTAGCTCTAGAACATTCTTTTTGTTTAATTAAAAAAATTTTTTGTTATTTTTTTATTTATTGATTTGAGAGTGACAGAGAGAAAGAGGCAGATAGAGAGAGAGAGGATGGGCGCGCCAGGGCCTCCAGCCACTGCAAACGAACTCCAGACGCATGCGCCCCTTGTGCCTCTGGCTAACGTGGGTCCGGGGTAATCGAGCCTCGAACTGGGGTCCTTAGGCTTCACAGGAAAGCACTTAACTGCTAAGCCATCTCTCCAGCCTTCTTTTTGTTTAATTTTTAAGAGAGGGACAGAAAGAGAGAGAGAATGGACATTGCTGTGGACATTGCAAGGTTACGTCACTGTATGTGGCTATGTGGGACCTGGAGATTTGAACATGCATTCTTAGGCTTTGCAGGCAAGTGCCTAAACTGCTAAGCCATCTCCAGCCTGCTTTGGAGCCTTCTGTCTCCACTGCTGCAGTTCAGTCGGCAGCTATTGAACCTTGTCTGGGTGATGACATGTGCATCCTGACTGGCTCGTTTACCTGCTGGTTAAGACGTCCATGAGATTCTGCTAATCCCTTTCCCGCATTCTGTTGGCTTCTGACATGCCAGAGGAGGGTTCACACTCCTTCCTGGCTCTTGTGAGGTGTCTGAGCTGTGTTCACACTCCTTCCTGGGTCTTGTGAAGTACCTGATCCGTGTTCATACTCCCCCTGGGTCTTGAGAAGTACCTGAGCTGTGTTCACACTCCAGCTCTTGTGAAGTGCCTAAGCTGTTCACACACCCCCTAGCTCTTGTAAAGTGCCTGAGCTGTGTTCACACTCCTCCATGGCTCTTGTGAAGTGTCTGAACTGTGTTCACATGCTTCCCTGGCTCTTACGAAGTGCCTGAGCTGTGTTCACACTTTGTGATCTGCTGCCCGCTTGCCTTTTCTGCCTTGTGGACAAGGATGTTTGGAATGTTCTTCCCTCTGTTATTTGTATACTTCATTGTTCCCATTAAGATCTTGGTCACTTCCTCAGAGAGGCCTCCTGGGTTGATTGGTCTGAAGACTAGAGAATCTGCCATAGGCTCATGGTCCAGTTAGTCTGTTGAACAGAGTAGTGAGCAAGGAAAAACTCTTCAAATGTGGTGGAATGGTGGGACTGACATGAAAGTTCTGTCATATGTGCCCTGTGTCATGCACATGCTTACACTCACACATGAGCGCACACACACACACACACATATCATACACACACCAAAAAAAATGTGTTGATTAAAAAAATGAAGAAATACAGCAGTGACTTTGGGATGACTCAAAAGGCACCATGGTGCTGAGAAGAAGTGCAAAGCCGTGCTCAGCCCTGAAACATCGCTGTCACACCTTCCAAGGCTCAGGGTCCATTGCAGAAGAGGTGGCAGAAAGAATGTAAGAGCTAAAGGAAGGGTAGGACTGCTTACCATGTACTCTTCTAGACACACAATGGCCTGGATATCCATGATCTAGCAGTGCCTGACACTACCTACACAAGACCATCACAATAAGAGGAAAAGATGATAACATCAAAATAAAAGAGAAACTGAGCCAGACATGGTGGCACATACCTTTAATCCCATGAGGCAGAAATAGGAGCATCACCGTTAGTTCAAGGCTACCCAAGACTATGTAGTGAATTCCAGGTCAGCCTGAGCTAGAGTGAGACCCTACCTAAAAAAAAAAAAAAGAAAAGAGACTGATTGATGATTGAGAGGGGGAGGGGATATGATGGAGAGTGGAGTTCCAAAGGGGCAAGTAGGGGGGATTATCATGGTTTATTGTCAATTGTTATGGAAGTTGTCAATAAAAAAGTTAAAAAACTTGAAGAAATGGTTTATGAAGGACTCCCATCTTAGTTCTCTCTTAAGGAAGTTATTTAGGGATCATTATCTCCATGTTATTTGAATAAATGGCATACCCAAAGTTGCAAGTGATATGCTGACCATGAAAAGAAGAAGTACTTGAGAAACAAAGCTTAGTTGTGTGTGTGTGTGTGTTTTTCTCTTGGGTTTATCTTTTTTTTTTTTAATTTTTATTAACATTTTCTATGATTACAAAATATATCCCATGGTAATTCCCTCTGTGTGTGTGTTTTTTAAGCAACAAGAGTGCTGGGAAAATGCCCGAATAACGGGTTAAAGGTGCTTGCTTGCAAAGCCTGCCAGCCTGGCTTCAATTCCCAAGCCACCCATGTAAGCCAGATATAACAAGTGGTGTGTCTGGCATTCTTTTGCAGAAGCAAGAGGCCAAATTTTAGAAACAACAACACAACTGAACTATCATCATGCCTCAAGTGAAGCATTTATGTGGAGACGTTGCAGAATACATAGTTCAGAATCCATGGAGAGTGGGCATCTTAGGTAGTGATGCCATAGCTAGATGGTAGACCAATACTAAGCAGAACTGATGGCAGTGCAGGGGTGTCCTTTCTCCTGTGCTCTTGGGGTTCCTGAAGTCCTTCAGGAGTCCCTGAGCTCAGTGTTTTCTTACCATAATGGGAGTTGCTGGCTTTTACTCTCTGCTACTACGGGTTCTTGATGGTATAGGTATGGCGGAGGCTGAAGCTGGGGCATCTTATCATGAAATGAGTACCTTGGAGGCCAAGCACACTTGTGGTTATTGACAGTTGTCTGTGTTCATTGTCACACTTAAGTTCAGAACATCCCAGTCTCGCTTGAGAATGTCCTTGATAAAATGGTAAAGTGACTATTGTGACTGAGTCTCACCCCAGAGCCTGTGCCTTTCCAGTTCTTTGTCTGGTGACCCTTACGCTTCATGCCAGTCTGTTGGCTGCTTGGAGGGGATTGTGGCATGTGGAGGAGCCTCTGGAAGAGGATGAATGGGGGGGGGCAAGGGAAGCTGCTGGCTAGTCTCAGAATTCAGCATGCCCTAAGGGAAGGCTGGCAGGCCCTCTCTGGGTATTAGGCTGGAGTAGTTGGCAGGCATATTCTCTAGCATGAGCCAAGTGAGTTATCACTTTAAGGAAAACTGACAATATTTGTTGCCAATGAATTTTGAACTTTTAAGTGAAAATTAGGGTTATTGCTTAAAGACTGTTCTAGTGAGAACATGGTGATTTTAATGACTGCTGTTTTTGATGACTACAGAATGAAATGTGTCCATATCTGAAGCACACAGGCATGAGCCAATCTTTCAGATGACCAGCACATTATTGAGAACCACCCATGGGCAGAAGACCCATTCAGAGTCAGAGCTCACGATGTGCTCTCATGGTGATAGATGTCCTGTTTTATATCATTCAGATGATCCCAACACTTTAAACACTTCCATTTACTGAGTTCCAAAGGAATACTAAGGAAGTGGCTTCGCTATCTGGGTTGTCTCATGCTCCTATACTTTCCAACAGCAGATTCTGGTGAGGCTGGTCTTCCTCCTGCAGGAGGGCTGTGGGTGTGCATATGATAATGTAGCTGTCCTCTTTGAAGCAGATGATAAAGAGGTCTGCGAGAGTGTGAACAGTACCACTTGTCTCACTGGTACTTTGTGGAAATACACTTATTTTTCATAGAAATATGTTAGATGTATGAATATATAATGAGTTTATAATTACTTTTAAGTTAACTCATAAACATATTTAAAATATTTTATCCTCTAGTGCAGGAAATGTTGATAAATCTAACTCATAAAATAAGTCTTTGGGGTTTTGAAAGAATTTCTAAGAGCATAAAGGGGCTTGCTAGCAGAAGTTTGAAAATTGTGGGGTTGGGAAGATGGCTCCATTGTTAAAGGCACTTGCTTACAAAGCTTGTTGGTCCAGGTTCAGTTCCTCAGTACTCATGTAAAGACAGATACACAAAGTGGCACATGCATCTGGTGTTCTTTTACAGTGCTAGAGGCTCTGGCATGATCATTCTCACCCCTCCTCAAATAAGTAAATAAAAATATTAAAAAAAGAGGGCTGGAGAGATGGCTTAGTGGTTAAGCCTGTGAAGCCTAAGGACCCTGGTTCAAGGCTCAATTCCCCAAGACCCAAGTTAGCCAGATGTACAAGGGGCACACACATCTGGAATTCGTCTGCAGTGGCTGGAAGCCCTGGCGTGCCCATTCTCTCTTTCTGCCTCTTTCTCTCTCTGACTGTTACTGTCAAAATAAATGAATAAAAATAAACAAAAATATTAAAAAAAAGAGGTTGGAGGTTGTGAGTATGGAGGTTGGGGGTTTAGCTTAATGGGTGAGGCCCTGGGTTTGGTCTTGAGCACCGGGGGAAAGAAAGGAAAAAGAAAGTGGGCATCAGACTTAAATCAGGAGGGGTTGAGCAGATCAGGTGGGGGCTGAAAGGCCATTTAGTGACTTGAACTGACAGTAGGGAAGGCTTATTACTCTGGAAACCAAGACCTAGTCTGCATTACTTGTTCAGGTTGTCTTTGTGAGGAACTGTTGGGATGTCTGACGTGGAGCAGGGGAGTTTGTGGAGAACTTTGGTAGGGATTGCCTGGTGAGAAGCCTCATAGTGATTGTCAGGGCCTCTAGTGGTCTGCTGTCTGGGGGTGTTTAACAGAGGATGCAGGACACCCAGGAAGATCTTGTTCTATGAGCAGAGCAACATCATCTGTGTGGCAAGCAGGAGGCAGTCAGAGACTTTTAATGCAGTTTAGCAAAGGTTGAGCGTTCACTTGTGCCATGCTGTGCCCTTTAGGGACAGTACAGTACAGTGCTGTGACACCATTGCCAGGAACACCTTGCTTTTGTGTAGTTTCCTATGTTGAATGTGTTTGTGAAATACAGATCATTCACATTGATCAGCATTAACTACACGTAAGCTGGGGAGTGCCACACAGATTTGTGCTACAGAGATCTCTGTGGCTAAGGGTGGAGTGCGGTTTGGGGGACAGGTGACACTGGAGGTGGGAATACTAAGTGGAGGGGTCCTGTGGTAATCTTGGTGAGACTGTGAGGACTGGAAAAGAGGTAACCAGTCAGAGACTGTAGTGGGAATGTGGGGGTCAAAGGGCAGAGCTTGTCAGCTATGTTAACTATGTAGTTAGTGGTCAGTTCCTCTTTCATGGCAAGGGAAGCCTGTTAAGTAAGTAGTCCTAGCCTGTCTCATTTGAGGCTCAGGAGTCACAGAGCATCATCCACCTAGAGTTAAAAATAACCTGCTTTAAAAAAATGTGCCATGTTTCATTTTTAACAAGGCTGTGGAACCGTCCTGGCATGGAGTAGAGCACTTCTTCCTCATTGTCACCTTCAGATTCTGAAGCTAGAGTCTTGTCAAGGCATCATGCAGTGTCTGGCTGGTGTCCACCAGGGTTCCAACTCTTTCCTCCTGTTATTCCAAAGCTTTAGAAGGTCCCTTGGTCACCTGTTATACCTGTTTCAGTAGAGCAGAACTTTGACATCTTTTGGTTTTAAGTCAGCAAATATCCTAAACCTTGTTTGGTCAAGTACTGGGATTGTGACTCTACAGAGAAGAGCCAGAACAGGACACAGCTAAAGAGAAGACAGTCATTGGTCACAAGTGTTAGTTTTATTATCAGAATGTTTTCCAGATGGGTCTTTGTTCTGGCTGTTGTCTGGTAAGATTTACAGAAAAATTGCACATGAGACTGAGGAATGTATACTTACCACTTGCTTACTTAACCTCTTATTTTGACTTGTGACTCTGTTTACATATATGAATGCCTGATTTTATTCCCTGAATCATTGAAGAGTCTCATCTAGATTACCACAGGTCCCCTCCATTTAGTATTCCCACCTCCAGTGTCACCTGTCCCCCAAGCCCCACTCCACCCTTAGCCATAGAGATCTCTGTAGCACAAATCTGTGTGGCACTCCCCAGCTTATGTGTAGCTAATGCTGGACCCTGTCCCCTTTAGCACGGTTGTAAATCCCAGGACATTTCTCATTGATATTTAGTGCTAGAAGGAACTCACAGTTTATATCAAAGTACTAATCTGTCCCAATACTGTCCTGTGTTAGGAGTCTGCCCACCTCCAACCAGCATACCCTGAGGAAGGTAATGCAGGATTACATTGCTTTGTGTAGCCCTCTTGAATCAAAAGGGGGCTAGGGCTGGAGAGATGGCTTAGTGGTTAAGGCGTTTGCCTACAAAGCCAAAGGACCCAGGTTTGATTTGCCAGGACTCACATAAGCCAGGTGCACTAGGTGGCACATGTGGCTGGAGTCCCTGGTGCGCCCATATTCTCTCTCTCTCAAATAAGTAAATACATTACTATAGTAAAAAAAAATGAGCTGGATGTGGTGGACATGCCTTTAATCCCGGCACTTGGGAGGCATAGGTAGGAGGATCGCCATTGCCAAGAGTTCGCGAGGTCTCTCTGAGACTACACAGTGAATTCTAGGTCAGCCTGAGCTGGAGTGAAACTCTATCTCAAAAAACAAACAAACAAAAAAACAAGAAAAAAAGGGGATTGGAGAGATGGCTTAGCGGTTAAGGCATTTGCCTGTAAAGCCTAAGGACCCATTTTCAGTTCCCCCAAACCTACATTAGCCAGATGCACGTGGTAGTGCATATGTCTGAAGTTTGTTAACAGTGGCTAGAGGCCCTGGCAAGCCCATTTTTCCCTCCATTATAAATAAATTTACGAAAAAAATTTTCAAAAGGGGTTTTCTTTCTTAGAATTTCCTGATATCCACTGTCGTAAGATACAGCATTTAGCTGTGTTTAGTTCAGTGACTTTAAGAACACTCACACTGTGGTTGTTACTGTAATATGCATTGGAGAAGAGAAGGAGGTTGGCTAATGATTTCAGCTCCTCTAATTTACAATCCTTTGTTCTCTGGTTTTGTGGGCCGGTGACAAGGCAACACACGTGGAGGACTTTGTGGAGCAAAATTCCCCTTGTGGCCAGAAAATGAGAGTGAGGGAAGGGTGCTGGGGTCTTACTGCCCCTGCATGGGCATGCTCTCAGTGACCAGGAGACCTCACACTAGGCCCTGCCTCTTCAAATCTGTCACCTAAAAGGGCCAGTGAAGGATCAAGTCTTTAGCACGTGGCTCCTCAGAGGAGACTTAAGATCCAAACCATAGCATTGTGCCGCCATCACCATCTCACTTGTGCAGCTGGTTCCCTCCCCAGTGAAATACCACACTTATTTCATTCTCTGAGTCATTGAAGAGTCTCACCTAGATTAGACTGATGTCCTGTTCTTTCCCTTATCCTCAGTAACTTTGGTTCTACTCTCCCACCTTCCCTTCTGTCCACTTGTCTGTCTTACTGTGTTGCCCAGGCTGGTCTTGAATTTGTGCCCTACAGTAATCCTCCTGCTTCAGCATCCCGAGGACTACAGGCTGTGCTGCTGTACCTGGCTTCACTGCTGTTTCTATGAATTTGTTGACTGTGACCTTTCTAAAGAGCACATTTTTTTTTTGTTGTTTTTTTGAGGTAGGGTCTCACCGTAGCCCAGCCTGACCTGGAATTAACTATATAGTCTCAGGGTGGCCTCACATTCACAGAGATCCACCTATCTCTGCCCCCCCCCCCCCCCCCCCCCCAGGGCTGGGATTAGAGGCATGCACCACCACGCCCGGGAAGAGCACATTTTGTAGGGTGTGATCACTTTGAGTTTGGCCATGTCTCCTTATAATCTGCTTGAGGTCATGCATGTTGGGTAACCATGTGCCTTTTTCAGAGCATCATAGCAGAGATCACATGGGTTTGCTTTGTCCTACATTCTTACCTTTGAACTTTTCATCTGTTGCAGTCAAAGTTGATTTTTTTTTGGCTTAGGGACAGCCTGTCTGTCCACTTTGTCTCCTTTGCCCTTTTGCTAAGCCAGTATGGATCCTTCTTCCCTTTCTTGCATATCAAGAGATTCCAGGCCTATCCTGCACATTCTTTGCCTAGTCCCAGAACTTGCTTTCCTCCAAGGCCTAAGTTCCTTTTGGAACAAAATTCAGAAGCCTAGGCTGTGTGCTGGCTGTCCACATTGTTCCTAGCAGCATTGTTGGCAGGCTCTCTCAGCAGAAGGTGGCATGGAGAGGTCTGTGTCTGACGTTATTTTTTGCTGGCAGCCACCAATGCCCAGAGGTAGCTGTTGTGTCATCCTATACCTCAGGGTGCATTGTGCTCTTCTGTGTCCATTCTCTCACCTTCTCTGCAGTGGGCAGCTGGCTCCCTGGTCTTCATTAAATCATTTGCTCAAGCCTGAATGGAGGGAATAAGGGAGTTGCCAGTCCGTCCCACTCTGGAGAGAAGACCAGTGAGGAGTATTTATTGCTTTTTGTAAAATGTACAGAGTGAAGTAGATAAACCCAGGCTAGGACTTTATGCTATTAAGACGGATATCAGGGTTTGTCAGTGTTTGTGGGAAAAATCACTCTATTTACAAACATTTTGGCTCTATTTATGTATACCAGCTGGCACTGGGCCAGCAATTATATGGGATATAAGGAACATAAGAATGAACTTACATAGTGGCATCCTTAGAAAGCCATCCTTATCAAAAGCCAGGTAGAAACACAGTGCAGGAAGTCTTCACCTGCAGGTGAGTAGTGAGGCTGTGGTGGAGGGTGTCCTGCTTACTGGACAGGCACCGTGGGGCCTCGGTGTGTGTTGTGCAGAGACTTTGCCTGAGCCCTGTGTTGGTACACAGGGAGGGCTGTGGGGAGCAGAATGAGAGCCCTTGTGTCTGGGTGGAATGGTTGAGGGTGCAGGAAAAAAGCAACTAATTCTTAAGGAATTGTTTTTTACCTTTTAAAAAAATATATATATTTTTGTCGGGCATGGTGGCACACACCTTTAATGCCAGCACTTGAGAGGCAGAGGTAGGAGGATTGCTGTGAATTTGAGGCCACCCTGAGACTACATAGTGAATTCCAGGTCAGCCTGGGCTAGAGTGAGACCCTACCTCAAAACCCAAGTATATATATTTATATTTCTTATTTATGAGAGAGAGAGAGAGAGAGAGAGAGAGGGAGGGAGGGAGGGTGAGAGAGAGAGATAGATAGATAGATTTTGGGCATGCCATGGCCTCTTTGCACTGCAAATGAACTTCAGGTGTATGCACCACTTTGTGTACTTTGTGTATCTGACTTTATATGGTACTGGGGAATTGACCTCAGGCTGGCAGGCTTTGCAAGCAAGTACCTTTAACTGCTGAGCCATCTTCCCAGCCCAGGAATTGTTTTTTAGATTCTAGTAAGCTAGCTAGCATTGATTGAGAGCTTCCCTGTAGTAGGTTCTATGCTAATTGTTGGAGATACGTTTGTGAATCATTTCTGGACATCATCATCATTTGAGACAAAGCCTCACTGTGCGCCTAATTGGCCTGGAACTCACTCTGTGGTCCAGGTTGGCTTTAAAGTGGTATTTCTCCTGCCTCTGTCTCTTGAGCACTAGGATTATAGGTGTGTGCCACCATGCTAGCCTGTTTTGGTGCTGGGGATGAACCTGGAGCGCTGGCGAGTTGTAGGCCATCAATAACCCTTTGTTGAGTGAGTGCGTGGGGTAGAGTGTGTTCTGGGCAATTGTGAGCTTGGAGAGGCAGGCACATCAGAGCTTGACAGGCTTCACAGGGCTGCAGGAGTTTGTATCTTATCTTATTTTTTATTTTATATTTTGGTTTTCTGAGGTTGGGTCTCATTTTAGCCCAGGCTGATCTGGAATTCACTATATAGTCTCAGGATGGCCTTGAGTGCTGGGGTTAAAGGTGTGAGCCACCATGCCCGGCTATGAGCCTGTATTTTAAAACAGGATGATTTTCTTTTCCTAGAGGTATTTATTTAATTTTTGTAGTCCAGGCTGTTCTCCCAAACCTATACTCCACTGGTCTCAGCTTCTCTGGTGCTGAGAGTGTGCCACCATGCTGACTTTTAAAGCAGGGTCGTGACACAGTGAGGACTGCATCTTAGATTCATCTGGACTCAGAAAGGTGTGTTTGAGAGCATGTGTGCTTATGTGCTTGTACATATAGGTGTTGATTATCTGTGTGGGTTACGTGTGGGTGTATCTGTATTTATGTGCATGTACATATAGGTGTTGATTACCTCTGTGTGTTATGTGTGGGGTGTATCTATATTTATGTGTGTGTACATAATATGTATGTTATATAAGTTTGTCTTTGGGTATGTGTTGTGTGTGCTTTTGTGTGTAGCTGTAGTTGGAGTGGGTAGGATTAGGTGCATCATGAGGTTAAGGGAGTTGATGACAGCTTCAGCTGGGGGCATGTAGTAATGCACAAATGACTCCAGAAACCCTGGAATTAGGGTTTATGGCACTTAGTGATTGGGCACAGAAGGTGGCAGGTACTATGTAGGATTCCAGACAGGGACACTGTAGTCCTCGGGCATGACAAGAGTATGTGTTTGGCTGTCGAAGCTGGGGAGAGTTTTCTGTAAACAGTATTTCCCTGCACATGGGGTCTAGCCCCGTGCTCTGACCTCTGGCTTTCGCTGTCCCTGCTGCCCCTGCTGTGTATGTGGTGGGAGTGCACAGGTGGGTGCTTTCTTCAAGAGCTTGTCCTTAAAAGTTGACCAGACCAGAAGTTTAGGGACACATCAAAATGAAAGTACAGGAAAATACTAAATTAGACATTTCATGGTCATTTCTGGTCAGATCCACACCTGCAGTTTGTCTTTAGGATTTGGGTACCAAAGAAACATGTGTGGCCTTTCTTTTCCTCTGCACAGCTCTTTTCTGAGCTGTAGTCTTGATGTGTTAGCACCATGAACGGCCCCTCAAGAAATAAAGCTTTTTTTGGGGGGGGGAGGGTTGGTTTGGTCTTTCAAGATAGGGTCTTTCTGTAGCCCCCGCTGACCTTGCATTCACTATGTAGTCTCAGGGTGGCCTCAAACTCGCTGCAATCCTCCTACCTCTGCCTCCCAAGTGCTGGAATTAAAGGCATGCATCACCATACCCTGCTTTTATGGTTGTTTTGAGATAGGGTCTCACTCTAGCTCAGGCTGACCTGGAACTCTATAGCCCTAGGTTGGTCTCAAACTCACGATGATCCTCCTACCTCAGCCTCCTGAGCACCCAGCTTATTTTTTAAAATATTTTATTTATTTGAGAGTGGGGGGTGGAGAGAAAGAGAGAGAAAGAGAAAGGAGGGAAAATGTGGGCACCTCAGGGCTTCTAGCCACTGCAAATGAATTCCAGAAGCATGTGCCTCCTTGTCATTTGGCTTTATGTGGGTATTGGGTAGTTGACCCTGTGTTATTAAGTTTTTCAGGTAAGTGCCTTAATCCACTACACCATTTCTCCAGCCCTTAAAGCTTTATTTTTATTTGGAAACTTGTCTCAACACTTGAAAAAGTATGTTATCAGTTTTTACTGGGCTAACTCAAATCTGTGAAAATGTAGTTTTTTTTTTCCTTTCAGATTATAAAACAACACACTGTCAATTACAAAATATTCAGAAAATATGGAAAAACACAATGAAAATTCAAAAACACCAAATTCGGCTATGCCAGTCAGTATTTTGTTGTATTTCTCATTTCCTTGTCTTTCCATTTCCACACTCTTCCAATCAGAATTTTACTGTATGTGTAGATTCATTCTGAATAGAAATTGCCTGCAGGATCCATGGGTGATTGACTCCAGGACTTCCCCCTCCTGTGTGGATACCAAGTCCAAAGAAACTCAGTTCCTTACATGAGCTACTTGCATATAACTCCCATATACTTAAGATTGTCTGGAGATAACATATGCCCATGGCAGTGCTACTCAAATAACTGTTCTACTGCATTTCTTTGGGCAGAGTGACATGCCGAAAAAAGTTGTTCATGTTTGTTAATGTGCACTTGTTTTCATTGATGTGGAGATTCTAGATACAAAGACATCTGTGTGCAGAGTTGGTTTCCTTGCCCTTGTGCCCACTGTGCGCAGTGTCGGCGTCCTTGCCCTTGTGCCCGCTGTGCGCAGTGTCGGCATCCTTGCCCTCGTGCCCGCTGTGCGCAGTGTCGGCGTCCTTGCCCTCGTGCCCGCTGTGCGCAGTGTCGGCGTCCTTGCCCTCGTGCCCGCTGTGCGCAGTGTCGGCGTCCTTGCCCTCGTCCCCGTTGTGCGCAGTGTCGGCGTCCTTGCCCTCGTCCCCGCTGTGCGCAGTGTCGGCGTCCTTGCCCTCGTCCCCGCTGTGCGCAGTGTCGGCGTCCTTGCCCTCGTGCCCGCTGTGCGCAGTGTCGGTGTCCTTGCCCTCGTCCCCGCTGTGCGCAGTGTCGGTGTCCTTGCCCTCGTCCCCACTGTGCGCAGTGTCGGTGTCCTTGCCCTTGTGCCCACTGTGCGCAGTGTTGGTGTCCTTGCCCTCGTCCCCACTGTGCGCAGTGTCGGTGTCCTTGCCCTCGTCCCCACTGTGTGCAGTGTCGGTGTCCTTGCCCTTGTGCCCACTGTGCGCAGTGTTGGTGTCCTTGCCCTTGTGCCCACTGTGCGCAGTGTCGGTGTCCTTGCCCTCGTCCCCACTGTGTGCAGTGTCGGTGTCCTTGCCCTCGTCCCCACTGTGCGCAGTGTCGGTGTCCTTGCCCTCGTCCCCACTGTGTGCAGTGTCGGTGTCCTTGCCCTCGTCCCCACTGTGCGCAGTGTCGGTGTCCTTGCCCTCGTCCCCACTGTGCGCAGTGTCGGTGTCCTTGCCCTTGTGCCCACTGTGCGCAGTGTTGGTGTCCTTGCCCTTGTCCCCACTGTGTGCAGTGTCGGTGTCCTTGCCCTCGTCCCCACTGTGTGCAGTGTCGGTGTACTCAAGTTGCTAAGGTCTGAGGCAGACCTGGAAGCTTCCCCCTCACTCTAGAACTGGCTCATCACCAGCACCAGGGCAGCCACCATCTCTTCTTACGACTTTTCTGGCTCTTGAAAATCAGTGACCATCACTTAGTATTGAGTGGTGCTAAGGTATGTGTTAGCATCCTTCAGACTTTTTTTTTTTTTTAAACAGTCCCAGCAGCCTTGTCAGCAGTTCATTCTAAAATTGAGGAAACAGGCAGAAGATGTTGTTTGCCAAGGTTATGTAGCTCGTGGGAGGTGGAGCTCAGACTTGAAACCAGGCATCTCTTGGTCCTGCTTCACTGAACTACCACAGAATGCCTGTGTCAGCAGCTGATGGAGTTCACAGTTCTAGGCATACTCCTGCTCCTTCCTTGTTTTTTGACCTCTTTGTAAGTGTCCTTTGCTGTACCAGCTCCTCTGGGAACGAAAAACATGCAGAGCCAATCCACGACCTTGGGAAGAATTGTGAAAGATATGCATACTGGCTTGGCGGACAAGATACAGGAACCTGGAAGTGCACACAGTCCTTCAGGGTCATGTTCTACTAAGCCCACATGGCACAGCCTGAGTTGAAGAGGGATTGCAGGAAGTGATGGGCTGGGGAGGTCACCAAGGGATGCAGGACTGGGGGTCCTGAGACTTGGGGTGATTTGGTTTGTTGGCATGTAGAGAGAGACCCTAGCGAGGCATGTGATGATGTCAGGGGGAAGGCCTCTGAAGTCCAGTGGGAGATGCTGCTCTTGAATAAAGTGACTGAGTGGCAACACTGGGAACTGCTTAATCTTCAAGCTCTCTTAGATTGAGATTTCTGTCTTAGGCTCTTGGTTGCAAAGAGTCTCCTTTAAGGGACTTATAACAGCTGTGTTTGGTAAGGATTCCACACACATCACAATGTTGGGTGAATATTTACAAAGCAAACCCTCTTCTAACCAGTCCTTAGACCAAATGATGGATCCTGGCCAGTGCCCCAGTTTCTCTGCTTTCCTCCCCAGCCATTTTCCGCCCGGGAGGCCACTCTCTTGTTCTCTTTCAGCCACTGTTGATCTGGGAGGCCACTGTCCTGTTGTTGCATCGTGCTTGTTTCTCATTGTTTTCACCTAACTTTGTCTGTGAGACTCAGTGTTGCTGCCCTGTGCAGTTGTATGGGCTCAGTGTCTCTGGGTTGTCTGAGACTCATTGGTGCTGCCCTGTGCAGCTGTACATACTCAGTTTCACCAAATAGTGTTTCATTGTGCTACAATTTGTTCATGTCCCAGTGATGAACACTGGGGTAGAATTGTGCTGTAATTAACTTCTGTTTTTGTATCACCTGGAGAAACCTGAACTGGTTTCATTTGGGCACAGCTTATGGGAGGAAAGGGGTGATTTTGGCCCACAGACTTGAGGGAAATCTCCCTGATGGCAGGGGGAAAATCCAGCATTGAGCAGAGGATGGACATCACCTCCTGGCCAACATCAGGTGAACAACAGCAGCAGGAGAGTGTGCTGAACGCTGGCAAGGGGGAGCTAGCTAGAATACCCATAAGCCGGCCCCACAACATATGTTGTTACAAAGCTCCAACTTCCAAATTGCTATCAGCTGTGGTCCAAGCATTCAGAACATATAATAAGTTCATAGGGACACCTAGTTCAAACCACCGCATGCCAGCAGTGGAGAATACATGTATTAAGGCTTAGTGGGTAATGCCAGTTAGTCTTTGTAACAGCATTTCCACCATGGTCTTGTGAGCATTCCAGACCTTCCACTGGCCTGCTTGTCAGTGTTGGGAACAAATGATCTTGAAAGGCATGCAGAAAGTGCAGACCTTACTCCCACTAGTTACAGACCATACTGGCAGTGTGTATTACACAGTCGAGCCTTGTCACTATTTGTGGTGTGACTAGTGGGGTTGGTGGCTTTGCTGCAGATGTTTTGGTTCCATAGAGAACTGAATTGCTGGGGAATGGTTGTTTAAAGGAAGGCAAAGTGCTTTGAGGGAGATGGTGGTGAATCAGACAGGTGTTGGAAGCAAAGGTGAGCAAATGCTTCCCTGGCAGGGCGTCAGCAGAGGGGTGCAGTTGGGAGGAGGACAAATGGTGCAGAAAGAGGAGCCCATGGGCAGGCTGGCCCAAGCTGAGGATCTGAAGGGAGGCCTGAGGATGGAGGTCCGTGCTGTGCCCTGTAACCTTCTATAACTACAACATTTTCCACACAGATTGATTTAGCTCATCTTGACAACAGCCTAGCAGGTGTATCATTACAGCTGAGTAAATGAGGCTACTTAGAGAGGGCATGTACTCGTGCAGTTCTTTTCCTATTAAGTGGCAGAACCCAGAGGCCAAGACTGCTTAGAAGTCCTGCATTGCCTCTCATTTCTCTGGAGATTTCTCATTGGTCTAGCCCTTTCTTCCATAGAGTCAGACCATCCTTTTTTGTTTTGTTTTTTATTTTATTTTTTTGTTTTTTCGAGGTAGGTTTTTGCTCTAGCCCAGGTTGGCCTGGAACTCACTGTAGTCTCAGGGTGGCCTGGAACTCATGGCAGTTCTCCTACCTCTGCCTCCCAAGTGCTGGGATTAAAGGCATGCGCCACCATGCCCGGCAAGTCACACCATCTTGATGGAACTTATTTCTGAGAATGAAGAGCTCCCCCCGGCCCTAATTTATTTGAGAGAGAAAGAGGCAGATAGAGAATGGGCACACCAGGGTCTCTAGCCACTGCAGAGGACTCGAGTTGCAGGCGCCACCTTGTACATCTGGCTTACATAGGTCCTGGGGAATCAAACCTGGGGCCTATAGCTTTGCAGGCAAGAACCTTGAGTGCTAAGCCATGTCTCTGGCCCCGAAGGAAGCGGTGTAGTCTAAGATGGACAGTGGTGCCTGACTGGAGCTGAGCTCTCTGCGTCCTCGAGCTGCTTGCTTGTTCTTCACTTCTGCACCTGGCCAGTAGGCGTTAGACGACCTGAGACCGCTTGACACATAGGCCAGGGCCAATAAATGACATCATCTTTCTATTCGGAGGGCATCTTACTATCTTGAGCCTTTTTGTATTTCTGTCTACATGCTCTGTGTGGCAAAGGTTATAGCCTTATCCTATTTTTGGGTGATGGCTTAGATAATGCAAGAAATTGGATATGTGGAAGAAAAAGAGCAGATACTGCCCCCTGTTGAGGAAAGCTGTGCCTGGATTTTTCATCAGTGAGGTGGATGGCAGAAAGAAGTTGGTGCTCACCATCCTTCTAGGGGTGCGACGTTGAATAACTTAAGTTGGTTTCCTGTCTTCCTTCCTTCCCTCCCCCTTCCTCTCCTCTGTCTCTAGGACAGGAGCCTCTGAGGCCCTCACTCGACTTCAGCCTGTTGAACCAGTTTCTGGGAAGTGTTGTTTATCAAGCACTAGCCTTGGTGTTATATTACCATAAACCAGTGTTTGTGAACACTGCAGAAAATGTATTGGGTTTTGCAAGTAATAGCTTTAACTTTTTCATGGGGGATAGGGTCTTGCTATGTAAGGTTGGCCTCAGACTTGTGGTCTTTCTTCCTCTGGCTCCCAAATGTTGGGATTACAGGCATGTGCCTTATGACCAGCATTTTCACGTTTTCTTTGGAGGTCAGATTCACTTTATTCTGAAGTATTCTTGTTAAAACAAAGTCTGTCCTAGATTGGACTTGATTAGCAATCATCATTATTTCCCTCTGTCTAATGAAGGGCCACAAAGACAGATCTGTGGAATAACTTTTGTGTTTAACAGTAGCTACTGGGAGAGATTTTCACAATGGCTGTCTAAAAGCATTGCTTTGCTACAGGTGCCTTTGAGCCACTTCTATTTTTTTTTTTTTTTTTGAGGTAGGGTCTCACTCTAGCTCAGGCTGACCTGGAATTCACTATGTAGTCTCAGGGTGGCCTCGAACTTATGGCAGTCCTCCTACCCCTGCCTCCCAAGTGCTGGGATTAAAGGTGTGCGCCACCACGCCCGGCTTTAGCCGCTTCTGCGTTTATGTTTACCTCTCTCCCAGGCGGGCTTCTTGATATTCCTGGCCCAGGTCCCAGGTCTCAGGTCCCAGGTCCCAGGTGAAATGAGCACCCATGCTTAGTAGGGTGTAGGGGCTGAGCTGCAGCTGCAACTGGGGGCTGGCACTGACTACTGGATTCTGTAATTAGACTTAAGTCACACTCCTGCAACCTGGATTTGGGTCTTTGTCTTCCAGTCCTGCTCGTTGGGGTCCTCCATTGCCTTTTGTGCAACTCACTTCTCTGATACCCAAATTTAGGAATTTGCCAGTAAGTTCCAGAACTTGGGATTTCCTTCATGAGTTCTGGTTTCATTTATGTTTTTTGAATCTCTGTTTTGGAGACCTTCTGGGCTTTGCAAGATTTTGTAACAGAAGGTATCAAGTGGTGAGTTGATTTATGGCTATTAATTACTTATTGCTGTAACAAGATACCTGACAAATGCAACTTAAGAAAAGAAGGGTTTATTTTGTCTTGTGGTTTGAAGATACAGGCCATCATGGCAGGAAAGGAGTGGAGGTGGCTGGTCCCATTCCTTTGTAGTCACAAAGCAGGGGAAGATGAATACTGGTCCCCCTGCCCCCCCCCCCCCCCCCCCCCGTGATTTCTCCTTTCTCCTTTCTCCTTTCTATTCAGTCCAGGACCCCAGCCCATGGGACAATGCCACCCACATTTAGGGTAAGTCTTCCCTCCTCAGATAAACCTTTCTAGAAACACCCTCATAGAGACACTTAGAGATGCGTCCCTTATGTGATTCTAACTAAATCTGGGCAAGTTGACAGTGAAAGTTAACATGACAGTGGTGATAGGCTTCAGGTGCTGTCTGCTGCTGTGACAACTTAAGGTGGTGAAAGTCTGCCTGAGGCTGGAAGGCCGGATCCCTAGGCCTCCCCTGGCCGGCTGAGCACAGTGCACATTATTCCCTTGCCATGTCCTTGCTAATATGACTCATCCCTTGTGTCTGTGTGACAGATGTGGTAATGCTGTATCTATATCTTAGGTATTGTTGTTCCTAATTTAGACATTGGGTCCGACATTGTAGTCGGTGTTATTACTATATTAGAGTTACCTTTAGTTTTCACGTTGTTACATATTTGAGAACTTTCTGTCAGATGGTGCCTGAGGGAAAGAATGTTCTGCTAAGTGGATCGTAGTTGATGGTGCAGGTGATTCTTTACTTCCTTTGCTGACTTACACACAGATGTGTTTTGAAAGTAGTCTGAGTATTTTCCTAAGAAGAATGACTTTATGAAGTTGTTTTTCCAAATGTGACCCTTTTAAAATCTAACCGTAATAACTAAGAAACATGCAAACTGAACCTTATCTCAGTTTTCTGTAATGTTTATTGCAGCCTCCCTCGCTTCACTTGGTGTTTGTTGGGTGCAGGTAACCTGTCCACTAGGAGAGGAGGTGTTTCATGCGGGGTGTGTTGCGAGGTCGACTCCCTAGGAGAGGAGGTGCTTCACGTGGGGTGTGTTGTGCGGTAGACTCCCTAGGAGAGGAGGCATTTCATGTGGGGATGTCGCCTGGTACACACCAGTTCAGCCATGAAGACGGTGAGGTTAGCATCTGTCTTCTGGGATGTGAGACCTCCAACAGCATGTTGGTTAAAAACTACCAATAGTTCTGCAGAACAGAGTGTAATTGTAATGTATGGTTGTACTTTTTTTAAAGGTATATATGATATAGTTATTTAAAAATTATGGAAAAATAAATACTTATGATCAGTAATAGGACATAGAGATGGATAGAATAATTACAAAATTTTATATTCTCATATACTTTAAGAGAGTAAGTTGCTGGGATCAAATCCAGGTTAGATGCTAAACAAGTTCTATTACCCTGAGCTATATCCTATCCCTGTGCTGCCAACTTTTAAGACATTTATTTACTTATTATTTTGAGAAAGAGAGAAAGAAGCAGATAGAGAGAAACAGAATGGGTGCACTAGGGCCTCCAGCCACTGCAGACAAACTCTAGATGTGTGTGCTATCTTGTGCATCTGGCCTATTTGGCATCTGGAAAGTCACACCTGGGTCCTTAGGCTTTGCAAACAAGTACCTTAATCATTAAGCCATCTCTCAAGCCCCTTTACACTGCCAGTTTTGTTTTTGTTTTTTTTTTTTTCCTCCAAGGTAGGGTCTCACTCTATCTAGCCCAGGCTGACCTGGAATTCACTGTATTGTCTCAGGGTGTCCTCAACTTCTAGGTGATCCTCCTACCTCTGTCTCCCGAGTGCTGGGATTAAAGGGATGTGCCACCACGCCCGGCCCATTTACTGCCAGTTTTTAAAACCTTCATGATTATTTTAGTATTAATTTTATTAAAAGGTCATCCTATGAAAGGCCTTTTGTTACTTATTACCAGTCCTCTTTGTTCTAAAGTTTTGGTGGTTTTTCGGATTTTGATATTAAATCTTTAAAACATTATTTAGTGAGTGGATGTGTACATATGTGTGCATGTTTGTGTGTTGGTGTATGGGTGCGCATGTGTGGGTGCATTTTGTGCCTGTGTGCATGTCGAGGCCAGAGGGTAATCTTGGGTGTTGTTCCCTGGGAATCCTCTCCATCTTTTTCTTTTTTTTTTTTTTTTTCGGGTAGTATCTTTCATTGGCATGGATCTTATCAATTAGAGTGGACTGACTGGCCAGTGAGCTTTAGGGACTCTTCTGTCGCCACCTTCCTGGCACTGGGATTACAAGTGTACACCATCATGCATGACATTTTAATGTGGTTTACTTTTTCTTTCTTTCTTTTGTGTTTTTGGTTTTTTGAGGTAGGGTCTTGCTGTAGCCTAGGCTGACCATGGTGGCATTTTAATGTAGGTTTTGGGAATCAAACTCAGGTCCTTATGTTTACAAAACAAACACTTTACTGACTGAGCTGTCTTCGCAGGCCACAATATTATATCTTTAACTTACCACAACGCACCTGAAGTTGTCGCACCACTTACCATGTGGTTCAAGACCATGCAGTCAGTGGCAGACTTCTGTCCCTCTATCTTTGTGCTGTGGGTGTTGTACTTTTTACTTTACATGTTTTATTTTTTATTATTTATTTATTTATTAATTTTTAGTTTTTTGAGGTAGGGTTCCTATGTAGCCCAGGTTAGTCTTGAATTAGTAGTGGCCATTCTCCTGCTTCAGCCTCAAGTGCAGGGATTACAGGTGTGTGCCACCGAGGTCTGCTCACTTGTTGTGGGGAGTAGTCTTTGAGGACACAGTGAGCCATTTACGTCACCTCTGCTGCTTTCATGCTGCCACGGCCATGTTGGGTCATTGGGCAGACATTGCGCTGCACAAAGCCTAGACCGTTCATTCTGCTCCTGCATGAGACCCTTACGTTGGGAGCCTTTGCTCTTGTTCTCTGTCAGCCCTGTGCCCAGTGTGGCCTTGCTTGATCTCTGCTGGATGTTCCTGGTACGCCCAGCTCTCTTCATTCTCACTTGTTGGAACTTGTGTTTCTGCCTTATGTAGCCTCCTTTTCCCCATCAGTGTTCTGTGCCTGGCTTCTGGAACTTTACCAAGAGCGTGCTTAGCCTAGCATTGAGCCGGAGACCCAGGAGTTGTTCATGGGAGTTCTGGGGTTTTCTCTCCTCTTTGCCACAGTAACTCCACTTGCTCAAGCCACCTGATCCCCACCTCCTCAGCTCAGGACCCAACAGTGCTCTGTCTGGTCCCTGTTGGTCTGTGCAGAAAGCTCCAGGGACCATGGGACTCACTTCCTTTTTCTCCGAGGGACCACAGCCCACTCTGTCATGTTGTCCAGTGTCCAAAAGCATGCTTTCTATAATTGTCCAATTTTCTGGGTGTGCATGGTGGGAGCCGTGTACTAATCCTGGGGTTTAATACAGGTTCTTCCATCTTCCCTGAAAGTGGAGCTCCCCCGAAGTCTCATAGACAAGGGCCAGGCTGAAAGGCAGAATAGGTGGGCTTGGAGATTTAATGACACAGGATTATATACTTAAAAATATATTTTTTAATGTATTTATTTGACAGAAGGAGGGAGAAAGAGAGAATGGTTGTGCCAGGGCTCCAGCCACTGCAAACGAGTTCCAGACACATGCGTTCCTTGTGCCTCTGGCTGACATGGGCCCTGGGAAATTGAACCTGGGTCCTTTGGCTTTGCAGACAAATGCCTTAATAGCTAAGCCACTCTGCCAGCCCAGGATGGTATACTTTTGATTAAGCACATTAGAGTAGTTGGTAATTTATTCTTCTATTTATTTATTTATTTGAGAGAGAGAGAGAATGAGTACGCCATGGCCTCTAGCCGCTGTAAACGAACTCCAGACACATGCACCACTTGTGCATCTGGATTACCTGGGTCCTAGGGAATTGAACCTTTGGCTTTGCAGGCAAGCACCGTAACTACTAAGCCATCTCTCCAGCCTGCAGTTGATACTTTGTAATCAATCAATTGCTATGTGTTGAGCTTGTTTCTCTGTTTTCCCAGTTGAGTTTCAGTCTCTAGCTTACACATGGTATAAAAGTTTGAGATGGCTTGGCGTCCCTGGTCCCTGGAGGACCCGTTTCATGATCCTCAGGCTCCCCGGGGGTCTGCAGACCTGGAGTTACTGTTTCTCCCTTCTCGAAAGGACTTGTCTGTAGGTTAAAGCCGTAGGTTAGAGGTGAAATGGCAATAAGTGTTCAACATGCAGTAGGGGCTAAGCTTTAAGAACCAGTCCCTCCCGGATGGTACTGCAGATCTAAATTGAACACTTTGTCATGCAGTCTGTTCCAGATTTAACTTGCTACCTACCTTAGGGCTTAGTTACATGTACACAAGCTTGTGTTCACAGCCACTAACCCTGCAAGGTGTTGCCCAGCTTCAGCTTGCTTACCTACTTTATGGTAGAAGCAGGTCTAGCCTAGTTGCATTTGATTTCCTTTCTTTTTTAAAATTGGGAGGCATCTATTTCCAGATCAATCAATGTTTATAAAAGGAACATTTATGAATCAGTACCCTGGTCTGGAAAGGCACACCTCAGCAGCCTGGAAGTCCTTGATGTTCCTTGATAGTCCTCCCTGTCTCAGTATCCATCATGCCATGCTGCCTTGCTCTTTTTGGATAATTAATCTCCTCACTTTCCTTGGAGTTTTTCTGCCTGTGCAGCAGCTCCAAAGATGCGCCTCAGGTTGGTCTGCTGTGAAGTGATATAAACAGGAGGCGGCACTTCTTGTGTGTTGCTCACTTCCTTATTTATAGGATTCTCCCAGGGTATTGAATCTATGTGTGACCAACTCATTCTCACCTGTGCATTACATGCATACATTACATGTGTGTATCACGGTTGATCCTGCTGTAGAATGTACTGGAATATGCATAATTGTTGATTCCAGTGCAGATAGGCAGGCCTAGGGACAGCGTCAGTGCATGTTTCCATTTAAAAATACATATATTTATTTGTTTTGCAGGCAGAGTGTGTGTGTGTGTGTGAGAGAGAGAGGGGGGGGGAGACTGAGAAAAAGGAAGAGAGAGAGAGAGAGAGAGAGAGAGAGTGTGTGTGTGTGTGTGTGCGCGCGTGCGTGTATGGGTACACCAAGGCCTTCAGCCACTGTAAACAAACTCCAGGTGCATGCACCACTGTGTTCATCTGACTTTACATGGATGTGTTCTGGGGAATTGAACCCAGGTCATTAGGCTTTGCTGGCAAGTGCCTTAGCCACTGAATCAGTCTCCAGCCCATGTTTCCATTAAAAATCAATCAATCAATCAATCAATTAATTAATTAATTTTGCAAGCAGAGTGAGACAGACAGGGAAAGAGAGAATGGGTGTGCCAGGGCCTCCTGCCACTGTAAACAAACTCTAGACATATGTGACACCTTGTACATCTAGCTTATGTGGCACTGGGGAATTGAACCTATGTCCTTGGGCTTCGTAGGCAAGTGCCTTAACCACTAAGTCATATCTCCAGCCCACATGTTTCTATTTTTTAAAATGCCTGCTCAAGTCTTTGCCCATTTTTCTGTCAGTTTTGATTGATTTTAGGAGTATGCATGTAGTTTGTGTAGGTATTATGAATACCTTCCATGCCGAGGCTTGACTTTTACCACAATCTTTGTGGGGCCCTTTGGCATCCTGTTTTAATCTAGGGATGACCAGATGTCAGTCTCTCCTGCAGGTTAAAGAACTGTTTTCTCTGTGTCTCAGGTCTGCCCTGTGCTAGCTGTAGTTTGCTTTCCCTGTTGAAGCCATTCACACTGTGGGGAGTGTGGGCTTAGTCTCCCTCTGTGGCTCCCAAGATCGGAGTTGTTTTCTCCTTGCCCCTCCCTGAAGTGCAGTGTATGCACATGCAGAACTTCTGTGTGTCTGCTGGTCTGTGTGGGGTCACGGGGACGCCACTGCGTAGGTGACCTGTGATGTGTGTTTATGTGAGGCTGGATTTCAAGTGTTGCCTGTTTCTTTTTCTAGTCAGCACCACTTTTGCTACTTGAATTTTATGTGTGTCCTCTCATTTATACATTTTCTTATAGTTTTGTCCTTTTTCTTGTATATTGTGTTGTAGAAAATTTCTTCCTTTTTCATTATTGAGTGTATAAAGTCTCTTGGCTCTGTCCAAGCTACTGCTTGTTAGTTCCTGAGTTACCGTTCCATTCTGTCTAGTTAGTGATTCTCAGTCCACCAAGTTTTAATAATTTTTAAAAATATTTATTTATTTGAGAGAAAGAGGTAGAGAGATAGTGTCAGAGAATGGGTGCACTAGGGTCTCTAGCCACTGCAAATAAACTCCAGACACCTGTGACACCTTGTGCATCTGGCTTTATGTCCTGGGGAATGGTACCTGGTCCTTTGGTTTTGCAGGCAGGTGCCTAACCATGGAGCCATCTCTCCAGTTCTAGTTATTAATGATTTTTAAGAATTGGGGGGATGGAGAGGTAGCTCAGTAGTTAAAGGTGCTTGCTTGCAAAGCCTGATGGCCTGGGTCCTGTTCCCCAGTACCTACGTAAAGCCAGATGCACAAAGTGGTACATGCTTTTGGAGTTTGTTTGCAGTTGCAAGAGGTTCTAGTGTGCACATTCTCTTTCTGTGTGTCTCCTCTCTCTCTCTCAAATAAAGAAATATTTTAAAAATTGGTTTATTATTAGTTTCTTTAACATGTAGTCTGTTCTCTACAGTTCTTTCAGCTTATTTAGGTACAAAAATAAGGATATATGTGCAACTGTTTGTTTTGGTAATTCCACTGTTGAACCTTCAGGTCAACTCACTGCTTCTGTTTTGGTCATCCCGTGGTGGGTGCTGTGTGTGCTGCTGGTCCTCACCCTCTGCGCACCGCTGGGGGAGCTTTGATTTGATGGGAGTTGGGTCAAGCTTGGGAAGATCGCGCCTGCACTCAAGTGGACGCTTGCTTGCTTCTGCAGGCACTTACCTTTTGTCTGGCCTCACATTACTCCAAGTTCGTGGCTTGGGGATTCTCTGGCTGTCTGGAGATGAGAACCTGGCTTGTGAAAGTGCACAGTGATGGCAGAGGGCCACATACTATGCGGTGCCATGTGACGTGCAGGTCAGGCTTGGAGAAGTGGAGAATGGTTTCAAAGTGGGCAAGAGATTGTGCTGTGGCAGGGTTTCTTCAGGTGTGCCAACATAGCAGAGCTCTGTTCAGGTGACTTTGGTATGTAAGATGTGATTTGACAAAGCCACTAAGGTACACAAAGACCACTTGTGACTTTAAGCCCTGGGAGCTGTGGTTATGTCTCTTTTCTCTTCTGCTCTTGTCGTTGACGGTTTTCTGGTGGTGGTCGTGATGGTGACCTGCTTCATTTTAACTACTCCGAGGAGGCCGCGTCAGAGCCCAACTTTTGTGGGCTTTCATCTTGGTTTTCTGTTTGCATTGCCTGGGTTCTTTGCCTCCTTTCCCCTCATCTGAGGGTTCTCCCAGGTCTGCTGTTGCCTCATCCTGCTCTCCCTGAGATGTGTATGTGTGCAAGCGCGCACATGTGTGAATGTGTGGTTAAGTGTATGTGCCCATGTGCCATGGCATGCTTGTGGAAGTCGGGTGCATATCCTTGCCTTCCACCATATTTGAGGCAGGGTCGCTCATTCACTGCTCTTTTTGCCAGGATTGCTGGCCTACAGGCTCCAGGGATTCTCCTGCCTCTTGTTTCTGGGCATGCTAGCATTACAGATGCTTGTGCTGTGGCACTTCCATCCACCGAGCCATCACTAGCCTTCCTGAGTGAGTTTCTGGCCTTGAACTTCTATAGGAGCTGGCAGCTTCTTAGTGCTGTGTAGGAGAGGACCTGTCGGAAGCCAGTGAAGGGTTGGGTCAGCTCAGCCTCCCTCAAAGCCACCGCCTGCCTCCCTACACCAAAAGGCAGGTCTGCACAATGTTGTCCCCATTCCTGGGTCTTGAAGTCTTGCTTTGTTCTCTCATTTCCTGCATTGCCATCACACATTTCCTGTGGGTTTGGACTACTTTCTCTGCCACTGGTTAATCAAACAAGTATCAGACAAGTGGGCTTTGATAATGGGGTCAGGGCTGTGGCTGGGTCCAGAGGCAGCCTGTCTGATTCTGAACTTCAAGGAAGTCTGCATATTATGTTCTCCAAAACAGTTTTAGAAACTGGGTCAATTTTTAGGGTTGTGTGTGTGCCTCCTTCATGGCTAGTTGTATCTGTTCCTTTTTCCTTGCTGAAATAAGGGAGAAGGAAGGGTTTTACTCAGCTTACAGTTTAAGAGGGTACAGTCCGTCTCAGAAGGGAGGTATGGTGGCAGCTGTGTGAGGAAGCTGGTGACACTGTGTCCATAGTCAAGAAGCAGAAAGTGAGAGCTGCTGGTGCTCAGCTGCCTTTCTCATTTTTATTTAGCCTGGGACCCTAGCTCAGGGAGTAGGACTTCCCACCTCAGTTAATCCTCTCAGGAAACTCCTCACAGACATGCTCCGAGGTGTCTTTTCTAGGTGATTCTAAATCCCATCAGGATTAGCTATGACACTAGGCAAGCCCTCTACCTCTTAGCCATATATACCCAACCCTCTTTTTACATTTTATGTTGAGAGAGGGTCTCACTAAGTTCCCTGGGCTGGACATAAACACACTCTATAGCCCAGGCAGGCCTTGAATTTGCAGGCCTCTTGCCTTAACCTCCCCAGTAGCTGGGATCACAGGTGCCAACACAGTGGACAGCAGAGCACTTTTTTTTTCCCCAAGGGTAAGATCTCTCTCTCTAGCCCCAGCTGACCTGGAATTCACTATGTCGTCTTAGGGTGGCCTGGAATTTACAGCGACCTAACTACCTCTGCCTCCCAAGTGTGGGGATTAAAGGCATGTGTCACCATGCTTGGCACGCAGATCACTTTTTAAAAAAGTTTTTTGAGGTAGGGTTTCACTCTGGTCCAGGCTGACCTGGAATTCACTATGTTGTCTCAGGGTGGCCTTGAACTCACAGAGATCCTCCTACCTCTGCCTACACTGCCTAGGTCACTTTTTAAAAATTTTTTACTTTTTATTTTTATTTATTTATTTGAGAGCGACAGACAGAAAGAGGCAGAGAGGCCACTGCAAACAAACTCCAGACGTGTGCGCCCCCTTGTGCATCTGGCTAACATGGGTCCTGGGGAGCCTCCAACCAGGGTCCTTAGGCTTCACAGGCAAGCGCTTAACCACTAAGCTACCTCTCCAGCCCACACGTCACCTTTTTTAAGGAGAATGCTTATTGTTGTCACTATGGCTATAGATAGTCAGTTCCCATTTCTTTTGCTTCTTAGATTTTTGCTTAGCTATGCTAAGTTTTGTTTTTGTGAGTTACCCCTGGCTGTTCGCTGATACTGGTAAGGACAGGAAAGCCAGTGAATGGAAAGCCTAGGGAGACAACCAGTGTAAGAAAGAGGAAGAAAAAGCCCATAATTTGTACCAGCAGTGAAAGGCATTAAATTAAGTAAAACTCATGTTTACTGAGTTAACAATAAATTAAAATGAAGTTAATAGCGTATTTTGAATTCAGAATTTATGGTGTACCTTTCTTACATATGTAGAGTTCTGATTTTTACAGATGGTATTACCTTTTGAAGTACAATCTCTTTTTTCTTTCTTTCTTTTCTTTTTTTTTGTTTTGCAATCTCTTTTTATAAATTCCAACCTTCCTACTTAATTGCACATGGCTCTGTGACTTCAGGTCACAGTAGTGGGTCTGCTCTCTAGCTGCAGCGGGCCTACTTCACCTGCCAGGTCTCGGCCAGCTTCTCCCTCATCCTTTCTCTACTCCTGTCCTTGGATGGCATTCCATTTTTACCACTTTGTATCCTGGAACACAAATTGCCTTCATTTCCTAGTTTGTTGCTTTATTCTTTTTAGCTTAAAAAATTTGTAGATGCAAAAAAGCAATATCATAGGTTTGCAAAATCAAAGCAAGTGGTATTAAACTGGTGATAATGAAATAATACTGGAACCTATGCATGTGAGTTTTGGCTTGCTTTCCTGCATTTTCCCCTAGTGCATTACAGTGCTGCCATCAGGGTACCCACACAGTTCTGTTTCACCTTTTTATTATTATTATTTTAATATTGAACTTGTGCTGTCAGAGCTTTGGGTCATTTGTGCCTGAGTTGATGCATTAGGAAAGTCTCACTCAGGATCTAGGAAAGACCAAAGACCTGTTGCATCTGGCCACTGAGGGCATTAGGCAGGGAACTGGTTTTATAACAGTTAGAAGCTGGAAGGACAAAAAAAAAAGCTTGGGAGGAAATGGCAGGAGATAGCCATGACCCCTAGGGCCTGAGGTTAGGGAAGGGGTTGGGGAGTGGGGACACAGACTGGTGCTGCTGCCTGACATGGGTCCTGGGTTGAGAAAGAACTGGTGACAGAGGGGATAGCAAGCTGACTGGAGGGACAGCACTGTGTTTCTCCTCTTGCTTGTCTAGCTCCTAGTGGCCCAAGAGAAGTTCTCTGGAGAGGAAGCCAGAGGTGCACTATCCTAGTGCATGAAGCTGGGTCTGGAATAAGGCAGCAGCCAGCCCCCAGCACAGGCTGTGTTCTCACCCATCCCTTCTGCTGCTCCTCTGCAAGTGTCCTTTGTGCACAGCCTTCATGGGAGGGAGGGAGGAAGGGAACAGGATTAGTATGGTTTCCTGCCGTAGGCTGCAGTTGCTTCATTAGAGAGCCTCCTTGCCTCACCTCTGGGGCCCTAAAAGACTCGCTGGACCCTTTATGGTATTATGCCTAGAGACTTTGCTACCCTGATACTTCACATACCTGACTCAAGTCCAGGGAAGCATGTGGACACCATGGGAGGGGTGGGATCTCCCCCCTTTCTTCTTCCAGGTAGGGCTAGAATATACCTCACGTTCTCAGTGCCAACCAGGACATCCATGTGACCCTGCCATCCTTGTCAGTGGGTGTTTCAAGAGACCTGTGATCATGCAGTGAGTCATGTTCAGCCTTTTAGAACTGTGTTCTTCCTAAAAGGACAGATGTGGGTAGTGAATTCAGGATCGCAGCACAGGTCTGTTTGAACCTCTTAGATGAGCTTTTCTGCAGTTTCTAATTTCTGTGCCAAGCGTCATGATGGGATCATTCATGACAATGCTGTGTTGGGAAAGGAACCACAGGCCGCATCTATGATTGGTGTTTTGCCTCTGCATTCTAGAAAGGGAACTGGGGATTTCAGTCCTGGACTTGTAGCTGTTATTTTACCTTGCATAGCTTCCTTACGTCAGGCTTCTCTGCATCGCAGCCCTTTGTCAGGAGAGCCTGTCATTTACAGAACTGAACCTCTGTTGAGTGCTTCTGGATTTTCAGTCCTATAAACAATGAACCAGGTGTGGTTCTGGTAGAGTGCTTTCCTGCATGTGTAAGCCATGGGTTCTATCTGGCACTACAAAAGGAAAAAAAAAAGTGTCATGATGAGACCCTGTCCATATTTCTGATTATTTCTTAGTGTATTTTCTAGAAATGCCATAAAAAGTTAGCCATGAGCATGGTTTGCAGAACAGCTTTCTGGAAGGCTTCGCTGTGTGGGACACCCACTGTACTCAGTTCCCTCTGCACTTACGTGGATGCTTGATCACGCCATTGTTTTAAGTCGCTTTTTAGTGATGAGTGTGGTTGGACATTTTAGGCGTGTTTGTGAGTCAGTTTTATTGCTTCTTGTACCACTTGCGAATGTCCTTTGTCCAGTTTTGAGTGCAGTCCAAGTAACAGAAAGCAGGGATATTGAGTATGTTTGGGTGTTCATTTGAGCATGGTTTCTGAGGTCACTGCACAGATAATCTCGGTGCAGACCCTGCTATGTTAGAGCCTACTCAGTAGAAATTGGCTGGCTACCTCCCAGGAGATAAGGGATGTCTGTGTCATGAGAGGGTGATTAATGCTGTGGCAAATGGGCACCAGGTAGATCTGAATTTAGAGGAGAGCTTGGCCAACTCCTGGCTTTGTGACTTTAGACCAGTTGATTTTCGAGTCACCCAGAACACTGGTTTCATGTAAAATAAGCTGCTGATGCCACAGCTTATATGAGCATCTTGAGAAGCAGTGTCACCAAGCCCCCCTGCTCCGTGCTTTCCTGAACACCCATTGGTGTCTGGCATTGTGGGCTTGGGCCCTGTCTGCTGTGACCTGTGTCGCTCTTGACTGTCAATGATTATCTGATGCTTACATGAAGTGATAGCATGCAGGTGGACTGGTTTTTCTTGTGTCTTTTGTAGAATCAGAAAAAGCATCAGTATTTTTGGCTTTATGTCCCTAGTATATAGGACTGTGCACCCAGACAGTGCCTGCTTTCTATGTCCATGGTGTCCTGCCCCCCCCCCCCCCCATACCAAGTGCCTATGGGCTAGAGGGAGATTCTGGGTAGTTCCTAGGGCTGCTGTGGCACATTGCTTCCCCTCATCCTCCTCCCCTGCTCCAGGTCCCTGACTAAAACTGAAAACTGAATGGTGGCATTGGCCTCCTGCTCTTGTGTACTATGTATGGTAGCAGAGTAACTTGGAACTTATTCACTGGAAAACACAAAGTTTCTTGGTGGAAGAATGCAAGACTGTCTTGGGATTGGCTCTCCTCCAGTGACTGGCTTGGGTAGAACAGGGAGATTTAATTTTTTTCTTCTTTGGGCCTGTTGAGTGGGACCCTTGCTAGACCTTGTGCTACTAAGTGAGAGGCCAGAGGTGCCGCCCCAGTTCCTCCTCTGCTTTGCTCTGCTCTGCTCTGCCCAGCCCAGGGCTTGACTCCACCTGGGGCACTGAATGTGAGAAGGAACCACACAGTATCCAGCGGGATTAGACCCACGGGTTTCTCTTCAGATGTTTAGCTGTTTTTGAACTGATGCCTGGGTCTCTTTCTTTAAGAGGGAGTTGGTTGGCATATTGGTTGTGCTTTGATGGAATTTACTTTTTGTTGGGATTTTATTGAGGGCTGTAATGCATGAAATTTTTCTTTGAGCTTTTAAGGTCAGAACTCAGGGGAGTTAAAAAAATGTAAAAAAAAAAGGCTAAATTTTATAGGGTGAGTCATAAATAACTAATTGCCTTTCAAGAGGAGTGGAATTCACTTGGGAAAAAGCCCTGTGGAGGTTTTCCTGCCCACGTAGAAGAACGAGGCCACTGGCCGAGAGCCTGTGTAGTCCTTGCTGGTGGATGGAATAATGAATCTGGGGTGTGTGTTTTCCTTCATGGGTGACTGTTGACTCTGTCCAGCAAGGTGGCAGAGGCCTTTCCTACCTAGTTTTTGGTTTTCTCTACACCCTCTCTCCATGTCTCTGTGATCCATCCTTATCTGAAGGTGCTGCAGAATTTTCCCATCATTTCTGTTGTTTGGAAAATGGATGCTGCAGATGTGCTGTTACTTTGATCTATTATTTATTTAGAAAAAAAATTATTCTGAGAAAATGGGAATTATGTTTTGAACTTTGAATTGAATCAAGGCTTTGGCAGCTGGCGAGTCATGAAACTTTATTAAAATAAATGATCTCATATGTGTTGGGTATTTACTGACGAGATGTTACAAGAGTTCAAGCATTAAAATGAACCACACATTGTTTATATGGACTCATAAACTATGGAGCAGGCATGAGCTGGTGGTGGCTGGATTCTGCATCCCTCCCCAGCTCACCTACTTCTCTATGAGTGTGAGAATAAGAATGGCTTCTCAGAGGAGAAGGTTGCAGCTGGGAGCAGAAGCAAGCTGCAGCCGTGGAAGGATGCTCCTAGCCTTGTCATCACTCCCAGCTTCAGTCTGTATTTCTCTCTCCATTTTAAAGATAAGGGATGCTGTGGCTCAAGGGCCAGCTCGGGCTGCACACCTGAGTGCTTCCCACATCACCTGCAGCTGGGCAGTCCTGAGTGTGCCCATGCTCTTGGCATTCAGGCTTATGTACCTGAAAACATGGTGTAGCTCAGGGGCAGTTGTGTTTCTCAGTGAATTCTCTTCAGTGCTTTTTGAATATAGTTTAGAACTGAGACATTTTATAATTACTTTTCGTTTGGATTTTAAAGAATTCAAATATCTACTGGATGGATACTGTGGTAAGAACTTAGAAATTTGCAGTATTTTTGAAAAGCGCTTGTCCTGCATCTCCCTTCCTCTGTAATTCAGGCACACATACAGTTCGCTTAGCCTAGCACCCTTTGTAGTTCAGGCATGTGAATGCTCAGGGTTCTTCGTAATTTAGTTAGAGTGTGGTCCACTCAGCATCCTCTAGGGAGTAGAGTGAGCGCATTCAGCAGCCCCCTCTTGAGCTGACATCCTTCATAGATCAAGCTGCTGTCTGCAGGGTGTCAGGGTGCCGCACCAGGCAGATGGAAGGCTGGGGTGAGACGCACCGTCTGTGAGGGCATCAGTCCTCTGGTTCTGGCACTGGTTTAATTGGGTGGTTCGACTGGGAAGCCATACGTTAACTTCTGCTTCACCCAGCCTGCTCTCCCTGCAGATGCCAACACTATACAGACCTATTTTTCTCTGAAATTGAGCCTGAGAGAGAAAAAAAAATCCCCACACTTGAGTTGTCACAGACTTTGCTAAATTGAGACTCACCAAAACTGATTGGTTGCTTTCTACCTGCCCAGGCGATCCTTTGTATACCTGCCTGTCAAGACCACAGGAACACAGCAGGCTGTCTTTTCATTCCAGTTTTTTGTATGATCCAAATTCAGCCCTTAGGTGTCCTTTTTCAGAAAGTCATAAGAATTAAGTTTTGCCCTGGCACAACTGTACCTGCACTAAATCAACTTTCCATGTCTCTGGGATTCTGCTTCATGCCCTGGGTGGAATGGCTGCCAGGGGATTGTGCCATCCTGTGTGCTCCCCCCAAAAACGTGCCTCTCAGGGCTGGAGAGATAGATGGCTTAGCAGTTAAGGCACTTGCCTGTGAAGCTCAAGTACCCAGGTTCCATTCCCCAGTACCCACATAAAGCCAGTGGTGCATGTGTCTGGAGTTTGGTTGCAGTGGTTAGAGGCCCTGGAATGCCCATTCTCATTCTCTCTCTCTCTCTCCCTCTGCCTTTCACCTTCTGTCTCAGGGACTCCACACTCCCCATCCCTTCACTACAAGATTAGCGGCGGGTTCTAGTGTTCAGATGATAGTGTCTTAACATCTTTGTTGGCACTGATGTTTCTTAAGGTTGCTATCACATTCTGGCACATATTCTAGTTGTCCATATTTCTCAGATCAGATTTTAGCAGTTGGTGGTGTGAGAGTCCCAAGAAAAATGCCTAGTGAGGAGCTGTCCTCAGAAATTTCTGTGAATTAAAACACAGCCATCAGGGGCCACTTTGTCTGTTCTTTAGCCTTGTTATGTTGGAAGAACATGCCACCCATGTGGCGAGGCATATAAAACAAATACACAGTGAAGCAGGACTCTAGAAAGAACACTGGTAATAGTCTCTAGGTCTGTGTGTGTGCCCTTGTCTATGTGGCTCTTGCCCATGCCTTATTTTCCATTTAGTTTACTAGCTGTCCTCTAAACAGTCTAGCTTTGCCTGGGTTGGAGTTTGTGTAATCTCTGCGCGCTCTGCGCCTCGCAAAGCCCAGAGACAAATCCACGCTGTGTGCACCAGGGAGCCCTTGTTCTCTGTACTGAAGTCTCCACAGGGCCGAGCAGGCTTTGTGGAAGGCTTTATCTTTGTTTGTAGTGCTGCTGCGAACACTTTCCTGTGTGGTTTGGTTAATAGATAAGGATTTTGAGGGGTAACTGCCAAGGATTGGAGTGGCTTGGCAGTAGGGCTTAGTTTTAATTTTATCTCCTACCTCAGTTGTCCCATCAGCACTGCCTGCTTGGTCTGCTGCTGCTTAGTGTTCAGGGACATGGGCATTACTGTTCTCTGCACTGTGACAGAATACCTGAGAAAAAGCAATTTAAGGAGGGAAGGGTTTATTTGGACCAGCAGTGTGGGGGTATACCCCACTGTAGCAGGGAAGGCATGGTGGCCTGAGCGTGATGTAGCTATTCACACTGCATCTGTGGTCAGGGAAATAGGAGAGGGGAATGCTGGTGCCGAGCTGGCTTTCTCCTTTGTTCAGTTGGGACCTCAGCCCATGGGTTGGTGCCTCCCACATTAGTGATGAGCTTTTGCCATTCAGTTAACTTAGTCTAGACACTTCCTAACAGAATGCCCAGAGATCTGTCTTCTAGGTGACTCCAGTCCCTTCACATTGACAATCAGTCCTGTCACAAGTCAATCCCTATCAACTTGTCATTGAAACACATGGTGTTTTTTTTTAAATGGGGGGGGGGGAATTGGCACACCAGGGCCTCAGCCACTGAAGTTGAACTCCAGATGCATGTGCCACCTTGTGCACCTTGTAAATCTGGCTTATGTGGGGTCTGAAGAGTTGAACATGAGTCCTTAGGCTTCGCAGGTAAGTGCCTTAACTGCCAAGCCAGCCAAACACACCACTCTTGAGTCATACTTTTCACCTTGTCCTCTTAGGCCAATGCCCTTTCATCTTGCAAACGCATTCAGTCTAACTTCAAAAATTCCTGTAGTTTTCACAGTGAGTGACTCTCTCTCCTCCTGTATCAAGTTGGTAATGAGTTGGCAGCAGGCAGAGATGATATTGTCTCAGTGGCCTTAAACTTTGAAGGGTGTTCTTCATAGCTCTGCACTGGTAGTGAAAGCAAGACTTTTACCTTGGTCATCCTGAGCCTCAGTAGGGTGTTTCCTGGGTGCCAGAGCACCCTTATAGTGTGTCAAGATGCCATGGTTGTCTCAACCACAACCCTGTCTGCCATCTTATAGTACACCTGTGTTCCGTCCCACCATTTTCTTGAAAGAATGCTTGATAGAATTTCCTTATGAGCCTGATACTTCATGGAAGGCAGTGGAAATTGGTAGTTGTTGCAAAGGATAAAATTTGAGCTTTTTACTGAAAATAAGACTTTTTAGAAACTTGGTGTCTGCTATTATGCACTTGTCGGCTGCCAGTTCCTAAAGCTCTTTCTGATGAGTGGTTGGTGGTGACACTGATGAATGTGGTGGACAGTGTAGAACGGCGGACCGTCTTCTGACTCAGTGTCTGCTGGGTGGCCAGTGCATGGTGTCAGTGTGAAGTGAACAGCGGGTGGTGAGGTTACAGAATCGTGAGAGGTAACTGGTTCTGCCCTGAGAATGCTATCTGCTGAGCTTGGGGTAGTATCAGAAATCAAAGGCAGGTACTTGAAAAGCTGCCCCTGGGGACCAACTCCGTGTGTGACGCTGGCTTTTCTTATACACAGTGGCTGAGATAGCAGAAAGCAGCCAGATAGTAAAGAGATTTGCAAAAATGAAAAACAGTGCCACTTCTCAGAACCTTTTGGTGTGGTAAAATATAGGCTTTTTTCATATGTCTTTTGGTATGGTGTGTGTGTGCTTGCATGTGTGAGCACATGTGTGTAGGTGTGTATATGGAGGCCAGAGGTTAGTGTTTGGTGTCTTCCTCAATTGCTCAGTGAGAAGTAGGGTTTCTCACAGAATCTGGATTTGGCTAGATATGCTAGCCCACAAGCCCCAGGATTTCCCTGTCTCTGCAGCACTGGGTTATAGGTTTGTAATTCCCCTTCATCTTGACTTGGGTGCTAGGGATTCAGACTTAGGTCTAAGTCCTCATGGTTTATATGGCAGATGCTATACTGACAGAGCACCTAGTTTGATCGTCTTTGAATAAGAATGTTGCTTATATGAACATTGCTATTAATTTTAAATGAATTAACTAAAATGAAAAAAACCCTTATTGTAATTTCTGAAATGGTTAATACTGAAGGTTACAATTGGCAGAAGCCAGTTGTGTATTAGGGTCCTGTATAGTTATTAGTAACAAAAGAGGTCTTAGGACCCAAAAGTTAGAGAACTGCTGGTGCACAGCAAAGATCCTTGATGATTTCGTTCTCTGGGTGGAGGAATCCCTCTGGCCTTCAGATGGAGATTAGCACTTCCTGCTGTCAGAGCCCATTCGTTTCTGTGTCTATGTTGTTGGCTACAGTGTTGGCAAGACTGTTTGCTTTGGGACAGAGCCCCTTAGCCAAGTGAAACCTAGTCCCAGCAACACTTGTATTTACCCTCTTTCTAAAGCAAAGTGTCCCCCTCCCACCACCCCGTCCTGGGAGAAGAGCTGGTCTGAGTACTGTGAGCACTGCATAGTAGCAACACCTTTTAACCATCAGCTGCTAGCCAGCCAGCCCTGAAAATTGAACATTTTAATTAAAAATATCCATCACCCAGTGGCTCTTTTCCTTTATTTCTCAAATGTGGCAAGCTCTAATAAACAGGGCTGCACTATGGTTCCATGGTAACTTGCTGGTTGGTGAGTGCGGCTTTCCCCCACAGCATGTGGACATAAAGTCCTGCAGTATCTGCTTTTGTGACACCTATCCCTTCCCTTAAATTTTGGCTCATGTATATTTCAGGAGTTAGATAGGGGCATAAGAGAACCTTCAGTATGTGCTCAGGAAATGCTTGGGGCTGTTGTGTGCACCTGAGAAGGAGAGGGAGGTGGAGAAGGGGGGAGGGGCGGGAGGCTGGGGGAACAGCATTGGCCATGTGGCATCAGTTGTCCTCTCCACTCTCTTTTCCACTGGCACCAACCGATGGGTTGCCCAGTGGTGTGGGTGAGAGGCATCCTGGAGTTGCAGAAAGCTGCTCTGGTCCAAGACATCTTTTATGGTACTCATCCTTCAAACCTAGGCCTCAGGTGTGCTAGTCAGCTACTCCAGTCCTAATCTGTAATTGCCCCAGGGCCTGTCAGCCTTTGTTTCCTCATATTGATTTTATTGGACTAGGAAAGGGTTCAACGTAATGATGTCATATATGTATGTATGTATGTATGTATGTATATAAATAGAAGTTGGGTTTGGTCTTTCTGTCTTTAACTTTATTTAATTTAAACATTACTTAGATTAGGGGAGGGTGCTGGAATTTAAAGGCTGGTTTTGGGGTTTCTACTGCTTATAGCAGTTGGGGTACATATGGATGTTCTGATTGTGTAAAAGGAAATCAGCTTTTTGTCAGCTCCCAAGTTTTTCCTTGACTATCATTTTTTTAAATATCAGAAAGCCATTCTTTTTTTTAAAATTTATTTATTTGAGAGCGACAGACACAGAGAGAAAGACAGATAGAGGGAGAGAGAGAGAGAATGGGCACGCCAGGGCTTCCAGCCTCTGCAAACGAACTCCAGACGCGTGCGCCCCCTTGTGCATCTGGCTAACGTGGGACCTGGGGAACCGAGCCTTGAACCGGGGTCCTTAGGCTTCACAGGCAAGCACTTAACCGCTAAGCCATCTCTCCAGCCCAAGCCATTCTTTTTTAATATTTTACTTATTTATTGGGGGTGGGGAAGGAGGGAGGGAAAGCGAAATATGCCACCTGGGCCTCCACCCACTGCACATGAACTCTAGACACATGCACCACCTTGTGCATCTGGCTTACATGGGTACTGGGGAATTGAACCTGGGTCCTTAGGCTTTCAGGCAAGTGCCTTAACTGCTAAGCCATTTCTTTAGCCTTAAACATCTAGTTTTACAAGATAGGAATAAAGCCAAAGCCAAACAGCTAGGAGCCTAAAGCTGTAGTAAACGCCATGGCTCCCTGGAGGAAGAAGAGGTACTGCTCTGTGCCCGTGCTGCAGGGGCTGCGTTTCTAAGGGATGTCAGGTTTTGGTTTTGGTTTCTGTGTTCTCACCACCACTGCCAAGCTATTCTGAATTTCTTCAGGAGAATTTTGGCCCATCTGAATGTACACCTGCAATCCCAAACGTGGGAGGTGGAGGCAGGAGGACTGTGAGTTCTAGGTTTCTAGACCAGCTCTGTCTCCATAAAGATCTTGGCTCAGCAACAACAGAACTTGAAAACTGTTGGCCGTTCTATCCCTTAGTTCTTTTCTGGGTCTTCAGCTGGTTCTAGGTGCCCGGTTCTGTATCTTTTAGATGAAGGGCAATCAATTCATTGAAGGAATGGGGGACAGGTGGATGTCTGGACAAGGTGCCAAGTTTTATGGCTGTTTTTAAGAGATACTTGGAAGTGTCAAAGCCAGTGGGAGGAAGGGTTGCTTCAGAGTTTCTAATGCAGGTTCTCTGCAGCCTGACTGCCAGGCTTTGTGTTGGGGCTCTATACCACGTACAGTGTGGGAAGTCAGGCTCAGGGCCTTTCCTGCAGGTACCAGTCCTTAGTGCTTTCATCATGAGATGACCAGTAGTGGGAAATCAGGCTCAGGGCCTTCTTGCAGATACCACTCCTCCAGTGCTTTAAGCACAAGCTGTCCAGAAGACCAGTCTGGCCCATTTGTCTTAACTCCTGCCTTAATCACCAGCCAATCCCTGCTGTTGGGGTGTCCTTGCTAGGGATTTGGTGAAACATATGTGAAATACTTACCGTTTAGACTGATGCAAGTTTAAGTCTATGTGTACATATGTGTGCTCCCCATGGAGGTCAGAGGAGGATACAGGGCATCTTCCTCTATGTCCCTTATGTTTTGTTTTCTTGAGACAGAGTCTTCCACTGAACCTGGAGCTTTCTGTGAGCCCTTGTCAGTAATGAGGGCGAGAACCTGCCATATTCTCTGTCTGTGGATTCCCCTTCCTGCTTCTCCCTTAATTTCTCAATGGCTGATAGGCACAGTGAGGGTCCACCTTTCTGCTTTCAAATGGAATGGGGTGTTGGGATGGGCTCTGGGATAATGTGGAGGGGTGCCCAGACTGTGTTTACTTACTGTGTCTTTCATTTATTCTTTTGTCTTCCCTGATATTATCTGTAGTTAAACTTCCATTTAGAAAGCCTTTTGGAGAGACACCCTGTGTGTTTCTGATACTTGTGTTAGCTTTCTCGCATTTTATAATAATAATAATAATAATTATTATTATTTTTTGGTTTTTTGAGGGAGTGTCTCACTCTAGCCCACGCTGACTTGGAATTCACTATGGAGTCTCAGGGTGGCCTCGAACTCATGGTGGTCCTCCTACTTCTGCCTCCCAAGTGCTGGGATTAAAGGTGTGCACCACCACACCTGGCTTTTCTCGCATTTTAAATGGACTGAAACTGAGGTTGGTGTGGCAATGATAGAGTGGGGCAGGGGTCTTAGTCTCCTAGCACAGCTTCACCAAAACAGAATTCAGTTTACTCTTAAAAGATTAAGGTCCCCAGGCATCTTAGCAGCCATTGTCTGTAGGCCAGAGGCTCTCGTCTCCCTGGCTCTTGGTGAGCTGTGGAGCCCTGGATTCACCCAGTAGACCTTTACTATGCACTCACTTTTATTTTACTCTGTGCTTGGTTTATACTGGAGGGTGTTTTCAAGGAAGACTTAGCTTTGTGCCCTTTGGACCAAGTAGAGGACTAAAACTCTCAGAACAGCATAGGAGAGATGGCTTGGCAGTTAAGGCACTTGCTTGTGAAGCCTAAGGACCATGGTTGGATTCCCCAGAACCATGTAAGCCAGATGGTGGAACATGTGTCTGGAGTTCATTTTCAGTGGCTAGAGGCCTATAAGTAAATAATAAAAAATTAAAATGTTAAAGCACTTAGCACAGTTGAGAAGAAAATGTTAGAATTCTGTGATTTGACTCAGGAGTTTGTAGTGTGTACAGTAAAGCCCAGACATTTGGCAATGGGAAGAATGCAGTGTTTGGAGGAGGATGAGGGTGTGTGTGTGTGTGTGTGTGTATGTGTGTGTGTGGGGGGGAGGGAGGGAGGGAGGGAGATATTGAAGGATACCAAGAGGAAGAGAGAGTTGTAGGTGTGTAGAGTGCAGTGTCTCAGGGTTTGAGAGAAAACATGGTTTTTCAAGGACTATGAGAAGGTCATAATTTGAGGGCTGGGTAACATGATGGCAAATCAGGGCATACCTGGATGGCTGAATCTGGTGGTGGTAAGCAGAGTTAGGTGAAAGCTGTTTTCTAGAGTCATCTGCATGGGGTGTGTGGAAGTAGATGCCATCAATCAGAGCATACTAGGTGGTGTAGAGATAAGATGGTATCATTTGGTATAGAGGATCCTAAGGGAGAAAGAAAGAAAAAAACAGAAGATGTTGATAGGCTGTGGGGGAACCCATGATAATGTTTCTCTCTTTCTCCTCTCCCCTGACCACTCACTTTTTCCCTCCTTTCTCTCCTATTTTCCTCCTCCCTGCAGTGGTGAGGGTCAAACCTTGAGCCTTGAACATGCTAGGCAGTCTTCCAGTAAGCCACACATCCAACCTTTAGTTTTTTTTTTTTTTAAAGCATTTTTATTTATTTATTTGAGAGCGACAGACACAGAGCGAAAGACAGATAGAGGGAGAGAGAGAGAATGGGCGCGCCAGGGCTTCCAGCCTCTGCAAACGAACTCCAGACACGTGCGCCCCCTTGTGCATCTGGCTAACGTGGGACCTGGGGAACCGAGCCTCGAACCGGGGTCCTTAGGCTTCACAGGCAAGCGCTTAACCGCTAAGCCATCTCTCCAGCCCTAGTTTTTAGTTAGGGTCTCACAATGTAGTGTTGACTCAAAACACACAGCTCTCACCTTGAAGAGAGTAAGAGATAGTTTATTCTGGAGTCAAATATGAATGACCATGGCCTGGGAACAAAGATTCAAGTTACAGGAACACAGCTTCAAATTCCATGTTCCCATATATTAATAATTTCATGAAGGTTTCATAGTTACAGGACAAAACAAAAGTCATAAACCAAGGTACTTAAAAAATACATTGGTGGAAACATCAGGTACGTGGGTCATAGCAAAGTGGGGAAACCTCTGAATCTTCAGCTATCTGATGACATTCTTAGCCTTTGGGTTGGTAGAAGCTGGTGGGTTTCATTTGATGACCTGATAGTCATCAAGGATGTTAGGTGAGACAGGAAGTGGGCAATAAATGGCTGCTAAAGGGTTAAAGGCAGCTCAAGATCATTTGGTCCTGATCCTGCGACAGTCTGTCCCTCCATGATCACAGGAGTGCTGTCGTCCCATCCAGCCTCCTTGGAAGTCAGTACAGCACCTTTCAGGAACTTGAAGTTCACGGTAGCTTAGGCTGGCTGCCTGAAACTTGCTGTGAAGCTCAGGGCACCCTTGACTCTCAGGTACTGTCATGTAGCTGTGCCCTCCCAAGCCTGGCTTGGACTACTTTTATTCTTTCCTTCCTTCTTCCTGGGAGGCAAAAAGGAACAAAAACTGTAAGGTCACACAACTTACTGGAGGGAGAGCATCCCTGGAACATCCTGTCTGAAGTTGCCTAGAGGTGCTGTGCCAGTGATGATTCATGTTTGCAGAAGACTCCCTGCACACTCTGCTAGGTTGGTTTCTGGAGAGCCTTTGAAGTGTCAGCTCCATGCCCCACCCCCGGAGGTGGACCCCACTTTAGGGATATGTGCTTTCCCGCGTAGAGCAGGGACTGGGGCACTGAGCAATGCCTCCAGTGCCAGTCTGTCCATGAGAGTGGCCCAGGGTGTTTGTCCCTCTGTCCCTCACATATCCAGATGTTTGAACAGGTACGTGATTCTACTAACCTTGGATTTGTTTAAAAGCCCTTTTTACACTCAACCAGACAATAGGGAATAGGCCAGAGGAGGGCATTTTCTTCAGATACACAACAGAGCTTCTGCTGTGCACTGACCATTCTGTGGAATGACAGGGAGGAGGGGTGTCTCAGTTCCTGTTCCTTAGTTCTACGCCCAAGTGATCATGGTCCAGGTCACAACAGGCTGTGCCCTCAGCCTACCAGAGCCCATGCAGCCACAAAAAGGTAAAAGTTGTCTGATAATTCTAGCATTAGCAGGCATTCTCCCAGACTTTTGTCTTCCCAGCAAAGTGAATGTTTCCTGTGGGTCTCTCTTTCGTCTTGCTCCTTGGACCAAGTGGGCATAGAAGAATGGCGCTCTTCTGTTGCCCGGTAAAGGTTAAGGGGGTACTTGCTTAACCATAATGCTGACTTGAGCATAGGTGGGAGTGGTCTTTTGCATTTTTTTTGGGCAGTGTTGTGGGCGAGAGTGGGAGGGCCGGGCCTCCTGGAAGCCATAAGTCAGGGTGACTGTGTCAGGCTCAAAAGTGGCATGTGGCTTCTGCTCTGCTCTGCATTCACAGGCTGTTAGTGGACACACTAGCAGACCTGTGTGGCCTTCAGCAGGCTGGAATTTCCTGCTGGCCACACTTTGAATACTTGCTGGAGGAAAGGGGTGCTTTCTTAGGTGGCAGTAGAAACTTTGGTGTTGTCTTTGCCTGGTTCAAGTGGTAAATACACATGTGTTTAATACGCTTCCCACACGTGTTCAAGTTATCTTTGTGGTTTACCAAAGTGCAGGTGGGCTGCAGATTTACAGAGGATTAAGAAAGCCCACATGGTTTCCATGCTGTATACATGAAGAGGACTAGCTGGCTTCAGAAAACTCTCAGAGGTGGGCGTGGTGGCACACGTCTTTAATCACAGCACTTGGGAGGCAGAGGTAGGAGGATCGCCTTGAGTTCGAGGACACCCTAAGACTACAGAGTGAATTTCAGGTCAGCCTGACCTACAGCGAGACCCTACCTCGAAAAACCAAAAAAAAAAAAAAAAAGAATAAAGAAAAAGAAAAAAAACCTCTTAGGCTGGAGAGATGGTGTAAGGCATTTGCCTGCAAAGCCTAAGGATCTAGGTTCGATTCCCCAGTACTCCTGTAAGCCAGATACACAAGTTGGCACATGGGTCTGGAGTTGGTTTGTAGTAGTTAGAGGCCCTAACATACATGCCCATTCTCTTCCCTCTCTCTGCCCCCCCCAAATAAATAAATAAATAATATTAAAAAACTTAAAAAAATCTTTCTCACTCGTAGCCTCTGTTCCAAGTCCAGGATCTTCCAGTGAAGAACTGGCTTCCAGCTGAGCAGTTTGGTTGAGAATTAAATTAGCACACAGCAGCAGCCTCTCAGTCAGAAGACTGAGCCCTCTGCTCTCGCTCTCACCTAGACGAGCTTCTGAGACCTGAAGGTTGTCAAGACTCCAAAAGGAGCCTGGGGATAAAAGGGCTTTTCTCCTGTTGTTTGTCTAATGGACTTGGATTATAGGTTGAACAAGAAGAAAACTGTTTTCAAAGAAACTGTCTCTACGTGAACTCAGAAGAACAGAATGGATAACAGGTCTTTGGACCCTTGAGCTTCTGTTAGCAGGAAGCAGGCTGAGAAAGCAATGAGTATGTCAGACAGGAAGGGCCAAGAGCATAAGTCGGTGCTGCAGTGTGTTGCCTGGGCCTCCTGGTGTGTGTGTGTTTGGGGGGTTGTTCAGGTCACAGGTGGATCAGGTAGATTGGGTGGAAGTGATGGTAATGGAGGAGGAACTGGCCTTGGAGAACTGCATATCCCTGTGTACAGTGCTTCTCACCTGCATGTGAGAGAGATGGTGGACAGGGTTTTAGACTTCCTGCTGATGCATTGGCCAGTGGCCTTGTACTTGGTGGGGGATCCAGTGCAGCTTGCCTGTGTGTGGTTGTGGGTTGTGGTGCTCAGGGCCAGGTTGTGGTAGGTCATGTTTTCCAGCAAGCACCACAGCAGAATCTCTAGTGCCCACAGTGGTCTGTGCACTGACCAACAAGCTTCCTCTGAGAGGTGAAGCATCCATTCCCTGTCTGGGGGTCTGGGTGGGCTGACCATGGTAGCAATGATGCTTTGTGGTTTGGGGCTTAAGGTGATGCATTTACCTTCAACTCCTCTTGGGAACATTCATTCTTAGAACCTGCCTCCCTAGAGTGAGGCAGCCTAGACCAGCGTCTGCGGGAGGCACGTGTTGGTTCTGTCTGTAACTCAGCCCAGCCCCCGTCAGTCTCTGAGCTGTCACCAGTTTTTGTGTCTTGTCGGTTGAGGCCCTACCCACAGTGAAGAAGAGGCAGGCTATCTCTAGACTGAATTCTTGACTCTAGATGCCACGCACAGTGAAATGACTGTTTTGCACTGTTGAGTGTGGGGTGGTTTGCTGTGTGACACTGCATATGGAACCTGCTCTGCCCTGTGTACCAGACATGCCAGAGCCTGCTGCATCCAGGAGCTCCTCACATACTCTCTACTTTCTGTTCACCTTCAGTGGCAGCTCTTTCATCCCTGGCTGAGTGGCCATTACTGAAAATGTTGGATTCCTTGGGCTGTCTGCTTTGCCCCTCTCCTGTTGCTTATGAGTTCAGGTACAAATGGAAAACCACCGTGAAGGCTGAAGGCTGGATTTGCTACCTGCCTTTCTTAAGCTATTTTCTTTGGAGTTAGTTTCACATATCCAAGGCTAGCCTCAGACTCACCAGGTAGCTGGATTTCCATCTCTAGAACTGGGATTATAGGTGTGTGCCACCATGACCAGTTCATGAAATGATCAAGCCCAGGGCTTTGTGCATGTTAGGCAAGCATTCTGCCAACTGAACTGTATCTCCAGCCCCATATGTGTTTCTGTCATGAATAGATCTCCTTCAACAAGAATAATCTCACCTTTATCCAGACCATCTGACCTATGGACTTTGTTGAGTAAAATTGAAAATAACTTAAAATCTAATTTGTCTTCCTGTCAAGCCAGGAGAAACCTATCAAAGAACTGTTAACACCGCAGCAGCTCTGGGCGAGGAGTGGCTAAAGAGATGGCCCCATTACCCGCTTCTGATCCAGGGGCTGGTGTGTTTCTCATCAAGCACCAACATACACTAAATAGGTGGCTTGTCACTGTCAGGGTTGAGGTGTCTTTTGAAGGGTCAAAGACACAGTGGAGAAGTTGGTTATGGATCGGTTGAAGAAAAATGCAGCATTGTGTCCAAGTCCCCAGGACCACAACCCCTGTCTTGATTCTCTGAAGACACACCAGGCTCCGCATGTGGCTCTCATGGCTGTGGCTTATCACAGCAAAGGAACCTGGTAAAACCATCCAGGTCTGGGCTCCCAGAAGGCTGAATATATAAATCAGGACTGCACATGTGCAGTGTGGCATCCCAGGAAGATGCTTAGAGGCTTCGCCCTCAGTGTTCACATGGGCACCTCTGCTTGGTGGGCACTAGAAATCTTAACACTTTCAGAAGGGAGGCAGGTATTGGGCATGACCATGCTATTTGTATTTGGGACCTGGAAAGCCACTCTTATTATGAGGGAGATAGGAGCCACCCAGAAACCAAAGTTCTTAGACCCTTCCAAGGCCTTCCACAGGGGACAGTTTGCTCTTTTCTCCACAGGCACCAATTTACTTTTTTTTGGATTAATGTCTTTCTTTAAAATACAGGATAGAGCCTAGCATGGTGGTGCATGCCTTTAATTCCAGTACTGTGGGGGATGAGGTGGGAGGAGGATGGCTATGGGTTCCAGGTCAGCCTACAGCTACACAGTGGGTTCCAGATAAGCCTGGGCTTGAGTGAGACTCTGACTTCAAAACAATATCAACAAAAACAAAAACTTCACAGGATGAAGGAATAAAAGGCATTAAAAAAAGTTGAGTTAGTGGGGCATGGTGGTGCATGCCTGTAATCCTGGCCACCAAGAGGCGGAGGTAGGATGATCACCATGAGTTCCAGACCACCCTGAGATTACATAGTGAATTCCATGCCAACCTGGACTGGAGTGAAACCCTACCTCGAAAAAGCTTAAAAAAGTTAGAGTATCAGAAGCAGGAATGGTGGCTCATACCTATAAATCTCAATACTCAGTTGGCTGAAGCAGGTGGATCACCATGAGTTCAAAGGCCAAAACAAAAACAAAAACAGAAAAAGGGAGCATCAGTATGCATATCGTCTTTCATTCATTTTCAAGAGAATCCTGAGATGTGATAAGTGTGTTTACTGAGAAATAGCAGATATTTTGGGAGGAGGAAAGAATTATTTCTTTAGAATTTTATGTGAAATAATGGGTCTATACTGAATTTGCCAGAGTTCATGTTCACCATTGAATTGTAATTAAATTTTAAGTATCTATAAAGTATATTTGCATTACAAAAGTGGTTAAAGTAATTTTCTCAGTCATCATAAATTCAGATAATAATCATTAAACAGAATAATGTGCTAATCTTTGGAGGGAGGAGGCGAAGAAGCAGAAAATTGCCCCAGGAGCTGGTTTGCTAATGACCTGTCCCCCATTCCGGAAAGTTAAGCTGCTGTTGTGTTGGATGCATACGTGAAGCCCATCTGTGCATGTGCTGCCCCTCTCACTGTAGAAGTGTCACTGCCCTTAGGCAAGGCAGGAGAGTGGGACTGGCCCTATAGGAATTCTCAGTCTCAGGTACCAGCAAAGTTTTCTTTTTATTTTTTAAATTTATTTCTTTATTGATAACTTCCATAATTGTAGACAATAACCTATGGTAATTCCTTCTCACCCCCTACTTTTCTCTTTGAAAGTATACTCTGTCATACCCCCTCCCCTTCTCAGTCTGTCTTTTATTTTGATGTCATGATCTTTTCCTCCTATTATGATGGTCTTGTGTAGGTAGTATCAGGCACTGCTAGATCATGGATATCCAGGCCATTTTGTGTTTGGAGGAGCACATTGTAAGGGGTCCTACCCTTCCCTTGGCTCTTACATTCTTTGTCACCTCTTCTGCCATGGACCCTAAGCCTTGGAAGATGTGATAGAGATATTTCAGTGCTGGGCACTCCTCTGTCACTTCTCAGCACAATGGTGCCTTCTGAATCATCCCAAGGTCACTGCTGTCTGAAAGAGAAGCTTCTTTAACCAAAAGTAGAATAGCACAGATATATGGGTACGAACATTAAGAGAAGTGCTTACCGGGCAGTTTGGTGAGCATAAGTATATACATTTAGCCAGGCACCAGCAGACCCCTAGTGCTCACAACTACCCCTGTTGTAGGTTTTCAGTATCATGCATGTATGTATTCCACCCATGGAGCAGGCCTCCAGTCCAATAAGAGAGCGGTTGGTTTCCCCCATAACAGATATGCCACTATTGCACCTATTGGCTTATTTGGCCTGGATGGTCAAACTTAAGGCTTGCAGTGTCCACTGTTGTGTATCTTCCACTGGTGATTTCTCTCTCTGTCATTGAACTGCATGCAGGGCAGCTTTTTCCAGCTTTCTGTCAGCTGGTCTACATGGAGGAGGTTATCAGCTCAGTACCAGCAGGATTTCTCAGTGACCTTACAGCCCAAGTATGTGGAGTCTTCAGCAACAGGGTCTTACCATCTATTCCTGATGGGAAACCAAGGACCTCAGCATTGGCCTATAATATTTTGGGGCCATCAGGGACCTCCCTAGCCAACAACTCAATAGAAGGTATCCCATCCTGGCAATGAAAATTTTATAGCAAAAAGCTATGGCTTCTGAGTGTTCCATTGTCCAAAAAGTAGATATCCATATGGCATATATATGTATATCTTTTTATCCCAATTAATCTGTTCTTCTACTTACATATATAAATTACCATCCTAGCAAACCCCCCCCCACCCACCAGTCCCTCTATATCTCCTTTCCAGTTTACTAGCCTCTGCTACTGAGTTTTATTCCTACTCATAGAAGTCCAATCATTTTTATCTTGGATCTCTATATGAGAGAGAATATGTGATGTTTTATGTGGCTTTCTGGATCTCGGTTACTTCACTAAGTATAATCCTTTCCAGATCCATCCATTTTCCTGCAAACTTCATTTTTCTTTACCACTGAGTAGAACTCCATTGTATAAATGTGCCACACCTTCATTATTCACTCATCAGTTGAGGGAGATGTAGGCTGGCTCCATTTCCTAAGTATTGTGAATAGCGCAGCAATAAACATGGTTGAGCAAGTATCTCTAAGGTAGTAAGGCAAGTCCTGAGGCTATCTGCCTAGGAGTAGTATAGCTGGGTCATTTGGCAAATCTATTTTTAGGTGTCTCAGGAACCTCCACCCTGATTTCCACAGTGGCTGGACCAATTGCATTCCCATTAAAATACACACACACATTTAACAGAGAAAAAGGGAGAGAGAGTTAGAATGGGCACACCAGGGCATCCAGCCTTGCAGATGAACTCGAGATACATGCACCCTCTTGTACATCTGGCTAATGTGGGTCCTGGAGAGTCGAACCAGGGTCCTTTGGCTTCACAGGCAGACGCCTTAACTGCTAAACCATCCCACCAGCCCCTTAGTCCATTTTTTAATTGGGTTGTTTGATTTCTTACTATTTAGTTTTTTGAGTTCTTTGTCTATCCTAGATATTAATCTCTGTCAGATGTATAGCTGGCCACCATGCCCAGCCCAAAATTTTTTTTGGATATTCGGGGTTTTTGTTCTTCCAAATGAATTTTTGAATTTTTTGTCTATTTCCGTGAAGAATGCCATTGGAATGTTGATGGGAATTGTATTCAGTGTGTTGGTTGCTTTTGATAAGATTGCTATTTTCATAATATTGATTCTTTTGGTTCAAGAACAAGGGATGGCTTTCCATTTCCTATTGATTCTGCAATTTCTTGCTTGAGTGTTTTTTTGATGCAGTTGTGAATGGGAGTGATTCTCTGATTTCATCCTCTGAGTGTGTGTGTTGTTAGCATATAAGAAGACTACTAATTTCTGTGTGTTTATTTTGTATCCTGCTACATGGCTGTATTTATCAACTCTTAATACTTTGCTGGTAGAATCCTTAGGGTCCTTTATGTATAGAATCTTATCTGCAAAAAAAATGATAACTTGATTTCTTCCTTTCCAATTTGTATCCTTTTTATGTGTGTCTCTTGCCTTATTGCTATGGCTAAGACATCTAGTACTATATTAAATAAAAGTAGAGACAGTGGACATCCTTCTCTTGTTCCTGATTTTAGTGGAAAAGATTCAAGGTTTTCTCTATTTAGTATTAATGTAGGTTTGTCATAAATAATCCTTATTATGTTGAGATATGTTCTTGCTATTCAGTTTCTATAGGACTTTCATCATGAAGGGATGTTGGATTTTGTCATATGCTTTTTCTGCATCTGATGAGATGATCATATGATTTTTGTCCTTCAGTCATTTATATAATGTATTACATTTATCGATTTGTATATGTCGAACCATCTCTACTTCTCTGGGATAAAGCCTACTTCATCGGGGTAAATGATCTTTCTGATATATTGTTGTATCCTATTTGCCAATATTTTGTTGTGAATTTTTGCATCTATGTTCATGAGGGAGATTGGTGTGTAATTCTCTTTTTTTGTTCTATCTTCTGGTGTTGGTATCAAGGTGCTGTTGGTTTCATAGAAGGAGTTTGGTAGGATTTCTTCCTTTTCTATTTTATGGAAAAATTTGAGAAGCATTGGTGTTAGTTCTTCCATGAATGTCTGGTAAAATTCACTAGTGAATCCATCTGGCCTGGACTTTTTTAGTTGGGAGATTTTTATTTTTGTAACTGATTAGATCTTCATACTTGTTAGTCTATTTAAAGTGGTTAATCTCATCTTGATTTAATGTTGGTACGTCACATAAATCAAGGTAATCATCCATTTCTTTCAGATTTTCAAACTTAGTGGAGGTTCTTATAGTATGTTCCTATGAGTTTTTGAATTTCTCTGGTATCTGTTATGATGGTGCCTTTTTCATTTCTAATTTTATTAACTTGTGTGTCTTCTCTCTTTCTTTTGGTCAGATTTGCTAAGGTTTATCAGTCTTGTTTATCCTTTCAAAAAAACCAACACTTTTTTTGTTTGTTTGTTTTACGAGGTAGGATCTTACTCTAGCCCAGGCTGACCTGAAATTCACTATGTAGTCTCAGGGTGGCCTCGAATTCAAGGTGATGCTCCTACCTCTGCTTCCCAAGTGCTGGGATTAAAGGCGTGCACCACCATGCCCACTCTTTTTTAAAATTTTGTTTGTTTATTTATTTATTTGAGAGCAACAGACAGAGCGAGAGAGGCGGAGCGGGAGAGAGAGAGAATGGGCGCACCAGGGCCACTGGCCACTGCAAACGAATTCCAGACGCGTGCGCCCCCTTGTGCCTCTGGCTAGTGTGGGTCCTGGGGAATTGAGCCTTGAACCGGGGTCCTTAGGCTTCACAGGCAAGCGCTTAACCGCTAAGCCATCTCTCCAGCCCCTTTCTAATTTTTTAATATAGGCACTTAGGACTGCCTTCATTGTGTCCCAAATGTTTTGGTATGTTGTGTTATTATCATTTGATTGTGTGAATTTTTTTGATTTCTTCATTAACCCAGTCGCCATTTAGTAGTATATTGTTTAGTTTCCATGAGTTTGTGTATGCTCTATAGCTTTTCTTGCTCTTGATTTGTAGTTTGATCAACCATTGTGATCAGATAGACTGCAAGGAATTATTTCAATTTTCCTGTATCTGTTAAGATTTGCTTTGTGTTCTAATATATGGTCTATTTTAGAGAATATTCTATGTGCTGCTGAAAAGAATGTACATTCTGCAGCATTTGGATTAAATGTCTTGTTAGCTTCATTTGTTCTATGACTTCTTTTAATCCAGATGCATCTGTTTTTAATGTTCTTTTGGGATGACCTGTCAACTGATGAGAGTGGGGTGTTGAAGTCACCCACTACAACTGTGTTTGGTGTTATCTGTGACCTTAGTTTTAATAGTGTTTGTTTGATGAAGTTGGGAGCCCCCATGTTAGGTGCATTGATGTTTAGGATTGTAATGTCCTCTTGTTGGAGTGTTCCTTTATTCAATACAAAGTGACCTTCTTTATCTTTCGTAAGGAATGTTGGTCTGAAGTTTACCCTGTCAGAAATTAGGATAGTGACCTCTGCTTGTTTTCTAGGCCCATTTGCTTGAAACACCATTTTCCAACCTTTTATCCTAAGATAGTGTCCATTCTTTGTATATAAGTGAGTTTCTTGGAGGCAACAAATTGAAGGATACTGCTTTTTAACTCAGTCTGCAAACCTGTGTCTTTTGGTTGGGACGTTGAGGCTGTAGATATTAAGAGATATTATTGAAAGGCAGGTATTTATTTTTGCCATTTTTCTTGTTTTATAGTTCTTCCGGTTTTAGCTTTGTTCTCTTGTATTAACTAGTATTTGAGTGTGGTTTGTTTTGTCCGTGTTCCATTTATGTGTGCTTTTCCTTCTCTTGGGCATGGAGGATTCTTTGAAGTAATTTCCGTAGAGCTGGTTTTGTCTTCGCTTTTGTCATGGAATGTTCTTATTTCTCTGTCTATTTGAATGGATAGCTTTGCAGGATAAAGTAACCTTGGTTGACAGCTGTTATCTTTCAGAATTTGGAATACATCATTCTAAGCTCTTCTAGCTTTTAAAGTTTGTTGAGTTATCTGCTGTGATCCTGATGGGCTTGCCTTTGTATGTCACTTGATTTTTCTCTCTAACTGCTTTCAATATATTTTCTTTTGTTTGTATATTTGGTAGTTTAATTATACTATGGCGAGGAGAGGTTCTTTCCAGGTTTTGTCTGTTTGGTGTTCTAAAGGATTCCTGTATCTGCATCGGTATTACTTTCCCAATTTGGAGGAAGTTTTCTTCCCCTCTACTTTGCCTTTGGAGTAGAAGTCTTCTCCTTCTATTATACCTTGAATTCTTATGTTTGATTTTTTTTTCATAATGTCCTGAATATCTTGAAATTTCCATTCATACCTTCCTATTAGTTTGTCTTTCTCTTTGTTGGACTGTAGTAGATCTGCCACCTGGTCTTCTAGTTTAGATATTCTATTCTCTCTTTAATCCATTCTACTGGTGAGATTTTCTATAGGGTTTTTATTTGACTGACTGTGTTCTTCATTGCTGATTTTTCTTTATTATTTCTATTTCCTTATTCATGTCTTGCATTAGCCTCCTTATTTCATTAAATTGGTTTCCTGTGTCTTTGATTCCCTTGATTTCCTCTTTGATTCCTTTGAGCATATCTATAATCATTCTTTTGAAATCTTTCTGAGGCATTTCCTCTAAATCAGTCTCACTGGAGGTCATTTCTGATGGATTTATACTTTTTGGTGGGTTTATATTGCCTTGATTTTTTTTTTTTGGTGTTTCTTCTACCATAATGTAGAGATTTTTGCATCTTGGATTAATTTAATGCTTATGCTTTGTAATTATCTGCAGTATTATTAGATGTATCTTTTCTGGTTACTCTGAGAGTGTTAAGAGCCACACCTAGCACATTGAGCTCCAGCAGTTTTTAAATCTGTTCCTGAGGATGGAAGTGGTCTATTTTTGGTGTTGGGCAAAGATATACCTGAATTTAGCATTGTGATCCATCTGTCTCAGTTTCCTGAGTGCTAGGATTATAGCTATCCACCTTTCTCACTTGGTCTCCTGGGGTTTGTAAAAAAGGGATTGGAGTAAAACATGCTGGCAATGGTTAATTCAGTCCCCAATGCTCTAGATGCCTGGGAGCTGGGTGGCGGTGGCACATGCCTTTAATCTCAGCATTCTGGAGGCAGAGGTAGGAGGATGGAGGAGAGTCGAGGTCAGCCTGTGCTGGAGTGAGACCCTACCTTGAAAAACCAAACAAAAAAAGTAGGTTTTGGGACTGGGGTGTTGGCTCAGAGCTGTGCAAGCATGAAGACCAGTGTTCTTCAAGACCCAGCACTCCTGTTACAAAGCAGGGCAGGCCATGTAACCCCAGTGCTGAGGCTGTTAGAGAAAGGAGGGTCATGATGGCTTGCTGGCCAACTCATGCCAACTTCCAGGTTCAGTGAGATCTTCTCTGAAGGAAATAAGGTGGAAGAGTGATAGAGGAGGACACCCGATGTCCTCCTGTGCTTCACGTGTGTGCATAGTACTAAACACATACATGTATACACACATACACACACGTGTGCCCACCTTTAATCCCAGAACTGAGGAGGTTGAGGTAGGAGGGTCACTGTGAGTTCCAGGCCAGCCTAGGACTGTAGAGTTGAGTTCTAGATTAGCCTGGACTACAATGAGACCCTGCCTGGAAAAAGAAAATAGCCCCCCACTCCCCAAACAAAAGCAGGTTTTCAGCTATGCAAAGAAGAAACCTCAAGCACTTTTCTATTGTAAATTATTTTTATTTTACAATGATTATAGATTAATGTGCAGTTTCATGAATAAAAGTGATCCAACATACCTTTCTTCTTGCTTTCCCAGCAGTAACTCTGAAACTCTGTACTACTGTTGAAAAACTGTACTCCAGTAGCCAAGTGCGGAGGTGCATTCTTGTGCTTCCAGTACTTGGGAGGCTGAGGCAGGAGGATTGTGAGTTCCAGGCCAGGCTAGCTATCCAGTGAGATCCTGTCTCAAAACAAAATCCAAACCCAAACCAAAAGATACCCTGAACATCGCGGCCCAGGTGTTTCCCTGAGGTGGAGCGCTTTCCACCACAGAACCCCGGCGTCCTCTGCAGCCCTGCACAACCACTTGTCGTTCTGTTTCTATACATTTGTCATTTTAGGAACGTTGTGTAAATGGGTCATGCAGTATCTAGCTTTTGGGCATTGGCTTTTTTTTTTCCCCCTCAGTGAATTTCCCATGAGATCCATATTACTAAATTGTCAGTTGTCTGTTCTATTTTATTGCTGAATGGAGCCTGAGTTGAGGATGGCCACAGTTGTGCAACCATTTACTCTCTGAAGGACAGTAGGCTTGGTTCTCTTCTGAATGAAGCTGCTGTGATGCTTATATATGTTTTTTTTTTCTGAACCCGAGGTTTCACCTCTTTGAGATAAATGTCCAGGAGGGCTGCAGCTGGGTGTGTAGTTGCATGTGTAGTTTGCTAAGCAGCTGTCATACCGTTTTCCACAACAGCTGTACCTTTGTAGGATATATACTCTGTGGAGTCTCTCCTAGGGTGCAGTTTGTCTGTTCCTGGAATTGAGTTGTAGAGTGTCAGATTCTTAGGGTTATTATGTTGTCAGAATTCTCTTAAGAGGTAGTTATTGCCCGTGGTGCAGGAGGGCTTGGGCACGTTAGGTGTCATCCTTGACGGCTTCTTCCAACCTTGTGACTTGAACCGTGTCCTTGTCTGTGTTTCCTTGAGGATGGTGGGGTAGGCTGTCATGTGTTGGCTGTTTAAGTTTTTCTTTTAGGAATTACTTTTATGTTTTTTGGTTTTCACATTGATCTTTTTTCTTCTTAACTATCTTTTTCTCCTTCCTTTTGACACATAGTGGCTTCTGATAACCTGGTCATCTCTAGGTGAATGTACACTTCTCTAAATCTGTGATACCTGTGTGCACTCACTCATAAGAAATTCTAAAACTTCAGTCAACCTCCTATCATTTCCTTATATGTTATTTATATTACTTCAAACCCTGGCATGTTTGGGTATTCTCCCTGTCTTGAGGTCACACCTCATGAGCTTTTCTCATGTAAGTCTTGGCTCACTCATAGTGTGATAGGGAGATGAGTCTTGCTCCACCCTCCCAACATGTGTGACCAGTCAGTGGAGCTCCTTTATCTTAAATGTTGGTTTCACTGTGGATGTGTCCATTTTCTTGAGCACTTAGAGTCGGTACAGTAGATGATGTGCAAGTGCAGAGCTCTTACAGCCTTGCTGTCCACCAAAGTGAGCCTTGGGTCACAACTACCTGGTACATGGGCACAGTGTGGCTCTTCCCTGCCAGGGCAAGTGTTGTGGTGTTGCCAAGGCTTCTCAGATGTCTGCCGTAGCCCATCTGCAGTCAGTAGCATCTATCGCCTGCTGGTAATTACAGCAGCTCCCTGTGGCTGTGATCCTTGTGTTCACCTCTGCATGTGTGTGTGCATATGCATGCATATGTCACAATCTCTGCAGTGAATCTTATGTGTAGTTTGTGGGAAGAGTCCAGTTTAGTGGGTCATACGGTGTGCTAGGGCTCCTGGTGGAGACCTTGTTTTGGAAGATTGGATCCGGATCGGTCTCAGTGAAGGAGTCTGGAGGCAATGAGGCAGATGGTGAGCGTAGTGTGGCCCAAGTGGCAGGGAGGTGAAGAGTTTGTCTGGGAACTTTCAGCGAGTCATGGAGGGCTGGAGTGCTTTCTGGGTGGCAGGGAGCCAGGTGGGAAGGCACCCTGTGACATTGACTTAGGATGGACTACTGCAGGGCAGATAGAGAGGGACCAAGGAGAGGCCAGCTGAGGGCCTGAATTAAGTGGAGATGCAGTGCAGAGTGGATGCTGGTTAGGAAAGAATGGCCAGGGCTTGGGGGTGGAGTGCTGCTGATGGAGATATACAGGTAGAGCAGGGTTGGGTGGTGAGGTGATGGTTGAGACAGGAGGCCAGTTCAGGGTCATTGTGAGGAGGGGATCACCAGTGTGGCAGGCTATTGGAGAAGGCAGGCAGTAAGTACAGACTACTTTCAGAGAGCCAGGACTCTCCAGCATCAGTTATTGTGAACGGGGTAGAGCAGGAGGAGAGTTGCAGTGAGCAACACGCTCTGTCCAGGAGCCACTGTAAATATTCTTTCTGCCCTTTGGGGGAGGAAGCTGTTGTTTTTCATGACTATCAGTGCCTGGAAGCTTCCATTTTTTTAAATCTGAAAATTGAACAAAAGCATCAATTAATGTAAAAGCCAGAATCTTTGGGGATGTTTTCAGGAAATATATGTATAAGTAAATTTTAATTTTTTTCATAGAGCCATCACATGTCCCAGTAGATGATAAAAGACAAAATTAAAATTGGCCCCTTAAAAGTGATGTTGACCAAGTAAGTGAAAGAACAGCACCACAGTAAGAGCCTGTTCTGCTGCTGCTGCAGGGCAGCACCTGGGAGCTCCCCTGCCTGAGGACAGGAGGGAGAGGACGAACTCATGCTCATGGGGTTGCTTTGTGCTCCCCCTCTTTCTAAAGCTTTGCTTTTGTCTGTGTGTAATACAGTGTGTGTGTAGGGGGTGGCAGCCTGTATGTTTGCCTGAGGCAGGGGTGGGGGAACACCTGTGAGGAGCACAGTTGGATGGCGGTGTCCCACTCCATCACTCTTCTGTCCGGTCTTCTTCATGAGCCGAAATCTCTTCATTGATTCTGGGGGTTGGGTTTACAGGTGTGTGTGATCATGCCCAGCTATTTATATAGGATCTGGAGATTTGAACTCCGGCTTTTTAGGATCCCTCAGACCTTCATGCTTGTGAAGGAAGCACACAGCCACAGAGCCACTCTTTAGCCCTCTCTTCAGGTGGGTTTTTTTTTTCTTTTCTTTTTTTTTGTGCTTATTTTCATTCTTCTCCTTTGTTCCTCCTTTCCCCTCCTCCTGTTTTTCATTTATAGTCAATTGAGCAAAATGTGTAACATTTTGCTTCCTGTTCCCAGAATGTGCTGATGCAAACACTTTTTCTCTTCCAATGTAGGGTCTCACTCTAGTCCAGGCTGACCTGGATCTCACTATGCAGTCTCAGGGTGGCCCAGAATTCACAGTGATCCTCCTACCTCTACCTTCCAAGGGCTGGGATTCAAGGCATGTGTCACCATGGCCAGCATGCAAACTTTTGATTAAACAGCACAATGTTGATATAGACAGGAACATCTCTGAATTCTGTCCATGTAGTTTGGGTAAGAATGTAACAACATTCTCATTGTTGTCAGTTACCACAGCTCATTAAATAGAGTAGGTGTGTGTGTTGTGAGCTGGAAGGTCTCAGTGGGCTCCCTGTGCTTGACTGGTGATTAATAGATGAGGAGGTGTATGACCTCTGCCCCCTGGTGGCAGGGCCAGTAGCTACTGAGGTCAGGAGGGACTTTGTTCCCTGATTTGTGGTGGTGGAGTCCCATGGTGACTCTGCAGAGGTCCATGGTCTCCGTGCTCTGCTCCCACCCTGAGGGAGTGAATGTACAGGGAAGCTTGCAGAGGTCCAGAAGACAGATCCTTTCCTTGACTTGATAGAGTTCTTTCTAGAAGGGAAGGAAAGGAAACCCAGAAAGTCCTCTGACTGAAGGCAGCATTGAGCTGCAGGTTATTTTTGTGAGAGTTCAGGGAAGGTGCTGATGTCTGTACATTGCTGCCCTGTGCCAGCCCTGAGGAGGGTGGGTGCCCGTGCAGTGTGCTGAGTGCAACAGTTTTTAGAACTTGTTGGAAACAAAAATGCTTTTTATTACCTAGAAACTGGTGGCAAGCAATAGGATGCATTTTTACTTGGAGTTATGATTAATTTTGTTTTTGTTTGGATGGATTGCTCCCTAGCCTTCATTGTGGAAAACTTTCCTCCAAGCAGAATTAAAGGGGTGGGCTATGAACATCGCCCACCCTCCACTAGAGCCCACAGGTTTTCACATTTTGTCCAGTTTGCTCTTTTGTTCTCATTTCTTATTTGTATGTGAGTCATTTGAAATTTGAAAACTGTACAGCATGACTTTCTTCCTGCACACATCTGTGTACCTCTTGCATGAATAAAGGATGTCTTCCTTTCAGATCATAATGCCAGCACAGCATTATGCCTGGAAAACTGATGGTTTGGTGGTATCATGTCATGTCCCTTTCACACTCCCAGCTGTACTGATGGTATCATTTATAGCTTTCTTGAACAAGGGACTGGGGAGATAGCTCAGTGGTTAAAGGCCCAGGTTCATTTCCTTAGCACCCATGCAAAGCTAGATGCAAATGATGTATAAAATCCATCTATGATTCCATGCACCTATGGCATTAGGAGGTGGAATGGAGCCAGGAGACTCCTGAGGCTCATGGACCAGAAAGTCTGACCCTTGTTTACAGCTTGGCAATTCATTGACAGCGGCAAGAGACTATCTCAAAGGTGGAGCCTTGTAGGCCGGGCTTGGTGTTGCACACCTTTAATCCCAGCACTTGGGAGGCAGAGGTAGGAGTATTGCCATGAGTTTGAAGTCACCCTGAGACTACACAGTGAATTCTATGTCATCCTGGGCTAGAGTGAAACCCTACCTCAAAAAAGAAAAAAAGATGGAGCCTTGTAGCAGACAGCTTCCTTCAGGTTCACTGAGATGGACTTCCAGACCAGGCACAGTTATGGAGAAGGGGATATTTTTTGAAGCTTACAGATCCAGGGGAAGTTCCATAGTGGCAGAAGAAGCTGGCCTGTCTTCACAGGTCCAAGCACAGAGAGAAGCACAAGCCAAAAGCCACAGAGCATAGCACACTTCAGGAACTCCAGCTAGGCACACTTTGCATATCCTTAGATTGAAATCTCAAACCCACCACCATACTTTAAAATCCACTCAGCAACACCACCTCCAGCTAGGTGGCTGCAGATGCAAACTACAAACTAATAAAACAGTGAGTATGTTGGGAGCCATCTGTTCAAACTACCACAAGCCTAGACACCTCAAAGTTGTCTTAATTTCCCTGCTACTGCAGTCAAACTCCAGATGCATGCACCCCCTTAGTTGCATGTGTCCTTGTGCGCTTGCATCACTGTGTGTGTCTGCCTTATGTGGGACCTGGAGACTTGAACACGAGTCCTGAGGCTTTGCAGGCAAATGTCTTAACTGCTAAGCCATCTCTCCATCCCTAAATTTTAAAAAATTTCATTTATTTATTTATTGGAGGGAGGGAGAGAAAGAGAGAGAATATGAAGGGGCATGCCATGGTCTCTAGCCACTGCAAACAAACTCCAGATCCATGTGCCACCTTGTGCATCTCCCTTACATGGGTCCAGGGCAATCGAACCTGTGTCCTTAGGCCTCACAAGCAAGTGCCTTAACTGCTGAGCCATTGCCCCAGCCCCCTTTGAAGTTTTAATTGAGGTCTATTTAAAAATCATCAGAGGGCTGAAGGGATGGCTTAGTGGTCAAGGCATTTGCCTGCAAAGCCAAAGGACCCAGGTTCGATTCCCCAGGACCCACGTTAGCCAGATGCACAAGGGAGTGCAAGAGTCTGGAGTTCGTTTATAGTGGCTGGAAGCCCTGGCGCAGGCGCACCCATTCTTATTCTCTCATTCTTTCTTTCTCTGATAAATAAATAAATATAAAAATGTTTTTGTGGGCTGGAGAGATGGCTTAGTGGTTAAGCGCTTGCCTGTGAAGCCTAAGGACCCCAGTTCGAGTCTCGATTCCCCAGGACCCATGTAAGCCAGATGCACAAGGGGGCGCATGCTTCTGGAGTTCATTTGCAGTGGCTGGAGGCCCTGGCGTGCCCATTCTCTCTCTTGCTCTCTCTCTCTCTCTGTCGCTCTCAAGTAAATAAAAATAAAAAACAAAAAAAAATCTCTAAAAAATGTTTTTATAAGAAAATCATCAGAGATAGCACCATAATGTCTGTGGACATTGGGGGTGGTTAATTTTGTGTGGGTGTACATCACATGCATGGGTTTGTGAAGATGTGTGTGTGTTTGTGCACAGAGCATCTCGAATTGACTGTTCATTGGCATCAGCTCGGGCAGCCTGGCACTGTCTCTGGCTGAAGGGCAGCTTTGGTAATCTTCAGCTTCTATAGAGTGAGAGGCAGTCTCAGGCAGCACCTACTAGTGTCATGGCTTTTGAATAAGCCACGCCACTCATCCTAGGGTGTTGGGACCCTTGTGCCTTGACTTACTAGCATTAGTACTCTGAGGGTCACCCTTGGCTTATGGTCTCCAGTTCCTGAACTCTTGTAGTGGCTGGACCCACCACTTACCTTCTTTAGCTCTTTACAGTCTGTTGCTTTGCTTCCTGCCCTGGTGGCCCTTCAGAGCTCTTTAGCTGTCCTCTTGCCACTTCTTCCTTTGCCACTGCTATCACTCTGTCACTGCTTCTGTCACTTGGGCTTTGTGCTTACCAGCTTAGCCTGTTTTTAGCAAAAAAGATACAGAATCAGTAAAACCACTTTAAGATAAGACTTTCATTGGGCCTAATGTTGCAATGTCATGAGACATCCTAGGAGGAATATTACTTCAGTCGAAAAGTGAGCTACAGGCTGGAGAAATAGCTTCGTGATTAAGGCACTTGCTGCAAAGCCAAAGGTCCCAGGTTCAATTCCCCAGGACCGATGTAAGCCAGATGCACAAAGTGACACATGTGTCTGGAGTTGGCTTGCAGCTGCTGGAGGCCCTGACATACCCATTCATTATCTCTCTCTCTCTCTCTCTCTCTCTCTCTCTCGCCCTCTCTCTTCTCTCTCTCAAATAATTTTTTTTTTAAAGGTGAGCAGGGACAATCTGCTCATATAGCTAGAAAGGGGGTGTGGCAGAGTATACCAATCTCAGCACTGTACGGTATGTTTTGTACAGCTGGAAGAAGGGATCAGAATGCTCTTTTCATAAAGAAATGATAAATGTGTGAGGACATGGATGCATTTAATTTGGTTTAAGTATCGCACAACGTAGCCTACTATCATGCATAATTTTGTATCTGTGTCAGTTAAAAAATAAATTTAAAAAGTACTTCATAGGGCTGGAGAGATGGCTTAGCGGTTAAGCGCTTGCCTGTGAAGCCTAAGGACTCCCGGTTCGAGGCTCGGTTCCCCAGGTCCCACGTTAGCCAGATGCACAAGGGGGCGCACACGTCTGGAGTTCATTTGCAGAGGCTGGAAGCCCTGACGCGCCCATTCTCTCTCTCTCCCTCTATCTGTCTTTCTCTCTGTGTCTGTCGCTCTCAAATAAATAAATAAAAAAAAATTTTAAAAAGGAAAGTACTTCATAGGCTAGTAGTGGGGCACACTTTTGAAACAGTGTTGGAATTTGTGCTGGCTGGATAATTGACTGCAGAGAGTAAAGTGTCCACCTTGGTATTCTCCCAGGGGGCTTCATGGAATGGACTTGCTGCCCGGAGTTGTGACAGGATATGTTTCTTCATGGCGTCATGGCAGCTCCTCTAAAGACATTGCTATAGCCAAGTGGGTCTTTCACTGTCACCTTGCTTTATCTTTATGATAGCAAAGGTCTCAGGCACTGCAGGTCCAAAGACAAGCAGGGCTTGGTAGATGTGCCATAGCTGAGGAGGTGCCACCTCCAAATAATACCAATAATAAAGCCAGTTGTGGTCTGAGTGAAGCATGCTTGGTTGTCCCATGGGTCCAGCACTGTGGCCTCCCAGAAGAAGCCAGTCTAGCCAGACTTCAGTGTTCCATGGACAACACTGTGTGGTGAAATGTTTCTGAAGAATGCTGTTTTCAAACCCGTTTTCTTGTTCAAAGAAAGATATCTAAGCATCTCTAGATACCTTTGAGGTATTGCTTAAATATTTCTTTAAATTCACTGTATTAGAGAAAGATTTCTGTTTGTTTTTGAGACAGGTCTGGCTGTAGCCCTGGCTAGCCTAGTTCTTGCTGTGCAGCCTAAGCTGACCTTTGCTTGTACCCATCTTCCTGACCTGTCGGCCGGGCTTATAAGTGTGCAGTCCTATGCTCGGCAGGAGGACTTCTCTGTGGTTTGTGTGGTAGCTCTTTTGCTTGGCTGAACTCGCAGAAGCCCACTGGGCTTGGAGTCCCTGTTTGCAGGAATAGGAGTTGCTGTATTTAGATGAGACACTGAATTTTTGATAAAATGCAGCCTTCTTTATTTATGTTTGTGTTTTTCTTTTTTCCCTTCCTTTCTTTGTCCAGTGATGAGGACTGAAGCCAGAGGCTTGTGCTTGATAGGCAATGCTCTTCCACGGCCTAGTCGCCACTTCGCCTGCTTCCTTTGTTGCATTTTTTTTTGTTTGTTTTTAAAACACTTTTCCAATATTGTACCAGAGTGTTAAAGAAAAAAAATACTCCGGGCTGTTAGAATTGCGAAGACTGGGGCTGGAGAGATGGCTTGGTAGTGAAGGCCCTTGCCTGTGGGCCTGATGACCCAGTTTTGTCTCCCCAGTACCCACATAAAGCCGGATGCACAAAGTGGTGCACATGTTTGGAATTCTTTTGCAGTGGCTGGAAGCCCTGGCATGACTGTTGTCTCTGTCTTCCATCTCTGTTTGCAAATAAATAAAATTTAGAATTGCAAAGACTATCAAGAAGAAATGTGGATGTGGAAAGAGTGGAAAATATCTCACTGCTCAGGTTTTAAAACCCTGCAAAGGGAAGCTTTAAGGCAGCTGACAAATGGTGTGCACCCTGTGTTGGCTAGATTCTGGGCCATGGACCTGAGTATGTACCATGGTTTCCTGTCAGCTTGGCTTAGTGTCAGTAATCCCTCAAGGATATTCCTGTGTGCTGTTGGCATTGCCTTCAGGACTTAAAGAAATTGAAATACTACCATTTGCTATTTCCTGTTTATAATCCTTCCTCCCTTTGGCCCTGTCCTGTGATAATTTCTCATTTGGAATTCCTTTGAGCAGCTCAGTCAGGGGTGTTGTTCTGACATTGTTTTATTAAGGTGAGGTTCACTGAGCCACCACACTTCTATAGGCAGCAAGATTGACTGCAGTGAGGTAAAGCAGAAAACAGTGTGCCCAAGGATCTTTGGTGGACCCAAGGGCCTGACTTGAGGAATTTTAGAAGCTGCTACTGCCTATAGTTCAGGGCCCTGGTGATATGGGCTCAGAATCTGATTTTTGGGCAGTAGTGTGGAGTGTAAGTTCCATGTGGCCCATGCCAGACAGTCTGGGGACATAGTTTTGGTCTCTGCCCTGGGAATGGCCTCACCGTTAGAAGAGCCCAGATGTATAAAAGGTGTTGCTTCATGGGTGTGACAGGGGTGGCACCTGCTGTGAGTGCATGTCCTGTTACTGGATGCAGCCACGGACGGAAGGCCTTAGTTTACCTGTTTTTCTTCTGGCTGTCCACTTGTGGCATCTGTTCTTAACCAGTTCTCTTTGACACAGAAGCCTCTGTTTTCCCTTTCTACTCTTGCCATACCTAGCTCAAGCCTTCCCAGTTTACCAGGACAACTTCCTGACCTGTTCAGGGTCTTCCTGTAGCATCTCTCTCACCTTGGTTCTGCCTTAGCAACCACAATGGGCTGTAGGAGAGCCCTTCCCCTAACGTCCCTGTAGTTGATCTGCTCCACCCCTCCACGGGAGCACTGGAATCACCTCAGAAGTCATTTTGGCCCAGCCTGGAGGCTGCTGTGAGCAAAGGAACAAAGCCACACCCCTTCCCCCCCTCGACTCACACCAAGAAGCACCACAAGCTTAGGATTTAGCCCGTATTTCTTTGCCTTAGGATTGCTTTTCTGAACCGGAACCACAGATGAAGAATCCTGGGTAATGTGAGGGGAGGGAAACTTGGCTCCGGGGATGAGTGAGTCTCACAGCAGGACTGCTAATTTTAATGTACGTTAGGAGTAGTAAACCTGTAGTGGAGCATTTGATCAGAGAAAGCAATCCCTGAATAGCTGTGGAACCAATCCACTTATTGAATTGAGACTCTTGTTCCCGCGAAAGACATGTCAGCAGAGGCCCTGTTTGCCACACTGGCTGAGAAGGTGCAAAGAAAGCTACAGCCTGGTACTCTGCTTGTTGCTTTGTGAGCCCGGTGTTTGTTGGTCACAGGGTATTCTCAGGCCTAGGCTCTACCTCTAAGGGCACTTAAGGGTGCTTCCCGTCTCTGTGCCAGCTTTCTTGGTACTGCATATGCTCATTTATGCTTCAGCCATCTAAACAAGTATAGTGAACATTACACACCCACGAACACACGCTCGGGAAGAAACTCACTGGCTGTTGTGGTAAAGCATTTTTATATTTTCCTCCCAAAGTAATAGTATACTTAGAGGTGGAAATTTGAAATTATTGCCCCCTCCCAGGGGGCTAGGTTTAAAGAAGAGGGATCGTTCACATTTCCTCTCCCCAGAGATCAAAACCACTTGTGACCTCTGTGTGCTAGAATAATACTTATTATGGGTGCCATTTTCTTTTCGTTCACTTAGGTTTGTACGAGGCCTTGTAATATTCTTGGAGAATATGTTCTAGTAATGCACAGACATGTAATTCATATACCACAGAGTCCACTTGTTTACCGGCCAAATGAACCTACAGTTACACAACTGTTTTAAAAAGGATGTTCAGTATTTTTTCCATGTAACAGCACTTAAAAGATGCTGTTTAATTATGCCTCATGAAGGGTTACAAGAACAGGCAAAGAGCCAAGCGTGGTGGCACATGCATTTCATCCCAGCACTCAGGAGGCAGAAGGACGATCACCACGAGTTCGAGTCTAGCCCGAGACTATGTATCAAATTCCAGGTCAGCATGGGCTAGAACGAAACCCGACCTCAAAAAACAAAACAAAGCAAGCAAGCAAACAACAACAACAACTACAACAACAAAAAACAGGCAAAGAAGTGGTTCTTGCTTAGTCCCTTTCTGTGACCTGACACCTAAAAGCCCTAGGTACAGTGGCATGGGTTGTAAAGGCTGGGGCTATTTATCCAGACTAAGAACCACAGACGTGTGTTGGTATAGAAAGCCACTGAAAGGAAATTCTTTAGTATTTTTAAACAATTATATCTATAATTACTTCAAACAAATCCAACGCCTTTAAAATGAGCTGTAAGATTCCTGTTCTGAGACTTGTTTGCAGTGCTTTATTTTGACTTAGAAAACAAACACCTCTAGGCTGTCTGATGTCAGAACTAAGCGCTCAGAGTCTCCTGGGTATTTTGCCTGGGTGTAGAGAGGCAGGAGGGCCCAGGTAGCACACTTGAGACAGCAACAGTGGATGAGGCTTACTGACTTTGATGTTGAAGACTTACTCCTTGCCTTTTTCTTTCTCTTCTGTTTGGTTTGTTTACAGGGGTGGAAGCAGATCTTAACAGTAGTGTAACGTGAACAATATTTGACCTTAAAAAAAGTATACTTAAACCTAACTAGGCTTCTGGCTCAGAGTAACAAACCAGGTTTGTAAATTTCAGAACGTTTGGATTCCTTTCCAGTTCCCATGGAAGGAACAGATGAATGTTAGCAGACCAGAGAAGGTCCCAGGCCCATGCCATTGTTGTCGGCGTGCTCACTGGGCTGAGGCTTTGTTGAGATTGACTGATGTGCTCGTCTGCCTCTTCCCAGCTGTCCCTGGTTGGAGGTGGGGCGAGCTGCTTTTCCCTTCTAGCCTCCCCTCTCCTCCTCTCTTTGCTGTATACTTTGGTTTCTGGCTGTCTTTATGAATTATGCATTTGTGTAGCCCAGCTCTGCTGAGCTTTTCTTGACGCCCCACATCCTAATGAGTACTCCTGGGAGTGGGCTGCTCTGTCCTCAGACAAACAGGGAATAGTGCCGGTTGCAACACTGGTGGAGACCCCCCTAGCTAGCTTTCTCTGTCATTCCATGCATGCAGTTGATGCATGAACCTCAGCACTGATTGGGCAGCTGAGCACATGTCCTGTGTCCTCATCCCGTACAGCAGTTCTGGAGTGTCACGACATGGTTGGTCATCTGAACACATGTCCTGTGTCTCACAGTGGTGGGGATGTCATGGCATGATTGGGCATCTGAGCACAAGTTTTCTGTCCTCACCCCACACAGCAGTGACTGGGATGTTAGGGTATGGCAGCTTGTGAAATTTTGTTCAGACTTAATCACCATTTATTTATTTATTTTTGGTTTTTGTTTTCTGAGCTAGGGTCTCACTCTAGCACAGGCTGACCTGGAATTTACTATGTGGCGTCAAACTCTTGGCGATTCTCCTACCTCTGTCTCCCAAGTGCTGGGATTAAAGGTGTGCACCACCATGCTTGGCTTTGATCTCCTTTTAAAAAAGAAGATTTTTTTTCTAAGTCAGCTATATGGGAATACATCACTAAAGCCTTTGTGATGATCTGAGTTCTTTAAATGGCAGCAGGCATGAATTCCTAGCCCCTGAAGTGGCACACACTTGCCTGCACAGGTTATCGTATGTTCGGGCTGAGCCTGTGGATGGATATTGATTAGGTAGAAACTGCATCTTTGTGTGTCTCACTGGGTAGTGTTAGTGCTGTTGAATACATGTGCTGTCCCAGACCCTCTGCATGTATCCTGTGAGCACGGTATGGGGTTAACTTGTCATTCCTGAATTCTGAAAAATGCTGGGTTTCAGAACACCTCTGGCAGGGAGGACTCTAGTGGAAACTGCCTTCATCAACCTTAGGGCCCAGCCTTTTCCACCTTAGAACACAAAGTGCCCTAAGGTCTCTGGAGCAAGAGTCCTAAGATCTGACCTGCAAGGGTTCTTCAGGGAAGGTGGGGGGGGGGGGGCGGTGGAGCGGCAATTGCTAATAGGCAATATTGCAGGACTTGGGAATCTTTGGTTTCTATGAGCTCAACCCTACCTCCTTTAATATGTTTAGAAGAGATTAAAATTACCCCACGTGTCCATGGTAACACGCCACAAGTAATCACTTAGTCTTATTTTAGTTTCTCAAAATGATATTCTTTTTGCTTTTGTTTTTTGAAATAGGTCTCATGCTCTATATAGCCCATGCTGACCTCAGACTCAAGGCAGTCTTTCTATTTCATTCTATGATGTGCAGGGATTACAGACTTGTGCTGTCATGCCTGGCTTTCAAAATGAGTCTTTCCTAATTCAAAATTTGAAAACTGGAGATATAACTATGTTACCTCACATTATATTGCTTTGGATAAGAAGTGTTTTAATGTCCAAAATGGTTGTTATGTAATATTCTGCAGTTTCAGCACATTAAATTTGATAACCTGAACATTAAATAATTCTATAACTTTATTATTAAAAGTAACTTATCTAGAATTTTTGGAATGCGGTTGCTATAATATGCTATAATATGAAAATAAAATACCAAGAAGACATTTTAGGGGCTGGGGAGATGGCTCTGTGGGTAGAATACTTTCTGTGCAAACATGAGAAGCTGAGTTTGGAGCCCTAGTAACCATGTAAAAGCCCAACAAGGTGATGCATGCCTTAGTCCCAGTACTGAGGTAGTGAGAGGTACATTTCTAAGATTTAGCAGCTAGCTAGTATAGCTGAATTGGTAAACTGTAGTTTAGTTGAGAGACCCTTCTCAAAAGTAAGATAGAAAGTGATTGAAGAAGACACTCAGTGAACCCTGACTGGCACATGCATGTACACCCACACACATGCACCTCACACATGGAAGCATGCATACACACATGCATGCACACAGACATGCACACCCCCCACATGCACCTCTCACATGGGAGCATGTATACACATATGCATATACACAGGCATGCACATCCCACACATGCACCTCACACATGTGAGCATGTATGCACATATGTGCACACACATGGGCATGCACACCCCCTCACACGCACCTCACACATGTGAACATGTATACACATGCATACACACCAGGCATGCACACCCATAAACACACACCTCACACATGTGAGCATTTATACACATGCATACACACATGTGCATGCATACCCAGGCATGCACACACCCCCACACCACCTCACAAATGTGAACATGTTTACACACATGCATACACACACAGGCATGCACACACCCCCACACCACCTCACAAATGTGAACATGTTTACACACATGCATACACACACAGGCATGCACACCCCCCCACATGCCTCACACATGTGAGCTTGTGTACACATATGCATATACACACATGGACATGTATAACCACAAGCACCTCACACATGTGAGCATGTATACACACATGCATACACTATACACATAAAAAGGCCTATATAGCTAAGAACTTTAGACTTTACACATTTGAACTTGAAATTATAGAAATATAGTCAAAATTTACAGAGTAAGACATTTGATTGGCTTAAGGATATTTAAGTGTAATCTGTTGTACAATTTTGGTATTGGTTGCTAGACCTTAAGCCAGATATGTGTTTCTGATTTATGTGTCTGTGTATTTGAGATTTTATCTTGCATTTAGAACATTTTGCAAGTAAGGGTGTGTCAGGTCATTTCTTCCAGGTCTTCATCTGTACAGAGTCTCCAGGATGGAGCCTGATGCTGCTTAGCATAGAGCAGCAGTGGAGGAGCCGGAGAGTCTTTAGTGATCTTTGTTGAACACCCGAGGGCTCTGCTAATATAGGCACTCGAGGTATTTCCCAGGACCAGAAAGAGGCTATTAGATTTTTGCTAGTGTTTTTATGTAAAGGACTCATATTTTGAAATATTTTTAAAAAATAATTAACTTAGGACTTATTTACTGAGATTAAAAAATATATTTATTTATTTGACGGGGGCAGATAGAGTGGGTGCACAAGGGCCTCTAGATACCAGACATGTGTCACCTTGTTCATCCAGCTTTAAGTAGGTATTGGGGAACAAACCTGGGTCCTTCCTTTGGCTTTACAGGCAAGCACCATAACCACTAAGCCATCTCCCCAGCCGCCCCTTTAAGTTTCATATCAGATTGAATGCTGCACCAGTTTTCTGACTCTTCCCCCTCCATACCACAGGGAAGAAGAGCAGTGGGTCCAACATAGCTCTGATTATTATAGACCCGTTCATCCATTCCCTTCCTCTGTGCCCTTGTAAGGTGTGGACAGCACTGTCCAGCTCATGGTCAGTGGAACATGAGTTCAGAATATAGGTTATGATCCACTTAGTAGGTGGAGGCCATTGTTAATCAGATGTGCAGACCTGGGCTGTGAACCTCAGCAGTGAGAGCAGAACAATGGACAAGTCCCTCACCAGCCCAGATAATCACTCTGCCCCTTCTTGTTCTGAATAAAGACTCCTGAGTTGGACGGGCAGTGCATTGGGAGAGTGTGCCCTGGCAGGCTGTTCTTAGGGCAGTACCATAGAGCTCAGCCCCAGGAGGGAAAGGTAGCATTCTTTGGGTGTGCCACAGATAACTATTTTCTCCACTAAACTCTGTGAAAGGAACATGTTATCAGTTTAAGGGATGTTCTCTTTGCAGACCAAGGATCAAATGAGAAACAGTGGGCAGAGTTCAGCTGTGGTGAAGCAGACATCTGTGGGAATATGTTCTGAGACCCTAGTGGGTACCTGAAACAGGATAGCACTGAGCCCTGTATGTGCCATGTTTTCCTAGACATAATCATCTATGATGAGATATGATTATCAACCAATAGAGCAACTATAGCTTAGCAACAGAGGACAATGATATGTTACTGTACTTTCCATTTTCACTCAAAGGAAGCACTTTGTGGCTGTTCATTGTCATGTCTGAATAGCCAACCTCACTCCTTATATGCTTTGTAGATATCATTAAGTAAAACAAGCACCATCATACAAAGCAGTGGATTGGGTAACACAGATAGCTGTTCTCTGACTAACGGGAGGCAGCATATACAGTGTGGATACTCAACCTGAAGTAATAGGATGGAGAGATTGCTATTCTACTGAGAATGATGTGTAGTTAGCATGTACGGATTGTTTATTTCTGGAATTTTCCATGTACTCTCTGCCTGCAGTTTATTTTGGGCAAAGGGAGACTGAAGGTGAGGGCACTGCTATTTTGAACATTGGAGAACTTGAATTGAATGGACCATGTCTCCATGGAGAGACTGAGAATCTGGCCCAAACTGTCACAGGTAGGTGGTTGCAGTGTCCATGATGGCTGTGGGAAGATGACAGAAATGTTTCCATGAAACCTGTCTTCCTCTGTAGCAGTTGATCTGCACTAAAGTGATGAGCTCCACAAGGTCATTGACAGTGGTCACTTAAATTGGAAGATGACTAGTAAATTGCAGTTACTTTTATTCTCTGATGGGCTCTTGGTCTGTTGTCTCTGAGGGTTCTCAGTCCTTTCTCCTGACATAGGTAAAGGGATTCAGGTTCATTGTGGGAAGATGCTGGACAGCTCTGTGAAGGATGCTCTCCTCTTGGAGAGAGGAGTGCAGGGAGAGAAAGGACCATGATCTTTTTTCTTTCCTTTCTTTTCTCTCTCTTTCTTTCTTTTTGAGGCAAGTCCAACAGACTGCCCCCACCCCATTTGTTTTTAAATGAGAGAAAGAGCTAGAGAGTTGGTGCACCAGGGCCTCCAGCCCCTATAACTGAATTCCAGACATCTACACCACCCTGAGTGCATGTGCAACCTTGTACATGTGTCACCTTGTGTGTCTGGTTTACATGGGAGCTGGGGAGTTGAACATGGGTTCTTTGCTTCACTGGCAAGTGCCATAACTGCTAAGTCCTCTCTCCAGCCTGAGAACTATGATCTTTTCTATTCTGTATTCAGCAAAGGAATCTTTTCTTGACATGATTAAGAGTATCCAAAAGCTGGAGAGATGGCTCATTGAATAAAAGCACTTTCTGTGTGAGTGTGACAACTGGATTGGGTAGTGTGTGTCCAATTCTAGTTCCCTATAGCAAGATAGAAGGTGGAGATGGGAATCTCTGGATGCTATGGGCCAGCCAACTTGCATATGGAGCTTTGAACAAGAGACCCTGGCTCAAGCAAGAGGGGAAGGTGAGGACTGACACCTAAGGCTGTCCTCAGACCTCCACATATGTGCTGTGGCATGTGTGCACCCACAGTCACCTTTCCCTCCCTCTCTCTCAAACACAGGATTAAAATAAAAAGTAAGTATACCATTAGTAGTCGCCATCATTCTTCATGATGTAGCACACAACAGCCTCACTAGAGCCAGTGTGAAGTTCATCACTGCCATCCTTTGTGATTCTTCTTTTTCTTAGCAGCAGGATTTTAGAATTTGGCACAATATAGCAAGAACTGACTCAGGGACAGGGGACATGGTCTGGGGGAAAGGACGAGGTAGAACCATTGTCATGCAGACAGTGGCCTCACTGAAGAGGCCTGGAGAGAGCCAGCAGGAAGCGCTGTATGGCTCAGGACCTGGGTAGCAGCGTGACTGAGCACTTCCTCACACAGGAGCAGGCGCCAGTAGACAGTGACCAGGAGATGTGCAGCTTTCTTCCACGTCCTCATGAAATAGAGAGAATCCCTTTTAAAAATGTTTTAAATTTGTGTGTGTGTTATTGTGGGTATGCATAGGTCAGAGGACAACTTCAAACTGTGCTCTATCTTTGAGTCAGGGTCTCTTGTCATTGCAGACAAATTACTAGATGGCAAACAGTGTCAGGTTTTCCCGCTTCCGCTTTCCTTTGTCACGTGTGCATCCAAGGGATCACAGGTGCATGTGCCAGTTTGCATCTGGCTTTGTATGTGTGCTTGGGAATTGAACCTAGGCTGGCAGGCTTTGCAGGCAAGTACCTTTAACTGCTAAGCCATCTTATCAACCCCTACATAGATACAACTTTGAGGAGAAATGTGCAGGACTTAATGGGGAAGGAAACTATAAAGATATTACTGAAAAAGTTAGGAGATTTGAGTACATGGGGAAACATACTGTGTTCTATATAAAAGAGTAGAATATTATAAGAATGTCACTTAGCAAATTTGATTTAAGTTAGTATAATTTTATTAGTGAAATTTCCATCAAATTTTCAATAGGATTAAAAAATGACTGGTTAATTTGAAAAAAAATAGGTGGAGATTAAATAGCTAAGTAATATTTAAGACTTTTTTGAGGAAGAAAGTCTGGCCTTCAATTATTATGCAACATGTGATGGGTAATTTTCATTGACAAGTTGGGTGACTTGGAATCACCATGGAAACACACCGCTGGGTGTTTCTAGAAAGGTCTAACTGAAGAAGGAAGGCCCTCCCCCCCTCCCCCCACTATGGGCAACACTATCTCATGGAATGTGGACTGGGCTGAATGAAAGGGGAAAGCTAGCTGAACATTTCTCTCTGTTCTCTGGCTGCTAGTAAGTAACCTGGTAGGCTTGTACATGAACTTGTGGGATATAGCACATTCCTGTGGGTTTGCAAAGGAATTTAAAATGTGTTTATCTTTTGATCACATAATTGTATTTCTGGAATTTTATCATGAGAAAGATAAAGAAAGTCAGTCCCCCGCCAGCCCACCTTCCTGTGAGCCCTGTTCTCTGAGTTGTGCTACCCCCAGGGCCTGGAGGGCCAGTGCCAGGAAGGGCAGGGCCTTCTAGGGACATTTTAGACTGGTTCCACATGCTCTAGTCCATGTTGAAATGTGTGTTTCTTCTGTTGTGCTTCTAGATGAAGACAGTCAGTGTGGCCTTAGTTCTGTGCCTGAACGTGGGCGTGGATCCTCCAGATGTGGTGAAGACCACGCCTTGTGCACGCTTGGAATGCTGGATTGGTGAGTGTCACTTCCGCCCATGAGGTGTGACTCTGAGGATTTGATTTCCATCTAAACCTTTCAGTAATTTTAGATGCATTTGCCTTAATGTTGTAGTGGAGAAAGTATTTCAAGGAGAAAATTTAAAACTAATAATGATTTTTGTGTTCTTTCATTTTTCCTTTTGAATTTGCCTGTTTTGTGCTTGTTAGTGGCAATATACTTTTAAAAAATTGAATGGCTCATGCGTGCATGCAAATATATCTGACAAAGGTAAATTGAGAATTTGCAGCAGGGCACTGTGCAGCATGCAGGAGATGACGAGAGGCCCTAAGTGCCTTCAGTGTGCTGGAAACTGCTTCCGCCACTTCCCAGTTATTAATTATGTCCTTTCGTCTCCATGATCCTGTGTGGAGGGAGCTTCTATCATCTATCTCCACTTCAAAGCTGAGGAAAATGAGATACAGAGGTGAGGACTTGGTCCTAAGTTTTCCTATGAGCACACAGCAGTTTGGATCTGAACCTTTGTCAAGAATGGAGACAGTTCTTGTTGAAAAACTTACATACTATCTTTGTAGGCATTTTTTTAGGGCCTAGCCAGAGCTGGGAAGCATAACCATCCCCACTGTCACCATTCCTGCTGCCGCTGCTTCCCTCATACAGCTCTCTGCTTCCCAGTCCCCAGTTGTATCCACTCTACTCTGTCTCCGTCAGAGTCCCCTTCCCCTCTTTTTTTTTTTTTAATTTTTATTTATTTATTTGAGAACTACAGACATAGAGAGAAAGACAGATAGAGGGAGAGAGAGAGAATGGGCGCGCCAGGGCTTCCAGCCTCTGCAAACGAACTCCAGATGCGTGTGCCCCCTTGTGCATCTGGCTAACGTGGGACCTGGGGAACCGAGCCTCGAACCGGGGTCCTTAGGTTTCACAGGCAAGCACTTAACTGCTAAGCCATCTCTCCAGCCCCCCTTCCCCTCTTTTGAGACTGGTGGCGTTATGTAGCCCTGGTTGACTGTTTCAGCCTCCCCAGTGCTGTTTTGCTGGTGGGCACCACCACAGCCGGCTGTGTTTTTAGTTCAGAAGGACAGATGTCATTGAAAAATTTTCATTTGGTCTATTTAAAGTGGGTGGGCCTGGGCAGTAGTGATGATTTTGAACACATGGGATGGGAAAGAATGTTAACAGTCTGCTTTGGTGAGTGTGTGGTGCTGCTCAGGAGTCCACATTCTAAAACTTGTAAGTAGGGCAGCAAGCAGTCTTTCCCTGATCTATCAGAGCCGCCTGGGAATTCCTCAGTGTGGATGTCCTGCCCACAGGGAATCTCTGCCAGGGTTATCACATGCTTCTTGGAAGTGGAGAAGAGTGTGGAGGTTGTTGCCAAGCACCACGGCCTGTCTTTTGCAGCATGGGGGCCTGTGCAGTGCCCAGCTCTGCTTTGAATGGTCTCCCTTGGTGGCAGGCCACTGGCCTCAGGGACACTTTGAAGTTTGCCTCTTTGGTTATGTAGTGTCCATTTGTTCACAACTCAGTTTGGGCCTCTGTGGAGGAGGATGGCAGAAGGGAGCTGCCTGACTTTTGCTGCAGATCTTTGCATGCGCCCCAGTCAAGTAGTACTCACTGTTCAGTTATCCCGCCCCAGCTTTCACAGCTCTGTGGTCTTGGTGGAGCTGGTGCCTGCCAGACTGCCCAGAGCCAGCCTCTGTGGTGCACTCTGTTTCATGAAGAGGTGTTTGGGACTGTCCAGCCCAGCCTTTTCAGCCAGTGCTTTATGTTTCAGGTGTGGTCAGCCCAGGCAGAAACTGATACTCAGGGTTGGCCCAGGACTGCGTTACAGTTTACATATGGTCAGGGCTTCTGAGTTCTTAGGAGTAGAACAGACTTCTAGGCAAAAGCTCTGTATGGAGTAAACCTGATGTAGACTGGGGAGGCTATCTACATGCTATGAACAGTGACCAGAATGGCGTACTAGTGACAGTACCCAGCTTGGTGACGGTTCCTAGTGCCTTTTCATTATCTGATCAGGTCAATGTAGGGAAGGCAGTGGAGAAGCCTCACTCACTGGGACAAAGACATTGCCACTTAGAAGGGTGAAACCCAGTGTTTTATGTTTGGTCTCAATATTTTGTGCTATCACCAGAAATCCAAGAACCATGCATTTATTAAAACCCTGGCTTTATCCATCCCCAGTGGTGATGTGCCTGATTAACCTCTTTGAGCTTTGTTTCCTAGAGTGGAGTGATGATGGCATCTATCTCCTGGCTGGAGGGAGGTTGCCTGGGACCTCAGATTCAGCCCTTGCTGAGGGCTTCCTTGTCATTCCTATATCCATCCAAGCTCCAGCCCTCCACTCCATCACTTAGTCTGTCGGTGCAGCTATAGCAGACTATTCAATTCTAGGTAATTAGTAAGTCACAGACGTTTAAGGCTCACAGTTTTGCTGACTAAAGCCCAAGGTCAAGGCACTGGCAGGTTGTATATCCAGTGAGGGCCCAGTTTCTGCTTTTAAGATAGTGCCTTGAACACCATAGTCTCACATGGAATGACAGGAGGCCAAAAGGATTTAATCCCATATATATGAGCTTTGCTCTTATGACTTAATCGTTTCCTGCAGGCTCCACCTCTTTTTTTTAATTTACTTTTTATTAACATTTTCCATGGTTATAAAAAAAAATCCCATGGTACTATCCTCCCTCCCCCCCACTTTCCCCTTTGAAATTCCATTCTCCATCATATTACCTCCCCTTCTCAATCATTGTACTTACATATATACAATAACAACCTAGTAAGTACCCTCCTCCCTTCCTCTCTCTTCCCTTTATATCTCCTTTTTAACTTACTGGCCTCTGCTACTAAGTATTTTCCTTCTCACGCAGAAGCCCAATCATCTGTAGCTAGGATCCACATATTAAACACTGTAGCAGTAATATTGAGAACAATCCAACTAAATACTGTGTGCCAGCCCTTGTTAGGGACTGTCTGTTTGACAGCAGAGCGTTAAGAGCTGAGTGCTGAGCAGGAGTAGTGGTTACCTTCTCATTGGTGGGACGAGACACCCCACCAGAAGCAGCTTATGGGAGAAAAGGGCTTACTTCAGGTGCAGAGTTTGGAGGGGAAGCTTCATCGTGGTGGAGAAAAGCAAAGGGCTCATGACACCACACATCCACAGCAGGAAAGAGCAAAAGAGCAGCAAGAGCTAGTGGGCTCTGAACACGGTAGGCTGACTTCAGCCCGCGGGATGCGCAGCTCCTCTTGCAAGGCCCCGCCTCTCAGACAGCCCAGCAGCCGGGAAGAAAACAGGAAGCTTAATCTGGACCCCAGCTCTGGAGACATTTCCACACAAACCACCGTGCCAGGGAATTACTTGGGAGATGTTTTGTCCCTTATTCCTTATTTATTTCCCACCTGGTCTGCATGCTTAGGCTTTGCAGATGAGCTGAAATAGTGACAGCTACCCTGGGCCTCACCGCCTCACTTGGCTATTGAAGAGCACTTCTGCAGGCCCTTTTTATTTTTATTTTTATTTATTTATTTGAGAGCTACAGACACAGAGAGAAAGACAGATAGAGGGAGAGAGAGAGTGAGCACGCCAGGGCTTCCAGCCTCTGCAAACGAACTCCAGATGCGTGCGCCCCCTTGTGCATGTGGCTAACCTGGGACCTGGGGAACCGAGCCTCGAACTGGGGTCCTTAGGCTTCACAGGCAAGCGCTTAACTGCTAAGCCATCTCTCCAGCCCCCGCAGGCCCTTTTACTGGCTTGTGCAGCACACCTGATCACCCTCCTGGTCATCAGTCAAGGCGCAAGGTGACCTTGGCCTAAGTGGAAACCTGCATGTCAAGTGCAGTGCCATGTGTGGCCTGCCTTCAAGGTACTTAGAATACAGCCGCCAGATATGACTAGCACTTGTGTGTCAGGGGCCAGTTAGAGGTCAGCCTTGACTGGTCTGCGGCTCAGAGCATGCTCAGGGAGGTCAGGCAGGTGAGCAGAAGAGCGGAGTCCACCTTTGGTCAGTTTGCCGTGGAGTTCAGCTGTGCCCAGTGGCTGTCCATGCTGTGTCACAGTGCTGGGCTTGCATTTGGAGCCTGTGCTTTTGTGGTCTTAGGGTTCAAAACCCCACATTCTCAGTCCTGTTTTGCTGGTGTTTCAAAGTAGCATCTCCATTCCTGTCTGAGGGAGGACAGTGTAACCATTTGCAGAGCCCTCGCCTGCTCCTTTCCAGTGGAGCTGTGTGTGAATCAGGAGGCCTGTGTTTGAAATCAAGGGTCCTAAACATCCCTCAAATTTGCTGGAACTCATTGTAGCATCTTGCTTTTGTGTCATAGCCAAGGACAGTGGAAAACCTGGTCTGTACAATAGGTGCATGGGGTGTGAGTCTCAGTGGGAAGGTGGTCCTATCCCTGGGGCTCCAGCCACTGCAGGGCTGTAGTTTCCACTACTTGCCAGAGCTCAGGGTGGTCCTGCAGCTTCGTGAGGAGACAGACCTCTCGCTGTGCTCACCACTAATTACGAAATGCAGAGATGATACTATGGTTTCGAAATGCAGAGATGATACTATGGTTAGTAAGATACAGTCATTAAAAGCCTTCCTAATTTCAAAGTAGCCCTTTTGCTATTATGTATTTTCTCAGTCGAAAATTAGTCATTCCAGGTTATACAACTAATTAATGATAGACTCCTTGAAAGGCATACTCTGATTTACACTCCATCCAATAGGCAGGGCTGAACTAATAAGCTAATTAACAAGTGTTTAAGTGCTAAGTACAAGGTACAAAGAAGTGCAGAGATTTTGAGCAGCAAGATCTGGGGGTTTCTTTTGATTTTATATTTTTATTGAAGAATACCCTATACGCACCTAATCCACATACACAGAGAGATGGACTTTCCCACGCTGATGGCACCAGGAAACCTGGGCCTAGCAGTGTGGCCAGTGCCCCAGATGTCCAGGCTAGTCGCCTTAACTGGCACACCCACTTCCACTCTCTGGGCAGCGTGCTCCTGTTCTTCTTTGCTCCTGATCTGAGTGGGCATGTCACTTGGCCACCCGTGGATCTTTGTGCAACTTTCTTGGTGGCCTTGTGCCTGGCCCCACTTTCCAGAATCAGGCCAGGTCTAGGAACCCACCAGGAGGTAGAGAGTCTACGGAGGATGTCACGCTGTTGTCAGGATGACAGGCTGGTGGTTGGTGGCAGAACATGGTTCTTGGAAGTAACACTGGGCAGGACATGGCATTGAAGTGTGTATATGTGAAGACGAAAGGAGCGAGAGAAAAAGCTCCACCTCTTCCTAGTAGGGCCTGCTCCAGACAGGTGACCTGCCGTTCTTGGGCTTCCCAGTGAGCTGAACTATAAGTCTCAGGTGTCTGTGGTTTACTAATTGTCCAGTTTTATGTGAAGATGAATGCAGGTCAAGTGAAAGAAAAAGTTCCCATCCTTCTGGCATGATTGCCTGAGCCATCAATGTGCCCTCCATGACGCTGGGCCACACGTGCCATCTGAGAGCTTCCCACTTTGGCTCTAGGGACTTGTTGGGCCAGTTCCTTCCTGTCAATTTTAAGAGATGGGAAAGTCTTGCAGGCAGGATGATTTAAAAATGCCAGTTTCTGTGTACTCCCCCCAGCCCCTGCATTAGTAATTCACTCACATGCTTCTTCTCTGGAAGTTTACCAGCTCCTGCAAGGTTCCTATTGAAACACAACTGGAGCTGAGCAGGCACTGGGAGTCAGTGCTGATTAAAGTCGACTGCAGTTTGAATTCTGTGCTTTGTCTACTTTACCCCATGTGAGCAGATAACACTGCACTGTGATGTCAGATGCATTACCTGGTTGTCCTTATTCCTTCGCTCCCCTTTGCTTTTCATGTCCTCTCCCCCACTCACTGTCACATTCTTGAGAGGAAGTACAGTTGTCCACAGGGACTCCCACTAGATTGGCGCCTCACTAGTTCCAGTCCCTTCCTATAGCTCCGTAGGCATCTTGATGGTGACAAGGGGAGGAAGAGTGTCTTCTCTCTGGCTGCTCTCTACTAAAGAGGCCCTACTGTCTCTGTTTGATACAGACTCACAGGTGCATACAGAGGGGCAATCTTGGGGAGGATGGTGTGAGTATGAAGTTGGGGGCAGGGGAAGAAGGGTAGTATGGTCCTTCCTCCCTGCTTTGTGGCTTTTTGGAGCCACATCCATTGGTAAGGTAAGGCCAGACAGACCTTTGTACCGAGGAGACCACGTCTTTTCCTTTGCCATAGGTGCTGATTTAGCTGCTGAGCACACTGGGCGCTAGCTGCACAGGTGTGGCTGGATGGACTTGATATTCCCTCTGGCTCTGTGTTTTGTTCTGGTCACCAGGTTCATAGCATGGTCTGCTATTCCATTGGTTTCTATTTGTTAAACTACTTCTATTTCTTGGTAGGTGACCTTTAATTTAATTTATTTTATTTTTTAATTTTTATTAACATTTTCCATGATTATAAAAAAAATCCCATGGTAATTCCCTCCCCCCCCCACACTTTCCCCTTTGAAATTCCATTCTCCATCATAGTACCTCCCCATCTCAATCATTGTACTTACATATATACATATATATAGGCGCTTGCTCCTGCTTGATTCTTCTCTAGACCTAGTATTGAGAGCTTTATAGTTCCACCTTGACTCCCATCTCCCACAACCTTTGTTATTTATTGATACCTTTATCTATATCTATCTATCTATGATTTATCTCTCTGTCTCTTAAGAAATATCCATGTTTACATATCCTCCAGGCTAACTGGTATACCGATGGAGACCATTTTCAGTAGAGTTTTGAAGGCATTGTTCTGTCTCCTGGTTGTAAGGTAACCAGAGCTTTTCTAATCCCAGAGCTGTGTGTGATCTGATTTTTCTCTTAGGGCTTTTCTTTGTCTTTACCTCTTAGCAGTGTGATTATAATGTAAGTGGTTGTGGATTTTCTGGGCTCTATCCTGTTTGTGATTCACTGAACTCCTCAAATCTCTAAGTTTTTGTCTTTTGACAAATTTTAGGAAGTTTTCAGCCATTACATCTCTCATTGTGGGACTCCAGTGACAAGCTGACAGAATGTCAGTTCTTTTGTCATCACCCACAGCTTTCTGCAGGCTTCTTTCTGGGAACCATTCTCTTTTACAGAGAGAACTCTTACCTTCTTCGGCTAAGGTGGGCTTTTGTAGTCAGTGGCCAAGAAGGGGCAAGACTAGCTGATGAGTAAGTATGTGAAAGGTAGCATTTGTAAGTAATACTTTGGGGAAGTTGGGACAGAATTATGTTAGGTACATTGAAAAACAAGAGAACAGGGCTGGACATATGCCACTGTGGTTAAGGCATTTGCCTGCAAAGCTAAAACTCAGGTTTGATTTTCCAGGACCCATGTAATAAGCCAGATGCACAAGGTGATGCATGTGTCTGGAGTTCATTTGCAGTGGACAGAGACCCTGGCATGCTCATTCTCTCTCTCAAATAAATAAAAATATTTTTTAAAAAAGAAAAGAAAAACAAGAGAACAAACACAAATATAGAAAAGACCCAGAAAGAGCATCACGTAAAAATCATACTGTTTTTATGGGTGGACTAAAAGGACCAATGTGACTGTGATATAGCTATGTTGGGAAAACTGAGTTGGGAGTGCAAGGTCGTACCTTCTTGGAAGAACGTCTTTGGTGGTTTCTCACATGGAAAGTTGGGAAATGGTGGTCAAGTTGACAGTGGTCTCATCTGAGGGTGAGGGACACTTTTGTTCTAAAACCTTGTCATATTCTTCTACATCTTAAAGCTAAGCTATAACCAGTTGAGAGGCTCCAATCAAGATGAAAGATAGAAAATAGGTAATATTTTGAGTCTGAGGACTGAGCGGGCATGGTGTGACAGAGAGTGACGGACATGAGGAAGAGGGCTCCCTGTCCAGCAGGCTGACCACTTCTGTTGAATTGAAAATCAAACTCTGGAAAACAGCATTACTGCCATTCTCAAAGCATAGTCTGTGGGGGTCCTGCAATGATGGAAATAGTTTAATAAAAATGTTAGGCATGGGCTGGAGGGATCACTTAGTGGTTAAGGTATTTGCCTACAAAGCCAAAGGACCCAGGTTCAGCTCCCTAGGACTCATGATAGCCAGATGCACAAGGGAGTGCACGTGTCTGGAGTTCATTTGCAGTAGCTGGAGGCCCTGGTGCACCCATTCTGTCTCTCCCTCCCCACTCTTTGTCTGTCAAGTAAATAAATAAATAAAAATTTTAAGCAACAACAACAAAAACAATTAGGCATTACTTGCCCTTTCTCCACTGATGTTGGAAAAGCCACATGGACAAAACTGCTGGAACTCCTGTACACATGAAGGTAGTGGTTCCAAACTGTTGGGCTTTTTCCCCTGCCAGTTGTTTGTCATTAGTGGTTAAGATGCTTGCCTGCAAAGTCAAAGGACCAAGGTTCAATTCCCCAGGTCCCACATAAGCCAGATGCACAAGGTAGCATTTGAATCTAGAGTTCGTTTGCAGTGGCTGGAGGCCCTGGTCTGCCTATTTTCTCTTTCTCTATGTGCAACTCCCCCCCCCCCCTCGTGAATAAATAAAATTTTTAAATCCAGCTTTTAAAAGATTGTCCTTAGTAAAGCCAAAATGCGTACCAATTTTATTAATTTCAATCTCTTAGAGCACATTTTCAAACATTTTATATGATAAAATTGGAGGTCTGTAGGACATACATTGCCATTTTGTAAAGCTTCTGGCCATGGTAGGAGAAGTGCCCATGCAGCAGGTGGAGGAGCTGAGCTAAAAGACATAGACCCTGAGCATTCAGCAGGTGTGCTCTGGAAAATGGATATACTGGGCCTATCACTGTAAGGAAAGTGACAGTATTTGTTTCTAGTGATAAAATTTGAGATTTCTACTCCGGTGTGATATAGGAGGATTGCCATGAGTTTGAGGCCACTCTGAGACTCCGAAGTGAATTCCAGGTCAGCTTGGGCTAGAGTGAGACCCTACCTTGAGAAACAAAATCAAAAACAAAAATTGATATTTCAAATAAGAAATTAGAGTTCGGAAACTCTTATCTCCCTTTGTGAGTTGGTAGCTTCTTGATACTGTGAGGTCACAGTGATGTTGATGGGTTGATTTTTAAAATGTTATTTTATTTGAGAAGGAGGCAGAGAGAGGAAGGAACAGAGAAAGAGAGAGAGGGAACGAACAGGCACAGCAGGACCTCTAGCCACTGTAAACGAACTCCAGACTCATGCACCACCTTGTGCATCTGGCTTCTATGGGTCCTGGGCTATCAAACCTGTGTCCTTAGGCTTCCCAAGTGCCTTAACTGCTAAACTATCTCTCCACCACCCCCCTTTTACTATATGAGTGGGTCTTTTAAATGCTGGAAAAGAAATGCAGGTGGTTTGCCTTGTGTAATGCAACCTGTGGGCGAAAGACCCACTCAACCTGTTATAGGCCCCAGGCCTGGGCCATTGACATGATCACGACCCCATGTAGCAAGTAATCCTAAAGAGCTGAAGAGAAAGAGCCAGGACCAGCTACATCCACCTGAGGTGATAAGTGTTCGCAGCGTGGTTTTCTTCAGACTTGTCAGCTGAAGCCACTGCTGGTGAGAGGCCAGCACAGAAGCAGGTGGGCAGGGCTGGAGCAGCACTGATTCTCACAGATACTCTTCTCAGCATCTGCTCTGAAGAACCAATTGCTTTTATCATCAATATTCTTCTTTTAAAATATATTTTATTTATTTGAGAAAGAGAGAGGGGGGAGGGTGAGAGGGAGGGAGGGAAAGAGGGAGAGAATGGGCATGCCAGGGCCTCCAGCCACTGCAAATGAACTCCAGACACATGTGACCCCTTGTGCATCTGGGTTGTGTGGGTCTTGGAGAGTCGAACCAGGATTCCTTGGATTTGCAGGCAAACTCCTTAACCACTATTCTTGCTAAACTTAGTGGGTTTATTATCTTTCAGGTAATGAATAAAGGCTAGATTTTTTTCTCTCCTTTTTGAAAGGTTTTATTCTGGCTTCCAGTCTTAAGGGGAAGTGTCAGGATAGCAGAGAAAGCATGGTTGAGGCTGGACAGCACAGTCTGCCATAGCAGATGCAGAACAGCAGGAAGAGAGTGAGTCTCCTGCTAGAATGTTCATCTGAATTTTAGCTCTTTCCCACGGCCTTACTGTGTAGCCCAGGCTGACCTTGAACTTGGGATCCTCTGCTTTTTTTCACCAAAACTACTTCTTTGGTAATGCAAGTAAGTTGGGGGGGGGGGGGAGAGGGAGAGAGAGAGGGAATAAGTGAGAATGTTGGCATACCAGGGCCTCCGGCCACTGTATTCAAACTCTAGACACATGTGCCACCTTGCACTGTGTCACGTGTGTCTGGCTTATGTGGGATCTGGAAAGTTGAATATGGGTCCTTAGACTTTGCAGCAAGTGACTTAACTGCTAAGCCATCTATCTCTCCAGCCCTTCACCTTAATTTCTACTGTCATAAATACCAATAGACAAAAGCTTTTTGGGGTCCTCAATGTTTAGATTGGAAAGGGGTCCTGAGAACAGACAGGTTTGAGACCCACAGGCCGGGGCTGTTGCACTGGAAGCTCCTCCTGGAGTGAGCAGAAGACCATGGACATCTCTGACATCCTAAAAACGATACAGGTTTGTTTTTTACTGGTGGTAAATATGTAGTGTGATGAAAATTATTGCAGTGCGTTGTTCTCTTCCCCTTTCTCCCTCCCATATTCTTTTCCCCTACCCCTTTTGTTCTGTCCCTGCGCACAGGAGGGCTCAGTGTTCTCACAGGGTTCTGTGGGCACAGTCCTAGTACTGAACCAGGACAGGAGCTCCAGAGCAGAACCAAAGACTGTGAGAAAGAGGCAGGTGCTGGGAGAGGCAGAGCATGGCTTTAGTGAGCCCACAGCCTTCATGGGCAGGGCTGCACATTATCAGATGAGCCTGAGGCCTGGGTTGTGGTCGTAGGTGACTATGCATTGTGGTAGTGGGAACTCCATGTAGGAGAGCTTTCACAGCAGAGGAAGACTGTGTGTACAGAACTTTTTCTTTTTATTGCTTCCACAGATCCTCTGTCAATGGGGCCTCAGAAAGCTCTGGAAACCATTGGTGCAAATTTGCAGAAGCAGTACGAGAACTGGCAGCCAAGGGTAAGCCTGCTTTATTTGCCCTACCCTTTTTCTCTAGGTCATAGACCATCTTTGACCCCAGTTGAGAGTTCTCTGGAGAGCCTTCCCTCAGACAGTTCAGTGACAACATGCTTCCTGTGCGCCATGTCACCTGCTGGTCTGTTGAGTGCATACGCCTCATTTATAGTGACAGCTCATGAGCTGTTATGAGTCATTCATCCTGTACTCCATTGATTTTATCTATGTAATTTACTCCCAGAACTTTTAGACAAAAAACTGTTTTTCTTGCCATTCTTAAATCATGATTTGATTTTGCACTCGAAATGTATTTTTAATAACTTCTCTACAACCTCAGCTAGGTAGAGCTCTTTCCTGTTCTCAGTTTTCAGACAGAGGGAAAAATAGCATCCAGCGTTTAAAGCATCACACTTATTATGTGCTTTGTCTTTGATTCAGAAGGTAAGATTCTTTTTAGGGAGCCAGTTACCAATTAATGTTCCTTTGTGGGTGTATCTTACAGTTTGCGAAGAAGAGCGGCACAGAATGTAACTGTGTCATGTTGTCTGTCAGAGTGTAGCTGTGTGTCACAAATTCAGAGACCTGTTTTCCTTGATCTTTTCTCAATAACTGGTTTGAAGATTTAATACATTGAGTAGGAAAGTAGAAATTTGAGATGTTGGTAGAAGATTACCTGTGTGAGCCATATGTTAGGTGAAAGCAAAGTAAGCAGGAAGCTTCCCCTGTGTGTGCCTGTGGGTTAGGCTTTCTCTTCTAGCAGCCAGTTTGTTTAATGGACATAGAGGCTCGTAGACTGGAGCCCACTTAAACTTGGCCTGCTTGGAATTAAAAAATTTCTTGTTTGTATGTACACATGTTCATGTGTGTGAGTGCAGATGGAGGTGGGCCACAAGGTATGTGGCCAGAGGACACCTTTCAAGTCAGTCTTTGCTGTTTTGCCTCATTTTGAGGTGGTGTGTCTCTCAGTTTCCCTCTGATATTATTGTTTATGCTGGACTCTCCAAGAGCTTCTGGGAAAGTCTTCTGCCCGCCTCCCATCTCATAAGAGTGCTGGAATTACAGAAGGCTGCCATGACTTACAACTTTTTATGTGGTGTCTGAGGATTGAACTCTGGTACTCAGGCTTGAGTAGTGAGTGCTTTATGCACTGAGCCATCTCTCCAGCCCCATGCTTGGGATTTTGCTTTGTGAATTATTTATCCACAAGATCTGGAATTCAGGGATCTCATCTATTATTTGCATTCTTCCCATAAGAAACTAGCCAAAAACCAATGTCCTTAGGTAATTTCTGCTATAGCTCTTGGCTAATTATTGGGAACCATCATTGGGTTATTCAGAAGGCTCAGTGGTTGTTTTGATGTGTGCCTATGGTGTTTCCTTTTTGCCTCGAGTCAGTTATTTGTTCATGGCTTATAAAATGTCAGTAGCCTTCTTTCTTTCTTTTTTTGCGAGTACAATGTGTTAGTTGGATGAGGACTGGAGAGAAATTTTGATGGCATATTCCGTTAAAGGCAGTTGAGCTGCCCAGGGTTTCAGTGAAAGAATAGCTTTTTGGAGGACTTGGAAGATACCTGAAATGTCAGCAAGGTGGTCAGCACTGACAGGCGAGAGGGGCAGTGACCTTGTGGGTAGATGTGGCAGGCACAGAAGTGTATTTCTGACTAATAGCTCTGTTTTCCTCCCTGCTGACTGCACTTTTGCAGTTTGTTGAGGGCAGGGCAGTGTAAGCGCTCTCCAGTTGTGTGCACGGAATATTAGCAGAGGCACTCACATCATCCCAGGGCTGTCCTCCAAGTGAGTCTCTGCTATTGCACTCATTACTTCTTTAGAAAGAGTTATTCCAGGTGGTAGTAATTCTTCCAGAGCACGTGTGTCTGATGTTAATGTTTATTCCACTTCTGTTTTACCACTTGCTTTATTGTTGGCATAGCTTGGCAGGTGCCAGTGGCTCATACCGGCCAACAGTGAGAGGACCCTTCTCAAGTAGGTCTGTTCTCTTAGCCTCAGTTCCTGTCTGGTAGCAGATCTGTCCTGTGGCCCCTGGGAGACACTGTCGCAGACAGGCCCTACTTCCAGGCAGATGAGCATCATGGACACAAAAGCAGCAGTGTGGACTCACTTGTAGGATGAACAGTCAAGTGACGATCCTGGTATGGGGCGCAGACCACCACAGATGAGTCTAAGGAAATTGCTTAAAGCCAGCAGGGCTTCAAGAAGAGATCTGTAAAATCAGATTTTGTTTTTCTGAACACAAGAGTTTGGGGAGATGGAGACAATTTCAAGACTATGGGTGGGGTGCCTAGGAAGAGGCCTCAGTATAGGTGGGATTCCATCTGGGTGCTTCTCAGAGTGGAACTGGAGAGAAGTGTCAGCTGCAGCCTAGCATGAAGCTGTCCATGTAAACAGTGCGGGGTCTTTTCCTCAGCAGGCCAGACCACAACTGTGGACACTGAATATTCTCCTCTTGAGTATCTTTTTTGAGTGTGCTAAAAATGTTTAGAAATTTTTCGGGAGCCGGGCGTGGTGGCGCACGCCTTTAATCCCAGCACTCGGGAGGCAGAGGTAGGAGGATCGCTGTGAGTTCGAGGCCACCCTGAGACTCCATAGTGAATTCCAGGTCAGCCTGGGCTAGAGACCCTACCTCGAAAAACAAACAAAAACAAACAAACAAACAAAAAAAAAACAAAAAAAAAAAAGAAATTTTTCGATACAAGTCATTCGTGGTGGTAGTCCATTTCAGAAACAAGCCTAAGGTAACGGATGTCACAGGGAACCTCTGCCTGGCTTATGACTGTCAGATGCAAGGCTGGCTGTGCTGTTGTATGCTCGGCAGTGACGTTGCAGTCCTAGTGCACGGTACAGCTTTGTGCTCACATAACTTTTCAGGGCCACAGGGAGAGTAAGACCTGGCTTCGAGGCAGATCTTCACAGTGGGTGCAAGACCTAACTGCTTCACAGAGCTTGCACAGAGGCAGGTCCCAAGCTCAGATGTGTGCACAAGGTGCCTGCTCCCCTGCAGTGAATCAGAGTCCTTTGCACCATTGCAAAGCTAAACACGCACCACTTTATTGTACTCTACAGAGCTTCTGGGTTTCTGCAGAATAGAGAGAGGTTGATGTATTATCTGCAGCAAGCAGTAGGGACCTGTGATGGAAAGACCCTAGGTCTGCTTTCCTCTTTCACTGTATGCTAGATTGTAAGACTCACAAAGATTGGGCAACCTGCAACAAGGCCATTTTCATTGATGTCTGCTGAAATCAGAGCTACCTCCACATCGATGTGGGCGGGACCCTCCAGCAGAACCTGTCTTGGAGAAGCTGGAAGTGATTGTGCCACCACCAGAGCCAGGTGGTGCTTTGCACACTGCCATCTCCTCCTTACTTTTCTAGCTGGGACATTTTGAAATGAGATAAAGGTGATTTTTGATTCAGGAAGGAATTTAGAGGAAACCACAATGATTGTATTTATTTCCGAAAGCTGCCAGACTCTATCAGGCTCGTATTTCCTTGCCTGGCTGATTGAGCCCTTTTCTAAATAATTTATCAGTTTGCCATTGGTGAAATATTTCTTATGGTTAAACTTGAGACTTTGCCTTATTACAGTTAGGTACATAAATTTTTGTTTTGCAGGAGATTGAAGGAAAAACACCAGCTGTTGTTTCAGCTGAAAATCCTATAGTAAAACCTCATTTCCTGATGAGCCTCAAGCAGAAGTTTTACTGGGGCCTGGGAGTGGGAGCTTATAGACCTGGGGTACACAGTAAAAAAAGCACCCTTTCAGGAATTTGCTCAGAAGATTGGAGTTCTGGCCATATAGTTCAAGATGTCAGTTATGGGCTGAGGGAAGCAGCCAACAAGACTGCACATTCCTGCTGGGGTGGCTTCCAACCTTTGTGGCAGCTTTCTAATAGTCCTGTCGGAATCATTTTCATTTATTAAGGGAGTGAGGAGTTTTCCTGCGTGACACCGAGATGACTGTGTGTGTCAGTAAGCAGGGCACATACTTGCTGTGAGTGTACATTGCTGCAGGAGCTTCTCCCGTCTCGAGGGCACCAGAGAAAGCTCAAGGGTTCTGCACGGTAGCTGTGGGGCTCCAGGGAACCAAATGGACAATAGGGGCTACATAGTCACATTTTGGGGATAACACTAAACCTTAGCTCCCTTCTTCAGTCTGCCACAGTAGATTGGTGGTCAGTGAGTAAAAGATGGTTGTCCCTATTAAATGAACCTGTTTTTTTATAGAGCTTTCTGCCAAGCACTGAACTTAAGGCAGGGCATCTGTCTCCAACAAAGCAAGGCTCCCAGTTGCTCCATCTGCTGAGGAGAAGCCATTATTACCTTTGGTTTTAATTGCAGCCCCAACCCCCTTCTTTGCATGCCCCTTGAGGGGTTTGGAATGAATTATAGCTGAGGTGAAGGGTTGAGAAGCCTGGCAATGGACACATTCCTTTCTGTCTTGGACATTTGCAGGCCTGTCCTGTGGGTTTTAGGTGAAGGTGTTGCTTGCAGAGCCCATTGATTATAGGTTGTCATTAGGACTACCCCAAATTCTTCTTTAGTCTTTTTGTTCCTGACATTGGTGCCTCTAGCCCTGCCCCTGGCACCTGTTCTTTAGGGTTATTTGCCCATCATTCAGATCACTTCAGACACCTACCCCACATGGACATGGGCATTCCATGGATACATGGATGCCAGGAAGCTGGGTCAGCTACAGTTTCATCCTCAAAAAGCATGGGTCTTAACCAAAAGAAAGAGAGAAGAAGAGAAGCAGAAAAAAACGAAAAGAAAAAAAATAAAAGAATAGAAAACAAGTGATGCGGGCGTAGTGGCACACACCTTTAATCCCAGCACTGAGAAGGCAGAGGTAGGAGGATGGCTGTGGGTTTGAGGCAAGCCTGGAATTATAGAGTGAGTTTCGTGTCAGACTGGGCTAGAGTGAGACCCTACCTCGAAAAAACAAAAACAAAGCATAGGGCTTTTCTGTAATTTGTGTTTGTGTGCATGTATAAATATATACATACATACACACACAATGTATACATACATACATACATACATACATACATACATACATACATACAGGAAATGGAGGTGAGGGGAAATATCCTTCAGAAGCTTGTTAGGGACAGAAGCAAGTCCTGTTTCACTCTATAAACAACAGGCCTTGAGTAGATCAATCAGCAGTGAAGAGGTGGGAGGGAGCTCCTTAAACAGGGGACAACCTGCTCTGAGTTGTGGCAGAGATAGTGACACCTGTATGCTCTCTTATGAACTGAAATGGTGGGTGGGGTTTATTGCAGACTTGGTATAAACGGATTTTCTGGATCCAAGATTACTCCACCTCCAGAAGGCTGTTTCCAACACCACCGGCAGGCTGGACATAGGGAACAAGGCTGTGGGCAAGACTAAGAAGCATCTAAGCTGAAGAGCAGAGACAGAATGCTCCCTGAACACGGGACATGGACAAGAGGCCAGGCAAGAAGGAAGAGGAGGGACTGAACAGAACGGACAGAACGGGGAATGATTATGACCAGACCAAAAATAGAGCAAAATGTCAGTCATGGGAACAATTACTTAAAACAGCTAAAACACAGGGCACCAGAAGACGAGCTACACAGAGTTAGTGAAAAGGGATGCAAAGTGCCTCACACCAGACAGGAAGTATGTCAACTGTGAGCCACCAAAATGTGGCTGCCCCAAGTTGAAGTCACTGCAGTACCATCCACATCAGTCCATTCTACGAAGGCCTTTGAGCACTTCTACAGCCCTAAGGCACCTTAGCTTCTTCCCAGACCAGCCACATCTGATTCAGAACCCACATGAAGGTGGTGCCACTTACCCTACTTACCAATGCTCAGAGCATCCCTATAAAATTCAATCCAGAACTCTGGACAGGGGCAGGGAGGAGAGCTGCAAATACTAACCCTAGCCTCCTGCTTCCATCTCTGCAGTTTATTTTTATTTATTTATTTGAGAGTGACAGAGAGAGAAAGAGGGAGGGAGAGTGAGAGAGAGAGGGGAAGAGAGAGAGAGAGAGAGGGAGAGAGAGAGGGAGGGAATGAGAATGGGCACTCTAGGGCCTCTAGCCACTGCAAACAAACTCCAGATATATGCACCCCCTGTGCATTGGGTCCTGGGGAGTTGAGCCTGGAACCGAGGACCTTTGGCTTCACAGGTAAGTGCTTAACCACTAAACCATCTCTTCAGCCCTATATCTCACATTAAAAAAATATTATTTATTTGCAAGCAGAAAGAGATAGGAGACAGAGAGAATGAAAATGCATCAGAGCCTCCTGCCACTGCAAGTGAACCCCAGACACATGCGTCACCTTGTGCATCTGGCTTTCTGTCTCTGCCATATGTGAGACCTGTGATAAGCCAGAGGGCTTTGCAATGGGATGGACCTTTATCTCCAGGAAGGCAGAAGTTAGAGGATGGAGTCTCGGTGCCACCGTTTATAACGCCTGTGGGGATTCAGGAACCAGAGGAATCAGCAGGAGGGTCTTCCAAAGGGCCTTGTGCTCTCTGATTAGTATCCATACTCAACCAGCAAAGCTCATCATTTTCACCCTCAGCATTTTTATTGTTCTGAAGATTAGAAGTCAACTTTCTTTCCATAGCCTTGTGGTGGCTAGTTTTAATCTGAGTATGTCCCTACTTAGCCTAGAGGGATTATTTACTTTTAAATAGTAAAAGGTTAAAAAGTAGGAAGTTGACTATGTTCTTTGTGTGACTTGAGCAGATCTTTCTTGGGCCTTAATGTTTTGGGGACATCAGGGACCTCTGTGGCCACCAACTCACTGGAAGGAATCCCATCCCTGACAGTGAAATTTTTCTAGTAACAGTCTGTGGCTTCTGGGTGTGCCATTGTTCCAAAAAGTAGGTTTCTAGGGCTGGAGGGATGGCTTAGCACTTAAGGCATTTGCCTGCAAAGCCAAAGGACCCAGGTTTGATTCTCCAGGACCCATGTAAGCCAGATGCACAAGAGGTCGCATGCATCTGGAGTTCGTTTGCAGTGGTTAGAGGCCCTGGCATGCCCTTTCACTTACTTTCTCCCCCTCTTTCTCTGTCAAATAAATCAATAAAAATACAATATTTTTTTAAAAAGTAGGTTTCCGTATGGCTTATTCATAACATTTTGAATTTTCACTAACCCTCCCCCATCCTTCTTTTACTCAATGTATTCCCATGACCTCACTTAGGCCATGGCACCCCCAGTAATCTGTTCATCTACTTACATATATACAATACCATTATATTGTTTTGTTTTTTCTAGGTGAGGTCTCACTAGTTTAGGCTGAACTGGAATTCACTGTGTAGTGTCAGGGTGGCCTCAGGTAGGTGATCCTCCTACCTGTGCTTCCTGAGTTCTGGGATTAAGGGTGTGCACCACCATGCCCGGCTTTGTAGGGTGTTTTTATTGTATCTAGCACCTGACCCACAGCAGCTGTTGGGAGGAAAGGGTTTATTTTGGCTTACAAACTCGAGTGGAAGCAAGCTCCATGGCGATAGTAAAGAGAATGGTTTGAGCAGAGCGTGGACATTACCTCCTGGCCAGCATCAGGCGGACAATAGCAGCAGGAAAGTATACCAAACACTGGCAAAGGGAAGCTGGCTATAAACCTGCCCCCAGCAACACACCTCCTCCAGTAAGGATCTCATTCCCAAATTGCCATCAGCTGGGGATCAAAGCACACAAGTTTATGGGGGACACCTGAATCAAACCACCACATTCCACCCCTGGCCCCCATACACTGATAATCGTACATGATGTAAAATGCAGTGCATTTAGTCCAACTTTAAAAGTATCCAGAGTTTTTATCCATCCCAGTGTTCAAACATCCCCACAGTCTAAAGGTCTCTTAACTGAGCTGTAATACTGAAAAATAAAATATAAAAATAAAAAGCCATAATGGCTCAGAATAAACATTCACACTACAAAAGATGGCATTGGGCATAACTAGGAAAGGTTGAACCAATACTAGATAGAAAACAAACAAGGCAAACATTAAGTTCTATAGCTACAATTCTGACAGCTCTAATCAGTGGCAAGTCTCCAAGTTTGATAATTCTATCCAGTGACAAGTCTCTGGAGCTCCAGTTCCACCCCTCCAGCTGGGCTGCTCAAAATCCTGGAGAAAAACTCCATCTGAGCTGACAGCTCTTCTTGGCAGTCATCCTGTAATCATGGCGTCTCCACTGGGTCTCCATTGCAACCCATGGCTCATCCTCATGGCTCCAACAGATCTCCACACAGACTTCCAACAACCCTGCCTCACACTGCTTATGGCCATTTACAAGAAACAAATCCTCAGTGCAAATCCAGTGACCCTCTTTCGTGCATTTGCTATACTCCAGAACCAGGTGGGCCACCAACTTGTTAATTAATACAGGAGGAAGTAAAGCTGACTTCGAAAAGCGGGAGTCAGGCTCTTACTTTCAAAAGAGTACATTCTTTCTTCTGACCCAATACAGGCCAGTTGGCCCAATTTCAAGGGTCACAGTCTTTCAAACAATTGCAACTGAAAAGGCAGCAGTTTTGGCCCAAAGATTTCATTTCTTTCTGTGCCACATCCATCTGCTCACACCAGTCCATTTCTGTGCAGTGCAACCCCGCGCAAATTCTCAGGACACAAACAGGGAGAACACAGCAAGCCTCTTACAAAAAATGCTTCTAGATCAGTCCTCACAAAGTTCTTCCCCTCATAAGCCAAACCTCAGAGTTCATACTGCATTTAAGTCTTTCTGCTCTGACCAGAATCCATCAAGCTGTACTTACAACACTGCAAGGTGTCTCATTTCTTAGGCTAAGGTTTCAAATTTTCACATTCCTCCCATAAATCAGTTCCAAAAGCTATTCATTCAGCAACAATAGCCCCACTCCTCTGTTGCAGTCACCTTTTCATTGCTAGCAAACAGCAGCATCTGACCAAAGCAGCTGATGGAGAAAGAGTTTATTCTGGTGTACAGGTGGAAGGGGAAGTTCCATGATGGCCGGGGAAAGGATGGCATGAATAGAGGGTGAACACCATTTCTGGCCAACATCAAGGTGGACGACAGCAGCATTGGAGTGTGGCAAGGTTCAGAAGGGTAGCTACAGCACTCATAAGCCTGTCCCTCACAACACATCTCCTCCAGTAAGGATTCATCAGCTTGGGATCAAGCATTCAGAACACACAAGTTAATGGGGGACACCTGAATCAAACCACCACATATCCTTTGACTGTAGCTGGAGTGTGTCAGACCTTTTCTCCCCTCATCCCCTCATGCTTCTTGCATTCTGTTTAGTGACTTTTCTCTCCAGGCTCCCGTGTGGGCCTTTTCTGACTTGCCCTGCAGCTCACGGCCCCCACATCTCCAGCATCCAGTCTGTGAATGCTAGCTGCAGCTCCACATTAACCTCTGAGACTGGGATGTCAGTGAGTGTGACTGCTGCTGATAGCTGTCATTGCTTGCAATGTATGATGACAACTGACCTGTGAAGGAACTCTTAGTCCTGACTGTAGAGTACAGGAACAGAATCGGAACCTGTGAAGGAAGTTTGTGCTCAAGAGAGTCCAATACATCATCAGGAACATGCAGATGGGAGATGCCACGCCATCCACACTTACACACAGGCAGTCCAAGTAACATGAGACTGAGAAGGGAGCTGACTCAGCAGAGTGGGCCTCTGAACCTTCAGGAGAGCAGCGGAATGAGAGCGTTGTCCTGCCCAGGCAGCCTTTCTTCCCCTGAAAGAGCTATGAATGGTGAACATCCGAGTGAGTTGATAGTAGCTCTCTTACTAATTGCAAGTGAGAAAGAGCATTTGGGAGCACTTTCTCTTAGTAGTACATAAAACATGAGCACACTGAACAGGTTTTGGCACCCTATATTGTATGACGAAACAGCATCTGTATCAAAGAAACTATAGCCACATCTTTAGATGGGTAGACTTGAGGACAGTGTGGAGCTCCAGGAATATGCTGTAAGAACCTGTAGCTCCTCCCAGAATTCCTTCTCCACCCCATGGACCATCCCTTGCCCCTGCTTGCGTTTTTTAATTTCTGCCACTGATGAGTAACTCCTTGGAGTGGGGAAAAGTTCTGGATCATAGCACCCAGCTGGCTGCAAGGGCCCTGTGTGTGACTCCCTGCTTTGGAGTCAGTGCAGGAAGGAGAGGTGAAGTCTGGGCTGACTGGTTCTCTCAGGTGGGCAGCTGGAGCAGCCAGAGCCCAGAGCTCTTGATCTTGGCAAGCCCTAACCTTTGCTGAGATGGCAGCCCAGCATGGCTTGAGCAGAGCCGCTCCCTTTCCGCGGTTGCTAGGACAGGAGTCTTCCTGGCAGGCCTCAGGGTTTTTCTTCAGAGGCTCACTCATAGAGACACTGTTGCTTCTGCTGCTGGGAAGGGCACCCTCTTTGTCTTTTGCTTTTCTGATGGGGTTGGTGGGTCTTCTCATGAGATTTCTACTTCCCCAGCGTAGCTCTGTGTTCTGAAGCAAAGCTCTTGCTGAGCAACCTGTGGCTTTGGGTTTGTCTATGCCCTTTTCTATCAGGATTTGCAGCCCTGCACACTAGGGATTCAGAAAGCAGGACTGAGCTGGTGAGGTACAGAAAGCCTGTCTATTTTCATTCTAACATGCTCCGGGACTCATGCTACTCTCCACATTCAGGCAGCATTTTTAGATGTCATCTGTATGCACTGGAGTGTTTAGTTTGATGAGTTTTGACAGCAGTATACTCCTGCTTAATCACCACTCAAAACAGAACGCTTGATTCTCCAGAAAGTTCCCTCCTATCCCTTTCTACCATCCCCGCCCCTCCCCCTGCCCCAGTAATGTTGGGGATTGAATCCTAGGCTCTCTCCAAGGGTATGAGTATTTTGTTGTGCTGTAATGTTATTGGAGCCCGCAGTTCATTCTGTTCTCTTGGCTGGGCAGAAACTCTGGTTACATTCACTGTCCTGCAGGTGTGGATTTGAGTAGCTCCGCTCTTTGGCTGTTAGGAATGACGTTGCTATGCTGTGTTTGTGGAGAAGCCTTGGGAGGGCCTACAGTTTATTTCCCTGTGTAAATACCCAGGCCTGGATTGCAGGGCTTGGGTTATTGTGTACTTTCAGTTGCATTTACAAGCAGTATGAAATTGACAAAATGAGTGAAATCATGTTTCCCTTTGCAAAGCCAGGCACTGCAGAGGAACCTTATCGATGGCTTTCTCCTGGCACTCTGGAGACATGCAAACAAAGCACCAGTGCTGTCTGGCTGTCTTTGAATGAATTCTTAGGTGATATATGGATGCTATTTTCACTTCAAATAGCACATATTCCTTCACGCTTGGGAGTGAATGTGGGCCATGCTTACATCTGTGCTTAGTATGGAAACATGCCTACAAAAAGTATATGCTTCAGGAAGGAGCTACAGTAACTGCTTCTCTCATTACCAGGCTTAGGAGCTAGAAGGGACCTGTGTCTTTAATGCCTCTACGCTGTCAAAGCAGGAGGGGGTGGGGCAGACAGGCCACCACAGTCGCTTGGGCTTCCGTGCTCTCAGTTTGGTCTTGTTTGGAGGTTCCCTCTTGCCTGTTTGAGTTCTGTCTTTTGCTAGTTCTCTATGGGATTCCTCCACGGCACCCCAACAGGAGTGTGCTTTGTCCAGGGTGGTAGCCATCAGGACAGACAAGGAGCAGGACTGGCACATGTAGGGAGGCAAGGAGGCCTCTTGTTTACCTGGTGAGGAAAAGTGAGGGATCCCAGCCACCTCCAAGTGCCCAGTACAAATGTGTTAATGGTATCTCTTTGTCTTTCTTTTTTTTTTTTGTTTAAATTTTTATTTATTTATTTGAGAGCAATAGACACAGAGAGAAAGACAGAGAGAGGGAGAGAGAGAGAATGGGCGCGCCAGGGCTTCCAGCCTCTGCAAACGAACTCCAGACACATGCGCCCCCTTGTGCATCTGGCTAACGTGGGACCTGGGGAACCGAGCCTTGAACCGGGGTCCTTAGGCTTCACAGGCAAGTGCTTAACCGCTAAGCCATCTCTCCAGCCCTCTTTGTCTTTCTTGTTTGAGTAAAACCTGGAAAGTAATATGTCTGCCCAGCATTGGGATTCTCTCCCCCCCTTACTCTGCCCCTCCCAGTTGGTTGCTTTAGAAGCACGTAGTGGAACTCAGAACCCAGGACCTTAGCAGCTGGGGATAATAAGCTAATGGGGGCAAGGAAGACCTGGGGGTCTCTGAGGGAAACACTGGTGTTAGAAACTGCCCAACTGGAAATGGGCATTTATAGTAATGTGGTCTGTTCCTTGGTTCCCTGCAGTGTCCTACATAAATCTGTAGCATTTATTTCTTCAGGAGGACCTGGAATTTTTTTTTGACAAGGTAGAATATGTTCTTATAAATTTTAAGCCCAAAATGACAATAGTTTTAATTAGCTTTGTCCACAATGGGATCACGAAGTTTGTTTTCTCATGAGTTGTAGAGATCTGCATCTCCCTCCTTTCCTCCCTCTCCCCTCCCTTTTTTTGTAATTCTTTAATTTTTTGTTTTCATTTTAGAGAGGACCGGGGAAGAGAGACAGAGAGAAATGGCGCACCAGAGCCTCAGCCACTGCAGTCAAACTCCAGATGCTTGTGCCCCCTAGTGGGCACATGTGATCTTGTGCTTGCCTCATCTTTGTGCATCTGGCTTACGTGGGATCTGGAGAGTCAAACATGGATTCTTAGGCTTTGCAGGCAAGCACCTTAACTGCTGAGCCATCTCTCCAGCCCTGTAATTCTTTTTTCTTTTCCTTTTTTTTTTAATGAGAGAGAGAAGGGGGGGGGGAATGAATTATGCCAGGGCCTTTGGCCAGTGCAGTTAAACTCCAGACATGTGTGCCACCTTGTGCACATGTGCAACCTTATGCATTTGCATCACCTTATGTGTCTGACTTACATGGGACCTGCAGAGTCAAACATGGGTCCTTAGGCTTCACAGGCAAACACCTTAACCACTAAGCCATCCCTCCAGCCCCCTTTCTTTTAAAAAATACTTATTTATTTGAGAGTGACAGAGAGAGAAAGAGGCAGAGTGAAAGAGAGAATGGGTGCATCAGGGCCTCCAGCCACAGCAACCGAACTGCAAACATATGCATCACCTTGTGCATCTGGCTTGTGTGGGTACTGGGGACTCGAGCCTCGAACTGGGATCCTTACGCTTCACAAGCAAGTGCTTAACTGCTGAGCCATCTGTCCAGCCCTATTCTGTCTTTCTTTATTCTTGTCTGTCAGTTATGATGCTTTGGAAGAAAGTCTCAGATGTCTGTGTTTCTGCTGCTGTCGACGGAGAATGCGAATGCAGGTGGGCCTTCTCTCTATCTCCTCTGACTTCTGGTTTCCTCCGCAGTCCCTATAACCATGTGTCTGCTGGCTGCTGCCCAGACTGCAGTCCCTGCTGGAGCACAGGGGAGGCTGTAGAATGGCACTGTTGCTCTTTCAGTCCCCTCTGTGATGGTCATCTTAATTGCCAATAGGAGTGGATTTGGTCACCTCTGGGTGTGCCTATGAGGGTGTTTCCAGGAAGGTTTAACTGAGAAGGGAAAACATGTTCTGAATGTGGGCAGCACCATATCACAAGCTGGAATTCCAGACTACATAAAAAGGAGAAAGTGAGGGGGCTGGAGAGCTGGCTTAGCAGTTAAGGTGCTTGCCTGCAAAGCCTAAGGATCAACATTCAATACCCCAGTACCCGCATAAGCCAGATACACAAGGTAGTACATATGTCTGGAGTTTGTTTGCAGTGGGTAGAGGCCCTGGCATGCCCATTCTCTCTTGTTATCTGCTTCTCCCTCTCTCTTTCAAAAAATAATATGAATCAAAAGGAGAAAGTGAGGTAAGCACCAGCTATGAGCTCTCTCTGCTTCCTGACTGTACTGTGACCAGCTGCCTTATACTCCTGCCACCATGCCTTCCTCTACAAAACAAACAAGCCAAAATAACCCTTTCCCCTTGTGCTTTTGTCAAGGTATTTTGTCATAGCTGTGAGAAAAGTAATAATATATCCTCCAAACCATTCTTTACATTTCTGACTTTTTCTCTGTGTGACCTGGCCTATGGTTGAGACCTGTGTGGTCCAGAGCAGGCTTGCTTCTTACTCTGGTTCCTGGCCGCCCTGAGGCTGCTGCACATCAGTTTCCCAGAGGCATCCAGGCAACTGTGGAGCAGGATCTTGAGTGGACATGAGTGTGACAGGAAGAAACACCCTGGAGACTGTGTCACAGGACAGCACATTTATTTGTTGGGGGAATGGGTTTATAAACGTTCATAGAGTAGCGGGAAAGAACGGGGTGTTACAGGTCACAGGAGGATTGACTGTGTGAAGGCTGCTGGCTAATGCCTCATTAACATACAAGGACCTTCCAGATGAATGGTAGAAGGTCACATGGCCATGGGAAACCAAGAGTCTTACCAGGACTTCCAGGTGCCCCAGGCAGAGGGAGGGAAGCAGCCCCACCTCTGCCTGTCTCAAGGCAAGGTTATCAGATTATCTGGGTCTAGGCCTGCTACAACCTCCTGCAGCCCTGGCAGCTCTGGCCTACTTCAGCCTCCAGTGGCCTGGGGCCTATAACTGTGCCTGACATCTTATCTTTAGTGACTCTCTTGAGAAGCACCATCTCTCCTATGTCTTTCAATGTGAAATATTAAACATTTTGTCATTTGGTATTACCTAAAATATTGCCTTCTTCCAAAGTTGGCTGTGAAAATAAATGGTGTCTATTATTCTCTTGTCTTCCCTGCTGGGAGTTGTGGAAGGCTGTTCCTTCCTTCCTGTCTGGCCTGCTGGAGACATAAAAGATAGGGAGGAGGAGAGGTGCTGGACAAATTGTCGTGGAAACAAACGTGAAGACACAGTGTGTTGTGGTATGTGCCTGTATAAACGAGGTGGCCTGCGTGACAACCTGCCACCTGGTTCAATACAGCAAAGTATTGCTGATTCTCTGCCACAATATGGCACACTGCTAGTTGTTGTGGTTCTACAAGTAAGAGCTGCTTCCTCCTGGGAAAGACTTGGACCCTATTTGGCTTGTAGACATTCATTTGTCTCCTGGCTTGGTTGACAGGTCTGTCAGGAGTATGGTTTGCTTTCAACTCTGGGAGCAAAACCAGATGTGGTCTCCTTGGCCTCGGAGCTGATAGACAGCAGCCAGTAGGACCATCTGGAGGAATGGAAGGCAAGTGATGGGCAGTGCCTCAAAACAGGAAGGGGTCACTTGTGTACTCCACAGAGCCTTGAGGGCATCAGACGCCAAAATTGTAGGAATGGCTGTACTGGGGCAGCACATGCCAGTGCTGCTGGCAGAGTCCACCTGGCCTCCCCTGGAGCCTGTGGATCCTTTGCACTGCCCCCGGCCTCCTCCAAAGACCTATGAGGCCCAACAAGATTCCTGGAGAGCCCAGAGGGACTGGCCTGAGAGGAAGAGGACAAGGCTTGCCATGGGGCGAGAGTGGTGACTTGATACTCCCTGAGGGGTGGAAAAGCCAAGGGCTCATCAGGCTCCCTTTGCACCCACTGCCTCCTTGAGCAAGGGATGGTGCTTGAGCAGATGGTCAACAAGGCCAAAGTTGACGGGGTGCCCCTCCTCACTGTGCACCCACTGCGTATGAATTGCACGACTGTCTTCAGTGTTGCCTGCATGTGCAAGTCTTCTGCTTCACCGTCTTCCAGCTGCGAGCCAGCCCTTCCCTGCCCTTCCCTGTACGGACACTGTGCGCTCAGGTAACTACTGACAGTGGGGAATTTTCACGTTCCCTCAGGGACACAGGCTGTGGAGGCCCGTTCTTTGGCTTTGTACTAGATGCTATTTGGCCACAAGGTTACAGAGGTGATATGGAAGGTTCTGGAGGAATGACTGCTATGACTTAGACAATGACCGTGTGGTGCTCCTTCCATTCTGTGAGGTCCTTTTGATGAAGAGCTCCTCCAGGATCTACTGTCTTGCCATAAGCAGAGTGACCTTCAGATAGGAGTCTGGAGCCCAGTGCCCGGGGGCGGGGGGCAGTTGGTGACTGGGAAGTCTTGCCATGCCCGGCACTGCAATGTAGACTTTATATGCTTGGCCGACTGATGACACATGCCTGTCATCCCAGGACCTGGGAGGTGGAAGCAGAAGGAACAGGACTTCAAGGCCAGCCTGATCTGTATGAGACACTGTCTCAAACCAAACTCCCTCCCTCCCATCCATCTGTCTGACCAGACTATAGCACATGGCAGTATGGTGCTCCTTGTGCTTCTGGTGGAGAGAAGTGTGGGGCGCTTGCTCTCTGGTACTTTCCATCCCGCTGAGTGCTGCCAAGTGCAGGCCCCCCTCCCCCAGTGCCGCTCCTGCCCACGTGCCTCTCCTCACTGCCTGCCTATGACCAGGGCCTGTGAGGTGCAGAGGATGTGCACTTATGAACAGGCATGGCCTTGACCACTCTTAGAGTCTTGGGAGAAAGACTTACATGTGGACAGTGAAATAGAAATAGTGTCAGAAAAAAAAAATACGACTTCCTCATACAAAGGGTTCTTGGCCACCTCCCCTTCTTCTTGTGAAAATGAACAGTGGACCAACAGGTCACTTCATCTGCCTGCTTCTCTCTGTGCATACTTTGGAGTTTATTTGTTTATTCATTCTATTTGTTTGTTTGTTTTGAGGTAATGTCTCACTCTGGCCCAGGCTGACCTAGAATGCACTATGTAGTCTCAGGGTGGCCTTGAACTCTCGGAGATCCTCCTACTTCTGCCTCCCAAGTGTTGGGATTAAAGGTATATGCCACCATTCCTGGCTGTTTTTTTTTGTCTTCTCCCCGCCCAGTTTATTTTGAAAGAACACCTGGTGGTGCCTCCTCATTTCTGCTTATCTTCTGTCTGGTTACCTGGAAGTTGCCGTTCTCACTATTTCTTCTCCCAGGCCTTGGGCTTCAGAGCTGTGGCACTAGAGTGGTCATGCTGCAGAGAGGTCAGCCAGAAATCCAAACAGCAGCCAGGTGAACTCTCTGTTTGCCCCAGTGGGCTGAAGCGAGCTCCGTGCTCTAAGTGTCTTCTGCCCCAAATTAGGAGAAGTCTGTGTCTTTTATATAGGCTTTTCCCCCATGTCTTTTGTAGGCTTTTTGGTAGGCACTTTGACATCACCTTGGGTCTTGAACATTATTGGTGGACAGCAAGTCTCTAAGGCAAAGTCACGGGTTAGCACTGTTCCTGGTTATTTAAAAGCTCAACTAAGGGAGCTGGTCAGTTGTCCTTGAGATGACTGATATAATTCAAACTTGCCTATAGTTTATAGTCCCCTGTCTTGGTTACTCCAGCTTGTCTACGTCACCTGGAACTCTGTCTTGTCACCTGTCGTTTACTCTGTGGTTGCCAGGAGGAGGTGAGTTTTTCCTTCAATCTTCCTGGCTGTTGAACTTCTCTTTCCCCTGACTGCTCAGCACTTTAGGGAGAGGGTCTTAGAGAATCTATCATCCTAGGGGGTGTGGCAGAGTGGGACCCTTGATCCCTGAAGATGGGGCTCCTCCATCATTAGAGCAGAGCCTTGAAAATGTTTCCTGGGATCTCAGAGAAGAGCGAAGAGCAGTTGCCATGAGCACCAGCTGTCATTCTCTGTCCAGTTGTTTTGGGAAAGGTAAGCTGAAAGTCTATGTGAGAGCGAGTGTCACAGCAGGGTGGTGCTGTAGGTGCCCTTTTCTCTGTAGCGCTCATCACCTCCCACTGCTGCCGAGTTCTGTCTGTGATATTTAATGTCTCTCCCCATATAGGCTGCGCTCTGGGGAGAGCAGGAAAAAGTTATCTGTATCCTACCAAGGTGGCCTTCACTTCTCAGTGACCACGGACATGTCTGTGACCAACACCATGAGACAGGCACACAGTGCAGTGGCTTGGGGACTGTTTGGGTTTGCTGAAGCCTGCATGGTCTGTCTTAGCCCTTTCCCCTTCAGCACAACCTTCTAGAGCACAGCCTGTGCTCCCCACTCCCGCAGGTGGCTCTGGGGTATCTTGCTCCTAATTGCTATCTTGTAGAGTCTGGGCAGGGAGCTGGCCCTCAGGGCCCTGAGAGCACTCTGCTTGTGATCTTCTGAGGCTCTTCCCCCGTCCTGTGTGCCCCGGCCTGCATGCTCTAGGCCCTCCTCCCTGACCTCCCAGGCCTGTTCTGGACTGGCCTGGAGCTGCTTCAGCTCTCTGTCCTCAGTGTCTCAGCAGGGCTGAGACTCCCACTCTCCTTGGTAATCAGATTCATGGTGTGAGGATGGGCATGTCAGCAGCCTAGGTGCTTTCTGGTTATGGTTTTGTTTCTTCTCCCCTTCACAGCTGATGTGTGTTTGCCTCTGTCCGTAGTGCTGAGTAAAGACTGTGTTCCAAGGGATATTTGTAGTGATTTTAAATGTTAGGCTTCTTTTGAAAAGAAATTGAAGACATGGCTGGCAAAAGGAGCTGTCTTGGATGACGAGAGGCTGCTTTCAGCAACCCTTGACAGCACAGGATGGGGGGTCACAGGAAAGAAGCTCTGTGTAGCCCGAGGTCCCATGCAATCCAGACAGACCACAGACACCTAGGCTTCCTTTTCCGTTGCCAGGGTTATCGTCCTCCTTTGTGCCGTGGCTACACCGTTGCCCATGGACTCACTTCTCACATTGGAGCAGGTGCAGACAGCAGAGGAAGAGGTCTGTAAAGTGGGTGACATGCCTGGTGCCCACAGGACCCCCTGGGCATTGTGAATAAGGCAGTGATTGTCTTGCTTAATTTCAGAGTCTGAGAGCCTTGGCTGAGTCCCAGTAATTACTGCATTTGTAATTGGATCCATCAGTTCTCTTTAAAATATAGTCAGTTGTAGGTTGATTTATCTTTCCTTTTTTTTTTTTTTTTTTAAGGGTTGACATCATAAAATGAGTTTCTGAGCAGCTACTAAAGGAAATCCTTGTTCTGTAGAGAAAGAGCAGCTCTGGCCTTCTGTCCTGTAGCTGACATGCTCCCGAGGGCCACAGGGGCATTCCTGACACTGGCATAAACCACAGTGAAAGTTCATCCAGAGGACTCTTTCCTGAGGTCGTCAGTAATGTACTCACTGCTCTAGAAGAGCAGGGTTCCTATCTTGTACTGAGTTCACCATGCTGTTCCTGAATTCCGTCTGTGTGGTTGCCTCATTGTCGAAAACAGCTGCTAAAGCTGCAGCCATGCAGAAAGGAAGACCTAACTCTGCATTTTTTATTCTAGTTTTTTTTATATATTTTATTTATTTGAGAGCGACAGAGACAGAGAGAAAGCTAGATAGAGGGGGAGAGAGAGAGAATGGGCACGCCAGGGCTTCCAGCCTCTGCAGACGAACTCCAGACGCGTGCGCCCCCTTGTGCATCTGGCTAACGTGGGACCTGGGGAACCGAGCCTCGAACCGGGGTCCTTAGGCTTCACAGGCGAGCGCTTAACCGCTAAGCCATCTCTCCAGCCCCTAACTCTGCATTTTTAAAAGATACATTTATTTGTGTTTTGAGAGGGGGGGAGGGATAGAGATAAATAGATAATGGGTACACCAGGGCCCCCAGCCACTGCAAATGAACTCCTGATGCATGTGCTACCTTGTGCATCTGGCTTATGTGGGCCCTGGGGAATCAAACTGTGGTCCTTTGTCTTTGTAGGAAAGTGCCTTCACTGCTAAGCCAACCCTTCAGCCCATAACTTTTCATTTTTAAGAATGCTTCTTAAGGACTGAAGAGAAGGACCCATGTTTGAATCTCTAGGTCCCATGTAAGCCATATGCACAATGTGTTGCAAGCGTGCAAGGTTGCACATGTGTACAAGATGGCACACAGCTGGGCGTGGTGGTGCACGCCTTTAATCCCAGCACCTGGGAGGCAGCAGTAGGAGGATCGCTGTGAGTTTGAGGCCTGAGACTATGTAGCAAATTCCAGGTCATCCTGAGCCAGCACGAGACCCTACCTTGAAAAACCAAAACCAAAGAAAACAAAACAAAACAAAACAAAGAAGATGGTGCACAGGATCTGGAGTTTGTCTTCAGTGGCTGGAGGCCCTGGTGTGTCAATATTCATTCATTCTCTCTCTCTCTCTCTCTCTCTCTCCCACCCCTCTCTCCCTCTCTCTGATTAAAAGAAGAAGAATGCTTCTTAAAAGTTCCTATTGCACTCTCACTGTGTGGCAGGTAATTGTGTTACCCAAGGAGCAGGGTGTGTCAGTGCTAGGAAGTGGCAGTGAGCATTTCACAGCCTGGTGCTGCCTAGATCAGCTCAGATTGTACCATCTTGCCAAGAAGAGAAGAGCTCTTTGTACTCCTGACTGATTCTAAGTACCATGTCTCTGGAAGGGAGCTTAAGCCTGGTGGTCAGCACCCTGAGTTATCAGAAGCTCTTAGGTGACCTGTCACATACAGCCTCTTGGCTTTGCCAAGGACCGTCCTGTTTGAAATGTAAATCTCAGTGGTACCATGGTGGATGATGTGGGCTTTGCTGCTGAGGGGACCATTTTTTTTCTCATTGTTTTCATGTATGTCCCCTCAAGTTTATCGTTGCCTGTAGACATTTTCTATTCTAGTGCAAATTTGGGAAAATTACCTTAGTCTTGACTTTTATTTGTTTATTACCATTTCTGAGAAGAATTCTAACGGGACAGTGCCGTATGCTTCTAGATGACATGCATAAATACTAGGCTTTCTCAGACTGTGGCTATACTAGCTGTTTAATAAATCACCATGGTCCAAGCAGTTCTTGATGGATTTTCTTGAAATAGCAGAAATTCCTTTCTCATTGGAGGTGGCATCCTGTGCTGACTGATGTAAGGTTACCTTTCCCCAGGGATTCAGAGAGAGTGGTCCAAAAGGAAAGCGAGGTTTGTATCACCATGAACTTGAGGCCACCTTGAGACTTCATAGTGAATTACAGGTCAGCCTGTAATTGAAAAATCAACAATAAAATTTGAAGATGAGGGCTGGAGAGATGGCTTAGCGGTTAAGCACTTGCCTGTGAAGCCTAAGAACCCTGGTTCGAGGCTCGGTTCCCCAGGTCCCACGTTTGCCAGATGTACAAGGGGGCGCACGCGTCTGGAGTTCGTTTGCAGAGGCTGGAGGCCCTGGCGCGCCCATTCTTTCTCTCTCTCCCTCTATCTGTCTTTCTCTCTGTGTCTGTCGCTCTCAAATAAATAAATAAAAAATTTAATAAAAAATTGAAGATGAGCCTAAACCATGACCAATGGCCAGGCCTGAGAGAAATTTCAAGGTGTTGCCCCTCACTGGCTGGAAGTGAGTGATTAATGGGTTCAGCACACTCTTTCAGCCAGGCTGGTGAGAGTGTGAGCTGGCCACTGCCTCTTGGGCTCACAGTACCCTCGGCAGTAACTTACACGCTCAGCCTTCTCTGAAGCTCCAACTTTGGAATGCAAAAAGACCATGTGCAGGGCTGAGCTGGCAGCCACGGTACAGCCATTGGCAGGTGCTGGAGTTAGTCTGAAAGGAATGATAGAAACCAGATGTTAAACCGTCTTCAAGCTGTCGCTTCGGAAGACCCTTGAAATGTGCTGAAGAAATCTGGCTTACCCCACCTCAGTCAAGGGATCCAAATTATCACCACTGATGAAATCCACAGACCTCTTAACAACATTGCCATTGTGCAGAGCCACAGCCAGGCTAACTGGGGTTGAAATCAAACCCCAACTTAGGCACAGGCCATTGGACTCACCAGGGTTCTTGCAATTGTAAGTTTGTGAAAAGCAGTTGGTCTATCATGAGTTAGTAGGGACTGAGATGACACCACTCGTCAATACAGCATGGCTCAAGCAGGAGGGGAGCAGGTTGTTCACTGGACAAGTCTAGGGGAGGACTTGACATGACCTGCTTCTGGTGTCCTGCTTCCTTCGGGATGCTGGGTGAAGGTTGTGTAGGGATTCTGTACTGGCTTTTCTTAGAAAACCACTTCCAAATAAAAGTGAGCCAGGAGGAAGACATCAGGGCAAGCCAGCACTTCTATAATCCCCAGGTGTGTGTGTGTGTGTGTGTGTGTGTGTGTGTATAAATATAAAATTTATTTGAGAGAGAGACAGACAGAGAGAAGGGGCATACCAGGCCCTCCAGCCACTGCAAATGAACTCCAGAAGCATGTGCCACCTTGTGCATCTGGCTTTACGTGGATCCTAATGGGTCCTTTGGTTTTGCAGACACGTCCCGTAACCTCTAAGCCATCCTTCCAGCCCTTTAAAAAAAAAGTTTCAAAAAAATAGCTATTTGCAAGAAAAGAGAGAGAAGACAGAGAGAATAGGTGTGCCAGAGCCTTTGGCTGCTGCAACGGATTCTATATGTATGCAACCACCTTGTGCATCTGGCTTACGTGGGTGCTGGAGAATTGAACTCAGGTTGTTAGGCTCTGCAGGCAAGCACCTTAACTGCTGAGCCATCTCTCCAGCATTAAAAAATTTTTTTATTGGGAGCATTAACCTTTAAACATACTATAATTTGGTCACATTCTCATTACATTATCTTCTTTTGTCCCTTTCCTTCCAAGGTAGTTCTTCCTCTATCTACTTGTTGTCTCATTCCTTTTGTCTTCTGTCTCATGTGTCAAATTTTTCATGGGCTTAGAACAGTGGTCTTGTGGGGGTAATGGTAATCATGTGAGGTCATGAATGCACCAGTTGGTTCATGCCTGGAGGGCAGTACCTGACAGTATACCTTCCTTCCCTGTGGCTGTTCCACATTGTTCCCTAACGTAGATGGCAAGCATGGATGGCTTTCTATGCAGGAGGTAGATGGTAAGCTTGGGATGGCTCCCTTTATGCAGGAGGTAGATGGTAGCATGGACGTCTCTGTAGGCAGGAGGTGGATGGTAGTAGCATGGACGTCTCTTTAGGCAGGAGGTGGATGGTAGCATGGACGTCTCTTTAGGCAGGAGGTAGATGGTAGCATGGATGCTCTTTAGGCAGGAGGTGGATGGTAGCATGGATGTCTCTTTAGGCAGGAGGTGGATGGTAGCATGGATGCTGTTTAGGCAGGAGGTGGATGGTAGCATGGATGTCTCTTTAGGCAGGAGGTGGATGGTAGCATGGACGTCTCTTTAGGCATGACCTACATGGAACTTCTCTAGATCCAACGAGTCAGAAGTGCAAGCTGCCATTAGTTCTTCCTAGAATTCCTTTGCATGTGGTAGGATGGGAGGAGGTTCCTGAAGAGCAGAGCATGCCGAGGGGATGGTTGTTTATGATTGCCATGCCTGGCCTGTTAGATGTGAGGTGTGCAGAGCAGGGCTGGTTTGGCACCTTCTTGGTTGTGTCTGTGAAGGACCAGTTAATGTCAGGTAGTAAGTTGTGGTCTCTGGGACACTAGCATTGAGTAGTTCCTTTTGCTTTTTGATCCAGAATCAATGGCTACTTAGGAAAAGAGCACCCTTAAGGGTTGTCTTGAACCAGATAATGAGCAGAGTGGCTGTGCTATGGGAGGCACCAGTGTTGTCTGGCCTTGAGGCTTCAAGTGGCTCATTTGCTGAGCTGCCTGCTGGGCAAGTGTCTGCTGTCTGCAGCTTCTTTATACCATATATGGCTGGCCCTAGTACCAGCAGGTCATGGTGAACAGCATGGGTCAGCCTATTCATATAACACCCAGTTAAATAGTCGTGGGGTGGGGAAAGGAGTGTTGGTGCATGGAGGCGAGGGCATGGATCTCGGAAACCAATTGTGCAGGTCTTAACATCTTCCTAAGAAAGGCCAGTACTGCAGAGACTGGTCATACCTTTGTGTTGTTTTATTTATTTTACTGAGTGTTGGATTAACTAAATAATAAAGAAAAAATGTAACTATGATCTTGCTGTTATGGAACCCATGGCAGACTGAATTTGCATGCACCTCACACCTTATTTAAATTTTTTTAATTTATTTTGAGAGAGAGAATGGGCGTGCCAGGGCCTTAGCCACTGCGAATGAACTCCAGATGCATGTGTCCCCTTGTGTGTATGTGTGACATTGTGTGCTTTGCGTCATTGTGTGTCTGGCTTCGTGGGACCTGGGGATTCGAACATGACTTCTTTCTTAGGCTTTGCAGGCAAGCGCCTTAATTGCTGAGCCACTCTCTCCAGCCTTCACACCTTATATTTGATGTGGCAAACCACAGCAGTTCCTAGTGTCATAGTAGTCTGCCTGGCTACCCTGAGAGTCTTGTCTAATCCTTTCCTGGAGTTTCTGATACCGTCTCCTTACATAGTGAAAGGTTTGATTAAGTTGAGGTATTTGATTGAAGAGTTTATCTGCATCATTTGAGTGGGCCTATGGGCAGCTCTTGCATCCTTGAAAGCAAGAAGCTGAGGAGCTTCAAGTCATTAAGGGAGGGAGGGCAATGTGGAGATGGAGCTAGAGGCTTGTGGAACCATGTGGCTCTAAGCTACAGCTTGTCAAGGCTCTTCAGCAGCCAACAAAAGGGTTTGCCTCCAGAGCGCAGTGGGACCTTGGTCCTGCCTACTTTACGTTTGGATTTTTGCCCTCCACAAATGAGAAGGATGAATAGTGTGTTATGTTAATTCATGAAGTTTATGGTATTTATGACAGTAGCCACAGGGAACTCATAAAAATTGGTTATGCAGAAATCTTGTCTTCACAGTTGGCTATTTATTTAGTGTGGCTCTTCATTGGAAGGTAAGGGTAGGGATGGTGCTGGGGACAGAGGGCAGGGCCTTGAGCAAGTTGGGCCAGCACTCTAGCACTGAACCCCACCTGAGCTCTGTGAGTGTGCTGTGGGAGCTCAGATTCCTTACACTCTCCACCCCACTGATTACTTTGTGCCTGGTAGAGGATATGGCCTCGACTACCTCGGTGCTCCCCATGTGAACCGTGAGCACTTTATGCTGGTCCTCTGCACTGGTTGTTGTCACTTCTATAACTACAGAGGGTCCTTAGGTCCCCAAGAGGTGGCACACCAGCTTGCAGTGCTGCATGAAACCCGTGGGCTGTGATTTTTGTGTGTACCACTGTCCTGGGAAGATGTATTTTCCCCAGTGCATTTGACCTTGTTGAGTGCTGCTGATCTGTCTCCACCGTGTCCATATGCTGTGTCTCTATGCCAGCACCATCTTCCCAGCCACTAGCCTTGGGAACCTGGGGTGGCTGTGGCTTCTCTGCTGCCTCACATAGTTGTTACTGAGTCCCATAACTTCATCACCTTCCTCCTCAGTTTTGTCCAGGCTTAGACTGTCATCATATACAAGGGATGTCAGGGGCTCACAGTTCACAGTGCCCTGTGAGAGGAGCATAGCTGTGCTCAAACTAGGAGCTCAGAAGGACCCAGACACCACCGGAAAGGAACTGGATACTTCTGACATGGATTCGGTTGTGTACATACTCCTTATTCCTGTGGAGCCTTGACCCGCGTCTTTGTCACTGACACTTGCTTCTCACTTTCCTTCCCTTGCTGGGAATTAAATTCTGTATCACTGTCTGCACCGCCAATCCCATTTCCGCTTGAATACCATGGAAGTCGCCTACATGCCTCTGCCCATGTATCTGGAGGGACTCCTTGTATGGTTTTTAAGATTGAGGACTGCCTTGTACATGAGCACCATAGGCAGTATCATGTGGGTTCAGTCTGTGATCTGCTCTTTCTTGTCATGTTTGCCTGTGGCCCCAGTGCCAGCCTGTGTTGCTGCCCCTGGCTGAGATCCTGAGATCCAGATCCTATGGGCTTTCAGCCCTCACAGTATCATGGTGGTGTCAAGAAAGCATTAGAGCAGGGGAGCCAGTGCCTTCTCAGCTCCCATGGTAGCACTGGGTGTCATTGTGTTCTCATTTTGATCCTTGATTAAGGTTGTACCTGCCACATTTCTCTGCAGACTAGGGCTTTTCTTTTTGTAAGTAAGATTGATCTTGGGTCAGGTGTACCTTTCTTATGTTCCTGTTTAAAAAATGGTGTACATGCTGGTTTTCTTATTTCTTTTTTACTTTTATGCAGAAGACCACATCCTACACTTACTCCCTGCACTGCTTTTCTTTCATGACTTTATGGAAGTCACTCACTGCTTCTGGGCATCTCCCGTTCACGTTGAGAGTCACAGAGTCCTCCAGCGTCAGCTGCTGCCCTGCGCATGTCCTCAGGCAGGCTTCTGCCACTCTGCACTGAGGAGTAGGAGCCTGGCTGGGACCCCCATCATCAGAGTGTGTCTTTAGGATGAACTTGTAGTATCACTGGACCACCCACGAGCATATGTACAGTTTTTTCTTTTTGGTTATTTTCAGTGTGTCTCCCAAGGTAAAGACATTTTACATTCCCCTTAGCAACATGGAAAAAGTTTCCACCCAGAGCCCCACGTTGTTCTGAGTACTGTGTGGCAGTACATGTGGTCTTAGGTGAGTAAAGCTGTCTCTATATTCCATAACTTTTGGGTTTGTCCGTGGACAGTCACTCCAGTTCCCTTATTTGTGCCTCCAGCTTTGGACATCCTTCTGTTGTAGGGAAACAAAACTGCCAGTTGCTTGGAGAGCAGAACACAGCTATTCCAGTAGGGTTGCATCTCTCTAAGGATAGTTGGGTTTCCTGGGTCCAAAGTCTCTGAGCATCTCTGGAACAGACATGAGTTAAGAGGTCCCCTGAAAGGGATTCAAACCTCTGTACATCTTCATGCCACCTAAGTTGACCAGTGCTATGTATGTGTGAGGTTGTATGTCTCAGTGACAGAACTCTGCACTTTATACTGAGAGGGAGTAGGCAGGTAGGGTGACTGGGCCCCTGAAAGTGAAAAAGGGGGGGGCAGGAAAATCTATACTTGTTACAGGTTGAAGGGTGATCTGGATTCTTCTCTCTTGCCTAGTTCCCTAGACTTGTTTTTTTTGTCAGTAATCTAGGCCCCTCTTGGGAGGGAGGTCTTCACACTGTGATTGGTCAAGCTTAGAGCCCCAAACTTGGCTAGACTCTTCCTGAGACAGCCCCTATCTCTAACCAATCAACTGTCCCTCTGGTTCCCCTGAGCCAGAAGGCAAGGCCCACTACTATAAGGTTATAAATAACTTTACAAGGGAAAGACACGCTCTCTGAGTTGCCTGACCACTTGGGAACTTTCAGCTATTGGTGAGTCTTTCCTCAGCTGGGCCAAACCCAGGCCCAGCCCTGCTAAGCTGAGAGCAGATCCCCCTAACCCTTATTCTTCATGGGCCCTTTATCCCCTCCAGCATCCCACAAGGCAGGAGCTCTTTAAACTCTGTTTTCTTTCCATGGTTTCTTCAGGTCCTTCACGTGGGATCTCTAGCCATGTGGGTGCCTTTCCTTGGCTCTGTACTTCCCTCAATAAATACAACAATTTTATAGTTATCGTTCTGTCTTTTTAATTCAATTATTTGATTAAAATTAGAAATGAACGTAGGGTTTGGAGTTCAAGGACTTTCCTGGGTCCCAAGCACCCCTTTAGAATGCCACCTCATCTGACCTGTGTGCTATGTCTCAGTGACAAAGAGGATGTGACTCATCACAGTAATGGTTGCTAGTGTCCGTTACATGTGGAGTCAGCATTTGCATTTGTCATGCATGATAGCAGCTCCTTGAACTGCGCATACCCTGGCTCCCAGTTTGTAGGTCTTGAGACCAAGACTCTCAAGCAACGCTGCATAGAGTGCGCCATGTTTTTGTGTCCTGCACTGAAGAGAACTCGGCTGTTTGGTACTCTACTCTGAGCCACTCACTTCTTGTAGAATCAGATTTCCCTGCAGTGTGTCCATCTAGAAAGCATTCCTCCTGGCAAGGTTGGAAAGACTCTGGCCTAATTGTACCACATGTCAACCAAATAGTAACTAGTGCTGCTTGGTTTCTTTGGAATCCGATTTGGTAGAGGATAAATGGTTAACCTACGGCCCTGCCACACACCTCCTGGGCTGCTGCAGTTGACTTAGGCTGTTCTACTTTGGATCCTTAAATGTAATTTATTTTGAATCTTGAGTGAAATTTGTTTTAACATGAAGCCTTAAAAGCAGGGGCTGTGAGGGCTAAAATCACATGGCTTATTGCACCTGCCAATTGTGGTTACTACTGATGGCCAGCTCCTCTGTTCTTTCAGCTCAGTCACAAGAAGTGGGATTGCTTATCTGAGCCTTCCTCAACCACGTGACTCTCTTATGAACAATGTAAGTGGGGTCAAGGCCTGTGGTCAGCCTCAGGCAGGCTCTGTCTTTGCCAAGTGTTTCCTGCCTTCGATCCTCTATCCAGCCCTGTTTTAGAGCCTTCCCATGGATCCTTGTATGGCCTTATTTCCTCTTCCTGTCCCATTCTCCTCTCTGCCTCTCCCACACTGGTGCTCCTGGAGCTTCCATCCCTTCATCCTGCTCTGGCTGATTCTGCAGTGTCCCACCTACGCTGTGCTCGTGTGTGTGTGTGTGTGTGTGTGTGTGTGTGTGTGTGTGTGTGTGTGGCTTGCTCTCTGCCTTGCTGCTTCATCAGGGTGGTAGAGCACTTGTCTCCTTCTTTTCCTGTGTCTCCCACTCCATGCCATTACCACTGTGCACATACTCACATATGCCGAGGTGACACGCCGCAGCACAGCTGTGGAATTAACATGGCTTAGAAGAAAGAACATGCAGTTCATGTTGACCGCTTGTGACTTTGCTGCGTCACGCCTTCTGTAGAATGGAGGAGCGGCTCCGCCTTGCAATGTGCTTGCTCTAGCACAAAGCTGACAGAGAAAAGCTCAGAAATGAGTTCTGGGCTGTCTCCAGTCTACTGCAACCATTGTGCCAGGTCAGTGCCAGTGCCGTGGCTGGCTCAGTGTTCTGATGCCCCTTAGCTCCATGCATTTCAGACTTGCAGTCCCCTCAGTCCAGTCCAGTGCTTTGCGATGCAAAGCTCAGTGACTATCAGACCTGCATCCAGATTTTGATATTGTCATTACTTTTTATGCTTTTGGCTCTGAGCACCACATGTTTAGAAGTTTTATGGAAATTTTAGATATGTTCAGGCTTTGCTGATGTAGCATTTGTTTATTTGTTCATTTCCCCCCAAGTTTCTGTCAAGTGGCTCGTTAGTATGTGTGAGTCAATTGTGTTCAATGTGGTACAAAATGCAAAGAGACAGGGGAGTCAGGAGGGTGCAGCAGTTGGGAGGAACATCTGGTCTTTGGAATCAGTGCTAGAGGATGGGCAGATGACTCAGCCACTGGAAGCACAAGACAGGGCTCAGGAGAGACAGGAGACAGGCTGTAGGAAAACCGTGTAAGAGGCCCAAGGGCTGAGGGCCTGGTTGGCTTGGGATGAAGCAGCTGGCTGGCTAGGATGCTTGACTTCTGGCTAACCAGATACCTGCTGGTCCTCTTAGTAAGCCCTCACTGCGTGGGTAATGTTTGCTCAGTCCCTGGATGGGATGGTTTTTAATCTTCAAAAAAAGCTGTACTACTCCTATTCTTTGCTCTCTCCCTTCCAGTTTTGCAGATGGAGATAGAGAGAAATTAAGCAGTTTGTCAAGGTCACAATGCTGCCACAGGCTGAGGTTTTGCCTGTCAAAAAGAGCTCATGCTCACAGCCATTGATTGTGCCTTGCTTTCTCTCCGGATAAGAGCAACACCAGTCGTGAAGTCTAAGGGTAAATGTTACGGGACAAAGTTGGTATTGGCAGGGTTCTGGGCAGTTTGCTGTTTTCACGCAGGTGAGATGGTTGCTCTAGCTCTAAATATCCCACCCGAAAGCTGCTCCAAGGTAGAAAGAACTCTGGAAGGACCCCATTCTAGAAGCCTTCCTGCTGGCTTCCTGTGGATCTCACTGGTTAGATCTGATACCTGGGGGTCTTTGAGCTTTTCTTGAGGGAAGGGTCAGAATGGTACAAAGGACAGCTTCCTTTTCTGTTAATATAATTCTCTGGTTTTTGAGGTAGTAGTTCTGTTTTTAGGGATGTGGTCAAAATCAACTCTGCTGTCTTTGGCAGGCTCAGCCCACATAAGGAAGCACATGCCTACCACTCTCCCCAGATCAGTTCTAGTGGGCAGTGGTTTTGCCTCGGTGGAGGTGAAAATGGACCCTTGGCCTCTTATGAGAAATAGCTGACCTGTTGTGTTTGATTGATTGAAAGCAACAATGCCTTGTGTAATTGGGATGTGGCCTCGCCTAAAAAAAGGTAGTGCCAGTGTTGCCAAATGTTTATCCAGTTACTCCATGTGCTCTGCAGTGTGTCTGCAATGTCTTTAAAGACATAAGGTGGTCTTGCGGGGCTAGTAAGTACCCTTCGTTCCCCAGACAGCCAGAGGCTGGTCAGGAGATGAGCACATTTACTCATGTGTCCCCCTTGGCAACATGATTCTTGAGAAATTGCCCACCTCTAGGATCTGTGCTAAATGATTTATTTACTCACAGGAACTGGGCAAGGCTGTCTAAGGGATCAGGACCTGCCTGCTCCGTTTTGTCTTCCTCGAGCCAATCTGAGCAGAGGAGGCCTGTTCCTCCTGGCACCTCCAGAGGAGACCATGAATCACAGGTTACAGGACAGGTGCTGCCAATTCCAGGATCCAGGTCCCTGTCCGGTGTCAGCGGGAACTCCCAGGAACCCAGGGCTTTCTCCATGTTGGCTGTGCAGTGCAAATGGAAGACGTTTCCTAGTTAGTGGCCTGCTGACCAATCTCAACATTGCCGCACTTTGTTCTTGGTAGAATGCTGTAAGGCTTGCCACGTGCTTTGGTTGCAGTGCACACATGCTCACTGAACTTGCCTCCCACATGGGGAACTCCCACTCTGCTAGTATGTCTGCTTTTGCCCCGACTGCCCCCTCCCTTAAGTGCCTGGCCATACTGTGGAACATGCTTCATGTGGACAAATGTAAATAAAGTGGCTTTGCTGCTGCCATTAAGGAGATCGAAAAGTATTCTAGGGGAGTTTCTTATATCACAGAAATTATTTTAACTGCTCACTTTCCTCTGTATTTGGTTTTGTGACCTTTTCGTTTATTTGTAAGCATTCTGCCACTGGCAATTTCACCTCTGCCTGCCCTCTGTCCTCAGTTACCAGGTGTGTGAGTGCGCACACACACGTATAGCTTGTCAGAGGTCAGAGGACAACTTTAGGGGGTTGGTCCTTACCTTCTGTCTCACTTGAGATGGGGTCTCTTGTTCATTGCTCACCTCTCTGCTCCCCAGACTGGCTGGCCTGCGAGCATCAACAGATTCCCTGGTCCCCCGCCGCCTTCTCGTCCTGGGTTTGCTGAGGCAACAGACCTACCACAGCGTTCAGCTTTTATATGCGTTCTGAGGACCAAACCCGGACACTCGTGCTTGTGTGGCAGCCATTTTATCCAGCGCCCTGCCAGTCCTCTTCCCCCCAGCCACCACCGAGCCCTCTCCCACCTGCCCACCTGGCTCATTGCAAGGAAACTCTAGCCATTGCGTAATTTCATTATCTCATCAGTAACATTTCTGTGTATTTCTAGAGATAACCATGACCTTTAAAGCAGTTTCTTTGCACAGGCAAGGTGGCTGGATTGTTGATTTAATTATCTGCTGTATTTATCCACAGATGTAATCTAACATCCCCTCTCCACTACTCTATGCACCTGCCTGTCCCTTCCTGACATTTACTGGCTAAAGAAGCTGTTTCTGTAGAATTACATTGTATTTTCTTGTCGGTGATTATCCTTTCCCCCATGGCTATTACAGTGGCACCTGTCCCTTGAATTTCTACTGTGGCAGATAAAGGCCAGAGGTTTGTACAGATTACAGCCAAGTCTGTTTGGAGTGGTGGCTCAGATCCAGTCATTAGAGGTTACGGGATGATGACCTCACAACAGCTATGTCATTCTTACCTGTTTACTAACTGGGCAGTTTCTGTACAGAGACACATGTCAGTTGTTTGGATAGCTTGAAGTACACTCTATACAGAAAGGCCAGAATCAACACCCTCTCTTATATTCCAGTGTTCACAATAAGAGCAGGGTTCTCTTGGAGATAACCAGTGAGGGACAACCACTCTCTGAAGTATGTAGAAACCCACTCACAGTGTCTACTAATTAGGATGTTTTTGCTATTGGCCTGCTTAGGCCATCTTCTAAATGTTTTTGAGATAGGCCCAGGGTTTTTTTCTTTATCTGATATGACAAATTGGGATGTTATGTGTTCATTTGTCTGTGTTCTGCCCCAGGCCTGAAATCAGCAAAGTCCCTAGGACTTATCTAGAAAGCTCCTGCTCAGCCTCTCTGTCTGAGTGCTTGGTTAGAGCCCCTGCCCTCCACCACTGGGTGCTGTCCTGAGGCATTTGCCTGACCTCTGCCACTGGTATTGGCAGGTTGGGCTCTCTGAGGTCTCACTGAGGTCACACCTTTACCCTTTGTCATGGTCCCTCATTAGAGTTCTTTCTGTCTCTTCAGTAGCTACTTGAGCACCTGGCTGAATGAATCCATTTCATGGATTTTGTTTATTATTTTGAGGAACTGATTTTTTTAAAGTTAATTTTGCTTTGTAGTTATGTAAAATATCTTTTGATTCCAAAGTTAGACAAGGTGTGTCATAGAAGACTGGCTGTTATTCCTGTCCTTCTAGCCTGTCTCCTCCTTCCTCCGCAGGTAACTGTGTGCATATGTGCATGAAACACACATGCACTGTTTCTTTCTTTCTCAGGTGCTAGCTCATTACATGCACACCTCTCTGCATTTGAGCTGTGTTCCGCTCCGCTCCATTGTGTCAGATCAGAATCCAGGCTGCCTGATTAGAATCAAAGCCCTCTTTGTTCCCGTAAAGCAGTTTCTCAAGCTGGGCCCTGGTGCCATTTTGAGTCACTGAGCCATTGTGCAGGTGAGGAGGCCCCTGACCTTGAGCCCTCAGGTGCTAGGAGCACAGAGAGCTGGGACAGCAAGTGCACTTGTAGATAGTTCCCAGGCTCCCGAAACAGAGGTTGCTCAGCTGAGAGCAGTATTTCCTGTGTCCTAAGCACGGCTGAGGAGACCACAGAGCTTATTTTATGTTATTTTATTATTTTTGAGGCAAGTCCAACAGACCCCCCCCTGCCCTTTTTAAGGGGGGAGAGGGGCAGAAGGATGGAAGGTGGGGAGAGAGAGAGAATTGGCATGCCAGGGCTTCCAGCCACTGCAATTGAACACCAGGCCCATGAGCCCTCTGGCTTACCTGGGATGGGGAGAGTCAGACATGAGTGCTTAGGCTTCACAGCCAACCACCTTAACTGCTAGGTCATCTCTCCAGCCCCAGAACCTGTATTTTTATCAGGAGAGGATTATCACCATCTTCAAGCCAAAGCTTCTAGTTTTTGACTTGAAATAATCAACCAGTTATTCCCATTCTCTTCTGCCTCTTTTGCAAATTAAGGAAGGAGGAATTGTTATTGAATAATACATAAAGGAAAGAAGGGCCACAATTTCACAAACACCATGTAAAACCAGTCTTCCTGGGAAGTTGTGTGTTGGAACATGAGTTGCTGTGACCTTGTACTCTCTTCAGTGCCAGTACTATAATTTCTTACCCATATTCATGTGCCTGCTAGGGCTGTGACAGCACAGAGACCTTCTGTGTGTGCCCTGGGCACACCGTGAGTACAGCTGTTCCCCTTTCTCATGGTGGAAATCCAGATTGTACTCCTGGCTGTCAGTGGAAAGAAAACCTGGCATTTGGCCAAGGCCAGTGATGAGCTCAAACTAGTAGTGTTCCAGAGAAAGCATAGCAGAAGTGGGGAACATGAGCTCAGGACGTGGGTCCCTGGAATGCCACCTGTAGAGCTCTGCTGACAGTGTCTGGAGTTCTGTGTGGTCCTTGGTACTCACTGCACCTCTTGTGCCCAGACCACTGTGCTCCTCATAGAAATCAGGGTGGCCCACACAGTGTCACTGTGAGGGTAAAAGGCAGTTGATAAGACTTGCAAATGTGTGGGCTCATGGGGACTGCTTCTGTGAAAGCAGGTGGTGTGAGTTTGCAACTATAGACCTGGGAAGACAGTGTTGACACCTTGGTTTCTGGTTTGCCTCCCTCTGTGATTACAGACATCCTTCAGCACTTGGGTAACATTTGCAGGTAGAAAAGGTAGGAGGCCATTACTGTTATTTCCTCTCACAAGCCTCTGGGCTCCTGCTTTCTTTGCTTGCTCTTCTCAAGCCCGATGCTTTGTGGAGGTGTGTGGCACCAGCCCTAGGCTGCTCTGCACAAAAGCATGCCTCTTTCTCGTGCAGTGTGGTATCTCATGCAAGATATAACCTGCCCTCTTGGCATTTGGTTTTCCTTACAGGTGGTTCAGTCTCAGCAAGCTCAAGGCCACTGCATGCTAACATGAGCCACAACCAGAAGACAGCTGTCTTCAGGAGTTGTTTGGTTCAGGGCATGGCTGTGGGTCTGAGCTCTGGCTCCAGGGAGTGGCGTGGGCCCAGCCTCCTTTTCATATAGCTTATTGGGTCCCTAGTGTTTCCATCCTCTTCCTGTCTGTCAGATTAGCACATGGAGGATTCTGGATAGCCAGATGCTAGCTTCCCATGGCAGAGGTGGTCCAGCACTATCAGGAGGAGGCGTGCATCTTCCAGTGGTGAAGTGCAGAACTGTTCAGTGGAAGCTGGTAGTCTTGAGTGACTAAAGTTGTTGTCCACAAGCTCTGCTAGAACCTTGTGTCCTTCATGTGGTCCTTTACTTCCCTGCCAGAAGGCAGGTCCTCAGGGTTTGTTCTGCCTGTCAGGTGTGCCAGGGCTGTGGAGCAGAGGGTCAGGCTGTGTGGCAGAGGGCAGCCTATACTCATGTAGTAGTATCAGGTAGGTATTTCCTCTGCTGTTTCTACCCTGCTTACCCCAGTTTGCACAAGCATGAGAGTGCTCCCCAGGGGTCCCAGACCTCTCATGTCATAAGGTTAGTGAGCAGTGAACTGTGGGGGCTAGCTTTGACAGTTCTGCCATGTCCAGCTGTGACTGTGAGAGGGTTCTTAGCCTCTCTGTGTCTCAGCGTCCTGTGCAGGACAGCAGCAACTATTCTGTGTGGTGGTGGTAAGAGAAAGGTAACTGAGTGGGAAGTGAGCCCTCAGAATAGCTGCTGGTTTGCCCTGAGAGCTGTGGGTACTGCTTGTCCTCTACCCATCAGCCCAGGGAGCACTCTCCATGCATTTCTATTTCTGCATACCACCCTCACAGGTGGGCAGAGCCAGTGCTGTTTAGGTGTTTTGAGGAGAAAGTTGCTGTCCTAGGTCTGATGTCTAAGAGTCACTGACCTGGGGAAAAGCTGAAGCCTTCCTTGGAGGCAACTCACTTGTTGTGCACCTGTCCCTTCTCTCCAGCTCAGCCTGTCCCCTGCACCCAGAGGAGCAGAAGAGGACATCTGGCTCTTGAGCCAGATCCCCCCAGTAGCTGTTTCACATGGTGTACAATAAGACAGTGTGTGGGCATCACCTGCTCTGCAGTCATTGGCAATCCAGAATAATGGTTGTGCTAGAATGAGCTGCAGAGTGACCTGTGACCTCCGAATTTACACACTGCTGAAGGCCACCTCTTCCAGTCCTTTAAAGCAGCTTAGCTCTGCTCTGCCTGTTCTGAGTGACTGTGGCAGAAGACTCCAGAGGTGCCTAACCAGGCAGAGGAAAACCAGCCTGGGCTACTGAGGACACTGTGTCCACTCTTCTTAGGATGGTGGTTTTGTTTGATGAGCTGGTTTTGGCTTGTCCCAGAGCCATTTCTGCATGCTTCTTCTGCCAAGGACACTTCATTTCAGTTGAAACAGGCTGATGTTGGCCTCATTACCATGGTGGTCCCTGACCTGCAGGCCAGGTTCTGCAGGCTCCCAGATGTAACTCAAGGTGCCGCTCAAATGGTAGAGACCCAAGGGTTCATTTAGATGTACAAAACAAGTGATAGTTTCTGTTCTATTTTATTTTGCTGTTTATGAAAGGTTGGGGAAGCGAACCAGTCTTTTGGTGAAAGCATCAGAAAAAAGGTCACACAGAACAGTGTCTTACTTTGGGGATATTTAAAGAGAGATTAAATGTGCTAATGGAATGGGTTGGAACATCTATGTTGCATAATATCTGTCCTACATTCCTTCTGATAAAAATTTAACCCCAAAGTCCACATTGACAGAGTTATGCAGATGAGTAGAACATTTAGTTAATTGACAGAAAACATTAATAAAGTACATATAATCCAGATGTGTGTCATGCTAGCCTGTATCTGGAGACAGGACCTGAGCACCTGGTAGTCACCCCCTCATCACATGGCAGTGGCTTCAGAGGGCCAGGCTACCTATGTAAGATAACTATGGAGCTGGCCAATGGAGGAGTAACCAAGAAAGGCAAAAAAGTTTGGGGTTTGGGTTTTGGGTAGCCAAGTCCAGAGCAAGGTGGTGAGCCTAGAGGGTGGAATGCTGGAGCATGGCAGCAGAGCAGCTGTAGACTCTCTTGCAGTTGCACTTGGGAAGAGAGTGCAGCATGAGGCACAAGGACCAAGGGAGTCTGGCCTCAAGAGAGATGGGCAGTGGCAGTTGATAGAGGGCAGGAGAGCCAAATGAAGAGATCACCCATGTGGTATGAGGAGGCAGTGAAATCTCATACTGTCTTGGCCAGCAAGAACAGGTGGTGTCCTACACTAATGTCTTGCTAGAACAGCAAGGCAAGAGCAAAGAGACATGCAGCCTTGCTGGTCCCTGGGGTTTGTGCATCTCCACCTGTGGACATGAGTCTGCTTCACCTGTACTGTGCATACCAGTCTCCCAGGTAGGGGAGCAGGGTAAAGAGCATGGGCAGGAAGCACCAGCCTTACATGAGAGACTTCATATACCAACTCACCTGTCTCCATGTCCTTTGCCCTGTCATCACTTTCTCCTTCTGCTCTTTTTGTTTGAGGCAAGCCCGACAGGCTGGCCTTTTTTTTTTTTTTTTTTTTTGGTTTTTCGAGGTAGGGTCTCACTCTGGTTCAGGCTGACCTGGAATTAACTCTGTCATCTCAGGGTGGCCTTGAACTCATGGCAATCCTCCTACCTCTGCCTCCCGAGTGCTAGGATTAAAGGCGTGCGCCACCACGCCCGGCTTTTTTTTTTTTTTTTTTTAAATGCAAGAGAGCGAGTGAGTGAGAGCTAGAGAACGTGAGTTGGCACTGGGCCTCCAGCCACTGTAATTGAACTCCAGACCTAGTGTGCATGTGCAGCCTTGTGCACTTATGTCACCTTGTGTCTGACTTATGTGGGACCTGAAGAGTCAAACATGGGTTTTGCAGGTAAGTACCTCAACCACTGAGCCATCTCTCCAGCCCCTCTCCTTTTGTTCTTAATCTTCACCTTTGGACAGTTCCTGAAGATTGACAATCAGATGGAACGTGCTGTGGTGTTCTGTCCTTTTCTGGAGGGAAGATGGGCTCTAGGCCTCCTGTGCAGTTACAGCTTTAGATGAGGGCGTCCTGCCTACAGAAGCAGAAGGCTCCTATAGGTCCACAGAGCACACCTGCCATGGAGCCTGAGCACAGTCCAGCTCCTGCTAGCAAACAGGTGAACTGGGGCTTCTTCTGGTACCCATGGTCCTTGTGCTTGGAGCAGAGTTCATGTGATCAGGGCTTGTGGATGGACCTGGAATGGTAACAGAGGGCTTGTTTCAGTGCTGTACTCCAGCCAGCCAAACTGATTCATTTAAAAAAAAAAGTCTTGGGCTGGAGAGAAGGCTTGGTGGTCAGAACGCTTGCCTATGAAGCCTAGGGGCTCATATTCAACTCTGCAGGTCCCACATAAGCCAGACACACAGTAATGCAAGTGTGCAAGGTCACACATGTGCACGGTGGGGTTGGCACACATCTGGAGTTCAATTGCAGTGAGCATGCCAATTCCCCCCACACACACACACACAAAAAGGCCAGTTTGTTGGGCTTGCCTTTTAAAAAAAAAATCAAGGAAACATGGAGGCCCCAAGTCCCTGGTACCTTTATTCTACCAAGAAGCTCCTGTGGCCAACAGACTACAATAAGAAGTATGTATTGATCCATAGTTCATGCTCACATATTGTCACGTGCATTCCTGACACTGTGCTTATCTAGAGGTGCAGTGGTTGTGGTTGTCATGAAACTGGTGGTGACAGTTGTAATGCTGGTGGTGGTGGTGGCAGCACTGGTGATAACATGGTGAGATGAAGTTGGTAGTGACAATGTGATGAAGATGATGGTGGTGGTAGTGATGATAACAGTTATGGTAGCTTGGCCTGGTAATTGTAAGCACAGAGGAGGTGGATGGATTTGGTGAGGACTCAAGAGATGGATTCATCAGGGTGACCTGGTTGATTAAATCGGAGATGTTAAAAGAGAGGAAATATGTGGAATGATTCTGCATTTGCTTGCTAGTAAGGCCACTCAGATGAGAGAGGGAGAAATGTTTAGGAGGAAAGATCCAGAAGACCTGCCTTCCAACGTCTCCTTCCTAATAAAGTGCCTCACATTTATTGCTGGATTCATTCTTGTCCAGAAGCCTGTCCTATACAGTTGTGGAGTCCTTGGTGGCCCTCAGGACTGGTCAAGCTCTTGTCACCTTTGTGTTGCTGAGACAAGGCAACTAATGGAGGAAAGGGTTGGCTTGGTGTATAGTTTGGATGGGAAGCTCTATGACAGCTGGAAAAGGTGAGAGAGCAGAGGCTGGGCCTTACTCCTTGCCACAGCAGGTGGAAACAGCAGCAAGGGAGTGGCCTGAGCGCTGGCAAGGGGGCCTTAGCATAATACCTCTAAGCCTGCCCCCCAACAGCACATCTCTTCCAGCAAGGCTCCACCTCCCGAATTGCCACCAGGTGGAGACCACTCATTAAAACCTGTGAGTTTATGGGGACATTGGGTACAAATTATCACCCAGTCCGACTGGAGATGGGAATGCAGGCAGAGGGTACATGGTCTTAGACCATGTGAACATCACCTGTACATAACCTGTCATCTTTGCTCCTTTGGGCTGGTGGTTTGCTTACTTATTCTGCACATGTGAGACAGTGTCTGTAATCCAGCTTAGCCTGGAACTCAGTGATAGACCTAGCTGGTCTTGAACTTGTAGTGATTCCCATGCCTTAGCCTCCCAAATGTGAGGGATCACAGATGTGCACTATCACACCTGGCTGTTCATTTTTTGTCTTGCTGTTCCGAAGGGAGAGGTGCAAACAAGGCTGTAGGAGATGGTGGCTGGGGACCAGGCTGGGTCTGCTGAAAGGTCTTTCTTGCTGTGCATTTCCCAGAAGACCTTGGAGCCTGGGACAGAACTGATCTGAGTCCCAATATACGTTTGCCCCTTCTGGATAGTTGTGACACCATCTTGTAAGCATTGCATCTCTTGGACATGAACTTGAATAGGAGGGAGGTGGTAGGACACAAAGCTGCAACCCATCCTCACGACCTTGGTCAATCAGGACACTGGGCTAGAAGCCCCACAGAGGTAGATGAGCCGCCCCTGCTCACCTACCCCAGGGGTTTGTTCAAAGAGGAGACCCACTGAGCAGAGTCCTAAGCCCTTCTCTTCTCAGCACAGCCCTGGCTCTCTTTTGGATGCACTGGCTGCATCATGTGAATTTGTGAAGGGCCCATATGGCCACTGACACTGTAGGAAGCAGCCTTCCTACACCATGGTTGCCTGCTCTCCGGCGTGTCCTTGTGTATGGAGGTGCGGGAGAGAAAAGATGCTGAGTGTAACCTGGATTGCAAAATCCAACCCTCTGCAGTGGGAAAGAAGCAGAGTCCAGAGTTCTAGACTCTCCTTGTTCTTCCTCAGCTACTCAGCTTTTATTCTCTTCCTCTACTGCAGGCTCCAGCAATCCCATGAGGATACTTGATTACAGCTCAGGATCTAGCTTTTCAGGAGACATGCCCAGCACAATAGGCAGTGTTGTAGCGACTTGCTTTGTCATTTTGCACACCCAGTGAAAATGGCCATAAATTCCTCAAACGATTAGACACTTCTTCCGCCCGTCTCTCTCACACCATGGAGCCATTAGGCAGGCGCCCTCATTTTGAAACAAAACCTTACATGGTGTGGTGACATTTAATTTAGTGTTTCTCATTTCAAAGCTCTTAAAAATATTAATTAATTCCTGTCAACCCCCAGGAGGCACATTATTAATATCCGAAGTGCCTTTCATGCTGGTCCATTGTGTGTCCTCTGAGTGTGAGAGGAGAGGAAATGAGACTGAATCAGTTTCTGCAACCCTCAAGACAAGACTTTGTTGGAGCCAAGGTCAGAAATAACAAATCCCTGATCTTATTGATACCTTAGAGTGATTTCTGCTCTGTGGCCTTGGGTCTGGTTTGGAGAACAACACTGTTTTTCAGAAGTAATCTCAGGAGGCAACGAGTTGATTTTTCCATGGAGCAGTGACTTCATGAATGCTAGTTCAATAGCTGTGCAGAGAACAGCTGTGCTGAAGCAGGAAAGAAGGCAGTGAGATGTGGGCAGGGAGCAGCAAGCACTTGCTGTCTCCACTGGAAAATGTCCCCGCCAGTTTCAAGACCTGCTAGTGAGCCTAGCAGAGTGCAGTGGGGCCCGTTCCCATCCCATCTGTTAATAGCTTCTCTCCGCTTTATTTTCTGTGGGATCCTGTAGCCCCTTCAAGACAGCACCTGCAGGTGGGCACATGACACTGGGAGTCTCAGGCCTGGCTTATTCTCGCTCCTGAGGGCTGGAGCACACTGCACACCCGCTTTCTACTCTGCCTGAAGCTCATTGTGTCAGAAGAGTTTCCTGAATTTGATTTCAGAAGTTTTTTAACTGAAAGATTTGTTTGTTAAGATGAGTGAACTAATGTGCTGTAGGCAAAACAGGCATCCACCTTCTCAAGGCATACTCTGGCCTGGAATCAGGTCTGGGAATTGGTGGAAGCTCATGAGACATAGAAATGTAGGTGACCCGTTTCCCGGGGAGCCCTGACCATGAGATGTCAGCCTCAACTGTGGCTCCTCCGCGAGGCTGAGGAAGGCCCCAGCGTGTGCGGCTTGTGAGTGCTGCTGCCCTCGGCAGCCCGAGACGAGGCCGGGGTGCGTCCACAGTAATGGCAAGGGATGTCAGGAACTAAGGGACAGACAAGTGCTGAGGGTTATTTGCTGTTGTCTTCTGAAGGTAAAGCTGTCTTGTGATTTCAAAGCTGCAGAGGCTATGCTAGAGAAAGGGCATGGCTCCTGTCCTTGTCACCAGGCTACCTTTCCTGCCAAGCAAAGGGTGCATTCTCTGCAAGCTTCCTTCTCCTCCTGCTTTGATCACCTGTGGTGTGAAAGAGCAAGGTCCTATCTCCTGGCACTCCAAAAGTCCTCTGGGGTGGGATACCAAGGACCCCCTTCTGCATTTCCTTATTTCATCTTAGTTCTCACCCAGCTCACACGCATGTGTAATGGTTTGGTCCAGCAGGGCCAGCAGTCTTTCTGTTTGGTTGCATGTTGCACACACAGCAAGAGCTAGATCTACTGTGCTAGAAAACCACTGAGCTCTTCATGGTGTGATTTCCCTATTATTTGTCATGGTGGTAAGTCTCAAAATGCTGCCTAGGCTCTTTTGTTTTTGTTTCTTTGATGTGTGTGTTCACAAAGTGAATAAATAGCAAACCCCAAGCCTCTTTTAGCACCTAGTGAAAACATGGCTTTGAGGCCTGCTTTTCCCTATTGGTCTGACCCTCCTATCTCCTGAGAGCTTCCTGGAAATAGGCCGTGCCCTGGCTTTGGCTGTGAGCACTGCTCCAGCCCTGTGAGCCAGCCTTCCATGCTGGGGCTCCAGGCTATAATTCCACACTGAAATGTTCTTTGAACGCCTCTCTGCATTTCCTTCCTCAGTCATGACACATGGTAAAGTGCACTCGCACCGAAAGTGTGGAGTTATTTATTTTGATTTACAGAAGGCCAGAACAAACTGTCTGCCAGTGTGGGATGTGGTGCACTGCTTAACGTGGGCATAACAGCCATTATGATTCAGAGAAAACTCAAGGTTTAGGTGTGTGCAGGTCACAGCACAGCAGGAGGTAGTGCTTTGACTAGGGGAGTGGTTTCACTGGGCTCCCTGTGTGTGCTATGCCCCTGTTGGGAGGAGGACACTAGTGAGAGCAGTCTCCATGGACAGCTCTGCCCCTGCCCCTGCCTCTGCCTCATGCAGCTGCCATTTGACGATTGTCCAGCCATCTTTATCTCATACTTGTTTTATAATTTCAGAGTGGACTTTCTTTTGTGCAGGTAGTTTTGAGGACATGGAGCCAAAAATCATGACACCTGAATAAAATGCTTCAGCCATAGAGCACTTACCTCGTGTGTGTTGGGTCCTTCGTTTCATCCCCAGAACTGTTCATAACAACAAAGAGCTTCTTCTTTCTCAGCATTGTATTATCTTTCCTCCTCTTTTTGAGATTGGGTCTTGCTATATAGCAGGCTGCCTTAACCTCGTCAGCACTGAGATTACAGGCATCACGCCATTCTGCCTCAGAACTGTGCCTTCACTTACCAATGTTCTCATGTTGTCTTATGGGACCAAGCAAAATCTAAATATTTAGACTACAGAGACAGTGCCCTGATCAGCCTCACCCAGAGCACAGATAAGCAGTAGGTCAGTGAAGGGCTGAAGATTTTCTCTCTGTCATTTTCATAACTCTTGTTGGGGGAGGCAGGCTATGATTTGAACTCAGGCCTTTGTGCATGCCAAACACATGGTCTACCACTGCACCGCAGCTCCATCTGCTATTCTAATATGTGGGGATTGCAAATAGTCACAGTCAAGGGCTTGATGTACACTTTGGTGCCCAGTATACAGGTGCCGCCACTTCCCACAGCCCTTTTCAGAGTCATGTTAACATTCACTTGTGTCACTTTGATGTCAGATGGGATTTTATCATTTTGATTTGTTCCTTTACTAATTATTATAATTAATGTCACTAACAATCTGACTGTCACTCAGCAACTAGTTGCTAATGACTACGTATGTTATAAGGCCATGGAAAGGACATAACACACACCCTGGACAGAGGGCATGCACTGACTTGTAAGCAGTGCCAGCCCTCACACACCTACAGTACCCTACACATAGCTGTGCAGTAGCAAGTTCCTTGCCAATAGGGGCCAGGGAGGAATTGAAACAGGATGCTAGGGGTTCAGGAAAGTCACTGAACCCCAGACCCTGGGTTTGTGTTTGCATTTAACCAAAGAATTGGGCAAACCAAACTGAGGATAATTATTAAATTATTACATTTTAAAAATCTTATTTATTTATTTATTTATTTATTTATTTATTTGCAAGCAGAGAGAGAGAGAGAGAGAGAAGAGGAAGGAAGGGGAGGAGACAGGAGGAGAGGAGACGAGACGAGACGAGACGAGACGAGACGGAGAGAGAATGGACACACCAGGGCCTCTAGCCAGTGCAAATGAACTCCAGATGCATGTTCCTCTCATGCATCTGGCTTGTATGGGTCCTGGAGAGTCAAACTGGGTCTTTTGGCTTCATAGGCAAACACCTTTGCCACTAAGCCATTTCTCCAGCTCTAAATTATCATATTTATTTATTTTTAAAAATTTTTATTAGCATTTTCCATGATTATAAAAAATATGCCATGGTAATTCCCTCAATTATCATATTTATTGAAGGAAGTACAGAACCAAGGGAAGGAAAATGATTATACCCAAGGAAAGAAAAGATAGTACAAAGTTCTCCTGCTGTCTAGAGGACAGAGAGGGTAAAGAGCCCATCTGGGAAGTAGGGGTGGGAGCGGGTGGGGGTTTCTCCCCTCAGCTCAGCCCAGCCAGGCCGGGACAAGGGGAAACTCACCAGAAGTTGGAGGTTCATGAGTGGTCAGGCAGCCCAGAGAGAGGCTTGTCCCCGTGTATGCATCTATTTATAACCTTACTGTGGTGGGTTTTACCTTCTGACTCAGGTGAGCCAGAGAGACAGTTCATTGGTCTGGGCTAGAGGCTGGCTCAGCCATGACACCAAGTTCTGGGGCTGAACTTTACCAACCACAATGTTTGGATTAGATTTAAATCCTAGGAAAGACCTGGGTGGTGGGGCAGGTTGTTTGTGGAAAAACAGATCTAGGGAAGAGATAAGTCAGATCTTCCTTTGATCTCTAGCAAAGTGGAGACTGCAAGGATGCTTCCAGGGGCTGGTCACCCTTACTGCCTAACAGAGCTACCTGACTCCCTCTCAGAACCTGTTGAAGAGCTTGGCCCTGAGCGGGTTCCTGTGAGCATGTGGGGAGGCGTGGAAGCTGGTCTCCCAGGCAGTGACCTTACATGCCCCCATGCCCACATCAGCACCCCTGCCCTCATGCTCTGTTCCTTGGAACCCTTTTTCTTCTCACAGTGATGGCAAGCTCCCCGAGGACCAGCCTTGTTCAGTAGAGCTGCCACATGGGCGCCAGATGCACACACACTTCTTGGTGGCTGACTGTGGATTTGGAAGCCTTACACTGTGTGGACCTTTCTGTCAGGCTCCCCGCCACACTGTCTGATTTGATTTTACAATAGCATATTGGTCCTGAGGGAGGAAATCCTGTCGGGGGTGGCACTCTGCTGGACTAGCAGTGCAGGAGAGTTGCCACTGGTGGCTTGTGTGTGGCTGTCATGTGCAAAGGACTTAGGGAACCTTATCTTTGGGTCTGGAGGGGAGAGTGTGAGCTTCATATGAGGACAGTCTCAGATGTCATTTGTTATGAGGTCTGATGTTGCACAAGTAAGACCACGGAATGTGAGGTAATGTTTTCTTGGGTAAAAAGAAAGAAAGAAAAGAAAGCTGGTCCACCAGGTCTGCGCCCCATAGTTTGGGATCTCAGGATGCAGCCTCGGACTTTTGGGAGTGTCAACTTTAATTGGAGAAAACCAGAAGTTAATTGTGAAAACAGGATGGAAGTTAAAACACAAAGTTAGGTGGAACTGATACAAGAAACATTCTGTGCTATGTAATCACAAAGGTACAGGGAGGTCATGGAACATTTCACAGAGGGGTCATCCCAGTTCTTAGATAACAGAAAACACCTGCATTTTGCAATAAGGCCTGTGATAATGATTCCTGAAATTTCTCTTTTATCTGTCAGGAAGATCAACTTGGGTGGTGGCCTCCATTATGTGTGCCTAAAGGCAAAGGCTGCACAGGAGGATGTTTAACCAGGTCTGTTGTGTCCCTTTACATTCTGTTTTCCACATTCTTCAGGGAAAATCTACTTTTTCTGAGGCAAGGTCTCATCGACCTAGAGCTCACCAAGTAGGTTGTACTGGCCGCAGCCCCGGGGCTCTTGTGCCTCCTCCTCCCCAGTACATACTGCCACACTCAGATTTTTGTGTAACACTGGAGATCAAACTCAGGTCCCCCATTCTTGTGAGGTAAGCATGTTAACCTACTGAGCCATCTGCCCAGCACCAGGTCCTATCTTTGCAAAGCTTTTATATTTACCCATGGACTGATAACTTCCAGAGTTATCAGTCATAGTTAGATGAAGCCCAACATGGATTTCATTATTGATGTGCTAACATTGTGGAGTTGGGTCCCATTTCCTGTTGTTTTGGTCTCTTGTAACTTGATTTTTGTCAAAGCTGGATGTCCTGAGTTTGAGCAGTCTGTGACCTGGCCTGCTGGCCCTGCCTCCCATCCCTGCTCTTTCCTCCCCTCTCCTTTTCTCGGACCAGCCTCAGTGATGCTGGCTGACCCTGGCTCACCACCATGTGCTGGTCCGCAGCAGCCAGCCCCTTTCTTAGTCCTCTTCACTTGTCTTCCTGGTGTGCACTGCTTTATATTGTCTGTTCACTTGTTTTGGACAGGCTGGTCTAGAACTTGAGATTCTTGTGCCCCAGCCTCTGATTTGGTCACTGTTTCTGGTTCCAGTATTTAATTTCTTTTTATGAATCGTTTGTGAACTGCATTGTGTAGGAACATGCCTATTACTTCTTGTTAAACAGGGTCTCTAGCCCAGGCTGGGGGATAGCTTAGCTGATTTTGAACTTCTGATCCTCCCGAGTCCTGGGATTACAGCTGTATATCACCATGCGTGGTCTAGGCTGTGCTGGAAGTCAAACCCAGGGCTTCTTAAATGCTCGGCAAGCACTCTACCAACAGAGCCACGTCCCATGCCCTGTACATTACTTTTTAACATCAGAGCACAATGCTCAGCTATAGTCGAGCCCTTTTGCTGTTTCTCTAGTAGGTCTACCCTGGCTTTGGAGAGCATGCTCCTGCTGCTTGGCACTGTTGGACAGTGTGAAGTCTTGCTGCCCACTCAGGTGTGCCACGGTGCTTTCATGTCCACCACCTCCGCTCCAACTGGCCCTTAGGCGGAGAGCACATTGATAAATTCTTTACAACACACCAGGGTAAAAGCAGAGACCTTTGTCCCCATCAGCTCTGCATAGGCCTGCCCCTGACCAGGTCACCTGCAAGTTATTGTAAGTTTAATAGTCAATGACTGTGTCATTGCTGCCCAAGAGGAGCCTAATCTGATGTGTGACACATTGCGGTGTCTGTTTCCATCCCCTGGCTTAGGGATTTGTGTCCCAGCGTCTGGACAGGGTTTGAAATGTCTACGGAGCCCCTTCCCCCAACTCCCACACAGTAGGGTTTTCTTTGTTTTTCCTGGCTGTCCTTATATGCTTTTTTCCCCCATTGCTTGGTGTGGACTGGGAAGAGCTTGTCTTTAGAATTCTAAGTGCCCTCCTGAGGCAGGTGTGAGTCTGTGCTTTTCCTGTCTTACTGGAGGGCACTGACAGATCCCACAATTGAGTTTTGCACATTTCCTCTAAGCTAATGCTTTAACCACTGAGCCATCTCCAGCTTCTAAGCTAATTCTTACATGTTTAATCTTTGTCGTTTTGCTAGTGAGGTTTTCTCATTCATTCCTGTTTGTGGTTTGTATATTTATAAAGACCCTTGGTGTTTGTATGTCAACTTCAGGATCTGCTCATACCAAAGCGGGCAGTGAGGGTCTAAGCCTGGGCAAATGGGAGGGGTATTTGAAGGGTGGGTAGGACTGTGCAGGGGTGAGCACTGCCTGCCTCCCTGCCTCGGTTAGAATTCTGCCATTGCTGCTGTGTTCATGGTGCTCTTTGAGTAAGTCATCTTTGCTCCACATTATAGAAAGGTTTTCAGAAGGATCCTTGTCTCTGAGAAACACTCAATATCAGCCCAGCAGCTGTGTCTGACCTGTGCTACCATGTGATCTGCTGTAAATGAAAATATACTGTGTGAAGGGACTCGCCTGCTGTCCATGGAGTAGTCACTCCTTTCTATCTGCAAAAGTTTGAGTCCACTGTAGACTCAATGCAGAAGGAGGGCACCTCTAGGTACTCCTAGCCTGTGACAACTGTCTCCCTTCTCCACAGGCCCGATACAAGCAGAGCCTCGACCCCACCGTGGATGAAGTCAAGAAGCTCTGCACATCACTGCGCCGAAATGCCAAGGAGGAGCGGGTCCTCTTCCACTACAATGGCCATGGGGTGCCCAGGCCCACGGTGAATGGTGAGGTCTGGGTCTTCAATAAGGTAGGTCTACTGTCAACCTCCACTCTCATTCCCTGGAAGCTGGGGAGCGTGGGTATAGGCCGAGATTTCCCACCTGTCAGCTTTATTGGACAGCCTGTAGTAGTCAAGGCTCTCTAGAGCTAGAGGAATAGAACCAGCAGAATGAATGTGTATTAGAAAGGAACTCACTAGATTGCCTTACATGTATGTGTTGGGCAGTCCTACCATCCATTTCCATGAGAATACCTCTATTTATCTGAGAAAGAAGTGGGTGGGAGGCAGGAGTGAGCAAGCCAGGGCCTCTAGTCAGTACAAATGCCCTCCAGATACATGTGCCACCTATGCATCTGGCTTATGTGGGTACTGGGGTATTGAACCTGGATCCTTAGGCTTTGCAGGCAAGTACCTTAACCTCTAAGCCATCTCTCCAGCCCCCAAATACCTTTTGAATTATGTTATATCCATACATTAATGAGAGAGAGTAGGGGTCCCTGAATGTTCATTCTTTCAAACTGGGTCTCTTTTAAGTGTCCATCATACAGTGTGTAGTTTTCTTCATAAGGGTTTATATTCCCATATTACTGGGGAACATGGGTTTCCCTTATAGATTGTAGAGATCTGCAAACAAGGGTGGTTTTCTTTCTTCTTTTCTACTTTTGTGTCGTTGAGCGATTGTACTTACCGTCCGGTGCTAGCACAGGAAGCAGGACGCAGAAACAGAAGCTGTGACATCTTTATCTCCTTTGTCACTGTGTGGGAAATGTCTGATTTTTGCAGGGGTCGGGGTCGGGGATGAAAGCCTTTCTTTAACAGATTAAGAAAGATGGTGTGGGGGGTTAAATGCTCCTGTGGCAGAGTGCCTGCCTAGCGCACTTGAAGCCTGGGACTGGCTTCATCAGCACCACCAAAACCACAATGCTTTGGCACACACCTGTACCTCATTACTCCTTCAGGGTAGAGACAGGAGGATCAGAAGGACAAGACCATCTGCTAGGTAGGGAGTTTGAGGCCAGTCTGGAATACCTGAAACGCCATCTCCAAGAAAGAAAAAGAAGGGAAAAAAAAATAAAGGAAGCATGGTCTATTCCTACTTGGAGTTGTGTGTAGTGTGTGTGATGTGGTGTATGCACATGTGGGGCTCACATTATTTTCTTGAGATGCAGTCTTTCATCTCACTGAACCCACAGCTGCCAGGATTCTAACCGGCTGGTTGATCAGCAAGCCCCAAGTATTTGGTCTCCACCTCCCATGGGAATTGAGGCTGCAGTCATGTGTGGCCCTGGCTAGCTATTTATGTGGTTGCTGGGGAATTGAAGTCAGGGCAAATCAGGTCCTCAGTTCCTCATGCTTGTGTGACAAGCCCTCTTCCCCACTGTGGTAGTTTGAATGTATGTCCCCCAACAGACTCAAGTGTTTTATTAAAACTTGCATTCCCAGCCACCTGGCTGGAGGTGTCACTGGGGTGGACTGGATTTCTAGCCCAAAGGTGTGCAGAGTGCTGCCTGGGTCCCTGTTGTTTGCTCAGTGGTGTGCTTGCTTGTGGCACTGTTTGATGATGTCCTTCTGCTTGGATCTGTGACAGGGGTAAGTCATGTCTCAGCCAGGTATGGTGACCCATGCCTTAAGTTCCAGTACTCAGGTTGAGGTAGGAGGATCACCCTGAATTCAGTGCTAGCCTGGGGCACCAGAGTATGTTCTGGATCAGCCTGGGCTAGAGTGAGACCTGACCTCCAAACAAAAAACTAAAAATAAATAAGGTAAATCATGACTTGGTTTTTCTGAAGCAATTATTAATTTATTTTAAAGAAATAATGCCCTGGTCATTTTGTTGTGTGTTAAAGTGGCTGGGGGAGGAGGGTTATCTCCCTTAAACTGATACTCTGTTGTATGGTATTGTGGATACTCTGGTACTGCACACACCTTCCATGTTGGGATGGCCTGTTGGTCGCTGTGAATTGTCTGCTTCACACATGGTTTAATTCAGCTTGCTGGTGTTCCGTTTGTGTTTGAAATCTGTGGTAAGGTTTATGGGATTCTCCTCTGTTGTCTTTTTCCTGAGTAGTTGATATTCTATGACTTCCTGCTGTGTACCTTGGTGTAGAGTAGGTTTGTAAGACTGATGCATTTCTTGTCTGCCTGTTGGGAGAACTTAACAGATGCGATAGCCTGGGGTGCCATGTGCTGTGTGAGGTCTCTGCTAATCTGGAATCTTTCCCATGGGGAGGTGCTCATTGTACCTCCCATTTCAGCTGAGCCTTCAGGTTGCTGCTCATAATACCCTTACTACCTTGTCAGTGTCGATGCTGGCCATGTTCTGTTGTTTTTGCTGATTATTCTGACTATGAGTTTATGTACTTTTATTAGTCTTGTCAGAGGACCAACTTTGACCTTTGAGGTCCTCCAGAAGGTAGATGAGCAGTAAGGAGAGTGAATAGCACTACATGGCTGCAAGGTCAGCAGGCACTGCTGCTGCATGTGCTGGGTGTGCTCTGTGGGGAATGTTGTTCTGTGAACATCTGAAACTGCTAACCTCCTGACATCTGGACTTAACGTTTTCCTACTTAAGCATAATGCATTAAATTACAAGGCAAATTTAATCTTAATTCTGTGATCTTATTTAGAATGGAGCCCACATTCCTAATTCCCCAACTATGGTAATTTGAATGTATGTTCCCTATAGACTCAGGTGCTTTTTTTTCTGTTCTTTTCTTTTATTTTTTTAAATAAAAATTGAGTTTGCAGCTTTACCCCCTAGCAGGCAGACTCCTTCTGGGGGTGAGGGGAGGGTGGATCTAAATTCCAACCTAAAGGTATGCAGAGCTGTTTTGGGCTCTGGCTGTGCTGGTTTGTGGTGTGGATGTCAGGTGGTTTCTCTGTGCTTGGTTGTATGGAAGCGGCTTCTTCAGACACTGATGGAACTCCCCTCCTGGAGCTGTAAGCTTGAAATAAATCTCCTCCCATAAACTGTGTTTGGTTTGGACGTTTATCCTAGCAACATGAAACTACTACAATGCCTACTATCTTGGAAGTGTGCAGGAACAGGCATGTTTTACTCGTTCACCTTGCTGTGCATCCGGAGCCTTTCAAGGTTCACACCTGTACTCACTCCCCTGGCATGGCAGTCTGAGTTAGGTGTCCCCCATAAGCACACGAGTTCTGGAGGCCAGGTGCTCAGATGGTGGCAGTTGGGGAATTGGAGCTTTGCCGGAGAGCCTATGAGTATTATAACCAGCTCTCTCTTGCCAATGTTTGGCACACTCTCCTGCTGCTGTTAGCCAGGAGGTGGTGTCCAGACTCTGCTCCTGCCACCTTTTCCCTGCCATCACGGTGCTCCTCCTCAAGTCTGTAGGCCAAACTGAACTCTAATGAGCTGCTTTTGGTGGAATGTTTTGTTTTAGCAAGAGAATATAACTGCCACACACCATGTCTGTGGAGTTTCTGTCACTCCTGGCTGGTCTTTTGGTCTTTGTTTTTCTCCCTTAACATTGATTTGTTTGTGTGTACTTTTGGGTGTTGGTCTCTACCTTCTACTTCATTTGAGACAGGGTCTCTGCTTGTTCCCCCATCTGTGTGCCAGGCCACCTGCTGCTTATATACATAGGAGTGCTTCAGTCACAGACCTCCCTTACAGTGGCTGTCATGGGTGTTGGGGATCTGTCTAGTTGTACTCACACTTGCTCAGCAAGCACTTTACCCACTAAGCAAACTCCCCAGTCACATATTGACTGTTTTGCAAAGTGAGATTTTGGTGGTTTTCTTGTTGTTTTGTTTTTGTTTTTGGAGGGGATGGGGGCATCCTTTGGTAAGCTAGTACGATTGGATCCGTCTTTAATCCCATTAGTAGTCCTTCATTTTTGGAGCACTTTATTATACAGAAACAGCAAGCAGTTCCCTCATGCTTCTATCTTTTGTGATAGTATTTTGCTGTGTTGATTTTAGTTCCTACCTCTGGTGAGCCGATGTGGTACATGATCCCTAGCAAGCTCCCTTTTTCACGAAGGTTCTTTCTTCACTCTTGGTGTTGGCGGATGCTGATGTCATTCGTTCATCAGTGTAGTGTCATCTCATGTTCTCTCTTTCTCCCCCTCTCTCCTTTCTCTGTTCCCTCCCTCTCTCCCCCTTTAGTAGGCAATATTCTACTATATGGATGTAGCACATGTTTGTTCAATTATGTCTCAGTGCCTTCCAGTTGTTTCACTTACAAACAAATTTTTATAAACATCTGCTCAAGGGTGGTTTATTTCAGTACAGTGGGGCTCACTGTGTGGATCTGGCTGGCCTAGAACTTTATCTACCCCAGGCTGGTCTTCATGGATCCTTCTGCCTTTATTTTTTGAGCTGGGATTATCAGGATTTAATACAACTCTAAGTTTTTTTTTTTTGTTTTTTTTTTTTGTTTTTTTTTCAACTCTAAGTTTTAATGTCACAAAAGCTAGATCCCATTGTTAAGAGTATATTAGCTTTTTAGCTGGGTGGGATGGTGCAAGCCTTTAATCCCAGTACTCGTCAGACTGAGGGAGGAGGATCATTGTGGGTTCAAGGCCTGCCTGGGACTACAGAGTGAGTTCAGGTTAGTCTGGTCTAGAATAAGATATTACCTGGCTTGGAGGTGGGGGGCAGAATATTAGTTTTTCAAAAAAATTGCCAAATGTAGAAACCATGTCTTCTGGGACATGCCAGTATTTCACCCCTGTGAGGCAAGGACCTGGTCTTTTATTCCCAGCCCCTAGAGGCTTCTGTGACCTGAGCTGGTGGTTAGTCACTACCCTGGCGGGTTGGAGGTGACACTTGGGCATTCTACCTTATGTCATCCTGTCAACTCAGTGCCCCATGTGCACATGTCATCTCTGCAGTCTTGGTGGGGCTGGTTTCCCTGCCAACTCCCAGTGCCCTCTGTGTCACCTCTGGCTCTCCATGACACCAAGATCTTTGTGTCTACAGAGGACCTCTTGTCACCAGTGCTTGGAGAGTCTACAGGTGGGCCAGAAAAATAGCTTAATCCCTCGGTTTCTCTTTCTCTCTCTTTTTTCCCCCCACTATTGTCCAGTTAATTTGTCCTTTCCCCCTCCTCCTTTTTCTGTGGTGTATTGCAGAGAGAGGCTAGTATTTGTCTGGGTCCAGATGAGCATACAACCACAGAATACTAGGCAATCCTATTGCTAAGCCCGTTTGTCTTAAAACTGACTCAGTGGATAGAATTGAAGCAAATATTTTAAATAGTACACTGTGGGGGAAGGTAAGAGTTCTTTACTGTCTGCTTTTCTCCTTGTAACTTGCCAGTTACCTATCTGTAGTTCTTTCCTTGGCCTCAGCAGAAAACCAGGCTCAGGACTTAAGAACATCTCTGGTGGCCTAGCCTTCCCACCTCCCCTCCCATCTGCATGTCAGGCAATTAGGTCTGGCATTGTAGCCATTAGGAGCTCGTGCAGCAGGATGTTTATCTGGGGGAAAGCATTAATCTGCTCTTTGAATACTTCCAATTAGCTTTTAGACCCTCTCTTCTGGCCTTCTTCACAGAGAGGGGCTTTTCCACCTAGCATATTCTTTTCTCCTCTACAGAGTCCATTATGGCAAAAGCCATTCTGATCTTTGTGCACCAAGACACAGAGCTAAGTCTCATGTGCAGAGCTGGGATGATGGCTGCATCCCATCTCACCTCCTTCCCTTCATGTACTGAACCCCAACCTGGACGGTTAGTTTTACATTTTGATGTAAGATAAGTTTTCATTCTTGCTGACTTTGCCCTGTGCCAGAAATGCATTCAGGGACCTCATGTTCTGTCTCACAGTGTGGCTGACTACTCTGGATGTTAACTAGGGAATAAAGGGTTGCTTGTTGTGGAGATCACATGATAGGCACAGTGTTTCATGTTCATTCTGATTGTAAGTCGAGTTTTAGCAAGACTAATTGTGTTAGGATGCGCCAGGATGATATGGAGATAGGGAGATGGAGAGCTGGCCAGCTGCCCCCATGCAGCAGCTGCAGGCAGTGAGCAAGCAAAGGGTTGGCTCCTGTTGGTTGTGAGCCTGCACTGGATCTCAAGAAGAGAACAGATCAGGGTCCTCTGCTGGTAGATAGGGGATGAGCTTAGAGAGGACTGTGTCATAGGATGAAAGAACTCTGAACTGTGGGAGCCTGGGACCTGAGCCAAGAATTAGGACAGAAGAAGGTGCTGGGGCTAAGGTGGAATGCCTCTCTGACTGCTGAGGAAGGGGCACAGGCAAGTGGCTTCTTAGATCCCTCCCTCTACTGCTGCCTGAGGGGCTGATCCTGGTGGGAAGACCAGGTAGGAAGAGGTCAGTGGCTCATGGAATCTGGCCAGCAGGGTGAACTTACTGTGTTCACTGAGCGGTCACTGTGGTGGACAGCAGGTGGAGTTGGAGGTGGAGGAAACAGCTGAGAACTAGATTGTGACCAGCAGAGAGCAGCAGGAAGAAAGGGCTGGTGGGCCATCTATGCCCATGTGGTGTGCAGTAGCCCTGGGATCCATACGTGGGGAGAAGAGGCAGAGGTACTGTTGGGTGGGGGCCAGCTAGGACTAAAGGAAGCAGGAAAGAGACTGTGGTTCAGAGACCAGAGGTGGACCCAAGGAGGTGACGACACAATGGCATGAATGTGTACCCAGGCTTATCTGTTGAAAACATAACCCTAAATTCATATGTGAGTTATATGAACAGCTGGAGCCTTTGAATATATTTAGGGTTACATGAGATCATTAAGGTGGCCCCACAGTGGTATTAGTGACTTCATAAGAAGAGGAAGAGACCTGATCTAACCCGCTTGCCGTCTCACTGTATTGTGCTTTGGTGGCAAGAGGCCTCACCAGAGGCCAGTGCCCTGATCTTGGACTCTCAGCCTCCAGAGATGGAACAAATGTTTCCCTTTCTTTATAAATTACCCAATCTGTGGTGCCCTGTCATAACAGCAGAAACCATTCTAAGACAGACAGGGAGGAGGAGCGGAAGGAAAAGTGATGGAGCCTGTGGAGGGGTGTCCAGTGAGATGTAACGAATCCCTTTTCCTCAAAGGAGCCTGGGCCCTTGGCAGGAAGCACTTGGTTTTTCAGAGAAAGAAGTCCAGTTCCAAAGAGGTGACTCCCACTTCTGAGAAATGCCAAGTATATGTTCTGCCAACGAGCAGGAATAGAATTGAATTCTCAGCCATGTTCCAGTTGTACCCTCTCAGGGCAGGATCCTACCAAGCGCCTCAGGATGCAGGCTTGCCTCCTTGCAGCCCGGAGCTGGGCTCGTGGGCATTGACTCCAGCCTGCCTTGCCATGGATGTGTTTGCGTGCGTTGTTTTCCAGGAGACAGAGAAGGTTTATCTCCTTCTGCATTGTGTTCTCTGGACACTCAGCACTCTGTAGCAGGAGGTGACGGCCCTGAAATGTTGGGCATCTGTGAAGTGGTACTTGTAAGCCAGACATGGCTGTCAACAACTTCCAGAGGATTATCACAATTGAGCTCCAGTCCCAAGGAATCTCTCAGGCTTGCTTTGTTGTTGTTGCTGTGCTTGTTACTGCCTCTACCTTTCCTTTCTTAAGGCTAAATAAAAGTGCACCCCATCAACAATTCTAAAGAAATACTTAGTTTTGTTTTGGTTTTATATGGCATGGCTATCAGGCAAATAGATACCGCCTCTCTTTCTGGTATAACAGGCAGTTGGTTACTGCTTCCTTAGCCTTATTTGTCATTTGTTGACACTGTTACTTTATCCATTGTGAGAATGTAGTAGGAGCAGAGACAGAAACCTTAATTTTGCTGTGAACTTGACTCCTTTTTTTTGTGAATTTCTTGTGTTTTAAGTTTGCTAACAGTAGTAGAAAGCCATCACCAGATATTCCAGTCTTCTAGAAGAAGGGCTGGAAAGCTTCTGAATTTTTCTTTGTAAGGGCTTAGCAGTTGTTTTCTTTCTTAACTTATTATGTTCCTCATGATGGACAGGCTAAAACCTTAGGCTACATTTTAGACATCTTCTCAGATGTCCTGCATTTAATAACCCTTGTTAGAGAGCCAAAGTTCCCAAGACTGCCTGTGCCTCAGATCACCACCTCAGGGACATGTCTGAGGTCTCAGGCCCAGCTGTTGCCTTTTTTTTTTTTTTAATTTTTTATTAACATTTTCCATGATTATAAAATATATCGCATGGTAATTTGCCTTTTTTTTGGTAGGCGTTCAAGAAAGAGGGAAGTGCTGGGCTGAGCACAGGCATGACCTCAGAACCCCTACACAGTGCAATACAGATGCCAGCACCTTGGTATGGGTTTCCTGAGTGCCTGTGCTGCAAAGGACACTATTGGACCTGCCCTTCTGACTCCAGCTTTGAAGTGTGGGCAGAAGGCAGTGCCAGGTGAAGGGGAGAGTGAATGGTGTCCCTCCTGCTGGCCTTGAAGGAGAGGCAAGCCAGTGGGTACTTGCACTGAGATGGATGTGTTCAATATCCCCAGTATCAACATTAACTTCTCCTCTGTAGAAGGAGATCGTGTCTCTTATTATTTCTTTGTTTAAAAGACAAAAGTTGTTTTTTTTTTTTTTAATTCTCTGACTAGCTATTTGCGTTTCCAGTCTTTGAACTGTCTATGACCTCTATCCCTTGTTCTTTTCAGAAGGTGGTAACTATTTTAATTGGTTTGTTACTTGTTTGTGAACTATTCCATTTGCAGCTAGTATAGATAAGCTATTATCATTTAACTCAATTTACATTTTTTGGCCATAGAGAACTTCACATTCTAATCTAATAAATTTATCAGTCTCATATCATGTATATTTTAGGTTTTGTGAACTACTTAGAAAAATTTCATCATGCCAAAGTTATTTTAAAAATGTTTCTGCCCAGCCCTCAAGAAGTAAAAGTAGGAAGATGGCTTTTAAGTTCAAGGCCACCCTGAGACTACATAGTGAATTCCAAGTCAGCCTGGGCTAGAGCGAGACCCTACTGTTAGGTCAGGATGGGCTTCCCAAAATGGAGTCACCAAAGACAGCAGGATGGTGACAGACACAAGGAAGTGGGTCATCCACATTCTTCAAGGAACTGTTCAGCTATTATCCCTTCCTTGCCTAATAATGCCCCCCAGGTCATGATTTCCTGCCCCCTCATCTTGTAAGTCACATGATTACTGTTCTGATGTCATACCCTGGCTATCTGAGATCTCCCCTAAAGAAGCCTTTTTATTTTTTTTAAATTTTTTTTCTCAATTTTTGTTAACATTTTCCATGATTATAAAAAGTATCCCATGGTAATGCCCTTCCCCCCACTTTCCCCTTTGAAATTCCATTCTCCATCATATAGCCTTTTAATTTTTTTTATAAAAAAACATCTCCCTTCTTCACCTTCCCCCATCTGAAAAGCTCTATATAGTGCACTGTCTGTGATCCCATGTTGGCTGTGCTCCACTCTTGAGAGTCAGTCCTGACAGCTTGTGCTTTTCCCAAATAAAAGCTTCCATCTTCATCTCAGAGGGGTCTCCATGGTCTTGGTCATGCCCAAACCTTACACCTACCTTAGAAAAAAAAAGGTTTTATAGAATTTTCTAAAATGTTATTTTTTCACTATTAAGCATTTACATACAGAAATATGCTTTGCTTCCGTACCTGTCCAAATTAGGACATGTGATGTTGCACAGTGTTGACTCTTCTCCTGCCCCTGCCCTTTCTTCCAGTGGCACTTGCCAGCAGAGCTCAGGGCTCATGCAGCATAGGCTGTGCCCTGTAGCATATGGATTCATAATTGAAACAACACCGAGCAATCAGGTGCATCAGTCAGATATTTTTACAACAGATTTTATTGGCTGTGTTCAGGTTATATGCAATTCTTTCATTGCTCTGCTTCCTCTTGCTGTAGGTATGCTGGGATCACAGACACATGTGCTACTTTCTATCTGGCCTTTTCTGTGTGCTAGAGTGTTGAGATTGGCCTGGCAGGCTTGTAAGCCAGTACTGCTAAGTGTTGAGCCATCACCCTTGTTTCTCTTTTAAGCAGTTATTCTAGTGACAGGCCAGCTTTGAACTTGACATAGATTTTCCTTGTGAGTATATTGAGGATCAGTATCTTCAAGTGCTGATAGTCTTTGCTCAGCTCCCCCTGAGTCACAAGTTTATGTTATATACATTACACTCTCAAATGTTTCACCTTTCACAACATATTGTCAGAATTATTAGTGAGTCTGGATCCTCCATGAGAGATGTTATAGAAGACACTGTTCTGACTGGGCAACGAGCAGGGAAGGTTTCTTTAGAAAACAGTTTTGCCTAAAATAACATGAGACTAGAAGTAACTTAAAATATTCAAGACAAGCTGGGGGTGATGGTGTATGCCTTTAATCCCAGCACTCAGGAGGCAGAGGTACAGCATTACCTCCACTCAGAGGCCACCCTGAGACTACATAGTGAGTTCCAGGTCAGCCTAGAGTAAACCTACCTCTATCCCCCTCATCCCCAGTCAAAACATCTAAGTGTACAACTGTGATTCAGGTTGCCATTTAGGATGCTTTATATTGTAACTCCTGTTATGGAATGTTAAGCTGACATCCAAGACAGTCACAGCTTACCACATTTTACTATCTTCTGGTTGTATTAAAACATAAAGGAAGAGTAAATAATTTTATATCTTTAGAAACTTGCACTGAGAATTGGGGTGAGGTGGGATTCCCTCCTTTTAAAAATGTTTGGAAAGCAACTGAAACACTTGTACTTACACACTGGCATGGTGGTATGCGCATTTATAGCCAAGTGCTGAGGAGGTGAGCACAGGCTGATTGTGGGGTTCCCTGGCTATCCTTCTCAACCTGACTGGTGAACTCCAGGCTATGAGAGAACTTGTCTTAAAGCCTGAGGAAAGACAGAGCTTTTCCTCTGGTCATACACATACACACAAAAAAGTTTGCATGTCCAAATTGTATAAGAAGGGAGATAGGGACCATGGGTTGATAGTATATAATTGATTAGATCTGACTTCTTCCTCCTCCTTGCAAGAGGCTGGACTGTCCTAGGATTGGCATCCCGTTTCCTATAGGTAGGCTTCGTTAGTTTCTTGGTTAGCCACTGGCCTGTTTTCCCTTTGCTGCCCTCTTCCCTTGTGTTTAGACTTCTTTGAAGATTTATCTTTTCTCACTGCCCTTTTTTGGGAGCAGGGGTGAGGCTTTGTTTCACTTCTGCTGGAGCAGGGTTATCTAGACTGTTTCACCCATCTCCTCAGTCAACTAATCTTCCTGCTGGGCATCTTGGCCGTGTAGGGGCCTTGAGTGAATGCTGTGGGCTGGTGCTTCTCCCATCTAGAGCTTTTTATGACTGACATCTTTCATTATGTGATAGAAAGTTTGTCTTTTCCATGCCCAATTATGTTTGTGGCTGCAGCTGCCTGATTTGCCCTATTGTAATGTAGTTTCTTTTCCTGCTGAATGGGTTTTATATCTACCCAGTTTGTGTTAGTGTTTAAGATGTGAGTCTCTCTCACACAGCTCTTCAGTGTGATCCGTCCCTCTGCAGGCAGTGACTGTGCTAAGGAAGGCTACAGCTGCCTGAAGGCACCAGGCTCTTCATTGAGGGTTCACATATAGATGTTGGTGAGTCAGGTGTTTAGTGACTACATTGTAATGATACATTTCATTCTAAATATTATCTCCAGTGGGACGTACTTATTTCATAATAGGAGTACTATAGTGTTTATTGCTGTAGGAGTTTGCTCCATCTTTAGTTAGGAACTGAGTCATCAGAAGCATTGATGCACCCTAGCTTTTCTTTAGTTCCCGTGAGCAGCTGCAACCTGCAAGTTGCACACAGACCCCAGATGTCATGCAATGTATACAAAAGGATATATGTGACTAGTTTCTATGTCAGCTTTCTGTTACTGTAACGGCCAGATAAGTATCTTCCAGTGAGGAAGGGGTTGTTTTACTCATAGTTATGACCATTTCATTCCATGACGGATAGGCCTTGTTTCGGGCCTGTCGCTAAGTACCATACACCACAGCAGGACCTTGTGGCAGAGTATGGGCAGCAGTGAGAAAGGAAGAGTCCAGGTCTCAAGAGTCCCTGTGAGCACATTAGATCAAGCCCTACAGCTATGAACCTGGTAAACCTGTGAGGCTGCTCTCCATTGCTACAGCATATTAATTGTAATTCTGTCACAGGAACTTCACCAGTCCACAGTCTTGTTTGTTTGTCATGTATTGGTTGGTTTTGCTTATCTTATTTGTACATGTGTTGATGGGGTCTCAATATGTAGCCTAGACTCATCTGAAACTTACACTCTTACTGCCTCAACCTCCTTAGAGCTCACATGATGGGTGTATGCCACTATGCTGGCCGCTTTTGCTATTTTTGAGTTTTATATAAATATTATCAAATGCAGCACAGTTAACTTTCAAAATTCAATGTGTGTGTTTTCAAGATTGATCCACTGTGGTGAGCATGCTTTAATTAACTCACTGTTGGGTTAATATTTCACATGGAAACATTCTGCAGTGTACTTTTCTGTTCTGTTGGTGGACATTGGGTGGTTTCTAGTTTTATTTCCATTATAAAGAATCCTGTGAACATTTTTGTACTGAAATATGAATCAAAAAAGAAATAAGAGAAAAGACAGAAAAAAGTACATGTGATCATGGCAGTGGTGGTGGTTTTGCTGTGTTCACCCAGGGGACCCTGCAGGGACTACTGATCAGCTATCAGCTGAGCTAGAGTAGGCCAGCCCCCTGGGTCGCCTGCATTTGCTTTGTTAATAAACCCTTGCTATAGGTTATTTGACAGCTTGCACTGAGAAGGGTCCACTCAAAACATGACCCAAAGCAATCAGCGCAAAGCAGGAAGGACATGGGTCCTGGGCATCCTGCATACACCAGTAGTCAGCTCAAAGAAGGGAAGATGTGGATCCTGGGCATCTTGTGCCCACCAGCACGTAGCTTGAAACAGGGAAGATATGAGAAAAACAGGTCTTTTGAGTGCTGCATTCAATAAGGAAAGGTCAGAAAGTTTAAGGAAGAAGACACAGTTTAGAGACTGAAAGCTGTGTTGTTTGCAGGAGTGTGGCTGGAGCTGGAGGGCATTATGTTAAGTGAAGTCACCATGGTATGCTCTTTTACATGTGCAAACTAAAAGGCTGGTCTCAGGAATAGAAACTGGACAGTGGTCACCAGAGCCTGGGCAGAGAGGGTGTGATGGGACAGATTGTAGTTAGAAATGACTTGTAATGTTTTGTAGCACAGTTCGATAGCTCTGGTTGATAGCAGTTCATTAACTTCATCAACATAGCCAGTAAGAGAGTGTTAGGTATTCAGGGCATGGAGAGATGCTGAATGTGGACAGACAGCGCCTGATCTGACCATTACACACTGTACACTGTTGAAACTTTACATTGTGCCCCTTAAGCATGAATGAGTAATTACTGCCTGCCAATTAAAAGTACATTTTAAGTGCTGGTGAGATGGCGCAGCAGTTAAAATCGCTTGTTTGCAAAGCCTGACTGCCCGAGTGTGACTCCCCAGTACTCACATAAAGCCAGATACACAAAGTGGTACCTGTGTCTGGAGTTCATTTGCAATGGCTAGAGGTCCAGCACACCCATATTCATATTCTCATTCATTCATATTCCCTCTCTCTCTGCCTCCTTTCCTCCTTCCCTTTCCTTTTTCCCCTCTTCCTCTCCCTTCTTCCTCTTTTACCTCCCTTTCTCTCTCTCTCTCTGCTGGCAAATAAGTGAATAAAAATAAAAAGTACATTTTAAAAGATAAATAAAAATGGCATGACTATTTGGGGTATTGCACTAATGATTTTGATAGTTGCTGGTTGCTTAGCCAAGTGGTGCTGCGCTTCCTCTGTGCTTCTCCTGGACATCAGTGTATACCCAGGGCTCCTTTGAGTGTGTGTTCACACCATGGCTCCTTAAGGGGTTTGGCCAATTACTCAGCTCACCCCTCTTCTGCTGTTCCTGTGGGGACACCTCTTTCCCTTTGTTACCTAAATTTTCTTCTGCATTTTATTTACCCAGTTAAAATTAGCAAGATTCATGAATATTTGGTTTATTGCTCATGTTATGATCCAGTAATATAATTTTCTTGGTTCAAATTATTCCAGCTTTGACCAACAACAAACAGCTCCTTCTGGATGGCTCCTTCAGGTTTCTGACACAGCCTGTTGTGTTTTTTATTGTTTGTTTGTTTGTTTTTAAAGGAACTTTGATTCTCAAATTATCCCATATGTAGTGGGTAGTTGCCCCTTTGGACCAGCATCTGTGTCTTTTTTATGTGCCCATCATTTGTTGAGTACTCTCTTACCTTATGGCTCTACAAGATGCTGCAATTATCTCTGGAATCAACCATGACACAAAACATTCCTGCACAGATCTTCAGTCCCTCGGAGAATGGTGCTTAGAAACCAAGATGCAAGCTCTGGGTGTGCCCATCACCACTGGGGTGCCAATCCTGCAAGGCCCTCTTGGCCAGTCTGGCTCTGCATGCTGGTGTTTACATTTTCATCTATCTGTAGCTGGGAACTTAAGTTTTAATGAGCAAATGGGGAGTGAGAGAATAGCAAGTAGAGAAAGCCAAGATATTAAGAATTTTGGTGATGTCCTTGAATGTGATGTATTTTATTAGTATTATTTGCAATAAAAAGTGAAAGTGTGGTTGAAGGAGTCCATTAGGTGATCTTGAAGAGGAACTGGGCTGAGGAAGGGTGTTTTGTTCCAGTCGAAGGCAACTTGTGTTTGTAGAAAGAAGCGGGATCAGGAGACTGAGGAAGAGAAAGTGCACACCAGGAGCAAAGCGCGTGAGAGAGAGTCGGGAGGAAGCCACTGCCTTCCCTGGCCGGCCGTGAACCTGAGGGAGCAGGGGAGGGAGGAAGTGGAGGTTGTGCTTAGTCACCCGTGAGCCAGTCATCCTCTGAGCCCTTTCCTGTTAAGTCACATATCAGGCCACACCCTGAGAGGCAGGGAAAACAGGGGCATTACCATGTACGGCCCCACCAGTAACCACCTCATATTTGTAGTTTTAAAATATTTATTCATTTCTTTATTTATTTGCAAACAGATGAAGAGAAGAGAGGATGGGTGTGCCAGGGCCTCTTGCTACTGCAAACCAACTCCAGACACATAAGCCGCCTTGTGCATATGACTTTACTTGGGTGCTGGGGAATCAAACGTGGGCCCTCAGCTGCCCAGCCATCCCTCCTGCCTCATATTTGCTAATTTATTTGAGGAAAACAAACCACAGGGTGATTAGTAGATGCTGATAACATTAGTTTATACTAAGCAGGATGGCATTTCTGTGTGTTAAATGCAGTGTTCCAGCCTGGAAGAGGCTATGTGGAACCCTGTCTCAATAGCCGATAGCATCTTCCTCCCAACCCAGCACACCTGTTAGAAGTTTAGGAAGCCTAACTCAGGGGCCACTTCTGTCCCAACAGCAGTGGTTTTGGGAACATGAGGACCAGTTGCGCCTTCGCACTCAGCTCTCTGGGTGACCTGAGCTCCACATGTGTTCCGGTGCTACAGGGGGCGGGAGGGGCAGGTGCCACTGCGCTAGCCTGACTGCCCTGCTCAGGGGACTCAAGCCACGTCTTCTCCTCTGCTCATCCACTGCAGCCCCACCTGCCCTTCCTGCTTGGTAGCCCCTCAGTGACAGGCCATGTCTCTTCCTGTGCCATTGTTTCAGCAGAGCTGGGCACAGGAGGCACTTTGCATTGTCTTCAACCCCATGGTTTAAAGGGCTAAAGCTCTGATTCCACATGGCAGTCAGCTCACTGTCACCCTTCCTCTTGAAGTTCACCTGTGGTAGCGGTATGAACAGTGGCCTCATGGTGTCCTGGCCCTTGTGGGAAGGTGTTCTCCTCACTTTATGGACTGGGCCTTTTCCAGCTCTGGCCACTGTTGTGGTTGACACAGCCTGTGGTGACAGTCTCATATAGCAAATGGATTTCTTTTTATGGTGTTTAATATAATCTGACTGAGAAGGTGGATTTTAATGAATAAATGATCTAAACCCCATTCTTCTTTCTTTGGAATAAAAACATGGCCTTGAGTGTGTTTTCTGGAGAGAAAAAAGGCTCTTGGATTAGGGCTTTCTCGTTTCTCCAAGTGGTAGCTGTGAAGCTAGCCCTCTGCGGAAGGCCCTTGAGCCCCCGGGGGCGCAGCATGCCGGGGCTTGTTGGGCTTACACTGCCTGTTGCAGGAGTGTTCTAGGAGGGAAGTGGAGTCATCCTCACTGGCTTCTGCACTGTGTGCTGCTGCTGCTGGGAGCTGGTCACCTTCTTCTGTGGCTGTGCTCAGCTGCCTTTGGCCAGTGTGTTCTGGCTCAGAGCTTAACAAAGCACCCAGGATCTCCCTGAGATGGACATAGGGCCGCATCTCCTGTTGTAATTAGGATGAACTCTCACTGTGGTTTGATAGAGTTGGTTTTGCACTCCCTAAGGGATACAGACATCTGAACTGTTGCTGCCTTCTTAAGCTGAACAAAATACAGATAATTTTCTTGATAAAATTGTCTCCCTTACCTTCTCAACCAGGGTGTTTTTTTCTTTGGGAGCATTTGGAGATCTTTTGATTGACTGGTGGGGAGTTAAATGGTGCTGGCATGGAGGGTAGACAGCCAAGGGATGCTGCTGGATGGCAAATAGGTACTGGGGGAGTGACCATATAGGCATCTGCTTCCAGGCAGGCTTCCAGGACTGCCAGCTACCACATAGCCCATCTCTATAGGGGAATTTGCATGTATTTAATCCATTCTCTGTAGCAGGCACCTAGTTTTATGGGCTGGAGTGACAGTTCCTCTTAATTAAAGTCTTAGGGCCAAGATCAATGTAAATGGTTCAGGGCTCTTTGCTACACTGTCTTGTAGGTTGCTACCAGCAATGGGGCAGGGTCTGGGATCCACTTGGGACACTGTCCTTAGCTATTAGAGGGTCTGTAGGATGGAAGGAGAAGTTATAAATGATTTTCTCATTTTAATGCATCCCCATTAATTAACCGTGCACCAAAAATGTAAACATAACTTTTGATTTGGGAAATGTGCAAAGCAGACTTACTTTATTTCATGCTTGCTTGCTGCTTCTGGGACTGTGCACTTGCATCCAGAAACCAGTGCGGTGACAGTCTCTCACGTCACTAGCAGTCACGAGCTGTGTTCATATTCCTCTTGGGGCCGGGAGTGTGTGGGAGGCGCATGAACAACCCGCCGACGCAGGCTGCGGCAGTCCTTTCTCTGCCAGCAGCAGGCCCTGCCCACTCCAGGCTTGCTTTTGGCCTATGCTCAGGAAGACCTGACAAGACCTGACAGTGTGTGCTGCAGGCAGAGTTCAGGGGAACCATCAAATGTAAGCTGGGCGTGGTGGCGCACGTCTTTAATCCCAGCACTCGGGAGGCAGAGGTAGGAGGATCGCTGAGAGTTCGAGGCCACCCTGAGACTACATAGTGAATTCCAGGTCAGCCTGAGCCAGAGTGAGACCCTAACTCGAAAAACCACAAAAAAATAAAAATAAAAAAATAAAATGTGGCATCCACAGAGGCCTTCACACTCGTACAGGTCCTGTGTGACCCTGCGCACTGCAAGGCAGAAACCTGGAGGCCTGGTTCTGTGACCCTGGGACATGGCCTCTTGCTTCCTCCTAGCATTCTGTGTGCATTCAGACTCATGATATAAGTGATTTCTACGGCAAGGATTCCTACGGAGCAGTGGCTTTAAAGAAGTAGCTCGGATGCGCCCTCCACACCCTCACCAACCTGTAGCAGTTGGCATTTATCCTGTCACTGGTTGGCATGTAGTGACGCTTCCTTGTGGTGTGTGGCCGTGCCTCACTCTCACAGTCCTACTTTGTCTTCATACAAACTAGGATCATAGAGCCAGTGGTGTTCTAAGATTTATATTCCAGAAGTTACAGGAAGCCCCTTCTGTCTCTTAATGTGAGTGATTATAAAAATACCTCAAAGTGCTCTACAGTACTGTCTGTCTGTCTTTCCTTTGCCTATTACTATTGTTACTGTATTTGTTTTTCTTTGGGGACAGGGTTTTGTTGTTTCCCAGGCTGTCCTCAAACTCCTGGGTTCAAACAATCCTTCTGTCTCAGCCTCCCAAGTTACTGGAACCATAGGTCCCCACTGCTCTGTCCAGCATGCCTGTTGATTCTTTTTAAAAAACAATATTTTTTAAAAAATCATGTATGTATTTGTACATGTGTGTGGGAAATCATATGTGTGTATGGGTGCCATGGGTTCTTGACACTTCAAAGGAATGACAGCTACTTTTTTTTTTTTTTTTTTTTGAGGTAGGGTTTCACTCTGGCCCAGGCTGACCTGGGTGGCCTCAAACTCACAGCTATCCTCCTTCCTCTGCCTCCTGAGTGCTGGGATTAAAGGCATGCGCCACCATGCCCGGTGATAGCTACTTTTTATGTCTGGTTTTACATGAGTGCTACGGAATCGAACCTGGGCCTGCAGGCTTTGCAAGCAAGTGCCTCTAACCACTGAGATATCTCCTTGGCCCATCTATTGAGTCTCTTATACAGGCTCTTTTAGAGTCCAGGGCAGGCTGTAGGTTAGCCCCTCTATTTTGGGACTTAGGAAGTATAATTCTTTTTGTCTCCATGTAAAGTCCCTATGGGCCATTGGGGGCTTGGGCTCCTCCTTTTAGCTCTGCCACCCATAGTAGTTATCTTGTGCATGGCCAGAGACTTGTCAGCATATCCATATCCCAGCAGGCTCAGCACTGAGAACAGCACTTGTTGTTGGAACACTTAACTTCTGGTCAGATTCTTGCTGGGAAGGAAGTAGAGCATGTGTTCACCCAGTAGACACTGCCCCCTGGCTCCCATGACAGTGGGTGAAAGCAGATTCCATGTTAGCATAGGCCACAGGGGCATCCGGTCACCTCACAGCTTTCCCTTGCTGCACCTCTACAAAAACCAGGGTTTCTGTAGGACGCACATCTAGACACGGCGAGGGATGGGCATTTAGTTTTCATCAGCACTGCCAAATTGTCTCCGAAAAAATGTCCTAATTTCTACTCACACCAACACTGAATGAGTGCCCTCTTCACCTCACCCTTGCCAGCGTGCTGTGCAGTTGATCCTTTATCTTTTCATCTTGCTGAGGAAGGATGGGTGGCTGGCTGGAGAGAGGGCAGCTAGCTAGATAGCAGATAGATGACAGATCGATGATAGAAAGATAGATGATATATGGGTGGCAGAGATGATGGATGGGTGGATACATAGATGATAGATGGATAGACTGATGGTAGATAGTAGGTAGTAGGTAGATTGTTACTGTAGTTTGCTTTTCTGTGATCAGCCACGAGTATGGGTCACTTTTCCTGATCACTGACCTTTCTTGTTCCTTTTGCCAGTGTTCTGTCAGTGCCCCCCCCCCCCCAATTTGTCTGCTGTTGAATTTTTTTTTTTTGGAGGTAGGGTCTTGCTGTAGCCCAGGCTGACCTGGAATTCACCTATGTAGTCTCAGGCTGGCCTTAAGCTCATTGCAATCCTCCTACCTCTGCCTCCCCATTGCTGAGATTAAAGGCATGCACCACCATGCCAAGCAGTGTTTTTATCTGTCTGTTTCTTTAGGACTCCCAGGTTTGTGGTTTAGAGAAGGTATGCCATATACCACAGTGAATAAAAGTACTATGTTCTGCTTTTACTCTTTGGTTTTTTTACCACCCTGATTTTCCATGTACAGAACCCGAGGTGGCAAGATCAAATGGCTCGCTGGCTTTCTAGCATTGTTTATTGAATCGCTCATTCTTTCTTCACTGATTTAAATGCACCTCATTACAGTTATGTATGAGGGCCTGTTTCTGGGCTTTCTCTTCTGTTGATTTGTTTGTCTCGGCCTCTCTAATACCAGCCTGTAATTACCATAAATTTATAGCCTACTTAATATCTGGTAGTGCGAGTCTCTATTCATTATTCTTTATTACAATTTTTTTCCTAATCTTCTGCATTTCTCTTCTGCACTCACTTTAGAATGAGCTTGTCAAATCCCATTAAAGGAAAAACCCCACAGGCATCTCCATCAGGCTGGTATTGCTGTATAGGCCATTAGGGGAGAACTGGCGTCTTTAAAATCCTTCAAGGAGAGTTTGTTTAGAGAACATTTCCAGGTGTTCTCTCAGAGAGCACAGTATAAACCACTTGCCAAATGAGGACGGTGTGACATCGTGAGATGGCAGAATTTGGGTAGAGCATGGTCCCCACCTTACCCGAGATGGCCGCACTCTTCTTTTGGCAGCACGCTTTGTTGTCCTGCGTGAGAGGTGATAGCCTCGCACTTTGCTGTCATATCAGGGAAGCTCCTGCTGCCCACTGAATGCCACCCTTCCTCGGGCTTGTTTGGCATTGTCTTCCCATCAATCTGCAAACAACTGCAGCAGCAACCCCACGGGTGACTGTGGCTTAGCTGCTCAGAATCCGCCGCCTGCCCTCCACAGTGGGCAGACTTAGATGGCTGCCAGACCTCCCTTACACTGTTGAGGCCCAAGTTAAGGTGAGTGCAGAAGAGTTGCTTTCCGATGAGGTTTCAGTTTTCATGAGGTTAAAGCACTCTTCTCTGCACTCACCAGCATCTTTTCAGGCCAACAGGAGTGTGTCCCCCTCAAGTGTGACTTCATAAGACACCTGGAGAACAACATGCTTATGCAAGGCCACAGGAAGGCAATTTGAATAGTAGGCGAGGAGGGTGTGATCTTACGTTCTCAGGGATAAGGAGTGACTGAAACTGGGCTGCTGCTATGAACTTGGACAGCTGTCCCACCCTGGCACTGCTAGACTAAGATGCCGCATGAGCAGATGGGGAAAAGTCGGGTGTCATTTTGTGTGGTTGGCAGTGGCAGAATGACTGCTCGACAGCCAGGTGCGACTTAATGTCCTTCTCCAGTGTGCGCACTGGTCGTCAGCTTGAGCTCTTTACAGTCTCATAACCCATGCACCCTTTTGTTGTTTTCCAGAATTACACTCAATACATCCCTCTGTCTATATACGACCTGCAGACTTGGATGGGCAGCCCGTCCATATTTGTCTATGACTGCTCCAACGCTGGCCTGATCGTCAAGTCCTTCAAGCAGTTTGCCTTGCAGAGGGAGCAAGAGCTGGAGGTGAGGCACTCGAGGCCTGCAGCAAGGTTGGGCTGTGGGCTTCTTGGGTGGGGTGAGGGCCACAGGGAGCTGTGCTGGACTTTACGTGCTGAGGGACCGTCCAGGGGGGATAGCTGAGAGAGTAGAAGGAAGCTTCATACATACCAGTGGAATCGTTTATACATTCCATTTTACTTGGTGTCATTTTTAATCACATTAATCTCATGATGACATTAGAGTTATTTGTGTTTCAGTAGGCCCTGCCTCTAAGGTGTTAAGATCTTGCAGATATATTTATTTCAGGAGAAATGGGTTCATCTCTTCAACCTCACCATCTTCATTTCCATCAGAATCCTAGTTATTACCTCAGTATTTTTCTTCTCTATTTTTTAACCCAAACCCACTAAACTAAACAGTGATAGCCAAAACAGTTGCCACTGACTGGTCTCATGTAAGGAACAGGCAGGTATGGAAGATGAGTGGTTTAATGTAGTGACATTTTTGCCTGATTTTTAAATTAATATATGATGTTTAAATTAAATGGTGAGTTCTAAAGAGAAACTGAAGAGGCAGTTTCAATTTAAAGATCTCCATCCTGTGGCCTGTGTGGGCGTGCCTGCCCAAACCCCTTGGTGGCCTCTGGGGACTCGTGACTTTTGATTGGTTGCAGTGCAGGATAATTCTCCATTCCAGAACAAAAGGTGGCCGCCAGTGTATTTCCTCAAGCCTTACTGGCTCTATTCGCTTTTAATGTATCTGTTATGTTTTTCACATTTCATCACAGGAGATTGCTGAAAGAGTCAGCAACAAAATTTGAAATTCTATTTAGTAGAATTTATAGTTAGCATGTCTATAGGTTAATATTTTATATGTGTAAATTCATACTTCTGTGAAGCACAGCTTAAGCGCCTTTGTCCAGAATGCCATGGGCTTGTTGGCTAGTAGGTCAGGTTTGTGTCCCATCTTACCTTACTTCCAGTCATTTCCTCCCCATTTCCCAAGGGAGCGAATCTCATCAGCACCTAGAGACCCAAAGCACTGTGATTTGTGCCTCCTCACATCAGGTGAGAAACATTGTAAGGAGTTTCTTCTTTTATACTTACAATATGTCAACAGAAAAACCAAAGGAATCTGCCTGACTCTTATGCCCCATTTCTGAGCTGTAGAGTGGAAGGGAAGAGCAGCCAGCAGATGTAGGGACGCCGCATGGCGTGGGCCTTCTCTTCAGCCCAGTGGTTCCCGCTCGCGCTTCGTGTTCATGTTCCTGCTGGTGCACCTCTGTGTGTGTTCTGTGCATGCTGCCACGGGGCGGCCAGCTCCAGCACTGCTCGTTTCACTAACTGCAGCAAAAAACGTTTACATGCACCATTTTTTTTGGGGGGGGGGTTTAATTGACTTGTTTGTCATGAAGAGGATGAAATGGAGAAAACACGGGCACGTTGGCATGTAGAATGCAGCGCAGTGTCACCATATGTCTCATAATTAGCTGGATTTTTATCTTCCTTCTTTCCATAACTACAGTGCAGATCAGTCTTGTGTTTCTATCACACTCACTGTTATTGGCCATTGTTCAGTTGGGCTCTGCATAAGCAGCGGAAATTAAAATGATAAAATTGGCTCTTAGCTAATATCTTAATGTTCATTTTAGTCATTTTACTCTCTTTTTAGAAACTTCAATCCTATATGACCTGTTAGGCTTATCTTTCTAAAATATTCTTTGCTGGACTTGGCATGGTAAGACACACCTAGACTTCCAGCAATTGGGAGGTATAGGCAGGAGGGTCAGGAGTTCAGGGCCAGCCTGGGCTACATGAGACTTTGTCTTAAATTTTAAAACCTTTTTTTTTTTTTTTTTTGAGGCAGGGTCTCACTCTAGCCTAGGCTGACCTAGAACTTACTCTGTAGCTCCAGAACTCGAACTCATGGCGATCCTTGTGCCTCTTGCCTCCCAAGTGCTGGGAGCAATGGCATGCACCACAACAACCCACAAAATTGTTTTTAATAATTGCTTTGTCTATAGCTGGCCAATTTCTTTGTACATTTATAAATATATTTCACTGTCTTTTTTATTGTATAGCATGTGAGTGGATAGAAATTGCCAAGTGAATGGCCTATGCCAGTGTTTAGACACTGAGGAGAATCTTGGCTGGGGAAAAAAATATATCCCTGCACTTTCTCCAGGCTGTACTGTGGCTGCCAAACGCTGGATGGAGACACATGTAGTGGGGAGGAGGGCCAGAGAAGAGTGTGGAAATGATTAAATATAATGCAGGAAAGTGGTTGTTGGGCTAGAAAGCCTCCAGATATTATGCGTGAGCATACAGATGACTGACATCAATTGTTAGGGTTGATCATCAGCTTTCATTTTCTCAGTGGCACAGTGCTTGTCCTGGGGCCGCAGGGTTTATTATCTACTTCTCTCTCACAGGAGTATCGTTGGTGAAGTAGAATGCGGCTTCATAAAAGCACAGCATAAATTACTGCATATAACTGAAACTTCATCACAGCCAGAAAAATGAGTATCTGTCACTCAGGAATCATCCCTTGGTTTTTCATTGTGTCATATTGTTTTGTAATTTGAAAATTAAAGAAAGTCTGCACATCTCTTTGCTTTCAATGTTCCTTTTAAAATAGGTACTTTTATTTTTACCAAATTAGTGTTGTCATGATTTTTTTTTTTAAATCTGAGAGGGCTGCTTTGTGATTTGCCCACTTGGGTTTTCTCTGCGTGCGCTTTCTTCTGTGACACAAACCAAAAGCCAAATGACCCTTAATGACTTCTTTTAGGAACCAGAGGAATCTGCATGGGAAGCTGAAACAGGTGGATCCCAAGAACAATGCCAGCCGGGGCAACTTACTGAGATAGTATCTTAAAATAAAAAGCAATGGAGGGGCTGGAGAGATGGTATGGCGTTTAATGTGCTTGCCTGCAAAGCCTGATGACCCTGATTCACTTTCCCAGTACACACATAAAGCCAGATGCACAAAGTGGCACATGCACTTGGACTTCATTTGCAGTGGTTAGAAACCCTGACATGCCCATACCCTCTCTCTCTGTCTCTTTTTCTGTCTGTCTCTCTCTGTTTGCAAATAAATAAATTAAATACTTTAAAAATAAAAGTAAAAGATTGTTGGGGCTCTAGCTCAGTGGTAGAACACTTGACTGGCATGTGCAAAGGCCAGAGTTCAGCCACAAAAGGGGAAAAAAATAAGTTTGGGCATAGTAGCTGACCCAGCACTCACTCTGTGACTCAGGTTGTCCTTGAACTCCTTGCTTAAGCCTCTCCTCATTCTTTCCTTTGCCTCTTGTTTTTTGTGCTTTCTCTTTATAATTGTCTTCTGTCCCTGACTCCAGTCAAACCCTTGGTGCATGGTGTGGAGATTCTGAAAGATGACAGACGTAAGTCTGCTCTTTGATTACAGCTGTGACGAGTGCTGGCCAGGGAGTTGTGGCTGCACTTTTTGTGTGTTGGCTGTTCCTGGAGATGTGTGTATTAGTGTTGAGTTACAGACCTGCAGCACTTCCTCAGTGTCCCAACTTCTCAGAGGTAGCATTGAGTCTTAATATGCCCTCTCCTGAAGTCCCTTTGTAGCCAGCACTGCCTGTCCTGCTGATAGCTGTCCACAGGCTGTCCTCAGTCGCTGTCAGCTCTTTGGGTGTACCCCTGAGTTCAGGACCATCTCTTCCTGTGCTTTTTTTTGCCACAGTAATCCTAGGTAACAACCCCAAAATGGATGCATGGTAGCAGCCATCCTGGGACCCCTGGGCATATGCCTTTGGAAAAGCCTAGAGCTGTAAGCAAGGAGAACCTTACTATTGGCTTTTGAACAAATGGCATTTTGTCTTTTTCACTAATAAGATCTCTGAGGCAGATGGTTCACTTCTCCAGCAACACTGTGGGAGCTGGGTTGCTGCTTTTTCCTCACTGGCCTCCTCTGCTAGCTGATGTTTTATCTTCATGACGACCCCTATCTGCTGCAGCTCCAGGCGTTTTGCCTCTCTGCTATAGGGGGAGAAGGGGAGGCAGCACCTGTCTTCTCATTGGAAGGTGCATGTGGCTTTCCTCTAGATCCCATCCCAGGAACAGTGGAAATAAATTTGGGTGCAAAATAGAACAGAGTTAGGAAGGCCATCATTTGATTTGAGAGCATGGTAGTCACTTGCTACCATGAATGTGTTATTCATTATCCTGCCACATGAGCAGTGAATTGCATGTTGTCTTCTCCACTCATACTACTGCAGACCCCTCTGAGGAGCTGACCACTTGACCTCGCTGTGGCTGTACCCAGGAATCTAAATAAAAGGCAAAGTAGGAACATGCATGATAATATATAGAAGGAGCTGATGGGGGAGAAGAAAACGGGAGAGGGAGGAGACAGTGACCCAAAGGGAGACAGAGAAACACAGACAGAGGGGGAGAGAGGATCCGCATGCTTTCCCAACTGCTGTGTACAATAGGTCCTTAGTCTGTAAGTTAGAAAGGAAGGCCTTGTTTCTAGGTGTACAAGATATGATGCTTAGAATGTAAAGGATCCTCCATAGCCTCAGGTGTTTATGATTAAGCCTCATACTCCATCCCTAGCTGGAGCCTTGCTGAAGGTGATATGTCATGGAGGCATGGGTGGGCCTCGGGGTGTTGCAGCCTAGCCTAGCCCTGCTTGTCAAATTTAGCTCACTCCACTTTCTCCTTGCTGCGTATGGATAAGTGACACCCAGCTGTGTGTTCCCCTCAAGACTGCAAGTCAGAAGTAAAACCTTTCCTGCCATTACTGCTTCTGGCCAGGTGGTTTGTCCCCACTGTGAACTGTCCCCAGGTCTTAGTAAAGAGAACCACCCACCTGTGCCTTCCAGCACTTCCCTAGCAGGCTCAGCTCTCACTCAGTGGGAGACTGTGGTACAGGCTGAGGGAACCCCATACACACTTGTCCCTTTGTTATGGGAGGTGGAACGCTAGTTGGCATAGTGGCCAAGGGCAGCAGTGCTTCCTTTGCAGAGACACTGGATTCAACTTTGTTCTGGGAAGACCCCCACCCTGAAACATCACCATCAACATCTGGTGCTAGCCTGCAATGTGGACAGTCCCCCAAGGATAGCCTGGCAGGAGCTCAAGGTTATCTTCCCCGAGAACCAGCCTCCATTCTGAAGGAAAGCTCTGTCCTCATCCTACGCTTGAGCTCTGACCCTTCCTTCCTTGCTTTGCAAGGCTTTCCTTATGTTACTTGCTTGACATTGTGCTCTTGTCTCACACTGTGGTGGGGTCCAGTCCTGTAGCACCGACGGTGTCTGATGCTTACTCGTCTTCCCAGCTGGGCCCTGCAGCATCTCTGAGTGCGCATGACTTACCTCCTCAATCTCCACTTGACAGCCCAATGTGCACAAACAAGCTTTCTCCCCTCGGGTTGGTCGCTATAGAAAGAATTTTGACAAAAGTAAAATGTCCCAGTTATCAGCGTTCCTCAAAAGGTACTGTGTGTCCTACAGAATAAGGAATTCATATTTTGAAATGTCAGACTCCTTTACTACAGCTGTAGATATGCCTACTATTGTGGAGTCTGGCCACAGGGGCAATTGTCTGTGTTCATGACTTGTAGCATCACCATCACAATACTACCTGGAATGTCTTTTCTTTTCTTTTTTTCTTTCTTTTTGGACAAGATCTCATTCTTTAGCCCAGGCTGGCCTCAAATCCATGGTGATTGCCTAACTTGGCTTCCCAAGTGTTGGGATTATAGGTGGAGGCCTCCATACCTAAAGTTGCTTGGAATTCTCAGTGCCATAGCTCATCCTTAGGTTACCTGTCAAAGTGTTTCTTGATAGCTGTTTCCTGCAGGGACTTTCCATGGCCATGAGGTTTGTGGCTCAGGACAGAGATTTGCAAGTTACCATTTTCATGTGTCCCATCCTTTTCTCTGCTAGTGCGGTTTATCACGCAGGCAGTGGGGAAATGAGCCAGCATCTGTTACACGATATCTTTATTTTCACCTTTAACTTAGAAGTGATAATAATTTGTGGGATTTAGCAAGATGTTCTCCACTTTCCTTTTGTGTTTCCTCTGGTATATATTTTTTCTTTTCTTTTTTTTTTTTTTTGTGTGTGTGTATCTTATTTATTTATTAGAAAGGGAGAGAGAGGCACATAGAGAATGGGCACACCATGGTCTCTAGCCATGCAAATGAACTCAAGAAACCTGTGCCACCTTACGCATCTGCCTTATATGAATACTGGGGAATCCAGGCTTCTCAGGCAAGTGCCTTAAGCATTAAGCCATCTCTCCAACTCTGTTTTTTCCTTTTGACTAATTTTGATAATTCGCTTTTGTGCTAGAGCGAGAAGAAATGAACTTACGGTTGTTGTGTGTCCAAGGGAAGGAACTGTTTTCAGAGGCTTGCTTTGTGGAAGGCAGGTGGGCTGCTGCTCAGACCTTAGTGCCCAGTGTAGGGCACATCCTGTAGGACTTTCTAGGTTTTGGTAAACACTTGGGATTTCTTCATGCGATTCTGTAGTTGGAAAACCACTGAAGACTAGGAGCTGGGAGCTTTCTGTCCTCTAAGACAGTGACCGGCCAATAAATAAGAGATCATTCCAGTGGCCTTGTGGGTACTGTCCAGGTGCTGTTGCTTGAGGGTCACAGCGCTACTATAAAGGTTAGCAGAATAGGCACATGTACCTAGGGTACTGAAAGGAAAAGTGGTTTGCTCATAAACAAGAAATGGGATATAAGAAAGTAGAAAAATTAAAAGCAAAAACTTGGTGTACAGTAGTAGAGTACTTGTCTAGCATGCATGAGTTCCTGGGTTTATCCCAAACACCACAAAAGAAAAAAGAAATTAAAATCAAACCCAATATTTTTAGCCCAGGTAGAAGGGAGCTACCACTTTATGAGCTGAGCAAATGATGGGGCTGGAGTCTGGATGGAGATACTCAGGTGTGGGGTGTGAGAGTTCTGCTCTATGTGTAGCTAGAGTTCTCTTCAGAGACCCATCTGGGCGTAGCTGGCCACTGGAGGGTGAGGGGGTCATCCTTGGTTGCACCACCAAGGCAGGTGAGGCTGGGGCCATGCTGTAGGTGCTGTGTGATATGAGCCCTGGAGCAGGAGAGGTTGCCAGAGGAGTGGGGAAAGGACCAAGAATAGTCAGAAGTCAGGTGTCCCTGGAAGCAGGGAAGCTCAGCGGCTTGGTGTGCTCCTGAAAGGCTCTGGAGGTGACGGCTGAAGAGGATGACCTCAGCCTTGCATGGGCCGTGGGGTGGGCTGGGGTGGGGCTTATTGCAGCATTGCAGTGCAGGCTTTGGGCCTCATGAGCAAGAGACGAGGGAGTGGAGAGCTGCCTGTGCCCCAACAACTGTTTGGGAGAGCAACGGACAGTAGGGGAGCTTCAGGGAAGTATGTTTTTTGTGTTTCCTCAGGGAAGTATATTGTTGTTTATCTGTTTTTAAGTTTTCCAGCAGAGAGGGAAGGAGATGGATGTAGTTTCGGAGGTGGCCTAGAGTTGTGAAGCACACAGTATGTAGGACATGAGAGGGAGGAGCATGGGTGGTGGTCATTGTAGAGTGAGCGGCCCCAAGTGGCACAGAAGCCGTGCTGGAGGGAGATGAAGACTCAGCCCAAACTGCCATAGGAGGAATGTGTGCGTTCATGTATCCACACTCAGGTACACATATATGCATTCCCCTCATGCACATGCTTACATACTTTGACACATGCACATATATATGTAGATATACACACACACTTACAAATACATAAGCACGCACATGCATTTATACACAGTAGGTACAAACTTCACACACACTATGTGCTGCAGCCCTGCCTGCTTGCTGTGCCAAGCCTGGTCCTTTCCAGTTGGTGTTTGTCAGAGGGAGAGTGTTGTTGTTCAAGGCTGGCCTTAATAGAGCATACCTTGAGGACTTGGGAAAGCACATGCCTTCATGCTCAGCTCTCACTGTCCTCAGCTTTGCCACTCCCACTTGCTAATACAAACAGCCTTCTTGCGCTCCTGTCACTCTCTGAAGGAAGCTGGGACTCCGCTGCCTCAGTTCATTCCACTGACTCAGCAGACACAGCGGTGATGGTGGAAGTTGGCCATGCTGGCGCACAAAGCACATGGGCCCAAGGCAGAGTGATGGCATTTTTCCCCACAATGATGTGCAGGGATGGTGGCTTCTCAGGGCTTACCCCAGCACTCAGGGTGACATGTCATGGTCAGAGGTGACTGTGGCTTATTCATGTTTCTAGTGGACAGAGGAAGAAGCTGCAGTGAGTGTGGCTGGAGGTGACATATGCCCTGAACTAAGCATGTAGAAGCAGGCTGTGTGAGGAAGGGTGATTTGGTGAAAAAGAAGGATATGAGGAGAAGCTGGAGTTAATGGGTAGTGTAGAGACCAAGAACTACAAACACATCCTTGGCTCTTGGCACCAATGGGCCCCATGATCAGGAATGTGTACCTGTCCACATGGGCTCCAGGCTTGTAATCCTGTAACACTTCATCAGTGACACGTCATGAGTCCAGTGCTTCGTTGTAGCCCCATGATCATGTGTGTTCTGATGAGTACTCTGTTGCTGTGCACACGAGTTGCCCTTTGGAGAATACTCTGTGACTGCAGGTTCAGATGCGACTGCAGTACAGAGCGCCTTATACAGTTCCTTACAAATGAAGGCCCCACTGCACACATGGGTAGCAGCAGCGTGCCCTCTGTGCTCCGCATGCCGTGCTCCCTGGCTCCGTCCTCTGACTGCTGGTGAGCGAGCGTGCAGTGGAGGGTAACCTCCCCCAGTCTCTTCCTGATATACAGGGGCGCAGAACTTTAAGTGTCTCCTCCTCTTTAGTTGCTGACTCAATCCAGGAACCATTGGGGAGTAGAGCTGGCTTTCATTTCTTTTTGTATTAAATATTTTTATTTATTGGGGGGGGCACTCCAAAGCCTTTTGCCACTACAAACTCCAGAAGGATGTGCTACTTTGTGTATCTGGTTTTATGTGCCTTTAACTAGTAAGCCATCTCCGTAGCCCCTGGCTTATCAATTCTTACTTTAAAAAGAAAAACGAAATATTTACTTAGGGGGAGAGAGAGAATGGGTGTGCCAGGGCCTCTAGCCACTGCACACCAACTCCAGACACATGCATCGCATTGTACATCTGGCTTATGTGGGTCCTGGGGAACCTAACCTGGATCCTTTGGCTTTGCAGGCAAGCGTCTTAGGTGCCAAGCCATCTCTCCAGTACCCTGGTTTATTGTTTCTAATTACCATGCTTGCTGGGAATAAAAAAGGCTTTAGTGTGTCAGAAGAATTGCTGACAACCAAGTGGCTTTCAAATAATGGACATTTCATTTGGGTACACTTTGGATACCTGTGACACACTTGGTAAAAGAAGTTACCATTACCATTTGAAGGACAGCATTGAGTTGTCACCCACCTGAAATCACCACTTTGCTCTCTCTGTCAAGATTTCACAGTTCCCAGCTGTAGGTACTGCTTGGTTTTTATGTTATTAGTGAATTCTTGATATGTGAAATTGTGAATTATGTATGCAAAATATTCCTTCACCTTGGTGTCTGCTGCTGAGTGCAGTGTCACATGCTGGGTCTCTGAATACTAATGGAATTGGGCAGGTAACATGAGCTTCACTTAGCTCCTCTCTCTCTGAACTGCAAACTGTCCCTTGTAATTAGGTATTGAAGTGAGACTAAAAGTGCTTTGAGGCAGGGCCAGCAAGAAGTATACCCAAGGAGCTGTTGATGTTACTCTCTGCTTAGAGCCTAGAAAGACCTGGACTGCCCTGGCAGTGGTGTGTGTTCTGGGCAGCGGTGTGCGTCCTGTCAGTGGTGTGCACCCTGGGCAGAACCTGGCAACTTGTTGGGGAGCCCCAGACCACCTCAGCTCCACAGAGCTCATGGCAGATGTCTTCTTGGAACCAGTTGATGAGACTTATAGCTGAAGGTTGCTCTGAGGAGGTCCTGAGGTTCGTTTCGGTACACAATCCCCTGGGTAGAGGTGGAAGTGGCGCTGCCTCGGCCCTTTAGGAGTCCTGGTGCCTGCCAAAATGTTCGTTCACGCCATGACAGGCCACCTTGCCAGGCCCAAGTATTACTAGTAATGAGCCTTATACACAGGCCTTTCTCGGAAGAATTGTTTCAGTGAAGTCAGTATCTTAGATAAACCAAAACAGAAACAGTGTATGGGAAGTAACATACTTGTAGATGGGCTTTTGTGTATGTGTTTCTGCATTAGCAAGTCTGAAAAAAAAACAATGTGTCGGTAGAACTCCCTTTGCTTCAAGTTTAAAATGTGGTTAGAAAGCTGTCAGCAGGTCTCATCACCCCTGTCTCAGAGCTCTTACACGTGCTCCATGCGGCTTGTCCTGTGTGGGGTTGAGATGCATCCCCCTGGGTGGCGACTAGCACCGTAGTTTCTGAAGCTGTCTGGCTGTGCGCTCCTAAGCTGTGAAGCACATGGGGCCCAGGCCACACTTTCCCTGGCCCATGGGCCCTTCAAGGGCTTCTTTGAAGACAAAACGAAGAATATGAAATCTGGACTTGGGATCAGTGGCCGTTCCTTCCTACTTCGAGCAGCTTCCTTTTGAATCTTCTGTTAGCTGCCCTGCTCCTTCCCTTCCTGCTGGTAGGTAGTGGTGCTCGTTAAGATACTTCCACCACCAGCAGCTCCAGACAGATGCTCCTTGAGGCTGTGACCTGTACTTCAGAACTCTGTGCTTAGCTTGCAGTGGCACAGCCTCCCAGCCTTCCCAGAGCCCATGCAGCTCCTCCCTTGCAGCCAGCTCTGATGCGTCAGTGGCTCCCGAGCTCCTCCTGGCCCCCGTGTAACTCAGGGCTGATGACCTGCAGACCACAGCTGCCCAGACCCATCATCATGCATAGCGGGGTTGATGCGCCAGACCCAAAAGCCAGTTTCCTGTGCAAAGCTGTTGCTTTGTGGATGTGTTTCAGCATGTACAGCCAGAGCAGAGAATGATGCCACACAAGGTCTTGCCTTTCCTATGCTACCCAGAACACCCACTCCTTGGTGGTGGTGCTTACTGCTATAGAACTTTGGCTAGCAGGGGACTGAGGTACAGCCCAGCCACAGACTGCTTGCCCTCTTGCTCAAGGCCCTGGCTTTGATCCCAGTAATGCAAAGAATAAACATCAACAGTACAGACTTCATGCCTACATAATGTCATACCCATTTCCCTAGAGATTAAGGTTTTTTTTGTTGTTTTTTGTCTATTTTTGGGGGGGACTCTAAAACAAGGAATAGATGGTCATCATGCTGGCCCTTGTGCTGACTAATCAGCTTGGTAGTCACATTGGTTGTGTGCGTGCACATATGGATTTTTGAGAGTCTCGTACCTTAGCCCAGGTATTGAGCCCATGGCAGTCATTGAGTGTTGGGATTATAGTCACATTGCTTTTTTATTTTTCTTTTAATTTATTTATTTGCATGCAGAGAGAGACAGGAGGGAGGGAGAAAGAGAAAGAGAGAGAATATGGGCATGCCAAAGCCTGCAGCTACTGTAAATGGACTCCAGATGTATGCACTACTTCATGCATCTGGCTTTACGTGGGTACTGGGGAATCAAATTTGAGTCATTACCCTCTATAGGCAAGCACCTTAACTGTGTTAAGCCATCTCTCCAGCTCCCACATTGCTTCTTGAAGCCTGTTTCCTCATTACTGAAGATCTTTGAAATGGAGATAAAATTTACATCATGGAAGAGGCTACGAATAGTGTATGTGAAAGAGCTCTGAGAAATATTAAGACCCATGCAACTGGAAGGAATTTTCCAGAAGGTGCCAAGGTGGTGCTGCATAAACTTACTTTATAAGCCATGAACCAAATCAGTGACTTTGGTGATTCAGAGTGATGCTTCCGCCAGGCATGATGACGCACACCTTTAATCCCAGTACTGGAAAGGTAGAGGTAGGAGGATCCCCTGTGAGTTCAAGGCCAGCCTGAGACTACATAGTGAATTTCAGGTCAGCCTGGAATAGAGTGAGACCTACCTTAAACAAAAACAGAGTGACACTTCCCTGACTTGTCCTGCCCTCCTCAGGGCTTGACGTACCAGTGTTCAGCCACTGGTGTCAGCTCTACTGGGCTCCCATGGGACAGTAATGACATCCTGCCCCATGGGATTTATAACATAAGCCCAGAGAGTGGCTTAAGTAACTAAAAGCCCAGGAGGCTGAATGAGTCCTTTCTGGAAGACCCTGTGAATAGATAAAACCATACCAGAAAGAGGCTTCTTTTGACACTAAACTTCATTTCATCAGGTTTGAGGTGAAAGTAAAATGAGGTTGGGTTACAGGGGGACCCACAGTAGATAGCTTTCCATTGTGGCCAAGAAACAGGTACTTGGAGATGAAGTCCTGAGAACTCTGTAGGCAGAGGCAGCCAGTATTTGACTTTGACGTGTTGACGCTCAGTTCCCTATGAGTTATGCTCAAATGATGAAGGCCTGTGAATGAAAGTGCAGGTGCCCTTGAGCAGCCCGCGCGCACCTCAGCTTTCCTGCCTTTGCCTCTGTGCTGTGTCCTGTCGGCTTCAAGTCCCACATGCTCCTGAGACTTCCCTTCCTCAGCTCACAGTAATGCACCAGGCAGCGATTGCTCGTGGCTGCTTTGTTTTCCAGAACCTGAACACTTTCTTGACAGACTCTTGCCTACCTTTTGTTCTTATAAGCCCTGACGGGAGCAGGTCGAGCAGTGTGCACACACATTCCGTCACACTTACACACCTTACTGGCCAAGAGCTGGGAGTTATAGTGAACCTCATTATTTCTGAAATTGACTGCAAAGCCTGTGGCAGATCAAGGCCTGTCACATGCCGCACAGTATGCAGCAGAGAAGGAGCAGCAGCGAGCATGCTCTTGCCACACCTGGCGTATTGGGCCCCATGTCTAGATGGATGCAGCTTCTTGGAGGCACATTCTCTGTGCCATGTGAGGAACCTACCTGTTCATTAGTGCTGTCATTTTTTAAAATGTGTGCTTGTGTTGCAATGTTAAAAAGACTTTTGCTTTGGCAATTGGGCATGGTGTCTCATCTCTAACTCAAGCACTTCAGAGGCAAGAGGAATTTAAGCCTAGCCTGGATTAAATAACAAGACCCTGTCTCAAAGAAACAAATAACAAAACAATTTACACTTTCCACTAGATTGCATTAAGGCAGAGTATGTCTTCAGGAAGTGTGCTGTAATTTGTTTGGAGTCTTAACTCCTTCCACGCTAGCCCACTAAATCTCACTGAGGTGAAGGCCAGCCATGTGGTGCTTTCTCTGCCTTGAACTGAGGCCATGTTGAATTAAACCAAACCTGTCTAATTACAGAATATGTGCATATTTGTCCATAGATTTAGAGAAATCACCCTTCCTCACCCCCTGCCACACACTGAAGCCCTCGTTCAGCGTCTGGCTTGGTTCACATGATGCCGGCAGTAACACTCCGTGCTGCTCAGCCTCTGCTGCTTAGCTGTTGGTATTGTGTCACACACCCTGAACATTTTCTGTCATTAAGCAAAGTTGTAGAGGATTAAGGACTGAGTTTTTAACATAAACAGAGATACAGGAAAGACCAGGCAGAGTGTGTGTACACAGCGATGCCATCATGGGTGCAGGGGAGGGTCTTTAACGAGAGCCATGGACAGAAGGGCTGACAGCAGAGCCTCTCTAGAGCCTCGTGGTCTATGTGAGAGAGCCTTCCCCAGCAGCCTCTACAGAAGAGCCTGGAGAACCCCTGGTGCAGCGTTCCCTCCACTCCATGTGTAGACTGAGCTGCTATCTTCTCCTGTGTTCTCCACAGGTAGCTGCGATTAACCCAAACCACCCACTTGCCCAGATGCCCTTGCCCCCATCGATGAAAAACTGCATCCAGCTGGCAGCCTGTGAGGCCAACGAGCTCCTGCCCATGATTCCTGACCTCCCAGCGGACCTGTTCACATCCTGCCTCACCACCCCTATTAAGATCGCCCTGCGCTGGTAAGTTCCTGCTTGCCCACGGACCCAAGTCAGGGCTCTGAGGTACTGCAGGGGTTACAGCAGAGCGTGTGTGTCTTCTGTGCCTCACACCCTAGGTGGGTGCCCTGGGTTCATTCAGAGAGCAGATGGCGCTCCTCCCCCTAGTTTGGTCACATGCAGTTTGCTGTTGTGTAGTTTCTAAGACCACATGTGTCTGTCTTTGTTAACAGAGGACGTGGCATTAGGTGGTACTGACTTTGGACTCACCAGTAACTTGTTATAACATTTGGGAGGAGAAAGGCTGCTAGGAAGAAAGTCACTTAGTCCTTGCTTATAGTATACTCTTTCAAATTCAGTCTTTTAAATTCAAGCAGAAACAAGTCATCTCCTTGCTGCCACTCTTGCTATCGTCCTGAGCACTGGGAACACTGAGGTACTACTAGTCAGAGTCTTCCTTTGAGACCTCATGGCTGGCAGCACTTAACTGCCTCCAGATCAAACTTTCCATGCCACTCCTTAGTATCTGCTTTTGCTCCTATATTTTGCTGAAAAATCTGTGCAAAAGCAGTCCCCAGCAGTAGAAAAACTACCCTCAGGAGGGTTCCACACACTATACCCTTAGTGGTGCACCTGCCAGGGTCCTTGGGCAGCCAAGCAGCCTAGACTCAGGTTCCTGGTCCTTTTCCAAACGTGGAGAAGCTGTGAAGTTACTATTGGGCAGCATGGTCATCCCCAGGGAGGCCCCGCCCCCACACCCGTGTGGGAGCAGCTGGCTCAAGGCTGCTGAGCTGCTGGGTTAGTGGACAGCGGCCTCCTGTTGTGTCTGTGCAACATTTAACCCAGCTCTGGCGAGATCATACTGGTGGGGCTGGCTGAACTTCATCCTGCGGTCACTGGGCTTTCCTTTCCATCCCTCCATACCCCAGAGCTTGGAATGGCTTGGAATTTTCCCTCAAAAGAGTTAGAGAACAACCGGGGGTAGTGGCACACACCTTTAATTTCAGCCCTTGGGATGCAGAGGTAGGAGGATTGCCATGAGGTCAAGGCTGCCCTGAGACTACATAGTCAATTCCAGGTCAGCCTGGGCTGCAGTGAGACCCTACCTCGAAAAGCCAAAAAAAGTTAGAGAACAGAAAGAGAGCAGCTGCCTTGCATGGAAGGGGCCAGCTGTTTCTACTGCCCAAACTCAGTCACAGGCTTTCCACAGAGAAGACCCACCGACCCACGGCCTGCCACAGACTGGGGCCAGGCAGGGCTGCTCTCATCTTCATGAGCTTCCTCCATGGTCGTGGGTCTGCTGCACACTGGGGTGGGCTGGGGCCATTCTCTTCTGCATCTAGTGGTGCAGCCTCAGCTGAGCAAGTACACTTCCATGGAGCACAGCTACCACACGAAGCAAACCTAGCCAAGAGGCAGAACCTCATAAACCCGGTGTAACACACAGTGAGAGGATAAGTGAAGTTACTTGTAGCAAGACGAAAAAGTAAGAAATGGGATAAAAAAGACTAAATAGGGGGGGAAAAAAAAAACATAGATTCTGTTGAGTTTGAAATAAAGGCACAAAGGATGTTTGTTCTTCAGAGAGGTTTGAGGCCATGCTGGGAATGCATGGGACAATAGGTTGGAAGGAGGCAGGTGCTACAGGGTAACACTAAGGGACATATGAAGGGCTCTGACGTGCAGCAGTCATGGCTCTGCTTGCAAAAGGAGAACATTGTACTGGCAAAAAGGCTTAAAGGCCTGAAGACTGTTGCAGTCAGGTTCACATTGCTGGTAGAAATCACCCAACCAATAGCAGCTTGTGGGGGAAAAAAAGAGATTTATTTTGGCTTACAGGCTTGAGGGGGAAGTTCCATGATGGCAAGGAAAATGATGGCATGAACAGAGGGTGGACTTCTCCCCTTGGTCAACATCAGGTGGACAACAGGAAGAGGAGAGTGTGCCAAACACTGGCATGGGGAAACTGGCTATTACACCCATAAGCCCGCCCCCAACAATGCACTCCCTCCAGGGGGTGTTAATTCCCAAAGCTCCATCAGCTGGGAACCTAGCATTCAGAACGCCTCTAAGTTTATGGTGGTCACCTGAATCAAACCACTACAAGGCCTAGAAAGCCTTTCTTGAGAACTGGGAAAGCGGAAGGCCACAGATGGAGGGCATGAGCGAGTGGAGAATTCAGCCACAGCACGTGCACCAGATTGAAGGTGCTTGCAGGAGCTGTGCCCCACTTGAAGTCACACTATTTCTGTGCTGTCCTCTGCCCCCTGTTGCCCACACTGTGTTTGGAGGAGTCTGCGTTCATCAGTGCATGAGAACACGTTCGCTTTTCATTAATCCTCTGTGTCTGATCAGCGAGAGGGTTACGAGTGAGTTCCTGTGGACTGTCGCCCCGTGGAGAGCTGTGGTCCTGGCCACCAAGGAGTACATGCACTTGGTTCATCATCTAGGAAGCAGAGGACCAGTTCCAGCTGGTTCTGAGGAGCTTACACAGAATGCTAGGTGGGCATGCAGAGAGCCAGATTTTATCCCTGATACCTCATCTTCTGGCTGAGGGGATTAAGATTTGGGATACACACAGCTGAGGAAGTGTGAACATTTATCAAAGTAGTTTGTGACCAAAGACTAAAGGAATTTATGGCACTGGGAGCTGCTGCTTCCCTGGGTTAGGGAAGTCCCTGATGGCAATGGAGATTTGGAAATTCCTTGCAGCAGCTGCACGCAGAAGTGAAATGTGAGAGGAAGAACAGTTCCAGAAAGCTTGGAAATGGCTGTTAGAACCTCTGTAGGTGCATGGTGGACACTCCAGAGTGGTGACCACTCCTGCGACCTTTCCCTTTGGAGTCCCTGGCATCATTGTTTCAGGGCCCACAAGCTGTGGAATGGGCAGTGAACACCAGCTCTCATTTCAGAACCTCTGAGTTGGCTGGATGCTGGCCCCCATGCAGAGGCCCAGCAGGTGGCTGGACGTGTGGGAGGTGAGAGAAAGGAGACAGACTCCCCCAAAAGCCCAGAACTTGGCCTGGACCCACTGTGCTTTCCCTGCCTGGCCACTCTTAGAGCCTGGTGCCAGACCCGTGACATTCTCTGGAGCTGACACATTGCATTTCTGTCCTGCACTATGCTCTCCTGCCCCACATCAACAAGACAAGGGACAGCTTCATTTCTTGTAGGGCTTTGTGCCCCAAAGCAGCGCACTTTCAGGCAAGGCTGCTGGGCCTTCGCTGCTCTAAGCATTTTGTAGGAAGCACAATTCAAAATCAAACCAGACTAACACAGTTGCCGTAGGGTAGATTTTGATGTCAGCATGCCACAGCTCTAGACAGTGGTCCTCACCTGATAGACATGGTCAATGACTGAGGAGGAGCTGAACTTGCCAGAGTGGGGCCTCCTGCCACAGTCTTTCACTGATGATGTTAGTAGGTGAAATTTGTGGTTCTTTCCAAATTTGAAAGCATGTTTTACTTTTTTAATGGGGAAGTGAATATATTGTGACATCATATTTATTCATGATTTTAAGGGTATAGGTTTTATTTTATTTAAAGATCAATTTAATGTTTTCTTTTTTGGGGGGGATTTTCGAGGTAGGGTCTCACTGTAGCCCAGCCTGACCTGGAATTCACTATGGAGTTTCAGGGTGGCCTCGAACTCAGCAATTTTCCTACCTCTGCCTCCCAAGTGCTGGGATTAAAGGCATGCACCACCACGCCCAGAAATTTAATGTTTTCTAATCAAAACTGATTATGTTTTTTCAGAAAATCACTTAAAGGTTAAAAAATAGGAAAAGGAGTGCTGGAGGGATGGTTTAACAGTTAAGGCATTTGCCTGAAAAGCCAAAAGACCCAGGTTTGATTCCCCAGGAACCCATGTTAGCCAGATGCACGAGGGGTCTCAAGTGTCTGGAGTTCATTTGCAGTGGCTGGAAGCCCTGGGGCGCCCATTTTTTCTCTCTCTCTCTCTCTCTCTCTCTCTCTCCCTCTCCCTCCCTCCCTCCCTCCCTCCCTCCCTCCCTCCCTCTCTCTTTCTCTCTCTCTCTCTCTCTCTCTCTCTCTCTCTCTCTCTCTCTCTTTGTCTTCCTCCCTCTCTGTCAAATAAATAAAAATGAATTTTTTTAAATAAGGAAGAAAATTATGCAAAACTTCATCTTAAAAGGATGAATGTCAACTCTTTGGTTTATTGACTGTCAACCCTTTCTTCTTTGAGGATTGAATTTACCACTTCATGCCCTTCTCTCTGGACACCAGCTATAGTCCACCCTTAGAGACTGTCATATTCTAATGAAGTTCTCTGCCCAGCTCTGAGTCAGGCCAGTCAGCCTTTTCTGTGAAGGGTCAGATAGTACGTAGTTCAATTTTTTTTGGATTAGAAGTCCCAAATGTTATGTTGTTGTTGCATGGACAAGTATATAAACAGAAGAATGTGGCTATATGGCAATACAGTGGTATTTACAGTAATGGGTACAGGCCATACTTGGTCTGCAAGCCATGGTTTGACAGTTTCTGTTGTAAAATGAAGGGGGGGGGGGCAGGATCTAGGGTAATATAAAGCCATGTTATCTACCAGACAGCAGATGAGCTATAAAATAATGCTTAGGGAACTTTATTTCTGCCCTCCCTCCCTCCCTCAATCCCTCCCTCTTTTGAAAGTCACTGTAAGGTGTAAGAAACAGCTAACGAGTGCTCTGTGCTTTGTGAACAATGCAAACACAGCCTCACTTGCTGCACGCGCATGCTCGTGTTTGTCAGCAGGCGTGTTTCTGAATCTTGCCTGGTGATGCACTAGTTACTGAAAGATTGCTCTCTGTTTTTTTTTTTCATATTTGCCTTAGTCCTTCTTATTTGCAGAAACTGATCTCCATAATTCTGAAATGAGCAATTACATGACTCTCTGTATAAGTAATCACCTTACTCACTCACCATACGTAGCAGTGTAGTCTAAGAATCCAGAATATATTTTTCCTTTGGCTGTTTTGTGTTTTATTGATTGAGTGGCATAATATCATTTTTAAATTTATTGTGGGTATATTTGTGTGCTACTGAAAATTATAACCCTCTGGTACTTTATTTGCTGTGGGACTCGCTGCAAACTAGATTGATGCCTATTGCACCGTGCAGCATGAAGCGTGTGTGTATTAATGAAAATGATAGGCATTGTTTTGGATTGGAGGCAGGTCAAAAAACCTATTTCCTTCCTTCCAATTAACTTGAGGGATCTCCTGGAGTTTAAATGTTAACTGTGCTGTGCTAATGCATGTTTGCCAGCGGGGTAAGTTCTACTCCCCAGGTCCCCAGCAAGAGATGAAAACACACTCACATCCTGCAAGAGGGCACAGAGCTGTCTGCCATTTTATCTGAAACTGTCTAGTGTCTTTCTCATTGTGGACACTCTGGTGATATTTGCTTTATATTATTGCTTGATGACTTGGCCAAGAATCAGTTAAGAGTTTCCTTTGGAAACATAAATTTGTGCAGCTTTTGATGGTAGTAAGCCACGTGTTCTCTGAGGAGTCTTCTGAAAGTAGTTCTGCTTCTTTGCTAGAGAACAGACTTACTGCCAACTTATTACATGCTCTGATCTTCCTGCAATTCTTAAATAAAAACAAATAAACAAATAGAAAAACTTGAGTCCAGCTGGTACAGTGGCTCATACTTGTTACCCCAGCACCTGGGAGGCTGAGATGGAAATACTATGAGTTCCAGGCCAGCTTGAGGCTACTGAGTGAGTCCTTGTCAAAAGGAAGAAATAAATACTGGGGGGAGGGAGAGGAAGAAGGAAAGAAAGGAAAGGCACAGAAGACCCCACATACACCCAGGGGCTGGCAGCCCTCCTTGCAGGTGGGTACTTCTGTCTTTGGCCTTACCTGCAGAGTTTGACTTGAATACGAACTTGGAAAAGTGGCTTCCTCGTCTGAGACTCTTTAGAGGAAGGCCCTGGCTGACTGCTGGTCCCAGGCAATCCTCCCACCTCAGCAGCTGCTGCTGCTGCTGCTGCTGCTGCTGCTGCTGCTGCTGCTGCTGCTGCTGCTTCTTCTTCTTCTTCTTCTTCTTCTTCTTCTTTTTTTGCAGGGGTGGGAAGACTCCTGGGCCCAGAACTATGGTTTATTAGGAAGGGTCTAGAACAAGTCCTGTCTCTGCTGTTTAGAAGTCATGCTGGGTTGCAGGTCAGTTTGGTGCTCAAGAGACAGGATCTTCAGGCCCCACTGCCTGGTCTTCAGAGATGGCCCCATGGGCAAGTGTGTACTTGCGGGAAGAACCATAGAGCACATGGACTGGGTAACGGCCTCAGTTGGTCTCCATTTGGGAGAGCACTGCTTGAGGCAGATCCACATGGTAACCAGCTGCTAATGCTACCAGGTGGATGAGGACATCACTCAGCTCCTCTTAAAGAGCTGCTCGTTCCCTTGGGGACCAGGTTCTGCATCAGACTTCCACTAAAAGAGTTCTACCAGCTCTCCCACTTCCCCCAGCAAGGCCGGGATCAGGTTCCAAGGCTTATGGAACTGGTCCTAATCTTGCTCAGGAGCAAACGGTGCATGGAGACATCGGATGTCCTCGAGCGTGGGCTCTGGGTTGAAGGCTGAACGAGCCACCAGTGCCTTCCTCGGCTGGTCCCTCAGCGCCCACTTCCCCTCGGCCACTGACACCGCCTCAGCTTCTTGAAGGCTGGGGTTGCAGGAGTCTTTTAAAAACTAACAAAATACTTAGGCCAAATGACCATAGTCCTTTCTCTTTTATTTCCTTATAAAGCATTTATTGAAGAAACCGGGACATATTTTTTCAGATTGCATCTTTGTAGTGTTACTTACCATATTTATCCATTTCTCATAGTTCCTGTAAACTGATAGCTATATTTAGAGGGTTTGTTTTTTCTTTTGGGAAGTGCCTTACATACCTCCTATTGTATTACATCAAGTGTTGGCTGTTCCTTTCTTAATGTTAAGCATTATCACAGTCCTATGGTGTCAGCTGGACTTGCCCTTGAGCCTCTTATCCTATGTTCTTTCTTTTTTTTTTTTAATTTTTATTAGCATTTTCCATGATTATAAAAAAAAAATCCCATGGTAATTCCCCCCCACACTTTCCCCTTTGAAATTCCATTCTCCATCATATTACCTCCCCATCTCAATCATTGTACTTACATATATACAATATCAACCTATTAAGTACCCTCCTCCCTTCCTTGCTCTTCCCTTTGTATCTCCTTTTTAACTTACTGGCCTCCGCTACTAAGTATTTTCCTTCTCACGCAGAAGCCCAATCATCTGTTCCTAGGGTCCACATATGAGAGAGAACATGTGGCGCTTGGCTTTCTGGGCCTGGGTTACCTCACTTAGTATAATCCTTCCCAGGTCCATCCATTGTTTTGCAAATTTCATAACTTCATTTTTCTTTAGCGCTGAGTAGAACTCCATTGTATAAATGTGCCACATCTTCATTATCCACTCATCAGTTGAGGGACATCTAGGCTGATTCCATTTCCCAGCTATTATAAATTGAGCAGCAATAAACATGGTTGAGCACGTACTTCTAAGGAAATGAGATGAGTCCTTTGGATATATGCCTAGGAGTGCTATAGCTGGGTCATATGGTAGATCAATCTTTAGCTGTTTTAGGAACCTCCACACTGAGTTCCACAATGGCTGGACCAGATTGCATTCCCACCAGCAGTGTAGAAGGGTACCTCTTTTTCCACATCCCCGCCAACATTTATGATCATTTGTTTTCATGATGGTGGCCAATCTGACAGGAGTGAGATGGAATCTCAGTGTAGTTTTAATCTGCATTTCCCTGATGACTAGTGACGTAGAACATTTTTTTAGATGCTTATATGCCATTCGTATTTCTTACTTTGAGAATGCTTTATTTAGCTCCATAACCCATTTTTTGATTGGCTTGTTTGACTCCTTATTATTTAACTTTTTGAGTTCTTTGTATATCCTAGATATTAATCCTCTATCAGATATATAGCTGGCAAAGATTTTTTCCCATTCTGTAGGTTGCCTCTTTGCTTTTTTTCACGGTGTCCTTTGCAGTGCAAAATCTTTGTTATTTCATGAGGTCCCAGTGATTAATCTGTGGTTTTATTGCCTGAGCAATTGGGGTCGTATACAGAAAGTCTTTGCCAAGACCAATAGGTTGAAGGGTTTCCCCTGCTTTTTCCTCTAGCAGTTTCAGAGTTTCGGGTCTGATGTTAAGGTCTTTAATCCATTTGTACTTAATTCTTGTGCATGGCGAGAGAGAAGAATCTATTTTCATCCTTCTGCAGATATATATCCAGTTTTCTCAACACCATTTGCTGAAGAGGCTGTCTTTTCTCCAATGAGTATTTTTGGCATTTTTATCAAATATCAGGTGGCTATAGCTACTTGGGCCTTACATCTGGGTCCTCTATTCTGTTCCACTTATGTACATGTCTGTTTTTGTGCCAGTACCACGCTGTTTTTGTTACTATGACTCTGTAGTATAGGTTAAAATCAGGTATGGTGATACCACCAGCCTTATTTTTGTTGCTCAGTATTATTTTAAATTTTTTTTTTTTATTTGAGAGCGACAGACACAGAGAGAAAGACAGATAGAGGGAGAGAGAGAATGGGCGCGCCAGGGCTTCCAGCCTCTGCAAACGAGCTCCAGATGCGTGCGCCCCTTGTGCATCTGGCTAACGTGGGACCTGGGGAACCGAGCCTCGAACCGGGGTCCTTAGGCTTCACAGGCAAGTGCTTAACCGCTAAGCCATCTCTCCAGCCCACTCAGTATTATTTTAGATATTCGAGGTTTTTTGTGATTCCAAATGAATTTTTGGATTGTTTTTTCTATTTCCATGAAGAATGCCTTTGGAGTTTTGACAGGGATTGCATTAAATGTGTAGATTGCTTTAGGTGGTGACTCGGCAGTTAAAGGTACTTGCTTGCAAAGCATGACAGCCTGGATTCAATTCCCCAGTGCCCACATAAAGCCAGATTCACAAAGTGGTCTGTGGTAGTTTGATTCAGGTGTCACCTGTAAACTTAGGTGTTCTGAATGCTAGGTTCCCAGCTGATGGAAGTAATGTCTGCTGGAGGCAGTGTATTGTTGGGTGTGGGCTTATGGGTGTTATACCCAGTTTCTCCTTGCCAGTGTTTGGCACACTCCCTTGCTGCTCTTGTCCCTCTGATGTTGGCCAGGAGATGTTGTCCACCTTCTGCTCATGCCATCGTTTCCCTGCCATCGTGGAGCTTCCCCTCAGGTCTGTAAGCCAAATCAACCTCGAGCGGCTCTTGGTTGGGGGATTTCTGTAGCAATGCGGACCTGGCTGCAACAGGGCCTGTGTGTTTGGAGTTCCTTTGTAGTGGCAGGAAGCTCTAGTGCACCCATCCATCCCCACTCCTCAAATAAATGAATAATTTTTTTTTTAAAAAAACGAGAAAAATAGAAGAATCCGTGCTGGAGAGTTGGCTTAGCCGTTAAGCACTTGCCTGTGAAACCTAAGGACCCCGGTTTGAGGCTCAATTCCCCAGGACCCACGTTAGCCAGATGCACAAGGGGGCGCAAACGTCTGAAGTTCGTTTGCAGTGGCTGGAAGTCCTGGCGCGCCCATTCTCTCTCTTGCTCTCAAATAAATAAATTAAAATTAAAAAAAATAGAAGAATCAAATTACCTTGACCAGAAGTAAAGGAAAGGAAATTAGCACAGGTCCTGCAGGCACTAACAGGAAAATAAGGGATCTTTTCTTTGTGAGAAACCTTATGCCCGGGCTGGAGAGATGGCTTAGCAGTTAAGAGCTTGCCTGTGAAGGCTAAGGACCCCGGTTCTAGGCTCAATTCCCTAGGACCCATGTTAGCCAGATGCATAAGGGGGCGCACGCGTCTGGAGTTCATTTGCAGTGGCTGGGGTCCTTGGCACGCCCATTCTCTCTTTCACTCTGCATCTCTCTCTGTCTCTTGCTCTCAAATAAGTAAATAAAAATAAACAAAAAATTTTTTAAAAAAGAAACCTTATGCTTATGCCAATCACTTCTTACCATAGATGAAATGGATGGATCCTGTAAAAGACACAAACTCCCAATATGAACCCTGGAAACAACACTTGCACAGGCTTATCTAGAAATAACAACAGATGTACAAGGTGGCACATGCATCTGGAGTTTGTTGACAGTGGCTGAAGGCCTGATGTACCCAATCCCCTCCCCCCCTCAAATAAAATAATCAAAAGAAAAGAGTGGCCAGCATGGTGACGCATGCCTTTAATTGGGAGGAAGTGGTAGGAGGATCACCATGAGTCTGAGGCCACCCTGAGACTACATAGTGAATTCCAGGTCAGCCTAAGCTAGAGTGAGACCCTACCTCAAAAAAACAAAACAAAACAACAACAACACACACACACACACATACACACACACACACACAAAAGAAAAAGAGAAAGAAAGAAAACGGGATGGGATATTCCTACTTCATGGGAAAGGCTGACTTGGGTGGGGATGGGACCAGGGAGTGCACATCACATTCAAAGACCAGGGACATGGAACTTCCTAACACAAAGCTAGCAAGTTACACTGGAGGACACATAGCTAGGAAGGATAAAGTACACACTTTAGAGTGTGGTTTATCTCAGGAATAAAAGATAAGTAACATTTGAAAATTAGCACTATTCATTATATTAACAAAAAAGAGAGAGCCATATGATCATCTTTACAGAAGCTAATAAAAAGCACTGAGAAAATTGGAATCAATTCTGACCAGCCTGTCTGCACACTAGGATGAGCAGGGAATATGCCCGTGCCTAGAGAGAGGGAACAGCCCCAGCTGGCACTGAATGTCATGGTGCAGGCAGCCTGGACAGCACCCTTGTGCCTGGGCGGTGGAGAGGGTAGCTGTCACTGTCCTGTGCAGTGTTGTTCTGGGGCCAGGCATACATGGAAGCTGGGTAGATAGACAGATAAATAAATAGGCTGCCAAAAGGAAGAAGGCCGTCATTGCATTCAGACAGCATAATTGTTTATGTAGGAGTCATAAGAAGGCAGCAACAGTCACTGTTACTAATTGTTAGCAAGGCCTGGGACATAAGATCAATACCCAAAGTCAGTTGTAAATTTGTCGTAAAAACACTATCTGTGACGTCATCAGCATTTTGACATACACAGGTGCATAGCAAGATAACCTGCAAGGCCTGTGCACATGAAACTTTAAACCCTCGCTGAGATTAAAGAAGAGTGGAGCTGGTGGAGAATTATACTGTGAAGATTGAAAGACTTGAGAGGAGAGTGAGTTAGACCGAGACTATCAGCCTCTGCTACCCTGAGACATGTAGCAGTCCTCGTACCTCAGCCTCCTGAGCACTGACATCACAGGCATGTGCCACCACATGCGGCCAGCTCAGTGTTTTAAAATGTTAGTACATCCATTTGCCTTTGACACTGCAATCCCAATCAGGATCTCAGCACCCTTTCTCTCTTTCCTTCCCTCTTTCTTTCCTTCTTTCTTTCTTTCTCAGCAATAGTCAGAAAAAGAGGCAGAGAGAGAGAGAGAAAGAATGGGCATGCCAGGGCCTCCAGCCACTGCAAACAAACTCCAGACACATGTGCCACCTTGTGCACGTGGCTTACGTGGTCCTGGGGAATTGAGCCTTCCTTAGGCTTCACAAGGCAAATGCTTAACCACTAAGCCATCTCTCCAGCTTTTTTTTTTCTTTTCTTTCCTTATTTTTTTGGATTTTGGTTTTTGGAGGTAGAGTTTCACTCTAGCTTAGACTCACCTGGAATTCACTATGTAGTCTCAGGGTGGCCTCAAACTCATGGTGATCCTCCTACCTCTACCTCCCAAGTGCTGGGATTAAAGGTGTGAGCCACCACTCCCAGTTTCAGCAGGTTTTTTAAACTAATCGATTTACAACTCACAAATGTGGGGTGGGGAGGCACTGGAGAGATGTCTCAGTGGTTAAGACCCTTGCCTGCATAGCCTTAGGATCCAAGTTTAATTCCCCAGTACCCATGTAAAGTCAGATGAACAAGGTGGTTCATGCATCTGGAATTTGTTTGCAGTGGTTAAAGGCCTTGGCACGCCCATTCTCTCTCTATCTGCCCTTTTCTCATATTGTCTCTTTCAAATAATTAAAATAATTTTTAAAAGAAATGCAAAGGGCATGTCCATGACAGTTTTGACCAAGGCACATTGCTTCATTCTGCGACTCAGCATAAAGCTGCCACCGTTGTGACAGTACCATGCACACCCACATGTAGAAAGGGGTCCCCATGTATACTGCCAGCTTGTCTGATACAAAGGTACCCAGATAATTCCATGGAGCACAGTTTTCAATAAATGGTGGTGGAATTTACATACAGGGAAAAATTAAAACTATCTCAGTTCTCATACCATATAGAAGAATGAACATCCCTTCGCATTGCATGCAAAATATAACTAACCCTGAGTGAAGAGAGCATTTTCATGATCTTGTAAATATAACACGAAGGCCTAAAACAGGTAAACTGAAATTTATCAAAATTAACAACTTCTGCTCTTTGCTAGATATTTATTTCTGAAGAGAAACCACACCACCATGGGTTAGGGAGATGGAGTTCTGGTTATGGCTATGAGAAGCTGCAGGGAAAACTGGCCAAAACAGGGAAAGCAGAGCCTGATTGCTGTGGTCAGGCATGGGCATGGGCACAGTCTTGACCACAGAGGGCACAGGAAGCTCAGGACTGCCGTCCTCTGTGGGGACTGTGGTGGCTACAAAAAGCACCTACTTGTCAATACTGCAAACTACTGTCTAAAAGTGGCAAATCAGGGCTGGAGAGATGGCTTAGTAGTTAAGCGCTTGCCTCTGATGCCTAAGGATCCCGGTTTGAGGCTCAATTCCCCAGGACCTATGTTAGCCAGATGCACAAGGGGTCACATGCGTCTGGAGTTCGTTTGCAGTGGCTGGAGGCCCTGGCGCACCCATTCTCTCTCTCTCCCCCCCCCCCCTCTCCCTCCCTCCCCTCCCTCCCCCTCTCCCTCCCTCCCTCTCCTTCTCTCCCCCCTCCCTCTTTCCCTGTCTGTCACTCTCAAAGAAATAAATAAAAAATATTAAAAGTGGTAAATCAACTGTATGCAAATTGTACCTCATTAAAGTTGATTTAAGTGTTCTTAAATGCAAAACATTGAGTGAAGAAATAAGAAACAGGATTAGATTTATAACACAATACTTTTTAATTAATTAAACACCTAAAATTACAATACCGGCCTTTTAAAGTGTACAAGTAGTGCTGAGGGAAACCTTGGAAAATGCACATTAGAGACACAGGGCAGAGTGTCCCTCACGAGACTCCTCCTGGTCTGCTGGTGCTGCTACCTGGGACTTCAGCTTCAGAATTGGGGTAATACAGGTGTGTTAGGGGGCTAGCAGCCATAGGGGAGCAACATGCAGACACAGGAGGAGAAAGGCATAGACTGCTGACAGCTTTTCTGGGCTCCTGCCATCTTTAGATCACACATGTGACATGGTTGACAAACAAGCCTTTGCAAGTGGCTGCTTTTTTTTTAAAAAATGTGTGTGTGAGAGAGAATTAGCACACCAGTGTCTCCAGCCACTGCAGAAGAACTCCAGATGTATGCACCACAATGTGCATCTGGCTTAAATGGGTCCTGGGGAATTGAATCTGGGTCCTTAGGTTTTGCATGCATGCACCTTAACCGCTAAGCCATCTCTCCAGCCCCAGATGCCTGCATTTTTAGAGCATGTCTCTTATGTCTCTTCACTATCAGCTGGACATAGTTAAGTGCTGTCAAGGCTCATGTAATCAACAGTGGGAGAAGCTAAGAAGTAATGGCTATCAGGTTACTGCCCAATCATTGACCACACTTACCAAGGAACCTAGGATCTTGGCAAAATCAGCTTATTTTCCTATTAAAAAAAAATAGTGAGGGCTAGAGAGATGGCTTAGTGGCTAAGCACTTGCCTGTGAAGCCGAAGGACCCCAGTTTGAGGCTCCATTCCCCAGGACCCACGTAAGTCAGATATGCAAGGTGGTGCATGCATCTGGAGTTAGTTTGCAGTGACTGGAGGCCCTGGCGTGGCCATTCTCTCTCTCTCTCTCTCTCTCTCTCTCTCTCTCTCTCTCTCTCTCTCTCTCTTTCTCTCTGCCTGTCGCCCTCAAATAAATAAACAAAAAAATAGTGTCTTTAAAAAAAATGGCAACTTTCCTCCCTCCCTCTCTCCCTCCCTCCCTTCCTTCCTTTTCTTGGCTCATGCTTTTGAGATTTACCTGTCCTATGGTAACTTCCATTTGGCTTCATTTCTCCTTACTGTGTTAATCTAACTGGAGAACAGTGTGTTGTCTTGTGTTCTTGGTGGGCATCTTAGCATCTAGGAGTCCTTTGTGAGGGCTGGCTGCAGCAGTCCTCGGCATGTGTCGACTGCTCAAGGACAGCGCATGCACAGAACATGCTGCCCACAGAAGAAGCACGTGCAGAAGAAAATTGTGATTCCAGGCTGTTGGGCTCACAGTGGGTCCTTGTGCTGCCTCTGCATGATTAATGAAATCCCAGGATTTAGCTTTGGGGAAGACCAGACTCACGAGTCGTTCAGTCCCAGCTTCCCCTCCTCGCCCATCCTCTTCACTGGCATTGGTTATGGGAGGAGAGCGATTCATGTTCTTTTGTTAGGAGACCATCAAATTGTTTCAAAGTAGTTTTCGTCCTCCTTGAGATTTGTGCCTACGAGCACCTGTGTGATACTGTGTTGATAGAGCAGTTACTTGCTGGCCACCTGCATGCTTCTCTATCTTCCCACTTACTTCTAGGCTTTAACAGTAGCCTGACTTCTTGCCTGGTTGATATTCCAGGTTACCACAGGCGGGCAGCTTCATTCAGTGATGTTGTCATTTTGCATTGGCAGTGCATACAACTTCACATTTAATAATGGGCACTCGTGACCTTTGTGTCAACACAGCATGGCCACTTGATTTGGGCCGGGCAGGCAGTGTGCTGCAGAGCCGCCACCTCCTCCCACAGATGCTGAGTTGATGTGCCTGTTCCTGCATCCTGAGGGCCAGACCATGTTGTCACATTCTACCTGTGTGATGGTGTCACGGCATTGCCGTAAAGCATTCTTAATCAGTCCTGGGGAAAGCTAGCCTCTGGTGTCTTGTCTTCATATCCCACTGCTGCAGTATGTATTCTCAACTCAGGACTCAGAAGCCACTTCAGTGCACTGAGGCCAGGAGGTAACCCTGGCTGTGGTGTTACGTGTTGTCACATGCTCATCAGGACAGCCTGATGACTGAGGTACAATTGGCAATTTCTTTGAATACCTGCTATGTTCCAAGTAGCCTTATGAGGGTATAAATGCCAGCAATTTCTGAGAATGTGTGGGTTGTCTTCTTGGAAACGGTGGCTAATGGAACAGGCACATGCTTTCACCCGTATTTTTGGAGATAGAGAAGGAAGCACAGGGGTCCTGCAAGCCTTCGGGGAGCAGGACCTTCACTGTTGGGGCCAAGCTAGGGTGCTCAGCAGGTCGCATGCGTGTTCCACTTAGGATGTCTTGGGGATAAGAGTGCACTGGAGGGAGAAGGTGGAGGAGGGCCCCCTGTGTAGACACTCCTGTCCTGACTATAGGCCTGAACTTACATTTAGGGTATAGAGACAGATCAGGTGGGTAAGATTTCATTGCATCAGAGCTCAGGATGGTCAGCAGGTTACGAGAAAGAGGGCGAGGTTCCTGTGTGATAGGTGCCACGCATGGTGGCTGAACTACATCACAATCATTTTTTAATATTCACGTTGCCATCCCCACGTATGAGTTATGCCAAATTAAGGATTTTTGTTTGTTGGTTGGTTGGTTTGTTTTTCAAGGTAGGGTCTCACTCTGGCTCAGGCTGACCTGGAATTCACTATGTAGTCTCAGGGTGGCCTTGAACTCAAGACATTCATTCCTCTTACCTCTGCCTCCCGAGTGCTGGGATTAAAGGCGTGCACCACCCCACCCGGCTTTTAAGGATTTTTGTTTCTTTTAAATCTCAATAATTATGATTTTCTGTCTGTAATCTTCATCTTGTGAGTGCCAGCCACTGAGTCCTGCAGCTAACGAGCAGCAAGGCTGCAGTTCTCCCAGGATTCCTTGGACTGGCAGGCGCTGTTCTTTAACCACTCTGCCTCAGTAAATTCACCTGTACGGCTTAAATGTAGGTCATATAGACCCAGATTTTCTCAGACAGCCATGTCTTTATGCCTACAGTGCAGTGTTCAGAGAACAGAGGATCCTCTTAGGTCTTAGAGGCATTTTGTGCTGTGTCCCCACCGTGTGTGTGGCTATTTGTAGTGAGGCCAACAGACTGGGCAGCATCAGCACCCACTGCAACTGGCAGGTGGTCTTGGTGGCTTTGGGGCAGAGCTGTATCTGCAGTTTGTCACCATCACCCTGAGGGGATAGGGCAGCAGCTGATGGGATTTTCTGGAAATTGAGCCTAAGAGAGATGCCAGTTGTAGTAAATTGTGTCTCTAGCAGTAGAGTTTTTTTTTAAGTACTTTTTTCCAATTTTTATTAACATTTTCCATGCTTATTAAAAAAATCCCATGGTAATACCCTCCCTTCCCCCACTTTCCTCTTTGGAATTCCATTCTCCATCATATCCCCTCCCCATCTTAATCAGTCTCTCCTTTATTTTGATGTCATGGTCTTTCCCTCCTCTTATGATGGTCTTGTGTAGGTAGTGTCAGGCACTGTGAGGTCATGGATATCCAGGCCATTTTATGTCTGGAGGGAGCACATTGTGAGGAGTCCTACCCTTCCTTTGGCTCTTACGTTCTTTCCGCCACCTCTTCCGCATTAGACCCTGAGCCTTGGAAGGTGTGATCGAGATGTTACTCAGTACTCCAGTCACTTCTTTTCAGCACTATGATACCTTCTGAGTCATCCCAAAGTCACTGCCATCTGAAAAGGGAAGATTCTCTTCCTAAAATGAGAATAGCATTAATATAAGGGTATGAATATTAAGAGAGTTTGATAAGCACAGTATATACATTTATCCAGATAGCAGCAGATGTTACACCCCTAGGGCTCATGACTACCCCTGTTGTAGGTTTTCAGTTTCAGGGATGTATTCCCTCCCTTGGAGCGGGTCTCCAGTCCAATTGGAGGGCAGTTAGTTTCCACCATGATAGTAGTGCCATTATTAATACCCATTGGCTCATTTGGCCTGGCTGGCTAGTTTTTTAAGTCTTTTTAATGTATTATTTATTTGAAAGAGAGAGGCAGATAGAGAGAATGGGCACACCAGGGCCCCTAGCCACTGCAAATGAACTCCAGACACATGTGCCCCCTTGTGCATCTGGTTTACATGGGTCCTGGGGAATTGAACCAGGGTTCTTAGACTTCACAGGCAAAAATGCCTTAACTGTTAAGCCATCTCCTCACCCCCAGCAGTAGGTTTTTATAGCCATGCTGAGGTCTGCAGTATATTCTGTGGACACATGGGGAAGCAGTCACTTAAAATGTCTCTTTCTTTTATGCGTCAGTCTTCTTTCTTTCCCCATGCCAGTTGTTATGCTGGAAGTTTGTTGGAAAGCATCTCCCTTTATTTTGATTTGTGCCTGTTCTTTGTTCAAAGGTAAGCCCCCAGGGCTCTTGTTCACTGAGGACTTGGGGGACCATTACCCACTACCTGGCTGGGCCAGTTTGCACAGAGGACGGCTGGATCACAGGTAGCCTAGGTGCTGCTGTGTGTTACTTGATTCTGCCTCCCATTCTAGGCTCCACTGGAAATGGGGATCTGATCTGACTGACAGGACTTGGCATGGATGTATTGCCTGTAAGCTGTTCTTTCTGGAAGGCAGATGCTCATGCTAGGCTGTACCACCCATGTTTGGTCATATAGCAGAGCTCTTCTCGGGTCTATGGCTGGCTGCTCCAGGTCCTCTCAGACAGCTCCTGGTGGATGGGGTAGTGGGCCTGTCTCTATACAGTGCTAAATTGTGACATGGGCCCTCTTCTGGCTGACCATGAATAGAGTGCTAAAAGACCACCAGCGCTATCGCTATTGTAAACTCACTTCCCTGCCTTCCCATTGCTCCCATGAAGGGAGCACTGATGGGTGTGCCTGTTTGAAACAACCCATGCCTATAAGTCTTTAAGGACTATGGGGGTCTGAACACTACCTGGTATTATCCTCCCACCCCAACCCCCCTCCGGGGTAGCCACATCTGCCCACGGTGGGCAGTTTCTCAGTGGCCGTGTGTAGATACTCCACTCTCAGGGAACAGCTGCAGTGCCTGGGAAGTGCTGTGGGTGTGAGGCTCTGAGCTCAGCATCAGCCTCTGTATTAGTTGTGTCTTCACTGTGACTTACAGGGTGCTTCCCAGATGGCTTTTCACTCACTTCTGTAAAAGCCAGGACCAGTCAGAGCAGACATGAGCACGTGAGGAGTCAGCACGCAGCTGTTTGGCATTGCAGCCTGTCTTAGACAGTCCTACTTTACCCGTGTCCTCTCCTTCCTCAGTACGAGCCCATGGTCCCCTTGGCGCCACTCCAGGACTGTCCATAATGTGTTCCTCACAGTGCTGTGATGCAGCTTGCCTAAGGACTCACTTTTCTGAGGACCATGAGAGACCACTGGCAAGCCAAGGACCAGGTACAGCTGGCACACCTGTCCTGTAGATGTTCATCCATTCCTTTCTCTTCCCCCCCGACAGTAGTCAAATCTCCTCTACCATTTGGCTTCCCTCGCCCACATGCCTCTGAGCAGCATCTCCTTTGTCCAGAGCTCTCTCCCGTCCTCACATGGCTGCCTACCTGCAGCTGCTTTCTCTTTCTGGCTACGTTGTCGCCCCGCATGAGCTGCCTCTTAGGCCAGCTCCATCCGCCAGGAGGCCCACTATGTACCACAGAGACCCGGCCTCGGCCAGTTGTACACTGACTCCTAGAGAGGAGGCTGACTTTCCATGCAGGCGGGCGCAGGGCAGCCTGAGACCTGTTTCTCTTCTCTCCTTCCTTCAGCCATTTTTGCCCCCTGTTCATCTTTGCCGTTAGCTTGCTCCTTGTAGCCTATCCTCCGTGCCCTTGCCTTGCTTTCTTCTCAGACTCGAGGGTGTGCACAGCAGCTTGGAGTAGCTGGTCGGCCTGCCGTGCACTCCTGGCTTGCTACTCAGGGCATGCTCGGTCTGACGTGGAGACAGACAGACCCTTTCTTTAGTCCAGTGCTCCAGACATGTGCACCTTTCTCCCTTGGTCCACCCTAGGGGCCATCCTTGCTCATCCTCTTACTGTCCAGTGCTGATACCAGCCTTGGGAAGGAAGATGGGAAAGAAAAAGAGCCTGGGCCTCTGTCACCATTGTCCTTCCATGCCATCTGTTCCTTTTTCCCTAACTTTTTTTTTCTACTAACTTTGATTCACATATATTTTGTTTCTAAGGTTTAAAGACTAAAGATTATCATCTTATATCATTACCTAGTACTTGATTGCCAAGTTTTTAACATTGTGTCATATTGGTGGGCAGTATTACATAAGCATTTCCTGGTATTATAAAATTATGAGAAGACTTGTGCTCTTGCTTGTCCTTGCTGAGGACTGCACTTATCTTCATGTGGATTATTTCTCCAAATCTGTTGCCAGGAATGAGAGCAGAAGGTCACAGCCCTGCGCTCTAGACCTCTGTTGGCACGCTTCTTCACTGGAGTATTGTGAGAGGGAGTCAGGGTGCCTGGGCCCCTGAAAGAAGGAAGCAGGAATGTCTTTGGGTCTATCCTTGCAGTTCTAGAGATCAAAGAATGGTCAGACTTTTTATCTCTTGCATAGTTCCCTAGACTTGTTTTTCCACCAACAACCTGGGCCCTTCCTGGGATCAAGGTCTCTCATAGGATTTAAATCTAACCCTAACATTGTGGTTGGTCAAGCTTAGACCCCAGACCTTGGCCGGCCTCTTCCTGAGACAGCCCCTAGCCCAAACTAATCAGTGTCCCAGGGTTCACCACCCTAAGGCTATAGATACACTTGCAAGGGGACAGCAGGTTCTCTGACCACTCAGGAATCTCCAGGGGGCAGTTTCTTTCCCCTTGTCGCTGGCTTTGTCCAACCAGGTCGAGCTGAGCCAAACCGAGCTGGAGGAGAGACCCTTGCCCCTACTTCCCACTTGAGCTCTTTCTCCACATGACAAGAGCTTTTTGTACTTTCATTTCCGTCCCCTCTGTGGTTTTTCTAGGCCCACCATGTGGGCTCTCAAGCCATGTGGATGTACTCATTCTCCTTTCCTTTAGTTCTGTACTTCCCTAAATAAAAATAATAATTTAATAATTATGCTTCTCAGTCTTATTTACTTCCTCACTTCAAAGTAGACAGAAACATAGGGTTTCGGGTTCAAGGACTTTCCTGAACCCCTAACACCCCATTACAGTTAGACTGTCCCAACTCACACATGAATGCAAACATAATTATAAGCACACCCTAGCCCTATTTTCAGGGAGAAAATACCCTTTACTTTGCACATTCCTCTTGTACTCCTAGCTCTTGAGAAGTGGAAGCAGGAAGATGATTTCCAGGTTATCCTCAGTCCAGGCTACATGAAACTCTGCCTCAAAAAATACGTTTGGGGAAAGGAAAATGTATTTCATAGAGAGAGAGTGACTTCAGAGGTCAGAGGGAGAGTGGCCTTTACTTAGCATGATTCTGTGTAGGTCACCTTTCAGTGATCTGTGGCTGGGGTTAGTTATTGGGAAGAACTTAAACTGTGAATTCATTTTATACTTTATGAAATTACCACAGGCAAGGTGAAACTGTATCTGCTTTGCAATCTTAACAGGGTGACCATGTGACAATTCCGAAGAATATGTTTTCTTCTGTGGATTAGTTAAACTACTAACCAACATAAACTTATTTAGTGATGCTGGAGATGGAACTCAAGGCCTTGTCAATACAGGAGCACATTCTGCCATTGGCGAGCTACATTCCCAGCCCCCTGCTTAACTTTAAGACCGCTAGAATTGTACCTCCCCATGCCACCAGATGTCAGGTGGTACCACCTCTTTAGGGTCCAGATCTCAATGGCAGGTGAAAATCAGTGTCAGGTGGGAGACCAGCTTTCTCCAGGCTGTGTGAAATGAACCCCTGCTGGGACGAGGCCAAGGCCAGGGGAAGCAAGAGGACCTCAGGCTCCTCACTCTGCATTTGCACCTCTTGGCCGTGGTGACTACTGATTCCCCCATCTCTAGTGAGAATCAGCAGGAAAACTGCAAGGAAACCATCTTTTAAATGGGTTTCTTTATTCCACTTAATGTTATAGTTAATTTTTTTTATCACATTTCCCACATACCAGGATTATGATGGTAAATTCACAATACTCCAGGGAAAGAACAAAAACATGGAGTTTTCCCTAAAGTGCTCTTGGCTCATGCATGTGGCAGATAAATGTTCACACATGTGTGCCAGCTTAAGGTTGAATGGTGCCAGTGGTTAGGACCAAGCTATATAGCTTGCACCGCCATAGTCATGGGAGAAGAAAGAATGCATTGTGATAAACATGCCACTAGTATCTTCACAAGTGAGCAGCTTCAGTGAGACTAAGCATCAGAAGTTGAGCATGAGAGGTTAGTGTGGTTTCAGTGCCACTCAAGTAGATGGACTTCTGTGTATAAACATAGTGAAGTTGGGCTGGAGAGATGCTTAGCAGTTAAGTTGCTTGCCTGCAATGCCAAAAGACCCACATTCAATTTCCCAGTACTTACATAAACCAGATATACAAGGTGGCATATGCATCTGGAGTTCATTTACAGTGGCTTGAAGCCCTTGTGTGCCCATTCTCTCTCTCCCCTAAATAAAATATATATTTTTTAAAAACATACTGAGGGCTGGAGAGAAGGATTAGCGGTTAAGGTGTTTGCCTCTGAAGCCTAAGGACCTAGGTGCAACTGAAGGCTTCAGTGGAACTCAGGTACATGAGGAGCTGAGATGCAGGGAGGGAGGAAGGGGAGAGGAGGAGGAGAAGTGAGGGAGGAAGACAGGAAGGAAGGAAGAAAGGAGAGAGAGGTGTGTATGCAGTCAATAGGTGGGTTTTCACACTTGGATTGCTTTCTCTACTGGAGGGCATAACAGTAACAAATGTGAACTCTGGCAACATAGGGTAGTAAGACTTGTGCTCTGGACAGGAATCCTCCTCGGGGCCTTGGGGATGAACAGATGCAGGGAAAAGTGATGGCAATCTGGGCAGGTAGAGGCAGACACGTTTCCAATTTTTCTTTGTTTTTTAAAGTTAACTGAGTTTGCACTAGGCAACGTGCCCTTTATCCCAGCACTTGGGAAGCAGAGGTAGAATCCTTGTGTTCAAGTCTAGCCAGGGACTGTAGAGTTCCAGGTCATCCTTGGCTAGAGTGAGACCTTAACTTGGGCCGGAGGCAGGGGGACAACAAAAAAAATTTTAATTGACAAATAAAAATACTTAGTTTCATCTCTGATCAAACATCTTGGGTTCTAAACCCCATCTCTGTTCTCATGCACATGGTGTTCCTTTGCTTCTTCATGACTTGTGTTTCACGCAGTACTAGAAGTTAAACTGGCATAGTTGAAAAGTGAGAAAAACTCTCAGGAGGCAGAGGTAGGAGGATCGCAATGAGTTCAAGGCCACCCTGAGACTCCATAGTGAATTCCAGGTCAGCCTGGGCAAGAGTGAGACCTTACCTCAGGGGGGAAAAAAAAAAAAAAGTGAGAAAAACTCAAAGCTGTTAGGGGCTGAGGATATAGCTCAGTGATGGAGGCTCGAGGGCCTGGGTTCTATCGTCAGTCATCAAATAGATGAACCAAGTAAATCTCTCTGGTTTAAAATACACTGAAAATTGTCCAAATGGGCCCCCACTTATATATAGATGGTTTTCTTTTTTTCATTTATAGGTCAGTCTCCTGATCCCTAGGATCACAGGTTTTGACAGTTTGTGACTCCTCCTGAATGGTAGCTCAGAGCAGATGATACCTGAGATTGATAGTAAATGGACTGAGCTTGGACACCTACCTAAGTCTGTCCCGACTCTCCGCATCAAGGAGTCCCCTTATAGACGAGGCCTGTTGGCAAAGGAAGAGGATGACCCAGGCTGGGTTCCGGAATCTCATCCCCTGGCCCCTGTTCTGTGTGGGAGTGGGAGCTATGGCTCTGCATGGCTCATCTGGTCTCTAGGTCTGTTTGAAATTTCTTTCAGCCAATTTCTTCTCTCACTTGTACTTTGGATGAGAATCAGGGCTTGGCTTTGGGCCATCAGTCGTGCAGCAGTTTCAGAGTTCTTTGCATCGATCTTGGTCCTTGTAACAGCGCCCACTGATTCTGAAACCACCCATGGAGGCAGCTGGTTGCCCACTCAGGCTGAACCACTCTTAGCATTGCACTGGCCAGTCTGAAGCAGGGTCTTTGTTGAGTGGTAAGTGGTAGGGATTAGGGCCTCTTGTCTTCATTTGTCCAGGCATTGTCTGACCGTCCCATCCTGCCACCCTATGAACACAGGTGGGACTTGACAGGCCAAGAGAGAACTTTGGGACAATAAAATGGTAAGAGGAAGAAGAAGAGAGTTAATGGCAGAAGATTTGAGTATTTTGTTCTTTGGAATTTAAAATAATGGAGTTGAGGAGATGGCTCAGTGGGAAAAGGGCTTGCCATTCAAGCTGGAGTGCCTGAGTGGATGCTTCCTGTAACCCCAGCTCGCTGACACTGATGGCTAGATGAGAGGCAGGGACAGGAGAATTTCCTGGAAGCACATGACAAGTACAGTAAAAACCAACAAATTGAGAGTTCAGAGTAGAAACCCTGCCTCTAATAAAGTAGACAAGTAAGGGCAAGAAGAAGTTGTCCTCTGTCTCTCCCACACACCATGGGGCATGAGTGTGTGTACCAATAATAATTTTAAAAATTCACCTGTTGACTTTTGAGCCTCCCCCCCCCATTAAAAATTATTGATATACAAAGAGAAAGAGAGAAAGAATTGATGTGCCCAGGGCCTACTGCCGCTGCAGACAAACTTCAGTCATATGTGTTACCTGTGCCTCTGGCTTCACATGGGTACTTGGGAATCAAACCCAGGTTGTCAGGATTTCCAAACAAGTGCCTCCAACAGTTGAGCCATCTTTCCAGCCTGAATAATCTGCGTTTTTTTATGTTCTAAAAAATTATTTATTTGTAGGCAAAAAGAGGATGAATGGGCACACCAGGGCCTCTAGCCACTACAAATGAACTCCAGCATCATGCACCTCTGTGTGCATCTAGATTTAAGTGGATACTGAGTGTGTTGCAGTCAGCTTTGCACTACTGGCAGAAAACACCTGATCAAGAGCAGCTTGTGGAAGGAAAGGGCTTATTTTAGCTTACAGACTTGTGGGGAAGCTCCATGACGACAGGAAAGATCATGGCATGAGCAGAAGGTAGACATCACCCTCTGCCAACATCAGCAGGAGAGTGTGCCAACCACTGGCAAGGGGAAACTGACTATAATACCCATAAGCCCACCCCCAACAATGTACCACCTCCAGGAGGATCCAATTCTTAAATTGCTACCAGCTGGGGACCTACTGGAGAACACCTGAATGGACCCTCTACACTAGGGAAGAGAACCTGGGTCCTTAGGCTTTGCATGCAAGTGCCTTAGCTGCTAAGCCATCTCTCCAGCCATGAGCCATTTGTTTTTTAACAATACTGAATTTGGGGATCTTCCGTATCCTCAGATGAGGACAGAAGAAGGGCCAGTTGTCACAGGTGGAATTTCTAGTTGCATTGGGAGTCTTACTACTGCTGGCACTGTTTTCTCTTTCTAGTGTTGTAGTAAGGGGTCACACCCACCTCCCTATAGTTATTTCTTAGTACTACATACCCTAAATGAGAAGGCATAATCAGGTCTCCTGAGGGCCCTTGGACTTTGTGTGATCTCTGATGTGGATCCCTTGTGGCTGTCCCTCTTCCTAACTCTCCTTGGCTTCCTCCAGGCAATTTGGCATTTATCTGCTCAAGTCTGTCAGTATGTCATGTAAACACAGTCCCCGTTATTTCATTTTATTAGATGAAAACACACTGAAGTTGAAGTCAAGCTGAGGAGCATGAAAAATGTGAAGCTTCTCCAGATAAGATGATAGTTAGCATGAAGAGACCCACCACCATGCCTCGTGGGTGTGCACCACTGGGCTGAGTGTGCTCTGCCTGTGTACTGAGAGCTCTCTCTCTGGAAGAGATGTACTTCTGTAGGAAAGGAGTGTTGGTTTTCTGCTTCCAAGTCAGCACCAGCTGTGGGTGGCCTCAGAGGTGGGGCAGGATGGGTAGACATAGGAATGAGGCCCCTTGAAAGCTTGGCACTTTTCAAAAACAGAAGTTTTGAGGAGTCAGCCAGCACCCTGGCAAGGTTTCCAGTGTTGCCTCACTGCCAGAGTGCCTGTGTTGACTGTCTTCCTGTCGCTCTCCCTCTTGGGCTTCATGTCTACCTTTTCATGATAGAACAGATCAACCATCTTAAACATTGGGAGAATGATAAAATGAACTCATAAGTACTTGCTTTATCATTCCGTTTTTATGGGTATTATTAGTAAGTGATAGACATGATGACATATTCTTACTCCTCAAATACTTAAATGTACAGTTGTAAAATACTTTCCTTATGGCCACAGTCAAGTTAACAGCTCAGTGTCCTCTGAACTGAAGTGGTGGCACCCTTGTCAGTAAGCTCAGAGGAGCAGCTCATCTATGTCTGTTACTGGTAGAAGAATTGGGTTTTCCTTGCCTCTGAAAGCTGCCGTGTGAAGCGCCCCACCCTGGCTTGAGAGAGGAAGCTCTCTGCCCAGGCACAGGGGTGACTGAAGTTTTGCGGCTGTCTGAGGGCAGGAGTCGTGGCAACTGAGAGATCGAGTTGGCTGATTGTTTGTTGGCCCCAGGCTGCCAGAACTCCTTGCCGCAGCATCCTGAGAGCTGGGATTTCAGGTGGGAGCCACCTGCCCAGCTAGTTGGCTTTATTTTTGATTATAGAATTGGGCCACACTGCATTCCATTAAGCAGAGTAATTCTTCCAGTGACCTGAGCTGGGAGTTGGGGGCATTGGACAGAGAAGGGCCACCAAAAGCAGAAACAAAGAGCAAGAAAGAGTCACTTCAGAGTTACCTCTGAGAGGCAGGGCTAGGAGACAAAAGATAAAAGACTGGCCAACCTCAGGATATCTTTGTCCAGTGAGCCGCATTGTGGCCTGCTGGAGGGAACAGCTGCGGACCCCTGCTCACTCCTGGAAGGTCAGGTAAACAGCTGAGTTTTTAGCTGTTGCCTTGCCAGGCTCCACTTTGATACTTAGCCTGGTCCTCTGGGCCCACTAGGGGCAGTTAGTCCAAAACGCTGGCTTCCTGTAATGTTTACTGGACTGTGAGAATGTCTCTTTGTTGTCTCACAGAACCAGAAAGAACATTCTCCATGTGTTACTACACCAGGTCATTGGCATGTCGACATTATGCAGGTCTTATTTTCTTTGTTGCATTTTTTTTTTTTCCCACTTGGGGAATTGCAGAGGTGAAAGAACCTGCTAGTTATAATTTGAGGGGTGCATTTTTTGACTGTTTAAGGGAGTATTTAAAGCCCAACCTCTTTAGCAGTTTGCTTTAAATTCAGAATGACTAGGTTCAGTGACTCAACTGTGGAAGCTTCAGTGGCACCATCATAAGCAACAGCCTCCAGAGACCTGAAGTGCCAGCTGACGGAGTCAGCTTTTTGCTGTACTTCTCTCCCCCTGCTGACACAAGGAAAGGTCTGCTGAGGGTGTAGGCAGCCAGCTGGGGACAGGAGGCAGAACGGAATGACAGTCAGTTTCTAGGACCTTAGCCTTACCTCATTCCCTCCTTTGCCCCACAACTCTAAACTGACAGGGAGAGCTCAGGGGAAACTCCTGCCTTTTGGGGCGAGCCTAGGGTGTACCAACCTCCCAGCACACCTCAGACCATCCAAATGAAAGCTTTGTCATCTTCTTGTTCAAGAGTATGTACTTATTTATTTATTAGAGAATGGGTGCACCAGGGCCTTTTAGCCACTGCAAAGGAACTGCAGACACATGTGCCACTGTGTGTATCTGGCTCACATGGGTACTGGTGAATTGAACCTGGGTCCTTAGGCTTCACAGTCAAGCATCTTAACCGCTAAGCCATCTCTCCAGCCCTCAAAAGTTTTATAATTTATTCTCTACCCATCTGTGTCTCCCCACACTCAGGTGCATCTAAAAGTTCCAACTTCCATTCATGTGTTTGAGCTTTCTGGTAAGTAGTTCACATCCTTCAGCCATTTAGGGCTTTTCTGAGTCACTTGATTAGTATATACTCTCATGGGCCAAAGAATTTTCTCTGAATAACACTTATTTCCACTCAAATCCCTAGAGTTTTCCTGGCTCCATGCCAGGAATGGGGGTGGTGGTGGGTGAGGGAGGTGGATAATCATCATATAATCAAGAAAAAAATAAACACATTATACCAGAGGAGTTTATACAGAGGCACGGCAGAAACAAAGGCCTATATACTGAGCAGAAGGAATGAAGCGACCTTCTGCTTGCACCACCTCGTGCGCATGTGCAACTTTGTGCTTGTGTCACCTTGTGCATCTGGCTTATGTGGGATCTGGAGACTTGAACCTGGGTCCTTAGTCTTTGCAGGCACGTGTCTTAACTGCTAGCCATCTCTCCAGCTCCACTTTTGTTTTCTCAAGATAGAATTTCTCTCTAGCCTAGGCTAACCTGGAACTCTGTAGCCCCAGGCTGGCTTTGAATTCACAACAGTCCTCCTACATCAGGATTGCACCACCACTCCCAGCCTCACAAGATTTTTTTTTATTTAACACCAGGTGAGAAAATGGCAGGATCTGAAGCAAAGAGAAATCAGAACACTGAGGGAGGGGAGAAAGTACTCTGTGATGGAAAGGTCTTGCATGGGCCCTATGGGATGTTATGTGTGGTAGTAGCTGGGAGGAGGTAGTGTTCCTTCGTATAAGCCTGGGACTATCAGACTTGATCAATTTCTATAACAGTGGAGAATATAAAACTTCTGGACCTGATCACTTTTTTTAAAATTTATGAAAAAGAGAGAGAATTGGCACACCAGGGCCTCCAGCCGCTGAAAATGAACTCCAGATGCATGTGCAACCTTGTGCACGTGCATCACCTTAGGCATCTGGCTTACATGGGTTCTAGGGAGTCAAACCTGGGTCCTTAGGCAAGTGCCTTAACTGCTAAGCCATCACTCTAGCCCTAAACCTGATCACATGTTCCAGCTGTGCGGGGGGGGGGGGCAGGAGCAGGCATGATGTCTAAGCCCTTAAAAGGTGCTTGCTTGCAAAACCTGCCAAATACCCACAAAAAGCCAGAAGCACAAAGTGGCTTATGGGGCTGGAGCTTGTTTGTAGCAGCAGGAGACCCTGGCATACCCATTTATAACCCCCCAAAAATAAATAAAAAACATACTTTTACCAAAGATCACAGGGATAACTTCCAGGGTAGGGGGGTCTCATGGGGTGACATGCTCATATCTGTGACTTCTTCCTGCTGAACTGAGGTGTTGTTTCAGGAGGCTCCCCTTCCTGGAATGTCTGTGCCAGAGTCTGATATCTGTCTCCCACATCAGGAGGATGAGGAATGTGGTCTGATGAGTCTGGGTGGCATGTTGGACAGTGGTCTGGATGAATCAGGTTAACCAACAGGTTAGAGAGGGGTATGTGAATATAAAAATCAAATGGTTGGCTGGGCATGGTGGCACATGCCTTTAATCTCAGCACTCAGGAGGCAGAGGTAGGAGGGTTGCCATGAGTTTGAAGCCACCCTAAGACTACATAGTAGATTTTAGGTCAGCCTAGGCTAGAGTGAGACCCTACCTCAAAAGAAAAGAAAAGTGGTTATTAAGGGATGTCAATAGGTGTGAGCCAGGGAACTGACTATGAAGTTTTAAGCCATTAGGATTTGAATTTGTTGAATGCTAGAATAAATGAATTGTTTAAATGGGCAGATTGGCATCATCAGGGAAGTGGCCATATTCATGATGTTAGAAGGCAGAGAAAGGATGAGTTAAGTTGAGCAAGCCCTGGCATACAAAAGAATGATTTATCCCTGTGGAAGTAAGCAAAGTTTAATGCATAGTTCTAGTTAAAAAGGAACATTTGCCAATGCCTGAGACTGTAGAGTGAGTTCCCGGTCAGCCTGAGCTAGACTGAGACCCAACCTTGGAGTGGTGGTGGGGGGGTGCATGCCTGGCTGAACTAGAATCCAGAACAGTATGTACTTCATATTGTCACAAATATGTTAAGTCTCAAAGGAAGATAATATGCTGGCTAATGATATTTATTTATTTATAAGCAGATACAGAGAGAATGGATGTGTCAGAGCCTCTTGCCACACATGCACTACATTGTACATCTGGCTTTATGTGGTTACTGGGGAATCAAACCTGAGCCAGAGCCATTATCCTGCTCTAACCTAGGCTAATCTTCAATTCACACTGCAGTAAAGGTTGACCTTGAACTCAGCATGATTCTCCTATCTCATCCTCCCAAGGGCTGGGATTATAGATGTCATCTGTCCACTATGCCCAGCCATGAAGATCTGATAATACAGGAAAGGGTTCTGCTGGGAGCCTTGGCTTATGGCTCCTTTTTGGCCAAACATCACATTTTGTGCACTTGGCAAGTATTGTCATCATCTCACATCACAGCTTATTTCTATCCTGCTAGAGATGAGGCTGAATAGGCAGGAAAGCATATCTTCAGAAGAGAGAGATAATTAACAGTGTTGATATGAAACAAAACTCCTGGATCACATTAATCTTTTAGCCATTATGATCTGGATCTTTTTTCTTCCTTGTGTCTTCTTTCCTTTTTTTTTTTCCTCAAATTTTTATTAACAACTTCCATGATTATAAAAAATATCCCATGGTAATACCCTCTCTTCCCTACTTTCCCCTTTGAAACTCCATTCCCCATCATATCCTCTCCCCATCTCAATCAGTCTCTCTTTTATTTTGATGTCATGATCTTTTCCTCCTCTTATGATGGTCTTATGATGGTGTAGGTGTCATGTACTGTGAGGTCATAGATACCCAGGCCATTTTATGTCTGGGGGGAGCACATTTTCACTAGAATAAGTTTTCAACTTTTTTTAAAATTTATTTTTATTTATTTGAGAGAAGAGAATATGGGCACATCAGTGACTTCAGCTGCTGTAAACAAACTCCAGATGCACCACCACCTTATGTATCTGGCTTACATGAGTCCTGGGAAATTGAGCCTGAGTGTTTTGGCTTTGTAGGCAAGCACCTTAACCACTAAGTGATCTCTCCAGCCCTAAAGTAAAGTTTCCTACCCAACAAGTGAAGGCTTCACTCAATGGAAAAACACACAAACTTCAGCAAGTGGACTAAATTTCACATAGTAAAATAGATAAGACATAAAGTTCTGGTGTTCAGCTTTTCTGTCATAGTTACCATCTTGTTGCTAGGACAAAACACCTGATCAAAAGCAGATGGCGGGAGGAAAGTTTTTTATTTGGCTTCCAGTCTTAAGGAGAAGCTTCATGATGGCAGGGAAAAGATGGTAAAGCAGAGGCTGGACATCAGTAGTCAGAAAATGGCAGCAGGAGAATGAGCCAAACTAACACTGACAAGGTAGTCTAATCAATATACCTCAAGACCTACCCCCAGCCACACACCTCCTCCATCAAGGCCTTCCCTCCCAAGTCGTGACCAGCTAGGAACCAAGCATCGGGACACTTGAGCATGTGGGGGATGTCTGACTCAAACCCCACATTTTCTAAGAACAAATCAATATTTCAGAAAACCCTTTTTTTTTTTTTTTTTTTTTTTTTTGAGGCAAGCCCAACAGACTGGCCCCTTTTTTACGCAAGAGAGAGAGAATTTGTACTCTAAGGTCTTCAGCTACTGCAGTCACTCTCCAGATGTGTGCACCCCTTGTGCACATGTGTGACATTGCATGCTTGCATCACTGTGTGTCTGGCTTATGTGAGACCTGAAGAGTCGAACATGGGTCCTTTAGGTTTCACAGGCAAGCACCTTAACTGCTAAACCATCTCTCCAGCCCAGAAAACGTTAGTTTCAAATAGAGGTGTTAGTTTTAATTTAGCAGTGCTGAAGGCAAAGGCAGTCAGTACAGCCATCAGTGCAGACGCTTCCACAGAGTAAATATTCAGAGTGGAGGAGTGAGATGTGCCTGAAATAGGAGTGAAAAAGCCCTGGGTTTATTGTCCCAAAGGGCATGACCTCAGTCTCCAGGGTGCCAGTTTTAGACTTGTATGTAAGAACAGTTGTCAGTATGACTATCAGTCACCCAGCCATTGGCTCAACTGCAGCCTGGTGACAAGAGAAAGCTTAGAAGGAGGTGGTGCTGCCAAAATATTGTATCATTAATCATAATTAAAACAGCAGATGGCTTGGGTTCCCAGAGTTGCAACATGGCAAAGCATGCTGGCAGCACATTTTTAACATCATAGACCCCACGGAGTATTCAAGTGCATGGACATTCCGAACATGATGCCAGGTTGAATCCTATGCTAGAAACACAAAACACTGAGAAGGAAGGAAGTCTGCAGTTCCTAAGTTAATGGAGAAATGGTTTGTGAATTGGAAGGCTTGTTATCATTAAATTGTCAGTTTTCACCAAATTGCTCTATGGATTAAGTGCAGTTTGTTCAAAACCCCAGCAGGCTTTTAGTGAGGATTGTTAAGTTGCTGTCAGTTTTTGTACGGAAAGGTAAATGCATTAGTTTACCTACATCATCTTGGAGGAGATTCACCCTGTCTGTCTTTAAGGCCAACTGTATAACTGCCATGGTACTGGGAAAAGGACAGGAGGACAATGGGCCAGAATGGAGAGACCAGGACAGATCTAGACTCATCTGCCCAGCTGACTGGAACAAAGTTGCAGAGACAGACAAAAAAGGAAGGATGGTGGGACTTGTATTGCCCATGGGGTAGCGTCATACACATTCAGGGTGGGTCTTTCTCCTCAGTTAAACCCTTCTGGAAACACCTACACAGGCACACCCAGATGTATGTTCCCATGGTGAGTCTAAATCCAGAGAAATTGACAGTGAAGATAGCCGTCACTGAAAAACCAAGGTCAGGTTGGAAAGTTGGGTTCTCCCCTTCTGAGGTTAGAAGGGCTGGATACGCTACTGTTGCCACTGGCCAATGAGTTGTGCTACATAGAGTGAAAGCTCCATGTGAAACCTCTGAGAGAAGGGCTTGGGGATATAGACAAAACAATCAATATATGAAAAAGTGTTCAACATCTTTGACCAACAGGGAAATATAAATCAAAACTACACTGAGATTCTCTCTCTCCTGTCAGAGTGGCTATCATCAAGAAAAGATAGAAGGGCTAGAGAGATGGCTTAGCTGTTAAAACACTTGGCTGTGAAGCCTAAGGATCCAGGTTCAGTTCTCCAGGTCCCATGTAAGCCAGAGACACATGGTGGCACATGCGTCTGGAGTTCATTTGCAGTGGCTAGAGGCCCTGGCGCTCCCATTCTCATATTCATTCATTCATTCCCTCTCTCTCTCTCTCTCTCTCTCTCAAATCAAAAAAAAAAAAAAAAACTTTTTTTTTTTTCAAAAAAAGAAAACTACGAGTGAGGATACAGGGAAGAAGAACTGTTACTTGTGACTAGGGAGGGAAGGCATGGAGAGTGAAAACTAGTGCAGCCACTGTGGATCCTCAAGAAACTACAATAGAACTGCCATATGGCATAACTGTCCCCTCAGGCATATACCCAAGGGCCTCTTAAGTTGGCATCCCACAGAAATATGTGCACACCCATGCTTATTGAAGAACTGTTCACAAAATCCAAGGTAAGAATCAAAGTAGATGCCTTTCAACAAATAAATGGATAAGGGCAATACATACGCACACACAGTGGAGCATTTTTCTCAGCCATGAAGAAGAACTTAATTATGTCATTTGCAAGGAAAGGGTAGAACTGGGATCATCATGTTAAGCCAGATAAGCCTGTTCAGAAAGACAAATTTCATGTTTTCTCTCGTATGTAGAATATAGGTTTTAAATGTGTGTATAGAGCCTGAAAGTAAGAGGAGGCGCTTTGGGGAAAAGGGGACAAGAGAGGGGGTCAGGACTGGCACCTGCAATGCACAGTAAGCATGTATGAAGAGCCCATGGATGCAGCCATCACTTTGTACACTAAGTAAAACTTGGTGGCTGAGGGTGGGATGCCCAGGAAGCTTCTGGATAGGGAGCACCTACAGGTGCTGAAGACCAAAAGTGCAAGGAGGAATCACAGTTCTTACTGCCCCTTGTCCTGGGCATCACAGACATCAGAAAAGGGCTTCCCTGAGTTCTAGCTCTGCATTGTGCAAGCTTATTGATTCTGAGGAGGAGAATGGAAGGAAGCCCCTGACTGACAGCCAGAGGCACAGATGGCCTTGATTTGCAACTGGCACCTAGTGTGAACAGAGCCACCTCAGGACACCCTGTGGTATCCGGATAGTCAATAAGCAGGTTCTTAAAAGATGGTGCCACAAAACTGGTAGAAATGAACAGGGTGGGATCAAAGGGAAGGCATGATGCTGGCTGGAGATGGGGAAGCATGCCAGTAATATGCCTTGAACTTGAAGGACATCTGCTAGATCAGGGCCTGTAACATCGAAGTGCACAAGACCCAAGGTGCTGGTGCCCCTGAAAATGGCCCAAACGAGAAAGCACATGAACATAGCCCAAGACCTTCCACTTGCTGATGGTAAGGCCAGAGGACAATGTAATGCCCCTCACAGTGCCAAAGCAGTGCTGAAGGGACATCCTAGCCACATTGGCACCCTGTGGCTTCTGTGCCAGGCCCACCTGTTTTCAGTATGCATAGAATGCTCACACTGCAGAGCCAGCGAGTCATTCCCATATTACTTTTATTCCAGGATGAGTCCAGGAGAGCAAGCTTGGGGTGAGAGAGCTGTGGGAGAGCTCTGGCTCCAGAAGGAGGTGGCAGAGCAGGGAAGCACCTGTGAGGCTTGGGCATCTGGCGTCCCCTCAGTGAAGCAACAGGAAAGGGCCCTTTGAGGAACAAGTCATGCTGAGGTGGTAAGCAGTCACAAAGGTGGAGAGAGAGCACCAGCAAAGAAGCAAGAGCTTCGTGATATCCAGTAATGGAGTTGTAACATTTAGACTTTTTTAAAACCTCGTGTCAGTAGAATGGGTACTGTAGGAAATGGAAAATAATGAAAAATAAATAATGAGATACCAACAATAAAACTGCAAGGATCCATGTGGATAATTATTCTTGAAAGAGAACAGTGGTAGCAAAACAGCCTTTAAATACATTCCATTTTTCTACATGTGTAACTCTTGCATCTTTTAAAACTTATGATAACTAGAATGCCAATCCCAATACATTCAGCACACGTGTGTATTCTGTCCTCAGCACCATGTGCCCAGCCAAGCGTTAGTCATTAAACCTGAGCAAGTGAGAACCATGCCAGAGTCACACATGATTTCCTGTCCAGCCATCTGTTAATACAGGTCATCTCAACAGGTCAAAGGATAAAAGGTATCTCATAAAAACACAAATGAAGTCCTTACCTACTTGGTGCCCTCAGGCTCCAGTGCCCCCATAACCCAAGGGATACCCTGTCCTGAGGACTGACTCATTCCTGCACAGGCTGCTCTGAAGTGCTAGTCCATGTGGCAGTTGGCTGAGAAGGTGAAGTGGAAGGCCTGCCTGCTACTAAGAAAGGCAGGTTTCATCATCGGTGTGTGAGCTGCATTCAGCCTTGCGAAGAACAGTGCTAAACATCCACTGAGCGGCCATAAGCCATAACTAGAGAAGGAGTGCATGCAGATCGATGCCATGAAATAGTGCTGCCTTGGCAGAGCCTTGGGGCGGGGGTTGCTAGGGGTTCACAGGACATATGGGACTTTTAGGTTTGGGCAGTGTCCTGTTCTCTGATCGGGAAGGGTTGCATGGACTTTACTTCATTATTCCTTAAGCCAACCCTATGACTAACAGGCTAATCACACACACACAGCACCATTTCTAGTGCAGAAAAGGAAATGGGCTGGAGAGATGGTTTAATGCTTAAGTGCTTGCCCAAGAAGCCTAAGGACCCATGTTCAATTCCCTAGATCCCGCATAAGCCAGACACACAAGGTTGCACACACGTCTGGTGTTTGATTGCAGTGATTCAAGGCCCTGGAGTGCCAATATTCTCTCTCTCTCTCGTTAAAAAGAGGGGTCCTAGAGAGATGGCTTAGTGGTTAAGGTACTTACTTGCAAAGCCAAAGGAGACTGGTTCAATTCCCCAGGACCAATATAAGCCAGATGTACAAGGGGCGCACACATCTAGAGTTCATTTGCAATGGTCCTTAAGCCTTATTGGGTCTGTGAGCAGTCTGGTTTAGTGTTGAGTTCTCTGTAGCCTCTGAGTTTCTGATTCAGTGTGCTTTGATCAACCACAGTGCCTGTTGCCTTTTCCTGGAGCGGGTTGTCAGGCTAGTATTGGAAACAATACTTGGGTCACTGCTTTCTCTGCAATTTCTTTTGGGCCTCAGCAGATGTGGTAGAGGTGGCACGTCTTATGGTAGGCAGTCGGCTGGCTGTCTCTTCCTCTTGTGTTGATGGATCTTGAATCTCTTTAGTTTTCTCTGCCATAGACCCTCATGGTTTGGGAGAATGAGGGAGAAGGGATTATTTTTTGGAATCTTGTATATATGCTCCCCTGTTGTTTTGGGCATGTCTACTATTCCACCATTTTAACCAGAAGTCTCTGTTCTCATTTTTGAAATGGGTTTCACTATGTTTGCCTGGGCTGGTCCAAAACTCTTGGGATTGGGCCATCTTCCTGCCTCAGCCTCCCAAATAGCTGGAACTAAAGGGGCACACCACTTTTTACAACCACCATATTTGTAAACATGACTGGAGTGTTCCTAATTTACAGATGTTCTCTTTATGGATAACTCCTCTCAACATAACTAAGAACCCAGTTCCTGTGAAGTACATACAACAGCTGCTGAGAAGTGAGCACTAAAGTCGTGTCTGCTGGTGGTTTTGACAGTCTGTCACGCTCAGTCTGTATCTGAGGCTGGTTTGGGGTGTGTGGCGATCGTCCTGCCTCAGGCTCCCAGTGCTGTGTTTCCAAGTGAGAGCTATAAGCTCGGCATGTTTTGCTCTTTATTGTAACTATTTCCACAGTTTTATGGCTCATTTAGGCCATTGTTACACCTACTCATGCCTAATTTTTGGCCTTTCATTGTCCAGTTACTCTGTTGAGAAGGTAGAGAGAAGCAGTCAGTAGGGGTTTTGCTGCAGAGAACTGATAGTAGTGGCCGAGGGAAGCCTGGGTTTCAGTGGCTTATTGATGCAGTAACCATTCCCTCAATATTTTATTTTATTTTATTTTTTTTAATTTTTATTAACATTTTCCATGATTATAAAATATATCCCATGGTAATTCCCTCCCTCCCCACCCCCACACTTTCCCGTTTGAAATTCCATTCTCCATCATATTACCTCCCCATTATATTCATTGTAGTTGCATATATACAATACCAACCTATTTAGTACCCTCCTCCCTTCCTTTCTCCACCCTTTATGTCTCCTTTTCAACTTACTGGCCTCTGCTACTAAGTATTTTCATTCTCACGCAGAAGCCCAGTCATCTGTAGCTAGGATCCACATATGAGAGAGAACATGTGGCGCTTGGCTTTCTGGGCCTGGGTTACCTGACTTAGTATAATACTTTCCAGGTCCATCCATTTTTCTGCAAATTTCATAACTTCATTTTTCTTTACCGCTGAGTAGAACTCCATTGTATAAATGTACCACATCTTCATTATCCACTCATCTGTTGAGGGACATCTAGGCTGGTTCCATTTCCCAGCTATTATAAATTGAGCAGCAATAAACATGGTTGAGCATGTACTTCTAAGGAAATGAGATGAGTCCTTTGGATATATGCCTAGGAGCGCTATAGCTGGATCATAAGGTAGATCAATCTCTAGCTGCTTTAGGAACTTCCACACTGTTTTCCACAATGGCTGGACCAGATTGCATTCCCACCAGCAATGCAGAAGGGTTCCTTTTTTTCCACATCCCCGCCAACATTTATGATCATTTGTTTTCATGATGGTGGCCAATCTGACAGGAGTGAGATGGAATCTCAATGTAGTTTTAATCTGCATTTCCCTGATGACTAGTGACGTAGAACATTTTTTTAGATGCTTATATGCCATTCGTATTTCTTACTTTGAGAACTCTCTATTTAGCTCCATAGCCCATTTTTTGATTGGCTTGTTTGATTCCTTATTATTTAACTTTTTGAGTTCTTTGTATATCCTAGATATTAATCCTCTATCAGATATATAGCTGGCGAAGATTTTTTCCCATTTTGTAGGTTGCCTCTTTGCTTTTTTCACTGTGTCCTTTGCGGTGCAAAATCTTTGTAATTTCATTAGGTCCCAGTGGTTAATCTGTGGTTTTATTGCCTGAGCAATTGGGGTTGTATTCAGAAAGTCTTTGCCAAGACCAATATGTTGAAGGGTTTCCCCTACTTTTTCCTCTAGCAGTTTCAAAGTTTCCGGTCTGATGTTAAGGTCTTTAATCCATTTGTACTTAATTCTTGTGCATGGCGAGAGAGAAGAATCTATTTTCATCCTTCTGCGGATATTTATCCAGTTTTCAAAACACCATTTGCTGAAGAGGCTGTCTCTTCTCCAATGAGTATTTTTGGCATTTTTATCGAATATCTAGCTACTTGGGCTTACATCTGGGTCCTCTATTCTGTTCCACTGATCTACATGTCTGTTTTTGTGCCAGTACCATGCTGTTTTGTTACTCTGGCTCTGTAGTATAGGTTAAAATCAGGTATGGTGATACCACCAGCCTCTTTTTTGTTGCTCAGTATTATTTTAGATATTCAAGGTTTTTTGTGATTCCAAATGAATTTTTGGATTGTTTTTTCTATTTCCATGAAGAAAGCCTTTGGAATTTTGATAGGGATTGCATTAAATGTGTAGATTGCTTTAGGTAAGATTGCCATTTTCATGATATTGATTCTTCCAATCCAGGAACAAGGGATGTTTCTCCACTTTCTAGTGTCTTCTGCAATTTCTCGCTTGAGTGTTTTAACGTTCTCATTGTATAGATTCTTTACTTCCTTGGTTAGGTTTATTCCAAGGTATTTTATTTTTTTTGATGCAATTTTGAATGGGAGTGATTCTCTGATTTCATCCTCTGTGTGTTTGTTGTTAGCATATATGAAGGCTATTGATTTCTGTGTATTTATTTTGTATCCTGCTACATTGCTGTAGGTTTTGATCAGCTCTAACAGCTTGCTAGTAGAGTCTTTAGGGTCCTTTATGTATAGAATCATGTCATCTGCAAATAATGATAACTTGATTTCTTCCTTTCCAATTTGTATCCCTTTTATGTGTGTCTCTTGCCTTATTGCTATGGCTAAGACTTCCAAAACTATATTAAATAGAAGTGGGGACAGTGGACACCCTTGTCTTGTTCCTGATTTTAGTGGAAAAGCTTCCAGTTTTTCCCCATTTAGTAATATGTTGGCTGTAGGCTTGTCATAAATAGCCTTTATTATATTGAGATATGTTCCTTCTATTCCCAGTCTCTGTAGGACTTTTATCATGAAGGGATGTTGGATTTTGTCAAATGCTTTCTCTGCATCTAATGAGATGATCATGTGATTTTTGTCCTTCAACCCGTTTATGTAATGTATTACATTTATAGATTTGCGTATATTGAACCATCCCTGCATCTCTGGGATAAGGCCTACTTGGTCAGGGTGAATGATCTTTTTGATATACTCTTGTATTCTGTTTGCCAATATTTTGTTGAGAATTTTTGCATCTATGTTCATGAGGGAGATTGGTCTGTAATTTTCTTTTTTTGTTCTATCTTTGCCTGGTTTTGGTATCAGGGTGATGCTGGCCTCATAGAAGGAGTTTGGTAGGATTCCTTCTTTTTCTATTTCCTGGAAAAGCTTAAGAAGCAATGGTGTTAGCTCTTCCTTAAAAGTCTGGTAAAATTCAGCAGTGAATCCATCCGGGCCTGGGCTTTTTTTAGTTGGGAGATTATTGATAACTGCTCGGATCTCCATGTTTGTTATAGGTCTATTTAAGTGATTAATCTCATTTTGATTTAATTTAGGTAGGTCATATAGATCAAGGAAATCATCCATTTCTTTCAGATTTTCATACTTTGTGGAGTGTATGCTTTTATACTATGTCCCTATAATTTTTTGAATTTCTCTGGAATCTGTTGTGATGTTACCTTGTTCATCTCTGATTTTATTAATTTGTGTCTCTTCTCTCTTTCTTTTGGTCAGATTTGCTAAGGGTTTATCAATCTTGTTTATCCTTTCAAAGAACCAATTCTTTGTTTCATTAATTCTTTGGATTGTTCTTTTTGTTTCTATTTCATTAATTTCTGCCCTAATCTTTATTATTTCTTCCCATCTAATAATTTTTGGTTTGCCTTGTTCTTCTTTTTCCAAGGCTTTAAGGCGAAGCATTAGGTCATTTACTTGCGACCTTTCTAATTTCTTAATATAGGCACTTAAGGCTATAAATTTACCTCTTAGAACTGCCTTCATTGTGTCCCAGAGATTTTGGTATGTTGTGTTCTCATTATCATTTGACTCTATAAATTTTTTGATTTCCTTTTTGATTTCTTCATTGACCCACTCATCATTTAGTAGTGTATTGTTTAGTTTCCATGATTTTGTGTATGCTTTATAGCCTTTCTTGCTACCGATTTGTAGTTTAATTCCATTGTGGTCAGATAGAATGCAAGGAATTATTTCAATTTTCCTGAATTTGTTAAGATTTGCTTTGTGTCCTAATATATGGTCTATCTTAGAGAATGTTCCATGTGCTGCTGAAAAGAATGTATGTTCTGCAGCCTTTGGATGAAATGTCCTGTATATATCTGTTAGGTCCATTCCTTCTATGACCTCATTTAGTCCAGATGCCTCTCTGTTTATTCTTTCCCTGGATGACCTGTCAATTGATGAGAGTGGGGTGTTAAAGTCACCCACCACCACTGTGTTTGGTGTTATCTGTGACCTTAGTTCTAATAGTGTTTGTTTGACGAATTTGGGAGCCCCCATGTTAGGTGCATATATGTTTAGGATTGTAATGTCCTCCTGTTGGAGTGTGCCCTTAATCAATATAAAGTGACCTTCCTCATCTTTCTTGACTAACATCGGACTAAAGTCTACCCTGTCTGATATTAGGATAGCAACCCCTGCTTGTTTTCTAGGCCCATTTGCTTGAAACACCGTCTTCCAACCTTTCACCCTAAGATAATGTCTATCCTTTGAAGAAAGGTGAGTTTCTTGGAGACAACAAATTGTAGGATCCTGCTTTTTAACCCAGTCTGCAAATCTATGTCTTTTCGTTGGGGCATTGAGACCGTTGATATTAAGAGATATTATTGAAAGGTGTGTATTTATGTTTGCCATTTTTGTGTGTGTGTGTGTGTTACTGGTTCTACCTGTGCTCTCTTCTGTTAACTGGTATTTGAGTATAGCTTGTTTTTTCTAGGTTCCTTCTATGTGTGCTTTTCCTTTTGTTCAGCATGGAGGATTCTATCAAGTATTTTCTGTAGAGCTGGTTTTGTCTTCAAATACTCCTTTAACCTGCTTTTGTCATGGAATGTCTTTATTTCTCCATCTATTTGAATGGATAACTTTGCAGGATAAAGTAACCTTGGTTGACAGTTGTTATCTTTCAGAACTTGGAATATATCACTCCAAGCCCTTCTGGCTTTAAAAGTTTGTGTTGAATAATCTGCTGTAATCCTGATGGGCTTGCTTTTGTAGGTAACTTGATTTTTCTCTCTAACTGCTTTCAATATTTTTTCTTTGGTTTGTGTGTTTGGAAGTTTGATTATAATATGGCGAGCAGAGGTTCTTTCTGGGTTTTGTCTGGCTGGGGTTCTAAAGGCTTCCTGTAACTGTATTGGCACCTCTTTCCCAATTTTGGGGAAATTTTCCTCTATGATTTTGTTGAAGATGCCTACTATGCCTCTGGAGTGGAGTTCTTCTCCTTCTACTATGCCCTGAATTCTTATATTGGATCTTTTCATAGTGTCCCGAATATCTTGAAATTCCCACTCATGCTTTTCTATAAGTTTGTCTTTCTCTTTGTTGGACTGCATTAGGTCTGCCACCTGGTCTTCTAGCTTAGATATTCTGTCCTCTCCCTCATCCATCCTACTGGTGAGATTTTCTACAGAGTTTTTTATTTCATTAACTGTGTTCTTCATTGCTAGTAATTCTGACTGGTTTTTCTTTATTATTTCTATTTCCCTATTTATGTCTTGTATTGCCTTCTTTATTTCATTAAATTGGTGTCCTGCCTCTTCTTTGATTCCTTTGATTTCCTCTTTGATTTCCTCTTTGATTTCTTCTTTGATTGTTTTCATGTGTTCTTTGACCTCTTTGAACATATTTATAATTATTCTTTTGAACTCTTTCTCAGGCATTTCCTCTAACTCTTTCTCACTGGAGTACATTTCTGATGCATTAATACTTTTAGGTGGATTTATATCGTCTTGCTTTTTAGTGTTTCTTGTGTTATAATGTATATATTTTTGCATCTTGGATTAAGTTAATGCTTGGATTTTCTAGCTAGCTGTGTATTCTTAGCTGTATCAATTGATTTGATGTAATATATTTTCAGGGTAGGACCTTAAGGTATTAGGTGTGGCTCTTAAGACTCTCAGAGTATCTACAAAGATGTTCTTAGGGGTTGAGTTTCCCTGCTATAGGAGTATTCAAGCAGGCTGAGTGGAATAAAATACAGGTAGATTCTAAAATTTAACTAAACACTGTACACATTCAATCAAAAACAGCCCCGAGTATGTATGCAAGAGTAGTTATTATAATGACCAGATCCTCTATCAACAAAGAGGTTTAGATTTCTTGTCTGTTGAGTGATCCAAGTCAGCTTGTGACCAAGTGAGACCCTTCCCTGGTGCAATCCCAGTTACCTTGGGTGATTTTGGTCTCAGTCAAGTTGCTGCCTGGGTCGTCGGGCTGCTGTTCTGATTTCTGGAGCTGGGCACTTGCTTTTCCTACGGGGCAAACCAAGCCGCTGCTGCTGCCTCTGCTGCTGCCGTAGCTGCCACCACCAGAGCCACCACCGCTGCTGAAGCTGCCGCTGCCGTGTCCACCGCCGCTGCTCCCCCCAAAGCCGCTGCTGCGGGATCTGCCGCCGCTGCCGCTCCTGGGTCCACTGCTGCTGGGGCCGCTGGTACCGGTGCTGGAGCCGCTGAAGTTGCTGCCGAACTCTGCTCCTGCTTGGGTCCCGCTGTCAGCCCAAGTTGGCGTGGCCGGGTCCCGGGCCGCTGCTGTGTTCGCTGGAGCTGGGTTCAGGCGTTGGGGGAGGGGAGGGAGCTGCGGCTGCTCTGGATCTCTCGCTGCTCCACGCGTTCTTCTACCTCGCGGTCTGCTCCTCCGCTGCTCGCTGCCGCTCTCCCCTCACGTTTCCCGAGTTGCGGAGAGCGCGGTGTAAGGGGAAAATCCCGCACCTGGCTTTTCCTGCGGCTCGAGCCAAGAGTCTGGCGGCTTTCTGCTGCGCCGCGGCTGCGGCGGTTGGCCGAGCTGCCGGAGCCGCTTTTCCCGCCTGTGCAGGCTCTGGATGTTCTATAACTCTTCTACTTCTCCGCTGCCGCCTCAATTTCCTATACACCTCACTTTTTAGTAAAAGTGTGTATTTTGCTGAGTTTTTTTGGTCTTTTTCCCCCCTAGGCAGCTTTGGCGTGGTACCTACGCCGCCATCTTAACCGGAAGCTCCCTCAATATTTTAAAGTGAGATGTTCTTGTTTTTATTCTCTATTTTCACTGTTACAAAAATGCTTATCTCCCAATCCGTATTCAGAATTTTTTTTTATAACTTTAAAGTGTCTCCTCTGCCAATTCTAAAATCTGTTTGCATTGATTGTTTTTCCTCTTGGCTTAGATAGTATACTGCCTGTTTCAGACAGACTAGCTTTTATTGTCTTCTTCTGAGCAGTGTGTAACCCAGTTTCTTCAAGAGATTATACAGAACTTGCAGAGGTTTAATTGTGGAACTGGTCTCTTTGGCTTTGTTCCACAGTGTCACTCATAGTCCTGAAATGCAGTTCATGACTAAAGTATGCTCCCTTTGGGTGTACACAGAAAGCCCCAGTGTCTTACCAGTCCCCTCTTTTGCGAGCCGTGACCTTGCTGTCAGCCTTCTCAGTGACTAGAGATGCTGAAATCACCCAGTACTCTCCACCTGGCACCACCTCAAGGATCGCAGGAGCCATGTCCTGTGTGTAGCTCAGGAGTCAGCCGTGGGCTGGGGAAGCTTGTAGGCAGATTTTGCTCCCTCCCTTCTAAGATTATTTTTAGCAGTTTCCTGACAGCCTTGAGCGCTGACCTCTGATCCTCTGAGCACTGCCCGCTGTGCTGTGTGAGTGATGGAGCCCAACAGGTGACTCAGCCTCAGTGGCTGTCCTTGACTCATGGTTATAGCCTCTCCACTTTGTGCCTACATTTGTTTGCTCTTTGGTATTTTCAAGTGGTTTTTTATATTTTGCCCAGAGTTTATTATTGCTATTGGCAAAAGAATTAGTCTGATACAAATGATTCTGTCATTACTGGACTCCAGAAATCCCAGTCAATAAGTCATTGTGGATGAAAGGACATCAGGAGTGTGGTTTGCATAGGACTCAGATCTGAAAATGCATCTCCCGGAGTTAGAGTCCCTCCACCAGGAGATCTTGACTTAGGCAGAGCCACTATGGGAGCTCCACACATCCCTGCTGGCTCTGATGCTGCAGGGTATCTGGAACAGACTGAGAGCGAGCTCTAAAGGCCAGCTGAAGGTGCTGCTCAGAATGGAACTACGCACTTGTCTGTGCAGGGTTTAGACCCCTCGTGCACTTTACATGGGAGGAAGAGGGAGATGGCCCTCAGGTTTATTCCTTTTGCTCCCTGAGCAGTACAGCATTGGCTGCTACAGCCCCAGCCAGTCAGACTTTCCTTCTGCTGCCTGGACTGTGCCTTGCTTCGTGAAGCTGAGAACATGGCTGAGCAACTGTGTTCACCTGGAGGTGGAGGGCGGCAGAGGGAGGAGCTGTATTGCCTGCACAACCATGTCTTGTCTTTCTGGTTCTGGACATTTCTGTTTCCTTTTGTTTCTCAAGGCCTGGTGTCACACTGCTATCTGTCCTCTCCCAGCCCACCCACCTTAGAAAGGGCTTATTTCCATTTCCCTTCTATACCTCTGTACAGGTCCCCTTTCTGAATGCAGTGTCCCCCAGTGATAGGTGGATGTACAGTTTGTAACTGTCCTGGTGAGCCCATTACAAGTTCAGGACGAAGTAGAATACTCACGTAACTGCCGAGAGCCCCAGCTTAGCCCATGCTGATGGGGTGTCTTTGGCCTCCCCTGGTGATAGGAGCCGTGGCCCACTGCTCTGCCCAGCATCACCGGAGACTGCTGACCCGTGCCTCAGTGGGCCAGGAAGAGATGGGAAGGCACACGTGTTGCTGTCATCATTGCAAACTGAGACGCTGCTAGCTGGCTGACATAGTTTGGGGAGGTTCTGTAGTCGCTGTGTACTTGATGCTATCTGAGGGGAGCTGCTTGTTCTCGGTTCTGAACATAGACAAATCAGTCAATTTATATTTTTCCCACTAAAAACAGTAAGCTGCCCCTTTACTGGACCTTGCCATTGGTTCCAGCCTGCTAGATGCCAATAGCCTGACAAGCAAAAAGAAAGATGACTTCCTGCCTTCTGTCAGCCTGGCAAATCAGATGCAACCATGACACTTCCTCTCCTGCTCTTGAGGCTGGATTTGTGGGTGGATGCGGAGCCTCTCAGCTGTGACTCCCATGACTGTGATGATTAAAGTGATACAATTGAGTTTGTGTCCCTTGGTCTTCTTGCCATGTCATTGTGTGCCTTGAAGGCATGCGCCCACTCCCCACACTCCCCAGCTCGCTTTCATAAGAAGGGAGGAAAGAAAACTCCAGTCCGCCCCAGCAGTATTTAGCATGGAGACCTGGCTCTAGGTTGCTTCTCGGTGCTCCTGTCCAGAGACCCGGCTCCTGACTATGCAGCTTCTTTCTTTTCCACGAAGACTCCTGGGCAGCTTGGTCTTGCCTTTGACAGCTGCCAGTGAGGTTTGTCAGGGCTTGAGACTGTTCATGTTTGTCTTTGTGGACACCTTGACTTCCCACCTCGAGTTTCCACTCTTGCTCCCAGGAGCCCTGTTTTTGTGCTTAGTGTCCACTTGTCCCACTCATGTTCTCTCCTCTCTCCGCAGGTTTTGCATGCAGAAGTGTGTTAGTCTGGTACCTGGAGTCACACTGGATTTGATAGAAAAGTAAGTAAGATTTTGAAGCCCTGGTGGCTTTCTGGATCTGACGGTTCTCTTTTCCCATTCCTGGTTCTCAGAAGTGCCTTCTATCAGCGTCTTCAGGATGTTCCCGTTTCATGTGGCTCTGTCCTTTTGTTCTCTGATTAAGGCTCTGTTTGTAGTGGTCACACTGGTGCTTAGTGTAGGAGGGAACTAACACAGGGCCATATTAAAAGGGAAATGATGAAAAGGGAGATTCTTTTGAATGTTTAAAAATACTGTAGACTGAGCCAACGCAGAGCACGGTGCTATCCGCCCAGACCATCTCTACTTCCCTGGCTGAAACAGCCATCATAACTTCACTCTGACCTCATCCCTATAAATTTGAACTTGCCCTTTACTGTTTAACTTTTGGCCCCAGACATTTTACTGTCTAAGACAGACAGACCCATTGCTGGAGCCGAGCCAAGGATGCCACATGAGATGCCTGCCTTCATCTCTTGCCCAAGTCCTGGCAGGCTCACTGAGCAGCGTGACCTGCGCTCCGGTTCTGAAGAAGCATCCATGAGGTTAAAGGCCATCTGCATTGTGGGTCCTCTCAACTCACCCTGCCTCAGCACTGAAGAGAAGTTGGAGGGTTTTGCGAAGCTTTGTGCTCTGAACCCCACATCTTACAGAGTCACCTGCCAGATGGTCCTTTTCCAAGTTGTGATGTACAAACATGTATGTGTAAATAGCCAAGGCCCACATGCATAAAAGGAGGAGGGAAATAAGGCCACTTAGAACATCCTCCCTATGAGGATTGGGGTGACGGCTCAGGGGTTAAAGGTGCTCCCCAGTACCCTCATAAGGCCAGATGCACGAAATGGTGCATGTACAGTTCGTTCTGGAGTGCCCGTATTCCTTCTCTCTCCCCTCCTAAGTGAATGTAGGAAAAACTCCCGCCCCAGGAGCACCTCCCTTGTACTTGCGGAGAATGCTCAAGAGTGTTATGTCAAGACCATCGGCCGTGGCACCTTTCTGTGGTGGCATGCTCATGGTGTGGCCTCTGGGAAGGTGCAGGGCTATGCTCCACACCATTGGTAAGTAAGAATACGTGATTTCCAGATGTGGCAAATTCCAAGAGTCTGAAAGCACACTGAACAGCACGTGATGAGACTCGTGTGCACTTAGTGTGTACGTCAGCAGCAGAGCAAATGCTTAGCATGTACAAGGCCCTAGTGTGATCCTATGCACTGCATAGCAAAGGGAAACTTGAAAAGGAGGGGGAGAACAGCACTGTGTACTCTTAACTTTTCTCCTTTGTGATTTAATTTTGGGGAAAATTGTCAAAATACATAAACAGCTGAGTCTAAGAGTCAGCAAAATGCACTGAGAACCTTGCACACCGTTCACCGCATGTAGTGTCCTTATAGACTCTGGGGCTGTCTCTGGCCCTCATGCGCAGCTTCTGTGTTTTTGGTGTTCTCATTCACAGCACAGTGGGTGATGGCAACATCAGTGGGTGCCAGCAAAGCAAATGGAAGCTTAATCTTAACAGAGTCAACCCACAGCTACAGAGATTTGAAGACGTTGTTAGGATTGCAGAGACCTCGCAGTAGAGTGCAGCTTGGGGTTGTCCTTAGACTGGGGTGCTGAGCCCGTGGAGCCTCAGAACCAGTGGAAAATGTATTCATGAGTTACCCCTCAACCAGATGAAGGCCACTTGGCCTGGCACAGACACAGTAGGAAGAGGCTGAGGCTGTCAGTGCCCTGAGCCCAGTGCCCTGCCCTGCTCAGTACTTGGTGTGATTCACACTTGCGCTTCTTCCTTGAGTGATACTGTAGTGTGCATGTGTGATCCAGCTGCGTGTGCTTACTAGTTCTTCTCAGATCCCAAATGGTGCTGGGACCTTTGGATGACTGACTGTGCATGAGCACATTGTCCCATTCCTGGTTGCTTTAGCTGTCCTGCTCTCAAATGCACGCATGTGGGACCAGAGTCATGGAGCTGGTGGGGCCAGTAGCCAAGGATTCACGCACACCCCAGATAGTCTTGCCGTTTGCCCTCTGAGGGAGACAGTTGATGTGCTCCCCAGGTAGTGTCCCAGGTATTCCTTGACTCTGGCCCAAACCCTCTCCCACGTCCCTTCTGGAATTGAGCAGGCCCCAGCTACTGCCACCCTGGCACCATACTGCAGAGAGCGCAGGCATATACTAAATGAGACAGTGCTCCTTGAGAAGCAGCATAGGGACAAGTGTGTTAGAAATGGGGACCTGCTTGTGCCAGGGTGGGACATCCTGCACGAGTTCCCTGGCTTCTCATTGAGCCGCTGGCCCTCTGCTCTCTGGTTGCTGCACTGTCTTCTGAGTTTTGCACCCTGTGTTCTCTAGCTAGGGAGACCTCATTGCCTGGACCACATCTTGCCACATACGTACTTTCTCAAAAAGAACTCGTCTAGCTTGCATTTATATGTAGGTGCTCCCTTTAAACTGTGCTGACAGTTCTTTCCCATCTCTCTTAGGTGTCCTGTTTTTGTTTTGTTTTTGTTTTTCCTCTTTCTGACTACTTCCAGAGTTTCCTTTGAACCCTGTGTGAGTCCTCAGTTTTGAGTTCCTTCCCCATCACCTGGGCTAAAGACTACACGCTGCCTAAGTCTACGTCCCCATGTGAGGACAGCACCTGAACCTGTCTCCTGTCTGGCAGAGGACACTTGTATCTATAATGATGTCTCCAAATTCAAAAACCGAAGTCCTGCTTAAAAAAAAAAATAGACAAAAGTGCTGGAGAGATGGCTTCCCAGTTAAGGCACTTGCCTGCACAGCCTTAACAACCCGGGTTTGATTCCCCAATACCCGCAAAGCTAGATGCACAAGTGCTGCATGCTTCTGGAGTTCATTTGCAGTGGCTAGAGACTCTGGTGTGTCCATTCTCTCTGTCTGTCTGTTTGTCTGTCTGTCTCTCTTTCCTTGTAATATGAAAGTCAGGACCTGAGAGAGGAAGTAGCTTTTCTTCTGTGGCTAATGGGTGGGCCCTTCTCATTCATTATTAAAACTGGGCAAAAACAAAAAAGCTGGCCAGTGAAGACTGACTGTCCCACAGGCTTGGTGGGAGGTGAACAGTACCAAGGTGCCTACTTTCTGGCACTGCTTCCCATATATGAACCCTATGACAAACACACCTGTGCCCTCTGCACTTTCTAGAAGCTCAATGTGGGCAGTCACCATAGATAACAGGCAAAGAAAGAACATGTCCCTTCTGCAGCAGCTGCACCCATCCCCATCACATGAGCTCCACCATGGGTACTTACGAAACCGTAGCCAGGGCCCGGTGTGAAATGTAAAATAAAATAGTGGCTTCAAGAGGTTTGCATGTTTGTTTGTTTGATTAAAAAAAAAAAAAAAAAAAAGCTTCCAGCTTCCAGTGGTCAAAGAACAAGTCTTTTTAGACACCTCAGTTTTTACTAGTAGCATTTGAAGGCATGCTGACTTAAGTCTGAGTCATGGCTCTCTGAATACAGCCCAGCAAATGTACCTTCTATTTCAGTTGAGTTCAATTGAAACAGACACAAATCAACATTTGCAGTTTGAAATGCCATATTGCTGCTGTCTCTTATGGCTTGGCAAAGGTTAAATTGGATGTGAGTGGTTGAATCATATTTATATTTGTATGCCAGGACAAATCCCAAACTTGAGAATTACACTGCCGTAGCTCCGGAAGCTGCCCAGCCATAGCTGCTAGATCGTTTCTGAGGAGATGGGCGCCATAGCTGCTAGGTCGTTTCTGAGGAGATGGGCATTTTTACCTTCGTGGCTCGCTTGAGAGTTGCTGCCATTCGCAAGAAAATGCTATTATATTTCTATAAAGTTTTAGGTTTTTCCCAATTACACTTAAAATCCCTTAAGATTTGGTTTCAGTTAGGAAGCTGGACAACTGGTACAGCATACCTCTGATGGTGGGTCTTGCTTGCTCCCAGGGAGGCTTGTCCAGAAAGCACTCTTAGAAGAAGTGTCCCATGATTTTCATTTGCTTTGTTACCATTACCTGGATGTCTTCTCAAAGCACATTCTGTTTGGGTCCAGAGCTTGAGCCTGCTGGACGGCTCATCTGGGAGTCTCTGCCGTGCCTGCTTGGAATCCTTGTCTGCTGTACTTGGGTTCCATGGACACATGCTAATTCTGATGCCATAGCCTGTGCCTCAACATAGGCAGACCTTTGGAAGAGTGATGGCTTGAGGTACTTCAGCAGAAGTGCTGAGGATCCAGGTCTATGGGCTGATTGACATGATCCTGCTTCAGGCAATTGAAAGCCAGCCACCTCCTCTTCCTGTCAGCCCTGTGCCATCATAGCTAGCATTTTCCACTTCTAGAAGTACCCCTCATCCATGTGGCACTCCACTTCTGCATGGTCCACTATCCCCCAACTGGTCTTGTGTGTGTTCTCTTGCAGGGTAGCTGATGGGGGGGGGGGGGGGCATTCTATGGAATGTTTACCTGCGCTCTTTTTTTTTTTTTTTAGGTTTTTCAAGGTAGGGTCTCACTCCAGTCCAGACTGACCTGGAATCCGTTATGTAGTCTCAGGGTGGCCTTGACCTCACAGTAGTCCTCCTACCTTTGCCTCCCGAGTGCTGGATTAAAGGTTTGTGCCACCACGCCCAGCTTTGTAGTTACCTTTTCATTGCTAGGACAAAAGCAGCTGATGGAAGGAAGCTGATGGGAGTCATGGCATGTGCAGAGGCTGGATAGCCCCTGTGCCATAACAGGTAGAAACAGCAGCAGGAGAGTGAGCTGAGCTCTGTCATGAGGGAGAACATCCCCAAGCCTGCCCCACTAACACACCTTCTCTGGGGCACACACAAGCTATATCCAAACCTTAGCCAAGACGTGAAAGGTGAAGGGAAACAGCACCTAGAGAGTGAAGGGAAAGTCAACTCAGGACGTGGTGTGAGTGGGGCTGCTCTCCTGCCCAGCAGGCTGAGCACTCCCATTGGCGTGCCGCCATGGTGGCGACCCTGGAAGCAGCAGCCAGCTGGGCTCCCACGTGCAGTGTCCCCTCCATCCTCCTGCCCACATCAGTGCACCAGCTGTGGTGCTCAGGATGAGTCTCCCTCACATACTCAGGGTGCTGGTCACCAACCTGCCAGTGGACTGCACTCCCAACACACGAACCCAGGGCCCCTCTCTAGAAGCAGGAGTGCGAGAAGGCTCTGCCATGTGCACAGTGTTCTCCAGCCAGCCCAGTCCCCTTGCTAGCTGCGGGGTAGGGAAGCACAGGTTCATACTCCTGCATGCCACAGCACAGTGCCGGCTGGGCCAGTTAGCTCCCAGGGCCACATCCAGCATGTAAAACACCTTTGGAGCTCAGTGTCTCTCCTCTGAAGCCCTCACCCACGCAGTGACTGTCCCAGGTGGCAGTGGCAGGTCAGGTCTGTACAGTGGGATGTGTGTTTGCCCCAGCTGTCTTCCTGTCTGTGGCCAAACCCCCAGGGAGTACAGGCTCTGCCTACTCACCCAAGTAGCATGAATGTTTCTTTTTAAAAATGTATAAGTAGTTGATGGTTCGAGAACCCTGGAATATTTCAAAATATATAAATTTTTGAGTAGTTGAGAGATTTTAATAAAAACGTGTGCACAGTATTGACAGAGCTGTCAGGGTAGCTGCTGGGTGAGGTTTGTGTAATTGGTTGGGTGATGTGGCCATTTGCCTCTGCTTTCTGTGGCTATTCTTTTAAGAGCAGTGAAGCTCTGGGTTCTCCGAGTCTTGTTTGAATTAAAACCAAGCCCAGGCATCCATCATTCAGTCTCCAGGGCCTACACTAACTCCTGGTGGTCATGGAGCTGACCTCCTTCTACATCTCTCCCTGGCACTGTGTGGCCTTCACATGTAGACCATGAAAGCATGCTCACGGGTATCCCGAGCTCATGTCTGACCCCAGGTATGTGGTAGCGTAAATAGTTCAGTTGCAGTCTTAAGACAGAGGCAGGCTGTTGGTTCAGTTCCTCTGTCTCGTTCCACCCACTTTGAAGCAGCTTGCTATTCTGAAGAGAGTCAGGAATAGTAAGGGGCTGGAGAGGAAACCCTGGAGCAACATAGTCCCTGTGGAAGCCTGGCTATGAGCTAGGACCATGACTGCCCGAACAGCTTGCCGGGATAAGTAGGTGATAGGAACCTGCCCAGTACACAAGCACACAATAGTGGGGCTTTAACTTGATCTGCTATTGAGTTTTGCTGGCTTGTAAGGATTCTCAACATTTTCGCATACAGTTTTATTCTTTCAAATAGCTCACCGAATGGGAAGTTCTTGTCCATGAGAATACCTTTTTCTCAGGGTAAGGGCAACTCTGGATCTATGTGCTGCCTGACTACAGAGATGAGAGAGCTACAGCCTGTGCGGCTCGCTGAGGGACCACAGCAGGAAGGGGCTCTCTCCGTCTCCATCTGCACCAGGTGCACCTCTCCCCCTGGGCTCGTGGGTCCTCTAAAGCTGGCTGCTTGCAACTGCTGAGCAGCGTCTGCACACCCATCCTTGCCTGGTGCTCCTGTAGCTCCTTCTGCACTAGCTGCCCTTGGTGTGCCAAGGCCTCCCTCCCAGACAGGATACTTTCAGGTTTGGAGTCTTGGCTGTTTTGCTGAACCATAAACTGAGGTATGCAGTGGCAACTGCATGGCAAGGACCAGCTGAGGCACTGTTGGCCACGTTTGTGCCTTTAGAAGTCTTGTTTACTTTTCCCCTTGATGCAAGGGATTGAAGACAGGCCGCATACATACTAAGCAGGAGTTTGGCCCCCAAGTTGCACCTCAGCCCCAGATGTAGCTGTTACCACCTGGCTTCCTCATGCTACATAGTGTTTGGGTACCACCACACCTCCTGCTGCCACCAGTCAGTCAGAAATATATGCTGAGTAACATTGCATCACTGCAGCAGGGAAGAACTCTATGCTTGAGACTTGATAAGTAAAGACTGTACTAACCCACCATGGCCAACCGTGATGTGGCAACACACCTGGTAACCCACCATCATAACCTGCTTTGGAACATCACTGTGTTACCTCACCATGTCTGTTGTGAATAGCTGCCTGTGGCTGTAGTCCAGCTACAGTGCCTCAAGACAGCACTGTGAACCCGCACTCAGCCTTTGCCACTGCTACAGATGTGCAAGATGTGCTGTTGCTGTTGAAGGAAAAATCCTGCAGCCTGTGTGTGCACACATGAGGACGTGGTTACCTAGCTGGCTTTAAAGCTAGGAAAGACATTTGTTTCCCTGTTAAGCTGTTGTGTCTAGAAGGAAGTTAGGGTAACCTTCCTTGAGACCCCTCCCCCAATTATCTGTGTTCACCTTTGGCCTGATTAATAGGTGTCTTGATGCCACTGTGTGTGTTTATATTTCAGATCCTTCGAGAGCGTGGCAATAATAAGATCCATGCTTGGAAATTAAGGGGCATTTTTCAGCCCTGAAACACAGTAATGAAGCACTTAAACAGTGCTAGAAATATTAGGGTGCTCAGAAAGCTCCAGGGACTCTGACAGTTGCTGAAGCTGCTCTTTGAGGCTGTTACTTAGTATTCCAGTCAGCGAGGGCACAAAGCGTACAAACATTATTCGTGATTAACACTGATGTAGAAACGCATATCCCGGAGAGCCACCTGCCCATGCTGGGAGCAGTCCCATGGCAGGTGCTACCTCAGAGGCCACAGGGCTGCTCAGCCTCTGGGTATGGGTGGCAAACTCAGAGCCTGGGCCCTAGGCTGGGCTCCTATCTGGCTTACAAATGGGGTTTCATACCATGGTCTAACATGTGCTTTGCACAGCCATGTGCAGGTCCTATGCAGGGCTTTCTGGATACCATCTTTCCAGTCTTCCAAGGGCCGTTTGAGGGCAGGTGCCATTGCCATCTACCTTTTACTTCTTTATTTTTAATATCTTATTAACTTATTTAAGAGCGAGAATATGGTTGTGAGTATGCAAGGACTCTTGCTGCTGCAACTGGACTCCAGATATATGCACCACTTTGTGCATCTGGCATTAGGTGGGTACTAGGGAACTAAACCCAGGCTGGCAGGCTTTCCAAGCAAGTCCTTTTAACCACTGAGTAATCTCCCAACCCATCATCTACCTTTTAAAAGCCGGGAGAATGGAGGTGCGGCCACCTGTCCGGTCTCTGTAGCAGAGGCACAGTGGCCAGCCAGCTGCACAACCTTGCCCTCAGTTTTGCTGTCAGAAGGCACACAAGCCCCTTGCATGCAGAAGTGACACTCCTGTCCGCAAATGTGAGCCATGGTTACAGTTTACTCTTGTCCATGTGGAGTCATAACATGGGTTAGATTTTCACAGGTGGCCTTTAAAAGCTACAGCCTTGACTCAGAAGTACGTCTCCACTGGCTGCTTGAAGTACAACATTGGCAGGTGCTGGTGACTGAGTGCCAGGGCACTGGGAGCTGGAGAGGTGGAGTCAGAAAAACAAACCCGCAGACCTGGCGAGAATGTGAATGTGCTGTAACATAGCCAAGAGCTGATCTCCACCTGTCGTCCATAGAGTCACCATGTGCATTGCCCCGGGAACACATGGCACTGGAATAGGATGCTTGTGCCCGGCATTTCTCACTCACATGCTTGAAAGTCAATCTGAAGAGCAGGTGAGGGGTCCTGTGCTTGACATACCACCCTGCAAGGCTTCATGGCTTGTCCTGACAGGCAAGTGCTAAAGCGGCCCAGTGCTGGGATGGCATCACCCATGACTCTTAGAGAGAGAAAGGACCTCAGAGGCTGCTATTTGGAGTATCTGCACACAGCTTCCATTTCCTTCACTGTCATGCCAAAATGCTGGCCTTTGTCACCAAAACAAAGACCTGCACAGTGCAGTGCAGCACAACACATCAGCCTGTGCAGCGTGCACTTCCGCTCTCCCCAGCTTGCAGGCTCATCCTCCACATCGGATGGAAGCTGTGCCGGGAGCATGAATGGATGGACACCCTCCTCATGGCGAGGTGGCGCGCAGCATGCTCAAAGACGTCTTTTCCTAGTTGAAGGCAGCTGCCAGGCGGTGAAAGAGCAAGAGGCCTGGTGGGGTTGAGCTTGTGCCTCACCTGTCACTTTGTTCAACCTTTCTGGTGACATCACTTGCTGTTTATAGGAGTCAGCTCTGCGTGTGGCTGTTTCCTTTCCCTACAACTCACAGGGCAGGAGAACCAGGCTTCCCCTGATCAGCACACACATTCCTCCCTTAGTCTGTTCACCATCTCTCAAGAGGTTATTACTCAAGTTCCATCCCCCTAAGAGTCTCTTTTCTGTATGGCTCTGTTGCTGCCAGGGTATAAAGATACCCTGAAATGCTAAGAAGCACTGCCTGAAATCACTGTTTCCCACACAGCATAGCAACCTGTCCTCATCATTCCTGTAGGCACAGATGTTGGCCTTTCAGCCCTCTGGAAGTTGAGGTGTGTCAGCATTGCAGCCCCTATGCACTCCCATGCATGCTACTGACACCCTCCCTATTTTACATTTCTGGAGGAGGAGGCACAAGGTCATGAGCTCATGAGGTCATTCAAAACAGCTGAGTCTGTTCCTCTTACTCACTGCGCCTAGACTGTGGCTCTGCCCATCATGCATTTGGCCTCTGGAGAGAAGCTCTGTGCTCTGGTTTGGCACAGAAAAGACACGGTCTCATAAGGAAATGTCATTGCTCCGAGCATCAGTGATGTACAACCCTGCCTTTGTGTCCTGGGTCACCACTCATCCCTGTGTTGTTCAATAGGTATATGCTAGGTGCAGGTTCTGAGCAGAAGCAAGACCCTTTCCGTCCTTGCTCTCATTGTTTCCTTTCCAGTCGGGGAAGTTGCGCCAAAGCACACCTAAGGAAAATGCAGAATTGCAGGAGTGCACATGACCCAATGCAATGGCTGATGCTTGTCTGGTGGAACATCCACGGAAGGCCTCTGTGAAGGGTGACCTGGCAGGAGCATCTGGCCCAGAGGGCCTCATCTTGGGCTGGAATCCAATGCAGGGATGATCTGCAGAAGAGGGTGGAGGGAGGTGAGTGAGGTATGTTAAGCCCACACAGCTGACCTGGGAGCAGGGGTCAGCCACAGCCTTTCTGACTTATAAAATACAAGTCAGATTTTGATTTTAAGTTCATCTGAAACACAGTTCACAGGTATTTTTTAAGGCCAGTTTTAATTTAAATTGCTCCAAGATAATCACATTTGTTATACTAAATCTAGAAGTCTCATTTATTTGACCAATTCCAACATTTTGATTTCATTTACTTTAAAATCCATGAGGTGTTTTGTAACAGATGCATTCTCACAGCTATATTGACTGAGCCTTCACTATGACCAGGCTCCATGGCAAACTCCATTCTACCTTTCTATCTCCCTATGGGCTTCTATCAGAGTTTCTTCATTCTATAGACAAAGAGACTATGTGTGTCAGGGAGGTTTAATTAACTTGCCCAGTGTCACACAGCCTGGACAGGCAGAGTTAGACAACCCAAATCAGGTCTGTGTGACTCCTCCCGCATGAGGAGAAAGGTCTGTTGAGCAGAGAATGTATCAAGAAGTCTTCTGCATCCAGATGTCTGGTCTCAAAAGGTAGGCTCAATGTGGACATGATAAAGTGAGAAGACATGTCTGTGTACAGGAGGAATCCCTCTTCTGTTTAATGCATAGCCACCAAGAAAATGAGAAAATGACTCCAGAAGTCTAGAAGAGGCTGAAGAGCCGAGGGGCGACACTGGCACAGCAGAGCCTCTCCAGAGCCTGGGCAGGCCGCACTGGGGTCAGGAAGCTGACGGACCTGGACCAAGGCTGAGAAAGAAGTGCTCCATCCCTGACTGCTTTCTTTCTATTCTTTTTTTTATTCACAGCTTCCGTAATTGTAAACAATATCCCATGGTAATTCCCTCCCTTCCCTCATTTTCCCCTTTGAAACTCTACTCTCCATTGTATCCCCACCTCCTCTCAATCAGTCTCTCTTTTATTTTGATGTCATCATCTTTTCCTCCTATTATGATAATGGTCTTAGGCAGTGTCAGGCACAGTGAGGTCATGAATATCCAGGCCATTTTGTGTCTGGAGAAACACATTGTAAGGAGTCATACCCTTCCTTTGGCTCTTACATTCTTTCTGCCACCTCTTCCACAATGTACCCTGAGTCTTGGAAGATGTGATTGAGATATTTCAGTGCTGAGCACTCTGTCATTTCTCTGTACTATGGTGATTTCTGAGTCATCCCAAGGTCACCACCCTATGAACAGAGAAGAATCTCTACCAAAAGTGAGAGTAGCATTAATATATGGGTATAAACATTAAGAGAAGTGCTTATTGGGCAGTTTGGTGAGCATGGTATATACATTTAGTCAGACAGCAGCAGACATTACACTCCTAGGACTCATGACTACTCCTGTTGCAGGTTTTCATTATCAGGGATGTATTCCCTTCCATGGAGCAGGCCTCCAGTCCAAATAGAGGGTGGTTGGTTTCTTCCAAAACAGACATGCCACTATTGCACCCATTGTTTCATTTGGCCTGGCAGCCAAATGTAAGGCTTGCAGTGACCACTGTTGAGTATCTTCACTGGTTATTTCTCTCTCTCCAATTGAGCTGTATGCAGAATGGCTTCTTCAGGCTTTCTGTCAGCAGGTCTACATGGAGGAGTTTCTCAGCTTAGTTCCAACAGGATTTCTCAGTGGCCTTGAAGCCCAAATATGTAGAGTCTTCAGCAATAGGGTCTTACCATCTGTTCCTGGTGGGAAACCAAGGGCCTCAGCAATGTTTTGCGGGTATCCGTGACCTCCCTGGTCAATAACTCACTGGAAGGTATCCCATCCCTGTTACTGAAAATTTTCTAGTAACAGTCTATTGCTTCTGAATGTTTCATTGTCCAGAAAAATAGGTTTCCATATGATTTATTTATATCCTTTTAGATTTTCATTAGCCCTCCCTCCACCTTTCCTTTATTCAATCTCTTTCTCTGACCTCACTTAGGCCTTTTCACCCCCATTAATCTGTTCTTCTACTTACATATATACAATATTATCCTATTAAGTCCCCTCCCCTTTCTATTCCCTTTATATCTCCTTTCTAGCTTACTGGCCTCTGCTACTGAGTTTTCTTCCTACTCAAATAGAAGTCCAATCATTTGTAGCTAGGATCCACATATGAGAGGGAATGTGTAACCTTTGGCTTTCTGGGCATGGATTACCTCACAGAGTATAATACTTTACAGATCCATCCATTTTCCTGCAAATTTCATAACTTCGTTATTTGTTACCACTGAGTAGAACTCCATTGTGTAAATGTGCCACTTCATTATCCACTCATCAGTTGAGGAACATCTATGCTGGTTCCATTTATTTGCTATGGTGAATAAAGTGGCAATAAACATGGTTGAGCAAGTATCTCTAAGGTAGTGAGACAAGTCCTTAGGATATATGCCTAGAAGTGCTATAGCTGAGTCATGATAGATCTCCACACTAATTTCCACAATGGCTGGACCAAATTGCATTCCCACCAACAGTGTAGAAGCGTTCCTCGTTTTCCTCATCCTTGCCAGCATTTATGGTCATTTGTTTTCATGATGGTAGCCAATCAGGAGTGAGATGGAATTTCAATGTAGTTTTAATCTACATTTCCCTGATGATTAGGGATGTAGAACTTTTTTTTTTTTTATTGGATGTTTATATGCTATCTGTATTTCTTTTGAGAACTCTCTCCTTAGCTCCATAGCCCATTTTTTAATTGGGTTTTTTGATTTCTTATTATTTAATTTTTTGACTTTTTTATATATCCTAGGTTTTAATCCTCTGTCAGATTTATAGCTGGCAAAAATTTTCTCCCATTCTGTAGGTTGCCTCTTTGCTCTATTCACAGTGTCCTTTGCTTTGTACCAAAATTTGTAATTTCATGAGGTCCCTGCAGTTGATCCATGGTTTTATTTACTGAGCAATTGAGGTTATATTCAGAATGTCTTTGCCAAGACCACTATGTTGAAGGGTTTTCCCTACTTTTTCTTCTAGCAGTTTCAGATCTGATATTAAGGTCTTTGATCCATTTGGACTTAATTCTTATATATGGAGAGAGATAAGGATCTATTTTCATCCTTCTACAGATACACATCCAGTTTTCCCAGCACCATCTGCTGAAGAGGCTATCTTTTCTCCAATGAGTATTTTTGGCATTTTTGTTGAAGATCAGGTGGCTATAGCTATCTGGGCTTACATCTGGGTCCTCTATTCTGTTCCATTGATCTACATGTCTGTTTTTGTGCCAGTACCATGCTGTTTTAGTTACTGTGGTTCTCTAATCTAGGTTACAATCGAGTATGATGATACCACCAGCCTTCTTTTTGTTGCTCAAAATTGTTTTACACATCCGAGATTTTTTTTTGTGTGTGCTTCCAAATGAGTATTTGGATTATTTTTTCCATTTGTCTGAAGAATGCCATTGGAATTTTGATGGGGATTGCATTAAATGTGTAGATTGCTCTTGGTAAGATTGCCATTTTCCCAATATTGATTCTTCCAATCCAAGAACTAGGGATGTCCTTCCATTTCCTAGTGTCTTCTGCAATTTCTCACTTGAGTGTTTTAAAGTTTTCATTGTAGAGATCCTTCACTTCCTTGGTTAGGTTTATTCCAAGGTACTTTTTTTTTGATGCAGTTGTGAATGGGAGCGATTCTCTGATTTCATCCTCTGTGTGTTTGTTGTTAGCATATAGGAAGACAACTGATTTGTGTTTATTTTGTATCCTCCTACATGGTTCTGGGTGTTTATCAGCTGTACCCATGCATCCCTGACATTTTGGGGAGAGAGGGAACTGCCCCTTGGATTTTTTCTGAGCCCACCATCTTACCCTAGTTTAGATGCTGCTTCCAAAGGTGATAGCCTTAGTGGAGACCTGGAAGATACCACTCTTGTCCAACCACACCACACACTGGAGTCAAAACCCGCTTTTGCTGTTGGTCGTCATACTCCTGAAAGGTTTAGGGATCTGCACTGCTTACGAAGTGGGGAGGGTCTTCCTGGTCTGTTTGACCTGGTCCTCCCTTTGTTTCTTGTTTGAGGTTCTGGAAGGACTGCCTTTGGTTTATTGTTACTGGCTGACTTCTGTGACGGCCAATGAGTTGTGCTCTCTGGTGAGCAAATGTGACTTACTTGGCTCTTTCCCTCTTCTGCCATTTGTCTAGGCCCAGACTAGCACCCCATTGACATTACAGTCTTAGACCACTCACACTGCTGCCCTGGGTAAGCTGTCTGCAAGCCACAGGTATTGTGACCCCTTGGATGGACCTTGGTCATAACCATTTAGTCTGTGAATAGCTAGAATGGTAGCATCATGCATAAGGAATTCGGGCAATATCAATGTGATTGGGTTGTGTACCACTGTAAGTAAGATGATACGGGAGGGGAATGTCACAAACTTTTTTTTTTTTTTTTTTTTTTTTTTTGAGGTAGGGTCTCTGTAGTCCAGGCTGAACTGGAATTCACTCTGTAGTCTCAGGGTAGACTCGAACTCATGGCGATCCTCTTACCTCTGCCTCCTGAGTGCTGGGATTAAAGGTGTGTGCCACCACACCCAGCCACAGACATATAGTTTAATTTGGCTTAAGAAAAGTTTAGCTTATAAGTCTCCAAAGCACTCATTGTCTAGTGAATTAGCCCTGCTCTTCACTATTTTTTCCCCATAGTGTTGCTGTTTATACTGATTGTGTCTGTGCATGGATGGGTGTGTGTTTTACCCTGACTCTTGGTATGGTTGCACACTGTTATGCTGACTGTGGATGTAATGTGCGCACTGCACACTGTGGGGGGGGGGGTAGTGTTACACTGACTGGGTGTGATGTGCACACTGTATGTGTATATGTATGTGGTTCTAGCCTGACTGTGGATGTGAGGTGTGCGCCCTGTGTGGGGGGAGTGTTATAATGACTGGAGACATGCACACTGAGTATGTGGTTTTCCACTGGCTGTGGGCATGGGTGTGCACCCCTTGTGTGTGTGGTTACAATGTAACATTCCTACCTTCACACATTCACTTACACGCATGCTTTCCTCCCATGGCTCCAAGTCCTCTACTGCCCCAGGCTGAGAACTGTGCCTGCTTACTGAGAACTCTTGCCTTACTGAAGATGTAGCCATTGTCTATTGACCTTGGTTTTCAGAAGAATTGATTTAAGAGAAGATTGTCTGGTTCACCTCCGGTCATCTTTGTCAGGAAGCATTTCCAAAGAATGACTCATTTGCATTAAGTAAATGAAGTAGTCCAAAATTCTCCACAGCATCCCTCTCATAATAGCCATTTAGAAAGTAAAGGGTGCCCTACCTTAATTGAGTTTAATCTGTGCTATAAATATGCAAAATAATGCAGTTTTTAGATATTTTGCCTTTGCAGAAACACTTGCATTAACCTCCCTCTTATGGAAAAAAGTTTTATGTTTCTTTGTTATGTAAGGGTTGTATTTTCAGCATATTATTAATCACAGATAAGCAAAATGAATTTAAAAATCATCCGTTGGCAGTGACCACTGGGGAGACTGAAAGCTGAAGATGCTGAGTAGAAATGACAGTGGAGCATTCAGCACTGAGCCATGTGTATCACACCCTCCAAGGCTCAGGGACCATTGCAGAAAAATGGAAGACCAAAGGAAAGCGGGGGCTGCTTACATACTGTCTTCAGATACAACGTGGCTGTGCTATTCATAACTTCAGAGTAGCTGCTGCTGCCTGCATGAAAGTGGAGGGGGAGATGATGTCCAAATGGAACAGGGACTGGTTGGGAAGGAGAAATTGCGTGGATGGGAAGAGGGAAAAGGGGGTGGAAGGGGGGGTGGTGTGTTGTGTATATGTATGAAGGCTTCCCATAAATGGCAATTAAAAACAAAATTCGTTGAAAATCATCCAGAATCCCTGCCCTGCTGAGATCCTCATGGCTACAGCTGTTTTCTGAGGGTCTCAGGCACCTGGCTCATTTCAGACTCCAGTGGTGTGCATGCTGAGGTGGTCCCAGGGACCGGCACCATGGCACTTTCAGTGTTAAAGATGACGGGACTCGGATCACTTGTGTTGCCTTCTTGGCTCTGTCCTAATTTTTTGATCAAAATTTAATGAAATTGTACCACTTTTGAGGAGGCCTCAAGTTTTTGTCTGCACATGGCTTTGTGATTGTTCAGTAGCAATTTGCACAGTTTCATTAAACACACATGAGCACCCATATTGCACAAGGCATTTGTGCTAAGCATGAGCATGGCATGGTGGAGAATTCAGCTTTGCTGTCAGAGCTCCAAGGTCAGGTGATGGCATTCTAGACAACAGATGTCCATGGCATTCTAGGAGACAGCAAAGAAAGCCAAGGCATAGGAGGAAGCCCCAGGAAAGGACTTACCTCTGCCCCTAAGCAAGGACGTTCTGAACAGACCTGAGGGCCCAGTGAGAGAACAAGCAGGGCACGTGTCTCCCATGTAGCTCCTGCACAATTAGTTACCCTGGAGCACAGATGCTGGGCATTGGGAGTATAGGTGGTTGATGGGTAATAACACCCACTAGAGGTCAGGAAGAATCTGGATCCCATGTAGACTTAGCCCAGTGTGTGCAGGTCCAGGCAGAGCTGCCCACCTCCTGAGCAAGGCCAGGCCCTGTTCCCCCAACTTTCTCAGTCAAAGAGCTTCAGGGTACCCATAGAAAAGTGAGGCCTCATTCCTCAGCACACACAGCTGGAGGATGACATTTAACCCACTCCTTCCCTGTCCATACCCCATGCTGCCATGAAGTTAGGATTCTGGCCACAGGGCCTGAGTGAGGGCAGCTGTTTTCAAGTAGAAGAAGCATGACTCAGGGTTGTGGGCCTCTGAGATGCGGTGTGCTTAGCACTATAAGGAGATTGATACATATCGAGAAAAGAAAGCCATTGCCTGTGGGAAGTTACACAGGAAATTAACATGGGGAGCAGTTGTGAATAATAAAAAGAACACAGGCGAGAGCATTGAGGAGTACCAGAGGCATCCCATAGGCAAATTTGTTATTGATCCAGCTGGGTTACATAGGAGCTCCAGCAAGTCATGGTCCAGGGCAGGTTTCAGGTTCACCAAGCTAGGCAGGGCTACTTCTGTAATGAGTGAGACTCAGCCACAGGAGGAGCCAGCTGTCAGGCATCAGACACCCTGCTCTACCTCAAGTTACCTATCAGTTTGTAAGGTCATCACATGCTGGGAAACGAATGCTGAAGAGCTGCTGCTTTGTAGCAGTGGGCGGCCGCCAGTGATGAACTCAGTGTTGAAGTCAAGGAAGATGAGTCCTGGCAGGAAACAGAAAGCTGCAGGGGAGCCTGATGTCTGGGGAAAGATGGGAATAAACCCTCGTGCCGACAGCAGCAGGAGGGAGGCTGAGGAGGCGGCGTGCCCCTGCCAAGGAAGTATCTGGCTGGTGGCAGCGTCTGCTGTGCAAGTGCGACCCATTTTATTTTAGTCCCGTGTTGCACATAAGGTTAGCCTTTGTGACTCAGAGCTGAGGCACAGGATGCCGAAGTTGCCCAGCCACAGCACAGCTGGGACTGGAATTTGGCTTCTTGTCTTTCAATCCGGTGATCTGTTCCTAAAGCTTAGCTTCTTATACTTCTCACATAAAAGTTCACCCTTGATTAGCACTGTGGAGTTAACTTTTAAAAGAGCTACTGTACCTATTAATGGAATTCCTTGGGGCAGAAGCTTTCAGAGTGGGCTGCATTCTTGGGTGTGATATTACAGCTGCCTGGCACCCTCTGAGTCTCGCTCAGTCTGTCTGCCTGAGGATCCAGACAGCCTCCCAGCTTCCCATCAGGTGCACGGGGAGGGGGGGACGTGAAACCATTTCTGAAGTGACGGGAAGTGGCATGTTCTGTGTGATGCTGGCCACATGGCACCCACTTCCCTCCACTGAAATGCCCACCAACAGTTGTTGAGCAGCGTGTAGCTGCTTCCTGTGATTCTGGTTGTGATTTATTCAGTCATGTGCTGGTCACATAGCCTGTTTCTGACTTTTCACAGTGACAATGAAACTGCACTCCATGTCTCAATGCATCTGCTGTTATTTCCTCAATAACTTTTTGGGTTGGAATTAACTGACAGCTGGAAGGCAACACACTGAGGTAGGAGACGGGACTGTCCATGCTCTGTGAGGGAGTAGCCGTGTGCTGCCCATAGGCTGCTGTGGAGGATCACAGCCTGCCGTGAGTGCTGTGGCCTGGGAGGGGCCAGACTTTGCATGGCTGGTAGTGCTCTAAGCTGGCAGGCTGACTGGCACTGGAAACATCTCTCAATGGGAAGCTCTCCTGACCCTGTAGTCTGTGCCCAGGACCATCTGTACATTGAAGGCTTGTGCTCTGGTGCTATGTTAGTCTGTGTGTATGGGAGGATTTGACCCTGCCCAAAGAGAAGATCTGGCTCTTGTCTCCAGCATCTGCAAGGTCACCTGTGTTTTTGTGAGGCTAGAAGCTGGCCACACTGGCAGCCCTAGGATGGTGCTCAGTATATGAGGAAAATCATCCTGAAGTAGGCATCTTTGACTCCCACAGTGTCAGTCTCACTGGAGGCTGAGCTTGGTTTCATGGGCTGACCATCAGCTGCCCATTTACCTGCTAGAACCCTGATTAGGTCCAGTCATTGAGGCCTGAGGACCACCCTGGTTGGCAGTATCTGTGTGTACTGTCACGGTAATCCTGAGAGGTGGCATGCCCAGATTCCATGGAGTGAGGACACAGATGCTCTGTGAAGCTCTTCACACTGTCTTGTGGTTGCTACTTGACTGATCTGATCAGATTCTCTGTAGTAAATTAACCGAGGTAAGAGCTTCCAGTGAGTTCTAGTCAGCTACTGAACTAGGGATAGCTGGGGGAACCCCCATACTTAAGGTGGGCATCAATAGCTGACAGACAAGGGTGTCTTGATCCTCAAAGAACATTTCTCATCCTTGCTCCTCCCAGCTCTGGGCTAACCCTAGGTAGAGAGGTGACCTTTGTTCTTACACCACACTGCTTTGATAAAGAAAGTGGCCCATTCTATGGTGCCCATAAGCTGTGACAGGTATAGCATCTGCTGGATGGCCTGTCAACCAATGGGTTAAGATTTTTAGCATATGCTTCTCACCCTCAGCCAGAGGGAAGTGTCTCTGGGCTCCATGTCCACAGGGACACCCCTGCCTCTTCTCAGGTATTGGCAAGAACACATTACTCACACGTAGCTGGCCTGATGTGCTCTGGCCTCAGGAGCCACCAAGAGACTGTTGGTGAAAGGCCTTCCTGGGCACTTTGTGAGCATGAAGAAATGTTTTCTCTGAGAGGTGTGTGCTGCACACACATGGGCGCACAGGGACAAGCTTTGCTTACTGTCCTGGACAAGGAGCCAGTGGAGGGCTACCCAAGGGATGGGACCCATGTGGGCTCTCCAGGCTGCAGAGAGAGCAGGTGAGAAGAGACCCATTTCCCAGCAGGAGGGAGGTCTGCAGTCTTTGTCACCTGCCCTGAGAGTTCCTTCCCCCAAAGACCTTGATTCCTTGTCAGCAGCAGGGTCCTTAACAATCCCCACACACAGCCAATTAAAATTGACTGGTATATGCACTGGTAAGCTGGAGTCCCCTTTCACTTGGAAAGCTTTGTTGGTTTGTCTTGGGATTCCTGACATTGTGTGAGTGATAGTGCTGCTTTACAGGGCTGTGCCGACTTTCTCGTCTTTCTTGTCCTATCACTAAGCTTCCTTGACAAAAAGTGCTTTTCCCTCAATCAAAAGGCAGTAGTGGAAAGAGCACACATAAACAGTCATGATATGAAGTTGACCTGGCTCCATTCCTCTCTGTTGCTGAGGCTTGGCCTCTTTGAGTGTTAGTCATATAGACAATACCATCACATTGGTGACTATAATGGGACTTATTAATCTGTTCAATCTTATAAATAGCAGGAATCACACTCAAGTCTCTATACCAAATTACTGTGAACATTTTCCTTCCGGGGAGAAAATAGGGTTTGTCATCACATGTAATTAAACTTGCTACCTAGTGGATAAAATTAAGCCTGCTATAGAGCAGAAACAAACGTGCCCACATCTTAGGGCTTTGTACTAACTATATCCCCTCTGCTGGAGGGGCACATTTTTGCCATAGACAGAGCCATGACCCCTATCTAGGACCCAGGCCTCTGTTCCTGGGTTGGTTCACGGTACAGCCTTCCTTCCCCCCTCGCCCTGTCCCATGCTCCACTGCATTCCGCACATGCTTTCTTGTTTGTTTGCTTGTCATCTGCCCTTCCATGAGATAGAAGCAAGGCCTTGGCCAGTCACGAAGCCCTGTGCTCGGGCCTGCTGTGGCTGTGCAGGAGCAGCTCTTGAGTGACTGCAGGGGAAGTAGACCATGCAGAGTAGGACCTCCTTCCTCAGCACACTCAGATTGACAGGGCTCTTCCAAAGCAGTGGAACCCAGAGAGGGCTTGCAAAGAAGGACTGGGCTGATGTTCAGACCCCTGGGCAGCAGGTCCAGTCAGTGGCCTGTGCTATCTTTGTGGTACTGGGGACGGCCAGCTGTGTGTGGTCTCCACACCCAGGGGCAGCCAGAGAAGCTGAGGGTGTAGTGGTGTGGAGGAGGAGAAAGCGGAAGGTAGAGGCTGAGCTCCAAGGTGTGAGCCTGTGGCGCTTTCCTGACACCCTGGGCAGGGATGTGTAGGAGCTCTGCAGTTGTCAGTGACTCCAAGAGGCCCTCCCAGCTGCACACCTGCCTCTCCTCCTCCGGCTCTAAGCCTTTCCCCACCCCTCATTGCCATCTGTCCTCGTGTCTCGGGCCTCTGTTTCCTGTCTCAGTAGCTATGACCGCACTAATGAAAACACACCATCTTGTCTAGAATTCCTGGCCGGCTGAATGACAGGAGGACTCCTCTGGGCGAGCTAAACTGGATCTTCACGGCCATCACAGACACTATCGCCTGGAACGTGCTCCCTCGGGGTGAGACCCTGCAACTGGTAGGGCAGGCACGTAGGGATGCTGACCCAGAGAGACATTGGTATCAGCAGTTCTCCAGCGAGGAGCAGTTAGGGCAGGGCATGGCAACATGGGTGCAGTGAGCGAGTGTGGACCCGACACTTAGAACCACGGCAGGCAGCACGCGCCCTGTCAGCCCTTGCTCTCCATATCAGCCAGGCTCAGAACTTAGCTTTCCCCAGAAGTTGGCACTGACCTTATTTGGTGAAACCAGAATTGCTACTATAAAGTTCATCCTTTTGGTTTGGGTTGGTTGGGTCTTTGGTGTTTGTCTATATGTGTGCATGCCTGTGTGTGTGTTTGTGTGTGTGTGTGTGTGTGTGTGTGTGTGTGTGTGTGTGTGTGTGTCCGCGCACATGCGCAGATGTGTTAGTCTAAACTTGTTCATAATAATTTTCATAGAAGTGTGTATCTCATATCCAGTGCTGATTACAAGACTCCCTTTTATCTGCCCCCAGATCTGTTCCAAAAGCTCTTCCGACAGGACCTGCTGGTGGCGAGTCTCTTTCGAAATTTTTTATTGGCAGAAAGGATCATGAGGTCATATAACTGCACCCCGGTCAGCAGCCCACGACTGCCGCCGACCTACATGCACGCCATGTGGTAAGTGTGTCGGCTGTCAGCACTGACGGCGGTGGGTCCTTCGTGGCATGTCTCCACCTCCTGCTGCAGCATTTGGGGCTTCATGGAGCCACAGGGCTTTATGAAGTGCCCTGGTGAGTTGTGGCACCAGAGTGGAGACAAAGACAGATGAACCCCAAGGACCTATAGCTAGGAGCAAGAGGGTTACCAGGGCCTTTGCAGCTGGTGGGGCCAGCAGCTTTTGCCTTCATAGTGTCCGGCTAGGATCCACACTTTGCAAAGGCCTTCTGGTCTAGAGACTTATATTGAGAAAGATATTGACCCTGAATTTATGAGGCAAGCCACCACAAATAGTACTGATGTAATTTGGTGTAAGTCTGGACATAGCTGAGGACATCTGACATCTTCGTGTTCTGTGGCTTTCTGTGTTCACTTTTCCATAACAAAATAACTGAGATGCTGAGTTTGCGAGGAAGAAAGTGTTATTGTGGCTCATGGCTTCAGAGGTTTCTGTCCATGCTTTCTTGGCTCTGTGCCTTTGGGCTTGTGTTGCAGTGTACTGCATAGGAGCCTGTGGTGAAGCAGACTGCTCAGCTAGCTCATGGCACCTGGAAGCAGAGAAGGCTAGAGCCAGGGTCCTGGCAACCCCTTCAGGGGCACAGCCCCATTGACCTAATTTCCTGACACTAGGCACCACCTTCCAATGGTCTGCAACCTAGTGTAACACATGAGCCTTTGGGAGACATTCCAGATCCAAACTACAGTGTTCTCATAACCCAGATGGGCTTTGGGCACATTCTAGAACGAGAAGTGTCAGCTCAGTCCACCAATGGGAGCAAGCCGTGCTGTGATGTATTTTCACAGTAGGATTTTAATATATATGTGTTGACTTTCACCCACCACTGGAAACCAAGAGAACCAAGAAGTCTGTAAACTTACTGCCTGTAGCTACTCACAAGCAAAATGCATTGTGCCTAGCACCCATGTGGACTATAAACAGGGGAAGTTAGGACACATGTAACCCATATCCTTGTCAAGCATTGGTAGATGAACTGAGAAAGGGGAGGCTGAAGTGAACTGCCATGGAAGAAGTGACTACACAGAGGGCACACACTCATTTTCCACAACACTGTGCTCAAGGGAGGAAGAGAAATGAAGAAGAACCATTGTGATGTAAAAGGACGGATTCTGTGGAGTAGATACTGAGAGTTCGCATTTTTAAGACACTGTCTCTTCCAAACAGCTATAAAAGGAATGCCTTACATCCATTTACTTCCTCTAATCCAGGATTTTGTGAAGTCTATTGTAAGAAACAGAAAGAAAAAGGACTGAAGGAGCTGTTTCTGCATCTGGTTACAGATAATCAGTCAGGTTGGTTCTAGGAACTCAGTGACGTATCACCGTGGTGCCCATGTAGTGAGACGCCTTCCACTCTCCTTGTCCTTTCCATCTTATGATCCTTGAGATGAGTCCCTGGACACGGTGTCCTTTACCATGTATGTCTCCTCTGGATGTAAAAATGCCTCCCCATATGCTGTTATGCTCTGCTGTACAGAGTTGAGACAGAAAAGAAATGCAGTGCATTGTAGTAGAGCATACAATGCCAGAAGAAATAGTGACAACCCCTGGGCAGCCCAGAACTGGACACACCATAGACATGAGGCAGGCTGGGAGGTCAAGGCCAGGCTTCCACATCCTGCTTCACACCAAGTCTTCTACAGAACCTTGTCCTCCTGTGTGTTCTGAACCTAACACTATGTTAACACAAAGCCAGGCCTAAAAACCCCTCCCAGCCCTGCCATCAGGACCCCTCCACACTGGCCTAAAGCCTGCTGCTTCGTAGAACAGATCCTTACGTATATTTCCTTATGCTAGAGAAAGGAAAATGGCACGTCATCCACAGAGGCAGACCTGCTGAGCGTTACAGGGGCTCCTTTGGGCCAGTTGTGTGCCTTGAAGACTTGCCTGTCCTTTAGTGATCTGCCCTGATCCACCCCCTGCAGAGTGCTGCTCTGAACTCCCTTTTTTCCCCTTTTAGGTGAATCTGGATCCTGTAGGTTGGGTTCCCTGGAAGGAGTTCCAAGAAGTGTCATTGCAGATGGGATGGAGCAGGCAGGGTTGGGCACAGAGGAAAGTTAGCTCTCCAGTCTCAGCAGCTGGCCTCCACTCACCCTATGGAGCTCAGCAGATGGGATAAGAGGCAAGGATGGGCTCTTTCCCTCATGGTGGGTTATCTCTGGCAAGAGGCCCTGGAGGCCACAGTTGTCTGCAGCTGGGCAAGGAAGCCTTTATCCTGAGGGGCCCCTCTGCCCCAGTATACCAGTCAGTTCTTGTGTACAAAATTTCTCATGTCAGACATTCCAAATACTGTGATACTCCCAGCCCCTGTCTTAGCAGGTCCTGGAGATCAGAAGGCATGGTACAGTTCCTTTTCCTGAGTGGCTCTTGCCATTCAGTTTGCAGCTCCTATGACCAAATCCTGCTGAGGACTGTGGCCATGATCAGAGGGCTGGGCTCAGCAACAAAGCCACTGTGTAGGGCCTCAATGCTGCTGCATTGGGTTGTTCCTAAGTTAAGGAGAAGATTCATTGTTGGGATCTAACCCACAGAACGTGGGGAGGGAGCAGTGATTAGGTCCCAGTCTGCCTTCTGTAGCTAGGCTATCTTCATCACTGAGCTTGATGGACAATTCAGGTAACAGAGTCAAGAGGGAGACAGAGAGGCTGTGAGAGCAGGTGCATGGATCCCAGGCAGAGAAGCTGTAAAAGCAGTGCATACATTTCAGAAGGCTGTGGAGAATCCTAGCAAGTGCTACTTGGGCCAGGGAGGTATTGGCAGTGACACTCTCCATCTTAAAAACTGTTGAAAATGACTTTCATAAAAAGTCTGTCTGGAGGTTCCCTAAGCCTTCAAAACAGTGAAAGCTGTGTTGTGAAATTGAATTGTTACTGTTAAGGAATTGTTTGTCATAAATACAGAATTGGACACAGAGGAAATAATTGGACATTTCTGCACATGATAAAAACATAACTAGCAGAGTTCCCTCAGGTTTAGTGCTTGGGCTTGATCTCATTTGATGGTTTTCAAATGAGGTGGAAATAGTGCCACTAAAACCCAAGTTAGAAATTAATTCATGCCCATTAGACTGAGGCCTGTATGTGGCACTGTACAGTGGGGTTGCCCAGTCACCACACAGCTGAGGCACGGGGCGGGGTGGACCCTCTGAAGAACATAAGAATGCAGCTGAGAGAAGACATGGCCCTGCAAGTGCCCCAATACTGATCAGTGGCCAGGTCTGCAGTGCGCCTCCGCCTTCTCAGCTGCACCTCCACTAGAAAGTGCCCTCACCAAAAGCCATGTGGCCTGTTCACATGGTGGCCTCAGATGTGAGGTTCTCTCATCATAGCCATGCAGCCCAGTGATGCAGCACTGGCCCTGTTCTGCCCCAATACCTGAAGAGGCTGGCCACTCATTGGCACTGGTGCCTAAGCAGATCCCAGTGACCTACTGTTGGTTTGGAACACAGCCCACTGGGCATGATGGGATATCCCCAAGGTCACTGGTGTGGCTTCTTGAGTGCTGTCCAGGTTGGCACTCACTTTTCTCCCTAAGACCCCTGGAAAGCCTATCTCTGCCCTATAGCCCCCACTTCCCTTACAAATTCTTTCTTCTGAAAGGAACCCATGCGCTCAGCCTTGTAAATGACTTTAGAAGAGGGGGAACCCCCTGAGTCCATGCATGGCCTGTGGATATTCCCAACCCCCAGCTGAGCTGGTTTCCTCTGAGCACTGGCAGGATTTGGTGGCTGAGTACACTGCAGCCCACATCAGCCCACATCTGGAAGGCGTGGAAGCTGGAAACTCCACAGTCTCTGCTGGGAAGCTGAGTGGTTGGTGCCAGCGGTAGACCACTGAGAGGAGTAGGGCGAGGCATTTGAGTGGCAGGGCTACTGGAGCCTCGAATGAAGCTATTTGGCAGGTGAAAGCTGGGTCTGGGGTCAAGAGGAGCTTGGATTACAGGTTTAGGAGTGGATATTCAGGTCAGGGGGATAAATGGCTGCTGCTTATTGAGCACCCAAGGGTACCAGGCCTTTGCCCATATGTCTAGAACACATGTTCTCTTGCACATAGGAAACTGAGGGTTAGAAAGGATATAGCTTGTCAAAAGACACACAGTGACAAGTGGGGAGGGAGGGTATTACCATGGGATTTTTTTTTATAATCAATGAAAATGTTAATAAAAATTAAATAAAAAACAAACAAACAAAAACAATAAAAGTAAAAATAATATCTTTTCTTTTAAAAAAAAAATAGACACACAGTGACCTTCTGGCCAAGAGACAAGATTTTGACCTGCCCTCATTGGAACACCTGCCCTTGGTCTTTGTGCTAAGGTGGAGCCAATACCAGGGAAGAGGTGGATTCTGGGTGAACAGCAAATTCATAAGGGAGAGATCTGAATGGATTATTAAGAAAAAAGGGGCCCACCCACATGTTACCACTTCATCCAAGTTCTACTCAGGCTCTGACATGAAGGGCCGTGTGTCACCACCAGGGTAGATTCTGGGATGGACAAAGCAGCATTTGGGTCCTGTCATGCCCAGCTCCTCATTTTGAGGGACAGGGACAAAGGATGGCTTTTCAGAGCCACCTGACACTGAGCACGTGATAGAATCTCCATCCAGGCAGAATTAAGGGTCTCAGCACCAGAAGTGTTCCAAGTAGTGACAGCTACTCCATTCGCCAGCTCATTCCTGTGACAGAGCTCACCTAGGTGTCTGTGCACCCAGTGTAGAAGAAGGCACGTGTACCGCTTGGTTGAACTAGGTGTGAGGTGGGACCCTGTGGCAGTAGGCCTGCCAGAGGGCTAAGAGAGGAGGAGGGATGGCTGCTTGATTAAGACAGCCTGTGGAGGGAGGCCCAGCAGTCCATGCAGCAGCTGTGGTGCATGCCTCTCAGGCAGAGCGAGTGAACGGCCAGGGACACAAGGTCTGTGAGCTGTGAGCATGGTCAGTTCCATCTAGGTGGTCCTCAAAACAACCCTAACCCTTCCCAAAGCCAGTAAGTCAGTTTTCAGTGAGTAGCCAACTTTCTGTGTTTTCAGTTTTTTGAACTTTATTTTTTAATTTATTTATTTGAGAGAGGAAGGGGTAGAGAGAGAACAGGCACACCAGGGCCTCCAGCCACTGCAAATGAATTCCAGATGCATACACCCCCTTGTGCATCTGGCTTATGTGGGCCCTGGAGAATCAAACAGAGGTCCTTTGGCTTTGCAGACAAATGCCCATCTCTCCAGCCCTGTGTTTTCATTTATAGTGGTCTGGTTTTTAGAGGTTATTTGATATAGAATTTTTATTTTAAAAAAAATTCTCAGGGCTGGAGAGATGGGCATTTGCCTGCAAAGCCAAAGGACCCAGGTTTGATTCCCCAGGACCTACATAAGCCAGATGCACAAGGTGGCACATGCATCTGGAGTTCGTTTGCAGTGGCTGGGGGTCCTGATGTGCCCATTCTCCCCCTCCCCCCGGCCTCTTTCTCTCTCAAATAAATAAAAATTTTTAAAAATTCTCAGAGCCAACCCAACCACATGTATGGACCAGATGCAACCTGTACACTGCCTGTCAAGACCTAGGCTTCAAATGTCAAGGACACGGCCTTCAGGCACCCCTCAGCCCGGCCTAGCAGCCATCCCTGAGCACACTCAGTGAGTGAGGCCTCCCATGCTGAATAGCAGTGTGCAGTGTGGCAGAGGCTGACCACAGCAGCTCTGGCTGGCCACATCTGGGGATCTTCCCATGCCGCCTCCCTCCCAAGCCCACGTGGTCTTGGCCTGTGTCAGTGTGAGATCCCGTTCTGCAAGGCCTGGCAGCTTCATGGCTTCTGTCTCTGTAGGGAAGTACCAAACAAGCACAGCTGAAGGTTCTTGTTGCAGAAATCAGTAGAGAAGTGATTTCAGGGAGTAGAATCGCATGCCTTTGACACATGTTTTCTCTGGAGACAGTTTCCAATAGCAACAGTGCCAGCATGAGTGAAGCTTGAAAGTACACACTAGTCAATCCCATTCCACACTGGAAATTACATGGAGAGATCATTTGACCAGGTCCACGACAAAGACATTGCATAGCTGCAGAACGGCCGGAGGCCCCTGGCGAATGGGAGCTTACATAGAGGAGCCGCTTTGACCAAATTTAGTGCAGAGATCGAACTTTCTACTTAGGAGAGATGTCGCATTGTTATAGGCCAGCTGGAGGCCCCCTATGTAGCCAGGATGTACTCCAGATGTCTCCGTGGCCTCCTTTTGGGTTACCTTGAGGCAGGACATTTCAGAACCCAGAAAAGATAAGCCTGACCTGGGGCTGGAGAGCTGCCTTGCTGATCTTTGCTTGGGTCTAGTGCCCCACACCCCAGTTCTCCCAGAGGTCTTCTCCCAAACACATGCGGAGAAAAGGGGGTTTTGTCTGTAGCACTAGGCACCCTAAAGTTCAAGGGAGCTAGATTAATGGTAACTTGACTTTCACATCAGGTTATAATTTTTTTTTTTTCAGTGCAAATCTGAGTTCTCTTTCTCATGTTAGTGAAATATTGCTCCCTGTTAGCATCTGTGAGTGGGTCCTTCATGGTCAGTCTAGATTGTCAGTACTTACACCATTCTATAGATGCCAGATCCTGGCACAACAAACCTCGTTTTAGTGTTGCCCTTCACTTCCTCTGGGCACCTACCAGGGAGGTATTGGCCTAACTCAAGTGTTTCTACTTGGAAAAAGAAAGGTGCTGGCAGGGGAAGAGACAGGTGTGGGAGAGACCTTCATACCCTTTCAGTCTCTTCCTGGGCTTTGGGGGTCTTATTTGTACCTCATTTGCCAGAGTTAGGCCTCTGCACTGCTCCATTTCCAGGCTGCATGTGTTAAGATGGTTTTTCAGAGCTGTCAATAAGAAAACCCTGCCACTCGAGGCATCTGGTAGTGGGTCTGCTCTGGAATCTCCCTGAACTCTAAGCTACGTCTGTGAATGAGAAGAGAGCCTTCTGGAAGGCTAGCAAACCCTGTGATAGCTTAATGCAACACAGGGGAGTTACCACCCAAGTTAGAGGCTGACACGTGATGGTCTCGGGACACCAGCATGCTCCCAGTGAGGAACAGACTCTCCCTGCTTCCTGCTTTGCTTCGTCTAAGTTGAAGAAGCCAGGTCACTCCACCATGGCGCCACAGAAAAGACCAAGGAGGAGGAGTCATCATTTGGGGCCGTGGCTTTTATTTCTACAAGAAGTTGTGTCCAACCACATGCTTATGCTTGGGAAAGAAAGACGTTGACCCTGACGTTATTAAACTCAGCCCTGCAGATCCAGAATGAGCCAGTGAGTCCCTTGTACAGAGACATTCTTGGTCTGTGGAACACCTCTCTCAAATATTTGTCCTACCTCTGGAAGGAGTTGGATGTCTTAGTTGAAACGTATTTAGTTGTAACCCAGGATCCAGCGGCTTTGCAAACTGGCCTTTCTCTTTCCTGACTCAGCTGTGTGCCACAGCACAGGCCATCCCATATCCCCCACACACACACTGCCATAGCCGCATGTGGGGGGGGGGGGGTTTGAGGGAAGGCTCTGCGGGAAAGGCTCATCACCATCCTACCTTTCGGTGACATCTCTTATGGATCCCTCTGAGACTGGCCTAACTCAGCCCCTGATGCAGAGTTGGGCTGTGTGCCCAGCCTCACTGAAGAACAATTGGTTGGCTCCCAGCAGGGTCATCTGTCACTGGGGGGGATGAGGGCCCTCCAGAGTGCTCAAGGCTCCTGCGCCTTCCTCATAGAGCATGGTGCACACATCCCCAGGGAGCACACAGGAGAGGTGGGCAGGAAAGAGCCTTGGAATAAATAATTTAAAATCTAGTTATTATACCCTTGGGTAGTGATGGAGAGGCTGGGGTGTCACAGTGGGGGAAGGGAGCAAAGCCTAACCAAAACTGAAGTTAAAGCCTAAGTAATGTACATTTACACTTTGCTTCAGGCAGGGGAAGCAGGTGATGAAATACTCAGAGCCTGTTTCCTGTTTAATTTTTGATGCAAAGCCATCAGGGAGTCGTTCTCCTTCACTCTCAATTTCAGGGGTCCTGAAACCTTGCATTTCTCTGCGGTAAGAGCCTGTGCTTTCTGCCCTGATTGATCAGTGCAGATGAAGCCTACGCCAGCTCGGGAGGCTTTCCTTCAGCCCACTGCTTGGGCTCTTGCCATCCTGAGCCAGTTTCCTGAAAACCCAGGCTCTTCCCACTGGTGACTCAGCCAGCAGCTTAGAAAGTCTCTTCGAGAGTCCCCACTCCTTGCTGTGGAGGGAAGGTGGCCCAATTCAGATTAGCCTGGCTCAGCTCATCCCAGCACTGTGCCCACCCTTAGCCCTGCCTCTCCCTGCCAGGATCCCCTGTGGGAAGTGCTAGTGCAGACACCTCCCCACTCCTCCGAACTTCTGCTCCCGCCTGGGTGCCAAAGGCAGAGCTGGCACTATAGCACCGCCATCATGGTCACAGGTTTTTATAGGACTGCTTTCCCTCGTGTCCATATCCGAGAATCCCAACTTCAAGTTACAAGTTTGATTGGCTTTTATCTGAGAAAATTTAGCTAGTTTTCATGGGCTGATGGTACACTCAACAGAGAACGTTGTTCTGCTGAGAACATTGTTGCTGCACAACTTTGCAATTTGACCAGAAACTCTTTAGCCCATCTGATCAGGCCTATAGAGGGTGCTGGGCTCACCCAAGCACACTGCACTGTGCAAGTCCTCTGTGCTTACCATCTCTGCCCAGGGAGCTGGCACAAAGCTGAGGTGCCAACCCTGTGTTCCAGGAATATCAGAGAGCTTGTTTTCTAGTGATCTTGGGTACTCTTAGCCTTTGTTCTCAACACCTTGGCCAAGCCTCTTTCTTCCCTCTGCCTCTCACAGCTACAGCTGCCCACCTCGGTCTCATTTTTCCAGCCTCCTGCAGTCTTCTGGGACTGCTTTCCTGGAGTTGGGATTATGGAGGACTGTCCCCCAGAGTTGAGAACCAAGTTTGGTGCTTCAGACATCTTTAGACCAAACGGGTTAAGTTAGAGATGTCTCGGACCCTGGGACTTTACTAACAGGCTAGAATATGTTTTGCCTGTGGATTGTGAAGGCATGCAGGCATTTCACCTCTGAGCAGTAAGAGTTTTGCGTTTGTACACAGAAGAACCAAGGTGGCCAGCCTGGGTGTGCCATTGTTAGGTTGGCCAGGCTCATGCTGGTAATGATTGCCAACTGTCACATAATCTCTGCCCACTTCCCACCTCCACAACAACCCCAATATATGCACTTCCTTCTACTCCTGAGATTGAAAATTTTTATTTGGTTAAATTCAAGGCATCTTTAATTGCAATAATTGACTTGCTTCTGTCTCAACAAAGAGTAGATGTCTCCCTTGATGCTGCAGAGCACCCATTTGCCTTCAGTCGGGGGTTATTGAGTATATGGGAGCTATTTATTGCCCAAACATGGAGCCACTTTTGATTATCTCCTGATTGCCTCTTAATTCTGCCAACAGGGCAGAGCCTGCATGGGCAGGGAGGGCCAGCTGAGGAGTGAGGTGAGTGAGTATGGAAGGACTGTATTACAGAGAGGCCAGTCGGGTTGAAAGATGTCCTTTGTCCATTTTAAGTCCTGACTTTCCTTCTGGGTTTTAAATTTTTCCATTCTTACCTGCCTTTATTAAGACATAGAGAAAGTAAGCCATTTTACCTGCCAGCACGCAGCCTCATTAGTCTAAACAAAATAACAAGAATCCTGGAGTCTCCCAGGAACTCACAGGGAGAGGAGATTGCAGTTCCAGAAGGAGACCTGCTGTGCTGGTCATCACTTGTTTCCACGGGAGCACATTTCTCAAGAGAAGGGAAGGGAAGAACAAGTGAATTGTCATGTCACATAGTAGAAATCAGTGCTTCCTGCCTGGGGCTGTGTAGGAAGCTTCAGCTAGAATGGGTGCCAAGCTCTGTGCATCCTCCGTGAGAGCAGGCCCCATGAGGGAGCACCATCACCCCATCACTGTCTGCTTCTCACACAGGCCAGGCAGCTGCTCCTCTCCTGGAGGGAGGGGCTGGGAGCCAAGGCCCAAGCAGGCCTGCAGCCTCCATCCACCCAAGCAGTCAGTGTGTGATGGACTTTAGGTGAAGTTGGGGGTGAGCAAGAAGAGAGGGCTGGAGGGAGGCCTGCAGTGTGGTCAGGCTGCCTTTTATGATTTTTGTTTTGTATTTAAAATTTTATTTTATATATATATGAGTGTGTGTGTGTGTATGTGTGTAGGTAGGTAGGTGGGTGGATGGATGGATGTATATATGTTATAACAGATTAGACTCTTTCCCCTGTCCCATTACCCTGGGGCCCTCCCCAGTGGGGTTATGGTAGTCACTGTGGAGTCAGGAAAGCCTCAGTCAGTCTCTGTGGAGGAACAGGAGGACCGGGTCTCAGGGTGCTCCTGCCCACTCTGTGGCTCTTACCATCGGTCCACCCCTCTCCTGCAATGCCCCCTGAGCCATGGCAGCCCTGTCGCTGGTCTGAGTTAGTGTTGAGTTCTTTATAGCAGCAAGAACAGCATTCATGACGTCATTTCTTATCATTGGGTCCAGGCCCTACTCCGTGTTCTCTGCCATCTGCAAAACAAAGTGGATTCTCCATCCAGGCCTGTGCAAAGTCATTTGGGAGATTTTTGGTGTCAAGCACTCTTCTCTTCCAGAGAACAACGGGGCTTCTCTCTGAAATCTGTGTTTCCTGACATTGGGACTCTGACTTGGTTTCCAGTACCAAATATGTGTGCTCTCCCATTGAGCAGACCTCATGTCCCATTGAAAAACAGTTGGGTACCTGTAGAGGCTGCGTGCCATGATTGCATGAGTGTGGACTTTTTGTCCGGCTGGTGGGTTTCGTGGTCAGTTTATTCTTGCTGTTGGTGGCCCTTGTCCTCTAGCGGCTCCCATAGGGCTCTCCAGCACAAGGAGGGCTGGCCAGGAGGGAGCTGTTTCCCCTTTTGATTCCAGCAAGGTGGACCAATGACCTGTGACCACAGCCTGTGGTATCTTAAGCATTAGGGTCTTACCTTTTGTCATTGGCAAGTAATCAAATGTTTTAACAATGGCCTACATTGTTTTGTGAACCTCATGTCTACCAGGCAACTTTTGGATCACATGTAGGACTAAACAAGAGAGGCTGATTTCATACTTTACTATGACTCAACAAGTGTTCATTGGAAGACCTGTATTCAGGATCCCCAGAATTCAGTCTGACATAGCTGGATGCTGTGGCCACCAGGCCATAGTCCCTCTTGAAGGCAGAGAACAGCAGGAGTTAGTACTTTTGAGGACAGTAACCATGGGACCATTAGAGGAGGCTGCATGATGGCCCCATGGCTGCAGTAGGGGTAGAAGGAAGGACAGATCAGTGGCTGGGAGTGTAATAGCCATCCTCTCCTGGAAGGAGGGGCTGGGAGCCAAGGCCCAAGCAGGCCTGCAGCCTCCATCCACCCAAGCAGTCAGTGTGTGATGGACTTTAGGTGATGTTGGGGGTGAGCAAGAAGAGAGGGCTGGAGGGAGGCCTGCAGTGTGGTCAGGCTGCCTTTTATGATTTTTGTTTTGTATGTGTGAGGCTGTGGGCATGCCTAGGGACTCTTAGGAGCTGGCTGGAAGATATTAGGTCCAGTCAGACCTGCCCATTGGTCCTACGTGGAATCAGGGAATGGTGCCTAAATGTAGATGACATCATCCCGTTGGCAGGGGACCTACACTGAATAAAAAGGGCCAAAGGAAAATCTAAAATGAAAAGTTAAAAAATAAGGAGGGAGGGCTGGAGAGATGGCTTAGCCATTAAGCGCTTGCCTGTGAAGCCTAAGGACCCTGGTTCGAGATTCAATTCCCCAGGACCCACATTAGCCAGATGCACAAGGGGGCACACACGTCTGGAGTTCGTTTGCAGTGGCTGGAGGCCCTAGGGCACCCATTCTCTCTCTCTCTCTCTCTCTGTCGGCCTCTTTCTCTCTCTGTCTGTTGCTCTCAAATAAATAAATAAAAATAAAAGAAGGGAGAGGAAAAAGCTAGATGGGCATCAGCTTTGATCTCTGTGCCCCGACTGTGGGTGCAGCACAATGAGCTGCATCACTCCCACCCTGCCTTGCCAGCCCTGATGGGCTATGTCTCTCAAAGTGACCCAAAATAAACCCTTCATCCCTTCACTTGCTTCCTGTCACATATTTAGTCGTAGGGACAAAAAAAGCAACCAACATGATACCTCAGCAAAGTGAAAAGAACAGAGCATGTTAGGTCTCCTGAGCTCCATGGGTGCCTCAGAGAGCTAAGGCCCTGTAGAGCTATGGGAAGCCCACCTTGCCTCCAAGGGAAGACCCCCTTACAAGTGCCCAGAGTGGACCAGCTCTGGATAGTAAATCAGCTTTGTGGTACTGACAGGGAGCCAGGGTGACTCTGGATACCTGGAGCCACGCACAAAGCTAAGCTAGAGGACCTGGTACCCACACCCAGGTGATCTGAGGCTCAGTGCATTGGGTGGCCCTGGGGCCTTCCTCTACGTCCTGTGTGACTGTGGGCCACCTCTTTGCTGTGTGCCATCAGAAAGACAGGTGTGTAGCTGCCAAGTAACCCCATATGGGTAGCTAGGGTCTGGCTAGCCCTGACCCAGCCAGCACCACCCCATGGGCTGTGTGTGTTTATGAATGTGTTGATCTCGTCTACACAGTCATGCGGTAGAACTGCTCTGGGGCTAAATCTGAAAGTTTGGCATGGTGGCACTTACTCACCTGTAATGCTGGACTTCAGAGGTGAAGGCAGGTCATCCTCAGTTACATAAAAGTTAGAAGCTAGCCTGAGCTACATGAGATCCTGTCTCAAGACAAAAAGCTAATAATAATAAATCAATAAAAGTACATTTACATTGCACAGCCATGCCACGATCATGCCCTGCCTTGGAACCCTGACCTGGGCTCCAACCCAGAGCATTTCCGTCGTGTTCTGTCCTTTCCTCTGAGGCCTTAAGGAGAAGTCGGGGGCAGGGGGTGGGAGTGCTTGGCAAAAAGCCTTATATAAGAGCAGCCAACCTGCTCCCAGACAGAGTCCCTGTGTCCCCCTCATTATGTAAGAGGATGTGTTTATGAAGCTGCATAAATCATACTGCACTGTCTGAGTGTCTTAACCACAGTGCTACCAAAGGATGGAACACAGCCAGTGGGCTGGCCCAAAGCTGACGCAGGCCATGGGGGTCTGCCTGCCGGGGCCTCAGACAGGCCACTGATTTCACATGACCCACTGTCGGGGGCGCTGAGTGAAAGCCTGATGATAGCTTTCACCACAGACGAGCACCAACTGTTTCATCCTCAGGACCACCGGCACACGTGCTCTTCTGTGCAGTCCCAGCTGTTTGGGTGGGAATAGGGTGCTGGCACATGAACACGCTGGTGACAGTGGGGCTCGGTCCTGACAGTGTGCCGTATGGATGGTGTTGACTCCCCCTGGCCTTCTCGATCAGGGATCCACAGCCAGGCCACCCACCCCACTCTGACCTTTGACCACTGACACTGCCCCGTCAGCTACTGTAGAGACCCCAGGTGCTCAGGGCAGGCGAGCTGTGTGCCAAGGAGTTGGGAGTGTTGGAGTTGGAAGCCACTATGCAAGGACTAGGGTTTCTGTCTTCCTTGCTTTACTCTAAAGAGAACACTGTCATGGCTGGTGGCCAGAGCCAGCTGAAGACCTGCTTGCCGATGCCCACTACTCCCTGGGTAACAGTACAGTGGGCTCTGAGGACCCCGCACAGACCACCCCCACTCCAGCGTCTCCACCCAGATTGGCCCAGCAGTTCCTTCCTCTGTGAAGGCCTCACACCAAGGCTGCTCACTAACACTGGGCCTTCTGTTCTCTCCTCAGGCAGGCCTGGGACCTGGCCGTGGACATTTGCCTCTCTCAGCTGCCGACCATCATCGAGGAGGGCACTGCCTTTCGGGTGAGTCCTCACTTCAGGGTCAGGGACCCCTGCATCTCCTCTGAATATTCCTGGTCTGCTGAGCCCTTGCCTTGTGCCACCCAGGACTCCAGGTCTTGGGGATTTCATACTGTATACAGCATTTCACACTGTAGTCTTTTAATGGAAAATGGCCTATGAGTTTCCCTGCAGCCCAGGGACAGTGACCTGTAAGTGGAAACCACTGTCGGCTCCCACATGAGCCCAGAGGGTATCTTGACCACAGGCCACACTAGGCAGGCTGCATGGACTGCGGCTCACTTTGCTCCTAGCTCCTAAGCCTGGCAGTGCCCCAGGTCTTCTCAGAGGCCTCCTAGAACCACTTGACTTTTCACTCTTGGAGTGCTTGCTATGTCTGAGGCACTGGGTCTAACTAAAACCCTATCCCTGTCATGAAAATGTCAGGGGCTTTGTCAGGTCCCTGAGGTGTGAGAATGCAGAGGCAGGCGGCGTGGTGGAGGCTCTGTTCCTGGATGTCTTAGGACATCTGTAAGGCATCCCTAGGAGTACCCCACACCACCCACAAGAAAGTTGGGCTGCAGGGTAAAGAGTCAGGCTGTGTTGCCATGGGCTGGCGAGGTGCCCTCCCTGAACTTTAGTCTCATCAGTCACCCAAGCCTCCATTTCTTCATTTTAAAAGGGCCACTGAGGAAATCCAGTTCAAGGGACCACCGTAATGGCTCATTACATCAGCACCCTAGAGTGCTTAGAACAGAGCCTGCACATGGCTCTTGGGTGCACATATGTCATTGCTCCGAGAAAAGCAGCTCACTAGCATGAGTGTGTCAAACTCTTCAGCCAGGTTGAGATGACGGGCTTTACTAACTCTCCACATGGTTGCACACTCAGCACTGCAGAACTGGACTCAGGCCTGTGTGCACACTTACCCATGAGGCACAGTGTTCTCTGAGTGCAGGTGCAGTGTTAGCCCCCCAGATGATTCTCATGTGCCCCAAGGTTGGAATGATGGAACAGCAAACCTTCGAAGTTGCCTGGTGCCTCACGCATACTTCTCTCTTGGCCTTATATTGTCCCACTCTGTGGCCTGGTTTGGGGATGACATTTCATTATAAAAACTTTCAAGCCCAGAGCAAAGTTAAAAGATTGCAGTGACCACCCACACACCCACCACTCAGTTCTGCCACTAGCTTTGGGCACTACTCTGTCCCATGGCATCTGCCCCCTACCCTTTTATACATGCGCCCTGATATCGGTCTTGCCAATGCCTCTCCTGGTGTACGCGGCACCCGCTGTTCTGCTTTTAGACCGGAAGGCCCCCTTCACTGTCCACCTGCTCCTCTCTCTGCCCAAGCTCCTTGATGCTGGGACAGGGTCTCTTTCAGAGTTGTGGATGTCAGTAGAGAATGATGCCTGGCCATGCCAGGTCACATCGATCGCCTCCAACTCTGGATCCCACCCTCTCTGCCAGGCAGAGGCCACGACCTGCACTCTGCCTGGAAGGACAGGGTCTCTTGTTGAGACATTATACTTGAAAGACCCCAGAAGATTTTGACTTTTTGTCCTCCAGGCATGGCTTCCTTATGTGTGCTCAGGTCCAACCTTTTGACATTGTGACACAAAGATGTCATCTTTAAGGTTTCCCCTCAGGCTGGAGAGATGCCTTAGCAGTTAAGGGGCTTGTCTGAGAAGCCTACGGACCCAGGTCCCATTCTCCAGAACCCACATAAGCTACATACACAAGGAGGCGCATGCATCAGCAGTTTGTTTGCAGTAGCTGGAGGCCCTGCCATGCCCCTTGCCCATTTTCTCTCTCTCATAATAGCTTCAAAAAGTTCACCCTCAAGAACCACCCACTTTAATTTCAAAAACATTACAAAATAGTCTTGTGTCTTAGGTAAGCACACGTTCTGTGTGACCTCACCTCCATAGCTGACCCTGCCACATGCAGCCCACAGACCATAGATTGGACCTGCTTGGGTTGGAGTTGAACTCTGATCGTCCCTGCAGCAAGAATGTGTGTGTGTGTGTACGTACGTGTGCGTGTGTGTGTACGTGCATGCGCACACTTTCCACATTCAACACTTGGGTTTCGATGTCAGGTGTCTGAGCTGAGGGTCTAGCCTGAAATCAGTGTCCTGCATGCAGATACCATGGGTGAGGTGGAGACTGATTCAGTTGTCAACCTATGGCCTCTCTACATATGAACACTTGTGCATATGCACATATATACACATGCGAAAAAGTCAAATTTAAAAAGAAAACTGCATATGTCATAAACATGCAGCTTAATGAATTTTTACCAATTTAACTCATTCATTTTAACCATCAGCCCTGAGTGGCCCCATGCCCCTTCCCTCAGAGACCACGCACCTCCCCCTGTGCCAGGTCACAGGGAGCCTGGCTGGGTGTGGTCTTATTCTTCCTGCTTCTACTCAACCTCATGCACCCAGGCCCTGTGGCTCCTCACCGAGAAGGATGTAGGTGTCTGCACCCCAGGGTTTCTGGTTGGTAGTCCTCACAGTTAGCGCTGGCTGATGCCAGCCACAGACTGCTCAACTTGAGATTAAAGTGGAAATGTCACACTGATCTATCTCTTTGAAATGTTGATGTTTTGCTGGTTGTGGGGTTAGCATTAGTTTTTAAATTTGTGAAATTTGAGATATTTATCTTCATTTCTGGATATTTTTGAAGCTTTCCCCTTCACAATCCCTGAATTGGGGTCTGCCGCAGTATTCCATACCCTGCCCCTCCATGCGTTCTTGTATGTGTAGCTCTTGCACTCTTGTGTTTGTTCAGAGAATGTGAAACACAGTTCGGCCGGGTGCTCAAGGACGTCTTGAATCTGTATGATTAGGCTAGCAGACACCACTGGACAGCTCTCCACCATGGCCTGCTGGTCATTCACAGCCCTCCTGCTGTGTGATCTGACGAGAAGAGGTGTGCTCCGGAGGTGGCCCCATGTTCCTACTGACTGGCAAGGTCTTCTCAGAGCTGCCTGCCTCTCTTCTTTCAAGCCTGTGACGTGACTTTCTTTTGCACAACTCTTACTGCGTCATCTGTACTCTGAAGACAGGGCCTTCATCTCATGTGAATGAGCATCCTTCTGCAAACTCCATTTTCATATTTTACCTTTTTGGATTTGGAGGGGTTTTGTGTGTGTGTGGGAGGGTCTTACTCTACCCAGGCTGACCTGGAGTTCATTATGTAGTCTTCAGGGTGACCTTGAACTTATGGTGATCCTCCTACCTCTGCCTCCCATGTGCTGGGATTAAAGGTGTGCACCACCATGCCTGGCCTTTTTTTCTTGATGAACAGAAACCCTTTGCTTTAACAAAACCCAATTTATTAACTTCTTTTTCTTCTATGGCTAGGGCATTTACTGTCCTATCTTAAGTCATTTTGACTTACCCTGAGATGATACTGCTAAAAAGCTGCTCTAATTTTTTTAAAATTAATAAATATATTTGTTTCTGTATTTGCAAGCAGAGAAAAAGAGAGAGAGAGAGAGGAGAGAGAGAGAGAATATGAATGGGCCCACCAAGGCCTCCAGCTGCTGCAGAGGAACTCCAGATGCACACACCAGCGTGGATCTGGCTTTAAGTGTGTACTGGGAAATGGAACCCTGGTTGTTAGGTTTTGCAGGCGAACTCCTTAATCACTGAGTCATTTCTCCAGCCTATTTAAAAAATTTTTAATTTATTTACTTTGTGTGTGTGTGTGTGTGTGTGTGTGTGTGTGTGTGTGTGTGTCTTCTTGGAGCAGCTACTCCAACAATGGGCTGTGTGGAAACCCATCAGCAAAAATCATTCAGAATAAGTGGAGAGATGTGATTCTCATTCAGACTGGCATGACCAGGTTCTCATGGGAGTGGAGAAGGAGGCATTTAATGAGATTTGAAAAATTTGTGAATAATTCTACTTGAAAAAGAAAATCATTTGGGGGCTGTATTCCAGCTTCGTAGGCTGCCCCAAACATGATTTCCTTTGGGTAGCTGACATCACAGAGTCCCTGCACCTTCCTAAGGGAGGATAGGCTCTGCAGGGTCCTCATGTGACCTCCGAGGCTTAGCGCAGTTCTGGAAAGGTGCAGCCATGCTATGACATCCTTCATATGTGTGTATCTGCCCATGTCACATGTGCTGGGGCCCAGAGCACAGCTACAAGCCCACCCAGGCAGTCGGCTGGAAAGAAGCCTTCCCCACCTCCCTTGGTCACATTCCCACCTCCAAGGAAAAGAGAAAGCCTGGGGAGAAGATAGGCCATTGGTGCAAGATGCTGAGAGATTCTGAATTCTGTGTGGGTCGAGGGAGGACAGCACTGTTGGCCACTGAAGGTGCTTCTACAGTGTAAATGAGAAAATGTGCCAACCTCGACCTTGTCCTTCCACCCATGTCACTCCCCGTGTGTTACCTGGTCCGTGTCTGTGCGAGTAACCCTGGCATAGGGGCAAGAGGACTTGAGACTGTCCTGCTGCCTCTCCATCAGTCCTCTGGGACTGTGTCAACATGGCCAGCATTGGTCATGTTTACACACTCTACACGTTCTCTGCCCGCCTTGTCTTCTCTGGCCATGCCCACACAGATGGGTCTACCATGACTTTGTGACCGGTCACCTGCAAGGGGTCCTTGGAGCAGCATGATCTGACTGCACGCATTTCCTCAGATTGTCCTCCCTCCCTGTCCACTCTCGCACAGCTAGGTACAGTTTCCCTGGAAAAATGGAGGCGATGGAAAGAACCCCACAACCCAGCTGCTACCCCAGGTGCCATGCCTGCCCCTGTAGCACCAGTGTCCCTCTGTGCATCTGCCCTCAACCAGGCCTTTCTCCTCAGCTCACTCATGCCTCCATCCTCCCTGCTATAAGATACTTTTCCTGGTCTGTATGACCTGGAGCTTCTGCCTTCTCTTTCCTGTGTCCCTACTTCCATCTCCCCTGTTCTCTTTCCACTCCAGCCATGCTTGGAGCAGGTATGGTAACCTCCAAGTTGCTGAAGCTATTTCCAGTCACTGCCGACGCACTCCCTGGCCCAGACCTCCATACTGCAGACGCAGAAGCAAGTGCCCGTGTGTCCTTAGTCACATTCAGCGTGCCCAAGGTGGAAGCGTCAGCGTCCGCTCGGGTGCTCAGCTGCTCTTGGCCATCGGCCCCCTTCCTGCTCACATCCACGCTGTGAACACAGCCCGGAGCTCTGGCTTTGTCTCAGAGCCAGGCAGTCTCCACGCTGTGTGGCCATGCACTGAAGTCAGCTCCACTTTGGCCTGTCACAGGCTTGGGAACAGGGCCCAAGGATGGCATGAGCTCAGCCGTCTCCCTAACCAGCTCTGCTTCCCCACAGCACAGCCCATTCTTCGCTGAACAGCTGACCGCCTTCCAGGTGTGGCTCACGATGGGCGTGGAGAACAGGAGCCCTCCGGAGCAGCTGCCCATCGTCTTACAGGTCAGTTGTTCCCACAAGCCAGATGGGCTGAGACATCTGGCCACAGGAAGAAAGCCAAAACCCAAGCCAGGAGGGCCTTGTTCACCTGTGGTTGCACATCTGTGTGCATGCAGGTCTAGGAGCAAGTGCTCCTTGCGGCTCTGCTCTGCACAAATAACACAAATCACCCACACCCGGTCGGAAGTCAGGAGCTACTTGCTCATTTTTTCCTGGCAGCCTTTCCTCCCTCATCTAAGTATAAATGTGGGGCGGAGTTACCCTCCTCCTCCCACCTTTGCTTCAGGAATTGATGGAATGCCGCTGCCAGTAAGGGGTTCAGCACAGGCTGGTGCCGCCTCCTTCGTGGAAGAAGTAAGATATAAATTAGCTCTGTGAATCGAGGAGGGGGCACTGGGGAGCTCATACCTGGGCCCTGGTGGCCTCCTGACTGGCACTGGGATAGCATGGCCAGTCCAAGGTGCCATCAGCCTTTTATTGGCATGGTGGTATGTCATGTCTTTCCATGTAAGACACAGGTACTTTTCTGGTGTGCTTGTCTTGCCCCTGGCCTGTGTCATGTTGCCTTGCAGACTGGCCCAGTCTGGGTGGGAGATCGTTTTGTGCCCTGCTAGCTGATTGTCTGGTTACTAAATTGTGATAGGCTTGAGTAGCAGAGTTCGTCATAAGTGGTAAGATGATAGAGGTCACCAAATTCTTGTTGCAGTGAATGGACATTTGTGAGGAGGCTGATGAGCTGGGTTGTGGCTATGAAAAGCTATTTTGCCTTAGGACCATGTCAGATGTGATTTAAAACCACTGGTCAGGGCTGGAGATAAGGCTTAGTGGTTAAGATACTTGCCTACAAAGCCTAAGGACCCAGGTTTAACTCCCTAAATACCCACATAAGCCAGATACACTAGGTGATGCATGCATCTGAAGTTTATTTGCAGTGGCTAGAGACCCTGCTACATCCATTCTCTTTGTATTTGTCTTCTCGCTCTCTCTCATACACACACACACACACACACGGGGGGAGGGGGGATAAATAAATAAATTGAAGAAAATAGATCAATAGTTTATAAAAAAACTAGTCATTGTAGACCCTGAGGTCTAGTAACTATAGAAGAAAAGACATTGCAAGCTCAGTTGAGTTTGGGTGGAAGCCATAGCAGTCCTGGAGGTAGGTGCGGAGACATCCCACGTCCCTTGGAGTGGTAAGGACGAGCTATATTTCTGATGGAACACTACTGGCCAAGAGCCAAGTGTAGGCCCATCACTCCTCCAGATCTGATCAGGTCACTTTATCTCACGTGAGGCCATGAGTCTGTGTGTCCAAGGACATCACCTCACTTCCCTCCAAAAAGGGCTTGTGCTTGCACATTAAGGCTGCTGACCACATCTTGACAGTCGATCCTCACTTGGCCCAATGATGAGAACCATTGCAGCTGAGACATGTTTCACTGCAGAACATAGTGGCCTCTCACCTGTCTGGGGCTCCCACCTTTAGTCAGGGGCCTTGCAGATTCATGGTGACCCACCTACCCCAGAACTCAGGGTTCTTACTGAACACTTGTACCCAAAACTCCAGTTACCAAAACAGAGGTGAGAAAGGAAAAAACATAGAAATGTGAACTGTTAACAGTCGTTTGTTCCCCTGTGTAAATGTGGCCATGTGTCACCTCAGGTGACTTGGGTGCTTTTTTATATTGTCATTGTTCATTTTTTGACATTATGAAAAGAGTGAGAACACAGTTACTCTCTGACATGGCTCCAGGTTAGTTTAAGTCAGCCCTAGATTGCAGATAAGCTGTACACAAGCACCTTCTCAAGATAGACAAAAAGCAATAGTAGCAATAGCAGAGTTAAGACCCGGAGTGGGCCTCTGGATGGTGCGGGAGGTACAGGGTGGGGCACATGGGCAGCAGCATCTGGAATCTCCTCTCAGGCCACCTGGGTCACCATGTCCACCCAAGGAAATGTGGCTTCTTCCAGCCTGCCTTTGTTTCAGCAGTGCACCAGAGTATAGTGGCCCTCCCCAAAGCAGAGGCACAGTGCCAAGCATGTTTTGGTCCTGGCAAATAATCCTTTTGTAAATGGATTTTATTGACTTATTTTATAAGGTTCCATTTCCAACCCCTACTCCCTTGAGGAAGAGAAAAGGCCTCTAGAACCAACCTTCAGGTGAACTAAGGGAAGCCATTCTCAGATGTCTTCCTGGCAATGTAAGCAGTAGATCTCCACAGAGGGCTCTGGATAGAGGGGTGAACCCTCTGACAAAGCTAGTGGAGACCACAATGCAGTGGGCTGTCAGCTTCATCTGGGTGGCCCACCCTGGCCTGTCCCTCATTTCCTCATGATTTGTCTTGAGAACTTTTACTGTGGCCTTGGCCTGGACCCCATGATCCATACACTACCCTACAGAGCCTTGGCAGGGCAAAGCATTTTAATAACTCTTTCATCGATTTTTCAGGTCCCTGCTACTCACATAAGCCGTAGTGAGTTGTCCTTACCCAATGATTCAGTGACTCAGGCATTAGCTGATGGTCCACAGAGTCCAGGGAAAGGTGTCATCAGGCCTCTGATAATAGCAACATTGATATGCACATCACCCAACTAGCCTCTATCCTTCTTGCCTTTTTAAATTATTTATTTATTTATTTATTTGAGAGAGGGAAAGAGGCAGAGTGAGAGAGAGAGATAATGGGTGTGTCAAGGCTTCCAGCCACTGCAAACGAAATCCAGATGCATGTGCCCTCTTGTGCATCTGGCTTATGGGTCCTGGGGAACTAAACTGAGGTCCTTTGGCTTTGCAGGCAAGCGCCTCAGCTGCTAAGCTATCTTGTCTTTTAAAATAGGCATAGGAAGAACATAACAGTGTGGGTGGAGTGTTTTTTTTTGGTTTGGTTTTGGTTTTGTTTTTCCGAGGTCTCACTCTAGCTCATGCTGACCTGAAATTCACTGTGTAGTCTTAGGGTAGCCTTGAACTCACAGCGATCCTCCTACCTCTGCCCCCCAAATGCTGAGATGAAAGGTGTGTACCACCACACCAAGCTTGTTTTGCTATTTTTTGTTGTTGTTCATTTTTATTTATTTATTTGAGAGTGACAGAGAAAGAAAGAGGCAGAGAGAGAGAGAATGGGCGCACCAGGGCTTCCAGCCACTGCAAACTCCAGACGTGTGCGCCCCTTGTATATCTGGCTAACTTGGGTCCTGGAGAATTGAGCCCCGAACTGGGGTCCTTAGGCTTCACAGGCAAGCGCTTAACCGCTAAGCCACCTCTCCAGCCCGTTGTTTTGGTATTTTTTGAGGCAGGATCTTACCCTAGCCCAAGCTGGCCTAGAATGTACTTCTTAGCCCAGGCTGGCTTCACATTCATGGCAATCTTCCTACCTTAGCCTCCTAAGTGCTAGGATTGAAAGTGAGATTAAAAAGTATGCACTATAATAACTTCTTTATTTTTAATTTATTTATGAGAGTGAGAGAGGGAAAGAGGCAGACAGACAGAGAGAGAGGGAGAGAGAGGGAGAATATGGGCATGCCAGGGCCTCCAGCCACTACAAACAAAACTCCAGACATATGCACCACCTTGTGCATCTGGCTTATGTGGGTCCTGAGTAATCAAACCAAGGTCCTTTGGCTTTGCAGGAAAATGCCTTAACCAGTAAGCCATCTCTGAGCCCTATAATGATTTCTTAAATTGATGTTTTCCCTAACTCACCATTGCTGACATCTGTGGCTATCACCACCTTATACCTGAGGTCCTGACCCTTCTGGCTTTGTGCCTGGGACCTGCCATGATTGCTGTTACCTCAAGTGGCAGGTAGGCAGACACACCCCAAGCAGAAGGAAGAGAGGAAAGAACAGTTTCCTAGGGTAAACTTTAAGGCATTTACACAGGTGTTGCAGATCAGTGCCTGTAGTCACTGGGGGAGCATCTTATTTCAAATAAACTTGGGAGCTAAAAGTACTAGGTGGTTTTCAGGGCAGCACACCTGTCACCCATACACCTGTGTTCACCATATATGCGCTAGTCAGGTGCTCTGTAGTGCAGCTGCTTCTGGGCACCCCAGGCTTCATCGGGAATGTCCGTTCTTGTGAAGCAGCTTCACTGGCACGTCTCAGGCAGAAGCCCGAGCACTGTCTTTGCAGCCCAGGACATGGAGCTGGCTGGCCTCAGCAGGCCTGTTGTGGCTGGAGTGCATGCAGCCACATTTAATCTTTATTCTGCTTACCATAGGCAAAGAGGTGCTCCAGCAACCTTCTCAGTTGTCTGTCATTTGTCTCCGTGACCTCCCTGTGTCCTGGGGTGGCCTAGACCAGGACTCTTGTTGTTTACTGTTTTATTTTTTAATTTTATTTACTTATATGAGAGAATGAATGGGCATGCCAGGGTCTCTAGCCACTGCACATAAATTCCAGACACAGGTGCTATCTTGTGCACATGGCTTAGGTGGGTACTGGGGAATCGAACCTGGGTCCTTAGGCTTCATGCAAGCACCTTAACCACTACACCATCTCTCCAGCCCCTATTGCTCAGTGCATGTGTATGTGTGTGCTGGGGTACATTTGGAGGCCAGAGGACAACTTCAGTGTTACCTTTAGGAGCATCATCTACTTCTTTTGAGACAAAGTCTCTCAATATGGAGCTTACCAGTTATACTAGACTAGCTAGCAAGTGAGCCCAGGGATCCTCCTAGCTCTGTCTTCCCTGCACTGGAATTACAGATGGGTACCACCATGCCTACTACCATGCCCACTATTTTGTGTAGGTAGTCAGGATCAAACTCAGGTACTCATGCTTGCAAGCACTTTACTGAATGAGCTGTCTCCCCAGCCCCATATTCTTAAATTAATTTTAATTTATTTAATTTTAAAACCTCAGCTTTTTAGAAAATGAGTCAACAGAAGAAATGGGAAAGGTAGGGCTGAGGTGATGGCTGGTGGATCAAGCACGTCCTGTGCAGGTATGAGTTTGTATCCCCATCAGTATAAGGCTGGGCATCGCCGTGAAGCACCCGTGATTCAGGGTACCTATAGCAAGGTAGGAAGCAGAGCCAGGAGAGCCCTCTGGAAACTCACAGGCCAGCTAGCCTGGCAAACTGTAGTGGGGAGTGAGAGATCCTGCCTGCCTCAAACAAGATGGAAGGCAAGGTCCAGCACCCAAGGCTGTCCTCTTACCTCCACACGTGTGCTCTGGCTTGTACATGCCCAGCCTCATCCACATAAGCACACGTGCACACACACCAATGCACCAAAACAGAAAAGAAAAGGGAAGATGAGCTATTTGAAAAAAATACTGTTCATCCCTATACAGTATTTGTTTTCAGACGAAATTGGTAATAGGCTAGTGTTGTCACAAGAGCTTTTATTACTTGATATCATAAATGCTTATTTGTAAGTATTGTGTTGTCCTTGTAGTGTGCATCAATGAGTTAGGACCTGGAGATGTCAGGTTCCTTATCCAAAGTCCCATCTATACCAGCGAGCACTGTGGAATGTGCTTGTTGTTTAAAGCAGTGCATGGGCTTAACCCAGAGTACTTGGTAATATAAATATAGACTTTTTTAAATTTTATTTTTATGTATTTATTTGACAGAGAAAGAGGGAGAGAGATAGAAAATGGGTGCTCCAGGGCCTCCAGCCACTGAAAACGAACTCCAGACACATACGCCCCCTTGTGCATCTAGCTAATGTGGGTCCTGGGGAATCAAACCTGGGTCCTTCAGTTTTGCAGGCAAATGCCTTAACCGCTAATCCATCCCACTAGCCCTCCTCTTAGATCTTTTTATTCCTTCAAATTTTTATTAACAACTTCCATGATTATAAAAATAATCCCATGGTAATACCCTCCCTCCCCCCCACTTTCCCCTGTGAAACTCCATTCTCCATCATATCCCCTCCCCATCTCAATCAGTCTCTCTTTTAATTTGATGTCATGATCTTTTCCTCCTCTAATGATGGTCTTATGTAGGTAGTGTCGGGCACTGTGAGGTCATGGATATCCAGGCCAGTTTGTGTCTGGAGGCGCACGTTGTAAGGAGTCCTGCCCTTCCTTTGGCTCTTACATTCTTTCTGCCATTCTTGGTAATATAAGTATAGACATTCTTACCTGTGATTTCACTTCTTAAACTTATCCTAGGAAGAAAAATCATGGAAAGATGTGCCCATTAAGATATTGGCCACAGCACGTGATCATAATAAACAAATTAAAGTGGTTTTTTTTGTGTGTGTTTTTTTGTTGTTGTTGTTTTTTTGGTTTTTCGAGGTAGGGTCTCACTGTGGTCCAGGCTGACCTGAAATAAACTCTGTAGTCTCAGGGTGGCCTTGAACTCACGATGATCCTCCTACCTCTGCCTCCCGAGTGCTGGGATTAAAGGTGTGCGCCACCACGCCCGGCCAAATTAAAGTTTTTATAATCACTGAAGTACACTAATTATGAGCATCAATGGAGATAAAGAGCTATGCTGCCAGGAGAGGTAGAGCCCCCTTCCGAGGAAATGGAATGTGTTGTTGCTTCTGACCTGATCAGAGAGGTGTGTGCATAGAGAGCAGTGTCAAGAAGTTTCTGTCTTAGTGTCACAGTGAGTCACCTCGTTTAGCATAGTGGAAGTTTGTCCTGGGCATGTCTTTCTGTGAAACGAAGTGTTTGCAGCCTGGCTGAAGGAAAAGAACCCACTGGCAAGGCCCATTGCCTAGTCAGAACCCTCCTGCTCATGGTGGAGCTGTCTCACAGGGTGGGGGTCACTATAACTTTTGCTATGATTCAGCTTCCGACTTGTTTTTCTAGGTGCTGCTAAGCCAGGTGCACCGGCTAAGAGCCTTGGACTTGCTGGGACGCTTTTTGGACCTGGGTCCCTGGGCAGTGAGCCTGGTATGTGCCTTCTGCCTTTCCTGGGGAATAGACTCAAAGGGTCAGTCTGTGAGCTCATGATCCAGAAGTAGCAACAGCCATGTGGGATGCCCCGTGAGGGAACCCTGGGAATCCTGCCCCACCACCACCACCCCATGCCCTATTAGGCTGTGTGCAAGCAAAAACTTAAAGACGAATATTCATGGTACAGTTAAAAGTTTCCCAGGAACTGGAATTACTAAAGAATTGTAGCCGGATGTGGTGGCTCACACCTTTAATCCCAGCACTGGGGAGGGTGGATCTCCACGAGTTTGAGGCCACCCTGACACTACATAGTGAATTTGAGCACTGGGGAGGGTGGATCTCCAAGAGTTTGAGGCCACCCTGACACTACATAGTGAACTTGAGTGAGACCCTACCTCAAAAAAAATTTTTAATATAATTATTTATAATTGTTCATTACAAGTGCAAATGACTGTACAAAAGGTCAGTTGTAGGGTGCTGCCAGATGGGCAGGTGGCAGGACAGGCCATGCCCTGGGGTTAGAGCTGGCTCCAGGCCGTAGGAGGAGAGCAGGGTAGGCTCTGCTGTGCCTGCTTCAGGTTTTCAGTAGTTAATAGTGCCAACAAAGAGTGATTGCTGACACACCAACATTGAAGGAGGAGAAAGAAAACTCTACAAATAGGAAGACTAATTAACATTGAAGAAGAGACATCTAAAATTGGATAGACGACTTTAGCCCTTGGGCCTTCAGCACAATCCTGCATGAGGGAAGGATGCCATAGATCCTCCTAGTCAAGCCCAAGGGTGCTGTCACCTGCAGGGATAAAAGCAGACACATGTGGTCTGCAGGAGGCCCCTCGTGGCCACACTGACACTCCTTCCCCACAGGCACTGTCAGTGGGCATCTTCCCCTATGTGCTGAAGCTGCTCCAGAGCTCGGCCCGAGAGCTGCGGCCTCTCCTTGTCTTCATCTGGGCCAAGATCCTCGCCGTGGACAGTGTAAGTAGCAATATCTGTCCCGGGACTGGGAAGCAGCACTCTGCACGAGGACCAGGGCTGCCCTCTCCCGTGACAAGCAACCCTACTGGCTCTTCCTGCTGCCCCTGTAGACTTCTGCCTGCAGGGTCTGTGGCCTGTCCTCCCTGCCTGCCCTGCCTCTTTTCTGGAATTGAGGGGAAACCCCCCACCCCCAGGCTGGCCCTGTCTTTGTCGTGCTAGATGTCATTCTACCTGACTATTCCTTTTGCTTCACCTGGCACTTGCATTCTTCCCCTTCCTGTTCCAACTGCCCTTAAAGCCATTTTCTATGCTCCTAACCACAGTAACAAGTGACCCTGAGCCCAGCCTGCCCACCACATATCTCACATGGTCCTGACTACAGCCCTAAGTAGATCATTAGTGGTCCCTTGTCCACAGGTGATATCACTGTGGAGCCAGAATCATACCACACAGGAGGTGCTGGGCAGGAGTACCACATAAAGGCTGGGGCTCCAGAGGCAGTTCAAGCAAAGGGCAGTGGGCAAGTACAGAGAACTGCAAGAAGGGGAGCAGAGGAGAGATGAAGGAAGCTTCTAGATGAGGTTAATTCCAGGTCGAGAAGGCCAGCCCTGTTCAGCAGGCTGTGAAACAAGAGAAACCTTAAGCTCTGGTTTACAAAAACAGTCGTCTGTGTAAAATGGCTCTCGAGGGCCAAGGAGGGAGCTGGAAAGGAAGCATCCCATCACAATGCAGTGACGAGACTGAGATTGGCCTGAGCAAAGATGTGGAGCCAGGGCCACCCAGGACTCACCAGTAAGACCCCGAGGGCAAACAGATTGCAGCACGTAGCACCAAGTGCAGAGCCCTGGAAAACCCCTCTTCTGGGGAGCTGAGAAAGAAACAGTACGCAAGGACAGACTCAGAGAAGGTTGTAATGCACTGGCATTGGGAAGGAAGGCCTCCATGGAGGCTGGCACCTCTGCATCAGGAGAGGGAATGACATGATGCTGAGTGGCAGAGAATGAGGAGCAAACAGAACTCAGGAGCTGTCCAGCCGCTTGAGGACTTGGCAGGCGAGGTGGGAGATGGAGAAGGGGCGACATTAGCAGAGTCAGCTGCCTCTGCTCCTTGGCTTGTTTCTGAAGGACCCAAACCCCCTCTAGGTAGAAGCAGATCACATGGCCTCTGCATGTGAGCTCATGTGGCCATGTGTGCACATGTGTGATACCTGCATGGGGTTTTGGTATGAGGAATCTCTTCCAGCTACAGTGCTGTGAAGTCAGTGGGATTTTGTAGCTCAGTCACAGAAGGTAATATTCTGTCACAGCAGTGACTTAGGGTCATGTAGCCAGCATGTGATAAGCTGGGTCTGAGCAGGTAAGAAAAGGGAAGTTTCCTGAGTCACTGCAGGTTGAGGGGCAGGACAGGTAACAGGCGGCTCCCATTCCTGGAGCAGCAAAGGAGAGAGGAAAAGGATCCTGAAACCAAGCATCTCATGCCTGCTGCTCTGGCCCAGCCCCCAGGGCTTCACTTTTACTCACCACAGCAGAGACCTGCCTCCTTCAGCTCCCTCGCTCCTGCCTGGGCTCTGCTCACGTCACCTGTAGGCCACCCTCTATCTTGAGCCTTGGCTCACTCACATTCACTGTGCCCCTGCTCACTGCCAGCAGCTGGCCTGTAGACTCCAGAATAAATTGGCAGGCGTTCCGAGCCCTGGGCCTCTCCAACACATGGCATTCCAGTTATCAGTCCCGCCAGCTCACAGCCACTACCATGTCCCTCTGCTCACTCCGTTCAGCCAGCCCAGGCCCCCCGTCTCTGACCTTGCTCCCTATGGATCCCCTGGGCACCTGCTCAGCCTCACCCACACCTCCCTGGCCAGGCCCTCCTCTCACCCCAGCACTGTCTAGCCCCCCCCAGCCCCCATCTCCACCCCCTGCTGCATTGGAAACCAGGAAACAGGTGTGTGCAATGGGGGAGGTGTGAGGGGTTTCCTAGTGGAAATCATGTGTCCACCTGTACTGCTCATGCTGACTTTATCACCTGCTCTTTGCTTGTCTCTTGCTGTCATGCAGCAAACATCAGTTCTAACGAAGTCTCTATAGATGCTCTTGGACTGTGTAGACCACCAAACAATCTGCATAGCCTCCAATCATGGGTCTGTTTTTTCTAAGGGCCAGCTGGGCCTGTAGCTCATTGCTGAATGGTTGTAGTGCTGTAGACATCCCAGACATTTCCTGGTGTTCTGGTCTTCCTGAGAACGACTTCCTGCCTCAGGTCATCCAGGGCTCACCTTGACTTTTGCTATACCCATTTGCCTTTGGCTCTGACTCTGAATACTTTCAACTAAGTATTCTTTTTTTTTTTTTTAATTTATTTACTTGAGAGCGACAGACACAGAGAGAAAGACAGGTAGAGGGAAAGAGAGAGAATGGGCGCGTCAGGGCTTCCAGCCTCTGCAAACGAACTCCAGACGCGTGCGCCCCCTTGTGCATCTGGCTAACGTGGGACCTGGGGAACCGAGCTTTGAATCGGGGTTCTTAGGCTTCACAGGCAAGCGCTTAACTGCTACGCCATCTCTCCAGCCCTCAACTAAGTATTCTTACCCTTTGTGTCTGTTAAGCCAACTTCTGATAAACAATGACTATTTTCAGAAATTGGCCATGGCCTTGGATTTGGTAAAGGACTGAGTTTGAACCTCACCCCTTTGTTCCAGTAGACCCTTCTCACTCCCTTTAACTGTCATTGGCTCCTCTAATTGACCTGGCAACAAATCTTGGGCTGTCCACCTCAATAGTAAAGTCTTAAATATCAGGACCCTAGGGTGGGGGGCTGTTTTGTGCATTCTGGTGTAGCAGGGTCCTTCAGGGAACAACTTCCAATGGGCATCTTGTTTGTACACCCAGACAGAATGAAAGCTAGGTTTTGTGGCTCTGGAAGCTGTGCTTCTGCATCATTTCTGTTTTACCCTTACTCATGTTCATTGAAGAGCCAACTTAAATGCTTTTCTCAAAGAGTAATTTTTAAACTTTCTCTGTGCCCCATTATATCTGTCATCTATGTTGACACATTTAGAAATTTAGTGGCTTCATAACTTAGTATGTAGCCAGAGAACCATGTGGAAAGACTCCTGAACCTCTGCCATAGGACAAAGCCAGGACAAAGGAGCAAACCAGAAAAGGCCCCAGAGCCATGGGCCCATGGTTAAGAACCGAGCCTGCTCCCCCAGCTCCACCTGGTAGCTGCAACTTTGATTCTCAGATCCTCAGTCATGTTAATGTTTCGGGTGCCTAGAGTGAAATAATATCTTTATCTGTAGTCTTTTATCTGAAAGGCAGGTTCTTTTGTTTGTTTTTGAAGGCCTTTTGGCTGTGCTCTGACAAGTTGACAACTGACCATCATAGTGTTTAAAACTACCCTCAACCCCTGTCCTCATTTAATCATCTCCTAGGTCCATGTTGAGTTCTTGTGCCCAAAGGGGCGGGGCTTGGTCACAAGCCTGCCACGGCAGAGCTCTAGAAGATGGTCGTGGGTGTGCAGTGTGAGGCACTGAGTGCGGAGACTTCCCCACGGCCCAGCTCTAAAGGCCCTTGCCTGCAATATTCTTGTAAAAGCCTGCAGGCGCCAGGGACCATCCTGTGAATTAATTTCCTTGCCAGCTTGTCGCACCTGTTTATTTAATGCTGTCAGCCCACTGAGGGACACTGAAATGTTTCTGGTTGAAACTAGGCCTTGTTTCCTCACCCTTCCTTCTCATAATTACACTAGCCAGAATTCCCAGAGACAAAAATTCCATGTGGCTTAAGCAGGTGTTCCTTCCCATCGCATCTGGCTTCAGCATCTAGCTGCTTCTACCACTTGAGTTACATGTACCCCCGCCAAGCTCAATCCCAGGTGACTCCCTGAGTTTGCTACTGCTAGAGTTGGTAGCACATGTTACTTAAAAGGCGGAGGCAAGCACCCCTATCCCCAGGGCTTTTATCACCCCGGTGCTCTGGCACGCTGTGACAGTCTGAGATGAGAGGCATGCTCTGCTGAGCTCAGCTGAAGGGCACATTGGGATCCATCTATCCCAGGCAGCCAGGGAGCACTGCTGTGTGCCACTCTGGTAGAGCAGCCACCCAGGCCCAATGGGGGGCAGGAGAAAAGAGGAAGAGTTCAGGGAGGAAAGAATGGTGTGAAGAAGCCCGCGCACTATGGGGTCCCACAAGAGACAGGCTGGCTCTGGACTCTGTGGACCTGACCTGGGACAGAGAGCCTCCGTTGCTCATGTTGTAAGACTGTGAGCCAGGCCATCTCTTCCAGATCCATCCTGTGCCATGTCTCTACCTGTAACAAACACTTATCAAATGACCAGGGAGATACAGGGGCAGGAAATAGTGCCCATACTGGGAAGAAAAACCCATCAGATGTGCCAGAGCTGCCACCAGTGTCAGAACTGGCAGGCAGGGACATTAGCACAGAGGTGGGAGTCTGCTGCATGTGTTCAGAGTAAACTGAGATGGGAGCTTTGAAAGGCAACAACTTCTAGAGATGAAAACATGCAACATGGAGAATGTATTGAGATGGGATTGATAATGGAGAGCACATGGTAGGAGAGGACAGTAGGGGGAGCCACGCAGAAGGAAGCATGAAGCAAAGAAAAGTTCTTGAACCCCAAGGAGCAGCACAGCAGTCAAGAGGTGGTGTACACGTGGCGTGGGGAGGCTCCTGTAAGAGGTGGCAGGAATGAGCCTGAGACCCAGAGAGCCAGGAAGCTCAGCACACGCAACCACAAGAAAGGTACTGAGGCACATCATGATAGAGCTACTAAAAACTGATAAACTTAAGACTCCCCCACCCCCACCCCAAAGCAATAGGTAGCAAAGACTAGGGCCACAGCAGTCTTCTTAGCCAAGCTGTGAGAGTGAGAAGAGCTGACTGGAATAGCGTCTCCTTTCGCAAGCACTGGAAGGAGCTGTCTGCCTAGAATTCGTACCCAGTGAGACCACCTCTCCCAGGTAGAAGCAAAACAAGGGCTTGTAGCGATGAGCAAGTGTCCCAAGCTCTGACTAGCAGCCTGGGCTACTGCAAGGAGTGTTGCAGACACTTCTGGCTGGATGACAACAATGCCAGGGAAGCATGGGTCTGCTGAAAGCAGTGCAGATCATAGGGTGATTGCTGTGTACACAAATATGTGGGGCTTTGTCTTGCTATTTAAATCCCTCTTTAAAATAACTGCAAGCCAGGTGTGGGGGCGCACACCTTTAATCCCAGCACTCTGGAGGCACATGTGGGAGGATCACTGTGAGTTCAAGGCCACCCTGAGACTCCATAGTGAATTCTAGGTCAGCCTGGGCTAGAGTGAAACACTACCTCAAAAAACCAAAAAATAATAATAATGATAATAATAATAATAATTGCATAAGGGCTGTGGAGATGGCTCAGTGGGTAAAGTGTTTGCCACACAAGCATGAGGACCTGAGTTTGGGTCCTCAGCACCCACATAAATGTCAGGTATGATGGCATATCTATAATTCCAGTAATTAGGGAGGTGGAGACAAGGATCCCTGGGGCTTCATGGACTGCTGTCCTAGCCATATCTGTGAGCTCCAGGTTCAGGGACCTTGTTTCAAGAAATGGGGGCTGGAGAGATAGCTTAGTGGTTAAGGCATTTTGCCTGCAAAGCCAAAGGATCCCGGTTCGATTCTCCAGGACCCAAGTAAGCCAGAAGCACAAGGGGTGCATGCATCTAGAAGCCCTGGCATGCCCATTCTTCTCCCCTGCCAACCCGCCTCTTTCTCTCAAATAAATAAAGTAATTTAAAAAACAGGAAGCTGGGTGTGGTGGCACACGCCTTTAATCCGAACACTTGGGAGACAGAGGTAAGAGGATCACCATGAGTTCGAGGCCACCCTGAGACTACATAGTGAATTCCAGGTCAACCTGGGCTAGAGTGAGACCCTACCTCAAAAAAAGGGGCTGGAAAGATGGCTTAGCTGTTAAGGCACTTGCCTGCAAAGCCAAAGGACCCAGGTTCAATTCCCCAGTACCTATGTAAGCCAGATGCACAAAGTGGCGCATGCATCTGGAGTTTGTTTGCAGTGGCTAGAGGCCCTGGCACACCCATATTCATTCTCTCCCTCTTTCCCTCTCTCAAATAAATAATAAAATATTTTTAAAGGGGGAGGGAACTGGAGAGATGGCTTTGTGGTTAAGTCACTTGCCTACAAAGCCCAAGAAGGATCCAGATGCAAGTCTCCAGGTCCCATGGAAGCCAGATGCATATGATGGCACATGTGTCTGGAAGTTCCTTTGCAGTGACTAAAGGCCCTGGCATGCCCATATTCATATTCTCTCCCTCTCCTCCCCCCCCCGTAATAAATAAATCTTGAAAGAAAGAAAAAAAAAAACAACTGGGCATAGTAGTACATGCCTTTAATCCCAGCACTCAGGAGACAGAGGTAGGAATCTCGCTGTCATGAGGCCACCCTGAGACTGGAGTGAATTCCAGGTCAGCCTGGGCTAGAGTAAGACCCTACTTTGAGAAACAAAAAGGGGCGGGGGGAGGTTGTCTTTTGGCTCACAGTTTTAGAGGTTTGGGCTGTGGAATGCTGGCTTCATTGTTTCTGGGAGGTGAGGGGAACATTGTGGTGGAAGGCATGGTATAATTAGCAGAATTGCTCACCTCAAAGCAGCCAAAGACAGGAGAGGCTCAGAGCCAGGTCACACCCTTTATAGTCACAGCCCAGTGACCTTCCTCCAACCAAGCCCCACATCTTAATCTATTCATTCAGCTATGAATGCATCGATTGGTTAGAAGCCTTCTTTTCCAACCCTTCTCAAAGCCTATCCTCTGGGAACAAGTCTTTAATACATGAGCCTTCAGAGAACATTTTAGATGAAATGCGTAACAGGGTTGGAAAACACAGATGTGGCAGAATGCTTTCTCAGTTTTCCTGAATGCCATGTGACAGTTTCAGAGGTTAGGAACACATTACCTGTAGATAGAAACACAGGAAGTACTGTCAGAACTGTGCTAGCTGCTCTCATACTCCAGGAGGATGGCAGGTTGGTTTAATAAGCTCCCTAAGTTGTTACCATTTGTCTCCCTGCTAATTAGCAGGAATAAGGGAGGGGATTCTCTAATAAGGGACTAGCATGAGCTGGGATCTGGTTAATTGAAGTTTGTTTTTTATCATAGAATTAGTATTAATAAAGTTTTATTTATAGCACCACTGGGGAACATGAAGGCCTTAATAGCAAGAATGTGGAAAACACTCTTGAGTTGATATTTCTGGAATAAATCCAGAGGGTGTGTCCAGTGTGCAGGCCACCTCACCCTGAGCCTGTGGTAAAAGGAGGGTGGGAAAGTAGCAGGTTTTCTTTTCATGGACCTGTGTGTCCATTCCACCCACAGAGTTTCTGCTGCGTCCTCTGCAAACTGATTTCCCACCAGTAAGTTTGTTCAGGCTCCTGCAGCTTCGCCTCACACACAAGACCAAGTTGAGTCAGGGTCGGTGCTCTCCCCATCCAGTGACACTTCAGGTCCCCGACACGAGAGCTATTGAGCATCAAGAGCCCTGGAGCCATGGTCTTGGTGCACCCACCTCCCGGCACAGGGGGCCCCACTCTGGGAAGACAGGCAAATGCCCTTATCTCTTAAATGGGCTCGGGCTTGGCTGTTGGGTCCAAAACTTCTTGTTCTGTTTTCTGAGTAGTAGGCTTTGCTTTTGGGGCAAGTCTAGATTTATAGGAAACTTGAGAAGATTATAAATTGAGTTCCCACAGAACCACACACTCTCCTGTGGTGGGTGTCTTATATTTTGGTGACAGTATGGTACTTTGTCACCAAAGGAACTTGTGCTCTCTGCTGTCTGCATTATCCACACCTCCTGTCTCACTGATATCCTTCTGTCCAGGACCCCACATGACTTTCAGTCCCTCGTCTCTCCCTCAGCCCTCCACCATCTCTGGGCTGTGGCATTGTGAGGAATCCTGGCCTGGGGTCTGCTGCACTGTCCCCCTCCCCATACTTCACATGGTTTTTATTATTCATTTTTATGATTCATTCATGACGTGTCTCACTGTTGGTGTCACCATGTTTCCCACTGGAAGTTGCTGTATTTAGGCCTACCTTATTTATGTATTAGTTTTTCTGGTATTCCTTCCTCATCATGAACAAGCCAGTGTTCCTACTGAGCTCACCTGTCTTTCATTTGCAGACAGGCAGAGTGGAGAGCCTTCCCACCCTTGCCCTCAGTGGCTTTTCTAATCACAGCCTGTTGGGTAGGACTCAGGAATGTGCTTGTAGGACCACCCAGCCCAGTCTCCAACCCAGTGCATCCTGGGGGCAAGTTGAATATCACCCCCACATACATACCCCCTCTTTTTTTTTCTTTTTTTGGTTTTGGTTTTTTGAGGTAGGGTTTCACTCTAGCTCAGGCTGACCTGGAATTATACTATGTAATCTCAGGGTAGCCTCGAACTCATGACAATCCTTCCACCTCTGCCTCCTGAGTGCTGGGATTAAAGGCATGTGCCGCCACTCCCTGCTTTTTTTTTTTTTTTTTAAATGAGAGAATTGGCAAGCCAGGGCCTCTACCCACTGCAATTGAACTCCAGGTGTGTGCATCAGGCTTACGTGGATTCTGAGGAGTTGAACCTGGTTCATTAGGCTTCAGAGGCAAATGCTATAACCACTAAGCCATCTCTAGTCCTCATCTCTTTTATAGCGACTCTTTGCTTTGGTGGAATGTTAAATGGTCTATGAAACAAGTAATTCTTTTCAGGTGAGTTCTGTGAAGCCAGGTGAATACCAGCCTAGCAGAACAGCTTCCTTCCAAGGCTATTTCCAAGTCCACCCACTCCACCAACTCAGCTTAGATGCAGTGGGCCCGGAAGGACATAGTAAGTGGCAGGGTACGCAACAGAAATCTAGCAGTGATGAGAGAGCAGTAACTATGGGGCTGGAGAGATGGCTCAGCTGTTAAAGGTGCTTGTTCTCAAAGCCTCACAACCTGAGTTTAATTCCCCAGTATCTACATAAAACCACATGTACACAGTGATTCATGTGCCTGGAGTTTGTTTACACAACCAGGAAGCCCTGGCACACCCATGTTCATTCTCACTTTATCCCTCTCTCTTTCCCTCCCTCCCTCTCTGTCTCTCTCTGTTGCAAAAATAAAAATATTAAATTTTAAAAAAAGAAATAATTATGGAAAGAAAAAATTCAAATCCAAGATTACTTTGCATATTTCTGTATAAATACCTTAAGAATTGAATATAGAAAACTTAAGTTTCTAGGAAAGTATAATTTATTCAGTGAACTCAAGAGAAAGTGAAGGCTGAGTACTTGCCATAGAAGGAATAGAGAAAGTTTTTTGAAAAGAACTCCTCACCCCAGGAACCCACTGGGTCTGATTGTCTCTCACAAACTCTTATGCAGAATTTTTAAAGAAAGGCTGGTGGCACACGCCTTTAATTCCAGCAGTCCAGAGGCAGAGGTAGGAGGATCATCGTGAGTTCAAGGCCACCCTGAGACTACATAGTGAATTCTAGGTCAGCCTTAGCCAGAGTGAGACCCTACCTCAAAAAAAAAAAAAAAAAAAAAAAAAACAAAGAAAAAAGAAAATGGAAGGGAAATGCTAGGCCACCATGGTGGCTCACAACTATACCCCCAGAACTCTGGAGGCTGGGGTGGCAGATCCCCAGGCCAGTCTGGACTACATGCTCAGACCCTGTTGCAAAATAAGGAAGAAAAATAGCTAAAGTCTCCTTTTCATAGCATGCATTACATGCACAGAGGCCACAGTTTGATGCCAGCTGTCTTCTCTATCACTTTTCCCTTTATTTACTTGCAGGGTCTCTAACTTGAACCCAGAACTTGACGATTTAGCTAGTCTAGCCAGCCTGCTGTCCCTGCAGATTCTGTCCCTGCCTGCGTGCTGAGATTACAGGGAGGCTGCCACACCCACCTGGAGTTCATGTGCCTGCTGAGAGCCCAACTCCAGGCCACACACTTGTACAGGCACTCAATCCACTGAGCCAGCTCCCCCACCCTGGTTATTTGCTTTTGAGATGGGCTCTTATATAGCCCAAAATGGCCTCAACTCCTGATCTGTCTGCCTTTCCATCCCAAGTGCTGTGACCATAGGCATGCACCACTATGACCTGCTCTAAATTCTGTTAGTGAAACAAACTTAATTGCTATAAACCTTTAATGCACATAAACTTGATGGCACTCTACATTTGGAAAGAACTAAAAGATAAGTATATCACAACAACTGAAACAAGAAAAAAAATAAACTTAAGCAATTTACCCCCAAAACAATAACCCAGATTGCATTCACCCTCAGGTTAAATGGACAGTATGCCGTAGTAAGTTTCTGTCAGGCGCTCACTAGTGAGTAGTACAGCGCATCAGCAGACACAAGAACACTGACGCGGGCCTTCCCCCAGAAGAAAGGATACCGAGTGAAACAGCCGGGAGCCGTTTCCCCAGCGCCAGCAAGGCTTTCCCAGCAGCCAAAAGTCAGCATCGCACTAATGGGGTGAGACAGAGTGTAGTAACTAGATAGGGGCAAATCTTGGTGTCCCCTGTCACTGCCAGCCACAGTGAGGCAGAACGAAATGAAAGGCATTAAACTAGAAAGATGAAAGTAAAACCATTAGCAGTTATAGTAGCATACATCTAGGAAACCCAGAGGAGTCGATTAACAATAACAGTGAGAAGGAAGACTTAAATTAATACAAAGAAACCAACAGTAACAACCAGTTAGAAGAGTAGATGGGGAAGAGTGCCTTGTGTATGGAGGGGTCGTAAATCCAGGAATGATCTCAACCCGAGACTTGAAAAGCTGTCACAGAGAACACTTTAAGACATTCCTAAGAGACACAAATACCAACTTGTGCAAATAACAACATGCCCTGCTCTCTTGCAGAAAGATTCACTGTCATAAACATGTCACTGTTCCCCAGTAAATTTATAACTTTAATATAATCCCAATAAAATTACCAATAGGCTTTTTTTTTTCCCTGAGAACTAGACAAATATATTCTTCACTTCATGTGGAGAAATAAGTCAGAGAAATCCTGAGAAGGAAAGGCAGGGGAACTAGTCTTCCCAGTCACCAGTTGACTGAAACCTCCATAGGGGAGAACCAGGTGGTACTGGTCACAGGCCTGTGCATTCCAGGAACATACAAGTAGATGCTGTGTTTGAGAGCATTAGCCTCTTATGCCAGTGGGGTGGTAACAAGACTGTCCATGGTGGTGGAGTAACCAGAAGGCTCCCAAAGGCCTTGCAGTGAAGTGGTCCCCAGTTTGGTGCTAATGAAAACATCCTTTCTAGTTTTATGCCTTTCTTTCATTTCTTTCTTCTGCCTCTATCAAATACATAAATAAATAAAAATAAAATCTAAAAAAAGGAGACTTTAAAAAAAAAGATTGCTGACATAGTTTAAAGCTGGAGGGTTATAGAAAGGTGCTGGGGAAGTCTGGAATGGGAGGGATGCTTCTCCAGGAGACTGCTGTGTTCAAGTCTCAGCAGTAACCATGTATACAGTTTTGATGGTTCTCAGGTTACAACTCTAAAGGTTTGTTAAGAAACTTGTTTGCCCTCTTTGATAAGTGAGATTATAAAGTGGTTCCAAAGGTGCCTCCAATTGGTCTGTAATATGATAAAATAAAAAGCATAGATTATGGGCTGGGGAGACAGACCAGTGGTTAAAGCACTAGTTCAGGTCCAGTTCCGATCCCCAGAACCCGCATAAAGCAAACTAGAAAACCGTAGCTGGACAGGAGAAAGGCTACTTGGTCATATGTGCTCAGACCTTCAGCATGGTCTGTGGTTCTCCTTTAACAGCCTTTTTTTTTTTTTTTTTGTTTTTCGAGGTAGGGTCTCACTGTAGCCCAGGCTGACCTATGACACTATGGAGTCTCAGGGTGGCTTCGAACTCATGGCAATCCTCCTACCTCTGCCTCCCGAGTGCTGGGATTAAACGCCCGGCTCCTTTAACAGTCTTATTTAAATCTGTATACAAAGTATGTCTCTATGTAGACAACCTTCACTGCAAATAACCAGCTTGGAATTCTTGACTCTCAGCTCATGAGAGGCTTCTTTTCCTTTCCATGTTCCCTTAATTTCCCTTTCTTTTTATCCTGTCTCAAGTATCAGCTTAAAAAGGAAACGGTGCCTTTAATCCCAACACTTGGGAGGCAGAGGTAGGAGAATCTGTGAGTTTGAGGTCACCCTGGGACTACATAGTGAATTCGAGGTCAGCCTGGGCTAGAGGGAGGCCCTACTTTGAAAAACCAAAAGAAATAACTAAAAATAAAAATAAAGGAAACAGGGAGGGAGAGGAAGTGGAGGGAGGGAGGAAGAACAGACGCACCGGTGTACTAGGTCCTTCTGTGTGCGGACAGGCTGACTGAGGATACATTCATGTTTGCTTTTACTCTCCTAACAGTGAAACACGGGGAAGTCAGGAGTACTTCTGATGGCATAGTGGAAGAAGAAGGACAGGGGAGGAGGAAACAGCTGTTCCATGGCTGGTTTGGTTTGGTTTGGTTTGGTTTTTTAGAGGTTAGGTCTCACTCTAGCCCAGGCTGACCTGGAATTCACTATGTAGTCTCAGGCTGGCCTCAAACTCACAGTGATCCTCCTACCTCGGCCTCCCTAGAGGTGGGATTAAAGGCATATGCCACTATGTCCAGCGCAGCATTTTGCTTTTTAAGCCATGAGCACACCACAGATTTTACAGCAAACGGCAGATTGGAAGTGTGGAGGCAAGCAGTACACCAGTGCCCTTCCCTCAGTACTAGTCACAGCACCATGGCCCCTCTTCATTATGAAGGTATCCTAGACACAGGTGTGTCTAACAGGAGAACCAAAGGATTTTTAAGTACCTGAATTAGCAGATGCTTTTGGAATATGACAATACATTTATGTGTGTATGGTTAATCTCTTGCCTCCCTGGGCTAGTGGGTCTGCAGTTGTCCTCAGGTTGGCATCTTGCAGAAGACTGCAGCTCCAGGCTGACAGACGTTCTGCTGTGTCCTGAACAGTGGTTCACTGCTAAGTCTGCAGGCACCGCTGCTGATAAGCCCTGAGTATGTGAGCACCCATCTCCTGCATCTGTCTCCATGTGGATTCTCTGCAGCCTCCCTGTGTGTGCTGAAGCCCCACTGAGGTCTCCTGGAGTAGTTTTCTCTTGCTGAAACCATCCTTACCTTTGAAGTGGTACACAGTACATTTCCTGTGACAAGGAAGAACTACCTCACCCAGCCCTCTGCACCCTCCAGTCAGAACACACTGGGCAATGTATTCCTGTGGAAATACTCAGAGGTCCCAAAGCTGTCCCCACATGCCTACCTGGTAGGGCATGGTGACCTATTAGTCTAAGTGAATATTGAGGGCAGAAACCTGCGCCTACGGGCTGGCCCAAGGCTTCCTCCTGGTCTCTGCTGTCTCAGGTCTCGGTGGGTTTGCACATACGGTCTGCAGTGTGCAACCACATGTCTCGTGCTTGTGTGGGCAGCTTTGTGTCTGCCTTGTTTCTTTTCTCACCGTTTACTGAAATCCCAAGACACACTCAAAGGCAGCTGTGGGCATCGCCGTGGTTGGGGAGACCACCAAGCAAACGTTTTCATTTCCTGCTTTCTCTCTCCTCCCCTCTTGCTCTGCCCTTAGTATGTCAGAGCTGCCCTTGATTTGGGAAAGCAGCAAATGAGTGCGAGGCCTTGGGAAGCTGCCTCTAGCCGGTGCTTGGCTGCCAGTGCAGTCCGCAGTCGGCTCTCGGCTTCATCAGGCCTCTGCCATGACACAGCCTTCTGTAGCTTTCCTGCCCTGCTGGTCTGGAGCTTTTCTTTCTTTCCCACTTAATGAGGCCTTGGCCTAGGGCATTCATCCCGTGTGGTGTCAGCGCACGTGGGACATGGCTCCAGCCCTTAGCGAGGTAGAGGAAACCAGTACACCTGCTGAAAGAGATGAAGGCAGACATGTGCGGAGGAGCTGTTCCTGCTGCCCGCCGTAGCACGGCAACCTTATCAAACAGATCTTTTAATGTGTGCCTAATAATCACCGGGCTCCAATTTTGAAGGCATATCAAATTTATCGTTTCAGAGATCTGACTTAGGAGGCTCAGATGCAGAATTAGTAGGATATGAATTAATGACACTTTATTACTCCTGATAGACGTGTTTAAGGAGCTTCCTTCCCCATAAGCGCGTGGGCTTGGATGTGACTTGTCAAAGCTCTGGTTTGAAAACAAAGAAAGGTGTCTCTGCTCTCTGAACAGTCTCTGCTGTTGGGGCACTGCATGCTCCTGGCTCTGGGAGCAGGTCTGTGCAGGGATAGCTTTAGCTTGTCAGTAGCCTCAACTGAAGTAAGGAGCCTCTGCAGTATGTGTGGATTAGTGGCCCCCTCCTCCCTCCATTTTATCTAATTTCCACATCAACAAAGCCAGACCAGTGACCACTTGGTCTTATCAGCTCATCACCACACTGTGAGGAGGTGCTTTCCTGAACCCAAGTGGGGAGGGGTACAGGGCATCTGCACTGAGCAGTCAGCAGAGCTGCTGTGGAGATCTGGGAACGCCAGCTCACATCTTTCAATCCCAGTACTGGTTGCTTTTACAGACCTATTTCCTCTAGAGCAGAGCTTGCTGGGAGTTGGCAAAATGTAGCATGTTGCTGTGCATGTGTTACCCTGCGTGTTGCCTGAATGCTGGTCCCAGACACCTGGTGGAAATTCTGGATCCATCTCTTCTAAAAATAGCAGCACCCTCCATTCATGTGTCCCGTCATGGCTCTCTAACAGTTCTTATGGGTGTTAGAACATTTGTGCCACTTAGGCACAGGGTTCTAAACCATGGTGCCTTTCCTTTCTCCCTCAGCTTGTAGGCCTGGAGCCTCCTAAGACATTGTCCACAGGCTCTGAGTGTCCAAAGCATGTTCATTTAATTCCCATGAAGAGCCAGCACTTTCAGAAATGTTCCACTAACTATCCAACCTCAGAGCTGGGCTCATATTCTCTACAGTGCCCACAAGCTTCATCATGGAACGCCTCCTTCCTCTGGAGGGCCTGTCTGCCTCAGGCCCCACCAGACCTATGTTTTCCTCCCATATGCACCTCAGTCCTGATCCAGTTCCTGGCTTTAGATCTGTGTGCTGCTTCCTGAATAGCTCTGCCCTTCTTCTCACAGACATCTGCACTGTGTGTGCAGCCTCGTGAGATAGAGCAGCACACCCGCCTCTCCGTCCCCCTGTGCTTTCCTTCTGTCTCTGTCGTTGTCCCCATCCTGTGTCTGTGCTGCGCATGGCCCCAGCTCTAATGTGGCTCTTCTAGCTCAGGCTACAGTGCTGCTACCAACCAACTTGGACCTGGAACCGGCCAGCGTCATCTTTTGTTCCTCGGGTCCTGTTGGTTCTTCAGTGCTTCCTGGTACCTGGTCCCCTGCCTCCCCACTCCACATTCTGCACTGGGCTTGCATTCCCTCCCGGCATGCCTCTCCAGCTTTCCCCCATCGTAGTCCCCGTCACTGAAGTAGGCGTCAAGGGCAGAGCTCACATTGCACAGGTGATCGCTCTTAGTATTTTCTAAGCGCAGAGCAGCTGCCACAGGTTCTAGTGCTACAGAAACAGGAAAGGTACTGAGTCTTGGTTGTGTCCTGTGTGGGGAGGGAAGAGAGGAGCCTCGCAGGAAGGAAGTCTGGACAGGTGAGGGGGGAGAGAGGACAGGTATGAGGGTGGCCCCTAAACCAGCCTCCAGCAGCCAGGTAAGGCAGCAGAAGGTGTTTATGCAAGTGGTGATGGGCATCCCTTCTGAGCATTCCTGGGCCACTTTCCCAAATGAACACTGGACTTGCCGGGAGAGAAGCCCAGGGATGCAGTCCTTCCTGGACGGTGTGTGCTGCACAAGCCTGGGGGACCCTACAGGTGCTTGCACTCATGGCATCTCTTCTGTGTCTCCTTTTTCCCTCCAGTCATGCCAGGCTGACCTCGTGAAGGACAACGGTCACAAGTACTTCCTTTCCGTCTTGGCAGACCCGTACATGCCAGTAAGGACTGACCACACTTCTCTCTGATGGTCCCCTGATTAGGTTTCACCATTCCTCTCTGAGGCCTTGGGAACAGGGTGGCTCCCAAAAGCCCGCTGTCAGTGGAGAGGCCCTATGCAGTTACACATGGGTGGCTGCTGCACTGCCCACGCCTCACTGCTCTGTGTCTTATTGGTGCCGTCAAAATAAGAGGTCTGGTTTCCTAGGCCCATGGGCTTTGTTCCCATCCACTCACAGCCACTGCACATCTCAGGCCTGCAGTAGCATCTCCCCTGGAAAGAGGGACAGAAAGATGAGCAGTTGTAGGTTTCCAGTGTGGTGCCTTGGGTACCTCTGAAGGTCTCATAATAAGACAAGATGTTAATGTCCCTTACTGCGGGAAGAGATCGTTTAAAAGTTTGAATTTTACATGTACTTACTGTATTAAATTGTTCAAAAACTATATATCCTTGAGTAGAGTTTATAGTAATCCTTATAATCTCCACCTCCAGTTAAGTACAGCACCACATTTGTAGACATAAGTGGCTTGGGCTATACAGAGGAACTTTTGTATTTAATTTCTCCCTCTGATTGTTTTCCTAAATTAAATGATATAATTTAAAAATATAATTGCCTGGCATGGTAGTGTATACCTTTAATCCCAGCACTGAAGAGGCAAAAGTAGGAGAATCACTGTGAGTTCAAGGCCAGCCTGAGACTACATAGAGAATTCTAGGTCAGCCTGCACAAGAGCGAGACCCTACCTCAAAAAAAAAAAAAAAAAAAAAAAGCAGCCACAAAACCAGTATTTGAAGGTAAATGGAACTCATGTGCTTTTCCTAACTGGTGTTTATTCCTTGTCAGAGTCAGTGTAAGTTTAGACTTTATGTGGGTTTTTCAGGTAAGCCCTTCTGTTCCCTTCAGGGTAAGAATACAAACCCAACAACTGAAAAAGAGTTCTAAACCAGAGGTTTGCATCAAGGTGACCAGCTGAACTGATCTGAAGACCCCCCCCTTAGCCACTCCTTCTAGAGGACATGACCCAGTCTGAAAGAAAGACAGGAAGTCCTCAGTGCCAGAGGTGGAGACAGAGCCGCAGAGGGCCCTACTGAACAGCAGACATCCCCACCACAGTGACTTCTGGAGCATCTCGTTCTGCTCTGACCCTGGGCCTGCGCAGGATGTGAGGCCTGGAACAGGAAGCGCTGCCAAGTATGGCAGCCCTGCTCATACCAGTGCCTCGTTACAGACGATTACAGAACTCGCCTTGCTTCCAGAATGTCTTAGGTGACAGTTTCTAAGCTCTGCAGAGAGGAAGAAGGGGCTGCCAAGAGAATTCAAAACCTTAGGCCTACTCCACTTATGTGGCAGGGTCTGAGTTTGCCCTGCCAACCAATGTGAGAGCCCCAGCCTGAAATGACCGTCAACACCCAGCTAGGTCTCTAATGTCTGTGGTTGGGAGTTGCAAATGCAGTCTTCTGTGGCTTCCTGCACCTCAGGGCCTAGGACCACCCTGAGCTGCTGTCAGATACACCAGCTAGGAGACACAGCACCACCAGTGGGAGAGCTAGCACCCCTAGAAACTGGCAGGATTGCCTGAAAGGACATGAAATAAATAGAAATAAGTATGTTTGGTCTGGAAGAATGGCTTAGCGAGTAAGGTGCTTGCCTTTGAAGCCTAAGGACCCAGGTTCAATTCCCTAGTGCCCACTTAAGCCAGATGCACAAAATGGCACATGCTTCTGGAGTTCGTTTGCAGTGGCTAGAGGCCCTGGCACACCCATTCTCTTCCCCTCCCTCCCTCCAACCCCCTCTCTCCCCCTCTCTTCTGTCCCTCCCTCCCCCCCTCTGCTTGCAAATAAATATAAGTATGTTTAAGATGACTGAAAAAAGACAGTTTTATTTAATTCCATCAGTCAATCATTATGTGTTTCTTCAAAAAGAGTTCTGTGCCTGCTGTAAAGAAACAATATATTCTGTGCTTCTTTTCTTTTTCTTGAGGTAGGGTCCTGCTATGGCTCAGGCTGACCTGGAATTCACTCTGTTGTCTCAGGGTGGCCTCGAATTCAGGCAGTCCTTCTACCTCAGCCTCCCAATGCTGGGATTAAAGGCGTGCACTACCACACCTGGCTTACTCTGTGCTTTTTGCCCTCATTAAAAATGGCAAATGGGGGCTGGGGAAATGGCTTAGCGGTTAAGGCGCTTGCCTGCGAAGCCTAGGAACTCATGTTTGCATCTCCAGGTCCCACATAGGCAAGACACATAGTGATGCAAGCACACAATATCACATGTGCCATGAGAGGACACACACATCTGGAGTTCATTCACTGCTGCAGAAGGCCTGGCATGCCCACTCACCCCCCTCCCCCTCACTCCCTCCCTTCCTGCCTCTCAAAAAAAAAGACGGTCTGGAGAGATAGCCTAGTGGTTAAGGCACTCGCTTGCAAAGTCTAGGGATCAAGGTTCAGTTTCCCATTACCTACGTAAGCCAGATGTACAAGTGGCGCATGCATCTGGAGTTTGTTTGCAGTGGCTGGCAGCCCTGGCAGGCCCATTCTCTCTCTCTCTCTAAGTAAGTAAATAAACAAATATTTTAAGAAATGATAGATGTTCTTAAGTAAATCGTGGGGGGGGGGGGGCACGTAAAGTGGAAGAAGAGGAAGCCCAGTTGTAGAAAACTCCACAGACAAATCACAAGGCAGGAGAGACGTGGGCAGGAAGAGGACAGGTGAAGATACCACCTGGCAGGAAGCAAGGATGTGAGAAAGAGGTACCGGGAAGTTCCTGTCTGAACAGATGGAGGCTGCCGACTCCAGAAGTGAAAGAAGTGGGTTTCCAGACTTAAGAAGCACGGTGAATAGCCAAATAAAAACAAATCCACACACGCGTCACAATGAAAATAGCAAATATCAGAGGCACAGGAGATCAGTGAGGGACCTGGGATAGCGAGGCCACCCTCCCCATGCCCACCCCCCACAGCTCTCCCCAGCCACACTGCCACAGGACAGGTAACTTAGCACTCTGGCCCCACAAGGAAGTACTAAGGAGTGTGTTGCAGCGAGGGGCAGTGAACTCAAGGATGCATTGCCATAGAGGGCAGCTAAAAGCAAGAATGAGGGTATTGTGCTGTGGACACATGTAAGGTAGATGAAGAGTAGACGTGAAGAGGAGTATTAGATTGAAGGCATCCTAGGAGCCTAACAGCAACCCAAAGGGAATATGAAGAAGACTGTTCATGTAGTAAGAGTCTCTGAGGAAGCCTAAGTGGGCTGTCAGATATGCAGGACTACAGGAGAGGAAACAATGAAAATCAATCCGTCTAGTAGAAGCAGAGTTCAAAGGGCTGCATTTGTTTTACTACCAGTGTGCTTGACAAGCGGATACAGGCTTCCTTAGAATGGCAGAGGGAACCAAGTAGCCAGCATGAATGTACATGTAGAAACTTAAGGCCACACACAGGCACGTAGAGTAGGCCCTAGGTGGTCAAGCCCTTCAGAGCAGTTAACACCCTCCATAACAGAGGACAGTGGACAAGCCTGGGTCCTTCTGTAGAATTGGCACCCAAGGCAGCAACCTGGCATGCAACAGACCAAAAGCTGTCAAGCCTTTTAAAATGGCTGCTGCTATTCACAGGGTCACTGCAAAGGCAGAATGCAGACCACCCAGGCTGCTCTGGTTATCCTGGGGCGGGGGTTCACATTCTGAAAGGCAGCACTGTGGCTTGGGAAGGAGCGTCCCCTGGGGGAGGTGTGCAGCCATGGCGGGGTTTGTTTTCCAGGCTGAGCACAGGACCATGACGGCCTTCATTCTTGCCGTGATCGTCAACAGCTACACCACAGGGCAGGTGAGGATCACAGCAGCCCCGGCACCTGGCCTGCCTCGTGGGAGGAGGGTTCTTCCCAGATGCCTTCTGGGGCAGGGGGTCAGCCCTGGTGGCGCTCTGTGGGGCACCACGGCATAGCAGCAGGTAGGAATGAGGTAGGGTGATGGCTCCCGGAGCAGAGGCTTGGCCCTTCAGTTAGCTCACCTGTGCTGGGTATATTTGAATTGATGGGATCTACAGTGATTGTGCTGTGACTGAGCAAGGCTTTCTGCAAAACAGTGGCACCTGCCACTCTGGCCAGGCCCCTGCCTCTGGCCCCAAGTCTAATGACAGAGGACCATCTGTCTGTGTCCTCCTGTCCAGGAAGCCTGCCTGCAGGGGAACCTGATTGCTATCTGCTTGGAACAGCTCAGCGACCCCCACCCCCTGTTGCGCCAGTGGGTGGCCATCTGCCTGGGCAGGATCTGGCAGAACTTTGACTCGGCGAGGTGGTGCGGGGTGAGGGACAGTGCCCATGAGAAACTCTACAGCCTCCTCTCCGACCCCATTCCTGAGGTGAGTCATACTTGTGGAGGTGGCTTCTAGGCCACGTCAGGTGACGGTGGGAACTCTGTGCAGGGTTCCACCAGGGCACTATTTGTAAAGAGATCATGTGGGAGCAAGACACAGAAGCTGTACCTCCAAAGCATCAAGGTCACTGGGGCCTTATGACCAAGTGACACACTTGACTTGCACTCTGACTGAGCAGCTCCAGTGCAGCAGGGCAGGTGCAAGCAGACATCTCCCGCCCCTGCCTGTGTCTTAACAGGCACGGCACAGGCTGTTGTGTGCTGCTCCTCCTGTGGGCCTCTCTCAGGTTCCATCTGAAGCCGCTCACCAGACCTACTGGGGCAGATGACCCAGCCAGCTGAGGACAGAGACCAGTACATGTTGGCTGACCACGGCCTGGCAGCTGGACAACCTGGGCTTGCAGGGAATAGGCAGTTCTCAACCTTCTCCAGCTTATAGCAGGTGTGATGCTCAGGCCCTTGGCTGTGTCCTCTGCAGAGCGTGACGCCCTCACAGCAGGGCCCGTGTGCGGCAGGTGGGAAGCAGGGGACTCAGAGCAGTGGTAGGTGCACTGCTTGTCTACCCATCCTGCACCCTGCTCCCCAGGAAATTGAGAGGCCATAGTCCGTCTACAGCCGTTGTGAGGACATCACAGCCTCTTCAGGCTTGCTACACATAAACAGTTCCACAGAGCAACTTTGGGCTCTTTGGTCATTAGCCTGCCATAGTGCCCTTTTGTATCTTGATTGTGGCCCAGCTGCGAGTCTAGAGCATGGGGTGGGGGGGTCCCACATTCTGGTGAGGGAGATGAGATGCCTACTATAGGCAGCTGTGAAGTCAGGGAGGTCTTGTCAGACCACTGGCAAGGTATCAGACCAGGCAGGGGCCCACCTTGCTTCTAGCAGTGAGGTCCTTGACCTCTCATTTGAGGAAGAACAGGGAGAAATGGACGGTGAGGCTCTGATGGCACACAGGCTGGCATGGGAAGAGTCGCTAAATTCTGGTCAGGGGCTGGAGGGATGGCTTAGCGGTTAAGGCACTTGCCTCAAAGCCAAAAGACCAGGTTTGATTCCCCAGTACTACTGTAAAACCAGATGCACAGGTGGTGTATGTGTCTGGAGTTCATTTGCAATGGCTGGAGGCCCTGGTGTGCCCATTTGCTCTCTTCCTATCTGCCCCCTCCCAAAATAAATAAAGACTCTTTTAAAAAATTAAAAATTAAAAAAAAAATTCTGGTCAGGACAGTGCGTGGAAGCCTTCCAGGGGCATTTTCCAGTCAGTTCAGTGAATGGAAGAGCCTTCCAATGGGACTCTCTGGCTTTGCCCAGCTTCACAGCCACCCTGCTAATCCCGGGGCTGAGTGTCTGACCTCTGCTGTCCCCAGGTTGTCAATGCGCACAGTACGTTGCCTCTCGTATTGTGGATATGCAAGCTCTGGCCCCTGCTGAGGGTACAGGTGTGTGTGTCTCTGCAGTGTAAGGGACAGATTTGTGTGCTGCCTCCATTCTGGAAGGCCATAGAACACTTGTCATCTGGGTGACAAAACCAACTTGTGACCCAAGGAGACTCAGTTTTAGACTGGGCTTGGATTTCAGTAGGGATAAGGGACCTGTAGTCTCTTTTGGAAATGATTGTCAGTAAGCCAGCAATCCAAACCACCCAGAGTCTACAGTGCAGAAAGTGCAGACTTAGCTGCATCTTCTGGGGCGATTCAGACTCAGACCTTCAGAGATCAGGGCCCCATGTCCCCATAGATGCCAGGAACAGTGCCACAGCCATCTACCTTGGTCTCTGAGTGCTCCTTCATGGCCTTGAAAATTCTTGAGGAAGACAGGCCTCATCCTCCCCAGCTACCACATAAAGCAGAATATTTCTTTTATAAATACCTAAAATAAAGTTGCCACGTTATCTTGTAAGTTAGCAGTCTGTCCATGAAGGAAACGTGAACATGTGTCAGAAGAAAAGGCGTGTTCTATCTCCACAAGAGGGATTCAGGCACGCCACACACTTGGGTAGGGACACTTAGAGAGCCACTTGACCTGAGGGATCTTCATGAAGATCTGCTGGGGACAGCCTTAAGGAATGCACAACCATGGGAGAGTAACACTTACCACATGGGCTGCCAAGGCTCAAACCTTTGAGGGCTGCTGACAGGGGATCCATGAGAAGATGTTGAGCAGACCTGGATCACCAGATCCCCAGCCCTGCCTGTGAGTTAGTTCCTTTTCCTTGATCTCCATTCAAATCTGCATTGAAATGACCTAAAGAGTTTTCTTAGCTGGAAGAAAGTGTCTTACTTTCCTCTGTCTTTCCACTGTGTAGCTCAGATGTGATCTAAATAAAGCTTGGAGTATGCAGGCTTGCTGCAGCGCCCCCCAACACCTGTGGTACCACTGTCCCACACACCTGTCGAACAGCTGCCATCCACACCTGTGGTATCACCGCCCCTCTTCAGATGTAGGAAGACCTAAACGGAATTGGATTAATGTGCAGCAGCCTGGCAGAAGTGCAGTTTGCAAACACAGCAGCTGTGGGTGTGACCGTAATCCTGTCCCCTGCTTTGCAGGTCCGCTGTGCTGCTGTGTTTGCCCTGGGCACCTTCGTGGGCAACTCTGCCGAGAGGACAGACCACTCCACCACCATCGATCACAATGTGGCCATGATGCTGGCCCAACTGATCAATGATGGGAGCCCCGTGGTCCGAAAGGTACGTGGGCACCAACTTGACAGTTAGCTGTGGGGCCGCCATGATTCATCCCTCCACTGTTGGGAGCTGAGCCAGTGCACTGGGGCCTTGTGTTCCGTTGTCATTTCAGTGTAGAACTTCAAATGGCTGATTCTGCCCAGCATGTCTTTCTTTGCCAGCCATTTGTGCCTGTTCACCCAAGAGCACAAAGCCAGCTGTAGCTCGCATGGCAGGCTCCTCCCTGCCTGGGCACAGGCACATGACACTAGACCTGCAGAGAGCAGGAGCCACCAGAAGTGATGGCAGGTTTTGCAGTGTGACTCCCTCGTTCCACCTCACGCCTGCTCACAGCAGCCTTACGTAGTTTTATCAACCTGGAAAGCTACTGATATGTTGCCCAAAGCTCACAACTCCAAGAAAAGTTGGTTCCACACCACCTTAAGTCTCCATCCTACCCCAGCTGGCTCTTGTGTATTGGTGATTTTGATGCAGGATTTTGAGGTTCAGGAGTGATCTCCCAGAATTTATGAACCCCAAGTTTTGGATTCTTTCCTGCCTTTAACAAAGAATTGATAAAGACAAGTACAAGAAGGATAGCTTATGAATTATTATGTTTATTGAGGGGGAAATCAAGCTGTGGGGTTTAGTTATAAGGGAGAAATCATAACTTGAGGTGTTAAGGAAACACACACTCCTATAGAAACTGCATAGTTTATAAGGGTCATTTAAGATAAGTTGAGGGGCTTTTTAGGGGGGAACTAGAGTACAGCCACAAGCATGGGTGGACTTGAAAGAAATTGAGGCTTTTAAAGAGAAATTGGGGTAAAGCTGTGAGCATGTGAACTGGAGAGAAACTGAGGCTCAAGAAAAAAAAACTGAGGGCAGATATCAAAGAAGAGACCAAAAGATTCATAGGAGAAATAGATGAAATATGAAGAGAGTTACACTCATGGTTACCCAATTTAAAGAAATTAGCAGACCTAGAGTTGGTGCGAGCTCCCATATGGTAGATCTAGAGTGTAAGAAAAATATACACTTGGTAGATTCAGAGACCAGAGGAAAACCGCACATGTAATCAGAGAGAGAAGTTACCCCAAACTATGAAGCGGACAGGCAGAAAAGCCATCCAGACCAAGAAGCAGGGTTACGCTCTTCCCACAGCCAGCCACAGGGTGAGGGGAAGCCAGACTCACGTGTCTCACTGGGGCCTGAAGGAAGAGGGGTAGGTAGGCAGGCAGAGCAGAGAAGAAAGGCTGAGCTGAGAGGAGGAGAGCAGGGTGGAGGTGTGGCAGGAAGAAGGCAGGCCTTTTAAGGCAAGGGGAAGACCCCATTGGTTGGTAGTTGGAGAGCGGATCCCTGGGCCACCCCATCTAGGACTGTCTGTCTAGGCAGCGTGCTAGACAGCAGCATGGGGCGCGCTATAGGTCGACCTCCATCAGACAGCGAGTTCCATTTTTGTGGTGGATATGAGATGGCATCTCATGGTTCTCTTTATGCTTCAATCCCTCACTGAAACTGCTTTTTAAAAAGCTAGTTTTCGAGCCGGGCATGGTGTCGCATGCCTTTAATCCTAGCACTCAGGAGGCAGAGGTAGGAGGATCACCAAAAGTTTGAGGCCACCCTGAGACAACGGAATGAAAAAAAAAAGCTAGTTTTCTCCATCCTCCTTCAATTTCATGGTGAAGCTGAAAGCTGCCTTTGGAGCAGATGGGCAAGGAAGCACAACTGCCTGCAGCTGACCACAGGTTCCTGTCGGAGGTGCCTGTCTGCTTCTCAGCATTTCGGCCCTGCATCCACCTTCAGCTGTGCTCCCTCACTGTCCCTGTGAGGAGCTCCAATCCTGGGTACTAGAAGACTTAGGTGACTCGCCTCCTCACTGGTCTAGCTGGTGCTCACTGTCCTGCTGAGAACTGACCTGTTCCTTATTATGGGCTCAAGGGTTGGACTCCGTAAACGAGGCGTGTGCAGATCCATCTGGGAGCAGACACTGGCTCAGCAGCCCTCCAGGAGGGAGAAAAGGCTGACGACTGTGGCCAAGAATTCATGGCACATACCCCTTAAGAGTGCCTGTGTCCCACCATAATACTAGAAGGACACTTGCTGTCAAGGTGATGACAATAGCAAGGTGTAAGGTGGTTTGACTTGTTTAAAAGTATTTTTATTTGTTTATTTGAGGGAGAAAGAGGCAGAAAGGGAGAGATGGAATGGGCATACCAGGGCCTTCAGCTACTGCAAATGAACTCCAGATGCATACACCACCTTGTGAATCTGGCTTATGGGGGTGCTGGGGAATTGAACCTGGGTCCTTTGTCTTCGCAGGCAAGCATCTTAACTGCTTAGCCATCTCTCCATCTCTCCAACCCCTTGTTTGACATTATAATGAGGTTACTTGTCAAAATTAAAAAGACAGCAAACTTCCATCAAGCCACCCTGCCTCATCTCGAAGGGCCAGGAGATGGGTGCAGTTCTTGAAACCCTGCTCTCCAGTCCTCCCTGGGGCCTTTTCTTGGAGTTCACACTGCTATAACCCTTAGGGACTGTTGGGTGCTTTATGTGGTGAGACAGACCACAGAGATCCTTTATGCTCTGTGCAGCAGCTCCTAACCACCCACCTCCCTCAACCATGTGTTTACCTCAAACTGATGGAAAGTTTCAGGAATGCTCCTCAGCATAGGGGCCCAAGGCCTGCTAGTGACCATGGTGGGGGACATAGCTCTGAGTTGCTGATTATTGAGCGACTTCTCTTAAAAGTGAGGCCCACAAGGTGTTCACACTGGACTCAAAGGATGTGCTTCACCCTCAACACCACCCGGCTCACCTCATGTAGTGGAGCTGAGCTTCTCACTGTATGATCACAGGCCATAGGTGACATGTCGCCTTACAACCTTGGTCCTGGGGGAAATGAGCAAGAGGAGAAGTGGGTGTACTGTTTCCCAAATCCAGCCTGTCATCACTGTGAGGCATGTGGGCCAACCTACCACAGAAGCCCCAGAGGTACAATGACGTAGATCGTCCCTTGAGGGGTTGCAGGTTCCTGAGCGAGGTGTCCCTAAGCTGAGGAGTGAACGAGTATTCGGGATTATGATGTCTTCAAGCAGATTCTGTGGGCCAGGTCCCATGTGGGCCTTGGTGACCTAGAAGTGACCTAAGCATGGCTCTTCTTTCAGGAGACTGTCCTGGGGGATGGGATGTCACACAGCAGTAGTCCAGCATGAACTAGGCTCCCAGTCCCATTCCAGGCACCATAGGGGATTAAAAAGAAGAAATTGAAGAAATTTGCCAGACATGGTGGCACATCCCTTTAATCCCAGCAGGCTGAGGTAGGAAGATAGCCATGAGTTCAAAGCCATCCTGAGACTATATAATGAATTACAAATCAGCTTGGGATACAGCAAAAAATAAAATAAAATAAAAATAAAAAGCCTGGCATGGTGGTGCATGCCTTTAACCCCAGCACTTGGAAGGCGGAGGTAAGAGGCACACCGTGAGTTCGAGGCTACCCTGAGACTACATAGTGAAGTCCAGGTCAGCCTGGGCTAGAGCAAGACCCTACCTTGAAAAACCAAAAAAAAAAAAAAAGAAGAAGAAGAAGAGGAAGAAGAAAGGAACTTTCCTGCCATCAAGAGAGAAGGAGAGAAGTACAGCATGAGGAGGGCTGGTGTCAGGAAGCTCTAGCATAGGGAGGTTCCCCTGAGGAAGACTGACCGAGTGGGAGCCTGGCCTGGGGCACTAGGAGAGGCCTGTCCAGGCAGAGAGGACAGCAAGTGAAAAGCCAGAGTAGAGTTATGCCAAAGTAGAGTGTGTTGGGTATGGATAGCTAAGAAGTTGGCCACCCTAGATGTGAAAGGCCTTTCTTTGTGTGACCTGAGGGTAACCTAGTGTGGATGGGGCTCAGTACTTAGGGAATGATGCTGGAGCCAAGGAGGAGTCAGTGTGGGTGTGCTTAGATAGCTGACTACTCACAGGCAGGGGAGTTATGGGGGCTTGGGGAGAGGAGGGCCAGGGTGGCCCCTACCTTGGCCCTTGGTTTGAGCTGCAGCAGATGGAGTTGCTGATGGCTTACCTGTCAAGGCCTTGGTGAGCTGGCTTTTGGGGTGACCGAGCATGGCTGGACAAGCTTGCAGAGTGCAGACCATGTGCTGAGTGGAAGAGCTCAGCAGCAGCAGAGCACAGGTAGTACCATTAACAAGCCACCCTAAAACCACAGAAACCTGTAGCCACCAAAGTAGTTTCCCACTTGTGACGTGTGGGTATGTGGGTGTGGGACTATGTGTGTACAGGCTGGCATTCTCACGAGCTGAGAGTAAAGGGCGTTATCCTTGATCCAGGTTAGGCACTTTGGCCAGACCCACCATGTTCCAGGTGAACACCCCGAAGACTACTGGCACATGCGCTCTGTCACCAGAGGGAGGTTCACTTTAGACACAGGGCCTTTGTGGTGTGCCAGGCACAGCTGCCCAGAGCAAGACCTGCCAATCCCACCAAGACCCATGACAGCTGCGCATCACCATCCTAACCTCTTCCTTGGGCAAGGGGCTCATCTCTGATGGCTTTTCATGCTGACACTTTGGTCTGGAATAATCTATCTAGGGCCAGCACCAGGTTTTTCCTACTCCCCATCAGAGGGGAAATCAGAGCTTTTGAAAATTTGCCAACTCATGTTTCCTGGGCAAGGCTAACAGCGTTAGCTTGTTAGAGGGTCTGCCTAGGTGCGTCCATCCCTTGCATAGGCAAAGAGGTTGGACAGTGCCACTGACTCTGAGGCTGCAGAGGAGCACTAGCCCCAGGTGGACAGTGGCTCTGTGGAGACACGACCTCCCCTCAGCACAGGGGCTGATGGGGAGGATGGGTGAGGGAGGCCAGGGCTGCAGCCTGAGCAACACAGTTAGTGGGTCCTTGGACACAGTCAGGAGGTTGGTGGCAGGTCTGGTTACAAAGCGATGATGCTGGCTCATTACCAGGCATCATGGGTTTTGGGCTTGGGGAGCACAAGCAGAGCCACAGTCAGCCATTGGAAAGCCAGCCTGCAGCTGGGTTAGGTGGGGTCAGGCATCCAAGACACAAGTGGAGGAACCATGGCATGTGTGCAGTGAGGTGGGAGTGAGCAGTCAAGGAAAGGAGAGGACGGGCAGCCCCTGTGTGGCAGTGCCTCAGCAGTCCTGAGGTAGTGAGCAGGGGTATCCCACAGGCCTTGGTTTTCTGCCAAACTCCTCCTTGTTGTTTCAGAAGAAGTTTGCAGATAGAATTATTGGAACCTTGGGCAGCATGAGGAGAAAAGACTCCCTTTTGTAATTACTCTCCATTTTGCTTCCCTGTGTATCTCTAAGCACACTGTGTTGTATCAGTAAATGATTCTAGAAGACATGTAAACTGTGTCTCCTTGGACAGAGGCATTTGTGGGCCTGACTGCACGTTTAATTCTAGGGTTTTCCTCATTCCTCAGGAACTGGAACGCACCACCGGTGTGCAGTTTATGCCTTTGCTAAAATGAGTGTGCTTCAGCACACGCTGCTGTCTGGCCACTATGCTGTCTGTGGAATCAGTAAAAGCATTTTTAAAAATACTTATTTAACAGAGAGACTGGATGGGCTCACCAGGGCCTCCAACCACTGCAAATGAACTCCAGATACATGCACCACCTTGTGCATCTGGCTTATGTGGGTCCTGGGGAATCGGTCCTGGCTCCTTTGGCTTTGATGGTAAATGCCTCAACTGCTAAGCCATCTCTCCAGCCCAGTAAAAGCTTTTTTTTTTTTTTTTTTTTTTGAGGGGCGGTTCCTGAGGTAGGGTCTCACTCTAGCTCTGGCTGTCCTGGAATTCACTATGTAGTCTCAGGGTGACCTCGAATTCACAGCAATCCTACCTCTGCCTCCCAAGTGCTGGGATTAAAGGTGTGTGCCACCACGCCTGGCTCTTAGTAAAAGCATTTTTTAAACATGGTCACAAAACTAATTATAAACACCCTAGAGATGTGTGACTCATATTACGGCTTTAGAAAAATCTTGAGTTGTATCCTTCCTATCTAGCAGTGAGTAGAAAATTTGGACAAGTATGCTAAGTGTTCCTGGGAGGCCTTTGGTAAGCCACCAGCCTTCCACCTTGGCAGTGCCCTGCATCTCCTGAGACTTCTGCTCTCTTGTTTCTGGTACCGATTGAAGTCTTGCTCTCACTTCCATTTCCTATAGTCAACTTAGGGATTGGCTTGTAGACCTGCTGTCCAGTCATTTTCTTGCCACCGTGAACATAATTGTGCCTTCTCCCTCTCCTCAGGAGCTGGTGGTGGCTCTGAGTCATCTTGTAGTTCAGTATGAGAGTAATTTCTGTACCGTGGCCCTGCAGTTCATGGAAGAGGAGAAGAACTACCCCTTGCCTTCCCCAGCAACCACAGGTACAGCAGCTTCGGGGAGCCCACAACCGTCTTCTGGCTTCACCAGAACTGTCAGCAGTCCCTCAGCCAGTTTCTCAGGCCTGTGCTTTGTGTGGTCCCTGGTGTTTCTGTCGTCTCGGGCCTTTAGAAGAGTGTGATACACAGGGAAGGGCACACTGACCCTCTGATGTTGCCCTTCTTGGAAATCAAATTTGTGAGCGTCTTGAAGGATGGCAGACCTTTGCAGGAAGCTGGCTGAGAACATTCGCCTCTTCCCGTGCCGAGTGACGTCATCTCATTGCTGCGGGTTTCATGTTTCCATGAGTCGCAGGAAGCGCCTCACCCCACATTTGCCCTTTTTGCTAGAGAATACAGTCATCTTTTACATTTATACTCCCTCACCCCTTCTTCCAGATCACAGTAAAGAGGCCCATGACCCATAGCAAAGCATTCCTGCTCTTAGTCTGTTGAGCTGCACGAAAACGGTAGTAAAGGGGGTGGGGAGGTGAAGGTGCAGCTGTAGCAGCGGAGGGTCCTGATGCCTGGGCCAGTGTGCCAAGTGTCACTCCACTGCCCCTGCCAGAGCAACAGCCGGTGCCACCAAGTACCCCATAATGGTCTTCTAGCCCATGCTGGTTTTTGTCATCGATGCTTGCAGAGCTACAAACAGTAGTTCCTGTGCCCCATGCTGCTTGTACCAAGCTGCTAGAAGGCCCTTGGCAAATGCTGTACCTCAGTCCTGAGAGGCCTTCTGTTCTACACTCATCCTAGTCCCAGCAACAACTGTCCCTGTTTCCATTCTTCCATCCCAAAGTCCATCACTAACTCTTTCCCTTCTCCCTCTTTCCTAGAGGGAGGGAGCTTGACCCCAGTACGAGACAGCCCATGCACCCCCAGGCTCCGTTCAGTGAGCTCCTATGGGAACATCCGAGCCGTGACCACAGCTAGAAGCCTGAACAAGTCTTTGCAGAATCTGAGCTTGACAGAAGAAAGTATGATACTGGAAGCTGGCACTTGGGGTGGGAGGGTCAGGTGTCCTGTATGAGACTTTTCCTCTAACAAATGTCATTCTGCCCTGGCCCATTGCCTGCCATAAGTGTGGCCCCTGATATTCCTAGCATGGTGACTAGCCAGCTGTTCCAGAGTCTGGAATCTTCTTTCCACACATGGGCATAGCAGAAACTTAGCTCAGCACCCAAAACATCCAAGTGGCATGGTGCAGACCTCCTCTAACCAGGTCCTGATCCTGCCCTTGTGTCAGCTCACGGCTGTGCATGGGAGTCTGGGTTCCAGAGGAGGTGGGGGATAGGGCACTCACATTTCAGTTAGCTTGTTAACTGTAAGACTGACATCTTGCATGTCATATCCTGGCTAGCGGGCAGCTCAGTGGCCTTCTCCCCTGGGAACCTCAGCACCAGCAGCAGTGCCAGCAGCACCCTGGGCAGCCCAGAGAACGAGGAATACATCTTGTCCTTCGAGACCATCGACAAGATGCGGCGCGTGAGCTCCTACTCGGCCCTCAACTCACTCATAGGTGAGTCACCCGCCTCCGCCTCCCTCCACTGTGTACGTGTCTTCCTGCGCCAAGGGTCTGCTCCACCCCAGAAAAGTATAAGCCTCTACCTGGGCTGGATGAACAGGCTAAACTGTCTTAGTTGGACAAGAAAGAATAGACATTAGGAATGGGAAGATAAGTGTTCAGTGCCCAAGCATGAGTACCTGAGTTCAGATTCCCAGAACCCGTGTAAAAGCCAGGTGCTTAGCACATCATCTGTGATAGCAGCATGTCTGCAGCAAGGTGGGAGGTGGAGACAGGAGATCCCCTAGAAGCACGTGGGCCAGCCAGCCTGGCAAACACAGCCATGAATAATGATAGACCTGCCTCAAGTGACGTAGAAATCTAGTGTAATAGGGTGCCAGAGGTTCAGGAAAGTCCTTGAACCCCAAACCCTAGGCTCTTGTCTAATATATATATATTTTTTGAGGCAAGCCCAACAAACTGGCCCCCCTTTTTTAAATGTGTGTTTGAGAGAGAGAGAGAATTGGCACACCAGGACCTCCAGCCACTGTAATTGAACTCCAGATCTTGTGCACATGTGTGACCTTGCGTGCTTGCATCACTTTGTGCATCTGGCTTACATGGGATGAAGAAAAACTCACCAGCAGCTGTAGGTTCATGAGTGGTCAGGCAGCTCAGAGACCTTGCCTCCCCACCCCACCCCATAAATGTATTTATAACCTTATGGTAGTGGGGCCTACCTTCTAGCTGAGCTGATCCAGAGGGACAGCTGATTGATTAGGGCTAGGGGCTGAACACATGCACCACACAAGCACACACAGAGAACAGAAATGAACTGGAATGTGAAGAAGTAAGGAGAACATTTTGCTATAGGATGTGGGAGCTGATAGAAGATAGTTTACAGGCTGGTCCAAAGGTACATGAGCTCATGGGCTTTGTTGCACAGAAAGGCTGCCAGATATATCCATCTGTCTGTCTTTGCATTCTTGGGTGTTTAGACCCTAAGCAAGCAGCCCTTTTCTTGTTCCAACCACTAACCTGATTTGCAGGAGTCCTTGGGATTCTTCCACTATTAGGAAGCATTTTGGCTGGATGTGGTGGCACATACCTTTAATCCCAGAACTCTAGAGCAGACTACATAGTGAATTCCAGGCCAGCCTGGACTACAGAAGGACCCTACCTCAAAAAAAAAAAAAAAAAGAAGAAGAAGAAGAAACATTTTGACCATAGCAAAGCTGAACCTGCCTGACTGAGGGAATTATACTTGGCACTCCAGCCCCACAGCCTCACATCTCCTTCCCTCCTATTGTCTTAGGATTCTTCCTGTTGTCCACTAGTCCCTGAAGATACACAATGCACCTCTAGAGGCCTCCATCATTCCAGGAATGTCATCAAAGGACATGTGGTCTCAGCCTGTTTCTGTCATTCCACCTTGGTGTTTGTTTATCCTTATAACTCATCTAAACTTTATCATTCACTGCCACCATCTGCCGCAATTTAATTATCTATCCTCTTATTGAAAAACAGTGAGCCTCATTTTCATTCATTGTTCTCCCTCTTATAAGAAAACTCAGGACCTGTCCCCACTCCACCCCCAACTCCTGGGAGCTTGTGTTCAATACTCAGTCCTCCACCACTGCAGTCTGGCTCTCCCAGGCTCTGGGCAATGTTTCTACCTCCAGGCTTCAGTGGACAAAGGGCTGTCAAAGGAGGCCTCAAGTTGGTCTAATGGGGTACATTCCCAAAGTTGTCCAGTGTCCGGCCTGGCACCTTGTCTATCCCATAGGCAGAGCTTAACTCATATGCCATGGCACATTAAAAGCCTACAGATTTATTATTATTATTATTATTATTATTATTATTATTATTATTATTTTCAATGTAGGGTCTCACTGTAGTCCAGGCTGGCCTCAAACTCGAGGTGAGTGCTGGGATTAAAGGCATGCCACCATGCCAACTATGCCTACAGATTTTGCCCTTTTTTGTTCTGTTCTTACTAGTTTGTGGGATTCATTGTGCTTCCTAATCTGACTTTTGTGATATCTTTGGCACCACACAACTTACATTTTGTCTTTCTCTTTACAACGTTTACAATTGTGGCTTGAATTTTGAGGGGGGAAGAGATGAGACAGTTTCACTAATACAGTCCTAGCTGGCCAGAGCTGACTACACATAGTTTAGGCCGGCTTCTCCTATAAGTACCTCCTGTCTCTGCCTTGTAAATGCTGGGAGTACAGGTATGTGCCATCACACAGGGTCTCCTCAGTGGCTTAGAGATAGCCAACCTTCCACATTTGCTTTTCAAATGCCAAGTTTTCTTTTCTTTTTGTTTGTTTTGTTTTTGAGGTAGAGTCTCACTGTAGCCCAGGCTGACCTGGAATTCACTATGTAGTCTCAGGGTGCCTTGAACTCACAGTGATCCTCCAACCTCTGCCTCCCAAGTGCTGGGATTAAAGGTGTGCGCCACCTCGCCCAGCAAGTTTTCTCAGCATCTCCCCATCGCTGCACTGGGCTCCTCCTCTTCTTTGAGTCTTCCTTGACGACATTCAGACAATGTAGAACTTGCTGCCTGCAGACCATGGTTGTTTTTCGAGTAGCTTAGGGTTAGTTTAGAGGCAGGGTCTCACCTGTAGCAACTTCGAGGAGTGGCACACACTTCGCAGCAGCCGAGCACTGTGAGGCTCGAGCTTACTTCTGGCCCAAAGCCACTAGCTTCTGTCACTGTCCCCATCTCCACCCCAGGGTCCTCATCTTGCACACAGTGTTGAGTGTCAGCCTTGCGTCAGACACCCCTTTCCTGGTCTTTCTTTCCACACCCCCACCACCACTGCTGAGGTGGCAACCCTGGCCTGGCATGAATGCTCTCACAGCTGGCCTCCCTGCTCTCTACCCCCTTCTTCGTCCTCGGGGGATTGCCATCAAGAAGTGAATGAAAGCCGGGCATGGTGTCACACACCTTTAATCCTAGCACTTGGGAGGCAGAGGTAGGAATATGGCTGTGAGTTCGAGGCCACTCTGAGACTACAGAGTGAAATCCAGGTCAGCCTGGGCTACCTCGAAAAACCGAAAAAAAAAAAAAGAAGTGAATGGAAGAAAACAGTGAGCCTGCCCGTGAGAACAGGAATACTGACTGACTTCAATCTATAACCTGGAACTTGAGTTGAATTGTATTAAAAATGTCTGTTGTCTCAGCCTGAGCTAGAGTGAGACCCTACCTTGAAAAGAAAAGAAAAAAAAAAGTCTGTTGTCTTAAGACAATTGGAAGGGGTCACCTGAGGCCCGGCATTTCTGCAGTGTTTGTTTCCTCTGGTTCTCTCACAGGCCATGTGGGCGGTCCTGCTGGCACTGTCAGGTCTTGCAGAAGGCCAAGGCCATGAGGTCTCCTGTAAGACCATGAGTGGCATGCATGGCACAACCTGAGGCCCAGGATGCTTTCTCAGGCTTGAGGGTTAGGAGGCATGGCCTTGGCACATGGGCCACTCAGCCATCTCCAACCCAGGACTTAGTTCCTGTGCTGAGGAGAGAATACCAGTTTGTTCTGATTGCCAGTCTTGAAGGAAGAAGGTTTAAGGAGCCATGATTGTTAGAGGCCACAGCAGCTCCTGGGGTGTTGGCATGTCGGCCTTCTCTTCTTCCATTGTCCTCCCAGGAGTCAGGATCTGCATTGTCAGAGCTTTCTTCCCACTCTGCTTCTGCACTTCATTTTCATTTATTTATTTATTTATTTATTTAATTTATTTTTGGATTTTTGAAGTAGGGTCTTGCTGTAGCCAAGGCTGACCTGGAATTCACTATGTAGTCTCGGGCTGGCCTTGAAATTATGGCAATCCTCCTACCTCTGTTTCCCAAGTGCTGGGACTAAAGGCATGCACCACCATACCCAGTTTATTTTTTGTGTGTGTGCTGGAGAAACTGAGTTTTATCTGTATATCATTCAAATCTTGGGAATTTTGAGGGGGAAGTTTCAAAGTGAGTGGAGTTTTAGAAGGAAAAGTAAAAAGACAAGCAGTGCTCCTCCAGTATCACCCCATTCCTATACAGTGAGATGGTGCTCACACCCACACCCGCATTGAGACCTCAGTGCTGACAGAGTGCTTAAAATTCATAACTTACAGAATCCCATTACTGGCAGCACTTGCCAGTTTAAAGCAATTTCTTCTTTCATTTCAAGCAAAGAACAGCCATCTCTTTAGCCCCTTTCTTTGAAAATTGCAAAAGGGGTTTTCAAACCAAGACAACGTAGGACATGTTCCTCCTCACACCTGCTCCCATAAAAGCAGATTCTTGCAGAAGCCCCGTCCCATGGCCTCCACAGCTCTGCTTCCCAGAGAGGAGACCTGGTCTGCACTTACCTCACAGGCGACTCGTCTTAAATGTCCCCTCAGTCAGTCATGACATGACAGCCATGTGGATTCCCAACTAGCCCTTCCCATTTCTGCTGTCTGCCCCTCACCCCCACTGCATGTGCCCTGCATCTCACTGTGTACTGTGTGCATGCCTGAAGACCATGGGAAGTTCTTGTGCCATAGGCCTGGGTCCCCTTTGCCAGGTGAGGCTGCAGGTCCTAGAAAATCCAGCCTAGAGCTGACTGCTACTTTCCATCAGCCACGGAGGCCTCAGCTGGGCAGCTCCAGCACACACCCCAGGCTGGCCTCTAGTACCTGTGCCTTGATACTCTGTCTCTGTGCCCTCCGCCTTCACCACCCACACAGCTCTGTGCCCCTACCTGGCAGAGTTTCTTTGTGGTGTTTCCTTGTTGCATCTGACCTAACAACTCCCAGATACACAACTGCCACTTCTTAAAATCCTGTTTCTGTAAAAGTCTTTCTTGCCGATAAGCCCGTCTTCCCACCTTCTTGGTCCCCATTCCTGTTCCTGATCCCTGCTGTGAGAGTGGAGCAGCGATAGTGGACAGAGGCTGGACAGAGTGCAGGTGATCAGGGGCTCTGCCTCCTGCGTTACACCCTCTTAACCGCCTGACTGCAGTGCCTCCCACGCAGTCAGCTCCCACTCCACTTTGAACTTGGCCCGCATCTGTAAAAGCACCGCTCCCAGCCCAGGAGGTGCACTGCTGTGTGCATCCTGCCTCCTGCCTGTGGCCTGATGCTCAGTCCGTTCCCCCATGCTAAGAGAGTGAGGGTAGACTGAGTTCTGCTTAGAGACTTGAGAGGGTCTGGTGACTACCAGCATGCCACCCTGCCACAGGAGTCTCACTGCAAAGGCGCTGGGAGGCCCAAAGGCCATGGCTGGCTTTTCACAACTCTTGCCAAGTAGTGACATTTTACAGCATGTTAGAACTGCATCACCATAGTAACAAGTCCAAGGTAGAGCTGCCGCTGACAGGGGAGGGGCAGAAGGATGGCAGTGGCCATGAAGCCACCCTCCCCTTCACCCTCAGCTCTGGCCCAGAGTCCTGTTCTTCATGTGTTCTGCTGGGAACCATCTGCTCTGATGTGTAAGCCTATAAAAGAGCTTATTTCAAGTCCCAGTCGTTCACTTTTCTCGTAGTCTAGGGGTCAGAATGACTCTTAGAAGAAGAGAGCAGGACCCCCAGGATCCTGTGAGTATTGATCCCTTGGTATTAAGGTGACAGCTGTGAGCTACCTCTGTCCCTTCCCTTCTTCCTTTTTATCATGACATCAGGAAGCACTAAGAGTTGTTCCCAGCCTGACATACAACTCCACAATTTCATAGCAGTGCCAGGTTAGGCCCTAGTCTGTATCACAGGGCAAAGGATGTATTGGTGTCTGTCCCAGCTAGAAAAAGCCTGGCATTGGATCTGTTGAAGAAAGCTCAGCAGTTTGGCACCCAGGGGAGCTATACACATTATGCATGGGCATCTAATGAGCTATGAACTTGGTTCCCCTTTCTAAAAGAGTAGTGAGAACATGGGCAGCATTGCTGCCCAGTGCCAGAGGGACGACTTGTGCTTTTAGAGCCAGAGCCCCTGATTGAAGGCCATGGCTTAGTGCGTCACATACAGATACTGAAGGCGTACTGGAAAGACCATGCATATGTGTGAGCCGCCAGGACTGAGAATCTCTGGCCTGCACGGGGAGGAGGGAAGGCAGAGCAATGGGTCAGATCTCCCCAAAGACTACAATTCAGTGACACAGCCCTGGGAGGGGCCAGTATTACTGGATTTGCTCTGGAGCACAAGGGACAAGTATGGGTGGCAAGAAAGTGACAGTCATACAGCAAACCCTCCCCCACCCAGCCTTAGGAACTTTGTAAAGAGGGACAGTGTGGCTCAGCAGTGCACCTCCCCATATTAGAACATCTGATGTGGGGCTGCAATGCCAGCCCCTTGAGACCCAGGTAAGGACTTGTAGCTCTGTCTCGAGATTCTTCTCTCAAGCTGGTCTCTGAGATTCAGACCTGGCTACGGGACTGAGGAACTACCTTGCCTCATGTGTTGTTCAGAAAGCTGTGGCCATGGCTCTGACGAGTCATGCTAGAATATTCATCATGACCTTTTATAACTTGTAGTCTACACGGGAGAGTGGGTCCTCAGTACTAACAGGGCTCAGCAAGCAGCACACTGTAGACCAGGCCCAGCTCCCACGTCTGCTTTAGGGGGGTGCACATTGTCCCTTTCTCAGTCCCATTGGGTCTGAATCCCTGTATGAAGGTAGAGGTTGTATTTTGGAGATGGCAGATTTAACGACAGGACAACCCAGCTGACAGTGAAGCCAGAGAGAATCGCTGTTGTGGTCACACAGAGGAAAGAAGTGAAGTAAAGGCAGCAGCTCATTATCACAGTTTTGCCTTTCACTAGTAAAAATTGTACTGTCCATGGTCATCAGCGAGAATGGTAAAACATAGGGTTTTTAATTCCCTATTGAATCATGAACAATGTTATTTCTTAGTCAAAATCTACCAAATCAACACAGTGATTAAAATGCAAAGTTTAAGATCGAAACAATAATATATCTGCGCATGTCACCCTTCATATGTTACCCACACAGTGCTAGGCCCTTCTGGTAAGTAGTATTGGGGAGGACCCCAATCCTGGACCACGACTCCAGTGCATGAGGCCAGGGCTTTGCACAGCTCTGAGGGAGTGAAACTAGGACCCTGCCTGCACCTTGCCTATGTTGGAGGCCCGCACTGACAGCGGGCTTCTGTGCCCTCCCTTTGCCTGTGTTACTCCTTCCTGTCCCCTCGCCCTCCATGACAAGTCTAGTGTCTGAGTCACCGGGGGTGCTCATGAGCATCATGCTCTCTTCACAGCTCTGTGTCACACAGCCATTGAGCTCTGCAGGAAGCTTCGTCCAGTGTGTCACTCACCTGGAGGTGCCTGGGAGCCCAAAACCACTGGAAGCTGTAATGAGTTGAGGCGTCTTTGGGAGCACTTGCTGTGGGTTGGAGAGGGGCTGCCAGCTTCATGCAAGGAGCTGGTTCCCTGTCCCCTTCAAGTGAGGCTGTGTGCAGAGCAACTGACACTTTCCCTATCCTGCTCGAATGTCATCAGGGAAAAGCCTGTCTCCACATTGAGCAGAGCACTTCCTCCAGCCCTCCTCCTCCTCCTCTCAGAGAGACAGAGGCGCCACTGCTGCTTGATGGGCCCCATGAATAGGCATCCACTCAAGCCAGAAAGCAGACTTGACTTTCTATGTCCCCACAGGGGTTGCGTGCTGATTTTGCCAGTTTCCTTAGACTTTTGTGCTGCCTCTGAACAGGCCATGTTTGTGTTGGGGTGATCCCTACCACTGGGCAAAGCCAAGTCCAGGTGTCGAGAGCCTAGGTCTGCTGACACACATGCCCACCTTGCATCTGGGCAATGGCTGTGAGCAGGCCCAGCACACAAGGCTCTCAGAACTCCTGAGCACTTGGAAACAAGTGAGTGGCATATCCATAGTGCCACCATGCCGTCAGTGCAGCAGTGAGCTGCTGTCCTGAGACATACCTGTCTTAGGACTCAGCCTCTCCATGATAGGCAGTAACATGGACCACTGTGTCCTCAGAGAAGCCACAAAGGTAAGCATCTCAGAAAATTATAGAGCTTTATTTGCTCACAGGAATGCTGGAGACACAGGGCCTTCCATGAACACTCAACAAGCCCCTTTTCCCCAGTCACCTCAGGAGGGAGGCCACACTCTCAGGAGCAGAGAGGGCAGCCCTCTTGGCCTCTGCACCCCTGGGTGAATGATGTGCCACAGCCTAGGCATCACCACACACAGCCCAGGATTAATGGGGGAATAGAGGAGAGGTGTAGGTTATTGATGGGGTGTGTCCGTGTGGAAGTCATACAGGTCGTTTACCCTAAACCCTTACCAGTCTGCCTTGGGGTTAAGGGTCCCATGAAGCCCATTCCACTAACAGCTGTGCTCACTGAATGACACTCTGCCCTTGACAGTTTAAAGTTCAAGCAAAGATGCAGGATCATGGATTATTTGAAACCCTTCCTGAATCCCTCTCCCTGTTGTTGAACAAACACATGCATCTCAGCAAACAAACTGTCCAACTTAGATCCAAAATATAGAGGGTGGAGTTTTGTGTGGCTGGCTGTCTCCTCGTCCCACTTCTCCTCCATGAAGATGACATTGCCAGCCTGCTAATGGTCAAGCAAGGTCACCGCTTGCACAGGTGCCATTCTTTCACCCTTGGTGCCTCTAAATATATTTGATTGATTGATTGTTTGATTGATTGATTGATTGATTTGATACAGAGAGAGAGAGAGAATGGGCATGCCAGGGCCTCCAACCACTGCAAACAAACTCCAGACTCATGTTTTCCCTTGTGTATCTGGCTTATGTGGGTCCTGGAGAATCGAACCAGGATCCTTTGGTTTTGCAGGCAAAATGCCTTAACCACTAAGCCATCTTTCCAGCCCAACTCTTGGTGCCTTTTGTCCTCTTTGAACAACCTTTGCTCAAGCCATATCCTCTTCCAGAAGCATCTTATCCCCATCTTCGCCTCGTCCAGCACGGTGCGGCCCCAGCTGTGCTGCAGCCCCACGTGACTTTGCCTGCGGTTACCTCCGGGTTTCTGCAGGTTCCCCACACTTCTCCACGGCTCCGTGTTTTCATCGCCTCTGAGCCTTAGACCTGCTTTATGCTACTGCTCTTAGCCTCTGCTGCTTCTCCACAAGGAGAACAGCCCTACTCCCCTGCAGAGCCACCTCTCTCCTGCACCTCCCTACGGTATCCTGGGATGACCTGGCTTGAAGGTCACGCAGGCAGTTACCACCTTCACTAGTCATCAAGCCTGCCATCATCCTGGCATCCGTGCTGGGGGCAGTGCCTGCCCTATGAGTATTGGTCATGGAGAAAGTGGGCAGAACTGAACAGCCCTCACTGAGACCCTCTGCAATATGTTGTTGGGTGTTGGTGTGGCTAAGTCTCAGCCTGTCCTGCCTTACGTCCAAGTTGCCGCACGAGACTTTGTGCCAAGTGCTTGTTGTATGAGTTGTGAAATTGTGGGGACCAGTGGTCACATCACACATCCCTCATTGCTTCCCGGGTTCTTAGAATAGTACAAGCATGTGGGGTGGACGTGAGGAACCAAGCAATCACAGTGTACAAGACATGCAGTATGTGTGGAGTGGGCTATGGACAGAGACTTGAGTCTTACTACACCATGCCCTGTAGGCCATGGCTGCTCTGAGAATCTAGAACATGAGCTCAGATGTGCCTGGTGACTGGGTGGTGCTCTGTAACCAGCCAAGCATTCCACATGCAAACCCTACTCATTTCCGGCTGCTTTCCTCTCAGAGCCAGCCAGCCAGCCTCAGAAGACAAGACTGGTGTGACCAAGTCTGTTTACTGCCGGAATTCTTGGATCTCTAGGCCTATCACCAGAACAGTAAAGTAGGGTGCTTCCTGCAGCCCCCAGCTCTTCAGAGTTCCCTTTCCTAATATCATGGGTAGGTTTTCCAAAAGTGGGCTCTCAGGACATTACGGCTGGGTACTGATCATCTGCTGCTTCCTCTCTAGGAGTGTCTTTCAACAGTGTTTACACACAGATCTGGAGAGTCTTACTGCACCTTGCTGCAGATCCCTATCCAGATGTTTCCGACTTGGCCATGAAAGTCCTCAACAGTATCGCCTACAAGGTATGTGTGATGGAGGTTATCCTTGAAGCTGTCAAGTTTCTGACTTTCAGTCATAAATATTCAAGCAAAGGTCTCTGGGCCTACACCATGGTTTGAAAGAATACATAAATAAAATGAACTTTCGTCAAACACTTAAATCTGGAGAATCACTATAAGCCCTGAACTGTATTTCTATGTAGCATTTATTTATTTATTTATTCGAGAGAGAGAGAGAATGGGTGTGCCAAGGCCTCTAGCCACTGTAAATGAGCTCCAGACTCATGTGCCACCATGTATATCTCTGACTTACATGGGTTCTAGGGTGTCAAACCTAGCTCCTTAGGCTTCGCAGGCAAGTGCCTTTAAGTCATTTCTCCTGCACTTTTAAAGATATTTTTATTTATTTATTTGCAAGCAGAGAGAGGGAGAGAAAAAATAAACGGGCACACCAGGGCCTCCAGCCACTGTAAAGGAACTCCAAATGCATGTGCCACTGTGCATCTGGCTTTACATGGATATTGAGGAATCAAATCCAGTTTATTAGGCTTTATAGGCAAGCACCTTAACTGCTGAACCACTTCTCCAGTCCTCTACAATTCTTATTTGTGACTGTTTTGGTTAAGAGAAACTGAGAAACTGATTTTTCTCTGCTGTTTTTCTATTTTATTCATAGCTGCTCATCTTTTTCTCACTTCTTTTCTTCTGCTTGTTTGGGGTTTCATTGCTCTTATCCTAATTTCTTTTTTGGTGTTTCAAGGTAGGGTCTCACTCTGGCCCAGGCTGACCTGGAATTCACTATGGCGTCTCAGGGTAGCCTCGAACTCATGGCAATCCTCCTACCTCTGCCTCCCGAGTGCTGGGATTAAAGGCGTGCACCACCATGCCCCATGCCCGGCTTTCTTTTTTTTTTTTTGGATATCCTAATTTCTTGACATAGAACATAGGCTATTGATTTTAGTCCTTTCTTCCTTGGGGACTATGAACTCTTCCCAGTCCTTTGTGTAAGCTCTGAAGATTTGCCTAATGCCTCCCAGCCCCATGGGTTTCCATCCTGCTCATGTGCAGGAGAAGGGTGTCAGTGAAAGGCACCTTGGAAGTGCTCCCCTTTCCTGTACTTACTCTGAAGACCCCAGCCCCTTTTCCTCCCTGGATCTTGGCTGTGTTCTTTCACCCTGAAAATGCTGGGTCCTCCTAGGTCCCCTTCTCGATAGGGACTGGCTGCATGCTGCTTGCAGGTCTAAAGCTTGGAAACTTACTGGGTGTCCCCATGTCTGGGGTATCACAGGCCCGTGATTCCTGGCATCTCCTGAATGAAAACACAGCACACTGCCCATACTGGCAGCTCATATGGACCTGCTGCATTGTAAGGAGCGCCATTCTTACTTCTCGCCACTGCTCTCCCACACCTACCGTCCCCACTGTTCTTGCAAAAGCTCAAGATTGGGTTTTGTTTTTTTTTAATATTTGTATTGAAAACTGTGAGTGGGAATGGGTGCGTCAGGAGCCTCTTGTCACTGCAAAGAAATGCCAGATGCATGCACTACTTTGTGCATCTGGCTTTACGAGGGTACCAGGGAATTGAACCCAGGCCATTTGGTCTTCAAGCAAATGCCTTTAGCCACTGATGAATCTTTCCAGCCCCAAGGTTAGGCTTTAAAGACTCTTTCCAGTGGGATCATTTAAAAGGTTTGTATGGACATTAATGCATTGTTTGATCTCTAGAGTTTATGGTCAAAGAAAGCAGTGGCCAATTCACACACTTGTTGCAGGGTTGTGGCACAGTTGTCTGGTGGCCTCTTGACTTTTTGCAGATGACAGCCTCCTAACCATGGCCACCCTGGCACCTGCTGGGCAATGCAGCTCAAGGCTATGATGTGAGCACTCCCCAGTGAGTGTAGGGTCTTGAGTGTTCTGGTGGTGGTGAATCAGGATTCAGTCTATTTAAGTTTGCCTTTCATAAGCTTTTATGTATTTGCCCTTATGAATACTCTGCCTGAATTATTTAACACTGTAATCCTGTTGCCTGCTATTGGATTTTACTGTAAGATCATTGCTGCAGACACCAGAGTGTTAAATAGTTCCTCTTAGAATGTAGTGCATAAAGCACAGAAACCTCCCTGCTATGCTGTAGAGGTGCGGCCTTAGCCTCTGCCTCCAGGCCTGGCCTTTGGAATTGTGCTGAGCTCTGACTAAGCTAGAGCGCCAATACATACCTGCTAAGCTTCCTATATGTCACCTGCCTAATGCAAGTTACAGCCTGCCTTACTGTGAGAACTACACACTATGACTGAGTCCCATAACCTCAGCAGGACCCCCAGTGTTTGACCTCTGTGCCTACTTTGCTACAGTGGCACACAGACTTCAGTGTACACACACCACAGCCAGAGCAACAGGTCAGGATGGCCTCCTGGAGACCTTGCAGGGACACAGCATCACTGTACATGTGCAGGTATGCATGCATGTGGTTTATTTTAAAACATAATTTTTAAAATACTTATTTATATATTTATTTGAGAGAGAGAGAAAAAAACAGCTAGATACAAAGAGAGAATGGTTACACCAGGACCTATAGCAATAGCAAATAAACTCCAGACTCATGTACCACATCTATCTGGCTTACGTGGGTCCTGGGGAATCAAACATGGGTCTTTGGCCTTGCAGGCAAGTGCCTTAACCGCTAAGCTATCTCTCCAGCCCCATACATGTGTTTCTTAAGAGGATCACTACTTAGGGCCAGAGAGTTTGCTCAGTAGATAAAGCACTTGCACAAGTTTGAGTACCTGAATTTGGATCCCCAGGCCCCATCAGGAAGCTATGGAAGGCTTCTGTAATACCAGTGTACCAGCCAGTCTGGCAAGGGAAACAGTGAACGAGTGGCCCTGCATCACAACCAGGTGGAAGGCAAGAACAACCCCACAATAACCCCAAACTGCACGTGTGCACCGTGACATGTGTCATACCCACACATCAAAAAAGTAGACATGGGGCTGCAAAGACAGCTCAGCAGTTAAGAGCGCTTACCTGCAAAGCCTACTGGCCGAGGTTCAGTTTCCCAGTACGCATGTAAAGTTCATTTGCAGTAGGCAAGAGGCACTATCAAATCCAGTGTTCCTTTCTGGCCACTGTAGGCAAGCGTGCCCTACCACATATGAGTACATAGGGCATTGCAAGGGCACATATGTGTGCATACGCCACACATACACACACCACATTACAAAAGTAGAATAGTACTCTTTTGGTTTTTGAGGTAGGGGTTCACTCTAGCCCAGTCTGACTAGAATTCACTCTGTATTCTCAGGGTGGCCTTGAACTCATGGCGATCCTCCTACCTCTGCCTCCTGAGTGTTGGGACTAAAGGTTTGCGCCACCACACGGGGGGGGGGGGGGGGGACGACTTTTGAAAAAGTAAACACTGCTGAAGGAGTAGGGAACCTAACCATTAAGAAAATCCTTCCTTGTCCTCATTTGAATTTCTAGAAATGCCTTACTTTCCACTCTCAGAACTGAGGAGATTATATTTCATTTTACGGAGCAGTGAGCATGTTTTGCATTATTTAACTCATCAGAGTCAAGGCAGCTCATTACTGTGGAATGCCCCATAGAATTCTGTATTCAGATACAGAAATTGCCACCGGCTCCATACGAAAGAACTGCACAGCTCCACAGCTATGGTCTGATTTCATGTTTATATATGCCCATTCCATGGGCCTACAGCTAGCATTTTGCCTTTAGTTTTTATTACAGGAGCTCCCTGGAGTTCACATCCCTGTGCCTGGGACTGGGAGGCTCAGAGCTCCTCGGAGGATGTGTTTGCGTTCTCCTACAGACTGCATGCCTGGAGTGACAGCAACAGGACAGTCAGGAAGTGCTCGGGCCCAGCTCTGGTTCTTAGATAGCATACCATCCTCCTTCATCTGTGTCCTCAAACCGTGCTCTACAAGATCCTAAAAGTGTTCAGTTAAGCTGGCCTGGGGGTGGGGAGTGGAGTGGGCACTTCATGACAGGTACGAAGGCCACCTCTCCAGGGCAGAGCCCAGTGAGGCTCCTGAAAGGCCAGTGATTGCAGCTTTCAGGTGCGAGCTGAAGCGTTGAAGAGGCCAGCAAGGTGAGGGATGCTGAAGACCGGCCCTGAGGTGCCCCACTGCCCCTCTGTCTTGGCAGAGGTGGAGTGGGCCATGTGCCTTGAAAGCACCTTTGGGATCTCCTGCAGGGACAGTACCCAGTCCTGAGCCCCACAGGACTCCAGCAAGTGATCTCTAAAGGACACAAAGAACAGCATGTTATCCCATTGGGGACACTTCCCCTGCAGGTTCCACTGGCACTTGAAATTTCCTCAGCCTTTTTGCCACCATCTTTTAGACACAAAAGCAACCACCAGCCTCACAGTTCTGACTCATAGCTTTAGGTAGGCTGTCACTCTGTGAGCTCCCATCACTTGTCCTTTGCTCTTTCAGGCCACAGTGAATGCCCGGCCCCAGCGCATCCTCGACACCTCCTCGCTCACCCAGTCAGCCCCGGCCAGCCCCACCAACAAGGGAATGCACATCCATCAAGTGGGGTAAGTGGCCGTCACACGCCACATCTCCTCGCTCTCTTCCTTCCTTCCTCCATGTACACGCCCACATCTGTCTACTTTTTTTTAAATTTTTATTTATTTATTTATTTGAGAGCGACAGGCACAGAGAGAAAGACAGATAGAGGGAGAGAGAGAGAATGGGCGCACCAGGGCTTCCAGCCTCTGCAAACGAACTCCAGACGCGTGCGCCCCCTTGTGCATCTGGCTAACGTGGGACCTGGGGAACCGAGCCTCGAACCGGGGTCCTTAGGCTTCACAGGCAAGCGCTTAACCGCTAAGCCATCTCTCCAGCCCGACATCTGTCTACTTTTGAACCAGGGTTCTTCCCAGTCTCGGAAGCCCTTCATTTGTATATGGTATGACAGGAAAAGCTGGACTAAGCCTCTCTTCTATGGCCTTTGGAATTTTTTCAGAACTAGGTGACCAACAGGGTAGGTGCTACCCTGTCCCAGCAGTGTTCTCTCAGGAAGTGGGGTGCTGACCCTGGACGCATGGCATGGGCAGCCACACACTCTTCCTGGTTGGTGTACCTGCTCTGGGTTTAGCTCCCATCCTCACTGCCTCTCAGCCCACCAGTGCTTTCTCAGCACCTGCCAGCAGATGCCCAGAGGGGAAGTCCTTACTCATCTTGGCTGCTGGCATTTGGAAGTCACAGTGACATGTCGGGTATCACTAGGTAGGGTTGGGGGGTCTCATCTCTACACGATGGAGTAAAGCGTGCTGCCCGCCTTTCTCCCAACACAGAGGTTCCCCACCAGCATCCAGCACCAGCAGCTGCAGCCTGACCAATGACATGGCCAAGCAGCCGGTCAGCCGTGACCTGCCCTCCAGCCGCCCGAGCACTGCGGGCCCAGCAGCAGCACAGTACACTCCCCACTCCCACCAGTTCCCCCGGACACGGAAGATGTTTGACAAAGGCCCCGACCAGGTACAAAGATGAGGGCTGCTTTGCTTTCTGGTCTCCCTGCAACACTTCTTTATAGGTCTGCTGGTCTGGGTGACTCCATGAAACAAAATAAACATGCGGAGTTAATTTGCTTCTTCCCTTCTTGGGTAAATAGCATGTTGCCTCCTGTCATAGCAGCTTCTGTGTGCTGTTTATTCTGAATGGGTTGTTTTGTTTTTCCATAAACACTCAATTACTTTACACAGACAGACACACACACTCTTTGTCTCTAAGTTGAAAAGGAAATAAGAATCTGCTTTCTCTCCAAGGCTCTGAGAGACAAGCCTGCCTCAGAGGCCTCTGCTGGCCTGTCTAGCCGTGTGCTGCTTTCACGGTCAACGTCATGAGGTCTAAAGAAAGGTGTTCAGAACTTGCTTGACTGTAGCAGTAGAGGTATGCATGGCTCACTTTGTCCTCTAGCGAACAAGAGAAGACACACCTTGGTGCTGGGAGGCTGAGGCAGGAAAGGCTAGATCACCCTGATTTACAGTCAGACTCTGAATCAAAGAGGAACCACACCCCTTGTGGGTTGACCATGGATTGAGACTTGCCATGTGAGTGACTAGAGGGCCTGTGTAGCAGCAGCTGGGCAGGTTCCCCATGCCCAGGAAGCCCTGAACCCACTATGGCATAGCATCCAGCAGCCAGTGAGCTCTACGTGCAGTGTCCCGGCTGGGCCCTGACACAGTGGGGTGGGGAGCAGGTGCAAGGGGCCATGGCTCAGGGAGCAGCACATCTAGTTCCAGGCGTGTGAAGCCGACTCACCCACCAGAGCACTTGCATAAAGCCAAGCCATTGCTCCCAGATGGAAATGAGCCTGTGTCCCTCTGATGGTGGGAGCCCTACCCTAAGTATGGGGGCACAGGTGAGGCAAATGCTGGCACTGGTGGCCAGGCCTTTCTTCCTTCCACCTGGGAAACAGCACAGGTCCTCCTGGCAACTCTGCACTTAGAAGTGGTTAGATCTCGGCTGCCTGCACTGTGCTATGCTTACTGGCCTCTGCCTGTGCCTTGTTGCAGAGACATTGCAGGCTGAGGAGCCAAGCACTGAGTCTGAAGATCCGCATGGCTCTGACATAGGAGTCAGCCGGGCACATGTCCCTGGGTGTCAGCAGGACAGACATGGTCATGCAGCTGCCACTAGGGAAGGAACCCAGGGTTTCATGTATGCTGGGCATGTACTCGACCACTGAGCCACACTGCAGCCCCTGATTGTGCTTGCAGATATCTAGGGTTTCCTGGTCACCAGGATGCCCCAGTGAGAGCACAGAGCAGTCTGTACAAGTTGGCACTGCTCACCATAACCATTGTCCCCCCCTTAGAAACTCTTTCAAGTGGGGGGGGGCAGAAAGATGGCTCAGTGGCTAAAGGCGTTTGCTTGCAAAGGTTGCTGCCCTGAGTTCAGTTCTCAAGCCACCCATGTAAGGATGCAAAAAGTGCTACAAGGTGTAGTGTTCGTTTGCAGAAGTAAGAGGCCTTGGCACACACACACAGCCCCCCCATGCAAATGAATGAATACATTTTTTAAAGTTGTAAGAGTGTCAAGCACAGTGGCACAGACTTGTGATTCCAGCACCCAGGAAGTTGAGGCAGGAGGATCGGGAGTTCCAGGTTGGCCTAGGCTGCAGACAAAGACCCTGTCTCAAGAACAAAAGAAGTATAGGGAGGAACAAGACTAATGTGTTTCCTTCTAACTCTCCTTTATAAATACCCTGAAGACCACGGACGATGCCGACGAAGCGACTGGGCACAAAAGCTTCATCTGTGCCGCCATGCAGACAGGCTTCTGTGACTGGAGCGCCCGCTACTTCGCCCAGCCCGTCATGAAGGTGTGCTTATGCAGGGCTTGGGTGGGACCGTGGAGGGCCCCACTCCCCATGTCCCCAGCACTGACCTCACTGTCTGACCCCTACTCCTCACAGTTGCCACTTGCCGTATATCGTCCCACCCGCACCCCGGCTCCTGCACTGGACTTGGTGCCTGACCCTCACTACTCTCGTGCCGCCCACACCCTGCCTGCCCTCATTCTATAGCTCGCTGGTGCCCTGTATAGATAGTATCTTGCCTCCTTGTTGGGGGAGGCATGACCTGAGCAGGTGGGCCAGGCTTTGGAGACCCTTCTTAAACTTGTCACACCACCAGCTTCTGTAGCTCCTGTCACAGCACATGGCTTGGTGGCTATTGGACAGTGACATCAAATTGCTGTCATGGTATGGGTACCAGCAGTTAGACAGAACAGCCAAAGCAGACTTTGCTTATCATCTGACTTCTCAAAGGATCAGCATTAGCATAGTCCAAGTTCCTAATGAAGGAGTATGCCTGCGACTGCATAGTGAATCCCAGGAATCCTAAGTTAGAGTAAGACCCTTCCTTGAGAAACCGAAAAATTAGTACCATAAGGAGACACTCATGACAAGTTTGAAGATGTAGGCCCAAATCGAAACCTACTGAGTAATGGTAATTGTTCATGTCATGTATGACTCCACGTGTTCATGGAAAGCATTGGAAGGGAACTCCTTAGCTTCAGGTCACAGAGACTTGATGGTGAACTTGAGTTTGGTGTTTCTTTATATATTTCTCTTCCCTGTTGTTTCTTTGCCAAGCATGAAGTTCTTTTATAGATGGGGGGGGAAGGTAAAGAAATCAGCCCAAAGATGATAGTCCAGGATTGCCAGTCCAGCTGTGATCAACACACACAGGTCCACACCTTAGCTCCAGGTAGGAAAGCGCCCTTCTCTCACCACTGAGATGGACGTGAAGACAGGAAGGAAGTGCGCAGGCCAGCCTTGTGCACAGTGAACAAGGCTGCCAGACAGTGAATAAGCCACGCCTGGAGGCGCCCACAGAGGTGTTCTTCAGAACCAAGCTGTGGCCAGTCTAGAAGTTGAATGGGATTTAGTTTAACCTGTCAGACGCCTGGATTCTTGCTGCAGCCCAGAGCTTACCGCAGGTGAGGGCAGGTGAAGGAGAAGCAGCCTGTCTGCTCTCCCTCTCCCTCTCACTGCAGTGGCTGCCACAGGCAGTGGTGATGACTTCTGAGACGCTAATGAGCAGCATTTCTTGAAGCCCTTGAAAATTAGCTGTTCTCTGTCATCTACTTATGATAAAAGGAAGGAATGGCACAGATCATCTGAAACACATCTCTTTTCACTTAAAACTCAGTTCTGTGTTTTCCCAGTGGACTGGCTTTGCTTCCTCAGCATTAGAGTGAGCAGCCTTCCCCCAAGCACAGGGAGGCAGGCAAGTCCCCCGAGGCAGCTGGCAGCTAGCTAGGCTCACTCTGCTAGGAGTGCCTCCGTGCGGCGTGCGTTGGTTTGCTCCAGTGAAGACCTGAGGTGAGCGGCAACCGTGTGGCTGGTATGGTATGTCCAAGGACGTCAGGGCTGCTGCCTGCAGAGGAGTCTTGGGGCACACGCTGCAGAAGAGATGGCCAGGAGCGTCCCCTGGGACCTACTGCCACACACACACACACACACACACAAGCCATCAGGAAACAGTTGTCAAATAAGCAGATGACTTTTTTCCCCTGCCCCTGCCGAGCCTGTGGAAAGACTCTCATTTGGTTGCAGCCTGAGGTGACAATACTATCACCATCAGCTTTCTCTATGATGGTTGGTGGCAACCAGCCTGGGCACTGAGGGGCTGAGGTGAACTGTCAGCTTTAGAAGCAGGAACGGGGCTTGTTTTCTCTTGTTAGAAAGAGGGTTTTCCTTTTCCCAGATGCTATACATAGGTGCACTGTTTTTATTGACATAACCTTCACATGATATGTTGGTAATTAAAGGCATCAGGAATACCTGCTCCTCGCCTGCTTCCCAGAGACACTAATACCAGTTTTGAGGACTGTAGAGAGTGAAGAACCCCAAAGTTGAAGCTGTTTGGACAGATAACAAAATTCTGCCCCAGTGACAGCAGTGAGCACCTCATAGTGCGAAGAGCCACAGTTTTGATGGGTTTACCCTCCGAGATGGCAACCTTTTCCTGTGCTGGTCTACTCAGCTCACAGCTGCTATAGGATCCATAGAACAGTGTATAAGATGACCTTTCATGTGCCAAGAGAAAAGATGTCCCATTGCCAGGTATAGTGGTGCTGCACACCTTTAATCTCAGTACTTGGACAGCTCAGGTAGGAGGATCACCATGAGTTTGAAGCCTGGGCTGCATGGTGAGTTTCAAATCAACCTGCCTCGAAAACAAACAAACAAAAAAAGTCTTGAATTTTGTTGTGATTACAAAAGTAATGTGATGTATTTCTTCTCAGCAAATCCCAAAGATTGATTCTATATAGCAAGGATGGCTCACAGAGTCATGGGGAAGTCCATACCCTCAGATGCTGTAGGAAGGTGGGCAAATGCCACTACTTCATAGGACAATTTGGCAGCAACTGTGAGAATTTTACACTAATTGGAGAGGTGTGCCCACAAAACCGGTGGCCATGCCTGAGGAATATATTCTTCAGTATAGCATTGTTTAAAATAACCAGGAAAGAACATTGATTTCTAGGAGAACTAATTTAAGGTGCTTCACCCACAAAGTAATAAAATACTGCACAGCTACTAAGTGAGCGAGTTCTGCCTCCGGTAAGAATGTGGCAGATGTCTGTGGGACAGCTGGTGAAACAAGCCAACCGCAAAAGGTACCCACTTGTCCTGCTGGGCACCCAGAGTCTTAGAGCAGGCTGGGAGTCAGGAAAGGAGTGAAGTTTCTGCATTGCATACTTCTGGGTTGTTTGCATTTCTTTGGAAAGAACAACTGTTCATTTTGCAATTTTAAGCAGATGAAAATATAATATTAATTGCTGCAAGGAGGCAGGGAGGGGCTGAAGATGTAGCCCAGTGGTGGAGACACCATATTCCATCCCCAGCACTGACAGATGAAGTAAATATTTAGAAATGTAAGAATCTTATGCTGCAAAGTACAAAAAACATTGTTGAAAGTATTAAAGAAAAACTAAGCAGGAGCTGGAGAGATGGCTTAGTGGTTAAGCACTTGCCTGTGAAGCCTGAGGACCCTGGTTCAAGGCTCGATTCCCCAGGACCCACGTTAGCCAGATGCACAAGGGGCCTCATGCATCTGGAGTTTGTTTGCAGTGGCTGGAGGCCCTGGCACGCCCATTCTCTCTCTCTCTCTCTTGCTCTCGCTCTCAAATAAATAAATAACAAAAAGAAAAACTAAACAGATGACGGGTCCCCATCAGAAGGCTTGCTATTGAAATAGCAGTCCTCCTCCTCCTCCTCATTTCTCTCTCCAGTCTCCCCACCACCACCCGCCCTGCTCCTCCCGAGGCACAGGGTCTTGCTGTGTATCCCAGGCTAGCCTTGAACCCACTAGGCAGCCCAGGTAGGCCTCATACTCACAGGGATCTTCCTGCCTCATCCTCCCACGAGCTGAGATTACAGGCAGGAAATACCTCATCCAACTTCATCCCTACTTCCTTTGTCAAACCAGGTATTGTGTCATAGCCATGCAAGTCTGATACAACTAGCAATTCAGCCACACCTTTGAGGCTTTAAGGAAGAAGAAATTTGTGTGCATAGGAGTAGGACAAACACTTTCCAGTGTACTGTGAAGACAGCATTCATCTGATACCAAAGCCAGACACTGTAAGAGTGACAAAGGACGAATATACATCTTCCATGAACATGGGCTCAGGATCCTGTCACAAGCCACAAATGCAGTGGTGACTGGGTGGACTGTACTGAGCATTTAGTCCCATCAGTGACCAGTACCTCAGCAGACTGAAGATAAACCACACAATCGCCTTCATAGCTCAGAAGGAGCATCTGGCAACCCAGCAGTTGTTCATGAGAAAGACTCAGCAAGCTCGGACTAGAAGGGAGCGCCTTCCCTGGTGAAGACGCCCACTGTAGCCTGTGGTTAGCATCAGCCTCACTAGTGAAAGACTTCCTCTAAAGCCAGGAACAAGGTGAGGATGTCTGATAGCACCATTGACATCCTGCCAGAGTCCTGGGCAGCACAGCAAGGTAGGGAATGGTACAGAGAAGTTCTCTACCTCAGACACTTCTGGGTGTGGGAAATCCAAATCTGCAGAACACTGCTGGGATGAGCAAGCTAATAAGTTTTGCTGGACATGGACACATTATATAGACATTATATATGATATAGGCAGCCATTCTACAAGAAGCAATCAGAAACTAAAGCTTAACATCCATGGCATTTGCGATAGTGTTTTAAAAAACTGAAATACATAGACACATCTTTAAAAATGTATGCTGACAACTATAACAGGAAAGGAAAAATGGGAGAAAACCTGACCATACTGGAGGACTCAGCATAGGCTGGAGCCAGTTCTCCCTGAATTGCTATTTGGATCGGCACAGGTTCAGAACCCAGTAAAATTTTCTGGATAAAAACTGAAAATCTTATTATGAAGTTTATTGGGGGGGGGGGCCAATGAAACAAGCAAAGAAACTTTAAATAGAAAAACTCAGCTACAAGCCTCCCAGCATCCAATTTCCGAAGACTCAGTGTAGTTAGGAATGAGGATAAGTGTCAAGCTGGGGTGAGGGAGGACAGACATCTAGATCATAGGACAGAAGCAGACCCACACAACCATGCTGTATTGACTTTCAATGGAGGTGTGAAGTTGGATCAACTCAATGGAGAAACATCTTCAATAAGTGTGCTGTTTCCCAGCAACAGCCATGATGCATACCTCACACCCTATATAACAGCCCTAAATATGAAACCCAAAACTACAAAACTTTTTAAAGAAAATAAGAGGCTTTGGGTTAGGCAAAAGACCTCTTTAGTATGATACAAAAAGCACAAGCCTTATAAGAATAAGAGATGAATTGGACCTTATCAAAATTAAGAACCACTTAGCCGGGTGTGGTAGCACATGCCTTTAATTCCAGCACTCGGGAGGCAGAGGTAAGATCACTTGTGAGTTCAAAGCCAGCCTGGGACTACAGAGTGAGTTCCAAGTCAGCATGGGCTACAGTGAGACTCTACCTTGGGGGTGGGGGAGGAAATGAAAAGATCCAAGCCTGGTGGCACATGCCAGTAATCCTAGCACTCTGGAGCAGAGGCAGGAGGCCCTCAGGTTCCAGGGCATCCTGGGCTACAGAGTGACACTCTGTCAGAGAGAGAGAGAGAAAGGGGTTGCAGGAAGGCAGAGGGGCAGGCAGGGAAGGAGACAGAAAGTTGTGAAACAAAGATCTTGTATCTAATATACGTGAGCTCTCCAAAATCCACAAGGAAGAAAGCAACACAGCTACAAAGATTTGCAGAATCCAAGGAAGATGGAAAGTGGTGAATAAGTGCCTGAGAAGAGGCTCGGTGTCAAGGGCATTTGTCATCAAGGAGGTGAGATGCCGTCACACGTCTTCCAAATGGCAAGATCTGAAGACCTGCTGGTTGCCTCAGAATGCTCCTCCCGAGCAGTGCAAGTGCATGTGTGTGCTCACAATGGCAGAGAAGGGTCCTAAGTGTGCCCTGCAAGGCAGAAGCAGCCACTGCAGAGGCTTCATAGGTGTGGTCCGTGTATGTACCCCCGGAGTAAACAAGATCAGTTAGAAACTACGTCAGTGCTTGCTGGGACCTGGAACTCCATGGCATATGTGATGAGAGGAGCATGTGAGCATGTTGGGGATGCCCAGACTGCTCTGCCCACAGTGCTGGTAGTTAACCTGACTAAGCTTACAGTGTATAAACTGTATCTCATCCAGCCCGACTTTGGACAGAAGACACTTTCTCCCCCTGTTATTCATATTCAAGTCATAGTTAATCACAAATGCAATCAGAAGACAAAAGTACCCTTGTTTGGGTATAAACAGTGGTCCTACCCTCTGACTGTACCATAAAACCCTCTGCCCCTGGCGGTCAGGCAGGGCTTGAGACCCCAGAGCACTTCTGAGGATAGGTGGTGTGGTGAGTCTGTCAGCATGTTAACTGTTGGCAGCTTCTGGCCATACTCTGCCCCAGGTGGAGAGCCAGGGACTTGTTGAATGATAGAGAATAATGGTAGTGACATCCAGGTGAGAAAGAGGAACAAAGGACTTCTTAACTCCAGGTATCTCCAGCCCGTGGGCCTTATCCTGCCCAGGATAGTCATGAATGTGACTCGGCACAAAATCATAACCTTACTTAAAACACTAGGAGTCTTTTGGGCTGGTGAGATGGCTCAGCAGTTAAAGGCAACTGCTTACAAAAGTTTGCCAGCCCGGGTTCAATGCTGTATGCCCACATAAAGCCAGATGCATAAAGTGGCACATGCATTTAAAGTTCATTTGCAAAAGCGAGAAGCCTAGGCATGCCAATACTGTCTCTCTCTTTCTCACAAATAAATAATCTTTTTTTTTTTTTTTTTTTTTTTGAGGTAGGTTCTCACTGTAGCCTATACTGACCTGGAACTCACTCTGTAATCCCAGACTGGCCTCACACTCACAGTGATCACCTCTGCCTTCTGAGTGCTGAGATTAAACCTGTCTACCACACCTGGCTAAAAGATATTTATTTACTTACTTACTAACTTACAAGTAGAGAGGATGAGTGCATCAGAGCCTCCAGCTGCTGCAATGCACTCCAGATGCGTGCACCACTTTGTGTATCTGGCTTTATATAGGAACTGGAGAATCAAACTCTGATCGTTAGGCTCTGCAGGTGAGTGCCTTAGCCACTGAGTAACCTCTCTAGCCCTAAAATATTATTTTTTTCATTTATTTGAGAGAGAAAGATGCAAACAGAGTAAGGGGGCAGTGGGGCACCAGGGCCTACAGCCCCTGCAAACGAACTCTAGACGCATGTGCCACGTTGTGCATCTGGCTTATGTGGGTCCTAGGGAATCGATCCTGAGTCCTTTGGCTTTGCAGGCAAGTGCCTTAACTGCTAAACCCTGTCTCCAGACCTACAAAAAAATTTTTAATTAGGAGTTTTTATTTAATTTTTGCATGTAAATATGTGTGTGGAATATATGCATGTGTGTGTGCAGGTGCACATGTGTGCAGATGAAGACTTCCTGCCTTGCTCTGGACTTGCTTACAGAGGCAGGTCTCTCACTTGACCCTAGAGCTCACTGATTCCGCTGGTATTCACTAGCCAGCTTGCTGTGAGGGGTCTGTCTGCCTCCAAGCACTGTGGTGACAGGGAGCAGCCATGCCTGGCTGGCATTACGTGGACCCTGGGGGTCTTCACGCTTGTACAGCAGGCACTTTGTTCATGGAGCCATTTCCCAACCCTATCAGTATTCTTTTGTGGTGGTGACTTAATTGTGTGGTTCTCGAGTGAGAACTCTGTAGACAACAATATCATGTCGCAGTATCAAAAGATTAGACATGCCTGGCAGGTTACAGAGCACAAAAGAAACTTTATGGCCCGAGTTTGATTCCCCAGCACCCATATAAAGCCAGGTGCAACATGGTTCAAGCATCTGGAGCTTGTTTGCAGTGGCAAGAGACCCTGGTGTGCACACGCATGCACACACACATACACACACACAAATAAAGATTCACAGATACATACAAGACTCTGTGACATGCCCCCAACTACTGCTCCTGCAAGCCCTCTGAGGACCCTTCACTTCACCTCCTCTACCACAGCCCCAGGCTCGCCTTTGTGACCGGAAATGAACTGAGCTTCATTGGCTTTCAGCCGCCACAGCTCTGTGGGAGGCTTTGGAGCTGTAATTGGTTTTTGTCTGAGAAGCCAAGAGGTGCAGAGATCGGTGTGTCGTGATCCTAATCGTGTGACACTATTACGCCGCCCCCATCCCCAGGAGCTCTGCTCCCAGGAGGTGCCCGGAAGCTAGGCGTAGGCACTTGTTTACCAAAAGGCTTGTATTCTGACCAGAGACGAATGGAGGGAGAGGCGGTGAGATGAGGAGTTTGAGAAGCACAAGCAGAGTTAGCCCATCCATCTGGGCTCTCTGTCCTGAAGCTCACAATCACACACAGCCGCGCTGTGCCCAGGCCTTCTGCAGTGCCCTTCCTGACCTCCCTCTCTGCCTTCCCCTCTACTCACTAGCCTCCCTGTGTCCTGTGAGCCTAGTGGTGGGCATAGCTGACTGTCCCCAGGACAGACACAGGGTTGTTCCTAAAGGTTCCAGTGGTCGCCTCTCACAAGCATAAACGGTCTACAAGTGAATGCTTACTTCTTGGAGCTGGGCAGAAGGGAAAAGTTCTCCCTACTCTCACTGTGAGACAGACTCCAGAGCCTAGAAAACACTGTGCCATCGCCAGTGAAAGTGCAAGTGCCAGACTGTCTGACACCTGCCAGGCTTCTTATGTGCTGCCCCTCCCCAAGGCATGCTTCCTCTGAACTCGCTAAGTCAGTCGTCACCATCTTTGGTGGCAAAGTGCTGAGGCTGTCCACGGCCCACCCTGCACCTGAGCATAGGCTTGGAGCAGAGCTTCGGAGCGCTAGTTCAAGGCTGGAGTTGCACCTTCGGACTCCCTGCTCAGTGCACCTTTTAGGCCTCATCCGATTTACTCCAGAGAAGCCCAAGTTCCATTAGAGCACCTCGCCCTTCTTGAACAGGGTCCGGGCCCGTCAGAAAGTTTTTACTGCTGTATGCTGTTGGTCATTTGTCATTTCTCTTCGGATAAGCTTGGGATCGTCATGAGATAAGCCAGTGGTTAGAGAGCCACAGGCTACCCCATTTGCTGTAGTGGGGCTGTTTCTAAAGCAATGGCCACTCCCGGGGAGCTGTTTGACGGTCTCTTCCTTTGTGCCCAGGGGGTTGCCCTCCTTTTGGCTGCTGTTGGCTCTTTGCTAGCTATGTGTGTTTACGGCTTTGGAGAAGAAAAACCATAGCACGAAAGTACCAGGAAATGAACGTAGCCGTCTGTGAGCGCCGTCTGAAGGCACTGTGGGGTTTGCTGCCAGAGGTGTCCCATACCATGCACACCTGTCAGCCTCACTCACTGGTCACTCATTGGTGGATCACTGGACACCAGGCGGGCCCAGTGTGGACAGCACCCTGCAGGCTGGTGCCTGGAACTCATGGGCTGGCAACCAACTACCAGGGGGCTTCTTGTGGTGGCCAGGCTAGATGACCTAAACCTACATTATCCAGAAAATAATGGTTTCCTTTTTTCTGTTGTCTTTTTGAGGAAGGGTCTTGCTGTGTAGCCCGGCTGGCTTGGAACACTATGTAGACCAGGCTGGCATCAAACTTACTGATTCTTCTGCCTCTTCCTCCTAAGTATAGGGATGACAGGCTTACACACCACACCCAGCTCAAAAGCGGCTGCTTTCCAGTTGCTGAGCCAGTCATGTTTTCTGTCGTTTAAGATCCCTGAGGAGCACGACCTGGAGAGCCAGATCCGCAAGGAGCGTGAGTGGCGCTTCCTGAGGAACACGCGCGTCAGGAAGCAGGCGCAGCAGCTCATCCAGAAGGGTAAGCGCCAGTGACCACAGGGCCCTGCAGACCTCCTGTGGGTGTCCTTCCCCTGGGAGCAGACAACAGAAGCACACACTCTGGTTTTGTTCACCCGACCTCCACCCTATCCCTGAAACAACCATCAGCTCTACAGGCCCAAACTCTACCCGCCACTCACCAGAGCTCCTCCCACACTTGCCATCTTGCCATAATCTCTCCTTTGCATGTCTCGTTTGCTCGCAGCCTCGTGGTCAGGGTGTCACTGAGTGACGAGGGCACTAGTATGTCTGCATGAGAAAGTTCCTGAGAGCAGATCAGGCTGTGGGTGCCCTCAGGCACAGAGGCCATGCAAGGAGCAAGGAGGCCCAGGAGCAGTGGGAATGAGAACCAGGCTGCCTAGCCTGTTTCCTCTCAGACACTGTGCAGCCTGGCGCCCTCTACCAGCCCAGTCCCAGTTCTGATCACATGAGAGGTCTGTGGCCGTGGCAAACCTCCAGCCAGCAGCTAACCACTCTTACAGAGCTGCCCATGGCTGGGGGCCCTGAGGCTGCCCAGGCCACACATTCAGTCTTCTGGCCTTCCTTGCTATACCATTTATGGTTTTGACCATGCCTGTGTCCTCTGAAATGCAGGTGACTGGTTACTTGCTAATTTTTTTTAATTATTTATTTATTTATTTGAGAGCGACAGACACAGAGAGAAAGACAGATAGAGGGAGAGAGAATGGGTGTGCCAGGGCTTCCAGCCTCTGCAAACAAACTCCAGACGCGTGCGCCCCCTTGTGCATCTGGCTAACGTGGGACCTGGGGAACCGAGCCTCGAACCGGGGTCCTTAGGCTTCACAGGCAAGCGCTTAACTGCTAAGCCATCTCTCCAGCCCTGGTTACTTGTTAGTTTAAGATTATGCCCCACCCTAAGATAGACCCTGTCTCTCCTACCAAAGCAGAGGTCCTCACAGGCTTACACCCACCTCCCCCACTGTACCCTGGTACTTGAAGTGGTGACATAAGTAGTCACTGCTCTGCTGAACACTATTCCTGGCCGTTAACTTCTCTGACCTCCTTGTAGGTACTGGTGGCAGACTAGACTTCCAGCATTTAGCATCTTGGAATTCCATGTACACTGTCCCAGCAGCCATTGTTCTCTTGTGGAGAGAAGCCACAGCGCCCTGTCACAGGCCTCAGCCTTTCAGGCACTGAATGGGTCTGCAGAAGCCCAGACCTGCTGACAAGAAGGCTAGGGTAGGGAAGTCTCCAGAGACAGGTCTGGCCCACATAGTGAAAGGTGTTAGAACAACATAGCCCCAGCTACAGAGGCAACACTGGCTGGCATTTCAGGTCAGAACCAAACTTAGCATTCAAGAAACAAAAATGGGTTTTCTAGATAAAAGGCAAATTTCTTTATGGCCCTCAGTTAGGAATTTTATTCTCCAGTCTCTGTTACCAGAAGAAAGATGTTGTCAAATCCATACAAGAGAGTGCTGGAGATGTAGCTCAGTGGTGGAGCATCCGTGTAGCACGCTGAGGCTTGGGGTTCCAGCCCCAGCACAGCAACAGAGCAGAGCTAATGAGCCACTGGGAAGGTCGGCCGCTGAGATGGGGAGACGCAGGCAGGCTCAGCACTGAGCAGGATGTAGTCCCCGCCTCAAGTTATGCCAGACTTAGCATTAGGACTCAGGGCAAGTTTTTAATCTGTATTTGACATCCAGCAGTGTGCCAAGAATGTTGTGAACAATGGAAAGTAGGAAATGCTACCTGTAGATTGAACAGAATTAACTGGAAGTATGGCTAACCCGAGAAGCAAGAACTAGGGAAATTCATGATTTTCTCCAGGTTCCTGAGCCATCCACCGGCTTCTAAAACATTCCTGATGTGGCTGTCACTGTCACATATGACATCTGCGTATGTACAAAAATGCATTTGCTGACAGAGTGTCTACCCTCACCTATCAGTGCTCAGAATCACACCCATTATCTTGGTGTCCTCCAAAAAAACCTAAGCTAAGAATGAGAGTGCCTCCAGGCTAATGCTACGTGGCCGCCACTTCAAACCCCAGAGCCCCTTCTCTATTAGAGAAACCCCACCTCTCCCAAAGCTATTTTCTCTCCTTACTGTGGCCTCCTCTGGTGTTTGCTGTCTTTAGAAAAAGGAGCCAGCTGAGGGTTTACAGAGCAACCTGCTGGCCAAGCATAGCCGTGGGCTGTCTCAGACTGTAAGCACCAGGTGCTACTGGCCAAGAACCACCCGAACAGCACAGGGCACGAGCGAAAAGATGGAACCTGGCTCAGTTATTCAAGAATGGACCATGCCCACCATGTCCACCACTGCTATCAGGAACATTTGAGGATGCCCAGGTTCTCCAGGCCAGGCAAAAAGCAGGCCAAGCAGGTGTGCCAGGCCAGCAGGCTCTCCTCTGTCCACCCAAGAGCTATGCTGTCTGGTCCCAAAGCACCCACCCCGGTATGCCAGGCCAGCATTTGAAGCTGAAGCAGAGGCATTGTCTTCCCTCTTTGGGGCTACAGCTCAGAAGCTGCTGGGCAGCCATGAGTGCTTGAGCGCTTGGAGACCTCGCTGTGGCCAAAGCTCTGTTCCAACCCCAACTCGTCTCTAGCTGTTTATGTTACTTCTCCAGCAAGCTTTTGTGAGGCCAGATGGGTGTGTGTCCTCAGGCTGGTATAGAGCCTGGTGAGGAGACCCAGCCCCCTCTCCTCATCCATGGAATTTCCTTGCTAGCCACTTTCCGTACTAGATACCCCAAGCCTTCGGCTGGGCCTTGGAAAATGGTGGGCACATCTCCTATAAGTCAGAACCCTGCCAGGATCCATCCTGAAGTCCTCAACACTGTCTTCAAACTCCTTACCCAGTAAAGCTCCCCTGCTCTTGAGTACTGCTGTTTTCAGTGTACTGGGCAAGGTTAAAGGCTTGCTGAGATTCTCCCTGTGCCAGCACAGGGGAGGGTTCAAGCCCAGGCGCAGACTCCACAGTCAGTAACACACCATAGCCTGCATGGGCTCAAGGCCCCCTGCTTTCTCAGCGCGTACTCTTGCCCCTCCCTGTTTTGGACTTCGTAAGTGAGACGTCAGTACTGCTGTGGACAAGGCTACAACTCCAGCACTGTTTCTCTCCAGGCATTACCAGACTAGATGATCAAATATTCCTGAACAGGAACCCCGGCGTCCCCTCCGTGGTCAAGTTTCACCCATTTACTCCCTGTATAGCCGTGGCTGACAAGGACAGCATCTGGTAGGCCCTGCACCCTGGGAACTTTGTTACTGGTGACTCAGGACCCTGTGCTGGGAAGCCACGTCCCTTCTGCCCCTCTCATACCCCTTCCTCATGAAGACCCCTTCTCGCCTCCTCTGCCACCCCAGATGTGCCTGCCACAGGCCAGTCTCCAGTTCTGACTGCAGATATGTGATCGAGAGGTCAGGGTGTGGGGTGTTGCTCAGTGCCTGCAGAAGCATATGGGTGCAGAGCGTCGCCAACAAGATACCAGCTTCCCTGGCAGTGTTTGGGTTTGCTTCACTCCAGGTTTTGTCCTGATATGATGGGGAGGGCCCCCGTTTTACTTGGGGAGAGGTTTGTAGCTTAGGAAATGCCTGTGCTCTCCCATGTGTATTCCCCTCACTTTTTAAAGTGATAGTCAAATTCATGTTAACATGAAACTTAGAACCTTAATCACTTGCAGGCCAGCCCCCAACACACCTCCAGAATGTTCTTTCCTACCACACCAAAACAGTGCACCCGTTGACACTAGCCCCTCCCCATCTGAATGTGACACCTCCAGGGACTTCCTGTAGGTGGAGCTGTAGAGCACTTGTCCTGTGGCTGGATTCTCCCTGAGTATGATTGCCCTGAAGGTCTATGCTGTGATGCCAGTGCTTCCTCCTCTAGGGCTAGATAGTAGTCCACTGTATGGCCTTGCCACAGTGTGCTCATTCATTCGCTCTCCATCTCCCTTGGTCTGCTCCCACCCTTTGGCTGTGGAGAACAGGGTTGCTGTGAGCACAGGGCTATGAATGTCCTCTCAGGTCCCTGCTGTCATTTTGTTTTGGTAATGTGCCAGACATGGAATTGCTGGGTCCCAGTCTTTCCTCAGCAGCTGCACCATATTCATGTCCCATCAGCAGTGCACAGGGGCTCCAGGTCAGGCCCCCATACCCATGCCCATACTTGCCAGTTTCTGCTCTTGGGTTGCAGCTATCACATAGATGTAAGGCAGTACCCTTCTGGTGTGTGGGTTTGCATTCCCCAACACCTGGTCTGACTGTGACCTCTCTTGTTCCCTCAAGCTTTTGGGACTGGGAGAAAGGGGAGAAGCTGGACTACTTCCACAACGGTAACCCACGGTATACCAGGGTCACTGCCATGGAGTACCTGAATGGCCAGGACTGCTCCCTTCTGCTGACAGCCACAGGTGAGTAATGTGGCTGCCCAGACCCGGGAGCAGAGCAGCAGTAGGGCCACGTGAGGCCCAGGGCTCATCAGACTCATCTACCTTCCTGCAAAAGGCACCAATCCTGAGAGTAACTTCGTCCAGAAGCGGGAGGTTTGTGAGGGAAAGGACTCGGTAACAAAGGTCGGGTGACAGTGCCAGTTAAAGCTATAGGGTTCTTTTCTTACCTGGGCTTCCTGGCCCTTCCGTGATGGAGAAACACTGTTAGTCTGTGTCCTGCAAACTTCATGGGGCACTCAGGTGGGCCTCAGATGGCACAGGGAAGTAAGGAGGACATGGCAAGTCATGCCATGCGCCAGGGCCGGTGCAGCAGCAGTCTTGTGGCACCACCAGCTCCTCCGCTGGACTCGAGGAGGGAAGGACCCCAGGCTGCTTCGGCCCTTCCTTTGCAGGCCAGGCGCCTTCCTCCTGAGGGAACCAGTGCACAGTGTCAAAGCTGAGTGCTTGGTGTTTTACTTTTGCTCTGAAGTATCTCAGTTTCCGTTTCACAGTTACCCTGGGTCACATTGGCAGTGTTTCCCCCCTCCCTTTCTTTTCCATTTGTTTGTTTGTTTGTTTGTTTTTGAGACAAGGTCTCATATACTTCAGGCTTTCATCAGACTTGCTATGTGGATGGGGATTTTGAACTTCTGATCCTCCTGTCTCTACCTCCTGCATGCTGAGAGCACACGCACATACCACCATGCCCCATTGAAACATGTAGGACTTCATGTGTGCCAGGATTAACACGACCATCTGCACTCCATCTCCAGCCCCAATTTTGTTTTCAGTATTTAAAAGCGTGGTTCTTTTTTGAAATTGTAAGCATGAAGGAAACCTGTTCGTTCCTTAAGCCACATCCGGTGGGCGTCCCAGCTGGCAGCATGAAGGTAGTGGCAGAGGTAGAAGTAGCCACCGTTCCTTGTGCTGCATCCCAGCATGTAATGGAGAGAAAGACACCCGATATTCAGGACGCAGCAGTCTTTCTCGACTTCCTCCCTGTGGAAGGGACTACATGACTTCATGTCCCTGCTCTGTCCAGGCTTTTCCTGCCATAACGTACCTCACCTTGCCGCTCTCCCTGGAAATCATGAGCACTTGCCTGGCACAAACCCTGCTCTGGTTCCAGCCCAGCTCTGCAAGAGGCACAGGAGTAGCTGAAGTAAAATGCAGGCATAGCAGAACTGACGGCCTGCTGGTGAGAAGCCACTGTCAGTTAGAAAGGCGCTGCAAAGCTGAGGAGCCTCCGCCCACCACCCTGGCCCCTCGATCCTTTCCCCATTCTGGTTCTGGACTTGGCACCTGAGCCATTGAGGCCACTGAGTATTCCTGACAAAGCGTCCCATGTCATCTTCCAAACTGTCTATGGTCCCTATAACCAAAGTGACACCAAGGCAGCCACTTGTACCAAACATTGCCACCTTGGTAGTCCTTTGACCAGCCAGGGCATCAGGACTGACTGGAAGTGATCTATGCACACTGGGATCAGGGGCCTGCGAGGCACAGCCAAGGCCAAGAAGCCAGAGTGAGCACCAGAGGTGAAGGAAAAGATTGGAGAAGCTACAGATGGGCCTGAGCAGTGTCCAGGGGCTGTTAGCCTCACCTTAAGTCTCTAAAAAGCAGGGGAGAGAGGGTCCCACTTGCTTCTGCCTGCTGGGTCCCATGGGTGCCATTCCCTCTGGCATTGCCCAAGCTGATTTGACAGAGCACATGTGGACAAGGGTAAAGGCCCTGAAGAGTTGTCCTCTGGAGAGACTAGTTTTCACATGATGAGAAACTAGAATCAGTAGAGGAAAGAGCAGTAGAGGTGAGGTTAGGCTGTGTCTTCTCAGAGCTCTGACCTACCTCCTCCTACCACTAGCAGAACAGCTCAGTGCTGCTGGCTCAGGAAAGAAGGGAGCAGCCCAACCACCTCACATGAAGCCAGATGCAATCACAGTCTCATGCCCCTTTGCCACTGGCCTCCCTGACTGCCTGTATGGGACTTTATGGGCAGAGAAATGCAAATGGGCATCTAGACCTGGAGCAGTGTCTTGGAGGTGATGCTGCCAGGCAGGGTCCAAGCCGGGCCTCCTGAACAGGGTCTGAATGTAGATAGTCTGTCCTGGGGCATGGCATGTTCACATCCACCTCTCCTTCCCCAGATGATGGCGCCATCAGGGTCTGGAAGAACTTTGCTGATTTGGAAAAGAACCCAGAGATGGTGACGGCATGGCAGGGACTCTCAGACATGCTGCCAACAACACGAGGTGGGTCTGAGCTCCCATTTCAGAGGAAGATCAGAGCTTGTGGGAGGCATGTCCCTAGTGCCTCTGGGCTGTGTCAGCAACGTCTCCCACTTCCCAGTCAGCATTCCTGAGTTGCTGGCCCTGGGTCTCCTGACCCTGCCTCTGTCTCCTAGAGCAGCTTCCTGAGGGACAGCCCAGGCATGTGTTCCCTCATATGTGCATGGTTTACGTGTAGCCATGTTTGTAAATGTTATTTGGAGTGTACAGGTGATCTTCCAGTAGCATATCTATACTGTTGGGCTCCTCTAGGCATCTGGTTTGCAAATCCTGAGGTCCACAGGTGCCCCATGTACCAGCGAGGCCCTCTGTCAGCCTGTATGTAAGGAAGAAAGAGGTTATCTCTTTTGTCAGGGCACAGATCTGGACTTGTGTCCAGGACCTGTGTCCACCAGAGTCAAGCAGAGAGCAGGACTCTGGCTCAAGTGCTGCAGGTGTTCTGCACCCCACCAAGTGCCCTGCACCCCACGTGCCTGTAATGAAGCACCTGTAGGTGGGCTGGAGCCCACAGCTGTGACCTCCCATGCTTGGGTATTTGCCTGGCTGGAGTTCAGCGTCAGCTGTACACAGCACCATTCCTCCAAGCAGAATGTGGGGCCTCCCCAACCTGCCTGCAGAGATGCCCCCCAGGCTGGGAGAGATGGGGGACAGTCAGAGGGCCTCTTCGTGGCCCCCCAGGGGTCTGGAGGAGCTGCTGTGGTGGATTACTTCAAGATGAGGAAGGGCTGCAGAGTCCGCCACACCTCCTGCTGGCTTTGCTGTGGGTGAAGGCGGCTTCTGGTCGTCCTGGACGGCCCTGGGGAGCTGGAGCCGTTCCTTCCACCTGTGCAGGTGTGCACCAGTACAGGCTGGCCCAGAGGGGTCAGGGAGCCCTGACAGGACCCATCTCCCAACCCCTTTGCATCTCAGTGAGGTGACTGCCCCAGCCAGCAGCCCATGTGAAGGTCAGGTTAAGCTGAGGAAGGAGCTTGAAGGTCCCAGTACCAGACGTTGTAGATCTGTTTTCTGTTCAGAACCAAAGCCTGTGGAAGAAGCCCCTGCCACAGGGCAGGTGGTGGCTGTGTACCCCCTTCCTTCCTCACGGCCTCGCACAGTGACAGTGCTCATGTGTCCCAATCCTCGTCTAGGGGATGTGCTCCCTGGGAGGCTTCTGCATTCCGGGGTAACACAGATACCCGGGGAGCCAATCTGTGTCTAAAACTAAAATGTAACTCGGAAACTGCTTCTTCAGACATGCAGTAGAGAGAGTTCTGAAAGCTAAGCATGCTTGCATGCGTGATGTGAGTGGGGGTGGGGGTGGGGGATCTTTTAACTGATCAGACCAGAGAGATCAGTGCCTTAAAAGATGTCTGCTATGGACTGACTGTCCTCCGGGCTTGTATGGTGAAGCCCTAAGCCCACATGGTGGTGTTCAGAGGTAGGTTTAGTAGGTGACTAGGGCTAGATGAGGCCTTGAGTGCCCTGGGACTAGTAGCCCTGTTAGGGAGCACTCACTCTTTCCCACCTTCCATAAGCCAAGAAGAGGGTTCATTAGAGCCCAGCCTGCTGGCCTCCTGGTGTGGGGCACACAGCCTCCAGAATGGTCTAAGGAAAGGCAACACTTCTGTGGTGTGCACAATGGTGGCCTGAGCTAAGATGAGGGAGGAACACACAGACTAGAGGGCCTGCACACCATCCCTCGTCACACAAGCTCCCAGCGCTGCAGGAAGCACATGTCCATGTGCTGTCCTGGTGACTGCAGAGACAGCAGTCCCCTCAGGCCCACCTCTGCCATCTGCACATCAGCCCAGGTAGAAAAGCCCTGGCCTGGCCTGGCAATCTAAGCAGCACTGGGCTGCCAAGATACAGGTGAATGCTATTGCCTGCCTCAAGCCAGCAGTCCCCAGAAAGGCCCAAGGAACTGTCCACTGCAGCTGTCCCTCAATCACACTCCAAGAGACCCTCTGTCAGCATGGGCATGTTCCTCCTGCAGCTCCAAGGGCCCCACATACACACATGAACCAGCTCTTGAGCTTGTGTGACGAGGTATGAGGCTTCAACACCACGTTAACCCACTATGTGTGCAGTCAGCCTCCTCTGACCAACCTTCATCTGCTCCTCCAGAAGATGTCAGCATTGATGCTTTGTTGCCCCCCACCCCCACTATGCACTGGGATGTAGGGACTTGTGTTTTTTTAATATATTTTTATTCATTTATTTGAGGCAGGCAGATAGAATGGATGCACCAGGGCCTCTAACCACTGCAAACGAACTCCAGATGTATGCACCACTTTGTGCGTCTGGCCTTATGTGGGTACTGGGAAATCAAACCTGGGTCCTTTGGCTTTGCCAGCAAGCACCTTAACCGCTAAGCCATCTCTCCAGCCCAGGATTTGCTTTGCACTTTCCTCTGCTGGACAGACACCAGCACCATCCTGAGGGCTCTTCTGTCATGCTGTAACAGCTGAGTCAAGTTGTTCACTGGCTGGCCATCCAGCCACATCTGGATCTGGGTCCTCAGCCTCACAGAAGGTACCTTCAAGTACCACCTGCTTCATGGGTTTAGGCAGCCTTCACACAGAAGGGCAGGTGTGATCCTCCTTCCAGAGAGATCCAGGGGAGACAAGAGCTGCATCTCAGGGAAGGGCCTCTTCTGAGGCCCTTGGCTGGACAATGGCCCGCCCGGCTCCTTTCTTTTTAAAAAAATATTTTTATTTATGTATTTTTAAGAAAAAAGAGTATAGTCGCTGGGCATTGTGGCACACACCTTTAATCCCAGCACTTAGGAGGCAGAGGTAGGAGGATCACCGTGAGTTCGAAGATACCCTGAGAGTACATAGTTAATTCCAGGTCAGCCTGGGCTAGAGTGAGACCCTACCTCAAAAAAAAAAAAAAAAAAGAGAGAGAGTGAGTATAGGCATGCCAGGGCCTCTTGCCACTGTAAATGAACTCCAGATTCCTGAGCCAATTGTGCATCACGTTACATGGATACTGGAGAAGGGAACCGAAACTTGGTGGGATTTTCAAGAAAGGACCTCTAACCCCTGAGCAATCTCCCCAGCCCCCTTTTCTTTTATGTTTTTGCCCTTTTTTGTTCTTTTGTTGTAACTTAGTTTACAAAGTTAGAGAACAGCTAATATGATTATACAGTGGAACATCACGCAGACATTTGGGTGTATCAACCATAGATCTATTTGTGTCGATTCCATTGTATCCTCAGGATGGTCACCAAAAGCAGTTTGTTCGAAAATAAACGTTGTGCTGTTCAGTGTTCTTGATGTGTAGAAAGAACAGTATGTAGTTAACAGACACGCACACCAAAAACAGTTCAGAAGCTGCTAGGAAGGGCTCTTGCCCAGGGATTAACTCCAACTACTTAAAATTTTTTTTTAATTTTTATTTATTTATTTATTTGAGAGCAACAGACACAGAGAGAAAGATAGATAGAGGGAGAGAGAGAGAATGGGCGCGCCAGGGCTTCCAGCCTCCGCAAACGAACTCCAGACGCGTGTGCCCCCTTGTGCATCTGGCTAACGTGGGACCTGGGGAACCGAGCCTCGAACCGGGGTCCTTAGGCTTCACAGGCAAGCACTTAACCGCTAAGCCATGTCTCCAGCCCAACTCCAACTACTTTTACTGTATCCATATGGTATTTGGGGCAGGGGGCTGAGATATAGCTCAGAGGTAAAATACTTGCTTAGCATGTCCAAGACCTTGGGTTCTACCCTTGGCATTCCCCAAAGGGGTGAGGGGGGGGGGCATTGTTTTAAGGCAAGATGGAATCACTGGATCTAGGCAATGGGTATTATTTGTACTGTGTCCTTTCATGTATGTTTAAAATCTTTAGAAATAACCTAAATTAAAGCTTATTGGGCTGGAATATGGTTCTTTGACAGAGTGCATGCAACAAATGTACAAAGCCCTGGGTTCTACCTGCAGGTCACTATGGGAGAATATAAGGAACCGCCTGTCCCGTCCTAGGATAAAAAAGAAAAGAAAGGGCACCTGTTTTGTTTTGTTTTATTTCTTTTTTGGCTTTTCAAGGTAGGGTCTCACTCTAGCCCAGGCTTACCTGGAATTCACTATGTAGTCTCAGGGTGGCTTTGAACTCATGGTGATCCTCCTTCCTCAGCCTCCCAAGTGCTGGGATTAAAGGTGTGCGCCACCATGCCCGGCTGTTTTCTGTTTTTGGTTTTTTTTAGGACATTATCTATGTATATTGGCCAAGCCATTCTCTAACTCCTGGGCTCAAGTGGTCCTCCTGCCTCCACGACTCCATACCTAAGATGACAAGTGTACAGCCACTATGCCTGGTCAGGTGGTCCTTGTTTCACTGTGCCTGTATGCCGTCTTCCTCCACCCTTCCCAGAGTGCAGGTCACCCTCAGCCTGTATGGAACCCTTGGTTTTCCTAAGAGAAACTGGGTCCTAGTGTTCCAGTTTAGCCAGAGGAAGACTCATCTTCATGTCCTGGTACTATGAGGGCACCCAGACCTGCCAGTTGTGTACCAGCATTGTGAAGATGTGCACAGCGGAGTGTGTTCTCAGATCACACTGCCCCGTAGTGGATGTCTTGGGTACAAGATACCAGGGTTCTGGGGAAGCTCAGAACTCCAGTCTCAGAGGTACTGCACCAGTAGGGCTCAGGGCATACTGAGCCTCAGAGAGCCTTGGTCCAAGCTTACACAGAAGATGGGGACCCCTAGCTGGGTTAGAGGTGGCAAGTGTTCCTGGATGACTGACTACCTGGAGCCCACAGGTTGACGCCCGGCCCCATTGTGTCTCCCCAGGAGCGGGGATGGTGGTGGACTGGGAGCAGGAAACTGGACTCCTCATGTGCTCAGGGGATGTGCGGATCGTGCGGATCTGGGACACGGACCGTGAGACGAAGGTGCAGGTAACCATGCTGGGCCCTACAAGCTTCTGCGTGGTTCTGTGCTCCTCACCCCAGGCTCGGCAGCCTCCTGCTCCACAAAACAGGTCATCCTCACCAGAGAACAGGACCAGTGTGCTGCTGCCTCAGTGCTGTGTGAGGAGACACATGGAGGGAAGGTGCCTGGCTGTCTTGGGGTGCATGTTAATCACAGCACTTTGATCTGCTTCATGGCACCATTAAGCCTGTGCTAATCCCAGTTATTTTGAAATATTGTTTTCTCTGTACTAATTAGAGAATATCAGAAGTCAGCAGGGTGAAATATTTTAACTTAGAATGGTTAATTATTTGACCATGTGGCTTTTTTTCCTCCTCTAGTCAATGCTGGGAATGGAACCCAGAGCTTCCTGCATGCTGAGCACGTGCTCTGTCACTGAGCCATCTCCCCAGTCCTTAATGCATCTTTTATTTTGTGATTTCTTTTGCTTAGTTTTGGGGGACAGAGTCTCACTAAATAGACTGTACTGGCCTTGTATTTTCTGGGGCTTTTTTAGTGTTTTGTTTTGTTTTGTTTTGGCTTGTTCATATGGGTGTATGTGTCCATGCGCTATCCCATGTCCTCATCTGTGGCAATGTGCGCTCGCCAGAACAGAACATGGGATGGGGCTGGGAGGTGGCTTAGTGGTTAAGGTGCTTGCCTTGAAGCCTAAGGACCCATGTTTGACTCTCCAGGTCCCATGTAAGCCAGACGCACAGTGATGCAAGTGTGCAAGGTTGTATATGCACACAAGGAGGCACACATGTCTGGAGTTCAGTTGCAGTGGCTGGAGGCCCTTGTATGCCAATTCTCTCTCCCTCCCCCGCCCCACACCAGTCTCTTGGGCTTTCCTCAAAAAAAAAAAAGAAAAGAAAAGAAAAGAAAAGAAAAGAAAAGATAGGTTATCCCACTACATCACTCTTCTGAGACTTACTGATCCACAAGCTTGCCATTTTGTGAGCTGGGGAAATTCTCAAGTCTCTGCTTCCCTGCAGGACTGGAGTTACAGACACACATGGGCACAGCCAGCTGTGTATTTTTAGTTTGAATAAAGTGCACTGGTTTGCCTGTGACACCTGGGAAAACCATAGACGGCCACGTCGGCTGCCCTGCCAGAGAGCCCTGGGAGCATGTGTGGGCACCCTGCAAGCCTTTGGGGCCTTGGCAGGACCATAGATAACTACAGGGACAGTGCCCGAGGGTCGTTAGTTCAGAGACATGTCCTGAATCCCCAGAGTTGCAGAGCAGAGACTGACCCTGACTGTCATCCCCTGCCTGCCCCGCCCTTGGCCGAGGCCCAGGCTGCTTGTTGGTGAGGAGGCAGCTCTGCAGTGCTAAGATGGTACAGGAAGGAGGCCTGACCAGAGCTGGCAAGAACGAGGCTTAATCAGCCACCCTGTTAAAAGCCACAGGTTTCCTCAGAGTCCCACATCTGCTGTGTGAGGGGCTACAGCCTAAGGTCACTCCCTCTGAAATACCCACAGGCAGCCTTCCCTTGCCTATCTTCAAGTCCTGCCTGAGATACCACCAAACAACTTCTATTAGACTCTTGAGGTTCTCAGACCTGTTAGGAAATAGGGCCCGAAGGGGTTACTATTCCTGAGAGGTTGGTGTGGACACCCCGAAACTCAGGGATCAGTTTCTTTGTGCTGTAATGGCAGCTTCCAAAAGCAGTATTACCCACCCATAGGCTCATCCCTGCAGCCTGGACGCCTGTTTGCACAGAGGTGCACTTGGACATGTTGGGTGCTTTGTTGCATCAGGGTACTAGGGACACTGAGGGGCAGCTTTTCAAAGGCCCTGACTGTCCATAGTCGCAGCTGTATCTCCATGCCCGTAGATTTCCTTGTAAGCATCCTCTACCTGATGGGGAAGGCGTTTTCCCTCCTGAGGCCCATTTCTGTCACCCGCTCCCTCCTGCAGGCATCCGCCACCCTGCCTGCCCTTTTACAGCATTTATGGCCACCTAGGGGAAGCAGAGGAGCCACTCCTCCTCTCTTCCGTTGACTAATTAAGGGTCTGAGGAGGGAGCTAATAAGACTTCCTCCTTGCCAAAATGTGCTTCGTCTTCCTTTTCAGGGAAGAGGGAGATGTTGTTGGAACGTGTAATTGGCATTGAGAGCCAAGAATCCCCAGAGGTGCCTGCAGGCTGTGCCCAAGCACAAGACAGATGCTCTTGCAGACTGGGGCTGGCCTGAGGCCCTCCCAACTGTCAGGCTTGTGACAGCCTTGCGGTGGAGACCAAGGCAGTGGCTCCTCAGCCTGGGAGAAATGGATGTATCCACAGTGGGTGCTGTGACCAGCTGGAAGCCCCTTCTCACCATGCTCTTTTTGGGCCTAGGACATTCCTACGGGCGCTGATAGCTGCGTGACTAGTCTGTCCTGTGACTCCCACCGCTCACTCATTGTGGCTGGCCTGGGTGATGGCTCCATCCGTGTCTACGACAGGAGGATGGCACTCAGTGAATGGTAACCCACCCACCTTTTTCTCCCCTAGGGCTGCTCTGGCTCTTTCCAAATAGTAGGGGGCACCTTGCTGCCAGTGAAGGGTCCAGATTTCTCCATAGTAGAACATTGATGCCAGCTTGAAGGCTCCATCTGGGAATGACCCACTCAGGCCCATCCCCATGGCACATGGAGAATACAAGAGGCAGACTTGCTGGCTTATGACAAGACCTGGGTCTAGCAGTGTGGAGGTCCTGGTAAAGAAGCCCCCTGCCTTTTCCACTCACCTGCACACCAAGAACGCTAACCTGCTACCTCCTGGGTAGCATGTGTTAATACCTTACAAGCCTGAGAGCATGTGTGGGCATCCTGGGAGTGTGTGTGGGCATCCTGGAGACATGTGTGGGCATCCTGGGGACATGTATGGGTGCCTTGAGAGCCTGGGAGCATTGTGGGCATCCTGGGGCCGTGTGTGGGCATCCTGGGGACGTGTATGGGTGCCCTGAGAGCCTAGGAGCATGTGTGGGCATCCTGGGGACATGTATGGGTGCCTTGAGAGCCTGGGAGCATTGTGGGCATCCTGGGGCCGTGTGTGGGCATCCTGGGGACGTGTATGGGTGCCCTGAGAGCCTGAGAGCATGTGTGGGCCTCCTGGGGGCATGTGTGGGCACCCTGAGAGCCTGGGAGCATTGTGGGCATCCTAGGGACATGTGGGCATCCTGGGGATGTGTGTGGGCATCCTAGGGACATGTGTGGGCGCTCTAAGAGCCTGGGAGCATTGTGGGCATCCTGGGGTCATTTGTGGGTACCCTGAGAGTCTAGGAATATGTGTGGGCATCCTGGGAGCATGTGTGGCCACTCTGAAAACCTGGGAATGTGTGTGGGCATCCTGGGAGCATTGTGGGCACCTTGAAAGGCTGGGAACTTGTATGGGCATCTCAGAGACATGTGTGGGCACCCCGAGAGCCTTGGAACATGTACGGGCATCTTGGGAGTGTGTGTGGGCATAGCAGGGCACTGGTAAACCTTGACTGTCATTGCTCTGGACAGTGCTCACTCAGCAGGGGAGGGACTACCAAACACCCAGTGGTTAGGTGTCACCCATTACCTTCTTGACTGCACTGAGGCCCATGTACCCATGGGAGATAAGAGAGCTGCCAGTGGCTTGGGTTTAGGAATTCCCAGAAGCATGCCTATGAGACGGCCTGTCTCTTAAGTCCCTTCCATGTCCTGGAAAACAGGCCTGGCACAGACAGTAGACATTGGCCACCATAGCTGCTGGTGCCTCAGGAGACAGGAGCACTGGACAGAATTCAGCAGAGCCTCAGCTTAGGCATTGGGTGCATGCCAACTCCTGAGGACAGGAAGGGACTCTGGACCTGAGGCTTGGGTAACGGGGTGGCTGCAGGCCCCTGGCCATCCTGTCAGAAAGCAGGTTTGGTCACATGTCCCCATTCATTGAAGAAGCAAAAGCAGCCCTCATGGGACAGGACAGGGTTCTTGGGGATTGATGAAAATGTTCTACAATTGGACTGTGGGGAGGGTCACCCTCCTGAATGCACCGAGTCCTGCTGAGCTGCACTCCTGAACAGTATTAGGGGGTTCGGTTTTTTTGTTGCTGTTTGTTTCTTGTTTTTGGCTTAGGGATAGGTTTTGTTTTTTGTTTTGTTTTGTTTTGTTTTGTTTTGGACAAGGTTTCACTCTTAAGTTGATTTGAAACTCACTCTGTAGCCCAGGTTGACCTCAAATTTGTAGTAGTCCTCCTGCCTCAGCCTTCCCAGCGCTGAGGTTACAGGCATACAGTGCCATACCCAGCTGTAGGGTAGGTTTTATCAGAGATTTCCTTCCTGTTAATCAAACTTATGCATCTATTCCCTCCCTCCTGAAATAGAAGCCACCTAGGCAAGCAGTAAACTTGAGACTTGATTACACAAAGAATCTGAGGTGCCTGGGGGATCACAGTGATCGTGTGTCCTTTGCTCAGGACTCATGCCATCTTCAGTGAAGCCTGTGGTGTGGGGTACCTCTCTGTAACTACACTTGCCCCTTGGCTTGTGGACTGCTATGTCTAGGTTAGGGTTCTGCCAGCTTGCCTTCTTGCAGCATGGTACTCCATGGGCGCCTGTGTGACACTGTCTGCCTTCTCCAGGCCTGGGCCAGACAAAAATGTAGCCGCTGGCTTTACCTTCTACTGCACTGGCCGTGCATCTTTGCTCACTGTCCCTACCTGGCTTCCAGTTGTATCAAAGTTGTACATCCTGCCCCCTCAGACAAGGCTTGTGCAAGCTCACTCCATAGAGTCAGAGCAGTCTGCCTGCTTTAGCTCCTAGGAGGATGGTGCCATCTACAATGGCACCCCAAGATCTGACGTGTAGGCTCCAAGGCCAGAAACAGGAAACCAAAACTGGAGGAATGAGCAGAGTGGCTCTGGTGACAACTTAATCCTAGGTGATATCCAGGGCCCTGCTTGATGCCAAGGCTGCCATGCCCAACCCATACCCCCCTTCTCCTGGCCTTCCTGGCACACATTCCACAGCTGTCCTGGGGCCCTGAGCAGCATGGAAGAGCTGCTGAGCAAGGCCCACCCTGACCACACCTTCCTCCCCAGCCGCGTCATGACCTACCGGGAGCACACAGCTTGGGTGGTGAAGGCTTTCCTGCAGAAGCGCCCCGAGGGCCACATCGTGAGCGTCAGGTAACAGCCTGGGCCATGGAAACAGCTCCGTAAGTCCTCAGTAGTCATGTAGCTGGGAACTGCTGGTACTTCAGGGCAGTAACTGACTCCAGTCCATGCTGGCCAGGAAGGTCAAGGTGCAGAACAAAAGGGCTGTACAGACACCTGCCTTCTAGAAAGACCTAGGCCAGCTGAGAGCAGAGAGGCCAGGAGATGTGTCCTCCACCAGTAGGTGCCCCGGACAGGGCAGAGTGCAGCCACATACGCTTTCATCCACACCGCCATACCGCTGAGCCATCCCTCACAAGTAAATTCAGCTCTCCGCTCGCTTTACAGTGTGCTGCAAGCTGGGGATCTTGACTTGACTCAGGCCAGCAACGTGTAATTTACTGTCGCAGAGCCACCATTTCTTCAAACACATTCTCTTCCCTCTTGTCTGCGATGTAAAAACAAAGGCTTGGGATGGACCCCAAAGACAGGTGGCCATAAGCCTCTGAGAGGTGACCTGGTCTGCCCTTGAAGCTGTGCAAGGCCAGCAGGCTCCCCATCTGCCATCTCCTGCCCCCTTGGACTGCACTGCAAGGCCCCGGGCTCTTAATGGAGGGAGATGCTGCTCCCTGCTCCTGCCTTTGCTCCTGGCTCTGCCTTGTTCACCACACCTGGGTATGGTGTCCTGTCTGCTTCACAGCCAGCTCAGCAGCTGTCCCCCAGGACCCATGCTACAGTGGGATGGGAGGTCTGCGGATACCACTGGAGAGGGCCTCAGTTGGTTTGCCAGGATCCCCGGTGGCACTGCCTTCACTCAGCATATTGTACTGCACTAGGGCATCAGACTCCACACAGTGCCACTGTCCTCCTGGGCCCTGTCCCTCTCAAGGAGCACCAGGTTGAGTGCTCCCAGGGTCTCATCCAGTGAGTCACTGTGACACTCTCTCACAGCGTCAACGGCGATGTGCGCTTCTTTGATCCACGGATGCCCGAGTCTGTGAACGTGATGCAGATGGTGAAGGGGTTGACAGCCCTGGACATCCACCCCCAGGCAAACCTGATCGCCTGGTAAGTACCCCACCTCCCTCCCCACTTCTGAGCAGAGGACCCAGGCCTCTCAGAGAGCACACACTTAAGCTCTGCCCCATGGAGCCTATGGAAGGGAGATGGGTAGAGAGTTTAATTGGACTGCCATGAGATAAAATTCAGAGAAGTTCTCTGTCCTTCCATACCACCACCCACAACAAGCATTTGGCCCTCAAGGCATCTCTGGGGATGGGGCCCTGGTTCTCACTGGCAGTAACAAGATGAGTCACCACTCTCAGCCTCAGGTGACACAGGTGGACCTCCTGGTCTGTGACCCTACCACTGCCACAGCCACCCTTCCCCAGCCAGGCCTGTCCCTGCAGTCATCCACCCCTTGGCCTTTCCTCCTCCCCACACAGAAAAGGGACAGAAGCTAACGAGCTGACCTTTCCCCTTCCTGCTGCAGTGGTTCCATGAACCAGTTCACTGCCATCTACAATGGCAACGGCGAGCTCATCAACAACATCAAATACTACGACGGCTTCATGGGCCAGCGAGTCGGAGCCATCAGCTGCTTGGCCTTCCACCCACACTGGGTCTGTGTCTTCATTCCAGGGTGTCTGGGTGGGGATTGGGGCACAAGTGGGGCAGTAGCAGCAATGAGCAGAGGAAGCTCTGAGTCACCCAGGCTTCTTGGACCTTTCTCCCTAGCCCAGTGATTATTAGAAGCCCAGATCAGCTTAGCCTGGGGTCTTCAGAGCCTCCCTCCATGCCACAGCTAATCCTTGAGGCTCAGAACCAGTAGCACAGACAGAGCTGTTGGCTATTGGCCGCTGCATTCGTGCCATCTTCAGCAAAGCCTGTGGTGTGGGGTACCTCTCTGTAACTACACTTGCCCCTTGGCTTGTGGACTGCTGTGTCTAGGTTAGGGTTCTGCCAGCCTGCCTTCCTGCAGCATGGTACTCCATGGGCGCCTGTGTGACACTTTCTGCTGGAACGCACAGCATTGGTTCCCCAGAGCTGTCCCAGTGGGACAGTCCTGAAAAGAAGCTGCAGGGAACTGTGGATAATGTGCAGATGCCTGTAATGGGATTCTGGTGGTGCATCTTCCCTGCTAGAAACTGGCGGTTAAGGGACCCTCAGTTCTGTGTCGTTTGTAGTGCAGATGTGGGAGGGTGGTTGATGGTGCCTAGCTGTGCGCAGGATACAAGCAGCCTGCATCCCTCACCCTAGCCCCTGCCCCGCAGCTCCGCCTACACCCGCTCATGCCCACGTCTTCCCTCTCCCCTTGCAGCCTCATCTGGCCGTGGGCAGCAACGACTACTACATCTCCGTGTACTCGGTGGAGAAGCGCATCAGATAGCGGCGCGTGGGCACCCGCTAGGCCACGGCCCCTCCGGTGTACATAGCGAACTGCCCCTCACCCTGGTGCAGCGCCTGCCCACTCTGCAAACCTTGGCTCCTGACTTGGCCACCGCCAATTGAGCAGAGGGCCTGAGCTTTCTTTCTTTCTGTCTTCACTGTAATATCTGCAAAGCCCATGGACCAGGAGGGCTTTGATTTGATGTCGCTTCCCATCAAGAAGCAGCACCCAGGCACCAAGGCACCTCATGATGTCTCAATGCATCATGGTCCCTTTCCTGGCCTGTGTCATCTGAGGTTTTGCAAGGGTGCACATTCATTTTATTTTCCATGTGATCAGAGCACTAGCTGCAGAAAGATGGGAGCCTTGACAGAGAAGCTGCATTAGGGCTCCTGCAGTCCCTGGCCAGCCCCACTGTCCTTTCGAGTTGTGAGCCTGGAACTTTCAGAGTGGGCTAGACAGTGCTGGGGTTGGAAGAACAGAGGGAAGGAGAGACGTCCTTTAAGGTCAGAGCTGTAGAACCAGGGGCCACTCAGCCCACCCACCCGTCACCACTGCTGTGCCACTGTGGCATGAGGAGAAGGGCCCCATTTGCACTTCTAGGGTCCAGTTTGGACCCCTTACGTGAAGCTGTTTGCAGGAGAGGGCTCTGGCTCAGGGTGCAAGGTGAGGCCCGTCTGTAGAAGCGGCTGCCTCAGGCCGCTCTCCCCAGGCCAGTGCCAGCAGCCTGGCCCCCATCTTCCTGCCTGTGCTGCACACGCATACAGGAACATGGCCTTCCATCCATGCCTAAGCATGTGCGGGTCCCTGGCCCCCCTGCCTGCAGTGGGTGCACATGCATGCAGGCACACAGACTCCCCTTGTGCACATATATAGTCCCATGTACAGGCACCATGGTCTGCCACAGGTGCATTCTCGTGTGTGCCCCAGTCTCCTGCCTGTGCCTCACACTCATCACACACACAGGGCAGGGGCTGACTGGACCCAGAGGTCCGTGGTGGCGACAGCCCCGTCACTGGTATGACTAAGGCTCATGCTGCAGTCTTTAATACAGAGGAGCTCCAGAGTGGCTCTAATGTGCCTGGCTTGTGTGCACATGCACATGGTAGTCAGAGCTGTGTGGACAGTTGAGCCCTGGGAAGGAACGTAGACTTGCTGAGCAGTTGCACACAAGCAGGACACAGCCACAGTAATGATGTTTTGAAAGCATTGTTTCATTCCCCTTGGGAATCAGGATTTCTCAGAGGAGGAAGAGGCTTAATCGATTTGCCAATGGGAAGCTAATCACAGTGAGCAGGGAAGTCGGCAGGACGGAAGCTGGGTCCCCATGCTGTGTCGGCTGTCCTGTTTTGGCAAGAGCATCTTCCAAGTGGACAGATCCCTGCAGGCAGTATCAGGCTGACTACAGGGCCAGGCGGGGCTGGACAAGCAGGCTAGAGGAGGGGACCCTTGTGCTGCCCCAGAAAAAGGGCTCTCCCAGCAATAGAGCAATTGGAAGGAAGTCCCATCCCCATGATTGGGCCACCCAGCAGCATGGAGTCAGGAAGGCCCTAGAACTCCCCAGGAGGCCATCTGTCCAGTTCTGCAGCGTGCTCTGGTGAGTAACACTTTGGAACCTTCCAGAACTGAGCTCCAGGGACAGTTCAACTCAGACCTTGCCTAACTGGTGTTTCTGTTTTGAGACAGCCATCACTGGCAGCATGCAGGGGCTCCTGAGGGAGTGAGACCACATTCTCCACCTCCCCCCCCCCCTTGGGAGCCTGCTGTGCACTGTGCATAGGTTCTGGGCCTTCACAAGTCTGATGCGAAAACTCAATCATGAAGTTAACTGAGGCTCAAGAGAGCCCTGACCTAGAGTTCATTATCTATTTATTTTACCACAATGAGAATTGACAAGGACTGACAAAACATGGAACTGCATTGTGAAGCTAAGAGCAGTGACAACAGCAGTTAATAAAGAATACAGCCACATCAAGGGACTGCTGTCAGCACCGCCCTAAGGAACAGTGCGTCCCTCTGGTCAGGACGTGCTGAGGGAAGGGAGCCCAAGGAAGGGCTGTGCAAGTGTCCCTTCTGCCTTCTGAGCCGGCCGCTGTGTCCAGGGTCTGTTGGTCTAGGGCCTTGGTGAGCAAGGGCAGGCTGTGAGTGAATGCCCGGGACAGGGTCGCTGCATACAGCCTTCTGAGCCCTGGCTGGAAAGGAGGAGGAGGTGGTTGCCATGGAAACCTGGAGCCTCATGGCTGGGCTTCCTGCACTAACAGCTTGTCTTTAACAAGAAGGATGTGTAGTATTTACACGGGCTGGCCAGGCCAACTTGGCCTGAGAGTCCTATTTTTCCTGTTAGCATCATTTTCTGTCAGCAGGACCCAAGTACCAACCAAGTGCTTCTGCAAATGGTGGGTGGATATGTGGCCAGTGTTTGAGAGGAGAAGGGCCAGGCTGCAGGCTGGCTGTGGACATGTGCCCAGAGGCCCAGTGCACCTCCAGGCCAAATACATAGCCACTGGGAAAGGGACTAGGGGTGACAAGCCTGCCCAGGAGAGCCATGGATCTTCCTCTCTGGTGGCCTCTGTGGGGTCTCTTGTCCACAGCCTAGAGACCACCTGCCACGTGGACTATTTTTTCCCCTCACATCTGTCCCCAGTCCCCATCTTGGGGTTTCACATGGCTCCCTGTGAGGGTCACAGGGGTTGGCCTCTTGGGTCATTTTGATTTGGTCACTGGGCTGGTCAGGGAGCCACATGGCCCCAAAGACGGGGTGGTGCTTCAGTGTCAGGTGGGGTCTGGGAGGGCCCCTAGGGAAAGACGCAAGCAGAGCTGTGCTCCCAGCTCCTGTATTGAAACCCCACACCTCAGAACATGACTGGGGACAGGGTTTTTATAGAAGTCATCAGGTCCAAGTGAGGTCAAGGGTGACTAATCCGGTATGTCTTTATGAGAAGGGGAGGCACCCAGAGAGGGACAGCCCTGTGCAGGCAAGGGCAGACAGCATCTGTAAGCCAAGGAGAGGCTTGGGAAGAACATCCTCAGACTCCCATCTTCCAAGAGAACATTGGAGGGAAAACAAACTCGTTCAAGCTGCCAGTTAGTGGTGACATTAATATGACGACATCTCCAGGCCAGCACCCTGCCCTTGAAGCCCTGCCACCCTCACCCACCAGTGCCTTCTTATGGCAGTAACTGCAGGTGTCTTAACTAAGACTGCCAAAACTTCCAGAATAGCACCTCACCAGGGAACTACCCAGTGGGCCTCGTGTGGCTATGGAGGAGGCTTTGCTGTGGTGTAGCTGCCAGCATCCTGTGGCCACAGGGCACCAGCTAGGACCACTGGGAGGGAAGAGCCCCAGACTGGGCCCCATCTCTAGCCAGGCCTATGGCTCATTGATGGGACAAAGAGCCTCCACTCTCCACCACTGACCTGCCATGACCTCACCCCTCAGTGACCCTCAACACAGCTGCTGTGCTGCCGCCCAGCCCTAGGTGTCACCCTGCTCCCCGTCCCTGGGTCCAGAGTGAGCCATGTCCTGTATGAATGAGGAGGCAAGACAGAGTACCCTGCACACCATGAGGCACCATGACTGGTGAGCCAGCCCGGAGCTGCCAGGAGTATCCTTCCCTTCCCTCTGAGGTGTCAGAGACTCTGGTAGCCCAGGATGGGACTGGGAGCATGTGTTCACAGAAGTCCTCTATACCCAGCACCACATCACACCCCTCTCCCGTCAAACCCCATAGCCTCCTCCCTCGCCTGTGCCCATTGACCCATGTGGCCGCTGCCATCCCCTGCTTTAGGCCAGGTGGGGATGCCAGCTGCCAAATGCCTGCGGCCCCACCAGCGACTTCCAGGGACCCTCTGGCAGCTCCTCAGATTCCGTGGTGGTGCTAGCCATCCCAGCTTGCCCTTGGGGCAAGATAGAAATGAGGGCACCTTTCCCAGATGGTTCCAACCCAGAATGCTCAGGTGACTGGCTGTGGGGACAAGATCTACATCCCTGATGGACAGGCTCAGGACGGGGGCTCCCTGTATAGCACTAAGGGCTCTGTGGCTTCTGGGGAAGGGCTCCGAAAGCCATCAGTGACCCCCGTCCTCCCTACCTCTCGCAGGATGACGATTTGCCCTGCAAAATCAGACTGGCTACTTTCAGGCTGTGCCATCACTGGTGGCAGTCAGGGCCTGGGAGACAATTGGTAACCCGTCACAAGGGGATGAGAAAAGACCAGAATCCAGAATATGAGTGAGGCTGCCCCAGCCACTGCCCTTAAAAGTCGTCTGTGTGGAAGCAACAGCAGCAGTGAGTGGCGACAGGCCACTCCCTGTGTATGGAGCAGGGCCAAGTGGGTTCAAGCTCCCAGCCAGCACCACTCACTGTGCAAAAGAGGGTTGAAATGTAGCCGGCTAGAAGGGAGGGAGGGCCAGAGCTATTGACCTGCCCTGGGGAGGGAAGGGTATGTGGGCTAGGACACTACCCCAACTTGATGCTCTCAGCCCAGCTCCCCCTGGCTGGAAGGCCTGATGAGGCTCCTTTGCAGCCCAGCACTGTGTGAGGTCTGGCCAACCATGGCTCATCCTGTGGCCTGTTGAGAGGGAGATTGGTGACAAGCCCCCATCCCTGTGATCCAGGAATTGAAGTTTTCCAGCCAGTGCACCAATATGATACGGGCATTGGGGTGTGTCTGAGGGCAGCAGGGCCTCCCTTGGCTTTGGCTGTTCTTGAGCCCAGGAGTTAAGGAGCCAGAGTGTCACCATGTCACGCAAAACTTCCAGAGTCAGTGGTCTCCAGGTTCTTACCTTGTGAATTCAAGGAATTGAAATCCACAGACCAGATGGTTATGTTTAGAGAGAATTTATTAGATTACAGATAGAATTTCAAGTGTTTAAAAGAAGAAAAAAAGCTGGGTGTGGTGGTGCACGCCTCTAATCCCAGAAACCGGGAGTCGGAGGTGGGTAGGTCATGAGTTTGAGGCCACCCTGTGACTACATAGTGAATTCCAGGTCAGCCTCAGCTAGAGACCCTACCTAAAAATAAATAAAGTGGTAAAGAGAAAGGGAGCGTACAAATAGCTCCTGCTTGTGAAAAGGCAGGAGTAGGATCAAGCCAATCTGGAGACCCGGATTCTGTATGGGGCTGAGCTAGCCAGCCACAGGAATCAATTCTAGGGAGGGACTCAGGTTGAGATCAAGGAAACAGCTCTAGGGGCTCCTTTAGGAAACAAATAAGGAGAAGCCTGACTAGCAAAGAAGACTGCAAGGGCAAGCGGGGGGGGGGGGGCAGGCTTTCACCCCTAAACTGCCTTAACAAGGCTCTACAGAGAGCAACAGGCCAGTGCAGCAGCTGGAACCCACATGGACTTGCTTTTATTTTTATTGGTATTTTGTTAGTAACAAAGTTTAGACAGGGGCAGGAGTGGAATGACACACCAGCAAAAAACAACTCGAAAAGAAAGGAGCCAATTCCATCTATTACTTTATGCAAAACAGTAAAACTCCAAAGATATATTTAACAAAGGAAGTGTTTGACACTGAAAGCTACAAAAGATTCTGAAAAAGGACCTGAGTAGATGGGAAGGCACAGCATGTTCATGAAGCAGACCTGATGTTAACGTGCAGTGCTTGCCACAGTCATCAAAATTCCTAATGGCTGGAGAGATGGCTTAGCAGTTAAAGGCCCTTGCCTGCAAAGCCTAAGGACCCAGGCTCTATTCCAGTACCCACGTAAAGCCAGATGCACAATGTGGCCCATGCATCTGGAATTAGTTTGCAGTGGCAAGAGGCCCTAGTGTATGATATACATTCACACTTTCTATTAGATATTTTTTTAATTCCCAATAGAAATCCAACCCTCAGCTCAGTGTGGTAGCACACATTTTTAATCCCAGCACTTGGGAGGCAGAGGTAGGATTGCCGTGAGTTCGAGGCCACCCTGAGACTACATAGTGAATTTCAGGTCAGCCTGGGCTAGAGCGAAACCCTACCTTGAAAAAGAGGGAGAGAAAATCAACCCTTGGTTCACAGGGAACTACAAGAGGCCCAAACAGCAAGAGCAATATAGAAAAAGGAGAAATTAGAGGAGCACAAACGTACAACAGGCAAAACGTGGTACTGGGATGAGGACAATGTTAAAAGCCAACAGAATGCAGAAATAAACACAAAAACCAACGATAAGTTGACTTGTGACAAGACCAGGAGGGAAAGAACAGTCTTTAAGCTGGGTGTGATGGTTCATGCCTGTGGTACCGACCCTTGAGGGGCTGAAGCAGGAAGATTGGTACAAATTTCAGGCTAGCCTGGGCTACAGTGTAAGATAAAAGGATAACAGCAGAAATCTTTAAATGATGCTGGGTCAATCGAACTTGGACTCTTACATCCCATATGAAAATAACTCAAAATGATGTAAACCAGATGCACATAGTGGCACGTGTGTCTGGAGATTGTTTGCACTAGCTAGCAGCCCTAGCATGCCCATTCTTTCTCCCTCTCTCCCATAAGTAAATATAATTAAAACCTTTTTTAAAAATAAAATAATCCATGACCTAACTTACAAAACACCGAGGAAAAAGCTTGGGGTTGAATTTTTATGATCTTGCATTTAGAAATGGATTCTTAGATTTGATACCAAAACATATACTACAAAAGGAAAATGGATAAGCTGGACTTTGTTATCAAGAAGGTGAAAGGAAGTCTGGCACTGCACTGCAAGCCTGTGATCCCAGCCCTCGGGAAGCAGAGATGGGCATGATGAATGTAAGACCATTCTTGCCTCCACAGTTCAAGGCCTGCCTGGAACTACATAGTGAGCCTTCTCTCAACAACAAAAGCTGTGAAAGACCACAGAACTGAATAAAATACATGTAAATTGTGTATCATAAGGGCTTATGATCCAGAATATATTTTCTAAATGAGCACACTGGGCTGGAGAGATGGCTTGGCGGTTAAGGCAATTGCCTGCAAAGCCAAAGGATCCTGGTTTGACTTTCCAGGACCCAGGTAAGCCAGATGCACAAGGGGGGTTGTTTGCAGTGCCAGGAGGCCCTGCTGCACCCATTCTCTCTTTCTGCCCCCCCCAAATAAATGATTTTTTTAAGCACACAGTTAAAGTGCTTGCATGCAAAGCCTAAGGACCCAGGTTTGAATCCCCAGACCTGACAAGCCAGATGAGCAAGGTGGCACATGCATCTGGAGTTCATTTGCAGTGGCTGAAGGCCCTGGTGTGCCCATTCTCTCCCCTTTCCAAAATAATAATAATGGAAAAGGACTCAAACATTTTTCCAAAAAAGACACACAAGTGACCAACAAACACCCAGATTTCACCAGCAGGGCAAGTGCAAACAACACCCACACAGACGCCACCTCATACTAACTCAGCCTTGATCTAAGGTGGGAAACAGCAAGTGTCCACGGAGCTGTAAACTAGCCCTTGCAGGCTGCTGAGATGCAGCGGGTGCTGTGGAAAAGTCTGGCGGCCTCTCAAGAAGCTAAGATGGGGCTGGGAGATTGCTTAGTGGTTAAGGTGCTTGCCTGCAAAGCCAGTGGACTCAGGTTTCATTGCCCAGTATACACATAAAGCCATATGCACAAGGTGGTGCATGCGTCTGGAGTTCGATTGCAGTGGCTAGAGGTCCTGCATGTTCATTACCTATATATATAATTCTCTGTCTGAACCAAATGAAAGGGAGAAGCTAAGCATAGAGTTCCCAGTAGTTCCACTCTGGATATAAATCCCACAGAAATAAACACATCCACACAGAAGGGTGTGCAGGATTTACAACCACCACAGGTAGGCACCCCAGAGGGCCACCAGTGGATAAATGGGCACCATATCGGTAGCCCGGTAGTGTGGTGGTGAATGGAATCAAGGCCCTTGGAAAAAAAAGGCTTCACAGATTCAGTCCTTTCTACCACCACCTACTGTGTGAAGAAACGGACCCAAGGTGCAGAGCCCAGGCTGGCACAGGCACCAAACCTGGCTGCCTTGATCTTACATTTCCCAGTCTCCAGAACTGTGGGGGGGAAAAAATGTGTTCCATTCATTTATGTTACTCAGTCTCAGATGGGCTAGCTTAGTTTGGGTTTTGGAGTTGTTTCTAGAAACAAATCTCTCTCTAGCCCAGTGTAACCTCAGACTTATACCCTGCTGCTTCAGCTTCCGAGGTGCTAGAATGATAGATATGTACCACCGTGCCAGGTAGGTTTGTTTCCAGTTTTATTGGTGTGTGGGGGGGGTATGCTTGTGCACATGTGCAGGGTCTCTTACCTTTAAAAATAAGTGCCTGGGGCTGGAGAGATGGCTTAGCGGTTAAGCGCTTGCCTGTGAAGCCTAAGGACCCCAGTTCGAGGTTCAGTTCCCCAGGTCCCACGTTAGCCAGATGCACAAGGGGGCACACGCGTCTGGAGTTCGTTTGCAGAGGCTGGAAGCCCTGGCACGCCCATTCTCTCTCTCTCTCCCTCTATCTGTCTTTCTCTCTGTGTCTGTCGCTCTCAAATAAGTAAATAAATAAAATAAGTGCCTGTCTGGCTTTATGTAGGTGGCCGGGGAAGTGAGCCCAGGACAGCAGGCTTAGTAAGTAACGGGAGCCTCCAGCAGCAGCTCTTTGAGCAGCTGTGACTTGGTCCCCAAGCATGGGCAATGACAGCCCTTCAGAGCGAGTGACCCATGCCATCTCCTCACGACAGCAACTTTTCTCGCCTCCTGCACACTGGCTACCTTCTGTCCATCCTTGTTCTCCTCAGTGTCCCCGTCCACATACTGCCCAAGTCTTAGGCCCTAGTTGCCGCCTGGCCTCTGTATGAACCTAGACTCAGCACCTCCTCCTTGGGCACCCCATGCTCCCTCTCCTCAGGCAGCTGCAGTTTCACCTCCAGCAGGTGACTTCTCTGTTTTCCCCCGTGAGGTACAGTCACCCAGGTCCTCCTCGCAGACTGTTGTGTGGACCCTGGTGTGTCTGTGGTGCAGGTTCACCCAGGTGAGTGACCTGGGTTCACCAGCCTCCTACTCCAGTTCCTCACTGCTGCCCCCCCCCCCGTGAAGTCTCCACCTCCACCCCTGCCTGTGCTCACCCCAAGTCCGTCTCCCAGCACAGCCCTCCACCTCGGCTCCATGGACAGCAGCCAGAGCAACCTAAAAACGAGTCTGCCCTCGGACTGGGGCTGCCCCACTGTGCTCTGTCCACGTTCTCAAGGAAGCCTTCCTGCACGTCAACGCCCATTGTATCGCCTGCGTCCCCTGCCCTGCGCCACAGCAGGGCAGCCCATGGTAAGTGCCCAGTGAATCGTAATTGAGCAAGCCATTGATAAATGGTGAGTGCATGCATGAAGGAAGGAATGAGCCAGTGAATGAATGAGCAAGCTATGCATGAGGGAGGGAGGAATGAATGAATGGTTTTGCCAAACACAGGCAGAGCCTGTGACCATAGGGGCCTCTCACCTATCCGCCACTGCAGGCTTTTGGGGCCCGCCTTCCTGTGGCAGCACTCTGGGAAGGCCCTCTTCCAAGGACCCCAAGGGCTACTAGTACTGCCCACCTGATGGGGTCTGGGATCCAGAGAGCCGCCCCAGCAGAACTTGGGCTGCTTGTCCTGCAGCGCCATCACGTGGCCGTGACAGGCATTGCCACCGCCCACACCTGCTGGGACACTGGCCAAAGACTGGCTGGCAGGAGGTAGGTCAGAACCCCTATTTCCAAGGCTTTGAAGATGTCTCTTAACCCTGAGCCCCTGTAAGCCAACATCGGCCACACCCCGAGTCCTCAGGCATCAGAGTGGGGACTTTCCTCTGCGCTCTCCAGCGCTTCCCTGGTGCGTCCCACCGAGGGTCCCGCGGGCTTGCCCAAGCCGCCTCTGCCTCTGGTGCCGCAGTGTCCAGACAGCAGCTCCCTCCAACTCCAACACCTGCGTCTGTCCAGCAGCGACATTTTCTGAGTGCAAATCCAACCCCAGAGGATTTGCTGTGATTTTTTTTTTTCAAATGATTCTAGAATGGTCCTCGGGTTGTCCCTTTTTTCCTGCTATTTTTCTTTGTTTGTTTTTCGAGGTAGGGTGTCGCTGTAGCCCAGGCTGACCTGAAATTCACTATGTAGTCTCAGGATGGCCTTCAACTCACAACGAGCCTCCCACCTCTGCCTCCCGAGTGCTGGGATTAAAGGTGTGCGCCACCACGCCGGTCTCTACCTGCTATTTAAAAGGAAAAAAATAAAAAAAGATTAGGGAGAGAAAGTGAATCTGACCTTCAGGACTCCACTAGGACCACTAGGCACTCTGAACAGCCCTCCTGCACGCTACCTTAGCCTGCCTACATCCCACCTATAGCCTGCCTGCACCCTTACAGCTATGGCCCCGTTTCCAAGCAAGGGCACACTCTGAGGTGCAGGGGGTTAGGACGCAAACATGAGTCTGCTGGCCAGAGCCAAGCGTCAGCATACACCTCACTATAGTCACGCCTAGATGGCACAGGGACAGGAAGCACCTTCCCAAACCATTCCTCTCCGAGTTACAACAGCTTGAGCTGAGATGCTCGCCTCTGGACACTGCAGCTGGCTCAGGTGTGGGCAGGGCTCCCAGGCTGGGCCAATCAGTCGCAACCCATGCTCACAGCTGATTGGTCTAAACTGGACCAATCAGAGCCCTGTTCTAGCAGTGCCATGAATGCCCCCGGAAAGGCGAGCTTGCCCTCTCTCCTCCCCTGTGCTTCCAATCTTACGTGGAAGCTGGCCTGGAGATGGGGCCCACATAGAGAAAGAGAATTGAGAGCCAGAGAGTCTGAGGTGGCTACTGTGCCAGTTAGTTCCCGGACCCAAAGGCCTGACATCTATCCATTAGAGCCTGGCGGGACCTGCCAGGGAACCCTGAGAGATGGCGTGGCATTGCCTCCCCGCAGGGACCACCCGAGCACCGCGTGCCTCCTCGCTTGCGTGTCCTCTGAAGGCCATCCCAAACGCCACCTCCACTTGAAACCTTCCCTGAGTGTCCTTCCTGTTCTGTCCCATGTTGTCTGTGGGCAGTTTGGCTCCTTGCCACCCTTTGTTATGGGGCTGGAAGCTGTGAAGGGAAGGGACCCAGGCTGGAGATGGGAAGGTGGAAGAGAGCCGTATCCTGTCGTGGTCCCCTGGCAGGCTCTGTGGCAGGTCTTCACAGACCGAAGTCTGCGCCATGGCCTCTGCATTCTTGGGCCTGGTGTGGGAGGTACTGTAGCCGTTACTCACGGTTTCCTGTGGGTTCTGTAGTCTCCAGATTCTAACTAAAAGCCTCTGTTTCCTGACAGCCGGCGACGAGACTCCCTGGCCTTCATCTCTTCCAACTCTAACGGCGGTTTCAAGACACTTGTTTCTCTGCATGACCATTACTTTCCTGTTTAGATGCCCAGACAGCTGTGTTCCTGGGACCACCTTGAATGACACTTGTGTAACGCCAGAAGCCATCTCAGGAAACAGCTTCAAACAGAGTCCCGGCGTTGGTTATGCAACACTGTGTGGGCATGTTGTCGAGATACGGATGTCATTTCCCTCTAAAACTCATGTTGAAGCCCTAACCCCTGGCATCTCCGAATGTGACCTCTCTTGGAAATAGGGCAGTTGAAGGAAAAGTCTCCCTCCTTGGAGTAGGTGGACCCTAATCCGAATGATGGTATCTATAAAAAGGGAAGGATCTGGACACACAGGGACACACACACACACACACACACACACACACACACACACACAGCAAAGCATGGGAGGTGGAGGCAGAGGCAGAGCTTGGGCGATGATCCGGCCAGCGGAGGAGCAGAGAATCGCAGTGCAGCGCCCTCTGAAGCTGGGGAGAGCCTGCCGCAGCCTCCCTTGGAGCCCTCACCCGCCGTCCCCCCCCCCCCCCACCACCACCAGCAGGCCACACAACAGCCAGCGCCTTGCGACAAGACGTCTCTGTTCTCCACACGGTCTGCTCAGTGGTGCTCAGTTAAGGCAGCCCAGGCAGCTCACACAGCAGTGGTCTTTCTGGAAAGCCAGATTTGGGAAACCAAGGAAGAGCTCAAAGCAGCGTCATGGTGGGAAGCGGGACCGCCAGGGCTGCGGGGTGGTCTGCTGCCGTCTGCCAGCACTGGGAAGATTGCATCTTTAACATGACATACGGGGGGCAAAAATTCTCAGCTCAAGGCAGAGTGAGAAAATCGAAATATGTGGGACTGCTAGAGAAGAAAATCGAGTTTGTACTTTCTTTTTTTGGTGACAGGACCACTGTATCTGACAGTCGTGCCCAGGCTTGGCCCTGCGGGATACAGGATTACAAGGTAATTGAATTCTCGGCCTCCCCAGGTCGCCTATGTGAAAGATGGTGCATACAGCCAGAAATCATTGAGGAGGGGGGAGAGCTGAGGCTAACAAGGACCTCTCCCCAGAGGGCCTCACTGAACCTCCTCACAGCAGAAGCAGCCCTCCCCCTCCGGGAAGCTACCCTGCTTGCAGGCCACCCCTGTAGCAGTGATGCACCTGAGGAATCTGTCACTCTGTCACCTCCAGACCCTGACTGGAGCCAGGAAGATGAGTAAACATCTATCACACACACATCCCCCAACTCTCAGATTTTACTAATACTAGCACACTGGGGAGGGCTGGAGATGGCTCAACAGTTATGAGCACTTCCTGTGCAAGCTTGAGGGCCTGAGAGATGGCTGGAGTTAATCCCCAGGACCCACACAAATAGCTGGGTGTGGCCACGCACAGCTGTAACCCCAGTTCTGTGGGCAGCAGAGACCGAGGATTTGCTCAGGAAAACTGGCAAGCTCCAGGGTCAATAAGAGACTGGTGCAGGGCTGGAGAGATGGCTTAGCGGTTAAGCGCTTGCCTGTGAAGCCTAAGGACCCCAGTTCGAGGCTCGGTTCCCCAGGTCCCACGTTAGCCAGATGCACAAGGGGGCGCACGCGTCTGGAGTTCGTTTGCAGTGGCTGGAAGCCCTGGCCAGGGGGTTATGTCCACCCTCTGCTGATGCCATCATTTCCCCGGTCAACATGGAGCTTACCCTCAAGCCTGTAACCCAAAATAAACCTCCTTTTCCCAGAAGCTGCTCTTGGCTGGGTGATTTCTACCAGCAATGCGAACCTGACTGCAACAGAGGGCATGGTGGAGGACTCGCTCTGTCCAACCCCGTGGGGAGGGCATAGTGGAGGACTGTCCATTCCCGTGGGGAGGGATGGTGGAGGTCTCTATCCATTTCCGTGGGGAGGCCATCATGGAAGGCTCTGTCCATCCCTTGGGGAGGGCATGGTCGAGGGCTCACTCTGTCTATCCCCGTGGGGAGGGCATGGTGGAGGGCTCTGTCCATGGCAGTGGAGAGGGCATGGGGAGTGCTATGTTCAGCAGCTGCTTTCATCATAGCAGATTAGCAACAGACAGTGGTCAGAACTAGGAACCATAGTACTGACCTTCAAAGGGTTACCCCTATTGACCAGTGCCAGCCACGCCCCAGATAGCACCGCTGACCAGAGAAAGTGTTCAAAGTGTGTGCAGTGGAGACATTTCCTCTTCATTTATTTATATTCGAGAGAGAGACAGAATAGGCATGCCAGGGCCTCTGGCCACTGCACGTGAACTCCTTATACATGTATCCCCATGCGCATCTCACCTTCATGGGTTCTGGGGGAATCAAGCCTGGGTCCTTAGACTTTGCAGGCAAGCACTTTAACCATGGAGCTCTCTCTCCAGCCTGACATTTTATATTCAAATCTTAACATTTTGCCTCTGACCATCAAAAGCTCATGATCATTTTATGATACAAAATGCATTCACTTCAAAACTTTAACTTCAAAAATATGCATAGTCTTATTGTCCCAACATTGTTCAAAAAACTCAAAGCCCAAATTCTCTCCTGATACTCAGACAATCTCTTAATTGTGAGCCCCTGTAAAATAAAATAAAAAAAAGGAAGTTTCACACTTCTTATATATTATGGCACTGAGTCAACATTGGACTGAAGCAAGACCAAAACCTAACAGGGAAAAATGAAATCTTATAGCTTCATATCCAGCATCTGTAGCATCAGCTATACCCCGCCAGGCTTAGCCCCTCCCCCCGTGGCCTTGCCTTTGTAGCACCAGGACCCCAGCCCCGGGCCAGATTCCCCGGGTGCCTGCGGCCTTCCCTGGCACACAGCACACTCAGTGCCCTGGCATCTCCAACATCCCGTAGTTGCCATGCAACAAAGAGGGAGAGAGAGAGAGAGAATGGGCACACCAGGACTCCAGCCACTGCAAACGAACTCCAGACGCAGGCGCCCCCTTGTGCATCTGGCTTATGTGGGTCCTAGGGAATCGAACCTGAGTTCTTTGGCTTTGCAGACAAGCACCTTAACTGCTAAGCTGTCCCTCCAGGCCCAGGTGCTCTCCTTTTAAAGGAAAGTATTTCAAATAGGTTTGCATTCTTACATCCTTTACAGGAGGGAGTCCCACATCTCAGGTATTACCCCAGTCAAAACAAACAGCTTCTTTCCTCTTTCCTTCCTTTTTCCCTTCCTCCCTTCCTTCCTTCCTTCTTTCTTTTTTTCTCTTTCTTTCTTTGTACATTTTTGTGTATAAGGGCACAACAGGGTATCTTTCCCCAGCAAATGAATGCCAGACACATGTGCCACTTTTTGCATCTGTCTTTATGTGAGTACCAGGGAATTGAGCCCAGGTCAGCAGACTTTGCAAGCAAGTGCCTTTTATCACTGAGCCATCTCCCAGCTCCTATTTGCCACTTTATTTTTTATTATTTTTGTTTTTGAGATAGGGTCTCACTCTAGCCCAGGCTGACCTGGAATTCACTCAGTAGTCTCAGGGTGGCCTTGACCTCACAGCTGTCCTCCTACCTTTGCCTCCCAAGTGCTAGGATTAATTAACAATGCCCGGCCACCACTTTATTTTTTTTAAATTAATTTATGTATTTCAGAGAGAAAGGGAGGGAGGGAGAGAGAGATAGGGAGCATGCCAGGGCATTCTGCTACTGCAAAAGAACTCCAGACTTTGTGCATCTGGCCCACATGGGTACTAGGGAATCGGACCTGGGCTGGTAAGCTTTGCAAATGAATGCCTTCAACCATTGAGCAATCTCTGCAGCCCCTCTCTGCCACTTTGAATGCTTCATGTCCCTTTCATCACCAAGCTGCATGTTTTTCAAACCCTTCTGCTCTGATTTTTGTTTTCAACTCTCAGCATAAAGTTAGCCATATGCAGCCTGTAGCAATGTTCTGAAGCTGCCCCGTCTTGAACTTTTCTTTCCCAAATGAACCCATCCTTTGCTTTTCAATTCAGCTCTCTTCGGCATTCTGGAACCAGGCAGATTCTTTGCAGGTATCTGAGGACATGAGTGGCCTCTAGTCCAGTGCCCTTTAGGGTCCTTGTTCCCTCCCAAGTGCTAGGATAGGCCCAGTTTCACTGTCCTCATTTCTACAGGCATTCTGGTCTTCTGAACCAGAACTGACCACTAAACCACATACGGCATTCCAGGGCTTCTCCATACTTCTCCAAGTTCTCCCCAGAGGCTAGAGAACACAAGGTTGGGTTTGTCACAGCAGCAGCCTCACTTGTATTGGTTACGTTTCACGTCACTGTGTCAAAATGCCTGACGGAAACAACTTACACAAAGAAAGCTCTAGTGTGCGGCTCGCAGTTTCAGAGGCTCCAGCCCATCGCAATGGTGGGTCTAACAGAGCAGCTCCATCTGTGGCGGGAACCGGAGGCAGCAACTGTTCACATTGTGGTAGACCAGCTAACACAGGACCAAGACTACTGACCTTCACTTTGTGCATCTGGCTTTACGTGGGTACTGGGAAACTGAACCCAGAATGCCAGGCTTTGCAAGCTAGGGACTTTAACCACTGAACGATCTCTCCAGCCCTGTTGAGTTTTCTGTTGTTGTTGTTTTGTTTTGTTTTTGTATAACTATTAACCTTCAAGCCCACCTCTAAGTCACCTTCTTCTGCTAACCAGGCCCCAATTTATAAAGATTCCATAGACGCCCAAATTCACTGTCACCAAATTAAGAAAAGGCATTCGCAAACATGAGCCTTTGGGAGACATTGCAGATTCAAATCATAATAGCTTCTTTCACAAAGGCCCAGAGAAGCTTCTGAGTGAGGAGCCTGCAGGCTAGAGATGAAGGTGGGAGATGCTGTCATCCAAACATGCGCTTGATTTCTCAGGGACCTGGTGTAGCAAAAGTTGAGAGGGCCAGGCAGCAATGGGCCCAGGCAGGGAGATGTCAAGCAGATCGAGCAGAATGGATGGGGCTGCAAGGGTCTCTGGAGCAGAGGACAGGGATGGTAAAGCCTCAACCAATCATTTTATTTATTTTTTTTTTTATTTTTTGGGGGTGGTTCGAGGTAGGGTCTCACTCTGGTCCAGGTTGACCTGTAATTCACTATCTAGTCTCAGGGTGGCCTCGAACTCACTGTGGTCCTCCTACCTCTGCCTCCTGAGTGCTGGGATTAAAGTATGTGCCACCATGGCCGGCTTTCAACCAATCATTCAAAAAAGATGGGTTGGCTGGGTGTCATGCCTTTAATCCCAGCACTTGGGAGGCTGAGGTAGGAGAACTGCTGTGAGCTTGAGGCCTGCCTAAGTTGAATTCCATATCAGCCTGGGCTAGAGGGAGACCCTACCTCAAAACACCAAGGAAGAAAGAAAGAGAAAGAAAGGAAGGATAAGAAGAGAAGATGGGCTGGCTGAGTGTGGTGGCATGCATGCCTCTTGTCACAGTATTTGAGAGGCTAAGGTAGGTGGAATGTCATGAGTTCAAGGCCAGCCTGGGGATACAGAGTGAGTTCCAAGTCATCTGGGGCTAGAGTGAGACCCTACCTCAAAAATTACAAAAGAAGCAGCAGCAGCAGCAGCAGCTGGGCTAACAGGCTGGAGAGAGGGCTCCACAGTTAGGTGTCCTTTCTACACAAGTGTGCAGGCCTGAGGAGGGCTGAGACCACCTGAGTGCAAATCTGCGGAAACAACACAAACAGCTGGCTGTGGCAATGCGCACCTATAACCCAGCCGCATAGAGAAGCGGAGACCCTGGAAAAAGCAGCACGCTGCAGGATCGGTAAGAGACTCCAGCTCAAACAACTGGTGGAAGGGCAGTGGAGCAGGAGCCCTGATGTTCTGTTCTGACTGCTGCAGGAGGGTGCCTCCCACCACAGGCAAGCACACAGGGTGCCTCAAGAGCACATGCATGTGCAACACACACAACATGCAACACACACATGCAAAAAAAGGGGGGGCTTGGGGAGCTGGCTCAAACAGTACAGTCTTGTTTTACAAGCAGGGGGACCTGAGTTCAGATCCATGAATCTGCATTACATTCAGGTGTGGTGGTGCAGTCCCAGTGCCAGGAGAGGAGAGCTGGGGGTCTCTGGGGCTCACTGGCCAGTCAGTGTGGCCTCACTGGTGAGTACCAGGCCGGTGAGGGGCTCTGTCTCAAGGGATGGGCAGTGTTCCTGAAGGTGACATCTGAGGCTATTCTCTGGCCATGTGCACTTGCACCTTCACACACAAACACAGATGAACACACACATGCATTTAAAAAAATGAAACAGGAGCTGGAGAGATGGCTTAGTGGTTAAGCGCTTGCCTGCAAAGCCAAAGGACCCCGGTTCGAGGCTCGATTCCCCAGGACCCACATTAGCCAGATGCACAAGGGGGTGCATGCATCTGGAGTTCGTTTGCAGTGGCTGGAGGCCCTGGCACGCCCATTCTCTCTCTCTCTCTCTCTCTCTCTCTCTCTCTCTCTCTCTCTCTCTTTCTCTCTCTCTCTCTCTGCCTCTTTCTCTCTGTCTGTCACTCTCAAATAAATAAAAAAGTTAAAAAAAATTTTTTTTAATGAAACAGAGGCTAGACCTGGAAAACTGAGATCAGACACAACGTACCTTAATGAAGAGTCAGAAACTCTCACTGGATTTCCAGGCCAGAGCAAGGACTGGACCCTAGGCACAGGGGAAGGTGGGCTTCATTGCAGAAAATCTCCAAACGTTTTTATATGCAAATGTTCTGTATGCACGCCCCAGAGATCTTCCTGCTGCCTTCCTGAGGTGCCCTCAGGCACTGTTGCAAGGATCTATGGGTGTGCGGCACCCCAGAAGCGGGTTAGGAAGGCAGCCACCTTTCATGTTTCTCAGAGGTCCGTGGTTTAGGCAGCCTTAGTCTGGGAAGGCTCATCCTTGCCCCACATGACTTCAGCTGAGGGGATGTACCTGATGGGCTTCTGGAATATTCCTGACAACATAACCCACTGTTGTGAGTGCTGTGTTAGTTTCTGTTCTTGTTGCTGTGACATCCCTGACAGAAACAACCTGAGGAAAGGCAGGTTTGCTTGGCTCATGGTTTCAGAAATTGCAGTCCATACTGCAGAGCTCCGCTGATTCTGGGCCTATGGTGACGCCCGGCGTCATGGCGGCTGCAGTGAGAGGAGCGGGCAGTTGCTCAACCTCACAGTGAAGAGCAAGCAGTCAATGTGTGTGGTGTTTGAATCAGATGTCTTCCATAAAGCCAGGGGTTTTGAATGCTTGGTTCCCGGCTGGTGGCAATTTAGGGGTGGAGTCTTGCTGGAGGGAGTGCTTTATGGGCAGTGGGCTTCAGGGTGTTGCAAGGGCGCCCCCTTGCCAGAGCTCAGCTCACCCTCCTGCTGCCACTGCCACCTGCTGTGGCCAGGCTGTGCTGTCTGAGCCACCTTTCTACCACCTTCTCCTGCCATCGTGAGGGGTCCCATGGAGACTGTAAGCCAAAACAAACCCTCTCCTCCCATCCCCTGTTTGGTTTTGGTCCCAGCAGCACAAAGGCCACTGCAACAGTGAGGAACAGCCTAGGGACCAGCTATCACTCTCAAAGGTTGCCCTTGTGACCCACTTCTCCCAGCCAGGCTCCAGTTCCTCAAGTTCCCAGAACCTTCCAAAACAGCACCTCCAGCTGGGGGGGCCAAATGTTCAGCACATTTTACATTCGAACCACAGCAAGCGCCGACCAGCCGTTCCTTTCCATCAAGGCTTTGCTCATGGCTCCACCCTGGCCTGATGGCCGAATGCTTACAACACGGGCGCAAAAAGGGAGCTGCTCTGCCTTCCCGTCCTGGCCCTGGAAGCATCTCTATGGCCGTGATCAGTGCTGCTCCTCAGTCGCCCCCTGCCGAGCCCTGGAAGCCCTGGTCCAGGGCGCAAGGCTCCGCTCTGTCAGCAGAGGGCGCCCAAGCTGCAGCCGGGCCTGGCGTGGTGCGGGCAGCGCCCGGGCGGGAGCCAGGAACCGCATCCGCCGGGCAAGGGTCTGCCCCCTCACCCCCAGCTTCTCTCTGCGGGCCCGGCACCCTCCTTCCCCCCGCGGAGCCCCACGTACAAGGCTGTCGGTGACCTTCTTATCCGGGGCGGTTCTTGCAGATCCCTCCACTGTCGCACTCCTGGCCATGGCCTCGGCCAACTGGCCACATGGGCCAGAGCCCCGCCCTCGGGAAACCCTGGTTCTCGGCCGCAGCCTCGGGCTTGCCTGGGAGTTCTCTGTCCTAGAAACGGCAGCTGCTCCGGGCATCTGCTGTTCCTGGATTCCTTGGGGTTCTCTCATACCCTTCGAGTAGCTGAGTGTCTTTTTTTCTAGCTAAAGGTTCTTTACACCACACTTTCCTGCTCGGGTGACAGCTTCTGTCTCTTCCTGGAGCCGTGGGTGTACTGTCGCGGAAGAGGTCCTCCCAGATGGACACAGGGCGTACTTTGGGCCTCCACCTTGGGCTTGAATGTGCTACCGAGCTTCTTTCCCGTGGGAAAGTATTTCTAAACACTTCCATGAGTTAGCCTGAGGTCTGAGAACGGCCACACAGGCCAAAGTATGTTTGCCAGACGAAGTTTTCCTCTGCACAGGGTGTGTAGCCAGAGCTCAGACGGGGTGCGGCTGGCGGTGCAATGGTGAGCACGGCTGAGAGAGAAAAGAGAGAGGAGAGAGAGAGAGAGAGAGAGAGAGAGAGAGAGAGAGAGAGAGAGAGAGAGAGAGAGAGAGGGCGCGAGCGCTCAGGCAGCCCAGCCCATCCGCACGCTGCCTGCTGGGTTTTGTTCTCCTAATCTCAGGCTCATCCTGGGTCTCACTCTTAGTCAGAGCTCAACCTCACACTCTTAGGCGATTGGCTAAAAGATGAAAACGATGCAGTTTCCAGGGGATGCACAAGGGGATGGAAGGTTCAGGAACCTTTTACCAGACGCATAGGTAGAGGCTTTGGTTCTCAGGACTCTTGACATTTGGTCTCAAGGATGGCTGACTCAGGAAGGGGGCTCCCACAGAATGGTGTCCTTCCCAAATTGAGTTTCTTTATCTTTTTAATCTTTTTTTTTTTTTTTGTATTTTGTATAGCCCAGGCTAACTAGGAACTCACTCTGTAGTCCCAGGTTGGCCTAAAACTCATGGTGATCCTACCTCTGCCTCCCAAGTGCTAGCACACCTAGCTCTTTTTAACCTTTTAAAAATATTTTTTTTATTTATTTATGAAAGAGAGAGAAAGGCAGACAGAGAGAAATTTGGTGTGCCAGGGCCTCTAGCCATTCCAAATGAACTCCAGACACATGTACTACTTTGTGCATCTGGCTTTACGTGGGTACTAGGGAATCAAACCTGCGTCCTTTGGCTTTGCAAGCAAGTGCTTAACCACTAAGCCATTTCTCCAGCCCTCTTTTTAACCTTTTAACAGAAAAAAATAGCACACCTCTCTCTCTCCTATTTCTTACATATGGTATGTGGACATCACCCTGAAGCAAGCTGCTGCCACTGGATGGTTAAGACAAAGGGTCATTTGACACATGACATGGGACCCAAGTAGCTGTTGTGTGTCACCAAGTGGCAGAAGGAGTGGCCATAGGGACCATGGAGCACTCACACAAGTCACCAGGAAAATGCAGCTTAAGGCCTCAGCTCCGAGGAGGGTGCTCCCCAGCTCTGAGCTCTGAGAAGCAGGGTGCTCCCTGGCAGCTCTAAGAGGATCTTCCCCTCCTCCCCCTCCTTGGGTTACAGAGTTCCTGTGGCTCAGACATGGGAATGAAACGTGCACACCAGGTGATCACAACACCAGCCAAACACACCCAGCCTCAAGAATTCCTCCCCGACAGACCCTTGGCTGGGTGTAACCCAGGGGCGGAGCACTTGCCTAGCACACATGGACCTGGAGCTCCGTCACCAGCATTGAAAAAAATTAAGTTAGGGCTATGATGGGAAGACGGTCCCTGAACTCAGGAGGCAGGACTTGAATTAAACTGATGACTTTTTTTTTTTTAATTTTAGAGAGGGGGTGGGGGAGAATGGACTCACCAGAGCTCTAGGCACTGCAAATGAACTCCAGTCTCATGTGCCACCTTGTGCATCTGGCTTATGTGGGTCCTGGGGAACTGAACCTAGGTCCTTTGGCTTTATAGGCAAGTGCCATAACCACTACGCCATCTCCCCAGCCCTAAACTGATGACTTTAATTTTGTAAATGCTTTTTAAAATTATTTATTTATTTGAGAGAGAGAAAGAGAGAGAGAATGGGCGGCCTCTAGCCACTGCAAACGAACTCCAGACACATGCATCATACTACCATGTGCATTTGACTTATGTAGATCCTGGGAAGTCAAACCTGGGTCTTTTGGCTTTGCAGACAGGTGCCTTAACCACTAAGCCATCTAACCAGTCCTAGACTGATGACTTTGAACCTCTCAGGACACACAAAGCCTCTTCCACCCGCGGGTAAGGCAGTGGCCAAGAGGACTGTAGCCCTGCGTTTAGGGAACCTCTCATGGGCCTGACTCTGGAAGGTCCCATCCCCAGGGGTTCCCATTGTCCTTCCAAAGCCACCTCTCCTTGTTTTAATGCAGGCTGTTGGGTCGAGTCTTAGGGACCAGGCACACAATGTGGCACAGCAGGAAACGTCTCGGGCAGGGATTGAAGATTCCTTTCCTGTAAAGGGCAGAACAGTTCTGGGTGCAGCAGCACCAGCACCGGGAAGCTGAAGCAGGAGGATCATGAGTTTGAGTTCAGCCTGGGCTACAAAGAAAAAGCCTAGCTCAAGAAACAAAACAAATCAAAACAAAAAAAGACCAAATAGAAAACATTTCATGCAGCCAGGTGTGGTGGCACGTGCCTTTAATCCCAGGACTACTTGGAAGTCAGAGGTAGGAGAGTCACCAAGAGTTCAAGACCAGCCTGGGGCTACAGAGTGAGTTCCAGGTCAGCTTGGGCTAGAGTAAGACTCTGCCTAAAACCAAAACCAAAACCAAAAACCTTTTATACTTTAGGAGACACATGGGTTTCTCTCCTCCCTTCCCCCCTTTTTTTGTTTGTGTTTTTGAGGTAGGGTCTCATCTAGACCTGGAATTCACTATGTAGTCTCAGGGTGGCCTTGAACTCACGGTGATCCTCCTACCTCTGCCTCCCGAGTGCTGAGATTAAAGGTGTGCACCACCACACCTGGCTCCTTTCCCCCCTTCTTTTATTTACTTATTTATATATTTTTAAATTTATTTTAGAGAGAGAGAGGGAGGAGAGAGAGAATGGACGTGCCAGGGCCTGCAGCTGCTGAAAATGAGCTCCAGACACATGCGCCACCTTGTGCATCTGGCTTAGGTGGATCCTGGAGAATCAAACTTGGGTCCTTTGGCTTTGCAGGCAAGCGCCTTAACCACTAAGCCATCTCTCCAGCACCCCCTTCTTCATGCATGTGTGGTGTGTGGTTTGTGTGTGAGTACAGGTGCATGCATGGAATGGTCCATATGTGAAGATCAGAGGATAGCTTCAGGTGTTGGTCCTCACCATCCATCTTGTTTTAGAGAGGGTTTCTTGTTCACTTCTGCATATGCCAGGCTAACTAACCTGCAAGCTTCTGGGACATTCTCCCGGTCCACCTCCCTTCTTGCCATAAGCACATGGTGATTACAGCTGCCTGTGACATAACCTGCCTGTGACATAATGTCTGGTATTTACGAGGGTTCTGGGGATCCAAACTGAGGAAGTCACACTTGTATGACAAATGCTTTGTCCACTAAGCCATTTCCCCAGGCCCTACCCTCCATCTTCCTGTTCTTCCCTCCTCCTTCTGCCTTTTGAATTTTGGGATGGTTTGCAGGCAGTTTACGACCCTTTTAAAATACAGAAACCATTCTTAACTCACGAGCTGTACAAAAAATAGGCCCCAGGCTGAATTTGGCTCACAGGCTGCAGTTTGCCAAACCCTGGCTTGCAGATACAAGAATTCAGAGATTTTTCAGCTCTTCACTGGCAGAGAGCTGGGGAGTGTGTGTGGAAGTGGCTTGCAGGGTGTTAGATTGAGGAAGCTGAAATAGAACCCCATCTGGGGCGGCATCCCCTCTGGGTACACCAACAGCTGAGCCACCACATCTGGCTGGGTCACCAGAAGCTCTAGCCACAGGTCACTTGCTCAATGGACTGAAACTAGGACTTCACAGGTGCCTGTGGTTAGCCAGCCTGAGATGCCCTGGCATCCTGGCGTGGAGTGGACTAGAGAGGACAGAGGCTTGCATGGTAGGACCGGTGTTCTGAGTCCATCGAGGATGAGCTGCAGCAGCCCTCCACCCAAACCCCAGAGACATGACCTTCATGAGGGCCCAAAGACCACTCACATGGCTCTCATAAATTTCCACCACTGCTCTCCTTTATAGCCTGAGTTGACCATGGGGATAGAATGTCACTGCTGGCATGAATTCTGTGACTTTATGGGGATAATGTGACCCTAGACTGCCAAGGGTAAGAAGCCAAGTGGGTTGAGCCCTGTAGCAGGTGACTGGATGTACTGGCCTACAGGATCCCTGGCTACTCAGAGGGCATTTGGGAATGAGTAAACAGGCAGACCTCTAGAAATTATTTCCCTAATAGAAAGAGAGGACTGGATAGCACAGTGGTTAAGAGCATAACAGCCTGAGGAAGCCTGAGAGACCGCTCATGTTCAATCCCCAGGACCCACATAAACACCGTGGCATGGCCACACATATCTGTACCCACATCCTGTAGGGAGCAGAGACCAAGGAATCACCAGAACCTGGGAGGGGGGAAGACTGTTTGGCTCTGGGATCCATAAGAGACTCTGGTTTAAATAAGAATGTCCAGAGGACTGGAGAGATGGCTTAATGCTTAAGGCACTTGCCTGCAAAGCCTAAGAACTCAGGTTCAATTCCCCAGTACCCACGTGAAGCCAGATGCACTAGGTGGCTCACACATCTGAAGTTCATTTGCAATGGCTGGAGGGCCTAGTACTGCTATCCCTCTCTCTCAAATAAATAAATAAAATATTAAAAAAAAAAGAATGGGCAGAAACTAAGTGAGAATCTGTCACACCCTCCAAGGCTCAGGGACCATCGTGGAAGAGGTGCCAAAAGAAGTGGAGGAGTGCTTTGTAATACTGTCTTCCAGACATAAAGGGGCATGGTATTCATGATCTCAGTGGCTGATGCTACTTACATAACACCTGCATTACAGGTCAGGAAAAATTATGACATTAAAATATGAGAAGGCTAGAGAGATAGCTTAGCAGCTAAGGTGCTTGCCTGCAGAGCCAAAGGACCCAGGTTCGATTCCCCAGGACTCACATAAGCCAGCTGCACAAAGTGGCACATGTGTCTGGTGTTTGTTTATAATAGCTAGAGGCCCTGACATGCCCATTCTCTTTCTATCCCTATCTGCCTCTTTGTCTCTCAAATAAATAAATGAGAGACTAGTTGGAAAGAAGAAGGGATTCAGTGGAGAGGGATTCAGAAGGCGAGAAGGGAGGATGGTGGGAAGGGATTATGATCATGGTATATTGTCTGTATGTATGGACATTTTCTTTTTTTTTCTTTCAAATTTTATTAACAACTTCCATGATTATAAAAAATATCCCATGGTAATACCCTCCCCCCCCATGTTCCCCTCTGAATCTCCATTCTGTATCATATCCCCTCGCCATCTCAATCAGTCTCTCTTTTATTTTGATGTCATGATCTTTTCCTCCTATTATGATGGTCTTGTATAGGTAGTGTCAGGCTCTGTGAGGTCATGGATATCCAGCCCATTTTGTGTCTGGAGGGAGCACATTGTAAGGAGTCCTACCCTTCCTTTGTCTCTTACATTCTTTCCGCCACCTCTTTAGACCCTGATCCTTGGAAGGTGTGATAGAGATATTGCAGTACTGAGCACTCTGGTCACTTCTTTCCAGCACCATGATACCTTCTGAGTCGTCCCAAGGTCACTGCCATCTGAAAAGAGAAGAATCTCTACCAAAAGTGAGAGTAGCATTAATATAAGGGTATGAACATTAAAAGAAGTGCTCTCTGGGCAGTTTGATAAGCACAGTATATACATTTAGCCAGACAGCAGCAGATGTTACACCTCTAGGGCTCATGACTACCCCTGTTTTAAGTTTTTAGTATCAGGGATGTATTCCCTCTCATGGAGCAGGCCTCCAGTCCAATTAGAGGGCAGTTGGTTTCCACCATGATAGATGTGCCACTATTGTACCAGTTGGCTCATTTGGCCTGGCTGGCCAAATATAAGGCTTGCAGTATCCACTGTTGAGTATCTTTACTGGTGATTTTTCTCTCTCCCATTGAACTACATGCAGAATGGCTTCTTCCAGCTTTCTGTCAGCTGGTCTACATGGAGGAGGTTTTCAGCTCAGTTCCAGCAGGATTTCTCAGTAACCTTGCAGCTCAAGTATGTGGAGTCTTCAGCAATAGGGCCTTACCATCTATTCCTGGTGGGAAACCAAGGGCCTCAGCAATGGCCTATAATGTCTTGGGGGCATCAGGGACCTCCCTGGCCAACAGCTCACTGGAAGGTATCTGTATGGACATTTTCCATAAAAAGGTTTCTAAAAAGTAGCCGGGCGTGGTGGCGCACGCCTTTAATCCCAGCACTTGGGAGGCAGAGGTAGGAGGATCGCCATGAGTTCGAGGCCACCCTGAGAGTCCATAGTGAATTCCAGGTCAGCCTGGGCTAGAGTGAAACCTTACCTCAAAAAACCAAAAAAAAAAAAAAAAGAAAGAAAGAAAGAAAGAAAGAAAGAGAACAGGCAGATGAGCGATGGAGGGCATCCAGCTTTTCATTTCAGCCACTGCAGCCATAGGTGAGCACATGAGGATGCATCGGCACATACATGTCACACACACATACGGAAAGGAAGGAACAAAGGAAGACAAAGGGAAACAGAGCCATAGTTCTGGTGGACAAGACCTGACTGAGATCATCAAAGTGGCCTTGTCTTACAGCCTCTCATGCCAGACTTTCCCAGGCAAGCCAAGACAGATCTGGACCATTTCTGGAGGAAAACCCAGAAGTGTTGCTAAAGATACAACCTGCAAGCCACCTCCAGGCCTTTGCAAAGCATCCTGCACTCACCTGCTGAAGTAACCTTGGCTGAGTGGAAGGAAATACCTTTGCAACTGTGCCGGGTGCTGGGGCTGGAGTAGCCAGTTACAAAGAGGTTCTGGCATACTAGGAAGATATGTGGAGCCTGAATCCAAGCTTGGCTCACAGTGTGGCCCAGGAGCGCCCAGTTCTGAGATGCATAATTGGACAAGAATGAAGAATACAAGGCAACTGGCACGCCCCCGGTATCACCTCTATGTGTTAATTACGGTGGGGCGCTGGGGGAAGCAGGAGGATTTTCCCTCTGTACCAATACAGTGGAGTCGGGGCAACACTACATCTGTGGGCGGGGGAGGGGGGTAGTATGACCGAAATCGGGGTCACCAGCTACACGTGTAAAGCCATGGGCGTGTCTATCTCTCTGTTTAGCTCAGCCAGAAGTCTACACAGAAAGCAGATGATCTCAGAGAATCCTGCAAGTGCGGGCAGCGGAACGTTCCCAGCAGCTGCTGACCTGTGCCGTGGGCCTGCAGCAGGGATCACTACTCTCCTTGGGAAGTGTCCTGACTCCCAAGAAAGTCAAGACTTCCTGCGGGGAGCACGCTGAGCCTACCATGGAGCAGATGGGGTCTGACCGCAGAACAAAAGTGGGAAAAGAAGGTGCCGCCTGACCGGATAGCAGGTGGAACTCAGCAAGCCCTTTAAGGTGCAGATCTTTGGGTGTCGCGCCTCTAAACGCAGCATCTGGTGCTCCGAGCGGGCAGGATGAGCTGGGCGTTTCTGAAGGCGGATTCCCATCTAATCAGGTGAGACTTAGTGCCGCCCGCAGGGGCAAAGATGCTCTACAGACGCCCCAGGACCACCCACCCTAACTTCACTTGATTCGCACAAGTTCGCGGTGCGGATGTGAGAAGACGAGTCTCTAAGTCGCAGAATTCCTGCAGGCGGTCTAGTGGAGATCGCTTCGCGTTCTGCGGCAAGGGGCCCTGCGCGGCCGCCGTAGGGCCGGCAAAGTACGGTGGCCGCGGGGCGGCGGCGGCTGCGAAGGGCTCGGCCGGCCGGGCGCGGGGCCGCCATGGGCAACCTGTTCGGTCGCAAGAAACAGAGCCGGGTCACGGAGCAGGACAAGGCCATCCTGGTGAGAGGCTGGTGGCGGGAGGGATGGGAGGCCTCGGCGGTACGCTTCTCGGGGGAAGCTGAGGCGCCGGCGGGCGGACGGGCGGTCCTCGGGCGCGCCCCGGGCCTCCCGGCCGCAGTCTGTGCGCGTCGCCCCCGGCTCCGTCCCCCTAGCCCTGCCGAGGACCGCGGCTGTCAGGAACGACGTCCCGCTCCCAGGGGCAGACAGCGGCGGGCGAGACTCCGGCGTCGCTTCCGGGAGCTGTGCTGCAGTCCGACGGTGGACTGGGGCCGTGCCTCGTGCCAGGGAAGCGAGGAAGACCCCGACAGCGGCCTGGCCCTTTCCCAGGCATCCCTTTCTTCCCTCCCCCAAGGGAAACCCCAACGCCAGTGCTAGATGATTTCCTACCTAGGTATCTCAACCCATACGTTAGAAGTTTGCAGATGAAGTTCCCCAGGGGAGAAGAAACGATGGTCATTTTGGCACCCAAACTGTCACAGCATGGGGAAGGGGTGCCCCAGGTGCCCAGTCTGCACCCTCTGCGGCCTCTGGCGAGAGAGGAAGCCCCATGGCCACTCTCCTCTTTAAGAACTCCGCTTTGTTTCTCCCCAAGTAGAACTTTATACCTGTCAAGAGGTTGTGCAGTGGTGGTGGGTTGTACAGGCAAGACACGCCCGTGTCTCCTCTGCCAGTGTGCGGGGGCTCCGCACACTGTGGAACCGATGGCTGCTTTCTGTGGTCCTGGGGCCACGGGAGGAGGAGAGCTCAGCACCGGCAGCTGCCACCACTGCAGAGGCCTTGCTCCCCTGCCTCCCTCTGACATCTCTCCAGTCTCTTTCCCAGCCTGGCTCCTGATGGGAAATAACTGTCCTGGAAGGAGAGGCGTGTAGCCTCGCTGCAGGGTCTCCAGAGCTGAAGGGCCAGGATAGTGGGCACTTTTCCTCATAGCCAGGTGAGGATGTGCAGCTGACATACCCTGACAGGCAGACCCAGAAGGCTGGATGAAGGTGGGGGCACTTTCAGGACCCCCAGGCAGCATGGATGGTGATTGCTTTCTTCCTAGCTAAGACTCAAAGGTGCCCGTTGACTAACTCCATATGTGCCCAGGGCCGGCACCTGCTCCTGCATCCTCTGTGGGGTGGCACATGGTCAGAAGGTGGTGGGCGCATTGCCATTTGTTGTCCATTTAAATGGATATCGGTCAGTGAAGATGGAGGAAAGCTAAGTGTACATTGAAAGTGGGACAAGGGGTTGGAGAGAGGGCTCAGCAGTTAAGGCCCTTGCCCGCAAAGCCTAATGACCCAGGTTTGATTCTCTAGTGCCCACATAAAGCCATATGCACAAAGTGGGGCATGCATCTGGAGTTCTTTTGCAGCAGCTGGAGGACCTAGCATGCTCATATTCTCTCTCTCCCTCCTCCCCCCCCCTCTCTGCTTGCAAATAAACATATTTAAAAATTTTTATACCACATACACACCAAAAAAGTGGGAGTAACGAGACAAGTGCTGGGTAGGCTGAGGCGGGAGGATTGTGAATTCCAAGTGAGCCTGGGGCTACAAAGCCAGACTCTGCCTCAAAATCAAAAGGGCGGGGAGAAGAAGGGGGCTGGAGAGATGGCTTACTGCTTAAGGTGCTTTCTGTCAAAGGCAAAGGACCCAGGTTCAATTTCCTGGTACCTATGTAAAGCCAGATGTGCAAGGTAGCACGTGCATCTGGAATTCATTTGCAGTGGCTAGAGGCCCTGGTGTGCTTATTCTCTCTATCTGCCCCTCCCCAAATACATAAATAATTTTAAAAGAGAGAGAGAGAAGGGGGCTGGAGGGATGGCTTAGTGGTTAAGGCGTTTGCCTGCCAAGCCAAAGGACCCTGGTTTGATTCACCAGGACCCACATTAGCCAGGTGCACAAGGGGGCACATGTGTCTGTAGTTCATTTGCAGTGGTTGGAGGCCCTGGTGCACCCATTATCTCTCTCTCCCTCTTTCTCTGTCAAATAAATAAAGAAAAGTAAAATATTAATTTATTTTTATTTAAAAAAAAAGAGCGAAAGTGAGCTAGGTGTGGTGACACACACCTTTAATCCCAGCACTTGGGAGGCAGAGGTTGGAGGACCACTATGAGTTCAAGGCCCCCCTGAGACTACAAAGTGAATTGCAGGTCAACCTGGGCCAGAATGAGACCCTACCTTGTAAAAACAAAACAAGAGAGAGAAAGAGAGAGAAGGTGGCAGAGCTGGGAAGGTGGCTCAGCAGATAAAGGCTCTTGCTTGCAAAGCCTACCAGCCTGGGTTCAATTCCCAGCCACCCATGTAAAGCCAGACAAGCATTCATTTACAGTGGCAAGGCCCCTGGCGCACACATGAAAATAAAAATTTAAAAATAAAAACTACGAGAGGGGAGGGAGGAGCCAGCACATAGAGCTCCTCAGCTGCCTGTTCCCTGTTGCATATGGCTCTTCTGGTGGCCACCTCAGCATCCCACAGTGCTCATGTGGTTCATGACTTTGCCCTGTGTCTGGAGCCAAGCTCTGAACAGGTTTGGGTTCTCAGCATCACGGGTGTTGTGGAGCCAGCGGCATGCCAGTCGCATACCAGTGATTGTACCTCTGGAACTGTTTCTAGATATTGCTGCAGACCCCTAAGTGGTAGGCTGAGAGGTCACTGCTTAGAGGGTTGCCTGGCCTTCATGACATGGCTGGTACCCGGCAGCCTGGGCTGCTGACCAAGCCACCCTCTGGCTCTCTTGACAGCAACTGAAGCAGCAGCGGGACAAGCTGAGGCAGTACCAGAAGAGGGTCGCACAGCGGCTGGAGCGAGAGCGGGCATTGGCCAGGCAGCTGCTGCGGGATGGCAGGAAGGAGTAAGGGGGTGCATCCCTGAGGCCGGCAGGGGATCTGGGCACAGGAGGGGCACAGTGTCACCACAGGTTTCCCCTGCAGGCAGGCCAAGCTGCTGCTCAAGAAGAAGCGGTACCGGGAGCAGCTGCTGGACAGGACAGAGAACCAGATCAGTAGCCTGGAGGCCATGGTAGGTGGCAGCCAGGGACCTCTGCCAGGGACCAGTGAGGTCCAGGGCCTGAGGACCAGCCCATGCATCTCCCGGACTTAGGGCCAGAGCAGTGTGGTTTTGGCCCTCTCTGGCTCAAGCCACTGATAAGCCTTCAGCATGCTTTGAGTGTCTCTGAAGGCTTCTTAGTCCTACAATCCCGGAGGACATACAGAGGATGGGAAGGGACACAGGAGGTGTCCTGATACCAGAAGTGTCTGGGTACCCAGCCTGCCCTGCATCCAGAGGTGGGCAGCGCTTCTGACCAGTGGCCACTACTTTCAGGTTCAGAGCATTGAGTTCACACAGATCGAGATGAAGGTGATGGAGGGACTGCAGGTGGGGAACGAGTGTCTGAACAAAATGCACCAGGTAAGTCCTCACTGGACCTGGTAGGTGGGTATGGACAAGGGGCTCTGTGGCCATTGGCTGGTTGACAGCATGAGTCTGTCTGGACTAAGGGATGCGCCAGGGCCTAACAGGAACCAAAGGGACTTGTGGGTAGTGTGGCATGGTGCAGCCTGTGAACTGGACCTACTAGTGCTGACAGAGAAGCCTGGTTAGGAAGGGAGAAGTGAAGGGGAAATGCAGACCTCATTCAGGTCTCGGGAAGACATGAGAGTGTGGCAAGTGGGCTGGTCAGGGGGCCAAGGACTCCACAGCTAAGAGGTCAGGTTCTGTGCCTGTCTCGGTATGGGTGTGGACAGCATGGGTGCTTGCTGAGCAGAGGTGTTGTTGATCTTACCATGCAAAGAAAACCAGGTCACCTGGAAAGGATTTCCACTTCTGACTTGTTTTACCCATGTGTTATCTTGAGTGAGGGAAGGTCTGGGCAGTGCCTCTCAAGACCGGTCTGACAGAGCTAGCTTGGGCTGGCCACACTCACCTGGCTTCACGGAGCCAGGGCCGGAGCGGGAGGGCTCATCCTTGATGCAGGGCTGTCGCTTCTCACTGAGCAGCTCCAAACTCCCTCATCCAGGTGATGTCCATAGAAGATGTGGAGAGGATCCTGGATGAGACCCAGGAGGCCGTGGAGTACCAACGGGTAGGTGTTGCAGGGCACGGGTTCACCCACTACCAGCCAGGGCATGGCCAAGTTGGCATATGGCTGGCTGGCCGGCTACTCTCAAGGGTCAGCCTGCCTGCTGCATGATAATCTTTGCTCCCAAGGGTGACACCTGGAGCCCCAGCCCAGTGTGCCCCTCACTGCTGCCCTTCCTTCTGTAGCAAATAGATGAGCTGCTGGCAGGAAGCTTCACTCAGGAGGATGAGGACGCCATCCTGGAGGAGCTGAATACGATTACTCAGGTACGGGGCCCTGGGTATGGGGTGCCAGCCAGCCTCTACCTGTGCTAGGTCCAACTGTTATCTAAGGCCCAGTTTCCTTCCTAAGGTGACTGGCACTTGGGCTAAATCCAAGCCTTTCGCACTTCCTGGGCTGACAGCTGGGGAGACCAGTGCATCTAGCAGGGAGAGCCTCCCTCAGTCAGCAGAACCCTCACCCCCACCCCAGCTCTACTCCCCCCTGGGCACAGCAGGCCCTGGATGCAACAGTGGAGGCTTCGCTTGTGACCTGTCCCTGCATCCAAGCTGTGAGCTCTGTCGTTGCCTGTAACATGTAACCTCTGTTGGCGGCCATGGCCTCAGATTGCTTAAGGCTTCCCTACATCTCCAGAGCCACCTGCTGTCCCCAGCCCAGTAGACCTAGTCAGAAAGCTGCTCTTTGGGGCCTGTAACCTCTTGCCCACTGGGGCCAAGAGTCTTATATGCTGCTGGGAAGTCAAGCCCAAAGGTAGAAAGGGTAACAAAGGCCACCCACACTTAGGGACAGTTCACCATCGTAGCTCCTCAGAGGACATGGAGGACAACCACAGCTTTCTGATTGTAGACCCCGCATACCCGAGTGTGTTCCCACCAGGGCCCTGGCATGGCCCCAACTTTGTGAACCAACGTTTCTGGGAACTGCCCACCATGCCCCTGGGGATTCTTGGGGGGTAGTTGTCACCTCCAGAGTGTTCTTGGTCTGGACTGAGCAGCAGCTCAGGGCCTGCTCCTAGTCCCCCAAAGGCAGCTGGTTGAGTCACTTTGGCTCCTCGGAACCAAACCAGAGCAGCCCACTGAGCGCCTCACTGCTTTTGCTGTGCTTCTTGCAGGAGCACGTGGAGCTGCCAGAGGTCCCTGCTGAGCCCCTTCCTGAAGTCAACCCAGGTACCCGCCTCCACTCTTTGTCCCGTGCAGTGTGCTGGTTAGCAGAGGAGCACTGTGCACAGTAGATGGCTCCCCATCTAGCCCTGTCACTGGCACCTTCTGTGTGCTCAAGTGATGAAGTGTGGGCTCCTGGACTCAGATTGGGCCTGGTTTGAGGGGTGGGGTCATCTTATGTGAGTCAGACCCATAGACATGTCACCATTTGTTAAGCCTGGAAAAGGCTTGTCAACCACCCAGGCACTCTCCAGCACCCAGTCCCAGTCAGTCATCTGGAAGGCACACCCTGGATGCTGCCACCAAGCATCACTGGCCCCGGACTTGCTGGCATCTCCTGACACCTGACTTTTCTGTTATAATTCTCCCATGTTCCTTCTGTTCTTGGGTGGATCCTGGGTGCACTGTGCCTCTCTGTAGCCTCTTGGAACAGACTGAACCCATTGGCTTTTGTGGGCACATCTAACTCATTATAACTCATTCTGCTGAGCTCACCCTTCCCTAGCGGCCTGTCTCCCGGGCCTCTGGCCTTGTGCTCTGATTGTCCACTGTGCTCTTTGGTATGTCACGAGGGTTTGTCTCCTCTACAGAGAAAGCTCCCGTCAAGGGAAGACCCAGGCAGGCAGAGCTGGTGGCAGCCTCGTAACTCAGCCTCTCCTGGAACTCGCCGGGATGACCCGAGGATTGACCCACAGAGAGTTTGGCTGCATGATGGCCCCAAAGGCTGCCTGGAGGCTGGCTGGGCTGGGTTGAACAGTGCCGAAGTGTCTGATGGCTGGAGCAGCAGCCCGCACAGGCTCTTGCGTCAGGATGCTGCTACTGCGTTCCCCTCGCAGTTCCATGTGAATGCTCTCATTTCTGGATGAAATGGCCACGTTCAAAACCTCAGCCGTGCCCAGCCCCAGGTGGCTGTGGTTCCGTGGTAGTCACAGCCTGCCACTCCCGGTGCTGCTCTCACTGGTGACTCACCTGCGTGGCCTGCGCTCTTCTGCGGGGAAGGCACCACCAGACCTTGGGCTCCCTATGCTTCCATTTCACTTCTCTGCTGCTCACGTGAGCTGGAGGGGGAGGTCTTCAGTTAAGGGGTCCTCACCTTGCCTGGCATCCTGACATCCCTCAGCTTCCTGCAGGCTAGCAGCAGAACCCTAAGAAGCCAGCACTCTCCAGACCTCTTGGTGCCTCTCCCTTGGCATCTCAGACTGTGTCTGGGAGGAAGTGGGCCAGAGGCTGTCTCTGCTAGATGGACGACTCCAGGAGCCTGACTAAACCCGTCCTCAATTACGGATTGGTGGTGGTAGAACCCTGATCCAGCAGGTGTGTCCCTATCATATGCCCATGGAAATCCTGTACAGTCCAAGCTGCCGACCAAACTGCCAATAGCCAAGGAGGGCAGCACACACCTTGAAATGACTTCTCGTGCCCTGTACTTGTTCAGTACTGGACAATCTCACCGGGTCCTTGGGTCTATGAGGAGCACATCCAGGGCCCACCAAACAAGTCAACCCCAGTGTTATTAAAGTTGGTCTCCTGCATGGTCTCTTGCCTCTTGAACTTGGGCCTAGAATCTTGGCATGGCTCCCTGCATGGGTGGGTTGGAGTGTGGCTCCACCCTGTGACCTGACTGAAACACCCTTGACCGTTGTGCTGGACAAAGCCAAGGACCAGGTTCTAGGTACTTGGGAGCTTTGGGCCCCTCCCTTTGGTAGGCAGAAGGCCAGGAGTCCTTGGCCACCCAAGGGTCACCTCTAGACAGCTGCCTTCCTGGAGGCCAGTACCCTGGCTGTGTCCAGGATATACAGACTCTGGTGGTCAGGGCTGCAGAGCTTCAGGTCTCCACAGGAAGCAGCTTTCCCACCCTGTACGGGCACTCTGGCCAAGCATGACCAGGTCTCAGGGTTTCTCAGCAGAAACTAGAACCTGGGTTGACAGGTGAAGTCTGTTTTGGGGACAGCTCTGAGCAAATGATTGACAGCCCAGATGTGAACACAGTCCTTCCCAGCTCTCCTGCAGTGTCTGTATCCACCAGCAGGGGGCTCTGCAGGCCACCACCAGAGGAAGCTTTAGATGATGCTGGAGTTGCTAACTGTTTCCCACACAACTATGGCTGGCCTCAGGGTTTTCTGTTGAAGGGTCAGAGCACCTGGTTCAGGGGAGGCTTGGGCACAACTGCATAGGTTCTGGCTGATTGCATTCCCAGGTCTTGGGCACAGCCTCACTAGGCCCAGCCCAGCAAAATGGACAACCTCCTGGGCCCTCAAGCTGGAGCGCATCCCCGAGGAGGCCAGGCTCCATGGTTCCTTACGTGAGCCAGATGGAGACATTGCCCTTAGCTTGAGATGCCCTCATCCCACAGCAGACAAGCCGCAAGTCATATCCGTGCCGAGCGCAGCTTTGAAACAAGGCCTGCTCTGTAGCCCAGGCTGCCTTCACACGTGCATCCTCCTGCCCCGGCCGCTTGACTGCTGGGATGTCAGGCATGTGCCCAGCTCGTGTAGCCTCCCTGTGGGCCAGGGCATACCTGACTTTTGTATACAGGGTGGTGAGTGCAAAGCAGAGGCAGAGTGGACCCTTGAAGGAGGTTGGGGGCTGCAGCAGTGCTGTGACAGTGGTTGATGGGGACAGAGGGACAGCGAGACAGCACAGGAGCTGAAACAAGGACACCTTGGGAAGCCACCTCAGGCCATGGCCCAGGGAGGAAGTGCCTGCTTAGTGTACAAGCAGCCTGGAGTGGATGCTTGGTAGGAAGGTGGTGCTCATGCAGGGATGAGGCATGGAGACACCGACCCTCACTTAGTAAACAGAAGACATGGAAATTCAAGCCCAGGTCCCAGTTGGATGCCACCTGGCTCAGCCACCAGGTCCTCGCCACCTCAGTTCCCTATGTGAGGTTCTGAGGATGCAGTTCTGAAAATTCTTCCAGCCCTGAAGGCCGTTTTGTGTGTAGGGTGGCCACCCAGCTTGTAGATGGTATGTGTCCAAGCCTAGCATGGCGGTATGTTCCCATAATCTCAGCACTCAGGAGGCTGAGGCAGGAAGATCACAAATTCCAGCCTGAGTTACATATCAAGCTCAAGACCAGCCTGAACTACATTGAGATTCCTTGTCTTTTAAAAAAAAGTAAGGGTAGGGGGGACTGGGAAGATGGTTCAGTGATTAAAGGTACTTGCTTGCAAAGCCTGATAGCCCAGGTTCATTTCCCCAGTGTCCACATAAAGCCAGATGCACAAAATGATACATGCATCTGGAGTTCATTTTCAGTGTCAGGAGGCAGGCCCTCATGCACCCTTTCTCTCCCTCCTTTTTTGCAAAATAAATAAAAAATATTAAAAAAATAAAGAACAAGGGCTGAGGATGTAGGTCAATAGTAGAACCCTTGTCTAGCTTTCACAAGGCCCTAGGTTTGAGCTCCAGCGCTATGATTTTATACACACACACACACACACACACACACACACACAGCATCCCTGGGACTGAATTTTAAAAACTGCCAGGGAGGCAGAGATAGGAAGATCTCCATGAGTTTGAGGCCAGCCTGGGGCTACAGAGTGAGTTCCAGGTCAGCCTCGGTTAGAGTGAGACCCTGCTTTGCAAAAAGCAGATTTACTATTTTTTGGTTACTTTTACTTTTGTGATACAGGTAAGCAGCCCTTCCCTAACCCAAGGTCATGGTATCTGTGTCCATGGTTTCTAAGAGTCGTAGTCTTAGTCTTTTGTCCAGCTTGGGTTAGTTTTGTACTTGCTGGAAGGGTGGACAGGTCTGACTTGATTCGGGTGCAAATGGACAGCCCACTACCACAGCATCCTTGTTTGAGGTGGCACCAGGACAGAAAGGCTGAAGCAGGAAGGGCTCCAAGGCACCTCTCTCTCAAACAGAGGAAAACACAATTGAGCCATTCTGGTAATCACAGTCAACTGATCATGCAGGTCATTTTCATCCAGTTGCCTTGTAGCTTTGTGGTACATTTTGATACTGGGAAGTGTGAGTCCTCCAATTTTGTTCTTCTTTGTGAGGTGGTTTTGTCTATTCTGGGTCCCTGAAATTTCCATTTGAATTTTCGGATAAGCTTTTCAACTTCTGCACAGAAGCCAGATGGGACTCTGACAAGGACTCATTAGATCTGTAGATTGTCTGGGAGCTCTGCCACCCAATCAGCATCAAAAAGGTTTCACAAGGACTGGGGAGGGGGGACGGCCCAATGGTTAAGGTGCTTGCTTGCAAAGCTCAACAGTCCACGTTTGATTCCCTGATACTTAGGTAAAATCACATACAAAATAGCACATGTGTCTGGAGTTTGCAGAGGCAAGAAGCCCTGGTATGCCCATGCCCATTCTCTCTCTCTCTCAGAAATCCTCACATCCAACAGGATGCCTTGTTCATATTTAGATTTCTCTCAAAAGATTTGTCTTTTTCAGAATATAAGTTTTGTACTTTTTTTTTTTTTTCAAAGTAGTGTCTCGCTTTAGCCCAGGCTGACCTGGAATTCACTCTGTAGTCTCAGGCTGCCCAGTTTATTGTACTTCTTTTGTTAAGATGGCTCAGCCACCCGGTGTGGTAGCACACACCTTTAATTCCAGCATTTGAGAGTCTGAGGTAGAAGGATTGCTGTGAGTTTGAGGCCAGTCTGAGACTAATTCCAGGTAAGCCTGGACTAGAGGGAGGCCCTACCTCAAAAAAAAAAAAAAAAAAAAAAAAGAAGAAGAAGAAGAGGAGGAGGAGAAATGATGGCTTAGCCATTAAAGGTGCTTGCTTGCAAAACCTGATGGCCTGGGTTCTATTCCCCAGTATTCACATAAAGCTAGATGCACAGGGTGGCATATCCATATGGAGTCTGCTTGCAGTGGCCGGAGGGTCTGGCATGTATGTGCATGTACAAGTGTGTCTGTGTGTGTGTGTGTGTGTGTGCATGGAGGTGCATGTGGAGGTAAGAGGACAACTTTCAGGTTAACCCTGTCTTCCACCTTATTTTGAGGTGGGATTTTTCATTGTTCAACACTCCCTTGCAAGCTTCCAGTAGATTCTCTTGTCTCAGCCTCCCTTCTTGCCATAGGTGGGCTGGGATTACAGGAGCTCACCACAGCTTCTAAGATCCTGGCTTTTCCATGAGGCCTGTAGCTTTTATTATGTTGATGTGCTCCTTCTGTTCCTAGATTCTTTAGGACTTTTGCCATGAAGAGATGTTGGATTTTGTCAAATGCCTTTTCTGTTTTCTTTTTTCTTTTTCTCTTTATTTGAGAGAGAGAGAGAAAATAGGTGTGCCAGGGCCTCTAGCCACTGCAAATGAACTCCAGATACATGTGCCACCTTGTGCATCTGGCTTATATGGGACATGGAGAATCAAACCTGGGTCCTTAGGCTTCGCAGGCAAGTGCCTTCACTGCTAGGCCATCTCTCCAGCCCTCAGATGCCTTTTCTGCATCTATTGAGATTAATCATGTGATTTTTGTCTTTCAGTCCATTTATATGGTGTATTACATTTATTGATTTGTGTATGTTGAACCAACCCCACATCTCTGGGATAAAAGCTACTTGGTCAGGGTCAATGACCTTTTTGATATTTTCTTATATTCTGTTTGCCAGTATTTTGTTGAGAATTTTTGCATCTGTGTTCATGAGGAAGATTGTAGCTTGCTTCTTTTTGTTCTGTCTTTATTTTGTTTTGGTATCAGGGTGATGCTGGCTTCGTAGAAGGAGTTTGGTAGGATTCCTTCCATTTCTATGGAAAAGTTTGAGAAGCATTGGTGTTAGTTCTTCCATGAAGGTCTGGTAAAATTCACCAGTGAATCCATGTGGGCCTGGACTCTTTTTAGTTGGGAAATTTCTTTATAACTGCTTGGATCCTCATAGTTGTTATAGGTCTACTTAAGTGGTTAATCTCATCTTGATTTAATTTTGGTAGGTCATATAAATCAAGGAAATCACCCATTTCTTTCAGATTTTCAAACTTAGTGGAGTATATGTTCTTATAGTATATCCTCATGATTTTCTGAATTTCACTGGTATCTGTTGTGATGGTACCTTTTTCATCTCTAATTCCATTGATTTTTGTCTCTTCTCTCTTTCTTTTAGTCAAATTTGCTAAGGGTTTACCAATCTTGTTTATCCTTTTAAAGAACCAACTCTTTTGTTGTTGTTTGTTTGTTTGTTTGTTTGTTTCTCAAGGTAGGGTCTTGCTCTAGTCCAGGCTGACCTGGAATTCACTATGTAGTCTCAGGGTGGCCTTGAACTCATGCTGATCCTCCTACCTCTGCCTCCCAATTGCTGGGATTAAAGGTGCGCGCCACCATGTCTGGCTAAAGAACCAACTCTTTGTTTCAGTGATTCTTTGTATTCTTTTTTAGGTTCTATCTCATTGATTTCTGCCCTAATCTTCATTATGTCTTCCCATGTGCTGATTTTTGGCTTGCCTTGATCTTCTTTTTCCAAGGCCTTAAGGTGAAGCATTAAGTTGTTTACGTGCAACCTTTCTAATTTCTTTTTTTTTTTTTTAAGATTTTTTATTTATTCATTACAGTCAGAGGGAGAGAGAGTGTGAGAATGGGCACACCGGGGCTTCTAGCCACTGCAAACAAACTCCAGACACATGTGCCACTATGTGCATCTGGCTTACGTGGGACCTGGAAAATCGAACCTCGGTCCTTAGGCTTCATAGGCATGCACCTTAACTGCTAAGCCATCTCTCCAGCCCTCTAATTTTTTAATATAGGCCCTTAAAGCTATAAATTTCCTTCTTAAGACTGCCTTCATTGTGTCCCAAAGGTTTTTGTATGTTGTGTTCTCTTTATCATTTCACTCTATGAATTTTTTATTTCCTTCTTGATTTCTTCATTGAAGAAATCATTCATAGTTCATTCATGATTTAACAGTGTATTGTTTAGTTTCCATGAGTTTGTGTACGCTCTTTAGCTTTTCTTGCTGTTGATTTGTAGTTTAATCCCATTGTGATCGGATAGAGTGCAAGGAATTATTTCAGTTTTCCTATATTTGTTAAGATTTGCTTTGTATCCTAATATATGGTCTTTTTTAGAGAATATTCCATGCGCTGCTGAAAAGAATGTGTATTCTGCACATTTGGATGAAATGTCCTGTAGATATTTGTTAGGTTCATTTGTTCTATGACTTCATTTAATCCAGATGCTTCTCTGTTTACTTTTTTTTTTATTTGAGAGAGAAAGAGGCAGACAGAGAGAAAGGGAGAGAGAGAATGGGCGCACGAGGGCCTCCAGCCACTGAAAACGAACTCCAGACACGTGCTTCCCTTGGGTATCTGGCTTACTTGGGTCCTGGGGAACTGAACCGGGATCCTTTGGCTTTACAGGCAAATGCCTTAACTGCTAAGCCATCCCTCCAGCCCCTCTGTTTACTTTTTGCTGGGATGACCTGTCATTTGATGAGAGTGGGGTACTGAAGTCACCAACTACAATTGTGCTTGATGTTATCTGTGGCTTAGTTTTAACAGCGTTTGTTTGATGAAGTTGGGAGCCCCCATGTTCGGTGCATATATGTTTAGGATTGTAATGTCCTCCTGTTGGAGTGTGCCTTTAATCAATATAAAATGACTTTATCTTTCCTAACTAATGTTGGTTTGAAGTCTACCCTGTCATATATTAGGATAGCAACTCCTGCTTATTTTCTAGGCCCATTTGCTTGAAATACCATTGTCTATTCTTTCACCCTAAGATAGTATCCATCTTTTATAGAAAGATGAGTTTCTTTGATCTAGCCTAATTTTTTTTTTCCAGGTAGGGTCTCGTTGTAGGCCAGGCTGACCTGGAATTCACTATGTAATCTCAGGGTAGCCTTACACTCACAGCAATGCTCCTACCTCTGCCTCTCCAGGGCTGGAATTAAAGTCATGTGCCACCACTCCAGGTCTCTAGCCTGATTTTTTTTTTTTTTCGAGGTAGAGTCTCACTCTGGTCCAGGCTGACCTGGAATTAATTCTGTCATCTCAGGGTGGCCTTGAACTCATGGCAATCCTCCTACCTCTGCCTCCCCAGTGCTGGGATTAAAGGCGTGCGCCACCACACACGGCTTCTAGCCTGATTTTTAAAGTCATTAACTGGCAATGCTATTCAGTTGACTCATGTAACGACTATGAAAAAAAAGTGTACAGGCCTGGATCAACTGCTGGGAAGGCAGCCATGCTCACCACTGGACCACCAACGCCTCATCTTTCTTCCTCTTTCAATGTCTCTTTTTCCTTGAGTGGGGCAGTGTTGAGAGACTGGCTACCCAACTTCAGATATGCACCATAAGTGTCCAGGATGGGCCAGCACACAGCATGGAATGATTGACCCAATTGTGGGCAGATGTGCAGTCAGGAGCACAGTTACTCCAAGAGGGCACTGACAACAGCTCAGCGCCAACCCAGAGGATGATGGATCTGCCAGGATGTGATTCAAACCTGGAGAGAAGTCAACAGAGTAAATAATTGATAACCAACACCCAAATCAGTGGCCATTGTTGCAACCAGGCCAACCAGATGTCATGTTACCAAAAGACATGTGGAGTCCACGCTGTGTAGTTTTTCCTGGGGAGGTGTGAATATATGTCTATTCACCTAGGTAGTGCACTGTGGCAGATCAAAGAAATGATTCTACCCAATTAGCTTATTGAGTGACAGAGCCCAGATGAGGGGTTACTCGCAGGCGTCCGTGATCAAAGGCAGCTGCGTCACTGGACAGCTTGCCCCGTGGGCGATGACCCAAGGAAGCTGTGTCCCCGAGCTCACTGCACAGTTTGTAGACAGCCTTTCCACTCTAGTCATTGTTTACCGCTTGTACAACCTTGGAGAGGGGCTTTGTGGATCTTGTCACTTTCTAAGCTTCCTGAACCTTCTAAATCTCCAGCGCCTCCCTCCTGATGGGAAGGAGCATGTCAGTTTGGGGGAACTAACTGCACAATACTCAGCCCCTTCCTCTGCCGTATGCATCTCCTGAGCTGAGAGGGGCTGTCGGAGTCTTCTCTTCCACTTGTGGGCGTTGGACTTCTGACCACAGCAGCAGTTGCTTCTGAGCAGTTTGACTAATGGTGAGTCTCACAGTAACAGTCACCCATTGGAAAAAAAAGAAGGAAAGAAAGCTTCTTTGGGCTGGAAAGTCGTCCCTGCAATTAAAAGCACTTGCTGCAAAGCCTGATGACCCAGGTTCGATTCCCCAGGACCCACGTAAAGCCAGATGCATAAAGTGGCACATGTATCTAGAGTTCATTTGCAGTGGCAGGAGGCTCTAGTTCACCCATTCTCTCTCTCTCTCTCTCTCTCTCTCTCATAATAAATAGGTTAAAATATATATATATATAATTTTTTAAGTTTTTCAAGGTAGAGTCTCACTCTAGCTCAGGCCAACCTGGAATTCACTCTGTAGTCTCAGGGTGGCCTCGAACTCATGGTGATCCTCCTACCTGTGCTGGGATTAAAGACATGTGCCACCACACCCAGCTAAATAAATATTTTTTAAAAACAAGCTTCCTTCCATGACCAAAGCTGACAGTAATATATGGACATAAATGTAAATGTGTGGAAAGCACTTCACACATGACATTCATGTAACAAAGCAGTAGCAGTTGCTTTCTCACTGGGGTGTGGGGCCTCCCTAGCTATGGGCTTTTACCCTGGGTACAGTTCCACATATGAGTGACTCCTGTAGAGAGGCCTTAGGTTCAATCAGAAAGTAATTGGCTGCACCATAATAGCAGACAGCTATTGCACCAGTGATCCCATCTTGCCTGGCTCATTGGGACTATAGTACACGGTCTACAACTGATTAGAACAGGTATCAGCAATTCTCTCAGCAGTGTGTGTAGTCAGCCTGCAGGCAGGGAGCGCCCAGCTCAGCCCCTGTCTTCAACAGTACGATCTCCCTGTCTTGTCTGGTGTGTAGTCAACAGCGGTGGCACTGGCCTGTTGTGGGGCTTCAGGATCCCCTGGCCAACACTTTGTAGGGCGGTAACCCACCCCAAGAATATGGTTACATCCACACAGGATGTCTTTGCTCAGACTTTCAACTGCTATTTTCACTGTTTTACCAAATACTTTCCAACCCTGTAAAACACTCAAGGATTAGTGTTACATAATGAAACCTTTATACACAGAGTCAGCAGAATCTCTGAAAGGCACACCAAACAGGTGCCAATTAGACTTAGAATTCAACATAATTTGCTTTTTTGATTTTTTGGGTTTTTTTTTTTTTTTTGAGGTAGGGTCTCACTCTAGCTCAGGACCTGGAATTCACTATGTAGTCTCAGGGTGGCCTCGAACTCATGGAGATCCTCCTACTTCTGCTTCCCAAGTGCTGGGCTTAAAGGTGTGTATCACCACGTCCAGCTCTGTTTTTGTTTTTGTTTTTGTTTTTAATGTGAGAGAGCAAGAGCAAGAGAAGGAGAGAGAATTGGTGTGCCTCCAGCCACTATAATTGAACTCCAGACCCATGTATCACCTTGCACTGTGTGATCTTGTGAGTTTGTGTTACCTTTTGTGTCTGGCTTATGTGGGATCTGGAGAGTTAACATGGGTCTTTAGGCTTTGCAGGCAAGCACCCTAACAGCTAAGCCATCTCTTCAGCAACTTCTTTCTTTTTGGTGGTGGGAGAATTCCTTTTTCCTTTTTTTTTAACAGTACATTTAAAAACAAAACAAAAACTCCAAAGAACTTGCAGCCGGGCGTGGTAGCACACATCTTTAATCCCAGCTCTGGAGAGGCCGAGGTAGGGGGACTCCTGTGGGTTCGAGGACACCCGGAGACTACAGAGTGAATTTCAGGTTAGCCTGGACTAGAGCAAGACCCTACCTCAACCCCACACCACCCGAAAGAAAAGACTGGGGAGATGACTCATCATTTAATGGCACTTGCTTGCAAAGTTATTGGCCCAGGTTCATTTCCCCATACCAATTTAAGGCCTGACGCACAAAGTTGCTCATGTGTCTGGAGTTAATCTGAAGTAGTAAGAGGCCCTGATACACCCGTATTCACACACACACACACTCTCTCTCAAATAAATAAAATAATTAAAATAAGCAAAGTCAAATATACAAAAAAAATCATTTCATCACTTATATCAATTGTTTCCTCAAAATGTTGGGTATACCAGTGTGGTGGTTTGATGCAGGTGTCCCTCATAAACTTAGGTGTTCTGAATGCTAGGTTCCCAGTTGGTGGAGATTTGAGAATTAACACCTCTTGGAGGCAGTGCATTGTTGGGGGTGGGCTTGTAGGTGTTATAGCCAGCTCCCCCTTTCTAGTGTTTGGCACACTCTCCTGTTGCTATTGTCCACCTGATGTTGCCCAGTAGGTGGTGTCCACCCTCTACTCATGCCAGCCATCATTTTCCCTGCCATCGTGGAGCTTCCTCTCAAGTCTGTAAGCCAAAATAAACCTGCTCTTGGTTGGGTCATTTCTGCCAGCAATGCGAACCTGACTGCAACAGTAAGGTTGGTACCAGAGGAGTGGGATTATTGCTAGACACCTGACTATGTGGCTTTGGCCTTTTGGAACTGATTTTCAAGAGGAATATGGAAAGATTTGAAACCTTGGCCTAAGAGACACCTTGCAGTGCTGTAAGTACGGCTTTATAGACTATTCTGGTCAGAGTTGAAAGACCTGAATGCAATAAGAACTATGAACTGTGAGGTTTGGCTTGTAAGGGTGAGAAAGAGTTTTCCCTGGGCTGGGCTAGAAGCACTTTGTGTGAGAGGCTTGTTGTTATGCCCGTGTCCTGAGAACTTGTGCAGGGTTGCTTTGCATAGAAACAGACTGATGTGAGCAGAGGGATATGGCACAGATAAAATGAAAACTTTGGGCCAAAACTGTTGCCTGTTCAGCTGCAATTGTATGAGAGGTTGCAACCATTGAGATTGGGCCAGCTGACCTGTAATGGGACAACAGGAAGAATGTAGACTCTTTTGAAGGGACCTGAATGCTCAAGGACTGTCTTTTCCTCAAAGTCTGCTTTATTCCCCCATGGATTAACAAATTGGCACCCTACCTGGTATTATGGAGTATAAGAAATGCAGGAAAGAGAGGGTCATTGAATTTGCAACACTGTCTTGTGTTTTGGAAACGGCCATGGGGAGTGTGAAGCAGGTTTGCTGGATGCCTGCATGAGACCCAGTGAAGCCGTGAGGACGAACTGTGGATTGCAGTGGAGACCCGGTGGAGATGCCAGGACAATGAAATGGCTGCTAAGGAGAGCTGCTGGCCCCAGATGAAGTTTTCCAGGACTGTGAGCAGCCTAGCTAATAGGCAGAATGGAACTCCAGAGACTTGTTATTGGTTAGAATTATTGGACCTGGAGACTAGGCAGGCTAGAGTTGTTGGACTTAGAGCTATAGAGTTTGATGTGTGCCCTGTTTAAATCTTGTATTGGTTAAATATTTGCTATGCCCAGTGCCATATGCTGCAGTGTGAATGTTTATTCTGTGCCATTATGGGTTTGGGGGAATTTTTTTGGTATTATGGCTCAGTTAAAAGACCTTGGAGGGCTGGAGAGATGGCTTAGCAGTAAAACGCTTGCCTGGGAAGCCTAAGGACCCTGGTTTGAGGCTCGATTCTCCAGGACCCACGTTAGCCAGATGCACAAAGGGGTGCATGCATCTGGAGTTCGTTTGCAGTGGCTGGAAGCCCAGGAACACCCATTCTCTCTCTCTCCCCTACCTTTCTCTCTTTGTCTGTCACTCTCAAATAAATAAAAATGAACAAAAAAAAATTTTTTTAAAAGACCTTGGATTACAGGGATGTTTGAACATCACTGGGATTGATAAAACTATGGGGACTTTTAAAGTTGGGCTGAATGCATTGTATTTTACATCATGGATGGTTATCTGTATGGGGACCAGGGGCAGAATGTGGTGGTTTGATACAGGTGTCCCTCATAAACTTAGGTGTTTGGAGTGCTAGGTTCCCAGCTGTTGGAGATTTGGGAATTAATACCTCCTGGAGGCAAGGAATTGTTGGGGGTGGGTTTATGGGTGTTATAACAAGTGTCCCCTTGCTAATATTTGGCATACTTTCCTGAGAGAGAGGTGATGTCCATCCTCTGCTCATGCCATCATTTTCTCTGCCATCATGGAGCTTACCCTCAAGACTGTAAGCCAAAATAAGTCTTTTTATTTATTTATTTTTTCCCACAAGCTGCTCTTGGTTGGGTGATTTCTGCCGGCAATTCGAACCTGACTGCAACAAGCAGCATGGATAGGGTCACTACCCCATCTAGCCCTGCATGATCCAGTCGTTTCCAGGAGTCACCTGGCCTGCTCATCCTGGGGTACTGCTGTGAGGCTGCCACACATTTCACCCCCAGTGGGTTCACCAGAGTCAGTTTGAGCTGCTCAGCCCTCTCAGGACCAAGAGGGTTCTGGGCCATCTCCTCGCCTGCCACGCCTTCTACCAGAGTGGGCTCCTCAGCTCTCTGGACCATGCCTGGTTGCTGAAAGGCTGGGCCAACACTGCAGCGCTTTCTGGAGAGACGCGTGCATGGCGTACTCGGGAGGAGTGACTGTCCACCCCAGGACAAGCTTTTCAGCTGAACTCTTCTGGCCCCTCTGTCGTCTCTGGTGAGCTGTGGCTCAGGATCCCAAGACTGAAAGCAAAGCACTTGGCTTTCTGTCAGCTGTTTCTCTAGGAATACCAGCTTTGCCATAATCTCCCATGGGCCGTTGAGGGACTCCCAGGGACCCCATGGTCGCTTCTCTTCTGTTTCTCCTTCTCCTGAAAGCAGCTTTGGCCCTTTCCTCACTTGCTCATCTACATGCTGGTCTGAACCACTCACATCGGCCCAAGCCCCTCCTGCCTCGTAGAGCTGCTCCCAGGCTCAGCTCCCCAGCACCCACGTGAAGCCAGATGTTCAAAGTGGCACATCCATCTGGAGTTCTTTTGCAGCAGTAGGAGTCCCTGACATTCTTTCTCCCCACTCTCTGCTTGCAAATAGATACAAACATTTAAAAATAAAAATATTTATTTATTTGAGAGAGAGAGAGAGTAAGCAAGTATGGGCGTGCCAGGGCCTCTTGCTGCTGCAGATAAATGAGCTCCAGACTCATGTACCACTTGCCGCTTTGTGAACTGGCTTTACGTGGATATAGGGAATTGAGCCTCGGCCATCAGGCTTTGCAAGCAAGTGTCTTTAAGTACTGAGCCATCTCCTCGGCCCTTAATTTCTTTTTTAAAAAATGTTATTTTTTACTTATTTATTTATTGAGAGACAGAGACGGCGGCGGGGGGGGGGGCGGGGAGAGAACAGATGTGTCAGGGCCTCTAGCCACTGCAAATGAGCTCCAGATACATGTGCCACCATGGGCATCAGCTTATGTGGGTTCTGAGGAGTCGAACATGGGTCCTTAAGCTTTGCAGGCAAGTGCCTTAACCACTAAGCTATCTCTCCATCCCTTAACTTCTTTCTTTGTGTGTGTGTGTGTGTGTGTTTTATTTATTTATTTTTTATAATTAACAACTTCCATGATTATAACAATATCCCATGGTAATTCCTTTCCTCCCCCCACTTTCCCCTTTGAAACTCCACTCTCCATCATATCCCCTCTTTCTCTCAATCATTTTCTCTTTTATTTTGATGTCATCATCTTTTCCTCCTATTATTACAGTCTTGTGTAGGTAGTGTCAGGCACTGTGAGGTCATAGATACCCAGGCCATTTTGTGTCTGGGGGAGCACATTGTAAAGAGTCCTACCCTTCCTTCCTTTGGCTCTTACATTCTTTGTACCACCTCTTCTGCAATGGACTCTGAGCCTTGGAAGGTGTGATAGAGATATTGCAGTGCTGAGCACTCCTCTGTCACTTCTTCTTAGTACCATGGTGCCTTCTAAATCATCCCAAGGTCACTGCCATCAGGAAAGAGAAAGTTCTCTAACAAAAAAGAGAGAGTAGCATTAATATATGGGTATGAACATTAAGAGAAGTGCTTGCTGGGCAGTTTGATGAGCATAGTATATACATTTAGTCAGACAGCAGCAGACATTACACCCTAGGGCTCATAACTACCCCTGTTGCAGGTTTAAGTATCAGGGCTGTATTTGCTCTCATGGAGCGGGCCTCCAGTCAAATTAGAGGGCAGTTGGTTTCCCCCATAACAGATGTGCCACTATTCCACCCATTGGCTCATCTGGCCTAGCTGGCCAAATATAAGGCTTGCAGTGTCCACTATGGAGTATCTTCACTGGTGATTTCTCTTTCTCCCATTGAGCTGCATGCAGTGTGGCTTGTTCCAGCTTTCTGCCAGCTGGTCTACATGGAGGAGGTCTTGAGCTCCATTCCAGTAGGATTTCTCAGTAACCTTGCATCCCAAGTATGTGGAGTCTTCAGCAATAAGGTCTTGACATCTATTCCTGGTGGGAAACCAAGGGCCTCAGCAATTGCCTATAATGTTTTGGGGGCATCAGGGACCTCCCTGGCCAACAACTCACTGGAAGATATCCCATCCCTGGCACTGAAAATTTTCTGTGTAAGTAGGAAGAAAATTCAGTAGCAGAGGCCAGTAAGCTAGAAAGGAGATATAAAGGGAATAGAAAGGAAGGGAGGAAGGGAGGGGGACTTAATAGGATGCTATTGTATATATGTAAATAGAACAGATTAATGGGGGTAAAAAGGCCTAAATGAGGTCAGGGGAAGAAAATGAGTAAAGGAAAGATGGAGGGAGGGCTAATCAAAATCTAAAAAGATATAAAGATATAAAAAGATATAAAAATCATATGGAAACCTACATTTTTGGACACTGGAACACTCGGGAGCCATAGATTGTTACTTAACTTCTTTCTTAATGCTCCTGTGAGTGCAGTCCTCTTTGCCCCAGTGAACTGAGCATCCAACTCTGCCTTTCATGTGTCCAGTTCCCTCAGGGATGCCTGTCCTTCTCTGTTGTCCTCTAGTCCTCCTTATTTGTGGGGACCTCCGTCCACGATAACTAAGTGTCCATAGGACCCGATTCCCTCATCCTGCCTCAAGTGATCAGTTGTTGTCACAGGAGAGATGAGCAGGGGTTAGATTACTCCGTTTCTTCACTTCTACAGCTCTCAGCCAGACCCAGTCTACACGGCCACAGCCTCCGGGCCAGGCTGTGTGTGAGGGGCTCAGTCACTTCTTCTCCTTCTTCTTTTTGAGGTAGGCTCTCCCTCTAGCCCAGGCTAACCTGGAGTTCACTATGTAGTCTCAGGGTGGCCTTGAACTCATGGTGATCCTCCTACTTCTGCTTCCCAAGTGCTGGGGTTAAAAGCATGTGCCACAACACCCAGCTCATTCACTTCTGGTTTATAAGTCTTTCTTAGCCTCCTCCCTGTTGACTAGCTGTCATGATGTTGAAAAGACCTTTACAGCCTGTTCGGGGAGAAGAATCATCAACTTTGTTAACCAGAAGTGGACCCTGCCAGCCAAATGTACCAACTAGTGCAATGGTGGCATGTCTGTTATGGGGGAAACCAATTGCTATCTGATTGGACTTGAGGCCTGTTCTTTGGGATGAAATTCCTGCCTGGTTCTGAAAACCCAATGAGAAGCCTATGGCTGGGGAGGTCATAAGCCCTAAGGGGGAACTACTGTTGTCTCACTAAATAGATATGTTAGGCCCACCAAACTACCCTCTAAATATTTATATTTATGTCCATATAATAATGCTACTCTCAGTCTTGGTTAGAGAAGCTTCTTATTTCAGAAGGTGGTGAACACTAGGGAGACTCAAAACTCACCAAAGTGCTGAGAAGTGACAGTGGAGCATTCTGCACCAAATGAGACATCTCTATCACACCTTCCAAGGCTCAGAGGCCATTATGGAAGAGGTAGAGGACAGACTAGGAGTCAAAGAAAGGGGAGGAATGCTTACAATACCGTCTTCCAGACACAAAGTGGCCATGGTATTGATGACCTCATAATATCTGATGCTACCTACCCAAGACCTGCAAAATAGGAGGAAAAATGATGACATCAAAATAGAAGAGAGGGAGTCAGGCATGGTGGCACAGGCCCTTAGTCCCAGCACTTGGGAGGCAGAGGAAGGAGGATTGTCATAAGTTCGAGGCCACCCTGAAACAACATAGTCAATTCCAGGTCAGCCTGAGCTAGAATGAAACCCTACCTCAAAAGAAAAGAAGAAGAGGAGGAGGAGAAGGAAGAGGAGGAGGAGGAAGAAGAAGAAGAAAAGAAGAAAGCTGTAAAGAAGAAGAATAAGAAGGAGAAGAAAGAGCTGGAAAGAAGAAGAGGAGGAGGAAGGAGGAGGAGAAGGGAGAGCTGGAAAGATGGCTTAGCAGTTAAGGTGCTTGCCTGGAAAGCCTAAGGACCCAGGTTCAATTCCCCAGTACCCACATAACCAGATGCACAAGGTGGCACATGTGTTTGGAGTTCATTTGCAGTGGCTGGAGGCCCTGGCATGCCCATTTTTTCTTTCTACCTGACTCTTTCTTTCTCAAATAAATAAATAAAATATTTTGTAAAAAATTTGAAGAAAGACAAGTTGGAAAGAAGAAAGGATTCAAATAGAGGGGAGATTTGGGTGGAGAAAAAGAGTGGGTGATGGAGGGAGATTATGATCATAGTATAATGTTTATGGAGTTGTCAATAAAAAAGCTTTAAAAATAAAAATAAGGGCTGGAGAAATGGCTTACCGGTTAAGGCACTTGCCTGCAAAGCCTGAGAGTCCAGGTTTTATTCTCCAATTCCTACTTAAGCCAGATACACATGGTGATGCACGCATCTGGAGTTCATTTGCAGTGGCTGGAAGTCCTGGTCTACCCATTCTCTCCGCCCTCTCTCTCTCAAACAAATAAAAATGAATGTCTCCCTCAAGCTGGACATGCTGCAACTCCAGCACTTGGAAGGCTGAGGCAGGCAGATTGGCATGAGCTCAAGGCCACCCTGGTCTACATAGTGAGTTCAAAACATGGGCTACAGAGTGAAACCCTGTATCAAAAGAAAAAAAAAAGAGCCTTCTTTTTTTTAATGTGAAATCTTTTTTTTTAATTTTTATTTATTTATTTATTTGACAGAGAAAGAGGGAGAGGAAAGAGAGAGAGAGAGAGAGAATGAAGGGGCACTCCAGGGCCTCCAGCCACTGCAAGCTAACTCCAGACGCATGCGCCCCCTTGTATTTCTGGCTAACGTGGGTCCTGGGGAACTGAACCTGGGTCCTTTGGCTTTGCAGGCAAACACCTTAACCACTAAGCCAACCCTCCAGCCCAAAAGGAGCCTTCTTTAATCCAAGCAGTTCAGAAGCTTAGTCCTCCCCATGATTGATTTCCTGCAGTGGCCATTATAAGGTCCCCTTCTGCATGCTGAATAATACATCCCTTTCTGCTCTGCAAAGATGCAACCCGAGGCGTATCTTCTGCCACTTCCACCTCACTCCCTGTCACCTCACAGTCTGATTGTTCCCGTGATTTCGTAGTCTCTGGATCTCAGGAGACTTCAGCATGGAACTAACATGCATTCTTTCCCTTGGGTCCCACCAGCTGTAAGGAGCCACAAGCCAACACCTCCGTCTCATCCTCCTTTGATCTGCCTTTCCTGCCAAATCGGAGCTGGTGCCCAGGATTGCATCTGCCTGCCTTCCTCCTGTTGTCACCCCTCCCTTCGTCGCGTGGGCAGGTGCTTTCTGAGCAGACCGCTGAGCCTCAGCTGCATGCCTTACTGCCCCCAGCAAAGTCCACACACCGCTGCACAGCCTGCGTCTGATCCATCCCTCAGGGCTACTTCAGAGATTGCAGATGGTTCTCTACTCCACCAGCTATGCTGGGGGCATCTCAGCATTCAGGCGGAGACCCCACTCACCAAGGACACACTCCACACCACGCCGCATAGGGTTAGCTGCCACCCTAGGGCTTTCCTCCAAGCACACTCCATTCCAGACAGCCTGGCCTTGGTTGACTTGTTACCCATCACCAGAGCCCTGCAACTGTGCCTCTCCACCTCATCTTTGTTCCTGTCCTGTCCCTGCTCAGGTGCCATTCGTGTGCTGTGGCTTTTCCTGGGGAGCTGGGGACAAGTCTACTCACCTCAGACAGGGAGCTGCCATACCAAACAGACGATTCCACTTATGTCTCACCTGGTGAACTGATGACTTTACTGGGGTCGCTTATGTGTGCACAGGTGACTCAGAGGCTGCTGCATCACAAAAGCTGCCCTCAGGGCTGGGAAGATGGCTCAGTGGTGGAAGGCACTTGTTTGCAAGGCTGCTGGCCCATGTCTGTTCCTCCCCAGTACCCACATAAAGCCAGACACAAAGTGGTGCATGTGTCCGTGGCCCTGATGCTCCCATGGCAATGGGAGGCAGAGGTGAGAATTTGGAAGCTTGCAAGCAGGGCAGACCCTGTCTCAGAACAAAGGTGGCCAGGGGCTGAGGAGATGACTCAGCCCTTAGCGCTCTTACTTGCAATGCCTGTTGACCCAGGTTTGATTCCCCAGCACCCATGTAAAGCCAGATGCACAAAGTGGTGCGTATATCTAGACTTTGTTTGAGTGGTGAGAGGCCCTGATATGCCTATTCATTCTCTCTCTCCTTGCAAATAAATAAAGGTATATATATATATATATATATGTATATATATATATATATATATGTATATATATATATGTATATATATATATATTTTTTTTTAATTTGCCAAAAAAAAAAAAAGAAAGGGAAAAGAAAAAGCAGTTGTAAAAAGAGAAACAGTTGAGCCAGGTGTGGTGGTGCATGCCTTTAATCCCAGCACTTGGGAGACAGAGGTAGGAGGATTGCCATGAGTTCAGGGCCACCCTGAGACGACAGTTAATTCCAGGTCAGCCTGGACCAGAGTGAGACCCTACCTCGAAAAACCAAAAAGAAAAAAAGAGAAACAACTCAATGTTGTCCTCTGACTTTCACATGAATGCACGTGCACACACACAAGGTTAATTTCTTAAAATATTTTATTTTTTATTGTTATTTATGTATTTTATTATTATTATTATTTTGGTTTTTCGAGGTAGGGTCTTGCTCTAGCCCAGGCTGACCTGGAAGTCACTAGGTAGCCTCAGGCTGGCCTCGAGCTCACAGTGATCCTCCTACCTCTGCCTCCCAAGTGCTGGGATTAAAGGCGTGTGCTACCACACCCAACTAAAATATTTTATTTATTAAAAATATTTTATTATATATTTATTTATTCGACAGAGAAAGAGGGAGAGAGAGTAAGAGAATGGGCACGTCAGGGCCTCCAGCCACTGCAAACAAACTCCAGAAGCGTGCGCCCCTTGTGCATTTGGCTAACGTGGGTCCTAGGAAATTGAAACTGGGTCCTTTGGCTTTGCAGGCAAGTGCCTTATCAGCTAAGCCATCTCTCCATCCTTAAAATCTTTTATTTTTATTTATTTATTTGAGATAGAGAGACAGAGAGAGCAAGAGAGAGAGAGAGAGAGAGAGAGAAGGGGCGGACGAGGACCTCCAGCTGCTGCATACAAACTTCAGACGCATGCACCGCTTTGTGCAGACGGGGCCGTCTCCCCTCAGCCCGCTGTGTCAGCGCAGCTCCCGTCAGGCTGCCGTCCTGACAGCAGGAAGTTCATGCGACATTCCAAACATTTAGCTGAAGGAAGCGGAAAAGCAGGATGGCACACGCCTTTAATCCCAGCACTCGGGAGGCAGAGGTAGGAGGATCGCCGTGAGTTCGAGGCCACCCTGAGACTCCATAGTGAATTCCAGGTCAGCCTGGGCTAGAGTACCCCTACCTCAAAAAAAAAAAAAAAAAGAAAAGAAAAGAAAAGAAAAAGAAACAGAGAAAAAAAGAAAAGAAAAAGCATGGTGGGCTGGAGAGATGGCTTAGCGGCTAAGGCATTTGCCTGCAAAGCCGAAGGACCAGGGTGAATGATGAATGAATGGTATTCCCAGCACTCACGGCTACACAGGAAGCATCAGCTACCTAGACACTTGCCTTTGCAGATACATCACTCCCTGGTGAGGCCAGATGGAGAGGTGCTATGAGTCTTTCTCTCTTTTATATTGGCCCTCCTGGTATATTTACAACCCATGTGTAAGAACAATTTGTTCTCAAGCACTATGCTATTCCCCCCTGTCCACTTGCTTAGGAAACAATTTCTCATAGGTAATATAAATATAGACTCATCCCAATTTCTCTAAATTAATTCCAGACTTATTGCATTTGAATTTAGCTACAAGGCTTCTCTGGGCAATGGGGAGGGGAAGATCTCACTATATAACCCACGCTAGTCCCAAACTTGTAACCAACCTCCTGCCACGTTCTCCCCAGTGCTGGGATTACAGGCATGAGCCACCACACCTGGCTTAGCTGTAGGGTTTTTTTTGTTGTTGTTTTTTTATGGTTTTTTGAGGTAGGGTCTCACTCTAGCCCAGGCTGACCTGGAATTCACTATGTAGTCTCAGGGTGGCCTCGAGCTCATGGCGATCCTCCTATCTCTGCCTCCCAAGTGCTGGGATTAAAGGCGTGCGCCACCACGCCCGGCTCAGTAGGTTTGAGGAAACTCCAAAAGCCGCATCCATGTATCTAAACTGAGCAGGCCCTCCCAGTGCCAGTGTGATACTCCAGGGAGTTCCCTGCTCCCAACAGACAGCCTCGGGGTGGCGCATCTTACCCATGGGGCATGTCACCCTGTCTGTCAGCAGTCCCCTGTGCCCAGCCACCACTGGCTTTCCCTGGCTACATGTCTGCTGCTTCCTCTGATTCTGGCATACACAGTACCCAGAGTAACAATAGAGTGACTATAACAATGGATGCAGAGCCGGCATGGTGGTGCACTTCTTTAATCTCAGCACTTGGGAGGCAGAGGTAGGAGGATCGCCGTGAGTTCAAGGCCACCCTGAGACTGCATAGTGAATTCCAGGTCAGCCTGAGCCAGAGTAAGACCCTACCTCAAGAAAAACAAAACGAAACAAAAATAATGGATGCAAATCTAGAAGCAAAATACAAAGGTTTAATATCAGCTGTTGTACTTAAAAGGCGTTGACTCCAGATTATCTTTCTTCCTAGATCCATGCCTTCCAGTACTTTCTGCCCACACAGGTTTCTCATTGCGTGAGGAATGCTCAGATTCGGGAAAACACACACACACCCCCCACATCATAGCTCCCACAAGTAGGCTGAAAATCAAACAGCAGAGGGATGGGGGCAATGAACCTCACAGGAAGGCAGGCTCTGGTTGTATTTTCTTTTTCTCTGCAGCTTGGCCTGAGGTGTCCTCAGTCTCAGAACTGTCAAGCAATACAGACAGTTCAATCAAAAAAAAAAATTAGCTGGAGACATGGCTTAGCAGTTAAGGTACTTGTTTGCTAAGCCTAAGGACCCATGTTTGACTCTCCAAGACCCACATAAGCCAGACGCACAGGTGATACAAATGCGCAGGGTCACACATGCCCACTAGGTGGTGTACAAGTTTGATTGAAGTGGCTGCATGCCCTGGCATGCCAATTCTACCTCTCTCCCATAAAAAAATATTATATATACATATAGGTGGGGCATGGTGGTGCACTTGGGATGTCAGGTAGGAGGATAGCTGTTGAGTTCAAGATCAGCCTGAGACTACATAATGAATTCCAGGTCAGCCTGGGCTAGAGTGGAACCCTCCACAAACAAACAAACAAACAATATGTATGTATGCATATATATATATATGGAATGGGAAAATGACTCTGTGGTTAGTTAAAGCCACTTGCTTATAAAGCCAGTCAGCCTGGGTTTGACTCCCCAGGGCCCACATAAAGCCAGATACACAAAGTGGCAAATGCATCTGGGGTTCATTTGTAGTGGTAAGAGACCCTGGTTTACCAATTGTCTTCCCCTCTCTCAAATAAATAAACAAAAATATTAAATAATAATAAAACATTTTTATGTGTGAGACTGAGGCAGAGGAGCGAGAGAGTGAGAGAGACCACTCATGGATTCACCAGGGCCTTCTGTCATTGCAAATAAAATTCAGGTGCATATATACCACTTGGGGCATCTGGCTTTATTTGGTACTTGGGAATTAAACTCAGGCAGGCAGGCTTTGCAAGCAAGTGCTTTAACCACTGAGCTGTCTCCCTAGTCAAGCCAGCCCAATCTCTGATAGAAAGCCTGCCTGAAGAACTGTGAAAGGGACCCCTGAAGTAGAGTAGTATGTGTCAGAGAAGAAAGAGCTGGGGAAAGGATCCCACAATTCTGCATAGGTGGCACAAGTCCCAGGCTTCCCCTGAGCTGCACATGTGAGGGGCAGACCCTGAGAACCAGCATGAAAAGTCTTTGGAAGTGCTGGGGAGATGGTTCAGTAGTTAAAGGCGCTTGCATGCAAAGCCTCTTGGCTTGGTTTAATTCCCTAGTGCCCACAGAAAGCCAAATGTACAAAGTGGCGAGTGCATCTGGAATTTATTTGCAGCAGCAAGAGACCCTGGCATGCCTATAGTCACTCTCTCTCTACTGGAAAGTGCATAAATAATTTTTTTTAAGGCTTTGGAAATAGAACTTAGACAGGAACCGTGGACCACTGAAGTCAGCAAAACTTGTGCTCTGATCTAAACAGCTTAACAGAAAACCCCAGAGGATATGATGGGATTGTAAAACTGTAGTTAACAGTCATAAAATCCAACTTACAACCCAAATGCCTTTTCATACAAAGAGTGGAAAGTGCCTCATTTCCAGAGGAAAAGATGGTCAACAGACGCCAGCTCACAGACCACAGGAGATGGGATCCTTTGACGAAACTTCACAGCAACACAACCTTCTCCCATAAAGTCAAGACAAATGGGAAGCTGGGGCTTCTAAAGTACATGATGGAAACTACAAGCACAAGCACAGAGCCGGAAATCTGGAAACAGCTGAGCAGGCTCAATAGCAAACAAAGTCTGGGAACGAGGGAGAGGGCTCAGTGGGTAAGAGTGCTTGCCATGCAAGGACAAGGGTTTGAGTTCGAGCCCCACCACCCACACAAAAAACAGGATATAGGAATAGCTGATAAGACCCTATTACTGAAGACTCCACGTGCCTGGGCTGCAAGGTCACCGAGAAATCAAACTGGGGCTGAGCTGAAAACCTCCTCCCTGTAGACCAGCTGACAGAAAGCTGGAAGAAGCTGCACTGCATGCAGCCCTATGGCAGAAAGAAACACCATCAGTGGTGAGAACAGTGGACACTGCAAGCCTCAGGTGCAATAGTGGCATGTCTGTTATGGGGGAAACCAACTGCTCCCTAATTGGGTTAGAGACCCACTCTATGGGAGGAAATACATGCCTAGTACTGAAAACCTATTCAAAAGCCTATGGTGGGAGAGGTCATGCACATTAGGAGTGTAATGCCTGCTTTTGTCAGGTTAAATACATATATTATGCTCACCAAACTGCTTTGTAAGCACTTTTCTTAATGTTTATACCCATATAATTAATGCTACTCTCACTATTGGTTAAAGAAGCTTCTCTTTTCAGATGGTGGTGACCACTGGGATGACCCAAAAGGCACCATAGTGCTGAGAAGATGTGATGGAGAAATGTTCAGCACTGAAACATCTCTAATTCACCCTCCAAGGCTCAGGGTCCATTGCGGAAGATGTGGTGGAAAGAATGTATGAGCTGAAGGAAGGGTAAGACCACTTACAATGCAATCAACCAGACAGAAACTGGCCTCAACATCCATGACCCTGCAGCACCTACCACTACCTTCACAAGACCCTCATAATAGGAGGAAAAGATGATGACATCAAAATAAAAGAGAGACTAATAGAACAAGGGAGGGGATATGATGGGGTGTGGATTTGTGAAGGGAAAAGTGGGGGAGGGAAGGGAATTATCATGGTTTATTGTCTGTAAGTATGGAAGCTGTCAATAAAAAGGGAAAACAAATTTTAAAATGGGGTGTGGCTCCACACACCTGTAATGCCAATCCTGTGGGGAGTAGAGATAGAACAATTACTGAGGTTCACTGGTCAGCCAGTCTGACCATAAATGGCAGCTCCACGGTCAGTGAGAGTCTTTGTTTCAAGGAAACAGTGAGGGAGAGTGACCAAGGAGGACACCTAATGTTTTCCTTTAGCCTCTGCAAATGGGTGCATGGGGCATGCACATCTGTACACACATGTGCATACACTATACACACACACACACACACACACCATACCACACACAGTACACATCCCAGGAGAAGTCTGAGGAGTCTGTGAGCTTGAGCTGGACCAAGAGACCTTGCCCGACCTCGAGGTCATGGAAAGGAATGACGGGCTGGATAGAGCTTCAGGGGCCAATAAAATCCCATAAGAAGAAGAGAAGGAAGCTAGATGTGGGGAGGCTGACGTGGGAGGATTGCTAGGAGTTCAAAGTCAACCTGGACTACAGAATGAGCTCCAGGTAGGTCTCCCAAAAACAAAAAGGAGGAGGAGGAGGAGGAAAAGAGAAGAAGAATGGGGCTGGAGAGATGTCTCGGTGGTTAAAGGCTCTTGCTTGCAAAGCAAGGTGTCCTGGGTTTGATTCCCCAGTTCCCACGTAAAGCCAGACGCACAAAGGAGCACATGCCCCTGGAGTTCATTTGTGATGGCAGGAAGCCCTGGTGCATGCATTTTCTCTCTCTATCAAATAAATAATGAATAAATATTTTTTTTAAAAAAAAGAGGAAGGAGGAGAAACTAGAGCATTTTAGTAAATGTTTTCACTTGGCAGATTCAAGAAGCTCGTTGATCCCCATACAGTATAACTCAGAGAAAACCACATGTAGACCGGTCAAAATCAAGCTGGCATAAGCCAAAGGCAGAAGAAACATCTGCACACAGCTGGGTACAAAGGAAACAGCAACAGTGTGTGGCCACGGGTTTTCATCAGAAACATGGCAAACAGAAGAGAGTGCTGCCACGCTGAGAGAAGAGAACCCAGAGTGCAGACGGAGCCTCACAAACCAAGCAAGGAGCTGAGGAGATGGCTCAGCAAGCAAAGCACCTGCTTTGCTAGCATGAGGGCCCAAGTTCAACTTTTAGAGCCCATGTAAAATGTCAAGTGTGGTGGCATGTGCCTGTAATCCCATGTGGGGAAGGTGTACACAGGTGGATCCCTGGGGGCAACTGGTCAACCAATGTAGAATGTAGTCTAATCGGTGAGCTCCAGGCCAAGGGGAGACTCTGTCTTAAAGGAGACTGATGGCACTCCTGATGATGACACCTAAGTTGTCCTCTGGCCTCCACATGCACACACACACATGCACCCACAAAAAATAAAACATACTGCATGGAGGAAATGAGAAAATAGCTCAATGGGTAAAGTGCTTGCCATGCAAGCCTGAGGACCTGAGTTCAGATCCCTAGCACCCATGTCAAATGCCAAGAACGGTGGCATACTCCTGTAAGCACAGCACTGGGAGGCAGAGACAGGAGGATCCCTAGAGCTGGCTGGCTTGTCTAGTCCAATCGGTGAGCTATGAGTGACCTGTTTCCCCCACCAAAAAAAAAAAACTTGGGCTAGAGAGATGGCTTAGCAGTTAAGGTGTTTGCCTGAGAAGCCTATGGGCCTAGATTCAATTCCCTGATACCCACGTAAGCCATATACACAAGGTGGTGCATGCGGCTGGAGTTAGTTTGCCATGGCTGGAGGCCCTGGTGCATCCATTCTCTCCCTCTCTCAAATACATAAATAATAAATAAAATATTTTTAAAAAAACCTGTGGAGAGCAACAGAAGATGACAGTCAGTGTTGACCTGTGGACTCCACATGCATGTACACACATGCACACATGTGCACCCACATGCATTTGCTATGCATGCATGTAGGTATGTACAGCACACACATACACACACAAAAATATATTAACAGGAAAACTCCAGAAATCTACATTCCCGAGTTTTAAATGGGTGCTGTTCAGAGATACACAGTGAAGTCCCCTGCTGCACTTCCTCACATAGGGTGTCCATGCAGTACCTGCTCCCCACCCTCTCGGTTAGCAGGCTCACTGCTGTTTGGGTTTATGTAACCTTATTTTACTGACTGGAGGTCCCAAAGTGCAGCATTCCTGAGGCTGGCCATTTGAAGACAACAGTGAGAAGCCAGGAAGTACTTCCTTAAATAAAAAGGTGAATATGGAGGTTGCTAAGATTCACAAGAAAAATGAATCTCTCTAACATTGGGGAGATGGCTTAGCAGTTAAACACTTGCTTGCAAAGCCTGCCATCCTGGGTTCAATTCCCCAGAACCCATTTAAAACCAGGTGCAGGGCTGGAGAGACGGCTTAGCAGTTAAGGCCCTTGCCTGCGAAGCTTAAGGACCCATGATCTACTCTTTAGATCCCACATTAGCCAGATAAAAAGGTGAGGTAAGCTGAAGGTCTCACATGCCCACTAGGTGGCACAAGCATCTGGAGTTCAACTGCAGTGGCTGAGGCCCTGGCGCACCAATTCTGTCTCTTAAAACAACAAGAAAGCAGGTGCATAAAATTTCTGGAGTTCTCTCAAATAAATATTTTTTAAAAATTTTTCTTAAAAAACACTTAAAAGAAACCAAGACTTGGAAAAAAAAAAAGAACAATGAATCTTCTAGCCATGAAATTGTGAAGAAGAGCTGGGCGCAGGGGCACATGCTTTTAAACCAACTACTAGGGAAACTAAGGCAGGGGGCACTATGAGTTGGAGGCAAGCCAGCCAACATGGGCTAGAGTGAGACCCTGCCCCCTAAACCGAAAAACGACAATAACAGAAAGTAAGAAAGAGGAAGAGGGAGAGAGAGAGCGAGGGGGAGGGGAGAAGAAGAAGGAGGAGGAGGAGGAGGAGGAAGTGGAGGAGGAGGGAGAAGAGAAAGGAGATAAAAGCTACGCTGGTTTTGTTGTGGTGCCGCATACTGCGATCATCCTGGCCACAGTTCATGACAAGTGCTTGGCCAAGATGGAAAAGGCACAAAGGTAGAGAATGCAGGCACCCTGGGTCCTTTCACCATGAGGACCACCGTAAGGCCGCTTCCTCATCTTCCCCATGAGGCAGGGGAAGGGAGAGGCATCCACTATCACTTCAGCTACTCAGCAGCATACTGGAGCCCTGGCCAAGGTCATGCACAAATATTGTGGGAAACTGAGGCACACGGAATGGACACCAGAGATAGAGTGGAGAATCAGAAGGTTTATTCACGTCGACATGGGCTCAGGGGAATAACTTCCAAAGCCCAAGCACTGGGCTGGGCTGGCTCTTGTTTCCATAGGCTGGATGACAGCAGTCTAACATCGCCTTGAGCTCTTCACATTACTCGGGGGAAACTTCTGGGCTACATGACTGGAGACTACAAGCAGAGAATTACAGAAGTTCAGGGGAGTTTGCCTGTGGCTGCACTAACCAGATGACATATTTCAAGCAGGGTGTAGCTGTACAGATTGGGAGGAGACCAGGGTCATGCTGTCTCCTGGTAAAGGCTTGCACAATAGAAGCTGTGCTTTAGAACACCATCTGGGGCCGGATTCTCCGTCAGATCTCTTCTAGCACACAGGAAGAACTAAAGTGCACACACTGGGAAGGGAGATGAAACCATCTCTTCTGTGGACAGCATGACAATGTTCATAGAAAACTGTACTTGTTAGGAAGAGCCCATTAAAAAGGTTAGTGAAGTCACAGAAAACCCAATCAACATACGAAATGCAATGTGCATTCCTATTTACCATCAATGAATGGTTGAAAACTGAAATGAAAAAATGTAAGCAGAAAGCTGGGCACGGTGGCTCATGTCTTACAGTCCGAGCATTCAGAAGGATGAGGGAGAGCATTGTGTGAAGGCCAGTCTGAGCTACAGAGTAAGTTCCAGGTCCACCTGGGCTAGGGTGAGACCCTGTCTCAACAAAACAAACAGGGCTGGAGGGATTGCTTAGTGGTTAAGGCACTTGCCTGCAAAGCCTAAAGACCCAGGTTCAATTCCCCAGAACCCATGTATGCCAGATGCACAAGGTGGTGCATGCATCTGGAATTCGTTTGCAGTGGCTGGAGGCCCTGGCATGCCCATGCTCTCTCGCTCTCTTAAATAAATAAATTTTTTTAAAAATAGCAAGAAAAAAAAAACAAAAAACTAGAGACTGCTGGGCATGGTGGTGCACACCTTTAATCCCAGCTTTCTGGAGGCAGAGGTAGGAGGATTGCCTCAAGTTCAAGACCACCCTGAGACTACATAGTGAATTCCAGGTCAGCCTTGGCTAAAGCAAGACCCTACCTTGAAATGCTAAAAAAAAAAATGGGGGGGAAGGGCTGGAGAGATGGCTTAGTGGCTAGGATTGCAAAGCCTAACTGCCCAGATTCAATTTCCCAGTACCCACATAAAGCCAGGGGCACAGAATGGCACAAGCATTTGGAATTCATTGGCAATGGTAGACCCATTCTTTCTCTCTTTCTCTTTCTGCTCACAAAAATAAATAAATAAAACATTTAAAAATTTTCTTTTTTTAATATTTTATTTATTTATTTATTTGAGAGAGAGAGAGAGACAGAGAGAGGAAGAGGCAGAGAAAAAGAGAGAATGGTCACACCAGGGCCTCTACCCACTGCAAATGAACTCCAGATGCATGCGTCTCCTTGTACAGCTGGCTTATGTGGGTCCTGGTAAAGCGAACCAGGGGCCTCAGGCTTCACAGGCAAACACCTTAACTGTTTAGCCATTTCCCCAGCCAAAAAATTTCTAAAATCAAACAAACAGCTGGGTGTGATGGCACACATACTTGGAAGGCTGAGATACAAGGATCATTTTAAGTTTGAGGGCTACAAAGTAAATTTCAGTCAGCCTGGATTTAGAGAGACCTACCTCAAAATAAAATTTTAAAAAGAATTTAAGCACAAGAAACAGACTTCCACTTTGAAGGGTAGAGTTGCTTATGGTAAGATCAGTGTTCCCTCTAATAACTAGAAAAGCCAGACAAAAATATAAAAAATGCCTGGCATGGTGGAGCACAATTTTTTTTGAATTTTTATTTATTTATTTATTTGCAAGCAGAGAGATAGAGAAGAGACAGACACAGAGAGAATGGGCACGCCAGAGCCTCTAGCCACTGCAAACAAACTCCAGATGCATGTGCCCCTTCTGCAGCTGGCTTACGTGGGTACTGGGGGATCGAATCTGAGTCCTTTGGCTTTGCAGGCCCACACCTTAACTGCTAAGCCATCTCTCCAACCCAGTGGTGCACATTTTTAATACCAGCACTTGGAAGGTTGAGGTAGGAGGATTGCTGTGAATTCTAGACTAACCTGGGCTACAGAGCGAGTTTCCGGTCAGCCTAGGCTACAGTGAAACCCTACTTCAAAATGATTACAATATATAATGCATCAGAAAGTGGCAGAAGCGATAGACAGCAGGTTAGGATTCCAGAGAAGAGCTGACCATCTGCAGCCAGCACTTGCCAAGCTTAGCTCATGCTGGGTTTAATGACAAGCCTGAGACCTGGGGGTGTCTGTTGGCGACAGGAGTAGTGATTGGAGGGCTGACCTCTACTTGGAAACTGACAAGCTTCCAGCTGGTAAGAAGGGGGCTTCTGTCCAACTCTGCAAGCAGGGCAAGTGTGGTGTCTCATGTCTCAAGGCCAAGGGGACAGAGACCCACAGGGGGGTTCTGGAGTTCACAGCAGCTGGCTGACCGAAACCCTGGAAGATGGAGGTTGAAGCCAACCAAAGAGCTGTAGCAAAGTGCAGCCAGCCCTCTGGTCAGCTCAGCCGTGTCTGGAGCCCAGCACATGGTTTCTATCTTGGGGACTCAGCTGTGGCAGGACACACACACAGCATGTCTGAGCTCCAGTAAAACTTTATTTTATTTTTAAAACTTTTTATTGACAACTTCCATAAATATAAGCAATATGCCATGGTCATAATCCCTTTCTACCATCCTCCCTTCCCCCCTCCCAAATCCCCCTCCACTGAATCCCTTCTTTCCAACTAGCCTGTCTTCTACTTTGATGTCATGAGGTTTTTCCTCCTGCCACGCAGGTCTTGTGTAGGCAGCATCAGCCACTGTGAGGTTAGGAATATCAAGGTTATTCTGTGTCTGGAAAACGTAAGCACTCTTCCCTTCCCTTTGGCTCTTACAATCTTTCCTGCACAATGGTCCCTGAGTCACGGAGGATGTGAAAGACAAAACTCTCCACTATTGCTTCTCAGCACTTTGGTGAGTTTTGAGTCATCCCACTGGTAACTGCCATCTGAAAAGAGAAACTTCTCTAGTCAAAAGTGACAGTAAGCCGGGCGTGGTGGCGCACGCCTTTAATCCCAGCAATCGGGAGGCAGAGGTAGGAGGATCGCCGTGAGGATGAGAATGACGCCACCCTGAGACTACACAGTCTCAGAGTTAGAGTAAACTGCTACCTCGAAAAAACAAAAAAACATGGGAAAAAAGTGACAGTAGTGCACGCCGTTAATCCCAGCACTCGGGAGGCAGATAGGAGGATTGCTGTGTGTGTGAGGCCAGCCTGGGACTACAGAGTAAGTTCCAGATCAGCCTGGGCTAGAGTAGGACCCTACCGGGGGCGGGGAGAGGGCAAAAGAAGATGGCTCAGCCATCAAAGGCACTTGCTGGCCAAGCCTGGAAGCCAGGGTTTGATTCTGTAGTACCCACATAAAGCCAGATGCACAAAGTGATGCATGTATCTGGGGTTGGTTTACAGTTGCTGGAGGCCCTGGAATGCCCATACCCACTCTCTCTGTTTTTCTGAATTTGTCTCTGTCTCAAATAAATATTTTTTGGGGGGAATTTTGAGGTAGGGTTTGACTCTATCTCAGGCTGACCTGGAATACAATCTCACTATGTAGTCTCAGGGTGGCTTCAAACTCATGGCAATCCTCCTACCTCTGCCTCTCAAGTGCTGGGATTAAAGGCATGTGCCACCATGCCCAACTGTCAAATAAATAAAATTTTAAAAAAATTTTAAGAAGTGAGAGTAGCATTATCATATGGGCATAAACACAAGCATTTAGAGGGCAGTGTGGTGAGCATAATATATTCTTTAATCCAGACAACAGTAGTAGTTTCCCCTGTAGGGCTTGTCACCTCCCCAGCCATAGGCTTTTCATAAAACTTTATTTATAAACATTAGCAGGGGCCTGTGGGCTGCAGAGAGCTGCAGTCTATAATTCATGACATCCAGCATTTGATCAGACACCACGGGGGGAAAAGGAGCTGATGTATACAAATGATGCAGACCTGGACATGACACCACTAAGCAGCCTGTTTTGCTTTCTTTTTTAAAATTTTTATTTATTTTTTTCAAATTTTTGTTAACAACTTCCATGATTATAAAGAATATCCCATATGCCAGGCGTGGTGGCGCACGCCTTTAATCCCAGCACTCAGGAGGCAGAGGTAGGAGGATCACAGTGAGTTCGAGGCCACCCTGAAACTCCATAGTGAATTCCAGGTCAGCTTGGGCTAGAGTGAGACCCTACCTCGAAAAACCAAAAGGAAAAAAAAAATCCCATGGTAATACCCTCTCTCCCCCCACTTTCCCCTAGAGGAAGCAATGCAGAAAGTAGATGAAACGATGGCGTTCGAGAGACCTGGAATTTGTATGGCTTGTCATCTGTCTGCACCACCCCAAGCCTATATGGGTGGCAGGTGATTAGCAAAAGGCAGTGGAGAGAGGCTTGACGCTGGTGAGACCCAGTTATCACACTGACAGACACTGATGAACGAAACCCCTGTTATGGTCAAAAGTGACCCGAGGCCATTTCATTCCTAACAATGCTGGGGACCCTGCACCTGCAGCCTGGATGAAGAGAGCCTTAGAGCAGGCATGTGGAAACTCCCTTGGCCTGCCCTGAGCTGGCCACTGGGGTGTCCTTCCTCGTCTCCCTCCTATGTGTCTGCGGGGCGGAGAGGCTTAGCTTTACTAGCTGGGGTGTGGAGGCTGCAAGCCCTGCAAAAGCCAAAGCGGAGCTGCCTGGATCAGCCCTAGCAGGCTAAGTAGAGAAGCCGGGAGGGTTGCGAGGGTTTGAATGCTTGACTTCCAGAGCCACGGCCCTGCAGAGGCCTCCACAGCCTCATGCAAGATACTTCTGCAAGGATGCCCACTCAGCAGCTGTCCATTCAACCCCTGACTGGCCTCACCCTTGTGACTGATTCTTGTGAAGGACTGGGTCAAAATAGTTTATATAAAAGCCAGGCGTGGTAGAGCACGCCTTTAATCACAGCACTCAGGAGGCAGAGGTAGGAGGATCACCATAAGTTCGAGGCCTCCCTGAAACTCCATAGTGAATTCCAGGTCAGCCTGGACTAGAGTGGCACCCTACCTTGAAAAAACAAAACAAAACAAAAGTTTAAATAGTCTGTTAGAAGCATCCCCATGGGATGGCGTGTGCCTCAGTGGGTAGAGTGCTTGCCTATAGTGCAGGAACACCCTAGGCTCAATCCTTAGCACTGCATAAAACCAGACATCCTGGCACACACCTGCAATCCTGGCACTCGGGAGGTGGAGGCAGATCAGAAGTTCAAGGTGATCCCTTAACTCATTCCAACACAGGGAGTTGGAGGCTCCCCTATGTCACTAAAAGATTTTTTTTCAAATTTTTATTTATTTGAAAGCAACAGAGAGAGAAAGAGGCAGATAGAGAGAGAGAGAGAATGGGTGCACCAGGGCCTCTAGCCACTGCAAACAAACTTCAGATGCATATACTACCTTGTGCATCTGGCTTACGTGGGTCCTGGGGAATCAAGCCTCAAACCAGGGTCCTTAGGCTTCACAGGCAAACGCTTAACCACTAAACCATTTCTCCGTCCCAAAGATTTTTTTTAAAGGCTGGAGAGATAGCCCAACAGTTAAAGGTGCTTCCTTGCAAAGCCTGATGGACTGGGTTCTATTCCCCAGTACCCACGTAATGCCAGGTGCACAAAGTGGCACATGCATCTGGAATTCATTTGCAATGGCAAAGTGTCCATTCTCTCCCTTCTTCTCCCTCCCTCCCATTCTCTCCCTTTCTCTCTCTCTCAAATAAATAAAGGTATTTTGGGGGGGGGGGGTTCCAGGTATGGATTCATTCTAACCCAGGCTGACCTGGAATTCACTGCAGAGTGTAGGGATGGCCTCAAACTCACAGTGATCCTCTTCCTCTGCCTGGGAATAAAGGCGTGTGCCATCACATCCAGCATCAAATAAATAAAAGTAATTTTAAAAAGTGGTTAAAGAGTGGCTGGAGAGATGGCTTAGCAGTTAAGGCACTTGCTGGCAAAGCCAAAGGACCTAGATTCGATTCCCCAGTACTCTTGTAAAGCCAGGTGCACAGGTGGCCCTTGCCTCTGGAGTTCATTTGCAGTGGCTAAAGGCCCTGGTGCACCCATTCTATTTTTCTTTATCTGCCTCTTTCTCTCTCTCTCTCTCTCAAATATATAAATAAATAAAATATTTTTTTAAAGTGGTTAGGGGGCTGGAGAGATGGCTTAGCAGTTAAGCGCTTGCCTGTGAAGCCTAAGGACCCCAGTTCGAGGCTCGGTTCCCCAGGTCCCACGTTAGCTAGATGCACAATGGGGCGCACGCGTCTGGAGTTCGTTTGCAGAAGCTGGAAGCCCTGGCGCACCCATTCTCTCTCTCTCCCTCTATCTGTCTTTCTCTCTGTGTCTGTTGCTCTCAAATAAATAAATAAAAAATTTTAAAAAAAAGTGGTTAGGGCTGGAGAGATGACTTAGAAGTTAAGGTGCTTGCCTGTGAAGCCTAAGGTCCCATGTTGACTCTCCAGATCCCACATAAGCCAGACATACATGGTAACACAAGCATGCAAAGTCACACGTGTGCACAAGGTGGCACACATATCTGGAGTTTGACTGCAGTGGCTGGAGGCTCTAGCATGCCAATTCTCTCTCTTTCCAAAAAGGCCAGTCTGTGGGCTTGACACAAAAAAGTGGTTAAGGAGATATTGTGTTCAGGGTTAGAGGGATGGTTTAGTGGTTAAGTCATTTGCCTGCAAAGCCAAAGAACCCAAGTTTGATTCCCCAGGACCCACATTAGCCAGATGCACAAGGGGCGCACGGGTCTGGAGTTTGTTTGCAGTGGCTGGAGGACCTGGCATACCCATTCATTCTCTCTCTCTCTCTCTCTCTCTCTCTCTCTCTCTCTCTCTCTCTCTTCTATCTCCCTTCATCTTTCTCTGTCAAATAAATAAAAATAAAATATTTTTTTAAATGAGATACTGTGGATACTGTGTTCAGTTCCCTAGTATCCACTTAAAGCCAGATGCACAAAATAGCATGGAGTTTCTTTGTAGTGGCAAAAAATTCTGGCATACCTATACTTACTTTCTCTCTGCTTTTCTCTTTCTCTCAAACAACTACGTCTTTTATTTATTTATTTATTTTTATTGACAACTTCCATAATTGTAAACAATATTCCATGGTAATTCCCTCTCTCTCCCGACTTTCCCCTTTGAAACTCCACTCTCCATCATATCCCCTGCCCCTCTCAATCAGTCTCTTTTATTTTGATGTCATCATCTTTTCCACCTATTATGATGGTCTTGTGTAGGTAGTGTCAGGCATTGTGAGGTCATGGATATCCAGGCCATTTTGTGTTTAGAGGAGCACATTGTAAGGAGTCCAACCCTTCCTTTGGCTCTTAAATTCCTTCCACCACCTCTTCCGCAATAGACCCTGAGCCGTGGAAGATGTAATAGAGATAATGCTTTGCTGAGCACTCCTCTGTCACTTCTTCTCAGCACCATGGTGCCTTCTGAATCATCCCAAGGTCACTGCCATCTGAAAAGAGAAGATTCTCTACCACAAGTGAGAGTAGCATTAATATATGGGTATGAACATTAAGAGAAGTGCTTACTGGGCAGTTTGGTGAGCGTAGCATACACTTTTAACCACACAGCAGCAGACCTTATACCCCTAGGGCTCATGACTACCCCTGTTGGCCAAATATAAGACTTGCAGTGTCCACTGTTGAGTATCTTCACTGGTGATTTTTCTCTCTCCCATTGAACTGCATGCAGCATGGCTTTTCCCAGCTTTCTGCCAGCTGGTCTACACGGAGGAGGTTTTCTGCTCAGTTCCAACAGGGTTTCTCAGTGGCCTTGTAGCCCAAGTATGTGGAGTCTTCAGCAATAGGGTCTTACCATCTATTCATGGTGGGAAAGCAAGGGCCTTGGTAATGGCCTGTAATGTTTTGGGGCATCAGGGACCTTCCTGGCCAACAACTCACTGGAAGGTGTCTCATACCTGGAACTGAAAATTTTCTAGTAACAATCTATGGCTTTGGGTGTTCCATTGTCCAAAAAAGTAGGTTCCCATATGACTTATTTATAATCCTTTTAGATTTTTTTTTTTTAATTCTCCAACCAAGAGAGTGAAAGAGGTAGTTTATTGTATACGAGTTACACTTAGCCACAAATGAGAACAGAACCAGTCCAGAGCGCCAGAGGTCCAGGTCAAAGCATCAGCCTGGACCGTGTCGGTCGTAAGCCGGGCCCAAGCCCATCGCAGCTCCTGGCGAGCACGTGGCGGAAGCCCCAGGTGCAGCGACAGCAGCTGGTCATGGAGGCATGTGGTCCCAGCGCACGGCGTCCCTCCTCGCTCCTGCTCTCACGAGGACCTCGGCCTCCTCTTTCTCCATTTGCACTGCAGTCTGTGCGTTCGCGCCTTCCGCCACATCGCTCTCATGGTGCAGAGCTTTCTGCTGAGAAATGGCACTAGGGCCTCCTTTTAGATGTTGATTGGCCTCCCTCCACCTTTCCTTGACTCAGTCTCTTTTTTTTTAAATTATTTATTTATTTATTTATTAATTTGAGAGCGACAGACACAGAGAGAAAGACAGATAGAGGGAGAGAGAGGATGGGCGCGCCAGGGCTTCCAGCCTCTGCAAACGAACTCCAGACGCGTGCGCCCCCTTGTGCATCTGGCTAACGTGGGACCTGGGGAACCGAGCCTCGAACCAGGGTCCTTAGGCTTCACAGGCAAGCGCTTAACCGCTAAGCCATCTCTCCAGCCCGACTCAGTCTCTTCCCCTGACCTCACTTGGGCCTTTTCACTGCATCAATCTGTTTCTTCTATTTACATATATACAATACCATCCTATTAAGTCCCCTCCCCCTTCTATTCCCTTTATATCTCCTTTCTAGCTTACTGGCCACTGCTACTGAGTTTTCTTCCTACTCACTTAGAAGTCCAATCATTTGTAGCTAGGATCTACATATGAGACAGATGTGATGTTTGGCTTTCTGGACCTGGGCTACCTCACTAAGTATAGTCCTTTCCAGATCCATCCATTTTCCTGCAAATTTCATAACTTCATTTTTCTTTAACACTGAGTAGAACTCCATTGCGTAAATGTGCCACATCTTCATTATCCACTCATCAGCTGAGGGACATCTAGGCTGGTTCCATTTCCTAGCTATTGTGAATAGAGTGGCAATAAACATGGATGAGCAAGTATCTTTAAGGTAGTGAGACAAGTCCTTAGAATATATGCCTAGGAGTGCTATAGCTGGGTCATATGGCAGATCTATTTTTAGCTGTCTCAGGAACCTCCACACTGATTTCCACAATGGCTGGACCAGATTGCATTCCCACCAACAGTGTAGAGGGTTCCTCTTTTTTCACATCCTCGCCAGCATTTATGGTCATTTGCTTTCATGATGGTAGCCAATCTGACAGGAGATGGAATCTCAACTTAATTTCAATCTGCATTTCCCTGACAACTAAGTGTGGTGGTTTGATTCAGGTATCCTCCATAAACTCAGGTGTTTTGAATGCTAGGTTCCCAGCTGATGGAGATTTGGAAATTAACACCTCCTGGAGGCAGTGTATTATTGGGGGCGGGCTTAAGGGTATTATAGCCAGCTTTCCCTTGCTAGTGTTTTGCACACTCTCCTGTTGCTATGTTGGCCAGGGGTGATGTCCACCTTCTGCTCATGCTGTCATTTTCCCTGCCATCATGGAGCTTCCCCCTCAAGCCTGTAAGCCAAAATAAACCTCTTTTTTTCCCCCACAAGCTGCTCTTGGCTGGGTGATTTCTACTAGCAATGTGAACCTGACTGCAACAGTAAAGTGGTACTGAGGAGTGGGATTGCTGCTAGGCACCTGACTGTGTGGCTTGGCCTTTTTGAACTGATTTTCAAGAGAAATGGGAAGGATTTGAAACCTTGGCCTAAGAGAGACCTTGCAGTGCTGTAAGTACAGCTTGATGGACTATTCTAGTCACAGTTGAAAGACCTGAATGCAGTAAGAACTATGGACTTATGAGGGTGAGAAAGAGCTTTGCCTGGACTGGGCTAGTAGGTTGTGTGAGAAGCTTGGTCTTATGCCCATGTCCTAAGAAGCTGTGCAGGGTTGCTTTGTGTAGAAATGAACTGGTGTGAACAGAGGGATATGGCACAGAAAAAAAAATCTTTGGGTGAACTGCTACCTATTCAGCTGTACTTGAGAGAGTATAACCTTTAAGATTGGGCTAGCTGATCTGCACTGGGGCAACAGGAAGAATGTAGACTCTTTTGAAGGGGTCTGAGTGTTCAAGGAGTGTCCTGTTCTTCAAAGTCTGCTTTATTTCCCCCTGGATTAACAAACTGTCACCCTTCCTGGTATTGTGGAGTATAAGAAATGCAGGAAAGAGAGGATCATTGAGTTTGCATCATGGTCTTGTGTTTTGGAAATGGCCATGGGCAGTGTGAAGCAGGTTTGCTGGATGCCTGCATGGAGACCCCATGGGACCATGAGGACGAACTGTGGGTTGCAGTGGAGACCCAGTAGAGATGCTGGGACCACACTTTGGCTGTGAAGGAAAGCTGCTAGGCCTGGATGAAGTTTTCTAGGGCTGTGAGTAGCCTAGCTGGAGAGGCAGAATTGAAACTCTAAAGACTTGTTGCTGGTTAGAATTATTGGACTTGGAGATGTGTCACTGGCTAGAGTTGTTTGACTTGGAGCTACAGAGTTTGGTGTTTGCCCTGTTTAAATCATGTATTTCTTGAGTATTTCTTTGCTATGCTCAATGCCATCTTTTTCAGTGTGAATGTTTATTCTGTGCTATTACGGGGTTTTTATGGGGAGGAGGTTGGTATTATGGCTCACTTAAAAGATCTTGGACGTGCTGGGCGTGGTGGCGCACGTCTTTAATCCCAGCACTCAGGAGGCAGAGGTAGGAGGATCGCCATGAGTTCAAGGCCACCCTGAGACTACAGAGTTAATTCCAGGTCAGCCTGGACCAGAGTGAGACCCTACCTCAAAAAAAAAAAAAAAAAAAAAGATCTTGGACTATGAGGATGTTTGAACATCATTGGAATTGATGAATACTACTATGGGGACTTTTAAAGTTGGACTGCATGCATTGTATTTTGTTTTATTTTATTTTTATTGACAACTTTCATAATTGTAAACAATATTCCATAGTAATTCCCTCCCTCCCACCACTTTCCGCTTTGGAACTCCACTGTCCATCATATCCCCTCCCCCTCTCAATCAGTCTCTTTTATTTTGATGTCATGATCTTTCCTTCCTATTGTGATGGTCTTGTGTATGTAGTGTCAGGCACTATGAGGTCATGGATATCCAGGTCATTTTGTGTCTGGAGGAGCACAGTGTAAGGATCCTACCCTTCCTTTGGCTCTTACATTTCTTTCCACCACATCTTCTGCAATGGACCCTGAGCCATGGAAGGTGTGACTGACATGTTTCAGTGCTGAGCACTCTGTCACTTCTTCTCAGCACCATAGTGCCTTCTGAGTCATCCCAAGGTCACTGCCATCTGAAAAGAGAAGGTTCTCTAACCAAAAATGAGAGTAGCATTGGTACATGGGTATGAACTTTAAGAGAAGTGCTTACTGGGTACTTTGGTGAGCATAGTAGATACTTTTAGCCAGACACTAGCAGATGTTACACTCTTAGGCTCATATGATTAACCCTGTTGTAGGTTTTCAGTATCAGGGATGTATTCCCTCCCATGGAACGGGCCACCAGTCAAATTAGAGGGTAGTTGGTTTTCCCCATAACAGCTGTACCACTATTTCACCCACTGGCTCATTTGCCCTGGCTGGCCAAATATAAGGCTTGCAGTGTCCACTGTTGGGAATATTCACTGGTGATTTCTCTCTCCCCCATTGAACTACACGCAGCATGACTTTTTCCAGCTTTCTGTCAGCTGGTCTACATGGAGGAGGTTATCACTTCAGTTCCTGCAGGATTTCTCAGTGGCCTTGCACCCCAAGTATGTGGAGTCTTCAGCAATAAGGTCTTACCATCCATTCCTGATGGGAAACCAAGGGCCTTGACAATGGCCTATAATGCTTTGGGGGCATCAGGGACCTCCCTGGGCAACAACTCACTGGAAGGTATCTCATTCCTGACACTGAAAATTTTCAAGTAACAATCTATGGTTCCTGTGTGTTCCATTGTCCAAAAAAAAAGTAGGCTGCATTGTATTTTAAATCATGTATGGTTATCAGTTTATGGGGGGGCAGGGTGGAATGTGGTGGTTTGATTCAAGTGTCCCCCATAATCTCAGGTGTTCTGAATGCTAGGTCCCAAGCTGATGGGGATTTGGGGATTAACACCTCCTGGGGGCAGTGTATTGTTGGGGGCAGGCTTATGGGTATTATAGCCAGCTTCCCCTTGCTAGTGTTTGGCACACTCTTCTGTTGCTATGGTACACCTTATGTTGACCAAGGGGGTGATGTCCACCCTCTGCTCATATTGTCATTTTCCCTGCCATCGTGGAGCTTCCCCCTCAAGCCTGAAAACCAAAGTAAACTCTTTTTTTATCCCACAAGCTGCTCTTGGTTGGGTGACTTCTACCAGCAATATGAACCTGACTGCAACACTAGAGATACAGAGCATCTTTTTAGATGTTTATATGCCATCTGTATTTCTTCTTTTGAGAACTATCTATTTAGTTTCATAGGCCATTTTTTAAACAGAATTGTTTGATTTCTTATTATTTAATTTTTTTGAGTTCTTTATATATCCTAGATATTAATCCTCTATCAGATGTATACCTTGCAAAGATTTTCTCCCATTCTGTAGGTTGCCTATTTGCTCTATTCACAGTGTCTTTTGCCATACAAAAGCTTTATAATTTCATGAGGTACTAGTGGTTAATCTGTGGTCTTATTGCCTGAACAATTAGGGCTATATTCAGAAAGTCTTTGCCAAGACCAATATGTTGAAGGGTTTCCCCTACTTTTTCCTCTGGCAGTTTCAGAGTTTCAGGTCTGATATTAAGGTCTTTGATCTATTTGAACTTAATTATTATACATGGAGAGAGAGAAGGACCTATTTTCATCCTTCTACAGAAACATATCCAGGTTTCCCATCGCTATTTGCTAAAGAGGCTGTCTTTTCTCCAGTGAGTATATTTTGGTATTTTTGTCAAAGACCAGGTGGCTATAGCTACCCAGACTTACATGTGAGTCCACTATTCTGTTCCATTGATCTACATGTCTGTTTTTGTGCCAGTACCATGCTACTTTTGCTACTATGGCTCTGTAATATAGGTTAAAATCAGGTATGGTGATACCACCAGCCTTATTGTTTTTCTCTTCAATTTTTTTTATTAACAACTTCCATGGTTATAAAAAATATCCCATGGTAATACTCTCCCTTCCCCCACTTTCCCCTTTGAAACTCCATTCTGTATCATATCCCCTCCCCATCTCAATCAGTCTCTCTTTTATTTTGATGTCATCATCTTTTCCCCTTGTGCAGGTAGTGTCAGGCACTGTGAGGTCATGGATATCTAGGCCATTTTGTGTCTGGGAGAGTACATTGTAAGGAGTCCTATCCTTACTTTGATTCTTACATTCTTTCTGCCACCTCTTCTACAATAGACCCTGAGCCTTGGAAGGTGTGATGGAGATAATGCAGTGCTAAGCACTCCAATCACTTCTTCCCAGCACCATGATGCCTTCTGAGTCATCCCAAGGTCACTGCCATCTGAAAAGAGAAGATTCTCTACCAAAAGTGAGAGTAGCATTAATATAAGGGCATGAACATTAAGAGAAGTGCTTACTGAGCAGTTTGATAACCATAGTATATACATTTAGCCAGACAGCAGCAGACCTTATACCCCTAGGGCTCATGACTACCCCTGTTTTAAGTTTTCAGTATCAGGGATGTATTCCCTCCCATGGAGTGGGCCTCCAGTCCAATTAGAGGGCAGTTGGTTTCCACCAGGACAGATGTGCCACTGTTGCACCAGTTGGCTCATTTGGCCTGGCTGGCCAAATGTAATGCTTGCAGTGACCACTGTTGAGTATCTTCACTGGTGTTTTCTCCTTCTCCCATTGAACTTCATGCAGAATGGCTTCTTCTAACTTTCTTTCAGCTGGTCTACATGAAAGAGGTTATCAGCTCAGTTCCAGCAGGATTTCTCAGTGGCCTTGCATCCCAAATATGTGGAGTCTTCAGCAATAAGGTCTTACCATCTATTCCTGGTGGGAAACCAAGGGCCTTGGCAATAGCCTATTGTTGGGGGCATCAGGGACCTCCCTGGTCAACAACTCACTGGAAAGTATCCCATCCCTGGCACTGAAAATTTTCTAGCAACAGTCGACGGCTCCTGAGTGTTCCATTGTCCAAAAAAGTAGGTTTCCATATGATTTATTTATATCCTCTTCGATTTTGAGTAGCCCTCCCTCCACCTTTTCTTTTTTTTTTTAATTTTTTTAAATTATTTATTTATTTATTTGAGAGCGACAGACATAGAGAGAAAGACAGATAGAGGGAGAGAGAGAGAGAATGGGTGCACCAGGGCTTCCAGCCTCTGCAAACGAACTCCAGACGCGTGCGCCCCCTTGTGCATCTGGCTAACGTGGGACCTGGAGAACCGAGCCTCAAACCGGGGTCCTTAGGCTTCACAGGCAAGCGCTTAAACACTAAGCCATCTCTCCAGCCCACCTTTTCTTTACTTAGTCAATTCCCCTGACCTCACTTGGGCCATTAATCTGTTCTTCTACTTACATATATACAATACCATCCTGTTAGGTCCCCCTCCCTCCCTTTCTATTCTCTTTATATCTCCTTTCTAGCTTACTGGCCTCTGCTACTGAATTTTATTCCTACTCACACAGAAGTCCAATCATCTGTAACTAGGATCTACATATGAGAGAGAACATGTGATGGGCCTGGGTTACCTCACTTAGTATAATCATTTCCAGATCCATCCATTTTCCTGAAAATTTCATAACTTCAATTTTCCTTACCACTGAGTAGAAGAACTCCATTGTATAAATGTGCCATATCTTCATTATCCACTCATCAGTTGAGGGACATCTAGGCTGGTTCCATTTCCCAGCTCTTGTGAATTGAGTGGCAATAAACATGGTTGCTAGAAATATTTTTTAGATATTCAAGATTTATCGTGCTTCCAAATGAATGTTTTGATTGTTTTTTTTTTTCTATTTCTGTGAAGAATGCCATTGGAATTTTGATGGGGATTGCATTAAATGTGTAGATTGCTTTCGGTAAGATTGCCATTTTCACAATATTAATTCTTCTGATCCAAGAACAAGAGATGCCTTTTCATTTCCTACTGTCTTCTGCAATTTCTCACTTCAGTGTTTTAAAATTTTCATGGTAGAGATCCTTCACTTCCTTGGTTAGGTTTATTCCAAGGTACTTTTTTTAAAATGTAATTGTGAATGGGAGTGATTCTCTGATTTCATCCTTTGTGTGTTTGTTGTTGGCATACAGGAAGGATACTGATTTCTGTGTGTTTATTTTGTATCCTGCTACATGGCTATAGGTGTTTATCAGCTCCAGCAGTTTGGTGATAGTCTTTAGGGTCCTTTATGTATAGAATCTTGTTATCTGCAAATAATGATAACTTGATCTCTTCCTTTCCAATTTGTATCTCTTTTATGTGTTTCTCTTGCCTTATTGCTATGGTTAAGATTTCCAGTACTATATTAAATGAAAGTGGGGACAGTGGACACCCTTGTCTTATTCTTGATTTTAGTGGAAAAGCTTCAAGTTTTTCTCCATTTAGTATTATGTTGGTTGTAGGTTTGTCATAAATAGCCTTTATTATGTTGAGATATGTTCCACCTAGTCCCAGTTTCTGTAGGACTTTTATCATGAAGGGATGTTGGATTTGTCAAGTGTTTTTTTTTCTGCATCTAATGAGATGATCATGTGATTTTTGTCCTTTAGTCCATTTATATAATGAATTACATTTACCAATTTGTGTATGTTGAACCATCCCTGCATCTCTGAGATAAAGCCTTCTTGGTTGGAGTGAATTGTCTTTCTGTATTTTTTTTTTTTTTTTGAGGTAGTTTCTCACTCTAGCTCAGGCTGACCTGGAATTCACTATGTACTCTTAGGGTGGCCTCAAACTCATGGCGATCCTCCTACCTCTGCCTCCCGAGTGCTGGGATTAAAGGCATGTGCCACCATGCCCGACTTTTCTGGTATATTCTTGTATTCTGTCTGCCAATAGTTTATTGAGAATTTTTGTATCTCTGTTCATGAGGGAGATTGGTCTGTAATTTTCTTTTTCTGTTCTATCTTTGCCTGATTTTGGTATCAGGGTGATGTTGGCTTCATAGAAGGAGTTTGGTAGGATTCCTTCTTTTTCTACTTTATGGAAAAGTTTAAGAAGCATTGGTATTAGTTCTTTCATGAAGGTCTGATAAAATTCACCAGTGAATCCATTTTGTATCTCCATACTTATTATAGGTCTATTTAAGTGTTTAATCTCATTTTTATTTAATTTAAGTAGGTCATATAAATCAAGGAAATCATCCATTTCTTTCAGATTTTCAAACTTAGTGGAGTATATGTTCTTATAGTATGTCCCTCTGATTTTTTTTTAATTTCTCTGGTATCTGTTGTAATAGTGCCTTTTTAATCTCTAATCTTATTAATTTGTGTGTCTTCTCTCTCTCTCTCTTGGTCAGATTTTCTAAGGGTTTATCAACCTTGTTTACCCTTTCAAAGAACCAACTCCTTGTTTCATTGATTCTTTGGATTGGATTGTTTTGGTTTTTTTCTATCTCATTAATTTCTGCCCTAATCTTTATTATTTCTTCCCATCTACTGATTTTTGGTTTGCCTTGCTTTTTTTTTTTTTTTTAGGTGGGGTCTCACTCTGGTCCAGGCTGACCTGGAATGAACTATGTAGTCTCAGGGTGGCCTTGAACTTACTGAGATCCTCCTACCTCTGCCTCCTGAGTGCTGGAATTAAAGGTGTGCACCACCACACCAAGCTGCCTTGTTCTTTCTTTTATCAAAGCTTTAAGATGAAGCATTAAGTTGTTTACTTGCAATCTTTCTAATTTCTTAATATGGGCACTTAAAGCATAAATTTTCCTCTTAGGACTGCCTTCATTGTGTCCCAAAGGTTTTTGTTTGTTGTGTTCTCATTATCATTTGACTATGAATTTTTTGATTTCCTTCTTGATTTCTTCATTGACTCATTTATCATTTAGTAGTGCACTGATTAGTTTCCATGATTTTGTGTATGCTCTATAGCTTTTCTTGCTATTGATTTGTAGTTTGATTCCATTGTGGTCAGATAGAATGTAAGGAATTATTTCAATTTTCCTGTATTTGTTAAGATTTGCTTTGTGTCCTAATATATGATCTATTTTAGAGAATGTTCCATGTGCTGCTGAAAAGAATGTGTATTCTGCAGCATTTGGATGAAATGTCCTGTATATATCTGTTAGGCCCAATTGTTCTATGACCTCATTTAATCCAGATGTATCTCTGTTTAATTTTTGCTGGGATGCCTGTCAATTAGTGAGAATGGAGTGTTGAAGTCACCCACTACAGCTGTGTTTGGTGTTATCTCTGACCTTATTTCTAATAGTGTTTGTTTGATGAAGTTGGGAGCCCCATGTTAGCTGCATATATGTTTAGGATGGCAATGTCCTCCTGTTGGAGTGTGCCTTTAATCAATATAAAGTGACATTCCTTATCTGTTTTTTTTCAAGGTAGGGTCTCACTCTAGCTCAGGCTGACCTGGAATTCACTATGTAGTCTCAGGGTGGCCTTGAACTCATGGCCATTCTCCTACCTCTGCCTCCCGAGTGCTGGGATTAAAGGCGTGTGCCACTATGCCCGGCTGACCTTTCTTATCTTTCCTGATTAATGTTGGACTGAAGTCTACCTTATCAGATATTAGCATAGCAATCCCTGCTTGTTTTCTAGGCCCATTTGCTTGAAACACCATTTCCAACCTCTTACCCTAAGATAGTGCCCATCCTTTATAGAAAGGAGAGTTTCTTGGAGGCAACAAATTGAAGGATCCTGCTTTTTAACCCAGTCCACAAACCTATATCTTTTGGTTGGGGCATTGAGGCTGTTGATATTAAGAGTTATTATTGAAAGGTGTGTATTTATTTTTGCCATTTTTCTTGTTTTGTAGTTCTTCCAGTTTTACCTTTGGTCTCTTCTATTAACTAGTATTTGAGTATGGTTTGTTTTTTCCAGGTTCCTTATATGTGTGCTTTCCTTTCTCTTCAGCATGGAGGATCCTTTTAGGTATTTTCTGTAGAGCTGGATTTGTCTTCAAATACTCTGTTAGCTTGCTTTTGTTGTGGAAAGTCCTTATTTCTCTGTCTATTTGAATGGATAGCTTTGCAGGATAAAATAACCTTGATTGACAGTTGTTATCTTTCAGAACTTGGAATGCATCATTCTAAGTCCTTCTGGCTTTTAAAGTTTGTGTTAAGTAATCTGCTGTGATCCTGATGGGCTTGCCTTTGTATGTGACTTGATTTTTCTCTCTAACTGCTTTCAATATATTTTCTTTGGTTTGTATGTTTGGTAGTTTAATTATAATATGGTGAGGAGAGGTTATTTCCAGGTTTTGTCTGTTTGGTGTTCTAAAGGTTCCTATGTCTGCATTGACATCTCCTTCCCAATTTGGGGGAAGTTTTCTTCTATGATTTTGTTGAAAACACCTACTATGCCTTTGGAGTAAAATTCTTCTCCTTCTACTATACTCTGAATTCTTATGTTTGATCTTTTCATTGTGTCCTGAATATCTTGAAATTCCCATTCATACTTTTCTACTCATTTGTCTTTCTCTTTGTTGGACTGTATTAGATCTGCCACCTGGTCTTCTAGTTTAGATATTCTGTCCTCTCCTTCATCCATCCTACTGGTGAGATTTTCTACAGAGTTTTTTATTTCATTGTGTTCCTCATTGCTAGTATTTCTGACTGGTTTTTCCTTATTGTTCCTATTTCCTTATTTATGTCTTGCATTGATCTCCTTATTTCATTAAATTGGTTTCCTGTATCCTCCTTGATTCCTTTGATTTCCTCTTTGATTTCTTTGAACATATTTATAATCATTCTTTTGAAATCTTTCTTAGGAAGTTCCTCTAAATCAATCTCATTGGAGGTCATTTCTGATGCATTAATACTTTTTGGTGGATTTATATTGTCTTGAACTTTTTGTGTTTCTTGTGTTATAACATACATATTTTTGCATCTTGGATTAATTTAATGCTTAGATTTTGTAACTATCTGTAGTATTATTAGATGTATCAATCAATCTGATGTTTTATATCTTCAGGGTAGGAGCTTAAGGTGCTAGGTTTGGCTCTTAAAACTCAGAGTAACTACAAAAGTGACCCTAGGTGTTGGGTTTGCCTGCTATGAGAATATTCAAGTAGGCTGAGTGGAACAAAACACAGGCAGATTCTAAAATTTAACTAAACAATGTACATATTCAATGAAAAACAGCACAGAGTACTTATGCAAGAGTCAGTATTATGACAACCAGATCCTCTAACAAAGTCACAGTCCCTAAGGATGTGTGTTGCCCCACTCCCTTCATCCTGTCAACTAGGAGACTAAGATTTCTGTTCTATAGAGGGTTCCAAGTCAGCTTCTGACCAAGTGAGATCCTTCCCTAATGAGTGACAAAGGCACTATAAATCAGGAAGCAACAAATGACAAGCCCAAAATATAGCTTAGTTAAGTATGACAAATCTGACCATCCATCAGATTTAACATATAACTTATCTTGACATGGAAGGTGCAATTAGCACTTCCAATTTAAGCATATATACCAGGCTTATTTGGTGGGTACTAACCTGGTGTAATCCCAGTTACCTTTTGGGATGGTTTTGGTCTCAATTATGCTACGCTCCTGCTTGGGTCCCTCTTTGCTGCTCTGTTGGCTCAGGTAGACTGGCTGGGTTGCTGGGTCACTGCTCTTATTGTCTGTGCCAGGTGCTGTGTAGGTGAGCTCCCTTCCTCAGGTCTCTGGTGCTTGCACTGGCAGTAGGGGAGGGGAGGCTGTGGATGGCTGAAGTTCTCCCACTGGTCCTCATGATCCTCTTTCTCATTTGTTGGTCCCTGCCATCCTCCCTTCACATTTCTTGAGTTTGCAAGGAGCTCCAGTGTGAGTGGAGAATCCCCTCACCTGGCTTTCCCTGTGGCTAAGGCGAGCTTTGTGGCTGTGACCAAGCGGACCTGGTGTCACTGCTGCTGGAGCCTCTTCTGCCTGCTTCTTGGAGCTCTAGACACTCTGGATCTCTCCTACTCTGCTGCAGTCGATAATTTCTTAAACACCTCACTTTTTAGTACAAGAGTATATTTTGCTGTTTATTTAATTTATTTATTTATTTATTTGCTTTTTCTCCCCTAGGCTGCTTTGGTGTGGTTCCTATGCTGCCATCTTAACTGGAAGTCCAAATAGATCCTTTTTTAAAAAAGATTTAAAAAAAAAAAAAGGCATCGGGAAGATGGCTCAGTCAGTAAAGCACATAAGAGCCCAAGTTCAGATACCCAGCACCCACACAGAAGCCAGGAATGGCTTCACATGACTGTAATCTCCATGGCAGAGGGATTCTTAGGACTTGCTGGCCAGCTAGTCTAGCTAGCTAAATTGGTGAGTTCCAGGTTCTCAAAATATAAGGTGGAGATGATCTGGGAAGATAGCACAGTGGGTATAAAGCACTTTCTATGCAAGTGTGACAAGCTGAATTCAAATCTTCAGAGCGAGCCCAGGTGAAGTAGTGAGTATCTGTAACCCCAGCATTCCTGAAGGTGTGGAGTGTGAAGGGAGGTGGAGGCAGGAGCATCCTGGAAGCTCACAGGCCAGCCAGCCTGGTGTTCACAGTGGTGAACAAGAGACCCTGCCTCAAACAAGGTGGAAGGTGAGGACTGACCATGGGGGCTGCCCTCTAACTGCCACACACACATCATGGTACCTGCACACACATACACATTAAGATTAAAAAAGAAAAAGAGAGCTGGAGAGATGGCTTAGTGGTTAAGTTACTTGCCTGCAAAGTCTAAAGACCCATGTTTGACTCTCCAGATCCCACGTAAGCCAGACACACAAGGTGACACAAGTGCTCAAGGTCACACATGCCCACAAGGTGGCGCACACATCTGGAATTTGACTGCAGTGGCTGGAGGCCCTGGCATGCAAATTCTCTCCCTCTCTCGCTTGCTCTCTCATAAAAAAAAAATAGGACAAGAGGGCTGGAAAGATGGCTTAGTGGTTAAGGCACTTGCCTGCGAAATCTAAGGACTCAGGTTCGATTCTTCAGGTCCCATGTAAGCCAGATGCACAAGGTGGCGCATGCATCTGGAGTTTGTTTGCAGTGGCTGGAGTCCCTGGTGTGCCCATTCTCTTTCTTTCTCTCTCTCTCTCTCTCTCTCTCTCTCTCTCTCTCTCTCTTTCTTCCTCTTTCTCTCTGTCTCTCGCTCTCCCTCCCTCTGTCTCTAATAAATAAATAAAAATTTATTTTTTAAAAAAAGAGAAAAAGATGGAGAGTGAATAGGGAAGATATTGACCTCTAGCTGGCATATGCACACACGTATATGCACCCACACACCAAAAATAAATTAAAATTAAAAATAAATTTCACAGTGCCTCCACCTCTTAATATGCCTAATTTTTTTCGTATTCATCACAATGGTAGTCTAGTTCCAAATAAGTATTATTCTCTGGGAAGTCTCTGTGACTGTTATATAGGGTAACAACACATACAGGTGTCCAGTCTCCTGAACAGGCCTGGGCAGGGGCGACCTGGGTTTCTAACCTTACTCTGGTCGATGTAAACTCCACATTATCTGCCCAACTAGGCCAGCTCCTGGAAGCTTGGAGAGGGATCTATGTGCAGCTGCCAGGAAAGATCCACACTGAGATGTGAAGTACCTCCACAGGCTTCAACAGGCCCATGGAGTCAGATCTGTGCTTTGAACACTTCACTGGGTGGAGAGACTGGTTCAGACTAACTGGGGGAGCTGGGAGTTCAGGGAAGGAACCACTTCCAGGTCAGGATGGAGGTACTGGTTGGTGGATATGGCAGGACATGAACAGGTTGGAGAATTAATGGCTCAAAGTTGGCTGGACAATGGTGGAGGCTGGCAGAAGGTGGAGGAAGGGGCTCCCCCGCTGGTGCAGGTGGGTCTATAAGGGTAATGACCTAGACAAGAGTCCAGAGGGGCTGGGTCGGTCAGTCACAGCCATGACTCCACTAACAGGTCTGAGCAGGAAATTCAAACATGGGTGCCATGTGCATCCAGCAGGTCAGCTGGAGGGGAGCTGGCCCTCAGCCACCCTACTTGGGGCCTAGAGGACAGAGAAGGCCAGCCAGACTATCCATCTTGTGCTGTATGGCTCCATCATGCTGCTCAAGCCAACATCTTCCTGAACTTGTGTCCTTGTGTCCAGGGTCACCTGAGCTAAGAAGCTATATGACCCAAGTCATATCAGCCACTCCTGCACCCAGGGTCCTCTTTCCAGCTTCTTATGCCCATTCCAAGACATTAACTGCTCCTGGCCTGTTCTTGTGGGCACCCCTTCTGGGCAAAGACCTAACTCTAGTGCCCTTGACAGCCTTAAGAGACCCAAAGCTGACAGACAGAAGAAAGGCTGGTTGTGAGTTTCCATGGTTTAAAAGACTATGATGCATGCACACATACATATACACACATGCACATTTTCTGCATGTCAGGAAGGGGCTGAGCAGCCTACAGGGTTCTTCCTGCCACCCATGACCAAGCCTGTGTCTTGGGGACACCCCTCCAGTTATGAGTCTCTTTCCCTTCCAGCACCCAGTGGGTGATGCATGGCCAGCCCCACCAGTCTGCTGTGGCATCATCTTACAGGGACTGACCCAGCTTCCGGGCTCCTGGCCACCTTCTCTCAGCACTGTCCACCTGCTAGAGCCATGTTGGCTTCCACCCCAGTGGGTGGGGACTCTCACTGACCCTGCTCATAAGTGTATCCGTGGACATCTGTCATGCTTCCCCAAGTGTCGTGGGCAGTTGAGGGCCTCCATCCAGACCCCGCGGGGCTGACAGCTCAGTCTCCACCCAGCCTTCAGACTCGCAGCAGAAAGAGCCCTGGTTATCCTGGATTTCTGAAAGGCGGCTTGGGTGAAGAGAGGCAGCCAAATGGTGTTCCGGAGGCAGGTGTGAGCTGGCTGGCCTCTCCCAGGTTGAGCACTGGAATGAAGGCCCAGAACCGCTTCTGCTTTCTTGTCTCAGGCCTGAAAGGCGGAGTTATTCTTCCATGGGGCCTGTGATTGTTCAGTTCACTCACTTCTAAGGAGCAAAGCTCAGGATTCCAGCCTGGTTCCACAAATCTGAAGGACAGACAGACAGACACACACATACACATACACACACTACCTGCCAGCCACCTATCGTTTGAGTCTGTGGCCTCCTGGTGGGCAAACCACCTTCTCCGATGTCCTCCAGGACACACCTGTCCCGCAAGCCCTGGGCAAGAAACCTTTGGTTGCTTTCACCAACTTTCCACCAGGGGGCAGTGAGAGGCACTCGACCATAGCAGTCCCTCCCAGCACCTGGCACTCAGCAGGTCCGGGACAGGGAGCCCCTGCCAGGTGAGGGTCCTAAAGCCACAGAGCAAAGCCTGCTGGTCCAACACATCCACCCACAGCTCTGCTCCAGTCCGCTCCATCCCCTCCTGTGTTAACAGGAGCAGGAACAGAGCTGTCTGCCCAGACAGGGGCCCTGCAGCTGTGTCCTGAATGAGCCCCGGGTAGGAAATCCAGGGCATGGGCTTTCCACCTCCTGCCCCGCCAGAAACCAAGGGAGGCAGAAAAATTACCAGAGCCCAACACCACCAGCTCTGAGACTCTGACAGCCATCCTGAGGCCTTTACTGGCTCCTGTGGCTGCAAAGAAAAACCTCCAAATCCGGGTGAGAATTAGCAGCAGATTCCCAGGGGCCAGCTGCCAAATCTTGGAGGATTCTTGTTTTTGCCTGTGGAGGGGTGACATTTAGAAAGGTCGCAGATTCGACCTTCATTTGGACCGGGGAGGGTAAAATGTCACCCAAATCCTTTGAGAGTCACTGTTTTCCCTCAGGGATGGAATAGTCTTATTATCAGGACATCTAGGGAACAGCTGAAGTTTTTCATGAACCTCTACAAAGCTCCCTGTGTCTTCCAACTTTGTGAGAAGAAAGGAGCCTGCCGGGAGACATGACATTCTCAAGCTTAACACTCAAATCATTTTTCTCAAAATCATCTTTCTGACCAGACGTGCCAGGGACACCATCGCAGCCCTTCACACTTCTCAGAGTAGAAAGGCCCTGGCAAGAATCTTCAGAGAACTTCTCTTGTGCTGGCGGCAGGCAGCACCACCCTTCTCTGGGCTCAGCAGGAGAATAGCAGAGCATCCCATGGGGGCCTTGGCCAGCATCTCGGGTAGCTGTGCCACTGAGTCTGCCTCACGGGTCCCCAGCCCTGGCCCTTGGGCAATTCTGCGGCCCTAGACTTGGCCTTCAGGCAGCTGTTCCACCATGTCAGGCTCACAGGGCCCCAGCCCTAGCCCTTGGTCTACGGGCAGGCATTTTACTATGTGCAGCTCACAGGCCCCCAGCCCTGGCCTGAGGGCAGCTCTGCGGCAGGGGCTGGAGGCTCTGGGCCTCATACATCATGAAGCTGAGCATGTGTTTCCAGCCCCACTTCTTCCTGGGGGCACCTGCTCAGGTAACTACACTCCTTTCTCTTGGGAGCAAAATTTGCTTTGGCCTCCAAACAATTCCTTCCTCATTCATCAAAGCCCTTCTAGCACAGTCTGGGATAGCTATGGAAGGACAGGGTAGTTCTGTCAGGCAAAGGGAAGCAGCCCTCACCTTTCCAAAGTATCCATTACGCCCAGGATGAGGCTTTTGGGTCCCACAGCCAGGGGGCAGACTACCATCGTATACACTCACATGGGCACGTAAGAAACAGGGTAAGTGGCCAGTCTTCCTGAGAACAGTCCAGTGTCACATCACCATACCAACAAGTTGGACATGCATCCTATACTAGGTTCTAACCAGAGAGACCCCTTGTAAAGGGCCTTGATTTTCCAGGGAGCAGGAAGAACCCATGTGTGGATCTCACAGGTAAAGGAAGCATCTAGAGTCCCAGAATCAGATGAGAGACTCAGCCCCATCATTGGCTATGTCTATCCTGAGGGAAGCGGCCATTCTGGTCTCTGTCCCAACTCCCGGTGGGGGAGGAGGAGTGGACATGCCTGGGCCATACCAGGCCCTCCTGCATGAGTGTAGATAGGAGGCGACAGTCTCAGATAGCCATCCCAGCACAGGACAGGGAAGCCTTCTGTCTCTAGCCAGAGCGCCCACGCTGTTTCCCCTTGTTTATCTGGAAACACATGACGTGCACAAGGGATCTCCTGTGCCCTGTTGATGTGACTTGCACTGCCGTGGGGGGACCTGGCCAGTTGTCCCGGCATCACACAACAGGTTCTCAAGCCTCTGGACCCTTTGTATTCTAGGTGAGGTTTTCGGATCTACTGCAAGAAAAATTCAGATTTTAGAGTTGAAGACAGCGTTTCAAATCTGGCTTTAAATAAACACAGAATAAAAAAAAAATGAGAGAGCGCATGGAGCCTCCAGCAGCTGAAATTAGCAGCAGCCAGCCCTGGGCAGGGAAGCCATCTGCGAGTGTGTGAAGCGGCACATAGATGTCTGCGCCTCTCACTCCGGCGGGACAAGCTGGGGACGGCAGCACAGTGCTGCCCACCTCCGGTGGGGAAGGACCTGCCAGAACACGCCCAGGTCTCAGCGACAGGTGTCTTCTGACTTCAGATTCCGAACAGATTCCCTCTTCCACCACCTGAAAATATCTTTCAGACCACTTTTAAGGCAATGCAAGGAGTTAGGAGACAGAGTGATAGGAAAACTAACAGGATGTTTGGTTTGGGGGTAATTAGTGAGAGTAAAGCAAGGTGTGCTTTTCAGCTTTGCCAGGGAGTGACCCACCCCGCCTGTGCCAAGCAGGTGCACAAGCCCTGCCTTGAGTCGGGGCAGCTGCTGCTCCTTGATGCCGTCAGAGTGATCCTGCTCTGAGGAGAAACCCTGACATCTGTTGGTTTTCCTAAGCACCCATTCAAAGCACAATCCCTCCTCAAGCTGGGGGCACACGGAAGGCTTCCCACACTGCCAAGGTGGTACTTAACTCTGGCACTCATGTCCCACCACCCTAATTTGACCTCGGTCCCCACCTTCATACTGTACCCTGCCCCTGCCCACCACCTCAGGCACCACTGAGATCTGGAGCCCTGCCTCTGGCCCCGGCCTCCCTGGCCTCACTCTGGCTGCTGCAGGAGGGCCTGGGTGCAAAGGACTCCACTGCGGGACTGTCACCTGCCCAAGCTATTTAAGACTGCATTGTCAGTTAATGTATTCTAATAGGCAAGTGGGTGACCGAGCTGGCAGACGCAGGATGACGCTGGCATGTAACGAGAGAAGCGCACCCAAGGAAACTTCGAGGCTCATTCGCGCCCCTGCATTCACCCCCGCGCTGCTTCCCACAGGCACCTGGAGTCACGCTGATGGGATGTGCAGATTACATAAGGGGACTGGTTGCTAGGGAACATGCCCCCTACACGGGGCAACAGGGCAGGACACACCTCCTATCTTTAGAAAGACCTCTGCCCTCCTGGCTGGTCTGTGGTGAGGCTCTGTGAGACACCCTAGCTGGGGCTAGAGCTTTCTACTTATTTACTTACTTGAATTTTTTGTTTTGTTTTGTTTTTGAGATAGGGTCTGACTCTAGCCCAGAATGACCTGGAACTCACTCTGTAGCTTCAGGCTGGTCTCCAGTCTCTCAAGTGCTGGGATTAAAAGCATGTACCACCATGCCTGCTACTATATATATATTTGTGGACCTGGAACTTCCTAGGCTATTTAGCTAACAGGGCAGAGATAGGGCCGTAGCACCAAGACTCTGGAAGACTGAGATGCCACACTCACACCACCTTCCAGGTGGAGCCCGTTTGGAGAGCGTCCCTAAGTGGTCCCAGTTCCCAGGCACACTCCATGGGCCCAAGCAAGGCGCCAGAGACAGCTGGGTGTGCAGCGCTGGGCTGCCCACGCAGTGAGGAGTTGGGCCCATGCAGTAGCCCAGGAGAAGCTCTAAACCATGTGAGGCCAAGGGTCAACCTAAGGCAGTCTAGGAAGAGAAGAAAGCCCACATCACATCTGGACAGGACAGCTGGGTCACTTGCTAGACCTCAGCTCCCATGAGCAACACTGTCAAGATGGACAGCTGCCCACACATCAAGCTGAGCAAACACCCCACAGTGTCACCCCAGGACTACAGGTGTTCTTGTGCCATCTGCTGTCTCCACAGTGGGCCAGCGTGGAGCTGGCAGGACTCAGCAGATCGTAGGGTGGGACACAGGCACTCTCCTTCAGACTCCTTTAAGAAACTTAATCCCAGAAGTTTTACATACCCACGTTTAGTGTAAACATGCCCTACATTCCGTTTCCTCTTTTCGTGTGTGCGGTGGTTGTGCTGGGGATCAAGGCCAGGACCTCGCTCGCTCACTTGCTTGCTTGCTTATGAAGGCTGAAGGTCCATCAAGCCACCCCAGCTCCCCTGTTGTTACCAGTTTTGGTTATACAATTGTTACAATCAATCAACTACTACTAGCACATTAACTAAAATCTCAGTTATTCAGATTTCTTGTGTGTGTGTGTGTGTGTGTGTGTTTTTGTTTGTTTGTTTTTAAAGAGAGAGCAAGAGACAAAGAGAGAACTGGCATGCCAGGGCCCGAGCCACTGAAATCAAACTCCACATGCTTGCGCCACCTAGTGGGCCTGTGTGACCTTGCACTTGCCTCACATTTGTACATCTAGCTTATGTGGGATCTGGAGAGTCAAACATGGGTCCTTAGGCTTCACAGACAAGTACCTTAACCACTAAACCATCTCTCCAGTCCTAATTTTTTTTTTTTTTGAGCTAGAAAGAGAATATGAACTGGTGAACCAGGGCCTCCAGCCACTGCAACTGAACCCCAGATGCATGTGCCACCTTGTGCGTAAGCACATGCTTGTGTCACCTGTGCATCTGGCTTATGTGGGACCTGCGGAGTCAAACATGGGTCCTTAAGCTTCACAGGCAAGCACCTTAAGCCATCTCTCCAGACCCCAGATTTCTCTAGTTTTTACCTCATGTCATCTTTATGTCCAGGTCTCTGTGCAGGAATCCTGTTTGATCTTCACTTCTGGAACCTCAGGACCACACAGTTTTGTGGTCCTCTTTTGTGTCTGATGGCCATGGCAGCATGAAGGGCAACCGTCAGGGCTCTGCTACACTGTCCTCTATTTGTGGTCTGACTGGGTTTTAGAAAGAATGACTGACAGGTAAAGTACCCTTCTCATGTTCCTCACCATCTCTTTGGCATTGACCTTAGAAGTAATGCCACTTCATACTGAGCTATGGATGGGTTTCTTCTGCTTAGCAACAGGGGAGAAGGCAGTATATACCACCTCTTCAAGACTCCCTTACTGTTAAGGGTGGTCTCTAATGTGACTTTCTGTGTACTGAGTGCTTTCCAGAGATGTCCTGTTAGTGCTAACTGAAGCACCAACCTCTAAAACAGCTAGGGTTTCCATGTACTGTGCCCACTGGTTGTCTGCCAGGCCTTCATGTCCCAAATCCTCCCAATGCCACCTTGCATCACCTCTGATTTGGGGGCTCTGGGAGGCTTAGGGACTTGCTGAGCAGACATGGCAGCTCCTCTCATGCCCACACAGACGGGCTGCTGAAAGAATTCTTCAATCCCAGACCTGCACCTCAAGCCTGCCAAGGTCAGGTCCCACCCTGTCCTCCTCCACCAAGGCAGGCCCTTCCCTGCATGCTGGACAACCAGGAAGCAGGCTGTGGTGGCTAAGATAGCCTTCCTGCTGGCAGGGAGTAAAACTCCCACCTGGAATTCCCAGCACATTCTTGTAGGTAAACTGCTGTTCAGGAAGGCAGGGGTTATTCAGCCCGCCCTGAAACCAGAGCAGCATTCTCCATGCAGCATATGAAGGGTTCTGGCCCCTGGCCTGGCCCAGCACCTGGCATGCAAGTTCGAAGCAGGAGGCATGGACAGGGCGGTTGTGGAGACGTGGCTTTGCCTGGAAGCTTGGGGTGCTCAGACTCCCATGCTCTCCTGTCTCTTCTGCTGTGGAACTTTCTGGTTACTGATTACAAGTGCTTCAACTAAGGAATGGAAAAAGAATCCTGATTGGGCGGATCCTTCCCTTGGAGAAAAGGCAAGGCTGCCAAGCAGGAGGTGGAGAACATTCCCTCGACAGGTACAGATCTCCTGTGAGTCTTCCCAGATCCTGGACAAACGGCACCCTCCAAAGCTGAGCTCAGCGGAATGGGTTGGAATGGAGGTGAAGTCGGGGTGAAGGTCTGCTGGGTGGTCACCTCACAAAGGGTGGCTTCTGCTGAGCATAGATTCCCAGTCTGTGCCTTGCCAGGAGAACAGCTTGCTTGAAATGCAAAGGCTGTCATCCTGTAATTAAATCTGAGACCCCCCCTCCTACGTGACGCCGAGATGAAGCCACTTACATAACACAACTAAAAATAAGCGGGTAGAGACATACACACTGGCGCTCCCCACCCCCCTTCAGAGCTCCCCACCTGGAGCTGGTGACCCAAGGTTGGAGTGTGCAGCTCTGTGGGGCACAGTCTAGGTCTGAGGTTGCCCAGACTTAGCATTCTAGGAGTGGAGGATGTGATGCTGTCATTTGGGGGTGGGGAAGCAGACACTCAGGTTCAGAGCTGGGGGGGTGTGCAGATATCTGTGGTTATGGTCCCCAGGCTGATGCTGTGTCAAGGCAGAACTGATAGTCCCAGAGAGGAGGGACAGTGGGATATGGGTCACCACCTGCCTCCATTCTTGGTGACTCCAAGAGCTGCTTTCCTGCAGAAACCTCCCACCTTCCTCCAGATCCTGGACCTGTGAGGCCTGCCCCTAGCACAGCACAGGAAGCCGGTGACCCTGACTGGAATAAAGAGGAGGGTCTGTGTGGTGGCTGGCAGTCTCCACCCAGGTGACACCTCTTTTACTATTCCTCCAGGGTGGACGCAGAAAGAGGAGAGCACTCTATCTTGACCATGGCTTCCCCTAGCTCAATAGGGACAGGGGTGGGCGAGACCCTCATTTGGGCCACAATTTCCCAGCCACAAGGCTGTGAACCTGTAGGAGTAAGCAACTTCATCCACCACCACCTTGAAAAGCTGGGGAAAAGGAACAAAATGAGGCTTTCCATGGGCTTTGAATGTCTAAAAAACGGAAAGGGTTCAGGACAAGAGTGGCATCCCAACTGTAACTAGTGGATGCCCAACCTACAGCTTGCCTGTCCACTCAGAGACCTGAACTCTTCCCCTTGGTATGCCCCTCTTTGTTTTGTTGTTGTTGTTTTGAGGCAGGGTCTTGTTCTAACCCAGACTGACCTGGAAATAACGGTGTAGTTTCATGGTGGCCTTGAACTCATGGTAATCCTCCTACCTCTGCCTCCCAAGTGCTGGGATTAAAGGTATGTGCCACCATGCCCAGCTATTTTTTTTTTTTTTTGAGGCAGGGTCTCATTTAGCCCAGGCTGGTCTCATACTCACCATGTAGACAATAACAACCTTGGATCCTCCTGACTCCACCTCTCAAATGTTAGGCATATAGGTATACACCAACATACCTGGCCTGCCCATGGTCCTCCTGCTTCTGTCTCACATGGGTGGACGACTCAGTCCGGCTTGCCTGCCAGCAGCCTCAAGCCTGTCCATCTGGCAGGAGGCTAGCTGGCTGGAGCAGAAAATTACAGTGAGAAGAGGGGTACCAAAACACCTGCTAAAGCTGGGTATGGTGGCACACGCCTTTAATCCCAGCACTTGGGAGGCAAAGGTAGGAGGATGCTGTGAGGTAGAAAGGCTTTAAGGAGACACTGGTGAAGTCTGGCCTGGGGCTAGGGCCACCTTCTATAGTCACTGGAGGCTGGAGATCCAGGTAGACTCCAATTGTCTTGTCATCTTCCCTCCCTTCGCAGTCCTGCTGGTGCCAGCCATTGGCCACAGCACTTTTTAAGTCCCAGGCGTGATGTGAGTTCATTTCCACTCACAGCAGGTGTTTTTTTATATAAAGTATCTTTTTATTTATTTGACAATGACAGACAGACAAAGAGGCAGAGAGAGGGAGGGAGGGAGTGAGGGGGAGGGAGGGAGAATGGGCATGCCAGGGCCTCCAGCCACTGCAAATGAACCCCAGAGGCATGCGCCGCCTTGTGCATCTGGCTTACATGTGCCCATGAGGCTCAAACCTGGGTCCTTAGGCTTCACAGGCAAGCACTTAACCACCAAGCCACCTATTTCTCCAGCCCTGTTTTTTTCTTTTTTTTTTTTTTTTTCGAGGTAAGGTCTCACTCTAGCCCAAGCTGACCTGGAATTCACTATGTAGTCTCATGGTGGCCTCGAACTCAGGGCAATGGACAGGCAGGAGGCTGCTGGCTGGTAAGCCGCAACAGGTCATCCACCCATGTGAGACAGAAGCAGGATGACCATGGGCAGACCAGGTCAGGAAAGGGCCAGGGCAGAATCTTCCAGAAGGTGGAGTGGTCCCGGAAAGTAGAATGACCCCAGACTATGGGAACTTTTTCTGGAGAGGCCCTCTTTCCCTCTTCTGGGATACAAAGGGCAGAAGAGAATGGCCCCAGCTTAATTCCCCTCACCTGGTTTTTCTGCCAGTCTTCAATCGTCATTCTCCTGGACCCTCACCCTTCTTTGGGTGAGCATGGAGGTGCCTGCCAGCAGCTGCCTGATGGCCTGTGACTTGGGTGAGAACTGGTTTAGGTCAGTGAAGGAAGGTCCTATAATCACAGGAGGACTGAACAAACATCATACCACACTGGCCCAAAGGGACAGGAATAGGGACACAGGTGACCCCCCTTGAGACCTATCAACATAGGAGTCAATAAACTCCCTCATTGAGAGAGCCAGTCTGAGCTGGCTTTATGTCATTTGCAAAAAGAATCCCAGGGGAAAAAAAATGCAGGGATATACCTTGAATTTCTACAGACAATAAAGAGAAGGTGGCAGTCAGAGCCAGGGGCTGGAAGGACAGACAGAAACCAAATACCTGTTGCATGCTTTTTAATCCCCCCTTTCCTTTTCTCCTGTCCACATGAAGCAGAGTATTGCACGCAGGCCTGGGCGAGTACCCTGCTGTCTTGGGGGGGGGGCGGTCTGACAGCCACGTGTGGCTCTGTGTCCTATGGGCACTATGCTTGTTGAGGGAATGAAGTGACCAGCTGTCCAAGAATCAGATGCTGGGGTGTCATGTTTAATTAAAGAGAGACATTCAGATCTGGTGTTTTACAATGTAAAGCAAATAATTCTTCTATGTTCGTCTAATTCATGTAAATATTTCTGCAAAGGAATAGTACTGGAACCCTGTGTCCCAGCCTTGGTCTGCTTCCTCAGCCAAAAGGCCCAGGACCTCCCTTAAACCACCAGCAGCTAGGCTCCTCCCCGCCATGCTGGAAGCCTCCCCTCCCACAGGGTTTTCTACCCCACTCCCACCTCCACCCTCCCTTCCCTCACATAAACGGCTCCCAAAAATCCTTCCCCTTTCCCCATCCTCGTGCTAGACTGCCCCAACACTGACTCCCCCCAGTGTCCTCCTTCCCCAAAGACTCCTCAAGTCTTCATCCTAGAATCCTAGTTCCAACTGCTGCCCAGCCCAGGGTGTGCCCATCTCAGAGTCCCGTCCGAGAGGCCGGGATCCTCCATCTCCGACCCGCCCGGCCGCTCAGGCGCAAACCTCCCGGACCCACCTGCAAAAGCGCCCAACACTTGGACCCTTAACGCGCACTCCGTCCAGCCCGCCAGCCCTCCGGCATCAGCCCGCCGGACCCTCCGCAGCGCCCAGCCCCGACGCGACCCTCGGGAGCCCGCCGCCCGGCACCAGCCTCGCAGAGAGCCGCCTCCACCGCGCTCGCGCCCGCACCCCCGCGCCTCCCCCGCTCCCGGCTGCCTCTTCCTGCACCACCCCGCCCCCGCTTCCCGCCCCCAGCCAGGCTGTCGCCCGGGCCCCTTCAGGCTGCTCCCGGGCCCCAGCGCGCACCGCGCCGCGCCTCCTCCTCCTCCCCCTCCATAGACTCGCGGCCGACCAATCGTCGCCTGCAGTCTGCCTCCTGGCCCCGCCTCTAACCCCGCCCTTCGCCCCCGCCTCCGAAACTCACCAATGGGAAGGGAGGCGCGGGAGCGGGCATGGCGGTTGCCTAGCAGCGTCGGGGCTGGGCGGGGGCGGACGACGGGGGCGGAGATCCGGGCGCGGCGGGGGCGGAGCTTGAGGGTGGAGCCAGTGGAGGGGCGTGGCCTATGCGGCTATAAAAGCAGCCGCCGCCAGGAGTCGCGCTCTGTAGTCCCGATCCGCGCGTCTTTTCGTTTTGCTGCCGCTGCTGCTTCCGCCACCGCCACCGCCACTGCCACCGCCACCGCCACCCGCGCCCCCGCTCTGGTGTGTGGTGCAGCCGGGACCCAAGACCATGTCGCTGTCACGCTCAGAGGAGATGCACCGGCTCACGGAAAATGTCTACAAGGTGAGTCTCCAGCGCCGAGCTGGATCAGGGTAGTCCCGGGGTCCAGGGGCCCTCCTGCGCGGCCCTCTGGGCGTGGGTGTGGTGAGTGGGTCACAGGTGGCCACGTCCGCCCCAGGCCCTCACGCCCGTTGCGGCCCGGGTCGTCCCAGAATCCCAGTGGGCTCCCCCACCCCGACGGCAGCACGGCTCGGCCCCCGCCCGCCCGCCCGCTCGCCCGCCCATGCGTCCGGAGGGACCGGCTCGCGCGGGGCTTGGAGCTCTGCCGGACTCTGCCCGGGCTGCTGCAGACCGAGAGTAGGGAGCGCGCAGCGGGGGCGGCGTGGGGGCTGCGGGCTGCCGCGGTCGGGTGCCCTGGCGCTCGCTTGGCGCGTTGGCTCCGTGGGGCTCTCCCAGGCGCGGTTATGCCAACCTTTGGACACTTTCCTCTCAACAGGCTTTCCCTTTCCACAACTCCTTCCCCTGTGTTAATGGACGTGACCCAAGGTGGGAGGTCGAGCGCGGGCAGGTTGGATGGGTGGACAGATAATCCATCATCTTATGTAACCGCCGAGGGAGAAGACTAATTGTGTAGGAGGGCTGACGCGCCTGCTTTTGGTTCTGACATGTGTGAAGAGTCGCATTCACATTCTCATCTGTGAAATGACAGTTTCCTATCTAAGAACCGCAGAGCCCCCTGGAAGCCTCCTCTCTGCACCCCTGCTGTCATGGCATGTCTCTCTGCCTTGCATACACATGGACAGACTGATTTCTATTTGTTCAGCATAGGGTCTCTCAGGCCAGACACCCCCCCCCCCCCAGTCCCCAACAGCACAGCCCGGGGCTCTCTGATGGCACCAGGCCCACTGCAGTTCCCAGGGGCATTTTTCTCAAGAGAGAAATCCTTGCCCTGGCCTGTCCATGGCGGTCCTGTTACAAAGCTGTGCTTTATTTCAAAACTGTGTCTGAAGGTTAAGTGAAGGCTGGTGATTAGAGTCACTGGTATTTACGCGCAGTTGCTGGTTAGTGGCTGCTGGGTGGGATTGCGCCCCGCTCCCAGAGCAACAGTTTCTAATTGTGTAAGCCTGCCATGGCTGTGTCTTCCTAGCCAGTGGCCTGTGAAACCCTCTTAGTTGCTCGCTTCACTGCCGACGGCAGATGGAAGCTTCAGGGGTGGCCCCTTTGGTTTCAGCTGGAGTCCAGGGGCAGATTATACTTTAATGCGGCTTTTAATAAAGGCTTCAAACTTGTAACTACATGGGTCTGGAGGAATCCTGAAGGCAGGTAGCGGGGCTGAAGGAGTGCTGGAGCCATGTTCGAGCTGCTGGTAAACAGGATTCAGAGCAGTCTTGGGGGTTTTTATGTTCAATATCACATAGTCTCCATGGCACACATTTTTCTCTTGTTGCTCTGTGGAAGCACATGCTGTCAGGGGAGGGAGGCTTATTCAATTATTAGTCATTAGTTCCATTATGGTTTGCTCTTTATTGCAGAGGGTGGGAGAGAAGTGCTGGTCACAGTTTTTTTTTTCCCCCATTTTTCCTGCCTCTGCACTAAAACCATTAAACGGGAACTTCCATGGCGAGAATCACGCTGGGTGTGAGGAGTAGCCTTGCTCTGGGGAATCCCATGGTCGTCCCTAATGAAACTCATGCCTGGGCAGTCAGCCTGCACTTACAGCTGTGGGCCTCACCCACATGCTGCTGTAATTCATCTGGATGTCCAGAGTGAGAGCTGTGGCTGTGGCAGGAAAACTATTGGGATGGCTGCTTAGGGACTTTCGGTAGTGGCTGCAGCCTTGGAAGCTGGTGGTTCACACTGGGCACACTGTGGGTTCTGTGTTTGATGTTTGACAGCCAGTGATTGACGTCTCCCATGTGAATGGATAGTAATGAAATCTCCGTTGGCTTAAAAAAAAATCTTTATATTTTATTTATTTATTTTTGAGAGAGGGAGAAAAAAGAAAGAGGCAGATAGAGAGACTGGGCATGCCAGGGCCTCCAGCCATTGCAGATGAACTCCAGACACATGCACCACCTTGAACATCTGCCTTTATTTGGGTGCTGGAGAATCGAACCTGAGTCCATTGGCTTTGCAGGCAAGCTCCTTAACCAGTAAGCCATCTCTCCAGCAACCCCCTCCAGCTTTTTGTGTGTGAGTGTATGCACATTTATATGAATGTCAGTGTAGGGCATACATGCTGTAGCGCAACAGTGGTCAAAGGACATCTTTCTGATGTCAGCCCTTGCCTTCTGCCTTTTTCAAGGCTGGCTCTCTGGTGGTTCAGGACTCTGTAGACAGTCTAGATGGCCTGGAAGCTTCCAGTGGGTTCTCTTGGCTCCGCCTCCCTTCTCCAAGCCGGTGTGCAATAGGTGCCTGTGGCATCTTGATGTGAGTTCCAAGGATCTGAACTCAGAGACTTAGGCTGTCTTGGGAAACTCTATCCATTGGGCCATCTTCAGACATTTGTTGGCTTTTTGAAGGGTTGGACACACAAAGAACGTGGGTGACTACAGGGCTGTCCTGCCGTGGTACTTGGTGTGTTTGGTTTCACAGGCAAGTAGCTCTTGATTGAATCTGTGCCCTTTCTGTTCTTTGTCACTGGGGAAGTTCACAGTGTGTGACAGTGCCAGTACAGGTTGGGTAGCTTCAGCATATGGGTCAGGTAGAAACCCAGCCCAAAGGAGGCTCAGTCAGGAGAGAGCCAAAGCCAGTGGTATGCACCTCTGGGCCAGTCTAGCCAGTCCAGGCATTGTCATCCAGTCTTCTGGGACATGTAACCTCTGGCCCCGTGCTAGGGGCTGTTTCTGTGCCCAGTTGGCCCATGCAGAAGTGCTGGCAGTGCCCCTTGGGAAGGCCAGGATGCGGCTCTGCTCAGGGTCGCCTGTGGTGCAGCTCAGCTGTTTGCTTTGGCCCTTGCAGCGCTTCAGCTGCAGTTCTGAGCGGTGTCTGCCTTGGCGAAGGAGGACGCTCGTCCTTGGCCCTGCTGATTAACAATTCAAGAATAAAAAGTACAGTTTTGATTTTCCTCCTGGAAGAATCCATAACGCAGACTTCGACCTCTTTCCTGATGGCTCAGTTCCCTTGGGAACTGTGTCCTCGGGGAATTTCATGGAAGATGAAGGAGAGAAAAACAAGACAGCTTCCTGACATCTGCTGGGAGCTCACCTACAGACCCTTGGGCCCTGCAGAGGAGGGGAGCATTAAACAAGAAAGTCCCCTCCCTCTACACAGACAACAGAATCTGGCCTAGCTGGTCTACCCCAGGGACCCAGGGGATAGAGTGCCAGGGCTGAGGCCTGCTTCCTCATAACGACTGTACTGTTCAGAGTGATGACAGCTTGAAGCCTGAGGGCTCTCTGGGCTGAGGGTGCTCTGAGTGTCCCTGTATGCAAAGTGACTTGTTTTTTTTTTACATTTTATTTATTTATTTATAGAGGGAGAATGAATGTGAGAACGGGTATAGCAGGGTCTCTTGCCACTTCAAAGCAGCAGTGAAGCGGGCTCTCTGACAGGTGCTGACTTGGTACCTCTTCCCGAGGAGAGGAGCCAGTGCTGTACTGTGCTCCAGTGTGTGTGCACACGCATGGTTCTCAGGCCAGCGCATCCAGAAGGCTAGGCCTCCTTCACTGAGTGGACCTATATGCCTTGTGTGCCTCACAGCATGTGTTGCCGCCTCTGCCTGCTTGTTTAGTTGTGGCAGTTTAGACCTTGTCCCCTTCGTAGCAGCCAGGGCAGCCTCTCTATGGTGCTGACTTCTGAGCTGTCCCTCTCCTGCAGTTCTTGACCCCAGGCCATGTCCGGTAGGTCAAATCTGTTGGCTCATGAGGTGTACCTAGTGCTTGGTGCATTGATTTCTTGTAGTCAGTATTTGCTGGGGGATGTGAGTGAACTGTTCCAAGGGTCCTGGAGCCCTGGGGCATGGTCACTTGTATGTCCAGGATGCCTCGGTAGAGTGCTTGCCTATGCACACTGTCCTGATGGCTCATGTTTAGTATAGGGTTTCTTTTTAAGATTTAAAAAATACTTATTTATTTATTAGAGACACAGAGAATGGATGCACCAGGGCCTCTAGCCACTGCAGACAAACTCCAGATGCATGTGCCACTTTGTATATCTGGCTTACATGGGACTTGGAGAATCAAACCTAGATCCTCAGGCTTCACAGGCAAGTGCCTTAACTGCTAAGCAATCTCTCTAGCCCCCCCTTTTTTTCTGAGGTAGGGACTCGCTCTAGGCCAGGCTGACCTGGAATTCACTATGGAGTCTCACGGTGGCCTTGAACTCATGGTGATCCTCTTACCTCTGTCTCCCGAGTGCTGGGATTAAAGGCATGTGCCACCATGCCCGGCTAGTGTGTGTTTTTATTGGGGAAGTTGACTTGATCCATGAAACTTACACCTGAATTCATAGTGAAGGCTGATAGGTCAATTCATCTTAGGAGAAGGGTGTTGAGGGGGTGCTTTGGGGAGCTGTGTTCTTATTGTCATGCCTTTGAACCCATCGTTTTCAAAGGTCCAGGCCCTGATGTATGGGTTCTGTTCCTTGGCCTGCCTGCTGCGCATGAGTGTGGTATGCAGTCAGGGAGACCAAGGCCCAACCTCCCTCGCTGGTTAGTGGATCTAGCCCTGCTCAGAAGCAGCAGGAGGAGGGCAGGGCTGTCCTTCTTGCATGTGTGTTTTGCTCAGCTTATCGTGGCTCTCTCTGCTGGGTATCCTGCACTGCCATTGCATGTAGCTGTCATTGTGGGGTGGAGTCCCCTGGGTTCCCAGGCTGCCACTGGAATGGGCTGGTTCCTGTCCTTAGCTACCACTGCACCTGGCCAAGGCCTCCTGTGCTGCCTTCCCTGCTGGCCTGTGGTTGTCCTTGAGGCCTCATGGAGTTGAAGGTGTGAGAAGCCACACTCCCCTGGAAGGCCTGTGCTCAGGGGAGCTGGTGGCTGTCAGCCTCCCCCACACAGCACAATGCTGTTCTGCGATCTCTGCCTGCGCCTGGAATAATTACCAACGGGCGTGGACTGCACTGGCACCTTTATCCAACCCACTGCCACCCCCTGCTCTGAGTCATTCCCAACCAGATTGTGCCAGTGCAGCTGCAAGATAATTCTGGGGGGGAGGGGGCTCAACCTGGAGGGTGGACAGGCAAGGTTGAGGGCCTCCTGGGCCATGTGCTGGCAGTCCCCAGTGAGGCTGTTCTGGCTGGTCTGAGCAGCTTATCAACTAAACATCTCCCCCTGCCACACACACACCATGTACCCCAAGGCCAAGACTTGGAAATTCAGAATTGTTTGGCTGTATGGCTAGGGAGACTTGGCTCACTGACGTATCTCTAGGGCCTGGAACAGTGGCCAGGCCGCGATGGGGAGCTGTCATTCCTTGGTGATGAATGAGTTTCGCTTTTGGGATGTGAAGAGGTGTGTTGAAGTCACCCTGTGCCCACGCCCTGGCTCTGCTCTTTGCCTCTCAGCCTCAAGAGCAAAGGCCCAGCACCTTCGGGACTGCTGGAAGCGGCTGCCCAGGTCTGGGCCTGGCACAGCAGGCCAAGGAGTCATCCGTAAGAGCTTTGTCCTGTCATCCTGGGGGCTCGTGAGCTTGGTCCTTGGTAGGGGATGAGAAAGCCCAAGAAAGGGCCTAGGTAGCATGGGGACGATGGGGAGCTGGGCATGAATTGAGGCTTACAAGGCGTCTCCTTAGGAACCTGTGTCTGTAGCTGGGATGTTAGCAGGAACCCTTTTCTGCTTGCCATAGTGCAGTCTGCCTGACGCTCTCCCCAGTTCCCCGAGGTAACCCCTGTCCTTCCCACCTACCATGTCAGGCACTGAAAGCCTGCTCCAGGATGTGCTGACCCTGGGGTTTCTACAGGAGGTCCAGAAGAAGCCTCCGCCCTGACTGTGGCCTCCGCCAGGTCTTGCTCCCTGGGCTGTGGGCATGACGGGTGGGGTAGTCCTGGGGTCTTTGGAGGGGAAAAGCCTGCCACGGTGTCTTCAGCTGCAGATGAACCTGAACCATCTCTGGAGTAGGGACTAGGTGTGAGAAGTTCTGTACCAAGTACCTTCTGGCTTAGATGCCAGAGGTAGGATTGTTACCTCAAAAGGAAGTATACTTTTTTTCCTGGCTAGAATTTTGATTTTATACTCATTGTAATAGTGAGTTAATAGGTTTTAAGAAGATATTAAAATATTCCTATTTATTTTCAAGTGCAACGAAAGAGGGGGAAGGGAGGAGAAGGATGAGAATGAAAGAGAATGGACACATCAAGACCTCTTGGCACTGCAAATAAGCTCCAGACACATGCACTACTTTGTGTGTCTGGCTTTACATGGGAACTAGGGAATTGAACTCGAGCCATCAAGCAAGTGCCTTTTAACTGTTGAGCCATCTCTCTAACCCTTGCAATAGTTTTGTTTTTTTTTTTTTAATTCTTTTTTGTTTTATTTATTTGAGAGAGTCAGAGAGAGAGAGACAGACAGAATGGGCTGTGCTGGCCATGGAGGGCCTGGGCTGTTTGCAACCTCTGGGTTTTCTTAGGTGCCTTCCCACTGCTTGTCCCAGGCACAGCTTTGGGCCCTGTATACATGTCCCTGCTTAATTCCATACCTGTCAGGACCCACAGGGAGTTGCAGTGGGGATGAAGTAGTAAGTCCTGCCCATCAGCTAGCAGGTAGCTGAGGGGGGATTCGAACCAGGCCTGACTCGGGCTTTCTGTGTGCTGCCGACAACTTTCTCATCAGTAACTCAGGAAGGTGATGGAATATGTCCTGACAGTACTGGGGCACTGGTGGCCAAGGTCATCGGTCCATGGGGCAGGAGGCTTTTTGGAGAATAGTGATGGAGGCAGAGATGCCTGGCCAGTACTTAGACACCAAGGGTCCTGTCTGGCAATGGCTGCTGGGCCAGCACATTGGACCCTCCTGACCTGAGGTCAGTGGAAGGAGAGAGTTCCAGAGCATTCCAGGACTGCCTTCCCGCTTGCTCATCAGTAGTATGCTAGCAGCAAGCCCCGCCCTGGGAGGCCCAGCCAAGCATGTTCATGGGAGAGGGTGGCCCAGTGAATGGCTTGTGTGTCCTCTGCTTGAGCACTCACCAGACTTCTGTAATTATCAACAGTGGGAAGACATAAGGACCTGGCTCACTCACTGTACAGGGCATGGGAATGACCCAGTGCTGCTTGGCTCGGGGCACTGAAAGGCAGAACCCCACATTGGTGGCTTAAGTGAGACATGGATCATCATACAGTTCTGGAGAGGAAATCACAGTGGGCAGCTGGCTCCTCCTGAGGCCTTTTCCTTGGCTGGCAGATGGACTTCACTTGTCCTCACATGGCCACCTCTCTGTGTGTCTGTGTCCTGATATCTTCCTACAAAGACACCAGTCAGACTGGCCTGGAGCTGGCTACCCCAGTTACCTTGTTTCACCTTAGTAACCTCTTTAAAGACACAGGGGCTGAGGGACAGGGCTCAACACATGTGGCCATGACATCCCCTCTTTCCCCATGATGGAGGTTGTAATCTAGCATGGCATGGGGGCTGTCTCCATGGTCGTACCTCAATTTTGACATGGGGGCTGTCTGTCCCTATGGTGGCATTTCTCTTCTAAACCAGTCGTATTTCATGCCCCTTCCACCTTAGCTTATGACAACAGAGCTCCAGGGCTGCCATGCTGTGAGGTCATCATAAAGTAGCCAGTTGAGTTTGGGTCCACCTTAACTCTGATCAAAGACAAAAGCAGCTTAAATGTGCCCCTCCCCTGCATTTGCCAGCCACCCACAATGGGATAAGCTCTGTGATCCAAAACTAGGATAGCCAGACTTTGGGGGCTGTCTAGTGGTGAGCTGAGTCCCCACGGAGGTTGGAATGGGCAAGACAAGCCTCCCAGACAGGAAGGACATGGCGGGGCTGTTTGGTCTCATGTCTGGCCCCTGCTGCCGGGCTCATGCTGGTTGACGAGTTCCTGTGAGGGCAGCTGTCACAGCAGGCCTGGCTTCCGGACTTCCTGGGGACTGCTGGCCAAGCCCCTCCAGCACATAGTGCTGACCAGGGTTTCCTTGTGTGGGGGTCTGGGCCAGGCCTGGCTGTGAAAGGCCCAGGCATGGCTTTTTCCCTTGGAGACCTCTTCCCATGGTACCTCATGCAGGAGGGGTCATTCTTGGAGTGCCTAAGAGCTGCAGAAAGCCTTGAAACAAGGGCAGGAGGGGGTGCAAATGTCAGCCTCCAAAAGAAGAGTGGGTGCTTCAGAGCCTTGGGCCCTATGAGCTTGCTTTTTTTTTTTTTTTTTTTTTTTTTTTTTTTAAGCCAAGGAGGCTTTATTGCAGTCTCAAGTGGTCCCTCTTCTGGAGCCTCTGGCTGATGGGGAAAGTCAAGGGTGATGGGAAGGAGGCCCTGCCCTCTGGCCCTTCCTGATGGGAGGCCACCTTGCTTCCAATTGTAAGGTCCAGGCGCCCTGCCAAAGACACTGGAGTGTCTTTATCAATCTTGGCAGCCTCTCCAGAAGAGATACTAGAACCGAATACCAAAACCACTGTGTTATGGCAGGGTGGTCTCTGCCCAGACCCTGCAGAAGCCCTTGGTGTGGCATGTGACTAGTCCCTGCTGTCTTTCCCACCTCCAGTTCCTGAAAAGTGATGCTGTCTCCTCTGACGTATGTCTGCCTCCGCAGGGGACTGAAGCTGGCCTTGTGAGCCCAGTGGTACCCTAACATTCCCTCCCTCAGGTGCAAGGACTCTTGCTGTCTGTTCTGGAAGAGCCCAGGCTTCTCTTCCTGTTCTCCACCCCTGCAAAGCACTCCCATGACCTGCTCCAGAGGCACAGGGCTGGGGCGAGGTGCTTACAGTGGGCAGCTCCTGCGCAGAGCAATTCCTCTGGTACTGTGAGCAGGCCCCTCAACCCAAGATCCTGAGCCAGTGGATGCTCCTGGTTGGGCGGGGGAAGCTGATGCTGCCCACTTAGTCTACACTCACTGACTGTAGCCTCAGGACAGCAAGTCCTGAAAAGTCCTCCACACAGAACCCTGTCCACATGACACCAGATATCAGATGCATGGGTCCCAGGCTCCTCACATGTCCTCAGCTCTGTCCGGCCTGCATTCCCTTGAGTGCCTAGCAGCCTAGGTGGGGTTTCACCGGGTCAGCCTGCACTGAAGCCAGCAGGGACTAGGAGGTGTCTTGGGCTACAAAGCTAACACTTGTTTTTCCTGTAAGTCTTGGCAGGGATGGGAGTCCATGGGTGTGATGGAGCCACAGACAGGGCAGCAGTGGTGCCCTTGGGAAGGTGGAGCTAGTGAGGGCAGCCTCAGGTCTTCCTTTGTGGTGACAAGCTGCTTCTGACTACTGCTGTTCACCTTTTCTCTGACATGGCTGGAGTGTGGCTTTCCAGGGCACACTGTGGCCAGTGCAGAGAGGCCTGAGTGACCATTTGATTGGCCTAGAACTGAAACCAGGCTTTGGCTCTGCTATGCACAGGCAGGTGAACTCCCTGAGTTCCTGGGCCTCACTGTGTCTGTCTGTAAGATGGGACAGTGACAAAAGGATGGAGAGGACCAGGTTAGGGTCCCCCAGGCAACCAGGGAGACTCTTGACTGTTGTGTGTGTGAGGAAATATGACCCAGCCTGGCTGTGCATGTTGCCAGGAATGCTGAAGGGGCTGCGGCAGGAGCCAGGGGCTGGCAGTTGGTACACATGGGTGTCAGAGCTGAAGGGCAAAGTCACTTGGAGGGCCTCCTTCCTATGACTGTCCTGCCCCTCTCCTCATTTCTTCAGGTGTGCGGAAGAGAGGAGGGTAGTTGACTTGGTGTCCTTTGTCCTCTTGCCTGACTGTCACCTCCAGGATGGCCAGGAATGATCAGGGAGCTAGCAGACAGAAAGGAGTTCTCAGGGCTTATCTACGTCTGGCTAGTGCCAGCCACCTATGCAGCTTGTTGGCTCTGCCTTGCTTTTCAGTCCTCTGGAAATGCCCAGCTGTTGTCCCTGGGCTGGAGACACAGCCACACAATAGTACCTGGAGTGGCCTGAGCTCTGACCATCCCTGGGTTGAACCCCTCTTTCCCCAGCCACTTTGTGACATGTACTCTGGGAATAGTCTCCATAAGTTCGTAGTCTCTTTCAGACACCCCAGAATCTCACTTGGCAGATGTTCCCTAAAAAATACTGAATGAACAGGTGAATAAGTAGAAGAGTGGCGGTGCTAAATCTAATGTCTGGTCCAAGAAAGCCAGCTAAGGAGCCGCCCAGAATCACTGGGCAGGGCCACAAGACCACATGGGTTTTGTCATGCACAAGTACGGATTTTGAAGGAAGTATGGTCCTTGCTCATCAAGTAGGATTTTGTCCTGTCAGGAAAAATGGCCACACATTGTGTCCTAGGGACCTTCTTGTGCCTGGCAGGTCCCAAGAGGCCTTGCATTCCTCCCAGGTTTGAGGACAGTTCACCTGGCCCTCTGTGGACAGCTGGTTTTAGGCCAGTGTGCATGGGGAGGCTTCTCAGAGTCCAAGTCACTTTCTCAATGTCTAGATTCTTCCTCCTGGCCACTGCCTTTTGTTTTTGTGCTGGTGTGTGTGGGGGCTTATAAGGAAGATGTTCTTCCCCTGGAAGGAGACCCTTCCCCACGGTGTTTATACTCAGCATCTTCCTGGCATGGTCCTAGAGTCACGGGAGGGGCAGAGGGAGCAGCCTGGAGCTGGCAGGCCTGGATAAGGCAGGGCCAGAACTGCCTCCAGGCTTTCTGTGGGTGGGTGTGGGCCTGCCTTAGATTTTTCTTGGGGGCAGCATGACCACCAGTCAGAGTAATATCTGCATAGTCCCTTGAACAATGGGATGGACCTGTGAGCTTAGAGACATACCCCACCCCCCACCACAGATTCCCCACCAGAGGTTCAGGTCTCTCCCAGAATTGCTGGGAAGTAGGGTGACCCAGAGGAGGGTTGTGACTTTTGTTTTGTTTTGGTTTTTCAAGGTAGGGCCTCACTCTAGCTCAGGCTGACCTGGAATTCACTGTGTAGTCTAAGGTGGCCTCGAACTCACAGCTCTGCCTCCCGAGTGCTGGGATTAAAGGCATATACCACCCTGCCCGGCTGGGTTGTAACATTGAACTGGAGCCTGTAGACATGGTTCCTCAGAAGGCTCGTTCTTCCAACCAGGGCTGGTGTTGGTAGGCAGAGATGGAAGGAAGGAGGAACTGGCCTTCTACAGGAGAACCTCCCTCAGTGCCAGCTCAATGGCGTTCGCACCTCTGCCACTGCCTCCAGGCCGAGACGGCTGTGTACGTTGGCCAGGTGGAAGTTGTGGCTATGCCCAGGTAGCCAGGCTGGCACTGCAGTGTGCACACTGCCCAGCCCATTTACTCTCGCATTCCTTGTGTGTGAGCTCAGCTGCACTGAGGAAGTGAAACCTCACAGCTGCCCTCCATGTCACACACAGGGCATGGCAGTAGCTTCGATGACTGCCTCTGTCAGCCCTGAGTAGCTCCTGTGTATTCTCCTGTCATTCAGGATGTTACCAGAGTTCAGAGGACTGATCCAGGTTGAGCTGCCTCTTTCCCCAGGACTCCCTAGGTTAGGTCCTATGAACAGGGATCTTGCAAACGGAATCCATTTGCAGACCTTCATGGCCCTGTTCTAAGACCTGTGTCAGGCACAGGCAGTAAGAAACACCTGCTGCAACTCAGTGCACATGTACATTACACACCCAACCACGCATGCCCACACATGAACCCAGACATACTGCAGTGGCAGTCCGTCTCACCTGCCCTTGTCAGGCTTGTGTCATTTGTTCTGTCCCTTCTCATCTCTGCCCTCAGCTTATCTGTAGCCTCCTCACCATCTTAGGTCCACAGGCAGACTGAGTATCACTGCTCTGAACTCAGGCACATCTGCCTCACTACTCCTGGACCCGGTTCTCCAGCATTTTCCCATACACCACTGCCCAGGGGCAGCTTGGATTGCACAGGCCAGACCCAGTTCCCCAGCACCACGCGCAGCCTGCTTCCCCTGTGTCCTGTCTCCAAACTGAATCTGCAAATTCCCTGATGTTCTCCCTTTCCACTCAGGTCCCGCCTGCCCTTGCCTCACCGTCTGGTGTGCGGAACACAAGAATCCAGCCCTGGCGGGGTCCTCCTTCCTTCCCTTCTTAATCAGAGGGTTGGGCTCCAGGGAGATTCCTCCCAGCTTCCACCCTGTCCCTTGGCTTAAATCTGTGCAGCCAGAGGGGCCTTATACACTGTAGCCACCTGGGTTCTGCTCAGACCCTCCAAGCTTCCTATCCTACCTGGAGGACGTTACCACTCACTTCTCTCCTATTTCCTGTCTGCCCCCTGCAGTAGTCTGGGCCTCACACTGCTTTCCCCTGACTGTCACTCTCCACTGGTCATGATAACCAGTTCCTCTCTGTGTTCCACTGGGCACTTCCCTTCCTTCCCCACCTTGGTAGAAGCCTACCTCCCACTTTTGCTCCCTGGTTGCTAGCTCTGTATGATGGGACTGTGAGGCTGGGTGACAGCTAAGTTTCCACTGTACACAGAGGGCTCTGGACTAGCAAGAGGAGGTGCCCAGGAAGACAGGGCCACCAGCCCTGTTGGACTTGGCCCAACTAGTGGTTCTCCCTAGTTGGGAGTCCTCGTGAGGCCATGAGGGGTCAGCAACACATGCAGGCATGAATATGGATGGGTGGGTGGATGGGAGCTCAGAATCATTCTCCTGAGAGTGAGGGTCTTTCTCTTAGTGAGGATGCCTGCCATATCTCAGGACAGTCAGGTGAAGCATGGCAGGCTTTCTGGAGGCAGTTTCATGGTGGATGGCTTGCATGTCCTTAAACGCCCTTCTCACCCACCACACTGGTCCTGCATCCTGTGATAGGCACTGGGCTAGGGTTGGCCTCACCAGGGCCACAAGTTGTTCTGGGCTGGTAGGGGTCCCAGCCTCCCAGGGGCTTGGGTTAGAGCCAGGTGGCTTCCCTTCCTGTTATCCTCAGAAAGGGCCAGAATCCCTTGTGACAAACCCCAGGATGCAACCTACCAGCAGTCCTTTCAGAGTTCCTCTGGGTGTCCTCTCTGGCTGGCGCTGGCTGCTAACAGTCCGTGCACATTACGCTGGTGGAATTCTCATTTGGCTGCTGTTTGTATGTGCCTGTTTTATGCCTTGTAATTAAAACATTTATTTGGCCTTCGCAGTGAAAATCTAATTTCTTGAGTCTGAGAATTGCAGATATTGGCACAGGGACTGCAGTCCGTGGGGCAAACAGATCCGGAGCCTGTTGGATTATTCATAGCGTGGTATTTGTAAATCTGGCTGTGCATCGCCCTAATCAGAGCTGGTGTTGGTAATTGATGTGTTGAGTTATGGTGGTGGCGTGGAGGCGTCTCTGAGCATTTGTGTGTGGCTGACGGGCAGCCTCCCCTAGCTGACTCAGCCCTGTAGCTGAGTACTCAGGCCTCACCAGCCATGCCTCTGAGCGCCTATGCCACATGTCCCTGTGAGGACAACTTGCTGCTCTGCAGACAGAACCCGTCCATGCCCACCCCGGGGTACACATGTGAGCTCTGAAGCGCAAGGTCATTTTCCAAAAGGACTCTGGGCAGAGCTGAGATTCAAACTCTAGAAACTGGCTCCCCACCAGGCCTGGCCACTCCCAGGTCTGGGTAGGTGGTGGTAAGTTAACTCCGCTCTCTCTCTCTTTGCTCTCTTCCAGACCATCATGGAGCAGTTCAACCCTAGTCTCCGAAATTTCATCGCCATGGGGAAGAACTACGAGAAAGCCCTGGCAGGTAGAGCTGGCTGGCCCCTGTCCTCATGGGCACACCCATCCCTGACCCAAGATGGACTTCACTTGAACTCCTGAGGCCTGGGTAGAAACCACCAGGTCCTTTGTTTGAGAATCAGAACTGTATGAGCTAAGGGCATGGTTGCCCATGTGCTCCGAATGTGACCCTGCTGTCATAGTGACCACAAATCCTTGCCATGCAAGCTGGTCTTGTCCCGTGGCTATGGTGACAAGCAGGGCACCTAGAGCCGGGTGTAGATGTGTGCTCTTCATAACCCTATGCAAAATATAGGATTAGGGTTGGTGCTACTGTGACCTTCGGTCTCTCTGGCGAGTGTGTTGGAAAAGGTCCTGCAGCTCCTGCAGGCCTGGATGTGGAGGCTGGAGTGATAGCTGGACCCTTGCGTTCACAGGCACCTTAGACTCTCCTCCCCAGCTCAGGGAGAGATGGAAGTACCAGGCCTGCCCCTGATGGTCCTGGAATGCATCAAGTCTTTCTGTCCCCTTGGGGCAAAGCCATGCAGTCTGATTGGAAATTCCCTCTTCCTGGGCCCTGGCCCTGGTCTTCTGCACCTTTGGCCATGCTTGCCCAGACAGGACTCTAGCTGTGGCATCTAAGGGGAGCCCACCAGCAGGAGGTCACTGTTGTTCTCACATATGCACCATACCCTTGCCAGCTTTTCCAGAGCGTCGCCATCCAGTGGCCCCACATGCTGGTGAGCTGCTTGCTAGTTTGGGGCTTTGAGTTAGAGGCAGGAGAGAGATGTAGTTGGCTAGCCTGGTCTTTTTCTGCTACCTGTGCCCTGTAGTCACTTGATAACAGAGCAGCCTGACTAAGCTCCAGGTGGTATGGGCCTGGTTTTGATCCCACTTTCCAAATGGGGCTATACAGCCACTATCATGCCCTCCTAGTTGTCCATCCAGTATGGGAACAGAAGGTGCCTTCTTACCTTGGCGCAGTCTTACCAGATCGCCTCCTCTGCCTGAGTGCTATGGGTGGGGCTGACCTTGCAGAAAGGAAGTGGTAGCAGTCTCCTGCACAGACCAGCCGGTCACTGAGACCACACCAGAGCAGAGGCTGTTCCTTTTGGAGCAGAACATCGCATGGTCCTGGCTTGTTGGAACTTGACATCATTGACTTGAAGCTGTGGGGGCTGAGCTGCACCATCGTGTGTGGCATGATCACTGTTCCATCCTGCCTGTCTGCTGTCCTGAGTTCAGCCATGCAGCCTCGGGCCTGCTGGGTTGGGGAGCAGAGAAAGGCACACGCTCCTGCATATGGACTACTATGTCCCCTTGAAATTGCTGTCTACCCCAAGCAGAAAGCCGCTCTGTAGTTTTCACGACGTGTAAGAGCCCTGCACTGATCGTGGCTCCCACCCCGGGGAGCCCTCCAGTCTCTCAGGAGTATCTGAGTCCTCCCTGTTTTTTGTTCTTTTGTTTATGAGGTGTTTCTGTTTTGATTCTTTTGTTTTTTTGAGGTAGGGTCCCACTCTAGCCCAGGCTGACCTGAGATTTAGTTTCAGGCTGGTTTCGAACTCACTTACCTGTGCCTCCTGAGTGCTGGGATCAAAGATGTGTGCCCCCATGCCCTGGCTCAGGTTTTTTGTTGTTGTTGTTGTTGTTTTTGAGACAGGTCTTGCTGTATATAAAGCCCAGGCTGGCCTTGGGTTCACTGCAGTGCTTCTGCCTCAGCCTCCAGAAAGCCAGGGTTATGGGCGTGCACTACCACAACCATTTCTTGTTCCCTACGTGGTGCTTACTATGCCCACAGCTTGTCGGAACAAAAGTTGACTTTGCCTTTGTGTGGATGTTGAACTCTGTAAAGGGCTTGGGTGGAAGCAGGAAGGGGAGGTACAGCCTGAGATAGGCAGCCGCCATCTGGGCTGCCCTGGCATCTCCATGTGCAGCACACCATCATCTGATGATTCCCAAGCAAAACGAACTTCCAAGACCAGCCCCCCCCCCCCCCCCGGCCTACTCTGGTTTCCTTGGTGTATCATGCCTGGAGAGGTCAGCAGGCCCAGATGATCCTGCCCTCTGAGACTAGGAGTGGAGCTGTCATGTCCAGGCCACTGATGACTCTTTCTAGAGTCTGCGGGGCACTGGTGACCTAACTGTGTAGGAATCTTTTTACCCTTGGGCAGGAGAGTTGTCCCCAGGCGTCCTGTGCTTAGGGAACGATCTTGTTGCCTTTTTTGCGGGTTTGGTGGAGTCTAGGTCTCAGTCTCCTCCTCTGTACGTATTATCCTCCAGCTCTTCGATGCTTTGGCACGGTTTACTTCCAGACCTTTCCGGCTTCTACTTGGACGCCTCACATGGTTGTCAGGGCTATGTGTGGATAGTCTGGAAGGTTACTTCCTCTTCCTGTTTTCCGATTGTCGGGGCCAGCCACTCCAGCTTTCAAGCACCCCACTTGGGCTCCTTTGTTTTTCCTGTGTTTAAGAGGCCCACCCTCCCAGGCAGCAGAAGCTCCTTATTCCCCTGGGGATGTAGTCTTGTACCAAAGAACAAATTGTGTGTGCTTAATTGAAAACCATATAAATAAAATTTGATAAAATGCCCAGTTATGAGCCCCTAGTGGGGTTTTGTACAAAAACAGATTAGCACTCTTAACTGTGCCACCTCCGGCTGTTCCCCAGGGCCCTGCTCTCCAGCCATGGCTGCCTCTTCTGTTCTCGTCTTAAAGGATAGATGGGTGGAGCCTTCCTCAGATAAGAAAGTTTGCCAGGTACCTCAAGAGAGTTGGGCATGGCCTGGGCAGTCACAAGGAGGAAGCCCTGGCCTAGCAGCTCTCTGCACTTGTACTGGGCTGGAGGAAGGAATGAGCCAACACCAAGCTTTCCACACCCAGGTCATCAGTGTCTCGAACACCCAGGAAGCCCCTCTGGCCACAGCAATGCAGATGTGACACCTTGCTTTAGTCTACTTTAAACAGGGGCGCCTGTTCTTGGTTAGTCCTGTGTTGAGACTGGGGACTCTTGGAGCTTGGTTTGGGATGCTTGGGTAAGTCAGTGGGCTTCTACCTTCCAGGTCTTCAGTGTTCTTGCCCAGAGTTAGCTCTTGGGTGCAGCATACTTAGAGCAGTTCTCCCTCCTGCTAATCAACCAGCACGTGACAGGGCACCACGCTCTGCAGTTTAACTTGGGTAGCTCTGGAACTGCATAGCGCACCATGTTCTTCCAAATAAAAGGAGCCCTCATGATGGGAGTGGAATAAGAGTATCAACAAGAAACTGGTTGGTGTCCACAGAGGTGAAGCTGGAGCCCTCCTTGAGCTAGGCCAGGCCCATGCGGGTGGGGGTGGGGTTGAGCAGCTCCACCACCCTTGCTGCTGTGACAGACCTTGTCCAGACCCTGTGTTAGAAGTAACAGCCTTCTCTTCTCTCCTCAGGTGTGACCTTCGCTGCCAAAGGCTATTTTGATGCCCTTGTAAAGATGGGGGAGCTGGCCAGCGAGAGCCAGGGCTCCAAGGAACTCGGTAAGACCCCCAACTAGGTAGAGAGCCTTGAGGTCCTCAAGAGTCACTGGATGTGCCCAGCCAGGTCTGGGGTGCCAACTTGTCTGCCCTTCTTTGATTTGGGATCAGGATTTAGCTATCAGTTAAAAGTAGCCCCCACCCTCCCAGGTAAGGTCTCGCTTTAGCCCAGGCTGATCTGGAGCTCACTCTATAGTCCTAGACTGGCCTCAAACTCACAGTGATCCTCCTACCTCTGCTTCTTGAGTTTAGTGCCAAAATATTTTTACAATGACCATAATCCTTACAGTTAGTAGGGACATCCTCCATTGAAAGTGGCATGAACCAGGCAACCTGAGGGTACTGCTTGAGGCTCATGTTGGTGGGCTGCTTCCCCCAAGGAACATGGCTAGGGATGATGACATGTAGGCAAAGCTACAGTTACAAGTGTTGGGAGCTGGAGAGATGGCTTAGAGGTTAAGGCTCTTGCCTGCTAAGCCCAAGGACTCAGGTTTGACGACTCTGGGTCTCACAGAGGCCAGATGCAAAGGTGATACAAGCGCACAAGGTCACACAGACTGGCTCCCTGGTTCATCAGAGGGTGTTGCAGGAGGTTGTGCGTGAGCCTTATGTGTGCTTTGAAAGGGTCGTGTTGTCTTACGTTAGGCAACCAGGCAGGTGCCTTTTCTCTTTGGTCATGTGGAAGTGATCTTCCCAGGGGAAAGTCAGATCGGACAGCTTAGCAATGAAGGGTAAGTGTGTGCCTGAGCCCACCAGAAGATTCCAGAACTTTTCATTGGTGCCTGTGAGGAGCTACAATGCCAGGTGAGCAGTAGGGGAAGGAGGCCCTTAAACCACAGGGCTTCTGTCTACATGAGAGCTTTGCAGTCTCCTGGGTCGGCTGTGGCGAAGAGTTCCTCCTGGGTGTGTGTGTCTGCAGAGGTGGTCAGCCAGGTGCTGACCTCGCCCAGATGTTCTTTCAGTAAAGCTTTGTTGATATGATTCATGTGTTGTACAGCTCACCACTGACAGTGGCCACTGAGAGGCCCTTGGTGCTTTCTCAGTTTATACCTATTCCATCCAGCTCCAACTTTCCCATCACCCTCAAAGAAACCACACTCATTAACACTCACTCCCTATTTTCCTTCCGCCCCCACCCCCCCCCCCACATAGCTGCTAGCAACTCATCTGTGGTCTGTCTCTATGGGTTCATTTATTTTGGATATTTTGTATGATGTATGCCACGTGTGTCTGGCTTCTCTCACAGAGTTTGTTTTAAGGTTCATCTGAGTGATAGCATGTGTGAAAATTTCTTGGTTATGGCCAAATAATGTTCCCTGTGTGATAGGCAACATTCTGATTGTCCATTCATCTGTCAGGTTTTTTTTTGAGGGGAGGGGGATGCTCTAGTGAGACAGTCTCACTCTGGCTGGACCAAACCTCAGTCTTCCTGCCTCCTCCTCCTCCCAGGTGTTGAGTTGTCTGCACTTTGGTTTTGTAAACAGTGTATGAGTGTGTAAGTTTTTGTGTGGACATGCACTTTTATTTCTCTTGGGTGAATACTTGGAGTGGAATTGCTGCATCAAATGGCTGGAATTTTATTTTATTTTTATTTATTTGAGAGAGAAAAAAGTAGGTAGAGAATGGGCTGTGCCAGGGCCTTCTAGCTGCTGTAAACGAGCTCCACACACATGTGCCACCTTGTGCATCTGACTTGACATGGTTCCAGGAATTGAACCTGGGTTCCTTGGCTTTGCAGGCAAGCACCTTAACCGCTAAGCCATCTCTAAGCCCTGCAGTTTTCATTTTTTAAATATTTGTTTGTTTGCATGTGTGGGTGTGGGTGTGCACACATGCACATGTGAGTGTATCAGGATCTCTTGCTGCTGCAAATGAATGTGCATCTAGGTTCTTGTAAATGACGTGGGGAGTTGAACCTGGGCTGGCAGGCTTTGCAAGTAAGGTTCTTTAACCACTGAGCCAACATCCCAGCCCCGGAACTTGAATTATTTTTATTAATGATCTTTTCTTTTGTTTTTTATTTATTTATTTATTTATTTATTTGAGAGCAACAGACAGAGAAAGAGGCAGTAGAGAGAATGGGTGCTCCAGGGCCTCCAGCCACTGCAAACGAACTCCAGATGCATTCACCCTCTTGTGCATCTGGCTAACATGAGTCCTGGGGAATTGAGCCTCGAACTGGGGTCCTTAGACTTCACAGGCAAGTGCTTAACCACTAAGCCATCTCTTTAGCTTGGAACTTGAATTTTTATTAAAGTAACACCGCTTTGTTTTAAAAATAAATCACCCCTTTACCAGCCCCACACCCTCTGCTTACGTCCTGCACTCAGAGAGGCATCTGCCTCAGCTCCCCTGTACTGTTGGCTCCCATATGTCTAACAGACAAGTTCATGTTGTTTCTTCTTTTTTTTTTTATTTTTTTTGTTCATTTTTATTTATTTATTTGGGAGCAACAGACAGAGAGAAAGAGGCAGATATATATAGAGAGAGATTGGGTGCGCCAGGGCCTCCAGCCACTGCAAACGAACTACAGACGCGTGCACCCCCTTGTGCATCTGGCTAACGTGGGTCCTAGGGAATCAAGCCTCAAACCGGGATCCTTAGGCTTCACAGGCAAGTGCTTAACTGCTAAGCCATCTCTCCAGCCCTGTTTCTTCTTTTTAACTTTAGGAATTCTTTGGGTGGATTTGACTTTTTTATGCTGTCCTCTTACTCCTGGTGTAACTTTCATCGTTTCTGCCCAAATCAATGAGCAATGTTTACATGACGGCGGTGTAAATTCTTATCCCCGCTGAGACACATGGTGCACTGGGATCAGTTGATCTCTCAGCATTACTGAGGGCTAGCAGAAGCATGGGCTACATGCAGTGAAGAGTCATGTGTGGTGAACTTGCCCTCCCTCCCAGCCTATTTTGTTTGTTTGTTTAAGAGAGAATATGAATGGGTGCACTAGGGCCTCCAGCCACTGCAAATGAACTCCAGCCAAATGCACATGCCACCTGTGCATCTAGCTTATATGGGTCCTGGGGAATTGAACCTGGATCCTTAGGCTTTGCAGGCAAGAGCCTTAACCACCAAGCCATCTCTGCAGCCCCTCTGACATGATTTTTATTAGGACAGCTCTATTTTCTCTAGAAGTTATTGTGGCCCTTCACTTCATCTGCTTCATTTCTGATGGTGATTTTTCCCCACATCTGCCACCTGTGCTTTTGTGCAGTGCCTGGCTTCATCTGTCCTTTTGCCCACCACCCTTAGGAGCCCTGTTGCCCACCTCCAGTCCTCTGCACAGGGACACTGGAGCTTTCTTCTCTGGGCTGCATGTCTCTCTTCTCCTGTTACTCCTTCAAGTAGGAGAGCTTCTGCTATAAGGGGCCAAGCAGGGGACAGGGAATAGTCTGAGCCCTGTGTTCCATAGATGGAAGTTTTGGGGTTGGAAGTCCGTGGGGAGGATTTTTGAGTTCAGAGGTACTGTCCATCACATTTTTATTTTATTTTGAGAGAGGAGAGAGAGAATGGGCATTCCAGGCCCTTCAGCCTGCTATGAGCAGATTCCAGACACGTGCTTCCCCTTGTGCGCATGCGTGACATTGCATGCTTGCGTCACTGTGTCTGGTTATGTGGGACCTGGAGATTTGAATAGTTCTTAGGCTTCACATTAAGCCATCATTCCAACCTGCCCATCACATTTTAATACCTTCAATGCACTTTTGTACTGATTTTGTTTCGTTTGAGTGTTCTTGGTTTTTCCTGAAAGTTTCTTCTTGAAGTTCCCTATGTTCAGTGGTGGGCTAGGGATGGAGACAGCCCCAAGTAGGGCCTGAACCAAACATCATTCAGTGGTGAGGATGGTGTGTGGTCTGCAGGAGCCACCAGCGTAGTCATCCTTTTGGGGGGGGGGGTTGGAGGGGTGGAGGGCAGGAACACAGCATATGTCTAAAGAGATGAGGTGGAAAAATGGTTGTGTTTTTGAAGTGTAAAAACTCTGGAGCAGAGGAGAGCAGCGGGGCTGGAAGGACTGAGAGCTTCAAACAACCAGGATCTTCTAGGAATTCAGAACCTCAGGCCATTGGATGTTGGCTACAAAAAGTTAGATTTATATAACCATCTTACATCCATCTATATCATTGCCAAGGGCAGGTGTGTTCATTTTCACTGCTGTAGAATATTTCATAAGGACATAATTATCCACCTGTTTCTCCAGTCTTCTCTTGATTAGTGGTTGAGTTATTCCCAGTGGGTTTTGCTGTTGGGAACAGACTGGTCCATAGGAACTGTTGAGTTCCTCGGCAGGGCAAATGTCCCAAGGTTTTGTGGCTCGACAGTTTTCCAGGTGGTTTGTCCTTTACGTATTTGCAGGCCATGTTACCAAGTGTGTATGTATTTGTATGTTCTATCTGGTAAACTAGACCTGTTGTTATAGGGTGACCTCTATACTAATTAGTCTCATTTTTACTCTGTGTGTTTTTGTTTTTTCCTTCCCTATAGTTTTGCTCATTTCTGAACACTTTCTCCTTAGCATGTCTTTAGTGCCTCAAGATGGGAGGGAGTAATGCCTCTACTGGAAGTTAATCACCAGACTGGGGGAATGGGGTGCATTCCAGGGTGAGCAGTCCCAGGTCTGCTCAGTGTTGGGGACATTCTGCCCAGACCATCATCAGTTGCACCATTATTGTCTTCGTGGCTTAATCTTTTTTTTTTATTTTTTATTTTTAGTGTGTGAGTGTGGGCATGTGTATGCTACCTTGTGCATATGGAGGTCAGAGGACAACTTCCAGGGTCCGTCCTCATCTTCTGCTTCATCTAGGTCTTATTTATTGTTAACTGCTATGTTCACTAGGCTGGCTGGTCTTCAAGCTTCTGGGAAATTCTCCTGCCTCTGCTTCCCATCTTGCTGTCAGTGTGCTAGGATTGCAGAAGTCTGCCTCAGATTCCACTTTTTAAAAACAACTGTTTATTTTTATTTATTTATTTTTGGTTTTTTGAGGTAGGGTCTCACTCTAGTCCAGGCTGACCTGGAATTCACTCTGCAGTTTCAGGGTGGCCTTGAACTCATGGCGATCCTCCTACCTCTGCCTCCTGAATGCTGGGATTAAAGGCGTGCACCACCATGCCTGGCTTTATTTTTATTTTTATCTATTTATTAGAAAGAATGGACATACCAGGCCTTCCAGCTATGGCAAACAAACTCCAGACACATGTACCACCTTGTGTGTCTGGCTTATGTGAGTCCTGGTGAATGGAACCTGGGTCCTTTGACTTTTCAGACAAGTGCCTTAACTACTAAGCTATCTCTCCAGCCCCAGCTTCCACTTTTAAATGAGGTCTGAGGCTCTAAATTCAGATACTCAGAGGCTTGTATGACAATTGCTTGATCCATTGAGCCATTGTACCTAGTCCTAATCTTTTTTAAAGACAAGGTCTCACTATGTTGCCAAGGAGTCTTGGTTCTTGGGCTCATGGACTCTAGTAATCCATCTTCTGTCTCCCCTGTGAAGTAGCTGGGGCCGTAGATTCACCACCACTGCTGATTTAAGTGATGCAACCTTTGCATCTGGCAAAGCAGTACCTGTAGCCCACCCTTGCAGCTGATCTCCTTTCGGGCCCTCTAGGTTGGTCCCCTGGCAGCAACATATGACCTTGGTACTCCTCCTCCCTCCTTTTTTCTGCCTGATCCCTCTTTCCGTCCTTTCCAGTGCTTTTTGCCTTTGTTCTCCCACCTAGGCTGAGCTGCCTGTGGCTTCCTGTGTGGTACAGAATTTGACTTTGCTGTGGACATGCTGCCTCCCCTCTCCCACTCACCCACTCTCCCTTTGGAGCCCTGCACTTCAGTCTTCTCAGAAAGCAAGGGAATCAAACAGCATCTTCCACACCTTGGGCTCCACAGACCAAGCACACCTCCCTGCTGCTGGACAGTGAACACCTAGGGAGCCACTTTAGCTTCAAATGAGCCCCCTCTTTGTTCCTTTTCTCTCCTTTGGAGTAAGCAGATGGCTCAGGCAGTGTCTGTCTCTGGTCTTTGCACTCTCTCTGTACTCTGGCTCTGACCTCACAGCCAGGGGGCCAGGCTTGGACCGACAGACACACACAGGGACTGTTGTCTACTCTTCTCTTGGAGTGGCTTCTCGCCTACAGTGAGAAAGTCTGCAGCTGACTCACAGGGCTTTGCTTTGATAGAGCAGGCAGTTTAGTCCGAGATGGAGGGAAGTTCTACATTCCGGTATCTTCTCACAGTCCTTCTGATGCCCTAGCCAGCAGCTTCCCACTTGCCTGTCTGTGGCTTACCTTCAGCTGCCCAGATCCCTTGCTCTGACTTGGTCACAGTGCCCTGGTGCCGTCACCAGCTTGCAGCGGGTATAGCTGAAAAGGTGAGCCTGGTGCTTCCACGGCTTATAGGTCCCTGCACTCAGGTGTAACATCTTCTGGCTTTCTTAGGGTTTTCAGTGCTCCAGTAGCTCAGGATTATGGGCGTGTACAGACACGCACTGACCCTGTGGCCAAAGAGCCTCAATGACGACCCAAGGGCAGGCAGGTCAAGCTTGGTGGCAAAAGCAGTGCGTGTCCCAGCTCCTGCAGTTCCCAGTTCTTTGCCATTTGACTCAGAGATCTGGAGCTCAGCAAGTCAGGCTAAGCATTCTGCCCCTCCTTCTGTGTTCCATGATCTCTACAGTATGTGGTACCCGATGCCATAGGGCAGAGGGTAAGCAGGCCGCTCACTTTGCATCTGGACCTTGAGGGTGCCCACAGTGGCAATGTTCTGGTGCTTTGTTTAGGAGGCACATGAAAGCACCTGTTCCAACTGTCTTACCAGGAGCTGGACTGTTAATCATGTACCCAATTCCAGCAGAGGACTACATACCTCTGTGCAGTGGCCATAGGCCCCTATCTCCTCTGCCCAAGGTGACTGGATCCACCGAACCATGCTGAACTTCATAGACAGGAGACAGAGTCCTGGCGTGCATTGTCATGTGCTTACTGAGCAGGCAGGTAGGTGGTTCCAGTACACTGAGCTAGAGTGGGCCATGTGGAAAGAGGGTCAAGTGGCCTGCCTCTGGCCAGTCCCTGCACTTGTACAGTCTCAGGGACTCGGGAAGATGGGCTCTCTGAAGTGAAACAGCCACCACAGGGCACAGGGCATGGCCTGTCGCAGAGACCCTCATTCGTTTCTTGTGGCTGAGTGGCCTGTTGAGCTGGTTTCTGTCCCTAGGCCTCAGCACAGACATATTTGCTGTCTGCACAAGGCTCTGCTCAGGGCTGGCCACTGAGCCAGCTGTTCTGCTCAGCTCTCCCTGTCTCTGGAGGCTTCCACTGTGCTCCTTTCTTTGAAGAGTGCCACTATGTACCTGCTGGGGCCTGCCACACAATTGTTTGTGATCACAGGGCATGTGTGTGCTTGCTGGGCACCCCGAGCCTTAGCTGCTGCCTGGGCTCCCAGGACACCATGGAGAATGACAGAAGCTCTGTGCATAGGCTCCAAGTGGGGATGCCCACAGACAGACAGTCACAACTGTAAAGTCTGGGCCAAGCTTTGGTCACTGAGTCTTAGAGTAAAGTGTGACCTGGTCATTTCCATTCCCATTCCAGTATAGGGTGGAATGAGGAGTGGAGACAAAGGGGGGCAAGACTGTCCTGGAGCTGTGGTGTCAGCTACTCTTCCAGGTCAGCTTGCTCAGGCAGCTGCACCGGGTGCCCCCATTCTTGCATGTGGCGTCTCTGGGATATAGAGGTGAGGATGGGCGGGTGGAAACCCTGTGACCCTGAGGGGCCTTCAAGGCTGTTCCAGTGGAACCTGTTGGCTTAAGCGGTTTGGGATGCCACGTTACGTTGTCTGCTGGTAGGGTTCCTGTGCCTTCAGTGAGGCAGTGAGGTAGTCTGGCTACATCTTGCCCCTCCCCCCCCGGTCAGACAGAGCCAGCCACATCTGGCCATGGCATTAGTTATGAGTGTGTTCAGGGAGGAGGCTGTAGTCTGTCCCCTTTGGACATGTGACACCAACCATTGGATCTATCCCCTGCTGTCAGACAGTAAGAATGTAGGGCGTGGGGCTGGAGGGATGGCTTAACAGTTACGGCATTTGCCTGCAAAGCCAAAGGACCCAGGTTCGCTTCCCCAGGACCCACATTAGCCAGATGCACAAGGGGGCACAAGCATCTGGAGTTTTGTTCGCAGTGGCTGGAGGCCCTGGTGCGCCCATTCATTCTCTCCCTCCCTCCCTCCCTCTTTCTCTGTCAAATAAATAAATAAAAATATTTTTAAAAACAAAAGTGGGGCCTTGCCTCAGAGACCACTAAATCCTTCTGTTGCACCATTTGGAGGCCTGACTGAGACCGGCAGGGTAATAGCTGTGTTGATTTCACATCCTTGAGGATCCTGAATCCATGATCCTGGTTGTGGCTACCTGTTTGCCCACCAGAGGGTTACCATAGGAATGATAGAACATGGCCAGCCTGGGTGGGCCTTCCCTTCCCAGCCAATAACATCAAGATCCTTAGTCCTCTTACCCATCCCCATAATAGAAAATGGGGACTATAGTTGCTCCTTAGATCCCTGGTTAAGAAGCAGTGGTGATCAGGCAGCTAGTAGAATGCCTTGGAATAGAGATGCCCATTTCAGAGCCATTCTCCCAGCCAGGGGCCCATGATCACCCTAGGGAGGTTGAAGCCAGCTTCTGGGCAGATTAGGCACTCAGCATGGTCCCAAGGCCCATTGAGATGGGTAGCAGCTCAGGGATATGGAGGTTGTCCAAGAAAAGTCCTGGGCTCAGATAATCCAGTGGCCAGGCCGCCCTGCTGAAAGCTTTGTGGTGTGCCCCCTTCCCACCCCAGCCTTTGTTAGTAGAAATTAGTGATGGTCTTAACTGGATTTACTGAGTTCTGGGTAGTGGCTCTGGTAGCAGGAGAATGCCCAGTGTGTGTCCGTGCTCCTCGGTATCGATTCTGCTCTGTGGTGGGAATATCAATAGGGAAACAGCACCAGAGCTCCTGACCACAGGGCCTCCATTCTCATGACCTGTGGTTTCTAATATGGAACAAATGGAATTTGGGCCAGAGGTTCTATCCTAGCTGTTTCCTAGTGTTGAAGAGGCAGCACTGTCATCTGATGACAAGTTAGGTAGACTTAGCACTGAGCCTGGGGCCCTGTGGCTCTGCTGCTTTGAGAAGCTCAGGCCTGTCTGGGGCCTGGAGTCAGGGCAAAGATGGGAGGTACCAGACCTATTCCCAAAAGCAGGCCCCAGGGAGACTGCTGAGTATTGACACTACAGTGTAAGGCCACCCTGATCAGGGACAACTAGTCTGTTGTGAGATTGAAAAAGACAACTTTAGAAGCCCCTTATGCTGCGGACAGTCATGTACCCCTGGGTTGAAGCCTTGTTGATTGTACCTGCTGCTGTTGGGTTGCAGCACCACCACCCAGCTCCAGTGAGGCAAAAGAAGGAGAGTAAGCAGCTGGTTACATCTCCTGAGACAGTAGCTGGCATAGACACCCACAAGTGTGGCCACAAGCCTCCCTACATACCTCTGTCCTTTCCTGAGGTTCCCGGCTACCAGTTGTTAGGATAGTGGGTATACCAGCCACTGAACACTGGCTGAGGCAGCTTGGAGAATGGGACCCAGGCTCCCCAAAAGGCCTCTACGTCTGCTATGTATAAGGTGCCCAAGCCCTGTCCTCAGGAGAGATGGGACACTTTACAGTCAGGAGCTCAGGCTGGCATGGAAAAGGCCAAGAGTCCTCCAATTGCCCCTGGTAGCAGACTCAGCTCAGGGCCCTTCCAGGCCAGCGCCGACTGAGGGTCATGTCCGAGGTGGCTCTGTCCCCTGTAGAGCTGTCATCACAGAGGCCTGCATTTGGAGGCCAGGATCATGGGCATCTTCAGCTTGTGTGCAGGAAGGAAGAGGCAAGGCATCCCCAAACCATGGCCTCCAATCCTGTCTCCAAGATTCAGTTAAAAATGAAGTCTAAAACTGGAAGGATGGCTTAGTGGTTAAGACACTTGCCTGCAAAGAACCCAGGTTCGATTCCCCAGGACCTATGTAAGCCAGATGTACAAGGTGATGCATGTGTCTGGAGTTCATTTGCATTGGCTGGAGGCCCTGGCACGCTCCCCCCCTCCCCTGTTGCTGGGTCTCAGGTAAATACAAATATTTTCAAAAATGAAGACTGTGACGAAGAATGGAATTTCAAAGGGGAAAGTGGGGGGGGAGGTATTACCATGGGATATTTTTTATAATTATGGAAAATGTTAATAAAAATTGTGAAAATTAAAAAAAATGAAGACTGCAGAATGAATTAAGATGTTCACACAGTCAGCTGCTGCAGATGGAGCTGGGGATCAGGAAGGGAGCCTCAGCTCTCAGGTGTTTGGCTCTGGTGCCTTCCATTCTCTGCCCCCTGAACCATGGACCTTTGTTCTATCATCATTGGCACCTGATACAGTGGGCATTGTCACTTCTATAACCTCTTAGGTATGGTCCCAAGTCCTTCTGGAGTTGGGGGATGAGCCCCTAAGGAGATCTTTCTCAGGTGTGGGGTACAAGCCTCATGGCTGGGCCCCCTCTCTCACTCTGAGTTCTAGTCATGAGTATTGCTGTGGGCAGCACAGACAAGTTGGGCTTTCTAGTCACAGGAATCAGCCTAATCTCAGGAGTAGCCAAGCCTGATGTTGAGGTCCCACACTCCAGGCCTTTCCAGACTGTACCTCAAGCAGGAACACATTCTCTTCCTTATTGCCAATAAATGACATGTGGCCCAAGTCCTGAGGCACAAGGACAGTGGTGGCCGAGGTGGGCTCAAGGGAAGATGTTCTAGGCCCTCCCATATTTACTTCTTTAACTGAAGGACAAAAGAATGGCCCATTGTGGCACATACCTGCAATCCAGTATTAGGGGGACAAAGGATGGCTGAGACTTTGAGGCCAGCCTGGGTTATATGAGACCCTATCTCGAAAAAGAGAAAGAAAAGGAGAGAGAAAATAACATACAAACTTGTGATAACTCCATGCACCTTTGTTATACCGTCCTTGGCACATGCGATACATTGGAAGAACTTTATAATAGTGACCTGTGGTTGCATGTGAGCAGTCTTAGCACTGAGAACAGACTCGGCCATGTTCTGGGCAGACACAGCCAGTGAGCATCCACATGCTCAGACAGTCGCAAGTCCAAATACTGACCAGGTGTGCAGGAGACAGTGTGTCTGGAGAAGTGACAGGGAAACAGGACACCACTGGTCAGAGAGGCCAGTGGGATTGATCCCTGGGCAGCAGCTCTCAGAAAGACATGTCTGAATTACCTGGTACCTCTCAGACCCTGTTCTTGACACAGGGACTTTTATCAAATCTTGAGAATAGCTGAATCTCAGACAGTTTTGGGGGATGTTCAGAAGAAGTTTACAGGGTTGCCCTCTGCCTCTGGGAGACATGCAAGCTGAGAGGCCTTCACTCGGCTGTGCCTGAGCGGACATGTTGGTGCTTAGGTGCCTGCTCGTGGTGTGCACTCTGCCCTGTGAGGACCCTCTCTCTGGTGCTGTCCATCCACTCCAGGCCTGACTGCTGACCAGCACCTTTGTGAGTGGCAGTGAGTTCATCTCTGCCCCCAGTACTGAGAAGTGTGCTCAGAGCTTGTGGGGATGGCACCACACAAGGCTGGCAAGCAGTGCTGCTGACCACGGTCTTTAGAACGCACTTGTTCCCTGGGGTCATCTAGCTTTAAGCTGAGCAAGTTGTCTCAGCATGAATGCCATGAGCTGTGCTCTCAGCCCTGGGCAGGAGCTTGCCCTCCCCCACGAAGGTGTCCAGGTCATCTGCAGCCTGTGTCCAGCCTGCTCCACCAGAAAGGCTTCATCACCGTGTGCCTTGAATGGAAATGGGAACAGGGAGAGCTTATCCTGGTCCTCTCCGAACCTCCTTGCAGACCTCAGGCTTTTCAAGACAGGGCTGAGGGCTGTGATGAGATCCTGGTAAATAGTGATTGGTGAACCTGTGCTGAGGTCCTGGCTGCTTACCCATGTGGGGAGGATATCCCATCAACTAGGCCCCCCAGCCCTGTCTTTACGCATCATGGTGTGGGCCCTGTGGAGTGGCTGCCTCTGAGCCTAGATCCCTTGTGTGTACCATGACCCAGAGGATATGTGTCTGTAGTCTGTGGACCCCTGCTGCCTAGGGCATACCTAACACAGATGGGAATGGGCACTGTGGGCCAGGTACCTGAGCAAACAAAGCAAAGGAAGTGGCTGGGGCCTCTGGGGGATACCAGAGGTATCCTGACCCTGGCCCCACCTCTCCTTGCTTTTCCTCACCCCCCCATCCAGTATCCAGTTGTTGACACAACATTGGTGTCCAGGTGGCTCTTCAGAACAGTATGACCATAAACACTGCTGTCCGCTGTCATCACCATAGCAACACAGCCATTGAGTTTTCTGTTGGTCACCTCCTGGCCACATCCACTCTGACCTTGCCATAGGTGGTAGATGAGCTGTGATTCTCCCGAGGAATCTGGTGGCTTGGGGAAGCAGAGGGGAAGGTGAGATTGGTAGCCATGTGAGAGCACGGGCGCTCACTTCCTGTCAGCCCCTCTTCCCCTCCTGGTGGCTCTAACAGCATGGTGCCTCGGCAGCCCCCTCAGCTGTCTGTCTTCGCCTAATGAGAGCTCTATATTCAGGCCTTGTTCAGGCGTATGCTAATTAGCTCTCGGAGGTGCCTTTCCGCTCGGGAAGCCAACAGAATAATTGAGCATTATAGATATTTGCTTCAGAAGGCTCTGGAAGGTGATGTATACTTACAGCCAAGTTTGAGCAGCTGACCCCTTGGCTTACAGCCCCTCTGCCCCTGACAGCTCTAGCTCCTTCCAAAACATCAGGAACGCCCAGCAGTCAAGCACTATGCAGTCCCCGCCGGGAACACTCCCCAGAGGCATCCAACCTTCCGGCCCACTTCCAGACGTGCAGCTCAGCTCTAGGGGTTGGGCCAGAGTGAGCCACCTGAAAGGTTGATACGTGGCTGCCTGTCCATGCCCTGCCCTACCCTACCGTGTGCTCCTGGCTACAAAGAGCTTTCTCTCTGTTACCTTTTTTTTAAGGCTCTGTGGGGAAGTACATAGCACCCGAGCCACCCCCGTGCCAAGCAGGGCCCGGGGAGGGGCTCATAATGTGCTCCTGAGGCTGCTAGCTTGTTTCCCAGACCTGGGAGGGGTTGGCTGACCCGCCACGTTCTACCTGCCTGGGATGGCACACCTTTCTCCCAGGCTGAGCACCTTGGAGGGTCTAGTGCAGAGTCCCAGAGGGCCAATCACAGAGGCCAACCCAGCCCACAGGCCTCAGCTCTGTCCACATCCTTGTTCCGGATGCCCCATCTTCTGGACCCTTTTGGGCTCCTCCGTGAGATACATGGGACCTGTAGAGTTGGGGTGCAGCATCATTTCTCCTCCAGATCCTACCTTGATCCTTGTGGCCTCATGAGTTCTGGGTCCAGCCAAAATGTCTTCAGGTTTGCCACCCAGACTCATCTGTGTGACTTTGGCACTGGTGTGGGCACTTCAGGAGGCAGCATCTGCTCTTAACCTGGGGTGCGCAGTCCTGGGGTATACAGCCTGTCTCCTGGGAGGGGTTCTCTGGGAGGGGTTCTTTGCTCTTCTTTTTTCTTTGCCCATTTCTCATGAGCCCTTCTTGCTTAGAGGAGGGGTGTCTGAGGAATGGCCCACAGAGTGGGGTTGTTGTGACCAGAAGTAACAAGCAAATGTCCCCTAGCCCTTGCTTTGAGCAGGCTGAGGGGTTGCCTCTCCAGTCTACCCATGTATGCAGAGTGCCTTGTCTTAGCGTGACTGGCTGCTGGTGTGACATCTGTGTTTAACTGAGGAAGTGGAGCGGCTTGGGTGGCTTCTGTCTAGCAGAGGCCCAGGCCTGCAGCTCTTCCCACAGTACTGTGGCTCCATTGCCCAGGCTACTCTTTATGTGTGGAGGACACTTCAAGCAGCAGACACGACCAAAGTCCCTATTGCTGGGGAAGGTAGCCTACTGTGGGTGGCAGTGGGTGCTGGTGGCCCCTTTGTTGGACATTTCTTTTGTATATGGTGTTGGACACTCCCTCAGCTTGTCCCCATACTGCTTGGGTGCCTTGGAGGTAGGACCTGACTTCCCAGCTGTTGCAGTCAGGTTCACATTACTGGTAGAAATCATCCAACCAAGAGAGCAGCTCGTGTGTGGGGCTTATTTTGGTTTACAGGCTCAAAGGGGAAGCTCCATGATGGCACGGAAAATGATGGCATGAGCAGAGGGTGGCCATCAACACCTGGCCAGTATAAGGTGGACAACAGCAACAGGAGTGTGTGCCAAACACTGGCAAGGGGACACTAGCTATAACACCCATAAGCCCACCCCCATCAATATACTGCCTCCAGGAGGCATTAATTCCCAAATCTCCATCAGCTAGGAACCTAGCATTCAGAATACCTAAGCTTATGGGGGACATCTGAATCAAGCCGCCACACCAGCCATCTACCCATCTTGATGTTCCTGCTTCTTCCAGTTTCTAAGGCTGTACAGGGTTTGGTGCTGACACCCCAAGTTGCTTTCCAGACATGGGTCTCTAGCAGACCTACCTGCCTAGTGGTGAGTGGACTTCAAACTGCTTTAATTGGGATGTTCCTGGTCCAGACCTTGGCTTTCCTTGCAGTGTGCTCAGCCACTGTGTCTCAGCTATAGCCAGCTGGCTTTGCTGTGGTCTTGGCTCAAGCCACTGGACTTCTTCACAGACCTGAGCTGTATTGGTAGCAATATTTCCCTTTTAAACCTTAGTGCAGCAGTCGCGCAGATCCTTATGAAATGCCATCCTCATTTCATGTGGACTCTGGGGCCTCTGGTTTGGGGCCTGGAAGGACGCTCCCTCCCCAGTGGCGTGTGTTCTGCCCCTGCCTCTGCTTGTCTGCTCGCATCTGCTTGCAAGGCACTGACCTCAGGCCCTGCCTCCTTCACGGGACTCCAACTCCATGCTCCCCTTAGCTTCTTGTCATGTGCACATTATAAGAACAGTATAGATTCTGAAAAGAAAAGACTGAATATTTTAAAACATCACTGTTGTGAAAAACACACTGTGAGAGAGTACAGTCCTAGATGAGACCAGAGACTCCCAGCCTGCAGAGGAAAGGTAAGTGTCCTGGTGTGCTGGACACTGGGGTCTTTTGCACAACCTACACTTGGTGGGGGGGAGGGATGAATGAGAATGGGTATGCCAGGGCCTCTAGCCATCCTGTGCGCATGTGCATCCTTGCACGCTTGTGTCACATTGTGTGTCTGGCTTACGTGGGACCTGGAGAGTCGAACATGAGTCCTTAGGCTTTATAGGCAAGCAACTTAACTACTAAGCCATCTCTCCAGCTTTATGCATATTTTTGACACCTAAGTTTGTTTGTATGACAACAGTGAAACTATAGAAAAAGAAACAGTGGGACTAAGCCTCGGTGGCACCTGTGGCTCATGATCCCAAGGTTTGACAGTTACAGCTCCTGGTCAGGTAGGGCCAGCCAAAATGGGCTCCCAAGTGTGGCCAGAGTGCCCAGTCTTCACTTCTGAAAAGAGTGTGCGTCTCTCAGTCCCGCTCAGGGGGAGGCTCAGCCTCCAGGGTGAAGCCCATTCTTTCTGCACTTTCCCAGTGGTCCAGGCCAAGCCAGGAAAGGAACAGGACTCTCAGGAAGAACTGGTGGGAAGATGGGTGGGAGAAGCCTCATAGGGGTCCATCCCCATACAAGAGGGCCCTTTCTAAGTGGGAGCCCTGAGGAATCTAAGGTCCCAGACTCCCCAAGCAGCCGTCCATGCTGCCGGGGTGAAATGCCGCCGTCGGCCTGCCCTCCCAGTCTCTGCCTACTGGTATGCTTTCTGGCTGTGTTCAGCTGAAAGAGCCTTAAGGGTGTGCATTGGCAGTGCTTAGGGTTGTCACAAAACTGCTGCGTAGAGAGAGCAGGTCATGTGTGACACCGCGCCACTCGTGATCGCCCCACGTGCAAGTGCCTGGGTGCCATCGATCCTGCAGAGGCAGATGAATGCCTATGAAGTATCAATTGGCCACAAAAGGGAGGGTGTTTAGGCCAAGAGCTGGCTCAGCTGTCAAGGCGCTTGTTTGCAAAGACTACCAGCCTCAATTGAGTTCCCCATCACCCGCTTGAAGCCACTCACGGGGCAGACTTGTTTGCAACAGCAAGCAATCGCAGTTCAAAGGAAGGTGGAGCACAGACATCTACTCTGGCCTACACATGCACACTCACACTCATTCACACATACATAAACACACAAATCTTTTCAAAAAAATGAACATAAATTGTTTTTGAAGCCAGGCATGGTGGCACACCTCTATAATCCCAGCATTTGGGAGACAGAGGAAGGACTGCCATGAGTTTGAGGCTACCCTGACCCTACATAGTGAATTTCAGGCCACCCTGGACAAGACTGAGACCCTACCTCGGAAAAATTTTTTTTTTTTTTTTTTTGTGGGAGGGTGTTGGGTATGGTAGTGCACTCTTGTAATCCCAACACTTGAGAGACAGAGGCAGGCAGATGAGGAGTTCAAGGCCATAGTGAATTCAAGGCTGAAGCCAGCCTGGGTTGCATGAGACCCTTTCTCAAAAAAAAAGGGGGGGAGCTGGCTGTGGTGGCTCACGCCTGGCACTAGGAAGGCTGCGGTATCACTGAGTTCCAGGTCACTGTGGGCAAGAGTGAAACCCTGCCCCGCCAAAAACAAAGACGATGTTCGACTCCTATTATAGCAACACAAATGGGCTTTGCACACAGACTCTCAGTGACGTGGTTGTCACATCCCTTTTGGATGCCACGCCACGTGCAGTGAAAGTGGACCTAGAGGTAATGTGTGGGTTGGGGTCACTGGAGCCAAGAGGATCCTGGGCAGCATGGTGAAGGGCTGATACTGTGTGGGGTGTTTCTTTACAGGGGATTAGAAACATTCTAGAATTGAGAGGTGGAGGCTGCACAACACTGAGTGCTCTAAATGCCACTAGAAAATGACTGAAATGGTCACTTGTGTGAGTGCTATCACAGCTAACAAAGCCAGGCACTAGGAGGACAGGTGCATGGCTCTCCTGAGGGAAGAGTCAAGGCCAAGCTGAGCCGGTCTCGGGATGCTGGGCCCGTCTGAGGTCCTCCTGTGGCTCCTTGTGGATGTCTTCCCTTTTGTTGGCCCTGGGGCAGCCTTGGACTTGGGAAGGAGGCACCAGATCTGTGTCTTGGGGTCCCTCCCCTCCTAGCAGGAACAGTATTGGCTTGGGCACTAGGGCTTGTGACGTAGGGATCCTGTCGGCGCCCGGTGAGGTGGTCCCTAGAGCATGAAAGAACAGATTGAGGCTCTTGGTGGGGGTGGGGGGGGCGCAGTCCGTTGCTCAGCAGGGAGTCCCCAGGAGCTGGGCCTGGCCAGCTGAGTATTCTGAGCTAGCTAGCCTGGGTGCTGCCTGCGGGGATGAGGCTGTCTTGGGGAATCCCACCAGCCCTGCCTGCTGTGACTCCCTTGATGGATAGAAAGGGCACATCATGGGTGACAGGCAGCCACAAGCCATGCATGGGCCTGAACGCCACACTGTCATCCTTGTCTTTCTCCAGCATTGCCTCTTTCCTGGGAAACAGGCCCAGACCTGGGTCCTGAGCAGCCTCTTCCTGTCGTGTCAGCTTGCAGCTGACCCCATGTTGTCCTGTGTGGAACCTGCACCTCATGGCAGGAAGTGTGGTATCCCTGCACGTGTGTGTTTGTGCATGCCTCTGGGTTCCACATGTATGTTGGCTTACTGTCCTGCTGACCTCTGCCCCATTACCCTTTCCCTTGCCTCCCCCCAAAGGAAGGGGACATTTCCACAGGACTAAATTGCACTCTTGTTTGTCTGTCTGTTTGAGACAGGGTTCACACTAGCCCAGGCTGACCTGGAATTCACTATGTAGTTAGTCTCAGGGTGGCCGCAAACTCACCGTGATCCTTCTACCTCTGCCAGCCAAGTGCTGGGATTAAAGGCGTGTGCCACCATGCCTGGCCTAAATTGCACCCTTAACCTCAAAATATAAGGTCATGTTTAAGGCTACTAACAGCACCCAAAATCTTTAGAACTCAGGAGAAGTAGGGATGACGTGAGGTGACTCACCAGTGGCTGACCTTTCAGCTACTTGACTCATACCGCACATTGGTAGAGGTTGAGGAGGAGGGTGTAGCCTGGTACTCTGGCTGCCTGTGTTTTTTATTTTGTCCTGGCATCCATGTGCACCTTCTGGGGTCTCTCCTTCACCTCCCAAATCCCCAAATGTTTTAGGAGCCCAAAATCCTCCAGCGCCAGCCACCCTGTCATTACCCCCCCCCCCATATAACTGCTCAGCCTTGGCACATGGGGCTAAAGCTGACTCACTGCCTGGGTGTGCCAGGGGCTTCCGTCTCTCTGTGTTCTCTCATGCCAGCACCCTGGGGCGGGGCCACCTGCTGCCAGTCACCCATGTTGACACCATCTACACCCTGGCCCGTTCCTCAGACGGCATCTCTGTGAAGATTTACCCTACCTCGCTGTGTTTGCTCTGGCATGCCGGGCCTCACCTCCCATTCTGATCCGGTTTTTCAAGTTTAGGACCCACCTGTGTTGTGCCCCAGGCACCAGAACAGGTCCCCGGGGGATCAGTGGAGGCTGGTTAGAAAGCCCTTCTCCACAGCCGTGAACCTGGGGAGGTCAGACACAGTGGCGGGGCTTGTTGTTATAGTCTTACTTATTTGAGAGAGAGAAAAACAGTGAAAGCATGGGTGTGCCAGGGCCTCTTGCTGTTGCAAGTGAAATCCACATGCATGTGCCACTTTGGGCATCTGGCTTTTCATGGGTACTGGGGAATTGAGCTGGGGCCAGCAGTCTGTGCAAGCAAGTGCCTTAACCACTCAGCCACCTCCCTAGCACCTGAGGTTCTTCACTAGCCTGTCTTTCTAGATTCAGGAACGGGGACTAGTGGACAAACTTCCAGTAGCTAGTCAGGCAGAAGTCAGTGCCACTAGCCAGTGACTACCTCACCTGCACTGGGGGAGCCAGCACAGCAGGGCTAGCTAGATACTCCATCCTTCCAGCTGCGTGGTACCCTCCTGGCACTGCAGGGGTTAAGCCAAGCTGGTGGCTGTGCATGCTTATGTTCCTTGTGCACATGGCCTCCTGCAGCTGCTTGTAAAATGCAGTTTAAATAGTCACCATGTGGGCTGATCTTGCACAGCCCCAGCTTGCAGCCAGCTCAGGGCTGTGCACACATACACACCCCTTGTTCTGTGCAGCTTTGCCCCACGAGCATACCTACCATGTGGGATAGGCTGAGGACAGATCAGCGGGCATGTGGTTCTGGCTGGAGGGGCTAGCTGGTGGGGATGCTGGGCTCTACCTGTATGTTGATGTAACCTGTGCAAAGTGGTCACAGCTGTGTGACACTTGTCACGGGCCAGAATCCTTTGAGAATCTTTACATATTCTTGGGCACCGCCAGTTCCATTTTAAGGCTCTGTGGCTTGATGGTCTTACTCTCCGGTATGCTACTTGGATTGGAGTGTGCAGCCTTTTGAGGGAACGTGTAGGTTTTGTCTTGATACTAGTAATTTTGGGGCCTAATTTTGCTACCTGGGTAGCACCTTTGGGAAGGCTGGATAGGGCCAATGCTGAAAAGCACAAGTGCTTTTGCCTGCCCAGGCTAGAACCCATGCCCATTGTGGTCATGTGTTCAAAGCCCAGATGTTTGTGGGACCTTGAGAACCAGGAAGTAGATCCTAAGAAAACATGATAATGAGGAGGAAAGCCCAGATGGTTTCCCTAGGGGTCCTCCTGGTCTCAGTGGTGGATTTTGTTTGCCCTGGGGAGTACTTTACAGATTCTGAAAACAAAGGGACCCTCCAGCTGTCACTCACAGGGCCCTGGGGTGGTTTACATGTGTGAGGCTTCTGGGTGTGAGTGTAGGAGCTCTAGGTGATGGCCAGCTGAAGAGCTGTATGCCTGCAGGAGCTAAGGCCTCCCTGGGGAGACTGCCTGTAGCCCACCCTGTCCCCAGGCTCATCCCTTTGTTTCCTCAGCTCCACTCCACCTGCGATGGGGGACCAGGCTCCTCCGCCTTTAATGCTGTTTCCCTGTGGTCCCAGGTCCCTTCCCCAGAAGTCAGTCAAGGCTGGAGGTGGAGCAGGAGTGGGCTTTCTGTCTTCTACAGGGCTGCCTACCCCTCCGCTCAGCATACAGGTTATCCCCAACCATTTGCAGTAACAAGGTCACTGACCGTGGGAGACTTCCACAATAGTGGCAGCCCTCTAGTTTCCACGCGTGCAGTTCCTGGGCCTGCCTTTGTGTCCTCACCCTGTAGTGCTAAGCTACACGACAGTGACCAGGCCTGTGGTCATGCTGGTGCTTGGAGCTCTGGGTGATAGTCAAATGCTTGCGCCGAGGGTTCTGGCATGACATCTCCTGTGATGACTTAATAGATGTCTTTCCAGTTGAAGTTGGTGGCTTGTGTAAAGCTCAGGGAGTTGTCCAGTGTACATTTTTGACCACAGATGACCCTGTGAAGAGGAGGCAGGCCAGCTGGTTGCTACTGACTGGGATGGGTCCTGGGTCTGGTTGCTGACCTCGGCTGATCCTTTCCTGTGCACCAGAGACCACTGATGTCAAGCAGCGCTGACCTGCCCATTGGGGATCAGGAGGCGGGTACAGGCTTAGGAGTTGTGCTGGTAAAGGAGGCTGACTTGTCAAGTGCCTGTCGGTCAGTGCTCAGTGCCCCTGTGTTCATTGAGGTTTAAACAGCAGCTCGTGAGACTGAGACCATTCCAGAGCAGCTGTAACTCCTAAGGCCAAAAGGGGTCCTGGCATAAGGCTTCATCCTGCCGGGGTTTCTGTAGATGTCAGAGGACATGCTCTGGTTTCTAGCTGGCAGTAAAAGGACCCCCGCCAGGGAGAAAGGCCCTGTGTCTGGAGGGACTCAGGGAACAGGGCTTAGCAGCAAGTGTCCCTCCCTTCAGGCAGGCACAGGCATTGTGCCCATGGCTCCTGGTCAGTGTTGGGAGCTCCCCAAAGGGCTGCTTAGCAAAGTTCCCAGTCAGATGAGTAGAACTAAACTGCTGGCTCCTCATGCCTTCCTCTGCACATGAGAAAATGAGACCACTTGCCTTGCAAATGGGGCTGAGCCTCTGCTGCAGAGGAGTTGGATGGCCCTGAGGGTCTCAGGTCACGTGTACCTTGACCTGGAGCCGTCAGACCTGGGCATCAGCTCAGAGGTTCTGCTGAGCTCTGCTGACTTTGTCACCATCTTGCCTAGGAAGTGTGCTGAGCCTCTGGTCTTTAGGGCCTCTCCCTCTCAGCTTCCTCTGTCACCTCTTTCTCAAAAGTAGGGTTGTGGTGACGAGTGAAGCTTGGCAGTGACTATAGACTGAGAAAAAGGGTTCAGCTCAGCACCAGGCAAATGTAGAAAGTGGCCCAGGCTGGAGGGTACCCCATGGGCACGTGGGCATGAACGAGTCTCAATAGTACCCAGATGACTCTCATCTTTGAGATGCTGTCTGTCTGCCTTTCCGAAGGGACCTGAGAGACATCAATGTCCTCCAAGTGCTGCCAAGCTGGGAAAGCACTCACAGAGCCAGGCATGTGCATGGCTGCTGGGCCACCCAGCACTGCTGATCCCTGAGGTCCGGAACTTGGTTTGTAGAAAAGGCAATGAACTCTAGCAGGGTAGGTGGTCCTGAGACCACTCACAGACTGGCGTTCAACCTGGATGGTGAGCCAGGGCTTGGAAACATTGGTGTAGCTGGGTGTCTCTTGTCTCCCATGGCACTGGGCAGTGAGGGCTCTGGGGTTAGAGAGAGTAATGTTCTTTGCCCACATGTTCTTTGAGGGATGCTTGTCTGCTTGTCTCCGGGTGGAGAGTGGGCATCTGTGAATAAGCTTGAGGCCTGGTGGCCCAAGGGACTAAGCATGGGCACAGTCTCTTGCCTTCTCGTAGACCTCCTCAGTGCAGACACAGGAGACACAGGAGGGGCAAGGGCACCACATGCTTTGGACCTAACTCCCTTCTTTCCCTGCCCTTCTCATCTGCCCCTGCCCCAGAATTCCCTCTGACCACAGTGGCTTCTGTTCAGCCTGGGGTGGGACACAATGGATGGAAGTACCTGACCCCCTCCCTTCCTTTCCTTCCAGGGGATGTCCTCTTCCAGATGGCTGAGGTCCACCGGCAAATTCAGAACCAGCTGGAAGAGATGGTGAGTATGGCCTCTGGGCCCTTCTTGTGTGCAAGGGGCAAACACAGATGAACAGGGCAGTCAGGCTACGTGCTTTGGCCCTGTGTCTGGGATCATCAACAGTCATGGGGCGAAAGCTAAAGTTAGATGTGCCCTGGGCTTGGGCTATAAGTCATGCAAGCCACACTGAACAGCCTAGGAAATGACTAGGGGTACCTCAGTATAGGAGAGCCCCGGGGAAGAGGGGTCTCATGCTCAGCTAGCCTTGGGGTCAAGCGGCAGTCGGTGAGTATCAGGCCAGAGAAGAGCCATCTGGACCCTGGTGGCAGCCCAGGCCAGGGCCTAGTATCCAGCCTACAGCAAGGGGTCTTCTGTTAAGGTCCAGCTTCTGTCAGCCCCTGAGGGGACCTAAGCAGAGGATGGATGGTGAGGAGAGACAGTTCCTGTGTCCCTGGCTGCCTAGGGCTTCTGTGCATCTACTTTTCAGTCTTCTTAGCCTCCTAACTCCATGGCGCTCATGGCTGACAGTTCCTCCTCCCTGGGTGCCTATGTCCAGACTGCCCTCGCCTCCATGTAGTAGTAGAACTGACTGCTGGTCTTTTTTCTCCTCGTGTCCAGCTGAAGTCTTTTCACAATGAGCTGCTCACTCAGCTGGAGCAGAAGGTGGAGCTGGACTCCAGGTACCTGAGTGTAAGTATGCACCACCCCACACTTGCTGGACCACCCAGGCTGCCAGGCTTTAGCTCCTGTCTCTGCATACACTCTGTCCCTAGGTCTGAAGGTCTCCAGCTCCCTTAGGCTCCCATCCAGGTAGCTCTCTGCCTTAGTGCTCATGTCCTCTGCTCGTGACCTCTGATGTCCGTGTGGTTCACCGGCCTCTCGGCTGCTTGTCAAATGGCTTAGGGCTTGGCCTTGCCTCCCCGAAGAACCTGCTGTCCTTGTATGTCAGCCAAAGCTCCCGGCAATACTCACAGAAGTTTGTGGTCTCCACCTAACTTCCTGGGCAGGGAGTGAGGCCAGACTGTTTCCTAGGTCTGATCTTCATCTTGAGGATTGGGGGTCAGCCATGGGAGGGCCACAGGAAGGTCTGCAGCTGTGCCCCTGTGCCCGGCTATGGCCGGCTGGAGTCTGCTGCAACTCGAGAGTTGGGAGGGCCGAGGAGAGCAGCATCAAGCTGCCCAGGTGGCCTACAAGCCTCTGCTTCTGTTGTGGACTCAGGCTGCGCTGAAGAAGTACCAGACAGAACAAAGGAGCAAAGGTGATGCTCTGGACAAGTGTCAGGCTGAGCTGAAGAAACTCCGGAAGAAGAGCCAGGGGAGCAAGAACCCTCAGAAGTACTCGGACAAGGAGCTGCAGGTGGGGCTGCCCGAGACCTCATTCCCCTTCTCCCCACCTGCCCATGGTCTGCATCCCTGCCAGGGAGGGCCGTGCCCCCAGGCATGGCTGCGCAAGGCTTGTTCTGCTTTCCTAAAAAGTGAGTGTCCCTGTCCCTGGACTGGAGGGATGGTCAGCTCAGCCCCCGAGTACTCCCACCCCCTGCTCTGCTCTCAGCCAAGGCTACCAGAACTTTCTTAGCTACAGACACAGAAACCCAGGAGCTAACCCCGGACTGGTAGTCTGACCAACTTGTGAGCCCACCTCAGGCTAGATGGACAAGGTTGACTGCAACAGATGGCCCAGGAGGCTCCTGAGGCCATTCTCACTGTTCTGCCAGCATTTTAGGTAGGGTGTGCTCATCTTGCTACAGTTTTGGACATTGTAAATGACAGGATGGCATACATGACACATATATCAGAACCCTAGACAGTGTCCTGACCACTGAGCAGGCCCAGAAAGCCCTTACCCAATCATAGAAGAACAGCTAGTGTTTACAGAGGAGATGCCAGTAAAATCCACCAGCTACTGGGCCCTGGCATGGGCAGGATATGGCTCTTCTTCTGCCATCAGGCTCTTGAGGGCAGCACCCCTAGACAATGGGACTATGTACCCACCCAAGATATGTGATGTCTCTTTGGTGCTCTGAGCACACACAGGTTTGGGGCACTCTTGTGAGCCAGGTTGCCCTAAGAGGACAGGCCTGGACAGTGGGAGATGAGACTCAGGCTGATGGTCCTTACATAGAGAGCCAGCGACAGCAGGAAGCAGAAGGTCCCTGCTGCTATCTGCAGGTTCTCCCTGTGTGAAGTGGCACTACAGTTCATGCCTTCCCCGTATCACATCAAGCCTGTTTTTCTAGTTCTAGCATCGTTGCTTTGGTCAATGTTAATGACCATTCAGGACCCCAAAGCACATGCAGCCTGAGGCTGTCACAAGAGGCCACCATGGGCCATCTTGAGTCATGCTCTTCGATTCCTCAGTGTGAGTGCAGTTAGAAAGCACGATGTGTCGTGGGTACATGGCTCTTCCCTTTCTCCACCGCTTGTGATGTCTTTGCAATTCTACTCTCTGAGGATGCCACAGGAGGGCAGGTGTTGGCCCTACAGGCTAGATTGTGCTGACCTCCCAAGTGTGAAGAACTTTCCAGCAACTGGTTTGACATCCTAATCATGGGGGTGGGGTGGGGCCACTGAGCTGGCTTGTCTTTTTCTCCTGGTAAGAAGCTTATTGGAATATACTCGCAGACTGTGTAATACCTACCCAAGTATAGACAAGTGGTTTTTAAAAAATATGTTTTATTTATTTATTTGAGAGAGAAAAAGAGGCAGAGTGAAAGAGAGAGTGTGGAGGTGCACCAGGGCCCTAAGCTGCTGCAAATGCACTCCAGAGGCATGTGCCACCTTGTGCATCAGACTTATGTGGGTTCTGAGGAATCAAACTGGGATCCTTTGGCTTTGCAGGCAAGCAAGCACCTTAACCACCTAGCCGTCTCTCCAGCCCAACAAGTGGTTTTGAGTACATTCATAGAGCCATGCAACTTTCACCCTAGTCAGTTTTGGAGCATTTTACCAATCCCATACTTATTTATTGGCAGTCACCCTCAGCCCCCGCCACCCCTTCCCTCTCCCAGGAACACCTGCCTGATCTCTGTCTACAGAGACCTCCATGTTCCAGACGCTGGCCGTGACCGAGTCATGCCGTGTGACTTTGGTGTCTGGCGTCCTGCACTGAGTGCATCTTCAAGGTTCGTTCATGTTGCGGCGTGAGAGCATCATTCCTTTCATTCCAAGATCAGTGTCTTCCCATCCACAGCTGAACAGCCTGTCTTTACAAGGATGGTCGAGGCGCTGCGTGCTCAGCCTGAGGCTTGCCCTGCATCAGATGGCCCTGTGCTGTGGCCACCCTCTGAGTCTCTAGCTGCACCTGTGCTATAACCGGGACCCAGCTGTGGGAGTCATGAGGCTCAGGGAGGGGGAGGACCAGGTGGAGACTAAGCTGTGGCCTCAGTTTTGATCTGATTAAGGACTGGCCTGGGGTTCCCCAGGCCTCTACTTTTTTTTTTCACTCTCTCTCTTCAGCTGTGTTCCATCCCATGCCCTCCCTAATGCCAACTCTATTGAAGGGAGCCCTAGCCATCCTGGTCTCTGCCACCTGGTCACAGAGCCCATATTTAAGACTTGCCCCCTTGGCTGCCTATGGCCACCTCTCCTCTCGTCTTGTGTGTGGTTCTGAAGTTTGAGTTTCTCAGCTCGTGTGGAGGACAAGGGTGTATCTCCAGTGTATCTGTCCTGACGTGTGTCTGAGCAGAAGCGGAGTTGGGTGGTGACATTCTGGTTAGTTGTGCCTGTCCATCTTAGGTGTTCTGAGGTGTGAGGTCCTCCCAGTCCACAGGCCTGCCTGGGGTAGAACATGGTACCAGGCTTTGGGTGATCAGAGAACGACCCCAGGACAGTTATTGTATGGAGAGCCCAATGCAATCTGGGAAGGAAGATAAAGCAAGTTCTGGGGCCGTAGTAGTGCCCCGGGCATGGGTGCCTCTGGCCTACTAGAGATGCCCTGTGCCGCTTGGCTCGCGGTAACACCTGATGAGACTCTGCCTCCCGACTCCAGGCGCGCCGCCTCCCTTGGAAATGCCCCAAGCTGACCTTCCTTCTCGGGCCTAAGAGGCAGCCTTGAACACATCTTTCACCTGTTCTCACAGCGTGGCTGTGCAGCCTGTGGGGACCCTTTGCTACCCTGTCTCTAGGGCTCTCACTGAACTATCTCTCTGTTCAAGAACTTGAAGTCGCTCTGCCTTCCATGGTACCTGCAGGTGGCCCTGGGGTGGCCTGTCTCACTTGGGCACCGTTCTTACCCTCTCTGAACTCATTGTCCCTGTTTTTGAGGTGGCGCCCTCCTACCTGCCTTCTTCGGAGTGCACATGTGCTATGACGCCTCTCGTTGGATCCCTACTCTGCACCTCTAGACCCCCTTCTCTGTGGGAAACTACACTTCAATGCTTAACAGACTGAGTGTTTGATTTCTGGAATCTTGCTCTTGGGAAGGCTGTCCTGTATGTCTCTGGCCTGCAGCTCGGGGCAGGCTGGACCTATTGGCGCCCAGTTGTCTCTACTTGTTTTTGTGGTATTGGGGAGTGAAACAAAGGCCTCAACTGTGCTAGACAAGTGCTCTACCACTGAGCTATATCCCTAGCCCTTTAAATTTTCTCCCTCTTCTGCCCTTCTTCCCTCCCTCCTCTTCCCCTTTCTTATGGTGTCTCGTTGCCCAAGCTAGGTTCCAAGAGTTCCCTCGTCTGGCCTTGAACTCACTTTGTAAGCCAGGCAAGCCTTGAACTTGTATTTTCCTGCCTCCACCTCCCAGATAGCTAGGATTACAGGCCTGCACCACCAGGCCAGATTGTTCTTGAGGGTGGTGAGAGAACATCCTGCTTCCCATGAGGGCACGTAAGGGCACTGGGAGTCCTTCACCTAACATCTGAGTTTGAGGATAGAGGGTATTTGGTATATAATAGCCCTGGGTCCCTCTAAACTGGGCAGAGGCACACTGGCCACCATTTGGGCGGGGGATGGGGAGGAGTGACTGATCTGTCAGCCTTGCTAGAATAACCCTATCTCCCAGGTCGCTCAAGCGGGACCCTTTCCAAGTTTGGTTACAAATTTGCCCAGGGGTCAAGGTCTGACTTCTGCTTCAGGGTGTGGCTGCTAGGGCCTTTGTAGCAGCCCCCTCTTAAAGAAGAGAAATGAACTAACAAGGCTCACTCACCCTTTGAGGCCTTGTCCGTCCACCATGCTCAAGGGGCCCTCCTCAGGCCCCGTCCTTCTGCAAAGTCCCGTCCCTCTGCCATATCATATCTCTACTCCTGCTCAGTCTCCACCCCTCTGCAAGACCCTGACCCTCAAGTTGGCCTCACAGAGGTCATCATGGACATGAAAACACCAGTGAGGTCCTGGTGGCCAGGGAAAGGACATGCAGGCCCCTGTTCCCATCTAAAGCTGCTGACTCCTCGTCTGGCCTGCTACTGGGTTCAGTCCACAGCAGAGCTCAGTGAGGAGCCACTCAGAGATCTCTAGCCAGACCCCGGAAACACTGCCTGGACTTCGGGATGTCATCTTCTCTGTGAGCGGCAGCCTCTGGGTGACTGGCAGCGTTGAGGGTGGTTCCCTGCCCCGAGGCAGAGGTACCACACACACACTCTGTCATGTGGGTGAGGGCAGGATTCTGGTCTTTTGGGGCTCTTGGAGTTAACTAGGAGTCCAGGGACCTGACTGCTGGACTGGAGGTGATCCTGAGCCCTGGGGTAGCTGAGTGTGTCTAGGGGCACATAGAGCAGACAATCAGGGGTCTCCACTTAGTTGGCCTGCCATTTCTGCCCACCTACAGGCCTTTCCCTGCTCCTGGTGACACCCTTTTGTGTACCTGAGGTCTCCAGCTAGGTATGGCCAGAGCCACACAGGGCCTGGCCATGGTGTGGCCCAGGGGTTCAAGGGAAGTGTAGAGGCTGGTGTTGGGATTTCCTGTGTGGGGGCACCATGTGGCTGGCACCCGGGCCCGACTTGAGACCCTTGGCCATGTTAAAGCCTGGGTCCTGTTGCTGACCGCCATTAAGAGGAGATGCTTATGCCAGGCACCCTCAGTCCCCGCAACCCTGGTCTCATCAAGTGTGGTGCCTCAGGCTCCAAGGTGTGCTTAGTAGACATGGCTCCCTTCTGTGCCCTGAGAGGTGGCTAGGGTCAGTGCTGTATGTGGAGCCTGTCACTGCTTCTGAACCTCTTCACCTGTGTGTGTTGAGAATTCTTGGGGCTCTAGGGGGTGAGAGGTCACTAGAGAACCCTGAGGCAGTAAAGCTTGAGGGAGCTGAGCCCATAGAATTTAGGGGCAGCTCTAAGCTTTCAGGGGTACCAGTTTGGCAGAGGGTCCCCAGCTTGTGCTGCTCTCCCTAGCTGCTGTCAGGCTCTGCCAGAAGCTGGCCTCTGTGTGCCAAGATGGAATAAGGACCGGCTTCTTGCAAAAGGATGATCTTTCTCACAGGTGTAAAAGGGTACAGGAATGGATCTGTGTGGAGTGGGGAGATTTAAATTGTCAGACTGCAGAGAGAGGGAGAGAGGGGAGGGAAGAAGAAAGGAAGGGAGGAGAGAAGAGAACCAGCATGCTTGTCCAGATTTGTAGGTGATGGCTGTCTAGGTGCTGGGTCTAGACCTAGCCTGCCATGTTCAGAACTCAAAACTGAGCCACGTGATGGGATCTCCACAGAAAGAACTAATTTTAATTGTAGGTCAGGGAATGGGAGCTTAGAGGCATTTGGGGCACTAATTGGGACGGGACAGTTCTATATAAAAGGACGGGGAGCTCTGACTGCTTGGGAACTTCCAGCTGTGGGAGAGTTTTCCCTCGGCTGGGCTGAGGGCGAGCCCCCACAGCACCTACTCTACACATGGGCCCTTTTCCCCCAGCAGGAGCTCCTTGGGCTTTCTTTTCTCTCTGTTCTTTCCACAGTTCTCCAGGCCTTCCATATGGGATCTCTAGCCATATGGGCGCCTTTCCTTGGCTTTGTACTTCCCCCAATAAATACAATAATTTTTTTAGGAAGGGGTGGGCTGGCGAGATGGTTTAGTGGTTGAGGCACTTGCCTGTGAAGCCTAAAGACCCAGGTTCAACTCAGAACCCACCTAAGCCAGACGCACAAGGTGATGCATGTCCCTGAGGTGGCGTACGTACACAAGGTGCTGCACACATCTGTAGTTTGATTGTAGCAGCTAGAGGCCCTAGTGTGCCAATTCTCTCCCCTTCATTAAAAAAAGGAGGGGAAAGTTCCAAGAGGCTCCTGGTGTGGTCTGGAGATGGTAGCCCCTCCATACCCCTGTCCTCCTACATGCACTCCACAAGGGCTCCAGCCAGGTTGAAGGAAGCCCCTGTGCACGTGAGGTGAGAAAGGGGTGGTCTCCTGGGGGGCAGTGGAATGCCACATGGGACAAAGGACAAACCTGTGTCCCGTGTTGTGGTCCTAGTCCCATCCAGCTCAGAAACAGAGGGATCTGAAACTCCACAGGGCTTTTGAGGAAATGGGAAATAAAAGACAGGAAGGGGCTCCGAGCAAACCCAGGCCTCACCCCTTCTGAAGGCAGAAGGAGAGAGGTGTGTCTCAAGGGCCACTTCTGCATTCACTGGGTATGTTGGAGGAGGACCCTGGCTCCAGGAGATAGGAGGCACCGCTCTGTCCAGCTTGTCTCTCTCCCCCAGGGGTGATGTCCTCTGACCAGCCAGTGTCCCCAGTACTCCTGACCAAAGGGGCTGAGTGGATCTGGTGAAACCTCCCCTTAGGCTGTGTCCCTCATGCCCAGCCTCACTGCATGTCCTGAGCAGAGTTGGGACGTCATCTACACAATCCCCTCTGTAGTCTTTGGGACTAGATTTCTTCTATTTTTGTCCCACTTGACCCTTTCTCCAACCTAGCTCTTATTAAAACAGGACAGGCTCTGTGCGACTCGTCAACCCCTCCCTTACCGGCAGCCCTTACCCTCCAGAGTGGAGTGGGTTAAGATGACTGGCCAGGGACTGTGGTGCTGGTTAGATCTGCCTGTGCATCTGCCTGTGCTGTGTGCCTTAGGTGTGTGCCAGGCCTGGGTGTGAGTGAGCGGTTTGCCTTTCTTTGCCCACATGCATGGTCTGGGTAGTGAGAGAGGAGCAGCCAAGGCCCAGCACAGCGTTACGGCCCCAAAGACCATGTGAGAGTCCAGACAGAAGCAGCTGGAGTGAGTGGACAGACCAGATAGACCTAAGCTCATTCCGAATCACTCCAGGCTGAGTGGAAGGGCCCTGCAGGATCTGCCAGGGGCTCCTGGGCAGCCAAGCCACTGCCCATATGGGACTGGCTGCTGTAGGAGCATGGAATGTACCTGCCTCCTTTACTTGCCTGGGGCTTTCTGAGGCCATGGAAGGACAATCAGTATCCCTGCCACATCCACCTTCACATGTTCCCTGAGAGACAAAGGAGGGAACGATTCCACGCCCTGGTCGATGGGGGTGGGACCACAGCCTCTCCGGTCCGGTAACCTGTGTCTTGTTCATCTAGGACACAGGGCTGCGAAGGTGGCTTTGGCCCCTCAGGATCTCAATTGAGTTCACATGGTGTTTTGCCTGCTTAGGCTGCACTCTCGCTCTGTATAACTAACAAAGCAGAGACAGAATAACCACAGCGTAGCTTTTCACAGTGGACAAGAGCAAAGGCTGGGCCACCAGGAGCTGAACCAGGCGTGCCCAGTGTCTGAGCCCGCGCTCATCCCAGCAAATAGACGGGAGGCAGGGAAGTCCAAAAGTGTGGTCCTGCTGTCTGGCAAGACCTTCCAGCAGCAGCTTCACATAGTGCCACAGTAAGGTGATTAACTCAGGGAACTCCTCCTGTCCATAACTGCCATCCTGGGGCCACCCTCACAACCTCCACCAGCCCTAATTACCACCCAGAGGCAAACCTTGGCCTGGGTCACCAAGGGCCGTTAGCAGATGGCTTTGAGCAGTGAATTTTGAAGTGTGCTGTTGAACCATAGTCGTTTTCCTTTCAGAGTAGAGTATCCAGCCCTTCCCTCTGCCAGCCCATAGGCAAGATAGCTCTCGCCCCATCTTGTCCTGAGCTCATGTGGGATGAAGTTTATAATGGGACATGAAATCCTCGGAGCCACCCCTCATGGCCCTGCCTAACCAGGCTCACAACTCAAGGCTCTGTGCACTGAACTGTCCTTTTAGACCAGAGACAGAGGTAGCAGTCAGCAGGTCCCCAATGATATCTGACAATGTGGGGTGTCAGATTCTTGCTGTCCTCCCTCACACAGCAGAGCTGAGGGGCTCTGAGCCATGTGGTTGGAAGTCATGGCTTCCAGTGGTAACAGTGAGGTTTACCTCCCATTTTTATGAGCTGGGGACCTTGGGCAGTCCACAGGTTTGATAGTTATGGGAAAGCTTCAATTGCCATGGGATGAGGTGAAACACAACAGCCTCGGATTTTTCTAGAACACCCCTCCCCCCTCTGAGTCACTGGCTGGCTCTGGAGTAGAAGAGACACACTTTCTGATCACTTCTGTCTTCTCGGATTACAGGGCTGTTGAACTGGGGTGACTAAGTGGGAGCGTTTTTTGTGGGTCTTAAAAATGCTTTCAGCTGGGCGTTTCTATAGTGCCGTCGCCATAGCACCCAGCTAAGCAAGGAGCTGTGAGGCAGCATGGGGCGGGCGGGGACAGCAGGAGCCTGGCCACTGTGGGGACAGGCTTCATGCCATTTTAAATGGCCTGTTGCCAAGCCCTTGGTGGTGCAGCTATGTGCTGTGTTCTATACTGGACACTTTCCAGAAAGCTTACCCTTCCCCCATACTGGAGTACCCTGTTCACCCCACTACTTGAGGGGCCTGAAGCCCTGAAAGGTGGTCACCCCTTTATCCCCATTCTTCACTGTCCCCTTCTGAGGAGACACTCCTCATTTGACCCAAGTGTCCAGGATCTGCCTCTGTGAGGCGTTATTGGAAAGGGAGGTCAGAGAAGTTGACTGTTCCTGGACAGAAGTGGCAGCTGCAAATCTGACAGACTTGGCTGTGCCATAGCCAAGTGCCTCGGGACCTAGGCTGAAGCTTGACCCTCTCCCAAGTCATGCTGAAGCTGACGTCTGTCCATGTGAGTGTGTGGTAGTGTACATCCCTCCTTCCTGCCTCCCCCCAGGCGGGGGCTCTGACACCCTGTCTTCTGTCCTGTGAAGTGATAATGCTCCTGGGGACAGCACGAGTGAGTGGAAACCTAAAAAGTGACACGCCACTCCCCCCAGCATAGAGGCTGCCAGACCATCCTGCTAATGAGGCCGCTGCCCTGCGCTGTGCACTGCACCACAGGGAGCCCAGGGCCTCACTATGAAGGCAGTGTGCAGCCTACAAACCCAGAAACCGCTGGTGGTGGGCAGCCGGCTGGCTTCAGGCTTCAGTGTGGAAGGTGCTGTTGTCAGGGTGAGGGAACCCAGGGGGCCATGTGGCCTGGTTTATACTTCTGTCCTAGGTGACTGTTCCAAGAGATGCCTCTCCTCTAAGTCTCCTAAATAATGACATGGTGCGGACTGTAGCTGGCACCCTTCCCCGTCCTCAGCCTCTCGCAAGGGCATGGAGCACTGCTGAGCCCCTTCTACAATGTAGTTGTCCCTAATAAAGCCCAGGGGAAGAGGGCAGTGGCCTAAGGACAGTGCAGACATTCTTGACTCAGGTACCTCCTGAGCTGGCTGCCAAGTTTTGGGTCTCTCCATGTGCACTGTCCAAAGTCAGGGCCCTTGAGGTGTCCTGACCTTCCTCAGCTCTGAAGGCTACAGCACCCAACTCCCAGGCAGTTGTTGGTGGAATGAGTGGGCCCTGCAGGCCAGTGGTTGCTGTTGCTGTGGGTGATGGACAGGCAGTTACAGTCCTCGTGGACCCTGAGCCTGCCGGTCTTTATCCCGTCTCCTGCCATAAAGCTTGGGAAGGAGCTGGCACCTAGACAGAGGCCGGAGCACAGCCAGCAATAAGCCTCCATGGCTACCCTGGAGCCCTCCGCATAGCCCTTGCTGGGGCCCACAAGGCTGAAAGGCCCACCCCCCACTTCGCAGAGGAGCCTCAGTGTGCAGGGGAGGTTCAGGGCGCAGGAGGCCTTGGTAGGCACACATTGCATAAGCAGAGGAAAAGTACTCAGCGTTGTGGAGGAGGAGGAGGATGAGAGGGGGAGGAGGCAGCGGCCACCACCTCAAGACAGCAGCGTTCCAGTCATGCTGGAATATTCCTCAGGTCTGCCCTCGGGCCTGTGACCTGGCATTCCTCCTCTCCTCCCAGGAACGGTTCTGGGTCCCACCTTGCAGATTCTGTGGCAGGGACCTGGCCGCCCCTCTAGAGGCTGTGGCAGCCTGTTCACTGGCACCTTGATTTGGGGGTGGAGGTAGTCAGACAAGTATTCTTAAGGTGGCCCTGGGGGAAAACTAGTTCCGCGCGGAGGCTGCAGCTCTGCAGGGACAGAAGGAGCAGAGTTTCTAGGTTTGGTGACAGGGTTGGGCAGACCTGACCCTGGGGATACTCATACTGGCTGGCATACAATCAGCACTGCATTGGTGGCCACGTTGGAGACCAGCCCCCATCCAGCTGGGCTCCCCTTGTCCAACCCTCCAGCTGAACCTGTGGGGGAGGTACCGAGGGAACAGCCTGCTCCAACCCCCTCTTGCCCACGCCCACAACTCAGCCGCCTACCCTTGCTGAGTCAGAGCTCTGAGGTGGCTTGTGAGTCAGCCTCGAGACACCCTGGCAACTCAGGCCTGCCCCCTGCTGGAGGATGACTGCCTTAGGAAGCACTTTGCAAAAGCTGTTCTGGTTGATGGGATTTAGCCCTGATGGTGTGCACAGGGAGCCAGACATGACAGGGACCCAGGAAGTACGCTGGGGAGGGGTCATTTCAGCCTTTCACAACTATCCACAGGCTTACCTGCATTTTTGTGATGAAAATTTCTGCCCATCCCTACTCAGCTCTATAGCCCAAGGGATCTGGGTGTGAATCAGCTCTTCCTTGACATAAGAACAGGCTGGGCTACAGGATAACTGTAAAGGGAGGTTTCAGCTACAGGACTGTCACACACTGCCACCAGGCCTCAGATACATCCTCTGCCAGCCAGACTATGGAAGGGCAGCACAGTCCCCCCTGGGGTCCACCCTACCAAGGGGCAGGCCCCTGGACAAGAGTTCCCCACCTCTCGTCCTACAGGCAGGGACTACTCATGGCTCGTCCCCCAGATCACCTCGATGAGTTCCTGCCTGTGACGCCTCTCACAGTGAGCGGCTGTTTGTTCCATGGTCTTTCAGTGTAGGTGGTTTGTACCTATTTTTAAGACTTTCTTTTAAACATGAAATACATGTAACTACTACAGTTTACCATTTTAACTGTTCATGAATGCACAGCTCAATGACATGAAGCATTTTCTCCGTTTTATATTTTTATTTTGGTTTTTTGAGGTAGGGTCTCATTCTAGCCCAGACTGACCTGGAATTCACTATATGTAGTCTCAGGGTAGACGAGAACTCATAGTGATCCTCCTTAATTCTACCTCCGAAATGCTGGGATTAAAGACATATGCCACCATGCCTGGCTCCATATTTTAAAATTTTTTACATTTATTTTTATTTGAGACAGAGAATGGGTGTGCCAGTGTCTCCAGCCACTGCGAACAAACTACAAACCACCATGTGCATCTGGCTTACGTGGAATCTAGAGAATCAAACCTGGGTCCTTAGATTTCACAGGCAAGCACCTAAACTGCTAAGCCATCTCTCCAGCCCCGTTTATTTTTTGAGTCAAGGTCTCAAGCATCCCAGGCTGATCTTGAACTCACTATGCAGCTAAGATGAACTTGCATTTTGGATCTTCCTGCTTCTACCTCCAGAGTACTGGCATTTACAGGCATGTGCCACCATGCATGAATTTATGTGGTGGGCTTGGTGCATGCTAAGAAGGTACTCTTACCAACTAAGCTACATCTCCAGCCCTCTTTGTTTCTTTTTTCAAAAATATTTTTAGGGCTGGAGGGATGGCTTAGCGGTTAAGGCATTTGCCTGCAAAGCCAAAGGACTCAGGTTCGATTCCCCAGGACCCACATTAGCCAGATGCATAAAGGGGTGCATGTGTCTGAAGTTTGTTTGCAGTGACTGGAGTTGCCATTCTGTCTCTCTTCCCCCCTTCTTTCTCTGTCAAATAAATAAGTTATATATATATATATATATATATATATATATATATATATATATATATATGTATGTATGTATATATATATATACACATACACATATGTATATGTATATATATATAATGTATATATATGCATATATATAATATATATAATTAGCTGGGCATAGTGGCACACACCTTTAATCCCAGCACTCAGGAAGCAGAGGTAGGAGGATTACTGTGAGTTCAAGGCCACCCTGAAACTACATAGTGAGTTCCAGGTCAGCCTGGGCTAGAGCAAAACACTACTTCAAAAAAAATTTTTTTTTAATTTATTTGGAAGGAAAGAGAGAGAAGAGGCATGGCAGGACTTCAAGTTGCTGCAGATGAGCTCCAGATACATGTGCCACCTTGTGCATGTGGCTTTACGTGGGCACTGGGGAATCGAACTCAAGTCGTAAAGTTTTGCAGGCAAACGCCTTAACCACTGAGCCATCTCTCCAGCCCTCTTTGTTTCTTTTTTATTGTCATTTTGTGTGTTCGTGTGTGTGTGATGCTGAGGAACCCAGAGCCTCTCCTGCACTAGGCAAACACCTATCACTAAGCTTAATGCCCAGTCCCTCAGCGCCATCTTTCTGATGAGTGTCACTGCCTCCATCTATCTCCAGAACATTAGTTTGGCAGCTTGAGGCTGTTCCCACTGAACCCCAGCGGCCTCTTCCCTACCTGGTGTCCCCGTCCACCCTCTGCCTCTATGAATTTGACTCCTCTTTGCTTCTGTGAGTTTCCACAAGTTCTCTACCCTGGAACATCCAGGATGGTAGTCACATCTGGAGGCTTGCATACAGCATAGCTTGTAGTGAGAACCATCTTGGGTGAATTGTATATCCACTAGGAATCTCAGAGCACTGGGCGGGACAACCATCATTGGTCAGAGTTAGAACTGGGGCCTTAGGAGCTATGGAGGGAAGGAATTCTGTATATTGGGGGGGGGTACTGGCTACTCAGGTTTCATACTCTCGTTTTTTTTTTTTTTTTTTTTTTTTGGTTTTTCAAGGTAGGGTCTCACTCTGGTCCAGGCTGACCTGGAATTAACTCTGTCATCTCAGGGTGACCTTGAACTCATGGCAATCCTCCTACCTCTGCCTCCCGAGTGCTGGGATTAAAGGTGTGCGCCACCACGCCTGGCAGGTTTCATACTCTCTTAGCCATGTGTCTCCTTCAGTAGATCACCTACAAGGGCTGAAAGCCAACAGGGAGTGGACACCCTAGTAACCCCAGGAACAAAGTCAAGAGCTAGGTTCATTTTTCAGTTCTCACTCTATGAGGGCCTGTCCTCTTCCAGGGTATGTGACCCATATGGCTCTGGTGAGGGACCATTTCTCATGCCTTTACGTGGGTGAGGCCTTCCATGGAATCATCCAGAATATGCTCACCTGTTCAGTGGCAGGAGCAGAGCCCAGAGGACTCTGTATTTTTCTCTCTAGCAGTGGCTCACCTGGGTCCTCATTCCATGGCCCCGACAGGGTCTTGTGTCTCCTCTTCAGCTGAGAATTGGAGACCAGAGAAATGTTGGTGACACAGGAGGATTGAGAAGCTTCCGTGCTGTAGCTAAAGCCTGTAGAGGGCCTGACCTGCCACCAGTACCCATGTCTTCCTCTCCTCTGGAAGAACTCAAGGAAGGCTGGGTGTGGCGGGGCATGCTTGTAATCTCAGCACAGAAGGCTGAGACCGGATGGGCTGAAATTTAAGGCAAGCCTGGGACATACAGTTGCCTGGCTGCAAATGGACACTCTGTCGTCTCAAAAGTGAATGTGGGGTATGCGTGTGTGTGCGTGCATGTGCATGCACATGCATGCATGCATACACACACATACTACATTCATCCCAGGGAGATGAGCCTGAACCCTCCACTGGGGCCCCCTTCAGGGGTCAGGACCCTGGTCCACACAGCAGGCATGGCCCTCAGGAACGTGAGCATCAAGCTGCTCCTATGTGGCCCTGGACACCACCGTATTTCCAGCCTCCACTCTGCAGGGGCTGTGAAAGGTGTGTGGGCACTGCCCCATGTTTTCCTCTCACCAGCCTGTCCTCTCTGCTTCCCACCCCCCAGTACATCGATGCCATCAGCAACAAGCAGGGTGAGCTGGAGAACTATGTGTCTGATGGCTACAAGACCGCACTCACAGAGGAGCGCAGGCGGTTCTGCTTCCTGGTAGAAAAGCAGTGTGCAGTGGCCAAGAACTCCGCCGCCTACCACTCTAAGGTGAGCCAGCAGCCCAGGCCTCAGGGTCTGCTCACTCTTCCCGGCTGGCCTCCCTTGTGGGAGTGAACTAGCTGGCACCCTCCAGAACACGTCAAAGTGCGTTCGGTCTCCCACTATGGCACATTAAGACTGGGACACACCTCCTCTCGGGAACTGAGTCCTAAAGGAAGAATTTCCAGATCGAAGGGTGCACAGCATTTTGTAGATACGGTAGAACTTGCTGGGTGTGTTTGAAGAGCAGCTGTAGCTGACCATCAGCCAAGGAGGATCCGGGCTTTGGGTTTTTGAGCCTTCTGAATCAATGTCGGCCCTTCTGCTCCAGTCATGCCCTGCAGTGGTAGGCTGGAGAATGTCTCATAGTGTTCCTTGCAGGGGCACGGGCGTGCCTGGCTTCCAGCAGCACTGGCTCTGCACCTTAACTTTGTGTCTTCACTCAACTGTCCCAATGGTGTTCCCTCCTCCTGACCCCTGGGTAGCCCCCACCAGCTGCTGCAGTGTGTCTGGCCCCACCCCAGTTCTGTCCCGCTCCTTTACTCTTGGGCAGCCATGAGTCCTGCCCAGAACCTGAGTCGTCCCCAGCTCTTAGCCACCCCCACACGTGGCCGCCTCTTGACATAGAAATAGTCCCATGGGCTTCAGTACCTCCTTATCCCCCTTGCCCTCTCACATCATTAAGCTACTAGGCTTCTTGGTGGGGCTTGGGTATTCAGGGGTACTGGCCCCGAGAGACCTTCCCTCATTGAGTCTAGTCTCCATGTATTCTCTACCTGCTTATAGCCTGCTCCTGTCACAGGACACACTCCTGTTTCCTGGGAGATGCCACACCTAAAACTAGCCCAGCCTTGCTGAACCAATAGGCTCCTGTAAGGAATCAGCTCCTGTAGAGGAACTGTAGCAGGGTGCCCTCCCTGGATGGACTAACCCTGATATCAGAGGCCCAGTGTTTGCAGAGGACTGACATAGTCCCCAGGGGCACGCAAGGCCCAGGTGACAGACTCCTTGCCAGAAATAGGCAGGGTCAGTGGGTCCCTGTCACTAACATGGGTAAGAACTGAGATGGGGTCAGATTATGTCCCTGGCATGTTCCATAAGTTCTTTTTACTTTCATTTTTTGAGGTACAGTCTTGCTCTAGCCCAGGCTGATCTGCAATTCACTATGTAGTCTCAGGGTGATCTTGAACTCACAGTGATCCTCCTACCTCTGCCTCCCGAGTGCTGGGATTAAAGGTGTGCACTACCACGTCCAGCTCCATAAAACCTTCAGAGGTTAAAATTTGGTTAGGCAAAGGACCACAGAAGCCCTGGCCATGTCTTTTGTTCATGTTGGTAGGTAAGTGGTGCTGGTCTTCAGATCTGCGCAGTACACACAGATGTCATCCACCTCCCCAGTGTGCTTCCCTGAAGCCACTGCTCTGGTCTTCGGGCGCCAAGGAGATTAAACCCCTCTTGTCCCCAGAGGCTTTTCCTGCTTGCCCGGGCCTGCTTCAGCTGTGGGCAGGTGCAAAGCAAGGCTAGGATGTCAACTGTGTCCTCCGGGACACACCCTGGCCACACCCTCTCTGCTACTGTGCCCCTGCAATCCCACTGAGCCTCTGCTCAGCTCTGTGGGTACTTACCAGTGGCTGCAGTAAGGCACAGGGATATGAAACTGGCAGCATGCATCAGTGTCCTTTGGTAGAGACAGGGTTGGGCAGGAAAAATGCCCACCCTTCTGTGCCAGGCAACCTACCATGCTGCCGCATGCAGGGACCACAGGCAGGAAACCTTGCTACAGGCCTGCACTTGTGGCTGGTGGGGAGTGGCCCTTCCCATCATGCTGTAGCCCTGGCTGGGCACTTGCCTGCTGCCTGGAGAGTCAGGCTGCTTAAGCTTCCCCAGGCCCTTGAAATCCCCTCCCAGAGATGAGACCCAGACCCAGATTTCGGAATCATGCTGTGGCTTCCTCATTCTGTGTCTCCTCTCTGTGTTCACGGCTTAATGCCAGAGGTAGAATCCCATGTATCCAAGGAAAGCCAAGAGTAGGAAGCCCTTCTATTTCCTTCAGGGTCACCTTCTCACACCCCAGCAGCCTGCCTGACCATAGCTGGGCAGTTCTATTTTGTCCCCAGCTTTGGCCTCCCTAACCTGCCAGGTAGTTCTTTTCCTGGTATTACTGTTTTTGTCTATAAGGGAACTTCCAGTCCTGGGGCTGGCTGTGAGAGCCTTGCCTGTTTCTCCTTTTTCCAGAACCCTGGGAAACTCCCACCAAGATTAGGCCTTGGCTTATACTCACCTCTGGTGTTCCCCCAACTTCAAAGTATATGAGTGCGTACCAGGCCCTTTTCCAGGTAGTTCCTTTTGAGGTGCAGGGTCTGTTTGGTGGCCTGTATGCTGTGAGATGCCTCTGGTAAAAAGCAGCCTTGGGGCTTGTTGAGGAGGCTGCGTGCACAGTGATGGTGCCTGGGGAGGTGCCTCTGTGCTGTGTCCAGTGCCTGAACCCCTGCTGCCCCGACCCCTCCCTGCCCTGTGTCTTCCACTCCAGGGCAAGGAGTTACTGGCCCAGAAGCTCCCTCTGTGGCAGCAAGCCTGTGCTGACCCCAACAAAGTTCCAGACCGCGCTGCGCAGCTGATGCAGCAGATGGCCAGCAGCAATGGCTCCATCCTGCCCAGCACCCTGTCAGCCTCTAAGTCCAACCTGCTCATCTCAGACCCCATTCCTGGGGCCAAGCCCCTGCCAGTGCCCCCTGAGCTGGCACCATTTGTGGGGGTGAGTCCTGGGTCTCTGGAAGCCTATGGTGGGTGGTACTCTGTGCTTGGGGTGACTTCTTGTGGCAGCTTGTTCCCCAGGGGGGAAGCCCAGTGTGCTGAGCCCAGGGCCCCTGTGGTGGGGAAGCACCGGATCCCCCCCAAGCTGGCCCCTAGCGACGCCCTGCCCCTGCCTCCTCTTCCTTCAGCGGATGTCTGCTCAGGAGAAGGTACCTGTCATGAATGGCGTCGCAGGCCCGGACAGCGAGGACTACAACCCCTGGGCTGACCGAAAGGCTGCCCAGCCCAAATCCCTGTCTCCCCCGCAGTCTCAGAGCAAGCTGAGCGACTCGTACTCCAATACACTCCCTGTGCGCAAGAGCGTGACCCCAAAGAACAGCTATGCCGCCAGTAAGGGTGCCGGGCTGGGGAACTAAGGCTTGTGAGTGTGTATGTGTGCATGTACACTGTGTCCAACTGTATACGTGTGATGTGGATGTTGTGTGTGTACATGTGCCTGGGGGAGTGTGCATCGGCCACAAGTATGACGTGGTGTGGTGAGAGCCGGGTTCTGCCTGTGGCTCACTCAGTGACCAAAGAGCAGGCAGACGGGCTGAAGGGTGGGCTCCAGTTGATCAAGAAACAGCTCTCTCAGCCTGTCCTGTGAGTGGTGTTACTACGTGCACCCAAGCTCCGGGCTCCTGCCCGGGCTCCGTCTGCTCTGGACAATTCCCTCACACCCACCCCGCATTGTCCTGGCAGCTGAGAACAAGACACTGCCACGTTCAAGCTCCATGGCAGCCGGCTTGGAACGCAATGGCCGCATGCGGGTCAAGGCCATTTTCTCCCATGCGGCTGGTGACAATAGCACCCTGCTGAGCTTCAAGGAAGGCGACCTTATCACCCTGCTGGTGCCCGAGGCCCGTGATGGCTGGCACTATGGCGAGAGTGAGAAGACCAAAATGTAAGTGCCTACCTGGAGAGGAGTGGGTTTGAGGCTAGCCACCCCCTTCAGCAATCAGGCAGGGCATGGTAGCCCAGATGTGCTGCAAGGCTGGGCCCCTTACTCGACTAGGGAGCCAGAGCAGAGGGTCTGCTGGGGAACCTGGACAGGAAGAGTGAGTATGACTCCCTACCAAGGCTCTTCCTGAGCTCCATGGCAGCCAGTGTCTGTCGCTGCTGTCTCTCTGTCTTCTTCCCTTGCCACTTAGCCTTGGCACAGGACCTAATGGCCTACATGCCTGTCTATATATTTTTGCACACCTGACCATTTTCTTGGTGGGGTATCCCAGATAGTAGGTGGCAAGCAGGACTTGGCTAACCTAAGAACCCCTCTCCCCACACAACTGTGTGTCCTTGCTCACACTAACATCACCAAGTAACAGGACCACCCAGAGTGGTCACCATTGGCAACCATTACAGAGGCTGAATGAATAGCCTGGTCTTGGGGGCTGCCCCTTCCCAGGCAGCAATCTTTGACTAGCTGTATCTTCTGACAGAGGGGAGGTATGATTAAGCAGCAGTAGCTGGTGCAGGGTCTAAACTGAGCTTTGCTATGTCTCAGTGGCAGCCACACACTGGGCAGGGAGCCCAGCAGAAGTCCCTGAGGAGTGGGAGCCCCCAACCCAACAGCCCCTTTTCCAGTAGTTCTCTGGTCTAAAAGCCATATCCCAAAATGAGTGGGGCTGAGTGGCATGGTGGGGTGCAAATGAGATGAGCCTCCTTGCCCTCCGAGCTGAGTGGACATATGGCATCAGCCACATCCTGGAGCATGAGCCCTGTTCCTCACAGATGGGTGCAGCAGGCTGGTAATGACTGGTAGGACCCTTCCCCGTCACCTGTGTGGAGGCTCGTGGAGCTGCAGGGCCTCCTACCCAGGCTTCTCTTCCAGGCGGGGCTGGTTTCCTTTCTCCTACACCCGGGTCCTGGACAGTGACGGCAGTGACAGGTTACACATGAGGTGAGTGTGCCAGCTAAGCTGGGCTTCCTGCTCCTCGTCTGCCTTGGAGAGCTGACCTTTGTGGTCTTGCTGCATGTTTGAGGCCATGGGTGGAATGGTGTGGGTGCTGCAGCATCATGAGGTGTTCTGAGAGGTGGGAGCCTAGGAACAGTGGAAGAGCAGGTGCTCTGTAAGGCCATCGGGGTGGAGGCGCACTCCTGCTGCCTGCCTCCTGGGCAGGGCTCTAGGGTCCTGGACCTCAGGTTCTCCTGACCCTGGGAAAATCTCAGCTAGTCCTGGTGGAAGAGCAGCTGCCAGTCATTACAGGAAGCCACCATTGAGGAGCTTGGCAGCTTCCTCCTGGTGCATTTGATGCACTGTTCCAGGACACCTGGCTCTCAAGGGGGCAGGGAGGCCAGGACAGGCCTGTGGGGTCAGTGAAGCTGCTGGTAGTAGCCCAGTGGAGCAGAGGTGAGAGTAGTTCACGCCAAAGATCCCTGACCTGCGCACTGGACTTCCTGGGGGCCGTGGGCCCAACTCCCTGACCAACCACTGAGCCCCTCATCCCTACAGCCTGCAGCAGGGCAAAAGCAGCAGCACCGGCAACCTCCTGGACAAGGACGACCTGGCCATCCCGCCCCCCGACTACGGCACGTCCTCTCGGGCCTTCCCCACACAGTCAGCTGGCACCTTCAAGCAGAGGCCCTACAGCGTGGCTGTGCCCGCCTTCTCCCAGGTGAGCCTGTGGACCTGCGGCTGAGACACATGGAGGGCTTGGCTGGTGGCCCTGTGAGTCTCCGTCAATGGCCAGATTCCTGATGGCTGGCTAGTGTGAGTCTCTTGTCTGAGGCTGGGGATCTGTGGTTTGGAATCTGTGGTCACAAACTGCCAGGCCAGCGCAGTGGTCTACCATCCATGGTTCCTAGGCCATGACTGGTCTGGAGGTCAACCTGGAAGCCTGCCACCACCCAGAGGTCAGGAAGGAATGAGCTCAGGAAGCTCCTTCACTCAAAGCTGTAGGGCTTTCATTCACATCCTCTAAGCCTTGGAGAGGGCCTCTGGCAGGTGGTCTGGGTATCCATGTTGGACAGGGTTCTGAGCGTGGGACAGAGCCCATAGGCCTGTGGAGCTAGGTTAGAGGCCTCTGTCATCCTGGGGCTCTTTGGATTTGAAGGGTGCTGGTCTGCTGTGGCCTTGAGAGCAGAAGGGATGACAGACAGTTGCCTTTTGATAGGCATAGAGAAAGGAAGGGATCTTGGGATACCTGCAGACCACCAAGATGTCTCAACAACAGGGGGAGGGGACCCGGTTGATGGTGTCACTGGAGGAAGCCTCTTCATGGCTCAGCCCACCCTGCTCCTGGATGAACACTTGTGGGATGAGGTGGGGAGGCCATGGGGGTGCTGTCTCCAGGGACTGGCAGGTGGCCGTCTCTCTCAGCAGCCTGGTTATTGCTAACCTCTCTGTCCTCCAGCCTGCACATGTCACTCGTGTAAGTCCCTGGCTTTCTGGGAAGGCCACTCTCCCTGTCCTCACATGTTGCTGTTTCTGGGCCTTGGCTCTATGGGTGGCCCTCCTGCTTAGGAAGTATGTAGAGTAGGGTCATGGGGTGATTTACTCTGTATGTACCAAGAGCACATGCAATCCAGTTGACCAGATGGGGGGTGTCCTAGTTAATTTTTAGGAGGTCACCATGGGCAGCAATAGGCTATGTTCGTTAGGTCCCCATCTCTTGCAGCTGGGGATGAGGTAAAGAGAAGTGGGGAAGGGATGGCCTTCCAGGGTGGTCTGGCCCCAGGGGGCAGTGAAGGAGTAAAGGTTCAGTCTCAGCCCCAGGGGACCAGCCTGACTGCTCTGTCTTCTCCCCAGGGTCTGGATGACTATGGAGCAAGGTCTGTGAGCAGGTAAGCCGCCCTTGGGACTGTGGGTGGGACAAGCAGCTCGATGAGGGCCCATCCCTGTTAATCTAGAAAAGTCAGCTCTTCTTTCTCTGAGAACCCAGTTTGACCCTGAACCCACCACCAGGGCTGGTCTGCCTTTCTGGGCAGAGCAGAAACGCCCTCCGCCTGCTCCTTTGCAGACATCTGGGCCTGTCCACCCATCTTGGCAGGATGGAGAAGGTCACTTGCCTGCCACTGGGTCTTGTCCCCTCAGATGACGAGGAACTGCAGTACCCAGGGCTGGGGCTACTGCCCCTTGTGTAGCTGGTGCTGGTTTCTCCAGCAGCCTCCCTGAGGCTGGGTGGCCTGGCTTCTGGCTGGCCGATCTGCTGCTGTTGGGTGGTGGGCGGGCCTGCTGCCCCTGTACAGCAGTGGACGTGCGTCTGGGCAGCTGTCCTGTGCTTTGTTCCACAGCGGCAGTGGCACGCTGGTGTCCACAGTGTGAGGACGCTGACCCCAGGCAGCTGCTCTGAAGAGCTCCTCCCCCGCCTCCATCGGTTTCCCTCCTCAGCTCTCGTTGGTTTGTTCTTGGGTTGTTTTCTTTCCCACCTGCTCCTGCCTTTTGGTTGGTGACCCCAGACTCTGAGACCCCAGGGTCCATGGTGCTGCTCCTCGCGCTCACGCCCCCACCTGTGTGTCCCCAGCCTGGGCAGAAGCTGCCAGGCGGGACCTTCTGGCCAGGCAGCAAAACCACGTCCTCACCTGCTGCCAGGCCCTGTGGTGTTCGCGACGCACACCCCTTTCCTAAGGCTGGCCATGAGCCAGGCCTAGAGTTTGACAGAAAGAAAAATCTTTAAAAAACAACAAAAAAAAAAGAAAAAAAGAAAAGAAAAAAATGGGGAAAAAAGGACTTTTTTCCCTTAAAACAAAAACAGATATGCATGGACTCCGGTGTACGTACTGTTATTCTGCATCTGACCCTCCAGCGCACTGGTGTCTTCTAGAACAGGATGGGCCCAGGGCTCCAGAGGGGTCAGGCATAGGGACCCTGGCCCGCCCCGGGCCCCTTCCAAGGGCTGCACCAAGAAAGGGGCTTGTGTGAGCACTTGTTGGGGGCCTCCTGAGGAAGCTGGCCACTCCTGTGAGGGAGGCTGTCACCCCAGCCTAGCTCTGCCCAGCCCACCAGGCCAGGCGTTGGGCCTCTTTCCTTGGTGGACACTGCTGGACAGGCGTACGTAGAGCAGAATGTGGTGTCTTTGTAGCAGGGGTGGTGTTACCTCACACAGTGCTCTGGCGAGAGCGAGGGTTGGGAGCAGGTGCTGCCCGGCCTCACGTGGACATTCCAAAGACCTCGAGACCATCCCCACCCCATGATTTTTGGAAATCATTTAACCAGCCTTGTGAGGGAGTTAAGGCCATCTGCTGCCCTTGGGCTGCACAGGACTGGGTGTGCAGGGCCGGCTCGGCAAGGCTGGGGGAGAGGCTGGCCCGGCCTGGCTCCTCCTAAGTGCTCTCATCTTTTGTGTGTCTTGGTGACTTTAGAAACAGGCACACTGGACTCAGTGGCTACTGGTTTTGTCTCTTCACACACTGAATTCTGAGCAGCCGAGCCAAGGCCCAGCGGGCTCAGCTGTGCAGCCTGTAGGAGCCCTTGGGAATCTGCAGGACACGCCTGGGATGTGGTTAGCCAACCCCTCCGCAAGCCTGCTGAGGACTAGGATGCCGCTGGTCATGTCTGTGAGCAGCAGCTCAGGCGCAGACAGACCCCGTTTTATATTTAAGGAAAACACAGCCAGAGCGTGGACCTGTGTAAAGAACCTTCTGTGTTGTTCCAATTTTGCTAAAAGATTTCAAATCCAGGGGATTCCATGCGCAATGGATGAATGTAGACACAAAATAGCAAACTTGTATGAAGATGTAAAGTGCTGAAAATATTTTTCCTTTCTTCTTTTTTTTTTTAAATATGAGTTGTGCCCTGTACTGCAGTTAACTCTTTGAATAAAAGTTTTATTTATTGCACTGAGTTGGGTTTGGCACCTCCTTCCAGTGCCTTGGCATGTGTCAGGGCTGCATGGGCCAGGCCTTGCCTCTGTGCGTGCCAGCTTGCAACCCATCCTCATAGTCTCTCGGCTCATGTGGAGCACCTGTGAGTCATTTCCCAGAACAGTGTAGGACTGCAGACAGTGCTGGCCCAGCTGGCCTTGATGGCACCGGGGTGGCCCCCACCCAGCTGAGAGAGTAGGGCTTCACTGGGACGGGGCAGGCTCCAGAGGGAGCAGGCACCCTGCCTGCACTGGCCTTCTTCTCTGTGCTGCCTCGGGGCCCTGCACCCACAGAGCTACACTTGCAGGTGCCCTCAGGGGGTGGAGCCCCCTTCTCTGCCTGGCAGCTGGAGACGTGTGGTTCCATCTTAGCAGCCTGTGCCCATCACGTCCTCCATCCTGTCTGGCCTCTGCTTCCTTGAGTCCTCAGACTCCCTCTAACTTCACCAACAAGCCTTGTGTTTCCTTGCAGCACTGATGTGGAAGTGGCCAGATTTTGAGCTGCCCCTGGCTAGAGTTAGTAAGTTGCCCTGGACTTCTTGTGCCCGTCTGTCTGCATCTGCTGCAGTGGCTGTGGACAGGCCCTCTGACCTGGGCCAGGGCAGCCTCCCCAAAAGAGGCCCACTGCCTAGCAGGGCCCGGGGGTCTGCCCCACTGCCTCACGCCGGGCTCCAGGTCTTTCTTCAATTTGTTCCCTCTGCGGGCTTGTGGGTCCCCATCTTCTCTTCCACCTGGAGGCTTGTGGGTCTGACCCTCTGCCCTCACTGCTGAAGGTGGACCTCATCTGGCCTTGTCTACCCTCTCTTGCCCTGCTTGGTGCTTTGCCACAATCAAAGGGTGACTGTTGAATGGCTGCAGTTGGGTCGTCCGACCATGCAGTACCCACCTGGGTACTTAAGGGGGTGGGGGTGGGGCCTGGACCTAGGGACAGGTGGGCCTGGGTCCCTGCTGTTCCCACTGCTGTCTTGTCTTGCCTCTTCTGACCTACTCCACCTCCCCATGTGGCCCAAAGACAATGACCACACTTGCCCTTTCCCTCAGTGCTGGGGATGGGAGCCATAATGGACAGCTGGGGTAGGAGGAGGACGTCGGTCAAGCCAGGCAGCGCTGGTGCCCAGTGTAAGGGGTGTTCACTGCCCTCTCAGCCTGGCCACAGCAGAGCATGAGAACCTAGGGCCTGCATCCCTTACAGACACTCACAGCAGTGCATCCCAGCCCGCAGACAGACCACCCATAGCTGCATTTTGGGGGGAAGTTCTATGGGGAAATGCTCCTGAAGTCTGAGGACAGAAGTCTGAGGATGGAAATGCCTTTGGCTGACCCTGTGCAGGCTACCTTTTCCCACCTAGCCCCATCCCCTGAGATGCTCTCTAGAAAGCCTACATCTACCATCCCTGACACTTCTCTGTCCCCGAGGTCCCACTAGGCTGACCTCACCTCACCTGCTGAGATGTGAGGAGGGCAGAAGATTTGAGGAGACTGGTGCAGCCTTTACTTGGCATGGACTTAGCTGAAGACTTGGGCGTGATGCCACAAGACAACGCTGGCATGCAGTGCCCAAATATACCCAACCACACAGTCTGCCTGGCCTTTTGGTTTACCTGGTAGGGAATCAGAAGACACCTGTGGTGGTTGAGAACAGCACCCAGAGGCTGAGGCCTGATCCCAGGGGTGCCACAGTGGTAAGGGGGGCTGCATAGGAGACGGTGGAGATCCACAGTTGCTCAGATCCAACCTCGGCCCTAAAGTCACCTTAAGGCTCAAATCACATTTTGTAAGGACTTATTACCAGCATTTCCCTGCTTTTCAACCTGTGGTTGGCAGACCCACAAAACAGTCTCACACATACACACAGCATGCAGATTGCATGCAGGGCTCTCCTGTGCTTCCCATCACAGCATTACTCCTGAATGGCTGCCTGTGGAAGGGAGGGGCACCTCAACTCCTCTACTCTGAGCTAGCAACAGGCCGTGTACCCACCATGTCACCTCGGCCATATCCAGCCTGCAGCTCTGCTCTGTGCCAGCAGAGGGCATCACTCATCGGTCATTCCTGAATCCCAAGGCAGATACCTGGCCTCTTGATGGTCCCACTTGGAACACATTTTGTCTTTATATCCTCCCAGTCTTGGACATTTCTTGGTGTGACATTCTTTGACTGGGCATACCATGTGCTGGCACTGTCCGCTGAAGGTTAGTTTCACTTGTCTGCTTGGATATCTTCAGGAGGAAGCATGTCTCTTGGCAGGGACACATGTCCCTGGATTCTACCTGCCAACATGCACAGAGCAATACTTGGCAGTGTCCTTGAGCTCCAGATGATCATTCTGCGACCTCATAGTTAGGCTCCACGTCCCATGGGGTCACACAGATGAGCTTGCAGGGACTTCTCAGAAGCACCTGTTTTCATTATTCTTTTTTTAAAAAGATTTTATTTTTATTTATTAGAGACAGAGAGAGGGAGGGAGAGTGAGAATGGGTGTGCCAGGGCCCATAGCTACTGCAAATGAACTCGAGGCGCATGTGACCCCTTGTGCATCTGGCGAACATGGGACCTGGAGAATTGAACTGGGGTCCTCAGCCTTCATAAGCATGCGCCTAAATCACTAAGCCATCTCTCCAGTCCTGTTTTCATTATTCTTTCATTTAATAACTTAAGAATTGTCCGGCTTTTCCTCTTGTAGACCAGTGTCTTGGGGATCCCACTTGTAGGGTGGATGCTCTGTCTCTACAACCTTTGGGTGTGACTGGATAATTCTGGATCCCAAGCCATCTCTTGACAGTGTGGGCTCCAAATAGTCCTGTGGCTTTGAGAGGGCAGAAAGGAACATCTGAGGACAGAGAGCCTCTTGGATGGGGCTCAGCCTGCACTTCAGGCTGATCATGGCTTGTGGCGTGGTGGCAGTGAGGTCAGGTGTGAGTCAAGTCAGGGTAGGAGTAAGGTATGTTCTGCAGACACCTCAGCCACTCTGCCTGGGGCCCAATCTGGGACTTGGGCAGGCTTTCTCTTTAGAAAGACTTGTCCTCATTCCATGTCAGGCTTGGGAGCTCTTCCCTGGGCAGCCTGGCTCCTACTTAGCCTGCCACTGGCACCCTTGCTGTAATAGCAGGATCCACACCTCACATCCTGGCAGTCCCAATCTGGCCATAGGTGAGGGGCTGAAGCCCACTTGCACAGATCAGAGCAGAAGAGAAGCCCAGCACGGGGCAGAGCCTCAGCTGCCAGAGGAGTAAACAGTGACCTTTAAACGCCGACACGCTAAACCAAATGTGGGCGACGGCGGACCACCAGCTGGGAGGGCAAAGCTAGCCTGCACCTCAGCCTTCTCTCCAGATTTTTAAGAAAACACAAAGTCTTCAGGAAAAATGTAGGGAGAGGCCCTGACTACGTGGGTCTTCCTGGGAATAATGGATGGAGTGCCCGCCTACCTGCTCTTGGGGCCTGCCACCAGGCCCCCAGGCTCCTGAGGACCCTGCTGGGCCAGCATGACCCCACTCCAGGTAACAGCTTTAGAGCCAAATGTGCTTCTCTGGGAGTGAAGTCCTGTGCCTGCAAGTCCCCGTGTCCACACGCCATCTGTGCTGTCACCGTGGAGCTGCCTGCAGACCCAAGCTTTCCCAGCAGGGGTGGGGCCTCCCGAGCCTGCTGCATACGTGCTGAAGAGGAGGCTGCCAGAAAGGCCAGACTGGGGCTCCCATCTGTGCGCATCTGTTCCATTTCCACTTCTTGTCTCCAGTCTTGTTTGTGCACCATCTGTGGCCTTAGGGACACTGCAGAGGGTGCTGAGCCCTTAGCAGAGAAAATTGCTGTCCAGCTAAGGCAGTGGCTGCAGTGTCCACCCCCAGCCAGAGGCGCCAGGACACGTGCATCTCGTGTCTGTCCTGTCTGCGTGTTTATGGTGTGCCTCCTGTGGTGGTCTGCATGCCTGGCCAGCTATGTGGCCTGTTGAGCTGTGTCCTTTGCACCGGAGCACAGCCACTCCTTGGTGTGTGGGTGGGGGAGCTACCAAACCACAGAGGTCTCTCAGAGCTATTATAGGGGCCATCAGCCCCTGAGCTGGAAGGGCAGCTGGATCCCCAACACCACACCCACTGTGCCCCACTGCCTGGCATATTGGGGTGACAGGGTAGCCTTGGCTGAGGGCTGGCCAACCTTATAGACAACACCAGTCCCAGCCCTGGCTCTGAGAATGGGCCTTAGGGGAGGTCTCAAGAGAAGCCTGGGTGGGCCAACTTGCCCACAGCATCTACCCAAACTGACACTTTTTTTTTTTTCTCTCTCTCTCCCCTCAGGAATCCCTTTGCCAATGTCCAACTAAGACCAACAGTAACCAATGACAGGTCAGCCCCCCTCCTCAGCTGATGGCCACGTCTGCGTCACCTCTACCTTACATAACAGTTACCACCTACGTGTTCCTGTCTGCAGAAGCCCATCGCCTAGCTTTGTCCCACTTCAGTCTGGCCTGGGCTGGATCCAGGCTGCTCCTGGGGATATGGAGGCCCTGAGAGGCCAAAGACCTGCTGGCCACAGGTCTCCCCAACAGAGGGGCTAGCTCTGTAAGGGCGGACGTCTCGGGTCCCAGCAGTGGAACACTGACTGCAGGGGAGAACTCTGCAGCTTGTAGCGGGAAGGGAGTCTACTCCATGCTGCCTATAGCTTACGTCTGGCCAATAAACAGGTGCCCACCTGTGCCCAGTGTGGTCTGTCAGCCAAGGGGAGTGGGCAGGAGCAGGGTGGGGAGTGTCTGCACCTTTGCATCAAAAAGTAATAAATCAGGGCTGGAGAGATAGATGGCTTAGCGGTTAAGGCTTGCCTATGAAAGGACCCAGGTTCAATTTTCCAGGTCCCATGTTAGCCAGATGCACATCATGGCACATGCATCTGGAGTTCGTTTGCAATGGCTAAAAGCCCATTCTCACTCTCTCTGTATATCTAATAAATAAATAAAACTTTTTTTAAAAAAAAAAGTAATGTCATACGCACCAACCTCCTTGCAGGCCCCACCTCCCCCGGCTGCTTCCTGCAAGGGACTGGGCTCATGCTGAAATGCAAGACTATGATCTGAGCTGTGCTACGTGACATGTGTGGACGCCACACTGTGTGGTGACTTGAATTGGTGGCAACAGTTCTGGGATGGGGCTATCTCTTCACCACCACCCCCAAAAAAGGGCTGTGGAGCTCCAGACCCATCTGCTGCTGCCATGCCTTGCACAGGTGCCCAGGGAGTGGGGACATCATGTGGGGGCACACAGGCTGGACCCAAGACTAGGACAGAGCAGAGAGCATAGAAGCCCAACTTCACCTTCCGTTCCCTACCTCATCCATGCTGTACTTGGCTAAGGGACAGGCATGACTCCAGACAAGCAGGGGAGGAGCAGCAGCCCTGGGGAGAGCTAAGGTGCTCCCCTGATCCCAGGTGGAGCTGGCAGCTAGATTCCACCTCAGCCACCCCCCCCTCCAGGTATCATCCCCCCAAACAAAACACTTGGCACAAAAAGGCTGTGTTTTTTCTGAGCTTGGTTTCTCTTAAAAAACAAACATGGAACAAGAAAACCATTGCACCGGCGTCCTAAGCCTCAAACTACCCCAAAGCAACAATAAGTTGTACATGTCTTTGGCAACAATAACTTAGAATCACCCCTTCTCTGTTTGCTCCAGCGAGTTACAAAAATATTCCCTGTGCTGCGACGCCCCACCCCAGCTGCCTTGCCCTCTCCCAGTCCCGCCTGCAGGCAGGCAGAGCCCCACAGAGGCTGGGGTAACCCCCCTCTCCTATGGCTACCAGAGCATGGAGCAGGGCACTTCCATGAAGAGCTGCCCACACTGCCCTGCAGAGGACACCTTTGCGACAGCCCAGCTGTGGCCTGAAAGCCCCCTCTGCTGCTCAGGACATAGGTGGGCCAGAGCAGCCCCGGCCCATGGGGAGGGAGAGGCTTAGCGGAGTTAGTGAAGGGGAAACAGCCTCAGACTAGGAGACAAGGCTTGGACCTGGAGCCCAGGGGCCTGTCCTTACTCTGAGAAAACCCAGACCCAGGTGGGAAGGACAGATAGACCTGAAGGCCTGAAGCCATCTGAGCCTGGTCAGGTGGTCTATGAGCATTGGAGGAGGGCTGGCCCACAGGGCATGCAGGCTCTTGACCAATGGTGGGGCCCCTGGCCTGAAGCCAGCCAGTCCAACGGCAGCAGCCACAGAGGAAGGACACCTGCGTGGGGGAGGGCCCAAGCACGTGTGTATGTGTAAGGACACCCACGGACCCTCTGGCTACAGGCATCCCCAGGGGATGGCAGCAAACCCCAGTGTCCATGACACATTCTGCCACCAGGGCAGCACAGAGAAGGTGCACTGCTTCTCCAGAGCCAGCAACGGGCCTCTTGTCCACCTGCTTTTCTAGGAGGCCCTGACGGGCCGATGTTCCTCACGCATTCCCAGCCACCATCCTTGCTGCTGTCCGGGACAGGGCTGCAAGGGCTCCAGTGACGCCAGCCTCCCCGGGGTGGAGCTGACTCGGTCTCAAGCCTCTGAGCATCCGCCCTCTGCACTTGCTGCTGGGCCTGGCAAACAGGGTGCTGCATGAGCATGTGGGAGATGCCCGGACGCAGGTTCTCACACACCCAAACTGGCCCTCCACAACTCCGACCTGGTCGCTGCAGTAGGCCTATCTAGGTGGGAGATGGACCCACTTCTCTTCCCACCATGTCACCCAGGCCCAACACTTGATGAAGGACTTTCATACCCACACTGAGGACCAAACAGGAAGGGAATGGGTCATACAATTGTCTCCCTGTGCCAAGGTGAGGATGAAAGGCCGTTCCTGCAGCTACAGGCCAAGGGCAAGGGGGAAGGGCCAGGCCCATGCCTGGAGGAAACAGAAAGCACTTATCAAGCGCGTGACTGTGGAGCCGTGGGGGAGGGACACCTAGCAGAGAGGCCGCTAGGCAGATGAAGGCAATGGTCAGAAGCCATGAATGACAGACAGAGGGTGATACGGCCCCAAGTAGGGTCCTCTCTCTGTAGAACACCTCCAAGGGCTCCAGCAACAACCTCAGATCTGAAGTATACCAGCAGGTGAGGGTGGGGGTTCCCATCAGGCAGGAACATTCTAGCAAGAAGGCTGCAGCAGATTTTGGCAGGAGGCTAAGGGGTAGGCTGGGAAGGGGGAAGGGGGAGCATTCTAGGTTTGTTTGGACCGCTATGAGGGCAGTGTCAGAGGCTTGAGGCCAGACCAGACAGACCAAAATGGCTTCAAGGCCTTTGGGTCTCTCTGTCCTTCCCACCTGGGTCTGGGTTTTTTCAGAGCAAGGACATGCCCTGAGCTCCAGGTCCAAGTTTTCCCCCTGCTGACACCCTCCCAGATGCCCCTTTGCAATGTCCCTAGACCCCCATCTAGGCCCCGCTGCACTCACCTCCCACAGACTGGGCATCCGAATCGGACACATGCGTGATGGAGAAGCGGGAGGCGGGAGTGGGCGACACGGTGAAGCGCGAGAAGGGCGTGGCCGGCGTGGAAGGCACGGCCAGGTCAGGCCCAGCTGGGTCCAGTGATGTGGCCAAGGCGGCCTTGGCGGTCACCAACGGAAAGTCGTCGTCCCACTCGAACCCGCCACCTGTAAGCCGCCGGGCCCCAGCATCACTCCAGTGATGTCAGGGCCCGCCCCTTACCGTGACGTCACACCCGGCCGCGACCCTCCCGTGACGTCACCACGCGGCCCCGCCCCTGGCTCACCCCGTTCCGGAGCGGAGCTGTCAGGCGAGCGGTCAGCCCGCCGCAGCCTGCCGGGCGCGCTGGGGGAGCCCGGGCTGCCTTCCAGGAACTCGGCCGGTGACTCCTTCGAGCCAGGGAAAGGCTCCCCGAGCTCACGCGTGGGGCTTTCCTGGAGGGTTTACAGCACCACGTGACCTCGGCTGCTCGGAGCGCGCCCGGCCCCACACTCCCCTAGTGCAGTGCCCGCGACGGTACCCACCTGGTCAAAGAGGTAGACCGTGACATCGTCGAAGAATGACACAGCTTTCTTCTTGCGCTCCAGGTCTTCGCAGAAGGCCTCGGACAGTAGGCTGGGCATCTTGAGCAAGCTGCGCAGATTGCGCGCACTCTGGCTCTCTGCCACCACCACAGGCACTGCCGGGGACTCCTCCTCGCTATCCTCGCTGGGCTCCTGGATGCTGTAGCAGCGGAGCTCCTCATCCGATTCGTCACTGTCCTCACTGTCCTCCTCGTCCTCCTCTGGCCGGCTCTCCACCGCCCCAGGGTGGACAGGCGGGATCAAGCAGAGTGGGGATCTGGGTGTGCCAGGGCCCCCTTCCTGCCCCAGCTTGGCTGGTACTGGCAACTGTCCTGGGGTGGCCTGAAGTTCCATGCCACTGCCTTCAGAGCTCAGTGGGACTGGGGTCAGCAGGAAAAACTTGGAGCGGCTGGGGCTGGGCACAGGCTGCTCCTCAGCAGGACCTTGGACTTCAGGAGAGACTGGCCTTGGGCCAACTGGAGAAGGCTCCTCGGAGGGCTGTGGTGGGGACAGCACCTCCCTTGGATCAGTGCCAGAGGCCTCCTCGAACACCCCAGACCCAGAAGCCTGCATAGATGGCTGCCCAGGACTCTGTGGGCTCTTTAGGCTTGGCTCCTTTTGAGAGTCCTGGACCCCATGGCACTTCTCAGGGCCAGAGGTGGGTTCAGACTCAGCATCCAGGTCTGAGAAGTAGGCAGAGTCTCGGTAGGGGTTCTTCTCACTGAGGCCACCAAGGGAGATGGACAGCCTCCTTTCTGGCCCCGGGCTCTCACCTTCTGACGCGGGCTCGCCAAAAACCTCGGGCTCACTTGACTCATGGGCCTCCTTGAGTACAAACTCAGGAGATTCATAATTCTCTGTGTCATAACCACTGTCCAGGGCACGGAGCTGCCCACCAGGGGAGATGGCAGCTAATGGGCTCAAGATCTCACAACCACCATCACTGGCTGAGGATGGGATATCCAGCGAGTCCAGAGAGTCAGGGACCCCCACCTGCTTCTGCAGAGGGCACAAGGCTGGCACTACACCTGGCTTCTCAGCTGGTGAGCAGTCATTCAACAAGTCAGTGAAGATGCCCAAAGTGATTGCAGTTGAGTCCACGTCCTCACTGATGGGCACCTCCAGCCTGGGGGAGCTGCTGCTGTTGTCAAGGGTGGGGAGTGCCTTGGGGACAGTCAACCAGCTGCTGGCAGCAGGGGTGGGGGAGGCAGGCAGGGTGTCAGGGGCACTGGCCTCCTCTGAGGGAAGTGGGGCTCCTTCGTGGGATGGGGAGGGGACAGAAGGAAGGGGCAGCTGAGGTCCAGCAGAGCCCTCAGCCTCCTGGGCAAGCTTGGGCTCCACCTGGGGATTGTCACGGCCACCTACAGCTGTCTCTTTCCAGGCGGCTGGACCCAGGCAGGCAGCGGGTGCCAAGCCCTTGGCAAGACATAGAGGGGAAAGACTGAGGCAACGGCCTGGCTCCTGACCAGGGGAGGTGGCCTGTGACCCAGGCCAAGAGCTGTCTTGGACCAGCGGGGGATGCAGCTCGGGTGAGGCCCGCGGGGTCTGGTCTGGGCTGGAGTACTCATCCCTGTAGCTGTCTGTGAAGCTGCTCACATAGCCAGGGTCCCAGGACTCTGGGTCACGGCTGCCACTGTTGTTGTTGGCTGACATGTTGGAGCTCCAGTGTCCACGCTGGGCAGCCCTTCCCGCCTTAGCTTCCCCCAGCTCCTCCTCGCTGGGGGATGGCTGGGCCCCAGAGCTCCCTGAGGGGGACGTACCCAGTGGGTCCTCAAAAAAGGGTGGGCAGAAGGTAGCCACGTCCCAGCCTGTGTCTTCAGCTCTGGTCTCTGCCAACATCTGGGCCCTAGGAGAAGGTGAGCGCGAGGAGCAGGGCGGCTCCTGCGAGTGACTCCTGGGCGGGTAGCGGCCACTGGGGCCCCACGGGCCCTCGGCCGGGGCTGCGTGGCCCAGCAGAGGCTCCATGGCCGGCGAGGCGGCGGTGCTGCCGTCTGAGTCGCCGTCCGGGTCCGCGGAGGCTCTGGGAACGGGCGCGCAGCCCGCGCAGTCGGCGTCGTGGCCGGCGGCGGGCACGGCCTCCTCGAGGCGGATGAAGTACTCGCTGCCCAGCGAGGGGCTGTGCGCGCTGAGCACGGGCACCACGCCGGGGGCGGCGGCGGCGAACGCGCTCGGCTCCTGCAGGCGCGGACCCCGGCCCGGGCTCGCGGCGGACCCCGGCGGCGGGAACGCCTCGGCGCCGCGGCCCGCCTCCCACTTGTATTCGAAGTTGAGGCCGTGGCTGGTCTCGGTCACCGTCAGCACGTCGTCGCCGTCCGCGTGGAAGCCATCGCCCGCGAACTGCTCCAGCAGTGGGAAGGACGAGGCGGCCGCGAGCTCGGCTGTGCCGCCCAGGCCGGTGCCGCCGGGGCCCGGCCCCAGCCCCAGCAGCCCCGCGCCGCCCCCGGGCCGCAGCGAGCGCCAGCGCCGCTCAAACTCCTCCTCCACCTCGGTGGCTCCCTTGGCGCACAGGTAGTTCAGCAGCAGGTGCACCTCCTCGGCTGTGGGCCGCTGCTCCGGCTGCAGCCAGCAGAACTGCATCACCTCGTACCTGCCGGGAGACGCCCCCCCGTGGGTGGCCCTGGCCACATGCGGAAGCTCTCTGGCCAGGAGTGGAACCCGCCCTCGGGGGAAGGGGGTTGGTCTCCCTGCACGCTGGGCACCTTGTGGGCAGTTAAGGCAATCTCCCTCATCCCTGCTCAGACCAAAGAGGCCCCGAGGCAGTCAGAAGGTGAGGTCAAGGAGAGCTAAACTCAGGACTGTGGAATCCAGTCACTGCCACACCCCAAGCACAGCACCCCGGCCAACCGCTCCCGCATGGTGGGGACTCACCAGCGGTCAGCAAGGGTCAGCTGCAGTTGAGGCTTGGACAGCTTAAGCTGCTGCTCCCGAATGGCGTAAGCCAGCACCTGCCGGTCCGAATGGTGTGGGTAGGGCTGCGCGCCCAGCTCGAAGAGCTCCCAGAGGGTCACACCCAGGGACCTGCAGGGGCAGCCTTGGTGAGACGTGGCTGGCCGCCCGCTCACGGGATCCCTGCACACCTCCGGGGCCCTCCAGGACCACCATTTAGTATCCCACCAGCTGCCCCTCACCAGTGACGCAGTTGCAAGACCCCTGTCCCGTAAGGACTCATAGCCCACAGCTGCTGCTTGTGGTGTGTTTTTGACCTTAAATAAGCACGCTGGCCCCAGCATTGGTGGGTGTCAGTCTAACAGGTACTGCAGGACCAGCTTTTGACTGTGGAAGCTCTGGTTCTACTGTGGGCCATCAGCATCTCTTACCCAGGTGTGACCTCTTGAGGCCAGAGGGTGGCAGGCATGAGCACACTGTCTCAGCTACCTTTCCGAGTGGCCAGCCAGCACCCTGCCCACAGGTGGCAGCGGGAAGCGGGTCGGGCAGGACAACAAGCCAGCGTCCACTAAGAGGACCCAGCACCTATGAGCTGTCAGGGAGCAGCTGGAGGGCGGTCCTAGGCAACACGTCTTCGGGCCTGTGCTCACCACACGTTGCTGGTCTTGGTCTGGTCTACGACCAGCAGGTTGCCATGCACTTCGTCCACCAGCTCAGGCGCAATCCAGCGCAGCGGCACCCACAGCTGGTCGGCAGTCACGAAGTAGTCCTCCTGTGCGCACAGAAACGGGGCCGGTTCAGCCTCTGTGAACAGCCGCCCCTGCTGCAGGCCCCACGGCCCCCCACTCACCCTGTACTTGCAGTGCGACAGACCGTAGTCCCCAACCTTCACCGTCAGATCAGCCGTGAGCAGGCAGTTCCGCAGGGCCAGGTCGCTGCAGGGCAGGAAGCAGGGTCAGAGTGGGGGACCAGTGCAGAGTGTCCAGCACTGTGGGTCCGTTGCCCACAGTATGCCTGTGGTTTGTCCCTCAGAGCCCTGGGCATGGCCAAGTGGGCAGGCAGGGGTGTTTGAGAGGCTACCCACCCCTACTGGAGTCCTGGCCCACACCCTTCAATGGGCATTTTGGAAAGGCTGCATGGGCAGCACCTCAAACATGGCACCGCAGAGGAGCTAGAAATACCCCAAGGCTTCCAGAGAAGGTGCTGCCAGCCAGCACGAGAGCCCCCGCATCCAGTCCTTCCTCCCCTGGCCAGCACTAGGGCCCCCGCCCCAGTCCTTCTACCCTTCTCCTGGGACACTCATCTGCTGACCTCTCCAGCAGGGGCCCCAAATCACAGAGCCATGGCTCTGAGCATCGGCAGTTTCCTCCCAGGACCACCAGCTCCATGTACTACCAGCTCCCTGGGAGGTGGGAATTATGGGGAAACTGAGGGCCTGCCAGCAGTCAGAGCTCATGTTCAGGGCCCATGCCTTCTCTGCTACACAGAGGGAGGACTGAGGCCCAGAACAGGGCAGAACACAAAATATCCATCTGTAAAGCATGTAGGTCACCCCAGGATTTACTCCAAGCCAGCCACCAGCGCGGGCTGCTGCTTTCAGCTTCCTACTTGGTTGGTGTTCGGGGAACAGGGCAATGGGGTACTATGGGGTGTGCCTACATCTGCCATCTGCTACTCAGGGTGGGACCAGGGCCTCCCAGGCCTACCCCTACCCCAGAAGGGGACGACTACAGGGTGGGAAATCCTGGGCCCATGCCTGTGGGTGGGGTCAGCTGGCTCTGGGTGGCGGGCGGGGCAAGAGGCTGGCAGCTGCCCTCTTCAACAAAATCACTGATGCTGGAGTCGCCTGTGTCATCACTCAGCACCAGGATATTGTTGGGGAGGACGGCCTGTACGGCGTCCCAGCTGGTGGGGCCCCTCGCCCGTTGCCACTTCTTCCAGCACGTGCCCCGGGCTCCCAGGAGGCTCGGCATCTTTGCCTGTCTTTTGACCGTCAGAGGCAGGTCAGAGCTGCCTGTTCCCAGTGCAGGGCCAGTCCAGCCCTCGCTTTGTAGCCTCAGAAAAAGAGTGGGTTCCCAAATGCTTATATGGGGATAATAAAGCATTTCTTTATTTAATTGTCCTGCAAAGTAGGTTTCAAGTCTTCCCAATTTTAAGAAATGGAGCAGGGCGTGGTGGCACATGCCTTTAATCCCAGCACTTGGGAGGCAGAGGTAGGAGGATGACCGTGAGTTCGAGGCCACCCTGAGACTACATAGTGAATTCCAGGGCAGCCTGGGCCAGAGCGAGACCCCACCTTGGGGGGATAAAGAAGAAGAAATGGAAGATTCCTCGTGGAGTGGCTATTGGATGCTGTGTAGATGAACACAGTTTACAAGACCCTGAAAAACGTGGTCACCATACAGCCTTCCTGCAGGCAGGGAAGCCAGGCACAAAGGGGTCTGGTCTGAGGGTCAAGGCAGAGGGCAACCAGGCCAGCTCAGGGCTTCGTGGCCACAGTCTCAGGAGCCTCACCTGTGTATGTAGTTGTGGCGGTGCAAGTGTAGGACCCCGCAGGCCACCTCACAGGCCATGCGCTGCAAGGTCAGGGGGTCCGGAGCCATGGATTCCGTCACCCGACAACTCCGCAGGTAACCCTTGAGGTCCCCCTACCAAGAGGGAGCACACAGTCACTTGCCCGCTGGGGAGCAGCCCCTAACACAAGCACAGGCCTGCCACCCCAGTCTGGCAGGAACCTGAGGCTGGTGATGAGAGGCTAGCCTGGCAGCCCCAATGGCCACACATGATGTCGTAGGACGCCTTACGCTAACCCACCACCCAGCTGCTGGGGGAAGCCCGCATGGGGGCACTGCCCCCTACCCCAGGCGCTCCCCTAGTGCGCTTCCCTAGTGCGGCTGGCTCATCACTGTGCAGGCCCCTCTAGAAGATGGGGGCAGAGCCTCCTGGGGCTCCACTTTAGAAGGGAAGGAGAAAGCCCAAGGGTAGCCCAGCGCAGGAAGGCTTTCTCCTTCCCTTCAGAGAAGCAGCTGGGAGAAGGGGCCTGAAGAGGTGGTGCCCCTCCCCCAGGCAGCCACTCACCAGTGGACAGAACTCCATGACCAGCAGGTAGGGCGTCACCTCTGCGCACTGGGCCAGGCACTGAAGCAGGTTGCTGTGTTGCAGGGCCCTGCAAGAGCCCGCGGGTGTGAGAGGCCCGGGAGAGAGCAGGCGCCTACCCCTCCTCCTGGATTAGTCCCAAGATGCCACCTACCTGTAGGGCTGTGCCTCCTCCAAGAACTGCATTTGCTCCTGCACACTGGCACTGGCCTTCAGCTCCTTCACCACCACCTGGGTGCCGCTGACGCCTGAATGCACTTCCCCCAGGAACACCTGCACCAACCAGTGTGAGTCGCCAGACCCCTTCCCGAGCTCCACTTCCAGCCTCCCCAGAAGAGCTGTGTGGCTCTGGGTGCCTCAGTCTACTCCTTTACAGATAGCTTTGAAGCCCACCACCAAGCCCTCTGGCTGGAACAGTCCAGGGCCTCTGCTCTTCTCACTCATTGGGGTCCACTACGAAGAAGAACCTGGGTGCCCAGTTCTGGGGGTTACAGGAAAGGGCACCCTCCCCAGGTGCCTCCCAGGAGGAGCAAGAGCGAGACTGCAGCCCCGAACTGCCCTGTGGCGTGCTCACCTTCCCAAACCAGCCGTGGCCGATCTCCTTCAAGTACAGGAGGCTGTGCCGACCCAGGTCCGTGGACTTGAGGAGCTGCACTGTAACGGCACAGGACCCCTTTAGCCACTCTACCTCCCCATCTTCGTCTCCAGGGCCCAGGGAGATACCGAGTCCCCCAACACCAGCCAGGGAAGGTACGCTGAATCCCTGAAGCAGAGACCACCTCTGGGGACTACCATCAGGGAACAGGGCCTGTCTCTTAGGAGACAGGCTGGAGTGGCCAGCAGAGCCACCAATTTCCAGCTCTGTCCAGGCATCTCTCTGGTGAAGCCTGGGGAAGGGTGTGCCGAGCCACCAGCACGAGCCAGGCTGTTAGCAGGACCTTCTGCACGGGTCACAGCAGGCAGGCAGTTTGGTTGGGGCAAGAGGCTGGTGCTGTGGCCTGGGGAGGGCACCAGAGCAGCCCGCCCCACCCCCGCCCCCCGGCCCCTGCTGCAAGCTGGCATCCCTACACCAGGCACACCAAAGGCTCCTTTGTTGGGGGCTGCTTGGCACAGCCCTGTACGGGATACACTGGGCCCATTCTCCTTATAGGCCAGGCTGGGTGAGGTCAGTGGGGAGAAAGGGTCAGTGTAGGTCGGGAGGAAGGGGCCAGTGCTGACTGCACCCACTCATGCCCCCTCAGATTCCCTGAATTCTGCTCCCACGCCAACTTCCCAGAAGACCAAGATGGGCAGAGGCTGAGCCTGGCTACTGGGAGGACCCAAGGGGAAGTAGCAGCCTCCTGGGACTAGAGGTCCAGAGAATGTTGGCTCAGTGTCCAGTTTAGCAAGCAGGTCCCCTTGGGCCCTGTGTCCTGGGGCTTATCTATCTGGACACCCTTTTCCATCCAGGACCTCACCCATCCCAAAGCAGCCTCAGGGTCCTAGCAGATGATACCAGGGCAGCTACAGAGGCAGTAGTGAGCTGGCTGAGAGAACAGGGTGTGGATGGGGCCCATGCTGGCTGACCTGTCCTCTGTTATCTTCACCCCCAGTCTCACCCCAAATCTCTCTCCCCCTGGGAAACAGAACAGCTGCACGGGTGGAGAAAAAGGCGCTCCTACACTGTCTTGGGGCTCTGTCTCTGAATCCCCATTCTCCCAGAAGTGGGGGCCAGCTGGGTCTTCAGGATCTGTGGGGTCCCAAGCACACCTGAGGGTTGGCAGTGGCCCCAGCTAGCCTCTGGTCCCCCACTCACTCCCAGCCGTGTCCACATGGCTAGGAAGGCTGTGGCCCCTGTCCAGCCTAGCTTGCCTGCCTCTTACAAGATGCCAGGGACAGGTGTGGCTCTTTGGGCCAGTGGACAACTGGGGTTCTGGCCTGGAACCCCATGCCTGATTCCTGCCTCACCAGCAACTCTTCTCCACAAGAGTTGGGGACCAGAGGGACAGGTATGTCCCTGAGCACAAGCTGATGGCTAAAGGCCCCATCTAGGTCTTTGCAGACCCAGACAAAAGCCAAGAGCCCATGATGCAGGCAGGTTCTTGGGACAGCGTTATGGTGAGAGTGTGGCAAGGCTTGGGTAGTGGCCGGTGGCATGGCCTGCTCGTCACCACAATAATAAGCCCTGGAGCCAACACAGCCACACACTCTGGGGCCTCCCCTCTGTTACCGGAGCCGTCAGGTGGGCAGGGAGGGGCAGCCTTGGGTTAGAACTTCCAATTAGGCAAGGCCTGAGAGCTGACTGTCACAAAGGTGGCCAGAGTCCAGGGACACCGCCCTGCCCAGGGCAGAGCTAGGGCGGCTCCAGACTCAGCCTTTACCTGTCACGTCTAGAGCCCTGGGAGAGGGCGGCCTGGGGACGGCCTGCGAACACAAGGTAAATAGGACCCGGCAGAGAGTGGGACACAGGAAGAGGTCCCACCTACATCGTGCCCTGCCCCCCACCACCCCCGGGACCCAGACTCTGCATGTCCCCAGTCGGGTCTTGCTGTGTGAGCAGATCCATCTGGCAGACACAATGAAGCCCAAGTCCTGTGGGGTCAGGGCAGGAGCACGCAGGAATCTGGGTCAAGCATCCTCGATGTATCAGAGAAGGGTGGCCAGTCCCAGGACCAGAGATCTGGGCTACCTGTACCCTCACTGCACTTCTGCATAGCAGCCGCTTGGGTAGCTGAGCTAAGCGACAGTGCAAGGCTGTCTTCAATCCTGCTGACAGCTGGCCCCCAGGTCCAGAAGGATACATATGTCCTCTGCCACCACACAGCCTAGTGTGCCCAGGCCTCCCACTAGTGGCATGTGGCCCTGGGTGTCCCCAGCTCCTACTGCCCCCACTTCCAAAGCCGAGTCCTCAGACTTCCGCAAGCAGGCTTGCTGACCCCTGGGCAGGAAGGAGGGAAGGAAGGTCCCATCCCACCCCATCTGGCCCACTCACCTGAGCGGCCTGGCTGCTTGGCCATTGGCAGAGAGACCTCGGTGAGGGGCAGGACATACACATCAGGACCGTTCTGTGCTGCTGCGGCTGGAGAGCCCTGGGCCGAGAAGTCGGCCACATACTCGTCTCCCTCAGCATTCTCAAACTCCTGTGGGCCGGGCCAGCACAGGCCATGAGCTGGGCTCCTCAGAGAATCCAAGGCAGGTGTGGCAGGCTCAGAAAGGTCCCTCTCTCCCCAGAGCTGGACCGGACTGGGGCACCTGACCTGGAGCTGGACTCCCACACCTGTACCCCTGCTGGCTGGCTCCCACATGTCCTCCACAGAGTCCGCTCCTAAGCCCTGCCTCCCCAGGGTCACCGCTGTCCCAGGAGGGGCCAAAGGCACAGTTGAGACAGCCTCAGGTGAGGCCCGCCTGTGGGAGGGGCTGGAGGCAGAGTTCAAGGGAAAGAGGCAAGAGGCCCAGGCCAGGCAGCCATCCTGTCCAGGCACCCTCCCCCACCCAGCAGCCCTCAGCTGAGGGCCCCTGCCAGGGGTCCCATCTGGCATGGGACAACTTCAGGGACAGGGGCTGTATTACCCCATCCCTGGGAGAAGCAATTAGATGCCCCTTTCCCTGGGGACAAGAAACAATGAACCAATAAACTAGGTTCACCCCTAGGTGGGGCACTTGCCCCACCCACCACCTGCCTCCAGTTAATCCATGGACCTTCACCCCACCGCACCCCCATGGGTGCTCCAGGCTCCTTAAGAGTCTGCTGCTGGACAGCCCCAGCGGCCACTCCTGAGCAGGCTTTTTTTTTCTTTTCTTTTCTTTTTTTTTTTCTTTGGTTTTTCAAGGTAGGGTCTCACTCTGGTTCAGGCTGACCTGGAATTAACTATGTAGTCTCAGGGTAGCCTCGAACTCACGGCCATCCTCCTACTTCTGCCTCCCGAGTGCTGGGATTAAAGGTGTGCGCCACCACGCCCAGCCAGGCTACTATTTTGAAGAGCATCTGACTGGAGGAGACCACCTCTACCCCCACCTCTGTTCCCCAGCCCATTCCAGAGCAGAGTCCATCTGGAACAGGCTACAGCTTGGCTTAAGACAAGAACTCATGAAAACAAGGCTCTCCCAGACATCTGTCCCTCCCCACAGCCCCTGCCTGGGTGGGGAAACTGAGGCTCTGCAAGCTGAGGACTTTCACAGAGCTGGAGCCTGGCTGCTCACTCCAGACCACACTCCTGTGGACAGACAGCTAAATGTACCCCAGGGTTCCCTCCTTTTCTGGATCCCAGTTGTCCTTCTGTTCAGACGGGTAGGCACTCTGCTCCTGAGGGTCAGTCCAGATCTGAAGTCCAAGGACAGAGCCACTGGCATCTCCTCCTCCCCAGAGCCCGGGGAACTATCCTAGAAGTTCCTCCATCCCAGCTTCTGCTCTATTCCCACACACCTGGACTCTGTGGATGCCCACCTCCCCATCTGGCATCAGCCCTGGCTCCAGCCATTACCTTCCTTGGCGTCCTGAGGGCCCACTGGGTCCTGCCAGCGCAGCGCGCGATCAGGTAGCACAGAGTAAGCATGGGGCTCTCAGGCCTTGCCCCAGCCCTGGGAGGGTCCCACTGTGAGGCCGACAGCGGGGCCTCCTATCAAGCACACTAGTGCTGGAATGTTCTGGGCACCATGTTCCCAAGGAGGTGAGGAGGGCACGGGTAGGAGGGGCTGCCGGAGCCTCTGTGTGGGGCCTTGTTCTCAGGGCCCAGGAGGGGCTGCTACACAATGGCCCACAAGCCCCGCCTCCCAGCCCCACCACCAGCATCTGAAGGCTCTCAGAGAAACAGCCTTGCCTGGGCAGCCTGTGAGTCAGGAGTCAGTGTCTCCAAGGTGGGCACTAGGACACTATAGACCTCACAGACTTTGGGGGTCACAGCACTACCTCTCAGGTGCTCGGCGCCCCTGCTTAGCTAGGATCCTGTACTCCCAGGTGCTGAGATTCTTAAGTAGGGCAACAGCAGCTGGGTGTGGGTCTCCTAGTGGGGAGGTCCCCCTGAAACAGATAGGGCACTGTGCTGTAGCCACAAAAGCTCCTCCCACCCTGACCTCTGCAAGGCAGGAATCTGATCTGCTGCCCTGTGTGGGTGCAGGAATGACTGAGGGCTCTGGCCAGGCCTCAATGTGCTGACCTGCAGGACTGTGGCCCCCACAGGCCCAGGCGGAGCCTCTGCCAGAGGCTCAGACCTGTGCATTCCTCCTAGCCATGCTCAGAGCCACAGTGGGACATGGGTGGCCACAGAGTTGCAGGATGGCGGGGGTGGGAGCCAGCACTCTCAGGGATGCCCCAGAGCTAGCTCAGAGCAGAGGCCTCGGTCCTAGGGTCCAGCCTCCCAGAGGAGGCATAGCGAGGTCTTCCAGGCCCTCGGCAGACAGACCACAAACAGGACAGTTGCTCCAGCCAGGTTTCTAGAACCTGACAGATGCCCCGTGGGCAGAAGATTCCCAAACTAGAAGCACACTCCAAAGGACAGTTTCGGTGCTGGGAAGTGGCTGTCAAATGGCTTCATTTCCCTAAAATCACCCTAGGGTCCCCGCAGGATCAGCCCCTGCACTTGGAGTCAGGACTTTTCAAGAGTCCCCAGTGGCCCTTCAAGGCCACCTCAGCCTCCCTGGGCTCTGACCTTGGGCTGGGATGGGAAAGTACAAAACCACCTCCACAGAAGGGCCCTAAAGAGGGGTGCGTGGACAGGAGTCCCTAAGATCCCCCAGAGGAGGGGCTTTGTATCCAAGACCAGGGGTCCAAATGGTCTTTGGGTGGCTCCAGATAAGCCTTGACCGCCCAGAAGCCACCTTGGTGACCACAGGAGGGAGGGAGGCTGGGGCACACAAGGCCCTAGGATCCCACACATGGCCATGATGGGCCCCAGCTCTCACCTTGAACCCGATGCCGCCTTTCTTACAGCACAGGCAGGCCAGCATGAGGACGGTGACAGTGAAGAGCCCTGAGAGGGACACAGCTACCACAGCAAGCGAGGATGACCAAGACAGCTCACTGAGGGAGGTACCGTCTGTAAAAAAGCAGGGGCCGGGGGCTCAGATGCCCGCTGTGTCCTCACCTCAGTTCCCAGCTCACCCTGTATTCGCCACAGCAGAAACTGAGCCTCTGCACCCCTCTGTCCCCGCATTGCCCCAAGAGGCCCAAGAGCCCACAGTAGACAAGACCACAGCAGGTGGACGGGGCGGCCTCAGCAGTCAGGGCCTGCAGCCCTGCAGCTACCCCCAGACACCACTCCGTCCTCACCAGGAGACACTGGGTTGGCAAAGAGGCCAGTATGGGTTCAGCTCCCAATCCTAAGGTCTATGGATTCCTCCCTGTGAAGACAGGGTCTCGAGGCTCTGGGGGGATCCATCTCCATGTTTCCCTCAGGCTTCAGTCTCCCCACTCTGCCCCTATGGGGATGAAAGATGCCCAAGACCCTACTAGGCAAGGGAGATCATGGAGTTAGAATGTGACTCTGGACATCTGGAAGGTCAGACCCCAAGCCACCAGGTCTGCCTAGTCTCCAAGGACCCACGGGCACAGCGGAGATGGACTTGCTTCTGCTGGGCAGAAGGGCTTCTCCATGCTCAACTCGCCCCTGCTGGCGTCACCCCCAAGGCCCTTTCTGCCCTGGGGACAGCAGGGAGGGACACCATTCTTCAGCACCTTGTCCACTTGAGCCCTTCATCTCAGGTGGGGAAACTGAGGTGCTTGGGTCAGTATGACATGTCCCCAGTCCCCAACTATTGATCCGGGAATTGCTCCCAATCAGGGAAGTCCAGCCTGTGTGGTGTCCACAGGTTACACAGAGAGGAGGGTGCGCGGAGCCGGCGGGTCGGCCCCCCTCATCACAAGGCTCTAATTCACCCTCTCTGTCCATGCATCCTCCTCATTCAGCCCCTGGGGGAGCTGGGCCACCCAGCTCCTCTGGCCACCGAGACAGCTGCTTCTGCCCACCAGGGAGTGCCAGGCTTAGCAAGGCAAGGCCCTTGGGCTCCAGCTAGGCTAATAGTGCGGCTACCTGGAGGCACGGCTACCTGGAGGTCACGTGAGCCTGGTGGAGGGATGCAAACGTGGGCCGGCCTGCCCTCTCGGACCCAGAGCTACTCCCCACCCCACTCTCAAAGAAAAGGGTCGTGGGAGCTAGGATGACGGCCGGGGGTGGTGGGCAGGGGACAAGAGGGCAGGTTAGTCAGCACGCAGGAGCCAGGACACCACTGCAGGGTAAACAGGCTGCAGGATGGGGCCACGTCCACGAGCCCCGGCCAGTCCTCGGGACGCTGAGCCGATGCCCTACCAGGGCCTTGGCAGGTAGGGGCGCTGCCATGCCGACAGGCATGTGCACTAAGTATGTTTGACTGTGTGAGCACACACACACACATGCAGTCACATGTGAACCACCCCCATGCTACATAAGGGCCACGTATGTTCTCATACCCAAGTATCACATGAGTACCGGTGCCAGACCCACCCCTGCGGGTGGGAAGATGGTCAGATGGGCGGCCAGACACATACCTGGAGGTGGACTTGAACTTTCAAATTTACATGTGCACCTGGATTTCTGGAGCCCCCTGCAGGGCCACAGAAGCTCCACCCCAGAAGCCTGTCTTCCAGTGGGCCCCACCCCCTGCCGAGAACATCACACAGGGGCTCCCCAGGAGCCACGCAGAAGCCAAGTACCAGGCAGAATTGGGGGTTGGGAGTAGAGCGATGCAGCATTCTGGGCCAGGGCCCAGGCTGGGAAATCCAGAGGGAGAGGTGTAGGAGAAACGGCGGAGGCTTAGAACTAGGGATGAAACGAGTGGAGATGCGGAGCTTCCCAGGCGCCAGCCTGACTCTGTTGGTGGGTGAAGCGTCCAGACGCGGATGGGCAGCACAGCTCTGCGTTGCTGGGTTGCTTTGGAGATTGCAGTGTGAGCTCGGGTTATAAAACACAAGCCTCGGGCTAGAGAGATGGCTTGGCGGTTAAGCGCTTGCCTGTGAAGCCTAAGGACCCTGGTTCGAGGCTCGGTTCCCCAGGTCCCATGTTAGCCAGATGCACAAGGGGGCGCACGCGTCTGGAGTTCGTTTGCACAGGCTGGAAGCCCTGGCGCGCCCATTCTCTCTCTCTCCCTCTATCTGTCTTTCTCTCTGTGTCTGTCGCTCTCAAATAAATAAATTTTAAAAATTTTAAAAAATTAAAACACAAGCCTAGGGCTAGAGAGATGGCTCAGCGGTTCAAAAGCACTTCCTGTGCAAGCATGAGAGCCTGAAGAGGCCAGATCCGCAGGGCATGCATAAAGTGAGCGTGGCCACGCACTCTGTAACCCCAGCCACCCAAGGGAGCAGAGATCCAAGAATCGTGGGAGCTCAAGGAAAAGAGCAGCAAGCTCAAGATCAATAAGAGACTCTGGGACTGGAGAGATGGCTTAGCATTAAGGTGCTTGCCTGCAGAGACTAAGGACCCAGGTTCAATTCCCCAGTATCATGTAAGCCAGATGCACAAGGTGGCACGTGCATTTGGAGTTCATGGCTAGAGGCCCTGATATACCCATTCTCTCTATCTGCTCCTTTCTCTCTCTAATAATAAATAAATAATATGCCAGGCATGGTGGCACACACCTTTAATCCCAGCACTCAGGAGGCAGAGGTAGGAGGATCACTGTGAGTTCAAGGCCACCCTGAGACTACATAATGAATTCCAGGTCAACCTGGACTAGAGTGAAACCCTACTTTGAAAAAACAAAATAAGGGCTGGAGAGATGGCTTAGTGGTTAAGATGCTTGCCTGCAAAGCCAGAGGACCCAGGTTGATTCCCCAAGACCTACATAAGCCAGATGCACAAGGGGGCACACACGTCTCGAGTTCATTTGCAGTGGCTGGAGGCTCTGGCACGCCCATTCTTTCTTTCTCCCCCTCTCTGCCTCTCTCTCACACAAATAAATAAATAAAAATAAAGTTTAAAAATTATTTAAAACCAAAATAAATAAATAAAAATAGACTGGCTCATATGGACCTAGATACTGCTGCTCTGCTCTGGCCATTACCAGCAAGCACATGAGGACACAGGGCACTGCACGGGTAAATACATGTGCATGTATCACGTACATCACACCAATTACACACAGGGCACCAAATGAATAAATAAGTGAATATATAAAACTAAAATTCAATGCAAACTTGGGCCAGGGAGATGGCCCAGCGGATAAAAGCACTTGCTACCCAGACCTGGTGACCTGAGTTCATATTCCCAGGACCCATGTAAAGCCGGATGCAGAAACGTGTCTGCTATCCCAGCATGCTTATTGCAAGACGGGAGGCACAAACAGGAGGACATCGGGAAGCCCACAGGCGAGCTAGCCTGGCATGCACAGTGGCCACCGGGAGAGCCTGCCTTAAGTGGGACGGAAAGCAAGGACTCACACGGAAGGTTGTCCTCCGACCTCCTTGGTGCTGTGCTCACACATGAATGTACCCACAGAAGCCCAGTCCAGCCTGGCACAGTCACAGGACTGCCCTCCCCACCCAAAGGTCAAGCTTGCCATCAGCGCTGGCATGTCCCCACCTCCTCTAGAACCTATGTCCAGGAAAACAGCAATCGTACATGGTTTGTTGTCCACACAACGTCTTGGCCTTGGGAGGCTCCTTTGACGTTCAGGGGACAGAGTCCAGGCCTCGTGCAGGCTAAGCAAGTGGTCTACCACTGAGCCACAGCCTTGGGAAGCCTCTTTTTTTTTTTTATCTTATAGAATTTAGGCTTTTAAAAAAATTTTTATTAGCATTTTCATGATTATAAAAAAAATCCCGTGTTAATTCCCTCCCTCCCCCCCCCCCCCCCGGCACTTTCTCCTTTGAAAATCCATTCTCCATCATATTGGGAAGCCTCTTAAATACCAAACGCACAATTCCTTTACACAAAGCATCCCGCCACTGCTTTGAAGCCCTGGCCTTGCTATTCTCACCAATGGTATGGGGTCTCATGAAATCCTACACAAGGCCCTGCATGAACATCCCTAGTAACTCCCAACGGGTGACATCCACATTACATCTCAGCACTTGGCTGGGGGAGGGCTTCTGGAGCCAGGAATCCATACCCACCACAGTAATGCACATGCAGGTGGGCACACCTTGGCTTTATAGTGCCACTGCGCACAATGGAATGGGCCTCCCTGCAGGGAGTGCCCCAGGGTCCCCACGACCAGCCCCCCCTGCTAGCCTCATCCACTCACACCCAAATCTGCCGCTACTCGGATCGCCTGGGCCGGCTGTGCTCCTACCATTCTCATCTGCACCCCCGAATGGCCTTTCCGGGGGAGCTGGCCCGCCCCTCCACCTCCGTTTGCGTGCAGCAGTTGCCCAGCCACGGCTCCTCTCTCCCTTTGCTATTTATGTCACACTCCCAGCTTCCCAGTTTTTTCCGGGAATTGTAATGTGTCAGTATAATTACTGGTTTTGTATCTTGCACTACCCAGATTTGGTGAGAGGGCACCTACTGTTGGCAAAGCTGCCCGCCTTCTCCTCCCTTGGGCTTGCGGCTCTGTCGCCCTCCCTTGCAAAAAAAGGGACTTTACAGACAAGATTGGGGGGCAGGTGTCATGTGGGTGTTGGGCAGGTGTTGGAGGGAGGCCAGAGGCAGTGAACGCTCTCTTCAGCCTCCAGTGGCCCTCCAGCTGCCCACCACCCTCCAGCTTAGCCAGGGGAACACACCTAGTCCCCTGACAGTTGTCATAGCAGCCAAGAGGAGCAGTTGGCTTCTGCTAGGGGAGCAAAGCCTTTGAGGCAAGGCAGGGCGCGCCTGCCTCAGTTCTTTGCCTGGCAGGCGGCTGGAAGTAGCCACACAAGGAGGACGGGGCACCCGCAGGGACCCTGGCTGGCCTAGGTGATGCTCAGGCTGGGAAGGCTGGGGCTCACTGGTTCTGACGTGGAGTGGCATGTGTTTGCTTTTTCCCTCTTCCCCTTTCCTTTCTTCCTCCCTCCCTCCCTTCTTCTAGGCAGGCATTCATCTGGAGGGTTCTGGGCAGAGCAGTTCACTTTTAAGGTCATATGCAGCCGGGCATGGTGGCACACGCCTTTAATCCCAGCACTTGGGAGGCAGAGGTAAGAGGATCGCCATGAGTTCGAGGCCACCCTGAGACTATACAGGTCAGCCTGAGCTAGAGCGAGACCCTACCTCAAAAAAAAAAAAAAAAAAAAAAAGATCATATGCACATTAGCTGGGCCAAGCTAACGCCTGTAGTCCTCATACCCATTGCTACTTGGCCACTGTCCCACTTTGGAGGCATGGGCCCAGCTGAGATGCGGGAGGAAGAAGGCAGAGCCAAAGGTAGGGAGGCAGGCAGGCACCATGAGCTGGGAGGGGCCTATAGTAGACTCAGAGCCCCCAAAGCCGAACATGGCTTTAAATCTGACCCTCCCCTCCCAGGTGCCCCCACCGAGAAGGCTCCACCTACCCGGAGAGGCTCCACCCACACAGCTTCTCTTTTTTTTATTTCAAAGCAGGGTCTCACTCTACTCCAGGCTGACCAGGAGCTCGCTCTGCTGCTCCAAGCTGTCCTTGAACTCATGGTGATCCTTCTTCCTCAGCTTCCTGAGTGCCGGGATTAAAGGCTTGTGCCGCAACACCCGCCAGCCTCTCCTTGTCCAGCACAGAGTCCTGTGCTGGGGGCCAGCAGGTTTTGGGGCACACGGGATTACCCACTCCTTCCACCAGGAGGCAGCCTCTGAACATTGAACACACAGGAGTCAGAGGGACAAGACCTTCCCAGCTGCTTGCAGCGGGTTCCCTAGGACCTGATGTGACCCCAGCACCCAACAGATGAGTGGGCCAGGGTGGTGGTCCACTGGAGGGGTGCAGCTTGAGTAACCAAGTTAGGGTGCAGAGCCCCCCAGCATCCTTCCTAGGAGAGGTTACTAGGAAGTGACTCTGCCCTGCTAACTAGCATTTCAATCCCACTGTCGTCTCCAACTTCCTGTGGCCATTTCTGTCCTACCTGATGCCTCTGGTTTTCCTTCCCCCATTCCATGGCCTTGTCACCAAAGGTTCTGGGTCTGTTTCCCAGACACCATCCTCAGAGCAGGGTGGGAGGCCAGAGACGCCACGGAGCACAGACCCCCCACCCCAGGGCACTGGGCAGGGGCAGCACTCCCACTGATGGGGCCAGGGGCTGCTGGTTGGACTGGAATCATGGCAAGACGCCTCTCCAGTGTCACAGAGCTCCCCTCCAGTGACGCAGCTTCCCTCCAGTGGTGACTCCCCATTGACACGGGGGCAACCCTCATAGTGACATGTGATTGCCTTTTGCCTTGTATGGACGGTTCCAGCACCCAGGGTCCCCGACAGCAGGATTCAGCCTGGCCCAAACCCAAAATGTCCTTAAATGCCCCCCAAATGGGCAGGAATAAGCAAAGCTGCAGCTAAGAGCTAGAACTCAGGGTCTGTGGTCAGGCAAGAAGAGGAAGAAAGGGAGGAAGAGAAGGAGGAGAAAGAGGGGTGAAGACTTATCAGGCTATACACTGAGGCTGGGGAGACGGCTCCACGGTTAAAGGTGCTTGCCTGCAAAGCCTGCCAGCCTGGGCCTGAGTCCTCAGTATCCACATAAAGCCAGATACAAAGTGGTACATGCATGATACACACGTGCCCATATACATGCATCTATACATACAGACACACAAATAAATTAATTTAAAAAATTAGACACTGTGAGCATGCATGTTCATTCTGCACTGACTAGCTCAGCAAAGTCGAAGGCAGGGCAGGGCACAGGACCATAAGTGCCAACCACAGTGACAGCAACAAGAAGAGGCTGGATAAGGAAGCGCCCATGTCAACAGTGGCAGAAGTCAGGGGACTGCGTTCTTCTGGTGTCACCTTCGCAATGAGTGATGATTCTGAGTTTCATTTAAATCCCGTCACTCTGGGGCTGGAGAGATGGCTCAGCGGTCGAGGCACTTGCCTATAAAGCCTAACGACCCGGGTTTGATTTCCCGAGGACCCACAGAAAGCTAGATGCACAAAGGGGCACATGTATCTAGAGTTCATTTGCCGTGGCTACAGACCCTGGCAGTGCCCATTCTCCGTCTCCTCTCCCTCTCTCACCTTGCAAATAAATTTAAAAAAAAATTTAAACAAAAAAATTAAAATCCCATCACTCTGCCCCACCCCTACTTGACCCCCACCCCAGGAGTCAGTGCCAACTGATCTTCTCCTCCGCCTGAGACCACAGTGCCACTGGCCCAGGCCCTTCAGCCTGGTGTGAAGTTGGGTCCATGGGTCTGGAAGCAGCCTTCACTGGGGTCCACAGGCAGTCTGGTCCCAGACCCCTGACCCAGGCTTTTCCCTGCACCCAGACTGCAGGGAGGGGCCCACCCCTGAGGACTTCAGCCAGACCAGTGCCACTTTCAGGGCCACCAGACAGATGTGAAGCCCATGTGGGTCACATGGGTACCTGGGGACGCTGGCAGGCCACCCAGCCAGGCCCTGATGGGATACAGTGGAGAGGGCATATTTCAGAGTGTGACAGGCACGCAAACTCTCATGCACACACTCATTGATATGCACAAATGGACACACATGTACACACATACTCACACAGGCACATGCACACACATACATGCACCTTCACACATGAACATACACTCAACACATTCATGCATGCACACATACATGCGCTCACATTGCACATCCACTCTTAAACACACAGATGTACACACATGTGCATTTGTGGACAACTCATGTGCACACACAGGTGCATACTCTGCACACATGGGGCACACCCTCACATGCACACTCATGCACTCACACACATGTATGTGCACAATCACATATGCACACAGGCACATGCTTGCATGCTCACACACACACTCACAGCTCACTTGCAAGCACAAGGACCCACACTTATTCACACAGGCACACCTGCATTCACACCCCACGAATACTCACAGGAATGATGACTGGGAAAGAAGGGCAGGTGACTGGGTGGACACTCAGCCCAGGAGCCTCGAGGCCAGTGCCTCAGTCTCCCCAGTCATGCTAAAGAGGCAGCCATGCTGTCTGTTGGCAGTTTGTTGTTCTGGAGAGCCCAGCCCACAAGCACAGCCATGGCTCTCAATAAATGGGAAACATCACTGCACCTAAGTGAAGAGATCAGTGGACAGTGGACCCAGCTTGATGCTTTCTGGACAGACCCTATGAGATGCTCCAGAGACTCCAGGGGCTGGGGTGGGGACAGGGTCCCTTGGGGATGACAAGAACTCTCTGGAATGGGCTGGAGAAATGGCTTAGTGGTTAAGCGCTTGCCTGTGAAGCCTAAGGACCCCGGTTCAAGGCTTGATTCCCCAGGACCCACATTAGCCAGATGCACAAGGGGGCACACACATCTGGAGTTCGTTCGCAGTGGCTGGAGGCCCTGGCGCGCCCATTCTCAATCTCTATCTGCCTCTTTCTCTCTCTGTCTGTCACTCCCAAATAAATAAAAATAAAACAAAAAAATTAAAAGTTATTAAAAAAAAAAAGAACTCTCTGGAATCGGAGTGAGGCAGTGGCAGTAACCATCCCTGACCTACTCACTGAGAGAAGGCCTCGCCATGCTGCGTGTGCCCAGCGAGCAGGGACGCAGGCACCCACCTCCGCCAGGCTCGACGTCCCCATGGAGCCCATCCTCCTATCCCAGGCCTCCTTCCCACCCTGCTCAAGGAACGCCCCATAGCCTTGCTCCTAAATGTCCCCTCACAGAAACCACTCAAACATTCCTGGAACAGGGGACACATCCACACAGATTCTGTCCTGGGGGCTCCCTTCTTGGGATTCCCCCAGTTTGACCAGACACTCATTCCCAGGAGTGCACTCCCCACTCAACATCTGGGCCACTCACCGTGGCCGAGGACAGAGTGACTAGAATGTCAGGGCAGCAAGGCCCCGCCTACCACCATTTGGAGGTCAGGCTTGGGGCCTGGCTCCAGCCCCACTGTGAGACAAAGGGGATCCCACACAGAAGGAACTTGTGCGATGGAGGCAGAGAGCCATGGGACTGAGCTGGGTGCCAGAGGTAAGGCCAGTCCCAGCGGCCCAATGTTTGTCTTAGCAGCTCCCCTCCTGGTAGTAAGGTTCTGGGGTCCCTGGGAGAAGAGTAAGGAGGAGGCGTAGCATGCCCCTTGGAAGCCATAAGAGACAGACAGAGCTATGGAGCTGGGAAAGTTTGCCAAGGGCCTGACAGGAAGGCTTCTTCCACAGAGGATCAGAATTCCCAGGTGGAAACTGGAAGCTAACCCTGATCCTCCCACTGCAGGTCAGTGGCCTGAGCCCAGAAGACCCCGGGACCACCAGGCCCTCCTGCAGACGCAGCTGGCAAGTTGCTCCTCCCCAGTCTTCATGGCTGGAGATATGGCCCAGTGGTTAAAGGCGCTTACTTCCAATCCTCAGGGCTTCCTAGCACCCAGGCCCTGTCCACAGGATGGCCCAGGCCAAGAGCAGGGAGGACCCCCACTGGCCCTGCTAAGCTGTCCTCTGGCCCTGACCACCAACAGGGAGGAAACTGAGGCAGGGGCAGCCAGGTCCTCCAGCAGGTAAGAGGGGGCTCGAAGGCACTGAGCGAGGAGACCACGCCCACACCTAGAGGCCAAAAAACTCAACACTGCCCACTTAGGGCCTTCCCAAGCTCTCAGCTCTAGCACCCAGGGCAGGTGTGGTATACCATATACTGTGTGGATAGCTAGGCAGTGTGCAAGGACCACTGTCTGTCAGGTAGCAGAACGATGTCCAATAGCTACAAAGTGGCCAGGTGAGGCCTCACCTAAGCACAGAGAATCTCAGGGCCAGAGCCCACCCACCACGAGAACCACCAGGTCACAGATGGACCTGCCACCAGCCAGGGCTCCAAGCCCCCATGCACGCTGCCCTGCCGGCGTGGAGGGCTCTCGGGGGCAGGCACAGTTGGCAGGCTATCGGGTCAGCTATTTGGCTGAGGGGCTCAGGAAAAGGAGCCACGTGAACATCTGGCCCAGTTCATCTGTGGACCCTGAGTTGGCTCTGGGAGGGAGGGTGCTTGCAAAACGAGCAGTGCTCCCCTTTCCTGTCACCAGTGGGAAACAGGAAATAGAACAGCCACTTGTGGGGCTGGAGGGATGGCTCAGCGGCTAAAGGTGCTTGCTTGCAAAGCCAGAGGTTTGATTCCCCAGTACCCACGTAAAGCCAGATGCACAAAGTGGCACATGCATCTGAATTTTGTCTGCAGTGGCAAAAGGTGTGTCCATACTCTCCTTCTCTCTCTCTCTCTCTCTCTCTCTAATAAATAAATACAAAATTTAAAAGTCATCATTTGTATCCCAAAGCCTAAGAGAGCTGAGGGAAAGGGAGAGTCAAACGACAGGGTTCTGGAAAGATTCTAGGAGGTCTTAGGTGACCCATAGGGTGACAAGACTCCCACATCTCACTTGCCCTCACGTGCATATGCACATGTGTGTCCATAGGTACACCCGTGTGCCCAACAATCACACCTGCACACTCACCCCCATCCCTCACATGCTTATGCTCAAACACATGCACACATGTCTGCACCACCTGTGTGCACACCAATTCACAGATACAGTACCCACACTCACACACGTGTAAGTATGCTCACATGTGCTGGTACACACACACGCCCCATGGACCTCCTCACAAGGCTCCCCATACTCACTTGCTCCTTGTCCCCCATGCTCCTGGAAGCACAAACCAGGGGTTAGCACCCAGCCCCATCTGCCCTTGGGCTGAATTCTGCTGCTACTGTAAGGCTCCCATAGCACCCCCAGCATCTCCTCCAAGACCCCAAAACCCGACTTCTTAGCCCCTGCAGAGGTTCCTCTGGAACAGAGCACCCAGCCTCCAGGGCGGCCCAGGAACAGACGGAAGTTCAACATGCCGCTCACAGCTCACACTCACCGGCGACTTCCCCTCTGCTGACATGACATCGGCTCCCGCCCTCCGCCCTGTTCCTTAACACCCTGGGGCTCTTCCCAGGCCAATCCAAAGGCCAACTGGTTACTCAGCATGTCCTCAGACTCCAGGGACCCTGTGCCCCACAGCTGAGGAGCCCTAGGGAACAGCCAGCCCACTCAGGCAGCTGGGCATGCATGGAAAGGTGGCAGTCACACGGTCCCCGCTGTTCCCTGCTCCACACAGTGGGGGACCTTCCACCCTGACCAGCCAGACTCTTGACATACAGCCTTTGGCCCAATTCTCCGGTCATCTTGGGACCCACACCCTGATACCACAAGATGTGTGACCTACGCTGAGGCCAAGGAAACCCACATGTTGCAGTGAGGTTCGCATTGCTGGTAGAAATCCCCCAACCAAGAGCAGCTTGTGGGAAAAAAAAGGTTTATTTTGGCTTACAGGCTCAAGGGGGAAGCTCTACAATGCCAGGAGAAACCAATGGCATGAAAAGAGGGTGGACATCACCCTCCCCCCCGGCCCACATAAGTGGACAACAGAAACAAGAGAGTGTGCCAAATGCTGGCACGGGGAAACTGGCAATAACATCCATAAGGCCACCCCCAACAGGAGGCTTTAGTTTCCAATTGCCATCAGCTGGGAACCTAGCACACAGCACACCTAAGTGTACTGGGGACACCTGAATCAAACATCTCACCACAGGTCCCAGGCCAGAAGACAAGTACTCAGGACACACACTGGCTCTGGATGTCTTTCGATGGGACTTTCAGGGAAAACAAAAACCTAAGATGGATGGCTAATTCAGGCTCCAGAGTACCCCTCTGAGTAGAGAGCGCTGGGCAGCCTCAGCAAGGGGCAGCTCTGGGCCTGCAGGCCGGCAGGGTGAGCCTGTGCTGCTGGCACAAACCCAAGAGTCAGCCCAGGGGCTGGAGTGGGCTGTCCCTCATGGTCATCCACCACCAGGGAGACAGGAAGTGTCGCTCAGAAACACCCGCTCCGTGCCAAAAGAATTCCAGGCAGCTTCTGCCGGGCGTGGCGGCGCACGCCTTTAATCCCAGCACTTGGGAGGCAGAGGTAGGAGGATCGCCGAGAGTTCGAGGCCACCCTGAGACTACATAATGAGTTCCAGGTCAGCCTGAGCTAGGGTGAGACCCTACCTTGAAAAACCAAAAAAAAAAAAAAAAAAAAGATTCAGGCAGCTCCAGATCAACATGAGGATGTGCACCGACCAGCAGCCGGTAAGTGGGTAACGAAGTGGTCAACCGGCTCTCTGGAGGAAAGAGGGTGAGTGTGCCGGTCCCGCCACCCCCAGGCTGGGGAGAGATGCACGCCGGGCCTCATGCTGCCCCCACCAGACAGAACATGACAGCCAGGAAGTGGACAGGCCAGGAACTGTCACCAGGCACAAAGCTGAGGAAGGCAGACGGAATCTGCTGCTCCCAAGTGACCAAGAAAGAACTCCTATGGCATCCTCATGGGTGGCTTTAGGTGGCCAAGCAGCCCCAGAAGACCTCAGGTCCCCAGTCATTCGGAAGAAGCAAGTAGGCCCCGCTGCACTTTTGAGAGGAGACCCCCTGCGGGGTCTGTGGAAAGCACACGTGTGGGGCCCTGCAGTGTGCATATCCATAAGAATGGGGTGGGGGGTTCCTCGAGACAGACCTGTGACTGTGCTTCTAGAAGCTGCGGACAGGGCTGGTCAAAGAAACAGGGAGGGCAGATTCGAGGTTGCTAAGACAGGGAGTGGGCATGGGAAGTCATGATTAATGTGGGGAGATAAAAAGGTCCCAAACAGGTTATGGTGATGGTTGCACAACTGTGAACATACTAAAAGTATGGATGAACGTGTGGTATGCAAATTAAATTGCAGTAAGGGGAGGGAGGGAGTAAGTAGGAGGAGGCTGCAAGCAAGAAAGAGGGAGGGAAGAAGGCTGGCAAGCTTCTCCAGAATGTTCCCAGAAGCTCCAAGAGGGGCAGCTCCAAACTGGACTTGTCCAGGAGAAGATTCCTCTGCTGTTCTATTTGCAGGTGGAACATTACTCAGAGAGTGTGAGCGAAACACCATGGCCTGCAGAGGCCTGGGACAGCCCTGTGGTGGCCTTGTAGGACAAGGCCAAGGGAGCCACCAGGGCTGGGAGTACAGTCACAGCTAGGGCAATACCACCAAGTCACATATCTGCCTGTGTGTCCCATTCAGCAGGAAACTGGGGGACTCCAGGAAACCCCACACATGCAGCTTCCGCGCACAGCATCTTGTCTCTAGTCAGCAAACAAAAGAAATAAGCTGGTGGCCACTACACCCTTCTACCTAGTGACAGCCTGTTTAGGCTCCCTTCCGTCCCGGCCCTCAGGCTGGCCCAGCTGCCCTGAGCAGGTTGCAGGCTGCAGAAACAGCAGGGGCCAGGGCTAAGTGAAGCATCAGGTCCCTTGCTGGAAGGACTGAGTTTCGGAGCCTGGGGTCCAGCTCAATGGTGAGTACTTGCCAAGCATGCACCAGTTTTTAGGTTCCAACCCCAGTATGAGAGAGAGAGAGAATGACTTTTAAGACCATAGGGATACAATGTGAGGCCAGAAGCTCTACTCAACACTGTATCCTACTGAGACCCTGACAAGTTCAAGAACGGTGTCCACTGACATCCCACTGGCCTCAAAGCTCAGCCTCAGGGCACAGGATGGCCTTGTCAGAGCCTAGGTCTGGAATTCTGGCTCCCCACCCCCTGTCTGGCTCACAGGGTGGAAAGATCATCCCCCAGCAAGCCCAAGGCCAGCTGCTCAGGGCTGCTTTGAAGCCAAGTGTCCAAACCAGTGACAAAGGTCCCCGAAGACCCTGATGGGTGGAGCTGGACTCCATTCCTCAGAAAGTAAGGGCAGGTGTGGCCGTCCCACCTCTTCTTACCCCTGTGTGACAGGTGACCCCAGCTCTCTGACCTGCTCACCGCAGAGGCCCTATCCACTCTAGGGCCTGCCATGTCCTCTGTCGGGCTCCTTGCCAGAGCGAAGTCCTCATGATCAGTGTTTCCACCCCCACCCAGAGCCGGTCAGGGCAGAGCAGGCTGTGTCCTCCCCAGACCCCCACATACCGGGCTCTGGCCGCTGCTCCGGTGTGGCTCCAGCTTCGCTCCACCCACAGTGACTTTCAGAAGGACTCTACCCTACCCCACCCTCATGCCCTGGCCCCCTGACTCAGGCCCTAGACCTGGCAGGGGACATTGTGTGACGCTGCCTCCTGTGACAGTCCTCAGGCAACCGTCCACCCAGACTAGCGGCCTGGGAACTGGCTCCAGCCGCGTCCGCTGCCCTCATTTCCTCTGCCGGCTTCCTCTGCAGGGGGGTGGGGAGGCCACAGCCTGGTCCCACTGCAGTTAGTTCCTCTGTGATGAGCAGGCGGGGCTGGGCCTGGAGGGTCCCAACACCATAGCCCCACAGGAACCCTGGCCAAGTGTGACATGTGACAAGGGTCAGGGGTAACACAGGGGTCTCTCCACCACAGGCATGGCTCAGACAGCCCACTCTGTCCACACCCTCTGGGAACAGTACAGTCTGAATTGGGCTCACCTTTGGCTGACCCTTAGCCTCCACCCTAAAAGCCAGGGAGAGTGAGGTGACCATAGGCCCAGGAAGAGGGCCTGACAGGGGCCAGGTGCGGCCCACTCTCAAAAGGACTCCATGAGTGGAGGGCACATGGCTTGGGACATCAGCCAGCTCATCGCCACCCACCATGTTCAAGCTGTCATCTGGGTGAGCTGGGCTCCCCGGGCCGGCGGGGGCGGGGAGGGCTTTGCATCTATGTCTCAGGGCTGCTGAGGCATAGTGCCCTGAGCTGTGGCTTCCACAAGAACAAGTTCTCCCACTGCAGAGGCAAAGCTCAGACCTGGAGGTGTTGGTGGCTCCCAGTGAGGTTTGGCGAGGGGCCTTGCTGACTGGTCCAGCTCAGGGACCTGGTAATCCACCTGTGGCCCTGTCACTCTAGCCTCTGTCTCCTCTTCAGGTGACTTCCTCATTGGCCTGTGCCCTCTTGCCACCAGGACTCTAGGCATTGGATTTAGGACACATTTGGCCTTAGTAGGACCTCACCTGAGAGGATCACATCTTCAAAGCTGGGGAGATGGCTCAGCAGGGAAGAGAACTTGCTATGCAAGCATGAAGGTCTGACAGGTCTTGACTAACCCTGAGTTCAATTCCCCAGCACCCATGTAAACAGATGGGCATGGCCACACGAGCCTGTACCCCAGTCCAGTGGGGAAGTGGAAACCAGAGGATCATTGGCTCTCGCCAGGCTGACTGAAAAATGGTAGTTCCAGGTTCAGTGAGAAACTTTGTCTCAAGGAATCACATGATGAGCAAAAGAGGAGAGCGCCTGACGTTCTTCTCTGGCCTCTGCACACTCGCCCACGAGGTGATCCTATCTGCGCGCTCACACACACATACACGAGTACACAGACAATATACACCACACACACACGTGTGTGTGCATGTAAATGAAAAAGAGAATCGCACCTTCAAAGACCCTCTTTCTAAATAAGACCCCATCCTGGACGGGTACGGACCTGGGACGACACCTCTCAAGGTAGCACACGGTGCAGAAGAGCCCCTCCAGGTGCCCACACCCAAGGGAGGTCCCCAGAAAGGGGCCTGCATACTAAAAGTACAAGACTACACGGCATGTGCACATGAGATGCACGTGTGTACAGGCATGTGTGTGCATAGACACATCAGTGCTAGTGTGGCACAGCAGACACGTGTATGTCCCAGGTGCGTGTCTGTGTGTGAGTGCGTGTCTGTGTGTGCGTGCGTGTCTGTGTGTGAGTACATGTCTATGTGTGAGTGCGTGTCTATGTGTGTGAGTGCGTGTCTGTGTGTGAGTGCATGTCTATGTGTGAGTGCGTGTCTATGTGTGAGTGCGTGTCTATGTGTGTGAGTGCGTGTCTGTGTGTGAGTGCGTGTCTGTGTGCACCACACACGCACAGGAGCCTGTGTGCCTGTGTGTGTGGATGTGCTGTGGGGGATGGCACGTGTCTTTCTGCCTCCTGCCGGGGGTTCTGTGATCCCCGCCAATGCTTTTCCTGGGCTGGCCCCTGGAGAGGCAGCTTACTTGTGGACACTGACAGCCAGACATGGGTATCAGCAACTGTCATCGGGCCCGCCACGCAGGGTGACCAGCCAGAGGTGGCGACTGCCCGCTATGCCCAGTGTTTCTAGAGGTTCAGGCAATGGGCGCCTTCCACCAGGACCTGGGGCTCTCTCTGCGTGAGCAATGTTTCAACTTTCCAGTTGCCGGAGGTAAGGCAGTGACCAAGACTTTTGGGGACTCATTTTTAAGATGCTCCCCCTCAGCCCAAGCCCCAAACATACCCATTCATGTGATGCTCAGACCAAGCCTGGTCTGGAGTGTGGCCCCTCTTCTGTCACATAGTCACCGTGCCCAGGCACATGTAGACACTTCCCTTGGGGTCTCCACATAAGAGAGGACTTGGGCAAAGGCCAGGATGTGAGCTGAGGGGTTGGGAACAGTCAGCAGTGGGGAGCAGTAGGAGCCAGCCCTCCTTTAGCTCCCATAAGCCCCCACTGTGGCCTTGAGGTCCACAGTGCCATCTGTCCCAGGCTTGACCCGGCAGGGCCACTTTGGCCAGTCCTGCTATGAGCCCATTCTCAGTCAGTGCTCCAAACGTCCCATATGGCCACCTCAGAAAGGGAAACTAGGGTCAGGAAGGGCCCGTCAGGAAGGGCTGAATGGCATGAGTGCACACCCAGCCACCAGTGTGTAGGGCAGCCCCAGGACACCCGAAACTTCAGGTTCCTCCAGGGGAAGCCCTGATGAGTCAGTGCCATAGCACCCCACGCCACTGCCGCCGACACCAGGGACAATGCTGGGCCCAGAAACCACAGTGTCCTGACTGAGGATTGCCACGTGCTCAGCGCCTCAACTACATCTGGTCCACTGAGGCTGGATTGAGGTGAGAAACAAGGTCAGCCCCCTGCCCCGGGCAGTGGGGGGAGAGCCAGCTCTGCTCTCCCAAGGTCAGCATGCTTCCCTCCCAGGCTGGCGTCACTGCTCCTCTTCTCCAGGACCCGTCCACATCACCCCTCATTTCCTGCCACCTGTGCCTGTCCACTCGGATTGCAGAAGGTGAGGCTTCCCCGTGCAGGGTGGTCTCGGGAGGTTGAGGGGCTTCCCAAGACCATAGTGCTGAGGTCACTGGCTGCACCAGCCAGGAGACCCTCCATAGTCACCTACTTCCTGGGTGTCAGGGAGTCCAGGGAAGAGCCAGAGCCCACCGAAGGCTCTTCTGGGTGCTTATCTGGCCAGCCTGCATCACCCCAGGAATGCACTCAGCCCCTACCCCCAGAACCTTGTCCTGCCCAGTGTGGCTGTGATGGCAAAAGATGCAGACAGACCTCCAGAGTGGTGACTGCCTCTGCTTTAATTCAGCCCCTTCTCTCCCAGACATGGCCACACCTTCACTGTCACCATTGCTGCCACCTCTGTGGGGACATAAAAACCCGGCAATGGGTACAAGGGCAGGGACAGGGTCCACAGGGACTGCTGAGCATCCCGGTAAACTAACTCCTGGGGCCACGAGCCTCCCCTGTGACAGGCCACCGGCGCCATCTCTACTCACTGGGAGATGAAGACAAGCCGGCAAGCCACTGTGGTGGGGAGGCCTCAGGACCAGTTGGGACCCACGAGCCCCCCCATGCCTCCCAGCCCCCCCCCCCACCAATGGCTCACCAAGCACATCCCCTCACTCAGACCTGGCCACAGCCATCACCACACCACTTTGCAGATGCGGAAGCGGAGGCTCGGAGGGGACCTCGGGCTCTGAATGTGACGTGTTTGGCGGGAGGGCAACAGCTCTCACCTCTCCTCCCTGCACGAGTCCAACGGGGTCCCAGCAGGGTCCCCACGTGCCATCACCACCATCCGGGTCAGAGGGTAGACGCCACCAGCACTCGCGGGCCCACAGCTCTCAACAGACCTCCCCTTGCCTACAACAACGTTTTCCCCTCTTAGGTCATCAAATAACACACTGTAATTACACTGATCAACTGTGCGAAAGTGCAAGAGCCGCAAAGAGCTGCTGTGTCTCTGAGATGGGGGAAGGGCACTCCTGCCCTGACACACCAGAGGAGGGAGGGGTGACGAGGCACCAGAAAGGTCTGGATCCAGCAGAAGATGCCAAAGAGATGATGGGTGTGGGGGGCGGGGGTCATAGGGATTCCTCCCTGCTGTGCCCTCAGCCAGGTTCCACCCCCCACCCCAAAACTTCCAAGGCCATGCTTGTCTGGAGTCTAGAACAACCTCCCACAGGAAAGACCAATGCCTGCTGCAGGGACTTCCTGCGGCCCAGTGCTGCCCCCTGGATGCTTGTCCCTAAAAGGCGGTGTGGGCCTGGGGCTACTGAGCAAAGCCACCTCCAGCCCAGCCAGGTCTTGGCAGGTCATTGCTGCTACTGCTGCTGCTGCTGCTGAGTCCGGGCCTTTGCCTCCATGATGAAATGGTGACCTCTGCACCCCTCAGGTCACCCAGGAAGTCCTTTCGGAGTAGGGGACACCCATTACCCTAAGCCAAGCAGACAACCCCCTCAGCTCCCCTCCCCAGGAGCAAATGCCTCCAGACCGGGCCCTGCCCAGGGGACCCCGTGTATCAACGCATCTGCTGGCCTGGCTCCAGGAGGGAGACCCGGGAGAGCCATCACGTGTGAGCCCGGCTTTGTTTGGGCTGTGCTGCCCGAGCCAGAGCCCTAGGGACATGTGGGTGGGACTTCACACCCCTGGACAGGGGTTCATGTCCCTCCCACCCAGGCCAAGCAGGGTGGGGGTTGAAAACACATGGGGTGTCTTGCTGACCCAGCCTCCTCTGCCCACCCTAGCTAACCATGGTCGGGGAATCCCAATAAACATGCCCCTGCCCTGACCACTGGCCTGGTGAGGCAGGAGGCCCTGGTCCCACGGTCTTCTGCAGTGAGGCTGTCAGCCCTGCCTGCTCCTCACCTGCTGTCTGAGCTCCCCTGGAGGCCGGCTCTAGGCCTTTCTCTGGTAGGCTCAGGCTTTGGGCCTCCCATAGCTCCCACCTCCCCCACAGGCTGCCAGGGGGCTGGATACAGGGATTCCAGGAACCAGCTCCAGGCCTGGGAAGGGGCCTCCTACATCAAGGCATGGCCAAGCAAGAGCCCCCACAGCAAGCCTGGGTCCCCACCTGGCAGATAACTCCGCACCTCCCCAGGGCCCTGAGTCCTGGCAACCTCTCTCCGGGACACCTGGAGCCAATACAGGCCCTCCTGTCCCAGTTACCTGCGCCAGGGAGACATCCAGAGACACGGGGGCCGCTGCTGCCAGCCAGCGCTGGAGGAGCAGACTGTGCAGGGTCTGGCCCCAAGGCCTGCCCACCTCCGGAGACCTGTAGTGGGTTCAATCGCTGGTCCCTCTTCTTCTGCGGGGACTCGGGGTGGAGAAAGGGTTAATTTCCAGGCAAAATGGGAAAACGCGGCTCCAGCAGCATCATGTCGGCAGTGGGGAGACAGGTGGGGGGGCAGCCGCGGAAGGGCGCCGCGCAGACTCACCCGGGTCGAAGTGGGAGCTGAAGGCGAAGCTGGGGTTGAAGAAGGACGACGACATGGCCAGCGCCAGCAGCGCAGCGGGCATCCCCCGGCGGGCAGGCGGGCGCTGCGCTCAGGACGCCCGGCGCCCAGGCCCGTGCCCCGGCATCGTCCAGCGGCCGCCGCAGGTGCGGAGCGCCCGGCCCCCGCGCCCAGCGCCCCCAGCCACCGCTGCAGCGCGGGCACCGGTGGGGGCGGCGACAGACGAAGCGCCTCCGCCCGCCGCCGCGGCGCCGCGGGGCTCCGGCTGGTGCAGTCCGAAAACACGCGGGAGCGCGCGAGAGGGGGGGACGGAGGCGGGAGGGGGATGGAGGCCGGGGTGCACGGGGTGGCTGGCGGCAGGGGACACGGAAGCGGGGTGGAGACGAGCGAGGGGGACAAAAGGAGGCCAAGGGCTTTGGGGGGACCGCCGAAGGAGGGGTGGAGGCTGGGGGGTGGGTACGAGGAGGACTGGAGCACGGAGGCTGGGGGACACCCGGGATGCTATGGTGGAGGCAGTGGGGGGCTCAGAGGCTGTGGGGTCCAGGCGGGGGCTACGCGGCAAGGGGATACCATAGGGCCACAGGGCGGGCGGGACGGGGTCCAAGGGCTGGAGGCAGGGATTTGTAGAGGCCTTGAGGGGCGCAGAGGTCGGCCGGTGGCGGGACACCGAGGCCGCGAATGGGAGCGTCCTGAGATCAGAGACCTTGGTGGCACAGCCGCCGTGGGCGCACGGGCCAACGGTCACGGTCGTGGGCGCTGTGATGGAGGCAAAGGGTCACTTGCGGGGGTCACGATTGGGAGTGGGCATGGAGTGGGGTTGACTGATGGAAGGAGGGGCGGTGCACGGAGACAAGTGGGGGAAACGGACAGCGCACAGGGTACGCGGGGGTCACTCGCAGGCTTCAGAGGCGCCAGCGCTGGTGGAGCTGTTTTCTGCACAAACCGCCTGAGGCTGTGCCACGCTGTGACGCCTCCGCACCGAACAGCCGGGCGCTGGGGGCGGCGGCGGCGCCGGGCACCGAGGCTGTGCCCTCCCTTCCCCCTCCCGCTGGAGCGCCATCTTGCAGCGTTGCTGCGGAGCTGCGGGGCCTGGCATAGGCAGAGGCAGGAAGAGGGGCAGTCACCTGCAGGGCTGTTGGATCTGGGCAGGGTTAAAATGTACCTGTAATTCCACTGATTTTTTTTTTATTTTTTACTTATTTATTTGTTTAAGAGAGATAAAGACTCCGAGCGTATATGGGCGCACACCAGGGCCTCCTGCCACTGCAAACAAACTCCAGAGCAGATGCCACTTTGTTCATCTGGCTTTACATGGGTACTGGAGAACTGAACCTAGGCCTTCAGGCTTTGCAAGCAAGCGCCATTACTAGCTGAGCATCTCTTCAGCCCTCCATTCATTTTTAACTAGTTGCCAACTCCCGTGGGGGCCTCAAATGAAGGGAGGAGTCCTGTGGGGATAAATGCCTAAAGAGACACATCAACGGTGTTTTGACAGGAGGGTCAGCAGGGACAAAGACAAGGTGCTCAGACCCAGCAGAGCTTGGGGTGCCAGGACCTACTCTGCTTTTTCTCGGGTAGCCCCTTATGAAGGAGGCGTCTATCCATGTGGCTTGTTTGTTATCCACCCCCAGGTACAGCTCAATGGAGCATTCACCCACCCTCCAGCAAGAGACCTCTACTTCCTGTGTGGGCATCCAGGCCCCAGGAGGCCAGAACATCCAGAATCTTCTTCCTGGCACTAAAGGCATGCTGACTGGTGCTCTTAGGGGCTTTGCCCCACAGGTTGCAGTGGACAAAGGAACCACAGGTCAGGTAGCTAGGGGAGGCCCTGCTTGAAAACACTGTCCACCTTGTCCACTCTGGCTCACAGGCCATCAGATGGTGGGGATGGGTCACCTCCCAGAACAGGCTGGCAAGAAGGCTCCTTGAGGGCTGTGGTCCAGAAATGCTCATATGAGGAACAGCTGGATCCCAAGGGCCAGTACTACCAGTCCCCAAGTGGAGGGTTCCACCTGTGCCCACCTGGAAGACATCTCCAACCCCTGGACTCAGGTAGGGAGAGAGGACCAGCTCTTCAGGTTGGTGCCAGTTTGGGGCTTCCCATGTTGTCCCTGCCTGCCATGGCTAGCCTCAGTGACCCAGCATTCCAGCTCAGTCGGAGGGCCAGTGGGCTCAAGAGTCTGTCTGTGACCATGGGATATTTTTTATAGTCGTGGAAAATGTTAATAAAAAATTGAGGGAAAAAAAAAAAAAAGAATCTGTCTGTGAACGCACTCAGCTGGTCCAGATCTCGGAGGCTTCCGAGTTTCAGATCTTGAACAGGATAGGCAGAGCCAGACCTTCCAGGCTAGAGATGACCACTGGCTACTGGCCCAGAAACTGGCTCCAGCACACCTAAATGAGAGGACCCTAAGGATGTAGCCCTCCTCTGTCCCCTGACCAAGTAGGACCCCTCGGCCTCTCCAGCATCTATGCACAGGCCATAACATGAGGGGGGCCACCCACCCAAATGACCGTGTCCAGAAGCCTTGGGGCCACAGTATGGAGGTGACAGAGGCTTTAGCGCTGATGGAGAACATGGTGCAGTTTTGTCCCATGTGAGGGTGTCAGAGACACCTCTCCTAAATGCAGCTGACCCCAGGATATGGCTTGGCAGGAAGTCATGTTGATGGATGAGGTGGTCCATCCAGGAGACAAAACTAGAGAGGAGGTCCCGAAGTAGAAACCTGGGATGTGATGGGGAAAAGGAGGAAGAGTTGACTGCAAGCCTTTGGGGTGTTTAGAGGATGGGGAGCTGGGCCCCAAAGACAGTAAGGCAGTGAGGCACCCACCTTGGAAGCAATATTGGGGAACACCAAAAAATTTAGTAATGAGATGAAGGGGTAACTGGCATGGGCTGTGTCACTCGGTGCAGTGTTGTTGGTCACAGGCAGGGCTGAAACTGACTTGTGGCCACAGTGGAAGGAAGAGGCCAGTGACAAAGGGCCACAGAGCGTGTGATCCTTCTGTGTAACATGTCCAGAGCAGGCTAAGTAAGCCCTGGGGGGACCAGCAGGCTAGAATCCCATAACAGGGAAGTGGAGGTGACCACAGGATTTCTTTTTGAGGTGATGAAAAATGTTCTGAACGTAGAGATGACAAGGTCAGTGAACACTAAATAGCACTGGCCCGACATGCAGGTGCAGGGCATGTACCTGTGGTCTGGGCACTCAGGCCGAGGTGGGGGGATCGCTGGAGCCAGGAGTCAGTGCCAGTTTTTATCATCTCAAAACACAGAAAACACCCAGGCACGCCCTTAATCCCAGCGCTCAGGAAGCAAAGGTAGCAGGATCTCGTTTGAGTTCGAAACCAGCCTGGGACTAGTTAGTTCCAGGTCAACCTGGGCAAGAGTGAGACTCTATCTCAAAAACAAAACAACACAATCCCCACACACACACCAAACGCACAGCAAAAACCCTCCACTGAATTGTAGACTTTGAAATAGTGAGGGAAGCCGGGCGTGGTGGTGCACGCCTTTAATCCCAGCACTCGGGAGGCAGAGGTAAGAGGATCGCTGTGAGTGCGAGGCCACCCTGAGTCTCCATAGTGAATCCCAGTCAGCCTGGGCTAGAGTAAGACCCTACCTCGAAAATACAAAAAAAAAAAAGTGAGGGGTTTTTGTTTGTTTACTTGGTTTTAGATAGGGTCTCATTTATCCCAGGCTGGACTCAGGCTCACTATGCAGCCCTGAGGATGACCTTGAGTCCTTGAATTACTGATCTTGCTTTAGCCTCTGAGGAGTGCTAAGATTATGGGTGTGCACCACCATGTCCAGCCGAATGGGGAGTCTTATGGTATGTGAATTACATGTTAATAAAGCTGATAGAAACAAACCTAGTGATCAAGTAACTATGTTTTTGTTGTTTTTATTTTAATACTTTTATTTATTTATTTGTAAGCAGAGAGACAGACAGAATGGGCTCACCAGGGCCTCCAGCCACTGCAAATGAACTCCAGATGCAAGCGCCACTTTGTGCATCTGGCACTGGGGAATCAAACGAAGTCCTTAGGCAGTACAGGCAAGCACCTTAACTGCTGAGCCATCTCTCCAGCCCAAGTAACTGTGTTTTGATGCAGCATACAGGGTCTCTCCTTGTGCGCTTCTGTGTTTACCAGGCTCGCTGGGCTACAAGCTTTCAGGAGGGAAGGGGTCTCCCATCTCTGCTGCCCGCTTTACCAAAGGAGCCCTGGGATTAGAGACGCCTGCTACAGGCTCCGGCTTTACATGGGTTCCAAGGCGTCACGCTCCGGTGCTCATGCAGGACAAGCACTTTATCCACGGAGCCCTCTCCTCAGCCCAATGTATAAACACTGTTTGTTTCAAGGTAGGATTTCGCTGTAGCCCAGGCTGACCTGGAACTAACTCTAGTCCCAGGCTGGCTTTGAACTCATAGTGATCCTTCTACCTCAGCCTCCCAAGTGCTGGGATTAAAGGCGTGCACTACACCAGCCAGGCCTGATTCTTTTTTTTTTTTTTTTGAGGCAAACCCAACAGACTGGCCTTATTTTGTTTGTTTGTTTAAATTTATTTGAGAGTGACAGAGAGAGAAAGAAGCAGATAGAGAGAAAGAGAGAGACAGAATGGGCGCAGCAGGGCCTCCAGCCACTGCAAACAAACTCCAGACACATGCGCCCCCTTGTGCATCTGGCTAACCTAGTCCTGGGGAACGCAGCCTCAATCAGGGTCCTTAGGCTTCATAGGCAAGCACTTAACCGCTGAGCCTTCTCCACCCCTCTTTTTTTTTTTTAATTAAAGAGAGCAGGAGTGAGGGAGAGACAATTGGCGCACCAGGTCTTCAGCCACGGTAATCACACTCCAGACGCGGGCACCACCTAGTGCACGTGTCAGCCTTGTGCACTTGCATCAGTGCTCACGTAAAGCCAGAGGTCACGTGCTGCAGCAGCAGGAGGCCCCCGCACGCCACGTGCTTTCATGCACTCGGAGTCTCTCTCCCTCTCAACACATATTTTAAAAAAGTAAATAGCCGGTGTGGCGGCACACGCCTTTAATCCCAGCACTTGGAGGCAGAGGTAGGAGGATCGCCATGAGTTCAAGGCCACCCTGAGACTACATAGTGATTCCAGGTTCCAGGTCAGCCTGAGCTAGAGTGAGACACAACCTCGGAAAACAAAACAAAACAAAAAAATTGGTGGTTTGATTCATAAACTTACCTGTTCAGAATACTAGGTCCCCAGCTGGTGGCAATTTGGGAACTGGATGCTCCTGGAGGCGATGCCCTCCCCTTGCTGGTGCTTGGCACACTCTCCTGTTGCTATTCTCCACCTGATGTTGGCCAGAAAGTGATGCCCACCCTCTGCTCATGCCATGGTTCTTCCTGCCATCATGGAGCTTCCCCTCCAGTCTGTAATCCAAAATAAACCCTTTCCTCCCGTAAGCGGCTCTTAGTCAGGTGTTTTCTGCCAGCAACGGGAACCTAACTGCAACACAAACAGACCTATGTATGTATGTACAAATATGATGAATAAAATAGCCCAGTGTAGACTAAAGGTCGGCTCAGAGGTCGCTGAACCTCCAGAGCCTTAGACCATTGCCACTGCTCAAGATCCTGCCCCATTCTGAGTAGGGGCAGGGCTTGGGGACACAGCCAGGGGAGGACACAGCATAGTACTCTTTGCTGTCCAGGTCACAGAGGTGAAACCTTCTGCATCAAGCCAGGTCCTCCCTGGCCTGGGGTAGCTCTAGCAGAGTCCCCTGCAGCAGATTGAGACCCAGGGACACAGGAGTGAGTGGCAGAAGACAGGCAGGGGAGGGAAGGAAGGAGGCTAGGAAGAGGAACAGGAAGGCCAGGGAGGGGCCTCTGGGTATGCCCTGTAGTTGCCAGAAAAAAAAAAGGGCCACACAGTGGCTTGGAACCAGAGACACCACCCACCATCTCCCCGTGTCGGAAGCTGATGTCAGCGAGGCTACACTCCCTCCAAAATCACCCTGGTGAGGGGCTTCCTTCCTTGTCCTCTAGTTTCTGGGTCCCAGGTGTACCTCGGCTCTTGGTCTCATCATCACTCCAAATTCTGTCTCCTGTAATTACACGGTGTTCCGTGCGCCACCTCTCACAAAGCTGGCAGTCACTAGAGTGACAGACTACTGTAGGCCAGTCTGACCTCATCTCATGTGTGTGTGTGTGTGTGTGTGTGTGTGTGTGTGTGTGTGTGTGGTGCTGGCAATCAAATCCAGGATCTTTTACATGTTTGACCACTGAACTGCATCCCAGACACCCTGTAAACTTTATGTATTTATTATTTTGAGGCAGGGCCTCACTGTAGCCCAGACTTACCTGGAACTTAACTCTGTAGCCCCAAGTGGCCTTGAACTCATGACAGCCCTCCCACTTCAGGCTCCTGGTGCAGGGATTATAGGCATGAGCCACCATGCACAGTTTCTAGAAACATCTTAATCCCAAGGGATCATATTAGCATTTCTATGTGGTAGCCAGTCCACCTGGATTCAGTGCACAAACCCATCTAATGGGCACCATAGTGGTCATTCCAGCAGCACCCCAGCCTGCTAGGTCTACACCAGCAATGGGTAGGTACCCCAGACACATTCTCAGTTTTACCTACCCAGCTTCTAGTCCCAGCCCTTATTCAGTCCCAGAGCTGGATGTCCAAGGAGCACCGAGGGAAACTGAGGGAATGTAATAGTTGATGCTGCCCCGTGGGCCAGGGCCCTATGAAGGTAGGAGATGCCTGAGCGCCGCGATGACCCTCCTGCTCACTCTGTCCACTCCTGTGTTTCGGGTGGAGGACTGTCCCTCTCCTGCATGCGGGGTGGCCCTCAGCCTTGGAAAAGGCTTCACCCACCACAACTGTGCTTTGTAGGCAGGTAGCTTGGCTGGGTGCTGGATTTGCCAAAGTGATGCCAGCTGGTGATGCCAGCCTGTCAAAGATTCCCTGCCTCCACAAGAAGGCAAAGCTCTTACCCAGAACTCACAGTTGGCTAGGAGCCACCCTGCCAGGTCAGAGGGCACACCGCAATCAGGGTACTCTGTCCTTCCATGAAAATGGCTCCCTAGAAGACAGCACTCATCCCCTTCCCACCTCTTGAGTTACTAGCGGGGTCCAAGCTACACTTGCTGCTGCTCCAGGCAGGAGTGGAGCAGTGCCAGTCTCATGAGAACTTCTCCAGGGGGTCGGAGAAGCGACAGTTCCCCAGAGCTGTGAGCTAGTCCATATGGTCCCTGCTGCCAACTGCACCCAGAGCGGGGACCAAGGCTAGGGCAAAGGGGCCACTGGCGGTGGTGGTGGTGGGGCATCTGTCAGCCTGGAGCAGGTGCTGGCCCCAGGAGCCCTGGAGAATGGCTCAGACTCCAGCCGCCTTGCCCAGGGCCTATGCCATGCATCTGTGCCTTTGGCCAGGCAGACGAGGCCCCGCTGCTCGTTCCACACTTGCTTCTTGGCCTTTTGTTTTACTGAAAGCTTTCTTTCAGCCAGGTGTGGTAGGGCACACTTGTATGTATCCCAGCATTAGAGAGACAAAGGCAAATGGACAGCCTGGTCTACACAGAATTCCATGCCAGCCTACAAAGTAATATGCTGTCCCAAAAAGTGAAAATGAGCTGAGTAAAATAATGTAAAAGAATTCTTTCCCACTCTGCACAGTTCCTATTTTTATTGTGATAAAGTTCACATAAACATAACATTGACCATCTTAGAGTGGAGGAGCCCAGAGCACCAGCACCGTCACACCACTTTCTCTGAACCCCAGAAGGAAACGTCCCAGGATACACTCACTGCCCATCCCCCTCTCGGGCCTGGGCAGCTGCGCTTCGACTCTGTCCCTAGGGATTTGCCTATTCTGGACATTACTTAAAAAACAGAATCCTACTGCATGTCGTGTTTCCTGCCTGGCTTCTTTGGCCCAGTGCGGCGTTTCCAAGGGACTTCCAGATGGCAACGGGTGGCAAATGCATCCTTGTGGCTGGGTAAACTCCTGCAGGGTCAGTCACCAGTCTGCATGTCCACAAGAGTCAGCTGAGGGTGGGGACTGCAGTCTCCAGGGGAGGTGTTTTGACCCAGGGACACTGGGCTCGGTCAGGAGGGTGTTTCTGGAACAGAGGCAAGAGTGGCACTGTCTTTAACACAAAGTGCCAGGACTTTTCCTAAGGCCTAATAGAGGCCCAGTAGACAGTCAAGGAAGCCTCTGGAATGTCCTTAGCCCACGGACAAAATGAGCAGCGTCACCTCGTAACTGTGCAGAGTAGGGCGGAGGAAGTGAATCTTGGAGCACAAAGACCGCTGAAGGCAGGAGCCTGCTCAAAGAGAGATTGGTGATTTAGGGCCTGTCAGTATTATGGTACAACACCGTTTTTGAGATATAAAGACCAACAGTCTTTGGCCTAGAAAATAAGTGGACATAGCTAGGTGTGCTGGTTCACAGCCAACACTCCGGAGGCTGAGTAGGTCACTGCAAGTTCAAGGCCAGCCTGAACTACATAGTGAGACTTTCTCAAAAAAAAAAAAAAAAAAAAGCAGGGTCTGGAGAGACGGCTCGACAGTTAAAAGCACTTGCTTGTAAAGCCTGTTGGTCTGGGTTCAGTTCTCCAGTACTTACATAAAGCACAGAGTGGAACATGTGTCTGGAGTCCATTTGCTTCATCAGCAAGAGGCCCTCATTTCCCCATATGCTTCCTCCCTCTTTCCCTCTCTCTCTCTTTCTCAAACAAATAAACAAAAATGTTTTAAGGGGCTGGAGAGATAACTTGACAGTTAAAGACACTTGCTTGCAAAACATGACAGCCTGAGTTCAATTCTCCAGTGCCCATGTAAAGCCAGATGCACAAAGTGGCACATACATCTGGAGTTTGTCCACAGTGGCAAGAGGTCTTGGTGTGCTTACTCTTCCCCTAACATGCTTACAAATAAATAAATATGAAAAAAATATTTTTTAAAAAGGCAACTGCCTGCAGATCTTAACTGTTAAGCCTGCTTGCTCTTCTAAATTATAGCTCAAACAGTGGAACCTTTCCTTTCCCCCTTTCTAGCTCTTCCTTGGATAGTGGCCTAACCTGAAGCATGCTAGCCCCACACTAGATGTTCTCAATAAAATCTCCTTTCCTTACTTAAAAAAGAACCCAGGGGCTGGGGAAATGGCTTAGCGGTTAAGGCATTTTCCTTCAAAGCCTAAGGACCCTGGTTCTATTCCCTAGGACCCACATAAGCCAGATACACAAGGGGGCACATGCGTCTGGAGTTTGTTTGCAGTGGCTAGTGGCCCTGGTGCACCCATTTTCTCTTTCTCTCTGCTGCTGCCGCCTCCTCCTCCTCCTCCTCCTCCTCCTCCTCTTCTTCTTCTTCTTCTTCTCTCTCTCTCTCTCAAATAAATAAGCAAATAAAAAATTTTAAAAAATTGGCTGGAGATATGGCTCATTGGTTAAGGTTCAATTCCCCAGTACCCACATAAAGCCAGATGCAGAGTGGCACATGCATCTAGAGTTCATTTGCAGCAGCTAGAGGCCCTGGCACACCATTCTGACTGTCTGTGTCTGCCTGAAAATTAAAAAAAAAAAAGACCCAAGGGAGGAGGGAGGAAAAGGGAGGGAAATGGAGGTGAGGAAAGGGGAGAAAAAGAAAACAAAAGGACAATGAGGTTCTCCCCTAAATACAGCCATGAGGGACTTCTTGTGGGGTAGCCCTACTCCAGTCCCCACTGTCTCACTTTGGTGACAGCCCCTCCCTAGCAAGTGGGACAGGCAGCCTTTAAGGAGAGGAATACACAGAAGCCTCATTGGCCCAACAGAGTTCTACCTCTGTTATTTCAGGGCATCATGGGCTCCTGCAGAGTCTGACAGGCAAAAACAGCCTCTCTACCCTGGTCATTGGCTACAGGAGGCTCAAAACATCTATGGGCTCCTGCTGGCTTCTCAGATACCCTGGATAGCCTGTATCTACTGAGAGACCAGGCCAGGGCCAGTAGGACATCCACACCTGCCTCCAGCTGCCACAAACAGGATACACAAATTTCATCCACTTCACAGCTGGGAGGCCAGGCCTGTTAGCCCAGAGCAGCTGTTCCTTCTGCATCACGTCTTCTTGTACAGAAAGTGATGACAACTGGACAAATCTCAAGATACACAAAACCTGCCAAATCTAAATCACAAAGCAATAGGAAATCTCACTTGACCTATAATTGAGGAGGCTAATGAATCATACAAAATCTAACCAAGAAAAGCTTTGGGCTTGACATTTCCCAGAGTCATGCTCAAGGGCCTTGGTGAGCCCTCACAACAGTATCCAGGCAGGCTGCATTGTCATATTGACTCTAGAGACTCCAGGAAAGTGAGAAAACAAACAATATGAAGAACGGAAACCATTTTTTTTTCAGACTCCAAAAAAATGAGAGGGGTACTGCCTGACTCAACTCAGTGTTACCCTGATTCCAAAGCCAGCAAAGACACAATAAGAAGACCACAGACAGGCATCTCTGAGGAGCACAAATGTACAGATCCTCAACTAAACATTAGCCACCCAAATTCAGCAGCACCTTACAAGAACAGTTACCATGATGAGAAAGGGTTTATTCCCAGAATGCAAGGATGGTTCAATATATGTATGTATTACACCATGGTAACAGAAGCCACATGATCATCTCAATTGAGTTGGGAAAAGAAACTTAAGAAAATTCAACATCCCTTTTTAAAAAATATTTTTCTTTTTTGAGCCAGGTGTGGTGGCACACACCTTTAATCCCAGCATTTGGGAAGCAGAAGTAGGAGGACTGTCATGAGTTCAAGGCCACCCTGAGACAACATAGTGAATTCCAGGTCAGCCTGGGCCAGAGTGAGACCCTACCTCAAAAAATATTTTATTTTATGAGAGCAAGAGATTGAGAGAGAGAGAGAGAGTATGTGTGAGAGAATTGGCACACCAGGGCCTCCAGCCACCACAATCAAATTCCAGAAGTATGTGTCACCTTGTGCACATGTATCATCTTGTGTGTCTGGCTTACATGGGTTCTGGGGAGTCAAATCCAGGTCCTTAAGCTTTACAGACAAGCACCTTAATCTACAGCCCTTAAAAATATTTTTATTTATTTATTTGTAAGGAGAGAAAGAAAGAAGGGAGACAGAGAGAATGGACATGCCAGGGTCTTCAGCCACTACAAAAGAACTCCAGATGCATGCTTCACTTTTTAAATTTTTCTTTTTCTTTTTTTTTCTTTTCTTTTCTTTTTTTTTTTTTTTTTTTGAAGTAGGTTCTCACTGTAGCTCAGGCTGACCTGTAATTTGCTATGTAGTCTCAGGGTGGCCTTGAACTCATGGTGATCCTCCTACCTCTGCCTCCTGAGTACTGGGATTAAAGGTGTGCTCCACCACGCTGGGCCCAACATCCCTTTTTATTAAAAAATTATTTATTTATTTGCAAGAAGAGAGAGAGAGGGGAAGAGAGAAAGGGGGAGAGAGAAAATGGGCACAGCAGGGCTTCTCACCACTGCAAATGAACTCAAGATGCATGTGCCACTTTGTACAACTGGTTTTACATGGGCACTGGGGAATTGAACCCAGAGAGTCAGGCTTCATAAGCATCTTAATTGCTGAGCCATCTCTCTGGTCTCAATGACATCATTTGAAGCTCAAGGACGGACAAGAGTTTAATTGGCCCCAAATAGCTGCGATACCAGGAATGGCTTAGGCCTTTGGGAAAGTGAGCTGCTAAGACAAACTGGTGTACTCTTACTGTTCTGGGCTGCACATCCCTGGTATCTGCCCTGAGGTCCTAGACAACTCCCTACCTCACCCATGCCTGACCAGCCTGGGCCTCAATCTCCTCCAGAGGAAAGAGAGTTGGGAATTGTTGTCTTACCTTCCTGAGGTCTTTCTCTTTCTTGTAAGCAAAGGGAGAGAGGGAGGGAGGGAAAGAGGGAGGGAGGAAGAAGACAGCGGCTGGGCACACTAGTGATTCTTGCCACTGTAAACAACTTCCAGATGCATGTGCCACTTTGTGTGCATCTGGATTTATGTGGGTACTGGAGCCTTGAACCAGGGCCAGCAGGCCTTGCAAGCAAGTGTCTTTGATCACTGAGCAATATGCCCAGACCCTTCTTGCGGTCTCTCGAACAAGGATGACAATGCAGGCTGTCTGGAAAGCTGTTGTGAGAATCACTAAGCTCTTCTTGAGCCTTCTTCAGGGCATAAAACATCCCGCGGAAGATGCACTTCATATCACATTCACTGCCACCTTGACACAAATGTCACTTTCATTAGCAGATTTGAACCCTCACACCACACCAGAAACAGGCCACCCATGAGCCAGAGACCTCCGAGGGAAAGCCACACCCCATCAGCACACAGCCCTAACCTCCTTTCCGGGCCTGCCCAGCGCACCCATCCACAGGCTCAGGCTGGGCTTGGTGCTCTGTGCAGACGAGCAGAGTGAAGCCATCTGCCTCAGGCAGACGGCGATGAGCTGCCTAGTGTTCACAGCCAGCCTAGGGGCCTCATCTGCTCTCCCTGCCAGCCCCCCACCCCACCCCCCGCCACCAGGGGGACATATTATGATCTGCAGGGAGACAAAAGCTTGGAGAAACTGTCTGACTGACTTAATCTGGGATTCTCCTCAATTATACAGCCTGCAAACTGAAGACTTTGCTGGGCTGAGCTTCCCTCCTGGCCCAAATCCCCAACATGAACCTGGAACACACCCCTCCACACCCCACCACTGCCCACAGGCCAGGTCCCCACCCCTCAGAATCCCACCTGTCCACTGTAGGCTGAACCAGCCCTGATGGCCCTGGTGTGACATGGTCATCCTGTAAAGGGCAGGCAGTGACATCTACTCTTCCTGGGCTGCTGTCCCCACTCAAGATCAGGCGTCCTTATGAGCATCCCATCTTTTTGTGGGGAGCCCGAGGCAGGGGGAGGGTGGAGTCCTGAGTGTCGAACAACACTCAGATCAACTGCCCTTCTTTTCAGCTCGTGGCCATTGCACAGTGAGGTCTGTAGGATTGCAAGACCAGGTGAGTGGAGACGAGTCACAGCTGGGCAGGGGCATGAAGCCATCTGCCTGTCCCCCAGTACAGGATGGGCGAGGTCCTCCTCCTAGACAGAGCTGCTGTCCTCGGACATGAGACACCAGAGTACAGCCTGAGCTTGGGCCAGCTCAGTAGGGAGGAGGATAGGACACAGATGCCCCATCACTGGATTCAGGTCTAGCACCACCCACCAGGCAGCCTGGCCCCAGGTGACCAAAGCTCATTGAGCCCAGGGTTCTTCCACTACGTCGAGTGCTCTGCATACATGAGGAAGTCCCAGGCCTCTGGGCAGCTGGGGAGTGTCCTTCCAGACCTAGACAGGAGTACCTTCATCAACTGGAATGGAATCAAGCGGTGGCAGTTGTCGGGGAAGGGGTGCCGGAGTCCTGGGTCTGGCACACAGCACAGCTGCTTACCCACCCCACAGACCTGGTCATCCCCATTGACCTGCTGGTCTAGTGGGAAGTTGAGCCAGGACACAAGCACCGAGGCCCAGGGTCTGAGACCAAGGCCCCTCCCAACTCACAAAGCAGAGGGCCAGCCATCTGCAAACCTGGGGCACTTCCCCTCCCTGACCAGCACCCTCCCTGGACTGGGTACACCCCAGTGCATGCTCACCCTTTCCCCCATGAGGAGGCTGAGGCCATGGTCCGGGTGGCTCATGCAGACAGGGATGGGAGGATTGACTACAGAGGTAGGGGCAGCACCCAGGGGGTCAGGGGAGTCCCTCAGGGCCCTACTCCAGTGTGCCCCCACCATCCCCAGGGACAGCCCTGGAACAGTTTACAGCAGGTGCTGTGTGCAGCACAGAGCAAGCTCTCCCATTGCTAGGCCCACGCCTGCCCTGTCTCACAGTGGCTCACGGACAGGGAAACCGAGTAGGTTGAGTGTTTTCTGAAGCTAAGGAGTTTTTGAGCAGAGGGGAGGTGGCCAGGCAGGCTTGGGAAGCTCAACTGGGACAGAACCAGCATGGGAGTGGCCTGTTGGCCTACAATGCTCTCTGTGACTACCCTGAGGTCTAGATTATCCTGCTTCACTTTCACCCCAGCTGATGACCACAGGCCTGAGGGACCATCTAGGGGCTGGCATGGTGACATGGGAAGCAGCCAGTGGGGGAAAAAAAAGCCCCAAGGCATTCTTGCCCAGCTGTCAGCTTGTCTTCGCCTGCCTGGTCTAGTTAGCACATGGCTTCTGACAGGATTAGGAGGGACAGCTGATCAAGAGTTTGCTCAGACTTGGGCATCCAGCTGCTATGTGCTTCAGTTTCCCCGCTATGAGAGGTGGGATGATTAGAGGGCACCTGTTCAGTGCAAATTCCTAGGGGTCTCTCTCTGAAGAGACTGGGTTCAGGACAAACTGCAGGAGCTCATGAGCCCCTGAGCTCTGGTCTTCCGGTTCTCACGAAGGGCCTTCCACCAACTCGGAGCCCCTCCCAAGAGGCATCCATGACTACCCCTGGGAGGTGAAGGGTCTGCGTCACAAAAGGGTATTTACTACCGATCAGTTTCCTGCTTTACAACCTTAATTGCTCAAAACAGAGAACACTTTGCTGGGCATGCCTTTAATCCCAGCACTCGGGGGCAGAGGTAGGACTGCCATGAGTTTGAGGCCAGCCTGAGACTCTAGAGCAAATTCTGGGTCAGCCTGGGCTAAAGGGAGACCCTACCTTGAAAAAAAGACCATTAAATCGGGCTGGAGAGATGGCTTAGTGGTTAAGCGCTTGCCTGTGAAGCCTAAGGACCCCGGTTCGAGGCTCGGTTCCCCAGGTCCCACGTTAGCCAGATGCACAAGGGGGTGCACGCATCTGGAATTCGTTTGCAGAGGCTGGAAGCCCTGGCGCGCCCATTCTCTCTCTCCCTCTGTCTTTCTCTGTGTGTCTGTCGCTCTCAAATAAATAAATAAATAAATAATTTAAAAAAAAAAAGACCATTAAATAAATAGCAGTACCATGATGAACCCAGGTGAGGGGTCCCTGAGAGACTGCAAGGGATAAGCATGTACTGAGTGGACGATGCCATGGCCAGTTCCAGGAGGAGGCTGTAAGGGTGGATGCCACATGTGCCACGGGAATGGAAGAAAAGCAGCTTTAAGTGAACACTGGCCTCGTGTGTTTGTGGGTGTGAGCAGGGGGGGTCAGGGCGGGTGGGAAAGGCAGGATATGGTGGGGTTGTGGGTGGGTGTGCTCGACATCCACTTCTCTCTAGCTCACTGCGGGCACCCAGGCAGGGTGGTCCCACCTCAGCCCAGTGCTTAGCCCCTCAGGGGCCCCTCCCCAGTCTGCTCTGAGTCTGTCCTGTGTCCACAGCCAGGACTCAGACATGGCAGGTAGAGACCCGCACAGCCCCTGCCCTGGCCAGTGTGCTGGAGGGTGAAGGACTGTGCGTCCAGGGGCTCGGCTTGTCAGCACCTGCTCCCCGGATTCCTCCTCATCTCACCCCATGCTCATCTCCCGCAGTCGCTTTCCTTTCCTCCCAGCTCTTGAGAAAACCTAAGACACAGCGAATGTTACAGAGCGGTAGGAGATGGGAGGGCCAGTCCTTGGGTCTTGGTCCCACCCACACTCATGCAGCCAATGGGCTCTTTCTCAGGGCATAAGCACCACCTGTATGCTGGCGGCCTCCCCCGGGCCCAGGCCCCTCTCTGGTCTGGTGGTCCAGATAGGGGCGGCGGGGTGAGGAGCACCTGCCACTGTTCACAGGCAGTGGACGGCCCCTCCCGTGCTCTATCAGACACACCTGGCCCCAGGGCCTCCGCATGATGGACGGCTGCACAGGGCTGTTCTTCACTGTTTGTCTCCAAGGTCACACCGAGGCTGACCTTTACCCACTGTTGCATATCTCACAAGCCTTCAACATCTGTGCCTTCCTACACCTGCTTTCTCTTCCCTCACAGACCCTCCTGTCTCCCACAGGAACACTCCCATGCATTTTTATTTGTTTATTTGGGTGTGGTATGGGTGTACCCATGTGTGGTATGGGTGTACCCATGTGTGAGGTCAGGAGACAGCCTTGAAGTGCCTGTGCTCTTCTTCCTTCTGCTTTGAAGACAGGGTGTTTTGCCGCTGCAGATAAATGCCAGAGTAGCTGGCCCACAGAGCTGGGGCTCTCCTGGCTGCATCTTCCATTATCACAGGCACCTTGGGATCACAGATGCATGTGCCACTTTGCATCTGGCTTTACATGGGTGCTGGGGACGGTCAAACTTTGGTCAGCAGGCTTTGCAGGCAAACATTTAACTGCTGAGCAGTATCCTCAGCCCAGCATTTTTTTTTTTTATCAGCAAGCAAAGCATCAAGGACATGAGGTCTTGAGATCAGAGAGAGAAAAGGGCAACCTGAGAGCTGAGCATGATGGTGACATGCTTCTGTCACTTTCCAGTTAGTGACATGGCCGCAGGGCAGCTGTGGAGGGAGCCCAGCTATTTCCCCAGTGTCAGGACCTGTTGGGAAGGTAGGGCATTGGCCACAGCTGCCCTGCGGCTGCCAAGGAGTTCGGGCAGAGAACCCAGCCAAGGGCCCCAGACAACAGCCCACCTCCACACCCAGCCCAGACCCAGGATGTTGGTCCCTCAATTCTTCCCTAATTGCCCACCAGAAGAAAAGTGAACCTGCTAGGGCCAGGCATGGTGGCACCTATCTGAAATCCTAGCATTGGGAGACAATGGCAGGAGGACTAAGAGTTCAGGCCAGCCTGGGCTGCACAGTAAAACTTTATCTCAAGAGTGAACTGCTAGATCAGCAGTTACCAACAAGCTACAGCCAAACCTGGCCAGTGTCTTTTCTGCACCTGCTTTTTGAGATAAGCTGATCTACAGGACAGAAAGGCTGGCAGTGAACAGCGTGAGGATACACCGTATGAACACGATGGAGGAAAGGCAGCTGGCGCGGAGCAACTCCCAGGTAAGGGAGACTTGAGGAGAAGAATCTTTCCAGTCATAGAAACAGTTCATAGTGATAAAGGGTCAACTCGGAGAATCACAGTTGTTCTAAATGTGTATGCACCCAGTTAACAGTTTCAAAACGCATGAAGCAAAAATGATCAAGTGGAAATGAGCAAAGGATGGTGCACAAACATGGTGGGCAAGTTTAGCGTTTTTTAAAAAAAATTATTTGAGAAAGAAAGAATGGGCACCTGGGCTTGCCACTCCAAACGAACTCCAGACACATGCGCCACATTGTGCATCTGGCTTATGTGAGTACTGGGGAATCAAACCAGGGTCCTTAGGTTAGGCAGGCAAGTGCCTTAACTGCTAAGCCATCTCTCCAGCCCCCAAGTTTAGCATTTTCTTCCCACGGGAACTGATAGAGCAATATGCAAGAGATCAACGAGGGTACAGAAGACTCAAAGACACAATGAATAACTGGCCTTGCTGATAGACCCCACTCTGAATCCTAACTGCACAGCACACATGACTTCTAGATGAGATACGTCACTCACGAGCATCAACCAAATGCTAGGTCGTCATCAAGTCGACTGTGTCAAAGGAATGAAGTAATGGGGAGCCCATCCTCTAACCACAGAGCAGCGCAGTCAGGAATTGTGAAGAAAAGAAAAGCAATGCATCCTAACATCTACGCTTCAAAGAAACGACCATGAAGTTAGAGAGGATGGTTAACCAATGAAATACAACATACTGGGCTGGAGGGATGGCTCAGCAGTTAAGGCGCTTGCCTGCGAAGCCTAAGGACCTAGGTTTGAGTCTCCAGGTCCCACATAAGCCACATACATAAAGTGGCACATGTATCTGGAGTTTGTTTGCAGTGGCTGGAGGTCATGGCACGCCCATTCTCTCTCTCTCCCCTTCCCTCCCTCTCTCTGCCTCTAGTAAATAAATAAAAATAAAAATATAAAGTAAAATATATTTTAAATCCTTCAGACTTTAATCACAGCACTTGGGAGGCAGAGATAGGAACATCACTCTGAGTTCAAGGCCAGCCTGAGACTACATAGTGATTTCTAGGTCAGCCTGGGCTAGAGTGAGACCCTACCTCAAAAAAAAAAAGAAAATCATTAATAAAAATACAACATACTAAACCTTGTGGGTACAGTTCAGGTTGCAATTAGAGGGACATTTAGTACTTTTTGTTTTGTTTTGAGATGTGGGCTCACTATGTTGCTCAGGCTGGTCTTGAACTCATGAGCGCAAATGATCATCCTGCCTCAGCCATCCAAGTAGCAGCAAACACAGTACACAATGCCACTGTTAGTTTTATATGCACTGGCTTGAAAGGACAACAGGACAGCACCCAATGATCTATGTTCCCTTCTCAAGTTAGAATGGAAGGAATAAAACACAAAGTGAAAGGGGGGAGGTTGAAACAAAGGGCAGGAATTATGGGATGTGAAGATCTTCCTACCCACACATGCATCTTCACAAAGCAGTCTGTTCTGGTTTGTACAGCTAAGCCCATCACAGGTAACTGGTGAGTAAGTGTGTGTGTGTGTGTGTGTGTCTGAGTGGAGTTAGCCACAGGCAGACCCATGTTTGGGTCTACAGCACAGGCCCATGTCTGGAACCCTCCCCCACTTGCTACCACAGTCCATCAGTCAGGATGTGGATGGGACAAAGATAGAGGGGATTCTGGCCCAGGGAGGAGGCAGCCAGGGTGCAGTGGCCATTTCTACTGCCTGGCCCCAGTGGCATCTACACAGACAGGACGGCTGTAGTCCACATACATGGAAGGTGAAATCCTGGAGCACTTGGCATGAGCGAGGGTCTTCTGAGCAGGTGGCACTGCCCCGGCATCTCCAGGGGTGCACATGGGTAACTAAGCTCACACGCTGCCTTGCCCTGTGCCCAGAACCACACCCAAGGTCAAAGTGGACTTGTAACCTCTGACCTAAACCCCAAGACTGACCTTGGCTTCCCTGTGTGTTGCAAGCCTTCACGTGATTCGCCCTCAGAATGTGTTCTCATGAGAAGCACTGAGGTTGGCACAGCCTCAGCCTGGTGCTGGGTTCTCCCTTCCCTGAAGGGGTTGCCATACCATATATAACCTGTGGTCACCAAACCACAGCCTGTGACCAGGGACTGTGCTAGCCTTCTCTGAAGGAACTAGGCACAGACCAGGATAGGACCTCAAGGTCCAAAATTGGCACAACAGGACTCAGTCAGCAGGTGGCACTGGGCAAGGGGAACTATGAGCTCGTTGAGCCCTCCCAGGAAGCAGTGTCCAGAAAGAGGAAGGCCGCAGAGCAGACTGGTGGTCAGCAATAGGGGCTTAGAGAGCACTGGCTTGTCTCCTGCGTGGGAGGATGTTGGGGCCATGCTACCTGCTCAGAAGGTCTTCACTCGTGCCAAGTGTGGGTAGACATCACCTCCTGTCTGTGAAGATACCCATGGAGCCAGGCAATAGATGGCCACTGCACCAGGTAAAGGTTGCTGACAGGTTCTGAGCTGGCAGTGTCAAGTGCACAAGTAACTGTATTTGGTAAAAGGCTTGGGCCAGTCCCCACGTATTTCCATGGTGCCCCTGCCAGTCCCCATTTCTGGAGGGCTCTGGGTTGTGACAACTCAGCGAGGGAGGTCTCCTAGTGGGCTGTCTATACCTCTGGAGTCTCTCCAGCCAAGGGGCCTACACAGAAGCTAAGGCTTCAAGTTCCCACAGGGCCAGGCTGAACGCATGGAACTCCTAGGGGTGAGTCCCACTGAACACTAGTGAGACCAGGTGGGAACACAGCCATTCTCTGCGGTGGGGACTGCAGCCAGTCTCAGGGGCCACAGGGCAAGGCAAAGAACTACAAGAGGGCTTCCCTGAGAGTGGAGGAGCTGCTTACTGCCAGCCATTTCCCTGGCAGCCTGGAAAAGTAGGAAGCTAGAGTCAGTCCTACAGGCCATGGAGACCACACCTAGCCACCACCATGGGGGGTGGGGGGTGGCTTTAGTTGCCTCTAGTCCCTACTACCCCTCTATTCCAACCCTGGAGAGAAAGACAAGCAGGTGACACAACACTAAAAACAAACCTTTTTTTTTTTAAACTACAAAACACATCTATAGGCATGTTGCCTGGTGTCCTGAGCACTAGGGCTCTGTGAGGGTCGCCCCTCCCAACAGCAGGTGTCCCACCCTTAGCCCTGCATCGAGGTGGGACATGGCTTGGGCACCAACTACAGACTGCTTCTCATTTAATTTTCCAGCCTCTGGGTGGCGTCATTTCATGCTCGGGGGTGGCCGTCTGTGCTGCTCCAGAAGCTCCTCCAGGTGGTCAGCCCGCTTCACAGCAGCCTGGGACACATGTCAGTTAGGGCCAGGATGGCTGCACCACTGCCAAGACCGTCACAGGACCTCACGGGACCTACCTCGTGCTGTCTCCGTAGGCTGCTGACAGCCTCCTCTTTCCTCGCGAGTGCCGCCTTCACCCTGCAGTGACACAGCTGTCTTCAACACGGGACCTCTCAGCACCAGGTCAGCCCACAAAGGAAGTCTCCTAGGCCTGGCCCCAGCCCCACTGACCTTAACCTGAGCAGTTGGCCCTGGGCCACTGCCTTCATGGGAGTCAGAACCCCACATCCTTCTTGAAGCACTGGGATAGGGTGCTGTGCCAAGATGGGCAGGAAGCAGCCCCACGCCCACTTCTTGAGGCCCATGACAGGCACTTAAGTGGGAGGTCACAGAAGAGGCTACGGGACTCCTGGGAGCTGTCACCTCCCTGACACTGGATCTTTGAGGCACACACCTGCTCCAGCCAGGTCCCCAGCCCATGTGGGACTCAGGTGTTGTCTCCCTGGAGAACCACAAGGGTGCTCCTTGGACAACAGCAGAGAGCAGCCTGGTGGGATGCCTGATGCTCTGGGACTTACGTGCTTCCAAAGGGGAACCAGCCCAGCCTTCCCGGGCATAAACCTGGAACCTGCACCAGCTCTTGCCAGGGATGCCTTAACATCACTTGGAGGAAGAAGGAGGGCATCTAATGCTCACCCTCTGGGTGGCACTGCACTGTCTTGCCCACCCCTCTATCCCCAATCTACAGCCCCAGCCACCCACCTCCGATGCACCTCGTCCAGTTCCAGCTGCTGACGGGCCCGCAGCTCGGCCAGCTCGGCCTTCACCTGCCGGTTCTCCTCTTCGGAAGCCGCCAGTCTATCAGCAAATTCCTGGCGGACAACCTGGGTCAGGTTGCCACGCTCGCCACACAGCTGTGTATTCACCTGGGTGGAAGGGAACATGAGTAGGCTGGTAGCCTACAGGGTGGTGGGCTCTGGACAAGGGAGGGTCCTGGGACTACCCACCGTCCGCATGTCCTCCAGCTCCTTGTCTTTCTGCCGCACCAGGGCCTGCAAGCGCTCCTTCTCCCCCTCGGCTTCCCCAAGGCACCCCTTCAGTTCGGTGCACCGCTCCTGAAGCCTCCGTTCCGACTGTTCCAGCTCAGAGAGCTCTGTCTCATACTTATCCCGCACACGCTTGACACTGTGGGCAGAAGCAGAGTGGTCACGTAAGCTGCTGCTGTTTCTTTGCTCCTAGCGCTCCCATCTCAGGGACCTGAAGGTAGGAGGCGGCTCACCGGCTCTCAGCTGCCCTCTCACTCTCCTCCTTGGCCACTGACATGTCAGCCTCCAGCCTGCGGATGACTAATTCAATCTCCTGGTCCCGGCCTCTGCGGATCTCCTCCTTCAACTCACGCTCCCGGTTAAGCAGCCATGCTTCCTGTAGGGACACACAGCTGGCTTGGGGTCTGCCACTAAGAGGTAGAAAGTGAAAGAAGATGGGGGCTATGGCAGTGGCAAACTTGTGGGCTCCTGGGAAAGCTCCCTAAAAAAAGGGGGACACATGGATCCTCAGGGCAAAGGGGTCCCACCACCTGAGATGCAGGCTGGGGGGCCATGTCCTGTCTTCAGGACCATGGGCAAGAAGGCCACCAGCACAACACAACACTCCTCTCCCTCGGAGCCCCACAGCCCAAGATGACCAGCTGCAACTGTCCACGAGACAGGCAGGGTCAAAGAGGAGACCTGCCTTCTGGCTGAGGAGCTTGGGTGGCAGCAGGGCAAACAGGCTGCTGCTTGGAGGCAATGTGGAGATTCCTCCACAGGTCTGGGCATCAGATGACTGAAGGGCACAAGCAGGGCAGCTCGAAGGGAGGAAGGATAGTACCCTCAGCTCTCCAGATCTGCCCACCCTCTCTTCCCTCTAGTTCTAATGCTGACCTTCCTGGATCCACATGAAAATGGTAGTTAACCACATATGGTTGGGAATGAACCACAGAGCCCCAAAGCAGCCAGGTATGAGACCCAGATTAAGTCCCAAGGGAGGTCCTGGATTTGGGCCCAGCCTTGACCAGCCTACCTCCTTCTTGGCACAGTTGGCCACCCATGCCTGTCTCTCAGCTTCCAGCTGCTCCTTCAGGGCCTTCAGCTCTGTCTGCAGGGGAACCGGCTGTGAGCTAGCTGAAGGCCCACTCCTGAGGCCCCACCCGCCCTGTGCAGGGCCATGAGCTGCTAATGAGGCAGCAGAGACCCCACCGCACCGGAGGCCAGACTTTGCACAGGGCTCCAAGGAGGACATGAACCTGGTGCCGCCGCTCCTGCTCCTCCCGGCCCCTCTCGAACTCAGCCCTCAGGGCCCGGGTCAGCGCCGCGCTGCTCTCCTCCAGCTCTGCTCGCTGCCTGTAGGCCAGCAAGGGTCAGGGTGCCAGTCATTGCATGGGGTGGGGCAGGCACGGAGAGAAGGGTAGTAGCCCCCAAGCACCTGGCTGCTTGCTGCTCCAGCCGCTCCTTCTCCTCGGCCACCTCGTTGTAGAGCCGCCGGCGCTGCTGCTCCAGGGCCCGCTGCTCCTGCTCCAGGTGTTGCTCAAACCTGTGGGACAGTGGGGATCTGCTGTCCCAGGATGCTCACACTAGTGAGATCAGCCCAGGAGGTCACTAGTATAACACAACACTCCTCTTCCTTGGAGCCCTGTAGCCCAAGATGACCAGCTGCCTTTCCGCTTCCAGCTGGTCCACAAGCAGCTCATTCCCACAGCACACAACATCTGCCACCACTGTTGCCCAGGGCAGCCAGCCCAGGTGGGCTCTCTGCTGTTAGTGGGCTGCTGGCCTCCTTCAGCTGTAGGCTCTGGTTGGTGGTGGCGTGAAGCAGCCTTGCCTCGGCCAAATTCCTCTGCTGTCTTACTGTATCGTGCCAGCAGCCATGTGAGAGGAAGGCACTGTCCCTGAGGGTCTGCTCTGAAAGAACAGCCAGTATAGAAGAGGATGCCTGATGGTGACTGGTGCCTGTGCATACCATCCACCACCTGGCATGCCTCTGGACTTTGGGTCCCAGAGTCTGAGGGCACAGCCTGGACATGTGGTGAATCCCTCACACAGGGATAAGAGAATGAGTAAGGCCGTGTGCAGAGGCATAGGAGCTCCTACGCCACCTAGGGTTGGATGTTTCGGGACCATCTAAGAATGGCTGGACATCTCCTGAGTGCACACATGGCTGCCCACAGACCCGTGAGGAAGCCCACACAGCAAGTACTCCACCTGGTGGGTGGGGCAAAGCTGCAGATCTGAGCTCCATGCAGGCCACTCATTTCCTCTGCAGGGCATACAGGGGGCTACTCTAAGACCACAGTCCCTGGTGGCCTCTGGGGGCACTGCACAGAGACTCTTGGACTCCCACCTGCCATCCTCACAGCCTTGAAAGACACAAGCACTCCAACACCCCAACCCCATGCACCTGGCTTCTCCCTTCCTGCAGCCCACCATACACTGATGCCCACCGCTGTTGGGCGCGCTCGCGCTCCTGCTGGCTCAGCGCCTCCTTCTCCCGCTCCAAGTGCTCGCGAAGCTCCTCTGCCTGGCGCAGGTGGCGCTGCGCAGCCTGCTGGTCCCGCTGCTGCAGCTCGGCCTCATGTAGGCCCCTGAGCCTCTTCACCTCTTGCTTGTGCTTTGCGATGAGCTTCTGAATCTCAGGCTCCAGACCTAGGGACACCAGCCACAGGGCTGTAGGACCTGCCCACCAAGACACATGGGGCCCTACCCAAAGCACAGCTAGCCTGATGTACGATGGATAGAGGAGGCAGGACTTGGCTCCCGGAGGAGTGCTCTGGAGCCATCATCAGGCCACAGTGGCTTTCCCGGCCTGTTGGACACTGAGCAAGCTGACCATTTGTTGGTGCTCCAACTAGTCTCCCAGTGGGGATGGCAAGGACCCTGGAGGAAGAGGACCCAGGACAAGCAGCCAAGCTGAGGGGTCTACAGCTCTTTTATACACCAACTCTGAGCTGAAAGTGCCCTGGTCACTTCCTTCCCACTGTTCTCCCTGTTTCCCCTGGCATGATCCGTGTGCCAGCTCCCCAGGGTTGAGAGGCCCTGACTGCCTAGCTCGTGCCTTTGTGGCCTGTGAGCTGGCAGATGGAGGTGTTGTCTGCACACACACCTGTCCCAGTCAGCTGCCACCTCTGAGGCCTCATCATCTATGCAAGCTCAGTGATGCCACGTGTGTGACCTGAGCTACCATTCTCTATCAAAAGTGTCCCCAGCCAGTGCCAAGGCGGGAGGGCCCCACCTCTCACAGTGACCTCCTTAATTTTCTTGGTTTTCTCGTTAATCCACTTTTCGCGGCGGACTTTCTCAGCGGCACTCATGAGCTCCTTGAGTTTCTTAATCTCCTAGGCACAAGGACACAGGAAGTAGGGAAACAACTACGAAAACTACCTCCTGGCACCCCTGCCCCCTTTGCCACCTTCTGGGCTTGAACTCTGCAGAGCTTCTTCCTTCCTCCCTGGGCGGAGACCACTCCACAATACACTTTGTGGCCTGAGACGTAAGGGGGCAGCCATCAACCTATCCCCGGAAAGCAATGCCACCTCTCACTGTGGGACCAACTCAGTGCCTTTAAAAAAGTAATTATGGGCTGGAGAGATGGCTTAGCGGTTAAGCGTTTGCCTGTGAAGCCTAAGGACCCCAGTTCAAGGCTCAATTCCCCAGGACACACGTTAGCCAGATGCACAAGGAGGGCGCACGCATCTGGAGTTCTTTTGCAGTGGCTGGAAGTCCTGGTGCGCCCATTACCCCAACCCCTCTCTGTCTCTTTCTCTCTCTGTGTCTGTCGCTCTCAAATAAATAAAATAAAAATAAACAAAAAATATTTTAAAAAAGTAGTTACTTGGGCTGGACAGATGGCTTAGCGGTTAAGTGCTTGCCTGTGAAGCCTAAGGACCCCGGTTCAAGGCTTGACTCCCCAGGACCCACGTTAGCCAGATGCACAAGGGGGCGCATGCGTCTGGAGTTTGTTTGCAGTGGCTGGAGGCCCTGGTGCACCCATTCTCTCTCTCTCTCTCTCTCTGCCTCTTTGTCTGTCGCTCTCAAATAAATAAATAAAAATAACAAAAAAGTTTAAAAAAAAACAGTAGTTGCTTGAGAGAGAGAAAGAAAAAAAAAAAAAAAGGAGGAGAAAGAGAGAAAGAGCACACCAGGGCCTCCTGCTGCAGATGCATGCTCCGCTTTGTGCATCATGTGGGTACTGGTGTTGGAACCTGGGCTGTCAGGCTTTGCAAGCATGTGCCTTCAACCATCTCCCAATCCTAACCCAGTGCTTTAGTCTTGTGTGGCCAGAAGTCTTCAACCCTGGCTTTGGAGCCAGAGCTCTTTAACAATGCTGACGCACCCTGACTCGGGTTGTCTAGGGTGGCTTCAGGAAAGACAGGTCCATTCTAAGAGTCAGCATTTTAACAAGATGATCAGGAAGGAGGGAGATTGAAGTGCGGCCTGTCCTTGCACAGCTGCGATGAACAGGTCCCAAAGTCCAGGGCCCTGGCAGGCAGGTTGGGCTGGGACTCCTGGGCCCCTGTGTCCTCACCTGGAAGAGTAGCCCACGCACCTCAGGGTCTGATGCCACTTACACATGGACACAGCTCAAGGGAAAGAAGGGGAAGGGTTGGGGAATACTCATCTCTCGTCTGGCTCCCTGGCTCCCTATATGCTCAGGCTGCACTGCCAAGGCACCACTGGGGACTCGTTCACAACCTGCCATGGCAGATTGGGACTCACCAGCTCATGCTGCTCCTGCATCTGGGCCATGTGCTCCCGACTCTGTTGGTCCCCCTGCTTCAGCTCAGCCACCAACGCCTCACACTTCTCCCCAAGAGCCTTCTTGTCTTCAATCAGCTGTGAGGGGTGGGGATAAGGAGTGAGATTGTGTCCAGTATCCCTTCACTGGGCCAGCTAGTTCTGAAACCACCTAGCATCTTTGGGGAAACCACTGGCTATGTTTTGCCCATGGGCCTTGGAGTCCAGCATTGGATGAGTACAAGCAGGCAGGGGAGCCTGGGCCAGTGCCTTCCCGAGGTCAGCATGGCACTCTAACGAAGGGACGGTGACATCAATTCTGGGTCTGGAGCCCAATGCCTCTACCTTACATGGCCTCCTGGAGCCACATCACCTGGTCAATGAAGGACAAGTGGCGCTGGATGGTGGCCTCATAGTGCTCCTTCTGCTGTCGTAGCTGCCGGCTCAGCTCCCTCTCTGTTTCCTTGACCCTCTTGATGGTGAGGTCTCGCTGTTGTGCCTACGGAGGGTGTAGACAGGAAGGGCTGGCACTGGGTCCCCATCAGAGACTCAGGACTGGGAGCTGAGGGCTGTGTGGGGGAAAGGCAACAACAAGGCCTCAGGGACAATGGTGGCTCAGGCCTGTCAGCCCCAGGACAACAGTGCTCTCTTACCAGCGCTCTTTGCAGCAGCACCATGGCCTGCTTCTTCTCCTCTACCTCCAGCCTCAGACGCATCATAGACGTGCTGCCCTCGGACACAGGCTCCGGCAGCCCCTCCCCCACCTCCAGCACCAGGCGCTGAGGACATGGCAAGCCTCAGGCATGCAGCCCACCACTTGTGTGCCTGCCCAATGCCTGCCCTGTGCATCCCCTCTGCTCTACCCTGCTCTGAGGGTGGAGCAGCAACATGCAGGACACCTGGCCAAGGAATGGTAGGTGACAGCCCAACCCTCAGAGACTTTATATTATGGAGTAAAGAAGGAGGGCCATGGAAGAACACCAGAAACACCCTTAGGATGATAAGACTCATGACTGCTCCACTGTGTCCGCTGGTGCTCACTCAGGAAAGAACCCCAGCCTGGGGTACGCCAGAGCCCAGGGATGCCAGGACTAACCATTTGGATAGGGTTTATGGCAGTGGTTAGCGATAACCCAGGCAAAGAGCAGCCCAGGGTGGGACAAGCCAGCCCTGTCCAGAGGCCAGGAGTGAGGCTGCTGCATAGAGGCCACCTCCTGGTGGGGCCACACAGAAGCCTGGCAAGCAACTACCTTCTGCCAAGGGTCACGTATAGGCCTGAAAAGTGACCATCTACCTCTTGGGGCCCAGACAAATGACTACCTCCCGCTGAAGTGTTGGCTGGTCCTGTTCCGACTTCTCCATCTCATCCAGGAAGCTCATTATACTCTGCAGCTTGGCCTCTGAGAGCAGAGTCCTGTCGTCAGGAGGGCCAGGGGGCGCACTGAGTTTCCCAAACTTCTCTAGGTTGTCAGCTGTCAGGGAGCTGGTGTCGTCCTCCTGTGGGGCCAGCACTAGGAGTCGTTGGGCAGCATAGACCACTTGGGAGGGCAGGGGCAGTGAAGAGGAGAGGCAGCGGGCCGGGCTCTGGAAGGAAGAGCCTCCCCAGCTGCTCAGACCCTTGAGGGCATCACTGCTAGAAAGGTGGTGTGTACCCTGGTGGGTTTCTATGTCCCAACCTCTGACAGAGGCCCATCTGGCCTCTGTTCTTGACTAACGAAAGAATATGGCAACACCTGTTGTCCCTGACACCCTCCAGTGGTCTAGTGCCCCATGATGCCAGTACCTGAGCTTGGAAGAAGATATGGCCTACTCACCTCATCAACCCAGGCATATTTGTCTTTGTGATAGGGCCTGGGGCAGGGCAGTGGGTCAGGCTCCTCTTCCAACAGCCTCAGGGTATCCAACAGCTCATCAAAGGTGGCTCTGGCCCTAGCCCTGGCCCTGGTCCTGGTCCTACTACTGGCAGGATCCACCATCTCCACACCCTCCCTGGCCATGTCCTGGGAACACACATCCTGCAGTAGATGGGCAGGGGAAGAGAAGCTGACAAGGCTGTTGGTGGCCTGCAGCCATCTACATGCACACGGCTGACCACAGCAGTGCTGGGCAGGCCCTCTGCCCCATGCGCATGGGCCGGAGCACCTATCCCCTCAGCGCATCTCAGGGCCTCCTTCAGGGAAGGACAGGCTTTTCTGCCCAGCCTAAGGCCTCTCGAAGCTAGCTCCTCTTCTGTGGACAGACCCATAGGGCCTCTTCCTGGGCAAATGTGAAAACTCAGTGGGACTTCAGAGAAATTCTATGAGAGTTAAACCCAGTGAGTAACCCAGGCTTGCATCAGAGCAGGAGCCTTCTGGGCAAAAGGAAGCCCACAGCTGAGGAGAGGGTCAGCTCAGGCCACGCAGACACAGATATGCCCCGCAATGCCCATGTCCGTGGGAAGGGATGGGCAGGCTACGTACAGACCTGCAGCTTGTCCTCCGGAGACTGCCGGGGATCTGGGGACGACTCCATGGCAGGAGGTCGGGGCTCTCTGGGGCCTGTGGGGCGGATGCTGGTACCTGTACAATAGACCACCGTGTCATCCCACCCAGGGCCCTAAACTGGGAGGAGTCCCGGAAAAGAAGCCAGTTATGAGGGAAGCAGGTATAAATCCAGAGACACCTGGGATCCTGGTCTTTCAGAGTGTGAAGTTGAGGGAGCTGTGTGGACTCAGAGCACTGGGCCTCAGTTGTGGGGTCCCATGGCCAACGTTTGTCAAAGCCTGGGTACCTTCACATCTAGCTCCACAAGTGGGCCAGGCAGAAGCAAAAGTGGAAGTTAGGGGCTGAGGCTGAGGGCCCAGTTCTGCAGGTGGAAGCCACCAGGCTTCCACAGCATGTGGACTGAGTTCCCAGCAGAGCCTGCAATGTCTTCCTCATCACAGGTCTCCTGGGGCCAGATGGACTAACAGCTGCTCGCCAGCACTGTTGACCTCGAGGGCCAGGTGGATGGACAACTACTCACCAGCATTGTTGGCCTTGAGGAGCTGGTGGTCAGCACCAGGTATCAAGGGTGTCTCCTGAGTGGGCCGTGGATGGCGCAGTGCTCTCTTCTCTGGACTCTCTTTAGGTAGCCTGTGCTCAGCCTCACCTGCCTTCTGGGCTCGTTTCTGCTGTAGCTCCTGCCAGGGGAGTATCTATCTCTGAGCAACCCCCAAGGAAGGGCAACCCCTTACCACACTCAGCCCAGTGTCCTCAAGCAGTGGGGTCACACAGAGTGGAGCTGAGAGCCTAGCCTTGCTCTCTGGCCTATGGGCTTCATGGCCCCGTCATACCTGAATAGCCACCAGCCTGGCCTGGCGGGCCTTCTCCTCCCGAGCTTTCCTCCTTGCCGCCTCTTCCTGTCGGTGTACATCTAGAAGATTCCCGCCACTCAATCGCTGATGTTGTTCCTGCAAGGAAACCCAAGCCATAGGCTTTATAGAGGTCAAAGCTAGGAACCAGTTGAAATGTCTCCAGGAGACTCCCAGAGTCGTCCAAAATCTGCAGAGACCTCTATGGAGGGATGAGAACCCCACGACTCTCAACATGCCACCTTGGCTTGACAGAAGGCAAATTCCACCCCACGTGGAGGGCAGTGCAGCAGCTCAAGACAGCTCTGTATCACGGAGCCAGGAGCAAGCATCTCCTGACACTGAACTCAAAGACAACCACAAGGATCGACTGTGCTTATCTCGGGAACCCCACTACCCATAATCAGGCCTGGGCCTGGTAGGCTCGAGCACACACGCATGCATGCACACATGCATGCGCATGCACACTGACCTCTCTCTTGACCGCGAGCAGGTGCTTGAGGCTTGCTGCTCCCGCTTGGCGCCGCTGCACCTGGTGGCGGTACCAGCGTTGGATGGTGACTGCAGCCTGGTTTACCTGGAGGATAAACCTGTGCAGAGAGCAGGACTCACGACCAGAAGGGGGCCCAGAACTCCTGTGTCCCCATTAACCACATGCAAAGGGGTTGGCAGCTATATACAGCCCTTTCTCACTAGACTGAGATGCAGCAAGGCCAGCCCTTCTGGGCATACTCCGTTAAAACCCCAAACCACCCTCCGGGGAAGCTGCCCAGGGAAATCTGATATCTATCTGTGAAGACTTGGGTGGTTACAAAGCATAAGCATAACTTCCAGGAGGACATGACCCAGTGGCAGCAATGGAGCAAACACTGGTGCTTGCAGGTGACCGAATGCCACTCAGAGTAACCAGAGACTTGGGCAGAATGTAGAGGACCCTGATCCGATTGGCCCATACCTGCATTAGAGAACAAAACAAACAACAGAATGGGCAAACAGGTCTGTGGCTGCTGGTGTTGGGGCCCAAAGTGGATGAAAGGAGCTTAAGGGAACTGTGGGGGTGTGGGGCTTTCTTAAGACATGTGTGCGTGAATAGGCACACTTGTGCCATGGCATAAATGTGGAGGTCTGAGGACAACCTCAGGGTGCTTGTCCTGTCTCTTTCTGTGTGTGTGCTTTTCTTGCTTCCTTTTTCTTTCCTTTTTTGTGAATGTAAAGTGGTGTGTGTACACCTGTGTCAGGGTTTGCCTACTGCAGCCAAGGCAGGTCTGCAGGTGTCCCACTCCCTGTTCTTCTGCCCGTTCCTGTTTGAGCTGGAGCCTCTTCCTGATACTGGAACTTGCTTGTTTTTGGAAGCCTGGGTGATTCCCTGGACTCTTTGCTCTCCTCCGCAGGACTGGGGTCACAGGCATGTATGACCACGCCAAGCTGTTTACACAGTGTCTGGAGATTTGGACTCTGGCAGCTTCAGGTCTCCTCAGGCTCTTCTGTTTGTGCAGAAAGCACAATTAACTGCTGAGCCAACTCTCCAGAGCTTAAAAGTGTAGAGAGAGGGGGTGTGTGGGGGGGGGCACTTGCCAGGGTCTTCTGCCACTGCAAATGAATACTAGATACTTATGCCCTTTTTTACACCTGGCATTACATTGTGCTCAGAACTGAACTCCAGCTGGAAGGCTTTGCAAGCAATTACCTTTAACTACTGAGTCATCTCCCCAGTCTTTTTTTTATTGTTGTTGTTTGTTTTTCGAGAGGTAGGTCTCACTCTAGCCCAGGTTGACCTGAAATTCACTCTATTCTCTGGGTAGCCTTGAACTCACAGCAATCCTCCTACCTCTGCCTCCCAAGTGCTGGGATTAAAGACATGCACCACCATGCCTGGCTAAGCCCCTTTAATATATATATGCACACACACATACACATACACATACATATATATATATATATATATATACATACATACACATATATATATGTATATATATATGTACGTATGTATGTATGTATGTATAATAGAGAGAGAATGGGTGCACCAGGGCCTATAGCCACTGCAAACAAACTCCAGGTGTGTGTGCCATCTTGTGCATCTGTTTTTACATGGGTACTAGGGAATCAATCCTGGGTCCTTTGGCTTTACAGGCAAGTGCCTTAACCACAAAGCCAGCTATCCAGCTTTCTTTTTTTGCTGCTGTATGTGCTGGTCTAGTTGGCTTGTGAGCTTCCATATTCTGGCTCTGCCTTCCACTGCTGTAGGTGTGTTGGGATTACAAAAACCTGTGCCACTTTGCATCTGGCTTTTAGGTGGGTGTTGAGGAATTGAACTCAGGCTGCTTAGGATGGCATGCTTACAAGTAAGTGCCTTTACCATTGAGCCAGTCCTGTCTGTGGTTTTTTTGAGACACAACCTCATGCAGCCCACCAGGCTGGCCTCAAACTCAATGTAGCTAAGACTGGCTTTGAACTCCTGATCCTACTGCTTTCACATCCCAAGTATTAGAGTTACAAGCATGTGCCACCGCACCCCACTAATAGTTTGGACTGAATACACTGTATCTATAAATACCACTGTGTACATTGGAGTGATGGTACACTAAAGCTTGACATCTGGGTAAATGCCCTTTACATAAAAAATGTTTGTCAGCCAGGCATGGTAGAGCACGCCTTTAATCTCAGCACTTGGGAGGCAGAAGTGGGAGGATCGCCATGAGTTTGAGGCCACCCAGAGGCTACATAGTGAATTCCAGGTCAGCCTGGGCTACAGTGAGACCCTACCTCGAAAAACAACAAACAAATAAACAGTTTGTCAAATAAGTGCATCTTATAGTTTTACTCACGGGGCTGAAGATGCAGCTGAATGCAGAGTGCTTGTCTGGCATACACAAGGCCCTGGGTTCCATTCCCACAAAATACACCATAAAGTTGATTAAACAAAAGTACCAACCCTGGCTGGAAGGATCACAAGTGGACCCATTTGGCAAAGGCACAGCTGTCAGCCTCCAGGGCCCAGCATCCTCTCTCCAAGACAGCGTTCTGGGAGCTGCTGGGTCCTGGTCTCACGCCCAGCACCTCCCTCCTTGTGCCCACTTGCAGCGCTGCTCCCCCAGGACCCAGCCCGGTCACAGGCAGGCAGGGTGGGCTGGTTGGAAACTCTCAGAAGGAAGCCAACAGTTGTAAGCCACTCAGGAGGCCTGGCCAGGAGACACTGTTCTGACTAATGCCCACCCCCAGCTCTGAAGGGTATGCTTCAAGGACATAGCCCCACAGGTGTTTCTGTTTTTCTCAGTCTTATAACGTTTTTCTCCTAAATGTGTTTTTAATTACCGGTTTTACTGAGGCATAATTACCATACTATAAAATGCACTCATTCCCAGCATACAATAATTCAATGCGTTTTAGCAAATTTACAGAGTTGTGCATCAGCAAAACCCAGTTCTAAAACAGTCTGACCACCCCTAAAGAATGAATACTCCCTGTGCTATCCGAATCGCCACCAATCCCTTTCCTGCCCTTATGTGTTTGCATTTTCTAGACATTTTATATGCATGGAGTCCTAACGTATATGATCTTTCCAGCTGCACTAGTTAAAATAACTATTAAGGGGCTGGAAAGATGGCTTAGCAGTTAAGGTGCTTGCCTGCAAAGCCAAAGGACCTCAGTTCGATTCCCCAGGACACATGTAAGTCAGATGTACAAGGTGAAACATGTGTCTGGAGTTCGTTTGCAGTGGCTGGAGGCTCTGGGGTGCCTGCTCTCTCTCTCTACCTCTTTCTCTCTCGCTTTCTCAAATATATTAATTAATTAAAAAACAAACTATTAAGTTGGCTGGGCGTGGTGGCGTACGCCTTTAATCCCAACACTCAGAAGGCAGAGGTAGGAGGATTGCTGTGAATTCAAGGCCAATCTGGGACTACCAAGTAATATAGAGTAAGTTCCAGGTCATCCTGGGATAGAGTGAGACCCTGCCTCAATTTCCTCACCCCCCCCCCCGAAAAAAGGAAACTTCTGTCTTTGAAGTCAGAGGCCCACAGACCCTTGCCCCTCCCACCTGCCTTTAAGTGGTTACCTCTCAGCCTCCTCTTCGGTCACCTCCTTTCGTCTGAGCAGGCCAGCAGAGCTTCCACCAGTGGTGTCTTGGGCTGTGTGGCTGCCACTAGAGAAGTTCTTCCGAGGCTTCCTGACATTGGTGCCCTCGCTGCCCTCACGGGCCGCTGCCTTAATGATGTTGCTGACAGGAGAAAGAAAAGGCCCAGCTCTGCTCCAGAACAGCGGCTCTAGCCATGGCCAGCGGGAGCCATCCCAGTGCTCTGACCCTGGAAGAGGCCCATGGTATGAAGCTAGTTCTTTACTGGTACCCAGCCTGTACCCTAAGGTCCCATCAGCTGACATCTGGGTAAGTGTCCTTTACACTGAAAAACAGCAAGAGTCTAAAAACCAAAGAAGTCCACAACCAGAGACTCAGAGTCCCTGAGGGTCATCAACCCTGAGTGAAGCTCTGTGGCGGGCAGAGGGCCCTCTTCTCTGCTCAGCCATTCCCACTGTGATGCCCTCTTAGCTCCGCAGCGGCCAGCAGCTTCCTCGGCTGGGGCCTCACCCTGGCAGAGCTCTGAGCTCACCCAGCAGCTGTCTGCTCCCCTGGGAGGCTGACCTGGATCCGAGAGGACAGGAAACAGCACTAAGGATTAAGAGTCTGCCCCAGACCCAGTGTCCTCAGGTGAGCACACTGTACCTAAGCTGCACCCTGCTGGCGCCTCCCCTTACTTGAGAGAGGGGGCCTTCTGGTTGGAGCTCTTGGGGGACGGCGCCTTCTTGGAGGGGGCATAGTTGTTATGCACCATGGTGGTGACACAGTTGCCCACAGCTCCCTTGTTGCTCCTGCCAGAGAGATAGGAAGGGGTCAGGCTCAGAGGTGACAATCGAGACTGGTTTGTGCTACAGGCAGTGAGGAACCTTCAGTGTATGCTGTGGCACCAGATAAGCATCCTGGAGTCCCCCATGCAGCTTCCTAGATCAGGATAGCCAAACCTTGTACCCTAAGGAGGCAGGTGGTATCCCCTGATCGCCTTGAGGCTAAGGAAGTCACACCTGCAGCTTAAGTCTTCTTATTCCAGTGGCTTATCCAGGGCCTGCTGAGGCTGACCCATCAGCAAGGCATAGAGCCAAGTCCTCCCCAGGACCCATGCTATCCTATCCGTCACTGAGACATGTTCCGGTCTGTGCATCTCTGGTGAGCACAAACCCAAGAGTGACTAACACAGCCCTGACACAATGCTGACCTTGACAGAGAGGCTTGGAGTTCTGGGGTAACAAAGAACCTCAAAACTTAACCCAACAAGCCTCTGAAAGTCAGGCACAATGAGCTTCCTTGGGTCCACTCCCCCCAAATCCCACACATACACAAAGAGCCCAAGAGCACAGTTGGGTGACTCTGGCCTCTGGAGGGAGAGGCTGCCGCAGGAGAGGAGCTGGTAGAAAGTGGGCACACTGGCAAGTCTGCCAGGCCAGAGCAAGGCTCCTCCCTTAAACAATGACCAATGGCTTCTTCTGTGCAAGACACCACCTTGCAGATGTCTCCCTTTGCTTGGCAGAGTAAGCCATTCACTCATTCATTCCTTTATTCAAAGCAGCCTCGTACAGACCTATAGAAGACAGACACATCTTGCATCTGCAGGGGTCACACCTGTTGTTAGCAGTGAAGCTGGGTGCGAGGACACACTCCTTTTTCTGTGGGCCCACCGGGGAGTTGAGGACACTGGAACTCTGGACCCTGGCCAGCAAGGAGAAGTCCCTGGACTGGTCATCCTGTGGGTCACATGGACATCGCTCAGCCTGACAGCCCAAGCACACGGCCCAACACCAGGTCCTTGTGTGTTGCAGACAGAGGAGCTATGACTCCTGAGTGGGGAGCAGAGACACGATGACCCCAGGGAATGCTATGTCAGGACATCCCTGCAGCTGCTGCCCACCTTTCTGCAAAGGCAGGAAGGACAAGGAAGGAACCCGACCTTGGTGGGCAGACCAGCACTCACAGCCGTCTCACACCTGATCTTACCAGGGCATTCCATGTGGCTCCCTTCTCAGTGGATGCCTTGCTCAGACTGGCCACCCTCTTCCTCCCAGCAGCGCCACCTTCAAAGAGCATCAGGAAGTCAGAGGGCTCCGCTGGTCTGCATCTGAGAGGTGTTGGCACACAAAACCAACTGTTAGGGAAGCAACTCCAGGAAGGCAGAGCCACACCTTACAGAAGGACAAGGGGGCCATGACACCAATGTGGGTTTCTAGACCCAAACCCCACTTTAGACAGTTTCTTAAGGGCGTTGACATGGCTCAGTGGATAAAAGACTTGCTGTGCAAGGGTGAGGGCTGGAGTTTGAATCCTCAATGCCCACAAAAATGCCAGGTGAGTGTGAGAGTCTGTCTGTAATCCCAGCACTTGGGCGGTGGAGACAGGAGCCCAAGGCAAACTGGCTAGCTAGACCAGCTGAGTCAGTGAGCCCTAGAATCAAGAGACTCTGAAGATGGGCTGGAGGGATGGCCTAGTGGTTAAGGCATTTGCCTGCAATGCCTAAGGACCCAGGTTCAATTCCCCAGTACCCACATAAGCCAAATGCACAAAGTGGTGCATGCAATGTGGAGTTTGTTTGCAGTGGCTAGAGGCCCTGGTATGCCCATTCTCTCTCAAATAGATAAATATATTTTTAAAAAGTGAAGAATGATTACGGAAGACACCAGATATCAACCTCTGGCCTACACACACACACACACACATACACACGCGCGCGCGCGCGCGCGCACAAACTGTTTCTTAGCCCTGAGTGACAACCCCACCTGGTAGAGGTCTGGGGACTTAGGGAGCTCCCATGGAGCCACAGTGAGTTTGTGTAGCCACAGTTAGCCTAGGGACTAGGGGCCTTCAATATGTGGCCACCTGCTGCCACCACTCCGTCATCCTCAATAGACAGATTACAAGGACGTACAGCTGGACGCTCAAGGATGCATCTGGTCCCAGGCCTGAACTTGACAGGGTGAGAGCACATGCCACACTGTCCTGCAGGATGCATGGTGACTCCAAGGACAAGAGGGTCTGTTCACATCACTATACAATAATGAACAGGAGTGAGGCACTGTCGTGACGCTCAGTAGAACAGACCAGAGGCCATGTCCAGTCAGGAAATGTCCAGAACAGACAGACCCACAGAGCAGACTGGCAGCTGATGGGGTGGGAGAATGGGGTGACTTAGCAGATACGGTTATGACTGCTCCAAACATGACTGTGGTGATGGGTGCACTGAAAACCACTAAATTGGGCCCAGGTGTGTCTCCAAGGTTTTGCCTACAGTGTACAAGGCCCTGGATTCCATCCCCAATACCAAAAAAAAAAAAAAAAAAGCAGAGCAAAGATTGAAGAGTGAGCCCAGTGGTTAACAGCACCTCCTGTACAAGCACGAGGGCCTGAGGAAGCCCAGCCATTCATGGGGGTGCAAGCACAAGGACCTGGGTTCAATTCCCAAGAAGCCATGTGTAGCAGACACCTTTTCATTGCTGGGACTAAGCACCTGACCAGAAGTAGCTTATAGAAGAAAAGAGTTATTTCAAGGTTATAGTTTTTTTTAGTTTTTTGTTTGTTTGCTTGGTTGGTTTGGTTTTTTGAGGTAGGGTCTCACTCTATCCCAGGCTGACCTGGAATTCACTATGTAGTCTCAGGGTGGCCTCAAACTCATGGCTATCCTCCTACCTCTGCCTCCTGAGTGCTGGGATTCAAGGCATGCACCACCACGCCTAGCTAAAACATTTTACTTTTATTTATTTATTTGAGATAGAGAGCTAGAGGAAGGGATGGGGAGGCAGGAGTGGGCTGGGGTTACCTGAGGGGAACAGGGTTGACCTGGAGGGGATAAGGTTACCTGGGGGAGCCAGTCCATGGCTGGTTGACCTGCGTGGTGCTGTTAGATCTTCGAAGGTTGTTGATAGCCCGGGAGCCCCCAGGTCCTGAGGCTTCCTACAGAAAGAGAAAACATCCCATTCAGTGAAGGCGGTCCCAGACACTATCTCGCTTGGTGCCAGGCTAGGCCTTGGAGAAACTGCTAGGGATCAAGGGGGCATCCTGGGTTCATAACAGGCTGGGAGGGTTTAAGAGCGGTACATGGACAGGTGAGTGGGGACACAGGACAGCAGGGATGGTGTGGGTGCTAAACCTTGCCACTGGTGGGTAGAACAAGGCCCTAGCCTCTGAGGGTCTTGCTGTACTGTACAAAGTAGGGAGAATGCCAATGGGGCAGGCAGGGGAGGAAGCATGAGACCCAGCTGAGAACTACTCATTATGCCTCAGTACCACCAGCAGAGACTTCCCAGTACCACATCATAGACGAGAGTGCCTGGTCCACTTGGGCCCTTAGCCTCCTCCACCAGAAGGAAATCTCCTGAGGGATGCCCTGTGCGGCCACTGTGATTAGTGCACAGGTAAGGGCAGTATGTGTGCCGGAGGGCCTCACCACTTGCTCTAGGGACAGAAGCAGCAATCAGCCTGGCCTGTCATGGCATAAAGCTGCCTGGGGTAGAGCACACCTTGTGCAGGTGAGGCAGGTCAGTGGAGTCCTGAAGGGCAGACTGAGGAGAGAAGTCTCCATTCCACACACATGGATAAGCCCCAGGCCTGGTGAGGTCTGCTGTCCTGTGTTCCCGCTCCCTGTCCTTCTGGGTCTGAGTGCCTCCATACCTTCCAGGCCCCACAGTGCCCTGGACTTACAGAGTGAATATCTCAAAGAGAAAAAAAAAAAAAGTGTAGGAACTGCTGGCAATTAAATGAATCCAAAGCCAGGCATGGTGGTGCACACCTGTACCCCAGCACTTGGGAAGCTGAGGCAGGAGAGGCCATTCCTGGTGACACCGTGGGTTGAAGACCAGCCTGGGCTACATGACATCCTGTCTCGGCAAGTCCCCCCAAAAAATCAATAAATAAAAACTAACAACAAAGAAACCCTAATGAGATCCAGCTGGGAAATGATGCGAGCACACTGGATCTCATCAGGGAAGCCTGCCTGGAAAGGTCAGCTCTCTGAAGCCTGAAGCATTTCAGAGGATGTCCACAGCATGCTCCTCAGCAGGTGGGAGCATGCAGGGAGCAGGAAGCAGGTTGCAGCGTGCACTAGCAGGGGCTCCTCCAGGTCTTGTCCACACATTCAGAGTGAAAGACCTCCAAACTTGGTGGGGAACAGCCTGAGAGACTCTCTGCTGTGCCACATCAGGGAGACTCAACCCCAGTGGTACCCATGACAGAAGTGGTGGCAGAAAGAACAGAAAAGCCAGAGTATGGGGAGGCGTGCTTTGGAATGCTGTCTTCTAGAAACAAAATGACTGTCATTACCTGCACAATACTGGACCCATCAACATGTTGTCATGGATGATGGAGGAAGAGGAAAAAATCAAACTGAAAGAGGGACTAGTTGGAAAGAAAAGGGGTTCAGTGGAAATGGGATGAGGGAGCAGATTATGATCAAAATATACTATACATAGAAACTGTCAATTGATAAGACTCTATTGCTAAAGACTCTATGTACTTGGGCTGCAAGGCCACTGAGAAATCCTGCTGGAACTGAGCTGATAACCTCCTCCATGTAGACCAGCTGACAGAAAGCTGGAAGAAGCCATTCTGTATGCAGTTCAATGGGAGAGAGAGAAATCACCAGTGAAGATACTCAACAGTGGACACTGCAAACCTTCTATTTGGCCAGCCAGGCCAAGTGAGCCAATGGGTGCAATAATGGCACGTCTGTCATGGTGGAAACCAACTGCCTTCTAACTGGACTGGAGGCCTGCTCCATGGGGGAGAATACATCCCTGATACTGAAAACTTTAAACAAGTGTAGTCATGAGCCCTAGGGGGGTAATACCTGTTGTTATCTGGATGAATGTATATACTATGCTTATCAAACCGCCTAGTAAGCACTTCTCTTAATGTTCATACCTATATATTAACACTACTCTCATTTTTGGTAGAGAATCTTCTCTTTCCAGATGGCAGATGACTCAGAAGGCATCATGGTGCTGGAAAGAAGTGACAGGGCTCAGCACTGCAATATCTCTATGACACCTTGCAAGGCTCAGGGTCCACTACAGAAGAGGTGGCGGGAAGAATGTAAGAGCCAAAGGAAGTAGGACTCCTTATAACGTGCTCCCCCCAGACACAAAATGACCTGGATATCCATGATCTCACAGTGCCTGACACTACCTACACAAGACTATCATAATAGAAAAGATCATGACATAAAAATAAAAGAGAGGGCTGGAGAGATGGCTTAGTGGTTAAGCGCTTGCCTGTGAAGCCTAAGGACCCCAGTTCGAGGCTCGGTTCCCCAGGTCCCACGTTAGCCAGATGCACAAGGGGGCTCACGCGTCTGGAGTTCATTTGCAGAGGCTGGAAGCCCTGGCGCGCCCATTCTCTCTCTCTCTCTCTATCTGTCTTTCTCTCTGTGTCTGTCGCTCTCAAATAAACAAAAAATTTTTAAAAAATAAATAAATAAAATAAAAGAGAGACGGATTGAGAGGGGAAGGGGATATGATGGAGAATGGAGTTTCAAAGGGGAAAGTGGGGAGAGGGAAGGCATTACCATGGGATATTATTTACAATCATGGAAGTGGTTAATAAAAAAAAATTGAAGAAAAAAAAACCTATGAGAAAAGATAGAAAAACCCGCAAAGGGTAAGACTGGTTCATAAAGAAGAAACTACAAATGGCTCCTAAACACATGAGAAGAAGTGGTGGCCACAGCTGCCCTCCCAGTTACTCAGGCAGCTGAGGAGGAGCCAGCTGAGTTCAGCGGTGAGCTCTCCTCTCAAAACACACAACTCTGCATGGCAAGCTGCTCCAGTTAACTTCCAGAGCACTTTAGGGACGGAGAGCAGGCAGCCTGAGCGGAAGGCGTGAGTGCTTGTCAGATTACAGCAGGGTACAGTGCCGGGCTCCAGACAAGGTTTGCCCATGGGGAGGCACCAATTCTGGTCCCACTTCAGGTTCACATGGTCCACACAGGACATCTCAGGATATAACCTGCACACATGGTCCATATGTGCCACAGTACCTGGAGAGTACAGAAATGACAGTGGACTAGGGTCAGCCAGCCAGAATGGACATGAGGCGGCTCAGTGCATGGGGTGCATGGTGATGGCTAAGTTCTGTGGTCAACCTGATCAGATCAGACTCTTGGACAGGTTGGTAAGAGCACTTCCAGGGAGGTGTAACAGAGAGGGGCAGACCCCCTCTCCAGAGTGGGCAGCCCTTCCAGTAGCAGTCTGTATAGAAAGAGCTTCCAGGAAAGAGCCATGCCTGCTGCCTGTGCTACCCGCAGGTACGTGTATCTACCCTGCTACCACCAACCTTCACGGACTTCAGAGCCCAGCTTCTTCAGCCATCCAACATGGACCGAAGACCAGCGGCTCTCCAGGAATCCTCCAGGCCCTCAGCACCAGATTGAGACTGCTAAAATCATCCAGCCTCATGGACTGAGCAACTACCAGGTTCTCAGACTCTTCAGTCTGCAGACAGTCATTATTGGACTTCTCAGCCTCCATAGGTATAAGACAATATAATAAATTCTCTTTATAACATAAAATATATTCATTCTATTGGTTATTTCTCTAGAACAGACACCCTTCCTATTCCCTCTGCACATCACATGGTGGCACACTTGACCTATTCAAAATCATATGGAATTGTTGAAGCCACCAACCAAACAGCACCAGCCACTGCATCAGGGTGAGTGGTGAGTGGGGAGAGATGAGTGTCATCTTTGCCAAGACGTCCCAATGGTGGTTTCATGGCCTGCATGCTGAGGAGTAGGGCAGGGCCCTGCACTCACTGGAGGCTGCCCGAGTGGGAAGGCAGTGTTCAGAAGAATTTCTCCAGCCCAGGAGTATAGGCCCCTGGGGACAGAACTGGCCCACACCATAGTGACACATACGTGGTGACATCAGCTTCACTGATGAGCTTGGTCTCTTGGTTCTTAAAAACCTCCTTCCTTTAGGGGAAAGGGAAGAGGAGCAAGGAATTCAGACAACAAAGTGATCAGGGGCAGAGAAGGGAACCTTCCAGGGTCGGGCACTGTGACTGTGGCAGATGCTTCAGATGGGGCATCTCACACAGGGCTCCAGACCCGGGGAGAGCTCTGGAGATGAAGAGCCCAGTCGATACACCAGTTGCGGGTGATGGAGAAGGCACCAGCAGGGGCAGCACCCCACACTGCCCCACACACCAGAAGAGAAGATCAGCCATCCTGGGCCAGGCATGAGGCAACAACCTGCCCAGGGCAAATGCTCCTCATGAGTCCCAATGAGATCAAGTGGTGGCAAGGCCAGATCCTTGATCCACTGGTCTCTGGTGGCAGGAACTTGTTTGGACCAAGAGTCCCCTATGGCATGGTGTCCTTGACTAAGAACTCAGCTTGGATGTTGTAGAGTCACCCTGTCTGACATAGGAATAGCTCTTTCAATGGAGAAGGGGAGGGCAGGGAGTCCAGTTACTCAGGAGCAAGGCTGGGGTCACAGAAGGAAGCAAGGTCAAGGGTCATGCTCTCAATGTCCACACCATATATTAATGCTGCTCTCACTTTTGTTTAGAGAAGCTTCTCTTTTCAGATGGCAGTGACCAATGGGATGACTCAAAAGGTACCACAGCCAGGAGTGGTGGTGCATGCCTTTAATCCTAGCATTCAGGAAGTAGAAGTAGGATCACTATGAGTTTGAGGCCACCCTGAGACTCCATAGTGAATTCCAGGTCAGCCTGGGCTAGTGAAACCCTACCTTGAAAAAAAAAAAAAAAAGGCACCACGGTGCTGAGAAGTGACAGAGGAGTGCTCGGCACTGAAACATCTCTGTCACTCCTTCCAAGGCTCAGGGTCCATTGCAGAAGGGGTGATGGAAAAAAAATCTAAGAGCCAAAGGAAGGGTAGGACTCCTTACAATGTGCTCCTCCAGACACAAAATGGCCTCACAGTGCCTGACATTACCTACACAAGACCATCATAATAGGAAGAAAAGATGATGACATTAAAAAAAAAGACAGAGAGAGAGACTGATTGAGAAGGGGAGGAGATATGACGAAGAGTGGAGTTGCGAAGGGGAAAGTGGCAGAGGGATTACCATGGCTTTTTGTCTATAATCACAGAAGTTGTCAATTAAAAAAAAAAAAAAAAAACTCAGCCCAGTCAGTGTGGTGGCACAAACCTTTAATCCTAGCACTTGGGAGGCAGAGGTAAGAGGATCGCCATGAGTTCAAGGACACCCTGAAACTACAGAGTGAATTCCAGGTCAGCCTGGGCAAGAGCAAAACCTACCTTGGGAGAAAAAAAAATCAGCCCAGACACTAGGTCCACCCTGTCTGACACAGGAATGGTTCTTTAAGAGAAAGGGACATGACATGAGCCTCTTATCCATATGGGACCTCAGCCTAGATCCCCCAAGAAAGCCCAGACCAATGACTTCCATTTCTACCTCAGCAAGGACCTCTTCTTGGGTGCAGAGCCACTGTCTACAGCATGCCCCCGCCCCCTCCCTGTTAACTCCAGCAGTCCTGTATCCCAGAGAATATTTGATTCCTCTCTTGGTCCAGCTTAGCAGACAGTAGGCTGAGGGTTGCAAGGGTCCAGCTTGGCCTCTCACAGCACCCACAGATCTGTGCTACAGATGACACCCCATCCTACCCTGAAGAGGTGGTCTGGAGAATGAAAGGCAGACAGGACCCTAAGGCTACCACCCTGACCACCTGTGCCAGTCTGCCATGCTGAGGCCCTAGGAACTTGTCACCCTTCCACAGGTCAACCCCACTTCTTAAGGACCCATGCAAATCCAAAGGGCAGTGTAACAGGAGGGGCAGAGACGGAGGCTGGATGGATGTAGCTCTGACAAGGCCAGCCAACCTCCCTGATCCCCTTGTGAGTCAGCTTCTAGGTGTGGGAGACCCAGATCCCTCCTGTTCCAGTGATGACCATGGACTGAGGCATGTGGGGCCAAATGCCACCCCAGTGACAACCTTCTAGTGACAGGGAGCCAGCTTGGCCCCCACACTCACCAGTGCCTTCTTTCTTGGCTCACTGCCTGTTGCCACAGAGACAGAGCGGACAAGGGTTTTGGTGGTGGAGGCACTGCTAGGACGCTGGGACATGGGAGGAGGAAGGCCAATCAGACTCAGATCCACGCCTTCTGGGCTTCCCTCAGGGACACTGCTGACAACCCTCGAGCCTTTCATGGTAGACCAAGCAGACCCTGAAAGGGAAGGGAGGGACACAATAAGACAGTCTGGAGGAACTGCAGCCCTTGTGCCCATCACATCCCACAGCCTCAGCCAGCCCAGGATCTGGGTCCACCTGCTACTCAAAAGGCCCTCAGCAGGTGCGTGAGGCGCCTGCTCTCATCCCCATTTCAGGCTCAGAATGATGAATGAGACTTGAGGCAGAGCTTTGTGGGCACAGGCCAGCACTCCAGAGGGTAACATGGCCAGGAGGCAGCAATGGGTGTGAGCCTGGATGTGCTACTTATCCCTCAGTCCCCAATCCTGATTAAGGTATCCCACCTGTCCAGGCCACTCTCCTGTGCAAAACGGATTTAAAATGTGTCTCTGGGACTGCCCCAAGGTTCAAATGAGGCCATGAGGATGATTGCTGGGTGAGCCCTCAACAGCCCCAAGTTATTCTAGCGGGATATGTTCTCAGAAGTTCTACAGTAAAGACACCCAGGACTTTGGGGCTTATCTGGCTGCTCCATCACTGCAAAACCCCCGGGAATATCCATGAGCTCTGGGGACAGGCACCTGCTTTCTTGCTCCTGGGGCTTCCCTTGCCACCTTATAGGACACCCTTATAGTCTCCCTCACTGGCTACTCTTCAGCTTTCTGCCCCTGAGAGTTGGAGGCCCCTGGGTTCACCCACCCTCTCTTCTACCTCCACCCTTTTCACTTGGGGGTCATCTTTGGTCTCCTCCACTCCACAACCCTGGTCCAGCCACTGACTCCTCACCTTGGCTCCTGCAACAGCATCTCCTCATACTGTGCCTGACTAGCCCCTTCCACATCAGGTCCCATCCTAACGAAACTCCTCAGATTTTAAAAAATATTTTATTTATTTATTTATTTATTGGGGGGGCAGATATAGAGAGATGAGCATGCCAGGGCCTCCATCCACTGCAAACGAACTCCAGATGCATGTGTTATCTTGTGCATCTGACTTACATGGGTACTGGGGAATTGAACCCTGGTCCTTAGACCTCACAGGCAAGTATCTTAACTGCTAAGCCATCTCTTCAGCCCAGTTTCTCAGATTTTATGAAACACTCTCAGCTTACTTACGTTACACCCCAAGGAAATGGCTTCTCAATGCATCAAAATAAACACAAACACCTAACACGTGCAGATCTGATACTGTCCTCTGCACCCACCCCACTCTGCTGTAGGTAAACTCAGGCAGCCCATTCCCACACACCTCTGCTAAACACTGTTCCTTCTTTCCTTGTCCTCACATCACCACCCAACTCTGAATTTTGTCACCGTGAAGGGGACAGGGATATGCAGCTCTAGCCCCTGGCATGTGGAAGGCACGCACGCGGCTGAATGTGTGATGGAAACAGGAGAAATACTAAACCACCAGGGTCTCCTTGTCAGAGTGGGAGGGGCTACCAGGGAGAGGAGGGTCCCCTTACTCTCAGAGGCTGCCTGCCATGAGCCCCGTCAGTGTCCTCGGATGTGCGTTCCTGGCTGCGTGTGTAAACACTAACACTGGCCGCTCCTAGGCACTGCCCTCGCCCAGTTGGGCTCGGGCTGGCCCAAAGGCTTGTGGACGAGGATCTCCCTGACCCACGTGCAGCCAGTGAGGCTGTGGGTGGTAAACACAGCCTCTCCATGGAAACCAACTCCACCCTGCAAGAAATAGTGTCGATCCCAAGATCCAAAGGGGCAGGAGGCAGGTTCCCGCCTGGCCAGGGCCGACTGACCCAGCGGCGCAGGGGCAGGGCCCCTGAGCAGCGCTCTGCATTCCCCAGGACGCCCGGCTGCAGTCCACGTCGTCCTCCGGGGCCGGGAGGCCGTCCCGGGACACTCCTCACCTGCAGCGGCCCGACTCCCTCACCGCGCGACGGCCTCCCCTGCGCGGGCCGGGTGCGGGGCCCGAGGACTCGGCCGCGCGGGCGCGAGGGCAGAGCCAGTCGTGCGGGGTCCCGGCGGCCTCGGCGCCACCTCGGCTGTCTGCGACAATGAACGCCGTCCAGCCAGGCGAGCGGCGGCAGCTAGCAACCACTCCGGCACCTCCTCCGCCGTCCGTCACACCGCCCACCTTTCCCTCGGCGCGCCGCTCGCCGATTGGCTCTCCGGTCGCCCCCTCTGCCTCTGAGGAAGCTCATTGGACAGCCAGGCTGTCCTTCAGTGAGTTCGAGCGTGGGCGGCGCAGCCGAAAGCTAGGCCGCTACGGCAGCTGGCTGCTGATAGGAGGCGGGCGGAGGGGGCGGAGCTTCGAGAGGGGCACACCGCGTGGGCGGGGCGGCGGCCCCCGTGACGCCTGCTGCTGGGACCTCTCTGGGGTGGAAGGGCCACGAGGTGGCGTTGGTGCCGCTCCTTCCCTTTCTCTCCTAACTGCTTGACGCCTCCTGAAAGTGTGTGACCGCCCACAGTCCTGTGGTCAGCGCCCGGACAGTCATGTGCTGTCCTTCTGCCCAGAAGACACCCAGCTCAGGCGCCCGCCCCGAAAAAACGTACATTCAGTAGCACACGTTTTCTACCAAATGCTGTTTTGTTTTTTTTCTTTCTCCTTCGAATAGGGTCTCACCCTGGCCTAGGGTGACCTGGAACTCATTCTGTAGCCCTGGGCTGGCCTTGATCTTAGGAAGATCCTCCTACCTCGTCCTCCTGAGTGCTGGGACCAAAGGTGTGAAGCTAGGGCTGGAGAGATGGCGTAGCGGTTAAGGCGCTTGCCTGCAAAGCCTAAGGACCTAGGTTCAATTTCCCAGTACCAATAGCAGCCAAATGCACAAGGTGGCACATGCGTCTAGAGTTCGTTTGCAGTGGCTAGAGGTCCTGGTGTGCCCAATTCTCACTTTCTGCCTCTCTCTCTCAAGTAAATAAAAATAATTTTTAAAAAGGTGTAAATCCGCCAGGCATGGTGGCACACACCTTTACTCTCAGCACTTGGGAGGCAGACGTAGGGGGATTGCCATTAGTTCGAGGCCACCCTGAGACGACATAGTGAATTCAGGTCAGCCTGAGCTAGAGCGGGACCCTACCTCGAAAAACAAACAAACAAACAAAGGTGTAAATCCGGGCTGGAGAGAAGGCTTAGCGGTTAAGCGCTTGCCTGTGAAGCCTAAGAACCCTGGCTCAAGGCTCAATTCCCCAGGACCTACATGCATCTGGAGTTTGTTTGCAGTGGCTGCAGGCCCTGACACGCCCATTCTTTCTCTCTGCCTCTCAAGTAAATTAAAAATATATATATTAAAAAGGTATAAACCCAATGCTCTTAAAATTATGTATATATTTAATATTTAGCTTTTTGTACGTGCCTGTGAAGGTCAAAGGACAACTTGGAGGGGTTTATGGGATCTCCTGTCAGTGCAGTGAACTGCCAGACTGCCAATGAAAGTCAGCAGGTGAGCTTTGGATTCTGCTGGCTTCTTCTCCCACTATCGTAAGTGGTTGGGAGCACAGATGTATGCCCCGTTTTGCATCTCATGGGCCACTTAAAATCTGGCTTTGCATGGGTCCTGGAGGATTGAACTCAGGACAGTATGCTTTGCAAGAAAGTGCCTTAACCACCGGACTATCCCCTCATCCTTGTATATATAATTTTTTTGGTGTGGTGCTGGAGAAGGAACCCAGGACTTTGCACCTACTAGGGAAGCACTCTGCCAGTTAGCTACATGTCAGCTCTTTGTTTTTGAGATCAGATTTGATACATAGCCCAGGCTGGCCTAGAACCCCATGTGTAGCCCAGAATCACCCTGATAAACTCCTGATCCTCCTGCCTCCACCTTCCCTGAACTGGAATTGCAGGCCTATGCCATGGCATCCAGCCAGCTCCTTTCTTGATTATTAAATGAAGTTTAAGGTGCGTACACAGATGCCTCTGTCCCTGGCTGTGCAGTGGTTGTTATGCCTCCACAAGAACTTGTTGGGAGCCTCTGATGAACCCTCCCACCTTCAGCTCCTGTCCTCCTGGCCTGCTACCTAGTTTCCCCATTTGCAGAATGTCACACATTGAGCTATTGTTTTTTGTCTCCTACTCCCAGTTCTGGGATTCATCCTGCCATCCTTTTGCCCATTATTCCAAGCTGTGGGCCAACATGTCACCTTATTCAAGTGACCCACCAACTCTTTTAGCTTCAAGCAATTATGAAGGATGTAGTTACATTGACTTACAGGCTTCTGTGTGAACACAGGTTTTCATTTCTATAAATACTCAGGATAGAGATTGGTGGACCAGTGGTATGTAACTGTCGAAACTGCCACCAAATTGTACTCCAAAGAAATTCCACTTTCTATTCCCATTAATACCCTCTCAAGTCCCAGTTGCTGCCTGTTCCCTCAGCACTGGAAGTCAGGGCCTTGCCTTATTCTTTTTGTCACAGTATAATCAGTGGGTGGCTGTAATACATGTAGCTTTAAGTTCCACTTCCCTAGTAAATGGTGACAAATTGTGTTCTCATCTGCCACATTTACCCACCTGTCTTCTTTGGTGGCTGGCTGTTTGTATCTTTTGCCTACTTCATAATTCACAGAATGTTTTCTAGTTTGTTTTTTTTTGAAGCAGGGTCTCACTCTTAGCTCAGACTGACCAGAAACTCACTCTGTAGCCCAGGGTGGCCCCAAACTCACAGTGATTCTCCTGAGCATCCCGAGTGCCAGGATTAAAGATGTGTTTCTCACCTGGTCTTCACACCAGTCTTCAGAGGATGTGTGACCTAGGGCTGTTTCCTCCCAGAATGCCTGTCTTCCCACTCCTGTGGCGTCCTCTTACCTTTGGTGGATTTGTTTATTCACGTGGATTGTGCTTTTTACGTTTCACATGTAGTCTGGGTGTCAATGAAGACTTCCTCCCTTACCTACTTCTGTACCATTGGTAGTTTTAAAGTTAGTGGGTCACTTTGTTTTGTGTGAAGTGTGAGACCTAGGACAAGGTTTTTTTCTTCTTGTGCATCTGGATGTCTGGTTGTCCCAATACCACTGGAAAGCCTCTGCTTCTTTAGCTCCTCTCAGTAAACGGGCAGGGTTGGCCAGACTTGCCTCGAGCTATTGTTGTTTTAAAAATGTGTGTGCACACTCTATTGCCATTGCAAATAAATGCACATCCACCTTTATTTTTTAGAGACAGAATTGGCACACCAGGACCTCACCACTGCCATCAGATTCCAGCCGCTTGTCCCACCTAGTGGGCATGTGCAACTTTGTGCTTTCCTCACCTTTGGACATCTGGCTTAAGTGGGATCTAGAGAGCTGAACATGGGTCCTTAGGTTTCACAGGCAAGCGCCTTAACCACTAAGTCATCTCTAGCCCCAGGGCATCCAGCTTTATGTAGGTGGTTGGGGAATTGAACCTGGCAGGCAAGCAGACTTTGCAAGCACCTTTAACTGCTGAGCCATCTCCCTAGCCCCCATTTCTTGTTTTTAAAACTATGTATGTATTTGTGAGGAGAAAGAGGGAGAGATGCAAATGAACTCCAGATGTATGCTCCACTTTGAGCATCCAGCTTTACATGGGTACTGACTGAGGAACTGAACTTGGGCTGGCAAGTTTTGCAAGCAAGAGCCTTTAACTGATGAGCTACCTCCCCAGCCCTGTATTTTTTTTTTTTTTTCTTCCCCGACATAGGGTCTCACTCTAGCCCAGGCCGACCTGGAATTCACTATGTAGTCTCAGGATGGCCTCAAACTCAGCAATCCTAAGCCTCAAGTGCTGGGATTAAAGATATGTACCACCATGCCCAGCCCTGTTGTTACTTGAGGCAGGGTCTCACTCTAGCCCAGGCTGACTTGAAATTCACTATGTTGTCCAGGTTGGTGACCCTACCTCAGGAGAGACATGCTGCCTCTCCAGTGAGGCTGTCTCATGTCATCACCATAATCAAGATCCAGAACATTCTCCTTGAGGTTAAACTCAAGGGCAGAAGCACTGGGGAGTTCTACCAAACACTTGAGGAAAGGCCACCTGCTCCTACTTGGGAAAGGAAGTCCTCAAAGTGTGCCCCTTACTAACGGTACCTTGACTGGAATGCACATTACAAAGCAGCAAATAAAGAACCCCGCACTGCCATAGCTTTCTGTAAACAACGGTGTTTACTGGGAAGTGTACATGCCAGCTCCCCAGGGACTTCTGAGATGTCAGGATGTGTGAGCAGACACTCCCACAGTCTGCAGGAAGCAACTGCGGCACACTGAGTGGTACAAGAGCCACAGCAGGATCCTGTGGAGACCCGACACTGGAGATGGCCATTCAGCTCGAGGGTACCAGATCCCGCAGGCCATATGCACCTCATCCGTGACCTGCCCCAAAGGCAGTGGCTCAGAGCTCTTATGGCCTTCCTGGGGAAGAATCTGCAATCAAAACCAGAACTACGAACTAAGTGGGTGTTTCCAAAGCCCAACAACGCTGGCTCTGAGGGTCAGGCAAGGAAGGCCCGTCTCAGGGGACCCTAGACCAGCAGTCGCAGCCCTGTCAGCTGCTGTAAGAGCTCAAGTCCACATCACCAGCATCTAGCAAAAGGTGCGGGTGTGGATGAGAACTGAGGTAGCGCTGGAGTCGGTCTCTCTCCTCAGGCTTCCTGGAAAGGGAGGCAGCATAGGCTGAGGGACCATGGCCAGCACCCTGCAAGAAGCACTAGCCCTGCAGATGTGTTAGAAACCTCTGCAGGTGGGTCTCCAGTCACAGGCAGACCTACAGGAGGGACTGTGTGGGTCTGGCCAGCAGGGAAAGGGGGGCCAATGTCAGAGAGCTGACTCCCTGAAGGACAGTGGCTGTGCAGACGACTCCTGAGGTACGAATCGAGCCCCATCTTCTGCATCCCCATCTTGGTCTTGGCTGTTCTGTGCACTGATGGGCTCTGTGCCACTCAGTGACTATTCTAACAGCTGGGAGGACCACCTGGAGTTCACCTGCCTTGGGGGATGCTATACTGTGGCCATGATGGGGGAAGGGAAAAGGGGCTGACTGCAGACACCCAAGGAGAACCACTTGGGCACGGGGACTGTAGGCACAGGGATTGCAAGACCATGGGGTCCTAGGAGCCTCCAGCTGAGAACAATGGGACTCTCCAGCTGGGCTCACACAGTCATGCATTTAAAAACTCAAATACTGATGGCTCTGAGCCTGAAGGCTCTGTGGCCATCCCCTGCATCCCTGACTGACAGATCTGGGGGTCTGGGCAGGGTGTGCGGGGGCAGGCCACCAGCTCCATGCCAGCAAACAAGGAGTTGGGGCTCCATGGACACCTGCTTGAGCCACGCTTTGGGGTGTTCTTGCTCTCTGAGTTCTCTTCAGGTCCTGGTCCTTGTTTGCTGGAACTTGTCCATCTGGTCTTGGCCCAACTAGTGTCCCCCAGGATGGGAAGGGGGCACGCATCCAGAGATGGGGTTGGTGAGGGGCTCCTGGGTAAGACTGGGACGGCACTCAGGGGCTGGAGGAAGACCTGTCCTCCAGGGGGAGGCACAGGGCCGGTCAGCAAATCAGATGAACCCAGGAGAGCAGCTGCAGGGCTTGGCTGGGCACGGGGCCTAGGGGCTGGGGGCTGCTCCCCACAGGAGGCTTCAAAGTGTCTAAGGATCTGGAGAAAAAGAGGAAGTAGTGAGACCCTGCTTAATTTTGGAAAAAGTGGGATGACAAGGCCTGTGCTCAAGTACCCTCTTCACTCCACTGCCCAGAAGGCAGGGCAAGCTTGGGCAGCACCTTGCTGTCATCTGCTACTGGACTTTTGCTGTTAAAATATCAGAGCAGGCTAGAGAGATGGCTGAGTGGTTAAGGCATTTGTATAGCCAAAGGATCCCGGTTCAACTCTCCAAGACCCACGTAAGCCAGATGCACAAGGGGGCACAAGCATCTGGAGTTTGTTTGCAGTGGCTGGAGGCCCTGGCGTGCCCATTCTCTCTCTCCCCTCCTTTCTCTCTCTCAAATAAACAACACACAAAAAAAAATGTTAGACCACATGGCTAACAGCATCATGAGGATGGACATTTCCATTCTCAGAATCTTTTGGGTTCACCAAGGGAGTTGAGGTTCACCAAGAGATCATCTGGTCACTCCAGCTGCTGGACACATGTTCCTGTGATATCACCCCAGGCTTAACTGGGTGCTGTGACCCAAGAGTGAGTTACAGGTGAAGTCAGTAGGTGACTAACTGCAGACAGATGGCCTGGACTGGTGACTGAGGAGATGACACAGATAAAAAGGAAGTGAGAAGCTGGGGATGCCATGGGAAGGTCTGAGGGAGAGTGCAGGCAGCCCGTAGAGCACTGGGGCAAAACGATGCAGATGACAAAGACCCATCTGGCTCCCCTGGAGCTGAGTCATGGGGTGGAGAACAGCAGCCAAGGAAGGCATCCTGGAGGAAGTAAGGGTGTGCCAGGACCCAAGATGGGGAGTCATCCAAAGGGGAGGAATGGGCTGGGCATCCAGGAAGGGGGAGAGGCCAAGACACCTACAATTCAAGGCTCAGGAGAGATGGATCCCAATGCTGTGGGCACTGCCCCTGGGTAGGGCTGAGGGAGCATGCCTGACAAGAGCTGAGGTGGGCTAGCTGGGGACGACCACCAGGGTGGGAGTGCTGAAATGGCCTCTGCTGTTCCCCAGGGACCCACTGCCCACCTTGGTGGCCTTGCTGGTCACAGGCCCAGGGCTGCCCACACTGAGCTCCTGTAGCCGCTGCCGGGAGAGAAGGAGGATGCGTTCCTGTGGCAGAAGGTCAGCGCCCCCAAGGCCAGCAATGGCACAGAGTGCCCTCTGTGGGGGGAAGACGAGGATCAGCTCCCCACACTGCTCCTCGCCCAGGACAGGGAGTCCTAAGGAGGCCTGTCTGCAGCCTCTCCCTACCCCGGCACCCAGATGGCACCAACAGAGACCTGCCCTCACCCATCCCCAGGGCGACCCCCAATCAGCTAGGGTCTGTGCCCTGCTGCCTTATATGCTTAACCCCCAGGGAACTTGCCCATGAGTGCATGCCCGGTGGGCAAGCGCCTGCTCTCACCATCTGTTCACACTCGCTGGTGGTGCCCAGCTGGCGGAGAAGCAGCTCCAGCACAGCCTCGCAGTTGAGCAGTCCACACCTGTGCAGGGAGGGACACACGGGTGGAGCTGGAGATGGCCACAGGCCACCCCTCCTCCCTTGGGGGCATGTGTAAGCAGATGGCTCACTCTTTGACAAAGTGCTGGGTCTCCTCGCGGCTCAGGAAGGCACGTGGCCCCTGTGTCACAGACATTACCAAGTTCAGCTCCTGCTGGCAGTCACTCGGGGTCACAGCCTCAGCCCTGACAGAAACACAAAGGCACAACCAAGTCAGGGCAGTAATGGCACTGGTGGATACAGGGGTCAGCACCCCGTCCGCTCCTGCACGAGGGCAAGGCCTAGAGGGAAGGGAACCTGCTCACTTCAACTCTGGGAGGGAAGACCACGCGTTTCACACACCTTTCTGCCAGGTCACCTGGATCCCGGCTGGCTCCTGAGTGGCTGTCACTGCCAGACCGACTTCCCGAGTCTGAGACTTTGCTCAAGTCACTGGTGTGGGAGGAATTCTGGGAGTTGGGGCTGAAATCCAGTTCATCCCAGCCTCCTCCAGCCTGCCCAGGACGATGCCTTACAGCTGGAAACGATGAGGAATGGCAGGCAGGGCTCTCAAGCTTCAAGTGATCCTCATGCCACCTCCCTGGGAACCCTGGACCAGGGACTGTGTCTTGAGCTGAGGATTGGGCAGCCACCTGCGCAGGGGCTCCAGAAACTCCAGGCATCGGGGATGACAGGTATGTGCTTTGTGTATGTGCCCTGGGCTGGGGCTTGAGCCTCCTGCCATTCAAGGCAGCAACATTTGTCTCCATACCCATAAGCCCACCATATACGGTAGCAAGTGACCCAGACTCCCAAGGGCAGCCTCCATACCTCTGGATCCCAAGATGGCCCCAGGGAGCAGGTTGCCAGGGACAGGGTATGTGTGGTTAGCTGAAGGTGTCACGGCAGGCTGGTAGGTGTCGCCTCTTGGCATAGGCTCTCGGGTACTGGGATTCTCGGGCCCGGGGCGCACAACATTGGCCACTGCTGCTGCAGCTCTCTGGATGGTGGAGAGGAATGCCTCACCCGCAGAGCCTGCTCCCCAGAGGAGGTGACATCAGAGCTCAGGGGCAGGGGTGACAGAGTGCCCAGGCTCCCCTCCCCCATTCTCCAGGGTTCCTTCCTACTCAGGGCTGGGAGGTGGCGACCTGTGCTGAAGAGACAGTGCCGAAGGCTCTTGGTGGAACCCCAGACCTTCTGAAAGCTTCCTAGCATATCTCATGGTAGCAACTCTCAGGCCCAATGGTTCTGGACATTCAGCTTACAACAGCTCAGGTCAAGAGGCATTCTAGGTGATTGCCCCAGGAAATGGAAAAGTCCTTGACCCTGCCTTCACTCAAGGGACACGAAGCCCAGCATCCTTTGCTATGAGCTTTCTGCATAAGACTCCCAGAGCTACAAAGAGAGTGGTCTGTTATGGTCTAACAACACGCAGATGCACACAGCTAACATCGACCCCAAGGAGACAGCGGAGGCTTCTTGGCTTCTGCTGCAGGCTCTTGTGCTCCAATAAACAGGCCTTGAGTGTCCTGATGGCACAAGTGTCTACACATGCTGTTCCCACCTGTCACAACTCACACAAATGACCACTCTAAGTCCCATGACGGTCAGAACCATGCCCTCAGCCCCTGCAGGTGGGTGGATGTCTGTGACACTGCCAGCGGGGCCACACCACTCTTGCCTGTCCACAGAGCAGACCTAGCCACAGCTTCCCTGCTCCTCTTAGTTGGGCAAAGAAATAAGATGGGAACACCAGGAAGAGATGAGTCCACATGGGGACGATGAGGAGGACAGCTAGTGCAGGGACAGTGAGAATCAGCGCCAATCCTTCCACAGCCCTTTCCCCTTACCTGCCCTGCCTGGTTCCTTACTGTAGCCAAAGCCCTGGAGGGTACTGTGAGGCCTGGCCTGGGCACCCATGCCTAGGGGAAGACACTGGCATCAGGACAGGCCATCCCTCCTCCAGCCTCACCCTCTCAAACACAGACACCAAGACAGTCCTGGGAGGGACAACCACCAATGGCAAGCTGGATGTGGCCATCAGGGTAGCATACCTGCTGGAGGCAAGGCCTGGGGTGGCTGGGAGGGAGTCAGAGGCAACACAGCATCAGAGAACAAGGTGCTACCCAGGTCCTAAACAAGGAGGCAGGTGCTGAGAGTCCCACTTGGGTCTGCTGGCCTGCCCCATCCCTGTCAAGTCAGCTCTGTCTCAGACATTTCCCCAGAGCTGCCTAGCCAGACACAGGAGCTGTGGCCCAGCAGCAAGAAGTGCAGCTGAGCGTCCTGTGTGGCAGGAGACCAACAAACATCCTGCAGACATCTGTCCTGCCACTCTGTGGCCTGGGTAGTGACCAGGTCCAGGGCTCACCTGGGCAGCGACCCGCACTTTCTGGTACAAGCTGTTCCCATGGAGAGGGTCCGGGGGCCCCGCAAAAGCTGTCAGATAGAAGACAGATGATGGCAGGGCTGAGCCTGGGCACTGCTAACCACATACATGGCCAGCTTTAAGGCCCATTCCGAACAGGTACCATGCTTCTAGATACCCTGGTCCCTTACTCAGGACTTTGAGCAGACCTTCAGCTCCCCCTTTCACTTCTCACAGCAGTGAGTCATCATCCCCCTCCACAGCAACCACTGTGACCCCCAGAGTGCACCACATTTCCCAGCTTCAGCCTGTGCCAAGCTCTGCCTGATCCTTTCAGGGCTAAGAGCTGCTCCTCAGAGAACCTTTGGGCAGGTGCCTCCAACACAGACAATTTCCTTTTACTCCCCATACCACTTGAGGTCCAGCCTTTTCCTCAGTGCACCTGTGGCTTCCTGGATGAGGGCAGAGTTTTGTCGGAGGATGAGCAGGAAGGAGGAGGAGCCATGGCTGCACAGGTACAGCAAGATCTTCAGCACCTGGGGAGTGGACAGGTCCGCGGGGCAGGCTGCTCAGGACTGCTGGGGGCCCTCCCCTCAGCCTGGCCTGCTGCTTGCCACCCACAGACTCAGGACTGCTGAGCCCCTCCCCTCAGCCTGGCCTGCTGCTTGCCACTCACAGACTCACCTTGAGCTTCACGTGCCCGGAACTGCTGTCCAAGCGGCTCAGCAGATATTCCAGCAGGCACTGGCTGCTGCCCAGCGACTCGTGGGAGATTTCTGAGACACACTTGGGTTAGGGAAGGAGCAAGCCAACACAGGCCATAATAGAACATGTTGGCTGCTCAAAGAAACTTGCCCTCCTACAGCTACCAGCCTTCTTAGGTCACACTCCCTGCCAGCCACCACCTTGGTTTCAGGAGCACTGAGGCTTTTAGGACACCTGAGCTTTGTGTCACCCGCAGTGCAGCTTTCAGGCCTGCCTCCATTACCTCACAACTAGTCAAAAGGAACTGTGGGTGCCCCTGGGGTAGCAGGAGAGCCTCCTCCAGTAACTTTCCTGCTGTGCCAGCTCCTGCTGTCTACTGTCCCCTCTGCACAGGAACACCAGGGAAGGATACTGGCAATCTCTTCAAACAGGTAGCCCGGGCAGGGGGTATCATCATCTGAAGTCCCCTTCAGGAGAATGGGGAGCTGCAGGGAAACAAGGGGAGTTACTATCTTACACAGGGTGGGCCTCAGTCACCAAAGGTAATGGAATCCACCCTGGTGCTCCCCAGGGCTAAGCTGGCTGGGAGAAGACAAGGAGGGGCCGGGATCATTCTGTAGGCCACAGCGGGCCTGAAGAAGGGACCACTCTGGGATGAGGAGCCCCAAAGACGAGGAAAGTCACTGAGGACTCTTCCTAGGTCAAGATGCGGTGCAGCCTTATTGGTAGACATGTGCAGTATCTGCAGGTGCTTTCAATATAGCTTCTGACTGACTAGCAAGCCCAGGGCTTCTCACACAGGATGGCCGGAGTTCCAGCTCTCCTGGGCACAGCTTCACTGACTCCATCACTCCTTAAGAACGGCTAATGTGAGTTCTATGTGCATGCCTTACCTGGTTGGAGTCTGGAAACATCTATTCTCACATTAGTCCGTATCTGGACAGAATGGTTCAGGGGTTCAGGAACATTTAATAGAAGCTTTTTTGGTTTATTTTTAAGTAGTGTTGGGGATCAAACCCAAAGGCTTTGTGGACACGAGATAAGCACTGTATCCCTGATCCACATCCCCAGCCCGAAGGGTTCAGGAATAAAGTGACAAGGATGCTGACCCTGCCTGGTACAGCACACAGCTATCTAGTGTCGTGACTGCACGTAAATACATGCACCTCCTGGTGACAAGAGGCTGAAGGCACGTGACTCATAGCATCACCACGCCATTTGTCCAAGTGCCTAGAAAGTGAGCTGGAGGGAGGGAGGGACCTGGAGTGGGCTCTTGCACAGGTAGAGCTTGGCACATAAGGAAGCTCCTGAACAGGAGATTGACCTGCTGGCACGGCTTCTAGTAGTCTAAGGCCGGTCCCTGGAGTCACCCAGTGACCTCGAGCTCAAGTCGGAAAGCTCAGGCAGTCGTACAGCTTGCTTTGGTTAACAGAGAACAACAGGCCCCGACCGCTCTAGCTTCCAGCCATGGGCTTCCGGCTGCCTCGCGTCCTCTGGGGAGGTGTGTCTCCTGGACCTGAAGCTTTCCTCCGAAACTAGCCTTGGGGGGCGCGGCCTGGGGACCCCGGTCCACAGGAGGCTGCCGGCCGCCTCTTAGCTCATTCTCGGAGCGGGGTCGCCCCCTCTCAGCTACTGCTGGATAGTCCACTTCCGTCTCTAGTGAAGTCCCCGGGCTGGGCCGGGCCCGGCCAGGCCAGCCTCACTCACCCGGTGAAGGAAGCTCAGGCGGTCTCGTAGCGGCGGCCCGGCCGCCATGGTCCAGGTCCCTTCCCGGCCTGCCCCGCTTCCGCCAGGCTGAGGCTCTCCAATCATAACGCGGCTCTGGCTCCGCAGGCCAATCGCCTCTGAGAGGCGGTCCCAAAGGTCGGCTTCAAGAGCTGTTTTAGTCTGAACCAATCCTAGGTCCCAACTAGTGATAGACAAGGAAGGAGACCAATGACCGAAGCACAAGCTGGCGACCCTGGCCAACCAGGAAAGACTATGGGCGGAAGTGCTGCTGTTCAGGAATTCGACGCCGGAAAAGGAAGACTCCGAGATGGCGGCGCCCGCAGGTCTCCGGCCTAGACCAACGCTCATGTCCGCTCACGGAGCAGTGTGGGGGCGCGTGCGGAGTCGCCTCCGCGCCTTCCCCGAGCGCCTGGCGGCCTGCGGGGCGGAGGTAGGGACAGAGCTGGCACAGGGGCGGTGGACCCGGGGAGGGGGAAGTCGGCGGCCGTGGTCAGACCCCGCGATCCCCCCCTGTCCACTTGCAGGCCGCGGCGTACGGCAGGTGCGTGCAGGCCTCCACGGCCCCGGGCGGCCACCTGCGGAAGGACCTCTGCGCGCCGGAGTTCGAGGCCCTGAGGAGCTGCTTCGCCGCCGCGGTAAGTGGGCACGGCTCCGGCCCTGCTCTTGCCCCCCCAGGGCCGTCCCTTTCATGTTGGTTCGGGGCGATTCTGCCGCTCCGCCTCTTTCCTGCGTGTAAGCTGAGCCACCCGCCAACCTCAGGAAGGACCGACGACGTGTGAATTGTCAGTGGACCGCTCCCAGAACTACCTGTATAATGTGGCAGGGCCGGTCTAGACACCCCACCACCACCCCGGGAGTAAAGGAAATGCGCAGACCATGACGGCTGAGTCTATGCAGCTTGCTGGCCCTCATCCGAGCACGACCTGGCCTTGTCCTACCTCTACTTCTAACCCCTCCACCTTTAAGTCCTAGCCTTGGTGGCCCGGTTGCTGTCAGTTGCTGGGCCGATAACAGTCTTGTGATGGCCACATACAAATGGGAAAAACCTGCAGCATTGTGTTGCTATCTTCATAAAAACCCTGAACTGGAGAGATGGCCTAGCTGTTAAGACAATTGCCTGTAAAGCTAAAGGATCCAGGTTTGATTCCCCAGGATCCACGTAAGCCAGATGCATGAGGTAGTGCACGTGTCTGGAGTTTGTTGGCAGAGGCTGAAGGCCCTGGTGCGTCCATTCTGTCTCTTTCGATGTTTCCTTCTCTCTCAAATAAGTAATACAATTTAAGAAAGTAGGAAGCTGGTGGAGCAGGCCACGGTGAAGGTGCCACCTGCTGATGTGGCTTTGGGCCAAGACAGGGGTCTTGGTCATTCATTCTAGGTTGTGTTCCCAAAGTGTCAACACTACTGGCCTTTGCTGTAGGCAACCCTGATTCAGTAGGTGGGAGGGGGGGTTCATGATGTCAGTGATTGGTTACTGGGAGATCCTAATGCAGAGAGCTGGATACTCTCAAGAAAAGGTGGTTGTGTAATGGTGCTAGAGGTCCAGGAAAGTCCTTGAACCCCAAACCCTAACATTTCTAATTTTAGCCAAAGGATTGAATACAAAAGACTGAGAAGGATAATTACTAAATTATATTTGTTGAAGGAAGTACAGAGCCAAGGAAAGACACCCATGTGGCTAGATAGCCCATGTGGAGGGCCTGGGGAAAAAAAGCATTGGAAAGTTCAAGGAGTTCCTGTCATGTGGGGAACTGGAGGGGATAAAGGAGCCTATGTGAAGAGTAAGGGCTAGGGGACCCTCCCCAGCCAGCCCAGGCCCAGCTGAGGGAAAAAACTCACCCACAGCTGGAAGTTTCTAAGTGATCAGACTGCCCTCCCCTTGCAAAGGTATTTATGACCTTAGGGTGGTGGGCTGTCTTCCGGGTCAGATGAACCAGAGGGACAGCTAGCTGGTTAGGGCTAGGGGCTGTCTCAGGAAGAGGTTAGCCCTGACACCAAGTTCCAGGGGCTGAACTTGACCAACCACATGTTTAAATCTTATGAAAGACCTTCTTCCCAAGAGGGGTCCTGGTTGTTTGTGGGAAAACAGGTCTGGGGGAACTAGGCAAGAAATAAGTCAGATCATCTTTGATTTCTAGCAAGTGCAAATTTTCCTACATTTTTGAGTCCAGTCACCCTAACTCTACTCCTTTCTCAGTTGGATGGGACCCAGAAGCGTTCAGTGAACTGGAAGCACGTTCCTGAAGCTTTAGGGTTGCCCTAGGCAGAATGGGCAGCATTTAGAAGAACTAAGACCTTCCTTGAAGTTGTTATAGACCAGTCCTGTCCCATCTAGAGGTGGGTCACTCATCTGGTAGTGCACTTCCCAGTTGCGGGCCTCCCTGAGGGTAAAGGAACCCAGATAAGCCTTCACTTTTTTTATACATAACTTTTTAAAAACTATTTTTATTTGCAAGAGAGAATATGAATATGGGCATACCAGGGCCTCTAGTTGTGGTAAATGAACTCCACGTGCATGCACCACGTGTGCATCTGGCTTATGTGGGTCTTGGGGAATCGAACCTGGGTACTTTGGCTTTGTAGGCAAGCTCCTTAACTGCTAAGCCGTCTCTTGAGGCCAAGCCTTCACTTCTAGTATGCATGTATTTCTGCTTTTCTGCCACTCTTTCTGTGGCTGAGATGGCTTGTTGTTGGCCCCATCTCTCCTACATGCTTGCCTGATCATATTAAAGCATCCCACTGTGGTCCTTGCCTGTTCCTGCCCAGCATAGAACTTCTGCTTGTTTATAGGAGCTAGGCTTTGTCTTTGTGACAAAGCTGAGATGGGGACCCCCCCCTCACAAATGACCACCCAAATTATCTGTAAGATATTTTGGAGAATGTGACATTTTCTTTTATAAACCTAGCTTGCAAATAAGTCATTCAGACAAAGCACTTTTTCTTTCAGGCCAAGAAGCCCCTGACGGGAGGCTCCTAGGAAGGAATGAACTCTGGTCCTCACATCTACCAATGCCATGGGCACAGACACGTGTCTTGATGGCATGCATGGGACTTTCAGGGCAGAAAGGAGGTGTGTGCAGCCAAGTTCCTGGGTGCTCTGAGTGTTTCTTCTTGGGTTAAACCTTGGGCAAGTTGGAAATGTGCTCCAATTTCGTAAAGATCTGGATTAGATTAAGATGTGACAACCCATGATGAAGGGTATTACATCCCGCTGTCCCAGGCTTCCTGAAAATAAGCACATTGTAATGATCCAGCCTCTCCCCTCATCCCCCCCATGGAAATCTGCCACAGGATCCCCATCTAAGACAGTTCTCAAAAGTATTTAGCCCAAGTAATGTGCCACAGCCCTGGACCTCACCACACACACCAAAGGTGGAAGCCCGGGTGCAGGGAATCCCTGCAGAGTCCTGGGCTCAGGCAGAGGTGAAAGCAAGTGCCCAGACCTCCATGGGGCTCCACTTAGGACACCAACTTTATGTAGCCCCTCCCTTGAGGAGACAGCCACCCCTGTAGCCTCTAATTACACCAAAGCTTGGCATCATCACTGAAGGCTCCTGGTCTTGTTTCCTATCTCTGTCACAGGGTTAGCTAAAGCCTTTTTGTAAAAGCATTTTTATTAATTTGAGAGAATGGTCTCTTTCCACTGCAAACCCAAATGCATAAGCCCACCACTTTGTGCACCTGGCTTTATGTGGGTACTGGAGAATCGAACCTGGGCCAACTAGCTTTGCAAGCACCTTTAACTGCTGAGCCATCATCTCCCAGCAGCCCCCACCCCATGTGTCTGTATGAATAAAGTAGCATGAACAATAACAAGGGAAGGTAGCCTTGGGGATTCTGCATTGCCTGGGCGCCACCTGCTGGAAGACATGGAAACTATTCAGTCCCATGTCTACTGGGCTTGGAGGTCATGCTGTCCTTGGCAGGTCTGCCCCTGTCTGGGAGCCCCAGTGCCAGGAATACTGGCAGGACCAAGGGCTCTTGAGCAATGCACAGTGTTGAAATCTGCACTTCCACATGGCACCCTATTGCTACTCTGGAACTGGCCTGTCTGATAGATGCCAGGAGTCTATCTCTAGACATGGCCTCCAGGACAGTGCAGGAGCTAGCAGAGTTGAAGCAGCTAGAATCTGTCCTGTTGGGCAGGTGATATCAGGTTTTATGGCCCAGAACATGCAGGTGTGACTCTAGACTGAGCCACTGAGGCCCATCTCCTGCTGCCTCCAGGGTGACGGGTGGGGGATTCCTAGGAATGACTGGACATCCTCCCCACGTCATAGGCATTGCCTGCTCAGTGTGCCTTTCTCCACTTGCAAAGCTTGCAACCCAGGACTGAGCCTCACATAGGGACTTCTTTTTCCTAACCACCATATCCTTAAGTCCTCTGACAGCTCACTGGCCAGAGCGCATTCTCCTTGAAAGCTTCCAAATCTGGGTCCCATTAGTCAGCACCCCCCCCCACACACCTGTCTAGTAAAGTGATCTCTTCTGAGGTCTCTTCATCCTCCGCCACAAGACGGCAGGCAGATCCTCTGTGTGGCCCACCTACTGGCTCAGTGCTCAGCTTTCATACCTCCTCGCCCTTCCAGCTGCTGTACTTGGGCTTGTGTTGAAGACTTGGTCTAGCAGGTGGTTCTGTTTTGGGAGGTTCTTGGATCTTTTGGATGTAGATCACTGGGAGCATGCTTTTGAAGGTTATGCCTGGTCTCCAGTTCCTTTCCTGACAGGAAGAAAGCTCTGCCTCTTGCTCCCAATGCCATGATGCCCTGCCCAAACACCCATGGTGCTGAAACCAAGCAGAACAAATCTCAAGATGTTTGCAGGTACTTTAGCCCCTCCCCCAACTTCCTTCTCCAATTCTAGGTACCTGCCCTGCTGTCCTCCGCCCTCCAAACGCCTCAGTCTCTGAACTGCATTCACTGATGAGGGCTCAGCAGCTGCTATCCATCACAGTAGGGACGGTTTCTGCAGCTGTCACCCCGCACAGGCTGTAACTGCTTGGAGTATGCTGTCCCAGGCCACAACAAAATGCTGGGGGATTTACAAAGGATAGTCTCATGAGGCTCCTCCTCCTGTACCCCCACCAGGCAAGAGAACACAGGGCCTGAGCACAACCTAAACATCTTGCAAGGCCCATGATCCCACCAACAAGGGCAGCACCCTTGTATTCTAAGCACTTAAAGGCCTTCTGTTGGCCCTGGAGGAAATCATTACTTTGAGAGCCAAGCCACACTGTACTCCTGCCCTGCTTTGCTGTGCACCCAGCCAAGCACATACCACTGACCTGGTGGCACTGTCCCCAAATGCATCTGTTCTACAGCAGATCCCTCATAGGCAGGTGCTTCACCCCAGTAGCCCACACCTACCAAAGACAGCAGGCAGCTCACCGGTGGCCCAGCCTGTAGTGCTGGTCAGGACCACCAGGCAACACAGGACCCAGACAGGGGTGCCATCTGTGCTCTGACCCCTCTGCAGTCAGTAAAAAGCCCCAGGCAGCGGGCCATATTGCTTGTTGGGAAAGAAATTTCTCTCCTCATCCAAAGGACTACTGACTGGGAGGGAAAGTGACGGTGTTACTAGTACAGGAGCACTGCTGGGAGGGCTTGCCTGCTCCAGGGTCAGGTTCTTAGACCAAGGCGGAGCCGTGTGGCCTCCAGAAGGAAGACTAGGTCAAGGGGAGGCATTCAGGAATATCAAGCTGTGTGAAAACCCTACTCCAGGCAAGGTGACAAATGAGTTCCTATCTCAGGATGGCCAGATGGCACCTTACCACCAAGCAATGCTTATTTGGAACTGTTTTTAGTCAAGGAAGGACAGACAGGAGGCAATCTGAGACCTGCCCTTCACTGAGTATCTCCTGCATGAGCTGGACCCAGCTTCTGGGCAGGAGTCATAGCTGGCATTGTGGAATTTTCACTGCTTTTATTCATTTGCTAAGTCTTATTCTTCCTTGTTTTGTTTTTCGAGGTAGGGTCTCACTGTAGCCCAGGTTGACCTGGAATTCACTGTGTAGTCTCAGGTGGCCTCAAATTCATGGCGATCCTCCTACCTCTGCCTCTCAAGTGCTGGGATTAAAGGTGTGTCCCACCACACCTGGCTTCATTCACTAGTCTTCAAGCTGCCCAATGGCATCATTTAAGACATTGCAATTAAGCAAAACAGAGGCTGGTAGAGCACATACTAGGCTCCTAGTCCATCTAGGCCCTCTGTGGTGAGGCTTGAGGCAACTCGCACAGGACCATCCAGGCTCTTCTCCCTTCTGTCCCTAAATCTCACAAGTGCCTCTAGGTCAGGGGATGTCAAAACAGAGCATGCCCATGTCTGCTAAGAGCTGGCACAATCATGCCATCTTTCCCTAACTCTTACGGAGCCACACTGGCCACACCGGGGGAGGGGGTTAGCCTAACCGGCTAGTCTCAGGCCCATGTGGATGCGTCATCCTACTAAGCTACAGGTGGGGGCTTGTCCTGGCAGCAGGCTGGTACAGCCACTGCCCCCACAGGGGTCAGCAAGACCCAGAGCACCAGTCTTTCTGTAGGGTCTCCACCTGCACTTGCATACTCTGAGCCCAGTGATGACCATTGGAAAATGTCCCTCTGTGACCTCTAAGCCCTACTGCTGGATGGCAGAACCTTGAGCAGGCTTTTTTCTAGCTAATTCCCTCAGTACAAGCTTGACATGTCAGGTACCAATGGTATTTTATTTTTTCTAAATGTCATAATTAGTTTCAGAGTGGCCCAAGAAGTATGGGTAATGGGAAGGCTGGAGGGAAGTGTCCCTGTAGGCACCCCCTCCCCCAAAGTTGAGTCTCACCTTCCCTCAAGTGGGAGAGGCAGAGGTGCCTACTGCAGTTTATCACCTCATCACAGAGTGTGTGGGCCACATCAGGCCAGGGTGGTTCTCATAGAGGCTGCAAGTTGACTGCACTGGCGGCAGGATGTCCACCCTATAATCAGAGATGCCACTGGACTTCAACACAGTGGAACAAAGGCGAATCAACAGGCACACAAGTGCTGCCACAGTGTGATGTCTCGGAGAATTTGTGTCTCTGGGTGGCTCCAGGCTGAAGCCACTGCTGGGCCAGGAAGAGCTTAGGTTTCGGAAGTCTAGTGGCCTCAAAGCAAGAGGGGTGACAGCAAAACAGGATGTCTGGAAGCAGCTGCAGATGGTGCAGCCTTTTAGACTTTCACAATGTGCTGTGAAGGCCTCAGACACCAATCCCTGGGGACATATCAACATGGTCTCCACATTCAGTCAGGACACAGCTGGGAACGACCGGCTGCTGTCTGATGTCTGGCAGCAGCCCTCACCATGAGCTGGTTCTCAGGACTCCTCCAGAGCGCCAGGCAACTGTTTAATATGTCGGCTGTGGACCACCTGCAAGGCACCCCCTGCAGCTTGACGGAGCTGGGTGTCCAGGGCACTTCGGAGGTCATTCACATGTACGTCAGGCAGGGGATTAAAACTAATGATGATGCCATCCTTCGGAGCTGGCTCCCCTTCTGGATGAGAGGCAAGGTCCCGCCGTCTCCTCCGGAGGTCAGAACCAGCCTGCACTTTCAGGTCTCGGTTGGGTTTAGCATTGTCCGGCTTCTGATCCCCAAGGCCAGCTAGTCTGGGCCCAGGATTAGGGTCTGCCCTCTGTTTCAGGTCATGAACAGCATCCTCCTCCCTCACTTTCTTCTCATCAGCAGGTACAATGACCCCTCCAGGGGCCTCCTTTCTTACCTCTGGGTGACCATCCCGGTCCTTGTCAGAGATGACCTGGCGCTCAAAGGCCATACTTGCTGGCTTGCTAGATGGGCCTACAACAGGTCCCAGGTCTCGGTCTAAGGGCTTGGACTTCTTTTGTAAGTCCTCAGCCTCTGCCCCACCCACAGGCTGGTCAGCCTCTTCCCGAGTGTTAGTGGCAGTGGCTGGTACTTCCTTTCTAGTTTTCTTCCTTTCTTGGGAACCTCCACCATCTTGGCTGTGCCTGGGGACCTCCTCTTCAAGGCGCTTCTTTGGATTCTTGGGTGCCCCCTCCCTCGCAACAACCTTCTGGTCTTCTTTCAGCTTGGTGTGGACGGCCTGAGGCTCTGTGTCAGAGCCACCAGCAGGAGGGTCAACCAGGTCTCTGTCGGGCACTCCTTTGACTTCCCCCAGGGCGTGCTGATGCAGCTCCTGGGATGGAGCTCTGGGCACAGGGGCATTCTCCATTGACTCCCCAGCACGATCATGCTGGGCCTCATCTTCCTCCTGTCCCCTAGGCCCAGCCATCCCAGGCTCTGGCTGCACATCTGCTGAAAATGAAGGTGGCCATCAGTTCAGGCACAGAATGAACACAAGCTACTGCAACAGTGACAGAAAAGCACAAACTTGCAGGCAGGCAATCACAGATCAAGACTGAAGTTCACCCTCTAGGACTTCAGGCTGCCTGGCCTCAGACCCAGCCCCAACCTGGCCTGGCGTACAGTCCCCTCCCTCTTGGCCTGAGTTCTACCTACCGGGCCTGGGCTTGTCCTCCTCATCCTCCTGCCTCTGCTGGCGGATCTCCTTGTGCTGCTCCTCAATGACAGCCAGCAGCTTCTCCTGCTGGTCCAGGAGGCGCTTCTGCTGTACCTGCTGCTCTTTGATCACCTGCAGCAAGACGGCATGGTCCAGCATCTCGGCCCTGCCGGCTTCTGGTGGGGACACAAACGATCAGCATGGCAGACACGGGTCTGTGTGAGCTGATGGCCACGTCAGCAGCAGGACATCACCTCAACCCCACCAACGCTCAGTGCAGAAGGCAAGGGCTGGGCCCCAACCTGGCCAGCAGCTGTCCTGCCAGCTTCCGCTTACCCCCTACACCAGCAGACCCCAGCTAGGGAGAGGGAATGTACCAGAAGGTTATAGGTTCTCTGGGCTGGGTGATCCTCCCCATCCACACATATTTGGTTGCTCTAGAACTAACATATAAGAAAAGAAAAACAGCCAGGCATAGTGGCGCACGCCTTTAATCCCAACTCCTGGGAGGCAGAGGTAAGAGGATCGCCATGAGTTTGAAGCCACCCTGAGACTACATAGTGAGTTCCAGGTCTGCCTGGGCCAGAGTGAGACACTACCTCGGGAAAAAGAAAAGAAAAACAGTAAGCTGCTTTAAAAAATATGTAGTTACTATTTTAATCATTAAAACAAAGGCAGCTTTTATTTCAAGGTGAATATGAGAGCCTGGACTTAAGTGCAGCCCTGACCAGCTGTCAGCATGCAGCTATCTGACACACAGGGATAGTCTTAGCAGTAAAGGGAGCTACACACCACCAACAGAGGGGAAGAGACAAGTCACAAAGATAAGAGGAAGGCCCTTAAGGTCTGTTCACACCTGCTGTGTCCTTTCTGTGCCCACTAGATAGGGAGTAGGCCACATTCTCAACCTCAGCTGCTGCCAACAGCTGCCCACAGGCACAGCTGGAGCAGGCTGTTCACTACAAACACTCTGGGTTGAGTCAAGTATACACAGCCACATGGGTGTCACTTTTACAGCTCACATCTCTGAAAGATGGTGGCTTAGGACCAGACATCAGAACACAAGACCAGGGTTGGGTATAAAGCAACTGCTGCTTAAGCTGGCGTGCCTGAGTTTGATGCCCAGACACTACAGAGAAAGTCAGAAGCCACAGTGGGTGTCCAATCCCAGCACGCTGACACTAATGACAAGACAAAAGGTGGAAACATGAACACATGTGTGCACATACCCACCCACACACCCCTCAAAAACATCTTGTGAACAGTGACAGCAAACATCCAAGCAAGGCCCACTCTACCAGGGGCAGTGATGGATTCCCACAGACATGGCCCAGGGCCTGCCTAAACTTCCTGATAGCCAGTACAAGGATGCAAAGGCTGGTGGGCAGGTTAGAGGAAGGGTGAACTATGTGGAACAAGCTAACCTAGGGGAGAGATGGCCCCAACTCTAATGCCCAAGGTTGTCCCAATGTGTCTGGAAGGAAATGCCTCAGCATGGAGCTCCGATACACCTGCCCTCAGACAAGGACACAGAGGGTGCTGTCTCAAACGCCACAACTGATCCTGGCAGCAAATCATGATCACATAACAGTGGCACAAGGCCAATATTTCACAGGCTAGCATCCCCCACACCCCAAGAGCGGGGCTCTGAAAGAGCAGTCCCTGCCTCACATACTCCTCTGTGGACTGTCCCGGGGGACTCTGGGAGAGGGAGGGAAAGCACCATGTCCAGCTGGAAGCCACACGGGACAGATGTGAAGCAGCATGGGACAGGCTGGCCCCACCAGAGCCTGCCAGGGCCAGGTGCACAAATGGGATGGGAACCACCCACCCAGAGACAAGGGGGCACGTATGAATGCAGACCACTCACAGCAGCGGGTACATGCAGCCCCCACACTATCTCTGGCTCAGGTGGTGCCCTAAGTCACTTACAGACAACCTTTTTCTGTCTTCTGAGGACAGTCACAGGAGGGCTGAGAATGACCAGGATGGCAGTGATAAAGGAAGGGAGAGGTAGCCGGAGTATCTGTGCTGTATTTCAGCTGGGAAGGGATGCCACTCCCCGGCCTGATGTGTCCTCATGCAAGTCCCTCACAGGTAGACTATGCCACCAAGGTGCTGTTCTCACACTATCAGCGCCTCCACACACATGCTTCTCATTGCAACACACTCCTTTTGAGTCGTACCTGCTACTATCTTTTTAATTTCATCTGTTCATCCCATTGAGAGGCATATGGAAGAAAGGCAGAATAGGAAACCGTGAAAAGTCTCTTTTTCAGAAGAAAAAAAAATCAAAGAATCAAACAGGTTTTTAGGTAACAGATTATAGAAATTGGAACCAACACATACAGTCAGACTAAAACCAGAGACAAAAATAGCAAGTGTGGGAAGTTTCCTAAGCAACATGGGAGCTCTAGAGATGCAAAAGCACCTGTGGCTCTCTGCTCCAGGCCACTGCCAGAGGCTCAGCCAGGAGAAGTCCCATCTCAGTGGCAAGTATGGGGCTGCTCAGGCCTGGCCTGCAAGCTCGGTGGGATGCAGCCTGGGTCTCATAACCTCATGGTGGGGAGGGGGGTTGGTAAGGCAGACCAGGTCCAGAGGATAGCCTGCACCCTGCTGCCTGCTTCCCACACACAGTGCCAAGGTGCCAGACCTCAACGCTGAAGAGGCAGCTGGCACAGACAAAAAGAAAACTGGCTAGGAGGGATGACCGCCACCACTATCACCTCCCCTGCCCAGGGAACACCATCAGGAGGGGACATAAAAAGCCAAAATGAGCAGAGAAGTTTGGAGGACTTGGCCCAAGCGGGATTGGGGTAGTGAGTGCTGCTGACCGCCAGAGCCATCCCAGACCCCCTAACGGGCCCCAGGCATTAAAATAAGTCTTCACATCTGTGTATACCAAGACCCCACAGCTGGCTTAAACACCTACGAGTGCTGGGAACATTAACACACCTGCTTTAAGATGAAATAAAAATGGTAATTAAAAGCAATGTGATAGAGGAGAAAGAGATAAAAAAAAAAAAAGTGTTCCTAGAGGTTCCAGAGAGAAAGCTGCTGGTAGGAAGCAGAAGGTGCTTCCAGGGTAGAAAAGCCAATAAAGATGAACAGAAGCTGTGGGAGCATGAGGGATCCAGGGGCACCCACCCCACCTTACCCTAGGACTCCTCAGAAAGGGCATGGCCAGTCCTACCTTCCAGCTTGCTGGCCCCCTGGTCTCCGCCGAGCCGCTCAGCCTCCCTCTGCTCTGGAGCCTCCAGCCTCTGTGTTGGGAGGACTGCCATTTCACCTGCACAGACAGAGACACCAATGGTTTAGCAAAAGATTGTGGGGTGGCAGATGTTTCCTAAAATGACTCTCCATCATTGCCCCTCCCTCACCCATCAGCACAGTTTATATTCAACCTGATGATTACCAGGGAAGTAATAAAAAATATTTAACAATCTCACAGGCTGTGGCAGTGAGCCAATGTTAACTAACTACCTTCACCAATTCAAATGCAAGCACCGTCCTAACCAGCTCTTAGCCGGGCACTTAACAGTGTATTACCTGTCAAGTGTTCCTGCACCCCCCCCCCCCCATTTGAGTCCAGACACATGAGAACAGCGTGGCACCTGACATTTAGTGGTCTGGCAAACAACTGTGTGACAGATATTATAGTAGCTGTCAAGCCACCAGACTCTTCCTTTTCCTCACCAGCTGCTGACGGGCTGCTACATTCACATGCTAATCTTTTAAGACAGATAGCCAGGACACAAGACTAATCCCTTCTCCTAGTCCTGCCCACTGTCTACACCCAGAGGAGTTTCCTGAAGCACCCACCGAAGTCACTCTTGGGGTCATTCTCTACAGGCTTCCTCAGGTCCCCTTCAGCCTTGTGTGCAGCCTTCTCCCCTTCACCAGCCACGTGGGAGTTCTGCTCCACAGAGAGTACAGCCTGGGGCCCTGGATGCAGATCCCTGTCATCTGGTCTGGAATCCCCCTTCCCAGGCTGACCATCTGCTTCTGGAGCCTTCTGAGGTTGTTCAGGAAGAGTGCCCACTGCCTCCAAGGCTGGGGCTTGCTCAGGTCTCTTCTCTGCCTCTCTCCTCTCAGCTTCCTGTTTCTCCCTCTCCACCTCAGGAGGAGGGGCTGCCATCTGCCCCTTGCCCCCAGGATCCCCTCCTGCCGTGTGTCTGGGAGGTGGCTTATTCTCCTCTGGTCCTTCTGAGTCTTGACCTTCATCCACTATCACCTTGTCATGAGGAATGGGAGGCTCGTGGCGGTGGGCCTCGCCCATGGGAATCGCGATACCTAAAAGGACACAAGGACAGGTTGTAGGATGAGGCTGAGAGGCCCTTTTCCTTCGTAGGGGATCTGAACTGGACTCTGGCTCCCACAGTGTGATGTGGGCCAGCACGTGCTGCTGCCCAGGCCCACTGGGGCTAGCTGAGCAGCAGGCAGCTGTCCTGACTGAGGAGGAAAGGGTGACCCTAGAAGCCAGACCTGGGCTGTGCTGTAGCACAAAGCACCTCTCCAGTGTTAAGATGAGCCTTGCTCAACACCCACCGTGGCCGGGGCGATCGAGCTGTGCAGCCTCCTGCTTCTCCTTGGCAGCTTCCCCTCCAGGCATATCCACAGGACCCTTAATTTGGGCCTGCTCCAGCTCTGCTTTCTCTGCTGGCAGCTTTGGCTTCTCCCGGCCATCCTCAGCCATGCCCACCACGGGATCCTGGACTGTAAGCAAGGCAAGAGCTGAGCTACACATTCGTTCAGCACAGGCAGCTGGGGGCTTTCCGGATCAGGACATTTTCTGACTGAGTGGTAGAACATGGGTGGGATTTCCTGCTCAGTCACTAGTAGCTAAACACCACAGAAAACTGTTAGGTTTTTTTTTTTTCCTCTCTCTCATCAGCATTCATAACAAATATATGTCAAAATTCAACTTAGACCTGTGGCCTGACCACCATCCTATGCAATACTCGTCCACAACCACCAGGTGGCAGCACAAGCCCACAGCCAGGCAGTGCTCCTGGCAGGGCTCAAACTCCAGAGCTTAGGCAGAAAGCTATGCCACCCAGTCAATCTCAGGCTGCTGCTGCTGGGAGAAATTCACAGCACAAGAATGAGAACAAAAGGAGAGGCCACCAAAGCTGCCCTTCGCCCATCTGCAAGTGCAAGAGATCTGCATCCCATCCATGACCACTACACCAGGACCAGTGACCATAGAATTGGGTCCAAAAGGAGCCAATTAAGAGACTAGCTCCATTTTTTCATTTCCTTCCTTTCCTTCCCTTTCCCTTCCCCCTTCCCCCTTCCTCTTTCCCCTTCCCCTTTCTCTTTTCCCCTTCCCCCTTCCTCTTTTCCACTTCCCCTTCCTCTTTTCCCCTTCCCCTTCCCCTTTCCCCCCTTTCCCTTCTCCCTTCCCTTCCCCTTCCCTTCCCTTCCCTTTCCTTCCTTCCTTCCTTCTTTCTTTTTTTGTTTGATTTTGAGGCAGGGTCCCACTCTAGCCCAGGCTGATCTGGAACTCATTCTGTAATTCCAGGCTGGCCTCACACTCACAGCTATCCTATATTCCTGCCGGGTGCTAGGGTCAAAGGCGTGCGTAGCCATGCCCGGGCCTACTCCATTTTAAAAGACCACTGTCAGGAACCGGCAATGTAGTTCCGCTGTTAGGAGTGACTGCCTAGCATGCACAAGGTCCTGGGCTTGATCTCCAGCACCACGTAAACTGGGAATGATGGTACATGCCTGTAATCCAGGCACTCAGGAGTAGTTCAAGGTCATCCTTGTCTACAGCATGAGACCCTTTCTAAAAGAGAAAGAAAGGAAGGAGGAAGGGGAGAGCAAGGAAGGGGGAGGGAGGGAAAATATCACTTTCTATGTACTGGGCAGACACGGCAGAAACTGAAGAACTAAATACAGGGGGAACAGGTTGGAAAACAGAATCACAGCGTCCCAGAGGCCCAAATCACCCTCAGTAACCCTCCTTGGACTTGATGTCTTGAAGGTAAAGTATGGGAACCCAGGGGAGTCCACGTGGAGAGGATCTAGGTAAGGCCTGCAGACCAGACGGGAAGGAGGACAATGGGACAGACACCATGCTTCCAATCAGACATTTATGGTCGACCTCATCTGATGCTGGAGCAACAGCAGTGAGTCCATGTGGGCCATGTGCTGTCTGTATGGAGCTGAACCACTGGAGGATGGCACCTTACTATGTGATGTGCAGCTCCAATGTGTAGCCAGGCAACCTGGACAAGTAAAACCTGGACAGTTGTTTGCCAGACTACTAAAAGTCAGGTGCCACGCTGTTCTCATGTGTCTGGACTCAAATGGGTGGGTGGGGGGGCTGTGCAGGAACACTTGACAGGTAACATCTTCACATGATGAGCCTCTGGAGTGAGTGAGAAGCAGCATAAACCACAAGGATCTTCCAACAGACAGAGGAACGAAGTGGACTGGGGGCGGAAAAGACAGAGACAGCCCTGTCCAGTCTCCTTTGAGCATGGGTCTCTGAAATAAGCTAAGCTGGTTTGTCTTCAAGTGAGGAGACAGCCTGCTGTCCATTGTCTGGGGCCCTCAGCATGGTGGCTGAGCATCCTGCACAGGGTGAAAGTGAGCACACAGCATGGAGTTGCTTTGTAGGCCCCCTGGGACATCTCCCAGGAAGGCTGTACCTGTCCATGTGCTGAGGCTGTGAAGGTTTCCTGGCTCTCACTGCAGCAGCTAAGGCTGCTGGCAGGCAGTGGTCATGGTATTTTCCAAGATGGAACCAGGCAGCCTTTTCATCGGATAGCTGGCTGGCAATGCCTCCCAGCCTCAGCAAAACAAACACAAAACCTCACAACTGGCAACTATAAAGACCCCAATGCTCTGCTTACTTCAATTCATAGCAACCTCAGGTAAAACAGGAAACAGCGCTGTGGTGACAGCCCACCTGCCCCAAAGGCCAGGTGACAACCAAAAGCTAAAAGCCCAATGTGTCTCCACAGAGGAACACCAATTCTCAATGGGGGGGCAGTATCTTGCCCCTCCCCCAGATCCCTTCACACATTCTAAAGGTTGTCACCTCTAATACTGGTAATGTGAGCCAGGGAAGTCTTGTGTTTGGGCCTCTGGCAGCTGCTCACTGCTTGGCGCCAGCATAGGTCCTCAATTCCTTCCACACAGGAATGTGCCAATGTGGTGACAAGCAACATGTTGACCTCCCACAGTGCTGCCCTGAGGGACAGACAGGGGTCCTGCCTCACAGATGGCAGGTGGGCAGCGCCACAAAAGACTGTCATACAGTGGAGAGAAGGGCCCCAAACCAGCAGAGGTGGCAGCTCGGGCCCTGCGTGTGGAGCCATACATGATCCAGATAGCAGGCCCCTCCACAGTGGAAGGCAACTTTGACCACAGCCCTTGACCAGCAGGCCTGAGGCTAGTTTCCACCTCCAAGGACAGGAGGAGAGCTGGGCAACTGTCTCAAGGGAGCTCTGCTGGCCACTGGCCATACCCACTGTCACTGAGTATCTTGTGTCTGTAAAGATGGAAGTGGTCACCTCTGGCTGTCAGTACCTGACACGGTCTCCTACTGACGAGCCCTGAGCAGTGCAAGGGCAACTCTGCAGTCAGGGATCAGCAACCCAGGGCTTCCTTCAGAAGCAAAAAAAAAAAGGCCTAGCAAAACTCTGCTGAAAGCCGTCCCTGATCCCAGCTGTCTTCCTAACGACCAGTTTCTGCTTCTCTCTCCAGGCAGCCCCGAAGAAAGCACTGCTCACTGAAGGCTTCACTTTCAAAGCGGACCTCCTGGACGTAGGACTGGACAGCTCCTTATTTCACCTTGGTCCATGTGCTCCTGAGAGCTCAGGGACAGGGCTGCAGACAGCCTCCCTCCTTATGCTTTGAGTCTCCTTCAACAGGGGTGTATCAGGTGGTGAGGGGCGCTTGGAGGTATTCCTTGTGAGCAGCATAGCAGAACTAGGTCACATATTTGACAGAGGCCAGGGGCTGCCAAGAAGCAGTGCCATCTCCTGTCCCCCAAAGACAGGACCTTCGCTCTGACCCCACCCCAGGTAAAGCTACTGAAGGCAGCACACCGCTGTCTCCAGGCACACTGGCAGCAAGACTGAAGATTACAACAGAAGCAAAGGGCTTCTGCAGCAAGGAAGCTTTTAAAACCTGCTTAGCAGGGAATGAGGAAGAGCTTGCTAGATCATGCTGCCCTATAGTGGGGGCAGAGGAAAGGGAAGTAGCATGGGGCAGCAGGACCTCTCCTGGACATATCTTAACACTACGAAAGTTGCTGGGAGGTTCTCCCACCTCCGAGAAAAGGGTGGCCAGTACAGGCAGCAATGGGAGAAAAGCCAGGCTCTGGGGAGCATGTGATGACAACAGGGCAGAAGGAGGCTCTACCAGCTAGAAGTATAGGACTCCAGGGTACAGCTGTGTGCCACATTAGGCCTAAGGTCCCCTGTGCCCCAACACGCTCATGTATGGACACATCTCAGTTGTGGAAGTCCAGATCCACTCTATAACTGGACTTCCCCTGTGCTTCCCCCTGAGCAGAACAGCTATCTGTCCCCTTACTGAGGAAGGGGACGGTTACAGGGAGCAGATGTGGGCCCAAGCTGTGATGCCCATGGTGCATGAGGAGGAAGAGGGGGGAGAAAGGAAGCCAAAGGACACAGCAGCATTCGACGGAGTCCAAACCCATGCCCGGGACCCTCTAGGGTGTGATCATGCACAGAGATAAGTGGCCTAATTAGTTTTTTCAGTGGGTAACTGCTTTCACGAGCTTTCTTGGGGACTCAGCCATGCTCACCAAAGGCCCACAGGCCATGCATGGGGCCCTGGACTGCACCTGCCAGTATCATGTGCCCCACGTGAGGGCAGGACACAAGAGTCACAGCCCACGCCAGGCTCTCACCAGAGCAGGCAGGTTCCATCTGTGACCTCTACAACATCAAAGAGACTAATAAATGTGGCTCATACCCTGATGGTGCAGCTGACAGAGCACATTTCGGCAAAGGCCTCCAGTCCCAGCCCTGCCTCAATGAGGCAACTCCTCAATTAAGGGGGAGGCTGGGTGGCTGAAAAACAGGAGAACTCACTAAAAACAGATGGTATGTGGTCCTGAGAGAAGCCATGTGTTGTTACAGCCTCATGGAAGAAATGGAAACCAGATGTGGCCTCAGAGGGCACAGGTGAGCAGGCGGCCTATACATGCCGTAGTAACAGGGCACAGCTGCTGGCTATGACTAGAGGCTGCACATAGGAGCCTGGGTGCTGGCTGACAGAAACTCATTACCTGACGGGCACTGAGACAGAACCATGTGGTATCCAGTTCCACAAGGGTGGCCCCACAGTGCACAAGGCCAGGATGCCCTCATTGCCCATGGACAGGAACTCAGCATATGGTGTCCAGCTAACCAAGATGTCACCCTCACCATGATGTCTATTCCTTGTGCTGCAGTTCTTGCTTGTGTCAGCACATGCTCTGCGCCTAGTGGTGGGGGGGTTGGGGGGGCAGGGGTATCAGACTGGCCTCTCCAGGAGGAATTGCTCTTGGGCCATCAGCTAGGACGGGTTCATAACATCCACCTCCTTTCTCAAGTGGATGTCATTCCAGACCAATCTACGAAGTCCATTACAAAACAGCAGGCACTAACCTGTGACTTCTTTTGAATGTTCCACTTTCTCTGGGGGCCTTGGCTATCTCTCAGGGCCTTGGCTATCTCCCAGCAGGTCTTATCTGCTTCTCAGACTCATGGCTCCTGGCCACTGAGACAGGAGGACCATCATCTGCACCAACCTAGGAAGGCAGGATCGAGCACCCACAACTACTGCAAGCTCACGACTATATGGAGAAGGCCACTGGGAACAGCCAGCCCCTTGGGCAGTTGCATGAGGCTTGGGGTGTGTAGCCCCAACAGAAGTGGCAGAAATGCAAGGCTCCTTGTGCCAAGACAATGCTGGCAAGGAACAGGACATCCAGCAAGTGCACCAAGTTGCCAGGCTCTCTCAATGGAACCTTTGCTTATGTCCATTACAGGTGTTTTTAGGACAGACGTCACTAGTCAGCACATGCATGGCTAGACCCAAACCTCTTGAGAAGACATACACGGACACACAGTCTAATGTGTAAGACCCACCACTGCCAGAGACAGAAACCCAAGATGAGTGCAACCAGATAGTACCCACCACCAGTGCCCGCACTTGCTGGTGCTGCTCAAAGCTACTGGGCAGGCGTGGTTCCTGTGTTAACCCTTCACAACTATGCCTGAAGGCCTGGGGTGCAATGAGCACCCAAACAGGCATGCATGGAACTGCTGCATGTCCCAGAAAGCCACGCTCTGAAGCATGTCCTGCACCCCTATGTGAACTGGCCACAGAGGAGCATAGCTGGACACCACCACCAGAACTCTCTGAGGAGCCTGCAGCTGTGTGAGCAATGTGTGACCACTGGAAATGGTAAACAGTAAGTTCCACAAGAAGGTAAACAAATCTGAGACATAATCAGCAGGTCTGTAAAAAAGAAAACTGGCTCAAATTCACATCCTCAAACAAACACATGAGCCACCCCCAGAGATTTGCATACATACCTGCACCAGCCAGCCACTGAGATTTCAGCCTAGGCCAACACTGCACCAGCGACACCCTGCATCGCCTGCACAGAGGTGGTGGCACACAGGCCGGACTCCATGTAAAGAACATGCCTTCATGGATGTGGCTGGTGGTTGTCAAGCCTGTGGTCTCCCACCAGCTCTATCACCCACAGGACAGGCTGCTGGCAGAGGCAACATTCTTGAGGCAAACCTAAAGGGCTACTTGGGAAGAACCACCTGCACCCCATGACCCTGAGGTGATACTGTGGAACACAGCCCAGAAGGCTCGAGGGGCTGGGGCAGAATGTGAGTGTACCTGAGAGCCGGGCGGCCTCGGCCTTCATTCCGCCCTTGGCTTCTTCTCGCCGGCCGCTGAGCGTTTCCTGTGACAAGTCCATGGGGGCCTCTTCATTCACAGACAGGGTGGTGAGTGTGCTGACCACCAGGATGCCCAGGCCAACCCAGAGCACCACCTGGACCAAACATCCCAAGACAGAAGGAGTCACAACAGTCCCCACGCCTTGCTGAGAGCTATGGAAACTTCACAGGAGCAGAGGGAATGGCAATGGAAGGGGCGGAGCAGCGTAGGGTGGTCCTCTCAAGAGGGCAGGATCACATCTGGGGGAGACACTGGAAATAGGAACGGTGCCTCTAGTGTCTCCAAATCCATTAAAGCTGCATGTGTGGTCAGTCCCCATTTGTCACTGAGACCATCAGCCAGGCCTACGGGCATGAGTTCAGAACAGCTGAGCTTTGTGGAACCAAAGGCCCAAGAAGAGCCTCAGGAGAGAGCAGGCCAGTGTGGGTTACTGGGGCAAAGACCCGGGTCCCGGTGCTGCCTACTGGGGCTGGGGTAGAGAGGTTTTGTTGTTGTTGCTATTGTTGTTGTTTGAGAGAGAAAAAGAATGGGCACACCAGAACCTCCAGCTGCTTCAGATGCACTCCAGACACGTGTGCCATCTTGTGCATCTGGCTTACATGGGGTCTGGGGAACTGAACCTGGATCCTTTGGCTTTACAAGCAAGTGCCTTAACTAATAAGCCATCTCTCCAGCACCGGGAGAGGTCTTTGTTGTTACTGGTTTTTTTTTGCTTGAGACAGGATCTCACTAAGTAGTCCTGGCTGGCCTCAAACTCATAATCTTCTTGCTCAGCATCAAGAGTGCTGGAAATACACTACCAAAACCAACTGAAGTAAAGTCTCTTACCTACTGTGGCAAGAGGAGCAAAAAACTCAGGGAAAATGCCCAACTTGAGGTGCTTGCTTACATATATCATTCTCTGCACACACGCCCTGGCAGCAAATCAGAGAGGGCCCTGTGCAGAGAAAGATGTGGACCACACAGGTATGGATAACCTGTTGTCACAACACCCACACCAATGCCCAATAGCAGCCAGACACACATAAGGCGAGGCCTTACTAGGTTAAAGGGGAAAACAACACTTCCCTTCTCAGCTGTGGAGGGGTACCCACTGATGTCTCCAGAGCAGCACTCAACCCATGGCTGACTGACCTCCTGAAGGATCTCACAGCTGATCATCAATTCCTCAACACTGTAAACCCTCCTCTGTTACCTAGACACCTGCTGGGTGACCTCCCCAGTCTGCCTATGCTGCCACAAACACAGGGGTGCTTTTCCTGGCCTGCCCTCCACATCTTCTGTGGGGGCAGTAACTCCTGGTTCCATGGTTCTGAAGGGGGACCCAGTGAGGTGATCCCTGCCCAGCTCAAGGGACACTCATTGGTCCTCTGCCCTGATATTTTACAGCCAAAAAGAAATTTAATAGGCTAGCTTTGAACTTGCTGTGTAGCTACAGATCCTCCTACCTCCATCTCCCAAGTACTAGGATTATAGGTATGTGCCATCACATGCCTGACTTGTGAGGTGCTGGGGTGCATGCCAGGCACTCTACCAACTGAGCTACATCCCAGTCCTTAAACATCTTTTCTGAGTGTGCACATTTGTGTGTAGCCCAGAGGTCAACTTCAGATGTTCTGCAGGTGCCATCCACCTTTTTTGAGCCAACATCTTTCACTGGCTGGAACTCACCACGTAGGCTAGATGACGGTCCAGTGAAGTGCCAGGGTCCAAGACTGTCTCTGCTTCCCCAGACTGAGATTATAAGTGTGTACCACCACATGTGGCTTTTTTATGTGGGTTCTGGGAATTAAACTCAGGTCCTTCTGCTTGTATAGCACTTAATTCACTAAACTATCTCTTCAACCCCAGTATAATGACTTACAAAAAAAAAAAAAAAATCAGGGGGCTGGAGAGATGGCTTAGTAGTTAAAGCACATGCCTGCAAAACCAAAGAACCCAGGTTTGATTCCCCAGTACCCATGTAAAGCCAGATACACAATGTGGTACATGCATCTGGAGTTCATTTGCATTGGCCAAAGACCCTGGCACACCCATTCTCTCTCTATCTGCATCTTTCTCTCTCAAATAAATAAATGTTTTTTTAAAAAAGAAATCAGGATCTTTAAGCCAGGCATGGTGACACAGCCTTTAATCCCAGCACTTGGGAGGCAGAGGATGGCTGAGAGTTCAAGGCCACCCTGAGACTAGAGTGAATTCCAAGTCAGCCTGAGCTAGACTGAAACCCTACCTCAAAAAAAAAAAAAAAAAAAAAAAAAAAAAAAAAATCAGGGGCTGAGGTGGTTAAGGGTACTTGTTTGCAAAGCCTACCAGCTGAGGCTCAATTCTCCAGCACCCACTAAAATTGTATGCAAAGCGGTGATCCTCACATGCCTACAACAGGGGCAGAACCCGGAGAGTCTAAAGCTCACAGACCAGCTAGTCTGACTTCCTTTGGCAGTTCATTTACAGAACAAGTAACCTTGTCTCAATGAAGGCTGAGCTCAGACGCCTCAAAGTGGTCTTTTGGCCTCTGTGTGCGCGTGTGTCCGCGCGCGCGCGCACACACACACACACACACACACACACACACACACACACACACGGTTCCAAAAGACTGAGATGTTTACAGATCCAACACAACTACAGACACCTTTCCATGGGGTAGAAGGACCAGCACCTCTGACACTGGATGAAACAACTCAGAATAAAGCTACCCCAGAGAAAAGCCCATCTTCTTCTCTGCTACCAGACACCGTGTGGTGACGCTGGCTCTGAGATGCCCTGAAGCCCAAAGGCAAGGGCCCAGTGTGCCTCATGAATGTGCAGGGCTCTTTAGGGTGTCCGCTGGCCTCTCCAGGAGTAAACACTGCTGGCCAGTGTGCCAAAGTACATGTGGGGATGCAGATCAGAGTCAAACCCACAAACTCCACAATGCTCAGAGATCAGGGTCTGGGGCTCCTGGCCCCACCCTGCCTTAAACTGTTTACTGTTTTCCCCAAGGTTTGTGGAGGCCTAACCTCAGGTGAATGCCTGAAGATCAGCACGTTCCACCCATCCCACCACACAGAGAAAATTCAAGGTAAAGAACAGTGTTGGTGTCTGGATGATAAATGTGGTCTTAGGATTAAAAAAGAAAGAAAAAGAAAAAGAAAAATGGAAAGAAAAGAAAAAATTTCCAACCTCTAGGGGGCATCAGATTCTTAGGGAGATGGTGGCATAATAGCACAGTTCAAAAGTCTCAGAAATTAAATAAAGTCCTGGTGACCCTGCTGTGTCCTCATGACCTGTCCTAGTCAAGGCTGCCACGGGCCTTGAAAACAAGGTCCCTAGCTACCTAGCAGCTACATGGTGCACAACAGAAGCCAAGCTCTAGCCCACCAGGGGCAGAAGGTCCAGATGGAAGTCTCACTCACCCTCTAGAAGGTCCTCAGAGGGCTTTATGGTCTGCAGATCTAAGCAGCTCTTCCTATTACCAGTGTCCCAGAGCCATTTTCTAGCCTAGCACACTTATAAGGGGCCTGATGCATTCCACATCGCTCCAGACAATGGAAGAAATGGCCTTTTAAAGAAGTAACAAGAGGGCCGGAGAGATGGCTTAGCAGTTAAGACGTTTGCCTGAAAAGCCAAAGGACCTCAATTCGATTCCCAGGACCCACGTAAGCCAGATGCACAAGGGGGCACGTGCATCTGGAGTTCATTTGCAATGGCTGGAGGCCCTGGTGAACCTATTCTCTCCCTCTCTCTGCCTCTTTCTCTCTCTCTCAAATAAATAAAATAAAAATAAACTTTTGGGAAAAAAAAAAGAAGAAAACTTCATCTTCCTACTTGGATTTCTCATCCACCAATGGGGACGGACATCTTTGACAAGAGCACGTAGGTGGGAGGAAGAGGAAGAACTTCTGCTCCATCCTGGGGGAGAAGAGTTCTAGATGCTGGTGGGGGTGAGCCCTGGTATTTGCTGTCCCCAAGGACTCTACAGGGAGAGGGTGCTCTCCTAAATGCTTTTGGCCGAAGATGAAGACATCTGTTGGTCATTTTTTGTCAGTTACTTTCAATGGGGACCATCATTTACCAAGTCCATGGGGAATGACAAGGAAAGGCAACATTTCATCTGTGACTTTGAATGATTTATTTCAACCTTCAGCTTGTGAGCTTAGCAAAAAAAAAAAAAAAAAAATCATTTAGAAAATAAAAAGCATTAACTCTGTCAATGCTGGGAGACAAAGACTTCCTAAAAGAGCTCTAAGGTGTGAACTACTTTAGCTGTCAAGCAGTTATTGTAAGAAAAGTAGCAGAAAGCACTGGACTGAGAAGTGAGTTCATATCACAAAGTGATGAAGTAAGAGCTAAGCCAACAGAAGGAGCTGGTTCCCGCCTGTCCTCTCCTCTTCCTGGTAACAGGCGGGAGAACAAGCTCAGCCCATCCAGGAACGTAATAACTGGCAAGTAAAGGTCACCTTACAGAGGGACTTGTGTCACAGGACAGGTGCAGAGCATGTTCTAGACACATAGTCTATGGGAGCCAGAAAACAAAGCTAGCTCTGCCTGGTGCCTATGGGCATCTCCCATGCTGAGCATCTAAGAGTACAGGCCAGCAGGATGCCATGCACACAAGCCCCTTCCTAGGACAAACAAAGCAGATTGCATGTCATGACCATGTCCCCTGGGAATCTTTTCACCTGGTGGAAGGTATCCAGCCAGATATTTGCTGAGCTCCCACTCGTCCTGATGCACATGGCTGCTGGCCACTGTCTATGCTAGGCCTAGCCTAGCCTTCAGGTCTCATCAATTATTACAGCTCTGCACTCACCCTTTTCTCTGGAGTACCACCAGGGGCTACAAGACCCTCAGGCAGGTGCTCCAATGCTGAGCTTAAAGGAGTCATAGGAGCAATAAGCTGTAAAGCTTCAATGACTATTTTGGGGGATGGGCTTAGCAGCCCATGGTGACAGTGTGGAGTGTACCTGTCGGCAAGCAGGTGTGCACTGTAGTGCACAGTGACACTTTTATCTCAATAGTGTAGCCCAGGAAGAACACACACAATAGCACCCAGTGCTGCTGACCAGACATGAGCAGAAATTAAAAGTTCTGTGATAGTGTAAGAGGACAAGGTTCAGTTCATCTTCAGGAAAGGGTGACTGCTGGCCACGTATAGCAAGGTTGTCACAGCTCTCTTATTCAAGTCCTGAAGAAGAAAGGGAAGCCCAGCTTTGCGCTTGACAGTGGGCTAGGGTGAACTTGGGGAGGGATGAGCAGCAAGAGCAGCCTTTGGCCTGAGAAAAAGCCCAGACTAGCATGTGAGCATGGCCCAGTCCCAATACCAGGCCTTGGTGTCACTTCCTGCTGCAGTAAAGCTGCTTTTGAAGCAGGGAAGGTCGAGAAACAGGATCCAGTGTCCAGATATCGGATTTCAGAGCACTCCTGTTCACTGTTTCGGCACTGACCCATGTTAATGCATTTCCGAACCAGCCAGAAGAGGCACAAATCCACCCTCCACATCTCAACTCAGGCTTGGGAAATGTATAGGGGCTTGATTAGGGACACCATCCATAGAATTCTGATGTCACTCCTCCTCTCTGAGAGTGACCTAAAGTGATGAGTTTGCAAGTGGCCTGACTTAGAGCACAGAGCCCCAAGAATACACAGAAAATGCTCCCCTTCTACTCTGGACGACATAGTCCACACTCTAAGCTTCAGGGACAGAACACACAAGGCCAGGCTCCAGGCCACTCTGTACTCTGGTAGCTTGATTCAGGTCCCAAGGCCAACGGGGTGGACGTCCAGGCTCCAGGCTACCACAGGCAGAAGCTGACCTGATAGTTCCCTGTTCTGTGCCCCGCTCACACCTGCCCAAGAAGAGCTGCTTCTCTGAAGGGGCCAAAAGGCTGCTCCCACTGGCCTTCCCAATGAGACTTTCCATGCTACAGGACCCAATGATGTGTAAGCATCCCTGGGCTCCAGCGACCCCTGCTGGCTTCACTGAAAGAGAGCAGCCTCTCTCATGACCAGGACAAACACAACTCCTGCGTACAGGTAAGGCTCTCTAGGGCCTTTCTTGTGCTTCCTAATGATTCTTGTGGGGATGATCCCAGCACACCAGGAAGCACCACATGACAGAAAACCCACACCATCCAATTTATACATGAGAACCCATACCATCCAGTTGGCAAGACCAACAGAAAACAAGATTCCCTGCACAGGGGACATGTCCAAGAGATAAGACAGTTCATGGTAAGTGAGGCTAACAAGACCTAAGGTGGCAGGTGAATAACCAGAGCCACACAGTACTGCTCAGCTAAAGCCCATAAAGGTATATTGCAGAACAGTGGCTGGAAACCCTGGCACCCCCATTCCCTCCCTCCCGCCCTCCTTCCCTCTCTCTCTTTCAACCTCTTTCTCTCTCAAATAAATAAAAAGATAAATAAATATATATTTGAAAACTCAAACTAATATAAGTCCCAAACTACACATTTGTGGGATGGAGAAATGGCATAGTAGTTAAGGTGCTTGCCTGTAAAACCTAAAGACCAAGGTTCAATTCTCCAGGACCCACATAGGCGAGATGCACAAAGTGGTGCATGCTTCTGGAGTTTGCTTACAGTGGCTGGAGGCCCTGGTGCACCCATTCATTCTCTCACTCTCCTTCTTTATCTCTCTCAAATAAATAATAAAATGCAGGGCTTATTTTTCTTAGATCAGATGATTCAAACACTCATTCAGAAAAGAAATCAAACAAGGCTATCTAGAGCATTTTTTAATGAGAACAAAGAGAAAGAATGGCATGGTTAGTTACAGGTCAAAAGACAGCAAAAAAACTGTTACGAGGCCATGGTGAATGGAAGAAAAAAACCAATAAACTAAGCTGTAAGGCTGGCTTAGCAGTTAAGGTGCTTGCCTGTGAAGCCTTAGGACCCAGGTTAGATTCCCTAGAACCCACATAAGCCAGATGTACATGGTGGCACATGCTACCCACTGTTTAAATATTTTACTTATTTGAGAGAAAGAATGGGCATGCCTGGGCCTCCAGCCACTGCAAATGAACTCCAAACACGTACACCACTTTGTGCATCTGGCCTGCATGTGTCCTAGGGAATTGAACCTGGGTCCTTTGGGTTTGCAGCAAGCGCCTTAACCAGTCCTGCTACCTTTTTTGTGTGCCATTTCTCCTCCAAGGTATGATTTGCTGAGGATGAAGCAAGTAGGGAACAGAGCAGCTGCTTGGAGGAGGAAGGCTATGTAAAGAACTGAGCTACATGGGGTCATATTTAGTTAAGATCCCAGGAACAAGAGCAAAGTAGATCCAGGTTCTCCTCAGAAGCCCACAGCCACTTCCATCCTGTGTGATGATGGAGGGCAGCACCACCAGGAACCTCTAATTTCTCAAGCATGACGACTGAAAAATGCCAAGCATGCAAGGAAACAGGAACAAATGACAGAAAACTAAGAAACTGAAAAGAAACAGCACCTAGGAGAACTGACTATGGGAGCTGGGGAGATGGCTCAGTGGTTAAAGGAGCTTGCTTGCAAAGTCTGCTGGCTCAGGTTCTATTCTCCAGGACCCATTAAAGGCACATGTACAAAGTGGCACATGTCTGGAGTTTCTTTGCAGTAGCAGGAGGTCCTGATGTACCATTCTTTCATTCCCTACCCCACCCCATCTTGTAAATAAATAAATAAAGATAAAAAGATGCTGATTGTGCCAAGCATGATGGCACTCACCTTTAATTCCCACACTCAGGAGGCAGAGGTAGGAGGGTCACCATGAGTTTGAGGCCTCTCTAAGACTACATAGTGAATTCCAGGTCAGCCTTGGCTAGAGCTAGACCCTGCCTTGAAAAACCAAAGACAAAACAAAACAAACAAACAAACAAACAAAAAAAGATGCTGATTGTGGTGGAGCACACTGGTAAGAAATTTCTAAAGAGGCAGGAGGATCAGGAGTTGGAGGCCAGCCTGGGCCTTCAATATTTGAGTGATTTAAAAAAAGAAAAGAAAAAAAAGGTACAATGGAAGCGTCTTCCCCAAATCAGTAACTATATACCAACAGTAAGTAGTTAAATTCTCCTGTTAGCAGACAAGACAAGAGCAGAACAGAAAGCAATATTCTCCTCTTGCAAAAGACATACCTTTATAGAAGGGCACTGAAAGACCCTTCCCCCAAAAAAATATTAAAACAAAGGAAAAAGCTGGGCTGGGGACATGGCTCAGCAGGTAAGAGAACTTGCCTTGATTAACAGAGCATAGACTTTCCACTCAAGACTTACTGCAGCACTAGGGGTATCTCAGCAGTTAAGGCATGTGCCTAAAATGTCTAATGACTCAGGACTAGAGTGTGTTCCAGGCCAGCCTGGGCTATAGGAAGAAAGGAAAGGAAGAGAAAAGAAGGGAGAGAACAGGGAAGGAAAAGGAAAGAAACAAGGTATCTTTAAGTAAGTAAAAAAGAAGCTAGGCATGATGGTGCACACTTTTCATCCCAGAGGCTGAGGTAGGAGGATCACTGAGTTTCATCCAGCCTAGACTACAGAGTGAGTTCCAGGCTAGGCTAAAGTAAAGGAAGCAAGGAGGAAGGTCAGAAGAAGGGAGGAAGGAAAAGGAGGAACAGTGAAGAATATGAGAACACATCTGTAATGTGTGTTTCTGAAAAACACGTAATAGAATCTATTACAAGTTCTGCAGATCAGAAAGACAGCCCAGGCGAGGCTGGAAGAGCATCACAAAAGCAGCAGCCCTCACGCTCACAGGCCATGAGAAGGAGCTCAAGATGGCCGCTGTGGGGACAGAGCAAGTTAGACCTCTGGGTATTTCCCAAGTCCACACACAGTCTTCAGGTGACATCTGACTGTGAGGACCCGTGGCACTCATAGCGTGGAGTACTCACAGGTGGAGGCTCCACTGCGGGAGCCATAGAAACAGAATCTATGAAGGCTGAGCACCCTGCCCCAAGCCCCAGAGACCTCTTCCCAAGTGTGGGATGACAGCACTGCACACCCACAGGCACCACAAGGAACACTGCTGCCTAAGCAGTGTCTGACTAGACACGATCTAACCGGCCACAGTGGGCGGGGAAGTGTGGTGAACATCTACATGGTGTGCAGCCAGCAAAGCCCCCTTGCACAGTGGCTTTGGAAGAGACCACACGAGGTCAGGTATCACAGGACTCCGCCTGCATCAACTGGAAGGCAGACAAAACCACTCTCTACGTCAGACGACTGGCAGCAGGAACCTTTAGGGTGCAGGGGTGAAGAATGACAGGTACTCAAAGGGAGCTTTGGAGTGCCAGAATATTCTCTATTGGCCCTGGATGGTGATTCCTGACGAGGCTCACTGCAAACTGTTACTCTGGAAAAACTTTGTGCTTTTTTGCACAGACACTTTACTTTTTAAACATCCATCAATATGTAACAGTAAGAAAAAGCTCATCAACTCCCTAAAAAGTGAGAAGACATGTGTGTTTCCCAAGAAACTGATACTCAACTTCAGCACAACAGATGCTGAAGTTCACTCCAGGAAAGCTGAGAAAAACAGAAAGGAAGGTCAAGTACGGATGGGGACAAAGGTCCCTTGGGGCTGCCCATGGGAGCAGCACTACCAGGTACTTGGGTAAAAGGCTTCCATCCCACTTTAACCCAAAGACTGTTTCTGGAGTGCTTCCTTCCTATACACACGTGCTCATATGTATCAAAAATGCCTGTGTGGGGCTGGAGAGATGGCTTAGCGGTTAAGCGCTTGCCTGTGAAGCCTAAGGACCCTGGTTCGAGGCTCGGTTCCCCAGGTCCCACATTAGCCAGATGCACAAGGGGGCGCACGCGTCCGGAGTTCGTTTGCAGAGGCTGGAAGCCCTGGCGCGTTCATTCTCTCTCTCCCCCTCTATCTGTTCTCTCTGTGTCTGTCGCTCTCAAATAAATTTTAAAAAAATGCCTGTGTGCTGCAACAGCAAAGGGCTAGAAATGGCTCCATGGGAGATTGGGATTATGGAAATTTTGAACCACTAGGAAGCTCTAAAAATAGAACAGAAGACAGCTCTGGTTTTACACACACACACACACACACACACACACACACACACACACACACGCGAGAAGCAAACTGCATGGTAAGCAAAAGTAGCATGAAGCTGGGTGTGGTGGAGCATGCCTTAATCCCAGCACTCAAGAGACAAAGGTAGGAGGATTACTGTGAGTTCGAAGCTACCCTGAGACTACAGAGTGAATTCCAGGTCAGCCTGGGCTAGAGTGAGACCCGACCTCAAAAAAACAAAAAAGTAGCACCAAGTTGTCTAGCGATAAAAACATACGGTTGAGCATGCTCACATGTGTGCACACAGTCTCTCCAGGACATACCATAAACACAGCAGTGATGTTCAAGGGAGTGGGTGACTGGGGAAGGGGCCAGCCTCGTCACAGTACAAACAAACTTTAAGGGAGAAGCCAGCAAGCTTCCTACACTCAGGAGGGAGGTGCGAGTGTCATCTGGGAACACATCGGCACTTGGGCCAAGACGCTCCACCTGACAGGACCTGCTGCTTCCCACACCTCCTTAAGCAAGTCCTTTTGTAGAGACAATGGAGATAAGTACACAGAGCTGTCTGAAGACTCTGAGAGGCGAAACTCAGCTGCTTCCCTGACCAGATGCCAGGCCACCATGGGGACAGCACTCACTCACCTGGGCAGAGAGGGCATTCTTGTGGGCCTTCTTATAGATGAGAGCTGGGCAGATGAAGCAGATGAGACTCCCCATCGTTGCCCCTGTGAGGCCAAGGATGGTTTCCACTACAAACAGATCAACAGCAAATGGTAACTGGGAGATGGCTCTGATGAGGGCAGCATAAGCGCTCACAGAGCATGCAAGTGAACAAGGGCACTACTGCAAAGACTGCCTGGGTGTCACGGAGGAGCACAGGACCCACCCTGCCCCAGGGCTATCCCACCACACCAGCCCCTACCCATATCATCTCCTGCACTCTCAGATTTGCCAGAGCAAAGTAGCATGGGAGCTTCTGTGCACTTATCTTTTCCAAAAGACTGAAGTCTGGAAGGTTCTCTAAAGACCACTCATCTTTAAAGGGCCAAGCACAGGGATTTCCTACCAAAATCTGATATTGGTTCCACGTGGCCTTAGGACACACTGCCTGTCACTTGGAGAATGACCTATTGTCTTTTTCTAAGATGTATGTAAGCGACAAGAGCTACACTTTGCCAGCTGGGGGTAGTAGCTATTTCCAGGAACCTGGAGAGACAGCCTCTGGGGTGGGGGCTGGTATGTCTGATGACAGTAAGCTCGACTGGTATGCTAGAGAAGGTTGTGTTTGGACAGGGTCAGCGCTGCCCAGGCTCTTCAACGCTCCTGAGGTGCCCGTGGGCAGTTTCAATAGTCACAGTAAGGCAGGAGTAACTCTTCAGCCATTCTCTGCAGAACTAGGCTGTGTCCCACCCTGCAGCCTCTGCCCAGTGTAACTTCTCTGGCTTCCACACACTTGCAGTTCCATCACACTTGCTATCCCCTGCCTTTCCCTACAGGCTAAAGGGGAAAAATTACCTGGAAGTTTCTACACTTTTTTTTAGGATACCAGACAAAATGGCATGAGACTGTGGGAGTCTTGGATATATGCAAGCATGACACAGGAACACCTCTGGGTGCCCCATGTAACAGCAAGAATGGAGCAAAACTAGGGGCAGAAAAAAAGGTGGCAACACTCACTGCTGGAGTGGCTGCCCACCTTACCATTGGGGATCAGGATGCCGCCGACCATGGTTCGGAACACCACCGAGAGGGTTAGTGCTTTAAACCGGAGTGGGGGCATGTAGCCTCCAGCAGCAAAGGTTCCATCTTTCTGCTACAGGGAAGAACACAAAAACAGTTTTTAAATGACTAACATCCTCTACCATTCTCCTGTACAACAATACCACTCAGACTCTGCCAAATGTACCAGTCTCCATGTGGGGCCAAGGAGGAGCTCACCTGGCAGATGACCATCACTGGCACTATCAGATTTGCTTGAACAACTATAATGAGAGCCTGCAGAATTCCAGGAAGTCATGAGTGCTTTTCCCCCAGGTACAGACTGTAACTCTTACAACTCTTGTTTTAAAATGTTAGCACTGCACCTTTACCATTTTCTTTTTGTCTTTAGCGCAAAGACATAAGAGAATCTTGAAAAAATAAACGCATGAAGTGCCGGGCATGGTGATGCATGTTTTTAATTCCAGCACTCAGGAGGCAGAGACAGGAGGATCGTTGTGAGTTCAAGGCCACCCTGAGACTACAGAGTGAATTCCAGGGCAGCCTGAGCTAGAGTGAGACCCTACCTCAAAAAAAAAAAAAAAAAAAAAAAAAAGCATGAAGTATGGACAGCCAATTAGTGACTCCATAGGGAAGACTTGCCAGACCCGCCAAGTGACATAGCTTCTCCTTAGTCTGTTACTTCAGAATGCAAGCAGAACACATATGCACACACACGCATGCACATGCACACATGCTCATCTGTTACTGCTACCTACAACAGAGGCAAGATGAGCACTTAACAATTTCAAAGTTCAGGAAGGAAGGAAGAGGAAAAGTATTCAGTGGTACACAACCCAGCACCCTGGCCTCACACTCTATGCCCAGGGACACAGGACACTCATTTCAGGTGTGCTGTGTTAGCACAGGCAGAGGGGTTGGCCTTAGACTCCACCTGCCCAAGAGTCCCATACTGCCTGGCTGGGCTCCTGGCTCTGCCATTCACGAGCCCCAACTGAGGGCCTCCATTTCCTCTCTGGCAACAGAACCATTTCCTTGCCTGACTACTGACCACCACAAGCTGACATACAGGATCCACAATGATCAGCCCCAGACTAGGAACTACCAAACCTTCCAGAACCAAGACTTTCAAAGCAGCTGGTTGGTTGGTTGGTTGGTTTTTTTAAGGCAAGCCTGACAGACTGGTCCCTTTTTAATGAGAGTGAGAAAGAGAGGGAGAGAATTAGCACACAAGTGCCTCCAGCCGCTGTAACTGAACTCCAGGTGCGTGCACCACCTGGTACACACAGGTGACCTTGTGTTTGCCTTGCCTTGTACAGTGGCTTATGTGGAATGTGGGGGGTCAAACATGGGGCCTTAGGCTTCACAGGCAAGTGCCTTAACTGTTAAGCCATCTCTCCAGTCCATCAAAGCAGCTGCTTTCAGAGTAGATTTTCATGTAGGGCTGAGGCAGCTGGAGCTGGCACCTCTTAACTGAATTTAGGAGGACAGTTTATCTATGGCGTAAAAGTTACTAACTCAGGAATCCTGATACCAACACTGGAAGTTTAGCAAGAAAAGTTTGAAAAGCAGCAGCAGCAGGGGAACTGCATGCACACAAACAGGAAAGAGATGGCAACACAGGGGAATATCCACATGAGGAGAAGGGATAACAAGGACAGGCTTCCATGGAAACATGGGGACAGGCTCCCAAACATCCACTGAAGACACAGGAGGATGAAGGGAGAGGGCCACTGTAAACAGACATACAAATCTGTGTGAAGAAAGGATGCAGGTGAGCTTTCTTAATACTTCATTTCATTCCACTACTGATTTATTTTATTTTATTTTAAAAAAATACATTTTATTTATTTATTTGAGAGAGAAAGAGGCAGAGAGAGAGAGAATGGGCACATCAGGGCCTCTAGCCACTGCAAATGAACTCCAGATGCATGCATGCTTGTGCATCTGGCTTATGTGGGTCCTGGAGAGCTGAACCGGCATCCTTTGGCTTTGCAGGCAAGTACCTTAACCACTAAGCCATCTCTCCAGCCCTTTTTATCTTTTTTTAAAAAATTTATCTGGTTTTCTTTAACCTTGCAAAAACTGAAAAACAATGTGTTCCATTTTAAAGCACCAATACTAGTGTCAATGTGACATGTATATTTCATGTTCACACCCAACAGTGAGAGATGGACTTTAGTAACCCACAGGTAAAGGTGGAACGGGGTGAACCCCGTGGCCATATGAGCTGGCCTAGCCTTTGCTCTCCTCCCAAGGGACAAGGTCTTAACTTCTAGCTCACTTGGCACCCCGTTACTTAAGTTCTAGCAGAAGCAGACCAAGTGACAGCACATGAGAGGCATTTGGGTCCTGGGGCTGGGTGTCTGTTATCACTGTGGCCCATGCAGCCTAAAGAAAGAAAGGAGACAAGAACTCCAGCACTGCCATGACTGGGTGCCTAGCCATGTGGACAAGGAACCTTCTATCAGCTGCTTCTGAAGCCTGGAGTAGTCATATTCTCCAGGCTGCCTCTGGACTCTCTTCTCTGGGACCATGAATTCTCTCCCCTTGCCCTAAGTGAACAACCTTGTGCCCCTCGTGATCAGGAGTCCTATCCAATAAGATAATCCAGGCTCTAAGACCTCAGGCCTTGGGGTAGATGCCATCACAGAGAAAAACCCAGCCAGTAAGGGCTTTCTTGCAAGGATCAGAATAGAGCAGTGACCCCTCTGCTCAGCCAGCAGGAAGCTGAGACTGGCAAGAGCTCAACTGTGGGTACAAGGAATACCATGTGGACCTTCTGCTGCTCATGTGACAGCAGAAAGAGACCAGAAGAGCCTCTGGCTTCTGCTCCTCCCTGTATCTCTGAAAGCTTCCTGTGAAAGACTGAGCCACTGTCTCTATGACACACTACAACTCAAAAATCTTTTTTTAGGTCTAGAGAAATGGCTCAGTAGTTGTCTGTCTTTCTTACATACACAAGTAAAGAAAGATAGAGGAGCTGGAGATATGTCTTAGCAGTTAAATGCTTGCCTGTGAAGCCTAAGGACCTCGGTTGGAGGCTCCATTCTCCAGTACCCATGTAAGCCACATGCACAAGGTGGCTTTTGCATCTGGAGTTTGTTTGCAGTGGGTGGAGGCCCTGATGCACCCATGCTCTCCCCCTCCCTCCCCCCCCCCCCCGCCGTTCTGTCACTCTCAAATAAAAATAATCAAAAAAAACTTTTAAAGAAAGAAATAAAGATGGATAGAAAGATGGCTTAGGCACTTGTCTACAAAGCCTAAAGACTCAGGTTCAATTCCCCAGGACCCACATAAGACAGATGCACAAAGTGGTACATGCATCTGGAGTTTGTTTACAATGGCTGGAGGCCCCGTGCCTATTCTCTATCTGCCTCACTCTCTCCTTCAAATAAATACTTTAAAAAGGAAGGAGGGCTGGACAGATGGCTTAGCGGTTAAGCGCTTGCCTGTGAAACCTAAGGACCCCGGTTCGAGGCTCAGTTCCCCAGGTCCCATGTTAGCCAGATGCACAAGGGGACGCACGCGTCTGGAGTTCGTTTGCAGAGGCTGGAAGCCCTGGCGCGCCCATTCTCTCTCTCTCCCTCTATCTGTCTTTCTCTCTGTGTCTGTCACTCTCAAATAAATAAATAAATAAATAAAATTTAAAAAGGAAGGAAAAAAAGATAGATTTTTTTTTTTCAAGGTAGGGTCTCACTCTAGCACAGGCTGACCTGGAATTCACTATTTAGTCTCAAACTCATAGAGATCATCCAACCTCTGCCTCCTGAGTGCTGGGATTAAAGGCATGCATCACCACACCTGGCTTTAAATTCTTGTTAAATTATCAAGTTATTTTATTTCCTCAAGTGCTGGCAATATAACCCAGGACCTCATACACACCATGCAAGCACACCACCACCAAGCTACACAAAAGTCACTCAAAGTAAAGAGACAGCAAGACAAACCCAGCCAATGGGTCTCATCTTGATTAATACCAGCCAATGAATTTGAATCTGTCCCCACTGCAGCCTCCCCAGGATTACTCTGTAGTAACTCCATTTCCCACTTGGGGCTGCAAGCATCAGCCTTGGCAAGTCCTAGAGATGGACTCGGCTGCCTATATACCTGGTGTGGCCTTGAGGCTGCTCTTTGGTACTTGAGGCTGATGTAAAAATGCCTTACTTGGGGGGCTGGCGGTATAGCTCTAAAGTAGAGCATTGTGTGAGGCCCAGGGTTCAATTCCCCCCAACCAAAAAATAAAAAAAAAAATAAAAGACTCCATTTTACTTGGGCATGGCATCACATGCCTATAATCCAAGCACTCAGGAGGCAGAGACAGGAGTAGCTTGAGTTCAAACCTAGCCTGGGCTACATGGCAGGCTCCTTCTCAAAATAACTCAAGATTTCACTTCAAACAAAGTTTTCTTATTTCTAACTAGGAAAAGCTCTACCTATTACTGCTCACAGACATACAGAACCAGCACAAGCCAAGGGAGGAGGACCATACCTGCTGCTCAAACAGCAACGTGTTTAAGGCCTGTCTGCATGGCAGGATCATCATGGGGAAGCCCACGGCCACAGACATCACAAAGCCCACACGGATCATCTCTGTCACCAGGTTGGAGGGGAAGTGCATCAGCACATTGCCTGCAGTGGCATCGGTGAAACTGACGTAACCGAAAAACCCAACCTGTCAGAAGAGAAATAGCAATGTGGCCAGTCCAGTCGGCCTGGTGCCTATCATAGTGTTTGGGGGTTGGCGGGATGATGCCCCTTCCAGAGGAAGTTGGCAGATGAGTCACACTCCCAAGGACAAAAGCACTACTCAGCTCCTCATCACAGAACATGATAACCAGGAAGTGAAATGCTTAAGTGAAGCATCCAATGTAGCTTCCACAGAGCTATGGGCAAGGAGAAAATGGAGCTGCTCACATAGAAAGGACATTATCAAGGGCTAGAGAGATGGCTTAGTAGTTAAAGTGCTTGTCTGCAAAGCCAAAGGACCCAGGTTCGATTCCTCAGGATCCACGTAAGTCAGATGCACAAGGTGACGCATTTGTCTGGAGTTTGTTTTGCAGTGGCTGGTGGCCCTGGTGCACCCATTCTCTCCCCTCTCCCTCTCAAATAAATAAATAAATAATTTTTAAAAAATAAAGGAAGGAAGGTATCAGAATGTCCTTAAGCTATTCACATCACAGGACCTTTTTTTTTTTTTTTTTTTTTTTGAGGTAAGATTTCACTGTAGCCCAGGCTGACCTGGAATTCACTATGATAGTCTCAATGTGGCCTCGAACTCACAGCGATCCTCCTACCTCTGCCTCTCAAGTGCTAGGATTAAAGATGCGTGCCACCACGCCCAGCCTGACCATTCTTAAATATATGATTTCAAAACTTAATCACAGGCTACATAGGGTTTAAACAGGTGCAAACCTGTTATCTAAGCACTCAGGAGGCTGAGGCAGGAACTACCTCAAATGTGCAGCCAGCTTGAGCTATACAGTAAATTCCAGGCCAGCCTGGACTATACAGTGAGGCTCTGTCAAAGAGCAGAAAAGACCCAGTGACCATGCAAAAGAGTGCTGCACACACAAGGGGAACATGAGCCATAACCTGAGCAAATCTGCATTCTTATTTAAAGACAACAAAAGGGCTAGACATAGAAGGGCACACCTATAATCCTAGCTCTTGGGAGGTGGAGGCAAGAGGATCATGAGTTCAAAGCCCACCCAGGCTTAGTGAGTATGAAGCCAGCTTGAGCTACATAGTAAGATTTTGTCAAAAAAAAAAAAGCCAGGAAGAAGACTGCTGTGAGTTAGAGGACACTCTGGGCTGCAGAGTAAGTTCCAGGTCAGCCTGGGCTTGAGTGAGATCCTGCCTCAGAAAAAGGGGGTGAGGTACTGGAGAGATGGCTTAGCATCAGCAGTTAAGAAGCTTGCCTATAAATCCTAAGGACAGGACATAGACTCAATTACCCAGAACCCACATAAGCCAGATGCACATGGTGGTGGATGCATCTGGAGTTTTGTTTGCAGTGGCTAGAGGCCCTGATGTACCCATTCTCTCTTTCTCTCTCTCATATATAAATAAAAATAAAATATTTTAAAAGGGAGGGACTGGAGAGAGAGCTCAGCAGTTAAAGAGGGTTGCCTGCAAAACCTAATGACCCAAGTTCTATTCCTCCACACCTACATAAAGCCAGATGCACAAAGTAGCACATACATCCAGAGTTCACTTGCAGTGGCTAGGGGCCCTGGCACGCCCACTCTCTGTGTCTCTCTTCTCTCTACCTCTCTCCCTGCTTGCAAATAATTTTTTTGTTAAAAATGTATTTATTTATTTACTTATTTGAGAGAGAGAATATGGGCATGCCAGGGCCTCCAGCTGCTGCAAAAGAACTGCAGAGGCATGCACAACCTTGTGCAGCTGGCTTACATGGGTCCTGGGGAATTAAACCAGGGTCCTTTGGCTTTACAGGCAAATGCCTTAACCACTAAGCCATCTTTTAACCCAAAAATAGGTAAATAAGTGCATCGATAAGACTGGAATAGGTGCTTACATAGAGTTCAGGGTAGAGTACTTGCCTTGCATGCAATGAAGTCTGGATTGGAAGCCCAACACTATATAAATTGAGCATAATGACAAGCTCCTATGATCCTGGCACTCCACAGGCAGAGACAAGAGGACAAAGGAGTTCAAGGTCATCTTCAGATATATAGTGAATTTGAGGCCAGGCATGGGCTACATGAGATCCTGCCTCAAAATAAATAAATAAATGGTATGATTGAAAGAAAAAAAAAACTATGTTTATGAGTTGGAATTTGAAATATCGGTCTGATATGACACACTTCCTAATTTCTCTTTAAAGGGCACACCAACATTGTAGCAAATTAACAATAGAGAGATGACAAGCAGGTGCCCCAGTTAAAGTAATCTAGGGGGCTGGAGAGATGGCTTAGTGGATATGTGCTTGCTTCTGAAGCCTATGGACCCCAGTACCCATGTAAGCCAGATGCACAAGGTGGTGCACGTATCTGGAGTTTGTCTGCAGTGGCTGGAGGCCCTGATGCTCCCATTCTCTTTCTCTCTCTCTCTCTCTCTCTCTCTCTCTCTCTCTCAGTCTGTCACTCTCAAATAAATAAACAAACAAAATACATTAAAAAAAAAAAAAGTAATCTAGGAACAGTCCTACTGCTGAGATGCCCAACTCTTCAGACTAGAAAGTGTCACCACAGCTGGGCAAAGTGGTAAACACCTGTTAACCTAGAACTTGGGAGACAGAGTAAGAAGATCCCAAGTTTGAGGCCAGCCTGGTCTACATAGAAAGTTCTAGATCAGCCAAGGCTACAGAGAGGAACCCTGTCTCAAACCATCAAAAAGGTACCAACACAGGCCAGGGTAGAAGCAGCTAACAGGGTCAGGGCCTGAAATCAGAACAGATCTGCTCTGGGCAATCGTCCCAGCAGTGCACCACCAGACACTGGTATGGGGAGGGAGAACCAAGGACACACCTGTGACCTGACAGCAAGCGTCACAAGGGTCTTGAGTGACAGGTGCTTCCCGTAGGAAGGAAGCGGTGTCCTGTGCTAATCTGACTCAGGAGAGGACAGGTTGTGGAGGGCTCCTACCATGATGTAGAAGGCAGTGACCACATTGAGGGAGGAGGCAAATATGGAGCTCATAGTCTTCACAGATGGCTCGTCCAGGCTGTCATAAGTGGGCAGGACCTGGCTGTGTGAAAAGACAAGAGAATCACAAACAGACTCTACAGATCCTTGCCCAACCCTCTGGACAGCTCCCAGGAACACCTACCATAGCAGCCCAGATGATAAGCCTACAGCACTTCCTTTCAGCAAGATTCTCCACACATCAAGATTTATAGCACCAAGATTAGTAGATTTGGTGATGGTAAGGATAACAGTATGAGGCCAATCAACCTATACCCCATGATAGGTTCCATGTGGACATGTCACAAGTGCTATGAAACCAAATGCCCTATGTGCCATGAAGTGCAAAGCACAGCACTGAGAATAAAACCAGCTGTGTTAAGGGGCATGGATAAGGAGTAAGCAGGAAGCCACCACAGCATGGCTGTCATGGGATGGGAAAGTTAAACAAACCCAAGTCTGGCTGGCCACAGTCACCTCAGCTCCGCACACAGGTGCAGAAGTGGGCACAAACAGGGAGATCGCCCAAGCATATTTCCCAACACATGGCCTCTCGCCTGCGTGATGAGAAAACTGGCATCTGGCCTACAGCCAGAAGTGTGGTGCTTCTGGGCAAGTGGGAGGGACCCAAGTCACTAGCAGGGCAAGGATGCAACAACCTCATAAAGGCTCTCTGCAAACAGTATGTTGTGACCAGGACAAAAGGCCCAGCTAAAAGCAGCATGTAGGGTATGAGCAGCTGTCAGGGAAAGACAGAAGAGGAGGAAGAAGGCATGGCAGGGGCAGTTCAGGAAAGGATGAAGAACTAGGCTACAGCAGAAAGGAATCTGGTGGCCCTACTTCAGCACTTTCCCCACAACTGCCGTACCCTTCCAGGACAAAACTCAAAGGCACAAGAGAAACCAAGCTGGGGGCTGGGGAAGCAGGTGTGTACATATAGGAAATCAGCAACCAAAAGATAGCACAGGGATCAAGGGAGCCAAATCACAAAAACTCATCGAAAAACTTAAAGACAGATACCCAAAGTTGATTAAAAAAAAAGCAGACAAGAGCTGGAAAGATGGTTTAGCAAGTAAGGTGCTTGCCTGCAAAGCCTAAGGACCCATGTTTGGCTCCCGGATCTCACATAAGCCAAACACAAAAAGTGACACATGCACAAGGAGTTTGATTACAGTGGCTGAAGGCCCTGGCACACCAATTTTCTTTCTCATTTAAAAAAAAAAGGCCAATCTGTTGGGCTTGCCTCAAAAAAAATTGTTTTTTAATGAAGGCAAGAAAAAACCAGGCATGGTAGTGCATACTTTAATTCCAGCACTCAGGAGACAGAGGTAGGAGGATTGCTATGAGTTCGAGGACACCCTGAGACTACATAGTGAATTCCATGTTAGCCTGGGCTAGAGCAAGACCCGGCCTTGAAGAAAAAAAAAAAAAAAAAAAAAGGCAGGCAAGAAAAACTGAGAAGACCTGGCCAAGTGAAAGCTGACACGTCTGTCCACCCTAGACTCACAGAACACTGTCCCTCAAGCCAACATCAGCCCAGGGAGCCACCACAGCAGCAGGCTAGGAGGAACACTCCTGCACAGCCCCAGGGACACAGGAGAAAAGCTGACATCAGAAGTCACTGAGCCCACCCAGTACTCTGGAAAATAGTTCCAGTACCAGTTCCTCAGGACTGCCCAGGCCTCTGGTTAGAGTACAGTCCACACCAGGGGGCCTAGCTTGGATGAACCTGTACCAGAGTCCCAGTCCCAGAGAACATGTCACATGTCAATGGTTCTGTCCTTACATAAATAAATATACATATACATGTGTATATGTGCGTGTGCATGTCACACACGTACACGCACGCACACACGCATGCATCATTGCCTAGGACACTGAAGTGGCTGTGTAGAAAGGAATGTATCTGGCATATAGGATGGACAGGCAGAAAGGCCAAGCCATAGGCTCCTCTCCAATCCTGACTACATACCCCCTCTCAAAGAGCATCTCTGGGGTGCCAGCTTAGACTGGGAGTGAGAGTCTCCAGGTGAACATGTCCCATCCAGACTGTTTACAGCACAGCCAAATCTCCGGGATCAGAACGGCAGCTCTGTGTAACCCAAGACTCATTGACCACGAAGTAAGATCTAAAGAACCAGATGGTGACAGCAACAACTATCCCAGGCACAAGGCAGGGGCCTGGCTGGCACCCCAGCTGGGGCAGGGCTTCTGCTGCAGGCCACTGCAGGAGGGAAGAGCCCTCTGCCACTGGGCCTGGCAAACACTAGTGCTTCCGGCCTAGGGACGGCATACCATGCAGCACAAGGGGTGTGGGCAAGTCTACAACCCCAGGTCCTACTGGGAGAGTGCTGAAGGCTGTGGTTAGTGAGTGGCATGCTCCTACCCTCCTGGAGCCCGCAATTTGCCTTAAGAATCAAGCCCACAGATGTGTACTGGCTGCTACGTGGCCACCAAAAGAAGCCCAACCGCAGGCTTCTTTTCAAAAAAAGCAAACATGAAGACAGAAAGGACAACTGGTAACTAGGTACACAGTACAAGAATGTAACTTCTGTCACAAATGATAATAGGGACATTAAACAGCAAGGCTGGAGCACGTTCTGATAGAAATAGAGCTGCCAAGAGGAAGCCGGTAAGTGGGAAATGACGATTTGGATCTCGCGTGTGGGTGTAAACACAGCAGTGTGAGCAAATTTTCTCTGTCACATTAGTTTACGGTTGGCACAATACATGCCCACCAACACCACGGGAGGGCCCACTCTGCCAGCCCCTCTGCACGACCCCCCCCCAAACTGATGCCCCTTTCCCAACCACGTTGACTGACGCCTCTCTTTTGAGCCAGTTATGGTTCCTATCTGGGCACACGTCACTAACTCCTGTCACACTGGTAGGTGTGGTTGCTGCGATGGCGGCACCACCCAATCTGCGTTCACAGAGCCCTGTGCCAGAGGCCGTCCACACAGGCCTCAGAGATGGCCCGGCAGCCTCTAGTCAAGGTTTGGGCAACTTCCTTTTAAGTATTCTCAAAAGAACAGCTTAGTTCTGGCAACACTCGGGACTCTGCCATCAGATGGCTGGGTTGCTGTTGCACCCAAAAGCCAACTCTCCTCTCACAGGAGCTGGCAAACTATGTGCCTTCACCAGCTCATCCCAGCAAGTTTCCTTCCCAGTTAATACAGAACACCCCCTCTTCCTAGAGGGGACAGGCCACACTGAACAAGACCCATTCCCTGGTGGCCAATAACAAGTGACTCAGGAAATGACAAAACCAAAGACTCCCATCTCCACATCTCCTTCCACCCCAAGCCCCACCTATCACCTCAGTGCTACTTACGACTGGCAGGCGAAGGACATGCCAAAGATGGGAATGCAGCGGAAGACACCCTCCCAGCGGACATAGCTGACCCGCTGCAACCACTGTCCACTAAAGAGGCCATGCTTCAAGGAGGACAACACGATCTACATGGAGAACAGAGCAGGACACAGGTCAAAAGGCACTGTACTTGGCCTCACTGGAGGGGAGGCAGAAGGTGGCACACAGCTCTTCTCTCCACACCGCAGCCAGCTGACCCTTGCAAGTGTAGTTGGGGTCTGCCTGGAGGGACAGGAGGACCTCCCACCTTGCCTGGTTCCCTGTCCCCTGCCCTGGAGCACTTCAGTCCATGCCTGAGGCTAGTGGGATACTGCTGAGTGGTGCACCAAGTTGCAGAGAATTTCTGTATGTGGCAGAGCAACTCCCTTGCAAGGCCTCAAACATGGACCCAGCCCCAGTGTCTGTCCTCAGTTACACAGAGCAGCTACCCAGATATGGGCTCGAATTTCCTTTCCTCTCTTGGCCCTGGACCAGGCCAGATAGTCGTATTTCAAGAGTTCACCCCTCTGAGGATGCAACTGTCACTGACCCTCAGAGAGTTGAAGAACCCTAGCAACCCATGGCTGCAACTAGTACCCTGCAGCCCACGGCAGCTCAAGCCGTCTGCAGTCACCTGTCCCTTCCCTCCGGAAAGGACACCTCTTCCCTTGCCAGCAATGGTGGGTCCTGGGGGCTCAGCGGGGGCCAGGTGGTAGAGCACTGAGAGTAACAGGCCTCCACGGCCTCAAGGACTACTCCACACCACCTTCCAGGCTACCCCTCCATAGACTCTCACTTAGAAATATGACAAATGACTTCCATGCAACAAAACACTGGCATCACATGTTTGGCCACACTTCCCACGTGACAGATCTTTCCATAAACAGACACTACATATGCACTTCCCGGAGCCTGGGTAAAGGGACGATGGTCTCTGGGACCTGTGTCTCCCTCTGTCCAACTGCCCCTGCCCATGGTGCTCTCGGCCAGGTCTCTGGGTCTCCACTTCCCTTTCCCATCGTCCTCCATGACAGAGCTGGGGGCTAAAGCACACTCAGGCACAGAGCCTCTATAGCCCCATGGAAGACTGAGTTGCAACTAGCCCTCCATGGTACATATGGGGCTCACCACAAACATGAAGACAGTGTAGAAGAGAAGTGCCATGGCACTGAAGGACTGGATGGAGGCCATCATGTTCCTCTGCAGGCTGAGCGGGAGTACAATGCACAGGGACACCACGAAGAGCAGGAACACACGGAAGTTGCCAGTTACCTATTAAGAGAATCAGCCGAGTTCCCAGTGCCACTGCAGCACAGGAGCTATTAGGGGTGGGGACAGGGGGAACACACCCTGAGGCCCAGAGGCTCAATGACAACAGAAGCTGGTAAGGCTCAAGGATGGCATGCTTGCTCTGAACACTGTTCTCTCAGGGCACCGAATGTCTCTAGTCCCTGCATGGCCCAACCCCACAATAAGACCAACTGTCCCCTTTACACAGAGACTATAACAAGAGTGGTTGGGGACCTGTGATATCATGGGCATACAGTGCATGTCTAGCACCAGTGGGGCAGGTAGAATCCCAAAGGAGCCCAACCACTTTATGTGACTCAGAGATGACCCTGCTTCAGAAGAAAATTCTGATGTAGAAAAATCAATCACCAAACTCCAATCTGGCATTTCCCAGCACACTAAGGTCTGAGGGTATCTAACATCTAACTCAGCCTCAGTCAGCACGTCTGACTTCCCGGTTCCTTCTTCATAGCACACTGCTCTGGCTGGAGATGATAAGAACTTTACCCAAACCCTTCAAAAGTGTGTCACTGCGCCCTCTCCCCATAGTTGCAAACACCTGCCTATTTACAACAAGCCCTGTTTTGTGGTATGGGAGCACCACACACCAAAATCCTCCATGGCACATTAATGGAGACGAGGACAGTCAGGCTCTGTGACAGCTGACTCACTGTGATCCACTGCCAGGCTGCAGTGACCAGCACTGTCCATCCTGCAAGTTTCATGTCCCCACAGCAGCCTGTATGGCCCTGGAGCATGTTGGCAAATTCAGGAAAGGTCCCAGGTACCTGTGTGCAGAACTGACCCACAGCTCTGAAGCTTAGGAGATAGGAAGTTAAATGGGAACACGGGTTCAAAACACATGCCAGAGCCACATTCACAGGACACTCAATGGAAAGTTCTCTGGCAGCACGAAAATCTGGCACATTCTACTCATAAGGAGAACCACCCCTGCTCCTCTGCTCCTCTTCATAAACAAAAATCCTTCTCTATGCTGTTGGTAAACAAATATGAAAGACCCTCCACAGAGAAGACCCTTCAATGCTATAGGCCACCTTCCCTAGCCAGCTGCTGGCTGCAGTTCTGCTCCCCAATAGAAGGAAAGGTGTGTGGAACCCAATTCACAGGGAGGTCCCCTTGGGGTCAGAAAGTGGCAGGGCTAGCAGATGCACATACCCAGTCACTAACCCCAGCAAGCATCTTCCCAGGCACTTCGGCAGGATGAAGATCAAGCTCCCAGCATGGTTCTTTGGTCAGTGGCCAAGTACAATGGCCTCATGAGGTCCTGGTCACTTCTGCCTTTTGGACTGGCTGGCTGAGGTCTTTTCAGAGCTGCACCATGGTATGGGCTGTCCAGTGATTCCTTGGTCCTGCCCCTCATCCTACACACTGTCAGGACTGTACCACAGACTGCCCCTGCCAATCTCCTAGTACCTCTCATACACTACCCCAACAAGGTCTCTGAACTCAGGCTAGGGGACCTGAGCATACAGCAAACCAGGAAGTTCTCCAAGCCAAGTACACTGGTCTCTGGTGGCTTAGGAAACAGAGACACTGGGTTTACACAGAAGCAACCATAGGCATTGGAACCAACAACTTACCTGAATCAACCGAGCAAAGAAGTTGGACCCCAAGTCACCAATCACGACATAGAAAGCAATGCAGGTCCCCAGCATCAGCCCAATCATGCTGCAAAGAGGAAAGCGTAGGATGAAATGGGACTTGAAGGAGTGTGCTGCCTTGTGATCAAAGCTGGCTCCTTCACAGGATCAGGGCCCTGGCAACCAAGTCTCGTATATCCTGAGCTATGCTGACCTGGCACTGCCCAAAGGCTGGCTAGGTGAGAGATACGCTTTCCAATGTCCACACTCATAGGACTGGGCACATTTTGGGTACTCTCAATGTACTTCAGTGAATACCAGGGCACACTGAAGTTTCATCTGTGTGGTACCACATTTTCTCTCTGTAGGATTTTCAAAGAATTCTTTCAGGTGTAACAAAACGCACAGTGGTCTTAGACAAGTACAAAAGAGCAATCAACTACTTCCTTTCCCACTTACAATTCCCTAAAATTTTTACAATTTAAAAGCCGAAAAGTGCAGTTTCCCAGCAATTTTTTCATCTCGTAAAATTTTACTCCAAAGGAAAAAACCCTGACCATTCCATTTACTGCCTCCTTTTTGCAGCAGCATCGAGAGTGCAGTGTAAAGAACAGACTGAGATTAGCTACAGCAGAGACAGCACTATTTTGCTGTGTTCCCCAAGTTTTCCATTTTTATATAGTTCTTAATAAGACGTACATAATGCTTTCAACCTTGACAACAATCATTGTAAAAGCACAATAAATTGGACTTCCAACCATTCAGCAACCAACTATTCAGAAATTCCTGAACTAAACGACGTGTCAAACACAGGCTGGTTTCCTAAACAGGCTCCAGTTCTACACAGCCATAGGTAGGTAAAGAAGCACAACGGAGCAGCTTACCTGGTCTCCACCAGCATCTTCCCGGCTTTTCCATAGGCGTGGAATGCTAGTAGAAAGGAGAGAAGGGAAGGGAGGCTCAGGACAACTGTGAGAAGCTCCGAGCTAAGAAAGCCCCTGAGGAAAGCTGTGAATGGCAATTTGAGAGCGTTCTGTTCGTTTATGGTTTCACGGGCATAAGGAGACACTTCTAAACTCTTAAACCCAGGCCTTCCACAGAGCTACCATCCACAAACGAAAGCACATGGAGCGAGAACAAAGCAAGGGGAACACAGACAGGGTTTCCTTGTGTTCATATGACAATGCCATGTGAATGAGACTGAGAGTGAGGAAGACTCTGTGAGGCAGCTCCCTACATGTGGCAGCCACAAGGGAGCCTGCCTGGAACAGTGGCAATGCAGCCAAGGCAACCCCATTTAGAAGGGACAGGTGAAAAGGGGGCAGAGCTTAGCCCTGACCCAGAATTCTGCCTTCGTGGCCCGCACTGCCGACGGCTTCATGTTTGCCCTTTGGCTGTGACTTACAGAAGAAACAATCCTTGCGAGCATGGCACTCCAAAGAGGGTAGGGACACGGGTTCTGGGGCTTGCAAGTACCCGGGATGAACAGTAACAGAGCCTTGCAGATGGCCAGTATGTTCTGCCATAGCACAGCATGTGCTACCAGGAAAAGGGCCTCTGATTTTCCTTCCTGACTCCATATCTATTTCTAGTGGCTAGGAAATGAAATGCTGACTTGACAAGGTCCCTCCCAGGACCTTCATGGTTATCCAGTCATTCAGTGTTTTCCCCACGGCCTAGCAAGACAAGGGCAAAGGGAAGTCCCAGTCTCTCAGGAGCAGCCAAAGGGGAGGCATGTGACAGGATGGCTTCAGCCTTGTCACAGCCCCAGCTTCCTGCCCCTTGTTTCCTGTCGCTCTGGGCCAGAAGCCCTCCAACGAAGCAGGAGAACAGGAAACACACCCACCGTGTATGAATGAACCACACACTCCTTGTTACTTCTGACTGAGGAAGAGGCACAGTGTTGGCAACAGCCAGGCAGCTGGCATCAGCCCCAGCTCGGCTGAAGAGCAGATTAGGCTTCGGCCTCCAGGGGTCACTCTGGCCTTTCTTAGCTGCAGATTGGGAAGGAACCTGGCACCCCTCAAGCTCATCTAACATAACATGGCCTAAAAAACCAACCCAGACCCTTAACTGGTATCTTGAATGCTGACCAAGGTCTAACTGAGGATTTCAAAAACTTAAGACCCTGGGATGGAGAGATGGCTCAGCAGTCAAGGTGCTAGCCTACAAAGGCCAACGACCAGGGTTCAATTCCCCAGTGCCCACATAAAGCCAGATACACAGAGTGGCACAAGCATTTGGAGTTCATTTGCAGTGGCTATGGGCCCCAGCGTGTCCATGTTCATAATCAGTCTCTCTCTGCAAATAAATAAGACAAAAAATAAAATATATGGCTGCCTAAGGGTGTGTTACCCCCAAAGGAGGCCCTCCATGCACCCACGCCAGCACACCCAGGCATGACACACGGCGGTCCTGGGCACCGGAACACTCCCATGCTTTCTTGCTCTTCTAAAGGAAGCTACCTTGACAAACGCTGGAGTGCCTTCCCATAAAGTTCCAGAGTCTGCCTGCATCTCAAGACACAGGAAAGTAGGGCCATCAGCAGTAAGAGTACCAGCAGGAGGTGGCTCTCTCTTCTTCTGAATCACCCTAAGTAGTGACCATGCTGAGACCAGCCTTATTACAGCAGCTTGTCGCCTCCTCTTCCCCTGAGCTACTCCCCAGGTCCCCAAGGTCTGCAGGTTTCCCAGGGAAACCCTCAGTGTGGATGATGTGCCCTTCCGTACATTCCCAGGTCAAACCCTCTCTCTCCATTCAAGGTAGGCCATACAGGGACAAGGAAGCCAGCTGGCCCATGGATCAGGGAGACCCCAGACTTTTACCTGCCTGCCCCTACCTTCCTGAGCCTTGTCACCAGGGCCACAGCGTGTCAGACAGAGCCAACTCCATGCTCCCACTTGCAACACCCAGCAACAAGGCAGGGAAAGGATTGCTACTCAAGATGGGGGCACAGATAAGGCAGAGGGGTTTGCTGCCCAAGACAGGGACATAGATGAGGCAAGGAAGCTCAGCAGTGTCCTTAATCAAGGTGTTTCTGGAAGTGGGGGGCGGTGGCCTTGGAGTCTCCATCACTAAGTGGGCACAGGGCCAGCAGCACTGAGCAGGCCATAATAAACACCTGCTGGTAGGAGGAGGCTGGGACAAGGTAGCCAGCTGGCCCTAGTGGAAAGAGGCAGGAGAGCCTGTCTCTCAGCAGGTACACAGGTCACATTCAAGACAAGCAGGGAGGAGAAGCACTCTGTAGCACACCCCTGCAGGCACCACTCCAGGTCCTAGAGCGGGAGGCATACTGAACAGGGGCCATGGAACCCATGGTGACACAGCACCAGAGAGACCCACTGCTCACAACTGAGAGCTCAGAGGCCAGGTGGATGACAAACGGTCCCTGTCGCTGGCAGAGGAGAGCTGCACTCTCAGGTTTGAGCAGTAACTCAGGGAAGGGCCCAAGCCTTATAACCTTTTCCCAAGGGCTGTGACAGCGAAAGTAGTTGACCTTATGTCTGTGTATCTTCTGTAAAGAAGTGAGGTTCAGAGAAGGTCACATAGGGTAGGGCAAGCAAAGAAGTACAAGGTGAGTTTATAAAACCATGCAACAGTCATGACAGGAAGCAAACAAAGGAAGCATGTGCCCAAATTCACCAACAAAACCCACTGTTCTGTGGTTCACTATCCTGCAATGTTCATTCTCAAGTTCCTGAGGAGAGGGCAGCACAGGTCAGGTTGAAATCACTGCCAAGGCTGGCTACAGTGCAAGACACAAACGCAAATCCACATCACAGTGGTGACCAACAGCAGAAGACGGCCAGCCCTTCCAGGAGCACAAACAGACTCCTTAGTGGAGATACATCGACTGTCTGGAAATTCTGCACCTTCTTTCAGTCTGCAGGTTAGGACAAAGGCTATCTACCCATCTCAGCCTACAGCTCCAATGCCCATCACCCAGCCCAGGAGACAAAGACCATCTGTCAGGCTCTGCTGTACCTTGAAACAATGAGGGCTCTCCTTCCAGGCCACTGTGCCAGGCAAGAGCACAGGGCATATCCCTACTCAGGAAGATGTCAGGGGACAAAGAAAGGCAAGTGTCTATTGAGCCACAGGACAGGGCTCTGCATTGCCTGAAGGGCCACCTCGTGGCACAAGGCAGCACAGAAACCCCTCCAGTTTCCTGTTCCTGGGGTTACCATCCCGCATGGCTCCCATACAGCTAGTCTCTAGAGACAAAGGAAAGAAGTGCTGAGCCGATAGGCCCAGGAACCTGTTTGGGAAACCAGGAGACGATTTAGAGACCTAGGACTGAGGGCCCAGAAGACTGTCTGGTGCTCTGGGAAACTGAGGGTACAGGGTCTGGGGATCCTACACAATTGAGCCATCTTGTTTGGGAACAAAAGCATAAGCTAAGACCACTGGTGGTTGGGAACCTACTGTTTTCTATAGCCATCCATTCAGTTAAAACTGGAGTCTGAAATCAAACTGGGGTGGAGCTGAAAACCTCCCTGTAGACCAGCTGACAGAAAGCTGGAAAAAGCTGCACTGCATGCACCCCTATGGGAAAGAAACACCATCAGTGGTGAAAACAGTGGACACTGCAAGCCTTAAGTTTGGCCAGCCAGGCCAAATGACCAAATGGGTGCAAAAGTGGCTTATCTGTTATGGGGGAAACCAATGGCTCTCTAATTGGACTGCAGACCTGCTCTATGGGAGGGAATAGATGCCTGGTACTGAGAACCTAATCAAAAGCCTATGGTGAGCCAGACGTGGTGGCACATGCCTTTAATCCCAGCACTTGGCAAGCAGAGGTAGAAGGATCACTGCGAGTTCGAGGCTACCCTGAGACTATAGAGTAAATTCCAAGTCAACCTGGGCTATTTAAAAAAAAAAAAGCCTATGGCAGGGGAGGTCATGAGCCTTAGGAGTGTAACACCTGCTCTTGTCTGGCTAAATGCATATATTATGCCCACTAAACTGCCTTGTAAGCACTTTACTTAACATTCATACCCAATATAATGCTACTCTCACTTTTGGTTAGAGAAGATGGCAGTGACCTTGGGATGACCCAAAAGGCACCCTAGTAGTGAGAAGATGTGACAGAGAAGTGTTCAGCACTGAAACATCTCTACCACAGCTTTCAAGGCTCATGGTCCATTGCGGAAGAGGTAGCGGAAAGAATGTAAGAGACAAAGGAAGGGTAGGACCGCTTACAATGCAATCGTCCAGACAGAAATTGGCCTTGAAAACCATGACCTCGCAGTGTCCAGCACTACCTTCACAAGACCCTCATAGTAAAAGGAAAAGATAATGACATCAAAATAAGAGAGACTAATGGAGAAAGGGAAAGGGTATGATGGAGAGTGGATTTATGAAGGGGAAAGTGGGGAAGGGGAAGGAAGAGGGAAGGGAACTATCATGGTTTATTGTAAGTAACGAAGCTGTCAAAAAAAAAAAAAATCTGGAGTCTGAGGCAGCCAGCATTTACATGTCCATCTAATGATTTTCTTTTAGTCTTTCACACCCAGCCAAACCAGTCTGACTACTCAGGGACTTTCGAAGAATCACTGGCCAGCCAGCTCTCAGAAGGCAGACTCCCCAGCCTAGGGCCCCACATCTTCTTTTAGGGTACAAGAATGCTTGGGCTGGGGCCTCTGCTACAAAGTCCAAAGACCTCAAAGGGGGAAAGAGTCATACACCAGGCCACAACTCCATAGACCACAGTGCCACTGCCCCAAGCACCCTGGCCCCTAGGTTCTGACAGGGCACAGTTCTTCCCAAATGGAAATAGGCCATGTCAGTGTGGGTCAAGTTTAACTGATAAGACTCACTTCCTCAAGTAGCCACAAAAGATAGGGCACCACTGTCATAAGAAGAGCAAGGAAGGCATCCTTTGGATTCTGAGGCCAGGAACCATCGTCAAGGAGTCCATGCCAGTGCAAAGCAGACTAGAAAGAAACAAGATGGCACACTGCAGAAGCCCATGTGCGCATCTCTAGAGAGCAAGGACAAGGGGAAACTTGCCACCTCATACCTTTTCATAGCACGCCTGAAACAGGTGAGTCTATTCACAGTTTTTTAAATATTTTACTTATTTGAAAGAGAGAAAATGGGCACACCAGGGCCTCTAGCCACTGCAAACAAACTCCAGATGTATGTGCCACCTCATGCCTCTGGCTTTATGTCTAAGAAACTAAACCCAGGTTCTTAGGCTTTGCAGGCAAATGCCTTTAAATACTGAGCGATCTCTCCAACCCACTATTCACAGTTTATTTATTTATTCATTCATTTATTTGAGAAACAACAAGGCAGAGAGAGAAAGAGAATGGGCACACCAAGATCTCTAGCCTCTACAAAAGAACACCACCTTGTGCATCTGGCTTACATGGATACTGGGAAATCAAACCTGGGTCCTTAGGCTTCACAGGCAAGTACCTTAATGGCTAAGCCATCTCTCCAAACCCATTCACAGTTTTTTTAATTTTTTTTTCAATTTTTTATTTTTGTTTTTTCAAGGCAGGGTCTCGCTCTAGCTGACCTGGAATTCACTATGTAGTCTCAGGGTGTCCTTGAACTTCCAGTGATCCTCCTACCTCTGCCTCCCAAGTGCTGGGATTAAAGGCGTGCACCACCATTCCTGGCATAAAGGTGGCACACACCTTTAATCCCAGCACTTGGGAGGCAGAGGTAGGAGGAGTGCCATGAGTTCGAGGTCACCTGAGATTATACAGTGAATTCCAGGTCACCCTGGGCTACAGTGAGACCCAGCCTTAAAAAAGCAAAACAAAAAAATTGTTTTTATTTATTTAGAAGCAGAGAGAGAGAGAGAACAGAGACAGAGAGAATGGGTATGCCACAGTCTCCTGCCACTGCAAATGAATTCCAGGTACACATTACTTTGTGCAACTGGCTCTATGTGGGTACTGAGGAATCAAACCTAAGTCATTAGGCTTTGCAGGCAAGTGCCCCAACTGCTGAGCCATCTCTACAACACTTTTTAAAAAATTGGGGGGGGGGCTGGAGGGATGGCTTAGTGATTAAGGCATTTGCCTGCAAAGCCAAAGAACCCAGGTTCTAATCCCCAGGACCCATGTTAGCCAGATGCACAAGGGGGTGCATGCATCTGGAATTCATCTGCAGTGGCTGGAGGCCCTGGCATGCCCATTCTCTCCCCCACCCCACCTTTCTCTGTCAAATAAATAAATATAAATAAAAATTTTAAGGAAGAAGAAAGAAAAGGGAGAAAAGAAAAGAAAGAAGGGAGGATGAAGAGGGGGAGGGGGAGGAGAAAGGGGAGGCTGACCTGGAATTCACTACGTAGTCTCATGTGCCACCATGCCCTGCTTGGTTTGTTTTGGTTTTTTTTTTTACTTTTTCAAAGGTAGAGTATCACTCTAGCCCAGGCTGACCTGGAATTCACTATGTAGTCTCAGGCTGGTATGCAAAACCATGCCTGGTTTAGAATCCTTTTTTATTATTGTTATTGTCTTAATATTTGATGTATTTAAATTACAGAGAGAGAAAGAAAAAAGAGGCATAGAGATAGAAAATGGGCACACCAGAGCCTCCAGCCACTTTATACAAACTCCAGATGCATGAACCACCTTGTGCATCTGGCTTAAGTGGGTACTGGGAAATCAAACCTGAGTTCTTAGGCTTCGCAGGCAAACACATTAACCACTAAGCTTTCTCTCCAGCCCTAATCCTTCGTGTGTGTGTGTGTGTGTGTGTGTGTGTATACATGCATATATATATATATGTACATATTTGAGAGAGAAAGGAGGGAGGGAGAGAGAGAGAATGGACACTCCAGGGCCTCCAGCCACTACAAACAAACTTCAGACATGTGCACCCACTTGTGCATCTGGCTAACATGGGTCCTGGGGAATCAAACCAGGGTCCTTTGGCTTTGCAGGAAAACGCCCTAACTGCTAAGCCATCTTGAAGCCCCTAAAATCCTTTTTTAATGGTGACTTAAGTGTTCTTTCCTCTGAAGACTGTGCAAGAAACACAATCAGGATGAAGCTGTAGAACTTGGACTATGTACCCACTACCCACTCCAATTTAAATCCCCATTCCCTGGTGTATGCTTAGCACTGAGTGTCGATGGAGGATGTGGCAATCCACTCTTCACTGCACCTAGCCAGAGTGAGTATTTTCTTTTAGATAAGGTTTCTTTATAAATGCTTCTCCCTGTCTGTCTCTTACTCAAAAAAATACTTTAGCCGGGCATGGTAGCGCATGCCTTTAATCCCAGCACTTGAGAAGCAGAGGTAGAAGGATCGCTGTGAGTTCAAGGCCACCCTGGGACTACATAGTGAATTCCAGGTCAGCCTGGGCTAGAGCAAGATCCTACCTGGGGGGGGGAGGGGGACTATATATATATATATATATATATATATATATATATATATATAGTATAAATAAATTATGTATGTTTATATAAATTATATATATACATATATATTTATAATAATAACACATAAATATACATATATATATATATATATAACATAGGAATTTTTTAGACAGGTATGGTGGCACACACCTTTAATACCAGCACTCTGGTGGCCATGGATGGAGGATCACCATAAATTTGAGGCCACCCTGAGACTACACAGTGAGTTCCAGATCAGCCTGGGCTAGAGTGAGACCCTACCTCAAAATTAATAATAATAATAACAACAACAACAACAACAGGGGCTGGAGAGATGGCTTAGCAGTTAAGGTGCGTGCCTGAGAAGCCTAAGGACCCAAGTTCGATTCTCTAGATCCCATGTAAACCAGATGCACATGGTACTGCATGCGTCTGGAGTTCATATGCAGTAGCTATAAGCCCTGGCACGCCCATTCTCACTTTCTCTTCCTTCTCTCTGACGCCAATAAATACAAATAAAACTTTTAATAATAATAACAACACTTTGCAAGGAGAAAGACAGGATGGCTACACCAGAGCCTCATGTCACTACAAATAACCTCAAATACATGTGTCACTTTGTGCATCCAGCTGGTGTCCACATGGGTACTGGAGAACTGAATCATTCCATCAGGCCTTGCTAGCAAGTACCTTTAACTGCCCTCTCCCCAGCCCTATCCTTTTTTAAAAAATATTTTATTGAGTCTGGGTCTCCTGTATTCCCATCTGACCCATGTAGTAAAGGATGACCTCAAATTCCTAATCTTCCTGCCTTCACCTCCTGAGTGCAAGGGATTATAGGTTGTTAATACACTGCTGGGGATCAAACCCAGAGCTTCATGCATGCTAGACTGTCACTCCATCAACTGAACTATATTCCCAACCCTGCTTCTTAACAGCTATCTACCTGTGCCAGAGTGGAGAATAGTCAGTCCACAGGTTTTCCCTAGTTAGGCCTCACAATGAATAAATAAATTAAAAAGCTAATCGTTATATTCTCATATTCCCCCCTCTCCCTCTCCCTCTCTCTCTCTCTCTCCCTCCCTCCCCCCCCCCCTCTGCCTCTGTTGCAGTCCGGTTCGCATTGCTGGTAGAGATCACCCAACCAAGAGCAGCTTCTGGGAAAAAGAGTTTTATTTTGGCTTACAGGCTTGAGGGGAAGCTCCACGATGGCAGGGGAAAACGATGGCATGAGCAGAGGGTGAACATCACCCCCTGGCCAACAAAAGGTGGACCACAGCAACAGGAGGGTGTGCCAAACACTGGCAAGGGGAAACTGGCTTTAATACCCATAAGCCCTCCCCCAACAATACACTCCCTCCAGGAGGCATTAATTCCCAAATATCCATCAGCTGAGAACCTAGCATTCAGAACACCTAAGTTTATGGGGGACACCTGATTCAAACCACCACAGCCTCTTTTCCCTCTCAAATAAATAAATAAAAATATTTTTTAAAAATTAAAAAAAAAAGAAGAAAGGTAATAAATTGCAACCAGCAGTACAGGACAAAGACGGTCTGTTGCAGAGACGGGTCACTGAGACCCAGCAACAAGCCTGGGCCTGAGGTTTCTTCATGGAGTTCCAGGTAGGGAGTTCTGGGAGACTCCTTTCAATAGTTCAACATCTCCAAGGAAGGTTTCCAAGTACTGCGAGTTCCAGAGCTTGCAAGCCAACAGAAGGCTGTGGGCATAGACGCTCTGCTGAAGTTGTGGGGACTAAGTGTACATCTGTTCAAAGGGGACAGGAAGGCAGTGGTGAGAGAGAGGCAGAACTCTCCACCATTCTACCTCACTTCAATTTGGAAGCAGAATTGATGATTAACAGGTTGTTGGTTTTTTTTAAGTTGCATTAAATTATGTGTTTGTTTGTTTTTTTGAGGTAGGGTCTCACTCTAGCCCAGGCTGATCTGGAACTAACTCTGTAGTCTCAGGCTGGCCTCAAACTCACAGCAAACCTCCTGAGTGCTGGGATTAAAGGTGTGCTCCAGCATGCTCCGCTATTTTCTTTGAGACAGAGTCTCATATAGCCAAGGCTGACAGTGAATTTCTGATCCTCCCACCTCAGTTTTCCAAGTTCTGGCATTATAGCATACACCACCATGACCAGATCGAATTAATTTTTTTAAACTATTTAAAATTGTATTTATTTGCAAGCTGAAAGAAGAGGGGGTAGGAGAAGGGACAGAATGGGCATACCAGGGCCTCTAGTCATTGCAAACAAACTCCAGATGCAGGTGCAACTTTGTGCATCTGGCTTTACATGGGTATTGGGGAATTCAACTTGGATTGTTAACCTTTGTAGGCAAGCGCCTTAACTACTGAGCCATCTCTGCAGCCCTGCATTAAATTTTAAAATAAGAAAGCAAATACTGCTGTCCAAGAAACTTTTTGTTGTTGTTACTTTTATTTATTTGAGAGTGACTGACAGAGTTGAAAGAGGCAGAGAGAAAGAGAGAATGGGCACACCAGGGCTTCCAGCCCTGCAAACAAACTCCAGATGTGTGCACCCCCTTGTGCATCTGACTAACATGGGTCCTGGAGAATCGAGCCTCGAACCGGGGTCCTTTGGCTTCACAGGCAAGCACTTAACCACTAAGCCATCTCTCCATCCCAAAAAACTTCTTAAGAATAAAATAACAGGGCTGGAGAGATTGCCTAGGGGTTAGGGCACTTGCCTGTGAAGTCTAAGGACCCAGGTTTGATTCCCCAGTACCCACATAAAGCCAGACGCACAAAGTGGCGTAGAGGTCTGGAGTTTGTTTGCATAACATGGAAGCCCTGACACACCTATTCTCTCTCTCTGTTTCTCTCTCTCTTTCTCAAATAAATAAGTGAATAAATATTTTTCAAAAAGAATAAAACAATAGAACTGGAGAGATGGCTTAGCAGTTAAGTTGCTTGCCTGCAAAACCAAAAGACCTAGGTTTAATTCCCCAGGACACACATAAACCTGATGCACAAGGAAGTGCATGCGTCTGGAGTTTGTTTCCAGCAGCTGGAGGCCCTGTTGCACCTATATTCATTCTCTCTCTCAAGTAAATAAGTAACAAAAAATTAGTAGAAAAATAACTAAACAAGAGACATAAAGTCCCAGGGCCCCAAAACCAGGGCATCACATTTCTTGAGAAGGGCCCTACTAGACCAGCAAGCACTTTGAAGTCTCACCCAAGCCAGCGTAGGTTCTCCTCTTGCTCAAGCTAGCTGACTTCACCAAGAACATGCATGATTGATGTGTCATCCAGGAGCAGAAGACCAAGAGTAGGGCCCCCAGAATGATGCCACACTGCAGGAGGAGAAGAGACAATTACAGTCAGACCCTCTGAGTCGCCACCTCACACACCAACAGCACTAGAGGTTCACAAAGGCCCTTTCTGCTCCACCTGTATGGCTGGAAGGCCCTGACTTCCTGTGGGTGACAGAGGAGAGAGCCACTTCTCTGGAGCAGGGACACTGCATGTTGATTTGGAAGAGCCCCAGGGTTACCGTCCACTCTAGGCCCTTGCCTGGGTATGTATACTGGACTGCTGGGTGGGTACAACAGCTAGCACCCCAGCTCCCTGCACCCACCCCACATGTACCACCTTTTAACCACCTGGGTCAACAATTACACATAGTAAATACCTTCTGGAAGGAAGAGATTATGAATGATGTGTACTTTTCTTATAAATTAAACACATGGTTGCCATGTGACCATGAAACTATACTCCTAGGTATTTCCTCAAGAGAATTGAAAGGGTCTACACATAATCTTTAAAGCTGACTGGACAAATTGTGGTCCTCCCAATGCAGAAGAATACTACTCAGCAGGAAGAAGGTTTGGAACTTCCAACCCTGCTTACGTGGATGCTTAAGGGAGAAGAGCTGCCACGACAGCAGCAAGGGGTGGGGTGCCCACCACCTACAGCACATCCAGGGGGGCTAAGGAAGGGCCAGGGGTGGAAGAGTGGTTGACCACCGAGGAGCAGAGACAACTTTGGGGATAATCCTGATCACGCAGTCACACCACTACATACGCACATCCCTACAACAGGTGAATTTCACTACATGTAGACAATCTCTCAGTAACTCTGACATTTAAGACATTAGTAGGCTGGGAATGCAGCTCAGTGGTAGAATGTTTGCTGAGTACAAGTGGCTCTGGGTTAGATCCCAGCATTCAAATAAATAAATAAGCAAGCAAATAAAACAAAATGTTAGCACTACCATACAAGCATAACAAATTACCAACATAAGAGATGGTCGGAGGACCATGTGGATTTCCCATACTTTTCATTCTGTTGGCCATGAAGGTAAAACTGCTCAAAAATAAAGACTAGCAATTTAAAAAAACAAATGAGATTATCATCCAACTCTCACCAGAATGGCTCAACCACCTGTGGTGTCAGACACTGCAGCAGACATGAAGCACACACCTGCTGTGGGGAGAGTATGTGGGATGTCCACCCCAGAACTCTGAGCAGCATCTTCGAGAGCTATGAACACGTTCCACGACCCCACCACTCTACCCAAGGTACAGACCTAAGGAAAGTGTCATCAGACACTCGCCACTGCATGGGCAACTGCTCATCACAGCTCTGGTCATGACAGCGCCACATAGGAAATGCCACAGAGGGGCTGGAGAGATGGCTTAGCAATTAAGACGTTTTGCCTGCAAAGCCAAAGGATCCCTGTTCAATTCTCTAGGGCCCACATAAGCCAGATGCACAAGGACACATGCGTCTGGAGTTCATCTGCAGTCGCTGGAGGCCCTGATGCACCCATTCTCTCTCTTTCTCTCAAATAAAAAAAATAGGGCTAGAGGGATGGCTTAGTGGTTAAGGCAAAGCCAAAGGACCAGGTGCAACTCCCCAGGACCCACATCAGCCAGATGCACAAGAGGGCGCACACCTCTGGAGTTCATTTGCTGTGGCTAGAGGCCCTGGTGTGCCCATTCTCTCTCTCTCAAATAAACACATAAATAAATTTTATTTTTTTTAAAAAGGAAATGCCACAGAGGCCTTGCAGTGGTGCAATAGACAGCGGTCTATCCCTAATATGGTACACCAGCCATGCTGACTCATATACACCATAGTTCTGCTGCCTCCAGACAAAACCTGGCAATAATAACCTCTGCTACCAGAGACAGGTAGCAACCGTCTGCTGGGCAAAGGTGACTGGCAGGAATGGCAGCACTGGGCATTTGTCAATGTAAGCAAGGAACACATGTTTCTTCATTTATGAAAATTCATGAGAACACCTTAAGTATATATATAGTTTTCAGTACGTTGAACAACAATAAAATGCTGATCTCTTTTGAAATGCTAGAATTACTATATAAAAAAAAAAAAACTAACACTAGGGGCTGGAGATGGCTTAGCAGTTAAGGTGTTTGCCTATGAAGCCTAAGGACCCAGGTTTGATTCCCCAGTACCCACATAAGCCAGATGCACAAGGTATAGCACACATCTGGGGTTTGTTTGCAGTGGTTGGAGGGCCCCGCCAGCCCATCCTCTCTTTAAATAAATAAATATTAAAAAAAAAAAAAAAGCTTCTAACACTAAACCATGACATGCCTGCCAAACACCAAAAACATTTCTCCAACACCCTGTGAGGCTCAGACAGCTCTATCCCAAGCTTTCCCTGGAGAAGAGCAGCTAACAGCTCCTCAAGACACTCTGGATGGCTAACTTGTTTCTAGTTCTCTGTTTGCACAGCAGGCTTCAACTCTCCCCAGGCAGGTATCTCTACCTAGCTCCTGGCTTCTCTTAGATGCTCAAGTAGGTACACACCACACTGCAGATGCTCTAAATCACTTGAGTCCTAAAACATATCTTCCCAGGCATCTAAAGCAGAGCCCAATTCCCAGTGGAACTGACAGGTGTTAAGGATCTCAGGGTTCACTTGCAGACCTGGAACCAACACATCCAGGATGCAGTTCCCCTCAAGGCAAGTTGCTGTGGACACAGCCACATAGGCATTGCAGACACACCCAGAGGCAATTGGCTGACACTGGGATTCAAAACAAAGATATCACCCTAGAGATTCTAATGACATCTAGCTCTGTCCTCCCGCCCACACAAACCAACCAAGTCATACAAACAACCCACAACGGAGCCCTAAATGTATTCCCTCACAGGACAGAATGTGGGGATCAAAAATTCCCAGATCATGCCGGGTGTGGTGGCGCACGCCTTTAATCCCAACTCGGGAGGCACAGGTAGGAGGATCACTGTGAGTTCAAGGCCACCCTGAGATTAGGTAGTGAATTCCAGGTCAGCTGGGGCCAGAGTGAGACCCTACTTTGAAAAAAAAAAAAAAATATATATATATATATATATATGTATATATCAGAAATAGTTTGTTAAGTATTTTTAGCCCAGAGATGCTAAATATAAAAAATACTAAGAAATGTATGTTAATCTAAACTATTAATTACCCATTTTCACTGCCAAAACGTCTGCCTCATTTTTATTTTCCACCCCTTCAGTGTCTTCAGGTAACAGTCTTGATCTGAGATCCCACTGCCGCAAGCAGCAGAGGACAGCAGCACACGTGGCATGCATGATCAGAGTGGGGGTGGGGGAGCCCCACCTTCATGTGCAAGACAGTCCTCTGAGAAGTTACCCAATATAATGCTTCCATCGGAAGGCTGCTTATTTGTGGATTAAATACAGCCACGTATAAACTGCCACTCTTTCAAGTAGCGTTCGAGGTTGAAATGTCACCAAACTTTTTTGGCTGTTTCTCAGTTGAGGTGAAATCTGGTTAGATCGAATCAAATGTGCAGCGTTTTCAGAATGCAGCTCTCAAGGGTACAACCTGGAGAGATTTTTTTTTTTTTAACCACCTTGCAAACAAGCCCTGTTGGAGGCTCGGGACGCGGAGTCGCGAGCATCCACGCAGTGCGTCAGACTCGAGGAAGCAACGGGAAAACGAAGACACTAGCGATCCACTGATGTCCCTCTGCTCCCCGTGCTCCTCCTCCGGCGTGGCTGGCAGGTGCTGACCGCTCGGGGCCGGGTTCTCAGTGGGCGAGCAGCGCTGGGAGTACGTCGCCCTGAGCCCCCTTCGCGTCCCTGGTAGCCCGGTCCCACCGAGCGTCCAGCAGTTGGCCCACGCCCCCGACTCACCTGCTTGAAGCAGAAGGGCATGGTGAGCACGCTGACCCCCACGATGCTGTTCACCACGTTGGTGACCAGCCCCCAGTTGGAGCCGGCGGCCGCGGTCATGGTGAGGCAGGTCTGGGTGGCGTCACCTTCTCGGACTCTTAAGCAGGGAGCCCGACACCGGCCGGCGGCGTGGCGAGGTCAGCCTCCAGATCCCGCCAGGCCCGGCGGCTGCCTCGTGGTCATCGTCCGTCGTTCCCGCGGCCGCCTAGGAGACACCGACAACACAGCCTGAAACTCCTCAGGCAGCGAAGCGGAGCTGAGGTGTCGCCAGCGTTGCCTTCGGCTCACACACTTCCGCCTTCCGTGAGCCGCCCCGCCCGGAAGTGACGGCAGCAGAGGGCTGGGCGCCACGAGACGTTAGCGGAGGGTCTGGTACGGGGGCGTGGCCAGAGTGACGGCTCGGGGCGGGACAAGAAGGACGCGAGCCAATGAGAGATAGGCATGTAGAGGCTCCGACGGGGTGGGCGGGGCGGGGCCCGGCGGCCCCAGCCGTGACCCTGCGGCTCTTTAGGTACGCGCTCTCCAGGTCTTGGCTTGTCTGCCCGGGCTGGTAGGGTCCGAAGGCCCGGGGCGCCTTCCGAAAGGGAGTTTATTTTCCCTTTATGATTTCGGGGCGAGTGTTTGATCTCAGGGGTGCTGGGCTGGAGGTGGCAGCCTTAACTGTCTGGACTGAAAACCACCAGTTCGGGAAAATTAACACATTTGACAGATGCCAGGGAGCCGAGAGGTCTGGACCCTGAGGTCACATAGCAGGCAGGAGGCAGTGCCTGACTGTATCGGCCCAGTGACCCGCAGAACCGCCCCCAAAGCAGCAGGGAGAAACAATCTACTGTCCTAATATGAAGGACCTAAAGAAAGGTCAGGAGGGCGTAAGAGTGATGGGACCAAGCAAATCTAGAAGCGGCCTCAAGAAGGGATGGGTTCTAGACTGCGACTTGATGGACAAATGAGAACTCTTCCTGCAGGAAGGAATACCTAGAGACCTAGGGGAAGAACTGAGTAATTCCAAGTGGCTGGAATTGTGCTGGGGGGGGGTGGGGAGTAGGGGGGACTACAGGCCGCTGGGAGCGCTCTCAGCATGGACATCTTAGACAAGAGGCAGGTTCTTCAGGCACCAGGCAGAGCAGCCTCTCCATCAGAGCTGTCTCCACCTCAGGCAGGAGAGGAAGAGCAGGAAGGGCCAGGGGAAAGAGTTTTTGACTACAAAACCAAAACGATAATGAATCCCTACTTTCATTTTTTTTGTTGTAAATGAAATCATACACACAGTGTATAACCTGCTTTTGAATAATCATGTAAATTATCATGGCACATGCAAGAAAGATAGAACGTGAAACTTAAATGTGTGTTTTAATAGTCACATAACTAGGGCTGGAGAAAAGGTTCAGCAGTTAACGCACTTGCCTGTAAAGCCTAACCTGGGGGTTTGATTCCCCAATAACCATGTGAGCCAGATGCACAGTGTCTCATGCATGTGGAGTTCATTTGCACCTGCTGTGCCCATTCTCTCTCTCCATCTATCTATCTATCTATTTGTCTGTCTCTGCTTGCAAATAACTAAGATTTTTTTTAAATATATTAAGCTGGATGTAGTGCTGTATGCATTTAATCCCAGTACTTGGAAGGCAGAGGTAGGAGGATCACTGTGAGTTTAAGGCCAGCCTAGGACTACAAAGTGAATTCCAGGTCAGCCTGAGCTAGAGCGAGACCCTACGTCAAAAAAAGAAAAAAGAATATTTTGTTTGTTTGTTTTTTGAAGTAAGGTCTCGCTCTAGCCCAGGCTGACTTGAAATTCATTCTGTAGACTCAGGGCAGCCTCAAATTCTCAATGATCCTCCTACCTCTGCCCCCAAAGTGCTAGGATTAAAGGAGTGTGCAACTACACCTAGTTTAAAATTTAAAAAAAGAAAAGAATGGTGGGCCAGGAAGATAGTTCAGGGTTAAAGGCACTTGCTTGCAAAGCCTGCTGGCCCAGGTTTGATTCTCCAGTACCCATGTAAAGCCAGATGCATAAAGTGGTGCAGGAGGCCCTGGTGCACTCTCACTCTCAAAATACATTTTTTTAAATGTATCTATTTGAGAGAGGGAAAGAAGCAGAGAGAGAGAGAGAGAGAGATAATGGGAGCACCAGGACTTCCAGCCTCTGCAAAAGAACTCCAGATGCATGTGCCACCTTGTGCAGCTGGTTTATGTGGATACTGGAGAAATGAGCCAAAGTCCTTTGGCTTTGCAGGCAAGAGCCTTAACTGCTAAGCCATCTCTCCAGCCCCACAAAATACATTTTTAAATATATATTTATTTATTTTTTGGTTTCTTTTTTTTTTGAGGTAGGGTCTCACTCTAGCCCAGGCTGACCTGGAATTCACTGTGTAGTCTCAGGGTGGCCTTGAACTCATGGTGATCCTCCTACCTCTGCCTCCCAAGTGCTGGGATTAAAGACATATGCCACCATGCCTGTCTTAAATATTTTTTTTTATTTAATTGTAATCAGAGAGAGAGAAAGAGAAGAGATGAAGATACAGAGAAAGGGAAGACTAGGGCCTCCAGTCACTGAAAGTGATCTTCAGATGCATGGGCCACTTTATGCATCTATCTTTATATGGGTACTGGGGAATCAAACTTAGGTCATTAGGTTTTACAGGTAAGCGTCTTAACTACTGAGCCATCTCTCCAACCCAATAAAATATTTTTATGCCGGGCGTGGTGGCGCATGCCTTTAATCCCAGCACTTGGGAGGCAGAGGTAGGAGGATTACTATGAGTTCGAGGCCACCCTGAAACTAAATAGTGAATTCCAGGTCAGCCTGGGCTAGAGCCAGACCCTACCTTGAAAAACCAAAAAAAAAAAAAAAAAAAATTATTAAAGTATTTTTAATATTTTATTTTTATATATTTATTAGTGCCAGAGAGGAGAATGGGTATGCTAGGGCCTCTAGCTACTGCAAATGAACTTCAGATGCATGCACCACCACGTGCATCTGGCCTATGTGGGTTCTGGAGAATTGAACCTGGGTCCTTAGGCTTCGCAGGTATGGTGGTTTGATTCAGGTGTCCCTAATAAACTTGGGTGTTCTGATTCCTACATTCCCAGCTGATGGAGATTTGGGGATTAATGCCTCCTGGAAGCAGTGTATTGTTGGGGGCAGGCTATGGGTGTTATAGCCAGCTCCCCCTCGCTAGTGTTTGGCACACTGTCCTGTTGCTATTGTCCTTATGTTGGCCAGGTTGTGATGTCCACCCTCTGCTCATGCCATCATTTTCCTTGCCATCGTGAAGTGTACCCTTGAGTCTATAAGCCAAAAATAAATCCTTTATTCCCAAAAGCTGCTCTTGGTTGGGCGATTTCTGCCAGCAATGCAAACCTGACTCCAACAGCAGGCAAGCATCTTAACCGCTGAGCCATCTCTCCAGCCCAAAACATTTGTTCAAGTACAATAAAAATAAAAAGGGGCTGGTGGGCTGGGGAGAATTGCTTAGTGGTTAAAGGCATTTGCTTACAAAGTGTATTGGCCTGGGTTCAGTTTCCTAGTACCCAAATAAAGCCAAATGCACAAAGTGACACATACATCTGGATTTTGTTTGCAGTGGGAAAAGGACATGACACACCCATTCTCTCTCTTTTCTCTCCTCAAAAATAAATAAAAAATATTTTGGGAAGCTAAGCATGGTGGCACACACCTTTAATCCCAACACTAGGGAGACAGAGGTAGGATCACCATGAGTTCAAGGCCACCCTGAGACTACAGAGTCAGCCTGAGCTAGAGTGAGACCCTACCTCAAAAAACTAAAAAGAGGGCTGGAGGGATGGTTTAGCAATTAGGCACTTGCCTGTGAAGCCTAAGGACCCCAGTTCAAGGCTCGATGCCTCAGGACCCATATTAACCAGATATACAAGGGGGACACATGTGTCTGAAGTTCTTTTGCAGTGGCTGAAGGCCCTGGCGCGCCCATTCTTTCTCTGTATCTGCCTTTTTTTCTCTGTCTGTCGCTCTCAAATAAATAAATAAAAATAAACCAAAAAAAAAAGTTAAAAATAAATAAATAAATAAAATAAAACTAAAAAGAGCCAGGCATAGTGGCGCACGCCTTTAATGCCAGTACTCAGGAGGCAGAGGTAGGAGGATCACTGTGAGTTCAAGACCACCCTGAGAATACAGAGTAAATTCTAGGTCAGCTTGGGCTAGAGTGAAACCCTACTTCGAAAAAAAACAAAACAAAAAAATAAAAATAAAAATGGATGGCTCAGTGGTTAAGGTGCTTTTTCTCTTAGGAGTCAAATGGGAGCTGGGAACATAGCTCAGAGACCAGACACTTGCTTCATATGTATAAAAGAGGCCCTGAGTCATAGAACCAGACAAGTTCAACATTGAAATAGATGGCCTTTGGGAAAGCATTGCATTCTTGGAAGAGTCAACTGCCTCTCAGCTCTTACAGTCTACCAAAACCATTCAGTTCTGCCACTGTAGTTCAGAAAGAGCCAAGAACAATACATGAACAAATGGGTATGTATGTGTTCCAATAAAACTTTATTTATAGCTGGGTGTGATGGTGCACACCTTTAATCCCAGCACTGAGGAGGCAGAGGTAGGAGGATCACCATGAATTCAAGGCCTCCCTGAGAGTACATAGTGAATTCCAGGTCAGCCTGGGCTAGAGTAAGACCCTGCCTAAAAACAAAACAAAACAAAAAAACAAACTTTATAAAAATAGCAGTTTGCTCAATTTGGCCAGAGGGCTGTAGACACTGGGCCCCCTGCTCAATGTTGTCCTCAACATTTGTATCCTTAGTTTGGCCATTCTGAGGAATAAAATGTAATTTTATTGTGCCTTTAATTTCTTCTCCCTAATTACAAATGAAGTTAATTGTCTATATTTTTACTGTCTGTTCATTGTTCTTTGGAGAAATGCATGTTCATTTTGTCCCTCCCCCCCTTTTTTCTATTCAGCTATTTGTTCTGTTTGCTTGATAACTAACCCTGTGGCCCTTCCTTAGGGATTGTCTCTTCATCACATTTGTTTTTCATAGTTCCTGTAAAAACTATCACAAACTCAGCATCTGAACGCAAATTTATCATCTCTTCAGTTCTGGAAGTCACTGGACTAACATCAAGGTGTTGCTAGGCTTCTTCCCTCTGGAAGCTCTAGGAGAGAGACCAGATCCTGCTCCTCTGGCTGTTGGCAGAGTTTAGTTCCTTTGGGTTGCAGGCCTAAAGGTCTTATTTTTTTTGCCGGCTGTAAGCTGGGGCAGTAGCCAGCTTTTAAGGCCCACCACATTCCCTGGCCGATAGGACCCTTCCTCCGCCTTCCAAGTGAGCAACAAAGGGAGGGGTCAAGACCCTCATGCAGCATTTTTTTTTCTTTTGATTTTTTGAGATAGGGTCTTACTCTAGCCCATACTGACCCGGAATTTACTATGTAGTCTCAGGTTGGCCTCGAACTCATAGCAATCCTCCTACCTTTGCCTCCTGAGTACTGGGATTAAAGGTATGTGCCACCACACCTGACGCAGCATATTTTTTTATCTGTTCATGCGTGTGGGCATGTGTGGAGGTCAGACAACTTCTAGGTGTCTTTTGTTCCAGTGTCCGTGAGACAGGGTCTGTTGCTGCTGCAAGAAGACAAATAACAGACTAGCTGGCCTAGGAGCTTGGGATTCCCTTGGCTCTGTCTCCCATTGTCACAGGCACACTGGGATCACAGATGCGTGTGTCACTTTGCATCAGCTTTACATGGGTGCTGGGGAATCAAGCTTCCAGCCAGCAGGCTTTGCAAGCAAGTGCCTTAATCGCTAAGCCATCTCCCTATCCCCCTTCATGTATCTTTGACCCAGTTGGGAACAGCTTGTAATATCAGAGACTCAAGAAATTGCACTGGGCCATTGGTTGATCCAATAAATACTTGTCCAGGGTCTGGAACCTCACCACCATGTGAGAAAGCTCATTCTCACAGGCTCTGGGAGTTAAGTAATGCAATTTCCAGGACCTCATTCTGCTACCACCTTCATGATATGATTTGGGTTGTGTCCTTGTCATAGAGAGGGTGCTGGTTCACAGCAGGCTCCCTTCACCTTAGCTCCCTACAACCCAGCCTGTGAGGACCTGGAACACTCCCAACAGTCTGCCACTGCTGAGGCATCTCTTCTGTCTGCATGCAAGGACTGAGTTTTGTTCCCCAAATTCACATGTTGAAGTCCTAGGGACCTGCAACCTTTTATGGAGCAAGGCTCTTTGCAGATGTCACTAGTTGAACTCACAAAGGAATTCTAGGGTAGGGTGGGTCCTCTGTGCAGAGTGAGTGGTATCCTTATAAGAAGGGATATTGAAGACAGACACCTATGTGGGAAGAAGCTGTGAAGATGGAGGTAGAGAGTGGTGATGACTTTATTTTTTTTTTAAATATATTTATTGGGCTGGAGAGATGGCTCAGTGTTTAAGGCAGTTGGCCTGCAAAGCCTGAGGAGCCAGGCTTGATTCTCCAGTTTTCTCTCTCTCTCTCTCTAATAAATAAATAAGTAAATCAAATTTTGAATATTTATTTATTTGCAAGGAGAGAGAGAGAAAGGATAAGGATATACCAAGGCCTCTAGCTATTGCAAACAAACTCTAGCTGAATGCATCACTTTGTGCATCTGGCTTTATGTGGGTACTGGGTACTCAAACTCAGTCATCAGGCTTTGTAGGCAAGCACCTGAACCACTGAGCAATTTCTCCAGCCTTGGTGATGTTTCTACACACTGGCCAACCTGAGCTAGGAGAGGCCTGGGGCGGTCTCCATTAGCCATGACCATCTAGCCCCCAGAGTTGTGGGAGGCTTCCTGTTGCTTTCAGGCACTCAGATTGAGCACTGTGTCTCAGCAGCCCCAGAATGCTCAGCTTGAACATTTCTGCTCCTGAGGCCCTGACACATTTGGTTGCTCTGTATGTGCGTGTGTGTGCGTGCACGCGCTCCCATGGGCTCACCACCCATCATGGCCTCCCTGCTCAGTTGTGTGACCACCGGGGCCATCCTTCCTGCCCCTCAAAGGATCTCTTGGCTCCATCCTCAGTTGCCCCTCAACCTCAAGCTGGTTGCACACTTTTAAGGAGCCAAGTTCATAACACCCATGTAATTTACAGCACTCACCCTGGAGAACCACAGAAATTTGCTCAATTAAAGTGTGCAGCGAGTGCTGCAGCTAAACCCCACAGATACCCCCAGGCACAGGAAAGAAGACATGGGCTCTGCTCCAGCCTGGGTCCCTTCTTGCCTGCTCTGCCAGGTGACCACTCGGGTACAGGAGCTCCACGCCTGTTCCAACCCTCGAGGGGACTGGAACATGGATGCCTTACCTTTTCTGGCCTCAGTTTCCCAAGGGTTCAGGGCATCTCTGCCAGGCTGGCCAGCTCTGAGAACATGGCTGCGTCCGACAAACACATTGTTCAGCCCCTTCTGCCTGATGACCAACCTACTGTTGCTTTCAGAGCAGGTGCAGATGAACAGAGGGCAGCACTCCGTCCAAAGTCAACAGGCACTTCCTGTCTCAGCTTTATCTCCATAGCTACTGCAAGAGGGTCACCTGCAATGCCTCTGCAGTCCCTGGTCTCCACGACTTTGGTTGAGACCCTGGCTGGACACTGAACAGGGGCATCCTGGAGCCAGCAGACTCAGGTCCACCAGCTGCCAGGCTAGGGGTACACTGGGAGCCTGCACGGGCCTGGAAGAACAGGGAGCAAGGAGAGACCTCCTCTTGCCACCCATGTGAAATAGTGGCCCCCAAAGGGTATGTTTACCGAGGCCCTCAGAACATGATCGTACCTGGAGTAGGGGCCCTGCAGATGTGATTGGGGTAACCAGCTGGAGATAACACCATCCTGGGTACCCAAATGGGCCCTAAACCCAGGGCCACAGAAACAGAAACCCTGAGAATCTGGAGGCAGCAGATGCAAGGGAAGCAGCCTTAAGCCCCAGGACCACCTGGAGCCCCAGAGGCTGGAAGACACAATCCCATCCCCACAGACACTGGAGGAGCATAGCCTTGCCCAGACCTTGACACTTGACCCTGGCCTCTGGGACCAGAGAATAATAAACCCGCCAGTCTGGGTTCCTTCCCTGAGCAGCCCCAAGACACTGAGGTGCTTGGCTCAGCAGTTCTGGGTATCTCTCGGGTGTGGGAAACACAGGTGTAGGATGAGCAAGTGCTCCAGCCCTCCTCCCTCCTCCCCTCCAGCCTCGCTCCTGCTGATGGAATCCTTCCCCCAAGTCTTCTACAGATAAGAAACTGAAGCCCGGGGAGGTGGGCCATGTGTTCAAGACCACACGGGTACTTGGGATTCCAAAGCTCCCTTTCCTGCAGGGACACCTGAGTCTAACCCTGCTCTAAACTGAGCAGTTGGTAGCCTGATCCCACTCGGCCTCCCCTGGCCCCAGACTCAGGACATGAGCCCTTGCCAGTCCCCATGGGTGAGGGATGGCAGGGATGCTGTACCCCAGCAGATGTGTGTCCTTGTCCTCCCAAGCAGGCCCTACAGCTGGAGGAGCCAGCCCCACCCCCACCCGAATAGCAGCCCAGGGAGAGTGTGACAGTATGACCTTTGCAGATGTCCCCGGCTCAGACAAAGGCTGCAGATTATAATCTTGGCCACCAGGAGGAAATGTCCCCTGAACCTCCCATTATCATGCTGTAATTAGTGGGGACCGCTGAGAATTGGGCAAGATGGAAAACCTGCTTTCATCTACATTTTCTCCCTTTTCTTAAAATTCCAGACACTGAAGGACCGGCAGGCAGCAAGCATGCCTCCCACCGGCTGGCTCCCCACAGATCCCGTCAGGGCCGCACTGCACACCCCCAGCACCCCCCACACACAGCAAATTTGCACATGGCCACGCATTTTGTTTGAGAGGAGGCGATCCCCAGAGTCACAAGGACAGGAGGGACCATTTCTGAGCATACTTTCCCCTCATTTCCTTCTCCCAACACCCTCAGCAAGGCGCAAACTGGCTCTGGAGGCCAACATTCCCAGGGTTTCCTCTAGCACCGGCCTTGGTCCTCCTCAGGGCAGCAGGCAGGGACTGCCTGGCCACTAGGACCTAGACTCAGACTAGAAGCTTGAGGTGTGGCCTGGACTGACCCTTCAATGTGCATTTTGTTGTTGTTGTTTTGTTTTGTTTTTTGAGGTAGGGTCTCACTCTAGCCCAGGCTGACCTGGAATTCAGTATGTAGTCTCAGGGTGGCCTCGAACTCACGGCAATCCTCCTACCTCTGGCTCCTGTGTGCTGGGATTAAAGGCGTGCGCCACCACCCGGCTGCATTTGACTTCTCATGCTTCCCATGCCACAAACGCTGTGCCCTGGGAAAGCCAGGGAGGGCAAAAGCACTTGACCCAGAGCTAAGACCTCTGTTCTTTGAGCTGCACCTCAGGGTGGGGTAGAGGGCTAAGACTGGTCAGTGAAAAGTGCCCCACATGCTCTGACCACAAAAGAGAAATTGTGAGGTACCCTGGAAGGGAAAAGGAAGCAAAGGCCTCCCCACACACTGGCCTTGCTCTAGAAGCCACTGGGGTGGATGGGGAAGGGTTGGGGTTCTACCTGCTTTCCTCTCAAGCTCCTGGAGCTAGAGGAGCCCATTCTTTCTCTTAAAAATTTATATTTTGGGCTGGAGAGATGGCTTAGCAGTTAAGCACTTGCCTATGACGCCTAAGGACCCTGGTTCGAGGCTCGATTCCCCAGGACCCACGTTAGCCAGATGCACAAGGGGGGCGCACGTGTCTGGAGTTCGTTTACAGTGGCTGGAAGCCCTGGTGTGCCCATATTTTCCTCTCTCTCTCTCTCTCTCTCTCTCCTCCTCTTTCTCTGTCTGTCACTCACAAATAAATAAAAATAAAAAAAATATTTTAAAAAAATTATATTTTTGTGCTGGAGAGATGGATTAGCAGTTAAGGCGCTTGCCTGCAAAGCCTAAGGACCCATGTTTGACTCCCCAGATCCCACATAAGCCAGACACAAGGGGACACAAGCACTCAAGGTTGCACATGGGTGCAAGGTGGTACAAGCATATGTAGTTTGATGACAGTGGCTGGAGGCCCTGGCATGCCAGTTCTCATGCTCTCGTTCTCTCATTCCCTCTCTCATCAAAAACATGCCAGTCTATTGAACTTGACTCTCCCTCTCCCTCTCCCTCTCCCTCTCCCTCTCCCTCTCCCTCTCTCTCTCTATATATTTGTTATTGCTTTGTGCGTGTGTACGCATGCATGTTTCTGTCTCTGCTTCCCATCCTGCCATCAGTGTGCTTGGATTACAGAGGGAACTCAGGGCTTTTTGCACACTGGGCACACACTCACTTGACACTAAGCTGCACCCCAGCCCTGGAAAAGCCCATTTCTGGCTACTTCCAAACTCAGCGCAAAGAGCAGAGGGATCCCCCATCTTCCTGCCAGCTACTCCCCAGTCAGGGCTCATCTACAGAGCACAAGTCTCGAGACCCAGGGAAGCGGTGGCACACAGGATGGGGTGGAGAGCGCCTGCTTCACGTGGGCCATTTTTGGTTTTTTGGTTTTTTTCTTTTTATTTATTTGAGAGTGACAGACAGAGAGAGAAAGAGGCAGATAGAGAGAGAGAGAGAATGGGTGCGCCAGGGCCTCCAGTCACTGCAAACGAACTCCAGATGCGTGCGCCCCCATGTGCATCTGGCTAACGTGGGTCCTGGGGAATTGAGCCTTGAACCGGGGTCCTTAGGCTTCACAGGCAAGTGCTTAACCGCTAAGCCATCTCTCCAGCCCACGTGGGCCACTTTGGATGCTTTCCTGGGCCCTCACTGTAGGAGACGCTGCAGGTCCCCCTCTCCCCTAGGTTGGGAGACGAGGTGAGGATGGGGTACAAAGATGGAGGAAACACAGCTGGGAGTCCTGGGGCACAGTTGGGCTGTGTCCAGGTCCCCATGTAGCAGCTGCAGCCCTGGGCTCCCGGGGCCTGGCCCCCACTTTTGGTGGTGGCAGCACAGTGGCCTGGGGGAGGTATGCTGGAATGCAGCAGGCCCAGGCGGGGCTCCTGAGACTCCCCAGCTGTGCTGAGGCCCAGGCAGGTGGAGCTGATATGAAAGGCCTTGACAGCCAGGAATGATGGAGACCAGGAACACATGGAGCTCCAGACAGGCTCTCCCCGGGGGCAGCACTAGAGTGAGCCCTGGGAGAAGCGGCCTACATGGAGGCAGAGCCTGGGCAGGGAGAGAAGGCTGAAGGCAAGGGGTGGGCTGTGGGCAGTGAGGTCTAGGAGAGTCCACACCTGGGCTATACTGAGCCGGGGAGAGTCTGTGTGCAGGGCCTGGCCTGAGTTCCATCCACAGTCCGGGGCAGGGTTCTGCCTGGTGACTTGGTCAGGAGGCATGGAAAGTGGCCCAGCCAGCCAAGCTCCGGGTCACATGAATCCTGGCTTCAGGGAAGTGAGAGCCCAGTGTCTCATCTTAGTTGCTGGTTATCCGAGGCCTCATAGCTGTGGGGAGTGGTCCTCCCTCAACCAAGTATCATGGTGGTCCCTGCCAATCTCCATGGCATAGCCCAGTGCTTTAGAGTGGAGTTTTTGGCAAGCAGTATGCCACCTTTGCATCTATCACCTCAAGGGGAGCCCTGGTGGAGGTCGGGACTCACGTTTTTGGAGCAGCTGGCACAGCCACTGGACCAAGATGCATTGCCTGCCTGGCCAAGGGCAGGGATTGTTGGCTCCTATGTGCTGAGCACAGGGGTAGTTCCTTCAAGGGGAGCCCCGGGCCCTCGAGAGATAGGGTTAGACGTGGCATCTCATCTGTCTGGGAACAACAGTATGACCTTGATCAATACCCTAGTATGTGACAAGCCAGAGGGAGCTGCCGGAGGCACACAAGGGGAACTTATCCAGGTTCCTAGAATTCTGCTTGAGAGGGACTGGGACACAATGTGGCAGAGGCTGGTGGAGCCAAGGGCTGTGTAGAGCAGAGCTTCTTCCTCTCAGAGTGTCAGTTAACAGCTTCCTGAGCATGCTCTGTGGCACTGTTAGAGAACAGACCCCCCCCCCCACAGCTGTTTACCAGATATGGTTGGTCCTCCTTTCAAGAGGTGGCACAGGAAGTGGTGGCTGAAGTCCTCCGACTGCCACCTCTTCCGGAGAAGGATGTAAGGACCCATCATCCTCGTCCTCAGGTGTGACAATAGGGACTCAGAGTTCAAGAAACAAGCTGGGACTGGAGAGACGGCTTAGTGGTTAAGGCACTTGCCTGTTAAGCCTAAGGACCCAGGTTCAATTCCCCAGGACCCACATAAGCCAGCTGCACAAGGTGGCACATGCACCTGGAGTTCATCTGCAGTGGCTGGATGCGTTGGCGCACCCATTCTCTCCCCCCCCACCCCATCTCTCTCTCTCTCAAATGAATAAATGATAAAATATTTTTTAAAAATAGTTGGTTTAAAAAATTTTTGAAAGATACAAGCTGGGCATGGTGGTGCACACCTTTAATCCTAGCACTCCACACTCAGGAGGCAGAGGTACAAGGATCGCAGTGAATTCAAAGCCACCCTGAGACTACAAAGCAAATTCCAGGTCAGCCTGAGCTAAAGTGAGATACTACAATGAAAAATGTAAAACAAACCAAAAGTTTTCTTGAGGCATCATCTCCAGCTTCTTTGCCCCTCTGAGGAGGCATTCTGTAGGGAGTCCTGGCTGAGAAGCAGCCCCACACCCTATTCATCTCTCTGTAGGTGACAGGGACATGAAGCCAGGTGCTGCCAAGAAACAAATTCTGTCTGGTCCACTTGTTCACAGAAACTGTGTTTTGAGGGCTGGGGAGATGACTTGGAGGCTAAAACACTCGCTTGCAAAGCTTGCTGGACTGAGTTCCGTTCCCCAGCGTAAAGTCGGCTGCAACATGATGCGTGCATCTGACATTCGTTTGCACTGGCAAGAGACCCTAGTATGCCAGTACACACACACACACACACACACACACACACACACACACACACGCACACATGTACACACATGCAAATGCATACAGTCACTTAATTTTTTTAAACAACACACTTGTAAGCCAGGAATGGTAGTATACATCTGTAATCTCAGCACTTGGGAGGCAAAGGCAGGAAGACTGATATAAGTTTAGGCTAGCTTGGTCTACATAGTGAATTCCAAGCCAGCCAAGGGCTACATAGCAAGATCCTATCTCAAACTAAAAAAAAAAAAAGAAAGAAAGAAAGAAGAAAAGAAAACACACCATGAGGACAACCACCCATGCTTTGCTCCTGTCCCCATCGTCGCAGGAGTGAGCTCGGACCCAGCAGTAGGTCCCCATTTTTGGAAGGAGCCAGGCAGGAACCCCCTCAGAAGAGTACCCCAGGCCCACTGCAGGGTGGGGCCAGAGCAAGGGCCTGCGAACAGAGACCAGGTGAGGAATAAATCAGCTGCCCTCTCACATTCCTTGCCCTGAAAGCGCCTGTAAAACACAGGAGAAAATTGACCTGTCAGGGGGATAGATGGGCAGCAGTATGCTGCCACCAGGGTGGCTTCCCCTCACCCTGGGGTCCTACCAGAAACTCACTCATGCTACCCACCCCCCACCACCCTTCCCTGCCCTGCTGGGCTATGGTTGCCTGGCAGTCCCCAAAGGGAAGCCATCCCAGACCAGGGGCTTGGCTCCCTGCCCCCACCTCTCCACCCATTCTTGGCAGACTGGGCCCAGCTGCTGAGCCTGCAGGCTATAAACGGGATGGAGACCAGGGACAGTGTCAGGAGACAGCTCGAGTGCCTTTTAAAAAAATGTAATCTCTTTTTATTTCCCCCGCTCTACCCTCCCTCCTCCCTCTAGACCGCAACCTCTAGTCACCCCTCCCCTCTTCCTGTGTAATACCCAGCTGGTGGTGACCTTGATGCCCAGACCATGGTGTGTTATGGGGTGGTTAGAGCCAGCAAGGACAGCCTGGTCACCTTGAGGTGTGCTGGGAGCCAGCTCGCAGGGTGGGAAGAGAGGAGTAGAGCCCATGGTCAGGCTGTGGTCAGGAACTGCCTTGCTTTAAGGTCTGATGCAGCTCCCCAGCACCAAATACCCACAAAAGGGACCTCTGGGACTCGAGGCAAAAGGCAGGGACCATCTGTAGCCAGCTCCTCAGGACAATGGAAACCAATACCTCTAGCGTGAAAGTTAGGCCTGGTGTCCCACTGACTGCTCCCACCACAACCCCGATGCTTGCTGTCGCCTCCCCTTCCAGCCCAGGAAAGGCAAGCTGGTAGTCCTGGAGGCTGCCCTGTGGCCTGTTGGTGGCTAGCCAGCTTGGACAAGAACCCCATCACCGTCCATCTGTGTCCTTCATAAACTCCTGTGGACTGCCTAGCTGGCCCCTCCAGTCATTGGGCCACAGCCACAGTGCCCCTAAGGCCTGGGGATCACTAGCTTATGTCCTCTGTCTAACGGGCAAGAGGATGTTCTCCATGGTAAGAAAAGCCAAGAGAAGGGAAGAAAGGGGCCTGGCACCTGGCAGCCTACTGCTGTCCTCGGAACCAGGGGCAGAGAGAAGACGGAACAGGGGGGCATCTGAGAGAGGTGCAGGGCTCCCATCCTCCAAGAATAAGGAGCTGAGGCTCTGGAGGTCAGGGCCCTGCCAATGAGCAGGGAATCTTGCAGACCCAGAGAAGCAGACACTCCAAACACTTCCCACCCATCTCCTGAACCCTGCAGGTCTAGAAATGATGATTTGCAGCCCAATCTTGCACCTGGATTGTGGGGAGGTGAGAGTGTACCCATTAACCTGGAGAGCAATGCCAGAGGATGTCCATTTTTCCATCCAGGGAGCTGAGGTGCTCCCCTCCCCTCCTGGGACACAGCTGGACCAGAGGCTTCAGCAGGTCTGGGCTTGGCCTCTCTGCAAGTGTTTGTTGGGGGCCAAATACACATTGTGTCCTTCCTGCATCCCTCAGCCAAGATGGGGGCAAATGGGATTGAGAGCAGAGCGGCACCTTCAAATGTAGGCTCTTCCGCATGCCCTCAGGACCTTCCGGGTCTGGCTGGTCTGGGCAGTGCCCAAGTATAGTCCTGAACTTCTAGCTTTCCCCAGAATACCACCCCAGGCCTGTCCCCCAGCTCTCCAGAGGTCCACACTTTGCAAGCTCACCCCCAGCATTCCCAACTTCTGCAGGCTGAAGCTTCTGGAACCCCAGAACAGCCCATGTCTCCCGCCTTCCCAGCATCAGCCTGCCCATCCTCTGATCTTCCAATTCTGGTGTCACCCTCACACCCACCCATGGATGGCCTAGCCTTTCATGTGGCACAGTGTGACCCCTACCTCAGGATTCTCCCTTGGTACTGCCAAGGCTGTACCCCACCTAAAAATTCAATAAAGGCCCAGCGTGCCAAGAGGGCTTTTTGTTTTGTTTTCCAAACTTGAAATCTAGTGGCATCTCCAGAGGGGCCCATCTTAGAATTGCCTATTAAAAAAAAAAAAAAAGGGGGGGGTTTCTGGCTTCCCCAGGCTGGGTAGGACTTCACTGCCCTATGGTCAAGCCAGGGAACCTTCAAGGGTAGGAGCACCTGGAGTGATGCCTACTGTAAGCAGCTCATTCCAGGGGCTGTGGAAGGTCCTGCACAAATACTTGTCTCTGTGAACATGTATGTACACACAGACACACACATGCACGCACATGTGTGCATGTATTGGCCCCCTGCTCTGGATTTTCAGCTGTGGACTGATGGTTTCTGGGGATTCATCAGGAGTTTGCACAGCATCTTCACGGGCTCGTCAGGTCCAACACATTCTGTGGGGGTGACGACATTATAAAGCCCACGCAAGTGTCTCGCAAGGCTTTACTTCGGGAGCAGGCCAGAGGCGACGACTCTGCCTTATCTTCTTCCTCCTCTATTATTTCTGCACTTCCTTAGACCTGCCCATGGGACACCAAAGGAGACCTAGTAGGAACAATTTGTATGCCACACCCAATTGACCCCTGCCCCCACCCCCGGTCCCATGCAGACCCTCTATGCAGGTTTTATGCCTTCTGTTCTGTGGTATATATAACCTTCCAGCCTGTCAGCACTGCCTCCCTAGCTCTGTGCTCTTGGGGGTGCTCGGGCTTGTGCCATGGGGTCAACAAACTCTGCCCAGCCCCGTCGTTTTGCTTCCTTTATCCGCCACTGGCTGGTTTCACACCTTGGGCTAGGCACGCTGCCCTGACATCTATCCCATGCCCTCTTCTCTCACCAAGTCCTGCCCTTCCTCCTCCTCTCTCTCTGTTGAACACAAGCATAGTATTAAGGCTCCCATGGCCCAGGGGCAGACTTATGTAGGGCAGCCTAGCCTTCTGAGGCCGGCTGACAGGGAAAGCGAGCTTCAGCCTCCAGCTCTGGGTGGCAGGGCTGGCAGCACTCTTTAGGAACCAGTGAGGAATGGGGAGCATCGCTGGGACTGAAGGACCAGGCCCACAGTGGCTTGCAGCACCCCCCCCCCCCCGCTCTGGTCACGTGGGTGGGGAAACTTCATGATTCTCCTCTCCTCTTCTCTCGGGACTGCAGGGTGGAGCTTGCCCTGGGACTCACCCGGAGTCCGGCCTGCCTGCTCACACCTGACCCTTGTCCCCCAGTGGGGCTGGACAAGACTGCCTGGAGCGCTCTTCCCAGACACATAGCTCTCTCCCACAAAATAGTTTAATGCAATTTAATGGCTTGAAGTTGATGTAAAAATTACAGGCACGCGGCTGGGGTGGGGTGGGGGCCTCGTAAGAAATCCTTTTGAAAATATAATTGAGTTAATGGAGCCATAACTGCGTCTCATTTTGGGGGTAATTGGCCCACTTTTTGTCACCCTGTCCATTTACATACTCCTGTTTTCTTTTTGCGATTGATTTTTTTCTTTATAAAGTGGGCCACTTTACTGCAATTTTTAAAGCCCCAGTGATGAATAAAACCTCATCTTTCTACTCATTAAGACACTGGAATTAGCTGGGCCCACGGCCCCACCAGGCAATTTGCTTAACAATCCCAGGCTGCCCACAGCAGGAGGGGCCAGCTTCCGGAAGGTGGGTCCTGGACGAGGGTCCACCTCCAGAGAAAGAAAGGAAGACCTTCCGCTGCCGCTGCCGGAAACACCCTGCCTCCACCAGCCCCCGATTGCAGGTCTCTAAGTCCTTGAACTTGGGGGTGTCCTCCACCTCCCGCTTTCCTCTCTTGCTGAAGGCTCCAGCCTTGGACTCTGCACCCCCAGCCTACATTACTGAGGCTGTTGTTCAGAGGCCCCACCCACCTGCTTCTGACTGCACAGCAAGGTCATACTTCCTTTAGAAAAAAAATTTTTTTTAATTATAAAATCTATACACACACCGAGTAAATGAATCCGACAGCACAATAGGACACAAAGAGAAACTTAGCTGGGTGAAGGGCATCTTGTTCTAGCTCCCAGGCATTCTTGGTGCAAATGGGGGCATACACGTTCACGTGCAGGCCTTAGAAGGACCTGGCTCCACGTACCGGCCACTAGCAACTTGGCGTTTTATTTCATCTAGTGGTACTTTCTTTTCTGGTACAGGGGGCTGGAGCTCAGGGCCTCATACGTGCTAGGCAGGTGCTCTACCACTGAGCTACTATACCCCAGTCCTCTTTTACCTTTGCATTTTTATTTTTTGGGTGTTCAAGGTAGGGTCTCACTCTAGCTCAGGCTGACCTGGAATCCACTCTGTGAATTCAGGGTGGCCTCGATCCTTCTACCTCTGCCTCCCTAGTGCTGGGATTAAAGGCAGGCACTACCACACCCGGCTCTTATATTTATTTTTTAATATTATTTATTTATTTATTTGAGAGAGTCAGACAGACGGACAGTAGGGTGAGCCAGGGCCCCTCGCCATTCCTGACACATGCACCATTTTGTGCATCTGGCTTTACATGGGTACTAAGCAAACATCTTTAACTGCTGAGCCATCTCCTCAGCCCTTACCTTTTATTTTGAGGTAGAGTCTCACTAACTTGCCACGTAGGCCTTCAGATTCTCTAGCATCAGCCTGCAGTGCTGTTGGAAGGAAGAACCTTTGGAATGTGGTGCTTAGGAAGGAGGAAACCAGGCTATTGGAAGAGGCCCTCGAAGGGGATATTGAGACGCAGCTGCTGTTTTTATTTATTTGTTTGTTTATTTATTTTGGTTTTTGGAGGTGGGGTCTCACTCTAGCCCAGGCTGACCTGGAATTTACTATGCAGTCTCAGGGGGGCCTGAAACTCACAGTGACCCTCCTACCGCGGCAAGCGCCACCACACCCAGATTATTTATTTATTTATTTATTTATTTATTATTTGAGAGAAAGCAAGATAAAGAAGCAGATAGAGAGAGAGTGGACACACCAGGGTCTCCAGCCAATGCAAACAAACTCCAGACACGTGCGCCATTGTGTATCTGGCTTCCATGGGTCCTGGGGACTCAAGCCTGGTCCTTCACAGGCAAAGGTATTAACCACTAAGCAATCTCTCCAGCCCCTTCCCGTTTCTTTTACCTCTTTACTGCTGGGGGTGGATGGGCCACCTCTACCACACTCTCCTGCCACGATGAACTGTACCACTCATGTAAGGTTTGAGAGCTCTGGTGGGCTTAGCCCAGGGAGCTAAGGTGCCAATAATTCAATGGCATCAGAATTGTTGCTGCATCCAAAAGGGTTAGGAATTCAGACAAGGAGTGAGCAAGAGAAAGTAGATGTGTTAAGGAGAGGGTGAGAAGAAGTCCCACGTGGGAAGGGCAACCTGAGAGAAAGGGGCCTTTTATGGGATTTATGGTGGGAACTGAATAGAAACCAAGGTGATCTTTACTGAGCTTGGCTGGTATCGTGGGCCAAACCAGTGAGGGGCCCACACACTCTTTTCACGTCTCCTCAGCCCAACTGAAGAGTTGGCCACACATGGTTCACCTGGTCATGGGAGTGGTCATGCTTCAGGGCCACCTTGTCCACTCCTCTCCCAACTGGTTGTACTTGTTCTAAAGGCTGTTGACGAAGTCACCTTTCCTTCATCCTCGGCTATGTGTTTGGCTTGTCATTCTCCACAGACCCTCACCCTCACTGCCTAGGGGAGCTAACTCCTATCTCACCACCCAAAGTACCAGCACCAAGCAACCTCTCCTGGAATCCAGCACCCACCGTAGGCCCCAGAACCCCCAAATTGCACACTGCACAGCTCAAGGGCAGAAGAGCAAAGGCACGGGATATTCCTCAGCTCTCCAGTGGGGCATCGAGGAATACTGTGACATTTTTACTTCCACAGAGCATCAAAGTGACCAACTGGGGCGAGTTCAGACCCTTGTGGATGGGTGGTACCAGCACCCAGGTTATCTTTGCTCTAGTGTCTGGTCCCTTGGGGTGCCAGCGTCCTGTCCCTCTAACCGTTTGTCCATCACCATTCCTTGCTCCCCTTTTTTGCTTCCTGGCTTCTCACCATTGACATTCCCCTCGGAGCCTTGTGTTGGAAACCCGTCCACGTCCACGTACTCCTTCCTCTGGGGAATACACACACAGTGTCTTTGAAGCTGTGTCCTGGGGGTGGAGCCTGCATGGGACACTCCATGGTGCCCCGAGGATGTGGAAGGGCTGAGGGAGGGAGGTGTGTACAAGGAGGTCAGCAAGGTCTCCCCATTTTCTCAGCTGCTTACTTGCCAACACGCAGCTCTGCCTATACCCACCTCCCCTCCCCTACTCTCAAACCGGTACTTCCCATCTGGTGGGGTGCTGACCCAGAAAGACCTGCAGCTACCCTAGCTGAAAGGGCACCATCAAAGAGGAGGGCTAAGGTTGAGCCGGGACAACAGCAATGACTAGGGTTAGATGGCAGGAAGTGATTTAGGGTGTTAGCAGAGAAGATTAGCGTACCTTCTGAGCTTGGCATGGTCCCATTTGGTCAAAACAGCCCCTAACCTCCTGCACATTTGGGAGGAAGCCCACAGTCTGGGCCCTCAGGGTATCACATGCTCACAGTGCCAGAGTCATTCTCAGTGCCTGGTAGATACTCATTCGTTTAATCCTCACAGTAACCTAGATGGTAAATGCCATTGTCCGATGGGGAAACTGAGGCAGAAGGGTTGACAGCCAGCATCCCACTCTACCAAATGTTGCATACTCCACTATGGCCCCCCAACACATCCAGATGGAACATTTCTCAAAAGTGTTCCTTTCTCACTTTCTGGCCATATATATATATATATATATATATATATATATATATATATATATATATATATATATGGAGAGAGAGAGACTCATGTAGGTCCAACTGGCCTTAAATTTACTGTGTAGCCATGAATATCCTTGAACTCCTGATCCTCTTGCCTCAGCCTCCTTGAGTGCTAGGATTATAGGCATGTGCCACCATGCGCAGCTAACTTTTGTTCTCACCAAAATACCTGTTACTCTTTTTTGTTTTGTTGGTTTTTTGAGGTAGGTTCTTGCTCTGGCCCAGGCTGACCTGGAATTTACTATGTTGTCTCAGGGTGGCCTTGAACTCACGATGATCCTCCTACCTCTGCCTCTGGAGTGCTGGGATGAAAGTCATGCACCACCCCTCCCCCACCACTTCTAAATATCTGTTACCCTTGAGGGGTTGTGCAGCCCTACAGATTCCAGTTTGGAGAGCCTCACTGTCCTGGACTTTCAAAAGCATTCTGACTCGGGCTGGAGAGATGGCTTAGCAGTTAAGACACTTGCCTGCAAATCCAAAGGACTTCTGTTGGATTCCCCAGGACCCATATAAGCTAGATGCACAAGGGGGCACATGCATCTGGAGTTCATTTGCAGAGTGGCTGGAAGCCCTGGAGTGCCCTTTTCTCTCCCTCTCTCTCACTCTGACTCTTTCCCTCTCTCAGATAAATAACTTGACTGGATAAACCATAGAAGCACCAAAACCCAAATGCAAGGTCAGCCTGGCCGGGCGTGGTGGCGCACGCCTTTAATCCCAGCACTCGGGAGGCAGAGGTAGGAGGATCGCCATGAGTTCAAGGCCACCCTGAGACTACAGAGTTAATTCCAGGTCAGCCTGGACCAGAGTGAGACCCTACCTCGAAAAACAAAAACAAACAAACAAACAAACAAGGTCAGCCTGGTCCCCTTCAGTTGGTCAGGGAAGTGGCCCCCAGAACAGCCTGTACTCCTATCAGGGCCCAGGTGACACTGAGCTGTCCGTGGGCCATGGCTCCAGCCAATACCTGTGAGCGCTGGTCTCCCTCACATCTTCTCTGCACCTGTGCTGGCGGTGTCTTTGAGCACCCCAGACACACAGCCTCCCTTTGTGCAAAAAAGGAAGCCTGCATTTAAGCAAAGGTTTGTGACTGAAGTAGACAGGGCTCTGGACCACCTGCCTCATCCAGAAGCCCCCAGGGTAGCTGGACCCACTCACAAGTAGTGCCCTCTGATGGCCACCTGGGGTCCCTGATGGCAAGGCTAACTGGCCCCAGGATCAAGCATGGTCTGCTCTGATTGGTCACCCGTGCCTGGCGGAGGAGGCACTATGATTAACAGATGGACCAAGAGGGGCTGGTGAGAAATGCCACCGTCTGCAGATATCTCAGATCTTCATACCACATGCTCAGGCCTTTCTCGCTTCAGGCCTCCATTCTCCTCTGTGCAGCAAGGCTCCAGACCTGCTTGGCCATGGGGTCAAGGTCACCCTCTGGACATGCTTTGTCCAAGTAGAGGGTGGCAAGAGGGCTGCTATTATCCCAAGAAAGCTGACTGGCTGCCAAACCAGAATCCCAGGCTGAGGGGATCTGTGCCCAAGAGAACCCCTTGCAGCTGAGATGAGTTGCTGCCTCTGCAGCCCTGGTTCCTCAGGGAGTGCGTGACACCTAGAAGGAGCGTGACAGGCATGTAGCCACGTTACAAGATGGGGAATGCACAGTGCTGTCCCTGGGAGTGTGCACCTAGGGGCAGGTATGGATTCTGCTGGGGGAGGACAAGGAAGACAGCACCCACGAGGAGGTCTGGAGACAATAGCGATGCAGGGGCGGTGTGGTCTGTGCTGTTGGGAACCCCAGTATGTTCACTCATATTATTCCTGCTAAGGCCTTAGCCAGCCTGGACTCCCTCTGAAAAAGACAACACTCCTTAGCTCTTTAATGTCCTGTCCTGAAGCACAGGGGAGTGCAGCTGCCTGCCTTACCAGGTTACGACAAGAGCCCAAGGCAGCCTAGGAAGCATAGTGAAAGGTCTGAAGTCCCTGTCCACTGCCCCATTCCAGCCTACCTGACCCATCTCCCCACAGTGCTACACAGGGCTCCTGGAAAAGGCTGGGGAGACGGCTCAGCAGTTAAGAACACTTGTCACTCAAGTGTGAGGGTCTCTCAACCAGAGATCACCAACTTCAACTCCCCAGAACCCACTAATTCTGAGCATGGCTATAACCCCCTAACTCCCGTCAGCGTGGGGGTGAGGAGTGAAGATCAGAGAATCACTGGGACTCTCTGACATGCAGCAGCTCCAGGATGAGAAGGAGCGACCCCTATCTCAAAGTAATATGTGGATGAGTAATAAAATGACACAATGTTCTCTGGCCTCTGCGTGCGTACACATAGGCCACGCACATCTGTACACACAGAACAGGCTCCCGGCAAACAGTCTTCTGAGAGCAGGTGAGGTGAGGTACAGGGAGGCAGATGCCCGAGGTTGCAGAGGGTCTCTCAAAGACCCTGAACCTCCCGTACCTGAGGCCCAGAAATTAGGCAGCCCAGCCAAGTCTGACCACCTTACCCTAGACCAGTGAGCCTTGCATTTGGTTCATGGGACTCCCACAAGGCTCAGTGAGGCCCAAACCCTGCCATGCATCTCCTCAGCCTCTCCTGATCAGCCGCTGAGCCTGGGCAGGTGCTGTGATGCAGCACCTTCAGCACGCAGGCAGTGAGTCAGACCCGGCCAGGGCCTCCAGCAGCTGGAACTCTAGGTAAGGTGGGCACAGAAATCCCTGTCAGAAGGGCTCAGACCGAGGGCACAGTGCTGGAGGGCTGAGCTGGGTCTGCTTGGGCCACCCTGGGCCTGGAGAAGGCCTGAAGAGGCTCCGACTCAGGCTGGGGAAGGGCTGGGCCGCCCCGTGGAAGGAGACTCTGAGGCCACTCCTGTCCTGGGACGGTGGTGGGGCTGGGTGTGCACAGAGTCGACTCTCTGGCCCCCATCTGTCCTGAGGCCAGGACAGTCAAGCAGCAGCACAGCCTCTGCAGTCCAAGCTGGCAAGGAAAGGGCACTGAGCCTGCCAGGCTGGGCACTGTGGGAATCCACAGGCACCTCACTGAGCTTCCAGCCCCTAGACCCCTGCCTTCTCCTTAATCAATGACCAACTTGTGATGGGCAGGTAGGTCACAGACAGCCAAAGACCCTGGAAAGGGAAGCTGGGACTTAGGTGGAGACAATGAGTCAAAGCGCTGGGAAATGCTCCAGTGAGCACCACCAGACCCAGATGAGCAACCAGAGCAATGCAGGAGCCTTGTTGCCAGGACACCCCGCCATGCACACACTTCCCAGGGGGCTAGGAGGCACTCATGCCCTCCCAGACAAGCAGCGCTAAGGGTAGTAAGAGCCCAACCTGGGGTCTCCCCGCAAGAGCCCAGCCTCCACTCCACTCAGGGCCGGTCTCAGAACGGACCTGAAGAGTGGCCGACTTCCTAGAGTGTGGCCTGAGTTTATGGAAGGGGCAGGAGGGTTGGAGTCCTCATGGCCCTTCTGACCTGTGGCCCCCTCTATCTCCACCTCCAGCCTTGCTGAAGGCGCATTGAGATCACAGACCAAGCTAGCAGAGCTAGCTTTCCGTGGATCTGAGGATCTGAGCTCAGATATTCAACCTTGCTTGGCAAGTGCTTTATCCATGACTCATCTCCCCAGAGCACCCCACACCCTGGTTTTGTTTGTTTGTTTTTATTTTTGAAGGGAGGGTCTCACTCTAGTTCAGGCTGTCCTGGAATTCACTATGTAGTCTCAGGTTGGCCTTGAACTCATGGCGATTCTCCTTCCTCTTCCTCCTGAGTGTTGGGATTAAAGGTGTGCACTACCATGCCCAGCTCCCCACACCCTTTTTTTTAAAATGTTTATTTATTTGCAAAGATATATAGATTGAGAGAGAGAGAGAAGAAGGGAGGGCGAGAGAAAGGGTGCAGCAGGGTCTCTAGTCACTGCAAATAAACTCTAGATGCATGACCACTTTGTATATCTGGCGTTATTTGGGTACTGGGAAATTGAACCTGGGTCATTAGGCATTATAGGCAAGCACCTTAACTTCTGAGCCATCTCTCCAGCCTCCTCCCCATTCTTTTTTTTTTTTTTTTTTTTTGGTTTTTCGAGGTAGGGTCTCACTCTGGCTCAGGCTGACCTGGAATTCACTATTTAGATTACAATGTGGTTTCAATCTAATTCACACTCAGGGTGGCCTCGAACTCTCGGAGATCCTCCTACCTCTGCCTCCCAAGTGCTGGGATTAAAGGCGTGCGCCACCACGCCCGGCTTCTTTTTTCTTTTCTTTTTTTTTTTTTTTTAATGAGATAAAGAAAGAGAAAGAATTAGCACACCAGAGACTAGCCACTGCAATCAAACTCTAGATGCACGTGCCACCTTGTGCACATATGCATGTATATGTGATCTTGTGCATCTGGCTTATGTGGGCTCTGGAGAGTTGAACCTGGGTCCTTAGGCTTCGCAGGCAAGTGTCTTAACCTCTAAGCCATCTCTCCAACCCCAACGCTTTTATTGTTTATTTATTTGAGAGAAAGAGAGGGGGAAAAAGGAAAGAAATAGGCAGGCAGAGAGAGAATGGGTGCCCCCTTGTACAACTGGCTTATGTGGGTCCTGGGGATTCGAACCTGGGTCCTCTTGCTTTGCAGGCAAGCACCTTACTGGTGCTATCCTCTAGCTCCCCCCTTTTTTGAGGCAATATCTCACTAAGTAGTCCTGGCTGGCCTAGAACTTACTATGTAGCACAGACTGGCTTTGAACCTTCAGTCACCCTCCTACCTCAGCTCCTAAATTGTGATCGCAGGCTTGCACCACCAAGCACTGCTCCAGCAGCTGTTTTGTGGAATAACTAGAAGCTGAGGTCACTGGTAGGCCAGCAGGGTGGGGGAGGCCTCCCCTCCAACAGGAGGGCCCCCTTTCCCTGCCTCCTGTGGCCTGGCAGCCCCTAGGCCCTGCAGGGATGGGGGTGGCGTGCCGGCCGCAAAGGGCAGAGAGAGTGCAGTGTGGCGGCCAGCCGCCAGCGGGGCCGCCAACAATGTGGTTTCAATCTAATTGTCCCAAAATATTGTTACAACACAAACCACGCACCATCCACTCACCTGCAACTGATCAGTGGCAAAGCTACTGGATAAATGGGCTGAGCACCCCGGCCAAGTCCCCCCCTGCCCTTCAGCTTCCTGCTGGGGCTGCTCCCCTCCTTGTGACCCTCTAGCTCACTCTGGGTGCAGAGCAGGAAGGGACAGTGCCCTGGGCCTGAGAGGGTCAGACAGGGAACAGAGAACTGCACTGGGGCTGAACCCTGGTCAACTGAGGTCTGTCCATAGTCTGGCCCAGGGACCCCCATTGTCGTCCCTCCGCTCTAACAGCCCCATCTCTGTATGGCGATGTGCATGGGGGGGGGGGCTTCCTTCCTCTGGGAGGTATGTGCATGCCTACCACAGTAGCAGCAAGACAGGCTATGGAAGACACTAAGGCCTCTTGATAGATGGGACTGGAACAATACCCCAATGCTGGAATTAGAGATGGCCTCCACGTAGCCAAAGAAGAAACTAAGGCTCACAGGCATTCCAGGCCCAGTGCTGACAGGATGGAGCCTCTGACACCAGGTTCCTGTCTGGCACCCTGCACCATGAAGGCCAGCAGAGGTAGGCATGCTTAGGAGGGAGCCTGGCAGCCTGTTCTCTGGGGGGAAGGGACAGCCAGAAGTGACTGACCAGCAAGTTCTAGAGTGGACAGCAGCTAGCTCTTGGGGCTTAGGAGTCTGGCCCCGAGATCAGATGGTGTGATCAGAGGCAGGAAAGAGGAATAGCAGACCCCAAACAGGGTCTTGAGTGGACTCTCAGCAGGTGTGGGGCGACCCAGCATCTCACAATGAGCGACAGAAGGAAGGAGCCGCCCTCAGCTGAGAGGGCAAGATGTCTCTGATGCCACTGGGCGGGCAGCGCTACGTGCTGAGGACGGAGGCTGGGGCCTCAGGCTGCAGAGAGAACACGGTGTCCACTGAGAGTTGTCACAGCTCAGCGCTGAGAATGACGGTAGTGGGTGGCCCCAGGCTGCTGTAACACCTGGCCGTACCTTGGTGGCTTAAAGCGCAGTGTTTGTCCTCTCCATCCTGGAGCAGAAGTCCAGCCTGAGGGTGTGACTCTGATAGGGCTCTGCAGAGCTGGCCCCCACCTGCCCATCCCGGCTTGTGGAGGCTCCCAGTGATGCTTGGTGGTCTCGGACTCTAATCTCTCTCGGCATCTCTCTAGTCTCTGCTTCTGTCTTCCAGAGTCTTCCTCCCCAGCTTATGCCTTCTCTTCATCTCTTCTCTAATTATAATACTTGTCATAGGACTTAGGGCCACTTTAGTCCAAGATGATGTCATCTCAAGATCCCTAAGCGAGGCTCAGAGATGTCAAGCAACCTGTCCCACGGCAGCACAGCTGTGACGCGGCTGATTTCATCAGGGCCTATGCTCAGCTGTAGAAAAATCCTAGAGGCTCCAGGTGCTGAAAACATGGCCACGGATGCCTGGCAGAGAGGAGAGCGGTATCTCCGAGTGCCAACATGAGCCTGCGTGTCTCATGTCTGCACGTGGTGATAAGACCAGACTGTATAGACCTGGCAGTGCAGAAGGGTTGCGAAGTGACTCCGTGCCACACAGTGGGCAGAGATAGGGAGAGGTGCTAATGCAGCTCCCTCGCTGGGGACTGTCCTGCAAAGCCATAGAGCAGGATAAACCTTCAAGCTCAGCCATACTGTAGGCCAGTCTCACGGCACCATCGGAGGCGAGGGCCGCTTTGGAGAGGCAGTAGATAATGGGGAGATGTGGACTGCATGGATAAAAGACACCAGCTGATGACCAGGAATAGCCCTGCCCGTGTCCCCATGTGCTGGCAGTAGGTGACAGCATAGTGATGGTGGGGTTTCCTGCAACAGGTGCTGCATAAGAAACCACAGGTGACCCCAAACCTGGCCCCGCTAGTGCCCTGCTTCCCATCCAGCGCTTGACCTTGAAGCTTAATGGGAAGAACGGCTTTGTATCTCCATCGACAGCACAGCTGAATGGTGGAGGGGCTCAGGAGAAAGCTTGGGACCCCAATCCCCAGAGGGGACCAGGCAGGAATCCCAGGCAGCCCCCCCTATGCCTCATCTTTGTTTGTTTGTTTGTTTGTTTTTGTTTTTCGAGGTAGGGTCTCACTCTAGCCCAGGCTGACCTGGAATTCACTATGTAGTCTCAGAGTATCCTCGAACTCATGGCAATCCTTCTACCTCTGCCTCCCGAGGGCTGGGATTAAAGGCGTGTGCCACCACACCAGGGTCTTCTTTTTTTCTGAGCATAATGGCACGCATCTTTAATCCCAGCCGTCGGGAGGCAAAGGTAGGAGGATCACCATGAGTTCAAGACCAGCTTCAGATTACATAATAAATTCCAGGTCAGCCTGGGCTAGAACAAGACCCCACAAAACAAAACAAAAACAAAGCAAAAAAAATTTAATATCTTTATGTTTTACTTATATATTTATTAGAGAGAGAGAGAATGGGTACACCAGGGCCTCTAGCCACTGCAAACGAACTCCAGACATGTGCACCACCATGTGCATCTGGCTTACATGGGTTCTAGGAAATTGAACCTGAGTCCCTAGGCTTTTGCAGGCATGTGCCTTAACCACTAAGGCATTTCTCCAGCCGCAAACAAACTTGTTTTTGATGTGTGGTGTATGAGTATGAATATGCATGAGCCTACGCTGCATCCCATGCCAGCGTCTGTGGTGAGGCGCACTTGCCTGTGGTGTCTGGAGCAGAATGTTGGGTGTCCACTGCCATTGCTCTTCCATGTGTTCTTTTTTTTTTTTTTTTCCAGGGTAGGGTCTCACTCTAGCCCAGGCTGACCTGGAATTCACGCTAGTCTCAGGGAGGCCTCAAACTCACAGCAATCCTCCTACCTCTGCCTTCTGAATGCTGGGATTAAAGGTGTGTGTCACCACGCCTGGCATATCTGTTCTTTTTTTTAAATATATTTTTTAATTAAAAAAATTTTTTAGAGATGGGCATGGTGGCACACACCTTTAATCCCAGCACTTGGGAGGCAGAGGTAAGAGGATTGCCATGAGATCAAGGCCACATAGTGAATTCCAGTCAGCCTGAGCTAGAGTGAGACCCTACCTTGAAAACAGAAATTATTTTTAGAGAGGGAGTGAGGCAGGGGTCGGGGGCAGAGGGAGAGAGAGACAGAATTGGTGTGTCAGGGCCTCAGCCACTGCAATTGAACTCCAGATGCTTTCACCACCTAGTGGGCATATGCGACCTTACATTTGCCTCACCTTTGTGCGTCTGGCTTATGTGAGATCTGGAGAGCAGAACATGCCATCTCTCCAACCCGAATATTTTTAATTTTTTTTGGTTTATTTTTATTTATTTATTTAAGAGCAACAGAGAGAGAGAAAGAGAGAGAGAGAGAGAGAGATAGAGAGAGAATGGGCGAGCCAGGGCCTACAGCCACTGCAAACAAACTCCAGATGCACGCTTCCCCTTGCACATCTGGCTAATGTGGGTCCTGGGGAATCAAGCCTTGAACTGGGGTCCTTAGGCTTCACAGGCAAGTGCTTAACCTCTAAGCCATCTCTCCCACTCCCAAATAATTTTTTAAATATATTTAATTTATTTGAGAGAGAGAGAGAGAAAGAGGTAGAGATAGCATGAGAGAGAGAATGGGCGCACCAGGGCCTCTAGCCATTGCAAATGAACTCCAGATGCATGCGCCTCCTTGTGCATCTGGCTTACATGTTTCCTGGGGAATCGAACCTGGGTCCTTTGACTTTTCAGGCAAACACCTTAACCACTAAGCCATCTCTCCAGCCCCCAATTTTTTAAAAAATATTTTATTCACTTATTTCTGAGAGAGAGAGGGAGGGAGAGAGGAAGAAAGTGGGCACACCAGGGCCTCTAGCCACTGCAAAGGAACTTCAGATGTATGTGCCACCTTGTGCAGCTGGGTACATGGGTCTTGGGGAATCAAACCTGGATCCTTTGGCCTTGTAGACAAGTGCCTTAATCACTAAACTATCTCTCCAGCACCCCCCTCCACTCATCAAAGTCTCTTACTAATCCCTGAGCTTGCCATTCCCCCTCCCCAACCCCAACTTCTCAAGTCTCTGCTCCCCCTGTGAGACTGGGGTTACAGATATATGTGGCCATGCCCAGCTGTATATTGGGTCCTGGGATCAAACTGGAGCAATTGCTCAGGCATCCTTAAGTCCGCATGCTCAGGAGGTGCTCCTAACTGCTGAGTCCTAAATCTCTTTTTTAAATTTTTTCTTGGGCTGGAGAGATGCCTTAGTGGTTAAGGCATTTCTCTGCAAAGCCAAAGGACCCAGGTTTGGTTCCCCAAGACCCACATAAGCCAGATGCACAAGGTGGCACATGTGTCTGGAGTTCGTTTGCAGAGGCTGGAGGCTCTGGTGTGCCCATTCTCTCTCTCTGTCTCTATCAAATAAATAAATAAATAAAATATTAAAAATAAAATAAAATAACATCTTTTCTTAGCTGAGTGTGGTGGCACAAGTCTTTATTTCCAGCCCTTGGGAGGCAGAGGTAGGAGGATGGCTATGAATTCGAGGCCACCCTGAGACTACATAGTGAATTCCAGGTCACCCTGGGCCAGAGTGAGACCCTCCCTCGAAAAACCAAAAATAAATAAATAAATTTAATAAAATATAGTAAAAATAATAAAATAGTATAATAATAATTTTTTTAAAGTTCTCTATTTTTATTTATTTGAGAACAACAGACAGAGAGAGAAAGAGGCAGGTAGATAGAAAGAGAATGGGCATACCAGGGCCTCCAGCCACTGCAAACGAACTCCAGATGCATGCACCACCTTGTGTATCTGGCTTATGTGGTCCTGGAGAATCGAGCCTCAAACCAGATTCCTTAGGCTTCACAGGCAAGTACTTAACTGCTAAGCCATCTCTCCAGCCCCACAAAATTTAATTTAATAAAATTAAAAATAAATTTTAAAAGCGAGAAAGGGAAAAAATGGGCAGGCCAGAGCCTCTTGCCACTGTAAAAGAACTCCAGACACATGTGCCACTTTGTGCATCTGGCTTTATGTAGGCATCGGGGAATTAAACCCAGGATGGTGGGCTTTGGTAGCCATCTCCCCAGTTCTAAAATCTTTTTTTATTGGGGTAAAATATACCTGTAAAAGAAGCCATCAGAACCACTTTTTGGAAACATTCATCTTGCTGTTCAGCCACACCATCCTCCATCTCTAAAATGTTCTATCTTCTTGAATAGAGACTCAGTCCCATTAGGCAATGGCGCCTCACCACCTGAATCCTGGGAGCTTCTAATCTACTTTGCATCTATGAATGTTTTTTTCTGTTCTACATATTTCACCAGAGTGGCCATTTAGATGTCCCTTTCTGTCTGTATTCTTCCACCACATAGTCTCAAGCGTCATCCATGTGTGAGCATGCATCAGAATTCTCTTCCTTTTAAAGGCTGAAAAATATTGCAATGTGTGGACCTGGCACAGTTTCTGTGCTCCCCTGTGGCTGGGCACGTAGGCTGTTTCCCCTTCAGCTCTTGTGAATAATAATGTTGCAGAGAATGTTGCTATTCAAGTGTTCGGGTCCTGGTTGTCTACACCCAGGAGTGGCATCATTAAGTCACGGGACAATTCTGTGTCCAACTTTGTGTGTGTGTCTGCAGTGTGTATTCATGTTCATATATGTATGTGTGCACATGCATTCACATGCCAGAGGTTGATATCAGATGTCTTCTTCAATCACTTTCCACTTAATTTTTTTTTTCTTTTGGGTTTTTCAAGATAGGGTCTCACTGTAGCCCAGGCTGACCTGGAATTCACTATGTAGTCTCAGGCTGGACTCAAACCCACAGTGATCCTCCTACCTCTGCCTCTCGAGGGCTGGGATAAAAGATGTGCACCACCACGCTCGGCTGCACTTGGCTTTTTATATGACTGCTGGGGATCCAAACTCAGCTCTTCACACTTTCCCAGAAAGAACTTTACCCACAGAGGAGGCATCTCCCCAGCCCAGGTTCAACTTTCTGAGGAGTCACCATATTGCTCTCCTTTTGTCTACCCATGTTTCTTTTTCTTTTGTTTTCTTTTTATTTTTTAAAGTATTGAGCCAGGGCTGGAGAGATGGCTCAGCATTTAAGGTGTGTGCTTGTAGAGCCAAAGGGTTCCAGTTCGATTCTCCAGGAACCATGATAGCCAGATGCACAAGGGTCACATGTTCCTTTGTAGTGGCTGGAGTTCCTGGTACGCCCAATCTCTCCCTCTCTCTCTCTCTCTCTCTCTCTCTCTCTCTCTCTCTCTGCCTCTTTCTCGCTCTCAAATAGATAAATAAATAAATATTTTTAAAAATTATTGAGCCCGCTGTGGTGGCACATGCCTTTAATCCCAGCCCTTGGGAGGCAGAGGTAGGAGGATCACCCTGAGTTCGAGGCCACCCTGAGACTACGTAGTGAGTTCCAGGTCAGCCTGAGCTAGAGTGAGACCCTACCTCAGAAAAAAAAAAGTTTTTATTTAGGGGCTAGGGAGATAGCTCAGTGGTTAAAGGCACTTACTTGCAAACCTGCTCACCTGGGTTCAACTTCTCAGTACCCAGATGAAGCTAGAAGCACAAAGTGGTACATGCATTTGAATTTCATTTGTAATAGCCAGAGACCCTGGTTCTCTGTCTCCTTCTCCTTGAAATAAACAACATTGGTGTGTGTGTGTGTGTGTGTGTGTGTGTGTGTGTGTGTGTGTGTCAGGGTGTCCCACTGGTGCAAATGAACATCAGATGCTTATGCAACTTTTTGCATCCAGCTTTACTTAAGTGGCTTGGGTTTGAACCCCAGGCCAGCAGGCTTTGGAAGCAAGCACCTTTAAGTGCTAAACTATCTTCCCAGATTTCACTGTTACGATCAAGTGTCATCATTTGCAGTACTGGGAGAGAACCCAGGGCCTTGTGCATACTAGGCAAGTACTCTACCTCTGAGTATAGCCCAGCCCAACCCAGACTTTAATCCTTCTATGAGACCACTCATTGGTTGTGCCCTCCCCTATCTAGACCAGAAGGTTCTGTGAAGGTGTGAAATGTCCAGGAAGTAGTGGCAGAAGTGTTCAGAGAGTCTGGGCAGGTCCTTACCTTGAGTGTTTATTCTCCCCACCTCAACTGTAGGGCCAAAGCAGGTGGCTCATCACTCGACTTTACAATAACATTTATTTCTCAGTGGAGCCAACAGGGTCAGTGCTGGCAGCCCGTTAGTTAGTGTTCACCCAGTATCCTTACTACTCACAGCCTGGCACAGGAGATGGGCTGCAAGGGCACCTCCTTAGGTTTTTGTTGTTGCTGTTGTTTTGGGTTTTTTGAGAAAGGGTCTCATGTTAGCTCAAGCTGAGCTGGAATTCACAATGTAGCCTCAGGATGACCTTGAACTCATGGCAACCCTAATACCTCTGCTTCCCAAGTGCTGGGATTAAAGATGTGCACCACCATGCCCAGTACGTATTTTTTTTTTTTTAATGTTACTTGCAAGCAGATTCGATAGACAGAGGGAGAGAATGGGTGTGCCAGGGCCCCTAGCTACTGCAAAGGAACTCCAGATGCATGCACCACTTTATGAGTCAGCTTTACATGGGTAGTGGGGAATACAACATGGATCATTAGGTTTTGTAGGCAAGTGCCTTAACTGTGGAGCAATCTCTCCAGCCCCTCCTTGTATTTTGTTTTGCTTGTCGAAGTAGGGTCTTGCTGTAGCCCAGGCTGGCCTAGAATTCACTATATAGTCTCTATATAGTCACTATATATAATCACTATATATATATAGTATCTCTCTCTCTCCATATATATATATGTGTGTGTGTGTGTGTGTGTGTGTGTGTGTGTGTGTGTGTGTGTGTATATATAGATATATACACTATATATAGAGAGAGACTATATATATATGTATATATAGTCTCTCTCTCTCTATATATATATATAGATAGATAGGTAGATAGATAGTCACTATATATAGTCACTCTATATAGTCACTATATGGTCTTGAACTCACAGCAATCCTCTTACCTCAGCCTCCCAAGTGCTAGGATTAAAGGCACGTTCCACCATACCTGGCCCCTCTTTGGTTTTTGTTTTGTTTTGTTTCCTGTTTGTTTGAGCCGGTGTCTCACTGCATAGCCCTGACTGGCCTTACTCTGCAGACCAGGCCGGAACTATAGGTGTGCACCACCATGCCTGCCTCGTTGTTTTTCACAGAAAGGCAGGTCACAGCCCACCTTCATCTGGCCTTGGGAAGTCTCAACACTTTGCCCCAGTTCCTTCTTTCCCTCTAACTGACCCCAGTGTCTCCAGCACAGAGCCAGGGCCGGGGCAGGCGGAACTCTGAGCCACACGGGAAGAAGGAAACAGCCACGCAGGGAGGGACTTGGATGAGAAGTAGACACGAGGGGCCAGAAGGGCATCTGCGTCCCTCATGCCTCACTGTGTTAGCCGAAGATCCCTGTCTCTATTACAGCAGATGGACGGGGTGGACAGCGGGTCAGCAGCTCAGGATGGGCAGGATTCTCTGTGCCAGGGGCACTGGCTGCATTTCCCTGCAGGGTGGCAACCCTGTTCTGATGGTTACCTGGCTCAGGGCCTTGGGCAGACCTTGAGGGATGGGGCCACTCTGTCCCCCTAGATTTGGAGGGCCTGGATAAAGCTAGTTACCTGGCCATCTTGGGCTCTTCTGCTGGGATTCTAAGGGCTCCTGGGAGCTAGTGGACTCTTAGCAGCCGGAAGGCATCTGGAATGCCCAAATCAAGGCAGAGAGGAAAAAAGGGCTGGCTCAAGGTCACCCAGGGTCACTGCCCGGCCATGCCTGAAGAAGACCCTTGGGATGAGGGAATGAGGCTAGAGACAGGAGTGTCTGAGAGGCCATTCCATGGTATCTGTGGTTGGACATGGGCTGCAGGGAAGCACATTCACATCCATCTTGCCTGACACACTGTCTCCAGGGTAATGGAACTACAGCTAGCTGGCAGTGTTGCTTGTATAGGACTGGGCCTGTCCAAGGTGAGTTTACTCATGACCAGTCTCCGTGCTCTTGGGTAGCCCCTTCCCAGGGCATGACAGCGGAGTTTCAGACCTGGAGGAGGGTCCGATTCCTCCAGGCCAGTATAATAGACGGCCCCAGAAAACTTTAAAGCGCCTGATGCCGGGACCGTGATGGCACATGCCTGTAACTATAGCACTCAGGACTTTAAACCTAGCCTTGGCTGCATAATATCCTATTTAAAAAAAACAAAAACAAACAAACAAAAAACCTGCTGAGCATGGTGTCACATGCCTTTAATCCCAGCACTGGGAAGACAGAGGTAGGAGGATCACCGTGAGTCCGAGGCCACTCTGAGACTACATGGTGAATTACAAGTCAGCCTGGGTCAGAGGAGACCTGACCCAAACAAAACAAAACAACAACAACAAAAAACACCACAGGAAACATGGTGGCACATGCCTTTAATCCCAGCACTTGGGAGGTTGAGGTTGGAGGATCATGGTGAGTTTGAGATCAGTCTGGACTACAGTGAGTTCCAGGAAAGCCTAGGCTAGAGTGAGACCCTACCTTGAAAAAACAAGCAAGCAAGAGAACAAACAACAACAAAATTTTAAAATGCCAGGCACGGGCAGGAGAGATGGCTTAGCCGTTGAGGCGCTTGCCCGCAAAGCCAAAGGATCCCAGTTCAATTCTCCAGGACCCATGCAAGCCAGATGCACAAGGTGGCACATCCATCTGAAGTTCGTTTGCAGTGGTTGGAGGCCCTGGTGCTCCCATTCTCTCCCTCTCTCAAATAAATAAATAAAATATATAATTTTTTAAAAATGCCAGGCACAGGGCTGGAGAGATGGCTTAGCGGTTAAGCGCTTGCCTGTGAAGCCTAAGGACCCCGGTTCGAGGCTCGGTTCCCCAGGTCCCACGTTAGCCAGATGCACAAGAGGGCGCACGTGTCTGGAGTTCGTTTGCAGAGGCTGGAAGCCCTGGCGCGCCCATTCTCTCTCTCTCCCTCTATCTGTCTTTCTCTCTGTGTCTGTCACTCTCAAATAAATAAATAAAAAATGAACAAAAAAATATTTTAAAAAAAATGCCAGGCACAAAGAAACAGATTTGTAATCTCAGTGCTGGGGAGACAGATATAGGAGGATCCCCAGGGCTTGCTGACCAACCAACCTAGCCTAACTAGAAAGCTTTAGCCAAGAAGAGACCTTGTTTCAAAAAGAGATGGTTGGGCTGGAGAGATGGCTTAGTGGTTAAGCGCTTGCCTGTGAAGCCTAAGGACCCCGGTTCAAGGTTCGATTCCCTAAGACCCACATTAGCCAGATGCACAAGGGGGCACACGCGTCTGGAGTTCGTTTGCAGAGGCTGGAAGCCCTGGCGCACCCATTCTCTCTCTTTCCCTCTATCTGTCTTTCTCTCTATGTCTGTCGCTCTCAAATAAATAAATAAAAATAAACAAAAAAAATCTCAAAAAGAGATGGTTGGCGCATTCCTGAGGTTGACACCCAAGGTTGTCCTCTGGTATCCACACACATGAGCACAAATACATGTTTTCTACATACACACCACACACACGCAAAATAAATAAATAAACAAAAAATAAAGAACTTGAAAAGGCTGCTGAGAGGCAGCAGTGTGGGGCCTTCAGGCCACCAGGCGTGGGAAGCTCTCCACCATTCCCACAGAGCAGGTACCTGGCTGGAGGAGAGGAGGGTGCCTGCCCTTCGGGAGCTTCTCCCTCTCACCAGGGGAAGAGCCACCCGGCCTAGGAAAGATGCTCCAGCTGATCCTTCCTACTGGTTTGGCCTGTTTATCAGGCCAGTGGCAGGCTCAGTGACTCACGGTTGGCCAATGGCCCACTGTCCTACACCTCTGCCCCAGGTGAAGTGAGAAGCAGATGGGAAACCCAGGCCTAGGGCCTGAGGCAGGACAGGTGTGGCCAGCCACAGCCTCCCTCCCACACCCACGCAGGCCTCAGGCCAGTGTCTGGGCCCAGCTTGGCTGGCTCCCTGCTTCTGAAACACCAGCTGTCTCTCGCCAGGCCCAGAACCAACCTCAGGTGCTGATCTCAGGCTCCTCCTCCCCTGTGAGCACCTGCTTTTGAGTCTGGCAGAGGAACTGGGCCTCCAGCCATCTCCACAGCGCATGTGCCCTCCCTGGACCTCCAGCCACCTCCACAGCGCATGTGCCCTCCCAGGACCTCCAGCCACCTCCACAGCGCATGTGCCCTCCCTGGACCTCCAGCCACCTCCACAGCGCATGTGCCTTCCCTGGGCCTCCTCATCTTGCCACAGAATGGTCTATTAGCTCCATAAGCATCTGAGCGCTCCTGATTCTCTTCTCCTGCCCCAAAGCCCAAGCACAAGCCATGCCTCCCTTACCTGGAGCACAGGGTCCAAAGAACCAGGTGACCCTAGCTCGCCTTCCATGGTGGAGTGTCAGAAACACTCTCAGGAGTAGAGCCCTCTCTTTTCTGCAGCACCCTGCCATGGAGGCTGCTTCAGAGTGCAGTGTGCCCCAGAAGACACCACAGCCCTGTTATGTCCTTTCCTCCTCATTCATCCCACAAATCCTCAGGAAAGGAGACAGTGGTAGCAGTGGGGAGGGCCTTGAAACATTAGAATATCCAGGGTTCAGAGAGCCACGAGCATCAAAGGAAAAGTGGGACAAGGAACAAGTTCCCACAGAGCAAGAGCACAGGACTGGGACCTGGGCCTGCTGCGGGGATCAGGGTGCCGGTGGTCCGGTCCATGGTCAGTGCCTGGCGGCTTGTCTTTGTCCGGCACCTGCCTACCTTCCCTCCTCCCAGAATGCTCTCATTCTTGGGACGGCCAGTGATGTGGTGTTATCAGTTCTGACGGAGAGGGAGGCAGGACCCAGAGGCTGGGGGGTAGAGAAATGTCTCCACCTCCCACCCCCCTATGCAGAAAGTCCTGCTGACAGGTGCCACCAGCACCTGTGCTGAGGCAGGTTCAGGGCATCTGGGTTCTCTGGAGTGATGGACACTCCAGACGAACACAAGTTCTTGTCCTGAGCCTGTTGGCAGCTGCCAGGGGACACGCTAATGAAGAGGTCTTTTGGGTTTTGATGCCTGGGAATAGCCGCACATCCACAGGAATGTTCTAGAGCCCCTAGCAGGACATTCCTGGGACCTGGTGACTCCCCTTGGTGTGGCTATGCTCCCAAGTGGGCAGGCTTGGGGCTAAGGCCTGCAGAACAGGACTTGGCTCCACTCTCTGGCTGGGAGGCCTGGGGCACAATGTCTACCTTCCTGACACTTCAACCTTCTCACTTTCTCATCTATGAAATGGGAATAATTACAATATCACAGATGGTTGAGATGGAGGGTGTGAAAGTAGTGTACACTTAGAAGCTGTGCTCTGAGTTTTGATGTCTTCCTGAGCATTCATTAAGAGGTCAAAGCCTCCGGATGCTGGGCAGTGCCAGTGAGCCAGTGACCGCTCCCAAGCAGCCACACCATCATGAGTGAAAATAGTAGCTCTCAACTGTGTTCTGTACGGCTGAGCTAGGAAGGCTGGTAAGTGTATATTCAAAGTTGTTTTTTGTTTTTTGTTTTTTTTTTTATTTTTCTGCTTGCAATGGGTTTACCGGGACATGCCATCATCAATTGAGCAGTATCTGCAAAAGGTCCCAGTTTTGTGGCCCTGTGCACAGGAAAAGTTATGTGGCCTTGGAGGGAGGACCTTGCAGACAGGTGTGCTTTTGAGGACCTGCCATGGGCCACAGCCCTCTACCACATGAGCCCAGCAAGCCTTTCTTCGAATTGGAATGTCTAGTAGAGAAGTGGTCCTGACGTCCATCCTGGGGCTGTTGCCGTGGAAACCAGCACCGCACCCTCACCTTTCCATCTGTAAGTCCCAAGTACTTGCTGGTGTGGGTTAAGTTAGAGCTCATGTCTGGTGACTGCAGTCTAAATTTAAAAAAAAAAAAAAAAAGTTTTTTTTCAGGGTAGGTTCTCACTCTAGCCCAGGCTGATCTGGAACTCTAGGTGGGCCTCGAATTGACAGCAATACTCCTACCTCTGCTTCCTGAGTTCTGGGATTAAAGGTGTGTACCACCATGTCCAGCTCCAAAAATAATTTTAAACATTTTATAAATATTTTTATTTATTTATTTAAAAGGAGGGAGGCAAAGAATGGCATGTCAGGACTTCTAGCCACTTCCAAATGAACTTCAGATGCATGTGTGGTTGTGTATGCCTTTAATTTCAGCACTCAGGAGGCAGAGATGGAAGATCACCACAAGTTCAAGGCCACCCTAAGACTACAGAGTGAATTTCAGGACAGCTTGGGGTACAGAAAGACCCTACCTTGAAAACAAAACAAAGAACTCCAGATGCATGTGTCACTTTGTGCATTTAGCTTTATGTGGGTACTGGGGAATTGAAGCCAAGCCCACAGACTTTGCAAGCAAGTGCTTTTAACAACTGATCCATCTATCCAGCCCAACACTGTCTTTTGTTTGTTTGTTTGTTGTTTTGTTTTCAAGGTAGGGTCTCACTCTAGCACAGGTTGACCTGGCACGCACTCTGTCTGGCTTTGAACTCATGGTGATCATCCCATCTCTGCCTCCCCAATGCTGGTATTACAGGTATGAGTCACAATGCCTGGCTATCATGGACGTTTTCGAAGCTTCCAGAGCGGAGCAGAGGGATGGGAGAATGCAAGACAGCCTGAGATGTGGAACTCTGCCAGCTTGTCTGATCTACCTCTATCCTCGCACCAAGGGGCATGGGTTCAGGCTGGGCTCCTGTACTTCCAGGAAACACCAACAGAACCAGCCTTTCTTTTCCTAAGAAGATGCTCAAAGAAGATGGAAAGGTCCTGGCTGAGGTTCCTTGGGGCACACTGTGGCTGAGGTCCAGGAGTGGGGTGGGACCTTCCCTTGTTCCACAGCATCCGGAAGGTCTGGGAGGCATCTGCTGCTTCCAAGGTAGGGGATCACAGGATGGGAAAGTGGCATTGAGGGACCTGTCAGTGCCATGACGGGCTGAAGAGCAACTGAGGAGCCTTTAAGTGGCTTCCTGGGAGCCGTCTTCAGTACAGTGGGTCCATGCTTCCCAGTGGAGTTCTGCTATCCAGTGGCCAAGTGGCCTGGTTCTATCAGGACCCAGCAGGCCCACTTAACTGGCTTGCTGAAAGACCCTATGTGGTGTTAGAGGTAGACCCAAGAGCCACAGTGTGAAGAGAGAGGTGTCATGGCATGTCATGTGATGGTAAGATCTGTCATGCCTCTACACAGAAAAGCAAGAAAGCAGCACTGAGTGTCTTGTGCCACAGCAGGGTGCCACACATGCCCTCCTTGTCCCTCTTTTCTTGGGACCTCCTGACCCTACCTGTGCAAATGCTACCTGAGAAGCTCTTAAATGCAGGCTTCAGAGGCCCAACCTGAGTGGTCCACCAGGGTCTCCTGTCTGGCATACAGGAACACATTCCATTGTGGTGAAAGCATTACTAAAGAGCCTATTCCCAAACCCCAGGACTCGGTCCATTGCCAACTCTGAGAACCCAGGGCTGCGCCTGCTCAGGCACCTGTCAGCATCTGCGCTGGTGGAGCAAGAAAGCTGCGTGCTGGCCTCAGCTCCCAGATTTCCCAATAGGCCGACACTGCCCTTCCGAACATCTCCCGGTGCTGCCGGGTGAGAAAGCTATCCTCTGTCAGAGGTGGGGCAGTCAGGCCAGAGAGGGCCTGGGACTGGCAACATGTAAAAGTTTGGGGGGGTGTTTTGTAGCTGTCTGGATTGTCCAGCAGTATGGGGGTCTGGAATAAAGGAGTCAGGAGAGAAAGCCCAGGAAGCCAGAACCAGGGTGAGGTACTGACTCCATGAGGCATGAGACCAGGTGAAAAGATGACCTTGAACAGAAAAGACGCATCACAGGCAGGACCAAGGGTTGCATGGGAGGCCTGATTCAGAAAAGGCTGTTCCCATGTCTTCTGTACCAGGGTCCTACATCCCATGTCTGGGGGTCCTACAAGGGCCCTGGCTAGGACAACTGCACCTACACAATGCCTGTGAGTCCAGTGTCCTTTTTTTTTAAAATTATTTATTTATTTATTTGAGAGCGACAGACACAGAGAGAAAGACAGATAGAGGGAGAGAGAGAGAATGGGCGCGCCAGGGCTTCCAGCCTCTGCAAACGAACTCCAGACGCGTGCGCCCCCTTGTGCATCTGGCTAACGTGGGACCTGGGGAACCGAGCCTTGAACCGGGGTCCTTAGGCTTCACAGGCAAGCGCTTAACCGCTAAGCCATCTCTCCAGCCCTGGTGTCCTTTTTTTTAAAAAAAGGTATTTTATTTATTTATTTGAGAGAGAGAGAGAGAAAATGGGCAAAACAGGGTCTCCAGCCACTGCAAATGAACCCAGATGCATACGCCCCCTCGTGCATCTGGCTTACATGGGTCCTAGAGAATCGAATCGGGTTCCTTTGGCTTTGCAAGCCAACACCTTAATGGCTAACCCATCTTGCCAGCCCCTCCAGTGTCCTTTTGAGATCCAGGTCCTCTGCATGGAGGTCTCTAGTCATCCAGGGCAAAGGATAGGTGAGAGAAGAAAACAGACTAAGGTCTCTGGGGCACTGGAGAGATAACTTAGCAGTTAAAAGCACTTTGCCCACGTAAAGTCAGATGCATAAAGTAGTGCACGCATCTGGAATTCATTTGCAGGGGCAGAAGGCCCTGGTGCATCCATTCTCTCTCTCTCCCTCCCTTAAATAAATAAATAAAATTTTAAGTCCCCTGAGACTACGGTGGTCATACATTCCTAAAGTCTCTGGGGACTTGAGCCAGCATGCAAAGGACCCACCAGATAGGGAGGTCCTATTTGGATCTAACCAGTACACAGCATGGCCCTAAGGAAGGGAAGTGGTTAGAATGCCCATTCCACCAGGAGCTCCACAGCTGCAGGGTGAGGCTCTCCTCTCGGGCTCCTTGAGGGAGGGGCACCTGCCCCACCCAAACCTTTGCCAAACACCCCCCTTTCTGGCTTGCTGGTGCTGGAAGGGGCTTTTCTGAGTCAGTGAGAGCCTGCTAGACACACCCAAGTGGACCTGCTGGACCAGAGAACTGGCAGTCTTGCTACAGGGGCAGAAATGGTTTGACTCCTTCCCAAGTACCCCACCCCTAGCCGCGTGTGGTGGCACATGCCTTTAATTCCAGCACTCAGGAGGCAGAGGTAGGAGGATCACCATGAGTTCGAGGGCACCCTGAGACTACGTAGAGAATTCCAGGTCAGCCTGGGATACAGTGAGACTCTACCTCGAAAAAGAAAAAAAAGAAAGAAAAACCAAGTACCCCTAATGCTACTACGCCTGACACTGAAGTTGCACAACTGCTAAATTGCATGAGGACCCTCACCCCTGGAAGACCTTGTTTGTACGGATGCTTTTCCAGGGCCCTCTGATACACCCAGGCCCCCTCCTCCCAGCTGGCCTGATTAGCAATGAGTGTGACACTGGGAAAATTATTAATTTCCAACTCTCAAGTTTACTTCTGGGAAAGTTTGCCAATTAACTCAGCACGCCAAGATTCCCAGAATGAACGGGAGAAGGAGGCAGAGGCCCAGGCTGGTCCCAGGTGGAGGATCCATCTTTGATTGCCTGGAGTGTGAGACAAAGCCAAGGCCATAGGCCAGAAGAGGAGTTGGGAGGCTGCCCTGCCCACCTAGGGCACATAGCAGCAAGCAGGGCAAGGTTGCCCATGTCCTGGCTCTCCAGGGCTCTGTCGCATTCTGCAAACTTGAAGGGGGGCTCAGGGCAGGGAAATAGGCTGGGCTGGGAGTACTGGCTCTGACGGCATCCAGATACTGCCAAAGAGAAATCTGGTATAGGAGTGAGTCACGAGTCAGAACTGCTGGGGCTGATGGCTATAATGCTGTGACCTCCAGGGCCTGGGTGTTTCTGGGTTCTCAATAGTCTCTAACTCCGGCCCCCTCACCCTTACACATTTTCATTTTTCTTTCTTTCTTTCTTCCTTCCTTCCTTTCTTTTTTTTTGTTGAGGTAGGGTCTCTCTAGCCCAGGCTGACCTGGAATTCACTATGTAGTCTCAGAGTGGCCTTGAACTCATGGCGATCCTCCTACCTCTGCCTCCCCGAGTGCTGGGATTAAAGATGTGTGCCACCATGCCCGCCTCTCTTTTTTGTGTGTTTTGTTGTGTGTGTTTGGTAGTGCTAGGGATAGAACCCGGAGCCTCATCCAGCCAGGCTCACACTCAACATGAGCCACACTCTCAGCACCATCCTCTGTTTTTTTTTAAAGCTCTCTTTCATTAAAGCTCTAAGCTATAATCAAATCTTTCTTTTTTAAAAAATTGTTTATTTATTTATTTGGGGGGGGAGAGAGAGGGAGGGAGAGGGAGAGAATGTGCGCGCCAGGGCCTCCAGCCTCTGCAAATGAATTCCAGGTGAGTGCACCACCTTGTGCATCTGGCTTATGTGGTCCTGGGGAATAGAACTTGGGTCCTTTGGCTTTGCAGTTAAGTGTGTTAACCGCTAACCCATTGCTCCAGCCCCCAAATCTTTCTTTATAAAATTCATTTTATTTTTATTTATTTATGTGAAAGCGACAGAGAAGAGTCAGAGAGAGAGAACTGGCGTGCCAGGGCCTCCAGCTACTGCAAATGAACTCCAGCTGCATGCACCACCTCATGTGTCTGATTTACAGGGGTCCTGGGGAATCAAACCTTGAACCAGGGTCCTTAGGCTTCACAGGCAAGTGCTTAACCACTAAGCCACCTCTCCAGCACTCTCAGGTTCTTTTGAGCAAAGCCAGACTCCTGCCTCCAGCGTCAGGCTCAGCTCTCCTCAGTGGCTCCTCACCTCTGACCTGCATGAGGGGCAGGGGGCTTAGGTTTAGTTGCTGGAGTTGAAATGTTGCTACTACCACCAGAGTTCTTGCTGGGCCCTGAGGTCTGTGCGTGAGGAGGGGTCAGAGATGTGGTGCTCCCTTCCTAACATGGGATCCAAAGAGTGGCCCTGGCACAAAGTGAGGGAGCTGGAGGCTTCACAAAGGCAGGCCCACATGTGAGAGGAGACCACGGTTACCCCAGAAGAGGCCATCTGGGGTAACCAGCCTCAGCATTGCATTGGGTATCCTGGGCAGGTAAGAGCCCCTGGAGGGGACACGGAATTTTCTGGAAGGCTGTGGGAGAAATAAAGAATCCAGTTTACACAAGAAGGTAACCACATGGCTGGGCAAAGCAGCTGTCCCCTCCTCCTCCCCGTCTGGCACCAGACCCAAGAGGGTTCTCACATAATGGGTGTGGACTCCAGCTGTTGAGGGACCTACCCAGCAGACTATTGGGTAAGGGAAGGGGTAAAGGAAGCCACCTTGACCAAGGTCCTAGGGTCCTTGGGGAGCTGTCCTCTCCAGCCAGCTTCTGGATGAGCGGCTGAGGAAAACTCCCCCAGGTCTGCCAGGCAGCGACCCACAGAGAGGGCAAGGCCAAGGAGCGGCCTTTGAAAGCCAACCCGTAACTGTCCCCTCCTGGGCTCAGTCAGGTCCAGAGCTGCCCTTCAAGTCCTCAGCACAATCTGCTACTCTGGTGACCTCTCTTCTGGTCCCTCCTGTCATGCCCCAAGTCCTACTAAGCTTCAATATTCAGAGATGGAACTTAAATGCAAGCTACGCTTTAAATTGCAAATTGGGGCCTTTTAATCTTTTTGTTACCACATAACAATAGTCAGCATCATCTTCCTGACCATCATTCCAGGAAAAGACACATGCCCAAGCAGACCACCATGGACAAGACAAGCCAGTCCATGAAACACAGGTGGGAATAAGCTTATGGGCAAGATGAGGGGCCTGAAAAGACCTGGCCGCTGACAGGCAATGTGAGGAGCTGATGGGCCAGGGTCATAGAATCCTGGGGACACAAAGAGGACTCTTCACTGGGATGAACAGATATCTCTTCCTAGCCATACAGGGAGGACAGAGAGACACAGCCTGGGCTTGGTTGTGTGAGGATCACCAGAAGCCCTTGCACACATACACACCCTGCCCAGAGACCAACCAGCCAGGGCACTCATGGACCCTGGCTTTCCAGGGCCCTTCCACTTTCCTGGTCCCACTGGGGGAACAGCCAGGAAAGCCAGTCCTTCTTTCCACAAGATGTACATGCTGGAGTCCCCAAGGGGTGGACTGAGCCAGAAGCTAGGGTCTGCGCTTAGGAACTAGGGCTGCCAAATTCCGTCAAGAGACAGGGGCCAGCAACTGTCCTCCTGGACCCACTGCTCAGCCCTGCAGGTGGGGACAGCAGCAACACTGGTCAAAGGGGGGAGCTGTGGACAAGAGGCCTGGCTTCTCAGGGAAGGATCTGGGGAGGGGCCAAAAGCTGAGCCAAAGTCCCAGGAAGGGCCCAGCTCCCCTCCCCCAGGCCTCTTAATCTTTAACTGCCTCACAGCTAACCCTGACCCCCAAACAAACATGGGCCGGGAGGGAACGAAGCTTCTCTTTTCCAAAGAGCTCCCCTGGGATGAAGGTTGGAAAGAGATGTCTTTTAAAAGAGGGCTGTGGTAGGGGTCACCTGGAATGGGTTTGGGATAGGGTGTACCCACAGATGCTGGAGGTCACTGCTAACTTCTCCCCCATCTTCCAATTGAAAGCTTCCACCCAGGAATGGTCAAAGGCCAGCAGGCAAGAGTGCCCTGCAGGACAAAGTGGATTTAGGTCCCTGACCTGGTTCCGAAGGTTCTAGCAGCAGAGGCTCTAAATTCGGACATCATGGACCCTGGGCCAAGCATGGGTGGGGCTTCCTCTGGGCCATTGTTGCACTTTGCAAAGCCAGGGTATGTTTCCAGGAGGCTGTGACAACCCCAAATAATAATAATAATGCCCCTCCCCCAGCAGCAGAAATTCTGGAAAAAACAGCTGCTGCCGTTATCGCCCCAGGAAAAAACAAGGTCAGGCTCCGAGAAGATTTAATTTAAGGTGCGCCCCCGCGGTCCTGGGCCACGCATCAACACGCACGCGTCTTTGGGGTCGAGGCTTGTGGGGACCAAGAGGCACCCAGACGGTCTCTGTAGTGGCAGCAGGGCACACCAGGCCTGGCTCTAGACGTCGCAGGCGGTGTGGGAGGGGGGTTTTCAGGCTTGCCTTGGGCAGGAGCAAACCTCTCCCAGGCTGCCTTCTGTCCCCAGCTTCTGGGGGGCTAAACAAGTCTCCAAACAAAGCACCCTTAAATGGGCCGTGTTATCAGAAGAATGGAGCCCGACCTTAATCAGAAGTGACGGGCAGTGTGGGCCTTGGGCGCTGGTTGGCGGGGGCAAAAGACCCTTGTCCTTGTCATGCCGCAGTTTGGAGGGCTGCCTCCGGTCCTGCGAAGGGGGGCTGGAGAGCTCTTGGTGCCGATGCCCACTCCACACGGGTCACACCACACTCGCCATAGGTGGAAGAGGCGCTCCTGGGATGGGGCCCACAGTGCGGCCAAGGCCAGCTCTGGTCACCACTGCCCGCTGAGCCCTGGTGGTGGCCGCAGATGTGCGTGCAGGGCGCCTCCCCAGTACACCGCTGGGCCGAGAGGCCTGGTAGTTACCAGGCTGGGCAGTGGCTTCAGGCTCCTTGGGTACCCTGAGACTCCTGGGCCTGGCGCTGGTATTCCTAATGTTCCTGACTACCAAAGGCGAGAGCCCGGTATGGGCAGCCAGCCGGGCATCGTGCACCCAGCCCCCGCCTGGTGAGCGGCCCTCCCAGGAAGTAACCTACCAACACTAAAGATCCGGGTGTTTCCCAAACTGGGGAGCACAGGGTAAGGAGGGGAGAAGGGAGAGGACGGGGTCGAACACGTTGATTTTTTTTTTTACTTTGAAATTATATATTTTATGTCACAATCACTTTTCGTTAAGACCACAAACATCCAATTTGGCTTGGCGTAATAAAATCAGCCGGAGCTCCTTTAAACGGAGCCATTGCAGAGAATTAAGTTGTGAAATCTAATCTATTATATCCATAAAGGAGAATGCTTTCATTGTAAATTCAGGTTATAAAGAAACTATACCTGGGCCGCCAGCCTTCCTTTCGGATTTGCTACTTGAAGGCTTATCAAATTACTTCAAAATGTTGGGCTCCCCTCTCCATATCTCATGGCAACAAAAATTAAACGTGGCAACATTTCTTAATACCTAAGGTCAGAAACAACTGGCACAATGGGATATAATTTTTAAAAGAGACACCCCCTCTTCTCGACGTTGGGAAGTACCCTATTTCCCCAATTTTTTTTTTTTTTAATTCAAAATGCTCCAAGATTTCCTTATTCTCTCCTACTCCGCGAAGGAGGTGTCTGGAGCGCAATCCCGGGTGGATCGCACGTGGACCCCCACACCCGCAGAGCCGCGGCGAGCGGCTTGCCGCACACCTTGCGCAGTGGGCGCGGTGGAGGGGGAGGAAAGTCGTCTCCAGCACCCTAGCCCCGGCCCGGGCACCCCACTGGCCCGCGATGGCTGAACCAGACAAAGGAGCCGCCAACCAGGGGTTAAGCCGCCCTCACCCTTCCCCAACCAAGCACACCCTCGCGGGCGGCTGGGGGCAGAGGAAACGCAGTGCCCTATACTTACTTGGTTTTAGGGATACCTGCAGTCCTTCCTCGGGTGGGGGGTTGGGCCCAGACCGTCCCCTGTGCCTCCATCACCTGAAGCCTAGTTCCGAAAATTAACTCACTCAGGGCTTGGGCTGGGGAGTCTTGGACTTAGCCAGAGGCGAGGTCACCAAGGACTCACCCTCGCTCCCAAAGAGGGGTTTGGTGGGGCACGTGGAGGAGAGAGATATGTTTCTGAATTCCCAAGGAACCGGAGGACACGGCTTTTGTCAGGCCTGCGAAAAAGATTTACGAGGCGCCGGCGGAGTGTTGGGCCGGCTTCGCCCGGCGGCCAGCGCACCCCGTCTAATCTTTGATTTCCATCTAATTATTATTTTTTTCCCTGCCACTTCCAACTCAGTGTCCGAAGACAAAGGATGGGGCCCCCAGGCAGCAGTGGTTTGGGGACCCCCTTCAGCAAGGGGCTCCACTACGTCCCAGGCGCTAGCTGGGTGCCCGCCCTGGGAGGCCGAGGAGGGCTTAGAGCACTGGGGCTGGGGATCCGCCCCGCCGCGGGACCCAAGTGGGCGCCACGACCCACGACCATCGGGTGCGGCTCAGAGCCCAAGCCCCGTAGGGCTTCTAAGGAGGGCTGCATAGAAACAACCTAGAATGGTAGGAAGGGGGTGGCCAGCTTTCCCTTAAATTGAAATTAAGGGGGGAGGCGCCCTTGGCAGAGATGGCACACACAAGCCAGATTTTTCTTCACCCACGAAAAAAAAATCTGCGCAAGCGGGTGAGAGAGGAGAGAAACTTCCATTTTTCATGTGTGTGGGGGGGGAATCCAAAATGGAAAATGATTTTATTGGTCACTACCCATAAGTCAACTAAAAACAGAGATAATTAGAGAATGGGGAATTCGTGGGACCATAAATCTGCGGCGACTTCTCCATTGGCTTCGGGAGCCTTTATGGCTTGTTGAGTTTTATTTTGAGCGAAACGAAATCCAGGACTTTGGTGGAAGCGGGTCTACCGGCTGGTTGCCACGAGCTGAAACTCAGGACTGGCTTTACCCCAAAGAGGGCCTTCCCAGCATCAGGACCCTGCCCTCCCCAGCCTGGAAACCACTTGAGCCAGGCAGAGGAAGATCCTCGTGGCCATCGGTACCCAGCCTAAATCTAGATGGGGGAAATCACTTTCTTTCCCGCCCAAACTACGATGAGCTAGATATTTGGGGTACGAAGGGTTGGTCTGAGGCGAGAAATCTTTAATAAAACCTGATCCACTCCACTCGGGCCTTTCCGATCCCTTGGTGGCTTTTTGTTCTAATTTATGAAAGGGGGGGAAACGACGACACAAAATCACTCCTACACACACACAGCCACTAAATCTCTTAGTTTCTAATTTAATGGCTGGGAATAGTTTTCACTCCATAGGGGTTTCTGCCCCACCGACCCGAGGCCCATTTCCCACGTAGCTGAGACTCTTCTGAAACGGTCTTCCCACGAAACCACCCATGTAAAACTCCATTAATCAGGCAAGAAAGTGGGGACATTTCTGGCTCAGATGCCTCTAATTTGGGGGGGAGAAAAATTCTTTTAAGAAACTCCAAAATGAAAGCCTTTTTCCCTTTAGGTCTCGCCAATCCTCTCCTTTATTGTAAAGGGGGATTAAAAAAAATCCCTAGGAACAGAGCTGCAGGTCCGCATGCAGAAGCGCTTTCCCTGGCAAAACTAATCTCAGAGGAGTTCTTTTGTTTGAAGTGGGCATGGGGGAGGGGAAGGCGCCCGCTTCAGGCCGGCGACCAGCTAGCTCTGACCCGGAAAAAAAAAAATACCCCAAAGCCCGTGGGCCTTTCCGAACCGTGCAAGACGGGGCTGCCGAGGCAGGAGGGGCTCGCTCCGAGGCAGCTTACTCACCCAGCAGGGGCCACGGTCCGACTTCCTCACGGCGAGATTCCTCCGCCTGGGGCCTCCTAATCCCAAAGTGGGAACCCCAGATCCCAAGAGCGACCCGGGAAACAAAGGCCTGGCCGTCCCCCATACAGCAGCGCTCAGTCTCAAAGGTGGATCCCTTGGGATCGGAGGAAAAGCGACACGCGTTTCCGAGGGGTGAAGGTAGAGGATCGCAGGAGAGGGGGAGTCCCAGGACGTCTTTATGCAGGGTCCACCCCCACTTAGGTTCTAGCACCCCGCATAGAGACACGTTTGCAGCGAAAATCTCTTACACACCAGCCGGGTTTTTATTCGTTCCCTCCCCCAGAGCGCGCTCTGGGCGCACGGGAAACAAGAAAAACGCACGTACCTGGAGGCGCTCCGCGGGCGGCTTCGCGGGCCCTCCGCCGGTGAGGGCCCCCCCAAAAGCCACTCCCCTCCCGGCTGCTAGCCCCTCGGCCGGTCCCTCCCTCACTCCCCGGCAACCTCTCGGCCTAGCCAATTCTCCAGGAAACACGGGTAACCGGAGACCCGGCCCGTCTTTCCGGGCGCTGCATCCATTTTCTGATATTGGGGCCTGCGCCAACTCCCCGCGGTGCAGCCCGCCGTCTGCGCCCCGGGTCCCCGCAGGTCAGGAGCGGGCCCCGAGGCCAGGGCGCGGGGCTGTGACTCCGGCTCCGAAGCGGCCTTCTCCGACCAAGCTCCGGCGTGTCTCGGTACCCAGCCGCTACACGGAACGAACACGGGGCCCTCCGGGAAGGTGAAGCTGCAGCCGCGGTCCGGGCTGGAGCCCCGGGGAGGGAGGGGTGCAGGGAGGAGAGGCGAGGCCGGCGGGTTTCCCGCGCCCCGCGGCCGCCGCCCTCCGGGGGCGCCCGGCCCCACCCACGTGGAGGCGCCCCGCCTCCGGAGGGACGGGATCCCGCCCCGCGCGACACCCCCCAGCGCAGTCGCCCGCGGCCCGCGAGCTCCGCCCAATCGCCGCCCGCTGCCTCGGCTCCCTTTGTCTGGGCTGCAGGCGCCGACCAATGGGATCGCGCAGGGGCGCGCGGCTCGACCAATGGGCGTGTCCGGGGGTGTGGCGCAAGGGGGAGCACTGCGGCCGGGAGGATCCCGCAGACCCTCTGCCTGCCGGAGCCGGGCACGCGGTTTCTACAGTTTGGAGCCGGCGGCCTTGGGATTCTGCGTTTCTGCATCCCCTGCACTGTCAAAAAGACGCCTCAGATGCCGGAGGGAAGTGGGAGGGAACGACGCGCTGCTGGGCTGTGCGGGGAGCTGGAGGACGGCTGAGGCACCGTCAGTCCCGATGTCCCGTAAGATTAGCCTCCGAACCTCGCGCCTGGGTAGTGCCCGGTCACTTAGAAAAGCAGGCCCTAGTGAAGGCCGCTGCTGGCCTTCCCCAAGGTGGCATAGCACCCAGACAGAGGAACTACAGGAAAGATCTCACCTGCGCCCTCCGCCCAGCCCTGAGTGACCGAGAAGCCCAGAGCTGAGCTGGTGCCTTCTATAACGTGCCTACCCAGGCAGGGGCGCTCATCTGCAGTGGCACGGAAGGGCTGTTGACTGCCGACCTGTCCTCCAGGGATGAGTAACAGCACAGTCCTGACTCAGGAAAGTCAGTCACCTGCCTCCATGTCCTGATCCCAGATCTGGGGAACGTTATATCCCAACTTTTCCTTGGCTCCAAGTGAAATCACAAAGCAAAATAAAAACGCCAGTGTGGATACCTCTGCCCGAGGGCCTATGGGAGGACCCAATCTGGTGTGATCTGGTGGCCTCGGGGACACTAGGACAGTCTGGACACAAATAGTCCAGGATCTACTGGGCTCCACCTTCATCGGTCCCTATTATTTCTTTTCTTTTTTTTTTCTTTTTTTCGAGGTAAGGTTTCACCCATCCCAGGCTGACCTAGAATTCACTATGTAGTCAGGGTGGCCTTGAACTCACAGCTGACCTCCTACCTTTGTCTCCTAAGTGCTGGGATTAAAGGCATGCACCACCACACCCTGTTGGTCCTCATATTTCTGATACTGTTGTCACCAAACTCATCATCCAATTCCTTGTTGCTAAAGCTACCAGACGACCAACTCTAAGGCTTCACCTTCTCCAGAGTCCAGGGATTCCAAGGTGCATGTGGCTGTAGTCCAAGAGGCTGAAAGGCAGGCTGCACCTCTCAGGAGTAGCGTCTCATCTAACAACCATGGTTGCAAACCACAGACCTGATCAATATGGCCTTGAAGTTCAGCTCCTGGGGATTAAGCATCCCAGGCTGAAGACCTGAGCTGGTTTTAGAGGCTGAGAGGGATTGAAACAAGATAGTCATCTAAACAATTCATAGCAGCCTCCCTTCCCACCTTCAATCTCTGGAAATGTCCAAAAAAAAAAAAAAAAAAACATTTACAACCAGAGAACAGGGAGGCCTAGGGAGAGGAGTGAAGGGCTTGCTTTTGCTGGAGAGAGCATCTAGAATGAGGAGCGAAAACTGCTCACTAGGATGGTGGTTCCAAGGGCAGCAGCGTTCAGAGGTGGCAGCAGCAGTGTCCCAGGGCAGCTGTCAGGGTGATGGGTGACATCTCTGGGGTGGGGGCTAGCCTCACCCGGACTAGGCTCAGCCAATGCACAGTCTGCAGAGCTGACTGCTTGCTGGCGGGCACACATGACCTCTTACAAGAAGAGGAGTGGAGGGCAGAACCACCACCAGGAGAAGCACCAAAGACGCTGAGCCTGCAGCCTTCCACCCTTTCCTCTTCCTCCTGGTGAGCCAGACTACTCTTCCATCTGCAACGGGTGTGGTCACATAGCTAGATCTTCCCAGTAAGGAAATGATTGGCCACCTCCAGAGAGACCTCACAAGCCTCATGTGGAAGGCAGAGCCACCACCAGTCTGGGGCCCCCAGTGACCTCCAGAGTTGAGACCGAACAGGACCTTGGACACAGTTCTCAATAGAGATCCCCTTGGTTTTTGTTTGGGATGTTACCCCAGGTCTGTCCATTAATACAATTAAAATTATAACAGCTAGCTTAGGTGTATCTTCAGTTAAGTACCTGGCCTTGTTGTTTTGTGTGTGTGGTGTATGATGTGTGTGCACGTCTTCATGGCAAATGCAGGCATCATGTGCACATACGGCAGTCAGAAGATAAACTTAGGGCATCAGTCCACACTGTCTACCTTGTTGGAGGCACGGTCTTTCTTTCTCATTGTTCGCTGCCACGCTGGCCAGGCTAGCTGGCCCATAGGATTCCCGGAAATTCTGTTTCTCTCTCCTTTCTTACCTTAGGCGTACTGGGATTACGGACACCAACAACAGCATCTGCCATTTATGTGGGTTCTGGGTATCCAAGCGCTGTACCCACTGGGCCTTCGCCCCAGACCCTGATCCTCGTTCTTGGCTCTCATGTCCGCATCTTTGCCTCAGGAGTGGAAGGCTCTGCCCCTCCACTTGACTTTGGGTTTGACAGCATGGTGATTAGACGTTACTGGATGCAAAGTGCACGTGGTTTGCAGTGTGCTAGCAAGGTCAGCCTTGTTCCCTTGCATGTTAGGGATCTTGCACGAGGAGACTGTCCCATGCAAAAATGAAGCACAAACCATATGCCAGTGGGACGATAGGCCCAAGCTGAGATCAGCCAGCCTAGGGCCTGTGAGTGTTTCTTCTGCCTCTGACATCAGAAGAAAAGATTGTTGTAAACCACTTTGGGTGGCTCCCTAAGTAGCATTGTTGTGGTGGCAGCTGACTAAGTCGCCTGCCCTGACTACTGCCGAAGCCGGCTCTGGGCAGACGGAACCCTAGCATACAAGGCATCAGCTTGGGATGCCTAGCGGTTGGGCTGGGATGGCTGGGAACCGGAGGAAGCGAGCTGGAAATAATGATATGTTTTCTTTGTTACCCTGTGGTAAACTGGGGCAAACTGGGCAAGGGGAGGGAAGGGCCCGAAGGTTAGCACTGTGGTGCCCCTTGTAGCTTTAAAGTGGTATTTCAGGAAAGCAAGGCCAGTGTGCAACCAGAGGCACCCAGGAACAGTGGGCTCACAGCATGGAAGAGCCACTGTTGATGCCTCAAACAACAGAAGCAAAGATTGTTATCACTCCCAGTCCTCTGCAAGTCAGCTCAGTCCAGGACGAGGGTGAGAGGGCTCGGGCCTGTGGAAGCTCATGGTGAGGATCTGATTGCAGAGGAAGGCAGTGGGTAATTGAATGTGTCCCCTGTCAGCTGGAGTGGCTCCATGCACTCTAGTACACCCAGGCTTTGAGCTGGGAAACAGAGTGAACTATTGCTATGTGCAGACACTCACAGGTATCTGGAGGCCAGAGGGCAGATTGGAAGATGTTTAGCTGTCTGCTCAAAGCTGCCACCCCTTCTTATGGGACCTCTGCTGCACACAAATTCTCTTTCTCTCTCTATCTGTCTCTTCCTCTCTCTCTCTCAAATAAACACCTAAATATATATATATATATATATATATATATATATATATATATATATATTTTGGTTTTCAAGGTAGGCTCTTGCTCTAGCCCAGGCTGACCTATTCACTATGTAGTCTCAAGCTGGCCTCCCACGCGTGACAATCCTCCTACTTCAGCCTCCCAAGTGCTGGGACTAAGGACATGCACAACCACGCCCGGCTTAAAAAAGGTTTTTTTAAAAAAGGAAAGAAAGAAAAGAAAAGTTGTTAGAGCCAGGTGTGGTGGCACACGCCTCTAATCCCAACACTCTGGGAGGCAGAAGTAGGAGGATCACTCTAATTGAGTTCAAGGCAACCCTGAGGCTACATAGAGAATTCCAGGTCAGCCTGGGCTAGAGCAAGACCCTACCTCGAAAACTAAACCAACCAATCAAACAAAAAGGCTGGAGAGATGGCTTAGCAATTAAGGCATTTGCCTGCAAAGCCAAAGGACCCAAGTTCGATTCCCCAGGACCCACGTAAGCCAAATGCCCATGGTAGCACATGTGTTTGGAATTTGTTTACAGTAGCTGAAGGCCCTGGTGCACTCATTCTCTCTCTCCCTCTGTCTGTCTCTATCTGCCTGTCTCAAATGAATATATAATATATAAAAATAAAAAAATATTTTTTTAAAAAGGAATGTGGCCAGCCTAAGTGTTGCATGTCTATAAAGCCTAGGATCATTACTTCAAAGCCAGTCAGTGCTATATAGTGAGTGCCAGGCAAGCCTTGGCTACATAGCAAGACCCTGCCTGAAATACATTAAATAAATAAATAGGGGCTGAGAGTATAACTCAGGTATAGGTAGCATGTGAGGCCTGGGTTCAATCCCTAGCACCAAAGGGGAAAACAATATAAAAAGAATAAAAGAATCTGTACAATTGAATATTCAGGTGATATTTCACTTCCTTCTTTACAAAAAAATCTATTATTTAAAAATTTACAATATATTATTTATATATTCAAAAAAGCAAACCACAAAACCATGTTCAGGTGAGAAGATAAAAATAAGCTTAAAAAAGACACATCTCACAAGTCAGCTAGGTATCTTGGGAAATAAATTTCAGCATCAAAATAAAAATCGCTACTAGTGGGTCACAGAATGGGATAGCCAGAGCCGAGCTGTGGGCCAGTGAGGGAGGAGGACAACTGATGAATTCTCTAGAACGCACAGTGACAGACAAAAGAAGAAGAAGGATGAGGGAAAAGCTGAGCAACATGGAAAATGGGCCCATTGTTGACTGCAGCTGCTTAAAGGGGACACCAGGGAAAGGAAAGAAGGGAAGGGAGTCTCCAAGGAAATAATGAAAACTGCCCAGAGCCAAAGGAGACACACTATGAAACATTACAGCACACAGAGAAGAAAGGTGAAAGTTCCCAGTGGGGAAGACATGCTGTGTGTGTGTGTGTGTGTGTGTGTGTGTGTGTGTGTGTAAGAGAGAGAGCCATGTAAGAAAGGAGCCAGCATCCACATTGGCAACTTGAGATTCAGAGACAGCCCAGTCACCTTCACCATGCAGAGGGAAGGCAGCTGAGCCTATCTAGAACTCAAGGCCTGGCCTAACAGTGGGAAGGAAAAACAGACACATTTTTTGGTTGTGCCACATGTTCAGAGAACTTTTTTCTAGCAAATACTACCTGAAATCATTGCTAGATTATATACTTCAGCAAACAAAGTAAATAATAAATCCAGGAGGAAAGCAAGGGATACAGGAGCTATGGAGACCTATTTTTTAAAAATATTTTATTTATTTATTTGAGAGAGAGAGAAAGAGGAAGAGGCAGATAGAAAGAGAATGAGCGAGCCAGGGCCTCCAGCCAGCAAACGAACTCCAGACACATGTGCCCCCTTGTGCATCTGGCTTATGTGGGTCCTTGGGAATTGAACCAGGGTCCCTAGGCTTCACAGGCAAACAACTTAACTGCTAAGCCATTTCCCAAACCCAAGGCCCACTTTTTTTGTCCATTTTTATTTATTTATTTGAGAGTGACAGAGAGAGAGAGGCAGAGAGAGAGAGAGAGAGAATGGGCACGCCAGGGCTTCCAGCCACTGCAAACGAACTCCAGATGCATGGCCCCCTTGTGCATCTAGCTAACGTGGGTCCTGGGGAATTGAGCCTAGAAACAGGGTCCTTAGGCTTCACAGGCAAGCACTTAACCGCTAAGCCATCTCTCCAGCCCACCAAGACCTATTTTTATCAGAGGAGCTAGATGGAAAAATGTTCCTAGTGGTCTGTGGATGATGTCAGGGGACAAAGTGGACAATGAAACTTTCCACCATGGATTATATAGATTTGATGCAACTCAGGCATGACGGCTCACACGTATAATCCCAACACTCAAGAGGCTGAGGCAGGAGCATCACCTATGAGTTCCAGGCCAGCCTGAACTATAAAGTCAGACCCTGGCTCAAAAAAAAAAAAAAAAAGTTGAGCGTGGTGGTGCACGCCTTTAGTCCCAGTGCTCGGGAGGCAGAGGTAGGAGGATACCAGTGAGTTTGAGACCACCCTGAGAATACATAGTGAATTCCAGGTCAGCCTGGGCCAGAGTGAGACCTTACCTCAAAAAAACAAAAAAATCAGGGCTGGAAGGATGGCTTAGCAGTTAAGGCATTTGCCTGCAAAGCCAAAGGACCCTGGTTTGATTCCCCAGGACCCGCGTTAGCCAGATGCACAAGGGGGCGCATGTATCTGTAGTTCCTTTGCCCTGGATCCCCTTGGATCTGGGTATTAGAAATAAAAATATGATGGGCCAGGCACAGTGGCGCATGCCTTCAATCCTAGCACTCACAAGGCAGAGGAGGCAGATCACTGCCAACCTGAATCTACATAGGTCAGCCTGGCCTAGAATGAGACTCTACATCAAAACAATTGCAACAATATACGCATTATACACACACACACGGTGGTTCATTTCCTTTTTCTTTTATTTTTTAATTTTTAATTTTTTTGGTTTTTCAAAGTAGGGTCTCACTAGCTCAGGCTGACTTGGAATTCACCATGTAGTCTCAGGGTGGCCTTGAACTCATGGCAGTCCTCCTACCTCTGCCTCCCAAGTGCTGAGATTAAAGGCAAACGTCACCACACCCAGCTTTTTCTTTTATTTTATTGACAGCTTCCATAATTCTACACAATAAACCACAGTAATCCCCCCCCCCCCCGACACACACACTTTTCCTTTGAAACTTCATTCTCCATCATATCCGCTCCCCCACCCCAATCACTCTCTCTTTTATTTTGATGTCATCATCTTTTCCTCTTATTATGATGGTCTTGTGTAGGTAGTGTCTGGCACTGAGAGGTCATGGATATCCAGGTCATTTGGTGTGTGGAAGAGTGTATTGTAAGCAGTCTTACTGTTCCCTTTGGCTCTTACATTCTTTCTGCCACCGCCTCTGAAATGGACCCTGAGCCTTGGAAGGTGTGATTGTGGTATTTCAGTGTTGAGCACTCCTCTGTCACTTCTCAGCACCACGGTGCCCTCTGAGTCATCCCAAGGTCACTACCATCTGAAAAGAGAAGTTTCTCTAACCAAAAGTGAGAGTAGCATTAATACATAGGTACGAACATTAAGAAAAGTGCTTACTGGGCAGTTTGGTGAGCATAGTATATACATTTAACCAGACACCAGCAGATGTTACACCCCTAGGGTTCATGACTTCCCTCATCATAGGTTTTCAGTATCAGGAATGTATTCACTCCCATGGGGCAGGCCTCCAGTCCAATTAGAAGGTGGTTGGTTTCCCCTATAACAGACATGCCACTATTGCACCCGTTGACTCATTTGGCCTGACTGGCCAAATTTAAGGCTTGCAGTGCCCGCTGTTGTTTATCTCCATTGGTTATTTCTTCCTCTCCCATGGAACTGCATGCAACAAAGCTTTTTCCAACTTTCTGTCAGCTGGTTTACACAGAGGAGGTTTTCAACTCAGCGCCAGCAGGATTTCTCAGTGATGGCTCATTTTCAATGTAAATATATAAATACTTCACATAAGACTATAGTTTACAAGGGCTGGAGAGATGTCTCAGTGGTTAAAGGCACTTGCTTGCAAAACCAGACAGCCTAGGTTCAATTTCCTAGTACTCACATAAAGCCAAATACACATAATGGAGCTGCCTCCAGAGCTGGTTCTAGTGTACCCATTGTGATGGTTTGATTCAGGGGTCCCCCATAAACTTAGGTGGTTAGAATGCTAGGTTCCCAGCTGATGGAGATCTGGGAATTAGCACCTCCTGGAGGATTGTATTGTTGGGGGTGGGCTTTGGGTGTTATAGCCAGTGTCCCTTTGCCAGTGTTTGGCACACTCTCCTGTTCCTGTTGTCCACCTTATGTGGGTCAGGGGATGATGTCCACCCTCTGCTCATGCCATCGTTTTCCCTGTCATCATGGAACTTCTCCTCGAGCCTGTAAGCTAAAATCAACTTCTTTTTCCCACAATCTGCTCTTGGTTGGGTGATTTCTACCACCAATGCAAACCTGACTGCAACACCCATACTTCTCTCTCCCTCTCTGGTAGTTTGAATGTAAATGTATATCCCCCATAGCCTGAGGTATTTTTTTGTTTTGTTTTGTTTTTAAATATATATAGTTTCAAAGTAGGGTCTCACTCTAGCCCAGGCTGACCTGGAATTCACTATGTAGACTCAGGATGGCCTCGAACTCATGGTGATTCTACTGCCTCTGCCTCCTGCCAACTACTGGGAATTAAAGGCATATGCCACCATGCCCTGCTTTTTAAAATATTTTTAAGAATTATTTTTATTTATTTATTTCAGAGAGGGAGAGAGAGTGAGAGGGTGTGCCAGGGCCTCTAGTCACTGCAAATGAACTCCAGACATATGTACCACCATGTGCATCTAGCTTACATGGGACCTGGAAAATCAAACCTGGCTCCTTAGGCTTCATAGGCAAATGCCTTAACAGGTAAATCATCTTTCCAGCCCTAAGAGAGAGAGAGAGAGAGAAAAGAAGCAGACAGAGGGAGAATGGGCACGTCAGGGCATCCAGCCACTGCAAACAAATTCTAGACATATGCACCATCTTGTGCATTTGGCTTACATGGGTCCTGAGCAATTAAACCTGGGGCCTTTGGCTTTGCAAGCAAGTGCCTTAACTGCTAAGCCATCTCTGCAGCCCTGGTTTTGTTTTTTGGGTAAGGTCTCTAGCCCAGGCTGACCTGAAATTTACTCTGTAGTCTCAGGCTGACCTGGAATTCATGGTGATCCTCCTACCTCTGCCTCCCCAGTGTTGGGATCAAAGACATGTGCCATCACACCCTCCTGGCTAGGACTTAATTTTTTTTTTTTTGAGGTAAGGTTTCACTCTAGTCCAGACTGACATGGAATTCACTATATAGTCTCAGGCTGGCCTAAACTCATGGTGATCCTCCTACCTCTGCCTCCCAACTGCTGAGGTGAAAGGTGTGCAACACCATGCCTGCCCAGGCTAGGACATTTTTGATTGAGCTTTCAATGGAGGAATTGTCACTGGGGGCGGATCTTAAGTCTAGCTCTAAAGTGTCAAAAGGAAGGTTTGTGCTCTGCTTGGCTCGGGTTTGCTGGCTGTTTGGTGGCGTCTCTCTGCTACGATCTAGGAAGCCAGCCAGCTTCTTCCACCATCGGTGGTATTCCCTGGACTCTGTAAACCTGAAATAAACTCTTTCCTCCTCTAAGCTGTTCTGGTCAGATGCTGTCTAGCAACTTGAAGGTAACTGCAACACTCTCTCCTCGCAAATAACTAAAAGTATTCGAAGCCAGGCATGGTGGCACACACTTTTAATCCCAGTCCCTGGAAGGCAGAGGTAGGAGGATCACTGTGAGATCACTGTGAGGCCAGCCTGGAACCACAGAGTAAGTTTCAGGTCAGCTTGGTCTAGAGAGAGACCCTTCTGTGTGCAGAAGGGCCACCTTTTTCTGGGCTGTGCCTGAGATAGAAAACAAATTGCCTCCCTTTCACTGCCTAGAGTCTCAGTCTCCTCATGAAGAGAGGCAGAGCTTCCTTACACGGGGAGGGTACCTACAGCTACCCATGGGCCTCTTGCCCAGCCCCAGGGCAGAGCTGACTCCCTTCAGTATCTAAAGGAGCCAAGAAGCTAGCACAAGCCTTTAATCCCAGCACTCGGGAGGCAGAAGTAGGAGGATGGCCATGAGTTCAAGGCCACCCTGAGATTCCATAGTGAATTCCAGGTCAGCTTGGGCTAGAGCGAGACCCTACCTTGAAAAACCAAAATAAATAAATACATAAATAATAAGTAAGGGAGCCAAGAGATGGAACGACCCTGGGTGTAGGAGATGCTGCTCCACCTCTGGGTGCCAACTATGGCATCTGCCCAGTATTGTACAAACACTGAGCTTTGTCACCACCAGTGCCACTTGGAAGTGAAGTCTCTGCTCCTGGCATGCCTACTACAAAGAAAGTGGCACAGGTGTGGGTCCAAGCAGATTTGGTTCCTTCACTTGGCTGTTCACCTACAGCATGTTCACTATGTGAGTCTGCACGGAAGGGTGCCCTTCAAGTAGGTGCACATTGGGGGGCTGGACATGGCTCTGTGGTAGAGCACTTGCCTAGCACCCTTGAAACCCTGGCCCCATCATCAGCCCCAAAAACGAAACAAACAAAAAGTGCTTTGATGTATGTATGCCATACATCAATAAAAAGCTATGCCACACGAATGCTAACAAAAAAGATTAGCTTTAGTAATATTATAACAGATCAAAGGAAATGGAGACAAAAACATGGGAGGGTCAAATAACCTATATATTCATTTATAACCATCACAGAGATAGGCCGGCTGTGTCAGGCATGTCTAGATATGCAGCTGCAAGTAATAGAACACTTAACAGATGGTGAGCTGCAGAAGTTAATGAGGGACGGAACATGGGAGATCGGAGCAGGGGTTGTCATGAGTTTCAGGCCAGCTGGGGCTACATACTAAGTGTGCATGGGTTGCAGAGTGTAACCTTGTCTCAGGAAACAAAAACTGGAGCTGGGTGTGGGTGGTGCAGAAGTAGGAGGATTGCCATGAGTTTGAGGCCACCCTGAGAATACATAGTGAATAATTCCAACTCAGCCTGGGCGAGAGCAAGACTCTACCTCGAAAAACCAAAAAAAAAAAAAAAAAAAAAAAAAAAAAAAACCAAACCTGGGCTGGGTGTGGTTATACACACCTTTAATCCCAGCACTCAGGAGGCAGAGGTAGGAGGATCACTGTGAGTCCAAGGCCGCCCTGAGACTACAGAGTGAATTCAGCCTGGGCTACAATGAAACCTTACCTCAAAAAACAAAACAGAAAGAAAAAGAGAAAGGAAGGAAGGAAGGAAAGAAGGAAGGAAGGAAGCAAGAAAGGAAGGAGAAAGAAAGAAAGAAAGAAAGAAAGAAAGAAAGAAAGAAAGAAAGAAAGAAAGAAAGAAAGAAAGAAAGAAAGAAGGAAAAAGAAAAAACAGGCTGGGGAGATGGCTCAGTGGTTAAAGGTGCTTGCTTGCAAAACCTGATGGCCTGGGTTTGACTCCCCGTTGCCCACATAAGCCAGATGCACAAAGTGGCATATGCATCTGAAATTTGCTTACAGTGGCAAGAGGCCCTAGTGCATCTATTCTTTCTCTCTCTCAAATAAATAATAAATAAATAAAACATTAAAAAACAAAAAAGGGCTGAAAAGATGGCTTAGTGGTTAAGGCACTGTGGTGGTTTGATTCAGGTGTCCCCCATAAACTTAGGTGTTCTGAATGCTAGGTTCCCAGCTGAGATAGGGTCTTACTCCAGCTCAGGCTGACCTGAAATTCATCAGGTAGTCTCAGGGTGGCCATGAACTTACGGCAATCCTCCTACCTTTGCCTCCTGAGTGTTGGGATTAAAGGCGTGGGCCACCACACCCAACCCTAAAAAATATTTTAATTTAATTTAATTTATTTATTTGAGTGAGAGAGAGAGACGGAGAGAGAATGGATGCTCCAGGGCCTCCAGCAAACACACTGCAACAAACTCCAGACACATGCGCCCCTTGTGCATCTGGTTTACATGGGTTCTGAAGAGTCGATCTGGGATCCTTTGGCTTTGCAAGCAAATGCCTTAACTGCTAAGCCATCTCTCCAGCCCCTAAAAAATATTTTTATTGGGCTGAGGAAACGGCTCCAGTCTTTGTTCCCCTGTGAGACTGGCGTTATAGGAGCATGTGGCCACAGCCAGCTGCTTACAAGGGACCTAAGGATTAGAACTCAGGAAGTCTCAGCTCAGGCCCTTATGCTTGTGCAGGAAGTGCTCTTAGCCACTGAGCCACCTCTCCAGCTCAGAGACTATATGAATCTCACCCTTACGGGTGTTTTTCCAAGTTGAACATGATTGGAATGCAAGAGAGGTCTCAGCAGTTTAGAAGAAGCCAAAACCATGCAGCTCACATTGCCCGATACAGTGAGGTCACTTGGAATTGAAAATAAGAAGACACGCTGAGTGAGTCACCTGAATAGTTTACCAGCACTCTCCCAGGTAATTCTCAGTGAGAAAGAAATCAAACCATTTATTTCACTAAATAAAAACATGTTGTGGGGCTGGAGAGATTGCTCAGTGGTTAAGGCACTTGCCTGTAAAGCCTTGCAGCAGGACCCAGGTAAAGCCAGGTACATTGCACAAAATGGCACATGCATCTGGAGGTCCTTTGCAGCAGCTAGAGGCCTTGGTGTGCCCATTCTCTCTGTGTATCTCACTTTTCTCTCTCTTCTTGCAAATAAATAAATATAAATAAAGCAGAAAAGATGGAAAAGAATTAACTGAATTTCAACTAAAGAAAGGAGAGCAAGCAGCAGACAACTCTCGGGTTAGGGTTTGCAGCTGTGCCCATGACAGGGATGGCGCAGAGGTGCCCTTTCTGTCCTTCCTCCTCTAGTTTTGTAGCCAGGCTGAGAAGAGACTCTCCTTTCCCTATGGTTTTGACCAACAGACATACTATGTTACTTGTTCCTGAGAACCAGGTGTGACTTGCTTTAATGCTCTCTGTGCTTAGTGACCTTGGTACGGGGTGACCTTGACCTCACCTCTATGGAGACATTTCTTCTAAAGTCAATTTTTTTTTTTGGTGGGGGGGGTTCAATGTAGAGTCTCACTCTAGCCCAAGTGGACTGCAAACTCACAGGGATGCTCCTTCCTCAGCTTCCTGAGTGCTGAGATTATAGGCATGAGCCATCATATCTGGCTCAGTTTTATCACCTTTTATCCTAGAAAATACTCTGCACTGGGCTGGAGAGATGGCTTAGTGGTTAAGGCACTTGCCTGCAAAACCTAAGGACACATGTCCGGCTCTCCAGATCCCACATAAGCCAGATGCACAAGGTGAGACAAGCACCCAGGGTTGCACATGCGCATAAGGTGGCACACATGTCTGGAGTTTGAATACAGTGGCTGAAGGCTCTGGCATGCCAATTCTCCCACCCTCTCTCATTTAAAAAAAAATACAAAAAGAAGAGAATACTCTGCATATTTTTTTATTTTGTTGACACAGATTTGTACCTTATGTTCTTGTAACTTAAAAATCGTAAGTCTGGGGCTGAAGAGATGGCTTACCAGTTAGGTCACTTGCCTGCAAAGCCTAAGGACCCAAGTATAATTCCCCAGGACCCATGTAAACCAGATGCATAAGGTGGTACATGCATCTGTAGTTTGTTTGCAGTGACTACAGGCCCTGGCATACCCATTCTCTCTTTTCCTGTCTGCCTCTTTCTCTCATACTCTCTCAAATAAATATATCAATATTTTTAAACAATCACAAGTCTGGGGATGGGGATACTGCTCAATGACAGAGTGCTTGAGTAGCAGACATGGGCCCTGGGTTAAATCCCCAGCACCCCAGAACACCCTCCTAAGTTTATTTATAAAGACATATATGTATATACATATATATATATATATATATATATATATCTTTATGGTTTATTTACTTATTTATTTGAGAGAGAGAGAGAAAGAGAGTGGAAGTACACCAAGGCCTCTTACCACTGCAAACAAACTTCAGACGTGTGTTTACTTTTGTGTGTCTGGCGTTACATGGGTGGCTGGGGAATTGAACCTGGGCCAGCAGGCTTTGCAAGCAGGTACCTTCAACCTCTAAGCCATCTCTCCAGCCCAGTAATTTTAGTCTTCTTTGTTAGTCCCATTCACACCAAGTGGGTAAGCATGTGTAGATAGGCCTAGGTGTGCACGGACATGCACACAGGTATGTATCCGTGTGTGTGTATGGGTGTGTGCCTGCATTGGTGTGTGTACACACTTGCATGTGCTATCTCTTCCTTCCTCTTGTTTTTGCTTCTGTTCACAGCTCAGGAGATGAGTCTACTCCACCAGTTATTTCTTCTCTCTGCTGCGCCCTGTCATCTCTCTCTCAGTCGGCTTTTTTTTTCCCCCTCATCTTATAAACATGTCCAAATGTCTTGGGTCCTCAAAGTAAATAGCACCACCACAAACAACAGCAAACTGGCTAACCCAAAATACCTCCCTTCTCACCCAGCGTCCCTCTGGTTAACGCCTGTCCCTGGCGTTCTGTCTCAGAAAAACATCTGGAAAGAATAGTGTACGCTCAGCTTCTGTTTTGTTTTGTTTTGTTCCCAATCCATTGCAAATACTCTTGTAAAATAAAATGAAAAGAATTACTAGAAAATGGAAGAAAATCCCCAAAAGACATCCAAAGTGCAAGCCCTAATTTTTTATTATTAGATTCAACGAGCATAATTCACTCTGTCACAGCGCCATAAAAGTGCTAACCGTGCGCTCAGTTCCTGCACTTATCTTGACATGGACAAGGAACCAGCAGCTTGGGTGGGCACAGGTCTGAGTCCACACAGCACCAGAGTTGCTCTGTACAACCACGCATGCTGGGCACAAAGCACGTGGCATACCAGGCACATGCTCTGCCACTGAGCTGCACCCTGGTCCCATGCCCACACCCTGCTGGATCCATGGCTGCCTGACTTCTTCACCTGCCTTGCTCTGGTAAACGTCCCTACTGCTGACCCACGACTCCTCAGCTTCCAGCCCCTAGCCCCCTTTTGCTAGTTTCTACTCCTTGCTTCCCCTCAGTTGCTCCCCTCAGTTCACTTCCTGTTGCTTTCATAAAATACCTGCAACTTGATAATTCACGATGTGTATTTAGCACCTGGTCCTGGAGGCTGGCAAGTCCCAAAGCAGAGTGCTGGCATCGGATGAGGCCTTCTCACCGCATATAGAGCAACAAGGGCATCACTCGATGAGACAGGGCAAGCGCAATGGTTTCCTTCTCATTGCTGGGACCGCTGGGTGTGGCGCACACACCTTTAATCCCAGCACTTGGGAGGCTGAGGCAGGGGGATTGCCATGGTTTTGACACCACCGAGACTGCAGAGTGAATTCCAGAAAAGATGTGATGCTCACATCAGTTTGTGTATCTGGCTTTACGTGGGTACTGGGGAATCAAACCCAGGACATTAGACTTTGCAAACAAGCACCTTTAACCACTGAGCCATCTCTCCAGCCCAGGTTTATGTTTTTATTTATTTATTTATGAGAGTGAGAGAGGGAAAGAGGGAGGGAGGGAGAGAGAGAGAGAGAAAGAATGGGCAAGCCAGGGCCTCCAGCCACTCCATATGCATGTGCTCCCTGCAAATCTGGCTTACATGGGTCCTGGGGAATCGAACCAAGGTCCTTTGGCTTTGCAGGCAAACGCCTTAACAACTAGGCTACCTCTCCAGCCCTTGTGGTACATATAAATAGTAGCACCTCATCTGCCTGTCTTTCTGCTTTCCTTAGTGGCTTCCTCTTTCTCCATCCAGCCTTTGCCACAGTGTCCATGGCATCACAAGTCCCTCTCCACAAACCTTTCCTGGAAGATTGCTCTGTGGGATACGTCACCACTCTTATGTGCTGAGAACTTGCAAATTGCTGGCCACAGCTTCTTTCCTTCCTTCTCTGTCCTTTAGTCACCCCCACTGGGACATCCACAGTGTTTGGGGCCAACCCAAGTGTCGTCAGGATTCCTGAGGTTGACATGGGAGGACCTGGGCTGGTTCATAGGTCCGAGGGAGTGCTGCTTACGCAGGTGTCTCACAGACAGGAAGCAGGCATAGTTCTGAAGCCAGGGCATCCTGCTTGAGCTGCACCAAGCTATATACCTTCTGTGTTTGTTCTAGTGCTGTGTAGAAACAATCCCAGGGCTGGAGAGATGGCTTAGCCGTTAAGTCGCTTGCCTGCGAAGCTTAAGGACCCAAGTTCAATTCTCCAGATCCCATGTAAGCAAGACTCACAAGGTGACGCAAGCATGCAAGGTCACACATGCGCATAAGGTGGCGCATGTGTCTGGAGTTCAATTGCAGTGGCTGCAGGCTCTGATGTGCCAGTGTTTTCTCTTTCTCACTCTCATAAACAAATACCAAAAAAGGAAGGAAGGAAGGAAGGAAGGAAGGGAGGGAGGGAGGGAGGGAGGGAGGGAGGGAGGGAGGGAGGGAGGGAGGGAGGGAAGAAGAAAGAAAGATAGCAAGAAACCAACCGCAAACTAAAACTTATGTTGTGTGGCCAGGAGCTTGGGTGAGACCATGCAAGGTTTATCTTCCCTCCAGCCACTGGGAAAGTGACTAGAGACCGGAGCCATCTGGAAACACTCTCACAGCTTCCACGGGGGACCCGGGCCTGGCCTTCCTCACAGTGTAGTGGCTTGACTGGGCTTTGGCCCAGAGCTCTGGAGCTATAGTCTGATTTTCTTTCTTCTTCTTTTTTTAGTTTTATTTATTTGAGAGAGAGAGAGACAGAGAGACAGAGAGAGAATGGGGGTGTCAAGGTCTCCAGCCACTGCAAACAGACTCCAGACACAAGTACTGCATCTGGCTTACGTGGGTCCTGGGGAATCAAACCTCAGTCCTTTGGCATTACAGGCAAGTGCCTTAACTGCTAAGCCATCTCTTCATGCCTATAGTCTGATTTTCATGCAACTATGCCAGCCACTTTGGCTACCTCAAATTCAAGGGAAAAGGACAGACCCATCCCTGAAGTGGAGCACCAGAGAATGGGTGACCCCTGTTTGTTTTCAAAGCTCTGCTGACAGGAAATGTTTTGCAGATTCCCCTCCCTCTGTCACAACCCCAGGGAGGATGGATTCCTGTCACGCATGGGCTTATCTCCAGGAATGCTCCTTTTAAATTCCAGTGTCTGGCCAAGAGATCTGGGTGCTTACCTTGGGGAGCATCCAAAGAGCTTACAGAATATTCCCTGTTCACTGGGTGAGTTGGGTGTTGGTTCCTAGGGTCACCCTACTTAAGAAACATCTTGAGCCAGGTGTGGTGACGCACGCTATTAATCTCAGAACTCGAGAGGCAGAGGGAGGAGGATTGCTGTGAGTTCGAGGCCACCCTGAGACTACATAGTGTATTCCAGATCAGCCTGAGCTAGAGTGAGATCCTACCTCAAAAAACAAAAAAAAAAAGGGGGGGGGAGCTCTCTCTCTCTCTCTCTCTCTCTCTCTCTCTCTCTGCCTCAAGTAAGTAAATAAATAAATCTTTAATTTTTTCTTTCTTTCTGGTTTTTCAAGGTAGGATCTCACCCTAGACCACCTGGAAATCACTGTATAGTCTCAGAGTAGCCTCAAACTCATGGCAATCCTCCTACCTCTGCCTCCTGAGTGCTAGGATTAAAGGTGTATATCACCATGCCCAGCTAAAATTTTTTTTTAATGTTTATTTATTTATTTGTGTGTGTGTGAGAGAGAAGGGGTGTGTGAGGACCCCTCGCCACTGCAAATGAACTCCAGATGTATGCGGCACCGTGGGCATCTGGTTTATGTGGGTTCTGGGGAATTGAACCTGGATCCGTAGGGTTCATAGGCAAGTACCTTAACCCCTAAGCCAACCCTCCAGCCCTAAAAAAATATTAAAAGAAAAAGAAATCTAGTCTAAGCCCTGATTTTGCTCATTGCCTGACCAGTCCATCCCTGATGACATGAGAGGGACTGTAGTGACGTATGACTTGGTAGGGGTCAGGGGCCAGAGGAACTATGGGTCTTCCCTGCAGAGCTGGGGTTCTCCTGGGGGTCTGTCTGTCATGTACTTGCAAGTCAGTCGGGAAATTTGCTGAATGCAGAATCCTGGCATCAGTATTTCTAATTGAGAGGTTCTGGGGGAATCCCAGGAAGCAACTATTTTTTTGTTTTGTTTTGTTTTGGTTTGGTTTGGTTTTGGTTTTTCGAGGTAGGTCTCGCTATAGCCCAGGCTGACCTGAAATTCACTATGTAGTCTCAGGCTGGCCTCAAACTCACAGAGATCCTCCTATATCTGTCTCTTGAGTGCTGGGATTAAAGGCGTGTGCCACCACACCCGGCTGACTTTTTTTTTTTATTATTTATAATTTTAAAGTGTGTTCAAATGTATGGAATAGCAATATATTCAGAAATTACATAAAATCACACACACACACACACACACACACACACACACATATATGCATTTACATGCCATATTTACTTTAAAATAACTGTAGAATCACACTCAGTTGTCAGAAATAGCACAGAAATTTCACGTGCACTTGACTTGATGTCCATCACCACCTCAGCATTGACATAATTCCCTGCAAAATTGCCAACATTTCAGCTACCAGCTGAGAATCTTCTGTGCTACCCTTTACAGCCATTCCCTCCTGCCTCCCTACTTAGCTCCTGACAACCACTATTCTGTACTCATCTATGATTTTGTCATTTCAAGGATATTAAATAAATGGCCATATAGAATATGTGACCTCTTGCTCTTCAAAATATTTGTATTTATTTGTAAGCAGAAGGAGAGAGAGTGTATGCATGGCAGAGCCTTTTGCCCCTGCAAAAGAACTCCTGACTCATGTGCCAATCTGTGCATCTGGCTTTACATGGGTGCTGGGGGATTGAACCAGGGCTAGTGGGCTTTGCAAGAAAGTGACTGTAATCACTGAACCATCTCCCCAAACCCCCTTCTCTTTTTTTACTTTCTTTTTTATTTTTCGAGGTAGTGTCTCACTCTAGCCCAGGGGATCTGACCTGGGATTCCCTATGTAGTCTCAAGGTGGCCTTGAACTCACAGTGATCCTCCTAGCTCTGCCTCCTGAGTGCTGGAGTTAAAAAGGTATGCCACAATGCCCAGCTTCACAGTGATCCTCTTAACGCAGCTTCCTCCTGAGTGTGGGGATTACAGAAACGCACTCTCATGTCCACTCAGCATGTAACCTTTGGGGAGTAGCTTTTTCCTCTTGGTGTCTGGCTCTTCATTCAAGTGAGTCGATGGCTTATTTTCTTCTTTAGTGGTGACATGGAACCCTGGGTATCATTACACGCTAAGCATATGTTGGTCTGAGCTGCTCCTCAGTCAGCCCTAGCTGGTCCCTTTCTTTTGCTCATAGGGACCAGGCACTATGCACCTGTAGAAGGTTGTCTGAATTGTTCCCTCGTTTGACTGTTAGGAGTAAAACTTCTGTGTGTGAGTGTGGGGGGGTGGAGGTTGGTTGGCTAGTTGGTTCAGCATTTTGTGTGAGCATAAGTCATCACACCCATAGGATAGATTTCCAGGAAAGCCATCATGTGGTCATTTCATAGCTGTGTCTGTTTTCAAGGAATCAGTCAAACTGTTCTCCACAGTTATGTCATTTTACATTCCCAGAGCAATGAATAGCTAATTCAGTATCTCCATATCCTCACCAGCATATAGTTTTGTGAGCTTTTAAAAACTGTTTGAGGTAGCCTGGCGTGGGGGCACACGCCTTTAATCCCAGCACTCGGGAGGCAGAGGTAGAAGGATCACTGTGAGTTTGAGGCCACCCTGAGACTACATAGCGAATTCTAGGTCAGCCTGAGCTAGAGTGAGACCCTACCTCGGAAAACCAAAAAAATATTTAAAAAATAAAAAAAGTTTTAGGGCTGGAGAGATGGCTTAGCATTTAAAGCATTTGTCTGCAAAGCCAAAAGACCCAGGTTTGATTCCCTAGGACCCACATAAGCCAGAAGCACAAGGTGACACATGTGTCTGGAGTTTGTTTGCAGTGGCTGGAGGCTCTGGCACACCCATAAATATTTATTTATTTATTTATTTATTTATTTATTTATGAGGCTGAGAAAGAGGGAGAGAGAGACAGAGGGAGAGAGGGAGAGGGAGAGAAGAATGGACATGCCAGGGCCTCTAGCCACTGCAAACAAACTCCAGACACATGCACCCCCTTGTGCATCTGGCTAACGTGGGACCTGGGGAATCTAACCTGGTCCTTTGGCTTTGCAGGCAAACACCTTAACAGCTAAGCCATAACCTCCAGCCCATTTAAAAAATATTTTAAAAGCCAGGCATGGTGGCCTACACCTTTAACCCCAACACTTGGGAGGCAGAGGTAGAAGGATAGCCATGAGTTCTAGGTCACCCTGAGACTACATAGTGAATTCCAGATCAGCTTGGACTAGATTGAAACCCTACCTCAACAAACATACATATACATATACATATACATATACATATACACATACACATACACATACACATACACATACACATACACATATACATATACATATACATATGTATATATATATATACATTTCAGAGCTGGAGAGATGGCTCAGCAGATAAAGCTCTTGCCTGCAAAGCTTGGCAACCCCAGTTCTATTTCCTAGTGCCCATGTAAAGCCAGATTCCCAAAGTAGCACATGCATCTGGAGTTTGTTTGCAGTGGCTTGAGGGTCTGCCATGTCCTCTTTGCCTATCTTTTCTCTCTCTCTATTTGCATAAAACATATATATTTAGAAAATATTTTCTTTATTTGCAAGCAAAGAGTAGGTGTAGATATAAATGGGCATTCCAGGGCCTCTTACTGCTGCAAAGGAACTCCAGATGCATGGCAATTTTGTATATATGGCTTTATATGGGTGCTGGGGAATTGAGCTGGGGCTATCAGGCCTTGCAAGCAAGCACATTTACCCACTGAGCCATCTCTCTAGCCCATTGTTAACATTTTTAAAAATTTATTTATTTATTTATTTATTTTCAAGATAGGGTCTCACACTAGTCCAGGCTGACCTGGAATTCATTATGTAGTCTCAGGGTGGCCTCGAACTCACAGTGATCCTCCTACTTCTGCCTCCCAAGTGCTGGTATTAAAGGCATGAGCACCATGCCTGGCTATTTATTTATTTGAGAAAGATAGAAAGAGAAAGAGAGGCAGAATGGGCATGCCAAGGCCTCTAGCAGTTGCAAACTAACTCCAGACACATGTGCCACCTTCTGCATCTGGCTTATGTGGGTACTGGGAAATTGAACCTGAGTCCTTTGGCTTTGTAGGCAAATGCCTTAACCACTAAGCTATCTCTCCAGACCACCATTTGTTATTTTAATCAATCTGATAGGAATGTGCTGATATACTGCAGTGGTTTTTTTTGTTCATTTGTTTGTTTTTGGGTTTTTGAAGTAGAGTTTCAAACTAGCCCAGGCTGACCTGGAACTCACTATGTAGTCTCAGGATGGCCTCAAAATCATGGTGATCCTCCTCCCTCTGCCTCCCAAGTCCTGGGATTAAAGGTGCATGCCGCCACTCCAGGCCTGCAGTGGTTTTAATTTGCATTTCCCCAGCAAGGGATGTGCTCATCTGCCCAGTGCATAGACTAAAGTAATGTCTTTGCTCATTGTCTAAATTTGCATCTTGTTTTGTTTGAGGCAAGGTCTTGTCATGTAGTCCAGGCTGGCCTCGAACTTGTGAGTCATTCTTTTGTTTCAGCCTCCTGCTAGAACTCGGGGTATCACTGAAAACTGATAAGACAGCCAAACAGGGTCAAAGGGCCTCATATAACTTTCTAATCTGGAAAACAGTTAAATTAGAGGCTGCAGCTCAGCAGGAGAGGGATTACCTAGCAGATATGAGGCCCTGGCTTTGATCCTCAGAAGTAGAGAAAAAAATATGGTAAATAAGTTATTATTATTGTTATCACTCTTACTTTGAGACTCTGTCTGCAGCCCTGACCGGATTCAGAGTTACCACGTAGCTGAGGCTGGCTGTGAACTCCCCAGCCTCCCGCCGCACTTCCTGAGTGCTGCTGGTATTGTAGGCATGAGCCACCACACCCAGCTTGGCAAATCCATTTTTACTTTTTGTGTGCGTGTGTCGTGTATGTTGCGTGTGTGTGTTCACGCGTGTAAATGCAGGTGTGCGCACGCCGTGGCTCACGTGCGTAGGTCAGGGGATTGCAATGGGTGGCAGTCCTTGGCTTCCCCTTGCTGGAGGCAGGGTCTCTCACCCCGTTCACACCCGTTCATGGCTACATTTGCCAAGCTAGCTAGCCGTGAGCTTTTGGGAGCTTTCTCTGTCCCCCCTCCCTTCTTGCCCTAAGTATGTGGGGATGACCATGACCGACGCCTCTGGCTTTGCGTGAGATCTGGGGACCTGAACCCAGGTACTCATGCCTGTGTGGCACGTACTTTAGCCCATCGAGCCTCATTTTACTTTTGAACTTGTCTTTTGGTGTGTCTCACCCCGTGACACTTCTGAGGGCCACGAGCAGGTGATGTGAAACACCCTGAGCTCGGCCAGCCCGCCTCTTCCTCCCCTCAGCTCCTGTTTCTCTCCCGGAGGTGGTGTTATATGCCCCTGCCGCTTGTCAGGAGACCCTGGGTGCCTGCTCCTCCTCACTGGTGATACAAATATTTGCCACTTGGCTGAAGGTGATGTCTGCCAGGTTCCTCCATGGTGCAGTTAATTAATTAGTATTTTAAACTTACTAATTACCAAGTAATAATTAGCAAGTGCTTTGAGAGCAGATATGCAAGGCTAAGTAAATAGCCTCTTTCCTTCGACCTTTCACCAGTAGTTGGAGCATCCGCTGTTGATTCTTCCCTTAATCAATTATTAATATGCTGGTTGCCAAATGGAAGTTCTCTAATCCCATTATTCCTCCTACATTTAAGAGTCAGCTTTCTCTCCATTCACGTATTCAATCATTTATTTTTTACCATGAATTATTTATATGGTAAATAAAGATAGCAATCTATTACTATACTGGGTTGCTCAGATTGTCCCAGGTCTGGTCAGAGGGAAGCCCTTCCAGCCAGTTCCTGCCTTTTTATGCAACTCCATTATACCTTAGGCCCTTCCCAACTTTCTGGCACAAGGAAGCATTCCAGGCTCATCCCCAACATCCTGAGCCTTGCCCTGGGCTTAGCTTCCCTGACAGACCTAGTTTCCTGTTAGCCCAGAATGGGATTTACAAGGCAGGTCCTGGGTACTCGTTTTTCTTGCTACTGGGGTTTCACTGTTCCTGGGCTAGACCTAGACACACAAACCCCATGTCTATTTCTAGATCTGTCTATATTAAGAAACCCTTGCTCACTCCAGTGCCACAGCTGCAACCCAGTACTGCAGGGCTGATCCCAACACTGTCTTCCTGTTGCTATCCATGCTCCTTCTCCAAGGGGGCAGGGGACAGGGGCCTCCATTATCCTGAGTCACTCACTGACAACCAGCTGCCCGTGTAAAACCCTCTCCAAGGCTTGCTATTTCTTCCCATCACTTAGCACATACTGGCTGCTTCCTGAGCTCCATAAAAGAGAAGGGACTTTCTTGGGAGCACAAGTTGGGAGTGAGGTGTAGACAGGGTGGGCTCCTTTGGGAATGGTTTAGAGAGTGCCCACTCTGTGCCCTCTCCAACCTTTGGGTGTAGGAGATGATTCCTGGTGTTCTTGTCTGGCATTCTCAACGCTCCATCTCCATGCGTCGTCCTGAAGCCACTCTTCTTAGTGTGCAAACTGCTATAGCCTTCTGAGGACTCCAATCACAGGACTGGCCCATGGTTCTAACACCAACCAGTTGGTCTGGTGCAGTTTGCAACAGTACCTTCCAGCACTCGGGAGACAGAGGTAGGAGGATCACTGCGAGTTTGAGGCCAGCCTGAGACTACATAATGAATTTCATGTCAGCCTGCACTAAACAGAGACCCTACTTAAAAAAAGACAAAAACCAAACCAAAACAACAACAAAATAACAGTACCACCGTGACTTAGTCATATCACAAAGACCCTGTTTCAAAATAAGGCCAAGTCATAGGTACTGAGGGTCAGCACTTCAACCTTTGTCCATATATATACATATGTATTTCTCAGGTTTTAGTGAGTGAACTTGCTACACAGCTTAGGCTGGTCTCAAACTTGTGACAATCCTCCTGCCTCTGCTTCTTGAGTGTTAGGATGATAGATGTGAGCCACCATACTCAGATATCACTTTATAGCAGTTACTTTCTTGTTACTGAGACAACCCACCCAACCATAAGATGCAGCTTATGAAATGAAATGGTTTGTTTCTGGCTTATGATTTATTTATTTATTTATTTATTTATTTATTTATTTCAGAGAGAGAAAGACACAGGGAGAGAGAGAGAGAGAGAGAGAGAATGGGTGCACCAGGGCCTCCAGCCACTGCAGACGAACTCCAGATGCTTGTGCCCCCTTGTGCATCTGCCTTACTTGAGTCCTGGAGAGTCAAACCAGGATCCTATGGCTTTGCAAGCAAATGCCTTAACTGCAAAGCCATTTCTCCAGCACTGGCTTATGGTGTTTTGTTTTGTTTTGGTTTGGCTTGGTTTTTCAAGGTAGGGTCTTGCTTTAGCCCAGGCTGACCTGGAATTCACTATGTAGTCTCAGGCTGACCTGAATTCACAGTGATCCTCCTATTTATGCCTCCCAAGTGCTGGGATTAAAGGTGTGCACCCCCACACGTGGCTAAAACCTTTTTGTTTTTGAGGCAAGCCCAACAGATTGGCCTTGTTTTAAAATGAGGGGTAGCGAAAGAATTGACACACCAGGGCCTCCAGCCACTGCAATCAAACTCTAGAGGCATGCGCCCCCTTGTGTGCATATGTGACCTTGTTTGCTTCCATCACTTTGTGCATCTGGCTTACATGGGACCTGAAGAATGGAACATGAGTCCTTAGATCTGTGTGCCACCTTGTGCGCATGAGCGACCTTGTGCACTTGCATCACTTTGTTTGTCTGGCTGGAGAGTGGAACATGGGTCCTTAGGCTTCACAGGCAAGCACCTTAACTGCTAAGCCATCTCTCCAGCCTCTGGCTAAAAACTTTAAAAATATTATTTATTTATTTATTTGCAAAAAGAAAATAAGAATGGGGCACTCTAGGGCCTCTTGCCTCTGCATATGAACTCTTTGTGTATCTGGCTTTATGTGGGTACTGGGGAATGGAATCTAGGCTGTCAGGTTTTGTAAGCAAGTGCCTTGATCACTGAGCAGCCTCTCCATTGCTGGCATAAGGTTTTGAGGGGAAGCTTCCTCATGGAAGGAAAAGGGCAGCAGAAGCTGGCGACACGTCTCCCGTCAGTGAGGGGAAGTAGAGCACACAGAAGTGTCTCACCGGGTGAGAACATGACCTCCCAAGACCCAACCCAGGGACACGCCTCCTCTAGCCCCACTTCCCGAGGGCTCCACAAACTTTCAAAACAGCCTCATTATGCTCGCTTAGGCAGCACATATACTAAAAGTGGAATGCTACAGAGAGGATTAGCATGTCCCCTGCGCAAAACAGCACCACCAATGGGGGATTGGGACTCAAACATATGAGTCTATGGGGGACATTTTAAACTCAAATCACCATACACTTCAATAAATCTTCTGGGGGACACTGTAGTCGGGGCTCCTTTTCTGTGGTGAGACCTCAGGGCTTGCAACTGTTGCCTTGTAGGACACCTGGGCTTGGAATCCAGGTCCAACTAGGAAGGGGGAGGCTGTGGGAAAAACCACAGGCAGGTGTCCTCTGAAGGGCAGGAAGGACTGCGGTGCACACTGGCCTCAGAGGCTCTGGAAATAAGCTAATTGGATGATAAGGAACATGGGAGCTCTGTCCAAGGACTTGTCTGCTTATCCAGGGAATGCTGTCTTGGGAACCCTCCTTCATCATGTTTCTGGGTTACCCATTTTATTTTTCCCTTCTTTTCTTTTCTTTTCTTTTCTTTTCTTTTCTTTTCTTTTCTTTTCTTTTCTTTTCTTTTCTTTTCTTTTCTTTTCTTTTCTTTTCGAGGTAGGGTCTTGCTCTAGCCCAGGATGACCTGGAATTCACTATGTAGTCTCAGGGTGGCCTTGAGCTTACGGTGAGCCTCCTACCTCTGCCTCCTGAGTGCTTGGAATAAATGTGTGCACCACAGGCCCAGGCTGGTCTTGAACTCAGGATCATCCTGACTCAGCTTCCCTTGTGCTGGGATTACAGGCCATCTCCATGCCTAGCTTTTAGGCCATCTTAAAACCTGTCCCAGGCCTAAATCTTAAAGAACAGCCTCAGTATGATGGGCAGAGGACCTGCATAATCATGTCGGGCTTGTCCCTCGAGTGCAGACAGGGTTGCTGTGCACTACCACCCCGGAAGAACGTGGGGGTTCCAGAACATGCTCTTGACCCAGCCAGGACCTGAGGGGTTTCAGCAGCTTAAATTGAGCTTGGCATCTGGAAGTCAAGAGGAAACAGATGGTGCAGGGCTCATCTTAGAGGTGGCCTCTCATGATGGAGATGAGGAAACAGCCCCAGAGAGACACAGGAAGCCACCAGGCAATCCACCTCCCCATCAGGGTCTGCAGTAGGCCAGCCCTAGCATCTGCCCAGCATAGTTCTGTTTGGGGCCTGGACTCAAGGAAAAGACTAGAAAGGGCTTGGTTCCCCGGGCTGCAGCGGATGCTCTGACAAAGCACACGGAGGCAAGGCACTGCTCTGTTTGCAGGGTCATGTGTTTGATGAATCTGTCATAACTTGAAAGGAATCGGTTTCTACACTAACTTCCTGTTCCAGTTCAGTTGCCAGCATAACCACAGGCGGGTTAATTGAGTGTCCATCAGCAAGCTCAGCAAGCTCACAGAGCCCTTCCGCCACCATGAGCATGCATTCTTGCAGCCTGGGCACCCTGCTCCCCCATTCCTCTGGGAGGAAGGCCTAGTGTGTGCCTCAGCCTGCAGGAAGCCCACAGCAGAGGGCTGTGCGAGTGACCAGCTAGGCCATTATGAGGGAGCCACTGCCAGTGGTCTTCCTTGAGCTCTAGGTCCCCATTTAGTCCTCTCTTTGGATTGCCCAGACGTGCATGAGGGGCACACTGTTCTCTGGATAGCATGGGAGTTGGCAAGGCTTCTCAGGTTCTTCTAGCAGCATTCATCCAAGAGCAGGAGCAGCCTTACCCAGCAGCTACACTTCTAGGATGTACCCTATGCCATGCCCCACTAAGACCACAAGGGATGGACGAAGGCACTCAGGGACTGGTTAATCACACATGGCCTGGAATCCAACATGGAATCCCAGAGAGATGCTTGCTTGCAAAGCCTGCTAGCCTGGGTTTGATTCCTCAATACCTACATAAAGCCAGATAGGCAAAGTGGCACATGTATCTGGGCTATATTTGCAGTGGCATGAGGCCCTGACATGCCCATCCTCTCTCTCTCCCTCACTCATAAATAAATAATATTTTTAAAGAGTGAGAAAGAGGGGCTGGAGAGATGGCTTAGCGGTTAAGTGCTCGCCTGTGAAGCCTAAGGACCCCGGTTCGAGGCTCGGTTCCCCAGGTCCCACGTTAGCCAGATGCACAAGGGGGCGCACGCGTCTGGAGTTCGTTTGCAGAGGCTGGAAGCCCTGGCGCGCCCATTCTCTCTCCCTCTCCCTCTATCTAGCTTTCTCTCTGTCTCTGTCGCTCTCAAATAAATAAATAAAATATTTAAAAAAAAAAAGAGTGAGAAAGAGGGCTGGAGAGATGACTTAGCTATTAAGGCATTTGCATGCAAAGCCAAAGAACCCAGGTTCAATTCCCCAAGACCCATGTAAGCCAGATGAACAAGGTGGTGCATGTGTCTGGAGCTTGTTTGCAGTGGCTGGAGGCCCTAGTGCACCCATTCTCTCTCTCTCTCATATATATATATATATATATGGTTGTTTGTTTGTTTTGTTTTTCGAGGTAGGGTTTCACTCTAGCCCAGACTGACCTGGAATTTACTATGTAGTCTCAGGATGGCCTTGAAGTCACGGTGATCCTCTTACCTTAGCCTCCCTAGTGCTGGGATTAAAGGCATGTGCCACTACACCAGGCATAAAATTTTTTAAAAAGAGAGAGAAAGAGAATACATGTCCTTTATCCCAGCACTTGGAAGGCAGAAATAGGAGACTCACCATGAGTTTGAGGCCAGTCTGGGCTAGAGAGTGAGACCTTACCTCGAAAAACCAAGAGATGGGCTGGAGAGATGGCCTAGTGGTTAAGCGCTTGCCTGTGAAGCCTAAGGACCCCGGTTTAAAGCTTGATTCCCCAGGACCCACGTTAGCCAGATGCACAAGGGGGCGCACGCGTCTGGAGTTCGTTTGCAGTGGCTGGAGGCCCTGGCACACCTATTCTCTCTTTCGCTCTTTGCCTGCCTCCCTCCCCCTCTCTCTCTCTGTCACTCTTAAATAAATAAATTAAAAAAATTTAAAAATAAAAACCAAGAGAGAGAGAGAGAGAGAGGGAGGGAGAGAGGAAACCCTGCCTCAAATGTATGGAAGGCAAGGACAGACTGGAAAGTTGTACTCCAAACTCCACATGTGCACCTGCATTCTCGTCATGAACATGCACACACCAAAAAAATATTTAAAAAGGAAGAGAAAAGGAAGAGTTAAAGGAAGACAGGAATAAGGGAAGAGCTTAGAACCTGAGTCCTGAGGCTTCATAGGCAAGCACCTTAACCACTAAGTCATCTCTCCAGCCCCTCCTCCTAATTTTTTAAAATTTATTTATTTATTTGAGATAGAGAGAGGAAGGCAGAAAGAGTGAGAATGGGTGCACCAGGGCCTCCAGCCGCTGCATACTAACTCCAGACACATGTACCACCTTGGCTTACATGGGACCTGGAGAATTGAACCTGGGTTCTTAGGCTTTACAGACATATACCTTAACCACTAAGCCATCTCTCCAGCACCACTCCTCCTAATTTTTTGAGACAGGATCTTTCACTAAACCTGGAACTCACCAATTTGGCTTGACTACCTAGTCAGCAAACCTTAGGGATCCTCCTGTGTCTGCATCCTAAGCACTGGTATTACAGGCACATGCCACTACACTGAGCCTTATTCCAGGTCCCCATGTTTGCGTAGCAAGCATGTTACTTACTGAGCCATTTCTCCAGCCATGGAATGAGCACTGGTGCCCTGAGGGCTATTGATCTACCCTATGGGGAATGGAAGGGTTCTGGGGAAGCTGGCGTACAAGCAGCCCTTGTATCCAGGAGCAGTCCCTCAGCAGGCTTAGCAAGGACACTGGGGAGAGAAAGAGATGTACAGTAGCCCTGGGCTTGGGCAGTTGTACAGCCAGTGCCTCCACAGGCAGGGTTCCCCAGGTCTCCAGCAGGCAGATGGAACACCCCACATCCCAGTCACTTGCTCAGGGGTGGGGAGGCTGCATCCTGCTTCATGCTCTGGAGCCTAGAGAAGTCATAGAGGCATAGGTCATGGAGGGTGACAGGAGCTCTTGGCTCACTGGGATGAGGACTTACCTGGAAAAAGTGCTGAATGATGTCTCAGAGCCTATCTGACCTCTTGTCCTCTAAACCTCCAGCTTTGCATCTTTTCTCCATTTCCCTGAAGGCTTTTGCCTTGTTCTACTTGCTGGGGCAGCTGGGCTTCTGTGTGGTGAGAGTAGACAGGCCTGAGCGGACAGAATCCAGCAACCTTGTCCACGCTGGACCTAGGAAGTTTGCAGTGTCTCTCCACCTTATCAAAACAGCCGATGGGCTGGAGAGATTGTTTAGCAGTTAAGGTTAAGGACCCAGGTTCGATTCCCCAGGACCCAAGTAGGCCAGATGCACAAGGTGGCGCAAACATCTGGAGCTCCTTTGCAGTGGCTGTATGCCCTGGCACACCCATTCTCTCTCTCTCCTTCTCTCTTCCTCTCTCTGCCCCCCCTTAAATAAATAAATAAAAATTTAGAATATTTAAAAAATTATAAAGACAAGAGCCCACAGCGTAAGGGACCGGGAGAGGCCACAAGTGACCTTCCCATTCACTGGTTGTGCCCACACATCTCCACTGGGAAAGGTATGTGTCAGTCCTGACTCCTGATGCCGGTGAAAACAAGACCCTTAGATGAAAGCAGGGTGGTACAGGTCTGTAGTTTCAGCTCCTCAGGAGACTTACACAGGAAAATTGCAAGCTCAAAGTTTGTCTGGGCTACAGAGTGAGTTCAAGGCTAGCCTGGATAACCTACTGACACCCTATCTTTGAGCAAATCAAAGGGGACAGGAATGTGGCTCAGTGGCAGAGTGCTTGCCTAGCACGTGTGAGACTCTGGGTTCAACACCCAGCATCTCATAGATCCAGTGCAGTGCTATATGCTTATAACCCCGAACTCAGGATGTGAAGGCAGGAGGATCGGAAGCTCAAGAGCACCCTCAAGTATATGGGGATTGGAGGCCAGCCTGGGCTACGGAAGGCTCTGTCTCTAAATAAGTACACAAACAAACACCAAGAGCAGCGGTGTATAATATCTGTAACACAATGTGTCAAATCAGGTATGGTGGCACATGCCTTTAATCCCAGTACTCAGAAGGCTGAGGTAGGAGGAGTACCATGAGTTCAATCAAGGCCAGCCTATGTTAGAGCAAGACTCTACCTCAAAAAAAAAACAAAACAGGCTTGGTGGCTCATGCCTTTAATCCCAGAACTCGGGAAGCAGAGGTAGGAGGATCGCTGTGAGTTTGAGGCCACCCTGAGATTACATAGTGAATTCTAGGTCAGCCTGAGCTAGAGTGAGACCCTACCTCAAAAAAACAAAACACAGGGCTGGAGAGATGGCTTAGCGGTTAAGCGCTTGCCTGTGAAGCCTAAGGACCCCAGTTTGAGGCTCGGTTCCCCAGGTCCCACGTTAGCCAGATGCACAAGGGGGCGCATGCATCTGGAGTTCGTTTGCAGAGGCTGGAGGCCCTGGCGCGCCCATTCTCTCTCTCTCCCTCTATCTGTCTTTCTCTCTGTGTCTGTCGCTCTCAAATAAATAAATAAAAATTAAAAAAAAAAATAAAACCAAAACACACACACACACACACACACATATATATATACACATACATACATACACATACAATCTGGGGAGATGGCTCAGCAGTTAAAGACACTTGCTTGTAATACTTGACAGCCCAGGATCAATTCCCCAGTACCTTCCTAAAGCCAGATGCACAAAGTGGTGTATGCATATGGAGTTTATTTGCCGTGGCTGGAGGCCCTGGTGCACCCATAACACACACACTCTCTCTTTCTCTGTCTCTGGTTCAAGTAAGCAAATAAAAAATTTTTAAGGGCTGGAGAAATGGCTTAGTGGTTAAGGAGCTTGCCTACAAAGCTAAAGGACCCAGGTTCAACTCCCCAGGACCCACATAAGCCAGATGCACAAGGGGGTGCACGCATCTGGAGTTCATTTGCAGTGGCTGGAGGCCCTTGACATGCTCATTCTTTCTCTCTCTCTCTACTTGCCTATTTCTGTATATCTCCTTTCTCTCAAATAAATAAATAAAAATAAAATATTTCAAAAGAAAAATGGGGCTGGAAAGATGGCTTAGCAGTTAAGCACTTGCCTGTGAAGCCTGAGGACCCCAGTTCGAGGCTCGATTCTCCAGGACCCATGTTAGCCAGATGCACAAAGGGGTGCACATGTCTGGAGTTTGGTTTGCAGTGTCTGGAGGTCCTGGCATGCTCATTCTCCCTCTCTGTCTGCCTCTTTCTCTCCCTGTCTGTTGCTCTCAAATAAGCAAAAATAAACAGCAAAACTTTAAAAAAAATAAATAAAAGAAAAATGGTAAATGTCACTTAAGGCGTTTGCCTGCAAAACCAAAGAACCTTGGTTGGACTCCCCAGGACCCACATAAGCCAGATGCACAAAGTAGCACATGTCTAGAGTTCATTTGAAGTGGCTGGAGGCCCTGGTGCACCCATTCTCTCTCTGTCTGCCTCTTTCTCTCTCACTCTCTCAAGTAAATAAATAAATAAATTAATTAATTAAAAAAGAACAATGGCTAAATGCAATTTTAGGGACGTAACATTATGTGAGGTGTGTACAGTATGACCTGCCAACAGGTCTCATTGGCACATGGGCACAGAGGGAGGGGGAAAGCAAAAACTGTCATGCTCTAAGGTAAGTGCAGATTTGATTGCACAGCACTTAATTTAAATGGATCACAATTCAATATGGGCTCTTGCTACCAAGTAAGTTATTCAATTCTGCTTCCACATCTGATAATATAAACTTTCAGAAAGTATATGGGGAAATTCCAAGTGAGGCAGAGGGCCATCTGTGATGGAGACTGGAGAGGAGAAGCTGCATGAAGGCAGAGCAAGGATGGAGTGAGGCTGCCACCTGCCAAGGACACCGGAGACGCTGGAGATCTCATCTTCTCCTCCTATCTTGTGCTCAGGGTGCTGGAATTGCAGAAGCTTGCCTTAGCTTCAGACTTTTCTACATGGGGTCTGCGCTCACACTTACACAGCAAGTGCTTTATCCATTGGGTCATCTGCCTAGCCCATGAAAATGATTTCTTGTCAGCTGTTTCCACAGCCCAGGAGTAAGCTGGCAATATGGTGAAGATGGGGGACATTCATGGTTCCAGGACTGTGTGGCCTGATGATCAAGCAGAGGAGACATAGGCCATTCTATCCTTCTTGGGCACACCTGGGTCTCAGAAGCTCCACAGCCAGAGATCCAGTCTGAGCATTCAGGCCTTGGTAAGCAGCTTGGCGCTCAGTGGCCATAAGCTGAGGATGGAAGGGGTCAGTCCCACGTGCTGGCACTTAGCCTGAGGCAGGGAGGGGAGGAGCAGAGACAAGATCCTGTGCAGTTCACCACAGCCACCATAGCACCAGAAGCAAGGATCACTGCTCAGGTCTCCTCTGGGGACTCCCTGAGGCTCCTGGGAGGAAACTTCCTTCTCCAGGTTTCAGGCCGCCACCCTTACCTGTCTCATGCCTCCTGATGTCCTCCAGGACCTCCTCATGCCCAAGGCTTTGTGCCCTTGCCACAACCCCAGCTACACTCCTGTTTTCTATTCCCTCTTACACTTCTGACTCTGCATCCCTGGCAAGAAGGGTGTCTCTCGCACCCATCAGAGTGAACCAGTGCCTGACCATCGCCATCTCCCACAGACATCCACACACAGCCCAGGTCTCCTGGAAACTGTTTCTAGTCTTTGGCTCAGTGAAGCGCCCACAAGGGATTAGGCACAAGGCTGCAGGCATGGGTGACTCTGCTGCCCATCAACCTCCACCCACATCCTGAGGTCTCCAGAATATATGCAAAATCCACTCTCAGGCCTTCCCCGGCTCAGCGCCTGTTCCTTTCCCTGGCCTGCCGCCTTCCTCTCTGCTGTCTAGTGTGATCCCTCCTCTCTACTCCCAGTGTGTGTGTGTGTGTGGGGGGGACTTTGGTGGCCTGCAAAGACTTTTGGAACTCAGCCCCTGCCCTTGCCAGGCCTTCCCTTCCTCCCTCCTTTCCCATTCCTGTCCTGCAGAAAGGACCCTGGCTTCCTTCTGTCGTGGAAACCTCAAGGCCTTTGCTCCTCCCAAAGTGCTCCCCGTACTGTAGGATCGCTTGCGGCTGTCCTCCCATGTCTGTGTGACCTCCTAGGTTAACATGACAGTGCCCTGTGGCTGCTCTGACATCTGTGCTTTGTTCATGATCAGAACCACACTTCCTGGTAAGCCACACCCACCCCCGCCGTGTCTGCCTCCATGTGGTGACTCCCTGCTCCCCGCACCCGCCCACATGTGCCAGGTCTACACTGGTCCTAGGAGTCCGTGTGGCAGCTGACCCACGGGACTGGCTGTGAAACAGTTTGGTGTGCTGGAGGGCGGGGGAGGCTTTCCCACCAGTGTCTAATTCCTACAGCTCCCCCCTCCTTTACCCCCAGGCTCCTCGGGACTGGTCTGCGATGGCCTTGTCTAGGACAGGCCAAGGCTGGGGGTCCTGTCCGGTTAAGGCCTGCGGTCAGGGAAGTGGGGGAGCGGCGCAGAGATAAAGTGGACACCGGAGGGGCAGAGAGAAAATGGGCACCAGTGGGGCCAGGAGGCAGAGGTGAGCTCCATGGCTCACCCCGCAGCCCATCCTGAGGCCCCTCTGCCTAAGCCCTGGGTGGGCTTTGAGCAATCCGCAAAGGCACATGAACAGTCAAACAGGCCAGCAGGTGGACAGGAGGGCGGATCCAGGAAGCCGCCCCTCCCCCACCACTGATTTATAACAAAGGCCACCGCAGTGCAGCAGGCAGCATGGCCCTTCATTCCAGGGTGCCACGTCAGCTGGACGGTGACAGAAAAATCTGCCCTTGATCCTGCATTGCACCCTATATAAAAATTAATTAAGAGCAGGTCATATACCAAAAAGTGAAAAATAAACCCCAAAGCTCCTAGCATAAAACACAGGAGATGCTCTTCAAGACATCATGGTCAGCAAAGATTTCTGACATAGTATATACCAAGGACTCTAGCTATGAAAAAAGACTGGACTTGGTTAAAATTAAGAACTTAGAGCCAGACATATTGGTGTAAGCCTGTGATTCTAACATATAGGAAGCTAAGGCAGGAGGACTGAGTTTAAGGCCATCTTGGGCTATATAGTGTGTTCAAGGACAGACTGAGCTACCAGTGACACAGTGACACACTCTCAAGGAGTGGGGGAGGAGCTAGGTGTGTGGCTCAGTAGCACAGTGCTTACCTAGCACACACAGACCACGGGTTTGATTCTCAACCCCACCCCCCCTCCCCACACACCGGGCCCAGTGACATGCCTAAATCCCAGAACTGGGGAGGCTGAGGTAAGATCTCTGGGAGTTTGAGGCTACCCTGGGTGAGTTCCAGTTCAGCCCATACTAGAGTGAGACTCTGCCTCAAAAAAAAGGGGAGCTGAGGAAATAGCTCAGCAAGTAGAGCACTTGGTGTGTCAGCACAAGGGCCCGAGAGACCTGAGTGTAATCCTGGCACCCATGTAGCCACATCCACCTGGGACCCCATGCTGAAGTGGAGACAGGCAAACCACGGCTCGCCGCTCAGCCAGTCTTACCAAACATGGCAGCTTTTGGCTCAGTGAGAGATTGTCTCGTGGAAGCGGTGCAGAACAATAGAAAGGACACCGACATGCTCCTCTGGGCAGTACACGTTCGCACATGTGGAATGCATGCATGTGCACGCACGCACACACTGCATACACACCATGCATACTACACACACATGCCAAAACAAGCATAACTTTAGGAACATGGAGATGCCACTAAGGTAAGCCACGAACTCTATCCTACCTCTCTTTATCTTGATAGGTAGACAGAATGATGCCTCATTAAGAGCTTGTGTCTAGAAAACGTCAAGAACTCCTAAAAACTAGTAAAAATAGAAAAAACAACCAGGTCTTTAAAAAATTGGTCCAACAGCTACCTCACAGACCCAAAGGGCATTAAAATGGCCAGCTTTGGGCTGGAGAGATATCTTAGCAGTTAAGGCATTTGTCTGCAAAGCCTAAGGCCCCAGGTTTGAGTCTTTAGCCCCCACGTAAGTACCACAAGGTGGCACATGCATCTGGAGTTCAGTTCATTTGCAGTGGCTAGAAGCCCTGGAGTACCCATTCTCTAGCTCTCTCTATCTGCCTCTTTCTCTGTCTGAAATAAGTAAATAAACAAGTAATAAAAATATATTTAAAAAATGGCCAACTTAGCTGGCCATGGAGGTGTACTCCTTTAATCCCAGTACTTGGGGAGCAGAGGTAGGTGGATGACTGAGTTCAAGGCCTCCTTGAGACTGCATAGTGAACTCCAGGTCAGCCTGGGCTAGAGTAAGACCCTACCTCAAAAAAAAAAAAAAAAAAAAAAAAAAGCTGGGCATGGTGGCACATGTCTTTAGTCCCAGCACTCGGGAGGCAGAGGTAGAAGGATCGCCGTGAGTTCAAGGCCACTCTAAGACTACATAGTGAATTCCAGGTCAGCCTGAGCTAGAGTGAGACTCTACCTCAAAAGCCAAAACAAAACAAAACAAAAAAGCTAACTTCATTAGTCACCAGGGAAATAGGGATTTAAACCACCAAGGACACTACTCCATACCTACTAGAAGGGTTAAGCCAGGAAAAATTGCATCTTTAGTATTTATTTATTTACTTGTGTGTATGTATGGGTGTGCCAAGGTCTCTTGCCACTACAAATGAACATCAGGTTCATGTGCTACTTTTTGCATCTGGCTTTATGTGAGTGCTGGGGAATTGAATCCTGGGCTGGCAGGCTTTGCAAGTAAGCACCTTAAATTGCTGATCTGTTTCCTCAGCCCCACGATTGATAGTTCTGAAGAACAACTGGGTTTTCCCTCAGCCAGAGTGCAGAGGCATGGACACGTCTGAAAGCCACTTGGCCACCTTTACACATTTTTATTCATGCTGATGAATTGGCCACTCCACTCCTAGCAGGAGTTAACTTGCAATGGCTCATTTTACATGTCAAGTTGACTGGGCCACAAGGTGCCCAGATATTCAGCCAGACATGATGCTTGGGTGTGCCTCTGAGGGTGTGCCTGGATGAAGTTAGCCCTTGACCGAGTAGATGTACGCTGAAAGAGCCTCATCCAGTCAGTTTAAAAAAGAAATAACTATAAAAAAAAATACTGATCCTCCCAAGAGTCGGGGTTTGCCTCTTCCTTGATTAAACTGCAATATGATTTACATCGTTGGCTGGTCTGGGCTTCTTGCTGCACTTGTCTGACCTACAATCATGTAGGTCAATTCCTGCTAATAAGTCTCTTTAGATGGGTATCAGCATAGATGTAGGCACACCTCCTATTAGTTCTGTCTGTCTGGAGAACCCCAAGACTAGCCCCAAGACCAGTAAGGGCTTATAACTGACCAAAGGGCGTGAGCAAGAGTATGCCTAGTGACTTCATTCCAGAGCCAAGAGCTCCACAGAAAGAGGGAGACGTGGCTCAGTTGACAGAGTACTTGCCTAGCATGCAGGAATTCCTGGGTTCGGCCCCCGCACCACATAAATTGGGCATAATAGTGTAGACCTGTCATCCCAGCACTCAGGAGGGTAGAGACAAAAAGGATCAAAAGTTCAAGGTCATCCTAAACTACATAGTTGGAGGCCAGCTTGTGATATACGAGACCCTGGCTCAAAATAAATAAATAATAGGGCTGGGGAGATGGTTTAGCAGTTAAGGCACTTGCTAGCAAAGTCAAGGGACCCAGGTTCAATTCCCCAGTACCCACATAAAGCCAGACTCACAAAGTGGCACATGCATCTGGAGTTTGTTTGCAGCAGCTAGAGGCCCTGTTATGCCCATTCTCTCTCTCTCTCTCATATATCTCTGCTTGTAAATAAATAAATGAAATATTTTAAAATAAAATGCCAGGTGTGGTGGCACAAGCCTTTAATCCTAGCATTTGAGAGGCAAGGGTAGAAGGATTGTTGTGAGTTCAAGGTCACCCTGAGACTACATAGTGAATTCCAGGTCAGCCTAGGCTAGAGTGAGACCCTACCAAAAATAAATAACTAAATAATAGCCAGAGTAGACCAAAGCCTAGTTGTCCCTCACAGACTGACTGGGAACAGGTCACTCTACTGTCCCGGGACCCAGTGTCCTCCCGGTGCTCAGTAGAGGGAGCTTCTCTACACCTTGCATCTCAGCCTGGGCAAGTTCTCAAGAACCCCAGAAGTGCCTGCGGTGTAAGGAAAATACTCAGTTCTTCTTCCCTGTTGAAGAAGGTGACTCCACTACACCTGGCTGAAAGGCAGTAATTTATTTGAGAGACAGGGAGGGAGGGAAGGAGAGGGAATGAATGAATGTGGGTGTGCCAGGGCTTTCTGCCACTGCAAACACACATGCAAACAAACACACACAGAGAAGCTGGAGATATGGCTTAGCAGTAGCAAGTAAGGCACTTGCCTGCAAAGTCTAAGGACCCAGGTTTGATCCCTCAGTATCCATGTAAGCCAGAGGCACAAGGTGGCACATGCATCTGGAGTTCCTTTGCAGTGGTTAAAGGCTCCCTGGTGCACCCATCCTCTCTATCTGTGCCCCCTCAAAATAAGTAAATAAATTAAATTAAATATTTATAAAACAAACAATAAAACGCCCCCAGACTTATCTGCCACTTTGTGTATCTGGCTTTACGTGGGTGCTGGGGAATTGAGCCTGGGTCGGCACCTTTAACTGCTCAGCCATCTCCCCAGCCCTTGACAGGAGGTAGGAGGTAGTTTAAAGAGCAGGGGTGACACAGGCACAGGCTGCAGGCCACAGCAAATCCGGTCAGGCCTTTCTGCCTTCTTTGCAGCCTGGCAGAACAATGCCCCACCTCATGGGCAAGGGGAGTTAAGGAGTTATCTGGTGGTACCTGGGGAAACCATGTGGCATGGGCACTCAGCTTCCTCCTCAAAGCAGTTTCCCTATGAAGACACAGCATTCAATGACGTGGAAGGAAGGAGGGCAGACTTCGCAGCTCCCCGCGTCCATCAGTTTTTGTGGTCTCTTTTTAGTCGTTTGTTTATGATGTGTGTGTGTGTGTGTGTGTGTGTGTGTGCGCGCGCGCGCATGCGTGTGTGCTTCTGTGTGTAAGTGCAAGTATCTGTGTGCCATGGTGTACATGTGGAGGTCAGAGGACAGCCTCCAGTGTCCTCCCTTGCCTTCCACCTTGTTTGCGAGACAGGGTCTGTTTTTTTTTTTTTGCCACTGGGAACAGGCTCCCTGGCTTGCCTGCTTTCGGGAGCTGCCATCTCTTGTTGCAGGAGCGCTGGGTTCTTGGCTCTAGAGATCTGAGCTCAGGTCCTCTTGCTTGCACAACAAGTGACTTAACCACTCAGCCTTCTCCCTGGGCTTCTCTGTGGTTCTTTCTGGAGGGAGACAGAAACCTCTACCTGAAACCAGCTTGAACTGACAGCATTCCAACCTAGAGACCTGCAAAGGCTCCCAGGCCTCTCCTGTGCTGAAATCTCCCCTGTCCACCTGCTGGGCCGGTCCTTCCCTGACCAGTTGGTAGCTATGCCCCTCTGTAGTGTGAGGCTTCCCTTTGCTCACAGCACTAATCTTCTGGATCTTTTTAGGGAGACACACCCACATCTTCAACCAGGGAGAGGCCAGCTGTCCTGTGAACCAGAGTGGGTCAGCGTCCTGGCTCCTAACAAAGCATAAACCACAAGGCTTTGCACAGCGAGGTCACCCTCTCTGGTTCTGTCGTGCTTCATACCAAGCGGACAGGTCAACACGACCATTCTCCCCAAAGTGCCCCCTCCCAGGGTTCTAGCACAGGGTCTTTCCTGCTTCTTCTGGCTTCTGGAGCTCCGGGCTGTGGCTACATGACTCCACATTCCACCTCCATCCACACATGGGCTTTTTCTTCTTCCAAGTTTACTGCCTCTGTCTTAAACAGATTCCTGTCCTTGGACTTAGGACACCCCCAAAATCAAACTTCCCCCAAATACTCATCAAGAGCCTTACTTATCTGAATATATCTGAAATAAACCCCTTTCCAACAAAAGTCATAGTCCAGTAGATTTAGCTGCTTTTGTCTATGGTCATTGGGGTCCAAGGGCTATGGGCAAGTCACCAGGAGCCAGAGAGGAACCAGCCTGAACAGGAGCTGGGAAAGAAGACAGAGGGTGAGGACTCAGCCAGGCCTCCGGACACGGGATAGTAGTTCTTACCAAGACGGGAGTGAGTGTCCTGGTCAGACATGCCTGGCTTCTCTGTGCTAGCCAGGACTGTCCCTCCACCCTCTGTGTTTCTTTACTCCCTGTGGAGTGCGTTTTCCGGACACTGAGGGCAAGATGAGGTGACAAGCCCCGCTGTTCCTTGCAGGCCTGTGGCTTTGGGCTTTCTCCTGCTGATGCACACGTGAGCCCTAGTCAACGTCCCTGTGGGTGGGCTGAAGACAGGGAAGGGGCTCAGCCAGGTCTCAAGGAGGCTTGAGAAATGGGAGGAGTTGCCATGTGGGACAGGGCTGGGAAGAAGAGACATCCCTTACATGACCCTGGCCTCTGGGGTCCAGGTGGTATCAAGGGTCTGTGGGTATCTGATATAGGCTCTGGGTGTGGCTTTGGGCAGTATGTGAGGAGGAACAAGGTCACGGGTGAGGAAAAGAATGGGGGGACAGGCCAACACAATGGGATTTATGGTGCTGACCTCTCCATAAGACAGGTTTAGCTAGGGCCTCACAATGGGTCTGACTCCTTGCCCCAGTGCAGGAAGCACAGGCCAGCAGTCTTACCTCCAGGCTCTCCTTAGCCGCTCACTCACTTTTCTGTCTCCGATTTTCCACCCAGATCTCTGAACTTTGCACCTGAGGTGTTATTGATAATGGGAGTTACCCAGCAGAAGGAAAGCATAGGAACTGGCAGGGGAGGACACCTATCTGCCCTTCTCCCTCCCCGTGGGTACAGCCCGAGGACTCCTCTGGGCTCAGCCCCTCCCTGCCTCAGCCTGTAGCCTACTCTTGGGCAGACCTTTCACGGGTGAGGAAAGGGGTGCTCATTGGGTGGCATGAAGGACCCATCAGCCTCCCACTTGTATTTGGGGTGTGGGGTGTGCTTCATGGCATGACAAGACACCCCTATCCAGACAGTCCTTGGCACTAGCAAAGTCACCACCTGTCTGTTTAGCGCCCTTGGGGCAGTGCTGGCCAACCTGAGCCAGTGACCACCAGGATTCCTCTGAGGTTTGCTTGCAGAGCCCAAATCCCAAGCTTCTCAGGGTTCATATGGCTAGGGTTGGATGCCCTGGGTCCATGTTCATCTGGGTTTCCTCTGTCCTGCCTAAGTAGCCTTGTGGGAGTGGACACTCCTGGGGCTGGGCCTTAGCTCTTTCCCAGAGAACACTGGAGGCAGTGGTCAGGAGGGTTGGAGCCTTGTGTTTAGCACTTCCTCTTGGCCAGCAGAGAAGAGTGAGGGTCTCCTGGGAGAGTGACAGTGGGCCATGTGTCCGTGTCTTCTCTGGTCTTTTCCTCTGATGGCTCCTTCTTTGCTTCTAGGAGCCTTCCCTCCCTTTCCTGGGACTTGAGGGTCCTAGGCCCCCACCAAGAACTCCAAGGCACCATGCATACTGAGTCAGCAACCCCTGAAGCCTACCTCCCACCCCCAGGCCCCATCCTAGGTGGACCTGCAGCCTAGGTGCCACAAGTCATAAGACAGGCTTGGTGAATCGGGCACAGGAAGGGGCCACAGCATGGGGACTACTGTAAGAGGGCAGGGACGGGTCTGCACAAGGCTCTGGAAGAGAGCCCAGCCTTGCTGAGGATATAGCATCTGGTGGCTCCTTGCCTGCACTCTCTTCTGTACCTTCAAGGATGGGGCTCCAAATTGCTGGGACTGCTCCCCCTCCTCAGTGCTCTGGGGGACTCCAGGCCCAGTCTGCAGGACCAGACCCCAAAGTCCCACCCTAGCTCAGTACCCAGTACCTTCGGCCACACCATGGCATACTCCTGGGTTGATGGACCTCCCTCCCCAAAGACCTTGGACCTCTCATGGCCAAGGACCACCAGGTTGGGGAGCCTCCCTATGTGTGTTCAGCAAACAACCTCTTCGTCACCAGCTTCACCGGCTTTGTGGGGGAAAAGGATTTCTGGGGGGTGTTTTGCACCTCCCTGAGCAATTCAGACAGCCTATAGAAGCATGTGGGCAAACAAGCACTCCAGAGGTGGGAATGGGACCGATGGAGCTTGGCTTCCAGAAGACTCAACAGTGTGGCCTAGGCACAGGACATACCTTGCATGAACGAGTAGGTCTGAAGATTTTTGAAGGAATTTTTGGTTGTTTCTGCTTACAAAATGCATGTATTTCAGGAGAACTAAGTTATACAAGTGATAGAATCCACCCATCTTGCCATTATCACAGTATATAGTTCCTTGGGTTCCTGTACTGCTGACCCAGGAGTAGACCATTTGCTGTGTGAGGGGTTCTATGGGTCCCACTGCTCTTGTCACCTCAATCTTTCACTAAAAATACAAGGAGGACTCCACTTCTCAGCCCAGACCAACTGCCGCCATTTAAGACATCAGGACTCCAGATGGCTCTCGCTAACCACTTCCGGATTCCAAGAAGCCCTCCAGGACTGATCTACCACCCACCTGCTCCCAGCCACAGTGGCAAGGCTTCCAGCTTCCAGCCTCACTCCCACCTGAGCCAAAGGTCTCTGGGCTTCTCTCTGCAGCTGAGTCTCCAGTTGGGACCCAGACCTGCCAGGCTCTGGATGACAAGCTCGCTACATGCCCAGCCAGATGAGCGCTGGTCGGTTGATACTAGGCTTCCTTTGCCAGCTGGGGCTGGATGAGAGCAAGAATGTTGGGGAAGCCAAGTCTATGTCCCAAGCACGCCATAGGGGGGTCACCATGCCACCTCTCTGAAAGACTGAAGACATCATAACAGAAAAACTGAGGTATTTCAGACCTTAGACTTAAAGCTGGTTTTGACCCTCTTCCGCAGGCCCCCAGGCTCCACAGCAGTAGGCACATGGCTGGGAAGCTTACATCCAACACCTATCGAAGGGTTAACTAAGGCCAAAAAGCAAGCAGCTCTTATTCTGAGACCGCTGATCCCCTTGGTCCCGTGGTCACCACGGGGTGTGGGTGAGGACAAAGCCGTGTTCATTGAAGCCCTGGGCCTGATGACAGTGGCACAAGGACCCCATTCTCTGCTGTCCCCAGCTGCGTCCCCTCCTCCAGAGGGCCTGACATCAGAGGCTCAGGGTCAGACATCCTGGGAGCCCCCAGCCCCCCGGGGCCAGGCTCAGCTGTTGGCACTCAAGGAAATTCACAAGGGGGCTGGCTGGGGAGCAGACGTGTGCTCTGTGTGTGTGTGTGTCTCTCTCTCTCCCGTGCGCGCACACACCCACATGCATGTGCCCGTGTCCTGCCTGAATAGTGAGGCAGCTGCAGTTGGCTCATCCTGTCCTCACTTGGAAGCTGCCTGCATTTTTACAACCGATTTTTGAACTTAAGAGTGGAGGTCCACATCTAGCCTGTTAAATGTAACTAACCTTGTAGGTTGCAGGCCAACCTGACCCTTTGGAATCTGGCTTCCAGATTCCTGCTATCCATTAGCAGCTCCTCCAGCTGCAGTCAGAGACCTACCCTGTTGTGCTTCATCCTGGTGATGAAGAGGCTGCCTGGCTGTGGCCTGCAGAGGGGCCTGGCAGGGAAAATGGCCCCTTGCTTACCCTTCTGTGGGTGTTGTGGTCCAAAACACCCGCTAGTTGCAAGGCCTGCACTGGCCTTCAAATTATGACTCTAGTAATCTTCTTGGTTTTGGAAGAACCCAGGCCCAGGTGAGAAAGGGACAAGTCATCATTCTGCCTCAGTTTCCTGACTGCAAAATAGGCATCATCCTCCGGCCGCTGGCCTGGCAGATCCAGAGGTTGTTTCTAGCGTCGTATCTTATTTCTCAGATGGGTCAGAGGGGCTGAGGGCATGAGCTGGCCCAAACCTCAACCCCTGGACTCCACACCAGGGCTCTACTCACGCCTGGGGCTGCCCTTTCATGGGACATGTCCCTTGGGTACCTGTGATCTTGAGCACGTGGGTTTTGGACAAGGCAGACTTTTCCCCAAGCAGCCCTAACAGGGCCGCCCTCCCTCTCTTCCGAAGAGTCATTATTCCTACCCACCTGCTTGCTGAAAGCCCAGTCCTGGGCAGATGGTGCACCTCACAACCCATGGGTGCAACACCACCTACCCTGGGGCGTCTAGGTATCATGCGGCAGGAGCTGAATAATCCAGAATGCCTGCTCAGTGCATTGTCGCTACCCCAGTGTCCCCTGACGTGACCTTCGCTTCAGGTCTAACAAAGGCTGGCAGAAGAGGCGCCTTTAGGCGGCGCAGTGGGTTCGGTGGTGCCTGGAGGCGCCGGGCGCACCCCGGGGGAACAGCGTCGCGGAGCTGGTGCAGGGCCCCCAGCCCAGACCGGCGGGCCCGCCCCTTCTCCTCCGCGCCGTGGGGGCGGGGGCGCGCCGGGGACCCCCGGCTAGGCCTCCGTGAGGGTGGGGTCCTCGGACGACCCCACCTGTGGTCGCCACCAGCCCAAGCCCCGGCGACCGCTGTCTTCCTTCCAGCCCCGACCCCCTCCCCAGAAAAGTGCGAAGGGCCGTCGTGGAGTGGAGATTAGATTTCGCTCCCCTCTCATCAATTTTCTGTTTAATGTCACCCGGCCCCATTGTGGGAGAGGGAAGCACGTCACCCAGGCCATAAATTTGTAGTTATGGCGCCTCCGGCCGCCTGCTGGCCCTAGGGACAGAGCCGCGAGCAGGTGGGGCCGCGGTCGCTTCTCCCCACGCGGGTCGGGCGCTGCGTTCTGCTCCGCTCCGCCACTCCAGAGCGCCTTTGTTTCCGGCTTGGATGGAGGGGCTTTGGGGGTCGTTTGCTTTTTCACTTCTTAATGACCACTTACCTCGGGAGGCTTTTTTGTTTGTTTGTTTCCTTGGCATCAAAAAGTCCCGCTACTTTAAACGAGTAGGAAGACAACTCACTATTTTTCTCGCGCAGGGAAGCCAGTGGCCGCCGGATGGACTCGGTGGCATATTGGGACGGACCCGGGGGGGGGGGAAACATGGAGGAAGGCGGAGAGCTCAGAGCGTGTCCAAACAGAATTCGCGCAAGTGGCCCAGGAGGGCAGCGGAGCTTTCTGTGAAGTCTCCCTTTGGATCACTTCCGGAAATGTCCTTTTGGCTGGGCATTAGCACCCAGGGTGTATGGATGCCTGTGAATAAGGGTGGAACATGTATTTGCACAGGTCAGGGAAAAAATGATCTACTGGACAATATTTAATTTAATGGATCAACTGTCCTGTTAACTAGAGGCGGTGGCCACACTCCACATCAGCCAGGAGCCAGCAGTCTGGCTGCAGCTCGGCATCAAGGATTTGCCATAGGCCCTGCCATTGTGGGAACTGCGAAGGAAATCATGTGTTTATGGTCCATGAATGCTGAAGGGAACCAGTATAAGGACACAAATCCCCCCAGAAATAAAGGGCTGGGGGTTTCAAGTGTGGGGCTGAAGAAACCAGAACAGCAAAGGACACAGGCACAGCAGGGGGTAAAGAGAAGCCTGCCCTCACTGGCAGCACGGGCTCTGTTGAGGATGCTGGATGAACTGAGCTGGGAAGATGGGTTGGTGGCTGTGGCCTCCACAGAACCTGAGGCTAGTGAGGCTGGATCAGAGAAAGCCTGACATGCAGTCTATGTCCGTCCCCCAGGGTCTGGGAGAGGTTGGAGCCTTTCCTGGTTTGCCTGCCAGTGTGAGATAAGGGAGTCTGGCTCCAGAGGCTCAGTCAAGACTGCACATAGCTGAAAGCCCACAGCCCCAAGGCTCTGCTTCCTCCAAGGCCAGCAGTGGAGGCAGGTGTCCTTGAGAGAAGACCTGACACCTGTTCTGCTTTGGGGATATATCTGGAAATGCCACCATAGATTGTCCTGATTGGGATCTAGCAGGGGAGCTTTAGCCACTCAGCCCACAACTCATGCCTCATGGTTGGTGCTGGTCATAGGGGCTTTCTCCCCAGGTGGTTTCTGTCACAAGGTCCCTCTTGACCACCAAGAGAGATGACTGGATCAGCTTCCTACCAGGAAAGTCAGTCATTCCTTATTCAGGTAGCCCCCAAAGTAATTGTCCTATTCCTGAAGAGCCTGCTGGATGGAAGACAGGCCCATGTTGAGTGGAGACAGGCCAGGAAGCTCTCTCCTCAGTCCTGGGGTTGCAGGCTCCTCCCCACCTTTCTTGATCCCTGTAGTACTAGTAACAATCACAGTGTCACTAGTAAAAAGGCCAGGAGAAACCTGGCAATGGCTGCCTCTGCCCTTTATGAAAATCACTTTAATTTAACCCAGATGGGTCTCCTCACTGATAACCTCATGCAATGAGCACCCTGAATTATGTGTTCCGTGTGAACACACTGGGTTATATTTAGCCACAAATTACGACTGTATTTAACAAGCACCTTTCCTACACAGGGAGGGGGCTGGGCAGCCTCCTGACCTGGTTGGAGGAAACCAAAAACAACAGAATTTGAACCTTCATATGAGGGAGCAGCAGTGACTGGGGAAGCTGTTTATCTGTCTTCAAAGTCTGACTTTTTAAGAGAGAAGCCGGACCTGAGATCTGTCTTGGAGACTGTCTATGGCCTTATAAGGACAACCTGTATCTTTCCTAGGGGTCTCTGGGACTGGAAGCCCTTGGCTTAGTTGGGAGATAGGGCAGTAGGGGAAATGTCCTGTAAAGGATGAGGCCAGGGGCACAGCCAGGCTTCCAGAAGGAAGAATTCCCTCAGCTCAGCCAGGATCTGGCAATCCTTCAAGCACATAGGAGGTGAGGACTTTCCTAGCCACACTTGCCCCTCACATTTCCTCTAATGCCTCACCAATAAGACCCCAGGGTGGGGAAGAACTTTCTTCAGGGAAAGGTGGGAGCCCCAGACCTTCTCTACCCAGAGTAATACTAGGGCACTGCCCATGTATACATATCTCCACTCTTATTTGAGAAGAATACAACCTCCTGATCCCCCAGTTATCTTTTGAAACACGCATTCTAGGATGGAGTTGTACTCCCACTGAGGGAGAAACAGGTGCTCTGGGATACCTTGGCCCTACCCGCACTGAGCTCACCCCTCCTACCCCTTCCTGCCTGAGCCCAAGTCCAACCTGTATACTTTTGCATGCTGCCCAGGCTCCAGCCACCAGCCTTTGGCCTGGCCTCTGGACTTGTCCCCTGCGTCTCTGGTGGGAAGAATTAAGAGTCAATTTTTGTCGTCAAGAAATTGTTTCTAATTTGCCCTTTGACTAATGGTCCAGAGAACAATGAAGACACCCAACACACAATTACCCCGCAGCGCAGCTCCACGGATCTCTGGCCCAGGCAGGCATTTATTTGGAGCAAGACTAATTCACAATTTTATGTAACTTGCCTGACACCCTCCACCCTCTTGTATTAAAAAGTGATTATTTATTCGATGATTTCAGACACTAGGCTCTTGGTCATTTGGAGGTTGGGAGACCTAGGCCCGCTGCCAGACTGGCAGTGTGGGGGGCAGGAGGGAGTGCTGGGGGGGCTCCAACAGGTTTCGGAGTGATGGTCTAGGCTTTGTACATGTCTAAGCACCTTTGCATGTTCTGTTCACATGCTGACATAGGAGTGTGACATGAAATGCATATGTGTGCCAACACTAAGGTGGGTTTGTGTACATGTATACAAGATTTGCGAGCACATAGAATGTGTGTAAAATGGGTGCACACTCAGAACTGAACATGAGCATAGTGTGCCATGAAGTGGGCTGAGGGAGTGGCCATGTCAGGTTGCCAGAGAACTGCTGACTATGTGGGGCGTCTGCTACCTTCTCCTCTGTCCACAGGGAACTCTGAAGGGTGTCTGCCAGGCTGTGGAGGCAGCTTATGCTCTAGTTAGGGAGCATCGTGGCTGAGGGGACTCAAAGGGATCCTGGGAGGATTCCATCCAGGTCCCTGGGCAGTGGGCTGGAGACTGAACATCGCTAGGTAAAAGGGCAGGCGACTGTGGAGACCTGGACAGTCCAAGGTAGAGACTGACCTCAAATTTATTATCCTCTCTTCTCTCTGCCCCTCCCTGTGGAAGGCATCTGCAGATCCCCACACCATGTTCCTCTAAAATTAAAAACATTTGTTAGCTCTGGACGGTGGGAAGTTAAGAAGGAAACCGGGAAAGCAGATAGCGAGCTAAGCCAAACATGCTCAGGCCCGCCCGCCCAGGAGGCCGAGCACAGCACGGGGAACACGGGAGCTTTATTTTGGTCTTTCGGAGCTATGGGGGGGTGGGGGGACGCCCATTCTGGGCAGCTGCCAGCCGCTGGCCGCATCTAGAGGCCCTTCGGCAGCTATTTGCTGTAACAACTGTTTTGAAACAGTATTGAGGGATGGGGGTGGGGGAAGCCCACTAGATTTAAGTGAACACTGGGGGAGAAGCCACAGAAGTGGGGAAAGGGGCTAGGAGCCGCGCGCCCACAAGGCGCAGGAGGGTCAAAGAGACTGCACTTGGGGGGTTTGGAACCAGCCCTCATTCCCTACGTTCGAATAGGGAGATGAGGAGCCTCAAGGTTCTCAACCCGCTTGCTGAGGGAAAGAAGCCCCACACTCACGTGCTGTTCTCACCCTCCTGGAGGGTCGACTTGAAGCCTCGGGGGTCTCTTCAGTTCGCCCCATCAGCGTACCTAGGAGACGGGGGACCTGGGAGTTGGAGGCCTACCCCTCCCCCACTGGCCTTCCGGGTCCCTGCGGCGCAAGGACATCTCAGCTCGCCATGCTTTTGTTCCGGTTGGATCCCGTATTTTTTTCCCCTATATTCTTTTACTTTAATAGAGCTTCAAAATTAACTTCAAAAGAAGGTTCCTGGGCCAGTAAACAAGATCAATGGAGAAATAACAAAGAATCTGGCTTCCAAACGCGCTCAGGAAACGCACCATTTGCAAGGGCATCCCAACACAGACTGGGGAACACCGGAGCACGCCCCGGGCTTCCCCTTCGCGAGAGCTCGAACCCGGGGGTCTCCCGCCGCTCCTCCCGGAAGCGATTTCTCCCGACCGGGGCCGGCTCTCCTCGGTGTGCGCGGGAAGCGGGCAGCACGCTAGTGCAGCACCAGGCGGGCTTCGGAGCAGCCCTATTTCACACAGTCCCAGCCGCTGCTCGCCTTCGGGTCCTCCCGGTGCCACCCAGCCCGGAGGTGCGCGTCCTCAGCCGGCGCCTAGCCTTCATAGCCCGGGGGGCCGCACTGGGGAACCTAATTCAATCTCCGGGGCCTAATGAATCGCTGCGCTAATCGGATCTGGGAGGGCTTCACGCGACTTATGGCCCGCGCCTCTCCACCGGCCCGTGCGCCCCGGCTCCGAGAGGCCACCGCGCATTCTAGGGAGCCGGCCGCGGGACTCTCGGGTGCCGCTGCGGACCGCACTGGGCTGGAATCCCGTGCGGGTCGGGCAGGCCACGTACCTCGACCTGCGCTCCAGCGCGGGCCGTGGAGTCCCGGGCTTACCTGGAGCTCCTCCCGGCCGTGCTGCCCGAAGCGGGCACCGGCGCAAGCCCCGTCCGGGCGTGCGGGAGATCCCGGTGTCCCCGCCCGCGGTCCCCACCCCAGGTCAGCGCGGCCCGCGGGGGGCCAGGCCGTCCCGGCCGACGGCCCGTTTCCCCTTTCTCTTCAGATTTCTTTGATCCGCGGGCTCTCCGCCGCACCTCGGCTCCTGGGCAGCCAGGGTCGGCCCGCGGGGATCCTGGAAACGGTCCCCGGCATATCTCCTTTCATCAAGCGGCCTTGGGCCGCCTTGAAACCGCGGAGCCAGTAATTGCTTTTTTCAGGAGGCCCTGTGCGGACTGGACAACAGCCAATCAGCGCCTTGTTTACACTCGGTGATTGACAGTCCGCTGGCTGAGTGCCAACCAATCCTGACGATCCTCCAGATGTGGGGGGGGCGCAGAGAAAGAGAGGAAACAACAGATCTTCAGTTTAACTCCTTCGTGTTCGCGCCGGAAACAGAGGAGAAATTTTATGGCATCTCTGTCGGCTCGCAACTAGTTTAAACATCCTTTTTTCACATAGAAAAATAATAAAAATAATGTATTAATCGCCTCTGCTTCTGGAGAACATATACCATTTGAATAGGCAACCAAATTCTAACCGAAATATTTGCTTGTAGAATGTTTTAAAAAGTGATTTGATTCTGATTAGGATAAAGAGAATTGTTCAGAGCCTGTTCTGCATTGTACAACTGGAGGATAGGCAGAATACAGGCGCCGAGAAATGCTATATACGGCTTTCACACCATGACAACCACCCCTAAAATTATCAACTGAGTGTGTTTTAAAAATCTAAAATCAGCCGGGCATGGTGGTGCACGCCTTTAATCCCAACAGAGGCAGAGGTAGGATAGCCATGAGTTCGAGGCCAATCTGAGACTACATAGTGAATTCCAGGTCAGGCTGGGCTAGATAGAGTGAGACCCTACCTCGAAAAACCAAAATTAAAAAAAAATCTAAAATTAAATTTAAAAAGTGTAGTCCCTGTCTTAGCAACAGAGCTTCGGGTTTTGTTTGGGTTGTTGCTTGGTTACGAAGTGTAGCAGGAGATAAAATTCAGAGTCAACAGATAGATGGTTGGAGAGGAAGAAACATCCCCAAGCATGGGGGCAGAGGGAGGGCAGGGCCAGTCAGGCTTTGCTGCAGCCTGTGTGGCCAAGGCTCGGCAAGGGGTGCATATCTCGACACAGGTCCGAGTGGGTGGCAGCCTATAGGACTGGGCAACACGAGGAAGCCTTGGTGTTTGGAGCTGGGTCTACCTGAGCCTAGATTCTGCACCTGACACACATCCCTCGTGTGAAGACAGCATCAGCGTTACGAAGTGTTTCTGCTTCTTCGGCATTCTGTGTACCAAAACCCAAACGTTAGACTAGCTGAATTGAAATTTAAAAAAAAAAATGAAAACTAAAAACAGGTCTCCCCCTGGTTGCGGATACGCGCTGTCCAAGCCCCAGCTCCCTCTCCCGCCCAGCGCCACCACATTCCCATTCAGTAGCTATGATCTGCGCAGAGGAGCTGCGCAGTTGCCGGGCTTGAATTAGGCGCCATCAGGCTTGGTAGTAGCCCTGCTGCTCCCTGATTGGCAGCTCCCTGGCCTGGCGCCAGCCTATTGGGAGGCCTGTTTACGCCGAATGAGTGGCACGAGCTCAGGGCCGTGGAGGGCCGCGCGACCAATCAGCGCGCGGGCAGCTCGGGGCTGAGTGGCACGAGCTTATTAGTATGCAGGGCCCGTGGCTCGCCGCGCCGGGCTGCAGGTTTGAGAGCCGCTCTGGATGGGCTCGCTAGAGTCGTTGTGGAAGCGGTGCATTTACAGTGCAACAGTCAGCACATTGAAAATACCAATAGGAATACAAAACAAAGTCACATTTACTGATTTAATTGTATTGCATTCAATTGTATCCAGGAAACAGCCTCCAGTAAGTAACTGAAATTGCTTTCATTTTTTTGTGCTTTTTTTGTATTTTTATTATTATTTTATATTTTTATTTTGGCTTTGGGGATTTACATTTTTTAGCAAGAGAAATTCAGGAGTGTGATGTTGAGAAATATCTTCCCTTTAAAAACCGTTATAATGTTGAAAAGGCTTTTTTTTTTAAAAAAAATGGATGGACTATATGTGAGTACGATTTTTTTGTATGAAAAATTTATCGATCGGTTTAAAATTCTCCCCGTAATGTGTCCTTGCTTTGCTCTGAGCGCTTGTTGTCTCGATCGACACCCAACATTGAAAATAAATAATCGAGACAGGACAGTCTGCCAGGCTGCGTCGTGCGAAAGCCCGGCGGGTAGCTACGAATGGACAGTAAGCAAGTGCCCAGCTCTGGAGGACCCCTGAGCGAACCCCAGTTATCTGCCACCCCATTCTACTCCCCTCCCCCAGCAGTCTTGGATGGGCCCCGCCCGGTCGCTCCGCACCGCAGCGTAGAGAACGGTGGGTTCTTGGTGGCTACAGCCGCTGTCCAGAGGACTTTCTTGGCCTTAGCTAGTGGACAGAGAGGGGAGGAGTAATGGCGAGGTATTCGGGTTTCGCTTCCCAGAGATTAAGTCTTTTCAGCACATTTCAGGTTTTTTTTTTTTCTCCCGGAGGAGTTGGGGGTGGAGGAGGGGGACCGAATAACCGGGCGTTTTCACTGCGTGCGTTCTAGGCAGCGTGCGGTCTCCGACCTCGGTCCGCACGGCGTGGTCTGCAGGCGGGTGCATCACCCCGCGTGGGGATCCGGTATCACCCAGCTCTCGTTCCTCTCCGGGGTGGGTGGGTGGGCGTTTCGCAGGGAGCGGGATCTGCCAAGGCGCCCGAGCCACCCGCGCCCTCCCTCTGCCTGGCCTGCAGGCCCCACGGCGCCCGCGCTCGCGTGAGACCCGGCGGGAGGGAAGTGGACAGACCTCAGTGCCGGTCCTCAGTTGCAGGCCACAGGGAGACCGGGTTTTTAGACGCAAGAGTTGGAACATAAAGCAAACCCGAAGAAGCCCCCAGATCTCAGAGCATGAGCCACGCTACTAGCTGCATGGGGAGAGGAAAGGTGTCTCCGGGGGTTACGCCCTGCCACCCCGAGGAGGTTTCCCTGGGATCGGTTGGTTGCGAAGTACCCGGGTCCGCGACTCTGGCCGACTCGCGGCCCAGTGCCCGCCGCCACTTTCTGTTTCGTCCTGGGTTAAACCCTGCCTGGGGCCGCGGCGCCGTCCTTCGGGTCCTCTGCGGGTTGGTCTGGGTTTGGGGCGTGGGGAGGTTTCGGAGCCCCGGCACTCGGCGGGTGGTGGCGCCACACTTCCGGGGCCGCGGGTCTCCGAGCTGCTGTCGCGGTGGCTGTGGGTCCTTGTCGCTTCCTGGCTGGCCGGCAGGACTCTCAGGCCCCGGGTGCGCGCAGACCAGACGCGGCGCGGCCGCTCGCCCGCGGGAGTGAACACAAAGAAAAGTCCCTTCCAGTCCAATAAGAAGCGCGGTGGCCGATACCGGCCACATAATCCTCCCCTAGTTTGCTTAAAAATTCTAGCGGGTTACCGAGGAAGGGACAATCGAGCCAGCGATCGGCCCGCAGGGGGTGGAAGAGTAAAACTGCTGCGCGATCTTAAAGCCCGCGTCGCGAGAATCACGACCAGTTCCCACTTTCTCTCCAACTTTGAAATGCCTTACTGGGGTTGGGGGTGTGTGGGGGGGGGGTGGACAAAACAAAAGCACGGCACACACGACTCCCCGGAGGCCGTCGGGAAGTCTTGTACCTCGCTCCCAGCCCCCGACCCCACTCCGGCCCCCGGCGCCTTTGAAGCTGCAGGTTCCTGACCTCCCTCCCCTTCCTTCTCTTCCTTTGTCCTCCGCGGCGCCCTCCGGGGTTCGGGAGGCGCCGTCCTGGGCCAGGGCGCGTAACTCCCCAGCTCGGCCCGGGCGGCCCCTCCCCTGACCCCCAAGCGCCAGCGTCGTTGCAGCCCTGCGCTCTCCCAGCCCCTGCTGCCTGGTGCTCGCTAGGCCGCCAGGCTAGTGATTTGTTGGATCCGGGGAGAGTGACGATCCCGAGGGAAGGGAGCCTCAGACCCCATTGTATGCAGTTTGGAGACAAAGAGAACTCTTTGTGTAGTCCCTTTTATTTACAATGCAAAAGCTCTTCGAATAAATATTAAAAAAAAAGCTTATCAGCTGAGCAAATATGTATTCACTTAATACATTATGTTTTCGGTTATAGATTAAATCAGACACAAAATAGTCTGCAAACACGACATTGTAGGACCCAAAGCATAAAATATAGCAATTTAAAATGGTATTTACGAAATAGAAAACATCTTAATCGCTTTGTTGTCACGGTGGGGTGGCTAAAAAAACCACGTCATTTTCTGCAAAGTTCACAATTGAGAATATCCAGTCTATGCATCTCCCTTCTGTTGGAATTGATACCAAACATTAAAACAATGCTCGTTTAGGAAATTAGTAGGAGACCTATGTGAAATGAAGTAGAGTGAGAGCCTTTGATGGCACGTGCATTGTGGTGAACAGTTTATATCGCTTGCTCCGTTGCTCCTTGCAGAGTTTGAAATTGTCTCCGATTTCGTCTGGGAGTGGATGCTCCTTGGTGGGTGGGGGTAGAAGACAAGGAAGAGGAGGGTTACTTTTAGGCAATCCTGCCAGAGTTGAGGATGAATGATGTAGGACCAGGGTCTGCTGGGACACGGGTAAGGGAGAAGGCTGCTCTGGGCCGGGCCAGGTCCAACCTCCTTCGCTGCAGTGCCGGCCTGAGTGCCACGCGGAAACCAGCTCTAGCTGTGCGATCTCGAGCAGACTCTGAATGGAGAAAATGTCGTGGCCGATTTGAGAGGCCAAGAGAGAACAATTTCTGACTCTCAGAGCCCCCTCCCCCAAAGTCCCCAATCCGAAAGGAAGATCCTGGGCGAATTTGATTGGGGGGCGGGGTGATTGTTTCAGCCTCACCAGGAAGCTCCCAGCTCGGGGACAGCAGGCCAGGCACTGCGGCGTAGCGGCCCAGGTGATGCCCGTGGCGGTTGCGGGACACCTTAGGTTCCTGGGAGCTGGCTTGGGGTTCTGACACAATGCTGGGGGCGGGGGGGCCAGTCCCGTTGGGGCAGCCGGAGGGGGGAGAGAGAAATTCAAAAGAATGGACTGAAAGACGCATGGGGGGATGGGAGAGGGAAGAAAAGGAAGGTTATAAAAAAAAACTCTTGAGTTACAATCAATAAAATTACTCGCTTAATTAGCATGGTTATTCGGTTAAGCGGAATGCAGTAAAAAGATGGACCTCAAAAAGACAGAGAAAAAAAGAGAGCAGGACCCCAGGCCTTTTCCTCCTAGACACCTTTGGGCAGCGGGGGAGGGGAGGGGAGAGGGTGTGCGTGTGAGTGTGTGTGTGTGTGTGTGTGTGCGCGCGCGAGTGTGCGTGATGGCTTCGCAGATTTGGGTTTTTATCACCCAGCGGAGCCAGAAGCCTCTTCGCCACGGCGTCCTCGCCGCAGGGACCCGCAGAGACGAGAAAGAGAAGCTGCGCGCTGCGCGGCCGGGTTGCTTCTGGCTCCTGCACGCCAAGCGTGGCCGGGACGGTGCGTGTGTGCGCGGGGACCCGGGTGCAGGGCGGCCCGACGCGTCAGCGTGTGCGGCACGGAGTCGCGCCGAGCGCTCTCGGACCCGCTGTCCGGTCTGGTCACCGCGCGTTCGGTAGGCGGGGGGCATTCAGCGAGTAGGGCGGGGACCCCCAGGCGAGCCGAGCCCCCGAGTCACCGAGTCTCTTCTACTTGCCTCCGCAGACCATGGACCTGCACGGCGGCCGCCAGCTCGGTGCGCGGCCGCCCGCCGAGAAGCCCAGTCCGCCGGTGTGCTGACGAGCCCCGCCGCCCCTACCACCGGTGAGCCCAGACGCCGCCTCCTCCGCGCCGATCGCGCGCCGCCGGCGCACCGAGCCGCCCCCAGGCCCCGGCCACGCTGCTCCCGGGAGGCGGCGGCGGGCCGGGGCCGGGGCCCGGCATGGATGGCCGCGACTTCGCGCCGCCGCCGCATCTGCTGTCGGAGCGCGGGAGTCTGGGCCACCGCAGCGCCGCGGCCGCCGCGCGCCTCGCCCAGACCGGCCCTGCGGCTCAGCCAGCCGCGCATTTCCAGCCGGGGAAGTACTTCCCGTCGCCGCTGCCCATGGCTTCGCACACAGGTCAGTCCGTGCCCGGCCGGGGAGGGTGCGGGACGTGAGAGTGGAGGGAGCGCCCGCCCGCTCGCCCCTCCGCTCCTGGAACTAGCGGCCGAGCTTTGCTTTCATTTCCTCGCTAGCGGCCGTCTGGAGGCCCGCGCGTCCTGCCCGCGCGCAAGCGGTGCTGGCTGTTCACAGCAGCCTTCCGCGGGTCCCCCGGGGTCTCGTAGGGCAGCCCGAGCCGTCTCCAAAAGCAGCCACCTTCCGCTCCTGGCTACCCTCCCCCCACCCATTCCTGCAGAAGCAAATGCTGTGGAAACCTCTTCTCTGCATTCTGCATTCACCTCGTTAGGACGTTCTGTGGCCGGGACCGCGTGGCGCTTTCTGCGGGGACAGAATGGGTGTGTGGCTGGGGGAGGGGGCCCAGGGTGCGCCCGGTCTGTCCGCGGATTAGTGCTGAGTGCACGGGGCGAGTGCTAATGGGAACCGCTGGTGTAAAACGAGCAAATCCTGTTTCTATATAAAGCCTTGAAGTGTCAGGGCGAGAATGGGTTTGCAGAGGATGTATTTGCTTTAACAAGTGCCTCTGGTATCCTGCTAACGTTAGCCGGACGGAGCGTGGCCGGAATGCAGTCCGCGCTGCCCGTACCCGGGAAGCGCCGCGCACCGCCCCGCTCGGGATTTCGGTGCAGGCGAGTCCGCGCGCTTTTGCTCCAAGAGGAGAGAGTCTGGGTTGTCTCAGCAGGCCCGGACGCCCTCCCGCGTGCAGTCCCCTCCTGTGCCCACCCCGAGGGTCTGTCCTTGGTAAAGTTGACCCAGCCTCTGAAACGTAGATATTAACCACGACGGAGGTCGCGGGAGAAGCGGCAGCCCCCCTGGGGAAGTCACTGGCTGACCGAGGGCGGAGCTGAAGGAACCCGAGGGGACTGCGTGTGGACCTGCTGGGTCACCCTCGCAGGTCGGCTTGCTTTTGTTTATAGTTTATTCTAAACATTAGAAATATTGTTTGCCACTTTTTTTAAGTTTGGCAGTAACAGTTATTATTGCTAGTTTGATGAACTGTGAATACTAATAAAATTATATCTGCTTTAATGGGATTACAATTAGTGTGTGGATTAAAACGGATGGCAAATACGAGGCTAGCAGAGAAAATGTCGGAAGGGAGGGCAGTCAAAAAGAAAAAGCACATTTCCTTAAAAAAAAAAAAACAAAAAAAAACTTGAAATTGCTTAATTACTGAAGAGCCTCCAGCGTTTATTGCCAGAGTGCGCAGCCCTGGGCCTGGGCCTGGGCAACCGGCTCCCTGCGGGGTCAGCCCCACTCTGCCTACTGCCTTCCAGTTGCCACCCTTTCCTCTCTCTTGTCCTTTCTTTTTTCTTCCTCTGTCTTTTTTTTTTTCTCCTCTAAATTTATAACTAGAAAGAGAAAAAGTACTTGCCTGAGCAATTGGTGATTTTAAGATATTTTTCCTTCCTGTGCCTGTAGTTATTAAATGTTTCTTCCCACATCTGCCCTGAGATGCTGCCCACCCAGCTCAGACCCACTGGGGTTCAAGGGAGGGCTCCCCGGGGGCAGAAGCAGTTCCTCAGCTTCCCAACCAGCTCCAGCTTCTGGCAGCAGGCATGTGGCCCCTGCTGGGGTGGGGGGTGGTGCGGCTGAGCTACAGGGTAAGAAATGGAGCCTCTACCTTACCCTCCAATATGCAGTTGCCCTCCAGCCTTGTAGGTCACAGCGGACAGAGAGCAGCGTCTCTGGCTGTGAAGTGTTCGCTGTAGTACCCAGGCTGGCTGGGGCCATCTCTCTCCCGCCCTAGGGAGGCTAGGTCAGACCAGGCCCAATTCTCATCAGTTCACGTCACTGCTGCCTCCTGACCCCACTTACTAGCCCAGGGTCTGGCTAGCTCTCAGCCAGCCGCCATTTCCCCTTTCTGCACTTATTTCCAGACCTAGGTAATACCCAGTCAGGTGGGGACATAGTGAGGTGGCCCAGACCTTTGTCTTGCTCATTCTAACTTGGACCACGTGGTTCTTGGAGAGCAGGCACAGAGGGCTGTGAGAAACTGTACCAGGCCCTGGTCAGTGACAGCAGGCCCTCCCTGTCTTACCCCCTACACACACTGGAGGTTTTAGAGGATGCAGGAGGTCCTTGGGGCTCTCTCTTTTGGGACTGGAGGGCCATGTATACTCTGTTCCTGGAGGCCCCGTTTCCAGCCACCCCCCCCCCAGGACCCAAAAGACCTATTGTGCTTGGAGATGCTGGACCCATCGGTGATGGGAAACCTGCCCAGCCATGTGTGGCGGGAAGCCTTTGCAGTCACTGAGGGCTTGGGTATTAAATTTGTACTTTTTAAAAAGGAATTCTATCTAGGATCCCTGAATAGAGTCTCATTTAGAAAGAAAAAGGTGTGATGATAATAAAGAGTTTGTCTTTGGTTCTCATGTGCACATTTCCAAATGGCCACCTTGGTGGACTCTGTGCCCCTCTCTATGAATGGCCTTGGGCTTGCAGCAGTCCATCTGCCCCTCCCGCCCTGTGATGGAGACTGCCAGGCTGAGAGCAAAATTACTCTCGGGAAGATTCTTCCGGTGCCGGGCATAGGATGCAGCCATCCCAGCCCCAATCCTCAGCTTCCTAGGAGCTTCCTCCTCTTGTGTGGCTGTGGAGCACTCTCCCTGCCTGCCTGGCCAGGCATAGCCTCCTGGGTTGAGGCTCTCCCACTCTGCTCCTCCTTCATTCCCACCCGGTGCTTTCAGTGTCAGCCTGCAGGACCCCAGTGGGGAGGCTGGGCTCCAGGGCTTCTTCCATTGTTTTCCAAAAATGAAAGTGCTGCTAGCTTCACATGCGGGCTGCAGGGTTTTATGGTAAAGTACTGTTCCCTTAACCTTGTCACCAAGAGGTGCCATTAAACTGTTTGGAACCATTATTTTTAGTGCAGTGTTAAATTTTGTCTCTAATACAGATGGTCTGAAGGAGAAGCTGTGAAATTTGGGGGGGGGGGCACAAAAAAAAAGGAAAATCAACATAAACCTACCCAAGATTTCTCATCAGTGTTACTGCCTAAAGCAACTGGGAATCTCGCCTGTCGGCCTCTCCCCTCTCCATGGGAGTGGGTTTAATCAGGAGGCAATGGGGCCTGGGGAGAAGCCCTGGAACCGCTCACACAGCCGCCCTTCCCCCTTTCCGGCTGGGTCAGCTCCTGTCCTGTCCTCCAAGCGTCCCCCCCTAGGGCCAGGGCTCCACCATAGGGGCTATTTTCACATCTTGGTTGGAATTATCTTTTTGATTCCCCTCTGCCCCTTTTGGTCTTGGGGTGTGTGAATCGGCCTGGCCTAGGCTGCCAGGTGCCTGGGCTGAGGGTGTTGGGTTATTCAGGCCTTTTCGGGTGGAAAAATGCCAACCTCCTTCCTGTTAAAAGTGCTGGGAATGGCCAGTCTCAAAAATAAAATAAAATTAAATTAAATTAAAATAAATCACCTAAAACTCCACCCAACCTCATAGATTAAAAAAAAAAAAAAGACAATTTCCTGTGTGAAAAGACCCCATCAAAGGTCCTCCCCCATCATGTAGGTTTTTTGTGTGCGAAGAAAAAAAATACATTTTCGTAAATACCTCATTAACTCCACGGCACGATGGAGTGTCTGCAGCAGTTACCAACATTAAGTAGGTGTGAAAAGAGTTACTTTCTGAGCTTCTACCCATCCTGTTCCATAAGTGACAGAGCTAGACATCAAAGCTGCCGCCGTGCCCAGCGGAGCCGCGGGAATCCGGGAATCTGGCCGCCGCATAGACTGGGCCGGCTGCTGCGGCTGCCCCACCAAAGCTGTTTTTGGAATGTGGGTTTTTCTCAGTGGGGCCTGTGCTGCCACCACGCTGGTTATTCCTATAGGGAGATGCCGAGTTCTCTAGAGGAGTATCCAGGTCACGTGAGCAGTAAGGCACGTTGGTGACCAAGGCTGGAGCAAGCGGGCATGGTGCAGAGAGCACTTCTCCCCCGGAAAACACGGCACCCCCAAACACTCCTCGGCTATTCTTGGAAATCTCCCTCGGCTCCCTGTGAGACAGGGTTCAACAGCCCGCACAGACAGGACAAAACGCATGGGAGGTTGTAAGAATTACATGGATGAGGCTAAAAATACCCCTCAGAAACACACATAAAAAAGCCAAATCCAACAACAGAACGAGCTAAAAATATTCCAGGCTTTGGCAAAGAGCACTGAGTTAAATAAATTATACAAGAGCCATTCATGGGAGCAAGTTGACTTTCTCTCTTACGGGAACTTGGTTCAAGCTAATAAAAATAATAATTTACTAGCCACTGAGCTTTGCGTGAGTTTAAATTTAATTGGTGGGGCTTCTGGCATTTGTCACTTCTTGGCGATTAGTGGGCTTGCCCTGGCCTGGGGTAGTTTGGGGAGGGGGTGCCAAGGCCTTGGGGTCCCAGACAGCAGAGGCATGGACCCCAAGGATCGGGGCTCAGTACTAGGGCAGGATGCCCAGGAGGCCAGAAGAGGAGGGAGGCTGCTGGGGGTTCTTCCAGGAAGACAGAAGGAACAAGCAAAGCTTGGCTATTTTAATTTGATAAATGATCGTACACCTTTAAGAGTGTGTTTTAACAATCGAGATACACTCCAGCAAGTTGATAGGATGTTCGCTGTCAACTTACATATGTCATCAGAGCAGGCTGTGAGCATAAATAACGTGGGAGCTCCAGGGTACTCGCAGCCTCGGAGGGGAGGCAGCAAGCAGGTAGCACCCCTCACCTCACACCCACTCTCGGTCAGTGTCCAGAAGCCCGAGCTAGAGGACAGGGAGGGAGGCGTGGATGTTCCTTTCAACTTGGTGACTGGGTTGGGACCCCTCTTCTCTGAGGAGATCTCCCCACCAAAATGAAAGAACTGGGCTTTTTGTTCGGAAAAAGAACTATGAATACACAGCGAGAGGCTAGAATTAGGCAGCAGACTTTATTGAAATGTAGTTGTTTCCCAGGCATTGTAACCTGCTCTGACATTGGGAACAGTTAGACCCCTTAGCTTTCTCCTTCCCCTTGGCTGTTCTCTAACTTAATACCCCCCTCATCTTGCTGATCTTCCTAACACCCCAAGAACTACATTTCCCAGAATGCCTTAGTTTAGGTACAGAGTCTGAGCCTGGAACCCTCTGAGTCTCTGCACTGGGAATTCCTAAGTACAGATGATAAAGTTTAGCCAGTGCCACTGGGAATCAGTGCTTTCCGGGCAACGGAAAGGAGCTTTGGTGGTCACCCCAGTGCCCCTTTGCCCTTTCTCCTTTGAGGCCTCTGGGCCCTGCCTAGCTTCCTCCCTACCATAAATATCTGAATATAGGTCCCCAGCAATGGATCTGCCTGAACCCTATGCAATGGCTGCCTTGACTATGGAGGCCAAAGTCCTAGGGGAGACTCTTGTACCAACCCCCAGCTTATCTTGCGGCCATGCCCTCCTTCAGAATCACCTTCTTTTTTTGGGAGGATGAGTTTCGAGGTAGGGTCTCACTCTAGCCAGGCTGATCAGGAATTCACTATGTAGTCTCAGGGTGGCCTCGAACTCTGCGATCCTCCTACCTCTGCCTCCTGGGTGCTGGGATTAAAGGCGTGCGCCACCACGCCCGTCTCCAGAATCACCTTCTTGGGGGGTCTCATGTTCCCAACCAAGTCCTGGTGTGGAAGGGAGGGCTCTTGTCTGTGGCACCCTTGGAGAAAGCACCTCCCAGCCTTTCAAGCTGTGGCCCCATTCTGGGCTCCTGATGCCCCCAAGGTTGGCATCTGGAGAGTTCTCAAAGGGATCCAAGCCAGAGCTGCCTCCGGCCCTCTGGTAGTGAGGCTGCTGTCCACCAAAGGCTCTGAAACTCCAGCTCCTAGAAGGGAGGAGGTCTGCTCAGGGTGCTCCTAAGGGGGGCCCAGGTCTCCAGAATGGGTGTGTGTCTCCACACTTTGCAGGCATGCTGTGGCTGGGAACCGGCTTCAGGATTCAGAGCACGTGCCCTGTCTCTTTTGCAAATAGGTGGCTTGCTCTATCTGATGTCCATCCTTTTCTCCTGCCAGGGAACGCCTCCTCTGGGGTTCCAGGTCCCCATTAACCTATGGGACCTCATTCCCCTCCCCCATAGACACAGTGTAACAAACAAACAGAAAAAAAAAAAAAAAAAAAAACAAAATCACAAGCAATATGCAATGCCTAGAAAATCACCTCACAGTCTGGCCTCAAAGGGCCTCCAACATGGGACGGCGCTCCGCTTTGGCTCCGACGCTCTGCCCGCTGACGTTTTTATGGGATAATATACCGTTTAGATCACGCAGGCCTATTTGTCAGTGGGCTGCCCCTGTTTGTCGTAATATATAATATCACTGCCTCCCATGGCCCTGCAAGCAGCTGCCACCGCAGGCACGGGGCATGGGTTCAAAGGGGGTGATGCTAGGTTGGAGGGTACCTAGGCACGAGTTTCAGGGTCAGCCCTGGATATGCAGTGGACCTCAGGCCTGGAGAAGAGATGTATAGTGGCTGTGCTTGGAGCCAGGAGGCTGGCATCCATAGGCAGCGGCTGCTGCAGCTGTCCACACAATTAGGTTCCAGATTCTCTGGAAGGAAGCGTTTCCTTCATTCTGACCTGGGGGAGTGAACAGGTGGGTTGAGCTCCTGCCCCTTCTCCCCTCCCCCACTCTCAACAATGAATCCAGTGTCTGCTGGCAAAGGCTTTGAGGCTGGCTGGAGGTGCTGCCCCTTCTCATGTGTTGGTGGAGGAGCCGCTGTCTGCCTGGAACTGGAAGGAAGGACAATGGAAGCAAGCAGTCCCCCCTTCCACCCTCAGGACTGGGACTCGATTTTCCAGGGGAAAATTCTAGAAACAATGGAGGGCAGTGAGGAATAGGCATGCCTCCAATAGAGGACTCTGAGCAAGCAGGCTGGGACTCTTGAGTGTAAAGAGGGCATGCTTTCTGAGGTGCCCCACCCAGGAGAATGCTTAGCCCTACTAATCAATCAACTAACTGCTATTATTGTGAAGAACCAGGTCCTGCTGGACTTCTTTCTCCCTTTGTTGTTGTTGTTGTTGTTTATACATAGTTCTATTAATTTAGAGACTGAGTACGGGTTGCACCAGGGCCTCCTGCACAGCAGACTCCTGATACACGCACCGCTTTATGCATCTGGCTTTATGTGGGTATTGGGAAATGGAACCTGGGCCATCAGGCTTTGCAAACAAGTGACTTTAACCGCTGGACCATCTCTCTAGCCCTCCCCCTGTTGTTCTGGGGTGGTTCTGGGGTTTGTTTTTCTTGTCCTCTGCAAAGGTTTCTGGGGAGGGGCTACAGGCACTCAGTCTCAGAGCCAGGCCAGGCCCCTCAGCTGCAGCAGCCCTATTAAACAGAGGGGCATGTATGCTGAGGACCAGGGCACTGAGGGAAGAAGGGGGCTGGCAGAGGTGAGTCCAAGAAACCCAATTTTGGGGAGGGGGCACCATGGTGGGCATTGGAGAAGAAGCTGCCCTGTAGGCGGGGGCCACTCTTGGCTTGGTAAGTGTTTCTTGACTCTACAGATAGCTGTGGCACAGCCCCGTCCTTGGCCAGAGACCCGTCAGACTTCATACCTTGATATGTCTTCCCAGTGGTGAACATGGGAGGCACACATGTGCCCACCATGAACAGACAGACGTGGCAGTTCTCACCTGCTTACTGTGTGCACAGTTTGGGCAGGTCCTCCTACCCACACTCAGAGATGTGAGTGTGCACTCACACTGGCGCTGGCTCTCTGTGTCCTTCAGAGAGCCACACTTCCACAGCTCTCGCAGAGCTGCTCAAGCGCAACGGAATGGGGACTCCTCCTTAGGGTCTCTCCTATCACCCGCTCTGCCCTCTGGCTCCTGGCACCTGATGGAGGGAGCAGAGCTGCAGGCCCCACGACCCTCTGTGGCACCAATCAGGGCTTCCCCAAGCGTGCCTTGGGAGCTGCTACCTCTTCAGTATGCTGTGCATCTCCCATGAGCTTTCCCTGAACGTGGCCTTGCCCTTTCCTCAGTTCCTGCTTTACACAAAGATGTTCCCTCATTGAGTTCAGTCCAAACACACCGAGCCAGTCTGTGCCCTGCATCAAGTGTCTGATCACTACTGGACCTGGAAACACTATCCAAGGCCTAGCTCAGCTTTACCCCCCCCCCCTTGGGGTTTCTACCCCAGCCCCTCAGGCCAGCTCTCTTTGGCTGTGGCCACTGGACAACTCCTTGTACCCCTGCCTCCCCACCCTTTTTTTCGAAGTAAGGTCTCACTCTATCTCAGACTGACCTGGCATTCATTCTGTAGTTTCAGGCTGGCCTCCAACTCACAGAAATCCTCCTACATCTGCCTCCTGAGTGCTGGGATTAAAGGCATGTGCTACCATGCCCGGCCGCCTGCCGTCTTGTTTCTCCTATCCCTAAAGGTTCCAAATACTCAGCCACCTGCACCCCCTTCTCGGCTGTACCTAAATGTCTTCTTTGTCTTACGTCTGTCCCTCCTGAGGCCACCTCCCTTTCTAGGTGGTCCTAAGCCAGTATCCTGGCCCATATCCAGAGGTTCTGATTCACAGTGGGTCCCAAGTTCTGATGACACACACTTTCAGAGCCCGCCCGTGGTTTGGATATAGAACTAGGTGGAGTATGGCAGACCTCAGGCCTCCTGACCTTCACCATGTGTGCCACCTTCCCACAAGGAGACCTCCCTCACCTTCCAGGTCCTCTGCCCAGCTAAAGATTTCCTGGGCAGCGGGGCCTCCTGGACTAGCCAAAATTCCCACCCCGTTCATCATCAACATTATTATTTTTGTGTTTTTGTTTTGTTTTGTTTTTTTTCACAGTAGGGTTTCACTCTAGCTCAGGCTGACCTGGAATTCACTATGTGGTCTCAGATGGCCTCGAACTCAGGGTGATCCTCCTACCTCTGCCTCCCGAGTGCTGGGATTAAAGGGGTGCGCCACCACGCCCGGATACTATTTTTGGTTTTTGAGGTAGGGTCTCATTCTAGCCTAGAGTTGACCTAGAATTCGCTCTGTAGTCAGGCTGGCCCGGAACTCAAGCGATCCTCCTTACCGCTTTCTCCCAAGTGCTGGGATTAAAGGCTTGCGCCACCATGTTCGGACTCATGACTGTTGCACCCTGACTCCCTACTCAGCGCGGGTAGGCCAGTGCTGAGCTTCCTACCTCCTGTACCTCCCAGGACTGGGCCACACCATCTACTGATATTTCTTTTCCTCAAGTCACCAAGGGTACAGAGGCGGAGCTTTCCATGTGTGATTCTATATGCTTGGCTGTGAGGGTTGCACAGCTGAGGGGAGCTTTTCCCTTACTGGAAAAGAAGGAAGATACATGACAAAAACAGAAAACTTAAGTCAGAAGAAAAGTCAAGAGTCCAGGGCTCAAATTGGCCTCCAATTCTGGCCCCACTGTTAAAGATCCAGGGAACATGTGACTTCTTGCTGGCAGTGTCCTGTGGAGGTACCCTCCTGCCTGGGGCCAGGTCAGTGTCCTCCTTTACCTTATAAGCATCTCCAGTGGCTTTCAGAGGTTCCTAGATCAGGTGCCTAAGCAGGTTGTCAGATCCCACAGTGTTGTCCTGTTGGAGCCTCTCAGAGGCTGGGGACGGGGGGGGGGGGGGGGGGGGGGGGGGGGCAGTACAGCCCAACAACATAGGCTGGAGCCCAGAAAAGGACCCTGGAGAGACACACCCCACTGTGCTGCCACCAAAGAGGGGTGTGGTAGGGGAACACTTCCTACTTCCTATCTGTCTCCAGTCCCAGCAGGCACTTCAGGTGGCTCCCTAAAGGTCCCATGGCATTCTATGTAGACCAGGACTCCAAAGTTAGGGGGGGAAATACAGTGTAGGCAAGTAAGGATGTACCCTGGGAAGAGCTGCACCCCTTTTCCATGGTGGCCAGCATGTTATGGCAAGTTTGATATGACTGGCATGGGTGGGGGAACACAACTTGCCCTGGGACTCTGGTTAGTGTGGGATGTTCCAGGCGGTGACCTGGGGGAAATCTCTGTACCTGTAGGTGGACCTCAGGGTATGGGGGCCCTTTGTGGACTGCAGGGAAATGTCACCCTAGGATCTTGGGACAGGAGGGGCCCAATGTCCCAGACTCAAGGCAGGCTTGCTTTCTGGGATGGGGGAGGCTGAAAATCAAACCTGGGCTTCCCGAGACCCAGGGTGGATATGGCCTGGGCACAAGTCTTCAGTGTAGATCAGTGTAGGACACTTTCAGAGCCTGTATCTCATCTTACCTTGCTGGTGTGCATGTGGACAGAGCCAGTGGGGTTGTGAGCCTTCCCTCAATGCCTAGGAGTGAGCATGGGTTCCCTAGGCTAAGTGTGCACAGTAAAGTTTCAGCTTGCAATGAGTGTGCCCAGTGCGCCCAAGGAGGACTTCCTGGCCCCAGGGTGAGCAGCCCTCGGCCCGCTCCCCTTCTCTGCAGCCCCCGTGTCCGACCGTGGCAGACAGCAGCATGACACCTCTGGGCAGTCCAGGCCACTGAGGGTGAGGCTTAGGGAGGACATGTGGGCTAAAAGACCCTCAAGACCGTGGGTAGAGTCGAGTCACCCAGCCTCCAAGAATTGTCGCCTAGTGGGGAGGAAGGTTCTTTGAAGTCAGTGGCCAACTGGCCGGCCTTCCCTCCTTCCTTCATTCCTGGAGACTCTTCCCCACTCAGCCCATCACCATGTAACCTATGACTATCCCTAAACCTCAGAACAAGGGGTGCTTCTAGCTATTCAGAAAAGATGCATGGTGGCCTAGGGTGATGGCGGGTTTGGCTGGGATGCCAAGCATCCTAGACTTCAGGCTCTTGCTTTGCAGAGTCTCATCCCCAGCTTACACATCTCAGCAAGGTCCTTTCCAACAAATCCCTTCACTACCCTTTCCCCTGCAGGCCTAGTTACTCTTCCCTTCCATGTTAGCTGTCACCGTCACTGTCTTGGAACCTGTACTCAAGGCCGGTCCAGTGCAGGAAGGACTTGCACTCAACCTGCTGTGGCCCAGACCCATTGCCTGATCCATCTCTCTTGGCTCCCAGGGCAGGTAGGAGGTAGCGCTGAGGCCCTTGTGTGGCCCTAGTGAGGACTAGACAAGAAGTCTTAGGAGGAAGGATAGCATGCCCCCTCGCCCCTGTCCTTGGCTTGTGAGCCAGCTCTGGAGTACGTGACCTGCTTGCCCTATACCCCCAGGAGAAGAGGCCTGACTCCGTGACCCTCAGGCTCTGCCAGGCCACACAACAAGTCAATCGCTCTTGTCCAGTGAGTCTTACTGTGCACTCCGTCACCCCAGGCCAGCAGCTCACCTCATGGGTAGTTTGCCTGGAAGCCAATCCCCTTCTTCAGACTTTTTACATTCCTTTGAGTATCCTAAAAATAAACTTTTAATTTGCTTTAAATTGATATTAAAATTAAATCTCAATTAAATTATGATGCATCTTTAGGCTAACCCTGAAAAAACCCTTAACGTGTCTGAACTTAGATAAAACTAGGAAAATTGGAAAACCATACACAAGGCCACTCCGGTCCTTCATAACACATAGCAGATCTGGTAGCAAGTAGTAAGAACCCAGGGTCGCTGAAGGGAGGTGAGCAGGGGAAAATCTCCATCACATGGGAGCCCACAAAGGCAGGGCTTCGAGGATGTCAGGGACCCTGAGGACTTGCTGGCTGGGGCAGGATTCAGAGTGGCTTCACACCTAAATCTGCACTTCTGACTTCTTTTTTGTTTTGTTTGTTTTTTGAGGTAGGGTCTCACTCTGGCGCAGACTGACCAGAAATTCACTATGTAGTCTCAGGATATCCTCGAACTCACAGCAATCCTCCTATCTCTGGCTCCCTAGTGCTGGGATTAAAGACGCGTGCCACCACACCCGGCTTGCACTTCTGACTTCTAAATAGGTCTGTCCCCCTGGGCCTCCCTTTTCCTTCCACGTCTGCTCTGGGCCTCCCCATCAACACTGAACTATCGCCACGGGTCTCTCTCTTCTCTGTGTGTTCATTAGCTATTGCGAGGTGTCAGATTATCCTCAAAGTCGGCAAGTATTTAATATTTCGGATTCTGTGGGTCAGGAATCTGGGACGTGGAGTGGGATAGAGCCACAGGCTTCACTTTGTTTCTCACCTCCAGGCCATCAGACAACACTCAGCCCACAGTGGTTTTGCTCAGAGTAGGCAAGAGAGGGCGAGTGTGATGGAACCCACAGTCCTTCTGCCAACGCCCTGGCGGCTCCTTGCTTTTGCCACCTCCTAGCTATACAAGCAGTCTGGATCCCGACTGTGCTCAGAGAGGGGAGTTACAAAAGGGCAAAAGCCAGGCGCCACTGGGGGCCATCCCATGGCGGTAGCTGCCCAGTGTTCCTGCAGCCTGAACTTCTCTGGCCTCTGGCTGCTGGCCGGGCAGAGACCTCATCTTAGGGGTTCGTTCCTCTGATCTTCCTCCTAGCTAAGTCCAAGCCCCAGCATTACCAAACCTCCCTTCCTCTCTCTCAGCCTTGTCCCTTCTTGTGTCCAGCTCTGTCCCTGGACACAATCGCCAGAGCTAAGCCATACACATCCTTCTCTCGGCTTTTCTGCCCCAGTCTCCAGACCTGCTGCACAGTCCAGTGGGGTTGCTGTGCAGGCTCCCCCACCACCCCCGACATGTGTGGTCCTGCCATTGGTAGGACACCACTTCCCCCTGCAGAGCCAGAAGTCTGAGCCCCATGGGAAGCCCACTCTTAGCTGTGCCTTCAGCTCATGGAGTAGGTTGGCTGCATCACCACTTAGGGGGCTGTGTGGGGTCCAGTGAGAGCCGAGGCTTCCGGTTAGGGAGCTTGGGCTACTGATGGATTCCTGGACCTGCAGGGTGGTCCTGGGGAAAATGGCTGGCTCCGGTGCTGTATGGGCGTTCAGAAACTAATGAGAGCTGGAGAGATGGCTTAGCAGTTAGAGCACTTGCCTGCAAAGCCAAAGGACCCAAGTTTGATTCCCCAGAACCCACATAAGCCAGATTCACAAGGTGACACATGCTTCTGGAGTTCATTAACAGTGGCTGAAGGCCCTGGATTGATTTCTCTCTCCCTCTCCCTCTCTCTCTCTCTCTCTCTCTCTCTCTTCCCCACTCTCAAATAAAACTAATAGAATAAATTCTAAAAAAGAAAAACATTGTCTAATGAATGAGCTGAGGTAGGATTTCACTTTCTGGAAGGTGTGCAGGGCTTGCTTTGTGGAGTGGACAGCAAGGGTTCACACCCTCTGATCTGGTCACTGTTTCCTCTAGCCTTCCCTGTGCCAACTGTATGCCCAAGTGGGGTCAGTGGGTACCTGGCCTGGCCCACCCAACCTGGGTGCTCTCCGAGCCTCCACAGAGTAGGCAGCTGGCTGTCATCTGGGGCTAGACCAGGCTGGTCTGAGAGTCACCATCATCTGGGTCGTGGGGGGTCCAAGAACTTATTCTGACTAGCAGTCCCCGCTGAAGACCAGCTGTGTGCCTTCACCCTCCAGGGACAGGGCATAGATCTGCCCTGGAGCAGCTCTGGCCCAGGATGGCAGGGGCTTAGTGAGATCATTTGCTTGCCTGGTACTCATATCTGGGGCAAGGAGGAAGCTCCTCTTGCTGTCCTAACTCTGGTCACCTTTTATTCAGCTTGCATTTGTCTGCTGAGGGTGGGGCCCAGTACATGGATGAGCCACCAGCCTTTCTGCTGGTGTGTTTGTGTGTGCGTGCGTGTGTGTGTGTGTGTGCATGGAAAGACCAGAGGTCAATGTCAAGTATCTAATTATAGGTGTGCGCTGCCAGACCCAGCTTTTTTGTTTGTTTTTTGAGGTAGGGTCTTGCTTTAGCTCAGGCTGACCTGGAATTCACTATGGAGTCTCAGGCTGGCCTCGAACTCACAGCAATCCTCCTACCTCAGCCTCCCGAGTGCTGGGACTAAAGGTGTGCGCCACCACGCCCAGCAACACCCAGCTTTTTTACATGGGTTCTGGGGATCTGAACTCAGCTCTTCATGCTTTTGCAACAGGTTCTTTACCCGCTGAGCCATCTCCTCAGCCCCCTGCTGGATCTTCTCTCTATCAGGTCTCCTGCTGGAGTCCACCAAGCCTCTCAGGCTGGTACCCTCACCTGGCTATCCTGGGACTGCCTTTCAGTGGGGTACAACATCCCTGCCCCAGAAACCCCCTCACTTGTCTCCCCAGAGTCCTAAGAACCACTGTATTTCTACCTTGCATTGGGGTCTGCTTTTCCCTCATGGCTGTCCTCAGGTTACGCTGAGGCACTGAAGGAGCAAGAGCAGGTGGTCTACCACTGAGATGCTCCCAGAGAATGTCCCCTGCCCCAGAAAGCAACGACCTGAGGACACCCCTCCCCTTGGGGTGGGAAAGATCAAGGCAGGGAACACAGCCTGGACGCTTTAATCCTTAGCTTCACTGTGTTTCCCTGGCCTCACCAGGCCCCTGTGTCCCCATTAGAAGCCATTGCAAGACATCCTGGGCCTCTGAGAAAGGGCTCATTTTGGGCTTACAGACTGCCACAATGTCCCCAGGGGTGGAGCAGTCCCCACCTCTCCTTGGCTCCTTGGCACAGTGATGCAATCTTGCTGAGAAATGGCCATCATTTCATGGTGATTGGATCTCCAAGCCCCTATATGTCCCTTCCTTCCAAGCCAGTCAAGTTCCACAAAGTGTTTCAGCCTTTAATATGTACATGTTCATATACATACATATATGTATACATATACATATGTATACGTAACCCAGCTCTTGTCCTGGGTGTGCTTACTACTCTGTACTTTGGCAGGAGCTCTGTCCTTCCCTCCTCAGGCCTCACCTTCCAGGGAACCCAGGTGTGCAGGCACCCAAGGCTGGGAGGACTTTTCTGGAAGTCATGACCTGTCCCTGAGGAGAAAGAGTACTAGAGTCAGGCTGCCTCAGTTTCCCTCTGGCCTTCTACTATCTGGGTAGGGTACAAGGTACCCAAATTTCCTATTCTTTCCCAACTCTCTCCTGCTCCCCTCTTCAACCAAATCTTGGGGTCCTTATACCCTGGACCTAATAGCTACCAGTGGACCAAGTGTCGTAAGAGACAGATCCAGCCTGGTCTCCTGGATGTGCAATGGAGGACTGAGTGGAGAGTCCCACAATGGTGGGAAATTCCAGGGAAGGGCCCTTTTTAAAAATAGTTTTTATTTTTATTTATTTATTTATTTATTTATTTATTTATTTATTTATTTATTTATTTATTTATGAGAAGAGAGGGCTGGAGCGATGGCTTAGCAGTTAAGGCATTTGCCTGCAAAGCCAAAGGACCTTGGTTCAATTCCCCAGGACCCATGTAAGCCAGATGCACAAGGTGGCAGATGCATCTGGAGTTTGTTTGCAGTGGCTGGAGGCCCTGGTGTGCCCATTATCTCTCTCTCCCTCTCCCTGCCCCTTTCTCTCTGACTCTCTCATATAAATAAATTAAATTAAAAAAAAAGAAGAGGCAGATAGAGAATAGATATGCCAGGGCCTCCAGCCACTGCATACAAACTCCAGATATGTGTGCCACCTTGTGCATCTGGCTTACTTGGGCACTGGGGACTCAAACCTGGGTCCTTACTTAGGCTTTGCAGGCAGGCACCTTAACTAATAAGTCATCTCTCCAGCCTGAAGGGCCCTTTTTTAGGAAGGGGCCAAGTGGGGCTTTTCAGAGGGGGCTGGGCTGGACGTGAAGTGGGCCTTTAGAAACTGAGTGTGGGAAGGGTGCCCTTGAGCTCCCTCCAAAAGCACGGCACACCGAGACACAGCATGCTGGGAGCCAACCTCACCTAAAGCATTTAGCTGGGAAATGATGGGATGCTGGCTCTAGGCAGAGGGGCTCAGGGTGCCTTTGTGTCCCTGCAAGACCCAGTGTCCCTTAAGCCCCAAGAGTGCTATAACAGTGCCAGGCCGGGTACTTTCCTTTTCAGGGAACAGGACAGCCAAGTCCTGTGGCCAGCTGGAGCCCTCCCAGCCCAGCATGGCAGCTAACTCAGGGCCACAGGCAGTGGCCGCCATGTGTCTGGCTGTCCTTGCTGCTATACTGCCTGCTTAAGCCTGCTGACACAGGGCAGGTGTACCCCGCAGGGGTGCCAGGGGCCGGGGGGGGGGGTGCGGCCTGTGGGCCTGAGCCTTGTTAGATGTTGTAGGTCCTCAGCTCCTCCAGGCACAGGCAAGACATCAAGCTCTCAGCCTTACTGCTTGACCTGGGGCATCACGGGAGGGCACTACTTAGAGGCGACAGCTGCCCTTCCTCATCTCTAGTAAACGTGGTGCTTCCCATTCTTGAAGTCACTGGCAGCGGCCCGGGGAGGAGTCATGCGCTCACTTTGCTGCTGCGGTAAAGGGGTTTGGGGGCCTGACCTGGGCAGGAAGGCCGGGGTCGGGGTGTGTACCCAGCTCTAAGTGCCCTGGAAACAACCTCTGCGCCCACAGGACTGTGATGCTGGCAAGAGGGCCCATCCAGGGGGAGGTATAGCACAAAATACCCGCTGCTCCCGGGCCAGGCATGGGTGGACACCCAGTGGGGACAAGGGGTGGCAGGAGAGGCGCTGGGAGATGAAGACCGAAGCTGACGTTGGCAGCAGGGACGTAGAGTGCCCCTTTGTCCCCGCAGCGCTGTGGGCCTGGGGTTGTGGCTACCCACAGAACCATTACAGGCTGGCAGTGGGCCAAGGTGCCAGGCTTGTGTCACAGAGACTGTGGGCCTCACACCTCCGGGCAGGCCAGGTCAGGAAATGTGGGGTGGAGGAACCATAAGGGAGGGGGTCATGTAGAGGGATGGGGGCTGCCCCTAGGTAGCCTCAGGCCTTTGTTTCCCTCCACTTCTTTAAGTTCTGTCTTCCCTGTCCCTCGAGCCTCCACCCTGTGAAGCCTATGTGGGGATGAGGGAGGGGAGGCTGAAGGTGCTATGGCTGGTCCATCTGGCAGGCAAGGAAGTCCAGCCAGCAGGGTGAGGTCCCTACCCGCAACGTTGAGCTAGGGCGCGTGAAAGTCTCCATGGACTCAGTTCCACCGAGGTCCATCCTGCAGGTAGCACTGCCGAGAGAGGGCCTCTGTCCTATTCAGCTCTCCTTAGTCCTTCTCCCTGCCCACAACTGAGGCAGGGCACAGCTGGAGGCCTAGATGAGGGGCCAGATGTAGGAGAGTAGAGTGGATGCCCATAGCTAAGACTAAAGCCCACCAGCTCTGCCCATGGGGCCAACTGCTTCTCTGAAGAGACTCCCAGGCTGATGTGTGTGTGTGTGCACACTGGTACGTGTGTGTATAGATCCCTAGTGTTAGTGTACACGTTTGCATGTGTGTGAGTGTGTAAGTGGGCATGCACGTGTGACCCTGTGTGGGAATGTTCATGACTGCGTATTGTATGTGTACAGGGCCTGACGTCTGTACCAAGGCGGCTCAGTTCCAAGCAGTGGGCAGGGAAGCGCCTTCAGCATGTGCGTGGGGGGCTGTCAGAGTGGTGCTGACCAGCTCTGGTCACCTTCCCACGCCCTGCCGTACATCCCAGCGCTCTCGGAGGTCCTGGCCACCCTCCTGAAGGTTTAGAAGGTGTGAAAAATAGGAAGAGAGGGAAGGTGCCCCTGCCCCTTCTGCAGCCTCAATACCCGTCTGCCTGCCCGCCCCGGGACATTCTGAGTCACTCTGGGAAGGAGTCCAGGGCCTCCCCAGTAGGGAGCCTTAGCCACCCCACCCCTTATCCTAGCCAAAGGGCTAAATTTACTTTTTTAATAAGAACCAGACTTATATCCGATTTTCCTTTTCTTTTATTAGTTCTGGGCTGTCGGTTGGGCCTGTCCCCTGTCATCATTGCCTCCCAGCCTTTTCCATGGTTGCCTGGTGAGTGGCTCAGCAACCACAGAGCTTTCCTATTATGGCCTGAGAGTGGCTTCCTTTGGGCCAGTGGGGACTTCCGGAAGGTTCTCTTGGACCAGCCAAGGGGCTTCCCGGGTGAGGTGATCTTCCCAGGCCACCCACCCCACTATGTCCCAGGGAAGGGCCAAGCCCAACGCCCACTGCTCAGCATTCTTGGCTTCCCCTCCAGCCCTCACTCCAGGCTATGCTTCCAGGCCCTTCCGCCCTGCTTCACTCCCCTCCTTCCCCCTGTTCCTTTCCCTGGGTCTGCTTTCGCCTCCACTTTTCCCGCAGCTGCCTTCACAGAGCTGGGCCATGGCTCTCAGGGTGTGATGGACCCATGGGGGTTCGGTGCCCTCAGACACTGCCAGGACTATGAGGGCAGAAGGGGTGGCTCAGAGATGCCAGGAACAGAGCTGCAGACTGACACCTGCTGGCAGTGGATTTGAAGTTGGGGTGGGTACTCCCCAGACTGGGCTGGCCCATGGCCAGCAGGATTAGAAAAGAGGAGATTGGAGTCTGAGGAGGGCCAGGTCCTGCTTCTCCAGAAAAGAAGGCTCTCCAGAGTCCTCCTGAGTCCAGAGACTGCCTTCAGGGCTGGGGTCTTCCTAACCCAGGAGACATGGCTGGAAAGCCATGCTGGTCAAAGGTCTTGGAGCTATATAGTCTGAGACCCACTTGACTTGAATCTAGAGCTTGGTGGTCTTCCCTACCACAAGCAGCACAGCCTGATGCGCCCCTCCTCCAGGAGCTTGGACCAGTCATGCTTGACTCTTAAGCAGCTTTTTGGAGAACCTGCCCAATCTGTGTGCCTGAGAGATTGCTAAGGCTTGTATGCCCATAGCCACACACCCTAGACATGTGTGCACATTCGTGGCCATAGATGACACACACTTAGAGACACACCCTGAATGTGTTCTCATACGATCCATGTGCTCTACCAGGTTTGCAGCACACCTTCCCCACATCATCTGGTGCTGGGGCAACCGAGTGACCCCAGCAGATGGGAGCTCAGTGGTCTGGGAATGTTCACAGCGCACCCTGCGGTAGCCTGTGGTAAGGCTCCTAAGCCCCATTCTCCAGCAGTTTCCAGTTTCCTAGTGGGTAGAGGGTCTGAGTGGCTGTTTGCACGAGCACTGGGCATCTCCATCCTTGGCTCCTCCTTCTCCTCCACTTGGCCAACTAGAGGGTCAGATACCATCCAGCCTCCCACAGACTGCCCTAGAGCCTTACCCTCGCCCCCTATCTAAAGTCCTTGCTGGAAGATCAGCCTGGAAGATCGGTTCTCCCTGGGGTTCCTGGAATGAGAGGAATGTGGGGTGGGGCAAAGGGGCTGTCTTTCCTTCCTCCTCTACTCCCTCTGGGCTTTGGCTTTGTATGGGAGGGGAGCACCCCCTCTCCACACACACACCCAGCCAGGATGTCCAACACTCCATTCTCAGCCACTCTTGGTGTCCCTTGGGGGGAGGCTAAGGGCCAGTTTCTGGGCCAAGCATCCCCACTGCTGGGGCAGCCTTTCAGGGGCCCGGGGGAGGCAAAGCCGGAAGCGGGTGCCGGGGGAAGAGGGGAGCCTGAATAGTTGTAAGCTGGAGGGTGGGAGCTGGTGCAGGCAGTGGGTGCAGCCGCCAGACACAAAGCCAAGGAGGTCCGTGCCAGGAGCCCGTCAGCTGGGCTTCCGGAAGCGACAGGAGCGCTGAGAGCCTGGGAAGGGACTTTCTTTTCGGGAGCTTGCCGCCATCTCAGTGAGCCATGTTTTTTTTTTTTTTTTTTTAACAACCCATTTCACAGTTTCCAGAAAAGGAGGACGCTGTCTGAGTGGCTCACTTAACTCAAAACAAATGCTTGTTCCCTGCAGCTCTGTTCTCTCCTATCCTGCTGGCTCAGGCCGGTGTCTGTGCTGAGCTGGGACAGCCTCGCAGAAGAGCCAGGTGCTCAAACATGGCCAGCACTGGACTGTCCAACCAGCCAGGCCTGGCCTCTGGTGTGCCAGGTCCTTGGTGAGGGGGTCCTTGGCAGAGGTACTAGACAGCCATTCAGACATATAAGGAGCTTTTCTTCAGGAGTACAAGCTGGTAGCTTCCCTAAACAATACCCAGGCACCTAGGCACATTAGTGCCCTTAGGCTGCCCTATGTCTCACTTGTGGACCACCCTGGCCACCACAAACAAGTGAGTCTGGCATGCAGGTGGGTGGGAGGAGAGCCCCCACCAGCTGTATCTGGCTACACAGGCCTCCTTTGCATCGTCCCTTGCAACTTGCTGCCATTCCTAAGAGCCACACCATAGCCTCGGGGTAAGGGCCCAGCTCCGCGATCAGAGATCCCCAAGTGTCGTAGGAATCCAGCTCCTAACACCCCAAGTGCCAGGTGCAGTGGGCTTGTTGTTCACTGCAAGGCTACCCTTGACCAGTCAGCCCTCTGAGGAACATGGACAGGTCAGGGCCCCTTTGACTAGTCACAGAGGTTTTGTATCTCGCCAGGAAGTGACCTGAAAGCTATAGGGCTCCTAGCAGCCTCCAAGGCATGCCGTTCTGGGCCCACCTGTGTGCTAGCAGCCTTGGAGCAGCCAGGATCCAGGTGTGGCACATCACCCTGTGCAGGTCGCCGGTCTTGGCATGGGGACCGACTGGCCTCCCAGATATGGGGGCCATGTCTTAGGCGCTCATCAACTGAACCTGCCATGCTGGCTTCCGAAGTGATTTTCTCAGCCAGCTGGGCATCTGGGCCAGGACTCCATGGTGTCCTGGGCAGAGCTGAGGTGGCCTTGGAACTGGGACTAGAGCCCACCCTGTATCTAGAGCTCCAGGCCAAGCAGTGGAGCGTCCAGTGGGGACTGGTACATGGAGTAGCCTGCCCATGGCCCTCTGGTGCATTAGTGTTCAGATCCCCCCGGGAAGAAGCGCCATGTACCACACCTCTGTGACGCGTGGAGTGGCCTGTCCAGGCCCCTTAGAGGACTGGCTGGGGGGGGAGGGGGCAGGGGTGATTTTAGAGTGAACAGGCCCATTCAACCTGGCACTTGGACCTGTGGGGCTAGCTAGGGTCAACCATTCGGCGTCAGTCATGCCCTATACCTCAGGACCTGGGAACCCTGGTGGCACTGAGCCATATGGGTCTGTAAAGCTACTGGCAGGGGAGGTGCCAACATGGTTGGTGTGAGGATTTGGGTGCCTGGCCAAAGAGGGCCCTTGTCAGGAAATCCTCTGGGCCTCTGCACTGTTCTGGGCTCCCCACTGCCCATCCTAGCCTAGGCTGGTGACCAGAGCAATCTGTAGGCAGGGAGGGACCTAGCCAAGCCGAAAGGGCCTGCAGCCTAGATCCTGGCCGGGCTTGGCCTGTGGTGCTGGCTCTGGCAGTGGCCCAGGCTGAACTGGGCTCCCAGACAGCCACTGCACCGGCTCTGTCTGGGTTGGCTACTGGTCAGCAGGCGGGGGCTGGGACACGGTTGCCAGGTCTGCCCACAGCTCTGCTGGCCTGGCCTGGTGCCATTGCTGAAGTCCTCTGAGGTGGAGGTGACAATAGGAGCGCAGAGGCTTTGTCCTGGGGTTCCCTAGGCTGCCTGGGAGCTGGGTGGATGTGGGGAGGGTTTCCGGGAGCTAACGGCCTCCTCCCCCAGCGTTGCTGCCCTCTGTGAGAGCACTTGCCTGGCAGGGGTCTGTGGGATTCACTGCCAGGTTTGCTGCCAGGCTCAGGGTGGGGAGGCGCTCACCCTTTCCAAGCCAGAGTGAGGGTCACGGTCTTGTGTGGGCCATGCTGGTGAAGAGGGGTGTAAGACAAGGTGCCTGCCTGGACCAATCTGAGCTGCTGGCCTGCTGGCCAGGAGGCTGGCTTCCGGACTCCCAGTATGGAGATGTTAGGGCTGTCAGGCTGTACTTCAGCTGAGGTCACCATCACCTGAAAAGGGGGTGCCAGAAACACTCCGTGTCAGTAACCTCAGAGAAGGAGCTCTCTGGTAGTCTTACTGCTTGAACTGTAGTGAAAGTCACTGTGGCATTTGTATAATGAGGACATAGCACCCAGCCCCTTAACTACCATCAAAGAAGAGAAAGGAGGGCAGGTGCCAGCCAGCCCAGCAGCCAGAACCTTGGGGTCAGGAAACAGCTGGTCAGAGCAGCCCTGTCCCCAGCCCCTCATTTCCCACACTCTGGGGCATGAGTCTGTTTTAAGAGAAAGCAGCAACCAAGGATTGCCCCCCCGCCACCCACCCCGCCAAATTGGGAAACAATCTGGTGCAGGGTGATGAGGCACTAGGCACAGGTAGGCTAGTGTGTCGTTGGGGTGTCCTCGGCCCTCACTCAGCGAGGGGTGGGAGCTGGCCAGGCGCAGTGTTGTTTGCCCCCAAGGCCTCCGGGCAGAGCGGCCGGCTTCTGGGACAGCGTTGGAGCAAGATGTCAGCCAGAGTCCCTGAGGGCCATCGGTCTCCCTCACCCTGGGATCTGGCTTGCTGGTCCAGTTGTTCAAATTCCCCACTGGACTGCCGCCCCTCAGCTGCCCAGTGCATCCCATAAGGTGGCCCTTGGGGGGCAGTAGGGTTTTGGATGGCGAGATTTTCTGCTGCTCCCTTTTCTTGCGAGGTGACTGTGAGGGAGCTCTTGCCTTGCCTCAGTTTCCCTGGGTCTGTGGGCCCTGTGAGACCCTGGCTGCAGCTGCAGCTGGCTGAGAGCCATGCCAGCGTCGTGGTGAGAGCCATGCCAGCGTCGTGGTGTGGGGGAACTCAAGGCGCAAGGTTCCCAGGCCAAGATGTTGAAGAATTTTTTTCTCCAGACCCAACGTTTGGACTCTGTTGCTTCCCACTGTCCTGGGGAGGAAGGGGTAGGTGGAGCTCCGTGGGATGGAATGGGGGTGAGAAGGCCTAGGGGACTTGGAGTGAGCCAGGGCAGGGCAGAAAATTTGCAGCTGGGGCGGCCACACTCATCCCACAGGCATGCCCCCCCCTCCAGGGTCCCTGGAGTAGGACAGGGAGGCCAGCATTTATTTTCCTTCCCAGTCTGGAAGTCCCTACCCGTGGCTGGACAAGCCAATAGTCTGGCTGGGGCCCCTGACAATCCTGGCCCTGTGGTCTGGGAAGTCCCTGGCTCCTGGGCACCTCAGCCTGCTTTCCTTAGCTCTGAGCAGAGGCTTGTCTTAGAGCTCTACCCGACCAGCAATCTCAGACCCTTCCTTCGGCCGTATCTGGGAGGAGCCCCCCTACTGCAAGCCCCATCCCCTCCCTACACAGCCTGTCCCTCATGCCAGAAGAGGAAGAAACCAAATGGTCTTCCCCCTGCCCTGGGCTAGAAGCTGGCAGGGCACAGGGTGGCTGCCAGGGTCTCCTGGGCAATCCCGCTCTCCGAGCCTGGCTGCCTCTCTGCTGAGTCACCGTGTCTGGGAAGCTCCCAGGGCCAAGCCTGGTGGGATGAGGCATTACCAATTTACCAATTCCCCTGGCTACCGGGCAGGAAGCTACTGCCCTGACTCACCTTGGGCTGGCCTCCTCCCTCCTAGGCCCAGAGCCCTACACCCCTCTCTGCCCTGGGATGGTCCCATACCAGGTTCACTTCCCAGGGACAGGTGGCAAAGTGCCAGGGCACCCTGCCCAGGTAGGGGCCAGTCTTGCAGTCCAGACCACCCACTGAGTGGCCCCATGTACAGAGGCTCTGTGTGCATGTGTGTCATGCTTGGACAAGAGCTAGTAGCCATGACAACCAGGGAAGCTTATTCCCCCTGGCATAGCCCGTGACAGTGACAGGGAGGGTGGGTTGGCAGGCTGTGGGTGCTGCCCTGGGGTCAGGAGCAGCTCACCATCTACTTTGCCCTCAGGCCACCAGTGAAAATGCAAGGGTGCTGGGCCCATCTTGGAAACCTCCGGCTCCTGACACCTGACCACTGTTGGCTGGTTGGTGCCAGCCCAGTAGAGGCCTGATTCTGCATAACCCAGAGGGCACTTTGAGATTTGACCCTTATCGTTCGGTCCTCTTTCCCTCTCATCTCCGTCTTTCTTCGGACTCAGTTCTGCCTTGCTTTTCTGGGACCGTGACACAGCCCTGTCCCACAGCCTTTGGCTGCAGCCCTGCTAGTTCCAGGCATATCACCTGAGCCCCTTCTTTCAGGATAATGTGGGCAAAGCATACTGTCAAATCCACCACAACTGAGAGGCCTTTAGGTGCCAACTGCCATTCCTGAGAACATCAGGTGATGGGCCTCCAAGAAGGCCCGAAAGGCACTTTGTCTACCACAAGGCCTAAATGTTTACGTGGCATGCCGCCCTCTCTGTGATGGTGGCGGAAGACGTGATGGGGGTTAGGTGACGTGGGTGGTGAATGTAGGTAGCAAGGTGGCGTGGTTGGCGGTGATATCGTTGGCCGTGGTAACATGGAATGGTGGTGGCGGCGGCGGCTAAGTTACGTGGACCGGGATGGTGGTGGTGCTGCAGTTGCTGTTCGTGGTGCTGTGGCTTTGGGTGGTGGTGGTGATGTGCTTGTTGCTGAAGATGTGGGAGGTGATGTGGACAGTGGTGGTGGCGATGTGGGCTGATTGATGATGTGCAGAGGGTGTTAACCTTGGTTCCACAGTAACAGGAGGGTAATCAGTCCTAATACACCTGAGGCACTAGGAGGCTCAAGTGTGATTGTCAGTGCCTGTGTGGGCAGCTTTTCCTACCACAGGCTTCTTGGATAGTTTGATGACAGGGGTCCTATGGGAGCTGGGAGGGCCTGAGATGCACCCGGAAGGAGGACTTCTGGGGCAGGCTGCTGTCCCTGTCCCCCCAGAGCTGTGCCATGGAGCCGCCGCCAGATTCATTCTTACCCTTTGTCCACAGCCAGCAGCCGCCTGATGGGAAATTCCCCAGCCTCCTCTTTCATGGGCAGCTTCCTCACCAGCAGCCTGGGCTCGCCAGCTTCCACGCACCCCAGTGGCCCCACCTCCTCCCCCTCTGAGCAGGCCTATCGTGGCTCCCACCCCGCTACCTCCCAGATCTGGCTGTCCCACTCCCACGAAGGTAAGTCCGGTCTGAGCTGTGGATTGACCGTGGCAAAGCCCAGCCAGCGGGCCCTGCCAAGCATGCTGGGTGGGGAGGGGGGCCTCCCTGCTGAGGAAGCCCCTCAGGGGAGGTGGTAATTGGTTGGAAATGGGGTGGCCCCTGCTAGGCACTGGGCCTAACCAGATGTGTACTCCAGATGTGGGCAAGGAGGACTCTGGGGGAGCTGAGGAAATGTGGAACACAGCTGGGCCAGCCGGATTGGGCTGTGCCCTGTGTCGTTAGCTGCCCCCATCTCCCAACCTCGAGGAGGTGTGAGCTCCAGATATGCCAGCTGGGAAGGAGAGGTGGGGAGAGGGCGCTATCAGCAGCCCAGGCTTGCCCCCTGGACTCTCCCAAGCCTCTTGTGTCTCACGAATTAATACCTGTCGCTCTCAGGTGTCACGGAGGGCAGGAGGATCCCCAGAGACTTGCCGAGACCCCAGGCTCCCCTGCCCTGCCCAGCCGCCTAGGGTTTGCTGGGCACCTGGGTGCTGTGACAGGGATGGTGGTCCTGGGACACAACGGCCTCGGGCTACGATGGCCCAGGCTCCTGATGTTGCTGACGTACCCTTGGCTGTTTGTACTTCACGGTGTGGGAAGGGTTAACAACCCCCCCACACACACCCCGCTGGCACACAGGAGGTGATTGCAGTTGGCAGCGGGCACATAGGGCTCGCGCTCCTGGCACCCGGCGTTGCAGTAACTCAATGACCGCCGTGCTCAGCGTCGTGTTTACAGAGCGCAGTGGACCCACACACAGCGCATGGCCCCGCCAGTGTTCCAGGCAGAGAGATTAGCGCCCAGCACTGCTGGAAGCTGGAGAAACCTCTCTTTGTGCAACAAGAAGGGGCTGTTTTCCAAACAGGACAGGTGACGAGTGAGGGACAGTTGTTAAAGTAATCTCGGCTTTAGGCGCCACTCGGAGCACACATGTTGGGCAGGTGATAAGGAATACGGCTCTCCCGATGGAGGGACGCCAGCAGGGTCCTGAGGACAAATGGGCAGAGTGGGGTCCTTGGCCCAAACCCACCTGTGCTCTGCTTCCCACCCGCTTCAGCCCCAAAGACTGTGCCGACAGAGCCAGGCCCTAGCGCATTGCTCCCAACCAAGCCATGGGTGGCCCCAGGCCCCGCCGAGGCTGTGCCCCATAGCCAGCCCCCATCCAGCCTTCTGTGAATGCTGGGCGTCTCCCAGCTGGCCACAGCATCTGGTTCCCAGGATGTCTGTGAGAGGGAGAAGAGTAGACAAGCAGGAGGAGCAGACAGACAGGAGGCCACTCACAAGGACTGCTCCTCGTTGGCATGGCCGCAGGTGCACAGGGCCACCCTGAGCTGGCTGACTTGACTTCCCTCCTTGCCGTCCACACTGCGTCCTGTCAGGCCCCAGGCATGGCAGCCCACGCCCAGCTATGTATAGACACGTAGATGCCTGCTTCCTCTCCATCTTACACTGGATGCCGCACCAACCAGAACAGTTTGGGGGTGTCACCACTTGCTCTGCAGCCCCGTCCTACCCCTCACTGGGCTACTCAGAGGGTGGGTGGGTGGTTGGAGGCCCACGGATAGTGCTCCCAATGGCTGTCCTGATGGAACTGCTTATGGGCTGTTCTGTGGACCCCCAACCTTTAGCCCCTCACACAATGCCCTGTGCTGGCGGATTGCGTATTCCTGCCCCGGCCTCAGGGATGTCCACCTGGTTGAGGAAAGCCTGCATCCAGGTGATAGGCTGCCTTTGTCCTAGGCCATCTTTCCCCAGCCCCATTCTGAGTCCTGCATTTAAGGCAAAAAGTGGGTCTGGTACATCCCAAAGCTCGGCTGTGTCGCGAAGAGAAGGTTCTTTGAAACCAGCCCCAAGGGCAACAGCCATCTCTGCCCACTTCTGAGCAACCCCTGTACCCAGTCCCAAACGCAGCATAAGAAGTGGGCTATGTAGGACTCCAGAGCAGGACACAGGGCCCACTTGGGGCAGGAGACAAAAAGGTGGGGGTGGGGGAGGCAGCCGTCCTGGAGCCGGTGTCAGCCCCCCCACAACCTGCTAAGCTCCACCTGAAAGTGGACGTAAGTCCACATCCGTCTGGGAATCATGTAACGGCACACACCTCCCAGGCCTGTGCCTCAGTTTCCCCACATCTGCTGCCCCGGGCTGACCCCTCTGCAGGGGTTCCCCTGTCCTCTACGTCTGCAGCCTTACTCCCCAACAGGCCACGTGGTGCAGCCGACTTAGCATGGTCTACGCAGAGGCCAGGGCAGGCGGGGCGGGAGCGAGTGGCAGGCTGGCTGGCTGCCCTGGCAGTGTGCCTGGCTGCTAGTCTGACGAGGTGCCAGCTGGCTCCACGTGCCGGAGCCTGTTTCTCGGCCGTGTGTGTTCAGGAGGGGGGGCGAGGCAGGCAGAGGGCACGCGACATAGCCAGAGTGGGGGCTGTCCAGCGTGGGGGCTGCCTGGGAGGTCAGCCCAGAGGCCTGGCCTCCCCCTTGTCCTGCTTCCCTCCACCACCTCCAGGATGGGCGGGGGGGGGCAGGCGCTTAGCACTGCCCACTCATCATCCCCTGCATCCAGGGCAAGCGTGTAGAACCCCAGGTGGGGTTGGTCACAGGTGCCACCCTCACTGTAGGCAGGGCCTCTGAACCAGCCGGAAGATGTCCCCTCCTCCACCATCTGCAGGGCAGCTGCTCGAACCAGGCTGGGCTTCCTGTGTCCCTGGAACAGCTGGGGGTGCAGGGGAGGCACCCCAGTGTTGGAGGAACCGCCCTAGAACATCTGGCCCTGGGCAGGGCCTGCTTGCTCAGCCCCAGGCCTGTTGGCCTTTTGGCTCACCCAAGACGAGGGTCTCATTAGAAGCGGACCCTCAAGGGACTGGGGTGGGGTGGACAGCAGAGCTAGCCTGGGGCAGAGGTGAGGGACTGTCTGCCAACCTGCCTTGGGTGGGTCAGGACAAGGGTGTGGGTGCAGCACAGCTGGCCCTATTCTCAGTGAGCCTGCCCCCACCCCAGCTGCCTGCCCAGGACCACCCACAGGGCCATGAAAGGGGATGCCATTGCGGGCGGGGGTGGGGAGGGGGGGAGGGGTATGGCATGAGCTTGGAGCAGCCACAGCCAGACTCGTCGTGGTCTCTTGTGCCACCTGGAGGGGGAGTCACGGGCACACGTGCCAGTACTGGCTGTTCGCCTAGCCAGCCTCTGACAAAGACAGACCCACCCTGGTGGCCATTTCTCCATCCGGGCCTGGCTGGATTCCAGGGACAGGAGCCACACACAGAAGCCACCAAGTGTGCCCTGCTGTTGCAGACCCCACAGCCTCTTCCATGCCACCAGCTGCTCTCATCTCCCTTAGTACCTTGTGAGGCCTCGGGACTTGTCAGGACTTCCGGAGCAAGCAGGAGCTGGAACGTGTCCAAAAAGGAAATGGGTCCACCCAGCACCCACTCACGTGGGTGGCCAAAAGCCTCCAGTGGGCCTTCAGGTGCCACCTCCTGGAATTCCCTCTGCCCCACTACCTTCTCTCCAGATGCTGGAAGCCCCATCCCATATTTTGTGGTTGGTTTTGTTTTCTTTTTCTTGACACACAGGGCTCATGATGTAGCCCTGGCTAGCCTGGAGCTTGCTTTTCAGACCAGGCTGGCCTTGAGCTTGCAATGATCCTCCCGTTCGCTGGGATCACAGGCTGCTCCACTAAGCCACGCAAGCCTCTCCCTTTCTTACACCTGTTGCCTCTGTGGCTAAAATGTCACCTTTATAGGCCCCTCCAGGCCCTGGCCTTTCCTCTTTGGCCCTCTCCCTCACCCCAGATGCTCCACATTTCATAGTGTCTCTACCCATGTCCATAGGAGCTGCAACCGGGATCTCGGGGAAAGAATGAGGGTGAGCTAAACCCTGTCCTGGAGCTCTGGGGGTCCACTAGCCCAGCTGGCCCCGGTGCAACCGGGAAGCCACTGCAAGGCCTCAGGCCCCGTCCCTCCGTGACCACAGCCCACAGCCTGAGAGCTCCATTAGCCTCAGGCTTGTCTGCTCGGCTGCAAGGGTTTTGAGCCTGTTTCGATACCTGTAAACCACACAAGTCAGCGTGGCTGTTTGGAGCCAGCAAGACACTGGACATATGTGGTACAGAGAGCAGCTTCCTCCTTCCCACGTCTCCGTCTCCTGTGGGGGCTGTCCATGGCTGGGGCCAGGGCCTTGGCCACCAGTGGGGTCTGACCAGGACAGGAACAGGTAGATGCCTGCCAGACGCCCCTGCACACCACCCGTGAATGAGTGACAACCAGGCACAGTGGCCTGCCTGAAAGGGGTGTGGAAAGGATGGGTGGCAGAGCCACTATGCCAGATGCACACAAAGTGTTGGGGGCAGACCTTGAATGCCCCTGCTGGTCTCCTGTGACTCGAGTTGCCTACTCAGCCCTTCTACCTGCCCACAGCCTGTCTTAAGCTCCTCCGTATGGTATGAGGGCCTGTCCAGGACTCCAGGATCCAGGGCATACTGCCCATGGGATCCTGGCCCCTTAGCCACTCCTCTAGGCCAAGGGACAGATGGAGCCTGCCAGGCCCTGTACCCGGGGTGCCAGTGGGACAGTATTCTACAGGCCTGTGGAGGAGATTGAGGGCATACCCGAAGGGCTGCCCTTCCAAGCTCCAGAGGACACCGTGGGTGGTCAGTTCTAGGAGCTGCACCTTGAAATCCTGGCTTGAATGGCAAGGAGCCTGACCATCTGGAGTGAGGAGAGCCTGAAGCGGGGAGGTTTGGATGTTTAGAGAACCTGGGCTGTTGCTAGGTTGCTCTCTTTAGCCACTAAAGCCGGGATGGCCAGTGACCTTGTCCATTCCCAGGGCAGACGCTCCTAGTCAGTTAGGTTGCCTCAGAATTTTTAGTCCAGCCTCTTTTGAATGAAAGGGGTGTCACCTGAGTGAGTGGGCTAGCTCCAGTCAGTGCTGGGCAGCCGTGTGTGGCAGCACCCTAAGTGACAAGAAGATGCCAGGCATCTCCACCAGGCCACTTCTGAGGGAAGTGGGAGGCTTGCAGTGAGGCTGGTTGGGCAGGAAAAGCCCCTGCCCCATGGCCGCCAAACCCGACTTCCCGTTTCCCTGCCGTCCTCACTGTGCTTCAAATGCTGCCCATAGGTTACCCCACCTTTAGCCACTCCTCTTTTTCTGCCCCCCTGGGCAGGTGTCCCCCACTCACCCTTCTCTGGCAGCCATAGAAGAGGATGAGATGTCCTCAGCAAGGCTTCCACACCCAGTCAGGGCCCCTTTCCCAAGTCAGCTAGAGGCTCTGAGGCAAGAAGTGGCCTTGGGTTTGTCACCTGCTGGTCACAGTGGCAGAGCAGGCTGAGGCTGTGGGAGGGAGTTCCTGGGGCCTTGAGGTCTTCCAGCAGGAGTGTGGGCTGGAAGATCTGGCTGTCAGAGGTGCACACTTGGCCTCCTGGGCCTGCCCTCCCAGCTGTCCCTTGCCACCCCCCACCAAGACCTTCCCCAGCACTCTGCGGCCCAGGCCATCTCCCCAGTCTCCCTGGCCCTTGCAGGGTGCCGCCGATCCCAAGTCTGGATTTTGGTCTCAGAGCAGTTGCTCTGATTCACAAAAGTCATTTTCTGCTTTCTTCTTCAGTTCAGAAAGTAGAGTCTTGAGGAAGAGAAAGAAGCCCTTCTGTTGCTGGACTGAGAGAACCCCTGTCCCCACCCTCCTTCCCAGGACTCCCTGCCCTGCCTCCACCCTGGGAGGTGGAGAGCCACTAAACTTCTGACTGGCCTGTAGATGTAGGCCTCATTCCCTGACCTGGCCACTGTCAACTCAGGGCCACCCGTCCTCACAGCCCTGTCAGTGCACAGGGCAGGGTGTCTGCCCCTCAGCCAGCCAAGTGCCTGCTGTCCCCAGAGAACTGTGAGAGACCCAGACCTCGTGAAGGGGCATGGAGTAGGGGTGTCCAAGCCTGGGAAACAGCGTCTGGGAAGAAGGAATTTACAGACTTCTGTTTACCAAAACGAGGCCCATAAAATATTTAACAGCAGCCAATTACGGGGGGACAGCTGCAGTGGTTTAACCCCCTTCCCCTGCCCCCCACCCCGGCTGCTCCCACCCTGGCCTCTCGGCTTTGTCAGGTCTTCCAGGAGCTGAGTTTAATCTGGCTAACATCTGCTGCAGATGTGTTCACATGCTCTAGGCCAATGTAACAAGCCTCACAGCCTCTGCCTACTCCTGGGGGGGGGGTAACGGGGGACAGTGAGGACAGGCCTGGAAGTGGGCACCTTGCCCAAGCCCTCCCATGTGGGCTGAGGGCATTCCCTCAGCACACAGCCAGCAGGTTCCCCTGTTGCAGCACTTCTCCGAGGCGCCTCAGGGCTCAGATGGGAGGCTGCACCTTCAGGGAGGCCAGAGCTTCACCCATGCAACAGCGCCAGGCTCCCACTGAGCCAGAGAATGCAGCCCTGGTGGCCGCATGTGGACCAGAGGTCCCTGCCTAGGCCTGAACAGGCTAGGAGCGAGCTATTTCCCAGCCCCTTGTCCTTTGCCTGAGCTGCGTGCCAGGGCTGCCTTGCATCGCCCCCCGCCAAACCAGCCCTCTCTCGGCACCAGGGCCATTTGTCCCCATGGACCCACAGAGGCCTCTTCTACTTCAGTGTCCAGGCAGGTCAGCTTTGGAGCTCCTGGGGACATGGGACAGAAAACAGACACATCCGGAGAGCTGTCCTGCACTTCTGGGGCTGCCTCTCTGGTGGTGACCTCCTGAGAGGTGGTCTCATGCCATGAACACGCGGCTGCCTGTGGTTCAAAGGAGCCCTGTCTCAGCAGCCCTGGGGCCCCATGGGAAAGGAAGCAAAGCATGCTGAGCGACACTGTCCTGCGGAACTTACCAGTGACTTCACCACAACACTTGAGGGCTGTGACTGCTTCCCTGTGTCCGTGAATCAAGGCACCCCTTTATCAAATGACAATAGTTGGGATGTTGCCTGCTCTAGGCTGTCCCTCTCCAGGGACTGTGGCTGCCCTTCATAACCAGCCTGCTCTCCTCTGCCTGTCCCTCTGGGGACACCCCAGAGACTCCTGCTCCCTTGTCACAGCCCATTGTAGCCTGAGATGTCAGACTATCAGAAGCTCTTGGGACAGCAATGAGGTAGGTCCCCAGGAGAAGCTCCTCTAGGGCCTGATCTCCATGGGGACATGTTCAGAGTGGCTCTGACCATGCAGAGAGCTGTGCTGTGTCCCAACCCAGCTGCTTTTTGTTCTGGTTTTTTCTTGGAAGGTGGGCAAGTGCCCACAAACCTAGCAGGATATCTCTGAGTTGATGCTCCAGGTATCCTGGCTCCCCCTAGGCCTCGGCCTGATGCTCATAGCGGGCGCTAGAATGCCCCAGCCCCACATATTCACAGATAGCTAGATTCATGCTGACAAAGATAGGCGTCGACTGAAGGCCCAGCCACTGGAAGATCGACCTCAGCCTGGCCCAGATCCCTCTTGGAGCTCTCAACCCATTTAACAAAGGCCTCTGGAATATGACCAGGAAAGCCAGCCACCTGGCCTGGATGCAAGCCAGGCTGGAGGAGACCCCAACTTCCCTCCCCTGTCCTAGCATCTTAACAGCTGCCAAGATGGTAGTAGTGAATAGGGATGGCTAGCCACCAACAGGCAAACCTCTCTGGTGGGTCCTCAGTCTCCCCTGTGAGACCTGATGGGAAGGGCCACCTCACAAACCACAATCCAGGTAGCTGCCAGTTCTGGGGAGCTGAGCAGTGCTAAAGCTTCTGTGCCCCACCCCCAGCAGGCTGCCAGCACCCAGTCCTGTAGGCTGTGACCAGTCCTGTAGGCTGAGACCTAATGGAGCAAGAGCCGTGTCTATTCTAGGTGACCAGAGGCACCGGAGACCCTGGGCCAACAGGGCAGCAGCAGCTCCAGGCAGTGGCTAGCATTCCTATAGACACAGCCCTACAGAGCTTTTGCTGCCTCAGAGGGATGGACCTCTTAGGTCTGAGAGTGGCCACTCAAAGTCCCCAGACAAGGGGCTGGGTTCTCTCACGCTAGGACACTGTGCCATGGCTAGGACCAGCTTCTTTGCAAACATGGGCATGAAAAAACCGGGCCTCGGTGCAGAGCTGAGTAGAGAAGAGACTTGTGGCTTCTCACAGATGGGAGCCTGAGCACCCAGCTGTACCGCCCAGGGGTGTGAATCACCCAAATAAACTCTGGCACACCACAATGCCGCCAGAGTTGTCTGCTTGCCCTGTGGAGGGCTCAGGCTGGAGGCTGTGTCTGGCCTGGCTCTCCCTTAGCTAAGAGCGTACAGGGATCTGCTCACTGCACAGCCTTCTCTCAAGACGCCTTCGCTCCAAGCCCCTTTGTTGCCTAGTCTGGAAGCTCCCACCACACCAAGTGCTGCTGGGAGGGAATCAGAAGCTGCCGCCCCCCTCTCCCCAGCCCATCAGCAATTCAATTTGTGCTGCACCGGAGGGATGGTATTAGTCGAGTCAGAGTTAATGTGATGTATTGATGGGTTGATTTCCCACTGGCGGGCTGTGCCCAGGCTCTGCCGGGTGTCACTCCTGGGCTGCCAGCCCGCTTCTCACCTATTTCAGGTCATGGTGGTCAAGAGCCACCTTGACAAGCCAGTCCTTTTGCTTCTCTAGCTCCTGCGTACCCCAGATTTTCGGGGAGTCTGGCATCTACCTTCCTACCAGTCAGCCACTTGGATCACCATGGAAACAGCAATGTTCTCTACGGGCAACATCGTTTCTATGGAACCCAAAAAGGCAAGTGCTGTGGAGCCTGTGTGGGGTGCAGTGTCCTGGGCATGAGTTTAAGAAGTACTGGTGAGCCCTCTTCACCAGGGATAGGGCCCATGGAGAATGTCCCAGGATCACCATCAGGCACAGACAGAGGGCCTTGTTAGAGGTCCTTGAAACAGCTATGCTATATACTTCAGGGTCTCAGTACTCATGTTTTGTTTTTTTTTAATTTGTTGTTATCGTCATTTATTTGAGAGGGGCCAGGAAGAGAATGGGCATGCCAGGGCCTCTGGCCACTTCAAAGGAATTCCAGATGCATGTGCCACCTTGTGCATCTGGCTTACATGGGGCCTGGGGAATTGAACCTGGGTCCTTTGGCTTTGTAGGCAAGCACCTTAATCACTAAGCCATCTCTCCAGCCCAGTATCCCTGTTTTGCTAAGCACCCCCAGCAGCTTACGGAATTCAGGAGTAGCTCAGTGCGAGAAGCCTTCAACTAGGGCAGGATCACAGAAGCTTGGTCCAGATCTTAGCTGTCAGGAGCCCTTGCTCTGGCACCAGCCCTTGGTTCCTCATGTTGGCACTGCAAGGGCAGTGGCAGTAGGTCCCACCCAGGAGCCTGTTGGGGAGGCCTGGCTGGAGGTAGCCAGGGGCGCACCCGAAGGCCATGGTTCCTATAAGCAGGTGGGGTTTGCAGGAAGAGGGGTACGACATCTTATTTGTGTTTTGGAAAGTCCTACCAGGGTGGTGGCCAGGGCTGGCATTGGGTTAGTGACCACATTTTAGGTTCAGATGACCCTATGACAGCACAGGACTCAGCCTCAGATTTGGGGTGTTACAAGGGCAGAATTGGTGGTGACAGGGGACATACTGGGGCAGGGGAGGGCAGAGGGTCTCAGGTGACCCCAGTTCCTGGTCTGGGTTATGGGGAGGGCCTATTCGTGCAGGCACAGTTGGAAAAGGTGAATCCAACTTAAATGCACCAAGGCAGGGGCCACCCAGGGGAGAGGTGCTGCACCTCCGTGGTTCTCCTATAGAGAGTGGGTGAGGATAAATCATCTCACCAAAGCCCCAAGGAGCCTCCCACAGCCGCCAGCAGAGACTGGAACACTGAGAGGTGCACCAGGGTACAAAGAGCACCCACAGTGGGTCCTTGGGCTACCCTGCACCTTTGGCCTCAGAAGAGTCTTGGAGCCACCAAAGCAAGCTCTGAAATGTCCTTGGCCTTGCTTAGGCTGGTTAGCTGGAATTGGTGCAGGCTGGGCTTTATTTGGGGTTCCTCCAGGAAGCCTCCCCAAGTCCCACTCAAGGGCCTAGCTCCATCCTAGAGAACCTTTCCACGTGCTCCCAGGAACCCACCCTGGGCTTAGGCCATGGGCTGGGCCCCCCAAGCCCTTAGTCACACATCCCCCATGCCTGCAGCTGTTTTGACAGCATCTGTCAGGAGTGGGCAGGTGGCTGGTTCCAGCCCCAGAAACCTGATCAGTGAACCTAGGCCCAGGGACTCCCTCTGGGCAGTAGGCCGGCTGGTGTCCCAGCGGCAGCCGCCGGCCCGCTGCTGGCCAGGCCTCTCGGCTTTCACAATATTGTGGTGGAGCCTCATCCAAGAACATTATTTGGTTTTGGAAATTGAGCTAATTAAGTTTCTCCCGGGTTACCCCCTTCCCGTTCTCCTTCCCCCTTGTTCCTAATTAGCAGGAAATTGTCAAGGAATTTACATGAATGAGGACAGTTTTACAAGATCCAAACATTCCTTTTGTTCCCCTTGTCTGCTCCCTCCCTCAACTAGGGCCTAGCCCTGCTGCCCACTCATCCAACGGAAGGGAGGAGGGGTACCCTTAAGGGTCCCCCAGAAGCATACATGTACCCAGGGCTGGTCCACAGAGCCTAGAGCAGACCCTTTCTGGGTAAGAAGGGTTTGTCCAGATCTAGTGCCCCAGCTGAGTAGCCAGTCCACTGGCCAGCAGAGGGAGCCCCCAGGACACTTACCACCCGACCAGGCTGGCTTGTCCCAAGCTTCTGAGGTTGGGGTGCAGGTGGGAACAGCTGTTCTCCACCAGAGACTCGTTTTCTATCCTCCCAGTTAAGATGTTGGGGGTTGAGAGACTGCCCAGGGTGTCCAGAGGTGTGCCTTCCACATTGTCCTTCAGTCTTGGTCCTGGCCTCCTCGCTTAGCATCACAACACTTGTGGCCATCCACAGCTTTCCACATTACATGAACCCTTGCAGAGGTTCACCCAGGTTTCCTACACAAATTTCTAGGACACTGGGCTGGCCAGGGAGAGACTGGGCCAGGTTTTGCAGCTGCAGACTTCTAAGGCAGAATGGGGTGAAGTGCTTAATATTAAAAAGCTTCAAATTAGGACCATAGAAAGGTTCCAGCTGTTGGATGGTGATGATAGTCAAACCATACTGTATGCACCTCGTGCCACTAACAACATACTTAAAGATGGTTTGCCATATATATATATATATATTTCTATGATTTCAAACATAACTATGAATAGACAGACAGACATATAAAGAAACAAATGCCTTCCCTAGCCCAGACCTCTAGGTAGGTACCTGCCAGGATTAGGAAGGTACCTGGTGCAGGTAAATCTGACTGTCCAGCACTCCTCTCCATTCCTGTTGACCTTGGCTTTGTCTCCCCACAGATAACTTCTACCTGCGCAACCTGCCCCCTCAGCCTGCAATCCTGCCCACCAACCACAACTTCCCTGGCGTGGCCCGGACCGCCCCTGCTCACCCCGTTGGTTCCTGTACCCGGGACCGGGTTGAGGCTGGCTCCCTGCCGAAAGGCCCCAAAGACTTCGACCGCTTCCTCATGGGCAAAGAGCTGGCTAAAGAGAAAGCTGGCAAGGTGGTGGAGGGCAGGGAGCGCCCAGTGGCAGAGGAGGATGACAGCAAAGCCCGGCATAAGCTGGTGCCACCCATGCCCACCGAGGGGCCCTGCAAGGAGGGGGGCCCTGCACCTCGGGGCTCCTGTGAGGGACGCCCCAAGCACCTCACCTCCTGTCTGCTCAACACCAAGGTGCTCAATGGTGACATGGGCAAGGCCACACTGGCCAGCTGTGCAGGGGGCATGCTGGGTCGGCCTGGCACAGGTGTGACAGCATCTGGACGCTGTGCCAAGGAGGTAGTGGGCCCCATGGAGCCTGGGCCAGCCTTTAGCGAGTGCCTAGAGCGGCGGCAGATGCTACACCATGCAGTATCCTATACGGTGCCCTCTGGCCTGCCCACTGGCCCACCTCCACCCTTAAGCACAGGTACCGGCTCTTTCCCCTGCCTGCAGTTGCATGGCAGTCCAGATGGACTCTGCCCACTGCAGGACAAAGTCCCTCGGGACCTAAAGGCCAGCGGGCCCACCTTCGTGCCTTCTGTGGGACACCTGGCTGACAAGAGCCGTCCCTTCCAGGCAGCTGAGGCTTGTGCTGCGGTGGTTGGCAGCAAGGAGCGGCATCTGGATGGGGCCATGGCCTCCGACCATGCTGTGCCCTATGGAGTTTCCTATGCCCACCTAAAGGCCGAGGGCAAGGGCGAGCGGCGATCTGGGAGCTTTGAGGCTGCCCTCCACCCCCGGCTAAAGGGCCTGGAGTATCTCAGTACAGGCCCTGAGGCTCCCTTCCCTGGACTCCCCAAAGGTGGTCTGGACAAGGGTGGCTACTTCGAGTTGCCTACACCCTCACAGGACTGTGCCCGGCCCACTCACCAGGACCCACTGGGAGGGAAGGCCGCCCAGACCTGCTGCACTTTAGACAAAGTGGCCAGCAAGGAGGGCCCTGCTGGTCCCCCAGGGGCCCAGAAGGTGGCCCGGATCCGACATCAACAGCACTTGGTGGCACCTGAGGTAGACCCAGTGGGAAGTGGGGCTGAGGCCAAGCGCAAGTCCCTGGAGCTGGCATCTCTGGGGTATAGTGGGCCCCACCTTCCCCCATGGGGTGTCCAGACAGGCCAGAGCAACCCGATGACCATCAGCGAGGAACGCAAGGGCAGTTCCTACCTGGACCCCTTCGGCAGTGGCCTGCAGCAAGCAGCTCTCCTGTCCCAGGAGCTGCCCACCCCACCCGACGAGGTATCGGCCATGAAGAGCTTGCTCAAGTACAGCAACCAGGCTCTAGCTGTGGGCCAGAAGGCACCCTTCGTGGGCCTGGGTAGCCTCAAAGCCAGCTGTGTTCAGCAGGAAGCCAAGCTCCCGGCCTCCAAGGGCCCAGGCCCGGTGGACAGACCCGACTGTGCCCGCAGCCGGGAGCATGAGACACAGCATGGCGATGGTGAGGCACGGCAACCGCCGGTGGGCATCGCAGTGGCCTTGGCCCGGCAAAAGGACACAGCAAGCCGACCTGATACAGCCTATGGCACCAACAGTGGGCGGCAGGGCAGGGCCGCCCCCACCTTCAAAGGTACGCCACCGGGCAGGGATGCAAGCTGGGTGGGGTCCATAGTGCTCAGGGTTGGTGATCCCGGCCCCTACCTACAAATCCTACTGGCCTCTACCTCTGAGGGCCAGGAACCCTCCTCTGTGTGTCAGCTTTCCCACTCAAGGCAAGGACATGATGTGCTTGGGTCATTGATTTCTCAGTTGCTACAGTCTGGTTTTTCTGCCATCTTGACCTTGTGCAGCTGGTGGGGGGCCACGCAGCGCCCACGTTCTAGACCTGGAGAGTGAGGAGGAAAGGACACGAATGTGTGAAGACCGCCTGGGGCTGCCTGGCCGTGAGCTGCTGTTACAGTAAGAGTTGAACTGTGGCCCTGTGGTGGGCTTGCCGATTCAGAGCCCTTGTGGGAGAGAGGGAGGTGTGGTGGCCAGGATGTCGGGCTCTGGTCTGTCAGGTGCAGGTAACCCGTGGCCACATTGCACTATTGGAGGAGGGCCTTGCTCATTCATACCCTGCCAGCAAAGCCATTGCTGAGAACTTGAGGTCTCCAGTGTGAGGCCCAGAGCCCGGGGTCTCCTGGGGACCTCCAACCTCCATGTCCTCTCCCAGCTTGGCAGTCTTTTGGGGGTGGGAGTATGCAGGGGGCGGGGACAGAGCTCACTGTGATAATCTACAGGGACAACAAAGACCTCGTGGAGTTTGCCCGGATCCACCCCGCAAGCAGCTGCCCTGGAGATATGGCTCCTCACCTCATGATGCAAGGAGGCCAGCTGAGTGGGGACCCAGCCCCCCACCCTGCTCACCCTCCCTGGCTGCCCCGCACCCGCAGCCCCTCCTTATGGATGGGGGGACATTCCTACGGTCAGTGCTCTGCGAGAAGTGAAGGGTGAGGGCACTGGCCTGGGACTAGTTGTCAACCTCTCTCCTGGCGAGGGCGCTGGCTTGACCTCTGTGCCTCTGCTCCCCAGGCCTCGGACACCCCGCCCTGCACCAGAACCTACCCCCTGGCTTCCCTGCCTCTGTGCCCGGCTCCATGCCCTCAGTGTTTCCCCTCCCCCAGGACGCGTCTGCACAGCTCGTCATCCTGCCCTCAGAGCCCACACCCCACAGTACCCCTCACACACTTGGTAAGGGTCTCCCCAGCCTGGATGTTGCAGTGGGTCTGAGGAGGACAGTAGTCCCTAGAGAGCAAGAGGGGAGCAATGCAGGTGCCTGACAGGGGGACAACTTATTTGGGTTCAGGAGTAGGGAGGGTTGAGGGGAGGGGAGGCTGGTGGACAAGGGAAAAGCAACTAGGGTGGGCCCTTCACTTCTGAGGCTGATGACCCTCTGGCCCTGCCTACAGCTGAAGTCATGGACCAGGCCTCACTGTGGCCACCCATGTATGGGGGCCGGGGCCCCGCCTCGCACATGCAACACCCTGGTCAGCTCCCCGTGTACTCGAGGTCTCAGCTGCTGCGGCAGCAAGAGCTGTATGCCCTCCAGCAGCAGCAGCAGCAACAGCAGCACCAGCAGCAGCAACAGCAGCAGCAGCAACAGCAGCAGCAGCGGGCCGCCCAGGTCCTGGAGCTGCAGCGAGCTGCCCACTTCCAGGTGCCACCCCCCAACAGCCCTCCCACCAGTCAAGACCCAGGTCCCGTGCCCCTGGCCTGAGAGCAGCCCTGCGTACCTCCCATGCAGCAGTGGGAGGCAGGGATGGGGCCACCTGAGTCTTTCCCCTCACTTGACAGCGCAAGCCTGAGGACCGCCACATGGAGCTGGAGGAGCATGCCCAGGAAAAGGCGCCCAAGTCCACTCATAAGCCAGTTGCCTTAACCCCGATGGCCAAGGGCACACCCTCCACCGCCACTGCAGGTCCAGTCAAGCTGTCACCCTGCTGCCACTCACCCACCCTGAAGACCCCCACCAGCTGCCCCACACCACCGCCTCGTCCCAGTGCCCCCAGCACTTTATCTGTCTGTCCCACTGGCAGCCCAGGACCTGGCTACAAGGTGCCCAGCACCGAGGACAAAAGTGGGGAGGGCCAGCAGGCTGGAACCAACCTTACTACGTTGGAACCAGGTGAGAATGGACAGCACTGGTCTGGCGCACCTACTCTATCCTGATGCCTTCCACCACCGCCTGGGGTGGGCAAGGGCTGCTCCTCTCTTGCTCTCTTGAAGGCCATAAGTCTTCCCTCTATAACCCTTCTATGATCTGTGGAGAAACTTACTGTCCCAGTTCTTGGCCCCTACTGGCTCTTGGCAGCGAGGACATGGGTAGCGCCTGATCTTGCTGGCCAGCTTGTTGGGACCTATAAGTGGTACATGACTCGCCACTGGAGTGACAGAGCCACAAGGCCTGTCTGCAGCCATGAGTTCGGGTTTTAGCAGAGCTGACCATGAGGATGTTGTTACCACTTGGGGTCAGAGAGGCAGCCTGACTTGGCCTGAGGTGAGGTGGGTGGGCCTGCCACCTGCCAGCTTCCCCAAAGCTCAGGATTCTCTGACTCAAGCTGAGGACTTTGGAAAACCATGTGGTGAACATACAGCCCGTCCCAATTCCACAGGAAGACAACTGAGCCAGCAGAGGTTTGGGGTTTTTGTTTTTTGGTTTACTTTATTTTATTAATTTTTTTCTCTTACGTTTTTTTTTTTTTTTCCTTTTATTACAGTTAATGGGGCATAATGCCTCTGACACATTGCCAGTTTGTTCCAATTCAGGGGAAAACCCTGATTCAGGCATCATGGTTTAAAATCCCCCTTTTTCTGGTTAGCCATACTAGAGATGGCTCTGAGTCTCCCTATCTAGAAGTGGCACTGCCTCTGATGCCTCACCCCCTGATGCCCCTCGTTATAACGTGACATGACCCCCATCCGTCCCTGCCTCTCCGGGTCTGCACGTTGAGGGGCCTGGCTGGGAAGCCTCCTTCCCCAGCCAGTTCCTGACCTGTGTCCTCTTTCACAGACCTGCCTCCAGGATTCACGCACTCCACAGCTGGCATGGGCTTCTCCTGCCTTCCCTCAGATGTGCACTCCTCTGACCTCCCAGACCCCAAAACTATGCAAACCGCTGCCCCAGGGGCCCGACCTGAACCCACGAGGCCATTCCTGCCCAGGGAGCCTTCCCCCTGTAGCCCCCGGAGCCTGGAGGAGCCTGGGCTGCTCTCAGGGGCCAGGGAGGCCACCCAGGACCTTACCGTCATACCCCACCCCGCTGAGCGGGGACCTGCAAGAAAGGCAGAGGACCCTAGCCCGCTTGAGGCGCTGCAAGCACTGAAATATAGAACCCTCCTCAAGGGAGGGGGCACCGACACCACTGGCCAGACTAATTTTACTCAGGGAGGGGTGCAAGAGGAGAGGACAGAGGAGGAGGGGGTGCCACGTCTCCCCTCAGGGGCCTCCCCTCAAGTGTTGGAACAGCGGGCAGGGAGCCCAGTTGCCCTGAATGAAGATGGGGTTGCACAGCAGGCCCCTGATGTGGCCCAGCTTCAGGAGGAGGAAGCCCAGCTGGAGGAGAGTGGGGGTGACTCAGAATTGGACTGGGGGACTCTCAGCTGCAGCCAACCACCCAGGGCACTGCCAGGCTTGGATGCCTTGGTGGCTGCCACCGTGGACCTAGGGGACCTGCCCAACATCAGTCTGCAAGATCCGCAGCCCTCAGCAGCCTCTGTGCCCCCCAGCACGGCCCCCCTACCCCATAGCTCAGGGATTCACGGGATCGCCCTGCTCAGTGAGCTGGCCGACCTGGAGACCCAGCGACAGAGGAGTGAACTTGCAGTACAAGGTAAGTCGCAGCCGCAGTCTCCCTCTAGAGCCAGGACTCTCGGATTGGCTTAGGGTCAGCTAACCGGACAGTAGCCTTTGCTGTGGTTTTGTTGTCCCTGAATTGAGGGGGGTCCCGAGAAGAGAGTCCTTCTAACCCCGTATGTCTTCCCCTGTGGAAACTAAAGGCAGGTGTGCCAGCCCATGCAGAGCCAACTAGTCCTGGGCAAGGCTTTCAGAACCAGGAGACCCTCCATGGAGGGTCAGATGGACCTTAAAGGCAGCACTCTGTGTACTGTCTCCTAAGGCAAAAGGCAGAGAGGCCTCCCAGCAGGAAATGGGCCTCCACCACTTAGCCCCCAGGGGAAGTGGCACCAGGCAGAAATCAGGGATCTCATGCAACCTGCCCCAGGCCAAGCTATGGAACAAGGAAACTCCAGGTGTCAGCCACTAGTCACCCAAAGGTCCCAAGGTCTACGCAACTGGGAGACCTCACAGGATCCCTGTGCTACAAGTCTCTTCACTGCCAGTGCAGCATCACTTTCCCTTGGGACCCCAGAGGAAGTCCCTCCCACTGAGGAGTACCCCCAACGAGCCATTGTGCAGCAGGATGTTTATAGCGAGAACTAACAAAGTCCTCATGGCTGGCTCAGCCTTGTTTTCCTGATGCATGAAACTCCCACCACCCCTGTGCCTTTGTGCTGCGTGGAGATAAGTGAACGGCTCTTGAAAAGCTCATGTCCCTCCCTGTGGCTTCCGTCTCCTCTGCTGGGGGTGGCAGGGCAGCCTGGCCTGCTCCTGGGCAGGAGTCACAGGGAAGGGGAGGGGAGGGGAGAGAAGGGGCACAGTGAGAAGTTTCAGGAAGTGCCAGTGATAGAAGCATGTGTACGGCTCCTCCGGAGCTTTTACTCGGTTGTGTAGAGGGGATCCTGCTGGTTCCTTCCAGGGGCCTCACTTGGTTCTCCAGGCCACATGTACAAGGGCAGTGTAAGGGCTGCCAGAGTTCCCCATGTGAGGGTTGCACAGAAGTGTTAAGGGGCTCACAGGGGCACCCATTTGATGCCCGATACACAGTCTGAATGCTGGCAGGACCAGAGTGCATTCATTGAGTAAATACCTTCAGAGCGGAAGTCCTAGGGAGAGCCCATTGCATAAGTTGTGTGACGGGCTGTGGCTGTGGTCCGAGTGTGTAGACACAAGATCAGAGTCCCGGCAGCTGCCCCATCCACCCTTCCTGGAGCAGCCATGCCCCAACACCTCCCCTGACCAGGTAGCCTAAGCTGGACCTAAGCCACTGCTGGAAGAGTAGCTGTCCTTACAAAGTACAGTGGCCACTGTGACCAAAATCAGACAAGATGCAGAAGGTCAAGTGGGTCAGAGCTCTAAGGCAGGATTCCAGGGGCACTTCAGTGACCTCAGGCCTGGCAGAGCCCTCTGTGCAAAGCCAGGTAGGGGCCCCAGCCCATGGCCACAAACGCACCCAGAGAAAGGAGATTAAGGGGGGGCTGCAACAGGCTGGTGGCTGGCCTTCTGATGGAGGAAGGAACACCCGCCCACCCTGAGAAGAAAGCCGGCCGGCCTCCTGCAGCCTGCCTCCTGTGCTGGAGATTGTAGCCAGACCCACAACTTGTGGCCCAAGGTTTGAGCATCTACCAGATGCCCCTTCAAGTGCTTCTTGGCACTGAGAAACAACCTTGAGGGAACTATACCTTGGTACCCTGGCCTTGCCCTGTGTTGGACATCGCCCTCCTTCAGCCCTGTACTTGACAAGGGTGCTGGCTTGTCACTTTGATGGGGTAGGTGGGGGTGGGGGGCTTTGGCTGAGGTCTGCTGCTTTCTCTTCTGAATTAGATTCAGGGGTGCATCTTTGTCAGGGTTCCCAGAGCAAGGCTACATCTTCTCCAAGGCACTAGTCAGCTGTCAGGAGGTTTGAGGTTTTATTGGTCTTCTTTTAATTTTTTATTTATTTATTTGTGTGAATGGGTGTTCCAGGGTCCCTTGCTGCTACAAATAAATGCCGTTGGCTTTTTACATAGGTGGCTGAGGAATTTAACCTGAGCTGGCAAGCTTTGTAAGCAAATATTATTAACCCATGAGCCATCTTCCCAGCACCCAGGTTTAAGGCTTGATTGGCTGTAGATGAGCTGTGTTCCCTCTGTCCAGGCATTGCTCCGTCCCTCCCTGTGGCCCACCAGTTGTTCAGTCAAGGCACTGAGGAGCAGCAGGGTTCCCTTCCTCTCCACACCCCCACACTCTGTTTCTCTGTGGACCTCATTGCTTCTCCTAGATATGGATGGAGTCTTGCCTTCCGGCTAACATTGTCCATTGTCTCTAGTTTAGTGGTGGAATTGACCCAGGTTTGGCTAGTAAGGAGGCCCTTGGGCCAGCCCTGTGTGCTTTCCACATATCCCTGTCACTCTTTGAGCACATCCTTGCTTCCTGCTGTCACCCTCAAGTCCTCTGACCCAAGACTGGGATCAGCCCTGTGTCTGAAGAGCCTCATTTCCTGCCAGTGGGTAATGGTGTTAGTCCAGCTGGTGTGTTGTTGTGCTCATTGCCACAGGGATGTTGTCACTTTTCTCAGGTACCCTCAGAGGACACTGTGGCATGCGCTCAGACCCTTCCCCATCCCAGGACACCTGACTCTTCATGGATGTTCTTGTTAGAGCAGCCTGCGCATGTCCAGTCCTCGCCTCCACAGCTCCCCTGACTGGTGAATGTGTTCCAGGCCTCTTGAATGGACTTCAGCTTCTGCTGGCTGGAGCTCTGACTCCACACTGGGCCACCCCTCCCTGGCCCCACCCCAGGCTTTCCTTACTTCTGTGGTCTTCCATCTCTGTGGGGATAGTTTGTGGCACACCTGACTGTCACCTGCTTTTGAATCCCCAAATGACCCTTCCATGTTCACTTCCTTACCTTTGGTCAGCCAACACCCTCTACTATCTACCCCAGGACCAGAGCATCTTGGGAGTTTCTCTGCCTGGGAAAGTGCCATGGGAAAGAAAGAGCTAGGAATGGTCCTCTGGTGCCTTAGGATCTAGTCTGGGTGCCAAGGAGAGCAAAGCAGGGATTTGATACTCAGAAAACTGGAGGAACTAGATGGCCCTCTAAAAAGAGCAGGTGGGCTAGGTAAATGGCTTAGCAGTTAAGGCACTTCCCTGCAAAGCCAAAGGACCCAGGTTCGAGTCCCCAGGACCCATGTAAGCCAGCTGCACAAGGTGGCACATGCATCTGGAGTTTGTTTGAAGTGGCTGGAGGCCTTGGTGCTCCCATTCTATCTCTCCATCTCTCTCTCTCTCTCTCTCTCTCTCTCTCTGTTTCTTTCTGTCTTAGGTAGGTAGGTAGGTAGATAGATAAACTTAAAAAGAATGGTGAAGAGCAGGATGCTACATCTTGGGCCAGGGCCAGCCTCTGCTACCCAGAAACCCCTGGCTCTCCTCAAAAGGAATCATGGGGCTTCCCCAACCCTTGCATTGATCATACATCTTCCTGCAGCCCCAGTTGCCTAGATATCACACTTGCTGGAAGGAGAGTGGATAGACCACTGGATAGACAGGCAGTGGGTAGCATTTAGCTTGAGGCCTCAGAGCACAGCTCAGTGTTAAGGCCCTGCAGTTTAAGACGCATTGGTCTGCCTGAGTATTGGCTCATGCAGGGAACCTCAGTGTCTTCAGTCTGTTGATAACTGGTATCCTGAGTGTGAGGACATACCCACTGACAGTAGCTGCTGTAGCTATAGCTAGCAACTGGCTTTTACATCAGCTATTCTGGAAAGGGGAGACCCTACATGACCCTCCTGCCCAGCCCTATAGCTTAAGGCTAGCTCTCCTTCCCTGTGGCATGACTCTGCCATTGATCCTTACATCCTGGGCAGCTGGACAGCTTGGTGCTGAGGTTGTGCTGGGATCTAAAGAGCCTCTTTGAGGAGTAGTGTGTAACCCAGGCTGACCTGTCTGTCCCCCAGCAGAAGATGAGGATGTGTTAGTCTTCAACCTGCAACACCTCGCCACACTGGCCACAGCTTGGTCCCTGGTGGAGGCCGCCAGCCTGGACAACACAGTCACCTCAGCCCCGCCCCCAGTGGCTGACCAGGACAGTGGCCCCAGACTCACCCCCCGCATGCAGATCCTGCAACGCAAGGACACCTGGGCCCCCAAGACCAAGCCCGTAAGCTGGAATCCTGCTACCACAGTGCCTCCCTTTGTGTCTAAGGCTGGGGAGACGCTCCACTCCCCGGAAACCTTGGGCTGCTGCTTGTCAGCCCATACCAGGTCCCTGGCACTATCTTTAGTTTTCTGTATCCCTGCACCCAGGTATGCCCCCTGAAGGCTGCCATTGACCAGCTGGACACACAGGAAGTGGAAATGCGCATGCAGTTGGCCGAGCTGCAGCGGCGCTACAAGGAGAAGCAGCGGGAGCTGGTGCGCCTGCAGCGCAGGCATGACCACGAGTATGTCTGGGCAGGCGGCGCCCTCGCTCCTCCCCGACAGCCCTGCACCTGTGGAGGCTGCCCAGGGCTGTTGTGGGGGAAGGGGGGTGGCTGCTCACATCTTGGAAGCTAGTGATGGAGGCTCCCCAGAGTAGGTGGTTCCCATGAGACCTGGGGGATGGAGAAAACAGAGAGAGAGAGAGAGAGAGAGAGGATCTGTGAGAAGGAACAAGTCAGCCAGCAGAGGCCAGTGCTGGGAGAGGCCCATCCGCAGAGTGGTGGGGCGAGGGGTACAGTGGCCACAGGGAATCTGGGTGTGGCTAGAGGCCCTTGTACGAGCTGGGAGCTGGCAAAGGAAAGCCCATCGCTATGGCTGGGCGGCCGGAGCTCCGGGGCACAGAGCAAGGAGAGACGGAACTGAGCAGCTAGAGCTACCGGCAGTGGGCAGCAAGCTCCTGCCCGAGCCTTGCCCTTGGGCCTGCCAACCCGACTCCCCAGTACACACTTGGGGAATACCATCCCTGTCCCCCGGGTCCCTCTGAAGGTAGTGCCCTCTGCTGGGCTTGTCTGACCAGGGGAACCACAAGCTTCTGACAGCCCTTTCTCTGGCCTCCAGGAGGGAAGAGAGCTCTCGGAGCCCCGCACGGCGGGGGCCTGGGCGGCCAAGGAAACGCAAACACTCCAGCTCGCTGCCCACCCTACGTCCCGGGGGCCAGCTCTCCAGGAATGATGGCAAGAAAGCCAGGTCAGTCTTGGTGCAGGCATAGTTGGATGGGCCTGGCACTTGAACCATGGAAGGTCTCAATTTCCCTCTGGTGCCTAGGGCATGTCCAAAGGCCCAGCCTGTCACCTCTCAGAGCCTGGGTTCTTGACAAGCGTCCAGTGGACAGAGCCCTGCTGGGGGCTCTCACCACCCAGTGTAGACACCCATCCCCATGTGGGACCATCATATCCATGCCCTCTCCTAAGGAGCCTCGGTCTTGAACTCTTCCATACTGGGGAACCCTGAGCCTGGCCAAGGCTGTGGCATCACTGCACCGGAACCACCGGCCAGCCATGGCCCCTTGCATGCGAGGCGGCGTTGCGTAAAAGGCTCTTTATCTGCACTGTATAAAGTCGTTGGTCACGCTGCGCTGCTGCTCACTGCTGCCGCGCAATGTTATTATCCATTACCCGCCCGGCGCAGTCGTTGGCGCACTCCCGGGCCGGGTATAATTGTCCTTCTCGGCTACAAATTGCCTCTCCCGGCAGGCCCATTTGCATAAATCCTCCGAGCTCCTCCAAACACGATTGGCGCGCACGCGTGTGCACTGCATCAATCCTGATGATTTGGTAATAATAGTTAAATCGGCACTAAATGGTTCCTTCAATTAAGACAGAGGCAAAAAATTAATCTCAGGGCTTTATGTCACAAAACATTAGCAAATGCAGGGAAGGTTACAGGGCGGGGGAGCTTGCGTGGGCTGCCGGGCGACGAAAGAGATTCGCCATATGGCTGGGGGCCTCACCGAGCTGTCCCTCCACCCTGCCCAGGTGTCACTCGGCAGGGGCTCCAGGAGGCTCCCTTGAGAACCAGCCAGCAGAACAGGGGCTTCGGGGCAGGGACAGGGCAGGACCGCCGAAAGCTGGGGACTGGTGGGGGCCTTAGGGAGTCTTCCAGGAAGCAGTGTATGACCCCAACCTCACCCTAGGTGGCCCCAGCTGGGAAGCTTGACCTGTGACCACTTAGCAGTCCATCCACTCTGACCCAGAGAAGCTAGCAGCTTTAAGGCAAGGGACGGACCCAAGACCAGCACCATCGCTTCCCAAAGATGAGGTGTCCTATCTTTACCCACCTCCAGCTCCTGTCCCCCACACACTCTAGCCATTTTCTAGGACCCCATGGGGGCAGCAAGTCTTGGGTCCAAGGAGTTGGGCCTTCTCTGCTCAGAAAGTGGGAGTCCAGGCAGGGTAACAGGAAGCTGGGGTCAGGAAGGCTCCCAGAGCCTCAGGGGCTTCCTGCCCGGCCTCCTCCTTCAGAGGCCCAGCCGCATCGCTGGACAGGAAAGTAGACAGTAGCCCCTGACCAGGGCAGGACCTCAGTCCCCATTTGCCACTCATTTTCATGAGCAGCTCCTTTCTACATCCTGTGGGGGGAGGGGCTGGCAAGGGGAGGGCAGCTCTGCATCCCCTGTACAGCCACAGCGAGACAGATAGTCCTAGCCTTGGTTTGTCATTGAAAAGGGGCTGGGAAGGAAACCAAACCACATGCCATGCACACGGGTGTCTGTGAGGTGTGAGTCTGTCCACACAGCATGTTGTCTAACAGTCTCAGTGTCTGACAGGAGCTGCTAAGCCATGTTGAGCCTAACCTAGCTTCCAGCCTGGAGGAAACAATTCTGCTGTAGAGCATAAGGAAGCTGAGGCCAGGCCTCAGCAGCTGCCTCGATCCCATGTGGCCAGTGGACAGTACAGCACTGGTTCCCTCTTCAGCACCCCAAATCCTGAGCGTAGCCCCACGGTGGACCTTGGATGTCTAGAAGGGACAGTCTGCCTTTTTCTACCTACTTCCCTTTTGGGGAGTATACCCTGTTCCTAGGCAGGTATCCCGCTCCTCATTGCTCCTAGTCTTGGTAGTACCAAGCTGTTTGGAGGGCAACGGGCAGGGAGGTTGGTTTTTTTTTGAGACGGTGTCTGGCCAAATAGTTCAGGTTGGCCTCAGACTGTCCATTCTTCTGCCTCAGCCTCCTGAGTGCTTGGATTACAGGTGCGAGCCACCACACCAGGCTTAGCACCTGGTCTTGGACCCAGACGTGAGTCCCGACCTCGACCCCAAAGCTGGGCCAGGTAGCTGCACAGCCCTGGCTCTCTAGCACTGGACAGCCTCTGGGAAGCCAGGGTCCTCAACAGTTCCCAGCCCACTGCTGCCTGGGCTTTGGATCACTGGTTATATATGGCACCCTAAGGGCATTCTACCCCAGCAGGGAAGAAGGACAAGTGAAGGAAGGGAAGAAATGGCCCATTCCCTGTCTTGTGGCCTCGAGGATGAGGGCAGACATGGAGCCCCAGGACCACCGAGGGTTGTGAGGAAGTGGGTGCCCAGGGCAGTTCAGTAGTGGCCTCGACCACAGGAGACAGGAGGCCATTTCCAGCATCAGGGCTGCTGCTCTTTGTGACTCATCACAGAAACTGCTGGTGGGGGGGCTCTGATCCTTGGGTTCCACTGCTTCTGTGCCCATGTCTGCCGCATACCCACAACCACCTCTCCCCCAGGGCCGTGCGTGCCAGCCTGAGCCTGCTGTGCGCCGAACTGCGAGGTGATGAGCCCGCCAGGAAGCGTAGCAAACTGGAAAAGAGTGTCTATGCAGGCCTGCAGACAGCCGCTGCGGTGAGTGTGAGGCCTCCACTCTCACATGGGTGGTGGCCATGCATGAGATGTTAGGGCCAGGTACCAGGTATGGAGCTCTGGTAAGCCAACCAGGGGTTAATGAGCTTCTAGTGCCTCCGACAGAGAAGGAGGAGCCCCCAAACCTGCAGGTGCAGACGAGCGCTGTTACTTCAGCACACCTGGTCTGCCTGTGTGGCCTTGCCTGCCACTTGCCCCCTGATGTTCCTCACCCCTGGACTCACCCCAGCAGAAGGAAAACTGTACGGGTAGCACACTGGGAATGAGGGGGGAACATTCCCAGAGTAGTGCTGTGGCCCTTCTGTGCTAGCCGTGAAGGACACCACATCTGTAGTGCCAGGTATGATCCTGGTGGGTCCTCATACCCTTTCAACTTTCCAGGGATGGGTTGGTAAGAGGCCAGCCCAATCCTGTTGTCCCTGGGCCTGGCCAGGCCCCTTTCACGTCAGGAGGAAGAGGGAGAAAAGAGTACAGGTGTGCCTGCCAGAACCTTTTTTTTTTTTTTTTTTTTTTTTTTTTTTTTTTTGGTTTTTCAAAGCAGGGTTTCACTCTAGCCCAGGCTGACCTGGAATTCTGGAATTCACTATGTAGTCTCAGGGTGGTCTCAAACTCGGTGATCCTCCTACCTCTGCCTCCTGAGTGCTGGGATTAAAGGTGTGTGCCACCACGCCCAACCTCCAGACCATTTTTTAAATATATTTTATTTATTTATTTGAGAGAAAGAGAGGATGGACACAGCAGGGCCTCCAGCCACTGCAAACAAACTCCAGACACATGTGCCACCTTGTGCATCTGGCTTACATGGGTCCTGGGGAATCAAACCAAGATCCTTTGACTTTGCAGGCAAACGGAACCACTAAGCCATCTCTTCAGCCCCCAGACCTTTTTTTTTTTTTTTTTTAACTCACTATGTCAGCCTCCCTGGCCTAGAATGTGCTATATAGACCAGGATGGCCTCCTTTGCCTCCTGAGTGCTGAAATTACAGGCATGGGTCACGATACCCAGCAGGAAGCTGGTCCTTCTGCCCAAAGCATTTTCTTTTTATCCCTCTATTTTAGGAAAGTAGACAACCTCTACCCAGAGCACCCATAGCCTGCTAGTCCTTGGCCTCCCCTGCTCCACCATCCTCACCTGAACAGGAGAGGCAGAGTGGACAGGCACATTGTCAGCCCCAGTGGGAAGCCCTGTGACCACAGGCCAGATGTCCTCAGTGTCTTTTCAGGGCAAGTCCCAGGGGTGCCACCTTCTGCCCCCCCTCCCCCCCCCCCCCCCGCTGGCAGAAGGGAGCTAAAGGGCCAGGGGCACTAGATCAGGCCCGAGGGTGAAGCTCCCACCTCCTGTTCCAGGAGAAGGCACGGAGCAAGAAGAGCAGCGGCCAGGCCGAGCTGTCAACCTCAGTGGCCCACAAGGTAGCCCAGCTGAAGGCGAAGGTCAAGAGCAAGGGCCCGCCTGTTGGCCTGGGCCCCTTCCAGCGGAAAGAAGCCACTCCAGGTGGACGCATCCGGAAGAAGCTGTCTCGAGCCAAGAGTGCCAAAGCTTCGGGGGCATCGCGACACCTACACCCCGATGCAGATGGTGGCAGGGAGATTCCCAAGTTCTCAGCCCAACCAACAATAGCTGTAGCACACGAGGCAGGCAAGTTGTTGGTGTGTGTGACCCCAATCAGGACCCCCAGGCCTTGTTCACCAGGGCCTGAGAGATGGGTAGACAAAGGCACGGGCACTGACAGAGCCAGGTAAGGCTCCTGGAGTAGGAAGGATCCAAGGACAACCTCTCGCTGGGACAGATTGGGGAAGGCTCCCTTGTCCCAAAAACAGAGGTTAGTGGGTTCCTGCTCAGAATTAAGAGTCCTTGGACATACCCGGACAACCAGTTTAAAATAGCCACCAGCCCCACGCCCCCCACACACACCTTAGCCTTACAGTATCCGGCAGGCTGGTGGGGTATCTCTTCCTTCCCTGGCAGACAAGTCCAGAAACAGCCTGGAAAAATAGACACTTCCTTCTGCCCAGCCTTTCCTCCAGAGAAAGAACAAAGGTTCTGCTGGGAGGGCGGGTGGCAGGAAGCATAAGGCCAGCTGGGCCAGAGGATGCAGAAAGGGGAGCAGGGCTCCCTAGGGAGGGGCCCAGCCCTGCAAGGTGGAAGAAAACTTCCAACCATTTCCTGCCAGACACGCTCAGCCAGGACCCCCAGAGCATCCCAGAAGATGGCAGTGTCTTCCCCCCGGCCATGCCTCGCAGATCCATTCCAAGTGACCACGCTCAGTACCCGATAATCAAGTCCCTGTTTCTGTCCCCCAGGCAGCGGTTATGACAGTGAAGACTGCCAGGCACTCCTGGGGACCGAGGCGGCTCCCAGGGAGCCAGGGCTGGTGCTACAGCCGGGGGCCAGTGTGGCAGTGCTGGGCCCCTCACCCTCCTCCGTGGTCAAGATGGAGGCCAACCAGAAAGCCAAGAAGAAGAAAGAGAGGCAGGGCCTGCTAGGTAACAAGAAGGCCTGGTGGGCTGAGGGCAGGGCCCCACCCAGTCAGGACCCCGGTTGACAAGCTCCCTTCCTCCCTTAGGGGCCTGTCGTTTGTCCAGCCCTGAGAGTGAGGTGAAGATCAAGAGGCGGACAGTGAAGGCCAAGGCGGGTGCTAAGTTGGAGCAGGCCCCAGGGCGGAGGCCACCAAGCGCACCTGGCAAGAAGAAAGCCAAAGGCAAGGCCAAGGGAGGCCTGCGTGCAGAACCAGGGACTGCCAGCAGCAAGGATGCCCTTTTCAGCTCCAGCCGGACCTTTTCCTGCCATGAGGAGGGCAGCAAGCTGGCCAGTGAGCGCCTCAAGAGAGCCACACGCAAGAGCGCCATGTTGCAGCCAGCACTACGGGTACGACAGGCAGGGCCAGCGGGCACTGGGGTGGTCAGTGGGCATCCTGAGAAGTAGGGCACGGATTAGGAAAGACCTTTCAGGGTCCACACACTCCCCTCCTTCCCCCACTCAAGCCCCTGAGTCACAGGTCAGCCTGACCGCGCTGGCCAGCAAGGGAGGTCATTGCCACCCTCACTTCTGTCCTTCCCTCTCTACCCTCCTTGAGCAGAGGAAGAACGGGGCCCTGTCCATCGCCCTGTCAGCCCGCAATGCCAAGGCCATCCTGGGGAAGGGCCGGAAGCTGGCAAAAGTGAAGAGTGAAACTGTCGGCAAGCAGGTAACAGCCCACACAGGCCAGGGACCCAGAGAGGTCACAGCCCTTCCCAGCTCCTCCCTGACCCCTGTGACCCACCCAGGGCCAGGGCCGGGCCGTGAGCCGGCTGCTGGAGAGCTTCGCCGTGGAGGACGACTTCGAGTTTGACGATGGTAGCAGCTTCTCAGACGAGGAGGAGGAAGAGGAGGCCAGTGTCCAGCTGAGCGTGGAACAGAGTGCCGCCCTGGGTGAGCAGTGCTGGGGGAGTGCCAGCCACCTGGGGCAGCGGGCAGCAGCGTGGGGGCGCAGCCACATTGACGCCTCCCCCTGCAGCGCACTCCTGCACCATCCACAAGGAGGACCTGCAGGACGGACTGCCCGTGCTGATCCCCAAAGAGGACAGCCTGCTCTACGCCGGCAGTGTCAGGACCCTGCAGCCCCCTGACATGTGAGGCCTGGGCCTGGGCGGGAGGGAGGCCGGCACGGGCTGGGACCTCATGGGTGACGAGACGCCCACAGGTCCCTCACACCCCCTCCTCCGTGCCCTCAGCTACAGCATTGTCATCGAAGGTGAGAGAGGCAACAGGCAGCGCATCTACTCACTGGAGCAGCTGCTCCAGGAGGCGGTGAGGACGGCACCTGCTGGGGAAAGTGGGCCTGAGAGGGTCTTGGTCTTGGTCTGGCCTTGCAATGAGCCTAAGCCCCGTGGCCACACCCTACTGCTCACAAGCCGCTGCCCCCATGCCCCCCCCGCAGGTTCTTGATGTCCGACCACAATCCAGCCGGTACCTCCCACCCGGCACCAGGGTCTGTGCCTACTGGAGCCAGAAGTCTCGGTGCCTATATCCAGGCAATGTGGTTCGAGGTAAGCTAAGCAGAAGAAACAGAGCAAGGGCAAAACCCAGAGCCCCGGTGCCAGTGTCACCAAATGCACCGCATGTGCCATCAGCGCCCCTGGGCGAAACCTTCTGACTCCAGGGCGGGGCGTGTGGGACCCTTGGGGCAGGTGCGAGGGTGGGCAGGTAGACAAGAGGCCTGCTGGACTCTCCTGGGAGGGATCCCCTCCAGGTGTGTCCTAGCACCGAGGTGAGCTTGCCAGCCGTGCTTGTGTGGGGGATCAGGGGGCAGCAGCACCCGCGCCGGGCTCCAGCGGCTGTAATACCAGGAGTTCCAGGTTGCCAGTGTCCAATCACAGACACCCCCCAGCGTGGCACCCTGTCATCCTCCCTCCTCCGCTGTCTCCCCGCTCTGAGGGCTGGCCAGGTACTGAGCCGTCCCCCGTTGCAGGTGCCTCCAGTGACGAGGAAGAGGACCTGGACTCCGTGGTGGTGGAGTTCGACGACGGCGACACGGGCCACATTGCCGTCTCTAACATCAGGCTTTTGCCTCCAGACTTCAAGATCCAGTGTGAGAACCCCGAGAGCACCTTGGGTGGGAGACCCTCCCCCCTTACCTCCCTACCCTCCCCACCCTCCCTGCCCACGTCAGCTCCCTGAGACCCCCACCAACTCTGGAAAGGTTCAGGGAGTGCCCATCACACTCCGGCAGGCCCATGCTGAGCCCCTTCATCCACTCTGCAGGTACAGAGCCCTCTCCGGCCCTGCTAGTCTCCAGCAGCTGCCGGAGGACCAAAAAAAGGTCCAGCGAAGCCCCCCCAGTCGGCGATGCCCCCACCTCCAGCCTGTCCCCTAAAATGCAGGATGGCCCCGAAGCTTCCAAGACCCCTGGGAAGAAATCCGTCAGCAGAGACAAAGCTGGTATTTGCAGGACCGCCAAGAAACCGGGCTGGACGGTCGGGTCCTTGGGGGTGGGGGTATCCAAAGCACATGGGACCTGGTGGGGTCTGGGAGGGGTGGGTGGAGACAGCCTGGCGGGCTCAGCAGGTAGAGCTGACTCCATCTGGCTTCCCCACCCCCACCCCCCGCAGGCAAAGTCGACCTCCTAACCTCAGGTGCCAAGCCCCCTACGGGGGCCTCAGACCACTTCCTAGGCCGCAGAGGCAGCCCCCTGCTGAGCTGGTCAGCAGTGGCCCAGACCAAGCGGAAGGCAGTGGCTGCGGTGGGCAGCAAAGGACCTGGGGTGCTGCAGAACCTCTTCCAGCTCAACGGCAGCGCCAAGAAACTCCGGGCTCGCGAGGCCCTGTTTCCTGTGCACAGCACAGCCGCGCCAGTGTTCGGCAATGGCTTTCGGGCGGACTCCTTCAGCAGCCTGGCCAGCTCCTGCGCACCCTTCGTTGGGGCGGCTGGAGCCGGCCTGCCCGGGGGCGCCCACAAGCTGCTGCGAGCCAAGAAGGCCGAGCGGGCCGAGGCCGAGAAGGGCGGGCGGCGGCGGGCAGGTAGTGAGTTCCTGGTTAAGCTGGACCACGAGGGTGTGACCTCTCCCAAGAACAAGAACTGCAAGGCGCTGCTCATGGATGACAAGGACTTTGGCTCCAAGCTGGGGCGACCCCTGCCCAGCCCCAGCTACACGCACCCAGCCCTCATGGGCAAGGACAAAAAGGGACGGGCACCCGTGCACCCGCTGCCCATGGGGCTGGCTCTGCGCAAGTACGCGGGCCAGGCCGAGTACCCACTGCCCTGCGACAGTGACTGCCCCAGCTCCTACTCAGATGAGGATGAGGACGGGCCAGGGCTGGCCTCCAGCATGCCCTCCCGTTTCCTCTCACGCCTGTCCATGTCCTCCTCCTCCTCTGGCTCATCCACCTCGTCCTCCTCAGGCTCCGTGTCCACCTCCAGCCTCTGCTCCTCGGATAATGAGGACTCCTCCTACAGCTCAGACGATGAGGACCCAGCCTTGCTGCTGCAGACCTGCCTCACCCGACCCGTGCCCACCCTCCTAGCCCCACCAGAGGCCCTGCGTTCCAAAGGGAGTGGGCCCCATGCCCATGCCCAGCGCTGCTTCTTATCCAGGGCCCCGGTGGCCAGCACTGGTGGAGGCGCCGGCCCCAGCAGCGGTAAATCCAAGCCCAAGCGCAAGGAGGCCCTGAGCTTCTCCAAAGCCAAAGAGCTCTCGCGGAGGCAGCGGCTGCCCTCCGTGGAAAACCGGCCAAAGATTTCGGCCTTTCTGCCTGCCCGGCAGCTCTGGAAGTGGTCCGGGAACCCCACGCAGGTAGGTGGCCCATCTTCCTGGTGCATGAGGGTCCAGAGGAGCTCATGTCCTCAAAGAAACGGGTGTATTCTCATTCTCCCAGGCCCCATGCCTCAGGTTGGGTTTCCTCTTCACTTGACAATAAACCATTTGAAAACCTCCAGGAAAGAACAAAAACCCACCTATGACCTAACAAGGCAAATAACCAGTGTTGCAATCTGCCCTTCTGCGGCCCCTGGCTCACCTGTGTGGTCGCACAGATGATCCTCACCCCTGGTATTACAGCGGCCTTTGTTTTCCATGTCCTTGTGTCTCTTGGCAGTGCTGCCTGAGCAACTTTTCCTATCGATAAACAGTCAGCTTTGGAGGGCTGCAGAAGACTCCTTTTCAAGAACATGCAAACAGGGCTGGAGAGGCTCAAGTGGTTAATGGCGCTTGCTTGCCAAGCCTGTGGGCCTGGGTTCAGTTCCCCAGTACCCATGTACAGCCAAATGCACAGAGTGGCACGTGCATCTGGAGTTCCTTTGCAGTGGCTAGAGACCCTGGTGTGTCTCTACTCTCTTTTTTTCTTTCTCTCCTTCCCTCTCTACTTGGAAAATATATATATATATATATATATATATATATATACACATATATATACATACATATACATACACACATATATTTAAAAGAAGCCAGGCATGGTGGCACATGCCTTTAATCCTAGTACTCAGGAGGTAGAGGTAGGTGGATTGCCTTGAGTTCAAGGCCACCCTAACACTACATAGTAAATTCCAGGTCAGCCTGGGCTAGAGTGAGACCCTACCTCAACTCCCCCCAAAAAATATATGTATATATTTACTTATTTAAAAGAAAAGAACAGGGCTGGAGAGATGGCTCAGCAGTGAAGGTGTTTGCCTACAAAGCCTAACAACCTGGGTTCAATTCCCCAGTACCCATATAAAGCCAGATGCACAAAGTGATGCATGTATCTGGATTGTTGCCAATGGCTAGAGGCCCTGGCGTGTGTGTCTCCTCTCTTTCTCTCTCTCTCTCTGTGCTTGCAATCAAACAAGAAAAGAAACCCACGCTTTCCTTTTTCTATTTTATTTGTGTGCCCGTGATGCATGTGTGGAGAGGAGAGGACAACCTTGAGGCGATGACCCTCTGCCTCCACCCTGTGTGAGCAAGGTCTGTCGTGTTGCTATGCTGCCGGGCCTAGCTGGTTCGTGAGGTTCCCGTGGATACACCTGATTCCACTTCCCATTGCCATTGCTATAGGCGAAATTACAGACCCATGGGCCGCTTTGTGTCCGGCTCTCTGTGGATGTTGGAGAGCTGAACTCCAGTGGTCTTGCTGGCAGAGTAGGCCCCAAGCTTCCCAAACCTTTTTTTTTTTTTTTTGAGGTAGGGTCTCGCTGTAGCCCAGGCTGACCTGGAATTGACTATGGAGTCTTAGGGTGGCCTCAAACTCATGGCGATCCTCCTACCTCTGCCTCCCAAGTGCTGGGATTAAATGTGTGTGCCACCATGCACAGCCTTTTATTTTTACTTTTTTTTAGGTAGAGTCTCACTCTAGCCCAGGCTGACCTGGAATTCACTGTGTAGTCACAGGGTGGTCTCAAACTCAAACCATCCTCCTACCTCTGCCTCCCGAATGCTGGGATTAAAGATATGTGCCACCACGTCCGGCTACATTTTATTTTCTTCTCTTTATTTAATAATTTTTATTTTATTTATTATTTATTTGAGAGAAAGATGCAGGTTGAAAGACAGAAAATGGGTGCCCCAGGGCCTCCAGCCACTGTAAACAAACTCCAGAAGCATGTGCCACTTTGTGCATCTGGTTTATGTGGGTCCTGGGGAATCAAACCTGAGTCCTTAGTTTCACAGTCAAGCACTAAGCCATTTCTCCAGCCCTTATTTATTTATTTGAGGGAAAGAGGCAGAAAGAAAAGAGAATGGGCATGCCAGGGGCCTTCAGCCACTGCAAATGAATTCCAGACACATTTGCCACCTTGTACATCTGGTTTACATGAGTCCTGAGGAATTGAACCTGGGTCCTTTGGCTTAGCAGGTAGGGTCTCACTCTAGCCCAGGCTGTCCTGGAACTCACTCTGTAGGTCTCGAACTCATTGTAATCCTCCTATCTCTACCTCCTGAGTGCTGGAATTATAGGCATGTGCCACCAAACCCTGCTACAGGTTTTTGCTTTGTTTTTGAAGTAGGGTCTCGCTCTATCTCAGGCTGACCATTTTTCTCTTTTCTTTTTTTTAAAATATATTTTCTGGGCTGGAGAGATGGCTTAGTGGTTAAGCGCTTGCCTGTGAAGCCTAAGGACCCTGGTTCGAGGCCCGATTGCCCAGGACCCACGTTAGCCAGATGCACAAGGGGGCGCACGCATCTGGAATTCATCGGTAGTGGCTGGAAGCCCTGGTGCGCCTATTCTCTCTCTCTTTCTCTGCCTCTTTCTCAGTTTGTCACTCTCAAATAAATAAATAAAAATAAACCAAAAAATTTTTAAGATATATTTTTTTTTCTTTATTTGAGAGGAGATTGCAAATGGGCACACAAGGACCTGTAGCCACTGCAAATAAACTCCGGATGCATGTGCCACCTTGTGCACATGAAGAATAGAACCTGGGTCCTTAGGCTGCACAGGCAAACACCTTAAGCACTGAGCCACCTCTCCAGCCCCATTTTTCTTTTTCAAAAATATTTTTAGAACTGGAGAGATGGCTTAGCAGTTAAGGTGTTTGCCTGCAAGGCCAAAGGACCTCAGCTTGATTTCCCAGGATCCATGTAAGGCCAATGCACAAGGTGGCCCATGCGTCTAGAGTTCATTTGCAGTGGCTAGAGGCCCTGGCATACCAATTCTCCCTCTCTCTCTCTTCTTCTATGTGTCTGCATCTTTCCCTCTTTCAAATAAATAAATGAATAAAATTAAAAAATGTATTTTTAGAGCTGTGCATGATGGCACACACCTTTAATCCCAGCACTCAGGAGGGAGGCAGAGGTAGGAGGATTGCCATGAGTTTGAGGCCACCCTGAGACTATGTAGTGAATTCCAGGTCAGCCTGAGTTAGAGTGAGACCCTACCTCAAAAACCAAAAAGAGTATGGACAAGCCAGGGCCTCCCACCACTGCAAACAAACTCCAGACACATGTACCACTTTATGCAGGTGCCTTTATGTGGGTCCTGGGAAATCACACCTGGGTGGTCAGGCCTCGCAAGCAAGTGCCTTGAACCACTGAGCCATCTCTCCATCCCACAAACATTTTCCTTTACTGGTGTTTGCTCTGTGGGTGTACCTGTGGTGGTTTTGTTGTTGTTATAACCAAAACTGTAGCAAATGTCTGCCAATTCTTTGCTCTCATGACCACTACTGTGAACACACATGTCTGCCCCCAAAGCACCTTGAGTCATAACAAGTGTATAAGGCAAATCCAGGTGTGGCCCACTTCATCTGGGACCCCTGGCTTAGGTAGCCTCTTTCTGTCCTTCCACACACACACAGAAGATACACCATCCCTTCTGCAAGCTGTCTCTCAGTCTCCTGGCCACCACCTGCCTGTGAAGTCCCCGGGCCTCAATATCCTCTGACTTTGTCCTCTGCAGAGGCGGGGCATGAAGGGGAAGGCCAGAAAGCTGTTCTATAAGGCCATCGTCCGAGGCAAGGAGACACTGCGCATCGGAGACTGTGCGGTCTTCCTGTCGGCTGGGCGGCCCAACCTACCCTACATTGGCCGCATTGAGAGCCTGTGGGAGTCATGGGGCAGCAACATGGTGGTCAAGGTCAAGTGGTTCTATCACCCTGAGGAGACCAAGCTGGGAAAGCGGCAGAGTGACGGGAAGGTAAGGGGCTGGGGAACACAGGCAGGTGCAGTGGAGCCTAGCACACCTCCCAGAGCTCACCATGCAGCCCTGGGCCCTCGCAGGAGGTGTGGCTGCAGCTAATCCTGGAGCGGGCCGCCCGCCTCCCTCCCAGCTGCACCTCCATAGCTCCGTGTTCGGAGCGGAGGTGATCGTGTCCCCTTCGCGGCACTGTGCAAGGAGCGGCTGACGTCACTCCCGGGCATCATGGCAGCCCTCCCTGTCCAGCAGGCCCTCTGCTTTGGGATCAGCCTGAGACAGAAATCCCAGCAGCCATATGCTTCCTGGAGATGGAAGCCTGTTTCCAGGCAGCCAGGGCAAGCCCATCTTTAATGAAGCAAGCCTTTCTCCAACTCTGAAGGCCTAGGAGGCCCCAGCCCAGGTTCCCTGACCCCAGGGAAGGTGACCTTGTCAAGGGTGACACCTACCGAGCACAGGGTCTCCCCCAGTTTTGAGGGCGTGGGGGTTGAAGCCGGCCTAACACTGCGTACCGTTGCTCGGCAGAATGCGTTATACCAGTCCTGTCATGAGGACGAGAATGACGTGCAGACCATCTCCCACAAGTGCCAGGTGGTGGGGCGCGAGCAGTACGAGCAGATGACCCGGAACCGCAAGTACCAAGACCGGCAGGATCTCTACTACTTGGCAGGCACCTACGACCCCACCACTGGGCGCCTGGTGACAGCTGACGGTGTGCCTATCCTGTGCTGAGCTGCCTGCCCCTTGTACCCATGCTAGCCGGCCAGTGGAGCCAAGCGGTCGGCGAGCCTGGGGCAGGTCTGAGCAAATATGCAAACCCCCCCATGGCAGGATTGGGTTTCTCCTGTATGTTCCCTGAAGGGAACTCTTAGGCAGGACCCCAATCCCATCCTGGCTGCTCGGGAGGAAGGGCCTGACTGGCCCTACGGAACCTGCCTCTCTGCCTCTGCACCACAGTTCTCGAGAGATTAGAATCCAAGCCATATTTCCCTAGTACCTCCGACTGTCTCCCACCAGGGAAAGCAGAAATCAGGTGTGTTGTCTATTTATTTCTTTATGTAAATATTGTATTTCTTTGGGAAGTTTTATGGAAAAAAATGGAAAGGGATTTTTTTTTTCCCACCCACGTTATGAGGGTGGGCGTGTGTGTGTGTGTGTGTGTGTACGTGTGTGTACATGTGTGTGAGTGCGTGTGTGTAGGGATTTTGTTCTCAGCCTAGCTGAGCTCTGACAGGGGGTGCATCTGTGATGACAAAGGCTGCTGGGTGCTGGAGTGGGGCGAGGCCAAAGGCCATGAGAGAGGTCAGATGGGACCCCTGTCACCCCGTCCAGTTTCTTGGAGACCAACTTCATTTCAATAGATCTTCTACATTTAAAAAAAAAAGTATTAGGGCTGGAGGTTGGTGATGGGGGTCCCTGGTAGGAAAGAGATTTTTAACAACAAGATAAAAGCCAGGATCAGCCTGTCCCCCATCCCAGGAATGTGGCCACAGCCATGTGTATCTTACCTCTGTTTTAAACAAAACAAACGAACAAATATTTTGAAGTATCCAAAAGAAAAATAGGTGTTTAGATTTTACTTCCTGAATATTCCAAGTTATTTCTGATTTCTGTTTCCATGCCAGTTTGTCACAGGAAGATAAGTCTGGCCTCATTCACAGCAGGGTGTAACCAGCCCTCAGCCCCCCTCCATCCTCCCACTTGAGCCCCTTCCTCACTCCTCAGGGCCCCAACTTCCACCTCCTAAGAGCAGAAGGGCTAGCACACTGGAACCACTCCCTACTTGGCCCAGAACTCGGGGCCCACCTGGGGCTGGACCACAGTTCCACCCAAGTCTCCCCTCACCACGAAGATTCCCCTTTCCCACCAGAAACCTTTGCTGAGGCCCCACCACCATGGCTGACCTTAGAGGTCAGGAAGAGAAAAAGAAAAGTCCGGTGCTGCTCACCCAAGCAGGGAAAGGCCCATCCAGCTCCTCCACACTCCTCAAGCCAGACAATGGCCCGTGGGCCCCTCTGGCCATCCCATCCCCATGGCAGTTTCTGGGCCTTTTCCACAGCTACCTGACAGAGCAGACATATGGCAGGCTCATACCTGGGGTATAGAACAGAGTCCCTTCTGGCCTCCAGTGGCCACACGCTGGCCCCAAGTATCTGAGAAGCCCGGTGGCTCTTCTCCCACGACAGCAGAGCAGGCCAGACCTATAGCCCAAAGGCCCTTCTTCTCAGAAATACCTTGGGGGCCACACACTACCCATGTTCCACCTCACCAAGGCTCCCTGGCTCGACAGGGAGGGACAGAGAAGCCCTGGGAAGCAGTGGGTGTCAGTGGGCACCCATCCTTTTCTTTGCCCAGCCCATGGGGAGGAGCCTGTTCCCATCTCAGGGGCTCTGTTTCCCTCACTGTTGCCTCGTTGGCCAAAGGGCCACTCCTGGTGGCCCACAGGATGCCCAAGGTACCCAACACCCAGCTGTCCCATCACACCACGTCTCCCATGACTCTGCACGAGTGCAATATTTCATTCCCAGCAGTTGCGGGAGGGGCATGCTGTGAGGTCCTGCTTGCAGCTCGGGAATCAGAAAGATGGCAAGGGAGAGCATGCGCAGTGGCGGGCGCCAGCGAAGCCTGCTTGGAGCCACTCTGTGGGTTGCCTTTTGGATGTTTCCTTCCCCCTTTGCTGGGCTGTCTTGTCTTTCTTTCCGTTCTTCTTTTTCTTTTCTGTGTGTGCACGCGCACGTGGACAGCGTGACTCCCTCCCCACAACCATGGTGAACCGTGGCAAAAACACGTTCTGTAAATGTGTAAACTAAGAGACTGGTTGGTTTTTTTTTCAATGTAAACACTAAAAACAAAAACAAAACACAAAGGTTTTATGAACAGTAAACTATGTAAAGGCATTTTAGTATTAAATTTTTTATTGATAACTTGCTTAAGAATAAATATATGAACTATTGTACAGGTTCTCAGTAGTCCAGATTGTGACTATGCCTCATTCCTGTGTACATGTCACATGGTCACTCCCAAGAGCCCTCTGAATCTCATTGACATGTCCTTATCCCCAAAATGGGATGTCTGGCCTGACCCTCCTTACTTGTCCCTCATGTGAAGCCAAGTGGAGCCCTCAGGACACTAAGCCTGGACCAGAAGAGTGACTGACTGAAGTGGGTTTGGGTGGCTTTAGGCTTGGACACCCCCTCCTCAGGTATGGACCCCTCAGGCTCGAACCAGTCAACAAGTTAGTCACCCATCCACATGAACACGGTGGGTACCCCCAGAGGGGAACAAGGTGGCAGGCCCCCAAAAACACAAGATGAGGAGGAAGGGTGGCCTCAAAGCCCACTTAGCACTGTGGACTCTGTGCTGAAGATAATATGTAAACAGTTGTAATTGTTAAGCTGAGGATTCCATTCCCAAGAGGTTAGCAGCAGGAGCAGGGGTGTTGGGACAGGGAGAACCATGTGTCCTTGGGCTGGGAGATCCCCACTCAGGAGTCTGCAGACCCAAAGGAAACTGGCAACCTCCCCAATGATGGAAACCTTGGCCAGGCTACACTTTATGCCCTGGAGAGGGGCCCAGGGAAGACCGGTATGCAAGGGGGGTAGGGCCTGGGATGGATGCTAGCCTGTGGATCACCGTGAGGGCTCTGGACAGAGGGTCCACAGACTGACAAATGATTCTGCTTCAAGGCAAAGGCTCTAATTTGGGACACAGGGACACAGGGAGAGGGACTGGCTGCATGGGTACCTCACATGCTCGGATGGAGCTAGTGACCCTCGGGCACAGTGGGCTCAGGTAAGCCCTCACCTCCAGGTTCTTTCCTGAGGATCTCTGTTGGTAATATGCTAGGCACAGAAGTAGGACGCAGCATAGCCAGAGATGGACCCCCAGTCTGGCTCTACAACCCCAGGGTCCTCACACCTGCCTCCTCTCCTCTGCCCTGCCCTCCAGTTGCCTCCCTACCCATCTCCTCACACCTTACCTCAGACAGAGTGATCCTGGTCTTCTAGAACCTGCTGCCCACAGAACAGGTCCTAGCCAAGGACAGGGCGGGCATGGAGGGAAGGACAGCGGCCGCGGAGCCCCAGAGGTTAAACATGCAAGACTATTCTTTGATCAAGACAAACGAGCCATTCTGTGAAATGCTGAAGCAAGATAAATGATGGCACTGGGTGAGTGGGATCAATAACAGTGATGTTTTATCAGGTAGAAATGACAACCCGGCCATCGCAATTCGTTTTTAATACTACAAACCAATTGGAGACGAGAGGCTTTAATTGCCGGGCGTCAGCCCTGACAAGGTTGCCGGAGGGCTGGCTGGGCAGTGAGGCTCCATCCAGGCAATGCATGGGGAGCCTGCTGTGGCTCTCGGACTAGGGCTGCACAGAGTCCTTAGTTGGCTTCCCAGTCTGCAGCGGCAAGGGGAAGAAACTGGTAAGGAGGGGCCACCCCTGACAAAGTGCCAGCTAAAACAGCAGCTGGAAAGTGGCGGCCGGGAGAACGACCTTCAATGGCCCCTTACCATCACTCCTTCCACACAACCTTGCCGCTCTGCTGTCAAGGCCCCGTCAGGACTGAGGAAGAGACCTTGGCCTCCGCTTCCCCTCCTGCTGCTTCCTCAGCCCCAGAAACCCTGGGAAGTCACCCTCCTTTCCCTTCTGACATCCAGAGACTCAGCGGTGACCTTTGGTGCCTTCCCTGGGCATCACGTCCCCTCCATGCAGCCTTAAGCCACCTGTTCAACGTCCAGCCTCTTCCTAGACAGGCAGGCCCAGCCCCCATGCTGCCCAGCCACCCCAGCACCAGAGTGTAGCTGGCAGGAGATCAGGGGTCCAGTGAGCCAGCCTATCCCCAGTGCTGGGGGAAATGGGCACAGCAAGAGAGCCAGGGGCAGGTGGGGCAGGGGCCAGGCCTGGGGGTGCTGCCAAGCTCCCTCTTGTCTCGGGCCTCAGTGCCCTTGCCTGTGAAATAGAGAATTTGCTTTTCTTGCCCCTACCTGCCATGCCACCAGAGCGAGGGTTGAAGCAGGTAGCTAAAGGGGCTCCCAGCACGCAGGCAGGGCCCCACAAACTTGGATGCACCTTAGCTCTTCCAGCTCATTGTCTCCTCAACACATCCTGGCAGAACTGACTTGAGCTCAGGCACAGTGACATGGCAAAAGCTGAATGCTGAAAAAAGGGGTTCCATGTGCTGTGTCCCAGCTGCCTTACCAGCAGTTCCTCAGGGAGCAGGTGGCAAAAAATATCCCAGGGGTGTGGCCCTGGATTGACTGGACCCTTATCTGAGGAATTTGCTCCTGGGATGAACATGGGAAGCCCTGAATTCACTCAGCTACTCAGAGAGCCACACTAAGAAGTAGCACCATCCACTTGCTCTGCCCACATAAAAGAACCACACAAGGCAAGCCTCTCCCTCCACACTCATTGGGGCCCCCAAAAGGAAGCTTGGTGTGAGAATGGAGGCCCCTGAAAGCTATGAGGAAGCAAGGGGCTGGCTCCAGGAAGAACGTGCAAAGGGCAAGTGAGCTGTGGGCAGAACCTTGGAGGCAGGGACAGCGGCCCCCTCAGCCCACCTGAGAGGAAGGAGGGCTCACACAGTCCTTACCCAACCTGTGCACCCCTCACCCGCCAATTTCCACCAGATTTAGCTGAGGCCCATACCTTGGGAGGTCTGTGGCCCTCATGGACAGTCCTGGGGTCCCGCCCCCACACACATTCACAGTCCTTTACCCTCCTTGCCAGGAGCCTGGACCATCTCCAGTAGCAACAAAAAGCCGGGTTGGTGACTCAAGGTATGGGATTCCAATATAGTCTGGCCCTGGAGAAGAGTAGGTGTCAGGAACTATCTTGGCATAAACGGGATTGGGGGAGAGACTGCGCCCTCTGAGAAACCCCCAGGCTGTGCTTTCCACAAGCCCTGCCCCCTCCACAGGGGCTCAGGACCCCACCCCCATCCAGCCTGAGAGCACCCAGCCCACGGAATCAAAGGACAGGTCTGACCTCTTCACCACCACTGGTTGCGTTCACTTTCAGGGCAGTTGTGTCAGTTCTGGAATCCAGACACATTTAACCTCTGTGCGGTCCACTGGATTCCTAAGGGTCTGGGGGAAGGGCCTTCCCCGAGCTGGAGGAGCTGAAGAGCGAGGCTGGCAGGGAGCCTCTGGCATGCTGCAGAGCTGAGCTGCTGTGTTAGATCCTGTTCCCCCGTCACGTCTCTGGCCTCCTGCCTTTGCTACGATTGAGCTTCCAGGGACACATTCCTCATGTCCCAGCCCAGCTGTAGAATCCATAAGACACCCTGAAGGGTGCTTCCTGTCTGCTCCCAAGGCAGGAATCACCCATCCATAGCAAGTGAAGGCCAGCACTGTACACTGGGCCGCCACCTGCAGCTCAGTCCTGTCGTCCTCAGGCAGAGGACACAGGGCCTCTGATACCAGCCAGGGCTGGTGGGGAAGTGGCCAGTATCCCGATATCCTAGAACTGGCCATCCTGCCAGAAGGAGCTTATGACAGGCTGAAGAGATGGCTTAGTGGTTAAGGCACTTGCTTGCAAAGTCTAACGACCCAAGTTTGAGTCCTCATTACCCACATAAGCCAGAGGCACAAGGTGACACAAGCATCTGGAGTTTATAGTGGCTAGAGGGCCTGGCACACCCTTTCCCCCCACACACACTCACTCTCTCTCTCAAATAAATAAAATATTAAAAAGAGAGAGGGCTGGAAGGATGGCTTAGCGGTTAAGGCGTTTGCCTGCAAAGCTAAAGGACCCAGGTTCAATTCCCCAGGACCCACGTTAGCCAGATGTACAAGGGGGCGCACATGTCTGGAGTTTGTTTGCAATGGCTGGAGGCCCTGGTGCACCCATTTTCTCTCCATTCTCTCTCTCTCTCTTCCCCCTTTCTCTGAAAATAAATAAATAAATAATTTCTTTTTTTTAAAGAGAGAAAGAAAAAGTAACCCTATGACACACATTGCTCCTGGGACCCAGGGCAGTGACCTACCCCTCCTCAGTCATCTGTCCTTCAGTCCTGTGTAGCTACTCCAGAGCCCACCCGAGGCCCTACCTTGCTTATGCTTCCAAAAAGCCCACCTCATAGCACTGTGGCCTTCTCACAATGTGGTTTGCTGAGAAGGAGAAGTTAGGACCACCCTTTTCTCTGGGAGCCTCTGAACAAGTCTATGATCATGCCCCCTGATCAGGACATCTGTTTCCACTTAATGTGAAACAGGCTGGGGGCTGGGTAAGCAGGACAGGTGAGGAGCTTGCACTGGGGAGCAATGACATGTTCCCCACCAGCCTCTCGGGTAAAGCACTCCGGCCTGGGACTCCCTGGGAGACCTCCGCAGGGGTTCCCCTTCTTAGCGAGCTGGAGCAGAACGTCCCATGCCAAAGGGGCAGTGCAGAGGGTTGCAGGTGAGGACCTGTGTCCAAGGACAAGCGCAAGTCACTGTCACCAACACTAAGGCTGCCCCCAGTCAGGGCCACCCATGCATTCTGTGGGAAAGAAGGGGACTCTGGGGTTCTTCAGCAGAATACCTGAAAGTCTTCCGAGACCACTGTCCCAGAGCCCTACACCCCAGAAATCAAGTTGCTACAAAGCGCTTCCCGGAGAGTCTACTGGGCCAGCGGTGCCCAGCCCAACCTTGCTCCAGGCCCATGACTTAGGCCAGGCCAATCACAGCATCTCAGCACCCCTCCAGCCATGGTGATTGGTTTTGCTATAGGCACATGACCCTGCATGAACCAGTCAGGGCCGCCTACCTCTGGGACCCATGGGATAAACACCCTTTGACGTGAACATGGAAAAGTACTGTGAACTTGGAACCTGAGTAGTCAAGTCTAGCGATGATCCCCCCAACCACGCATGGTAGCGGGCTCTGGCAGTGACTAGACTCGCAGATGGGTTGCTGAATAAAATGCAGGACACAGTTTAGCTTGACCTTCAGAAAAAGTGCAAATACTAGAAATTATAATTATTCTTTTTTTTTTTTTTGGTTTTTCGAGGTAGGGTCTCTCTAGCCCAGGCGGACCTAGAATTCACTATGTAGTCTCAGGGTGGCCTCGAACTCACAGCGGTCCTCCTACCTCAGCCTCCCAGGTGCTGAGGTTAAAGGCATGAGCCATCACACCCTGAAAATTTTTCATTCTTTAAGTTTAAATATAACCTGATATTATATTTTTATTGGCAATGTTTTCATAATATTTACTTGGAGAGAGAAAGAGTGGGCACACAGGGCCTCCTACTACTGCAAGCTTACTCCAGATGCATGTGCCACCTTGTGCATGGGGCTTAGGTGAGTGTTGGGAAATTGAACCCAGGCCATCAGGCTTTGCAGGAAAGTGGCTTTAACCACTGAGCAATCTCTTCAGACCCTTCGTTGGCAATCTTGAAATCCAGCTTTCCAGTCCAAGCCGGGAATTCCCCAACCCACCTGGCCGTGAACAGGTTGCCCAGCTGTCCCCCGTCGGAGAGAAGAGATCAAACAGGCATGCTGGCTATTCGTCACTAATGTCAGGGTGCCCTGGCCTGCTACCCGAGAATGTAGCAGCCCAACTTTGCCGACAGCTGCTTGCAGGGTGCCAGCCCAGCCTCAAGTGGACAGTTAAACCTTTACAGCCCTGCCTTGCAGAAAAAAAGAAAAAGAAAAATCTTGTCTTGCAGAAAAAAAGTACAAAACATTGAGCAGACCAGATGTCTCAGTGTCTGAAGCTACAGGAGCCTTGAGACATAGAAGGTGGAAGACATGTTGGCCTGTGCCAGGCTGTGTCCACCCATATAAGCATCACTAGAGGTCCATGCTGGAGAGTTCTGACTTGTCAAGAGGGCCCATGACTAAGCCAGCGACACCAGGGCTTGCTTGATGGGCAAGTACGATGGGTGGCCTGGATGCCCATTGGCAAATAGCAGAAGCAAGAATGGATCTTGAGGACCAGGTGTGGTGGCACACGCCTTTAATCCCAGCACTCAGAAGGCAGAGGCAGGAAGATCACCATGAGTTCAAGGCCACTCTGAGACTACATAGTGAATTCCAGGTTAGCCTGAGCTATAGTGAGAACCTACCTTGAAAAACCAAAATAATAATAATAATGATAATAATAAAAGGGCTGTAGAGATTGCTTACTGGTTAAAGGTACTTGCTCGCAAAGCCTGTCAGCCTAGGTCCAGGATTCAGTTCCTTAGTATCCACGTAAAGGCACATGCACAAAATGGCACATGGGTCTACAGTTCATTTGCAGTAACAAAAAGCCATGGCACCCCCATACTTCAGTCTCTCTTGCTCACAAATAAAATATTAAAAGAACTACTCTGGGGCTGGAGAGATGGCTTAGCAGTTAAGGCGTTTGCCTGTAAAGCCTAAAGACCTATGTTTGACTCTCCAGATCCCACATTAGCCTGATGCACAAAGGTGAGGCAAGCGCAAGGTCACATATGCCCACAAGGTGGCGCAAGCATCTGGAGTTCAATTGCAGTGGCTGAGGCCCTGATACACCAATTCTCTCTCTCCGTCCCTCCCACACACACACACACACACACACATTCTCTCTAAAGTAAATAAATACAAGAACAACTACTCTAAATACTCTAAATGTGTCATTAAGACAGTGAGCACCGGGCTGGAGAGATGGCTTAGCGGTTAAGCGCTTGCCTGTGAAGCCTAAGGTCCCCGGTTCGAGGCTCAGTTCCCCAGGTCCCACGTTAGCCAGATGCACAAGGGGGCGCACATGTCTGGAGTTCGTTTGCAGAGGCTGGAAGCCCTGGCGCGCCCATTCTCCCTCTCTGCCTCTATCTGTCTTTCTCTCTGTCTGTCACTCTCAAGTAAATAAATAAATAAAAATTTTAAAAAAAGACAGTGAGCACCACTTGGCTCCACCAGAGCTGCCAAGGCAGACACAACCTTCTGAACCTCTGAGAACTCAGACATCAGTGTCCCCTTGGTCCTCCATACCATGTTTCTGTCCATGGCTGGACTTCCCTTCTGTGTTTGGCACAGGACTGAAGGATCAGCCCATGAGCATTTGCTTCCTCATCTCTGCCTGGACATCCAGCCTAGGGCGGTGTGCTGCCAGGAGGCAAGGACAGGGGGACAGCAATGGCCCTCATGGTCACACCAGTGTCCCGGGCTCTGCCTCTTGTCCTTCATCAGAGCCATGCCATCTGCAGTATGGTGCCCATAGCATGTCACCAGCTAGCCCATGGACTAGAGACTCAGCTGAAGCCCCAGACAAATGAGAGACGGGATGTGGGCTGGGAGGCTGGCCTACAATCGGGTGGGGGACATGGGTGGCACTGAGGTCCTCAGGAACATTTCTCCATGATGTGATGACAGACTGCATCTTTGGAAGAGTAAGAGCCAGGGAAAAGGGTCTGCCACCCAGAAGTAAGGCTGGGTCACCCCACCAAGAGTGAATCCCCTGAGGCTTGGCCCAGGTTACAGGCCATGTGAAAAGTCAGACGAAAGGTGGCTCAAGAAAGGAGTTAGCCGGGCGTGGTGGCACACACCTTTAATCCCAGCATTTGGGAGGCAGAGATAGGAGGAGCGCCATGAGTTCGAGGCCACCTTGAGACTACATAGTGAATTCCAGGTCAGCCTAAGCTGGAGCAAGACCCCACCTTGAAAAAAAACAAAAAGAAAGAAAGAGAGAGAGAGAGAGAGAAAGGAAGGATGGAAGGAAGGAGAGCAGGGACCAGGCATGGCACACTGGAAGGCTGAGGTAAAAGGAGCTATGAGTTTGAGGCCAACCTGGGGCTCCAGAGTGAGTTCTAAGTCAGTCTGGGCAAGAATGAGCCTCTACCTTAAAAAAAGTGGGGAGGGCTGAAGAAATGGCTCGCCAGTTAAGATACTTGCCTGCAAAGTCTAACAACTTGGGTTCTATTCCACAAAAAGTGGCACATGCATCTGGAATTCCTTTGCAGGGGCTAGGGGCCTTAGGGCACCTATTTCTCTTTCTCTCTCTCCCCCCCCCCTCGTCTCTCCTGTCTCTCTCTGCTTTCAAATAAAATAAATAAATACTATTGGGGAGGTTCAAGGTAGGATTTCATTCTAGCTCAGGCTGACCTGGAATTCACTATGTAGTCTCAGGCTGGCCTTGAACTCATGGGTGAACCACCTACCTCTGCCTTCCATGTGCTGGGATTAAAGGCATGTGCTGCCATGCATAGCTTTAAAAAAATATTTAAAAAAAGAAAAGAGAGAGCCGGGGGGGGGGTATGCCTTTAATCCCAGCACTCAGAAGACAGAGATAGGAGATTCGCCATGAGTTCAAAGCCACTCTGAGACTACATATTGAATTCCAGGTCAGCCTGTGGGTGAGTTATTGCTGAGGTGTGTGTGAGGTCATCGGGCAGACAGGCAAAGTCAAAGAAAAAAAAGAGAGGTCATGGACTGGGATGATGACTCAGTGGTTAAAGGTGCTTGCTTGCAAAGCCTGCCAGCCCAGGTTCAATTCCCAAGTGCCCATGTAAGCCAGACTCAAAAAGTGGCACAAGCATCTGGCATTCATGTACATCAGCAAGAGGACTTGATGCCCTCATGCACATGCGCACACGCACCCACACACACAAATAAGTAAGTTTAAAAATGAGAAAATGAGGGCTGTAGGGATGGCTTGGTGGTTAAGTGCTTGCCTGCAAAGCCAAAGTACCCAGGTTCAATTCTCCAGGTCCCACATAAGCCAGATGCACAAAGTGGCGCATGTGCCTGTAGTTTGTTTGCACTGGCTAGAGGCCCGTTCTCTCTCTCTCTCTCCCTCTCTGTCTCTACTAGATAAAGTAAAATAAAAACTTTTTTTAATGAGAAAATGAGCTAGCTAGCTGGGTGTAGTAGCGCACACCTTTAATCCCAGCACTCAGGAGGCTGAGGTAGGAGGATTGCCTTGAGTTCAAGGCCACCCTGAGAATACAGAGTGAATTCCAGGTCAGCCTGAGCTACATACAGCAAGACCCTACCTCAAAAAAAAAAAACAAATACATACATATATATATGGAGAGAGAGAAAAAAAATGGGGCTGGAGAGATAGCTTAGCGGTTAAGGTGTTTGCCTGTGAAGAAAAGAACCCAGGTTTGATTCCCCAGAACCCACAAAAACCAGATGCACAAGGTTACAAATGCATCTGGAGTTTGTTTACAGTGGCTGGAGGCCCTGGCACCCATTCTCTCTGTCTCTATCTGCCTCTTCCTCTATAAAATAATAAAAATAAAAAAATAGGCCGGGCATGGTGGCACACGCCTTTAATTCCAGCACTCAGGAGGCAGAGGTAGGAGGATCACTGAGAGTTTGAGGCCACCATGAGACTACATAGTGAATTCCAGGTCAGCCTGGACCAGAGTGAGACCTACCTCAAAAAAACCAAACAAATAAAAAAATAAGAAAATGGGTAGGGTATGGTGTCCATGCCTTTAATCTCAGCACTCAGGAGGCAATGGTAGGAGGCTCACCATGTGTTTGAGGCCAGCCTGAGACTACATAGTAAATTCCAGGTCAGCCTGGGCTACAGCAAAACCCTACCTTAAAAAAAAATTAGCCAGGGGTGATGACACACACCTTTAATCACAGCACTTAGGAGGCAGAGGTAGGAGGCTCATCATGTGTTTGAGGCCAGCCTGAGACTACATAGTGAATTCCAGGTCAGCCTGGGCTAGAGTGAGACTTCATCTTGAAAACCAAAAAAAAAAAAAAAAAAAAAAAAAAAAAAAATTAAGCCAGGTATAGTGGTGCGTGCCTTTAATCCCAGCACTCAGGAGGCAGAGGTAGGAGGATCTCCGTGAGTGTGAGGCCACTCTGAGATTACATAGTGAATTCCAGGTCAGTCTGGGATAGTGAGACACTACCTTGAAAAACAAAACAAAAAGATAAAAACAAGAGATAATAATATTAATTAATTACTATAAAAAGGAAGGAAAGCATTCTGATTTATAGTTTCTTGCCAGGGCCATATGCATTTATTTCCTCTTTTTCCCCATTCTAATTAAGCTGTGAATCCTGTCATTTATTTCACAACTCCTTTGGGAGTCCAAGGTTTGGTCTCAATCACCACAGAAGGGGATCATGGAAAGCCCCCTTCCCAACATCCTCCCAACTACCCCTGAGAAGCACTGTTATCTCACTGGGCCCCAGAACTCAGAGACATGGATGTGCCTCCTGCTGCCAGAGCCAACGTGGCTGGATCAATGCCTAGAGCATCAAACAGAAGTCAGGGTACCCAGGAACTGGATGAAGGGTGAGCATGAGGCCCCCACAGGGCCACACTGGTCACAGGTGCAGTATATCTGTCTAAGGTGCTCTGCCAGAGTCTCCCAGGAGCAGACCCCTTTCTTCACACAGGAACCAACCTCCTCTGACCCACAGGGGCTGCCATCCAAGACACAACCATGTCCCTCAGCCCCAAAAGTTGAGTCCCTTCCAGGAGATGGGGTGAGAACCCTGTGTTCTAACTGGGTAACCATGCTGGGGTGAAGCAGGCTGGCCCTGTGTGGCAGCATGTCCATTCTCCTTCCCCATATACCCATGTGGGCAGGAAAGAGAGGCCAACACACAGAAGGGGAGGCAAGCTGTGAACAGAAGCACGTTACCAATGAACAGACAGGACGCTGACCTGAATCCTCAGAGGTCTTGCCCATGTTGGCAGCTCCAGCAGCCATTTTCTGGTTTTTGTTTTTTTGTTTTTTGTTTTGAGGTAGAGTTTCACTCTAGTCCAAGCTGACCTGGAATTCACTATGGAGTCTCAGGGTGGCCTTGAACTCACAGTGATCCTCCTACTTCTGCCTCCCAAGGGCTGGGATTAAAGGCGTGCGCCTCCACGCCCTGTCTCCATTTTCTGTTTTGCCGATTTCTGTTTTGCTGAGCTCATCTGAGGCAGTATCCTGTCAGAACAAAAGACCCTCAGAGCCCCAGTCTGGTGGGCAGGTGCACACTAGCCTTCCATTCACAGAGCTGTGACAGCTGCTGATGACAGACCACACTGAGCATCTTAAGTGTTTCTAGGGTCCAGCAAGTACTCTAGTTTAAATGGGGCCAATGGAGAAGGGGACCCACCACTCCAAATCTCCACAGGTAAGCCAATGCAAAAGTGTCTGGTGGCAGGTTGGATGGTCCACATGACCGTGAGCGGGGTTCAGTCGCATATCAGTGACAGGCCAGCTACTGGCAGCTGCTCGCTGGATGGAAGTGAGCAGGACAAGCTGCAGAGCAGCGCTGCACACAGGACCCGCTCCACAGCTGCGTGCACACCCGCACTTGCCTTTTTTCTCGCTCTCTCTTTGGTTTTTCAAGGTAGAGTCTCACTCTAGCCCAGGCTGACCTGGAATTCACTATGTAGTTTTAGCATAGCCTCAAACTCATGACGATCCTCTTACCTCTGCCTCCCAAGTGCTGGGATTGAAGCAGGCCCTTATTCTAGCCCAGGCTGACTTGGAACTCAATCTCCAGCCTATGCTATCCTAAAATTAACAGTGATCCTCCTAATGCAGCTTCCCCAGTGCTGGAATTAAAGGCGCGCACCAGGCAAGGGAGATGGCTGTGCAGTTAAAGGCACTTGCTGGCAAAGCCTGCTGGCCCAGGTTCAGTTCCCTAGTACCTATGTAAAGCCACATGCACCAAGTGGAGCACGCATCTGGGATTCATTTGCAGCGGGAAGAGGCCCTGGCACACCCATACTCTCTCAAATAAATATTTGATTATTAATTAAAAGCATGCAATACCATGCTGGTCTCATCGTTTTTTTTGTTTTGTTTTGTTTTGTTTTGTTTTTTTCTTTTTTAGCTTATTTATTGGAGCCAGGCTTAGCGGGGAATTGAACTCAGGCCATTAAGCTGTGCCAGCAAGTGCCTTTAACTCCTGAGCCATCCCTCCAGTCCCTGATTTCCTTTTTTAAATTTTTTTTTTTCCAAGGTAGGGTCTCTAGTCCAGACTAACCTGGAATTCACTATGTAGCCTCAGGCTGGCCTTGAACTCACAGCGATCCTCCTACCTCAGCCTCCCAAGTGCTGGGATTCAAGTCATGCGCCACCACGCCAGCTGGTCTTTTATTTTTGAGCAGTCTCACGTAGCCCAGGCTGAACTGGAACTCCTGATCCTCCTGCATCTGCTTCCTTTGTGGTAAGATTATAGGCATATGCTGCCACAAAATGTACAAAAGTACATTTTGATTGTGGTTTTTGTTTTGTTATCTAAGGTAGTGTCTTACTCTAGCCCAGGCCGACCTGGAATTCTCTATGTAGTCTCAAGGTAGCCTTGAACTCATGACGATCTCTGCCTCCCAGGTGCTGGGATTAAAAGTGTGTGCCACCATGCCCAGTTTACAGCTTTACTGGAATGGAAAGAGCAAGGCAACTTAGTATCTAGACTCAGTGCTGGTGCTGGGACCACTGGTCTCTATCCAAAAGGGGCCACACAGCTCTCCCCTTTGCTTCCCTGTGGGAAGGTTGGCTGCCAGTGTCAAAGTCTTACCTGGGCATCTAGAGATTGACCACTCTTCTGTTGCTTTGCCACTGCACCCAGAGAAAGTTGGAAGGGGTTTGTGGTCACACCTACATCCTGTTTAAAGAGATGGCCACGGGACTGATGCTGTTCAGTGGTAGAGTGCTTAGGGTGCCCTGAAACCCTGGGTTTGATCCCTAGTATGACATAAAATGGGTGTGGTGACGCCTGCCTGTAATAGAGGCAGGAAGACTGGAAGTTCAAGGCCACCCTCAGCTACATACAAGTTCAAGGCTAGCCTGGGTTATATGAGACCCTGTCTCAAAATTGAAGTGTCAGTAACTACCGTCGTCCTCAAGGAACCCAGAGAGAAGTGACATGTAGGAGGAGGGAATAGTCCACAGGCAGAAGTTCGGGAGCTTTCTCAGTGATACTAGCCACTTATAGGTACCCACTGGCTGGGAGTGAGTAGGGCAAGCTGCGGGGCAAGGGTGCACCGCGCGGCCCCACATGCATCACACACTACTCCTGTACCCACAGAAAACACCTGAAGCTGGCCTGGTGGTTCGCTCCTGCACTCCCAGCACATGCAGGAGGCAAAGGCAGAAGGATCAAAAGGCCCCAGCAGCCTAGTCTACAGAGCAAGTCCCTGTCTCAAAAAAGTAAAATACAGTGGGCTGGAGAGATGGCTTAGTGGTTAAGCGCTTGCCTGTGAAGCCTACGGACCCCGGTTCGAGGCTTGATTCCCCAGGACCCACGTTAGCCAGATGCACAAGGGGGGCGCACACATCTGGAGCTCGTTTGCAGTGGCCAGAGGCCCTGGCGTGCCCATTCTCTCTCTCTCTCTGTCACTCTCAACTCAATAAATAAAAATGAACAAAAAAAAAAAGTGAAATAAAGGGAGGGAGCTGGGGAGATGGTACAGTGGTAAAAGGTTCTTGCTTTCAAAACCTATGGGCCCAGGTTCAATTGTCAAGCCACCCATGTGGGCCAGCTGCAAAATGTGGTACAAAAATTTGGTGTTTTTTTGTAGTGGCAAGAGGCCCTGGTGCACCCAAACACACACACAGACACATACACAAACACACAAATAAAAATGTAAAATAGACCTGGAGAGATGGCTTAGTGGTTAAAGCGAATACCTGTGAAGCCTAAGGACCCAGGTTCAATTCTCCAGGTCCCACATAAGCCAGATACACATGGCGGCACATGCATCTGGAGTTCATTTGCAGGGGCTAGAGGCCCTGGAGCACCCATTCTGTCTCTCTCTCAAATAAATAAATATTTAAGAGCCAGACATGGTGGCACATGCATTTAGTCCCAGCACTTGGGAGGCAGAGGTAGGAGTTCAAGGCCGCCCTGAGACTACACAGTGAATTCCAGGTCAGCCTGGGCTAGAGTGAGACCCTACCTGGAAAAAAAATATTTATGTTTTTAAAGTTTTTATTTATTTGTGAGAACAAAGAGGAAGAGACTATGGGCACACCAGGAGCTCTTCCTGCTGCAAATCAACTCTAGATGCATGTGCCATTTTGTGCATCTGGCTTTACATGGTACTGAGGAACCAAATTCTGGGCCAGCAGGTTTTGCAAGCAAATGCCTTTAACCACTGAACCATCTCCCCAACCCAACAAATAAAACTAAAGGGCTGGAGCCAGGCATATTGGTGCACGCCTTTAATCTCAGCACTCGGGAGGCAGAGGTAGGAGGATTGCCGTGAGTTCGAGGCCACCATGAGACTACATAGTGAATTCCAGGTCAGCCTGGGCCAGATTGAGACCCTACCTCAAGAAACCATAAATAAATGGCTGAAGAGATGGCTTAGCAGTTAAGGTGCTTTCCTGAGAAATCTAACGACCAAGTTCTATTCCCCAGTACTCACAAAATAAGGTAGATGTACAAGGTGGCACGCGTCTGAAGTTCGTTTGCACTGGCTAGAGGCCCTGGTGTGCCCATTCTCAATCTCTCATAAATAAATAAAAATAAAATAGAACTGTGACCTTGCTTTCTTCCCACTGGTTAGAACAGAGATGAAATGCCTGCAGCATGAGCAGCACTCTTGTCGTGAGAAGGAGCTACTTTCTGGGATGGCAAAGGACAAGGCAGAAGACCTTTGGTTCCTGATCATGGGTCATCATAGTTCTGAGAAGATTCTCTAGCATCTGCAGCTGACCCTGAGGGGTTGGGCTTTGTGCAAGCTACCTAGTCCCCTTCCCCTGAAACAGCGGTGCCTTCCACTATCCTTCTCCCGCCCTAATCCCTCTTGCCCAGACCTGCCCCATTCTTTGGGACACCCTGCAAGGGTCCCTAGAGCACTGAGATTCCCCAAGGCTATGTGATTCCTTCTTAGTTTGATGTCACTGCCAGGTCAGGCCCTCCAACATCAAGGAGCACTCACTGCACTCTGTAATTATATATTTGTTGTGGTTGTATTTGACTGCCACCTCCCCATGACTGTCATTAACTTGAGGGCAGGGCTCTTGCCTGGGTACTCACCACAATGTCTCCTATCATATCTGCAGCTCCCCAGGCCCCAGCTGTTCCTGTCTGTCCTCACCCAGAACTCCCCAGTCCTCTCTCTGACCTGTTCCTGACCTTGTGCTGACCTTCTGAGCCCAAACCTTCCAGCAGCTCACCACGGTCCATCCCATCTGGTCTTCTGAACTCTGGTTTCAAGCATGAGGAACAAATTGAGGGTCACATTTTATGAGGATCAGAAGGTGAAACCTATTCTCTGTATCTGCCCATGACTGTCAGGGACCAACAATCCCAAGAGCTGGCAAGGATGTGGGACCACCAGGATCCTTCCACATTGCTGGTGGAAGCTGCCTATAGAGCTGGACTCTGCCCTGAGGCTGGAGGACAGAAGGCATGCACCAGACACTCAGGTTAGCACTGCTTGGACATTACCAACTGTTTACGGGAGCCAGGGTAAATACACTGTGCCCCCTCTGCACCCAGCCCAGCCCTGAGGGAACAAGCCCTGGCACAACAGCAACACAGTAATCAGAGGCTTCAAAGCCAGTCTACAGGGCAGAAAGGAGATACTCCTGCACTGAGGAGCCCCTAGAAGTTTCCCGTGGTTGAGGAGGTTGCATGGGTTTAAAATCCACTCTGTAAACTTAGGCATGGTGCACTGACCTCAGGGCTTTTTTTTTTTTTTTTTTTTTTTTTTTTTTTAATTAGAGACAGAGAGAGGGAGAGAGAAGAGAGAATGAGAATAGACACACCAGGGTCTCTAGCCATTGCAAATGAACTCCAGACAAATGTGCTACCTTGTGTATCTGGCTTACATGGGACCTGGAGACTTGAACCTGGGTCCTTAGGCTTCACAGGCATGTGCCTTAACAGCTAAGCCATCTCTCCAGCCCTGACCTCAGGTTTTAAAGAATTTAAAAAACTAGGAGGCAGGGCTGTGGTGTGGTTCAGTGCAGGCACACCTGCGGCATGGGATGGGTCATAGTCTAAGGATGCTATATCTCCTGTGTATCACCAGAGCCCTTGGACCTCTGTTCCTTCTCCGTCGCATTTCCTGTTTAGGGCACTCTTGGCTTCTGACCAAGACTCGGGGATCTGCACTGCTGTCCCCAGGTTGAGCCTTCATATTCCTGTCCTCTGGCTATTCCTTCTGAACCGTCCTCTGTGACTTTGTCAGAAATCCTACTGGCCCTCCCTGCCTTATCGGGGCTGCTCCTCTTAGACACCCACATCCCCTCTAAAGTGCCACCCTCTACCTCCTGCTGTGGGTGACTTCCAGCTGGGAAGAGGCTCAGATCAGCCTAATCTAGACTGGGCACTTTGTCTTCCAGGCCAGCAAAATCCAACATTTAACAGTTGAGCCACGGGTAGGTAGCAAGCAGGACCATCCTGTGTGCCAGTTGCACCTGTTCACAGGGACTGCTGGGGCGCATGCTGAGGGCTCTGAGGCCAGCCCTCGACACTGCAGGACAGCATCTGGGGATCAATGAGGCCTATCACACTCGATGAAGGAGAAGGTTGTCTCACACAGGCAGCCCAGCTCTCATCCCTCCAAACTCCTCCCTGACTATAGCCAACACTTGTGTGCTTACGTTGACAGCTCACGAGTGTTCACTGGGCCTGTAACTGAATGCGAGACACAGGACTGCACATGTCACATCCACCCTTCCAGCCACCCAATAATTCTATTATCATCACCATGTGACAGGAAGGACTTGCTAGTCACCTCCAACTTCCATGTGCCAGATACCCTTCCTTGAAATGCCTACTGTCACCTCTTCACCATTCACCGTTTGATGCTTTCTCCAACACCCAACTCCTACCTACCTTTCAAAGCCACCTCAAGTGCCATCTCCCTCCCTTTTCCCCACCCTGTAGAAGTGCCCTCCTCCTGAACCCCTTGGGGCACCCACCGGCATGTCATCTGGACTTGTGCATAACTTCACAGCAGCCATAAACTTCTAGCTTGGATGAGCTTTTCCTCTTAGCCTCTTCTAGACTTGAGCCCACCGTGGCACGGAAAGGCCTCCCCAAAAAGGCTTTTTGAGTGAATAAATGACGCCTGCCTCAGAGTGAAGCTCTTATTTCAGACAGCATCCAGGCACACACGGGTGTGTGTTGAGGACCTGACAAAACAAAACTGTGAGAAAGGACAGCAGTGACTAGGACTCATCCCTGTCTCAGGACTTATGGTGACCACTGTTGAGATGGACAAGCACCTACGGAAAACAGCGCATCTAGGAGGACACCTGGAGGAAACACCTGAACTGCGCCTTCCACCTGCCTCCATCTGTCTGACCATGTGAGGATGTCTTCTGCACCTAGCTCCTACCCCATCCATCCCAAGGTCACCTCTGCATAAGGACCACAAGGGTTCCACTATCTGCCAGTGCAAGTGTGCTTCCTAAGATGTTTTTATTTACACCTCAGAACAGGTGCTGGACGCCCACCCTGCCCTTGAAACCGGTTGTATCTAGATCTAGCCTGTGGGGAGCCTCAATCACCAGGTCAGTATATACCTCCAGGTTCCTCCCTGCCAGGTCACCACTTCTCCTGTCCAAGGTCACAGCTCCCAGGAAAGGGCCTCTTCCTCCCCCACAGCTGCCCTTCAGGTCTGGAGTGGTGAAAGCTCCCCTTTGTTGCTGGCCGAGTACTGCAGAAGTCTCCTTTAATTCATGTATTTTAAATTTATTCAACTCTCCTTAAATGTCCTGTCTGAGGGTGTCATAAAAACGTAAGACCGTGTCAATTGCCCATATCAAAAAACATTCTTGGAACAGTTTAGAGGGGAGACTAAAGGGGACGGGGGTAAGGAGAGGCGAGCCCCCAAGCCTCCAGCGCCGGGCCTGTTTGCGTCCCCAGGGCATTCGAGGAGGTGTCAAAACCGGACTCCATCCACGCGAACTGCAGCCTCCACCAGGACCGCGGCGCCTCTCCACTCCTCCCGCTTCAGCCTCTGGGCCTGGCCCAGGTGGCGCTCCGCGGCCTCCCCTCGCCGCCCGGAGCCCGCCGTGCCGCCGCCCATCGGGGAGTCACGGCGCCGCCCCGCGGAGGGGGGGGCTGCGGGGACGGGGACCGCGGGGACCACGGGGCATCCCCGGGGCGGCGCAGGTCGCCGGCAGGTCCCCGCGGCGCAGCGCGCGCCGCCGAGCCCCGCGCCCCGCCCGCCGGGAGCAGCTCGCACCGCCCCACGTGGGGCCGCACGGGCCCGCGGCCCTGGCGCGCGATTGGCTGCCGCGCAGCCAATGAGAGAGCTCCTGACGCCCAGGCTGCGCCGATTGGCCGAGTCGGGCCGATGGGGCGGGGGTGGGGCGCCCTTTTGTTCTTGCAGCCCGCACCGCGCGCCCGCCCCGGCCGGGCCTCCGGCGCGCCCACCCCGGCCCGGTGCCCCTCCCCGGCCCCCAGCTTGTTCGCACACGCCAGCGAGGACCAGCCGCCCGCAACGTAGCCCGCGCGGGGTCTGACCTTGGACAGGCCCTTTCGTTCTCGTCCCGTCTCCTGACCCTCGTTTTCTCCTCATCTCTTGGGAAAGGTGGCCAAGATGGTCCCTGACAAGAAGCTTAGGATCTTCCTAAAAATCTAACATGCTTGGATCTTTCCCGAGCGGGGCCACGTGGGAGATTGCCACGCAGGGGAGCCCGTGCCCCGGCTTCCCTCACTTAGGCTGTCTCTAAATCACTCCCCACACACACACACACACACCCTCCCCCTCCCTCCCCCCCTCCTCTCTCTGGCATGGCATCCCTCTGGGGTGGAAAGTGATGGCCACAGAAGGCAAGGGCCGGCACAGGGAGAGAGAGCTCTGAGCAAAGCTGGGGGGGGAGGGGGTTCAGCGATTTAAGTCTGGGTCTCTTGACCTTTGGTCACACCACCTTCCCTCTGGAAACTGCCTGAGTGCACTGTCCAGCAAGTCTGTGGTGGGCAGGCATCGAGGTAGGCTCTGGACAGTCTCCAACAGCCTGCAGAGGAAAGTGGTCACTCCTTTTCCCTCAATGCTTATAGACCTGGAAGCCCCCATCCCCACCCCTAAGTCCAGGTTGGTGGAGAAGAGATGTTAGGTTAACCAAAATGGGGGACATCTCTAAGGCCAGCTTCTTAGTCCCGGGAGTCTAAAACAAATTGATTCCCACATACAGCTTACTGGAGGTCTCCGAGCTGTTCGTGGAGCAGGCCTAAGGAGGTGCTGAGGCCCTAGGTGGGTCCTCAGCTGTGGTGTTCTGGGCCACGCACTAGCCCCCAGCAGGCAGCACAGGGACCAGGGTCTCTCCTGAAGCCTTCCAATAGTGGTCCCTGGAAGCTTTTCCTCCCACCCAGTGCCTTGGCAGGTGCCTGTGTCCCCAGGGACGAGGCTTTGGGAGGCTACAGCTGTGGAGTGTTTTTACTGTAGAACAAATTGAATCAATTAAGCAGGCCCCATCGGGGTGGCTGGGAGCCAGTGCACTGAATGAAGGAGGAGCAGAGCCAGGGGCAGCACCACAGGTCTCTGAGAGGTAACCCCAACCCCATGAGCATTCAAGCATACTCCTTTCCTGGCTGTTTATGAGCAAAAGAAGCTGTGTGCTGAATGGGGAATGGAAGTTACTGGAGGTGGTTGTTGGGGGAGCAAAGTCTGTGGGGATCAATGCCTGCTCTGTGCCCCTAGTCATTTCTCCATTCCAGGGGAAGAGACCTTGGCATTTCTCGGCCTTCTTCCTTTTAACCCATTAGGGGCACTAGAGCTCCCTAGACACTCCAGTCTCCTTCCAAAGCCATCTGTGGCTGTCTTAGAGAGGCCTCCGGAAGCTGAAAGGAGACTGCCCAGGGTGTCTGGAGGAGGCAGCAGAGGAAATAGGAAGTGGGTTGGAAGGTGATACCATAGTCAGGGCTTGGGTCACCCACCTGGAGCGGAAGCCTCCCCCTCAGGCAGGACTGTTTTGTGACCCAGCTGACTGGGCATCCCTCCTGCCCAAACTTTAAATGCCTTTCTCCAAAGATCAGACCAGTGGCATTTCCCATGCTGCTTGCTACTGGGGGAGGGGGGAGATAATAGTTCCCGTTGAGTTAGACCAAGCTCCCTGCCCACGACCACCTGTAGTCACAGTTGGCCACCAAGCCACCCTTGGCACCCACTAAAGGACCTTTGCTCAGCTATATACCAAGGTGTTCTCATTGTTGCTATGCCAGCACAACCATTTCTGCCCTTTGATATCAAGTGACTAATGCCGGGCCACCTGTGGCACATGGGCATGCCATCAGTATGCCCCTAGGGAAGGCAGAGTGCTAGGCAGGGATCTTTGCGGTAGTCCAAACCCCAGGCCAGGATGCTGTTAAGGGAGCACAGGCCGGCACGAGGTTGGTCCGGGCGGAGGGCGGGGTGGGGGTTGGCTGAAGATGCACGAAATAGCTAAGGCTAGGGACTGGAAAATGAAGCTGTCACTCAGAGTGGCACTGAAAGGCCTAGGCAGGTGCCCCACCCATGGCCATGAGTCCTGTGTGAGGGCTGACCCCTCCTCTGGCCACCAGGCCAAGCCACTACAGGAGGGACAGTTAAAACAGAGACAAGTGCATAAAGGCAGGAAGGGGTGGGACAGGACGAAGGGGACGATTCTGCCTTTCGCTACAGTGTTGAGAGTGGAGACAGGACACACGGGATTCAAGAAAGGGATGTCATTCCTTGGCAGGCCGGTACTGCGGGCTCAATCCCAAAACACCTGGCGGCAGGATTCAATCCATCCCGCTGGACATGGCTGCACTTGCCTATAGGGGAGCTGGGTACCCAAGCAGCTCTTCCACAGGCAAGTACAAAGCGCTGGACGAAATGAACAATGTTCTTTTTACATTTTTCCCCAACCTAGCAAGCTGTGGTGCACCCGGGGACAGGAAGTCTCCACCAAGTGGGTTGAGGATCCTAGTCTAGATTCACTCTGCAGCCTCCCGCCTGGCCCCCAGTTTACAATCCTTGTGTGAACCAGGAGATCAACCTCCTACGCGGGCCACAGGAGCCCTCCCGCGGGAGCCGGCCAGCCCGTAGGCGCGGTGAGGGAGCGCCCTCCAGCGGTCAAGATCAGAATGTCGGCTGGAAAGTGAAGAGAAGGCCTTGATTGTCCAGGACTGTTCTAGGAAGCTTTCAGTGAATTTTATTGATTTGATTGTGGGCAACGTGGGAAGCAAAAAGTGAGCCTCCTTAGTGGGGAGGGAAAAATAAGTGGTAGCTCTTACCTACGACCCCAACAACTTGGGCTGAAGTAGGAGTTTGGAGAGCAGGTGGCCATGATGAGACCTTGTTTCCAAAAACACTCAAAAGACAAAAATAAACATCTGAGCTGGAGAAATTGCTTAGTGGTTAAGGCACTTGCCTGCAAAGGACCTAAGTTTTATTCCCCAGAACCCACATAAGCCAGATGCACAGGTGGTGCATGCATCTGGAGTTTGTGTGCAGCAGCTGGAGGCCCTGGCATGCCCTCTCTCTTTCTCTCTCTCTCTCTCTCTTTGTCTCTCTTTCTCTCTCTCTGCTTGTTTCTCTCTCTCTCAACTCAATAAATGAATAAATGATTTTTTTTTCTAGGTAGAGTCTTGCTCTAGCCCAAGCTGACCTGGAATTCACTATGTAGTCTCAGGCTGACCTCAAGCACACGGTGATCCTCCTACCTCTGCTCCCGAGTGCTGGGATTAAAGGCATGTGCCACCATGGCTAGCAAAGAAGAATATTAAAAAAAAAAAAAAAAGCAAACATCTGTTAGGTGATTCAACTAGAGTTCTGAAGGGGTAGGACCAGAGAAGGTCACCTGACCAGATGGAAGGAGCCCAAGGTCAGGAGCTGAGACCCTGGGGAGCACTGATCTGGGAGCTGAGGAGTAGCAAGTGAGAAACCCAATCTGATGCGTGTTTGTTGTTATCTTGAGACAGAATCCCATGTAGCCCAAGCTGGCCTCAAACTTGAATGTATATCCAAGGATGACCTTGAATCTCTTTTTTTGTGTGGGAAGCAGTTTTCAAGACAGGGTCTCGCTCTACCAGTCTAACCTGGGATTCACTATGTAGTCTCAGACTGGCCTCAAACTCACAGCGCTCCTCCTACCTCTGCATCCCGAGTGCTGGGATTAAAGGGGTGTACCACCACACCCAGCCACCTTGAATTTCTGATCCTCCTGCCTTCACCTCCCAAATTCAGGGATTATAAGTGTGGTATACAGTATTGGGGGTCCAACCCAAAGCTTCCTGCACACCAGACAGGCATTCTACTAACTGAAATACATTCCCAGCCCCCAGTCAGGCTTATGGCCATTACCTGAGGTTATATGTCCTGGAAAAAGCAGACCTTCTGCAGCCTTGGGCCTCTCCCTGCAGAAGAACTGGGGGCCTTCTAGTGATTTCCCAGGGAGACATCCTGCTTCATAGCTCTGTGTGTCATTGGGCACATACCCACTGGATGCTGTTACTCTTCCTCTTGAGGAAAATAGGCCCTGATAATCACTCCTGCCTGAGATCAAATTCTGTCATACCCAGACAGCAGACCTGACAGCCACGATTCCAACATAAGCAGTTTGTAGCAGCTACAAGGAGACCTTATCTATATATGATAAACTCACACATTCCAAGTGTACAATTCAGAGGTTTGGGTATGCCACAGTATGGACTTGTCATCTTAACTATTACCAAGTCTAGAACTCAGTGGTTTTAAGTACATTACCACCGTCCATGTCAGAACTTTCTTATTTTTTTAAAACTTTTTTAAAATTCATTTTTTATTTATTTGAGAGAGAAAATGGGCGTGCCAGGGCCTCCAGCCACTGCAAATGAACTCCAGACGCGTGCGCCCCCTTGTGCATCTGGCTAACGTGGGTCCTGGGGAATCAAGCCTTGAACCAGTGTCCTTAGGCTTCACAGGCAAGTGCTTAACCGCTAAGCCATCTCTCCAGCCCCATGTGCAGAACTTTCTGTCCTCACTAAGCAAGAACCTTCCCAACCAAACTGTCTCCTCTCCAACTTTGAATTATCCTATTCTAGATGTTTCCCGTAAGTATTTGTCCTGCTTTTCTTAGCATATTTTCAAAAGCCATCAACTATTCAAGGTGTGGTGGCTCACACCTTTCATCCCATCACCCTGGAGTAGTAGGATGGCCCTGAGTCAGTCTGGGCTTAAAAAAAAGAAAAAGCATCCTCTGTGAGTCTGCTTCCTTGCTAAGGCCCATTTCATTGCATGTATATTCCACTCTTGTTTACGCCTCTTCTGCTGGTAGAAATGGGGCTGTTCCCACCTTTTGGCTCTTAGAAATATCACCTTAAGAAACTCTTGAAAAACAAGTATCCAAGCTACCTTTGGGTCCTTTAGATATGTACACAGAAGTGTTACTGCTGGGTCACAGGCAATTCTATGTTTAGCATTTGGGGACAGCCAAGACTGCTTTCCATAGTATGCACCAGCCTTGCATTAGGATTGTCAGGTTCAGTTTCTCCACATCCTCAGCATTTTTTTTTACATGTATATTTGTTTGTGGTGTGCATGATGTATATGCATTCACGTGTGGGCATATGTGAGGGAGGTGCATGAGCCTGTGTGCTCCAGCCAGAGTTCAACTTGGGGTATCCTCCTCGATTGCTTTTTGAGACAGTCTCCCTCCCACTGAGCCTAGAACTCACCAATTCAGCAAGACTAGCTAACCAATGAACCCCAGGGATCCTTGTTTCCATCTCCCCAGGGTTGGAATTACAGTTACACACCACCACGACAGGATTCTGAGGTCCTCGTGATTGAGTGGCAAGACCTTTACCCATTAAACCATCGCCCCAGCCCCCTCAATAGGCATTTTTGAGACAGGGTCTTACTACGTAGCCCTGACTGGCCTGAAACTCCACAGGTAGACCTGGCTGGCCTCGAAGTTGCAGCAATCCTCCTGCCTTAGCCTCGCAAATGCTGGGTGTACACATATGATCAACCACGCCCTATTTATCTTACCTTTTTATTATTATTATTGTTGTTAGACAGCTTCGTGTTCTAATTTCTATAGATTAGGCTGTAGCCCAGGCTGTCCTCTGGTCTGTAGCCTCTTGTCTCTGTCTCCCAAGTACTGGGATCATAGGCTGCACCACGACGCCTGGCTGTGCCACTCTTTACAAGCACAAGCTGCTAGCTGGTCCCAAGGGGGACAGTGGAACGCACAGGCGACGCCCATCAGCACAGTGATGTGCCGGGAAGGAGATCCGGAGAAAGGTCGAAGTCTCCGCGCCCTCACCAGCGCTCTGGAGTCCCGGGTGGCCGCCCGGACCGCGGGACTCGGGCTCAGGGCTTCCTCCCCTTAGCCTGCAGCAAGAGAGACTCGGCTGGAGACTTGGGGCCGACCTCCGAGCTCAGGCCAGCAGCCGTGCACCCATTGGCTGAGAGCGCGGCATCTCGGACCAATCACCAGGCGGCAGCCGAGCGCCCAATGAGAGCGCGGCGGAGCAGCCTGCGGCTCGCGGCCATCGCTTCGGGCGGTGGGGGCGCGCCCGCAGCCCCGACCTGCTCCAGCTCCTGGGCTTCGGGCACTGGCGTCCTGTACGAGAATAAACGTTTTGGTCCGGAAGGGGAACGAGGAGTTATGAGGCAAGCCCCTCGGGCATCTGGCCGTGGCGGTCACCCAGGACAAAGCGGATGCCTTCGGAAAGCCAGGGCTGGCCACACGTGCAGTCCTGGATTCCTTATGTCCAGAGGGAAGTTTTGTTTGGGGGGAGCCCTAGTGGAAGTGGAGGGACACCGTGGAAAAGCCATGCACTCTTGTGCTGCGAGGGTCCAGGAGTTGCCCTTCAGGGCATGGGACCAGAGGACAACTGGCCCACTACCTCCTTCCAGCTCCAAGGAGAGAACCCAACCACTGGCCTTCATGCCCTGCCTTCTGTGGTGTGTGGCTTCAGTGGCCCTCCTACATCCTTCCTGACCCAGATCTTATAGTTTTTTCGTTTCGTTTTTAAGGTCCTTGGGATAGAACCTAGGATCTTACACTTGCTAGGCAAAGCAAGTGCTCTACCCCTAAGCTATACCCCAGCCATTTATTACCTACTTATTTATATATTTAGAGACAGAGAATGGGCGCACCAGGGCCTTCAGCCGCTGCAAGCAAACTCCAGATGGGTGCGCCTCCTTGTGCGCCCTTGCCTCTGGCTTACTTGAGACCTGGAGATTTGAACATGAGTTCTTTGGCTTTGCAGGCAAGTGCCTTAACTGCTAAGCCAGCTTCCAGCCCTAACTTTGTATTTTGTGACAGGTACTAGAGTTACCTAGACTACCCTTGAATTTGCAATCCTGTTCACAGAAACCCCTTCCCCACAAAGTCACCAAGCCAGGCCAGCTGGTCGGATGAGGAACCAAGACCTCCAGGGAGAGGCAAAGGTAGGCTGACCACAGGGTGTGGCCCACACACCCGCCTAACCTCCCTGTGTTGTCTCTCCAACCCCTCTGTCCTCAATGGCTCCTGGACCCAGACCACTCACTCCTCACTCCAAGGAGCTTTAAGCTGTTATCTTCCCCAGGGAGGATCCTTCTCCCAGCACCCTAGGCTGCCTTGTCCACTAGGTATCAGATGACTTTTTTTTTTAACTCTTCCCTCAGTTAAGGCCTGAGTCGTTCCACCCTTTGCCTGCTGTGCTCCTAGGGAGGCTCTCTCAACATGTTGGCAGCAGTGGGAGAGAGAGCTGGAGACTCAACTCCACGCTACTGCCTGTAGACACCTGAGGAGCTCTTGTCGGACATCTCAGGTGAAGCTGAAATCTTTTGTTGTTGTTTCAATTGGCTTTTTTTTTAGGTAAGGTCTCACTCTAGGCCAGGATATATAGTCTCAGTCTGGCCTTGAACTCAGCAGTCCTCCTACGTGGACTTCCCAAGTGCTGGGATTAAAAGCGTGTGCCACCACACCAACACTTTTGACAGACTACCACTGGAGTGGCTCAGGGGAAGGATCGTCATAGTCAAGTCCACACTCAACTTCTCAAGTTATATCTAAGTGTCTTAGCAGTAGACCACATGAACAGTTTTTACATTATTTATTTTATTTGTTTATTTATTTGAGAGATAGAGGCAGATACAGAATGGGTGTGCCAGGGCTTCTAGCCAGTGCAAAGAACTACAGATGCATGCACCACTATGTGTATCTAGCTTTACATGGGTACTGCGGAATCCAACCTGGGTCATTTGGCTTTGCAGACAAGTGCCTTAACCACTAAGCTTTCTCTCCAGCCCACATGAGAAACTTTGGTGGCTTCTGAACTTATATTGTTCAAATAGTTTCCAAAGGACCACCCCACCACCCTCATTCTGTACAGATCATAGGGTGACTCTGCAGTCTCTTGGACAGGATTACAGTTTGAAAGGTGAAGTCATGGGTCACAGGGTTGCACAAGGGGGTTGGTGCAAGTCTTTTACTGGAAGTGGATTTTCTAACAGTGCTTGTGGGACTTCCCGGCTTAACACTGGGAAAGAAGAAAAGCCAAACTGGACTGTGGCCTTGAGCATGGTCCATGCTATGTTGACACGCTTTTTATTTTATTTTTAATTTTAGAGACAGAGAGGAAGAGAGAATGAGTATGACAGGGTCTCAGCCACTGAAATCAAACTCCAGACACTTTCACACCTAGTGGCCATGTGCGACCTTGCACTTACCTCCCCTTTGTATGTCTCGCTTACGTGGGATCTAGAGTGGAACATGCATGGGTCCTTAGGCTTTGCAGCCAAGTGCCTTAACCACTAAGCCATCTCTCCAGCCCTGTTTTGATTTTTTGGAGGTAAGGTCTCACTCTACTCCAGGCTAACCTGGAATTCACTGTGTAGTCTCAGGGTGGCCTCAAACTCATTGTGATCCTCCTACCTCTACCTCCAGAGTGCTTTGATTAAAGGTGTGCACCAGCTTGCCCAGCAACATGCTTATCTGAATATCTCTGTATAAAATAAATATTGTCTCCATGTGGACAGCCTTCACAGCCAATATCGTTATTGTGCTGGAATTTTTGTTTGTTTGTTTTTGTTTTGTTTTTTCAAGGTAGGGCTTTGTGCTGGAATTTTTTAAACATTTTTTTTATTATTTATTTATTTATTTGAGAGCGACAGACACAGAGAGAGAAGGACAGATAGAGGGAGAGAGAGAGAGAATGGGCGCGACAGGGCTTCCAGCCTCTGCAAACAAACTCCAGACGCGTGCGCCCCCTGGTGCATCTGGCTAACGTGGGACCTGGGGAACCGAGCCTCAAACCGGGGTCCTTAGACTTCACAGGCAAGCGCTTAACTGCTAAGCCATCTCTCCAGCCCTTTAAACATATTTTTAAATATTTTATTTTTATTTATTTGACAGAGAGAGAGAGAGAGAGAGAGAGAGAATGGGTGCACCAGGACCTCCAGCCTCTGCTAACGAACTTCAGATGCATGTGCCATCTTGTGCATCTGGCTCGCCTGGGTCCTGGGGAATCGAGCCTCGAACCGGGGTCCCTAGGCTTCACAGGCAAGCGCTTAACCGCTAAGCCATCTCTCCAGCCAACCCCCCCCAAATTTTTTTAATAAATAAATCCATACACCAGAACTAATTCAGCCATAACTTCCCCACTTTCATACCTGACATTCCGGAGAGGCCTTCCTGGAAGAGCAAGGAAATGGAAGAACTTAACAGGAAAGAAGCAGAGATATTGAAAGTTATTCCACAATGGCCCCAAGCCAAAGAAAAGATTTGATCCAAATAAATGCAAATTAGAACAATCACCAGGCATCACTTCTCACCTGCCAAACTGGCAAATGTCATCAAGTGGTAAAGGCAGGTGTTGGGGGCCCTAGACCATGCTGGTGCTTCACTAGGCGCCCAAAGCTTCCCACTGAGGAAGGAGGCCAGCCAGGGCTTCCACTTAGCCCTACTAAGTCTAGGCTGTGGGCACCGGGTGGCCAAAGCTCAGGCCCTGCAGGACAATAACATATAACAGCTTTGGCCAAGGACAGGCCCATGAGATGCCCCCAGGCCAGGCTATTCAGCAAGCCCACTATTGCAGCCTCGGCCCCTTCCGGCCTCTCCAGCTCAACATTTGTTTTAAGATTCACGAGACATCCCTTAGGAGGCTGGCTTTCCGGCCAGCCGGGGGGCATTGTTACCCTAGGCAGCTGGACCACAGGAAGTCAGGACAGCCCAGAAGCACTTAGAAAGAGCTGCATCTGCCTCTCCACCTCTCCCCTCCACTGCTTTTTAAGGTTTTTTTTTTTCCTTTTTGGAGATTTTTTTTTTTTTTTTTTTGAGGTAGGGTCTCACTCTAGCCCAGAGTAACCTGGAATTCACTATGTAGTCTCAGAGTGGCCCTCTTGTCAATTCTTAAAGCTACATTAAAGGCATCACTATTTAAAAAAAAAAAAATCGACCCAGGCGTGCTTTGATCCCAGCACTCCTCCAGGGTGGGCCTCGCCTCCAGCCTCCAGTCCTGGGATGTGTCTGAAGGCAGCGGCTCGCCTCCAGAGCCATTCTGCCCGCAGCCCAGGGCGGGGCCTGCAACCCAGGGTCACTCACCACCGAGAGGCCATCTGCAGAGCCAGTACTCCCCTGGCATCCAGTGGGTGGTAACTCAACAAGTGGGGGTCGGGGTGGGGCACCTACTCATCTACACCGGTTAACTCACAGCTCCCCAACGTGCGCCAGGACTGTGGTGCCCGCCACACAGACATGGGTGGAGGAAAGGCCTAATCGCACAGCTGGTAAGTGAAGGGGCCAGAATTCACATCCGGGCACCTAGCTCTGGGGTCACGTTCAGAACCTCTGGCCCGGAGCAAAACCACGCTGCCGCCAACCATTTCCAACTCCCCCCCCCCCCACCATCACCCCACCCCACTCCCGACCTCCACCCAACCAGACCAGACCAGACCCATCCGGCTGGCCGCCAGCCTGCCCAGCACCAGCGGGAGCCAATGGGAGCCGGGTTCCTGCCCTGCAGCGTGATTGGTGCAGGCAATCCAGGCTTCACCCAATCAGAATGCAGTTATTTCCGAGCGCAGGTCTGCAAGGAAATCAAGGCTTTTGTTCCCCCTGAGCGGCGTGGTCCCGAGATGCCGCGCTTCCTCGGCCCCGTGGGGGAGGGGAGGCGGAACAAAGCGGAGAACTGCCGAGAAACGACCGGTGGACCCTGAGCTGGGGTCGTAATGTCCGGCAGTTGACCCCTGATCAAACTGTGTTGAAGCCTGTGGTTAATTGTCCTTATTCTGAGACTAGCAAGACTGGGCCTTTTTTTTTTTTTCTTTCTTCGAGGTAGGGTCTTGCTCTGGCCCAGGCTGACCTGGAATTCACTATGTAGTCTCAAGGTGGCCTTGAACTCACAGAGATCCTCCTGCCTCAGCCTCCTGGGTGCTGGGATTAAAGGTGTGCGCCTTTAAGACAAAAGAGAAAAGAAAAAGGTGTGCGCCACCACGTACGCCTTTTTTTTTTTTTTTTTTTTTTTTGAGAGAGAAAGAGGTAAATAGAATGAGCACGTCAGGACCTTCAGCCACTGCAAAGGAACTCCACATGCATGCGCCACCTTGTGCATCTGGCTTACATGGGTCCTGGGGAAGTGAACTTGTGTCTTTTGGTTTTCCTTAGCGCCCAAGCCATCTCTCCAGCCCTTGAGCCATTTTTTGCATCTGGCTTTATGTAGATGCTTGGGAAATTGAACCCAGGCCTGCAGGTTTCTTGAGCAAACACCTTTTTACGGCGGAACTATCTCCCAGCCCCAGGACCTTTGTGCGTGTGTGCGCATGCACATGTGGAGAACAGAGGATAGCCTCCAGTGTCTCTCCTCAGGCTCCATCCACCGCTTTTTTGTTTTGTTTTGTTTTTCCAAGGTAGGGCCTCATTCTAGCCCATGCTGACCAATTCACTATGTAGTCTCAGGGTAGCCTCAAACTTGTGGTGATCCTCCTGCCTCTGCCTCCCAAGTGCTGGGATTAAAGGTGTGCACTACCACGCCAGGCTCATCCACCTCTTTTTAAGGCACAATCTCTTATTAGTCTGGAATGCCAACGAAGTCCAGTGAGCCCAGGGATGTGCCTGTCTCCACCTCCCCAGGCCTGAGACCACTGGCACTTGCCACCACACCCAGAATTTGTTCTGAGGATTGAACTCAGGTCCTTATGTCCATAAGGCAAGCACTTTATCCACTGAGCCATCTTCCCAGATCCAATTCTCTCTCTCTCTCTCTTTTTTTTTTTTTTGGTTTTTCAAGGTAGGGTCTGGCTGTAGTCCAGGCTGACCTGGAATGCACTATGTAGTCTCAGGGCGGCCTTGAACTCATGGCGATCCTCTTACCTCTACCTCTCAAGTGCTGGGATTAAAGGCGTGCACCATCACGCCCGGGTTTCTTTTTTTTTTTTTTTTAAGTTTCATCTCTGTGTGAGTACACGCACGCGCGCGCACGCGTCTCTGGCTGCTGCAAACAAACACCAGACCCACTTTACATCCACTGAGCCCTTCCCCCATGTGCTTTTGAAGCCAAAAGGCCAACTTCAACATCCACTTGTTTCACTGAGCCTCAATCTTCCGACAGTGACAGACAAACCTTGTACCCAGAGTTCTATACTGCTCCCCACCACCCCGCCTCCCTTCTGCCTTGGGTGTTGCACCTTGTGGAAGAGCTCTCTCTTCCTAGAGTCTGACTATACTAGACTCCCTGATCTCATCCCCACACCATCTTTGCTCACTCTCTTACCCAGGGTGGGATCTATCACCTGCAAGCAAGAATTCTGCAGGAGATGGACTGGAGAGATGGCTTAGCGGTTAAGCACTTGCCTGTAAAGCCTAAGGACCCCGGTTGGAGGCTTGATTCCCCAGGACCCATGTTAGCCAGATACCCAAGGGGGCGCATGCGTCTGGAGTTCGTTTGCAGTGGCTGGAGGCCCTGGCGTGCCCATTCTCTCTTTCTCTATCTGCCTCTTTCTCTCTGTCTGTCACTCTTGCTCTCAAAAATAAATAAATTAAAAGAAAAACAGGGTTTTTTTAAGAATTCTGCAGGAGTTTTTTGTTGTTGTATGAGGAGTTTGTTGTTGTTGTTGAAGTAGGTTTTCACTGTAGCCCAGACTGACCTGGAATTCACTATGTAGTCCCAGGGTGGCCTGGAACTTATGGTGACCCTCCTACCTCTGCCTCCCAAGTGCTGGGTGGGATTAAAGGCATGTGCCACCACGCCCAGCTTTTTGTTTTGTTTGTTGTGTTTTTTTAACTTATTTTTATCTTTTTAAATTATGACCTTTTTTATATTTATTTGAGAGCAACAGAAAGAGACAGACAGAAGGAGAGAATCACAAGCAAGGGCTAAACCACTAAGCCATCTCTCCAGCCCTATTTTTTATTTTTGAGAGAGAGAGGGGACACTCCAGGGTCTTTTCAGCCACTGCAAACAAACTCCAGGTGTGTGAGCCCCTTGTGCGCATGTGTGACATTGCATGCTTGTGTCACTTTGGCTACTTGGGGCCTGGAGATTGGAACATATGTTCTTAGGCTTTGCAGACAACTGCCTTAACCACTAAGCCATCTCTCCAGCCCTGTTCTCCTTTTTTAGGTCATTAAGAGAAGAGAAGCCATGCGTGGCGGCTCATGCCTGTCATCTCAGCACTCAGCAGCTGAAGTAGAAGGGTCACTACGATTTCCAGGTTAGCTTGGGCTAAAGTGAGAGTCTCCCTCAAAAGAGGGGAAGGGTTATTTTGGTTCATGGTTTTGGTCCAAGGCTGAGGAATGGTATGTGGCCATGGCCGTTCTAGCTGGCAAAGTGCTGAGGTAGTGCAGGGAATGAAGTGGTGAGAGAGAGCAGTACCTCTATCCTTTCTTCATGCTGGGACTACCGAGCAGAGTGTCATGATTTTGGAGTCCCAGCAACAGCCTTGCAAACCTCAAAGACAAAAGCCCAGGATGGCTCTCTGATTATATGATAAAAATAAGTCAGTCCAATCTCCTGCTGACAGAGCAGTCTGTCCCTTGCATCTGAATTCATTCATCCCAGCCTTGCATGTCTGAGCTAGTCTGTGGTGACTGCAAGCTCTGCAGGATGCCCATGGCTCACCAAGGCCCTCTCTTTTGTGGAGTGCCAGGCTTCAGGCTGGGTTAAATTCTGCAGGAAATCTAGATATGGTGGTGCATGCCTGCAATCCAAGTTTGGGAGGTTGAGGCAGGAGGATCAGGAGTACAAGGCCGGCCTCAGGTTCACTTTGAGTTTGAGGTCAGTCTGGGCTACATGAAACTCTGTCTCAAAAAAAAAAACTAAAAACATGGGTTGGGAATATAGCTTAGTGGTTAAAGTGTTTGCCTGCAAAGCCTAAGGAAACATGGTTCTATTCCCCAGGACCCACGTAAGCCAGATGCACAAGGGGGCACAGGTGTCTGGAGTTCATTTGTAGTGGCTAGAGGCCCAGTCCTGCCCATTCTCTTTCTTTTTTTTTTGTTTTTTTTTTTTTGGTTTTTCGAGGTAGGGTCTTACTCCAGCCCAGGCTGACCTGGAATTCACTATGGAGTCTCAGGGTGGCCTCGAACTCATGGCAATCCTCCTACCTCTGCCTCCCGAGTGCTGGGATTAAAGGCGTGCGCCACCACGCCCGGCTCCCATTCTCTTTCTATCTGCCTCTTTCTCCCTCTTTTTCTCTCTCTCTCTCTTAAATAAATAAATAAATAAATAAATAAAATATGTTTTAAAAAAGTTAAAAAACATGCTTAGCATGGTGGCCCAAGCCTTTAGTCCCAACACTGGGGAGGTGGAGACAGGAGGATCACTATGAGTTTGAGGCCAGCCTGAGATTACATACTGAATTCCTGGTCAAGTTGGGCTAGAATGAGACCCTGCCTCAAAAAAAAAAGTTCTGAAGAGATGGCTTAGCTGTTAAGACATTGCTTGCAAAGCAAAAGGACCCAGGTTCTATTCTCCAGGTCCCACATAAGCCAAATGCACATGGTGGCACATGCATCTGGAGTTTGTTTGCAGTGGCTACAAGCCCTAGCATGTCCATTCTCACTCTCTCATCTTTCCCTCTCTCTGTCTCAAACAAACAAATAAATAATAAAATGAATCTTTAAAAAAAAAAAAAAAAAACTGGAGAAGATGGTTTAGTGGTTCAGGCATTTGCTGCAAAGCCAAAGGACCCAGGCTCAATTCCCCAGAACCCATGTAAGCCAGATGCCAAAGGTAGCACATGCATCTGGAGTTTGTTTGCAGTGGCTGGAAGTCCTGGTGCACCCTTTCTTTCTCTCTCACTCTCTCAAATAAATAAATGAATTAATTTTAAAAAGATTAAAAATATTTTACTTATTTAATTTAGGAGAGTGAGAGAGAGAAAGATGCAGATATAGAGACAGAATGGGCACATCAGGGTCTGCAGCCACTGCAAGCGAACTCCAGATGCATGCACCACCTTGTGCATCTGGCTTTATGTGGGTACTGGGGAATGGAACTCTGGTCCTTAGGTTTTGCAGGCAAGCACCTTAACCACTGAGCCTTCTCTCCAGCCCTGCATCTTATTTTATTTCATTTTATTTGCTTGAAGCAGGGTCTCATACTTGCCCAGGCTGGCTTTGTGCATTTTCCAGTTTTGTACTGGGAAATTGGTTCTGCCTCATGGGCTGGGAACTGGCCTTGGGGGTGGAGATTCAGTGTACCTGCTAGGTGCAGAAATTGGTACAATTTTGTGGGGAGTGATTTGGCGATATGAACAAGCAGTCAAGAGAAGACTCCGGCTTGTTGCCTGTCATTTCATTTTAGGTCATCTCTCTTGATAATGGTGATGACGGGAGCACTGGGAAACCTTTCATACCCATGTCATCATGGCAGGGTCAGTTGTAACCACTAACATGTAACACCGTCTGCAGTCCACGAAGTGAATCATGGCCCAGCTGGCTACAAAGACTAGTAAAAAATATTTTAGGGGCCAGCATGGTGCCACACATCTTTAATCCCAACACTCAGGAGGCAGAGGTAGGAGGATCGCCATGAGTTTGAGGCCACCTTGAGACTACATAGTCAATTCCAGGTCAGCCTGAGCAAGAGTAAGACCCTACCTCGAAAGAAAAAAAAGGGGGGATGGAGAAATGGCTCAGTGGTTAAGTCACTTGCCTGCAAAGCCTAGTGACCTGGTTCCAGTTCCCTAGTGCCAACGTAAAGCCAGATGCACAAGGTGGTTCATGCATATGGAGTTTGTTCACAGTGGCTATAGGCCCTGATGTGCCCATTCCTTCTGTCTGTCTTTCTTCTCTCTCCTTCTGCTTGCAAATAAATAAATATCGAAAAGAAAAAGGGGAACTGGAGAGATGGCATAGTGTTTAAGACACTTGCCTGCAAAGCCTAAGGATCCAGGTTGAATTCCCCAGTACCCATGTATGTCAGGAGGATTGCCATGAATTCGAGGCTACCTTGAGACTACATAGTGAATTCAGGGTCAGCCTGAGCTAGAGTGAGACCCTCCCTTGAAAAGAAAAAAAAAAAAAAAAAGCAAGAGAAACTTTAAAAAGTCAGACCTGGACTGTAAATGGCTTAGCAGTTAGTTTCCTTGCAAAAGCCAAAGGACCTAGGTTCGATTCCCCATTACCCACATAAAGCCAAATGCACTAGGTTGCCCATGCATCTGGAGTTCGTTTGCAGTGGTTAGAAGCCCTGGCACTCCCATTCTCTCTCTCTAGCTGCCTCTTTATCATTCTCTCTCAAATAAATTAATAAAATGATTTTTTTTTAAAGTCAGGAGGTGCATGCCTTTAATCCCAACACTTGGCTGGAGAGAGAGGTAGGAAGATCACCCTGAATTCGAGGCCACCCTGAGACTACATAGTGAACCCCAGGTCAGCCTGGGCTAGAGCGAGAGCCTACCTCAAAAAAAAAAAAAAAAAAGCCAGGCCTGAGGAGTGTCTTCTGATACTTCTCCCCACCACCCCCTGCCCCGTCCAATCATCCATGGGTGCCAGCTTCTTTCAGCACAGCTTCTAAAGCTTATGTCCCACCAGCTGTAGGTAACAAGCCAACATCTCCACCTCACCCTCCCACTTTCCACTTTTCCTATTGCTTCAGAGGCTAATTCAGAGGACAGCATTACTTGCCCTTTTCTCAGGGTAATGCCTCCCCTGCATGGGCAGAGAGCTCAGCCTCAGTTGCACGTGCAATGCCCAGGGCAAAGGCCTCAACAATTGCTGCCAAAGCCTGCCTGCAGTCCCACCCATGCATTCTACTTTCAGGGACTGAAGTATATTCTCCAGTCCCTTAGCTATTTTAGGGTGTTCATGAACTTGCATGGCAGATCTCATTCACCAAGTAAGCAGGCCACCCATGCCAAATCGTTGATCTCTTGTTAGTATCCTATTTTTGGTGAATACAAGCTTGTTTATGTCTCCCAGGGAAAGCCACAGCAGACTGCAGATAAAAATTTTAAAGGAGCCAGGCGTGGTGGCGCACGCCTTTAATCCCAGCACTTGGGAGGCAGAGGTAGGAGGATCGTCATAAGTTCGATGCCCTGAGAATACATAGTGAACTCCAGGTCAGCCTGGGCTACAGCAAAACCCTACCTTGAAAAAAAAAGAAAACAAAACTTTAAAGGAGGCCTAAAGAGATGGCTTAGTAGTTAAAGTGCTTCCCTGCAAAGCCAAAGGACCTAGGTTTGATTCCCAGGACCCACATAAGCCAGATGCACAAGGTGGCACATATGTCTGGAGTTTGTTTGCAATAGCTGGATGCCCTAGCATGCACACTCATTCTCTCTCTCTCTCTCTCTCTCTAATAAATAAATAAATAAATAAATAAATAAAATATTTTTTAAAAAATTTAGGGCTGCAAGGTGGCGCATGTATCTGGAGTTCATTTGCAGTGGCTGGAGGCCCTGGCGCTCCCATTCTCTCTCTCTATCTCTGCCTCTTTCTCTTTCTGTCGTTCCCTCTCAATTAAATAAATTTTTTAAAAAAAAAATCATATTTAGAGCTGGAGGGATGGCTTAATGGTTAAGGCATTTGCCAGCAAAGCCAAAGGATCCAGGTTCAATTCCCCAGGACCCATGTTGGCCAGATGTACAAGGGGGCACAAGCATCTGGAGTTCATCTGCAGTGACTGGAAGCCCTGGTACACCCATTCTCTCTCTCTCTGTCCCCCTCTTTCTCTGTCAAATAAATAAATTAAATTAAATTAAAAAACTTTAAAGCAGCTGGGCATGGTGGCACACACCTTTAATCCCAGCACAGAGGTAGGAGGATTGCCACGAGTTTGAGGCCACCCTAAGACTACATAGTGAATTCCAGGTCAGCCTGGGCTAGAATGAAACCCTACCTCAAAAAAACAAAAAAATTAAAAAATTAAAATTAAAATAAATAAATAAAAAGAATAAAGAGCTGGGCATGGCGCAAACCTTTAATCTCAGGATGCAGAGATAGAGGATCACTGTGAGTTCAAGGCCAACCTGGGACTACAGTACAGAGTGAATTCCAGGTCAACCTGGGCTAGAATGAGACCTTACCTCAGGAAAAATAAAGAAGAAGGGGGTCTGTGCTGCTGCATGCACCATATGCAGGCACATGCACAGACACACAGACATGCATACACAGACTGAAATGAGCACTCCACAAAAGGATGTCCAGACTAAATCCATACAACAATTTAAAAAGATACTGGACGGCTGGAGAAATGGCTTAGCGGTTAAGGCACATGCCTGTGAAGCCTAAGGACCCCAGTTGGATTCTCCAGGTCCCACGTAAGCCATATGCACATGGCGGCGCATGCATGTGGAGTTCGTTTGCACTGGTTGGAGGCCCTGGTGTGCCCATTCCCTCTCTCTGTCTCTCTCTCCCTCTATCTGTAATAAATACATAAAAATCAGTAAAATCTTTAAAAAATATTAAAAATAAAATGATACTGGAATTACTTTGTTAGAAAATGCAGGTGACGGGCATAAGGCAGTAACACCAAGATCAGTGAGGGTGCCGCAGACTTACACAGGCCTCTGAAGCTCACGCAGAAAGGGGTGGGGGTTTTGCTTGGGTGTTGCTGGTGCAGGTCCCACGCAAAACCATTTGGCCATGTGATTAAAGTTAAATATCCACTTACCATATGATCCAGGATTTCCATTCTCACCCCCAAGGATGTTTTCCCAAGAGCAATAAAAGCACAGATTCACAGAGAGATGCCCGATACAGCCAGTTGTGTGGAACACAGCTGTGATCCCAGCACTAGCAGGCTGGTCTGAAACAGGAGGATGGCTCGTTTGAGGTCATCCTGGTCAAACACAAACAACAAAGATGTGCACAGGAACGGCAGAACAGCCTCTTTTGTAAAACCCCGAACCTGGGAACAAGGGCTGCGGAGGCGACTCAGTGGACAGAGCACTTGCCACGTGAGTGTGAGGACCTGAACCCAAAGAAAGAGGCTACGGCGGGCTTCTGTAATGCCAGCACACCAAGGTTCTGAGAAGGAAGGTGGCAGCAGGACAGAAACTTGAGAACCAGCTCGCCTAGTGAACGGAGCAGTAGACAATGAGAGACGCTGCCTCAAATGAGGCAGAAAGCAAGAGCTGACATCTTCTGACCTCTACATGTGTGCCCACACACACCCATGAACACGTGTGCATACAGATCATATACCCCTCCCCAAAAAAGAAAAAAAAAAACTAGAAATGATTCAATAGTCCATCAGAGACCCAGGCTTGGTGGCACTCAGCTTTAATCCCAGCATTCAGGAGGCAGAGGTAGGAGGATTGCTGTGCGTTCAAGGTCAGCCTGGGACTACATAGTGAATTCCAGGTCAGCCTGGGCTAGCATGATGCTGCCTTGAAAAAAAAAAAAAAGGTTAAAATCTAAAACTGCATAACCATAACCTATAGAGGGGAAAAATCTATATGGCCTTGGGTTAGGTAATTAGTTTTTAGTTGTAACCAAAATTACGATCTATGAAAGAAAAAAATTGAACAAGATTTTATTAAAACACAAAATTTCTATTAATTTTCTGACAATAAAAAGAGAGGTTGTAGACTTGGAGAAAAAAAATTCTGAGAGCCAGGCATGGTGGCGCACTTGGGAGGCAGAGGTGGGAGGATCGCCATTAGTTCAAGGCCATCCTGAGACTACATCATGAATTCCAGCTCAGCCTGGAATACCCTACCTCAAAAAACCAAAAGAAAAAGAAAAAAAAAAAAGAAAAAAGCCCAAGTTGAACCACCCATACCTGTAATCGCAGCACTTGGGAGGGAGGCAGAGGTAGGGCAGACCACCCTGAGACTAGATAGTGAATTCCAGGCCAGCCTGGCCTAGAGAGTGACCCTACCTTGAAAAACCAAAGAGAGAGAGAGAGAGAGGAGAATCAGACAGTTTAAGGGTAAGTTTGTTTAGCAAAGCAAGCACTTCAAAGAGAGATTTGAGTGTCTAAAAAAGAAAGAAGCATGGTGTGTTGATTTTAAATAAGTTTTTATGGGGCAGGGGAGATAGATCAGCAGTTACTTGCTTGCAAAGCCTGCCAGCCACATTCAATTCCCCATGCACACATATGAAGCTGGACCTAAGGTGGCACATACATATGTGATCTCAGCGTGGAGGCTGCAACAGTAAGAGGCGGAGCCAGAAGATCCCAAAGTTTACAGGCCAACTAGTGTGATATTCAGTTTGTTGATATTTTGCCTGTATTATCTATGACATATGGGAAAATGTCAAGGTTGGTGTCTGATACATGGGAACGAGCTATCTGCTCCCTCAAGGACATTTGAGAACAAAGAGACATTCTGACCCTCAGGAGACACAACTTCCAAAATACAGGTGTAGTTTTCTTGTTACCTAATAGCTAACCATTGTGTGTGTGTGTGTGTGTGTGTGTGTGTGTGTGTGTGTGTGTGTACACGTATGTGCGTGTGTCGCAGGCACACTAATGTCACAGCCTGCATGTGGAAGCCAGAGGACCCCTGAGTGTTAAGTCCTCACTTTCCACCTTGTTTGAGGCAGGGTCCCTCATTCATCACTGCATTCACCAGGCCAGTTGGCCTACAAACGTCTGGGAGATGCTCCTGTCTCTGACCCCTTATCTCCCAAAACCCATAGCAATCCTCTTCCCTCTGCCTCCTGTGTGTTTTCTTGCTTTTCAGAAACTCCTGTTTGCTGGTGGTAGGAATGCAAAGTCATCTAGCCACTTTGGTCAACAACCTGAAATTATGCTCCTAGGTGTCTTCCCAACTGACTCAAAACCTTATGTCCACACAACATCTCAGCAATGTTTATTCATCATCATGACAAGCTAAAAAGGGGTAGGGTATCTTTAATCAGCCAGGGAGTGAACCCAGGTTGTTTCCATTCCCAGTGATGGTGCCCTGTGATGAGAAATAGATTGTCAGATCAGCACAGAACCAAGGGCAAAAAGCAGTCACAAAGGCCACCCAACTGTATGATTCCACTTACAGAACATTCTAGAAAAGGCAAAACTCCATTACAAATGTACCCTTGATCAAACTCTCTGGGCCTAGCATCAGAATGCAGCCAGCCCTTAGGCCAGTAGTCCAGTTCCAACAAAGCTCTCTGTAGTCTTTCCTTCTCCTTAGAAAGTTTATAAACAAAGCTTCCAAATACAATTCTCTCTGTGCTTAGCATTTTCAAACCCTCACCAGAATAGTCCATAAAACTTGGCTTACTGCTCTGGAAGGCATCTTCAGTTGCAAGCACCAAGTCCATGACCATTCCTCCAAAACAAAATGTCCTAAAAGACCAAAATCCACATGGTCAGATTTAACATGCAGCAATAACCCACTCTCTGGTACCAGATATTTTGCAGTCAGTTTCACATTGCTGGAATGAACTTCCAAACTAGGCACAAGTTATGGGAAGAAGGTATTTGTTGAAGCTTCCAGATCTAGTGGAAGTTCCTTAGTGGCAGAAGAGCTGGCCCACTTTCACAAATCCAAATAGAGAGAAAAACTACGACCAGCACCATAAGCAAGCACACTCTACATGGTGAATTCCATGTCTGCCTGGGCTACAGTAAGACCTTACCTCAAAAATAAAAAAATAAAAAAAGAATGCTGCAAACCTGTAGGCTGGAAATTCCAGATCCGTTCACAACACACCTTAGGGCTGGACCCTAGGATCCACCCACAGAGACACCTCTTTCAACCAGGCAGCTGGAAATCCAAGGAGCTGTGATAAAACAATCTATTGGGGGACATACATGCAAACAAAATCACTCCTCTATTGCCCTCTCTTGCCCCTAACCACTGATCCCCTTCCTTCTTCCAACTAGTCAAACTTCTACTTTCATGTCTATTTGTTGTTTTGTTTTTGATGACCCAATGCACTGAATTAGGGTTATTTACTTTCACATCTATGTTTTGAATTATGTTTTGAGATTCATCTGTGTGGTCACATGTATCTTTATTTAGAGCTACCACATTTTGTCTCCTTATTCGTTGTCTGATAGACACATTCAGGTTGATTCTACCTTTTGAAAATAGTTCTGCAATAAACATTTATATACAAATATTATTCACATGGGAACTGAACAAACTGGCAAACTATTGACCACAATAATATACACCAACAACTTACAGTACCACCAACAACGTATGAAGGTTCCAATCTGCTCACATCCTTATTAACACTTGTATTCTCTGGGTGTTAATTTTTACCATATCCCTTCTAATATGAATTACAGTTAACCTGTAGATTATTTTGATGGTATTGCTATTTAGAAATATTGTCTTCCAACTCATGAATGCTTTATATCTTTGCATTTATTTAGGTCTTTCTTAAGTTTTTCAACTGTATTTTATAGTCTCCAGTGTGCAAATCTTGCCTTGATTAAATATATTCCAGGGGTTTTTGTTGTTGTTGTTGTTGTTTATTCAAGGTAGGGTTTTAGCCAGGCGTGGCTATGCATGCCTTTAATCTCAGCACTTGGGAGGCAGAGGTAGGAGGATCACCGTGAGTTCGAGGCCACCCTGAGACTCCATAGTGAATTCCAGGTCAGCCTGGGCTAGAGACCCTACCTTGAAAAACAAAAAAAAAAAAAAAAAAAAAAAAAAAAAGGTAGGGTTTTGCTGTAGCCCAGGCTAATGTAGTCTCAGAGTGGTCTCAAACTCATGGCAATCCTCCTACCTCTGCCTCCTGAGTGCTGGGATTAAAGGCATGCGTCACCGTGCCCGGTAATTCCAGGTTTTTATTTGAAAAAACAAAAATAAATTTAAAAGGCAAAACTATGCCGGGTGTGGTGGCACACTCCTTAAATCCCAGCACTCTGGAGGCAGAGGTAAGAGAATTGCCATGAGTTCGAGGCCACCCTGAGACTACATAGTGAATTCTAAGTCGGCCTGGGCTAGAGTGAGACCCTGCCTTGGGAAAAAAAAAAAAAAAAAAAGGCGAAGCTATATAAATATAGGAAAGAGATGAACTGCCACCAAGGGCTTGGGATGGAGGTGGATTTAAAAGATAAAACAGCGGGCGTGGTGGTGCACGCCTTTAATCCCAGCACTCGGGAGGCAGAGGTAGGAGGATCGCTGACAGTTCAAGGCCACCCTGAGACTACATTGTGAATTCCAGGTCAGCCTGGACCAGAGTGAGACCCTACCTCAAAAAACCAATAAATAAATAAATAAAAGATAAAACGTGGAGGAAGTCTGCAGAGTGATGAAGGTGTCTGTGTGGCACTCAATTCTCTAGAGCACGCTGGGCACCTGCAGTGACATCACTGGGTCTTCTAGTTGCTTTGGTCACTTTCTTGAGGAACTGGCAAACTTCCCTACAGTGCTGCACCAGCTTGAGCAATGCGCAGGGTTCCGCTTTCTCCAACGCCTTGTTGACACTTATGTTCCATTGTTTTGATCCTGGAGGGTGTGCAGCTAGTTTTGGGGGCTGGGCTGTCGGCTGGCTTGCCAGGCCTCCCAGGAAAGACCAGTGGAACCAGCAGACAGACAGACCCAGCCCAGGAGACACCTCAGAACTTAGGGAGAAGAATCAGCCTGAGGAGGGGATGGAGCCATCTGTGCCCTGTGGAGGATGGATGATGGGGTGGAGGAACCCAGGGGTGGAGGACTACTCTTATGGCTTTCAAGGTCCACTGCTGTTTACCACCACCATTGTTGATGACTTCTCTCTCCCATAGGGCTGCATACAGCCTAGCTTTTTCCAGCTTTATGTCAGCTGATCTACAGGGAGGTTTTCAGCTCAGCTCCAGCTTGATTTCTCAGTGACCTTGCAGCCCAAACATGTGGAGTCTTCAGCAATAGGGTCTTACCATCTATTCCTGGTTGGAAACCAAGAGCCTTGGCAATGGCCTGTAATGTTTTGGGGACATCAGGGACCTCTCTGGCCAACAACTCACTGGAAAGTATTCCATCCCTGGCATGGAAATTTTTATAGTAACAGTCTATGGCTCCTACACTTCCTCTACTAAGTCCTTTCCGCCGACCTCACTTAGGCTGTTGTACCCCCAGTAATCTGCTCATCTACTTACGTATATACAATACCCTCTCTGCAAATCCTCCCCTCCCCTCCCTCATAGCCCCTTTCTAGCTTGCTGGCCTCTGCTACTCACTTTTACTCCAACTCACATACAAATTTAAACATTTGTAGCTAGGATCCACATATGAGAGAGAACATGCAGTGTTTGGCTTTCTCGGCCTGGGTTACCTCACTTATTATAATCCTTTTCACATCTATCCATTTCCACACAAATTTCATTTTTCTTTTCTTTTTTTTTTTTTTGGTTTTTCGAGGTAGGGTCTCACTCTGGTCCAGGCTGACCTGGAATTAACTCTGTAGTCTCAGGGTGGCCTTGAACTCACGGTGATCCTCCTACCTCTGCCTCCCAAGGGCTGGGATTAAAGGCGTGCACCACCACGCCCAGCATTCATTTATTTTCTTGATGACAGCCATCTGACAGGAGGGAGATGGAAACTCAAAGTAGTTTTAGTTTGCATTTTCCTGATGGCTAAGGATGCAGAGTGTTTTTAGATCTTTATAGGCCATCTTTATTTCTCCTTTGAGAAATCTCTATTTAGTTCCATAGCCTTTTTTGTTTTATTTTGTTTTTTGGAGGTAGTGTCTCACTCTAGCCCAGGCTGACCTGGAATTCACTATGTAGTCTCAGGGTGGCCACGAACTCACGGTGATACTCCTACCTCTGCCTCCCGAGTGCTGGGATTAAAGGCATGCGCCACCACGCCCGGCCATAGCTGCTGCTACTGCTGCTGCCCCTCCATCGTCTCCTTCTTCTTCTTCTTCCTCCTCCTCCTCCTCCTCCTCTTCTTCTTCTTCTTCTTTCTATTTTGTTTTGTTTTGGTTTTTGAGGTAGTATCTCTCTTTAGCCCAGGATGACCTAGAATTCACTATGTAATCTCATGGTGGCCTCGAACTCACAGTGATCCTCCTACCTCTGCCTCCCGAATGCTGGGATTAAAGGCATGCACTAGCATGCCCAGATGCCATAGCTCATTTTTTATTGGGTTGTTTGATTTCTTTTGCTTTTTAATATTTTTATTCATTTATTTGCAAGCAGAGAGAGACAGAAGAGAGACAGAGAGTATGGGCACACCACAGCCTCCTACCACTGCAAACAAACTCTAGAGGCATGTGCCACCTTGTGCATCTGGCTTTACGTGGGCACTGGAGAATTGAACCCAGGTCGTTAGGCTTTGCATGCAAGTACCTGAACCACTGAGCCATCTTTCTGGTTCTGGGTTGTTTGATTTCTTATCTTTTCATTTTTTGAGTTCTTTGTATATTCTGACATTAATTCTCTGTTAGATATATAGCTGACAAAGATTTTCTCTCTTTCTGTAGGTTGCCTCTTTGCTCTATTCAGAGTGTCCTTTGTTGTACAAAAGCTTTTTAAGCCGGGCATGGTGGCGCACACCTTTAATCCCAGCACTTGGGAGGCAGAGGTAGGAGGATCCCTGTGAGTTCAAGGCCACCCTGAGACTCCATAGTGAATTCCAGGTCAGCCTGGGCTAGAGTGAGACCCTACCTCAAAAAACCAAAAAAAAAGAAGAGCCTTTTAATTTCATGAGGTCCCAGTAGTTGATTAGGGATTTTACTTCCTGGGCAACTGAAGTTATATTAAGAAAATCATTGCCTTACAAAAAAGAATTTAAAATAATCATTGCCTATTCCAATATGTTGAAGGATTTCCCCTACTTTTTCTGTAGTAGTTTCAGAGTTTCAGGTCTGATATTAAGGTCTTTGATCCATTTGGATTTGATTCTTGCGCATGGAGAGAGATAAGGATCTCTTTTCATCTTTCTACATATAGATATCCAGTTTTCCCAGAACTATTTGTTAAAGAGGCTGTCAAAAGAATTAATATTTTTTGGTGGAGAGGTAGAAGGATTGCCATGAGTTTGAGTCACCCTGAGTCTACATAATGAATTCCATGTCAGCCTGGGGCAGAGCGAGACCCTACCTGAAAAGAAAAACAGAAAGGAAGGAAGAGGAAAGGAAAGAAAGAGAAAAAGAACCCCCCCCCAAAAAAAGTCAAGGCTGGAGAGATGGATTAATGGTTAAGGCACTTGCCTGCAACACTAAAGGATGCTGGTTTAATTGTCCAGAACCCAAGTAAGCCAGATGCACGTGATAGTGTATGCATCTGGAGTTCTACTGCAGTCGCAGAGACCCTGGCACACCCATTCTCCCTCCCTCCCTCCCTCCCTCCCTCCCTCCCTCCCTCCCTCCCTCCCTCCCTCCCTCCCTTCCTCCTTCTCTCTGTCTCTCTCTTTCTCTCTCTCTCTCCTTCCCTCTCTCAAATAAGTAAATAAAATATTTTTAAAAATAGCTGGGTGTGATGGCACACGCATTTAATCCCAGCACTTGGGTTGCAAAGGTAGGAAGATCACTGTGAGTTCAAGGAAATCCTGAGAAGACACAGTGAATTCCAGATCAGCCTGAGCTAGAGTGAGGCCCTGCCTCAAAAAAAAACAAAAACAAAAAAATATATTTAAAAAAATTTTTGGCAAAATTTTTTGAACGTTGGGTCTCACTCTAACCCAGGCTGACCTGGAATTCAGCATGTAGTCTCAGGGTGGCCTTGAACTCATAGTGATCCTCCTACCTCTGCCCCCTGAGTGCTGGAATTTAAGGCATGTGCCATCACACCCAACTTTTTATTTCATTTTATTTTATTTTAAATTTTATTTTATTTATTTATTTGAAAGAGAGAGAGAGAGATAGAAATAGGCAGAGAGAGAGAGAGAGAGAGAGAATGAGTGCACCAGGGCTTCCAGCCACTGCAAACAAACTCCAGAGGCATGCACCCCTTTGTGCATCTGGCTTATGTGGGTCCTGGGAATTGAACTGGGGTCCTTTGGCTTTGTAGGCAAGTTCCTTAACTGCTAAGCCATCTCTCTAGCCTCTTTATTTTATTTTATTTTATTTTATTTTATTTTATTTTATTTTGTTAGAGGAAGGGAAGGGAGAGAATGGGGTCCCCAGGGCCTCTAGCCACTGTAAATGAACTCCAGATGTATGCACCACCATGTACATCTGGCTTACATGGGTCCTGGGAAATCAAACCTGCGTCTTTAGGCTTTACTGGCAAGTGCCTTAAATGCTAAGCTATTTCTCTAGTCCTTTATTTTGTTTTTATTTATTAGAGGGGGGAGAGAATGAAGTCTTTCCATTTATTTAAGACAGAGAGAGGGGTGGGAGAGAGAGAAAAAGAGAGAATGGGCACACCAGGGCAAATGAACTCCAGACATAGGTACCATCATGTGCATCTGACTTATGTGGGACCTGGAGAATTGAAGCTGGGTCCTTAGGCTTCACAGGCACATGCCTTAACTGCTAAGCCATTTCTCCATCCCTGTTTTTAAAAAATATTATATTTTGCCAGGCATGGTGGCACACACCTTTAATCCCAGCACTCGGGAGGCAGAGGTGGGAGGATTGCCAAGAGTTCAAGGCGTCCCTGAGACTACATAGTTAATTCCAGGTCAGCCTGGACCAGAGTGAGACCCTACCTCAAAAAACCAAAATAAATAAATAAATAAAATATTATATTTATTTATGTATTTGAAAGAGAAAGATTAAGTCTTTTTGTTTGTTTGTTTGTCTGTTTGAGGTAAGGTCTCACTTTAGCTCAGGCTGGCCTGGAATTCACTATGGAGTCTCAGGATGATCTCAAACTTATGGCAGTCTTCCTACCTCTGCCTTCCAAGTGCTGGCATTAAATGCACAAGCCACCATGCCTGGCTGTCACATCTTTTTAAAAATATATATTTTGGGCTGGAGAGATGGCTTAGCAGTTAAGCACTTGCCTGTGAAGCCTAAGGACCCCGATTCCAGGCTTGATTCCCCAGGACCCACGTTAGCCAGATGCATAAAGGGGCGCATGCGTCTGGAGTTCGTTTGCAATGGCTGGAGGCCCTGGCGTGCCCATTCTCTCTCTTTCTCTGACTCTTTCTCTGTCTGTTGCTCTCAAATAAATAAATAAAAATAAACAAAAACAATTTTTAAAATATAGTTTATTTATTTATTTAAGAGACAGAGAATGGGAACACCAGGGCTTCTAGCCACTACAAATTCTAGATGTATGCGCCACCTTGTGCATCTGGTTTATGTGGTACTGGGGACTCAAACCAGGATCCTTTGGCTTTGCAGGCAAGCGCCTTAACTGCTAAGCCTTGATGTCATCATCTTTTTCTCCTATTATGAAGATCTTGTGTAGGTAATGTTAGGCACTGCAAGGTAATAAATATTCAGGCCATTTTAGTGTCTGGAAAATTGCTTTGTAAGTACTCTTACCCTTCCTTTGGCTCTTACATTCTTTCCACCACCTCTACCCCAATGGACTCTGAGCCTTGGAAAGTGTGATAGAGATGTCTCAGTGCTGAAAACTCCACTGTCACTTCTCAGCATTATGGTGACTTTTGAGCCATCCCAGTAGTCATGGCTATCTTTAAAGAGAAGTTTCTCTAACCAAAAGTGAGAGTAACAGTAATAAATAGTCATAGCCTGGGCAAGAGTGAGACCCTACCTCAAAAAAACAAAAAGAGAGAGAGAGACTTAGCCCAGGCTGACCTGGAATTCACTCTGTAGTCTCAGGAGGGTGTCCTCAAATTCATGGTGATCCTCCTACCTCTGCCTCCCAAGTGCTGAAATTAAAGCTGTGTGCTACCACACCCAACTGTTTTAGTTTGTTTCTTTTTAAATATTTTATTTTTATTTATTAATTTGAGAGAGAGAGATACAGAAATAGGCAGGCAGAGAGAGAAAATGAGCATGCTAGGACCTCCACCCACTGCAAATGAACTTCAGACATATGCGCCCTCTTGTGCATCTGGCTTTCGTGGGTCCTGGAGAGTCAAACCAGGATCATGTGGCTTTTCAGGCAAGCACCTTAACCGCTAAGCCATCTCTCCAGCCTGTTTTTGTTTCTTGAAGTAGGGGTAGGGTTAGTGCACCACCACACCTGGCTTATTTTTTATTTTTATTTATTTGGTTTCTTTGTGACAGGGTCTTGCTAAGTCGTCCATATTGGCCTTGAACTCATGGCAATGATCCCAACTCAGCTCCTGGTGCTAGGATGACTGGAATGTGCCACCATTCCTGACTTGGTTTTCTTCTTTCTCTCTCACTTATTTCATCCTCCTTCCGTTCCCATCTGTTCCCCAGAGGCACAGGTCTTGGCGTGTATCCTGAGATGTGCACATATCCTTAAAATAGGAACAGTATTGTCCTAGAAATGACATGATGTCAAATTATCTCCAACCCCAGCACACCACATGGGAAGCTGAAGTGGAGGGTCTCACCTTGGGTTCCAGGCCAGGCTGAGCTACAGTAGTTGTAAAACACCTGACCAAAGGGAGGAAAGATTACTAAGGTTTATAATCTCAGGGGAAGCTTTTGTGATAGCAGAGAAAAGATGGCAGAGCAGAGTCTGGGCATCACCTCTGCCACAGCAGGTGGAAAACAGAAGCAGGGGAGTGAGCCAAACTCCGGCAAAGGGGAGCTGGCTATGACACCCCAAAGCCTGCGCCTGGTAATATACCTCCTCCAACAAGACCCCATCTTCCCAAAATGCCACCAGCTGAGGACCAAGTACATAAAACACATGAGTTTTTGGGGGACATCTGATCAAAACCACAGCTACATAGTGAGATCCTATCTCAAAAATAAGAAAGGACATCAAATGTGAGGTTTGGGGGTGTCCCTCTTCTCTCTCCCCTTCCCCAGGTCTCATACAGCCCAGTTTGGCCCAGCTGAGGATGACCTTAAACTTCTTACCCTCCTGCCTCCACATCCCAAATACTAGGGCAACAGGAGCGGACTCCGAGGCCTAGCCCTGTAAATGCTAGAGATTAAACTCAGGGCCTCTTGTATGCTAGGAAAGCATTCTACTGAGCTACATCTCCAGACCCCATTGTAGAACCCCAGGCTCTTCACTTTGAGTAATCGCCCTTTAAGCACACTGACACCCTGGCCTCTGCTTTCTCCTAACTAGCCCTTAACATCATTGTTTCTGGATGTGCCTGTCATTTACCCAGAGTTTCCAAGGTTGATCTGTGTGCATGGGTCAGTGCTTCATTCCTTTTATGGCTAAATAATATTCCAGTGCATGGATGAAAACCTATTTTTACAATCTGCTCACTGATTAAGCTATTTGGATTGTTTCCACCTTTTGGTTATTGGGGTGCTGCTGTGCACAAGTACTTCAATGATAGTTTTCAGTTTTGGGGACAGCCAGGCGTGGTGGCACACACCTTGTGGGAGGATCACCATGAGTTGGAGGCCACCCTGAGACTCCATAGTGAACTCCAGGTCAGCCTGGGCTAGAGTGAAACCCAACCTGGAAAAACCAAAAGCTTTGGGCCTCCAGTGGGATTCCTGTACACATGCTGAGGACCTGCCCAACCAACTGCTCTTCCCTGGCAGGTGTCCCTGCAGCATTCCCACCAGCAATGGCAAGTTCTGACTACCCTACTTCCTCACCAACCATCTAATGCCCATCCTAGTAGGCAGGAAGAGGCCCTTTATCACAGGTGAGTGAGTCATTTGCCCGCTCACCCCTGGGACAACCCCCTCACAGCCCTACCTGTGGGGCTGCCACTTTCTGTGGAGATAAGAGATGGGCTAGGCATGGTGGAACATGCTTTAAAAGAAATCTATTCAGGAGTGAGAGTATGGGTGCACCAGGGCCTCTAGCCACCACAAACTGCAGACACGTGCACCACCTTGGGGTGCACCACCTTGGGCATCGGGAAACCCAACTCAGGTCCTTAGGTTTTGCAGGCAAGCACATTAACCACTGAGGCACCTCTCCAGCCCACATGCTTTTAATCTCAGCATTTGGGAAGAAAACGTTAGAGGATCACCATGAGCTCAAGGCCACCTACACCACATTCCAGGTCAGCCTGGGTTAGAGACCCTACCTTGAAAAACTGAAACACAGCCAGAGATGGCTCTGGGGGCTAAGCCTGCAAAGGTTTACCTGCAGGGATGTGCAGTACACATGTACAAAGTGGCACATGCACCTGGAGTTAATCTGCAGTGGCTAGAAGCCCCGGTATGCCCATACTCTCTGCTGGCAAATAAACCTGAAAAAAGTGACTTATGCCATGGAGGGCTCCAGGGAACAGAACCTTTAAGATAGTTAACTCTATATGGCATATGGGAGACTAAATCCGTTAAGAGGGTGGCACCCCTGACCTGTCAATCTTTGAGGTGGAGGGGGGAGTAGGAACCACACTAACAAGCTTCCCTCTCCCAATAGGGAGGGCCTGCCACTGCTGTGGCCAGGCCTTCCCACACAAGCCTTGCAAGGAAACAAAGGTCCCAAGTCCCTTCCCCAAACAAAAGCAGGCAGTCCTGGGTGTACTGCAGCACTTTATTTTTCTTTACACAATGACGTGTTGCTGGGGCCTAATGTTCTCACTTAACAGTAGAAAACCAAAATTTGTTGTTTCTTAAAGAATTGAGTACAAAAAACCTTACATAAATTAAAAGGATGAATAAATTTACAGGTGTAAATGCAAACGTTCCCAACTCAAGGCAAGGAGCAACCCACGGTGGTCAGGAGGGGAAACACCAGAACGGAAACTGGGTCCTAAGGCTCGGACCTTCCCACCGTTAGACCGGCAACACGGACGTGACAACTGGTTCAGGAACCCTTGCCAGCCTCTAGAAATCCTGGAACAGTCAGCGTGGAAGTTGACACCCTGCACCGTCGCCGGCGCTGTGCTCAGACCCACCAGTGGGGATCCCTCTTCCTCAGCCACCAAGTGACCGAGCCACACGGACCAAGGGCTTAAATCAAGATATGCACAGGGTATTAAACATATACCAAGGGAACAGTTAACTTGAATACAAGGTCAAAAATCAGCAACAAGTTCTACGATCCAGTGCTGATATCAGATACAAGCTTCAAGGACAAATTTCTTTTCAAAGGCTTATTCCAGTTTCATGAGGCTAGCATGAGGTGTGTACATTTGCCAGGGCAAATCAATACTTCGGAATCAGCTCATGCAGCAGATGCCTGGCACCTGCTCAGTCCATCTAGAAGCATTTGCGGTGGACGATGGAGGGGCCTGACTCGTCATACTCCTGCTTGCTGATCCACATCTGCTGGAAGGTGGAGAGCGAAGCTAGGATGGAGCCTCCAATCCACACGGAGTACTTGCGCTCAGGGGGAGCAATGATCTGTGAAGGAAGGAGCAGATGAGAACCCAGGAAGTCATGTGGGGCCCAACCCCCACCCTCAGGGCTAGGCCTGTCCAGGCTGGGAACCATTCCTCACCTTGATCTTCATTGTGCTTGGCGCCAGGGCTGTGATTTCCTTCTGCATCCTGTCAGCGATGCCTGGGTACATGGTGGTACCACCAGACAGCACTGTGTTGGCATACAGGTCCTTGCGGATGTCCACGTCACACTTCATGATGGAGTTGAAGGTAGTCTCATGGATACCACAGGACTCCATACCTAGGAGACACAGCTCTCAGTCATCAAGTTCTGCACGACCCACCCCCCTTCCCTGGTGGGATAACAGCCTCGAGGTCCTGCACCAGGTTCTAGACACCTACCCAGGAAGGAAGGCTGGAAAAGCGCCTCTGGACACCGGAACCGCTCGTTGCCAATGGTGATCACCTGCCCATCAGGCAGCTCGTAGCTCTTTTCCAAGGAGGAGGAGGATGCAGCAGTGGCCATTTCTTGCTCAAAGTCTAGGGCCACATAGCACAGCTTCTCCTTGATGTCGCGCACAATCTCCCGTTCAGCTGTGGTGGTGAAGCTGTAGCCTCTCTCAGTCAGGATCTTCATGAGGTAGTCCGTCAGGTCCCGGCCAGCCAGGTCCAGACGCAAGATGGCGTGAGGAAGGGCGTAGCCCTCATAGATGGGCACCGTATGTGTGACCCCATCACCAGAGTCCATGACAATGCCAGTGGTGCGCCCAGAGGCGTACAGGGACAGCACGGCCTGAATGGCCACGTACATGGCAGGGGTGTTGAAAGTCTCAAACATGATCTATGAAGGAACAAAGATCTGTGAGCAGCAGGGACCCAGAGCCGCCCACGCCCGCACACTGCATGCTTCATGCCAAAAATGTGATGTGTGAAAAGGAAAAGAAAAGAATGCAGGCAGAAACGCAAACAGAAACCTGGAGGCTTCAGGGAGGAAATGCCAGAAGAGGAACAGAACCCTGGAAATATCAAAGAAACACTTGAATGTCAGGAAATGAAGCAGAACAGAACATGACTTATGAAAGGTGGTAACAGTGGTCAAGGTATAGCCCCACCTGAGTCATCTTCTCCCTGTTGGCCTTGGGATTCAGGGGGGCCTCGGTCAGCAGCACCGGGTGCTCCTCGGGGGCCACGCGCAGCTCGTTGTAGAAGGTGTGGTGCCAGATCTTCTCCATGTCGTCCCAGTTGGTGACGATGCCGTGTTCGATGGGGTACTTCAGGGTCAGAATGCCTCTCTTGCTCTGGGCCTCGTCGCCCACATAGGAATCCTTCTGACCCATGCCCACCATGACACCCTGCGAGGAGGGAAAAGCCGTCAGGATCGCCGCGCACTGTAGCCTAGGGAGGACGCTGGGGGACCCGGACTCCCTCCACTAACCTGGTGTCGGGGGCGCCCGACGATGGAGGGGAACACGGCCCTGGGCGCGTCGTCGCCTGCAAAGCCAGCTTTGCACATGCCGGAGCCATTGTCGATGACGAGCGCGGCGATTTCTTCTTCCATGGCGATCTACTCAGAAATGTGTCCGATTCAGAAACAACCCCTCCGCGACCCCGCCAGGCCCCTAATAGGCCTCTAGGGCGGGATAACCGTCTGCAACCGGCGGTGGCCCGGTCCGCAGCGGCGCGAAGGGGCTGCGCACTGCGCCGGGCCCCGCCCTGCCCCCCGCGGGCCCTGGCCCACCGTGCCCAGCGTCCCCGGAGCCGGGCGGCTGCGCTCCCGAGGACGTGACTAACCTCCCCGGTGAACCAAGACTAGGCCTGGGGCGCAGAAGGCACGGGCCGCTTACCGGCGGAAACCGGGGGCAACGGAGAGACGAGAAGACGCGGAGCGCTGGCCGGCGGCGGCGAGTGAGACCGATCGCGGTCTCCCCCGCTGCTATTTAAGCGGGAGTGGGGTGCGCGCGCGGGCGGCGGCGCGCGCGGCCCCAGAACATGTCCATATATGGAGATCTTTCCGAAAGCCGGGCGCCCATTGGCCCGCCCGCCCAGGACACGTGGGACTTCGGCTCGGCCCGCCCCTTGCCCGCGCCGCCGCCAACCGCCCCGCCCGCGCCACCCCCGCGTGCCCGAGACCCCGCGCGGACCCGGCCTGGGACGACCGCGCCGCGCGGGGAGGTTCAGGCTGCGCCCCGAAACTGCAGGGCTCCCGGGCGGGCCGCGCCCGACCTGGGGTGAGTCCCTGTGGCCCACGCCTTGCCGGGAGTTGTGCGCTCCGCGCGCCCCAGCGAGCTTTCCTTTTACACACTGCAGAGAGCTGGGCCTGGGAAACCCGTGCCCGGCTGGGGGAGGGGAGCAGGGTCCCCGCCAGCCGGGCTTCAAGACCCACGGACTCTTCATCTCTTCCCGCTCACATGAGGGGTGTCGCCAGTCTCCCCAGAACGCCCACGATCACGTAGGCCCCTCCGTAGGTCTGAATGTGCCCAGATGCGGCCTCCGCCTGAGGTTGGGGGGGTCACTCGACCCTCATCATCTGAGGAGGTGGTGTGGAAGGGCTTTATTTCATCCTGGGGACATTCTAGGGAAACTGAGGCAAGGAAGGACTCCTGACCTCCTGAAGTGTCCATCCCTAACCCCGCACTGTTAGGTTGGGCGAGCCATCTCTCCACTGTTTATGTTGCTAGAAAGGACCGGGGTCCAGCTGGGTTTGGGACACAGTGCACCAACCGACCCCAGGTCCCCTTGCAGGCAGGCTAGCCTGGGCCTCGGTGTCCTCCCTAAGAAGCGGCACTAGGAGACCTGTCACCTTTGGCGGGGTCTTGGCCGCACCTGCTGGCGCGCTCCCTTGATTATACCCCAAGGGGAAGCTGGCACTGTGGCTTCCTCGGGTTTATTTGTAAGCTTCTGAAATTGCTCAGTGTGGAATTAAACCGCGGGGGAAGGTACTGGGGGAGGGGCAGCAGTGTGGAGGCGCTGGACTCGCCCCAAGGTCACGGGGCATTCAACATGTCCCTGGCAGGTGTGGGGGGCGGTGCCGGGCTCCCCTCCAGCCCATACCCCAGCGCTCTGTCCTGCAAGGTCAGCTCGTGTCCCCATCTGAAACGTGGACACAACACTCAGAGGGCTAGGCACTCAGCCCAGTTCACCTGCCCGCCACAACAGTCACATTGTCACCAGGGCCAGCGGGGAGGGTGCCCAGTCTTCCCAGGGGCACCTAGCCAGCAAGGCTGTCAAGGTGTGTGCACCACCCATGGGGCGTCGCCTCCAGAAAACCCACAGGTCTGTCCGACCACTCGGCGGCGGGGGGGGGGTGTTCCATAACTTGGGCGGGGGTCCCGAGACGCGAAGTGGACGGTATCCGTCCGCCGCCTGGACACCATTCGCCCCGCCCTGTCTCCTTGGCTGCAGCTGCAGGCGCCCGGCCCCCCTCGCGCCCGGCTTTCTCCAGGCCGCCTTTGTCTGCGTGTGTGCCGGAGGGGCGGTCGCGGCTCCCGGAGACCCGGTTTCCCCGCGGGGCGCTCAGGGGTCCTTCCGGCCGGCTGCGCCTCCCCCTGCCCGGGGCGCGGCGGGCCCAGGTGCGGCCCAGGTGTGCGGGGGGGGGGGGGCGGCGGCGGTAGCGCCGCCATATTTGGCGATGTGGACCCGCGCCCCGCCCGCCCGCCCGCCCGCCGCCCCAGGCCCGCGGCCGCCGTGAGTCACGGGGGCGGACGTAACGGACCGGGCGCCGGGCCGCGCTCCTCGCCTTATTTAGTCAAGCAGGCCGCCCATTGGCCCGCGGGACAAAGGGGCGGCGGCGGGGAAGCCCGACCGAGCTCGGCGCCCCGGGCCCACCCGGGCCCTGGAGTGCGCCCGAGGCCCCGGCATCGCCGGCTGCGGGCCGGGCGGCCCGCGGGAGCGCGCGCCCGCAGAACCCGGAGCAGTGGGCACGCTGTGATTTTTTTTTTTTTTTTTCTGTTTTGCAACTGGTCATCCTCGGCCTCACCCAAGGTCACGTCGGGGCCGTTCTGGGCTGCGCTGAGGAAGCCCGTGGGGCAGAGTTGCCCCACCTCTCTTGGAGCGGGATCCAGCCTGGCATCCCTTGGGGACCGAGTGAATGTGGCTGCCCCTGGCCTCCTGTCTCACCGGAGCCAGGGGCAGCAGTTGCCAGAGTGGGTGTGTCTTTCCTTTGTAAGAAGGAAGAGGCAGCTCCCAGAAACCGTGTTGTGTTTTCTGTGCCAGCTTTTTAAAAAATATATATATATATTTTTTATTTTTTGGTTTTTCGAGGTAGGGTCTCGTTCTGGCCCAGGCTGACCTGGAATTCACTATGTAGTCTCAAGATGGCCTTGAACTCACTGCGATCCTCTTCTGCCTCCCAAGTGCTGGAACTAAAGGCGTGTGCCACCACTCCCGGCTTTTTTTTTTTTTTTTTCAAAAAAATTTATTGTGATCTTACTGGATATTTTCATTTCATAGTCTGCTCATTTAATGTATAAGAAAACAGGCTCAATGAAGTGAAGAGTTATGTGCTGGAGCTGAGACAACCCAACATTCCACTCTAAATTAAGGTTCTCTGCACTCTTGGAGTCCTGGTCACCTCACCTTCACACCACCTTCCAGCTGGCTGGGGGCTTATCGAGCAGAGGGAACAAGGAACCATGAGTCTCCCTTCTCCTATGCTGTTCCACCCATCAGGAATGCCCACCAGATTCTGAAGTAAGACATTAGAGCAGGTGAGACCCAAGTCAAGTCTGGATATTAAGTACCAAGGTCTCAACATTATCATGTATTAGCTCTGCAACTTTTCTGTAAGCCTGCAATTATACCATAACAAAAAGCAAACATTTAAAACCGAGGAAATCAGTTTACCTACTCTGAGCTCACATCCCTGTTCTCTCAGCCTGTGGATCCCATAGAACCATGATTCCAAGCCCACCGTCCAGCTTCCTGTGGTTTGTCCTGGCTGCTAGGAGGCCACCTGTAGGGACCTGTTCTCAGAACACTGCCCAGATCAAAGCCCAGAAGGACCAGCTCGCTCTCCTGAGAGTTTAGTGAATGTCCCCGTGCCAGGAAGCTCTGGACCGGCCTCCCCACTGAGGAAGGCTCCAAGCCTGTTAAACCAGTGGTGAAAGGGAGGCAGTCAGGGTCAGGGTGGAGAGAACCCAGTCCTGTTACATTCTTGGAAGTCAAGGTTCTAGAGGGGCCGTGCAGGCACTCCACATGAAGCTTGGTGAGTTAACCAAGTCCCTCCTCCAGCCCTGCTCTAGGCTTTGGGAGAAGAGAACGTCCTGCCCCTCCAGACAGGTCCTCAAGAACAGTGGAGGCCTCTGAGATGGGACACCAGGCCACTGGGTCTGCTGTGTGGCCTCAAACCTGTTTTCTGTGAAAGGGGTAAATGGACAAGCCTTGTGAAGGTGTGTGACCCATGTATATTATTTATTTGAGAGAAAGAGGGGAGGAAGAGTGAAAGAGAAGAGGCAGATAAAGAAAGAATGGGCACACCAGGGCCTCCAGCCACTATAAACTCCAGATACATGCGCCACTTTGTGCATCTGGCTTTACATGTGTACTGGGCTTTGCAGGCGTGCCTTAACTGCTAAGCCATTTTTCCAGCCTTGGGTAGCCTTCTTGCAAAGACAAGAGGTCTGAGGACCGGCAACCCCAAGAACCCACAGGCCTTAGGCCTTGATGACCCAGGTGTTTCCATTTTCACTGATGAGTGAGACTTAACAACTCTGTGTGTCAGACCTGAGGCTGGGTAGCGCAGCTTGTGGCCGTTCTCCCACCACACACTCCCAGATCTAGCTGAGGCCCTCAAAGAGACTGGTTCATTCCTAAGGGCCTCACTACCCTACCCGTTGGCCCTAAAGCCTAAAGAGTGCCTGCCTCCTTGGCTCTAGAACTGTCTGCTCTTTACTCTGCTGTTGGGAAGTGTGGTTGGTAAGCAGCACACACTGGGAGAGTGAGTGTGTCAAGAACACTCTGACCCCTCCCCAGTGGCCAGCACATCCTGGAGCTGTCATCGCCCCTGCAGTTTTTGTTTTGCCTTGTTTTTGGATGTAGGGTCTCACTCTTGCCCAGGCTGACCTGGAATTCACTACGTAGTCTCTGGGTGGCCTCGAATTCAGGGCGATCCTCCTACCTCTGCCTCCGGAGTGCCGGGGTTAAAGGCGTGCGCCACCCCTGGCTGCCCCTGCAATTTTAGTCTCTGCATTCTCTTCCAGCACCGCCAAATCCAGAAGCAGGTCCCCATCTTTCTCTGACTCCCATGCCTGTCTGCATTTGGTTCCAGGTCAGCCTCATCCCCTGTCGCATGTGCCACTCCTGTAGGCTGGCCCCTAATGTCTGCCTCTTGCTGCCCACGAGGACTACACGTGGGATCCCAGCTGCTCCTTGGCTGCCACAGCCTCAAGATCTGAGTGAGTCCTCTCCCCAGGCACTTGGGCTCCTGTGGGCCGCTCTGCCCACTTACCCCACTCCACCACCTGTGCTCTGGCCCCTGACCACAGCCTGGCTGCCCCCCTCCTGTAGGGTCCCAGCATCCCACGGCTGGCTTCCAGACATGGCCACTGAGTCTTCACTTACTTGCCGTGCCCCTGGCACAGACTTCTGTAGTACAGCAGCTCTGGCCTTGGTGGAGCTGAATACTCTCACCTGAGACAGGTGAGGGTGGGATGGAGGGGTGGGGTTCCCAGCTCTGGCCGACTTGGAGGCAGAAGGGGCCTGGGCTGAGAGAGAGCCTAGGAAGTGGGGCACATGTAGGCGCAGCTGCACCCAGACCCCAGAAGGCAGGAGGGAACTGTTGTTGGAAAGCTGGGAGGATAGGGAATCCCAGGCTACATTCTTCCCAGGGACCCATGCTCTCCTGCCTCCCTGCTTGGTTACGTTTGGGGCCATCAGCCCCCTTCCCCATAAGCCAGGGAGCAGCTGCCTGGAGGCTGGGGGAGGAATGCTTGAGAAGCCCACGGTTAACCCTTCCCACACCTCCTGCTTTAGCCGCCGGCTGCAGGGAGTAACCTGCAGAGCTAGACGAGGTCAGGGCCCCGCGTGACAGGTGTATCACCCCAGGAGGCCTGGCTCTTCGCCTAGGACAAGGAGGCAGGCCAGGGCCAGACAAGGGCAAGAGGCTGCTGTTCTGGACGCTCTGTACCCCTGCCACTGTTCCAAGGACTACAGTTGGGGTACCCAGAGTTGGAGGGAGGTGATGGCTGGAGTTGAGCCGAACACCAGGAAGGGGAACTGTGGCCGTGGCTTCGTCCCTCCCCCCAACCCCGTTCCCCATGGCAGGAGGCCCGGACTGGTCGGATGTGGGCCAGTCGGTGCGCCAAGGGGGCTCGCGGGCCGAGTCGCAGCATGGTGTGGGGTCAGTCCACGTGCCAGCCCCGCCGCCCGCGTGGGTTAGCGCTGCGCTCGCGCGGGGAGGCTGCCTGGGCGCCGGCTGCGGGGCGCGGCCGGGCTTCCAGCGCCGGGGGTGGGAGGGAGGGAGGGCGAACGGGGACCCCGCCCCCCGGGCCCGAACCTGAAGCCTGGGGCCGGCAGATGGCGCCCTCGAGAGGGCTTTGGGGAAGCCGCCCTTTCTCTCGTGGGCCGCAGGGTCGCCGCGTCCCCCGGGTCAAGACGGGCCCCGCGGCCACTAGCCGGGCGGGCGGGCGGGCGGGACCGTGCGCCGAGGGCTCGCTGACTCACCGCCGCCGCCGCGGTGACCGAGGCCGGACCGGGGGAGCGGCGGTGACCTCAGCCGGGGCTGACGCACGGGGAGGAGGTGGGGCGGGCGGCCCGCGCCCCGGCGGGGCAGGACGGGACAGGGCAGGCCTGTGGGGCGTCCGAGCAGCCCGCGCCCCCGGGGACCCCGACGCGCAGGCGGCCGGTCCTGGGGAGTCTCGCTGGCGCGGGAAGTTCGCCTCCAGGGCCCTTGCTAGGCTCTGGCTTCGGCTCATCCCAACGCTGTCATTTCCAAGAACACGAAACGAAGGGGGTGGCTCAGAGAGTGGACAAGGTACTTCGAGGTCACAGCAGAAAGTGGCCAAGAGTGAATGGGTGGAACTCGGAGTCCCCATTTCCCGTGGTGACAAGTTTTCCTGTCTTCCTTCCTTCCTTCCTCCCTTCCTTCCTTCCTCCCTTCCTCCCTCCCTCCCTTCTTCCCTCCCTTCCTCCCTCCCTCCTTCTCTTTCTTTTTTTGGTTTTTCGAGGCAAGGTCTCACTCTAGCCCAGGCTGACCTGGAATGCACTATGTAGTCTCAGGGTGGTCTCGAACTCCCAGCGCACACCCGGCTTGCTTGCTTGTTTGAGGCAGGGTCTGGTCTAGCTCAGGCTAACTTGGCATTTACTCTGTTGCCCAGGCTGGCCTGGAGCTAGAGGGATCCTCTTACCTCAGCTTCCTGAGTGCTTAGAACACAGGAATGAACCACCATGCCTGGCAACTTCCTTGATTTCTAATCTGTGGAGAAATTTTTCTTTCTTTCTTTCTTTTTTTTTTTTTTGTTGTTGTTTTGAGGAGATTTTATTAGAACTTAGTTGAATCGCTGCATATTCATATATGCACACTCGGTGATAGTGATCATACCATTTTTAGATTAATATTAATCCAGAAGTATAGAAAGGTAGATGATTTATTGAATGGGCTTTACCAAACTAGAAGCTCACCTTGTTTCTCTTACTGAGCTATCAAGTTCCATTGAAATTTTGAGAGTGTGCCAGCCATGGTAGCGCACGCCTTTAATTCCAGCACTTGAGAGGCAGAGGTAGGAGGATCACTGTGGGTTTGAGGCCACCCTGAGACTGCATAGTGAATTCCAGGTCAGCCTGGACTACAGAATGAGACTGTACCTCGAAAAAAAAAATTGAGATTGTAAGATGTCTAAATCAAAGGCTAAGAAAAAGAAGTGTAATAGGTAGAAGGAAGATAAAAGATTAAAAGGGACAGTAGTCAAACTGATACTAAAACTGGAGCATCATCAGTTTTCCATATGATCCCAAGGCATGGATAGAAGGGCTTAAAACTTTTAAAGGCCAAAGAAAGGAGAAAATATAGTTGTTACAAGACTTATGGATTACAAAAGATGAAAAACACCTAAATAGTGCTCAAGAGAGTAGTAGTATTTTCAAATTCTTAAAAAGGAGAAAAGGGGCTGGAGAGATGGCTTAGTGGTTAAGTGGTTGCCTGTGAAGCCTAAGGACCCTGGTTCAAGGCTTGATTCCCCAGAACCCACGTTAGCCTGATGCACAAGGGGGCGCATGTGTTTGGAGTTCATTTGCAGTGGCTGGAGGCCCTGGAGCACCCATTCTCTCTATCTGCCTCTTTCTGTGTCTCTCAAATAAATAAATATAAATAATTTTTTTTAAAAAAAGAAAAAACTTTCTTCCAGACTTTAACAAAGATAACAATTTTCTTGGTATTTTGACGTTAAATTAAGCAAAAGTTTCTTCTGAAATTATAGGAATTTTTCTTTTTAAACTTTTATTTTGAAGTAATTTCAAACTTCCTTGGTTTTAAAGTCTCTGTAACACAGTTACCATTCTCTGCTTCCGAGGACCCAGCATGATATCCTAACATTACAGCATGTTTTTCCTAGGAACAGGTCATTGTCTTATGTAACTGCACCACAGTGATCAACGTTGATCTGACAATGTTTAATCTGCACTGTACTTTAGTAATGACCTCGTCCACTAATGTTCTCTGTAGCATTTGTTTCTGACCTAACCCAGGAGCATGCGCTGCATTTTATTATCATAAACTCATATTTTAAATTCCCAAGGCCTCTCCCATTGTTCTGTCTACTGTTTAGCATTAATTGTAGGGAGACTGCAGGAAGCAGGAAGTGGGGGCACACCTGGAGTGGAGTAGTGAGGCTCCATCTCCATGGGAACCATTTGTCACTGGCAGTGACCTAGAGCAGGGCTTGCCTCAGCCTTCCACAACAAATGGCCTGTTTCTGTTTTGCCCTTGAGGTCAGCGATGGAGTTCATTCCTCTTGAAACTTCAGCAAGGTTTTTGGCATACAGTAGGTACTTAATAAGAAGGCTGAACCAGGCCTGGTAGCACAGGCCTGTCATTCCAGCTACTATGTGGTTCAGTGGTTAAAGGTGCTTGCTTGCAAAGCCTGCTTGCACAAATTCAGTTCCCCTCCATCCATGTAAAGTCAGATGCAGAAGGTGGCACATGCATCTGGAGTTCATTTGTAGTGGCAAGAGGCCTTGGTGTGCCCATCCATTCTCTGTCTAACATCATGTAAAGCTGGTACACTGTATGTATCTGCAATGGTGAGAGTCCCTGGGGTACTCCCCCACATGCATAGATAAATTAAAAAAAATAAAAAATAAAAATAAAGGGCTTAGCAGCCAGGTGTGGTGGCACATGCCTTTAATCCTAGCACTTGGGAGGCAGAGGAGGATCACCGTGAGTTCAAAACCACCCTGAGAATACATAATGAATTTCAGGTCAGCATGAGCTAGAGTGAGACCCTACCTCAAAAAACAAACAAACAAACAAACAAAAGGCTTACAGATGCACAAAGTGGTGCAATGCGTCTGCAGTTCATTTGCAATGGCTAAGAGGCCCTGGTGCACCCATTCTCTTCTTGTGTGCCCACTTTCTCTTTTTGTTTATTTTTTATATATTTTTAGAGAGAACCCATGGGAGAGACAGAGGCAGGGCTTGGTGGCACATGACCATAATTCCAGCATGTGGGAGGCAGAGATAGGAGAATTGCTGTGAGTTCGAGGCCACCTTGATACTACATAATGAATTCCAGGTCAGTTTGGGCTACAGTGAGACCCTGCCTCAAAACAGAGCTAGAGAGAGAGAGAATTGGCATACCAGGACCTCAGCCACTACAATCGAAGTCCAGACGCCTTGAGCCACCTAGTGGGCATGTGTGACCTTGAGATTGTCTCACCTTTGTGCATCTCACTTACATGGGATCTGGAAAGTCAAACATGGTTCCTTAGACTTCACAGGCAAGTGCCTTAACTACTAAGCCAATCTCCAGCCCTCTTTCTTTCTCTCTCTTTTTTGAGTAGGGTCTCACACTAGCCCAGGCTGGCCTGGAATTCACTATGTAGTCTCAGGGTAGCCTCGAACTCACGGCAGCCCTCCTACCTCTGCCTCCCCAGTGCTGGGATTAAAGGCCTCCTCCTAGCCCTTAAAAAAAAAAGCCAGGTGTGGTGTTGGACGCCTTTAATCCTAGCACTGGGGAGGCAGAGGTAGGAGGATTTCCATGAATTTGAGACCAGTCTGGGACTACATAGTGAATTTCAGGTCAGCCTGAGCTAGAGTGAGACCCTACCTCCAAAAACAACAACAACAGCAACAACAAAAATAAAAGGCAAAGGCTTGGAAGTTGTTCAGTAGTAGAACATTTGGCCTTTCATCCAAGAGTCCTAGTACTGGGGGAAAATGGTTGGGCTGTGGAGATGTCTCACTGGTTAAAGGCACTTGCAAAGCTTGACAGCCCACAGAAAGCCATATGCACAAATGATGCATGCAAGAGGCCTGGTGCATTCATTGTTATTTTCTGTCTCCTTGCAACTAAATAATTTTCAAGATTCTGTGACTATTTGTTATGGAGAAAAGGATTCCCATTCATATGGAATGAGCTGAGTCTGCAGAGGAAGATGCCCAAAGATGGGGGTTGGGCAGAAGACTCCATGGCCACCTGCAGAGTTGAGAGCTCATGCTGTCCACATAAGTATGGCTACATCTGTGGCTGTGCACTTGTGTGTCTGCAAGCAATGGAAGTCAGTAGCCATCTGTCTTCTATGCTGAATCCCATGTAGTCAGGAACTTATGTTCAGATATCTTGTAAATGCTCTTACTAATGTGCAAAAACCCTGAGGTTCAGAGTTGAGGAGTGGCCCCTGTGGTCACCTATAATTCTCTCCTGTGCCCTTGTGTCCATCTCAAGACTTTTTAAAAAAGATTTTTAAATTTTTATTTATTTATTTGTTAGAGACAGAGGGGAAGGGAAGGAGAGAGAGTGAGAATGGATGCACCAGGGCCTCCAGCCATTGCAAACGAACCCCAGATGCGTGCGCCTCCATGTGCATCTGGCTTACATGGGACCTGGAGAATCGAACCGGGGTCTGTAGGCTTTGTAGACATGCACCTTAACTGCTATGCCATCTCTCCAGCTCCTGTCTCAAGACTTTTGGCTTTGCTGGGACCTTGGGTTTTCTGACAGAACAAAGAGGTCTGAATTCTCCCCATCCTTGACTTGACCTCTGAGGTACCAAGCACAGCCCCTTGTCGTGTTACAGTTTTACAAAGAAGGCCAGACTACAGCACAGCTTTTAACTGGACAAGAAGGGAACACCCACAACACCAATTTCAGTTGCTTTTTAAAAAAAAATTTCCAAGTAAAGTCACACTCTAGCCCAGGCTGACCTGGAATTTACTATGTAGTCTCAAGGTAGCCTTGAACTCATGGAGATCCTCCTACTTCTGCTTCCCTATTGCTGACATTAAAGGTGTGTGCCACCATGCCCGGTGCAAAAAAAAAAAATTTTTTTTTTTTTTTTTGGTTTGGTGAGTTGCTGCTGTTTGTGCAAGCCTCATGCCTTCCAAGCTACATCCCCAGCAAAGAGTATTTTCACCTTATTTGGTATATATATGCCTATAATCTTAGCCCTGGCAAAGTGGAGGCAGGAGGATATCCAGTTGAAGACTAGCCTATACTGACTACACAGGGATGCTGTCTCAAAACAAACAACAACTAAATAAAACCCAAGTGTTCAGTGAGCTGCCTTGTTGGGGTGGCTGTGAGGGCGAGGGTGTGGGGTCGGGCGCGCACTGTGCACTTGAGGCCTGGGAGCCCTCTCCCAGTGCTCTTCATTTCAACAGACGCCCCTTGCTGAGAGGAGCCTGTCACCCTAAACTAGGCCTGCGGGCCTCAGTAAACCAACCTAGACCAGAGTAAGCGAAGAGCAACCTCCCGGCCGGTGTGTGTAAACAGACCTGAGGAGCGCAGAGCCAAGCATGAAAAATTCAGAAGCCCAGCACGGGAGCTGCGTTTCCGTGGGAGGCCAGGCTCTGGGCTCATGCCAAGATGGACCCCGGGTAGGAGCAGATGCCATGCCCAGAGGTGAGGAAATCAGGGCTATGGCTGTGCCCAACAGCCTTCTGCCCACATGGTGGCTCTATCTCACTGCAGGGTCAAGGAGCCTAGAAGACACCAGGGCTCCTACAGGGGCTAGCTGTGGGACTGGAGGGGTGTTGACACCAGCCCGGGCAGCAGCTAGGGGCAGGCTGGGGCGCTGCTGTCAGAAGGGTGGGGGGCCGGGGTTCTGATCCCCCTGCAGGGCTGTGAAAAGCAGGCCCTGGGCATCAAAGCTGCCGGCTCTGTTTCCCACTTTCCAGGGCTCTGGGCCAGCAAGGAGAGTCACCCAGCCCCTGCTCTCGGAGGCTCGTGCCAGCTCACACCATCAGCAACAGTGTTACTCAGCACCCAGCCTGGCACATGTGCTGGTTGCCATGGCAGCAGGCAGCAAGTAGGCAGGAGCCCAGGTTGGGCTCTAGTGTCCAGGCCACTCTAGATAAGGGGGACCTTGGGCTCTTCCCCTGCTAGCCCCATATGGGGCTGTCTGGGGGTCCTCCAGGGGCCAAGGTGGCCCATCCCCCAGCCTCCTAAGAAAGAAGAGCCAGATCTAGGATTAGGCACCTAGGGCCTGGGGAGCTTCAGGATTTTGTCTGCTCTTGCCCCACCTGGATTTTCACCAAAAGTGGCAGCAGCTCAGGTCCTGGCCTTGTAGCTGGCAGACTGACAGCTGAAGTGATCCCTGTCTTCTGAACCCAGCTGCCACCAGCAGAGCCTGCTCCCATGCCCACCCACAGCTGGCTGCTGTGTGAATTAGGGGCTGAGGCACTGCTCGCCCAAATGGCCGCTCAGTGCCCATCACCCAGGAGCACTCCTCCCGCAAGCATGCATGTTTAAGTCGGTGCATCAGTTGGCCTAACATCTGTGCCCAGGCTTGGTGCAGCAGCCTCAGATGGACATACTCTGGGCATACTGTCTTCCCCTTGGGGTTCAGGGTAGAAAAAGGAGGGCTCTACAATGGCAATGGCTGAATGTTCCTGGAGAGCAGCATGAGTAGGCCATGATGGCAGGCACATTTGTGCACCCTGAGTGAGAGAGGGGCTTTGTCACCCAAGTACCCTGTAGAGGGCTGGAGGACCCAGCCTGCTGTGGGATCTGTGTGTAGTATTCAGCTGGGATGTGACCAGCATCCTGGAAAGAGGCTTCCCTTAAGAAGTGCACAACCAGGGCTGGAGAGTTGGCTTAGCAGCTAGGCGCTTGCCTGTGAAGCCTAAGGACCCCGGTTCGAGGCTCAATTCCCCAAGACCCACATTAGCCAGATGTACAAGGGGACGCATGCGTCTGGAGTCCATTTGCAGTGGCTGGAAGCCCTGGTGTGCCCATTCTCTCTCTCTCTGCCTCTCTCTCTCTCTCTCTCTCTCTCTCTCTGTCTGTCACTCTCAAATAAATAAATAAAAATGAACAAAAATATTTAAAAAAAAGAAGTGCACAACCAGCAGGTGTAGTGCACACCTTTAATCCCAGCAATCAGGAGGCAGAGGTAGGAGGATCACCATGAGTTTGAGGCCACCCTGAAACTACATAGGTCAGCCTGAGCTAGAATGAGACCCTACTTCAAACCACCCCCAAAAAAAGTGCACAACCAGGGCTGGAGAGATGGCTTAGCAGTTAAGGTGCATGCCTGCAAAGCCCAGGGACCCATGTTCCATCTCTCTCCAGATCCCAGGTAAGCCAGATGCACAAAGGTGAGGCAAGTGCAAGGTCGTACATGCCCACTAGGTGGCAGAAGCGTCTGGAGTTTGATTACAGTGTCTGAGGCCATTCTTTCTCCCTCCTTCAGTCTGTCTGTCTTTCCCTCTCACTCTCTCTAAAATAAAAAGAGGGCTGGAGAGATGGCTTAGCGATTAAGGTGCTTGCCTGCAAAGCCAAAGGACCTTGGTTCGACTCCCCAGGACCGACATAAGCCAGATGCACAAGGTGGCACATGCATCTGGAGTTCATTTGCAGTGGCTTGAGGCCCTGGTGTACCCATTCTCCCTCCCTCTCTCTCTTTCTCTATTTCTCTATCTGCCTCTCTCTCTCAAATAAATGCATAAATAAAATAAAATTTTAAAATAAAAAAAGAGGGCTGGAGAGATGGCTTAGTGGTTAAGCACTTGCCTGTGAAGCCTATGGACCCTGGTTCAAGGCTCCATTCCCCAGTATCCACATAACAAGGTGGCACATGCATTTGGAGTTCATTTGCAGTGGCTGGAGGCCCTGGTGCACCCATTCTCTCTCTTCTTTCTCTCTCTCTGCCTTCTTTCTGTGTCATTAATAAATAAAGAAAAATAAATAAACAAAAATTTAAAAAAGAAAAAAAAAAAAAAAAGAAGTGCACAGCCAGATTGCCCTGCTTAGCCGCTGAGGTGTAAGGCAGCATCACCAGGGGCTGGGCTGGTTCAGCGGGTGACTTACGGCCGCTCAGCCTGGCCCTGGCCCTGGCCCTGTGCATCTTCACACACGGGTGAACACAATACCTGGCTCTGCCTGCAGTGTTACATCTTTCCACAGAGCCTATCATTGCACACACATCAGACCCTACATCAATCACAGTAAGCACCTACTGTGTGCCAGACACACAAGTAAAATATTCCCTTGGGGGACAGTAGGTAAGAGCCTTAGGGCCTACAGCAGAGGCCCAGGTACAGGGCCCTAAGCAAATTACCTTCCTCCAAGGAAGTCTCTCACAGCCTAGCAGTAGCCTTTGCTCACACTCCTGTCAGTGCCAATAGCCCATGCCATCTGGAGCTGTGAGGTCCCAGAATTGAGGGACCACTGTCACTTTTGGCTCTGCCACTGAGAGGCTACCCAGGGCCAGGCCGCTTAGCTCCTGGCGACCAGGCCTCCTCCTATGGGCACTTGATGCCAGTGAGCCTTGCCAGCGCCAGTCAGGCTAATGAGGCTGTTATGCCAATCAGAGAGACAAGATATCCTGGGCTTCTCTAAAGCCTGACTGGATGTTGCTGGGATATATGGGTACACCCCACCCCTAAAGCCAAACTAGTTAATTCCTTGGGACCTGATTGGAGACTTCCCCAAACCAAGAATATTCCTTTTTTCTTTTCTTTCTTTCTTTCTTTCTTTCTTTCTTTCTTTCTTTCTTTTTTTTTTTTTTTCAAGGCAGGGTTTCACACTAGGCCAGGCTGACCTGGAAGTCACTATGTAGTCTTAGGATAACCTTGAACTCACACTGATTCTCTTGTCTCTGCCTCCCAAGTGCTGGGATTAAAGGCATGCACCACCACACCTAGCTAAACCAGGAATATTTCTTAACATAGACACTGGCCAAGGACTGTGAGGGGTTGTATACGGGTACCTGGGCATGATGTTGCCCTAGACCCCATCTCTAGGACAGTGCCTGGCACAACCTGGTCATATATTACAGTTGGTGCTGTATAAATGTGAGTGGGCTGCAGAGGTGGATGGCACTGGCTTTCTGGAGGAGCCAAGACCAGCACAGCTCGCACATGGCATGAACCCCACCCTGGCCCCAAGTTGGGGCCAGGTCCCTTTCATCTCTCAGTGTTTTCAGGTGCCTGCAGGATGGACCCCTGATGCTCTGCACGCTCCCCAGCAGTGGTCTCCAGCCTGTCCCCTGCGTGGGTCTTCATCATCACCACAGCCATGTGAGAGATGGTAGACCCAGAAGATAGGAGAAGAACTGGAGGCCATGGTTGGAAGTGGCCCTGGCCCCTTGTTCCTGCCCCCACCCCCAGGAGGCCTCAGGGTCACACACTGAGGAAGAGGACACCAAGTCTGGCTCAGGCTCCAGTTTCCCTGCTTGGCTCCCGGCCCCTGAGGCAGGTGCAGGACATAGGCAGGCAGGCGTACCTGGACAGGGTCACTGCTGCCTCCTGGATGGCCCTCTGAGTCAGGATGGATGGGGTAGATCCAGGGGGTCTCTGGGTGAAGAGATACAAGGGCCAGGTGGGTCCAGCTTCCAACGTTCCCTGAATTGTGGGTGCCATCTGCCTGCTGAATTGGGAGCAGGAAACAGACTTGGCCCTACATGGGCCCCTGAACCCAACTCTGTAAAGATCCCAAGTACAGCCCATGCAGTGGTTATCTGAGTGTAGCAATGAGGCTCCTAAAGCCATTGAGCAAGTTTGCCAAAGGATCCTGGGGTTAGCTCACCCTGCGCTCCTTGCAGAACAAGGAGCGATCTCATGTCCCTAGATTCAGTAGAGTGTACAGGAGCCCCGACAAATCCTGGCCCTTGGGTCACTGGGCAGGTATGAGCCTAGGCACACAGCTCTGGACATAGGCATCCCACACTCTTCCCTTGCACACCACACAAGCCCGCTCTTCCCAAACTAGTCAGATCAGCACAGCCAGGGAACCTGTCTCCTCCACACCGCCACACCTACATTCAGAGTCAAGGTGTCCCAGGTCCCATCCCTACCACAGGGACTGACACTCCTCACAAGTCTTAGAGTCTGCCCCAAGACTGCAGGCTGCATGCCCTTATAGCCAGAGGGGTGGCCCAGGACACTACTGCAGGCTGCTGGGTGGGGGGGGGGGGCTCACGTGCTCCTGGCAGCAGGAATCAGAGAAGCAGTAACTGGATCCTGCTGGCTGCTGAGGGTGGAGGGCTGCGATCGGGTTGCGGCCCTGCTGTGAGTTTTCCACTGAGTGGCTTTTTTTTACCTTGGGAAAGAGCTAGGCTGGGCTGGGAGTCCAAGCCAGAGGTCTGAGGGTCCCTGAAGTGGTGAGCAGGAAGGGGAAAGGCCAGGAGGTGTGGGGTCTCCAGGGTGGCCACAGGGCCCAAAGCTTGGGCTCAGGCACTTTAAGGAAAGACAAGGAAGTGGTCAGCTCTGTTTCAGTTTTGCAGGGCATCAAGCCTTGCCCTTGGTGCATCCCAGGAGCCTCTGAAATCCAAGCTGGGGGTAATGCAAGGTGGCCTCTGTTCCTAAGCCGGCACATCTCTGATCCGCCCTCCTCACCCGCCCTCGGCTGCCCAGCGGCCATGTAAGATCTGCCTGGGTGGCCAAGGCCACAGGGCAGAGGTGGCATTGGAGCAGGCAGTGTCCATGACGCTGGCTGGGCTTGGGGACTAAGGGCCAACTGAGCTGACCTGGGCCTCTGGGGGGGCCACAGGGCCCCTGAATACTCGGAGAGAACTGTCTGAGGCGACCTGGAAAATGCCAACCAACGGCCTGCACCAGGTGCTGAAGATCCAGTTTGGCCTCGTCAATGACGCGGACCGCTACCTAACGGCAGAGAGCTTTGGCTTCAAGGTCAACGCCTCAGCACCCAGCCTCAAGAGGAAGCAGATATGGGTGCTAGAGCCTGACCCAGGACAGGCTGCTGCCGTGCTATTCCGCAGCAGTCACCTGGGCCGTTACCTGTCAGCGCAAGAAGACGGGCGCGTGGCCTGTGAGAGGGAGCAGCCAGGCCGGGACTGCCGCTTCCTGGTCTTGCCGCAGCCCGACGGGCGCTGGGCGCTGCAGTCAGAGCCCCACGGCCGCTTCTTCGGCGGCACTGAGGACCGGCTGTCCTGCTTTGCCACAGCCATCTCGCCAGCGGAGCTGTGGGCAGTGCACCTGGCCATCCACCCGCAGGCCCACCTGCTGAGCGTGAGCCGGCGGCGATACGTGCATCTGTGCCCGCAGGAGGATGAGATGGCTGCGGATGGCGACATGCCGTGGGGCGTGGATGCCCTGCTGACGCTCATCTTCCAGAGCCGGAGGTACTGCCTCAAATCCTGTGACAGCCGATACCTGCGCAGTGACGGCCACCTTGTCTGGGAACCTGAAGCCCGTGCCTGCTACACACTCGAGTTCAAGGCTGGTAAGCTGGCCTTCAAGGACTGCGATGGCCGCTACCTGGCGCCCATGGGGCCTGCGGGCACACTCAAGGCTGGCCGCAACACGAGGCCCGGCAAGGATGAGCTCTTTGACCTGGAGCAGAGTCACCCGCAGGTGGTGCTGCTGGCTGCCAACCACCGCTATGTCTCTGTGAGGCAAGGTAGGAAGAATGCAGGCAGCTGACCGCCCCCTGTGTGTGCCAGTCTGCTAGCGCATGTGCTGGGCTGGGGTGTGTCTGCACACAGGGTGAGGTAGGTGGCCTGGGGGCCTAATGAGTGCTGCTAGCTTCAGGGTGAGAGGTCCTGGCCATTCTCTGGACTAGATGGGCACAGCCGAGCCCAGGGCCTACTCGGGAACTGCTCAGGCTGAGACTGCAGAGGTGTGGACAGACAGTGAGGGGCAGGTGGGTAATGGGCTGTGGCGGCCGTGTTCCTCCCCTGCCCTGCCACCTGACTTTCTGGTCTTTGAAGGAGATTGGGGGACTAGAGCAGGGCAAAGCACAGTGGGAGTGGAGCTGGAGCACCACTCCCAAATGCCTGAGCAGCGGGGAACTGGGGGGACATGAGATTACATCCAGTGTCAGACACAGGCTCAACTAGCCCCATCCAGGGCCTGGGTTTCTTGGTGGAAAGGTGCTATATCTCCACCCTTAGTGGGGTGTGGTCTGCTCTCCCAGTTTCCTGGCCATTGGTCACCTGCTTTATGTAATATCTGAGTAGCTTGGAGTGAACAGAGTCCCTACTGCCCCATGAGGAAACCAAGCATCTGAGTGAGTAGGCCCTTGCTTATTCTGAGGGCACAACCCTGGCACAGCCCATTAGGCATAGTCACTTACAACTTGGGCGCCAGGCTCTATACACTCCAGGATGGTCAGGCACATAGGATGGCTAGGAGGGAAATGAAGAGAGAAGGCCAAACACACTCTACCTACTCAGATAGCCTTCAGGCCAGCCGCAGCCAGGAAAAGGGCAGCTCCCATGTGCCCACAAAGCCCATGCACCAACCAGTGATTGTCCACCATAGAGATCTGGGTACCTTATATCCTGTACAGATGGCAGAGCCCAGCCATACCCAGGTACCTGCACCTGCAGTTACAGGCTGGTCTTGCACAGCAACAGGCGCTGAAGTCACCTCGTGAGCCCTTGTTCTGGCATGTCCTTCCTTCCCACCGCCAGTCCTATAATACAACTATACCATGAGGGCCCAAATATTTGTGGTCTTTAGTTAAGCAAGTTAGCTGGGGCAGTGGTGGTCAAGTAATTCTTGAAGGAGAAAAAAGAAGTGTTGGACAATTTAGTGGCTTACCAACAGCTTGTGAAAGAGACTCATGGGAAGGGATGACAACGGTGGTGGCCATGGTGTATGAGTTACAGTGATGCTAAAAATGGTGTGGTGGTGATGGAGGAGGGGTGGTGGGGTGACAGTAGAGGTGGATGTGGTAGTGATAGAAGAGTGGGGGTGATGGAGGGGTGTGGGGGTGATGGAGGAGTGCTGGTGGTGGGGGTGATGGGTGAGGTAGACGTGGATGTGGTGGTGGGGGTGATGGTGGAGGTAGACGTGGATGTGGTGGTGGCGGGTGATGGTGGAGGTAGACGTGGATGTGGTGGTGGGGGTGATGGTGGAGGTAGACGTGGATGTGGTGGTGGCGGGTGATGGTGGAGGTAGACGTGGATGTGGTGGTGGGGGTGATGGTGGAGGTAGACGTGGATGTGGTGGTGGTGGGGGTGATGGTGGAGGTAGACGTGGATGTGGTGGTGGCGGGTGATGGTGGAGGTAGACGTGGATGTGGTGGTGGCGGGTGATGGTGGAGGTAGACGTGGATGTGGTGGTGGTGGGGGTGATGGTGGAGGTAGACGTGGATGTGGTGGTGGTGGGGGTGATGGTGGAGGTAGACGTGGATGTGGTGGTGGTGGGGGTGATGGTGGAGGTAGACGTGGATGTGGTGGTGGCGGGTGATGGTGGAGGTAGACGTGGATGTGGTGGTGGTGGGGGTGATGGTGGAGGTAGACGTGGATGTGGTGGTGGTGGGGGTGATGGTGGAGGTAGACGTGGATGTGGTGGTGGTGGGGGTGATGGGTGAGGTAGACGTGGATGTGGTGGTGGCGGGTGATGGTGGAGGTAGACGTGGATGTGGTGGTGGTGGGGGTGATGGTGGAGGTAGACGTGGATGTGGTGGTGGGGGTGATGGTGGAGGTAGACGTGGATGTGGTGGTGGTGGGGGTGATGGTGGAGGTAGACGTGGATGTGGTGGTGGGGGTGATGGTGGAGGTAGACGTGGATGTGGTGGTGGCGGGTGATGGGTGAGGTAGACGTGGATGTGGTGGTGGTGGGGGTGATGGTGGAGGTAGACGTGGATGTGGTGGTGGCGGGTGATGGTGGAGGTAGACTTGGATGTGGTGGTGGTGGGGGTGATGGTGGAGGTAGACGTGGATGTGGTGGTGGTGGGGGTGATGGTGGAGGTAGACGTGGATGTGGTGGTGACGGGTGATGGTGGAGGTAGACGTGGATGTGGTGGTGGTGGAGGGGAGGTGGTGGAGGTAGACGTGGATGTGGTGGTGGCGGGTGATGGTGGAGGTAGACGTGGATGTGGTGGTGGTGGGGGGTGATGGTGGAGGTAGACGTGGATGTGGTGGTGGGGGTGATGGTGGAGGTAGACGTGGATGTGGTGGTGGGGGTGATGGTGGAGGTAGACGTGGATGTGGTGGTGGTGGGGGTGATGGTGGAGGTAGACGTGGATGTGGTTGTGGGGCTGATGGTGGAGGTAGACGTGGATGTGGTGGTGGGGGTGATGGGTGAAGTAGACGTGGATGTGGTGGTGGGTGATGGTGGAGGTAGACGTGGATGTGGTGGTGGTGGGTGATGGTGGAGGTAGACGTGGATGTGGTGGTGGTGGGGGTGATGGTGGAGGTAGACGTGGATGTGGTGGTGGGGGTGATGGTGGAGGTAGACGTGGATGTGGTGGTGGTGGAGGGGAGGTGGTGGAGGTAGACGTGGATGTGGTGGTGGCGGGTGATGGTGGAGGTAGACGTGGATGTGGTGGTGGTGGGGGGTGATGGTGGAGGTAGATGTGGATGTGGTGGTGGGGGTGATGGTGGAGGTAGACGTGGATGTGGTGGTGGGGGTGATGGTGGAGGTAGACGTGGATGTGGTGGTGGGTGATGGTGGAGGTAGACGTGGATGTGGTGGTGGCGGGTGATGGTGGAGGTAGACGTGGATGTGGTGGTGGGGGTGATGGTGGAGGTAGACATGGATGTGGTGGTGGCGGGTGATGGGTGAGGTAGACGTGGATGTGGTGGTGGTGGGGGTGATGGTGGAGGTAGACGTGGATGTGGTGGTGGTGGGGGTGATGGTGGAGGTAGACGTGGATGTGGTGGTGGGGGTGATGGTGGAGGTAGACGTGGATGTGGTGGTGGCGGGTGATGGTGGAGGTAGACGTGGATGTGGTGGTGGGGGTGATGGTGGAGGTAGACATGGATGTGGTGGTGGGGGTGATGGGAGAGGAGGATGTGGTGGTGGTGGAGGGGAGGTGGTGGTGATGGGATGGTATAGGTGGATGTGGTGGTGATGAAGTGGTGGTAGAGGTGGGTGTGGTGGTGGTGGAGGGGTCATAGTGGTGGTGGGGTGATGGTGGAGGTGGATGTGGTGATGGAGAGGTGGTAGAGGTGATGTAGAGTTGGATGTGGTGGAGATGGTGGGGTGAGGTGGTGGTGGTGGGGTGATGGCAGAGGTCGATGTGGTGGTGGTGATGGAGGGGTGGTGGTGTGTGTGGGGGTGACGGTATAGGTGGAAGTGGTGGTGATGGAGGCGTGGTGGTGGTGGGGTGATGATAGAGGTGGGTGTGGTGGTCATGGAGGGGTGGTGGTGGTAGAGGTGACGTAGAGCTGGATGTTGTGGGATGGTGGGTGATGGTAGAGGTGTATGTGGTGATGATGGAGGGATGTGGTGGTGGGGTGATGGTAGATGTGAATGTGGTGGTGATGGAGTAGTTGTGTTGGTGAGGTGATGTTAGAGGTTGGTTGTTATGGTGATGGGTGATGGTAGAGGTCGATTGGTGGTGATGGAGGGGTGGTGGGGTGATGGTAGAGGTGGATGTGGTGCTGTTGGAGGAGTGGTGGTGGTAGAGGTGATGGTAGAGGTGGGTGTGGTGGTGATGGAGATGTGGTGGTGGTGGTATTGGTAAGGGTAGTAGTGGGTGTTGGGCTGAGGATGTCTTTCAATGTTGAGCACTTGTCCAGTTTAAAGCCTTGGGTTCTATTCCCAGCACTGGAAAATAATGGTGGATGCAGTAGTGGAAGTGTCGGTTGTGGTGCCAGTGGAGGGATAGTGGCTGTGTAGGTTATTTCTCATCCTTTTGGCTACTCTGTGTATGACTCATCCCTTTGATGGGAGAATCCCCTACCAAGGACCAGCGCCAGCTCTCATGTTACAAGCAGATGCATCCTGGATTCATCTTCCTGACTTCTTGGCAATAGGGCTAAGGGTACCTGCCTGGCCTATCAGTTGTTCCAGACTTTGTTTTGGGAGCCTCAGAGAAGTGAGGAAGCAGGAGGAGCCGTGTGTGTGTGTGTGTGTGTGTGTGTGTGTGTGTGTGTGTGTGTGTGTTAAGGAGACAGTACCTAGGCTCAAGGTGGCTGGAGCAATGGATTCAGACCTATCCGCCCTGCTCAGTGTCTATGGAGTGGCAGCTCAGTGTGGCTGATATGTGTCACCTTCTGGTAGACAACCTTGACTATATTTCCTTGGTTGGAAGTGTCTTGGCTGGTGCCTGCACGCCTCTGCCTTCAATAGCACTGAGAGGCTGTGCTATGCATCAACCATCTGCATTTGTGGTTGCCAGTAATGGTACACTTGGCACAGACTGACTCAAGCAGTATCTCCCCTAAATCCTAGCAGGCACGCCTTCACCCTCAACCTGCCTTTCTGGAGTAAAAACCAACACTGCACAGGCAGTTCTGGCTTTCAGGCCCCTCCAAGGCCAAGTCTACTTCCTTAGAAGCAGGTGGCTGGAGGAGGAAGCAGCCTGAACAGCATGCTGTTGGAGAGATTGAATGTGGTGACATGGGGCACAGCTACATTCTTGGCCTGAAAGTTGGAGATGGTGCGATGGCTGAGGGGCAATGGGTACTGCTTTGACCTCTTTCCACCCTTGGTTCCTGAAGGGAGGTTCTTTGTTGAAATGTTACTTTTCCTGTGAGCCAAAGCGCTCATCCATGTGGGACACACCACCTGCACCTTCCTGTTGTCTCCTGCTGACTGCATGCCCAGGCTCAGGGCTGTCAGTGGTTGACTTGGTTGGCTATGGGCTCCAAACTGCTTAGGGACCAGAGCTTCCCACTCACTTCAGTGGTTGTTCCCAGGGTGACAGCGCTGGCAGGGGCGAAGATGTCGGTCTTTCCTAGGGTCTGTCAGGTGCTTCTATGCACGGCAGAGGTGACTTCCAGTACTAAGGGTGTCAGGGGACAGCCTTTGGAAGCTGGTGAAAGGCAGCAGATCTCAGCCTCTCCTCTTGGGGTCACTGCCTGGTTGACTACCTCTCCCTCAGAGCTGGACCAGAAATGATCCCATCCTTGGGGTCCCACGGGTGGGACCTCTGTTATCCTCCAGCTGGACACATCTGGCACCCCTGCGGGGTTCTACAACCTACCACACCATCCAGAGTAGCCAGGTGCAATGGAAACAGGGAGCTCGAGTCTTCATTTCTAGGTTTACAGGAAGACCTTGGGAAGGCTTTCATACCTGCATACTGTTCCCAGACATGGGGATGAATGTCCCTTCCAGGCCCCTCACAGGAACCCTAGGCAGAGCCTTGTCCTTCCTCTACAAGGACTACTTGGAGACCAAGCATATGCATGGGCTGGGCTGGTCCATAGGCCCTGACTCTGATCTGGGTTACCTGAATGAAAAGGACAAAGACCACCATTGCCACTACACCTGCCTGGCAGGTTTACATGTGAGCTATAAATAGAGGCTGCTGTAAATCCTGGGCCAAGAGCATAGGGACAAGCAGATTACCTGATTAGCAGAGTGGGGATTTTCTTGCACGGAAGGCCCTGGCTCAGGGTGTGCGGGAAGAGCTGACCAGGGATCTCTTTGGGGCTGTGTATGAGAGGCAGGCAACTTCCAAATCTCAAATCCAGAGGGCTCTACATGAGATTTCGTCTGGCTCTGGAGTTTCCCCAAACGATGCTTCCTCAGCACTTGCCTCCTACCACCCAGGAGAGGCCTAAATGCATCACCATTTTCTCTCTCCAGGAGTCAATGTCTCAGCCAATCAGGATGAAGAACTGGACCATGAGACCTTCCTGATGCAAATTGACCAGGAGACAAAGAAATGTACCTTTTACTCAAGCACTGGGGGTTACTGGACCCTGGTTACTCATGGGGGCATTCAGGCCATAGCCACACAAGTGTGAGTGCACCTGCCCCTGCCTCCACCCCACTGCTGTCACCACCAGATCATTACCTCCAATCATCACTTCTATCCCCATCACCTCTACCACCATCCCACCACTACCTCCACCATGGGGATCACTGTTCCAGCTCTGCTGACAAAGAATGCCTAGTAGGAGCCAGGCGTGGTGGCGCTTGCCTTTAATCCCAGCACTGGGGAGGCAGAGGTAGGAGGATCGCCATGAGTTTGAGGCCACCCTGAGACTAGAGCGAATTCCAGGTCAGCCTGGGCTAGAGTGAGACCCTACCTCGAAAAACCAAAATAAACAAATAAATAAAAATAAATCTTAAAAGATAAATGTATCTATGGAGGGCAATCTTCTGTCCCACTCCCTGGAACCTTAGGAGTATGGGCAGGCCAAACCCTGCACCACTATCTCCTGCTGTTCTGAGTGACCTTGTCCTGTTTCTTCCAGTTCTGCCAACACCATGTTTGAAGTGGAATGGCATGGTCGCCGGGTGGCACTTAAAGCCAGCAATGGGCGCTACGTGTGCATGAAGAAGAATGGGCAGCTGGCAGCCATCAGTGACTTTGTGGGTAAGCACTCCTTGTCTCTTGTGGGCTGTAGTGTGTGGGCTCTCCATCCAGGGTCAGGGTATCCCAGAGGCCTATCCGCCTCCCTAAGGAATTGCTGCAGTTCGCAACTGCCCTCCTTGTCATTCTAGATCCACTGGTGGTGGTGGTGGGGGGGGTTCGGGAGGTAGATCGCTGGATGTGTCACTTCCATCACTGTATCTTTGGTGAACCCTGGGAGCCTTTTACCCCGTTTATTTCTATTTGAGAGGCAGATAGAGAGTGGGCCTACCCGGGTCTCCAGCCACTGCAAACAAACTCCAGATGCATGCGCTCCCTTTTGCATCTGGCTTAGGAGGGTCCTGGGGAATCGAGCTTCCAGCAGAGGTCCTTAGGCTTCACAGGCAAGCGCTTAACCGCTAATCTGTCTCTCCAGCCCCCTGGGAGCCTTTTCAACGCCCTCCACAGTTGGAAACCCCCAGCTTCTATGAGGTTAGGCTCCTTGCCAAAGCGGCACACTAGGCGATGTGGGCTGTGGGCTTTCCTAGGGGCGGCCTCACAGCACCCTTTCCCGCAGGTGAGGATGAGGAGTTCGTCCTCAAGCTCATCAACCGGCCCATCCTGGTGCTGCGCGGCCTGGACGGCTTCGTGTGCCACCACCGCGGCTCCAACCAGCTGGACACCAACCGCTCGGCCTACGACGTCTTCCACCTGAGCTTCCGCGACGGCGCCTACCAGATCCGAGGTGGGGGGCCGGGCCGGGAGCGCGGGCGGGCGCAGGTGGCTGGGCGGCCCGCCGACCCCTGCCGTCCTCCGCAGGCCGCGGAGGCGGGTTCTGGTACACCGGCAGCCACGGCAGCGTGTGCAGCGACGGCGAGCTGGCCGAGGACTTCCTCCTGGAGTTCCGCGAGCGCGGCCGGCTGGCCGTGCGCACCCTGAGCGGCAAGTACCTGCGCGGCGGCGCCTCGGGGCTGCTGCGCGCAGACGGCGACACGCCGGCGGGGGACGCGCTCTGGGAGTACTGAGGACACGAAGGACCAGCCGCAAGCACCAGACCTACGCCACCCAGCATTAAACCGTGTTTTTCTCGCAGCTGCTGTGGGCTCGCTGCCACTTAGGGTGGGACTCAGGTGAGGCCTGGAGACCCCCAGACCGTCTGTGCCCTGTTGCTCGGCACTGGAACCCCTGATCCTGGGAAGCTCCTTGCCCTCCTAGGCAGGCTTTCCCCTCTGCCTCTTCCATCACCCTCAGGGCAGTGAATGGATGGAGTCCAAGTAGGTACGGTCCCTCAATCCACCCAGGGAGTAAGGAGAGCCTGAACTCAGGGTGGGCTCTGGAGAGGTGGGGATAACGCAGGGCTCACTGGAAAGGTTGTGGGGAGGCTTAAGAGATAGATACCCCTACCTCTTGGGAATAAGGCTCAGCAGGGCAAGGATTCACATGGCAGGGGGCTCCCTACCAAATCTTGGAGGAACAGACACTAGTAGACTGCGTGGGCCTGGGGGTCATGGAGGCGGGTCTCCAGAGTGTCTCCTTGGCTGTCAGGGATGGGTGGTGTGAGCAGGGGTAACAAGGAGGTACTGGAATAGAGGTGGCGTTTACTCCACTGTGCACTTCAATAGATAGCACAGCCAAGGCCAGTGTCTGTGGGCGGCCTTCAGCTCGGGCAGCCATCCCAGCCTGGTACTGCCAGTGCCAAGGACAGCAAGCCAACGACGCCCTGTCTGCATTCTCGGTTTCTATGTGCCCAGCATGTGGTCTGTGATGGCAAATGGGAAGGCATTAAGTGTCAAATCTGACACACAGAAGCCAGCTCAGGCTAGGACACCTCCTCCCACATAACTTCCCAAGGAAGGTGGGTGCAGGCCTCGTATGTCATGTGGTCTGGCGGGCTCCAACCTGCTCAGAGCCAGCCCTGGCCAGGCTTACTAGATAATGGAGCTGGAGGCTCCCACTTGAGAGGTGGCCCTGGGGACATTTATGTATGGGGCTCATAGGTCAACAAAAGCCAAGGAAAGCCAGCAAACATGGGAATGAGAGTCTTGTCACAAATGCCAGGCTTGTAGAGACTGCAGGGTTGTCAGTAGTGGGGTCACTGCACTTTCCATCTAGACAGAGCAGTGCCAGTGGAGGGTAGCTGGACACTTCCAGAGCCAAGGAGGAGGGGAACAGGGCTCTGCCTCCCAGACTGCAGAGCCCTGTAGAGCCTGAGAGAGGGTACGAAGGGGGTAAAAACCAGCAAATCCTGGAGCTTAGTGGAAAGGGTGGCTTGTCAGCATAGCACCTCACAGCTTCTGCCACACTCATTACAGACAGTACTCAACAGAAGTGGGCACGAAGTCCAGACCCCCGCCCCCAATAGTAAAAACAGCACCAACAGCCAGGCACTGCCTAGCTGAGGGAGGAGGAGACTGGAACATGGGGCTACTCTGGGGTGGATCCCACCCCAAGCGAGCCTAGAAAGAGCACAGTGCTGGGAACAGCCCCGGCCACTGGCACCTGCAGGAGCTTTCCCATGGTCTTTGTGCTTTGGTCGCAGAGAGCACCCTGCCACTTGGTGATCCCAGAGAGGCAGCCAGTGCCCCTGGGGTGTGGTAGCATCAGCAGTGACAACAGTCTCAAATCCACAAGTCTAGACCCCAGAAACCCTGTCTCCGTGGCTGCCCATTTGCGCAGTGATGGTCCCCATCAGGGCTGTGAAAGTTCCAGGAAGGGTTGCTGTCAGGGCAGCTCCAACACTCTGGGCAGGAAGTGTCCAGCAGCTGTCAGGAGAAAAGGAAGGGATGAGGGCAGCAGAGCCTGCAGGGCTCAGACACTGCCAGAATCCCTCTGCACTTCAGCTCTTCACTGCTCTCTGCTGAGCTCTTCAAGAGGAGGAAGTGTGGCCACCTAAGCCAGGGGCCAGAGGAGAAAGAAGCCTTTTTTTTTTTTTTTTGAGGGGGAGTTTGAGGTAGGGTCTCACTCTACTTCAGGCTGGCCTGGAATTTGCTATGTAGTCTCTGCGTGGCTTGGAACTCATGACAATACTCCTGCCCTGTCTCCCGAGTACTGGGATTAAAGGCATGCGCCACCACGCCTGGCTCAAGAGAAGCCTTTTCTATTCTGGAGTTTTCTGTGGGCTGAAGAAAGCATGGAGAGAGGTCTAGACCTACCTGGTCACAGTAGGACAAGGCTGGGGTTGCGCAGCTGCTTGTACACCTGCAGGAGCCTCTGGGCTGCAGCACAGGAGTTCTCCTCATCCCCTGTGCACAGCCGGTCACGCAATGTCTGTACCTCACGGAGCAGTGCCTGTGGGGAAAGGTCATAGCTTGGCTGAACCTCTGCCTAAGGGCTTCTCCACATTTGGGAGGTAGTAGGCTGATTTAAAGAAAAACACTGGGCCATGTGACCTTAAATATGAGACACGCAGCCAGGTGGGCATGGGCAAGGGACCCAAGCTTACAATGAGGACCATGCAGACCATGAGACAGATGTCCTCTGCTGCTCAGGCTCTGGGGCTTACCTCGTGGTTGGCATGGATCTGGTGGAGATACTGCATGCGGAGATCAGGCGGGCTGGAACCATGGGCTGCATGCTCTGTGACCATTGTCTAGGGACACAAAGGTGATGATGGGGTGCTGGGGAGATAGGCCTTAGCTATCCTCTTAAATGTTCCTCCTTGGTTTCCCTACTCCACTGACCCCATGCTCCTGTTGGACACTCCATTCCTTCATCCCGATGGTGTGTCCCATACTACTTACTGTTCATCGGGACTTCCAGAAGCATAACCCCCTGACTGACAGTAAACTTTATTTACTTATTTTTTGGTTTTTCAAGGTAGGGTCTCACTCTAGCCCAAGCTGACCTGGAATTCACTCTGTAGTCTCAGAGTGGCCTCAAACTCATGGTGAACCTACCTCTGCCTCCCGAGTCCTGGGATTTAAGGCATGCGCCACCATACCTGGCTGAATTTTTAAAATTTATTTTAGAGAGAGACAGAAAGAGGAGAGAATTAGCATACCAGGGCCTCAGCCTCTGCAATCAAACTCCAGATGCTTGCGCCACTTAGTGGGCACGCGTGACCTTGCACTTGCCTCACCTTTGTGAGTCTGGCTTACGTGGGATCTGGAGAGTTGCTTTGCAGGCAAGCACCTTAACTGCTAAATCATCGCACCAGTCCCCCTCCCTTTTTAAAAAATTTTGAGACAAGGTCTCACATAGCTCAATCTGGTCTCAAACTCAGTATGTAGTTTCGGCTGGTCCTGGAATTCATTATGTAGTCTTAGGGTAGCCTTGAACTCACAGTGATCCTCCTATGTCTGCCTCCTAAGTGCTAGGATTAAAGGTATGTACTACCACACCTGGCTCAATTTATTTATTATTAATATATATATATATTTTAGTTTTTCGAGGTAGGGTTTCACTCTAGTCCAGGCTGACCTGGAATTTACTATGTAGTCTCAGGGTGGCCTCGAACTTATGGTGATCCTCCTACCTCTCCCTCTTGAGTGCTGGGATTAAGGGTGTGCGCCACCATGCCCAGCTTATTTATTTTTTGTTTTTTCAAGGTAGGATCTGGTTTTAGCCCAGGCTGACCTTGAATTCACTATGTAGTCTCAAGCTAACCTCAAACTCATGGCGATCCTTCTACCTCTACCTCCCTAGTGCTGGATTAAAGGTGTATGCCACACACCTGACCCACACTCAAGCTTTTCACAGAAGTCCTGCTTGCTAACTACCTGAGGTGAGGGCCACTGGCTTTTTCAGTGAGTGAGCAAAGTCCCCTGGGGCAGCATTGCCCCCTGAGGGCCAAGTGTCCACCCTGGGCTCTGGGAAGCATTGTCTGTGTGGAATGCATCTATCCAGGCAAGGTGCTGGAGACTGAGCTGCGATCAATATGGATTGTAGGCCAATGCTTCCATTCATAGGCATGGCAGCATTTGTCCTGCTGAATACCATTCGGGGACTAGCTACATTATATGATTCCCTGTCAGAGGCTCGGCTATATTCCCACAAATTCACACATGGGAGTCCTAGCCCCCATTCCTCTGAATGCAGCTGTATTTTGAAATGGACCTTTGCAGAGGACCAAGATGATGTCACTGGGATGGTTCTAACCCCATGTAAATGGAAATCTGGACAAAAGGTGACAGAAGTTCTTTGGGACTGGCTGGCCCTATGGGAAGGACCTTTTTTGAGAGGTGGCATTGCTGCCTTGGAGACACTTTGCCAGCTCTGTGGGGACTGGACTCCTGAAGCCATGCAAAAAGCCACACTGCACTGTGTGACAGCTCATCATAACTACATCATGAGAAGTTCAGAGTTACAGTGGGGTCCTGACCTGAATCATAGTAATCAATCATTGGAATATCACGGTCAACCTTCAAGTTCTGATAGCAGCCAGCACCTCTGCCTGGTTAGGACAGGGCCTCAATTTACAGAGTATTTTGGTACACTCTAGTCCCAGGAGCTGCCAGGTCCTGATTCTCAGGGGAGGCAGCCTAGGAGCACATAGGGACAAGTTCACCAGCTGCAGAGTTGACCAAGTGGCTAATTCAGAGTATGCCATAAAGGCTGGGCCACACTACAATCACGAGAGTGACAGTTGCAATGGACAGAGGTCACTCTGCAAGCATCAGGTGATGCTCTCAGTGTTGAGCTCCTCAGAAGGCACAGCACCAAAGTACGAACTCCACGGGGGGCTCCCTCTGCTCAGAGTAGACACCTTGTCCCAGGACCCATATGCAGGCTCAGCCTCTCCATGTGGCCCTTCCCAGCCAGGTAATGAATGAAAATTTATCACCTTGGGCTGGAGAGATGGCTTAGCAGTTAAGGCAATTGCCTGCAAAGACAAATGACTCAGGTTTGATTCTCCAGGACCCACGTAAGCTTGATGCACAAAGTGACACATGTGTCTGGGATTCATTTGCAGCAGCTGAAGTCCCTGGCACACCCATCCTCTCTCTCTCAAATAAATTCAAAAAGAAAGAAAATTATCAGCTTCATGGATTCCAGTAGGTTCTGGACTTGAGGGTGATAATGGGACTGATGGCACACATGGAGAGGCTGTGGATGCTGACAGCCTTCGGAGCCTCCCACCGGGCCCTGCTGGTTGCTGTACCTTCATGCGCTTGATGATGGCATGGTGAGCCCTGCATATGTCAGCCAAGGAGGAGCTCTCCACTTGGATCTCCACAGCCTGGATGGGGCCTGCAGGGCTCAGGTCAGTCACAGCCACCTGCAATACACAGAGAGCCTCACTGCCAGCCCCATGCAAGGCCCTGGTGGCCCCAACACCCTGCATGACCTGCTCTGTACCCTAAAGGTGGAAAGGCTGGGGAAGCAGGGCCATGACAGAGAACATGGCAGGAAAGCAGTCTCTGGAGACACACACAGGCAGGACTCTGAGAACCCAGTTTTATGGAAACTGCCTCATTCAAGCTGTGACCAGCCCTCGAGGACACCTGCACTGAGACCCAGGCTATACTCAGTTCCATGCCAGGGAGTATGGCTCCTGTGACAGGGTGAGGGCTTCGAGTGTGAATACAAGGAGTTAAGGAGACTACCTAAGGACAGCTCAGGCCCTTCAGAGGTTCTGACTGTGCTGAGCTAGACAGGCTGAGGGGCTGGGTGGCCATGACATGAGGTGTGACATGAGGCAAGACCCAGAGCCTGGGGACCGGAGGAAGACCTTAGTCACCCTCTTCTGCTGATTTGCAGCCACTGCCAGGACCCAGTTTTGGCTGAAGGAGGGCCTGACCTAGACACTGGCCTGGCCTCGGCCTGGCTTGAAAGGGCAGTGCAGCTGGCAGCAAGGCCCAGGAACATAAGGGACATGGCTTGATCTCAAGCACACCCTGTGCCCTGAGAGACTCTACCCACGGTTCTTTGACACATTTATGCCTTGCCAGACAGGGATACTTTACAAGAGTCCCTGACAGTGGATGCAAATCTGCTGGCTAGGTCCTTGGGGAAGATGTGGGAGGGGAAGGCTCAGGAGACCAGCAGCTTCACTTCAGGTTCCAGAGAGGACCTGGCGCCCTCTGCTGGCCCAGCCAGTCAGTTAGCTGCTGCTGGCCTGCAGATAAGAGAGGGAGTGTAGGAGGAAGGAGATCCTGTGATGGAGAAGTGGGTGGGGCCAGTCCCTTCCCCAAGGACCTGGTCTGGGTAGGACAGGGATGACATGTCCCCAGTAAGGATGGTGGGCCATACATAGTTCCTCACAAGCACTAGCCAGGGACCCATTGAGGATCATAGGCTCTGTTGCCAATCTCCCCAAAGAGACAAAGAGCCCCCGCTTACCTCACGGACAATGAGATGAATGTCAGTGCCATCAGGGGCCACTCCCTGGATGGAAGACAGCTCCTGGGCCCTCACGATGTCCACAGCAGCATTCTCTGCGAGGAGCCATTGCAGGGTGGCACTACACAGGGGGGAGCCTAGAGGAGAGAGGCCAGAGCTCAGGGGGTCCTGCTAAACAGCACCCACGTGGCCATCCTCAAATGTCACCCTCTCAATGCCACAGATGCACACAGCCCTACCATACCCCATGCAGGAAGCTGGGCAAGTGAGCCAAGCAGGGAGACATTGCAGGTTGCAGGGCACTGGTCCTAAGAGCAGGCGGCTGCACTCCCTGTGCAAGACCAAATCTAATGACTTCAACACCAGTCGGGAGCAAGACAGTGACACTGACATCTAAGACACTTCTGCCACAAACCCAACCTCATACAACACAAAGGGCTCTGCACGCAGTGGGGCAGAAGCCAGACCCAGAGGCATCACAGAGCTCAGACGACTAGCCAAGTGGTTCTGTGGCTGCCAGTCCACCAATCGGGAGGTTCCCCAGATGCTGGACGTGCAAAAACTCACCAAGCTGCTCCCTGGTGACGTCTGCTTCTGTGTGTAGGTTACTCTTCCACACAGGTTTTAAGAAACACACAAAGAAAACATGACTACAGGGCAACGCAACACAAGACTCCAACAGTAATCAGGATGCACTGGAATGTGGAAGTGCTGCTGGAAGAGGGATAAACACCCCACTTCCACTGGCTCCGAGGCCCTGAGGCCAGAGTGAAGCCAGGCAGTGCCACCAACCTGAGTGACCATCCTCCAGGGCAGATCTGAGAAGCTCTGCTGACACCCTGATGGAGGCTGTGGATGGAGGCAGGTACTTGGCCCGCAGAGAGGCAGAGCTGGCCGGCTCACTGCCCAAGGCCTGGCAGGTCTCCAAGAAGGTGTCCACGGGGTCCCTGGGGGGGCCAGATGTGAAGGATGCCTGTTCAGGGGCTGAAGCCAGGCTGGGAAAGCGCAGGCACTGCAGCATGTCGACCGTACGCTTGCTCAGAGGCAGGCAGACACCCTCCTGCTCAGGAAGGTCGAGGGGATGATCCTCCAAGAATGAGTCCTCCAGGGGATCCGAGGGAGCCAGGGCCCCACCCACTACCTCCCTGAGGCTGTAGAAGAGCGAGCAGGACACAGTCACCGGCAGGTCGAGCACGCCACTCTCGTTAGGGCCCAGGGGTAGCGTCACCTCCCGCCGACTGCCAGAGCTGAGCCTGTCCACTGGGATGGTATAGGTAATGGCCGAGCCAGCAGCATCCAGGTTCAAGGCGGAGGAACTGGTGAGCACCTGAATGCACAAGGTCCAGCCCTGGTCCAGGGTGAAGCCACTACCATTCTCTAACAGGCAGGTGGCCAGCAGCGTGTCCCGCAGCTCCAGGCGGCTCCAGGTGATGGTAGTGGTACACGAGATGGGCCGGGTGCCCTCCCGGCTGGACAGCAGGGCACAGCTCACGTTCATGGCCTCATTGAGGCTTGTCAGGGCCTTGTTCCTTTGGTCAACTGCCTTCTTCAGAAAGGACACTCTGTAAAGAGCAGACACAACACCCATGGAAGGAAGCCACATCCCTGGACTGCCAAGGGAGGAAGGGACCCAAACCTGGCTCCAGCACAAGCTCCCACCTCCAGGGACACTGTCTCCTTGTTCTGCCTGTGAAGCCCTTTGGAAGCCACTTCAGCCATGGGACCTGATCTTTCTTCTCAGCTGCAGAGAGCAGGGCTGTGTTTGCTGCGGATGGACTAACTCAAGCGCTGCCACCCAGGGCAAGGTAGTATCTACCCACATCCCCCAGATATTCCCAGTCGGTCCTTTTTCTGCTTTGCATTCCACAGTGACACTTGGTGGAGGGCATTTGTGGAAGCAGCCCCAAGCCACAGGACCTGGAGCCTACAGGACATCAGCTCTAGTAACATAGGAGCAATGCAGAACAAAAGGAGCTGGGCTGATTCTGGAGCAGACATTTCTCTCACTGGCACTGCATGGCTAGTACCAGTGATGGCTGGGGAGACGGGTGGGCCCTTTGCTAAGGGCAGGAGCGCAGATGCCCGGGAGGGCTAAGATGTCAGGGGGCAGCCTCCCAAGGACACAGCACCAGCTCTGCCTGAGCAGGTGCCTGCTGCTCACCTCTCAGAGACATCACCGATGTCCAAGAGCAGCTCCTTGATTTTCTGGCCTGCATTTGCCACGGTCATTCTGGCAGAACCCGGCACTTCAGATTTCAGGTCCAGACTGCAGGTCATCAGGCGGCCTTTGGCAGACAGGGCCAGGAGCTCAGTGCCACCTGATGACAGACACATGCAGGGCCAGTCAGCAGGTTGGGAGCCTTAGCAGTTGGCAAAGGGTCAAAGGCAGTATACAAGGAAGGAAAAGAAGGTTCCTCAGCAGACCTGGGAGGGCCACCCCAGGGCTGGACAGAGATACTGCCCACTGGTCTCTCACACATTCTCAAGGGCCTCCCTGAGACAGGACATCAGCACAGAAGTGGCACCATAGTGGCCACTGGGCCCAGTGGACATGAACAGGGTAAAAAAGAGCCAAATGAGGGGTACTGTATGGCACTGAATCTGCTGGACGTGACTCAAACTTCAATGGGCCACCCAAAGAAAGGCTCCTGAGCTCTCCCAAGGAGAGATGGCCTGGAAGGCTGAACCCTATATACTCTGTTCTCATTGTGTACATCTCAAGAAGCACACAGCATCCTCTTGCCCCCTTCTTGGCATCAGAGAGACAGGCTGTCCATGCCCAAAGTCTGCCTGTCCCCTCCCCCAAACACAGCTTTTGCCATGACCTCTGAGGTGAATGGCTGAAGGTTAGCTCATAGGTACTGTGGTTTCCAGCCACATTCACACCCTTCTCAACACTCTAGTTTGGCTTTTCCCTTCAAAGCACTTCTCTTGGTAAGATTTTCCACAGCAAGATTTATTAATATACCCTTCATGACACTAGTGGGAAAATGCTGGGGTGGAATGGCTGTCTTCCCTTCACCTAAATATCCAGAAAATACAGTGAAACCCTCTCTGGGCTGGAAAACTCTGACATCCTCTGAATGACTCTTAAACAGGCCACAGAGCAGTGGAAACAGGTGTGTCCCAGTCTTCAGCAAGCACGTGAAGGTTTGGCCTGACCTGATTTGAGACTAGTTCTGGGAGATCTCTTGCACTGACCCCACAGGCCACGTGCTCTAGGCTGCCATTCAGGAGAGGGGGTCAGAACACACTCAGGTAGAGCGATGCCCCTTGCCTGAGCCCAGAGGGCACACATACAGCAGCTGCTTCCTGACTGAGCCTTTGACAGCGTGGTGAGGACAGCCTGCACCTGTCAGTTTAGATACAAAATATAAAAGCAAAGAAAAAGGGAAAGGAAAGCAGAGGGTAGCAGAAGGGAAAGACTGCCAGAGAGCAGGCCCCACCCAAAGGCTCTGGGTGTTCATGTCTATGCAGCAGCTCGTACCTGCAGGCGTCTGTGGTGACACACACAGTGTGACAACACTGCAGATGCTCAAGCTGGCTGGGTACAGCACGGAGGGCAGGCTCCCCAGGGTCCCATCAGGTTTCTCTGGACCCCAGGGGGTGCTTCCCTGAGTCAGGTCTACCATGCAGAGGTCTGAGGGTGTGCTGTGGTACATGTGGCCATCCCCACCGCAGACGGCACAGAGCACAGGCCCTGGGAGGCAGTACTCTCGAAGCTCGGGCACCACATTCCCTGATTCGTTCCAGCTGGCCTTGATGGCCAGTGTCCGGCCGTGGTGACCAAGGGCTACCAAGCAGTTGGAGTAAACATCCTCATCAGGTAGCACCTCTCCTTCTGCAGCTTCCTGGGCTCGTAGCTCTGTCCTCACCGCCCCAATGAAGACCACGGGCTCCTCCAGGTGATGGAGGATCTTGACCAGGGCTTTGGGGTCACCAGGGGCTGATCTGGAGGTGACCAAGGCCTTCAGGACCACACAGCAAAGCTGACCATCAGGGAGACCACACAGGATCACAGGTGACTGCAAGAGGGTGGCATCAGCTCCAAAGAGTAGACCAAAGAGAACCTCCTCTAACGTGAAGTACCCACAGCCCTGGGGGCGGCTGCGAGGTGCTTGGGAGCCAGGCGGGGACATGCAGCACAACACTGGCAGGAAATGGGGGACTTCAGGCTTCTCTGGAATCCCAGCTGGGGGGGTGCAGGTTGACAACTCCACCTCACCCAACTGGCCTCCCGGCTGGGGCTCCTCCCCTAGACAGGGGCGCTCAAACAGCTGCATTTTCCACTGGGTGGGGCCCTGCCGCAGGGTGACCAGCACATCATCAAGCACAGTGAAGGCACAGAGTGCAGCATCAGGAAGGACACAGGCATCTGGGTCCACACAGATCACAGGGTAAGGGAGGTCCCCATCCTCTCGGTCCTCAGAAGCCTGGCTCCAAGACCTTCTGAACAATGGAACCGTAGTCAACTGGGTGGGGCAGACTCAAGTGGGTCCACAGTAACCTGACTTGCTCAGAGCGATCAGGGGACTTCACAGGAACTGCTCTCTAAATTCCCAATGGTGACATAAGCCTCTCAGAAGACCATACACCATTTGTCCTACTGCCCTAGGGACTGCTCAGGACACATGACGGAGACGGAGGACCAGGCTGCTAGAAACACGGCTCCACTTGGCAATGCTCACCAGAGCAGAGCTGATTCCCAAAACCTAGTCTGAGCTACACATGCAGCCCAAAGCCTTTCAGCCTCTCCTCTGAGACCCACTTACAAAGGTCCTGGCCAGAGAGGACAGGACGGGCTGAGGACAAGCAGTCTCATGGGGAACGCGCGCACAGTGTACAGGTGCTGGGAGCCAGAAGCTCCAAGTGCGGGCAGGGCACCATCCTTCCCCAGAGTCCGACAGATCGCGACTCTGGGCTGCAGGAGCAAACCGTGTGCGACTGGCTCAAGGGGCTAGCGAGGAAGTCTACTCCCGGCGGGCCTCCTCGCGGTCGGGGCACCTGGGCTGTCTGGGGACGCGCCGCCACGCCCCCCTCACCTGCTCGGAGGGTCCAGCGACAGGCAGTAGATGCCTCTGCGTGCACACAGGACATAGAGTGCACTACGCGGGGCCAGGAGCTGCAGATGCCACACCTGGTCGGGGAACTGGTACACCGCCTGGGCGCCGGGAAAGCGCCGTCAGGCCCGGCGCCCCGTCTCGCCTCGCCCCGCAGCTGGCCCGCCCGCCCGCCCGCGGCCCGGCGCTCACGGTCAGCAGCCCGCCTTCCAGGTCGTACACGTAGACGAACTCGCGCCCGGTGGACAGGAAGACCTTCTCTTCGTGGCATAGCACGCGAGGCTTACCCGCCGCTAGGCCCCCTACTGGGCAACAGAAGCCCTCCAGGTAGTGCACGCGCGAAGCCCCGCACGCCATCCTTCGGGCACTGGCCGAAGCTGAGCCCTGAGGGGCGGTGCCGCTACCCGCGCTTTACGGCGACCACGGCAAGGCGCGTCCTCAGCCGTAAAGCGGCCGCCACGGGGGCGGGGCCCTGCGGGGGGGGGGGAGCCCCGCGGCCCGGGGCAACCCCGCAGCCTTGCCACCGCCAGCGATTGGACACAATGGTTGAGCAGAGGGTAAGCGGGTTTAGAGCGAAACAAGAGGGCTTAGGTCTCCACCTAACGGGCGCTTACTTGAAAAGCCTACGGGACCAGGTTCTATCCCCTAACACCCACGTAAAGCCAGATGCAGCGGCAAGAGATACTTGCGCCCCCCCCCCCCGCTCACGTACAAATGTCTTAAGAAACCAGCCACCCACATGTGATGCTGTCCTGGGTGGGTACACGGAAGCTGAAGCACTAACCACGCCGTGGGATGAAGTAGAGTCCTTGGCTCTGGCCTCTAATCTGGGAAAGAGCAGAGGTGGCTACTGCTCTTGTAATGCCTTGTGCCAGGGCCCGATGTCCAGCTAGCCCACACCTCGGATTACCAGGGGCTTTGGGTCAGTCATACAGGAGAGCCTTTCCCTTTAATGCTTGAAGGTGCAGGTAAGGCAAAGGGTTTCTGGGTTGGGGCAGTGTGAGAGGCCCATAGGCCCCCCACTCTCTCCTAGCAGCTGTTTGCTTCCACCGAGCTGGGCTGACAGCCCCACTCTAAATGATTCCAGGCCAGAGAATTCCTAGAGGCAAGATCAAGGACTCTATACCCTTTCCCTTTCATCTGAAGCGCCACCTCCTGTAGTCCAGCTTCACAAAGCTAAAGGATTATTTGAGCTGAGGAATTTAGGGCAACAAAAAAAGTTCACATATAGAGTGGGGCTGGGGAGACTGCTTAGTGGTTAGAGGACTTGCTCACAAAGTCTGCCTGTCCTGGGTTCAATTCTCCATGTAATGCCAGGTGCACAAAATGACACATACATTGGAGTTTGCTTGCAGAACCTGGCATGTCCATTCTCTCTCTCAAATAAATAAAATATTTAAAAAAATATATTTTAAAGAACCACTAGTTTAAAAATCCAGAGGTAGAACTTCCAAGAGTAAAGGAAGCATTTGGGGCACAGCCAGGCATTATACATTGCACCTGCCACAAGATGTTCCCAAGATTAGGTTGCTTGGTCCTAGTGGAGCTGTTGCCTAAATACAAACTGCAAGGTCCTAATCTCAGGCTCAGGCTGGGCCCGGCTGGCCTAGTGCCTATAGCATCAGTTCTGGGTATTGACCAGGCTGGCTGGAATGGCTGTCCTTGGTGCTGAAGGCTTGGACTGAGGAAGCAGGCATTCCTACCCTGCAGCATCACTGGCTCTCCTTCAGAGCACCGGAAACATGCTCTGCTGATCTTCTGACCAGTAGTGGTGTGTGTATGTGTGAATGCAGGCATGTGTGGCTTCCTCAGTTGCTCTCTACCTTGTATATATGGGTGTACCAGGGTTGCTGCAAACTCCAGATGCATGTGCCACTTTTGTGTCTGGCTTTACGTAGGTGCTGGGGAATCAAATCCTGGTTCTGGGTCACCAGGGATCCTCCTTTTCTCTGCTTTCCCAACATTAGGGTTACAGGTACGTATTGCTGTGCTGTGCTTTTATAGGTACTGGGGATCCACGCTCAGGCCCTCATGCTTGCACAGCAAGCACGTTACCAACTGAGCCATCACTCCAGCAAGACTACCAGTTTCAACACTCAAGACTGTCCTCATGCCTGCAAGTCACTTGTGCACATTTGTTAAGTCTTCCCAGGCCATGTTCCAGTGTGGAGGAAAACATACCAAGACTGTCCCAAACAGTGACCATGTGGTGTGGAGAGGACTGGGCTGATCAGGCTGCATTTGCTCTATACCTGCTGCTTGGCTACATGCATTTGTCCATGAAGCAGAGACAGGAGTATCACGTGTTTGGTGGGTAGAGAAGAGGCAGAAAAGGCACCATAAGGAGGTCACCAAGATTCAGACCTGGAAGAACCCAGGCAGGGGACAATGGGTTGCAAAGTTGGGTACGAACCTGAAATGGCCAACCACATCCCAGGAGCAGACATCTGGGAGGAAATGATCAGATCACTCCACACAGAAACACACATCAGAAACAAGCCGTGGACAATAGTTCTGAGCACAGAACACGCTGGGAGCAGGGCAGTCGCTTCAGGTGCTTTTATTAGGTTCCACTGCAGGGCTGGGGTCAAGGAAATGCTAGTCCACACCCAGCCAATACACACCAGCGAGCCCAAAGCAGAGCCGAAGCGGGAGCACCCATGTCCCAGGAGCAGACTGGCTGGAGGCTAGGGCTAGACCCCAATTCAGCCTGCAGGGGACCATGGCAGCCACTGGATTCACTTGGACAGGTGTGCACACAGGCACCCCTGTCTGGCTACAGTGCCTGATGGCAAAAGGGAGGAGAGGTGGGGCTAGGTTCATCTCCATGTAGAAGTGGCTGAGCTGACCAGAACTCCACCTTCAGCAGAGCCCACCCCGAGCCGGTAGCATTAGCTTGACTCTCTTTGGACAATAAAATAAAGTGCATTACTGAACAAAGAGCAATTCAAAACCATAAGCAGAGAAATCACAACTTTCTTTAGCAAAAAGACAAAAGAACCCATGAATTTATGTGGATGCCAGAACATGAGAAGAATAGTGAAGTAAATTAGCATGGTGGACAAAGATGAGAGCAAGTAGGAGAATAAGCAGTGGCGGAAAGATCTTGAGAAGTCTGTGCTGCTCAGCACGGGTGATGATGCTACTGTGATTGGCCTTGGAAACAGTAATGCCACCACATCCAGTCTAAGTGATCTTAGGGACCAGAAAAGACAGGAGAGTGAAGCCCTAGCCAGGGCAGCTCCAAGAGGCAGGGCGGACAAACCTCGGCACTCTCTGCCATATGCTGACACAGCCCAGAAGACTGGCTTCCTTGCTGCTTTCCAACCCTTTTGACCCTCTAGGATGGCCCTGCCATGACCAAACCAAACTGAATGGGCTTATGGCCCGAGCAGTAGACAAGCCTCTGGGCCTTTCACTTTGGATCCAATGCCAGGTGAACCAAGGGATGCTGGCCACAGCTCTGCCATGTGGAAGCACAGCGGACAAGGGTTCTCTGTCCACAGGGCCAAGGATGGGGAAGGCAGCATAGGCTTGCCCTCCCACCAGGGTGACATACAAGTCTTCCAACAGTCTATGGCTGGGCTGGCATTTCCCAGGGCCCAACACAACTGACTGGACTCTCAATTAAGGCAAAGAGGCATCAAGATGTCCACAGCTCACCTAGGAGAGGGCTGCATCAGAGAACAGTTACATGGGACCCTCAGAGTCCCTCAAACTGTTTTGGATTGCCCACACCTTACCATACATACAGTATAAATCATCCAAGCCACATACAGGCCCTTACTAGGCTATCTCAAGAGCCATAGCACTGTACCACAAGGCCAGGTTGTGAGGAGCCATGGGTCAGGGAATAGTGCTGGAGGAGGGGACAAGAGCCCCAGTTCCGGCCCATCCAGACTCTGGAAGGGCTACCTGCCATGTGAGGGCAACCCTGCTCCTACTCAGCGCCCATGTTACCAGCTGCCACAGCCCTGTGGCTTGGTAAAAAAAAAAAAAAAAAGGTCTCAGGCACTGAGGTTTGCTTCAGGAGAGAACTGACAATGGCCCCCTATCCACTCACCACCTTGGAACACCCATGTGGAGTTCTACTAAGGGAAGAAAAGAAGCAGAAATTAAGTCTCTTTTACTCCCCACTTTGTGCAGTTTTACCTTAAAAACAATAAATAAATGTTTTCTGGGCAAGAATTAGTGATAACTGTTGTTATAACCAATGGGAATTTTAAAACCTTACCTAGATTTTGAGTGAGTGAACGACAGGTGTCACACTAACCAGCAGGTCAGGCCAAGGAGGCCACAGTGCAACTACACACATTCCTGCCAGGCAGTGCTCCTCACACAGGAGGGATGCAGCCCCACAGCAAGAGCACAGAGGCAACCAGGAGAAGAGTATCCAACCAAAAATAAGGGGTGGGAAGTAGGGGGAAGAAGCAGAAAAAAACCATAAAGAAAAGAGAAACAGCTGGGTGGCAGCAGCAATCTATCCTTGCACCCCAATCTCAGGAGGTGCTCAGTCTTTCCACTGCAGTGGGGAGCTATTAACTTGAGTGAGGCATGTAGGGTGTTCTTGGGCAGGACTGCTCTGTATTTCCAGTTGGGAGTCTCTGTTCAGCCCCAGCATACCAGCCAGGGCTCTTTCTCTCCAGGATCGGCACTGAGAAGCTTCAGGTCTGAGATACCAGGGTAGCTGGTTCCACCTCTTTAGGGCCGTGGGCCTCAGGCCTTATAGGAACACACGGTGCTCCAGGCATCAGAGAGGGCTGGGCTGGCCCAGTCTCACCCAGCAGAGGGCCTGAGCCCTAGGTCCTAGGGAGGCTGCACATCTCACAGTGGCCTGTGCCTGGCTGGTTCATGAAGGTACAGTGCTGACAGGCCCACATAGCAGAGGTGGCAGCATGTGCAGAGCCTCCAACAGCACCATACTCATGTAGGCCTGGGAGCTGCACACCAACAGTGCCTGTAGGACAGAAAGAGAAGGAAGCATGCATCACTTCTGCAAAGAAAGAACACTTCACCCCCCCGGGAGCTCTAAGACAGGGGCAAAGGTGAAATTCCTGCTCTTCAAGCCAATGCTGCACCCATCAGTCAGCAAAAGCCTCCCCTGCTCCGTCCCTGTAGGTGCCAAGCATTCCTCTGCAAGAGAATCCTCATGCCCTGTTGATGGGTGGGTACTTAGGAAGTTCCAAGCTGCCGTGACAAACCTATATTTACATGCCTCCTGGGTAAAGGCCCAACAGTGGACCCTGTTGGGCCACAGGGCAAACATCTGTCAAGCTTCCTGAGAAAGTCACACCCAAGCACCCCGCAGGGTTCAAGCCCTAGCTGCTCCACTACTCACGGGTGCTTGACACTGTTAGGCGTTTTCACTCTAGCCACTCTGATGGATGTGTAATGATGCCACATGTTTCAATTTGCAATTGAATGAGTAATAAGAGCCAGAGAGATGGCTCAGCAGTGAAGTGTACTTCCTGCACAAATATGAAGACCTCAGAGTGCTGGAGCACAAATCTCCAGATCTCATGTAAAACAGCTGGGCGTAGCCATGCATGAAAGTAACACCAGAGATGTAAGCATCTTCAGAAGCCTGCAAGCTCTAGAATTGAGAAGTGAAAGAGAAAGGAAGGGGAGGGAGGAGGAAGGGGCAGGCTGGCTGACTATGGCTCAAAAAACAAAAACATAAAATTAAAAAACAAAAAAGGGCTGGAGAGATGGCTTAGCAGTTAAGGCACTTGCCTGCAAAGCCAAAGGTCATCAGTTAGATTCCCTGGGACCCACGTAAGCCAGATGAACAAGGAGGTACATACACCTGGAATTCATTTGCAATGGCTGGAGGCCCTGGCACACCCATTCTCCCTCCCCGGCCCCAAATAAATTAAAAAAAAATCATTTTAAAAAACAAAAATAGATGGAAAAGTAATGGAGTAGGACACCCTAGGTTGCACTATGGCAACTGCAGGCCAGTTATGGGATGCTCAAGGGCACATATAAATGCCATATACCACACTACACACAAGCAAAACAACAAAAAATGAGCATTGATAACAACCAATTCTGTACCTCCTGTAAAATGTTTAAGTTCTTTTTTTTTTAATTTTTTGTTCATTATTTATTTATTTATTTGAGAGTGACAGGCACAGGGAGAAAGAGGGAGAGAGAGAGAATGGGCGCGCCAGGGCTTCCAGCCTCTGCAAATGAACTCCAGACGCGTGTGCCCCCTTGTGCATCTGGCTAACGTGGGACCTGGGGAACCGAGCCTCGAACCGGGGTACTTAGGCTTCACAGGCAAGTGCTTAACTGCTAAGCCATCTCTCCAGCCCATGTTTAAGTTCTTTAATAATTAAATTTTTTTTTTCGTGAGTCAGATATGGTGGCACACGCCTTTACTCCCAATATTTGGGAGGAAGAGCTAGGAGGAGCTCCATGAGTTCAAGGCTACCCTGAGACTATATAGTGAATTCCAGGTCAGCCTGGTCTAGAGCGAGACCCTACCTCAAAAAACAAAAATAAATAAATAAATAAATTTTTTGAAAGACATTTTATTTATTTGAGGGAGAGATGAAGAGGGGAGGGAGGGAGGGAGGGAGGGAGGGAGGGAGGGAGGGAGGGAGGGAGAGAACGGGCATGCCAGGACCTCCAGCCATTGCAAACCAACTCCAGATGCATGTGTCCGCCCCCAACCCGCCCCCTTGTGCATCTGGCTTACATGGGTCCTGGAGAATCAAACAGGGATCCTGTGGCTTGGCAGGCAAACACCTTAACTGTTAAAGCCATCTCGCCAGGCCACTTTAATAAATATTTAAGTGTTTCATATTTTATTATCAATGTGCACAATCTTAATTTTGGATAGAAGAACTATTGCATATGCATGCACTGAAAATATTCTCTCTGCCTGTCATTACCTTTACAAGTTGCTAACAATGCCCTTCAAGGAAGACAAGTGTTTGATTTTGTTTTTCTTTCTTTCTTTTTATTTTATTTATTTATTTATTTGAGAGAGACAGAAATAGGTAGATTGAAAGAAAGAGAGAGGGAGAGAATGGGTGCACCAGGGCCTCTAGCCACTGCAAATGAACTCTAGATGCATCCGTCCCCTTGTGCATCAGGCTTATGTGGGTTCTGGGGGATCAAACCTGGGTCCTTTTGTTTTGCAGGCTAACACCTTAACTGCTAAGCCATTCCTCCAGAACCCCACTTATTTTTTTGAGGTGGGGTCTCACTCTAGCTCAGGCTGACCTGGAATTCACTATGTAGTCTCAGGGTGGCCTTGAACTCATGGCAATCCTTTTACCTCTGCCTACCAAGTGCTGAGATTAAAGGTGTGTGCCACCATGCCTGGCCCATGTTTCATTGTGACAATTACTATTATTATTTTGGCTTTTCGAGGTAGGGTCTCACTCTAGTCCAGGTGGACCTGGAATTCATGATATATTCTCAGGGTGGCCTCAAACTCACAGCAATCCTCCTACTTCTGCCTCCCAAGTGCTGGGATTAAAGGCGTGTGCCACCATGCCCAGCTCCTATTACTATTTTTTAAACTGTGTGTGTATGATGTGTGTCCAGATATGCATGGCCCATGCTTGCATGACCAGAGTCCAGAGGAATACTGGGTATCTTCCTTTGTTGTTCCTCCCAACATTATTTCCTTGAGACTGAGTTTCCCAATGCTGGAATTATAGGTGTGTGCCACCATGCCTAACCAGTTTACCAGCTTTATCTGGTCACTGTTTATCGGTGCCCTATCCAAAAGTCTTAAATCTAGTCTGAAAGAATTTCTGCCTACTTCAAGGTCTTGAAGATACTCAATTAAATAAATACACAAATGCCTCAACTCCCCTGTTTATGCTCACCAGTGTAGAACAGATCCATCTGACCACAGTACTCAGCTACCTGGGAACTCTCCTTCTTAACAGCCATCCTCTCTTCCAGTTCACTGCTGCTGTTTCTATTATCAACCTACTCCCACGGCCCATCAGGCCATCTGTCTCCATGCCAACAATATACTGTCTGGATCACTGAAGTGTTCCAACTCTGAGGTTGGGCAATTCAAGCTTTTACAGTGTTTCAGATTGTTTTGTCTATTCCAGAACCCCTTGTGCCTCTAAATAAATGTTAGAACCTGTTTCATTTTTATTTTTATTATTATTGTTGTTGTTTGTTTGTTTTTCTAGTTAGGGTCTCACTCTAGCCCAGGCTGAACTGGAATTTACTATGGAGTCTCAGGGTGGCCTCAAACTCACGGCAATCCTCCTATCTCTGCCTCCCGAGTGCTGGGATTAAAGGCGTGAGCCACCACGCCTGGCTCTACTTTTTTTTGTAAATAGAATAAAACAGGTTCTAAAAAAAAAAAAAAAAAGTCTGGGAGCTGGACAGATGGCTTAGTAGTTAAGGCACTTGCCTGCAAAGCCAAAGGACCCAGTTTTGATTCCCCAGGACCCACATAAACCAGATGCACAAAGGGGCACACACATCTGGATTTCATTTGCAGTGGCTGGAAGCCCTAGCACACCCGTTCTCTCTCTCTGCTTATTTCAGTATCTCTTTCAAATATAAAGAAAAAATTTTTAAAAAGTAGTTTGAAGCTGAGACTACATAGTGAATTCCAGGTCAGCCTGAGCCAGAGTAAGACCCTACTTTGATAAACCAAAAAAAAAAAAGTAGTCTGTTTTTTAAATCAGGACTTCGCTTGTCAATATGGAGAAAACTGACACCTTACAGATATACGGACTCTTCAGGCCCAGACAGGGAAATGTTTCACACTCATAGGCTTTGGCATTGCAGAAGCTCCAGCACAGAGTTTCTAATGTTTCTAATGTACTTAAAGCATTTCCAGGTGTCTTGCGTGTTGTGGTGGTTTCGTACACAGCACTTAGTCTGCATTGCCAGTTCTGTGCATGGGATTGGAAAGTCACATAGTAAACATTTTGGCTCTAGGGTCCGATCTGCTATAGTGGTAGCTCCAGAACCTGGTATCTACTGCTGTAAGAGGTGGGCTTTCTATTGCATCCTCAAAGTATAGGGGTTGGAGCCAAATGTCCCACGTAAATGGCAAAGATTTGCTGTTAAATATTCAAAAAGACACCTTTTCAGATCAAGTTAGGGCCATGAAGGCAGTCTATCTGGTGCATGTAAACAAACAGCTCACAGCTGTGCACACCTAGGGTCTGTGACCTGGATGGCATGTGCTCAGCAAGGAGGTCCTGTATAGACTTGTCCCCTCACACAAAGCATTTCAAGAAGGCATCCAGAAGCCAGGCGTGGTGGCGCATGCCTTTAATCCCAACACTCGGGAGGCAGAGGTAGGAGGATCGCCATGAGTTCGAGGCCACCCTGAGACTCCATAGTGAATTCCAGGTCAGCCTGGGCTAGAGTGAAACCCTACCTCGAAAAACCAAAAAAAAAAAAAAAGAAAGAAAAAAAAAAAGAAAAAAGAAGGCATCCAGGACAAAAGTCCAGGGCGTAAGGGACACAGCATTTGCTACTCTTTCTAGCTATGACCTTTGGTAGAGGGGGTAGGAAGAACTTACTGCACAGCTGCTCAATGGTGGCCCACTGCTCAGACTTCTTCCACGTCTGTGCCAATTCCTCATTTCTGGTCCGCACAGCCTCTAACAGCAGACTGATGCTGTCCTGCAAGAAGCCAAAAGGAAGGGCTGGAGAAATGGCTTAGTGGATAGGACACTTGCCTGCAAAGCCAAAGGACCAAGGTTCAATCCCTCAGGACCCACATAAGCCAGATGCACAATGTGGTGCATGTGTCCGGAGTTCATTTGCAGTGGCTGAAGGCCCTAGCACATCCATTCTCTCTCTCAAATAAATTAAATTAAATTTAAAAAAAGGAAGGTTCCATCTAGCTCTGCTAACAGGTTTATCTTCAATAACAAGAACATCTTTCAGAGGCAACTTAAATTTTTTTTAAGATTGTCACTATAAAATAAGAAAAAAGGGGGCTGGAGAGATAGGTTAGTGGTTAGGGCACTTGCCTGCAAAGCCAAAGGACCCAGGTTCAATTTCCTAGAACCTATGTAAGCCAGATGCACAAGATGGTGCATGCATCTGCAGTTCATTTGTAGCATCTGGAGCTGGTGTGCCCATTCTTTCTCTTCCACTCAAATAAATTTAAAAAACGACTGTTTGCAGTGGCTGAAGGTCCTGGTGCACCCATTCTCTCTCTCTTTCTCAAACAAATAAAATAAAATAAAATAATAAAATAAATAAAATAAAGGCTGAGCCAGGCGTGATGACTCACACCTTTAATCCCAGCACTTGGGAGGCTGAGGTAGGAGGATCACTGAGAGTTCAAGGCCACTCTGAGACTACATAGTGAATTCCAGGTCAGCCCGAGTTAGAGTGAGACCCTACCTTAAAAAAATAAATAAATAAATAAAAATTTCAGGCTGCAGAGATGGCTTAGTGGTTAAGGCAGTGATGCAGTCTGGTTCACATTGCTGGTAGAAATCACCCAACAAGAGTAGCTTCTGGGAAAAAGAGATTTATTTTGGCTTACAGGCTCGAGGGGAAGCTTCACCATGGCAGGGGAAAATGATGGCATGAGCAGAGGGTGGACATCACCACCAGGCCAACATAAGGTGAAACACAGCAACAGGAGGGTGTGCCAAACACTGGCAAGGGGAAACTGGCTATAAAGCCCGTAAGCCCGCCCCCAACAATACACTCCCTCCAGGAGGCATTAATTCCCAAATATCCATCAGCTGGGAACCTAGCATTCAGAACACCTAAGTTTATGGGGGACACCTGAATCAAACCACCACATTCCGCCCCTGACCCCCATAAACTGATAATCATACATGATGTAAAATGCAATGCATTCATCTCATTTTAAAAGTCCCCATAGTTTTTATCAATCCAAATGATGTTCATACATCCCCATAGTCCAAGATCTTTTAACTGAGCCATAATACCAAAAAATAACCTCAAAAAACCCATAATGGCACAGAATAAATATTCACACTGCAATAGATGGCATTGGGCATAGCAAAGAAACATTTAACCAATACAAGATTTAAAACAACCAGGGCAAACATCAAACTCTGTAGCTTCAAGTCCAGCAACTCAAACCAGTGACAAATCTTCAAGTCCGATAATTCTAATCAGCAACAAGTCTCTGGCATTCCAATTCCGCCCCTCCAGCTAGGCTACTCACAGTCCTGGGAAACTTCATCGGGGCCGGCAGCTCCTCGGCAGCCATCTCATGGTCCCGGCATCTCCACTGGGTCTCCACTGCAAACCACGGTTCATCCTCATGGACCCATGGGATCTCTATGCAGGCAACCAGCAAACCTGCTTCACACTGCCCATGGCCATTTCCAAAACACAAGACCGTGTTGCAAACTCAATGACCCTCTTTCCAGCATTTCTTATACTCCACGATACCAGGTAGGTGCCAATTTGTTAATCCAGGGGGGAATAAAGCAGACATTGAAGAACAGGACACTCCTTGAGCACTCAGGCCCCTTCAAAAGAGTCGACATTCTTTTTGTTGCCCCAGCACAGGTCAGCTAGCCCAGTCTCAAAGGTTGTAATCTCTCAGTTGCAGCTGAACGGGCAGCAGTTCACCCAAAGATTTTCCTTTCTGTGCCATATTCCTCTGCTCACACCAGTTCATTTCTACACAAAGCAACCCTGCACAACTTCTCAGGACATGGGCATAAGAGCAAGCTTCTCACACAAACTGCTAGCCCAGTCCAAGCAAAGCTCTCTCTCGCCCTCGTAAGCCAAACCTCACAGTCCATAGTTCTTACTGCCTTCAGGTCTTTCAGCTCTGACCAGAACAGTCCATCAAGCTGTACTTACAGCACTGCAAGGCATCTCTTAGGCCAAGGTTTCAACTCCTTCCACATTCCTCTTGAAAACAAGCTCCAAAAGGCCAAAGCCACACAGTCAGGTGTCTAGCAGCAATCCCACTCCTCGGTACCACTATAAAGCCCATATCAAACCACCACAGGCAGTTGCCTGTGAAGCTCATGTTTGGCTCTCCAGGTCCCACGTACGCCAGACGCATAAGAGGACACAAGCATGCAAGGTTGCAAATGTGCACAAGGTGGAACATGTGTGTGGAGTTCAACTGTGGTGGCTGGAGGCCCCTGGTGTGCCAATTCTCTCATTCGTGCATTAAAAAAAAAAAAAGGCCAGTCTGCTGGGCTTGCCTCAAAAATAAATAAATAAATTAATTAATTTAAAAAAAAAATGAGCCAGGCATGTTGGCACACACCTTTAATCCTAGCACTTGGGAAGCAGAAGGAGGAGGACTTCCATGAGTCCCGAGGCCACCTTGAGACAACATAGTGAATTCCAGGTCAAGCCAGGCATGGTTGTGTACTGGCACTCAGAAGGCAGCAGTAGGAGAATGCCCATGAGTTTAGGCCAGCCTGTGACTACACAATGAATTCCAGGCAGCTTGGTTATAGCAAGACACTACCTCGTAAAACCAAAATAAATAAATAAGTGAACAATTTATTTTTTATTTTTATTTTTTTGGTTTTCTGAGGTGGGGTCTCACTCTAGCTCAGGCTGACCTGGAATTCACTATGGAGTCTCAGGTGGCCTTGAACTCACGGCGATCCTCCTACCTCTGTCTCCTGAGTGCTGGGATTAAAGGCGTACGCCACCACTCCTGGCTCATAGTAAATAATTTTTTAAAAAGTGAATTCCAGGTCAGCTTTGACTAGAGTGAGACCCTACCTTGAAAAAAAAAAAAAAAAAAAAAAAAAACCACACCTGGTCTATAAATCCAAGTGCTATACAAGCTAAAATTTAGTTCTTCCCAAAACAGCCCCAGAAGATCGTTTGTATCTCTGATATGGGCTGACAGTAAGCCCAACAGCACAGAAAACAGACACCCACATCTTTGGTCCTAGAGGCAGAAACAGATGGACAGCAGCTCAGAGTTGTGAGACTTATCCTCCTACCTCACACTGTACACTCTACTCTCTCTCTCTCTTCTTTCTTGTGTCTACAAACAACATTCACTATCAGTGGTCTCCACAGTAAACATTCAGGGAAGTACAAGCTTCTATAATGAGATTGATAAAAGTCTGCAAGGGGCCAGTCCCAGAAAATGCTATCCATAGGCAATTCCAAAACAGTTTTTCTCACTAGCAAGGTGCTCCTAATGCAGACAATCCTCAATCACCCTGCATTGAGACAGATGAGAGGGCTGACCCTGAGGCCACAATGATGTGCAGCTACCTGGGCTGACCACAGTGAGAAGAGCCAGGGCCTGATGTCAAATATCAGACTGGATAGTGAGTGGTCATGCTCTCTGGGCTATAGATCGCAGGAGTGCAGAACAGACACAAGATAAACCCAGCAGGATGAAAGGCTAGCTACAAACCCAACAGAAATGTTTTGGGAAGGGAGGGCTCTGTTCCATCATCTTCAGGGAGAGAGGCCAAGTCATCATCATAATCAGGTTTAGAAAGATTTGTTTCTCCCTCTTGAGCATTTCCATGGGTGTTAGGCAAAGAAGAGAAGGCTACTCATCTTGCAGGACACTCATGGCACATACAGAGCTGTCTCGTGTGACTTGCTGCCCTGCCCTGCTCAGAGAGCACCCACCATCTGTGAAATGCTTGCCTCTACTCCTCGTGGTGGATCATAAAAATGCCAACTGTGCAGATGTGCATGTAGGGCTGGGAAGCTGGCCAAGCCTTCTGGGCCAAGGCAATAAGCTAGCAGTAGCTCAGGAAGATGGGAGCCACCAGTGAAGAGCAGAAGGTATGGTGCTGAAGCTGCTGGACAGGGACTGTCTGGGGTCCCCGTGGCTCTAGAGAGGACACAGCTTATTTGCCTCTGCTCTCCTCTGCTTATGACCTTTCCGCAGAAGCCAAAGGTTGAAACTCCTACACCTCCATTAAGAGGTTCTTTGTTAAACGCTGCTCCTGCACATTCCCACACCGGTGCACAGATCAAGTGACCCTCAACCCCACCTTTGTTCCAGCACTCTGGGTTTGAGGACAGGAAACAAGGAAGGGCAGTTGAGTTGGTACCTGCAGAGGCATGACTTCATTGGTGACCAGAAACAGTAGAAGGTGGAAGTCCGAGATGGTATCCAAGAACACAGATGAGGTATTCTGAGATAAGTAGGTGGCCAAACTATGAAAGTCCTGAAGAAAAGGGGTCAGGAGAGAATTAAAAAACAGTATTTTAGGGACTGGAGAGATGGTTTCAAGGTTAAGATGTTTGCCTGCAAAGCTAAAGGATCCCGGTTAGACTCTCCAAGACCCAGGTAAGCCAGATACACAAGGGGGTGCATGCATTTGGAGTTCATTTGCAGTGGCTGGAGGCCCTGATGTGCCCATTTTCTCTGTCCCTCTCTCAAATAAATAAATAAATAAATAAATAAAATATTTTTAAAAATAGTATTTTAGCTAGGCGTGGTGGTGCATGCATTTAATCCCAGTACTTGGGAGGCAGAGGTAGGTGGATCACCATGAGTTTGAGGCCACCCTGAGATTACATAGTGAGTTCCAGGTCAGCCTGGACTAGAGTGAGACCTTACCTTGAAAAACAAACAAACAAAAAACAAAGTATTTTATCATATATCATAGCTTCTAGTGCCAATCCCAGAAAGACTCTATCTCCTACTAGGTATGAACACACCAGTAACAGAGACAGTGTTGTCTTTAAGGGTGCAAGACGATAGGTGTCGAGGGCTGCAGAGCAAGTGTGACTCTTCTGCCTGGTGGGGAGTGGAGGGAGTTGGCACATCTGACTGACCCAGGTGTATAAAGACATAGATATTTAAGATATTTAAGGGCTGGAGAGATGGCTTAGCGGTTAAGCGCTTGCCTGTGAAGCCTAAGGACCCCAGTTCGAGGCTCGGTTCCCCAGGTCCCACGTTAGCCAGATGCACAAGGGGGCGCATGCGTCTGGAGTTCGTTTGCAGAGGCTGGAAACCCTGGTGCGCCCATTCTCTCTCTCTCTCCCTCTATCTGTCTTTCTCTCTGTGTCTGTCTCTCTCAAATAAATAAATAAATAAAAATTTTAAAAAAAAAGATATTTAAGAACATGGGTCCTTAGGCTTTGCAGGCAAGCGCCTTAACCACTAAGCCATCTTTCCAGCCCTGATGCTTGTTTGTTTTTTTTTTTTTAATTTTTTTTAATTTTATTTATTTATTTGAGAGCGACAGACACAGAGAGAAAGACAGGTAGAGGGAGAGAGAGAGAATGGGCGCGCCAGGGCTTCCAGCCTCTGCAAACGAACTCCAGACACGTGCGCCCCCTTGTGCATCTGGCTAACGTGGGACCTGGGGAACTGAGCCTCGAACCGGGGTCCTTAGGCTTCACAGGCAAGCGCTTAACCGCTACGCCATCTCTCCAGCCCCCTGATGCTTGTTTTTGATGTAGGATCTTATTGTAACCCAGGCTCAGATCAAAGACTCAGAGGCTGAGATCAAAGACGCAGAGGAAAATACCCCCTTATATCTGGAAGTGGACAGTGGGCTGAGGGAAAGGCCCACTTAGAGGCAGGGAGGAGACCCATCTGGCCTTCTCTTCTGGAAGGCAGCTATGCTCCCCACTATACCAATACTGGTTTTCTCTTCTGGATTCATTCCTGCTCTTGGACAGGAGAGGAACAATGGGCAAGGTGGCTTTCACACAACTGGTCCCATGTAAAAGGCCACCCAATAAATGGTCCTGTGCCCCAGCAAGCACCCTACAGCCACACAGAAATAAGAATTACAGATAGTCCTTAGACAAACCATGCTCTGAAATGTTGGTACAAACCATGATCTAAGAACAACTAAGAGCACAGTCTACATGACAGCAATGGTGATTCAAGTCTGGCTGGACCTGCCAGTGAGAGGAGAAGACAGTGCAGGAGATACAACAAAGTTTGAGGGCACTGTGTGGTACCACATGGGGCCCCTCACAGGACATTAACAAACCAGAAAAAGTTTGTTGGTAGATACAAATAAATTATGAATAAATTTTGGAAAAAAATAATAAATTCAACAGAGTGGGATTTCTGGCAAGTCCATAGGCCTGAGGACTTCAGGTGTTTCATCCTATGGTTATCTATCACCTGGCCAAAGGAAGGGGCCAAAACCAGACAGTGTCCTAGACAAGGCCCTTGAAGAGTGTGTCACAGAGGGAGTCAGGGGAGTATGAAAATGACACTTTCTGGGGGAAAATAAGACCAATGCTAGATAAACAATCAAGTTCCTGTACACTGTCTCTAAGACAAAGAGCTTACCTGTGTCTCGCCCAATACATCCCGGTTTTCAATAGGAAATGGATTTTGTGAAATAGAAAAAGTGTAAACTGGATCCTTGGGGAAGGTTGTTGTGATCTAAAAAATAAAAACATGAATGATGTCAAAGTGTGCTGGAAAAGGTGTGGACACACTTGTATTCATACAAGCAATTCTAGCACGCCAGCAGATGGGGATTCTGAATCCTACACACTCTGGATTGAAGAGAACAGTTAAGTATAGCTGGCATTTTTAAATGAACCATGTGCAATTCAGACCCTGAGAAATAAATTCAAGAATGTATCCTAAGAATCCTCATATCTGAGCTGGGATCAGGAGGCAGAGATAGGAGGATCAAGAAGCCAAAGGCCAGCCTAGGGCTACAGACTAAATTCCAGTCAGCCTGGGTTACAATGAGATCAAAACAAAAAAACATCAAAAACAAGCATCAGGGCTGGAAAGATGGCTTAGTGGTTAAGGCGCTTGCCTGCAAAGCCTAAGGACACATGTTCTATTCTCAAGATGCACAAAAGTGAGGCAGATGCAAGGTCGCACATGCCCACTAGGTGGTGCAGCTGTCTAGAGTTTAATTTTAGTGGTTGAGGCCCTGAAAAGCCAATTCTCCCCCACCCCTTAAAAAAAAAATCAACAAGCCTGCCCACATCTTGGCAGCTCCAGCTCTGTGCAGTGCCCTCCAGACACCCAACTGCAGCATCGAGAATGTCTAAGCTTGTGTCATTGTGCTGAGGAACTACAGAAGGAAATGACAAAGAGGCACCTGAGGAGGCACAACATTCATGTCACTAGCTTTCAAGTGTTTCCTATTGTGGAGTCAGCTGTGCGGGTCTGAGAAACATAGCAACCTTTATGAGTCTGCTGGGGGCTAGCCCATGCATCCTTGTAGGAAGGACTCGGAGTCACAGGGGCAACCTGGAACTGATAGCTTCTACCACAGGGGAGCCAAGTTCTTCATCTGGTTCCAATGTGCTATAAGAATAGCAGAGGATATTTTATACCTAATACATAATCAGTAGAAACCTGGGGGACAGTGTGACTATGCACGAATCAATACTCAAGTTTTTATTTCTCTCCCCCACAAGAGCACTCAAGTTCAAGTAGCAACACCTCTGGCTGACACAGCTTTCCTCTGTGTAGGTCACTAACATGGTTAGGTCACACCCCTTCCAGATTTAGAGCAGCTATTCTGACTGCTGGGGGATGATTTCTACAGAATGACAACTTTGTTCTAGTGGCTTTGGTCTGTTTCCTACATCAGCAAAGGCACTGAGCTATTTCTGGATTCGGACATGCTAATGTCAGCACTCTGGAAGGACAAGCCAAGACATCACTAGCACTCAAGCTGATTGTTGCTTTGCAGACAAAACTCTAGCAGTAGGGCCAACCATACAGATCTGGGCCACAGTGTCATGTGGTCTCACAGGGGGTACCTAGTATAGAGCTGGCAACACAGTCCTACCTGTGCTTGAACTTGTAAACAAAAGGCTGGGGCACTCATATCCCTCCTTTTCGGAAGTCAGAAACAAGAAACAGCCATCTTTCCAGCCCTGATGCTTGTTGTTGATGTAGGATCTCATTGTAGCACAGGAAGGGCACCTGCTATTTGTGGTATAGGCCAGTAATCCTAGCTACATAAGAGATTGAGGCAGGAGGACCACAAGTTGGAGGACTGCCAGGACAACTTAGGAAGATTCTTTTTCAAAATAACAAAAACTAAAACAAATAAAGGTGGGTTTATAAACTCAGTAACAGTCTGCTTATCTAGCAAACACAAGGCCCAGAGAACAATTCTCAAATACCACCAAATGGTGTGTTTTGGGGAATGGGGTGTACTTTTAATCCTTGTAAGTGGCCCCTAGACAGCAATAGAAACTAAAATCCACATAGCCCCATATGACTACTGCAGGGGTCCAGCTCCTCATTTGTGCTTGCCCAGCCTGTCCTGAAGGCATCAGCTGGATAAGACTTCCCCATAATTCATTTTTAAAAAAATTTTATTTACTTATTTGCAAGAAGAGAGAGAGAGGGCAATGAATATAAGAATGAGAATGGATGCACAAGGGCTTCTTGCTGCTGCAAACAAACTCTAGACGTGTGTGCCACTTTGTGCATACATTTTATGTGAGTATTGGGTAATTGAGCCTGGGTTGGCAAGCTTTGCAACCACTGTCTTTAACCATAGAGCCATTTTCTGTGTTTTAAACAGCCATTCTACTTTTAAGTACAACAGACATGTCAGGCATGATGGCTTACACCTATAATCTTAATGCCAAGGAGACAGAGGTAGGAAGTTCACTGCAACTTCAAGGCCAGCCAGAGCTATAAAGCAAGACTCTGTCTCAAAAACCAACCAACAAAAGTCAAAACAAAACAAAACCCCCCAGCAGACAACCCTGCTCCATGTGTGCAGTTTCTGGGGCCATGCAAGGAGCTGAATAGCCTTCACTGGGTATCTGCTATAAAGGGACTCCCACTCCTCTCTTCCACAGAGATAGAGATTGTGTAACATAGGGTAGAATACTGCTCAGCAACCCAGTGCTGCTGACATGTTTGGGGAGGTGTTGGAGGGAGAGGAGCTTAGGATGCTGATTCTAAATCATGCCGGCTCCTCCATCAATCTGTTTTCATCTTAATTACACCCTAGGTAGTCTAAAAACAGATGCCTTTATAGCCTAGGTAATAAATATGTTCTCAGGAACTGTCAATGGGAATGGAGCATTGATGGGCTTGGCTCAGGGGGACTCAATGCGCCAAATGCAATGATATTTTACTGCCTGAATCACATTCCCACCCTGCATCCAAAGGCAGCCTGAACGGATATCCTGGCACAGCAACAACGCAGGAAATGAGCCTCCTCCCACCCTCTGGACAGAGCTCTGAGGCAGTAACAGGACGGTGGCTACACAGTTACCAGGTTTTGTTCTTCAGCTCTCATATGCCTACGGCTGACAGCATGGTCATATCTCTGCCTCCAAGAAGCTAATTCTGGGAAGATGCAGCAGAGCCAACGACCCCTTTACTTCCTGGAGGTCTGCCCCAGGACACAACACTGATTCTCACTACTCAAGGATACTAAGTCATAGGTGTGGGCCCAGGACTCTCTTGGATGGAGTGGCCTCCAAGGGAGCATTATGGAGTGGCAGATGTGCTCTGACCAGGCCAACATCTGCACAAGCTGGGCCTGGGCAGCGATCAGTCAAGCACAACATATGTGGTGAAACTCCTCATGCACCTTGGGGCTTAGTTCCATGAGAATAAGACTTGCTGCCTTCCACAGGTGGGGCTGGGGTGCCAATGGTCCTTTGTTTGCACTTTAGCCTGGAGAAAGCTAGACCTATGTTGTTTAAAGTGTGCACATTCTGGAAAACTGCAGGCGGGATGATTCAACCACCATCCCCTGGCACTGTACAAGGCATAGGGTGTGACTCAAGCCTTCATTGCCTCCTCCCTCAAGTAGTCGCCACGCAGGAGACCTGGACTCAAAGGCGGCTATGTTGACAGCCTGTAAGTTTGAGTACAAGGGAGCACTTACGTCTATGATCAGATATTCCACGGGCAGGGGGCGGGCCAGCTGAGTGATCTCGTTACCAAACTTGTCTATGTCCTGAAACAATTCAAAGATGAATGACAGGTGAGAGAAGGTGACCAGTGACATAGTATTCCTTTCACACACATATCTCATTTAAAATTATTATTTGGGGGGCATTTGTGTATGATGCGTGCGTGTGTGACTGGGTGCATGTTACAGTGCACATGTGGAGTTCTCAAAGGACAACTTTCAGGTGTTGGTTCTCACTTTCCACCTCATTTGAGAGTCTCTCTCTGTTCACTGTTCTGTTTGCCAGGCTGGCCCAAGAGGTTCCAACAAATTCTCCTATCTCTGCTTCCCTTCTTTTTAAATATTTATTTTTATTTATTTGACAGAGAAAAAAAGGGGGCTCCAGGGCCTCCAGCCATTGCAAATGACCTCCAGATATGTGCAACCCCTGATGCATCTGGATAACATGGGCCCTGGGGAATTGAACCTGGGTCCTTTGCCTTTGCAGGCAAACACCTTAACTGCAAAGCCATCCCTCCAGCCCTCTGCTTCCCTTCTTGATATAGGCATACTGAAATCACAGACATCAGCATCAGGTTTCTATGTGGGTTCTGGGGATCTGAACTCAGGTACTTATGCTTGCATGGCAAACTTTATCCACTAAGCCATCTTCTCAGCTCCATTGTTGTTGTTTTTTAACATATTTATTAGAGCTGGAGAAATGGCTGAGCAGTTAAGTCATTTGCCTGCGAAGCCCAACAACCCAGATTTGATTCCCCAGGACCCACATAAGCCATATGCACACAGGGTACATGCATCTGGAGTTCTTTTGCAGTGGCTAGAGGCCCTGGCACATCTATTTTCTCTCTCTGTCTCTCTTCTGCTCACAAATGAATAAAATTTTATAAAAAATTCTTTAAAAAAATGTATGTATTTATTAGCCGGGAATGGTGGTGCATGCCTTTAATCCCAGCACTTGGGAGGCAGAGGTAGGAGGATCATTGAGAGTTCCAGGCCACATTGATGCCACAGAGTGAATGCCAGGTCAGCCTGAGCTAGCATGAGAACTTACCTCAAAAAACCCAATAAATAAACTAATTAATTAAAATATATTTATTAATTTGAAAGAGGATATACATATGTAGAGCGAGAGAGAATGGGTATGCCAGAGCTTCCAGCCACTGTAAATGAACTCCAGACACATATACCACCTTGTGCATCTGGCTTATGTGGGTCCAGGGGAATTGAACCTGGGTCCTTTGGCTCTGCAGGCAAGTGCCTTAACTGTTCAACCATCTCTCCAACCCATTTTTTTTTTAAGGTAGAGTCTCGCTCTGGCCCAGGCTGGCCTTCAACTCATAGCTATCTTCCTACCTCTGCCTCCTGAATGCTGGAATTAAAGGTATGTACTACCCCGTCAGGCAATTTTTTTTTTTTTTTTTTTTTTTTTGAGAAAAGATCTCACTGTAGACCAGGTTGACTTGGAACTCACTACACAGTCCAGGCTGGTCTTAAATTTGTGGATATTCTCCTATTTCTGTCACTTGAATGCTAGGATTAAGGCATATGCCACCATACATACAGCTACATTATTACTACTGGTCTGGAAACGGGGACTTGCTACATAGCCCAAGGTGGTCTTGAACACACTATGTATCTCAGACTGGCATTTAATTTGCTGTACTCTTCCTGGCTCAGTCTCTCCCAAGTTCTGGGATTACAGGCTTGTGCCACTATGCTGGGTTCTTTGAATTTATTCTGATTCTTGTTAAAGTGCATGAAAAATAGGAAGGAATTTTTTTGTTTTTGTTTTTGAGGTAGGGTCTTGCTCTACCCTAGGCTGATCTCGAATTCACTGCGTAGTTTCAGGGTGGCTTCAAACTCATGGAGCTCCTCTTATCTCTGCCTCTGTGCTGAGATTAAAGGTGTGCACCACCACACTGGCTTCTTAGAGCTCTTTATTAGGGTCATGCCCTGAGAGAACAGCCATACTTTCAGTCAGTGGAGACCGGCAGAGGGGAGTGTGCACTTGCCACCCCCTCTCAGCACTCAGCCTAGCATTAAGGATGGCTGAGAGGTGAAAGCAGCAGTGATGTTTTCCCTTCATAATGGAGATGTACTCTTTAACACTCCATCAACACTCCAAGTCTCACAGTTTGAATGCTAATTATTAAAACCACTGGACTGGAGAGATGGCTTAGTGTTTAAGGTACTTGCCTGTGAAGCCTAAGAACATTTGTTTCAATCTCCAGGTCCCACTTATAGCCAGAAGCAAGTGTGCAATGTCGTACATGTGCACAAGGGGACATACGCATCTGGAGGCCGTTCAGAGCAGCTGAAATGCACCCTAGCACGCCCATTCTCTCTTTGCCTCCTTCTCCCTGTCTCTCTCTCAAAATCAAATCAAATCAAATAAAAAAGGTTCAAAGCTATTACACCTCTGGAGGCTCAGGAGATACTCAGCAGGTAAGAGTGCTTGCTGCTTAAGCATGAAGGTCTAGGAGGACCTGAGAGTGCTTGAATTGGAGTACCCAGAATCCAAGGAAAACAGTGGGTGTGGCCACAAATAGCTGTAAACTCAGTAGGGGTGGGGACCAGAATCACTGGGGCTCATTCATGGAAGAGAGGTGGGACCAACTCCATACCAAAGGAGATCATGTTCAAAGGAAGTACCACACACGCAATAGAGAGGAGCATCCAAAAACCTCCTCTGGCCTCTGCATTCACACATGTGCGTACACTACACATATTCTACACACTTGCATGCATGCATACATGCATGCAAAAAAAAAAAAAAAAAAACAACAACAACAAAAAACCCAAACCTCTGAAAGCAGGACTTTATAGAAGCTGTTTTTGTACATGAACAAAATAAAGATACAAACACACACACATACATACTCAACCACCAATCTGTCAAAGTCTAAACTTGTTTTGATTTGTTGGATGCACAGAACATAAAGTTTAATTATGGGGAAAATCGGCCAGCATATGTTCATTAATCATACAATGACAATTAGAACTGATTTATGTCAAACAAGCTGAGTTCAAACAGAGCTCTGGAAATAAATTCCTAAGAACCAATGCTTTTTGTTAAAGATCCAACAAGAGGAGTTGTCATACTTTCTATCTAAACCATCACTTAACACAATATAAATCATTGAGACATATATAAGTTATACACCATGATTTTTTTTTTTCAAGGTAGGGTTTCACTCTAGCCCAGGCCGATCTGGAATTCATTATATAGTCTCAGGGTGGCCTCAAATTCACAGCAATCCTCCTACCTCTGCCTCCTATGCTGGGACTAAAGGTGTGTGCCATCATGCCCTGCCAATTTTTGTTTTATTTCGCTTTGGTTTTTCGAGGAAGGGTCTCACTCTAACATAGGCTGACCTGGAATTCACTATGTAGTCTCAGGATGGCCTTGAGCTCATGGCGATCCACCTACCTCTGCCTCTTGAGTGCTGGGATTAAAGGTGTGCCACCACACCCGGCTCCCAATTTCTAATTATAGGGTCTTACACAGAAGTTTGGTTTATTGAAGCCCTCAGACCCAAACTGTTTTATATCCATTCCTTGCTTAAACATTAGAATTTTCTGTCTGAAACATGCCTCCATTTATTGGTACACCTGTCTTTCTTCTACCTTCAGCCTACACATTTGCCAGCGGTTGGGGGGGGGGAGGAGAGAAAATGGGTAAGCCAGGGCCTCTAGTCACTGCAAACAAACTCCAGGCACATGTACCACCTTGTGCATCTGGCCTTATGTGGGTACTGGGGAATTAAACCCAGGTCCTTAGGCTTTGCAAGCAAGAGCCTTAATTGCTGAGCCATCATTCCGCCCAAGCATGAGTTTTAACTCCAGTTTCAAGTCAAGCACGCTGTTCCTACCTCAACAAATATTCCTGCTTTGCTCTGCTCACTTTCTGTCAAGTTGAGGGTCTTCCTGTCTTTTGTTTCCATATGTGTGTCACATGGTAATCCATGTTCCATGGCTCTTCTGGCTAGGACAGGGGCTTGCTGAAGGGGTCCTGTGCCCCTGGAGAGGCAATTTCTTGATGGAGGAGGTAGGGTACAATATGGGACTCAAACCTTATCAATCTAAATCACTATTTCCAAAAATACACACATGCCCCTACAAGAAATAACCTGCAACAACTCATGCATAATTAGCCCATCTGGAATTCATCTTCAAATCTAATTAAGCTCTAATATGCAGAAACATTTTTCCAGCACCTGTTCACTTTAATCTTCCCCTCCAGGGAATTTTCTAGTTAAATGCCCCCTCTTCGTTGTGTTCTGCTATCCTTGTTCAAATTTAACTACCCAACTGTACCTTTTCTGCTCACCAAGAAAATAAAGGTGTTGTATCCTGCTTTCTTCCCTAGGGGAAAACAGGTAACTTCTATCTCTCCCCGATGCCTTCATTCAAATGTTTTTGCCAGCCAATCCCTAGCCCTACAAACCATTTTTGAAGGCAATTACTTTTTATGGGCTTTACCAAATGTCAGACAGAATATGCTAGGAGGAAGACATCTTAATTCTAAGTTTGGCAGCTGCCAAAGTGTCAGCAGTTTTATTTCCACCTGGAGCAAGGTACCGGGAGTAGAAATTGTCCTTGATGTCTGCCACAAGCCCTGTCTGGAAACACTGGCACCAGGTCTTGACATGAGGGAGGAATACAAGGACTGATGATACCCCATAGAGAGGAATATAGGGACTGATGTTACCCCATAGCCAAGTGGGCTTTGTGACTAGTTAACAGTGACTTTCCCTGACCAGCTAGTGTGACTTTGCTTTACAGAAGAGTATTGCTTCTCTACTGAGAACTAGTAAAAGGGGAAACACCAGAACTGATCTGAGAAGTGCTGAGTTTTCTCATGGCACAGGGCAGTACGGTATGCACAGGGTATGTGAAGGATGCCTGCCAGAGGCAACAGCGTTTCTTATGCATTTGCTGAGCTGGATGCTACATACACTGGCCCACTTGGCCATCGGAAGTACATGTCACAAGCATTGCTCTTGTCTCTAGCACATGAAAAGTGATGGGTTACAATGTTACCCATCAAGACCTAGAGACCAGGAGTGCTGGAGAGCATGTCTGCCTACACCCAGAGCTCAGGCTCATGGTTGCTCACTCCTCCCCCTGGCACTGAGATGCAGGCTCTGGGCACATTCCTAGAACCTGAAGCTCTGGGTCTGGTCCTGGCAGCATGCCTATCACTGGCACTACAGAGGAAGAACAGAAGCTACAATCAGATGTCAAGGAAGCACAAAACTCTTTCCCTAGGCTGAGTCTGCACCCTTGGGTTCAGACATAAGATGACCCTGAGTTTAGGGGACATGGAATACAAGCCCACCAGATGAACACCTAGGGAAACAGAAAACTAGATCTAAAAATAGTATTTTATTGTTATTTGAGGGCTGGAGAGACAGCTTAGTGGTTAAAGTGTTTGCCTGAAAAGCCAAAGGATCCAGGTTCGACTCTCCAGGACCCATGTTAGCCAGATGCACAGGGGGTGCATGCATCTGGAGTTCGTTTGCAGTGGCTAGAGGCCCTGACACACCCATTCTCTCTCTCTCTCAAACAAAAAAAGTAAATAAAATATATATATATTTTTTAATTAACTTATTTATTTATTTGAGAGCAACAGAGACGGAGAGAAAGACAGATAGAGGGAGAGAGAGAGAATGGGCGCGCCAGGGCTTCCAGCCTCTGCAAACGAACTCCAGACGCGTGCACCCCCTTGTGCATCTGGCTAACGTGGGACCTGGGGAAACGAGCCTCGAACCGGGGTCCTTAGGCTTCACAGGCAAGCGCTTAACCGCTAAGCCATCTCTCCAGCCCTAAATAAAATATATTAAAATAAAAAAAAGTATTTTGTTATTTGAGAAAGGGAGAGGGGAAGAGAAGAGAATGGGTGTGCCAGGCCCTCTAGACATAGCAAACGAACCCCAGACGCATGTAGCAGGGAATCAAACATGGGTCCTAAGCCTCACAGGCAAGTGCCTTAACTGCTAAGCCATCTCTCCATCCCTAAACTACATTTTCACTGCATTAATGTGGCACACAAATGTCTAACTAATCTCAAAGTAAAATTAAATCATAAGAGCATCAAGGAACATATAACCTCATACCTAGCTTTGTGTTCACAATCACTTCGGCTGTGTGTGATGAGGCATTCAGGAGTTGGGCTAAGGCAAAAGGATGATCAAGTTTGAAGCCACAAAACTCTGCCTCAAAGCAAACAGTACACCAGGTGTGGTAGCCTACACTCAGGAAGCACAGGTAGGAGGATTATTTGAACTCGAGGCCAGCCTGAGTCTGCAGAATGCATTCCAGGTCAGCCTGGGCTAGAGTGAAACCCTATCTAGAAAAACAAAACAAAACATTACTTCTCTATGATAACAAAACGTTTTGGTGTGATTGTCTGTGTATAGTATGTGTTTGAGGAAGGGGTGTTCTGCGCATATAAGACTATACCATATCCATGTGTGAGAAGACCAGGGGAAGACACAAGGTACTCATCATCACTCTTCCACCTCATTTCCTTGAGACAGTCAAAAAGCACCCAGACTACCCCTCCCCCATTTTTTTGTTTTTTCAAGGTAGTGTCTTACTTTAGCCCAGGCTGACCTGGAATTCACTATGTAGTCTCAGGGTGGCCTCGAACTCACAGTGATCCCCCTATCTCTGCCTCCCAAGTGCTGGGATTAAAGGTGTGTGCCACCACACCCGGCTAGAACACCCTGTTTTTCCGTAAGACTAGCTAACAACCAGAAAGTCTAGCAAGCATTCTGTTTCCACGCCCTGAGCAAGCACTAGGCTTACAGGCGTGCATGGCCATGCCTGACTTTCTTATGTAGATGCTGAAGATCAAAGTCAGATCCTCATGTTTGAGCAACAGAAGGTTTTTACCCAGTTCAGCCCTGTTTGCTTATTTTTGTTTTATGTAGGCAAGGTCTTAATCTGGTCCAGGCTGATCTGGATCTCATTCTGTAGCCTCATGTCTGAACTCAAACTCATTATATGCTAAGGATGGTCTTGAACTCCTGATCCCCCTGCCTTCACTTCTCAAGTGCTGGCATTACAGGCATGTGCCACCATGTCCAGGCAAAGGCAGAAATTATAATGAAAAAAGATAAGGGGCGACGGTTCAGCAATCAAAGGCACTTGCTTGCAAGGTATGCCAACCCATCACTCACACAGAGCTGGAACGCACAGGGTGGCACATATATCTTGAGTTCACTTGTAGGGCTGTAGGGATAAAAGGCCCTAGCATGCCATTCATATTCTCTCTCTTAAGCTTTTTGAAATCATATACTCTTTCAGTTCCTTTACCTAACACCCAGAGAATAAAATTATGAGATTTGTTTGCAATACATTGCAAAGAATATATAAGGGCTAGAGACATGGCTTAGTGGCTAAGGTGCTTGCCTATGAAGCCTAAGGACCCAGTTACAATTTCCTAGTATCTATGTAAACCAGATACACAAGGTGGTACACGCATTTGGAGTTAGTTTGCAGTAGACAGAGGCCTTGGTGTGCCCGTTCTATGTCTCTCTCTCAAATAAACTAATAAATAATTTAAAGAGAATTAATATATTAAAAAAAACTAACATATATAGGAGGCTTCCTGACATATAGCAGGCCTGGTCACAGGGCCTCACAAGACAGGCAGCAAGGGCAGTCTGCAGCCAAGCCAGCACACTAATGGAGAATGCATAGGGCCCATTAACTATACAGAGACACTTGACAAGTAATCCCAGTTCTGGGAATTTGTCCCAGAGTAATTAGGAGCACACACAAAAAATAAGTTATAGAAGGGCCCACTGAACCCTGCTCCTGGCAGATGCCACAGCAACTTTCATTTTGCTTGCAAGGTATGCACCTCTTGGGGTGCCAAGAGTGGAGTTCACAGATGTCAGAGGTACCTCTCCTCTGCCAGTGCATCCCCTGAAAGGAATGATGTCTACTTGTCTCCTTTCAGGGTACTTGTCAGCATGACCTCAGCTCTCACGTCAGAACCCACCTGCTCACCTAGAGCACGATTTGCTCATGCTTCTCTGCACACCTCTGAATCACCAGATGCGACTGGGCTCCCGAGCTACACCCCTGGAAGCCAGGATGTATTTTCTTTCTTTTTTTTTCTTTGAGGTAAAGTCTTGCTCTAGCTCAGGTTGACCTGGAATTCATGTAGTCTCAGGGTGGCTTTGAGTTCATGGTGATCTTCCTACCTATGCCTACCACGCGCTAGGATTAAGGCATGCAACCTTACACCCAGCTCAGGATGCATTTTCTATACTACAGGCCTTCTTTACTGTCAGCTAGTGCCTGTCCAGTACATCTCATAACCGGACATGGGTCTTGCCCTACTCCTTTTCCCTACTGGCTCTACTCACTAAGGCCATTGGCATTTTATGCATGGTTTTGTCACCAAGCCTCCTTCTCCAGATCACATCCAACAGGAATGTTACAAACCCACCTTTCACATCACTTTCCCTGGGCTTCCAGTCTGCCAAATCCACCACCAGCCACTCACCAAAAATGAGCCTCTGGGTGTACATACTGCCCTCTACAAGTGGACTGGCTCTCTGCCCCAGCCAACCTTAAGTTCATTCCAGTCTCAGTTCTGGGGTGCCTGCCAGCCTCACACAGGGACAGCACCACCTCCAGGACAGAAAACAGGTATGACCTGTTGGCAGCTGCAGGCTCAGAGCTCAGGTAAAATACCAACAGAGAGCAAAAGCACAGCATACTGAGTCTGGATGAGCATGAAGGACAGGTCACAGACCTCTATTTATGTGGCCATGGGTGTGAACAGGAGAGCCAGAGGTACCTGAGGGTCATGTGAGGGAGCTGTGAGTAGCTGTTTTTTCTTTCCTTTTTTCTTTTTTTGCTTTTTCGAGGTAGGGTCTCACTCTAGCCCAGGCTGACCTGGAATTCACTATGTAGTCTCAGAGTGGCCTCGAATTCACGGCGATCTTCCTACCTCTGTCTCCCATCATATATTAATTTTTAAATGTCTAACACTATCTGTTGCCCACGAACCTTACAGGTCATCATCATAAGTCTTCTGCTTCGTACTTCTCCATCTGTGTTGATGCAACCTGGAGGTTCTGGATCTACCTCTGCCTCACTCTCACCTTCCACTGTTCCACCCTTCAACCTACTCCTATTCACCCACCTCTTCTCCGTCGCCCACCACGCTGACCATAGTTGTGTGGTGATGCCACTCAGAGCTCTTCATCGCTTGCATGTACCTTATTCACCCCTCACTCAGACCAGATCTAGCAATACACTCACCAAAATCCTCAGAGAACACTTGACTGTACTTCCTATATGGCCCCTGTCTATGGCTCTACCTTGCTTTTGCAGTATAGCTCTTTGAATAGTACAACCTCTACTCAGCCCTTGGACCAGCTGCTCAACCTGAGTCAGCACAGCTCTTTACAGCCAATGGCCTCCTGTCACTGAATACAATGGTGGTGATATTGCCCCCTTTTTCAACTTCTCAGCACTCCTCTGGGCTTCCCAGATGCTGAGCTCTCCCCACCATTCACTCCTGGCTCCCTGATATCCACTTTTTGTCTCCTCCCACAATCCCTTCCTGCTCACCTCTCTCCCCTGCTCCTCTGCAGCCCACCTCTCAGGTAGATGCCCGTGACAGGCCCTTTGTTTTAACCCTTTCCACCTGAGTGGCCTAGAGCACCAACTCAACAGTGATGGTAGATCACTGGTTGAAATCTGATAGGATTAAAATCACCATGGAAACACATTTCTGTTAGGAATTTTCTACATTAGACTGGGAAGACCTACAGAACTACGGGCAGCACCATTCCACATGCCAAGGATCCTGGACTGTATAAAAAGGGGAAAGCTGACTGAGTAGCAGCATTCATTGCTCTCTCTACTTCCTCCCTGATTATGTGCTGATACGACACAGGCTTCCTATTCTTGCCATGGTTCCCTTCCCATGATGGACTGTAGCCTCTGGAACTGTAAACAGAAATAAGCCCTTTCCTTCCATGAGCAGTCAAGTGCTGCAAGCCTGCTGTACAGTTCTGGTCTGAATATGCATGTGGGATCTCTTCTGTGCTAAGCAAGCAAGCACCCCAACAAAACCACCACAAGCTGGGTGAAACAGCATGTGACTTTAATTGCAGTACTTGGGAGGGAGGCTGAGGTAAGAGGATCACTGTGAGTTTGAGGCCAGACTGAGACTACATAGTGAATTCCAGGTCAGCCTGGCCTAGAGCGAGACCCCAATGTCTTCTTTTGCCCTCTGCAAGCATGCACATGAAGCACGTGCATGTACACACACCACACATACTAAATGAACTTAAAACATTCCACATAAAGCCAGATGCACACAGTGGTGTATGCAACTGCAGTTTGTTTATAGTAGCTAGAGGCCCTGGACCACCATTTTCTTTCTTGCTCTCAAGCAAGCAAATAAATAAATAAAATATTAATAAAAAAAAACCTTAAAAATCTGATGCCCCCCAAATTCTGCTTTCAGGATATTATATGATATTATATGAGGTTGTGAGAATATGGCCAGTTGGTAATAACTGACGTAGTAATTCACACTCAACTAATTTTATACACTCTAATCTGACCATTTACCAATAAATGCATTTATTATGTATAATTTTAAAAATATTTTTATTTATTTGACAGAGGGATAAAGAAACCTAGGGCAGGCATGCCAGGGTCTCTTGCTGCTATAAACTCTAGATGCTTGTGCTAACTTTGTGTGTCTGACTTTAGATGGGTACTAGGGAATTTAAAGCAAGCAAGCACTTTTATCAGCTGAGCCATTTCTCTAGACTATAATTTCTTTTAAAAAAGTAAAACACACACACACACACACACACACAGTGAAAAAAAACTGCTCAGTGTGGCAGTATATATGCAGAAAAAATGAAAACTATGAGCCAGGCATGGTGGTGCACATCTGTAATCCCAGCACTCGAGAGGCAGAGGTAGGTGGATCACCACCGTGAGTTTGAGGCCACCCTGAGACTACATAGTGATTCCAGGTTGGCCTGGACTGGAGTGAAACCCTACCTTGAAAACCACCCCCCCCCAAAAAAAAAAAAAAAAAAAGAGAGAGAGAGAGAACTATGATAAATGTGGAAGTGGTAATCATAAAATACATCTTCCTTCTATTTTTTTCTACAGAAACCAAGTGAAACTATTGAACATGCACAGCCGATTTCCAATGTCCCTTGTATGGAGTGACAGCAGCCCTTAACCACATCAGACTTTCTTAGGGATATAAACCTTCTGTTTATACAGAGCCTATATACACCTGTGCTTGCTTTCTCTCTCTCTCTCTCCCTCTCTCTCTCTCCCCCTCCCTCCCTCCCTTCCTCTCTCTCTCTCTCTCCCCTTCCTTCCTCTGACAAAGAAAGAGAGAGAATGGGCCTGCCGGGACCTCCAGCCACTGCAAACAAACTCTAGACACTTTGTGCGCCTGTCTTTCCGTGGGTACTCGGGGATCAAACCTGGTCCTTAGACTCTGTAGGTAAATGCCTGAACCACTGAGCAATCTCTCCATCCTGACCTGCACTTTTCTTTCTTTTTCTTTCTTTCTTTCTTTAAAATATTCATATCTCCTTACTTAACAGCACATGTGAGTGACTGCATGCACATTCAGGCTCCAACTCCTTTCCTTGTGTCAGGAGTCTCCTTGCTTGTCCTTCCTCCTACTCACTGCTCAGGATTGAGAGTAGAGATATGCTCAGTACCCCTTTCACTGTACATTCAGTCAACCCATTCCCACCCTACTTGTGAATCCAAAGAAAAGTACAGACATGTCTGAACACTGATGTGTCTATAAAACACAAAATACACTGTGATTACAACTCTCTAAGTCCACTTGAAATTTCACATGAGTTCTACCCCAAATCTGTAATTAGCTCACATTGGACTCATTGCTTAGCAGGAATTACACAACATGCAGATGATTATTTAATGTCCCTTTGTGGTGCTGGGGAGATTCCTCAGTGGTTGTAGGTATTTCCTCTGAAAGCCTACCAACCAGAACTCAGATTCCCAGAATTCAAATAGTGCATGCATTTGTAATCCCAACACACCTAAAACAATGAAGTCAAGAGAATTACAAAGTTTGGATACCAGCTAGTCTGGCCTTCCCAGTGGCAAAACAAGAAGCAAAGTAGAAGGAGTGGACCCACACTCAAAGATTGTCCTTTGATATCTACACATGTCATGCCATGTGTCCACCCATAATCACACACACAAATAAAATTTAACCCGCCCTTTGTTAGAAGACTACTCAATTGTTTTCCACACCACAAATGATACTGTGATGAAAGAACACCCTTAGCTAGATGCTGGAACAAATTTCATTTATACAGTATATTTTAAAATTACACTGTTCACAGGAGGACCAAAAGGATTATTTCAATGAATGTTTGCTCTGATAGGTTTCCTTGCTCTAAAACTGATTTTCCTGACTATGACCAATGAGTATCTCCAATTACATGGGCTGTACCTTGGAAGCGCTTGCACTTGCACTACACATGGCAGGAAAGCACAATGAAATCAAAAGGGGGAAATTTTAGAACAAAAGGTGGTGGTGCACGCCTTTAATTCCACCACAGGAGAGACATAGGTAGAAGGACCTCCATGAGTTCGAGGCCACCCTGAGACTAGATAGTGAATTCCAGGTCAGAAGAACAACAGAAATCAGGTTGTTGTTGCTGTTGTTTTGGTTTTGTGAGGTAGGGTCTCCTTCTAGGCCAGGTTAACCTGGAATTCACTATCTAGTCTCAGAGTCAAACTCACAGTGATCTTCCTACTTCTGCCTCTGAATGCTGGGATAAAAATGCCTGGCTGGAAATCACTTTTTTTTTTTTTTGGTTTTCTGGGTCTCACTCTAGCTTAGGCTGACCTGGCATTCATTATGTAGTTTCAGGGTGGCCTCAAACTCACAACGATCCTCCTACCTCTGCCTCCTGAGTGCTGTGATTAAAGGCATGTGCCACCATACCTGGCTGGAAATCACTTTTTAAGTGCAAGAAACATACAAAGGGACATGGATATAAAAAAGCAAATTTTGATGTGATTAACACATGATTTGCCCATACAACAAAGTTTCTAATTAATAAAAATTTAAAAAAGCAATTTTTGGACTGGAGAGATGGCTTAATGGTCAAGATGCTTGCCTGCAAAGTCAAAGGACCCAGATTCAAGTCCTTAGGACTCAGGTAAGCCAGATGCACAATGGAGTGCATGCATCTGTAGTTCGTTTGCAGTGGCAACAAGGCCCGAGCATGCTCATTCTCTCTTTCTACCTGCCTTTTTCTCTCTTTATCAAATAAATATATTTTTTTAAAGCCAGGTATGCTAGTGCACGCCTTTAATCTCAGCACTAAGGAGGCAGAGGTAGGAGGATCACCATGAGTTCATGGCCGCCCTGAGACTACATAGTGAATTCCAGACTAGAGTGAGACGCTACCTAGAAAAAGCAAAAAAAAAAAAAAAAAAAAAAAAAAAGCATACATACAATATATTGCAAACTTATAAGCTGATAAAATGTATAAAAGACAGATATGATGGGTGTGGCGATGCACACCTTTAACCCCAGCACTTGGGAGGTAAAGGAAAGCATATTGCCATGAGTTTGAGGTCACCCTGAGATTATGTACTGAATTCCAGTTCAGCCTGGGCTAGAGACCCTACCTTGAAAAACCAGGAAAAAAAAGTACTAAAGAAAAACAAACCCATGTCAAACTCAAACTCAGCAGTTAAAGATGAAACCCTAGGGGCTGAAAAGATGGCTTAGAAGTGAAGGCACTTGCCAGTAAAGCTTAACAACCTGAGTTCGATTCTCTCACATAAAGCCAGATGCACAAAGTGGCTGGAAGCCCAGGAGCAGCCATTCTCTCGTTCTCTCTTGCAAATAAATTTAAAAAAAAAAAAAAAATTTTTTTTAAAGGATGAAAGTCTGAAACCCTAAAAGAAGCTTCTTCAAAGTTACAATGAAAATAAAGGCTGAGTTGTTGGCACATGCGTGAAAAACCAGCACTTACACGGGACATCGTGAGACTCTGCCCCCTACTTACCCTTTGGGCAGAGAGCAAGACAAAGTTGTTTGGGAAATCTCCTCCAAACATGGAGGGAAAAATAAAGCTAAAGTGCTGCAGGGCAGATAGCAAATCACCTGATGTGACACCTACTCATTTCAAACAGCAGGTTAAAAAGTGGTAAAAGTAATGCTGTTTTTGTAATAGCTAGCACCACCTAGGAAGGGATGCACAAAAGACATCTGGGTGTGGTAGCATATGCCTTTAAACCTAGCTCACTCCAGGCCACCCTGAGAGACTACATAGTAAATTCCAGGTGAGCCTGTGCTAGAGGGAGACCCTACCTTTAAAAAAAAAAATAAATAAATAAATAAAAGAGAAGGGGCAAGTCCATCTAGAAGAAAGCCAACAGCTTCTGGGAGATAATAAAACCACAAGGGCAGTGCTTCCAGCTCTGAAAAGGCCCACAGTAACCCCAAGGAGATCCATCTGTTCTGGTGAGGTCTGAAAAGATGGCTGGGCTCCTGATGAGGAGCAATGTGGACTAACAGTGTATCAGGTGACAGAGATGCATCGTAAAGTGACAGGGTAAAAGTGGTTTGTCCCATCCTTGGTCAACAAATTGTGCTCAGTTGATCATTTTCATGGCACAAAATGAAAGAAAGGGCCTGGTGTGGTGGTGTGTGTCTTTAATCCGAGCCCTTGGGAGGCAGAGGCAGTATGATTGTTGTGAGTTCAAGGCCACATTGAGGCTACACAGGAAATTCTAGGTCAGTCTGGGCTACAGTGTAAACCCTACCTTGAAAAACCAGAAAGAAAAAGAAAATAAAAAAAAGAAACAGAAAATAGTTCCAAACAACTTTCACCATCCTCTTTAGATGTAAAACGGGTTGCAATAGTCCAACTCAGTGCAACATACTCAGATCCGATGAATGTGGCTCCAGGTGTGAGCGGTGGCACAGCTAACAGTGGACAACATTCCACAGTGCAGCAAAATCACAAGAGTCCAAGACAGGCTCTCACTGTTCTCTATGTACTGAGCTTGTTGTCTATTTTTACCTTATAAAACACATCAGGCACATATTGTTCGCTGCTGGACTCCTTGGCATAACCGAGCTCAGGGGCATCCTTGCATGGCAGGAGACATTCATCACGGACCAGTGCCATGCACTGATTGGATACCTGGTACCCTTCAAAGTGAACCTGGTTGTCTGGACCACCTGTAAGAGAAAGATCTTCAAAGAGAATCTATAAAGAACACTAAGAAACATTTCACATCAGCTACTTCCAACCAATAGGAAGCAAACATTCAAGAGTCAGGCTGGGGCAGGGCTTGGTGGACACACCTTTAATCCCAGCACTCAGGAGGCAGAGAAAAGAGGAAGGATCACTGAGAGTTGGAAATCTCCCTGAGACTATATAGTGAACACTGCTCAACTTGGGCTAAAGTGAGACTTTACCTTGGAAAAAAAAAAAAAAAAAAGTCATCTGAAACAAGCCATGATGGCACACACCTTTGACCCCAGCACTCAAGAGGCAGAAGGTAGAAGGATCACTGTGAGCTCAAGGCCAGCCTGAAACTATATACTGAATTCTAGGCCTTCCTCGAGTAGAGACTCTTATCTTGAAAAACCAAAAAATTAAGATAAAAAAAATAAAGCCGGCGTGGTGGTGCACACCTTTAATCCCAGCACTTAGGAGGCAGAGATAGAAGGATCATTAAGAGTTCGAGGCCACACTGAGACTATATGGTGTATTCCAGGTCAGCCTGGGCTAGAATGAAACCCAACCTCAAAAAGCCGAAAATAAATAAATAAACAAACAAGCCAGGCGTGGTGGTACACACCTTTAATCCCAGCAGAGGTAGGAGGGATCACCATGATTTATAGGCCACCCTGAGACCACATAATTAATTCCAGTGGGCTGGAGAGATCCAGGTCAGCTAGGGCTATAGTGACACCCTACCATGAAAAGCCAAATAAATAAATATAACAAAGAATCTTCTGGATAAACTGGCCCAGGTGTGGACACTGCTGGATCCTACATAGCCACCAGCCACATGCCAAAGGACATGCTCCATACCCCCATCCTACCTCCAGAGCTGTACTTAGGATCACCAAGCCCACCGGTGCTGAGTTTTTATTTTTTGAGTTAGGGTCTCATGTTAGTCTAGTTTGATCTAGAACTCTACTGTCCCAGGCTGGCCTTGAATTCATTGCGATCCTCCTACTACTTCTGCCACCATGCCCACTGTGGTTATGAGGGTTTTTTTTTTTTAAGTTAGTGTCTCACTCTAGCCCAAGCTGACTTGGAATTCACTATGCAGTCTCACGGTGGCCTTGAACTAACAGCAATCCTCCTACCTCTGTCTCCAGAGTGTAGGAATAAAAGGTGTGTGCCACCACGCCCAGCGATTCTGAGTTTTTAATTCCAGGAAGTAATAATGGAATCACACATTCCACAAACTAGTGCTTGAGAGAACAGGATCAGAGACAAAAATGGGTTTCCTTAATGACAAAAGGGCACAATGTATATGGGAAACAAAACAAAAACTATCTTAGGTAAAAGCAATCCTAGGACACAGATCTTACACAGCAATCTCCACCTTACAGAAACCTGTGTGGCCACATCAGGTCAGAGCCCCACCTTATACTATGGATGTGTAGGTAACAAGGACCACCACAGCAGGGTCTCCTCATAGACCCACCCATAAATTACCCTCTAACATTTCCCCTGGAACCAAGGACCACTTCATAAAGACCTAACATTAAGGACACAGGTAGTATAAACGGCTATTTTTGAAATAACCCCACTGCCTATTACACCACACCCCTGAAATAAGAAGGGTGGGCATGGGATAGAACCATTGGTATTCTTTCTGAATCATAATTACACTCAGATAACTTCAATGTCCATTGCTTTTGTTTAACCCAGGAGATTAAGAAGCCCTATTTATGTTTCATTTGAAAAAACAGAGTAATTTACAGATGAGGGAATAGAAAAACTCAGTCCATCTGGCTGTCAAAGACGTGTAAGAAACCAGAGCTGAGGGACACACAATCAGAAGAGGTGGAGGACAAAGACAGAGCTGAACCTTGAGTTGGCAAAATAGGCTCATCTCTGCATATAGGTTGTCTAATAGAGCTGGCTTAAACTGTCAAGTGAAACTAGAGCCCCAAGTCCTATACATTGATTCTAGAACTTGCTCTATAGTCCTAACTTAGCCCACCACCACCACCACCAAAGCTGAAGAGCACACCATAATGACACAGAGATCAAAGACAAAAACTGGAAATATAGTTGGGTGTGGTGTTACAGGTCTTTAATCCCAGCACCTGGGAAGCTGAGGGAAAAGGACTACTGTGTTTGAGGCCAGCCTGAGACTATGTGGCAAATTTCAGGTCAGCCTGGGCTGCAGTGAGACCCTACCTCCAAAACACAAACAGGGCTAGAGAGATGGTGAAAGAACTTTCCTGCAATGCCTGTACAGGCCAGGTTTGATTCCCCAGGACTAACGTAAAGCCATGTGCATTAACTGGAGCATACATCTGGAGCTCGTTTGTAGCACCTAGAGGCCCCGGTGCATCCATTCTCTCTTTCACTGTGTTTGCAAATAAATATTTTTAAAAAAATCAAACAAAATAAATAAATAAAAAACATCAAACCATTAAAAAAAATACCCAGCCATATAAAAAACTGGAGAGAAGGGCTGGAGAGATGGCTTAAAACCACTAGGACTCAGGAAAAAGACAAGCTCCAGAATTAGTGAGAGACTCCATCTCAGAATTAGTGAGAGACTCCATCTCAAGGAACTTGTGGATGTGCATTCAAGGTAGACACTTGCTATTTGCTAAAGGGTGAACGTGTTATGCCTGCGTATACACCACACACATACCACATACATGCAGGGGATAACAAAGAAGAAAAAAAGGCCTGAATATTTATTTATTTATTTTGAGGGTTTTACTCGAGCCCAGGCTCTCCTGGAATTCACTGTGTAGTCTCAGGGTAGCCTTGAACTCACAGTAATCTTCCTACCTTTGCCTAGGCATGCACCACAACTGGCCCAAAGGCGTCTTAATTGACTCCAATTCTGCTTTTAAAAAAGAGTGATACGGGGGGGGGGGGGGCGCTCAGTCATTAAAGTGTTTGCCTTGCAAGTATGGAGGACCTAAGTTTGATCAACAGAGCCCATATGGAATTGCTGGGTGTGGTAGAATACACCTGTAATCCCAGAGCTGAGAAGGTGAAGAATGGCAGATCCCTGGGGCTTACCAGCCAATATAGCTTAGTTGGCAAGATGCAGGTCAAGGAGAAAACATCTCAAAAACAACCAACCAAAAAAAAAAAAAAAAAAAAAAAAAGCTGAACAGGGCAGGAGGGATTGCTCAGTGGTTAGAGCGCTTGCCTGCAAAGCCTAATGACTCAGGTTCAGTTCCTCAGTATCCATGTAAAGCCAGATGAACAAAGGTATTACATGTGTCTGGAGCTCTTCTGCAGTGGCTAGAGGTTCTTGCATGCCTTTTTCTATCTCAAATAAATTAATATATTTAAAAACAAAACTGGGGCTGGAGAGATGGCTTAGCGGTTAAGCGCTTGCCTGTGAAGCCTAAGGACCCCGGTTCGAGGCTCGGTTCCCCAGGTCCCACGTTAGCCAGATGCACAAGGGGGAGCACGCGTCTGGAGTTCGTTTGCAGAGGCTAGAAGCCCTGATGCGCCCATTCTCTCTCTCTCCCTTTATCTGTCTTTCTCTCTGCATCTGTCGCTCTCAAAAAAAAAAAAAATTTATTAAAAAAAAACAAAACTGAACAGGGGTGGGAGATGGCTCAGTACTTAAATGAGCTTACTTACATAGCCTGCAGGGCTGGGTTCAATTTCCCCAGCCACCCATGCAAAACCAGATGAGCATTCATTTGCAGTGAAACAGATTCTGGCATGTCCATACACATGCATACAAATAAATAAATAAACTGGGTTAGAGAGATGGCTCAGTAGTTAAGGACATGGGCTTGCAACACCTTCAGGCCTGGGTTTGAGTACCCAGTACCCACGTAAAGCCAGATATACAAAGCAGCACGTGTGTCTGGAGTTCATTTGCAGTGGCATTAGTTTCTAAAACACCATCGTCATTCTCTCTGCTTGCAAATATATAAATAATTTTTTAATTTTTATTTATTTGATAAAGAAAGATGGGGAGGGAGGGGGGAGAGAGCGAGGGAGCGAGAGAGAAAGAGAGAGAAAATGGGCCCGCCAGGGCCACCAGTCACTGTAAACAAATTCCAGATGCGTACTCCTCCTTCTGCATCTGGCTAACATTGGTCCCTGGAAGTGAACCTGGGTCCTTTGGCTTTGCAGACAAATACCTGAACCACTAATCCATTCCTCTAGCCCATAAATAATTTTTTAATACATAGAGGCAAACAGAGAGAGAGAGACTGGGCATGCCAGTGCCTCCAGCCATTGCAAACTCCAGATGTGTGTGCCACTTTGTGCATCTAGCTTACATGGGTCATTAGGCTTTGCACACAAGTGCCTTAACTACTAAGCTATCTCTTCAGCCCAATACATAAAAATTTCAAAAAAGTAAATAAAGCTGGGCATGGTATAGCGCACACCTTTAATTCCAGCACTCAGGAGGGAGAGGTAGGAAGATCACCATGAGTTCAAGGCTACCCTGAGACTACACAGTGAATTCCCGGTCTGCCTGGACCAGAGTGAAAGCCTACCTCAAAAGACAAAAAAAATTAAAATAAAAAAAAAGTAAATAAATGGCTGAAAAGCACCTGAGTGGAATGACACAAAAAGATGTCCTTTGACTTCCATACCTATATGCACCCGAACACAAACATTAAAACCCTAAAAGGTGGATGGCCAGGCGTGGTGGTGCACCCCTTTAATCCCAGCACTCAGGAAGCAGAGGTAGGAGGATCGCCGTGAATTCGAGGTGACCCTGAGACTACATAGTGAAATCAGGTCAGCCTGGGCCACAGTAAGACCCTACCTTGGGGGGGGGGGGGTGAGGGAGAGAGAGATTATAAAACCAACACTGGGACTGGGCTGGGGGTGGCATAGTGAGCACCTTTAATCCTAGCACTTGGGAGGCAGAGGTAGGAGCATCACCTAGAATTTGAGGCCATCCTGAGATTACATAATGAATTAAAGGTCAGCCTGGGCTAGAGTGAAACCTAATTTCGAAAAACTAAAGTAACTTGGTAGCAGAGGCCAGTAAGTTAAAAAGGAGACATAAAGGGAAGAGAAAGGAAGGGAGGAGGATACTTAATAGGTTGATATTGTATGTATGTAAGTACAATGATTGTAATGGGGAGGTAATATGATGGAGAATGGAATTTCAAAGGGGAAAGTGTGGGGGTGGGGAGGGAGGGAATTACCATGGGATTTTTTTTTTTAATAATCATGGAAAATGTTAATAAAAATTTTTAAAAAAAGAAAAACTAAAGTAAAATAAAATAAAATAAAAATAAAACATTGGTAGCAGGAAGTGGTGGTGCAAGTCTATAATCGCAGTACTTGAGAAACAAGAAAGATAAGGAGCTTAAAACCAGCATGGACTCCATGTGAATACAGCTCAGTGGTGGAGCTATTGTCTAGCATGCAAGACTCTGGGTTTGACCTTAGCACCACCAATGGAGGTCCACATAAGACAGGTAGTCTCTACAAGCAACTGATTGAGATGAAACACAAACCACCCTTTCCATGCAGAACAGAAACAAGTGCACACACATGTGGGTTTACTTAACTTTTCTAGAAGCCTCACATAGGAAGATGCCAAGGAGGCAGGGTATGTACAAAGCACTAGACAGAAAACTCCCACATGTCCTGCAGAGGAACAGTTATAGAAAGGACTGAGTTGCTATGAATTTGTGGTATAATTTTGATTTTCTTTCTTTTTAAACATTTTTTTATTTTTAGAGAGAATTGGCGTGCCAGGGCCTCAACCCTGGTTGGTGATCCTCTCTAATTCTTTCTCATTTCTAGTAGCTTTTCCTAAGGATAGGTATTGCTCTACCCCTATGTTTGTTTGTTTGTTTTTAAACATATTCATTACTGGACTGGAGGCCCGCTCCATGGGACAGAATGCATGCCTGTTACCGAAAATCTATGATGGGAGAAGTCATGAGCTTTAGGGTGTAACGTCTGCTGGTATCTGACTAAATGTATATACTATGCTCACCAAACTGCCTGGGAAGCACTTCTCTTTTTTTTTTTTTTTTAATGTTTTTTGTTTATATTTTATTTATTTATTTGAGAGAGAGAGAGAGAGAGAGAGAGAGAATGGGAACGCCAGGGCCTCTAGCCACTGCAAACGAATTCCAGACGCGTGCGCCCCCTTGTGCATCTGGCTAACGTGGGTCCTGGGGAATCTAGCCTCGAACCAGGGCCCTTAGGCTTCATAGGCAAGCGCTTAACCACTAAGCCATCTCTCCAGCCCAGCACTTCTTTAAAAAACTTTTTTTTTGTTCTTTTGAGGTAGAGTCTTACTCTAGCCCAGGTTGACCTGGAATTAACTATTAGTCTCTGGATGGCCTTGAACTCATAGCAATCCTCCTAGCGCTGCCTTTAAAGTGCTGGGATTAAAGGCATGCATCACCATGTCTGGCCATTAATTCTGGATTTTTAAATCAGATCTTCATAAAGTTAATATTACAGCCCAGAAGCCAAGTATATGTCAAATGACAAAGATCAAGGGTGATGGTTAAACTCAACTATCAACCTGACAAGATTTAGAATCATCATAGAAACTAATTTAAGGTAGAAAGAGCTACCCTAAATGTGGGTGGTGCCATTCCATGGGCTGAGGAAATGGCTCAATGGTTAAAGTAACTTGCAAACAATGCCTTCCAGGTTGGGTTTAATTCTCCCCCACCACACGTAACGCCAGGCAGGAATTCATGTGCAGTGGCAAGAGACCTGGTTTACGTGCATAAGCGTGCACAAGTACAGACCTGTACAGACACATAAAGGAGAAAGCGAACTACATAGCAGCACTCACCTCTCAGCTTTGTGACTGAGGACTAAAGGTGACCAGCTGTTACTTCATGCTCCTGCCACTGTAACAGAACGTATCCTCTGGAAATAAGCTGAAATAAACCCTTCCTCTTAAGACTGCTTTTCTTGTATCAGTGACAGAATAATTAATATACTCAGAGACCAAGACACACAGTGTGAAATTCATTCTGGCTCTATGCTGTGACAGAAAGGATATGGAAAACTACAGGGGGTGAGGAGGACACATAGGCAGAGGCAAAACCTTGCTGACTACAGATCTTACTGTAAATGAGGTTAGCTGCTACCTCCTAGCTCCAGATCCTTTCCCACAAGTACCAATTCTAGAGACAAAAATTTCATGGATGATCTGATTTCCAAATTTTTAACAAGCAGTGGGACAATAATTGAGGGTGGCAGCCCCCAAGATGGAAACTATTTAAAATTTAGCAAATGTGCCAGTTCTTTTGACCCATGGGACAATTTCCCTATAGAAATAGTGATTAAAAGGGCTGGATATTATGGAAACTCACAGGAGCCCAAAAGTGCTTCACTCAGTGAAGGCAACAATTCTAGAGGCCTCTAAAGTTGGCTCTAGATGTCTCAACGATGGGGCACTGCAGCTTTCATGAGATAGGGTTAAAGATGCCAGGCATTTTGCCAGATAGAGAGCATACTATGTGACACTGAACATCCCTTACACAGTTCTGTGGGCAAAAATTCCTATCTACCATGATCTGAGAGCAGAATGAATGCTATCTCATAAGCTACCATCAAATGTTTTCACAACACCTGCTAAATTCTCTAAGATTATGGTGTTATTTATTTATTATTATTATTATTATTTTTGTTTACTCCAGATTCATGCACCACCTTGTGCATCTGGCTTACATGGGTTTGGGGATTCGAACCTGTGCAGTTAGGCTTTGCAGGCAAGTGCCTTAACAGCTAAGCCATCTCTCCAGCCCTATGGTGTTAAACTAGGGATGGGCACAAGGCTTGGCTTGGGCTGGGTGGAGATCACAGACCATCTTAGGAGGGTACAACCTTCATGGCTAGGATAGAGACCTGCTGAACCTCTGTCCAACCATGTGTAGAACCCCACCCATGTGGTAACCCAACTCCTACCACTGCCACGTGGAGATTGGACCATCTCTGCAATGTGAGACTTTCCTGGGCATTCCTCGTCACATCTGGTACTTGCTTGTTGGTTATACATGCAGACAGGCTAGCTCATCTAAGGCAAGGGGCTAAAGGATTTTCTTATATAAAAATATTCTGTTTGGGCTGAGGAAATGGCTTAATGGTTAAGGCTCTTACTTGCAAAGCTTAAGGAACCACCTTGGTTCGATACCCCAAGACCCATGTAAGCCTGATGCACAAAGGGGCGCATGCATCTGGAGTTCGACTGCAGTGGCTGGAGGCCCAGGAGTAGGAAGATAGAGAACTGTACCTGCCACAGCCTGCAGCAATTGCAAATGAACTCCAGATCCACACACCACCTTACGCATCTGGCTTACATGGATAAATGGGAACAGAACCTGGGCTCTTAGGCTTCGCAGGCAAGCACCTTAACCACTAAGCCATTTCTCCAGCCCAATAAAGGATTTTAAAAATTTCATTAGCTAATTTACTTTTTGTGTGGGAGTACACCAAAGTCTCTTGTCACAGCAAACAAACACCAGATATACGCCCCACCTTTTTTTTTTTTTTAGTTTTTTGAGGTCGAGTTTTGCTTTAGCTCAGGCTGACCAAGAATTCAATATGAAGTCTCAGGACGGTCTCAAACACACAGTATTTCAACTACCTCTGCCTCCCAAGTTAGGATTAAAGGTGTGTGCCACCAAGCTTAGCAATGTGCCATTTTTTGCATCTGGCTTTATATGGATGTTGAGGAACGGAACCAGGACCAGGAGGATTGCAAGCAGGCACCTTTGACTGACAAGCCATCTCCTCCGGCCTTAAAAGATTTTTAAGTTTTGTTTTATTTTATTTTGTTTTTCCAGGTAGGTTTCTCAACTTAGCCCAGAATGACCTGGAATTCACTATATAGTGTCAGGGTGTGCTCAAATTTATGGTGATCCTCCTACCTCTGCCTCCCAAGTGCTGGGATTAAAGGTGTGCGCCACCACACCCAGCTTTTCTTTTCTTTTTTTTTTCCCCAAAAGATTTTTAAATGTGAGGCTGTGAGGGGCTGGAGAGTTGGCTTAGCAGTTAAGGCACTTGCCTGCAAAGCCAAAGGAACCTTGCTGAAGGCCCTGACACTCCCAGTCTGTCTCTCTCTTTAATAAAATAAAATTAAAATTAAAGCCGGGCATGGTGGCGCACGCCTTTAATCCCAGCACTTGGGAGGCAGAGGTAGGAGGATCGCCGTGAGTTCAAGGCCACCCTGAGACTACAGAGTTAATTCCAGGTCAGCCTGGACCAGAGTGAGACCCTACCTCAAAAAACCAAAATAAATAAATAAATAAATAAAATTAAAAACACATTAAAAAACAGGGCTGGAGAGATGGCTTAGTGGTTAAGCGCTTGCCTGTGAAGCCTAAGGACCCCAGTTCGAGGCTTGATTCCCCAGGACCCACGTTAGCCAGATGCACAAGGGGGCGCAGGTGTCTGGAGTTCGTTTGCAGTGGCTGGAGGCCCTGGCGTGCCCATTCTCTCTCTCTCCTCTCTCTTTCACCTCTTTCTCTGTGTGTGTGTTGCTCTCAAGTAAATAAATAAAAATAATTTAAAAACACATTAAAAAACAATTAAAAAATTAAAAACAAAAGTGAGCCACTGAAAACATGCACCAACAAAAATGTGCACATACATGCAGATATACACAAATACACAAATATTTAAAAAGGGGGTAAAAATTTTCAGAGCCAGGAATGGGATACCTCCCAGTGAGCTGTTGGCCAAGGAGGTCCCTGATGCCCCCAAAACATTATAGGCCATTACCAAGGCCCTTGGTTTCCCACCAGGAATAGATGATAAGACCATATTGCTGAAGACTCCACATACTTGGACTGCAAGGTCACTGAGAAACCCTGCTGGAACAGAGCTGGTAACCTCCTCCATGTAGACCAGCTGATAGAAAGCTGGAAGAAGACATTCTGCATGCAGTTCAATGGGAGAAGAAGAAATCACTCAACAGTGGACACTGCAAGCCTTATATATGGCCAGCTAGGCCAAATGAGCCAATGGGTGCAATAGTAGCACATCTGTCCTGGTGGAAACCAACTGCCCTCTAAGTTGACTGGAGGCCAGCTCCATGGGAGGGAATACATCCCTGATACTGAAAACTTAAATCAGGGGTAGTTATGAGCTCTAGGGGTGTAACATCTGCTGCTGTCTGGCTAAATGTATATACTATGCTTATCAAACTGCCCAGTAAGCACTTCTCTTAATGTTCATACCTATAAATTAATGCTACTCTTACTTTTGGTAAAGAATCTTCTCTTTTCAGATGACAGTGACCTTGGGATGACTCAGAAGGCATTATGGTGCTGGAAAGAAGTGACAGGAGTGCTCAGTACTACAATCTCTATCACACCTTCCAAGGTTCAGGGTCTATTGCAGAAGAGGTGACAGAAAGAATGTAAGAGCCAAAGGAAGGGTAGGACTCTACAACGTGCGCCCCCCAGACACAAGATGGCCTGGATATCCATGACCTCACAGTGCCTGACACTACCTACACAAGACCATCATAATAGAAAGAAAAGATCATGACATCAAAATAAAAGAGAAGCCGGGCGTGGTAGCACACGCCTTTAATCCCAGGCAGAGGTAGGAGGATTGCTGTGAGTGCGAGGCCACCCTGAGACAGACTACATAATGAATTCCAGGAGAGCCTGAGCTACAGTGAAACCCTACCTCAGGGAAAAGAAAAAAAGAGGAGGTCTAGGGAGGTGTGTGGTGGTACATGCCTTTAATTCTAGCACTCGGGGAGTGGCTGAGGTAGGGGATCACTGTAAGTTCAAGGCCAGCCTGGGTCTACAGAATGAATTTCAGAACAAGGTCAGCCTGGGCTAGAAAGACCTGGAAAAAGTCCCCCTGCCTCCTCCCAAACAAGTTCTTTGTCAAGCTAAAGAGATCATAAACCAACGAAGGGCAAGCTTGGTACCATTAAAAAGGCTTAAAAATTCTGACAAGAGTGAGAGCCTCTTGAGTAAGTACCCACAGAAATGGAAAACAAATCTAATCCTTATAGATGGGTTGCATGTGAACTAATAAGCATCCTGTACCAGGAGGAGAGTAGTTGTCAAGAGAATGGGACTGCTGTCTCCTCGGTGGCAGATCAGGGTCAGTGTTTACTTTAAAATCTAACCAATGGCAGAACAATGGCACATGCCTTTTAATCCCAGCACTTAGGGGACAGAGATAGGAAGATCACTTGAGAGTTCAAGGCCAGCCTGGGACTACAAAATAAATTCCAGGACATCATGGGCTATAATGAGACGCTACCTTGAAAAAACACAAACAAAAACAAAAACTTTGGCCAATGACGACATTGGTGGCACATCTCTTTAATCACAGTACTCTGAAAGCTGAGGTAGGAGAATCAATGTGAGTTTGAAGCCAGCCTGGGGCAACAGAGTGAGTCCCACATCAGCCCAGGCTGGGGTGAAAAGCTACTTCAAAACAATAATACAATAAAATCTAGACAACTAGACTTTGGGGTTGTGACCTGGGACTCTAATTTCCAGATTCTTACTCCTTGCAATGAAATCTATGGCCCTATGTCTAACTTTTCATCGGGACAGCATTTGAAGGATGCTATAAAAGCTCAGATGGACCAGGCGTGGGGGCACATGCCTTTAATCCCAGCAGGCAGGAGGCAGAGGTAGGAGGATCACCAAGAGTTCTAGGCCACCCTGAGACTACATAATGAATTCCAAGTCAGCCTATACTAGAGTGAGACCCTACCTCGGGTCCCCCGCCCAACCCACAAAAAAAAGGTCAGATGTGTTTTATTTATTTTTAATTAATTTATTTACTTTTTCGTGGGGTGGGGGCAAACCTGGGCCTCCTACAGCTGCAAATGAATTCCAGATGTGTGGGCTACTTTGTGCATCTGGCTTTACATGGGTACTGGGGAACTGAATCCAGACCATGACTTTGCAAATAAGTAAGTACCTTTAACTACTGAGCCAACCCTCCAGTCACAGGCCTATGTCCTTATAGGCCATAACCTATTGTGTATTTATGATGTATATGACACATATAATCAAATTATATACACTCACCCATGTCACTTCCAAAAGAACATTTTGTTTTGTTTTTCAGAGGGAGAGTCTCACTCTAGTCCAGGCTGACCTAGAATTCACTGTGTAGTCTCAGGGTGGCCTGGAACTCATGACAATCCTCCTAGCTCTGCCTCCGAAGTGCTGGGATTAAAAGTGTGCAACACCACGCCCAGCCAAAAGAACATTATTAAAATGGATTCTTAGAGTGTAGTCATGTTCATGAGGTCAAATGTCCATGGGCACAGAAAGTCCTTTTTTTTTTGGTTTTGTTTACTTTTATTTATTTATTTGAGAGCGACAGACAGAGAGAAAGAGGCAAAGAGAGAGAGAATGGATACACCAGGGCCTCCAGCCACTGCAAACGAACTCCAGATACATGTGACCCCTTGTGCATCTGGCTAATGAGTCCTGGAGAATCGAGCTTAGAACCAGGGTCCTTAGGCTTCACAAGCAAGCGCTTAACTGCTAAGACATCTCTCGCGCCCAGAAGTCGGGGTGTGTGTGTGTGTGTGTGTGTGTGTGTGTGGTTTTTCAAGGTAGGGTCTTGCTCTAACCCAGGCTAACCTGAAATTCACTATGTAGTCTAAGGGTAGCCTTGAACTCATGGTGATTCTCCTACCTCTGCCTCCCGAGTGCTAGGATTAAAGGCATACGCCACCATGCCTTACATTTTTTGTTTTTTTGAGGCAGGGTCTTGCTCTAGCCCAGGATGACCTGGAATTCACCATGTAGTGTCAGACTGGCCTAGAATTCACAACAATCCTCCTACTTCTGCCTCCTGAATGCTGAGATTAAAGGAGTGTACCACCACACCAGGCAGGAAGTCCTTCTTGCACAGACATTCCTGGTTGCTAGAAAAGGCCAAGGTTCCAAAGATAAGAGTTATCCTGGACTTGTGATGAGACAGTAAGACCTGAGAAGAGCCACACAGAGGCCCTGACTCGCCCAGTTCTAGAAAGAACTTCTCCTCCAGGTCCATTAAGGAAGCCTATTACAACAGTTACAGATTAAAACTGCTGAAGAAAAATTAAAAAACCAATGTATTAGTAGTAGCATCACTCTCTCCCCATTTATACCTGTAGCCACTGCAGTAACAAACTTGGATCCAAAATGCCCATCAGGAGAGAGCCGGCAAATGTTGGGGTGCTTGTTTTGAAAGTCTCCTGCTGTGATGCACTCCTCTGAACTCAGGAAATAGGTGTCCTGAGCAAGAGAAGCGGCATGTCAGATTTTATATGTCAAAACAAACATCTATTTCTTCTTCATAAAATATTCAGGGCTAAATGTAATAAATCAGTAATATACTGTAACAAATGCTTACAATTCCTTCCTAGTCATTACCCATTCATCTAAAACCACCCACGCTAAGAAGGCAGGAAAGTCCTGGGCAAGCCACCCCCAACTAGAAGATGAGGTGGAATTTACTCTGCCAGGACAGGACAGAATCATCATACCCATCCTTAACAGACCAAGAAATTGTCACGAAAATAACTTGTAAGCTGGGCAGAGACAGTGAGATCCAAGTTAGCACTATCTGAATCAGGCTTCAGGACAAGCCAACATTCCTGCCTTTATCTCACCTTATTTCGACTGTATCGGACTGTACCCTTCCGGGTATCTTCTGAGACAAGGTCCGTGAATATCCATCCAACCTTAATGAGAAAGCAAAGTATCTTTTCAATCTCTCTACAGATGGTGATGGTTCCTGGCTTTTGCCCAAGAAGCATAAAAACTGTTCTAACAGAGCCCTTCCTGCTTATGAGCAGCTGAGTAAGTAGCTCTTCAGCTCCACTGCCATGGAGAAACCAGCACCTTCCTCTGGTCACTCTCATGGTCAAACCCCATCATCATTGTCTATCATAAAGGGCTCTGCTTAGCATCACTCGTTCAGGATGCAGGAACACCAGGTCAACAAGATTAGCAGGATGTGGAGAAAGAGAACTCATGGTTGGAAGAGGAAGTCAGACAAGAAGCACACAGTAAGTTTCCTGAGCTAAGTCCCTCTACAAGTAGGAAGCAGGCTCTGGGAGGAAAGGACTTAAGATGAAAGTGCTACACCAGAGACTTCACATCACTGGGGCACATAAGGGTCAGTCCTATTGTTTTGGTTTTCAGTAGCCCTAGCATGTCAGCCTACCTGTTCCATCATTTAAGCTCACCTTATTCGCCGAAATTGGAACCTAGTGGGTGGTTGTCACACTAGAGTTACAGGCCAGGCACAGCATCTACCCCATCTTTGGGAGAAGTGAGCTGTTCCTACACTGTTTCCACACAGCCCTACTCAGCTTTTCAAGCCATCAACTACAGACAAGACTGTCACAGCATTACCCAAATGAGCATAACCCAAGGATAACAACAGAAAGCAAGGCATCACAATCAAAATCAGACAAGCTGAGGTAAGTAAGGAATTCAGGTTTTCAGTAAGGTACTTAAGTAACTTTAAGATTTTCTATAATTGAGACTGGGGAGATGACTCAGTGGTTAAAGGAGCTTGCATGCAAAGCCTAATAGCCCACATTTGATTTGGTGGTGCCCAGATGAAGCCAGATGCACAAAGTGGCACATGCACCTGCAGTTTATTTGTAACAGCAAGAGGGCCTGGTGCTCCCACTCATCTCACCACCACTCTCATTTACTCTTTTACTTCCAAATAAGTAATTATGAATTAAAGATTTTCTTTTTTCTTTTCTTTTTGAGGTAGGGTCTCACTCTAGCCCAGGCTGACCTGAAATTCACTATGTAGTCTCAGGGTGGCCTCGAATTCATGGCAATCCACCTATCTCTGCTTCCCAAATGCTGGGATTAAAGGTATGTGTCACCATGCCCAGCTGGAATTAAGATTTTCTGAGCTGAGGGCTGGAGAGATGGCTTAAGGATTAAGGCACTTGGCTGCAAAGCCAAAGGATTTAGGTTTAGTTCCCCAGGACCCACATGCATCTGGAGTTCGTTTGCAGTAACTGGATGCCCTGGAGTGCCCATTTTCTCATTTATTCACTATCTCTCTCTCTCTGACTCTGTCTGACCATCTATTTCAAATAAATACATAAAAATAAAATATTTTAAAATATATATATTGAGCCGGGCATGGTGGCGCACGCCTTTAATCCCAGCACTTGAAAGCCAAAGGTAGGAGGATTGCCATGAGTTCAAGGCCACCCTGAGACTACAGAGTTAATTCCAGGTCAGCCTGGACCAGAGTGAGACCCTACCTCAAAAAAACAAAAAAACCCAAAAAAACAAAAAAAAAAAAAAAAAAAAAAAAAAGAAAGAAAAACCAAAAATATATTGTGAGCTAGAAAGATGGCTTGATGGTTAAAGTACTTGTTTGTTTGCAGTGGCTAGAAGCCCTGGTGCACCCACTCTATCTTTCTCTCTCAAATAAATAAATAAAATATTTTAAAATTCACTTAAAAAAAAAGATTTTCCATTATGATACCATGAACCACAAGTCTCTAACTCACAAAGGTCAAAATACTTGGCCAGTTTCTCTTTGAACAATAGAACTTCTAGAATAGATTAAAATGCTATACTAACACAGTAGATTCCTGTTCAAATCTGTAGTATATTTTTCCCATAGCAAGGTAAAAACTGCACTATGATTCTGTCAGTCATGTTTCTAGGTTTTCAAGTCCCCTTCACCTATAGGAAGACAGATTGTTTCTCATTATCTAAATTAATTAGTAGTAAAGTATAAAATTTATATGGCCACCAATACTGAACTTTCATAATGTATTCAAACTCACAGCTCAATGTGTCTCTTAACCCTAACAACTCAAGAGAGGTGACATAGACCTGGTAATTCCAGCACTGGATGACTAAGGCAGGAGGACTACAAGTTTAAGGCCAGCCTAGACTACAAAGCAAGAATTTGTGTCAAAAATAAGGACAATACTGTGGGGCATGGTGATGCACACCTTTAATCCCAGCATTTGGGAGGCAGAGGTATTGGAGGACCTCTGTGAGTTCGAGGCTAGCCTGAGACTACATAGTGCATTCCAGGTCAGCCAGAGCTAGAGTGAGACCCTAACTCCAAAAACCAAAAAATAAATAAATAAATAAATAAAATAAAATAAAGACAACAGGGCTGGAGAGATAATTTAGCAATTAAGAAACTTGCCTGCAATACGGAAAGACCCAGGTTCAACTCCCCAGGACTTACATTAAGCCAGAGGTACAAGGTGGCATATGCACCTAGAGTATGTTTGCAGCTGTTGGAGACCCTGATGCATCCATTCTCCCTCCCTCCCTCCCTCCCTCCCTCTGCCTCTTTCTCATACCCTCTCGCAAATACAATATACACACATATATATTTTTTAAAAAGGACAACGGACAAGGCCTTGTCTGCCTGCTGAGGTGCTCAGGGCATGTGGATCCCCTCCTCCTCCTCGTGTCCTGACTCTCTACCCTCCTTCCCTCAGTGGCTGTTCGCCTTCCAGATTAATCTCAACCAGCTCAAGGAACCGCTCGGCTTCATTAAGATCCTCAAGTGGATTGCATCCATCTTTGCTTTTGTCACCTGTGGAGGTTTGAAGGGCAGAACTGAAATTCAAGTGAACTGTCCTTCTAAAGTTACTGAGGTAAGACTACTACAGCTACTTTTGGGTATCCATTCAGGTTGAATCCAGCATCATTTCAATCACCTTCAAATGTAAATGTATGCAATGTAAACTGGGACAGTCGTGTCCTCATAGATCACTCTTCTGCACAATTCTCCATCACATTGCAGTCTTTGTCTTCTTGTACTGCATTGAGGCCCTCCTTCTTTATGTTGGTTACACAAACCTGTACCGGGATAGTCGCAAACTACCCATGACTGACTTTATTACTCTTGTGGCCACATTTTTATGGTTGGTCAGTGCTTCAGCCTGAACTAAAGCTCTTATGGATATATTAAAATGGCTACTGGACCCAACATTGTTCAAGAACTTCTACCTTGTAAGCCACCAGTGACATGTCATTTTGGCTCTGTGACTAGTATGGGATCGCTAAATGCATCTGTGATCTTTGGCTTTCTGAATATGATACTTTGAGGAAAAAATGCTGAGACCAGCTTACATAGGCCATTAAATACTTCTGCTTCCCACAGCCAAGGAGGTATTCCTTCTCCAACTGGAATATAACTGAAAAGAGAAATATACTGCATGGATAAGTATCTCATATTGTGCCTTATTGCCAACATCTTGAGAAGCATTATTTGTTTCTAAAAAAAAGTAATGGCTTTGTCAATAAATTGATGGGTTTAAAATTTTGCTGCTGGGCTAGAGAGATGGCTTAGCGGTTAAGCACTTGCCTGTGAAGCCTAAGGACCTAAGTTTGAGGCTCAAGTCCCCAGGACCCAAGTAAGCCAAATGCACAAGGTGGCACATGCATCTGGAGTTCATTTGCAGTGGCTGGAGGCCATGATGCATCCATTCTCTATCTATCTGCCTCTTTCTCTGTTGCTCTCAAATAAATAAATAAAAATTTTAAAAAAAAATTCTGCTGCTTTTCTACATAAACTTATGCCTTTTCTAGAAATTTAAGATGTAAATTTATTTTTACATGTAAATTTGAGAGTTCAGGAGCTTATTATGATACATACTTTAAGTGAATAGTAATTTCTACACTAAGTTGTTTTCCTTCTAAAGTGTTTATACCATAAGCCTTAACATAGACCTTTTATTCAGAAAACAGTTATGCTACATATCACAACAGGAAGAAAATATTTGGAATAAACACTACTGCAAGTTTGTACAGACCACACATCTAAGGACCTCTCTTTAAGAAAACCTTAATAACATAAATTATATTTAGAAAAAAAAATTAGTGCAAAATTTATATCTGAATATTTTTTATATTAAAAAATTAAATTGTAGCCGGGCGTGGTGGCGTACGCCTTTAATCCCAGCACTTGGGAGGCAGAGGTAGGAGGATCAGCATGAGTTTGAGGCCACCCTGAGACTACATAGTAAATTCCAGGTCAGCCTGAGCCAGAGTGAGACCCTACCTCGAAAAACCAAAAAAATAAATAAATAAATAAAAAAAATTAAATTGTGCTAGGCATGGTGGCCCACACCTTTAACCCCAGCTCTTCAGAAGCAGAAGTAGGAGGATCACCATGAGTTTGAGGCCACCCAAGACTACACAGTGAACTAACTCCAGATCAGCCTGGGCTAGGGTCAGACTCTACTTCAAAAAAACAAACATGCAAACAAACAAATAAATAATAAAAATTAAGGTATGAACATGTGCTATTTACATACTAAGAATATCTATAAATAATCTTTTAAATTATAAGTTTGTGGAGAATAAAGATGACTTTGAAGAAAAAAATAAAAATTAAAATTAAATTACAAAGACTGGGAATATGTTTTTATTTCTGTTTTTCTAAGAGACCTACTGTACTTTTTAAGTATACTAAAATTGTGTTAGGAGCAAGGATGTGAAAACTGCTAACAAATGTATAGTTAATTTAGCACTTCTGTTCATGAGATATTATTGTAAGCTTCCTTTATTACTGGTGGTTTTTTCACAGCTTGCTATATTAGTAGAAAGAACATGGTTCAAATAGCTGCCTTATGTCCATGAGCATCCTTGTTTGCTATCCCTTCTTGCTCATGCCACACTAAGTGCAGGTTGAGACAGTCTCCTTGCAAATAGAGTAAAAACAATCTACTTTTCTTTGCAGACTTGGCCTTTTTTTATAAGCCCTACTGGGAGGGTTACTAAAAGTTAAAGTTGCTTTTTTCTTTTGAAACATTCAACATTTAGTCAATAAAGTTGCTATTCTGAGTTTAGTTAGCGTTCATATTGTGAAAAATAACTGCAGGGGCTGGAGAGATGGCTCAGCAGTTAAGTGCTTGCTTGTGAAGCCTAAGGACCCAAGTTTGAGGCTCGAATGCTCCGGACCCACATAAGCCAGATGCACAAGGTGGCACATGCATCTGGAGTTTGTTTGCAAAGGCTGGAGGCCCTGGAGCACCCATTCTTTCTCTCTCTCTCTCTCTCTCTCTGCCTCTTTCTGTCAGTCTATCTCACTCAAATAAATAAAAAAAAATTTTTTTAAAAAGTAACTGCAATTTGGATGTCTTATTTCTTATTCATTCTTCACAATTAGGCATTAGGCATCATGAAGGAACCTGAGTAAGCTGTATTATGGGTGCACTGTCATTGCATACACATTTGGGGACATAGCACTTATATTTTGCTTCCTTTTTTGTTGTACAGGGATCCAGACTTTCTTTTGTCACAAGATGACCACTTATATGTAAAATACATCTTGCTATTATCTTATCTTTGTTGCTTTAATTCTGGCAAAAAAAAGTACCAATCTGAGAATGTACATGAATTATACAACAAATAATAAGGAAGTAGGAAGAAAAAAAGGACAACAGGGCTGGAGAGATGGCTTAGTGGTTAAGGCACTTGCCTGCGAAGCCTAAGGACCCAGGCTCAGTTCCCCATTACCCATATCAGTCAGATGCACAAGGAGGTGCATGCATCTGGAATTCATTTGCAGAGGTTAGAAGCCCTGTCCACTCATTCTCTCTCTCTCTCTCTCATATAAATACAAGATAGCTGGGCGTGATGGCACACATCTTTATTCACAGCACTCAGGAGGCAGAGGTAGGACTGCCGTGAGCTTAAGGCCACCCTGAGACTACATAGTGAATTCTAGGTCATCCTGAGCTAGAGTGAGACCCTACCTTGAAAAACCAAAAATAAAAATAATAAAGACAACAAATACAGATGGCATATAAACATCTAAAAAAATGTGCTACATCCTTTGCCATCATGGAAATGCAAATTAAAACTACTTTGAGATTCTACCACCTGTCAGAATGGCTCTCATCAGGAAAACAAATAAGCCGGGTATGGTGGCATATGCCTTTATTCCCAGCACTCTGGAGGCAGAATTAGGAGGATCATTGTGAGTTCAAGGCTACTCTGAGAATACAACGTGAATTCCAAGGTCAGCCTGGGCTAGAGTGAGACCCTACCTCAAAAAAAACAAAAAGAAATGACAAATGCTGGTGAAGATGTGGAAAGAGAAAAAAAGAGGAACCCTTCTACACTGTTGGCTAGAATGTAACTTGGTACAGCCACTGTGAAAATCAGTGTGGATGTTCCTGAGACGGCTAAAAATAGACTACTTACCATATGACCCTGTTATACCACTCCTATACATATATACTGAAGATGCATTTCACTACCTTAAAGATACTTGCTCAATCATGTTCATGCTGATCTATTCACAGTAGCTAGGAAATAGAATCAGCCAAGATATTACTCAACTGATGAATGAATAATGAAGATGTGGTACATTTATACAATGGAGTTCTATTCAGCAGTAAAGAAAAATGAAATTTGCAGGGAAATGGATGGATCTGGAAAGGATTATACAAAGTGAGGTAGCCCAGGCCCAGAAAGCCAAAAATTGCATGTTCTCTCACATATGTGGATCCTGCCTACAAATGTTTAGATTTATATGTGAGTTGGAATAAAAATCAGTAGCAGAGACCAGTAAGCTAGAGGGTGGAGAGGGGAGGACTTAAGGACACGGCATTATATACACGTAAGTAGATAAGCAGATTGCAGGGGTACAATGAGGTGAGGTCAGTGGGAGACACTGAGTAAAGAAAGGGTAGGGAAGGGTTAACCAATATTTAAGATGCTGTGAATACGTTATATGAAAACCCACTTTTTTGGATAATGACACACCCAAAAGCCATAGATAGTTACTAGAAGTATTTTAGTGCCACAGATGGGATACATCCCAGTGAATTCCTGGCCAGGGAAGTCCCTGATGCCCCCAAAAACATTACTGGCCATTGCCAAGGCTCTTGGTTTTTCACCAGAAATCGATGGCATATAAGACCCTATTACTGAAGACTCTACATGCTTTGGCTGCAAGGTCACTGAGAAATCAAGATGGAGCTAAGCTGAAAACCTCCTTCTCATAGACTAGCTGGAAAAAACTACACTGCACGCAGCCCTATGGGAGAAAGAAGTCATCAGCAGTGAGAACAGTGGACACTGCAAGCCTTAAATTTGGCCAACCAGGCTAAATGACCCAGCAGGTGCAACAGTAGCATGTCCATTATGGGGGAAACCAACTACTCTCAAATTGGACTGGAGGCCTACTTCACAAGAGCGAATACATGCCTGGCACTGAAAACCTAGTCAAAAGCCTATGGTGTGGGAGGCCACAAGTGCTAGGGGTGCAATGCCTGCTGTGGACTGACTAAATGCATAGAATATGCTCACCAGACTGCCCTATAAGCACTTGATGGTCATACCCATATATTAATGCTACTCTCACTTTTGGTTAGAAAAGCTTCTCTTTTCAAAGGCAGTGACTACTGGAATGACTCAAAAGGCACCATAGTACTGACAAGTGATAGGAGTGCTCAGCACTGAAACATCTCTATTACACCTTCCAAGGATCAGGGTCCATTGCAGAAGTAGTAGCAGGAAGAATGTAAGAGCCAAACGGAGGGTAGGACTGCTTACGATGCATCCTTCCAGACAATTTGGCCTCAATATCCATAACCTCACAGTGCCTAATACTACCCACACAAGACCCTCATAATAGGAGGAAAAGATGGTAACAACAGAACAAAAGAGAGGCTAATTAAGAGGGGAAGGGGATATTATGGAGAGTGGATTTGTGAGGGGGAAAGTGAGGGAGGGAATTATCATGGTTCATTGACAATAATTATGGAAGTTTCACAAAAATGTTTAAAAAATAGTGCTCACTTTGGCAGCACAGATACTAAAACAGGAATGATACAGAGAAGATTAGCATGGCCCCTGCGCAAGAATGACAAGCAAATTTGTGAAGCAATCCATATTTTTTTAGAGAAGCTTATCTTTTCAGATGGTGAAGACCACTGGGATGACCCAAAAGGCAACATAGTGCTGAGAAGAAGGGACAGAGGAGTGTCCAGTACTGAAACATCTCACACCCTCCAAGGCTCAGGGACCATTGTGGAAGATGTGGTGGAAAGAATCTAAGAGCCAAAGGAAGGGTACCACTCCTTACATACAACTTTCCAGACAGAAATTGGCCTTGACATCCAAGGCCACGTAGTGCCTAGCAATACCCACACAAGACCTTTATAATAGGAGAAAAAGATGATGACATCAAATAAAAAGAGAGACTAATGGAGAGAGGGAGAGGATATGGTGGAGAACAGAGTTATGAAAGGGAAAGTAGGGGAGGGGAAGGAAATACCATGGTTTGTGGTCTATAAGTATAGAAGTTGTCAATAAGATATACATATTAAAAATAAAAAGTTTAAAAAATAAAGACAATGCTAGAGCTGGGTATGGTGGTGCATGCCTTTAATCCCAGCACTTGAGAGGCAGAGGTAGGAGGATCACTGTGAGTTTGAGGCCACCCTGAGGTTACATAGTAAAATTCCAGGTCAGCCTGAGCTAGAGTGAACCCTACCTCGAAGAATAAAAAAAAAAAAAAAGAAGACAATGCTGGGTGTGGTAGCACACACCTAATCCCAGCACTTGGGAGGCAGATGTAGGAGGATAACTGTGATTTGGGTCAACCCTGAGATTACATAGTGATTTCCAGTTCTGCCTGGGCTACAAGACCCTACCATGAAAAACCAAAATAAATAAATAAATCATAAAAAAAAATGATAAAGACAGACAGCTGGGTGTGGTCGTGCAAGCCTTTAATTAGCACTAGGGAAGCAGAGGTAGAACTGCTATAAGTTCCAGGCAACCTGGAGATGACAGAGTGAATTCCAGTTCAGCCTGGGCTACAGCAAGACCTTACCTGGAAAAAACCAAGTAACAGAAAAATAAAGAGAAAATAAGAACAAAACAACCAGCAATCCTAGAAGCATTATCAAGGATATGAAATGAACCAGATCAGACAACTACAAGGAAATCGCCTCCCATCTACTGACTGCAAAAAACAAAGAGGATTCCTGCTTTGGACAACTAAACTGTGAACAGGAAATTTAATACTGAAGGAGGAAGAAACACCAAAAGTATTCTGTGCAGAAGACAGAAAGCAGAGTAATGTGAGATAGGATGGCTACTACAGACCCTGCCAGCATAGCTGGATGTGGTGGTACAGGTCTTTAATCTCAGCACTCAGGAAACTAAGGTAAGGGGACTGCCATGTGTTTGAGGACAGACTGGGGCTACAGAGTACGTTCAGGACAGCATGGGCTACAGTGAGGTCCTGCCACAGAAAGCATAATCAAAAGAAAGAACATGTCAGTATAGAAACTGTCTTCAGGAGCTGTGTGGCTGGCAGGGCTAAAGGTTACATATTTATACTGTTTTTTTTTAGGCTGAGGTCTTGCTCTGTAGGCCAGGCTGGCTTTAAACTCTTGATCTCCCTACCTTGGCCTTCAGAGTACTGGAAGAACTACATGTGCTTCCATGTCCTGTGAATTACATTTCAAAAATATTCTGACCATGCTTTAAGACAGAGTTATCAAAGCTCTCAGTGCCTGACAAAGAACACAAGTTGAGCCCGTACCTGACCTTGTTCATCTAGGCACTTCATCCCAAACCAGACCTGGCTATTCCATCCACCTGAATTTCCCCAGCACAGAGTGTCATACCTTCCTCAGGCCGAGCTTGGCAGCGATCTCATCAACCACCTCAGCTTTGGGATCTTCCAGAAGCTCCAGGCTATTCTGTGTACCTATCTGTGGGAAACCACAGGGAAGAAACAGAGCACAAGTAGGAAAGCAGTGCCTCCACTACCTCTACTACTACTACCTGCGGCCCTCCTTGTCAGAGCTTGATGGTCACCAAGTAGGTGTGTCCTGAAGGAACACTGTGCTCCTTCCCTAGGAGGTGTGGATTCTCTCACAACTGCCTTAGATAGGAGGTTGTGCTCTAAAAAGCTTGGCTTGACAAGCTGCAAGATGGCACTCATCCCAGGACTGCCTTGAAGCACTATGCCCTGTTGTTGCAGAGACGGTCCAATGCAGAGTACAGTCAGCAGAGCCACAGAACAAGATAAAGTACCCCAAACTGTACTCTGCCTGCCTGGGGGCAGCATGCTCAACTAGGCATGTGATGACTGTGGCTGGCATATGTGCAGCTTCAAGTAGCCACCAGTGTCACTTTGTAAAGTGGAGACACTGAACAGATCATTAGTGCTCACTTAAACATGGCTCATGGGTTGTAAATAAGTAGTATTCCAAGCTGAAACCCAAGCCTTACTTTCAGGGTGTATCCTAAATTGAGTTATTTCAAAGGAGAGTATCATTGTAAATTGGTCAAATCCTAGCAAAACAGCAAAAAAATTTATGTTTTCTTCATGTCACCATACACAAAACACTTAAGACATCCACAACATAGGTCAAACAGAAACTCAGTCCAAATTTAAGAAAGATACTTGTGCTCCATGGCATGGTAGCAGGGGCTAACCTTATAATGAGCACAGGTCATTAGAGGTCAATGGTTTCAACCTATTGGGACACCCTCCCCCAATGACAGAACACTGACAATGCGGGTAAGTCAGGATGCCTGAGATACCTGTTCTAAACTGTTTTCTCAAGTGTATGTGCATATTCATGCACACGTGCATGCATGCATATGTCTGGGGGGAAGTTAGGCTGAACATGAATCTTGCACTAACTGGCCTCAAAATTGCAGTGATCTGTCTGTCCCTGCCTCCCACATGCTGGGATTGCAGGTATAAACATGCATACATGCCTTTTTCCTTTCTTTTCAGAGTCCAGATTGGCCTCAAATTGACTATATAGCACAAACTGGCCTTGAACTCCCAATTCTCTTCAGTTTCCCAAGTGTTTAAATCTCAAGGGTAAGCCTCCATGACAGGCTTCAATTATACTTTTAATAGAATTCCTACTCACCCCATAAAAGAGACCTACAAAACTGACTTTGAAGTTCTCTGCTTCCAAAAGTACCCTTATTAAAGAGCACATTTTAGAGTAAGCCAAGCTCTGAAAGATACAAGTTTCCTGGTAGGGTTTCTGTTATCATGGAGGGTCTCTATGAAAATGAAACATCAAAACCCAGAACTCAAATGGAAGGAAATAAAAGTGCTATATGGGAGTCAGAAGTGGTGACACAAGCCTTTAATCCCAGCATTTGGGAGGCAAAGATAGGATTGCTGTGAGTTCGAGGTTACCCTAAGACTACATAATGAACTTCAGGTCAGCCTGGGCTAGAGTAAGCCCCTATCTATGAAAAACAAAACAAAACAAAAATAATAATAATAAAATAAGAGAGAAAAATGGACAGGGCCTTTAATCCCAGCACTTGGAGGCAGAGGTAGGAGGATCACCATGAGTTTGAGGCCACCCTGAGACGACAGTGAATTCCAGGTTAGCCTGGACTGGAACAAGAACCTACCTCAAAACATAAAAGTAAAAATAAAGTGCTATGTGGATGTGTTCAAGGTACTAGGGTCTGTTCCGCAGAATATACCAGTGCCACAGAAAATCTCTTATCTATGATCTTACACTCCAACAATTCAAGAAAGTATCCCCAGAGTATGTGCGAGTGAGTATGAGGGACAGAGGTTGCACAATGGCAAAGCAGGTAGGGAATAGTCAATCTGGAAAGGGTGCCTCACAGAGCCTTCTAAACAAGCCCCAGACCTCCACGTGGTAAATCTTACACTCATGTACCTGAGGAGGTTCATAAATTGCAGCCACTTCAGCCCTGATGCCAAGGGGAATGTCCTTGTGTTCCGTGTACCGTCCATATAAGTACCCAAAATGTTGGTTCCCTGTCTTTCTCCAGAAGTCAAGGAAGCGGTCAGCAACAGTGTGATTCTCAAACATGATATTGTCCACATGCCTGTATTTCTACAGAAGTAATAAAAATATACTAAATGAAAACATTCTATCAGAAACAAAGTATTTATTTTTCAAGAACAAACCATTATACACATTTTTTGGTTGTTGTTTGTTTTCAGCAAAAGGGATTTAACCTAACTGTATCCAGTCTTTCCTTAAAATATTTTTTTTTAATTTTTATTTATTTATTTATTTATTTATTTGAGAGCGACAGACACAGAGAGAAAGACAGATAGAGGGAGAGAGACAGAATGGGCGTGCCAGGGCTTCCAGCCTCTGCAAACGAACTCCAGATGCGTGCGACCCCTTGTGCATCTGGCTAACGTGGGTCCTGGGGAACCGAGCCTCGAACCGGGGTCCTTAGGCTTCATAGGCAAGCGCTTAACCACTAAGCCATCTCTCCAGCACCCTTAAAATATTTTTTATTCTGATATTCATTTGAAAAAGAACGAGGCAGAGAGAGAGAGAGTGAATGAGTGAAAGGGAGGGAGAAAATGCATGCACCAGGCCCTCTAGCCGCTGCAAACGAACTCCAGATGCAAGTGCCACCTGTGCTACTGGCCTACAAGGGTCCTGGGGAATTAAAGCTGGGTCCTATGGCTTTGCAAGCAAGTGCACTAACCGCTAAGCTATCTATCCAGCCTTAGTCTTTTTTAAATAATTTATAATACATATATATTCTATATATACATACATACAATATTTTTTATGTTTATTTATTTGAGAGAGAAAAACAGAGAATGGGGGTGCCAGGGATTTTAACGACTACAAATAAATTCCAGAAGCACATGCCACCATGTGTATCTGGATTATGAGGATACTGGGGAATTGAACCTGGGTCCTTAGGCTTCCCAGGCAAGTGCCATAACTACTAAGCCATCTCTCCAGCCTGGTATCCAGTATTTTCCACACAAACCAACAGGCTATAGCTGAGTGTAGTTCACAGATGCTGCCAGTGGGAGACCACTGACTTGTCTAACACGTACAAGGCCCAGGGTTTAATTCCCACCACCAAATAACAAACACAACCCAAGCTCTAAGAAAGTGCTCTACAAAAGCATACTGGTGCACACCTGCAATCCCAGCACTCAGGAGATTGAGGCAGTTAGACTGCTCATGTGTGGATGGAGCCCAGATGCAGTGAAGAACCTGTCTCCAAAAAACTAAGAGGAGCCGGGCGTGGTGGCGCACGCCTTTAATCCCAGCACTCGGGAGGCAGAGGTAGGAGGATCACAGTGAGTTCAAGGCCACCCTGAGACTACAGAGTTAATTCCAGGTCAGCCTGGACCCGAGTGAGACCCTACCTCAAAAAAAAAAAAACTAAGAGGTCACCTGCTCTACCCTCCAGTGTTCACTGGGGGATGGGGGAAGGAGAATATCATCCGTCAGTAAATTAAAGTTAATCTGTGATTCATCAAAAAATGCAGGTTTCCAAATATCTAGGGAATAACAAGATAGCTTTCTATGAAGAAAACGAAGGAAGAAAGGAAGGGAGGCTGAATTCCTGAGGCTAGGTTGCCATGACAATCTATGCAATGACAGGAAAAAAAGTCACAGTGGGCCAATCTCATGGCAGACTAAAAGTAGAAAGGCCAGTAGGCTTTGTCTGAGATGGAGAGATGGCTCAGCAGTTCACAAAACACTTTGTTGGGCCTGAGGGATAACACAGCTGTTAAGGCATTTACCTGAAAAGCCAAAGGACCCAGGTTCAATTACCCAGAACCCACTTTAGCCAGATGCACAAGGGGGTGCATGCATCTGGATTCATTTAGAGGCCCTGGCACACCCATTCTCTCTTTTTGTCAAATAAATAAATATAAATTTTTTTTTTAAAGAAAAGGCTTTGTCAGCCAGGCATGGTGGCACATGCTTTCAATCCTAGCACTCAGAGAGGTAGGAGGATTGCTTTGAGTTTGAGGCCACCCTGAGACTACATAGTGAATTCCAGGTCAGCCTGGGCTAGAGTAAGACCCTATCTCACCCCCCAACAAAAAAGACTCTGTCACCAATCTCTACAGAAGAGATTCATTTTTTTATTCATTCATTTATTATTTTTTGGAGTAAATACTTTTTCCCCCCAAATTTTTATTAACAACTTCCATAATTATAAAAAATACCACATGGCAGTACCCTCCCTCCCCCCACTTTCCCCTTTGAAACTCCAGATTCTTTTTGTTGTTGTTGTTTATTTGAGAGTGACAGACAGAGAGAGGGAAAGAGAGAGAGAGAGAAAGAGAGAGAGAGAGACAGAGACCATGGGCGCGCCAGGGCATCCAGCCACTGCAAATAAACTCCAGACGCGTGTGCCCCCCTTGTGCATCTGGCTAATGTGGGTCCTGGGAAATTGAGTCTCGAACTGGGATCCTTAGGCTTCACAGGCAAGCGCTTAACTGCTAAGCCATCTTTCCAGCCCCAGAGAACAGATTCTTAAAGGCAAAGTTAAAATCACTGAGCATTTTAAAAATCTCCAATGAGGACTAGAGAGATGGCTCAGTAGTTAAGGCACTTGCCTGCAAAGCCTAATGAGCCAGGTTCAGTTCCCCAGTACCCACATAAAGACAGATCTGAGCACAAAGACACAAGCATACGGAATTCATGTGTAGTTGCTAGAGGTCCTGGCATGTCCATTCTCTACCTCCCCCTCCTTCTCTTTCCCTCACCTCCCCCCCTCTGTTTGCAAATAAATACAAATATTAAAATACACACACACACACACACACACACACACACACACACACACACACACACACTCCCTCTCTCCCTCTCTCTCTTCAAAGGAGATTCTACCTCCAAGCTGAGCATGGTAGATCATGCCTATAAAAATCAAGCACTTAGGGACTGGAGAGATGGCTTAGCGGTTAAGCGATTGCCTGTGAAGCCGAAGGATCCCGGTTCGAGGCTCAATTCTCCAGGACCCACGTTAGCCAGATGCACAAGGGGGCGCACACGTCTGGAGTTCGTTTGCAGTGGCTGGAGGCCCTGGCGCGCCCATTCTCTCTCTCTCTCTCTCTTTACCTCTTTCTCTCTGTGTCACTCTCAAATAAATAAAAATAAACAAAAAAATTAAAAAAAAAAAATCAAGCACTTAGGAGGTAGGAGGATCACTGTGAATTTGAGACCAGCCTGGGCTACACTAAGTTCCAAGTCAGCCTGGGCTACACTAAGTTCCAAGTCAGCCTGGGCTACAGACCCTGCCTAAAATAAAGAAAAAGGGCTGAGATGGCTCAGCAGTTAAAGGCACTTGCTTACAAAACCTGATGGCCCAGGTTTGAATTCCCAGTACACACATAAAGCCAGATACACAAAGTAGCAACAGGCCCTCGTGTACCCATTCTATTTGCCTTTTTTTTTTCTCTCTCTCTCAAATAAATAAATAAATAAAATTTAAAAAGAAAATTATACCACCAAAAATAAACAATGTTTTTGAAACTAAAATTAAAAAAAAAAAGATTTCTACCTCCATACAAATTAACAAAACAACCAACACATTAGCTATACATCTACAGGAGCTAGAAACTACCAATTATGTTTGAATTCATGACTGCCACAGATGGATCAAAAAGCACCTGAGGGGGGTAGAGGGGGCTTATCAGTTACGACACTTGCCAGTAAAACTTAAGGACCCAGGTTCAATTGCCCAGTACCCAAGTAAGGCAGAAGTACATGATGGCACATGCGCCTGAAGGTCATTTGCAATGGCTGGAGGCCCTGGTGTACCCATCTCCATCTGCCTCATTTTCTCTCTCCCTCTCAAATAAATAAATATTAAAAAAAGAAAAGAGCTGAGGGGCTGGAGAGATGGCTTAGCACTTAAGGCGCTTCCCTGAGAAGCCTAAGGACCTAGTCTACCCTACAGGTCCCACACAAGCCGGATACACAGGTGACAGAAGCACACAAGGTCACACATACACACATCTGGAGTTTTATTACAGTGTCTGGACTTGGTGCATACCAATTATTTCCCTCTTGCACTCTCTCTTCCTTTCTCTCTCATAAAAAAAATACAAAAACGAAAAGAAAAAGCACCTGACAGCTGAAGAGTTGATTTAGCAGTTAAAGCGCTTCCTGGCAAAACCTAAGGACACAGGTTCAATTCCCCAGTACCCACATAAGCAAGATGTACAGGTGGTGCATACATCTGGAGTTCATTTACAGTGACTAGTGGCCCTAGTGTTCCCATTCTCTCCCTCCTCCACTTTCTCACAAGTAATTAATAAAAATATTAAAGCCAGGCGTGGTGGTGCACACCTTCAATCCCAGCCCTTGGGAGGCAGAGGTAGGAGGATCGCTGTGAGTTCAAGGCCACCCTAAGACTATGTAGTGAATTCTAGGTCCTGAGCTACAGTGAGACCCTACCTCAAAAAAACAAAAAAAATTAAAGAAACAAAAATCACCTGAGCTTGGTGTGGGCGACACATACCTTTAGTCCCTGTACCTGGAAGGCAGAGGTAGGAGGTAGGAGCATCCCTGTGAGCTCAAGGCCAGGCTGAGACTACACAGAGAATTCCCGGTCAGCTTCTACCGCAAAAAAAAAAAAAAAAAAAAAAAAAGGCAATGGCTTAGTGGTTAAGGTGCTTGCCTGCAAAATCTAAGGACCCAGCCAGGTTCAATTCCCCACGACCCACTTAAGCCAGATGCACAAGATGGTGCACACACATGGAGTTCATTTGAGGTTGCTGGAGGCCCTGGCATGCCCATTCTCTCTTTCTTTCTTTCTCCAATAAAAAACAATAGTAATGAGGGCTGGAGAGATGGCTTAGCAGTTAAGCGCCTGCCTGTGAAGCCCAGTTTGAGGCTCGATTCCCCAGGACCCACATTAGCCAAGGGGGTGCATGCGTCTGGAGTTCGTTTGCGGTGGCTGGAAGCCCTGGCATGCCCATTCTCTCTCTCTCTCTCTCTCTCTCTCTCTCTCTCTCTCTCTCTCTGCCTCTTTCTCTGTCTGTTGCTCTCAAATAAATAAATAAAAATAACAAAAAAAATTAAAAAAAAATAGTAATGATATTCATCATCATCACTTGAGCTGGGTGCGATGGTGCACAACTTTAATCCCAGCACTTGGAAGGCACAGGTAGGAGAATCACTATGAGTTCAAGTCCAGCCAGGAAATAATGTGAGTTTCAGGTCAACCTAAGCTAGAATAAGACCCTACCTCAAAAAAAAAGGAGGGCTATGGGAGAGATGGCTTAGCAGTTAAGGTGTTTGCCTGCAAAGCCAAAGGACCTCAGTTCAATTCCCCATGACCCATATAAGCCAGATATACAAGGTGACACATGCGTCTGGAGTTCGTTTGCAGTAGCTGAAGGCCCTGGGGTACCCATTCTCTCTCTTTCTGCCTCTTTCTCTATTGCTATCCTAAAATAAATAATTACCCTGAGACTACACAGTGAATTCCAGGTAAGCCTGAGCAAGAACAAGACCATACCTGGGGGGAGGGGAGGCCTCAATGGTTAAGGCACTTGCCTGCAAAACCTAACAAGATCAGTTCAATTCCCCAGTGCCCATATAAAGCCAGATGCATAAAAGGGGCACATGTATTTGGAGTTCATTTGCAGCAGCTAGATGGCCCTGGTGTACCCATTATCTCTTTGTGCCTCTCCCTCTCTTCTTAGAAACAAATTAAAAAGTAAGTAAATAAATAAAGCACCCAACACTGCGGTGGACTTTGTTTTATCCAATTAAAATACATCTTGGGAAAGCTGGGTGTGGTGGTGCACACCTTTAATCCCAGCACTCCGGAGGCAGAGATAGAAGGAATGCCATGAGTTTGAAGTCACCCTGAGGCTACATAGATAATTCCAGGTCATTTTGGATCAGAGACCCTACCTCAAAAAACCAAAAAATTAAAAATAAAATAAAAAAACATCTTGAGGAAGCTGGGCACATGTCTTTAATCCCAGCATTTGGGAGGCAGAGGTAAAAGAATTGCCATAAATTCAAGGCCACCCTAAGGCTACATAGTGAGTTTCAGGTCAGCCTGGGCTAGAGTGAAACCCTATCTCAAAAAACAAAAAAAAATTAAAATTAAAAAAATAACCTGGCACACCAGCTTTCCTCTTTTCCTTTCTTTCTACCCAATAAAACTTGGCTTCCCAAAATAAATAAATACATATATGCATCTTGGGGGTTGGAGAGCTGGGTTAGCATTTAAGGTACTTGCCTGCAAAGCCTAAGGATTCAGGTTCAATTCCCCAGATCACATGTAAAGCCAGATGCATATGGTGACACACGCATCAGGAAGTCTTCTGCAGTGGCTAGAGGTCCTATCTTTATCTATCTTTCTGTCTCTCTCTCTCTTTTTCAAATAAATAAGTGAAATATTATTATAAAAACACATCTTGCCGGGCATGGTGGCTCACGCCTTTAATCCCAACACTCAGGAGGCAGAGGTAGGAGGATCGCCATGAGTTCAAGGCCACCCTGAGAGGAGAGTGAATTCCAGGTCAGCCTGAACCAGAGTGAGACCCTACCTCGAAAAACCAAAAAAATAAAATAAAATAAAAATAAAAAAAAAACTTGACTTCTTGAACTTTTTCTCTCCACGGTTTCTCCAGACCCCCCACGAGGGGTCTCTAGCCAAATGGGTGATTTTCCTTGGCTCCATACTTCCCTCAATAAATATAGTAATTTAATTTAAAAAAGCACATCTTGAGAAACAGGGAAGCCTCACCTGCCTATTTAATGTGATGGCACTAGGTTGACACTTGGTGCAGATGCCATTGGGCCACGGGAGGTGTCCCTCGCATCCTGACTTAATCTTGCAGCTGATGTTCTCCAGGGCAACGAACTTCCCCCTGAGAAGAAAAGCAACTGAGTTAAAATGTAACAACAGCGGGGAGTCAGACAGAAAACTGGAAGGGTTTGTGAAACAACTTATACCTCCAGAACAGTGTTCAAAGGGGCCAAACGTGCAAGGCAGTACGCTAACACCACTCTGTAGCAGTTTAAAGTCCTGTTCCTACACCTTCTAAAATCTAGTTATCATGCACTGAGGCACACAGATCTCACCCTACCAAAATATACCTTCTGCTCTCAGCACTTCCCTAACATTTACAAGGGTTTTAAAATCACTGTCCAAATCAGGCGTGGTGGTGCACACTTTTAATCCCAACAATCAAGAGGCAGAGGTAGGAGGATTGCCATGAATTTTAAGGTCAACCTGAGACTACATAGTGAATTCCAACTCAGCTGGGCTAGAGTGAGACCCTACCTTGGGTGGGGGGGTGGTGAACACTGTCTAATACCTTCTTCTGATCAACCTATGTCACTAAGAGGAATTTAGCAGTAACTGTGGCATTAGCCCAGTTCCAACCCATCTGTAAAACATTTTCATTCACAGGGAAAATCTGACTAAGATATACAATGGGAAAATATTCTACCTGGTACTAAGCAAAGTAAAAGGCATTGTCTGAAAATGTCAATGAAAAAGACCTGGGCCCAGCACTGAACTTGGCAATGTATGCAAGTGATCTCAATTTTAGCACTCATAGAATGGCCTATTAATTCCATTTTCATTGCTTTCCCCACAGCTTTACTGAGATATAGCTGGCAAAAAAAATTACACACACACACACACACACGCTTATTTATCTAAGTTGCATATATGATGTTTTGCAAATAATAACTGCATGGAGCCCCCCCAAAAAAGTCCAACTTTGCTGGGCCTAGTGGCACCGGCCTTTAGTCCCAGCACTCGGGAGGCAAAGGGAGGTGGACCACCATGAGTCTGACTACATAGTGAATTCAAGGTCAACCTGGGATACAGCAAGATCCTACCTCAAAAAACAAACAGGGCTGAAGAGATGGCTTAGCGGTTGAGCACTTGCCTGTGAAGCCTAAGGACCCCGGTTCAAGGCTCCACTCCCCAGGACCCACGTTAGCCAGATGCACAAGGGGGTACATGCATCTGGAGTTCGTTTGCAGTGGCTGGAAGCCCTGGAGTGCCCACTCTCCTCTCTCTCTCTCTCTCTGCCTCTTTCTCTCTCTGTCACTCTCAAATAAATAAATAAATAATTTAAAAAAACAAAAACAAAAAACTGCATGGATTTTTAGTGTTCAAGATGTCTCCAAACACACCCGCACCATGAGCTAACTTTAGGTGACTTAACATCACATAACCTCACACGTAGGTTTTGTCACAAGCTAAGAGCTCACTGGTATTTCAGTACCTGGGGCAAATGTTCCTAGACCTGTACACCAGTCATGCTCACAGATATGCCCCACAAAGGCTGTAGCCCTTGACCCAGACTGATAGACCAGAGGACCCCATAGCTCTCCATCCACTTACAGGCAAAAGTGTGGTTCTAGTAGGTGTTTTCTCCTGGCCCACCATTTTTTTTTTTTTTAAGATAGGGTCTCACTCTAGCCCAGGCTGACCTGGAATTCATTACATAGTCTCAAGGGTGGTATTAAACTCCTGGTGATTCTCCTACATCTGCCTCCTGAGCGCTGGGATTAGAGATGTGAGCATGCCACCATACCAAGCTCTGGCCTCCCACATTTTTTTGTTTGTTTGTTTTTGTTTTTCGAGGTAGGGTCTCACTCTAGCCCAGGCTGACCTGGAATTCACTATGGAGTCTCAGGGTGGCCTTGAACTCACGGCAATCCTCCTACCTCTGCCTCCCGAGTGCTGAGATTAAAGGCATGCGCCACCACACCCAGCTTGCCTACCACTTTCTAAAAGGCATTTTAGGATGTCAGCACGTTATTGGAGAAAAGCTACAATCAGGCAAACATGGTGCTGACTTGGATCAGTAGCATCTCCCCTTGTTACAGTAATAGGAATTGCAAACCTACAGCTGAAGCCAGCTACTCTCTGGCCAAATGTACACAAATTTAACACTGAAAAAGAAACCAAAATGCAGCCAAGTGATACTGCATGTCTGTAAGACCAGTGCTCAGGAGGCTGAGGCAGGATGATCTCAAATTTGAGGCTAGCCTGAGGTACATAGTGAGACCCTATCTCAAAAAAATAAAAATAAAAACACTGTTCATTCCTTTTTAGCCACTACTGGCACCACACTCAAGAGCAAAGAGAGAAGGCTTACACTGCCCGTCTGGTTAATTCTGTGGACTGCAACCCCTGTGGTACCAGAGTGCAACCCATGAACAGTGCTGTAGTTTTGGTTCCTGCTACGGTAGTGAAAGTGAAGGACAAGGAGGCAGGGCCCTGGGAACATGACAGACAGGGATCAGACCTATAGATAAGACTTGTAGATTCAATAGGCCACCACCACATAAAACCAACTCCAAGGGAACTGTGTAGACAGTAAGGTCTGTGACAGATAGGAATCTGCCTGATGCTCTGAGCCCTGTGGTCATGCAGTAGGTTCTCCCCACCTGCTCCTTAATTAAGCAAAGTAGAAGATGCTAATGCTTTACACCCTGCATTGCTTTCCCTTGCCCAGTGCTAAACAATAAAGTTTATGTGTGCCAAGACCATGATGGCCACTTACTTGTCAGCCCCTCCAGTCAGCTTCCGTATATAGGCATGGAAGGACATGTGCTTGACAGGAGGCTCCAAGTGGTTCAGGTAGTCTTCATCAAATGGCTGCCAAAATACACATGGAAGTGACAGTCACAGGCCTGCCAGGACACGTGAGACACAGGGAACAGGCCAGGTAATACAGTCTTGTAGTCAGAGCTCACAGGGACAGTGAGGAAGACCCACATGGATCCTTTTCTTACCAGTCAAAGGTCAGAATCAAGTTTTTCTCTATGTCAGTTATGCTTTCAAGATTAAAATGCAACCCTCCTAAATACAACATGCACTTAGGGCAAATAAGTGCTAAGAAAACTCTCAAAAAGAAAGCCACAAAGGGCTGGAGAGATGGCTTAATGGTTAAGCGCTTGCCTGTGAAGCCTAAGGACCCCGGTTCGAGGCTCGGTTCCCCAGGTCCCACGTTAGCCAGATGCACAAGGGGGCGCACATGTCTGGAGTTCGTTTGCAGAGGCTGGAAGCCCTGGCGCGCCCATTCTCTCTCTCTCCCTCTATCTGTCTTTCTCTCTGTGTCTGTCGCTCTCAAATAAATAAATAAAAAATTAAAAAAAAAAAAAAAAAGAAAGCCACAAAGGGTCTTATGCTCAGACTCCCCATAGTTTTGACTGCCTGACACTGAACAAAAGCTATGAATTGTCAGTTCAGGGAACACTCAAGTGCATCCCCCGACCCTCCCCCCCCAAGCCATTAAAAACAAAGAAAGAAAAGCCAGAAAGAGTCTGGGGATACAACTCAGTGGCAGAACAATCTACAGTGACAGGCATGCATGCACACATGCAGTCAGAAGAGCCTTATGTAGAAAATAAGGTGGGCCTTCCTGCCCTAAGGTCAGCCTGGAACTACACCAGTCAGGATTATTATGGTAACTCTCCAATCTCACCAAGACACCTGAGATTCAGGCACAGTAAGTCAAAACCATGACATCTAGAAAGAGACAGGGTCAGGTCTATGTCCAGTAAGAGAAGGATTATCTATGAAGCAGGAAACTTGTCCTTGAATCATAGCAACACCAACACCTCAGTCATTCCCAATCCACCCAGAAGGTTACTCTTATAAAACTCAACCATTTGCACTCGTGGGAATACAAGGCCCAGGGCAATAAATAGATAAGTTCTTGGAACCACCAAGTCCGGTCACCAAAAGTGCTTGGACAACTCTGTCATCAGCAGCCAACCACATGCCTGCTCAGGAAATCCCTCTAAATGACTTACCTCCAGCGGGACGCAATGCACACACTTTCCCAGGGGACCATGGCGACATCTAGAGAGCATATAGGGTAGAAAAAAGATATTGGGACACAAAAGTTATTTCTCTGTTGCTGCCTCCCAACAGTTAAATATCTAAAATGTATATCATATTTTAATAAAATGTTTCCCTACTTACAAGAAATTATTTTAGATGGTACATGGATGTTTCTTTTTTTTTTTTTTTTAATTAGAGTGAGACAGAGAGAATTGGCACAACAGGGCTTCTAGCCATTGCAACTGAACTCCAGATGTGTGCGACACCTTGTAGACATGCAGGACCTTGTGCATCTGACTTACAATGGTTCTGGGCAGCCGAACCTGGGTCCTTAAGAGTTCACCAGGCAAGCACCTTAACGGCTAAGCCATCTCTCCAACCCAGCATTTTGTTGTTGTTGTTTTCACTTTTATTTTTTGAGGTAGGGTCTCACTCTAACCCAGGTTGACCTGGAATTTACTATGTAGTCTCAGGGTGACCTTGTCCTCATAGTGACCCTCCTACTTCTACCTCCTGAATGCTGGCATTAAAGGCATGCATCATCAACACCCAGCTTGGATGTTTTTATTTTAGTAATTCACTTTTATTGTGATACATATTCCAAAAAAATAGCCAAGACATGTTGGTACACGCTTATAATACCAGTAGATACTTACTACAAAGTGAGTTCCAGGCCAGCCAGAGTTATATACATAGACCTCAAATCAAAACACAAAAGGTCAGTCATGGCAACCCACGAATGTAAGCTTTTAATTCTAGCACTTGGGAGGCTGTAATAGAAGGGTCACTGAGCTAGAGGCCAGCCTAGGGGCTACAAGAGTGAATTCCAGGTCAGCCTAGGCTAAAAAGACTCTGGCTCGGGGGGGGGGGGGGGGAAGAAAACTGGCCAACACATCAAACCTGTGATTTCACAGATACTATGTACTTAGAATGATACTAACAAAAAATAAGTATTTATGTGTGTGTGCGAGAGAGAGAGAGAAAAGCAAAAAGAGTGAGAATGGGCACACCAGGGCCTCTAGCCACTGCAAATGAACTCCAGATGCATGTGCCACCACGTGCACCTGGCTTATGTGCGTCCTGGGGAAGTAAACCTGTGTCCCTTGGCTTTGCAGGTAAGCACCTTAACCACTAAGCCATCTCTCCAGCCCCAAAGTCATTTTCAATAAGTAAATAAATGTTAGTAAAAAGCCAGTGCTGTGCTGGAGAGATGGCTTGGAGGTTAAGATGCTTGTCTGCAAAGCTTAAGAACTCATGTTCAAATCTACAGGTCTCACATAATCCAGGCACACAGTGACACAAGCATGCAATGTCATACATACACACAAGGGGGCGCGCATGTCTGGAGTTCATTAACAGGCTGAAGGACCTAGCATGCTCATTCTCTCTCTCACTCTTAAAATAATTAATTAATTTTAATGAAAAAAAGTGGATGGAAAGATGGCTTAGTGGTTCTGGTGCTTGCCTTCAAAGCCTAAGGACCCATGTTAGACTCTCCAGATCCCATGTAAGCCAAATGCACAAAGGTGAGCAAGTGCAAGGTCACACATGCCCACTAGGTGGTGCAAGCATCTGGAGTTTGATTTCAGTAGCTGAGGACCAGGCGCACAAATTCTCTCTCTCCCTAAAACAAAACATTTAAAGATTTTTTTTTTTTTTAAAGCGGGCTGGATGGGTTGAAGAGATGGCTTAGCAGTTAAGGTGCTTGCCTGCCAAGCCAAAGAACCCTGGTTCAATTACCCAGAACCCACATAAGTCAGGTGCATAAGGTGGTACATGCATCTGGAGTTCGTTTGCAGTGGCTGGAAGCTCTAGCACGCCTATCTCCCCACCCCACCCCCGCCTCTTCCTATCAAATAAATAAAAATATAAAATTTTAAAAACACGGGTTGGAGAGATAGCTTAAAGGTTCAGGGGCTTGCCTGCAAAGCCAAAGAACCCAGGGTCAATTCCCCAGGACCAAAGTAAGCCAGATGCACAAGGGGGATGCACACATCTTAAGTTCTTGGAATTCACTAGGTACTCTCAGGGTGGTCTCAAATTCACAGCAATCTTCCTGCCTCTGCTTCACAAATGCTGGGATTAAAGGTGTGTGCCACAATGCCCAGCAAATGCAAGTTCCAAGTATCAGAACAAAATGGACTCTGCTTCCTATATACCAGTAAGAGGTCAGAATACAAATGTGTAAACACACTCTCTAAAAGACAGCTAATGAAACCATGATAGTCCAGATTGTGACAAGGGAGTAGGCACTGAGTTCCTGGGAGGAAACTCAAATGGAAGCCAGCATTCCAGCAGCTCCACACCAAAGCAGCTGAGCATCTGTGGCTAGGTCATGTCTCAGGCATAAGAGCTGCTAATACAGCAACTGAAATCCAATATCCTGATGCTGTCACCTATCACACTGGCAGAAAACAGAATCCACTGCAGACAGCCTTCTCTAACAAAATTTCATATCACTGCATATGAATTCAGATGGTTTTCACTGTCTTATACAGGCACGTGTGTGAGGGGATGTGTGTATGCACATGCACAGAGACCAGATGCTGACATTAGACATCTTCCTAAACAACTCTCCACCTTATTATTAATTTAAATATTTTTGGGTTTTCAAGGTAGAGTCTTACTCTCTAGCTCAGGCTGACCTGGAATTCACTATGTAGTCTCAGGGTGGCCTTGAACTCACAGAAATACAAGAATCTTCCTACCTCTGCCTCCTGAGTCCTGGGATTAAAGGTGTACACCACCACAGCCAGCTACTAAATGTTTTTTCTTAACAGTTTTTCTTTTATTTTAAAAATAACACCTTTCTTTTAAATTTTTTTTTGGGGGGGGTTGAGGTAGGGTCTCACTGTAGCCCAGGCTGACCTGGAATTCACAATGGAGTCTGAGGGTGGCCTCAAACTCACAGTAATCCTCCTATCGCTGCCTCCTGAGTGCTGGGATTAAAGGCATGCGTGGGCTGGACAGATGGCTTAGTGGTTAAGCACTTGCCTGTGAAGCCTAAGGACCCTGGTTCGAGGCTCAATTCTTCAGGACCCACGTTAGCCAGATGCACAAGGAGGCACATGTGCCTGGAGTTCGTTTGCAGTGGCTGGAGGCCCTGGCACACCCATTCATATTCATTCTCTCTCTCTCTCTCTCTCTCTCTCTCTCTCTCTCTCTCTGTCACTCTCAAATAAATAAATAAAAACAAAACATTTTTTTAAAAGGCATGTGCCACCACGCCCAGCTTTCTTTTAAATATTCTATTAGCATTTATTTATTTATTTGAGAGAGAGAAAGAGGCAGATAACAGTGAGAGAGAATGGGCACACCAGGGCCACCAGCCACTGCAAACTCTAGACACATGCGCCACCTTGTCAAACCTGAGTCCTTTGGCTTTGCAGGCAAGTGTCTTAACCACAAAGCCATCCCTCCAGCCCCCTCTTTCTTTTTGAGAAGAGGTCTCACTGGTTGACCTAAGTTCACATTTGAATCAGGCTGGCCTTCCTTGGACTTGGAATGATCTTCCTGTCCATGGGATTACAGGCATTTGCCACAATGCCCATTTCTCAAGTACTTCCTTTAATGGCCCATTAAGATCAGCACAGACAAGACCCAGAGCCCTACAGAGCACTTACAGTTGTGGGTCTCGGCTCCTGTATATCTTTCCATCCTGCTTACTGAGGTATTGATCGATTTCATCCTCAACCACACTAGGAGGGACAAAGGCCTTTAACCCCAGTGAGGTTGACGACGTGTCCATTTCAGATGAAGTTCCAGCAAGGCTTGAGGGAAACAGGAACAACAAATCGCCATGTCTGTTCAAAGATAAACAGCATCAGCACTATCCTCACCCCCACCACCCAGGCCACATAAATCAGCCTTGATATATGAGCTAACAGTTGCAAAAAAGCAAATTTCACCATCCTAAAGACTGAGTGATTATGTTTCCTTTCCCCCCCCCCCCCAAGGTAGGGTCTCACTATAGCCTAGTCTAAGCTAGAATTCACTATGTAGTCCCAGGCTGGTCTCCAACTCACAGCTATCCTCCTATCTCTGCCTCCCAAGTTCTGAGATTAAAGGCTTCCAATTTTGAGACCAGAATTCTTATTTTAGTTGGCATTATAAAGATCAGCAATAGATTCTCAGTAATTTCTCTTACAAATTTATTAGCTGTGATACTGATAAATACCTACTGCTATCTGACTTTAGACATGTGAACACAGCCTGTGCTCACCTGAACCTTCTCCTGTTCCTTCTCTATGTGGCCATATCTGCGTCACTCTTCAGCCTTCTATCTAACTTTCCATCCACAATTACTTGCTCACTCGCGCGCGCTCTCTCTCTCTCTCTCTCACACACACATGGATGGGGTGGTCACTGTTTTACAACAGGAAGTCACTTTACAGCTTGCTCTTCTCATCCAGCAACTCTCAAAGAGCTGTCACATCAATGCTCTATGTATAAACACTACTTTAAAAAAAAAAAGTGTCTTTATGTAGTCCAGGCTGGCCTCACAATCAGAATCCTCCAGCCTTGGCCTATGAGTGCTGAGACTATAGTCAGGCATATACCACACCTGGCTTAACATACCCCAGGGAAGCAGTAACAGCTTTTCCTGAGGGGCAGGTATGCTGTCTGCTGTGCTTTGCCACTTTGGAGAACTCCTGCAAATGTCCACAACAGATGCCAGTAGCTTTTACTCCTTAAGCAGATTCCTAGGAATGGCCCATTTATGTTGTAAAGCTGCTGCTCATGCTTTTCAAAGGGCTGCTGCACATCTCCTTTCCAATGGCAAGACTTGGTGGCTAAGGAGTGCTTCCATTCAGAAGTCTTTCACAAAACCCTGTGGGTCACAGCTGACCAGGTGTGCCTTACAGCACATCAGCTCTAGCCTTAGAAGACAAGCCAAAGTAGAACACTGGGCAAGTTTTCCACTACCATAAACAGAGTAAGCCTGAAAGAACAGCCAGCTCCAGCCCTGAACACCACACTGAGAGCAGTGTCTTCAAGTGCCAACACTGCCAAAGATACGAGGACCTGAAGAGCATAGCTATAGATCTGCTCTAACCTTCTCTTGCCTCTGTAATTCAGGGGCGATATACCTGCCATGTTCTATCCAGAGGCTTTGTTTCCAGAGTGAATTAAATATCCCAAACACCCTTCAGCTGCAGGATATATGGATACTGTAAAAACACTGCTAAGGAAAAAAAAAAAAAAAGAGTAGGCCTAGGGCTTACAGTGTTCACTGGGCAACAGGAGATGAAGTCTTGGGCATTCCTGCCCAAAGCACACTGCTGAGTGTGAAACTCCCACATTAAACCAGATGACTGGCTAGACATGGTGACACAGACCTGTAATCCTGGCACTTGGGAGATAGACAATAGGAGTATTAGAGGTTCAAAGCCAGCCTAGACTACATGAGACTTTGTCTTTAAAAAATAAAAATTAGCATTCGGGAGGCAGAGGTAGGAGGATCGCTGTGAGTTCAAGGCCACCCTGAGACTACAGAGTTAATTCCAGGTCAGCCTGGACCACAGTGAGACCCTACCTCGAAAAAAAAAAAAAAAATAAAAAATAAAAAATAAAAATTAAATTGGGCTTCTGCGTGAGAATGAAAATACTTAGTAGCAGAGGCCAGTAAGTTAAAAAGGAGACATAAAGGGAAGAGAAAGGAAGGGAGGAGGATACTTAATAGGTTGATATTATATATATGTAATTACAATGATTGTAATGGGGAGGTAATATGATGGAGAATGGAATTTCAAATGGGAAAGTGTGGGGGTGGGGAGGGAGGGAATTACCATGGGATATATTTTATAATCATGGAAAATGTTAATAAAAATTAAAAAATAAAAAATTTTAATAAAAAAGAATCTCTCTAAAAAAATAAATTAAATTAAAATTAAAATTAAAAGAAAAGGAAAACTTGCCAGACATGGTTGACAGTAGCTAGTGGCCCTGGCATGCCCATATCTCTCTCTCCTTCCCTCCCTCTCTCACTCTCTGTCTCAAATAAAAATTAAAAAAATTAAAAATAAATTGGCCATTGTTAAAAAATAAAATAAAATAAAATTTAAGGGATGGAGAGATGACTTAGTGGTTAACGTGCATACCTGTGAAGCCTAACAGCCCAGGTTTAATTATCCAGGACCCATGTAAACCAGATGCACATGGTGGCACATGTGTCAAGGGTTCATTTGCAGTGGCTATAGGCCCTGGCACACCAATCTAAAATAAAAATAAATAAGTAAAAACAAAGCCCAACCCAAACAGATGACTGATGGAACCCTTAACAACTAGGGAGATCCCACAAGTTGAAAGGGAGAAATCCCTGCATAGCGGGAAAAAGTTGCCATGGAGGTTTGTGGCAAGGACCTCCTTGTGGGGGTGGAGCCTAGGCTGTTGTTGGGATCTGAAAACCCAAAGACAAAGGGGACTCAGCAGAGTCCTACCTCCACAGCACCCCCTGGTGCCTGGTGCTCACAGAGACAAATAAGATCTTGTAGGCTGGATTCCCCAGGACCCACATAAGCCAGACGCACAAGGTGACATGCATCTAGAGTTCTTCATTTTCAGTGGCTGGAGGCCCTGGTGCGCCCATTCTCTCTCTATCTGCCTCTTTTTCTCTGTCTGTTGCTCTCAAATAAATAAAAATTATATATATATATATATATATATATATATATATATATATATATATATAACCTCTCAGACCCACTCCTCCCAACAACCACCACCACCACCAAAAAACCCGGAGGGGTGGGGACATCAAGCACTGAGAGGCAGGCCAAGTATTCAAGTGCTGGAAGCAAACTGCAGAAAACAAACCTTCTAGGAGCTGGGAACAGTGTGGTACCTGTGAGTATGAGAAGTCAACAGCTATATTTGAAAGGAAATCATCAAAAAATATAAGCCAGGTACAAGGCTACTGAAAAAGCCTGCTGGAACTAACCACCTCCTTGTAGACCAGCTGACAGAAAGCTGGAAGAAACCATTCAATGGGAGAAAAAGAAATCACCAGTGAAGATACTCAACAGTGGACACTGCAAGCCTTATATTTGGCCAGCCAGGCCAAATGAGCCAACAAGTGCAAGAGTGGCATGTCTGTCATGGTGGAAACCAACTACCCTCTAATTGGACTGGAGGCCCGCTCCATGAGAGGGAATATATCCCTGATAGTGAAAACCTACAAGGGTAGTCATAAGCCCTAGGGGTGTAATGTCTGCTACTGTCTGGCTAAATGGATATACTATGCTCATCAAACTGCCGGGTAAGCACTTCTCTTAATGTTGCTACTCTCACTTTTGGTTGAGAACCTTCTCTTTTCAGAGGGCAGTGACCTTGGGATGACTCAGAAGGCATCATGGTTCTGGGAAGAAGTGACAGAGGTACTCAGCACTGTAATATCTCTATCACACCTTCCAAGGTTCAGGGTTCATTGCAGAAGAGGTGGCAGAAAGAATGAAGAACCAAAGGAAGGGCAGGAGTCCTTACAACATGCTCCTCCAGACACAAGATGGCCTGGATATCCATGACCTCACAGTGCCTGACACTACCTACATAAGACCATCATAACAGGAGGAAAAGATGATAACATCAAAACAAGAGAGACTGAGATGAGGGGATATGATAGAGAATGGAGTTTCAAAGGGAAAAGTGGGGGGAAGGAGGACATTACCATGGGATATTTTTTATAATCATGGAAGTTGTTAATAAAAACAAAATCACAAAGTAGCCAGAAAAAAATATATATGTATATATATCAGCCGGGGGCTGGAGAAACTGCTTAGTGGCTAAGGCATTTGCCTGCAAAGCCAAATGACACAGGTTCAATTCCCCAGGACCCATGTAAGCCAGATGCATAAGGTGGCACATGCGTCTAGAGTTTGTTTGCAGCCGCTGGAGGCCCTGGTGCACACATTCTCATCCCCCCCCCCGCCTCTTTCTCTCATAAGTAAAAAAAAATTAAATTGAAAAATACAGCCGGGCGTGGTGGTGCACGCCTTTAATCCCAGCACTCGGGAGGCAGAGGTAGGAGGATTGCCATGAGTTCGAGGCCACCCTGAGACTCCATTGTGAATTCCAGGTTAGCCTGGGCTAGAGTGAGACCCTACCTCGAAAAATCAAAAAACCAAAAAATATATATATATGTATGTATGTATGTATGTATGCATGTATGTATGTATCAGCTGGGTGTGGTGGTACACGCCTTTAATCCCAGCACTTGGGAGGCAGAAGTAAGAGGACTGCCATGAGTTCAAGGCTACCCTGAGACTATACAGTGAATCCCGGTCAGCCTGGGATAGACCAAGCCCCTACCTTGAAAAAACCAAATATATAAATGTATATATAAGTCAGTCTTGATAGTACACACCGTTGATCCCAACACTCAGGAGGGAGAGGTTGGAGGATCATTGCTGAGAGTTCAAGGCCAGCCTGGAACTACAGAATGAGATCCAGGTCAACCTGAGCTAAGTTGAGACCCTGGAGGGGAGGGACTGAGTCAGGCATTGTGATGCAAGCCTATAATCTCAGCAACTCTGGAAGCTGAGACAGGAGGCAAGTTTCTAAGACCTGCCTGGCAATATAGCACACCCACATCTCAAAGCAAAAGTAAAAAGCTGAGGACACAGCTCAGACATACAGCACTGGTCTGGCATGTACAAGGCCTTCGTTCAACTTTCAGTGGTAAAACAAATGAATAAATTTTAAGTGAAAAGTGGTACAGAGAGGTACAGTGTGTACCTGGAGTCCCTAAAGTCTGAGGCAGGAGAGTGACTTGAGTATAGGAGCTTAGGGCCTTGGCAGTATAACAAGACTTCATCTCAAAAATAAGTACTGCCGGGCTGGAGAGATGGCTTAGCGGTTGAGCGCTTGCCTGTGAAGCCTAAGGACCCTGGTTCGAGGCTCGGTTCCCCAGGTCCCACGTTAGCCAGATGCACAGGGGGGCGCACGCGTCTGGAGTTCGTTTGCAGAGGCTAGAAGCCCTGGCGCGCCCATTCCCTCCCTCCCTCCCTCTCTCTCTCTCTCTCTCTCTCTCTCTCTCTCTCTGTCTTTCTCTCTGTGTCTGTCGCTCTCAAATAAATAAATAAATAAACAAAAATTAAAAAAAAAAAAATAAGTACTGCCTGGCCTAGAGTGAGACCTTACCTTGAAAAACCAAAAATAAATAAATAAATAAATAAATAAATAGGACTACCTGAGCTAGACTGAGACACCACCTCAAAAAACAGAACAAAAAAAGGACTGGAGAGATGGCCTGCCGGTTAAGACATTTGCCTGCAAAGCAAAAGGACCCAGGTTAGATTCTCTAGGACCCACGTAAGCCAGATGCACAAGGTGGCGCATGCATCTGGAGTTCGTCTGCAATGGCTGGAGGCCTTGGCACACCCAAACCCTATCTCTCTCTGCCTCTTTCTCATGAATAAGTAAAATATTAAACAAAAGAAAGGGAAGTTGATATAATACACGTTTTCTTTCTTTGAGACAAAAAAAAATCTCACTTGTAGCCCAGGCTGGCCAAGAATTCATGACTCTCCAGTTTCAGCTCCCAAGAACATATATACTACCACTCTTGGATCAGGTTTCTTGCATGTGTATGTGTGTAGTGTGCATATGTGCATTCATGTGCATGTGGAAGCCAAAAGTCAATATTGAAGGTTTTTCCTCAATCACTCTCAACCTTATTTTTTTTGGACAGTCTCTCTCACTGAACCTGGAACTCATCAATTTGGCTAGACAAGACAGTTACAAATCCCAGGTATCCTGCTTCTGCCTCCCCAGCCTGGCTTTCAAATGATTGCTAAGAATTCAAACTCAGTTCTTCATGCTACTGTGACAAGCACTTTTCCCACTGTGCAATTCATTTTTTTTAAATTTATTTATTTGGAAGAGATACAGAGAAAGAGAATGGACACACCAGGGCCTCTAGCCATTGCAGACAAACTCCAGATGTATGGGCCACCTTGTACATCCAGCTTTATGTGGGCATTAGGGAATCAAACCTTTAGCTTTACTGGCAAGTGCCTTAAGCACTAAGCCATCTCTCTAGCTTTAAGTTTGTTTTTAAATTAAATAAATTTATTTGCAAGCAAAGGGAGAGGAGAGGGAGATAATGGGCACACCAGGGCCTATTGCTCCAAACAAATGTGCCACTTTATGCACCTAGCTTTGGGTGGGTATGGGAGAAATGAATTGAGGCCATCAAGCTTTGCAAGCAAATACCTTTAACTGCTGAGCCGTCTCTCCAGCCCTGTTTTTGTTTGTTGGTTGATTGGTTTTTATTTATTTATTTGAGATTGACAGAGAGAGAAAGAGGCAGAGAGAGAGATAGAGGGTCCAAGGGAGGGAGGGAGGGAATGGGTGCACCAGGGCCTCCAGCCACTACAGATGAACTCCAGACACATTTGCCACCTTGTGCATCTGGCTTACATGGGTCCTGGGGAATGGAGCCTTGAACTGGGGTCCTTAGGCTTCACAGGCAAGCACTTAACTGCTAAGCCATTACTCTAGCCCTTGCTTTGGTTTTTTGAGGTAGGGTCTTCCTCTAGCCCAGGTTGACCTGGAGTTCACTATGTAGTCTCAGGGTATCCTCAAACTCACAGGGATTCTCCTACCTCAGCCTCATGAGCTGTGATTAAATGTGTGCACCACCACGCCTGACTCATATCTCCATTTCTCATCTTGCTGTTAGCATCAGTGTGCTGAGATTACAGTAATTTGCCATGGCTTCCAGATTCTTATGTCTTTATATGAACTAGGGTATTCCAGCTTGAGTAGCAAGCCATTTATCCACTGAGCCAACCCCAGCCCTTAAACTGGTATTTTAAATTTGTTTATATATATGTATATATGTATGCATGCATGCATTTCAGTGTGTATAAATGGGTGGGTGGGCACAGAAGGGTCTCTTACCATTGCAAAGGAACACCGGACAGTTGTAGCATACTTTGGATCTGGCATTATTTGAGTACTAGGAATCAAGCCTGGGCTGACAGCTTTTTGCAACTAAGTGCCTTTTTAACTGCTGAGCCATCTCCTTGGCCCCATTAACGACTTAGTACTTAAGGCACTTGCCTGCAAAGCCAGAGGTGCCAGGTTCGATTCTCCAGGACCCATGTAAGCCAAAAGGCACAAGTTGGCACATGTATGTAAAGTTTGTTTGCAGCAGGTAGAAGCCCTGTTGCACCCATCTATTCTCTCTATATTTGCCCCGCTGAAATAATTTTTTTAATTTTTAAAATTAATGTTTTTGTCCCAGCAACAAAAAAGGTAATTAACACAACAGGGAATTATGCATGCTAGGCAAGTACTCTGCCACAGAGCCACATCTCCAACCACAAACAGATCTTCTAAACAGGTATAAACATGCATAACTCCATTCCCAGCACTGTCATTACCAAAAAAATTGTGCATATTAATGGATGTGATGTTTAACTTTTGTTTGGGTTTGGTTTGGTTTTTCAAGATAGAGACTCACTCTAGTCCAGATGACCTGGAATTTACTATGTAGTCTCAGGGTGGCCTTGAACTCACAGCAATCCTCCTACCTTTGACCCCCAAGTGCTGGGATTAAAGGCGTGCACCACCACGCCCAATGGGATGTGATATTTTTCTATGAGTATGCATGTGCACGCACACACACGACACACACACTAATAAGGAACAATGATGAAAGTACAATGCACTAGTGAGCAGCAATAATGGAACCAGATGAGATTTATTAAGACCTATACAGTTCCAAAATAGTAACTATCAGCCTGGACTAGAGTGAAACCCTACATCAAAAAATATATACATAGATATATTATGTACATACACACACACACATATATACACATAAATATATGCATATATATAGTTTTTTTTGCATATTGTGCTGTGTGGTAGGTATGCATGTATGTACACATGTTTGAATGTGTGTGTTCAAATATGTCAGGTCAATGACAGTTGTCTTCATCTATCATTCTCCCCTAAATTCTTTGAGATAACAACTCCTGCTGAACCTAGAGCTCACTAATTCAGCTAGACAAGTTAGCCAATAAGCCAAACCCTACCAGAACCATACTTAGAGTGGTATGAAGAAGGATACATTCAGACACCTTCAAGTGGGCATTAGGTCTGGTTACTCCTCACTGCCTATCTTACCCTGGGTGGACACTTACTTGATTTTTAGCAAATGAAGGGATTTGCTGGACGATGCTGTTATCTCTCCAGTCTTGTTTCTATTGATGTAAACTGAGAAGCCATTGTTTTGGAAGCCAAATTCCTTTGCAACCTACAACAAGCCCCAAACAACAGAAATTTAATGAAATATTTAAGCACCACCACACATATCATGGTCCACCAAAACTACTTAAAGAACACTTAATATGTGTTAAGAACTACTTCTCACTAGCCAAATGTCTCATTATTTCACTTCTGAAAGCAACGTGTACTGCTTATACAAGTGCCAATTTATATAAGAAGCTGGGCATGGTGGCACACGCCCTTAATCCCAGCACTCAGGAGGCAGAGGTAGGGAGACTACCAAGAGTTCAAGGCCACCCTGAGACAACATGGTGAATTCCAGATCAGCCTGGGCTAGAGTGACACCCTACCTCAAAAAAACAAAATAAGGGCTGGAGAGATGGCTTAGCACTTAAGCGCTTGCCTGTGAAGCCTAAGGACCCTGGTTCGAGGCTCAGTTCCCCAGGACCCACGTTAGCCAGATGCACAAGGGGGCGCACGCATCTGGAGTTCGTTTGTAGAGGCTGGAAGCCCTGGCGCGCCCATTCTCTCTCTCTCCCTCTATCTGTCTTTCTCTCTATGTCTGTCACTCTCAAATAAATAATGAACAAAAAAAAAATTAAAAATAAAATAAAAATAAAAATTTTAAAAAATAAAATAAAAAGCCAGGCGTGGTAGCACACACCTTTAATCCCAGCACTTGGGAGGCAGAGGTAGGAGGATAGCTGTGAGATCAAGGCCACCCTGAGACTTCCAGGTCAGCCTGGGCTACAGCAAGACCCTACCTCAAAAAAACAAAAAAAGAAAAAAGAAAGTTAAATATTATATGTTAGATGTATTGTAATTACTCAACAGCATGTATGTTATTATTTCTACAAGCTAATGGTGACATTAATAAAAGTAATAAGAAATGAAGAAGGGGGGCTGGAGAGATGGCTTCATAGTTAAGCACTTGCCTGCAAAGCCAAAGGACCCAGGTTCAATTCCCCAGGTCCAACTTAAGCCAGATGCACAAGATGGTGCATGCATCTGGAGTTTGTTTGCAGTGGTTGGGGGGCCTGGCACACCCATTCTCTCTGCCTCTCTCTCCCAAATTAAAAAAAAAAAAAAAAAAAGGCAGGTGTGGTGGCACATGCCTTTAATCTCACCACTCAAAGTAGTCAAATTCATGGAAAAAAGAAAACAGAATAGTGGTTACCAGGGCTGCAATGAAGGGAAAGATATACATACATACACACACACACACACACACACACACACACACACACACACAGAGTTTGCTTGTTTTTTTTTTTGGAAGCAGGTTCCAATGTAGGGTCACACTCTAGCCCACACTGACCTGGAATTCACTACAAACTCTCAGAGTGGCCTCAAACTCAGGGCGATCCCCCTACCTCTGCCTCCCAAGTGCTGGGATTAAAGGCATGCCCCACCACGCCCAGTTTAGAAAGGGAAGTTTTTGTTTAATGGGAACAGATTTCAGATGTGCCCAAGAGAACTGGAAACTAGTTTCACAACAATGCAAATACACAAGAAACTTGGTATGAAATAAAACTTATGGAGACATTTGGAAGTGAAGGAAACAAGAACTCACAGGACCAGAAAATTATATACTTATAAACAGTTATGGGCTGAAGAGATGGCTTAGCGGTTAAGGCGCATGCCTGTGAAGCCTAAGGACCCAGGTTCAATTCTCCAGGTCCCACGTAAGCCTGATGCACATGGTGACACATGTGTCTGGAATCCATTTGCAGTGGCTAGAGGCCCTGATGCACCCATTCTCCCTCTCTCTCCTCCCTCTCTGTCTCATTCATGTATATGTGTGTGTGTGTGTGTGTGCGTATATATATGTATATGTACATATATATATATATATATGGCCCCCTCTCTCTGTAGCTCTCAAATAAATAAAGAAAAATATAGAAAATTTAAAAAAAAAAATATATATATATATATACACACACACACACATATTCTAATGGTGGGACTGGGGAGATAGCTCAGTGGATAAAGTGTTTGCTACAGATGTACCTGAGTTCTTCCAGTACGCACATACATGATACAGTAACAGATGTTTGTATCCTAGTCATGCAGAGGCAAGAAGGGGGGGTTGACCTGGGCGTAGTGGTACACACCTTTTATCTAGACACTGAGCAGCAGAGGTAGGAAGATTGCTGTAAGTTTGAGGCCATCCTGACACTACATAGTAAATTCCAGGTCAGCCTGGGCTAGAGTGAGAGGCTGAGACAGAATTGCCTGGACGTTCATCCATCATTGATCAGCTAAGCTAACCTGGTCTCAAAGGAAGTGAAAAGCAAGGACCAACATCTGAAAGCCGTCCTTTAATCTCCACAAGTGCATCATGACACACATATGCCTATACATGACACACATGCACAAACATATACACATATGAACACATACAACACACATCCCAAAAAAACTATGTAAATCCACTGTTACATAGACTCATGTCCATAATATAGTATCCAACAGAAAAAGAGCAAGTTACAAATTACCACTTAATGCAATCTTTAACATGGATGCACCCTATGAATAACACATCTTACCTCCCAGTCTGTGAATATCAGGACTGACAAAACTACATAGGCTCAGGAAAATCTGTTATCCCATGTGGCACAACTATGGATTGTCACTACATCAACAAGCCAACGAATGACCACGGAATGGAAAAGATGGCTACAAAGCTGGTGGCTGGTAGCTAATGCACTCTGAAAACTACAAGAGTACCCTTTGGGACAGAACCTACAGACTGAGAAAATGATTCAGAGGGGCTGCACTGTAAATATGATATACAAATCCTACTCTCTTAATTTTACTGGGTCTTTTTGTTTTGATTTGGTTTTGGTTTTTCCAGGTAGGGTCTCACTCTAGCTCAGGCTGACCTGGAACTCACTATGTAGTCTCAGAGTGGCCTCAAACTCATGGTGATCCTCCTACCTCTGCCTCCCAAATGCTGGGATTAAAGGCATACACCATCACAGCCGGCTTCAATTTTACTTAAGTTTTTCCTCATTATGTGCATGAGAATAATAAATGACTAAAATAATTTCCAGGCTGGGCATGGTGGCACATGCCTTTTTATGCCAGCACTCCAGAGGCAGAGGTAGAAGGATTGCTGTGAGTCTAAAACTACCATGAGACTATATAATGAATTCCAGGTCAGCCTGGGCTAGAATGAGACCCTACCTCAGAAAACAAAAATAATAAGAAGAAATAATTTCCAGGTTAAGTTTTTTTTAATGCATATGCACCCACGTGCCCACATACCACATATACTCTACACACACCAAGAAAAATCTGATCCAACAGCAATCTAGTCCAACCATACAGAGAAAAACCCATAAATGAGACACTTAGACATGGGCAGAAAAAGGAAATTAGAAAAAAAGAAAAGTGCATAGGAGAGCAGTGGAAGAAAAAAAGACTGCTAAAGATAAATGCCACAAGTACCTTTTTCAAAAATGTTGCAGCTGTTTCTCTCTTTGTGGCCGTGATCCGCTTCACTCCATCTGGGGACTGGACGCGGATTATCTGTTGCAAATGGGTTAAGATGATTACTACACAGCCTAGTGAGGACCTGACTTATTAAGACATACACCTGAATCTTTTGGCATCTAGGTCACTGAAAATGAAAGGAAAAGTCATCCTTCACCTTTCAACCCCAATTCAATCTTGCTAGATAAGAATCAAGGTGGTTAGGTGCATCAACAAATGACAGGCAGCCCATGGGTACCACCTTGATTGCAACCCTTAGGTTTGCACACAGAACACACTTCAAAGCAGCAAACAACTGTAACCCCATATTTCAGAGGTGGAGGAAGAAGGGTCAGAGGTTCAAGGTCATCCTCAAATACATAATTTAGGCCAGACTGGGCTCCATGAGACCAACTTTAAAAATAATTATGCTGGGTGTGGTAGCGCACACCTTTAATCTCACCACTTGGGAAGCACAGGTAGGAGGATTGCCATGAGTTCGAGGTCACCCAGAGACTACATAATGAATTACAGGTCAGCTAGGACTAGCTCAAGACCCTACCTCAAAAAACAAACAACAAAAAAAAAACAGAGCTTAATGGTTTGGTGTGTCCAACCCAAGGCTTAAGGCCTATGGAACTGATGAATGCAGCCTAACACAAAATTATAAACTAACTTAAAGCATTAAAGTGTTTTCTTTTGCATTTTTTTTTTTGTAACTCAGTTGTGTGGTTCTTAAGTATAAACTTTGCAGGTAACAATGTCATGTTATAATGTCAAACAGTTGGAAACACCTGGAACTGAACTTCATCTACTTTAATCAAACAAATTTAAAAAAAAATCTAAAGGGCTGGAGAGATGGCTTAGCAGTTAAGACGTTTGCCTGCAAAGCCAAAGGACCCAGGTTTGATTCTCCAGGTCAACATAAGCCAGATGCACAAGGTATTATATGCGTCTGGAGTTCGTTTGCAATGGCTAGAGGCCCTGGCACATCCATTCTCCCTCTCTGTGTCTCTAATAAATAAATAAATAAATAATCTACATTTTCCTAAAATAGTGTGACTCTTGGCCAGGTGTGGTGGCACACACCTTTAATTCCAGCACTCAGGAGGCAGAGAGAGGAGGATCACCATGAGTTCAAGGCCATCCTGAGACTACACAGTGAATTCCAAGTCAGCCTGAGCTAGACTGAGATCCTACCTCAGGGGGCGGGGGGAGCGTAACTCTGTCTATTTTTTTTTTAAATGAATTTTACTTGGTTTTGGCCTCGTATGTTCTCAACTGATTTTATTCTGGGGCTGGAGAGATGGTTCACTGGTTAAGTCACTTGCCTGCAAAGTCTAAGAACTCCTGTTCAAATCTCCAGGTTCCATGTAAGCCAGATGCACAGTGACACAAGCACACAATGTCACACATATATACATGAGGGTGGACACATCTGGAATTTGTTGGCAGTGGCTGAAGGTCCTGGTGTGCCCATTCTCTCTCAAAATTTTTTTTGTTGTTTTTTTTTTCTTGTTTTGGTTTTGTTTTTCCGAGTTGGGTCTCACTCTAGCTCAGGCTGACCTAGAATTCACTATGTAGTCTCAGGGTGGCCTCAAACTCATGGTGATCCTCCTACCTCTGTCTCCCAAGTGCTGGGATTAAAGATGTGTGCCACCACACCCGGCTCTCAAAATAAATTTAAAAAATTTTTTTAAAGGATTTTGTTCTGGGTAATCTCTATGAATAAAAATCCTGATCAGCAGCAGGGCATGGTGGTACGTGCCTTTTATCCCAGCACTTAGGAGGCAGAGGTAGGAGGACCGCTATGAGTTTGAGGCCACCCTGAGACTACACAGTGAATTCCAGGTCAGCCTGGGCTAGAGTGAAACCCTCCCTCGAAAAACAAAACAAAAAATCCTGATCAGTAAAAAACATGTCATGTCCATGTACTTCTTAACCATAAGCATAATGTTTTCACTTTCTCACCTATCTGTGTTTAGGTGCAATTAGCTGAATTCTTCTGACTTCTGATTTGTGGGGTCTTTCACTCTGTATTCAATAACTAGGAAAAAAAAAAAATACTTCCATACATTTATTTCTGAAATCTTTCTTCAAAACTAAGGCATGTCACAAAGTGAAGAATTCTGCCTCTCTGTGGAAACTTACAAATGTTCCTTCATCTGATCACTGGGGAACTGGAGCCTGTCACTCTGGCATAGTGAGAAAGAAGTCACATGGAAGAACTGTGCTTTTGTTTCTCTGTTGAGTCTACCTACATAACTCTGGCCCATTACTCACTAGGTAGCACAGACTGGCTCTGAACTCATGATCCTGCTGTGCACAGGATTACAGGCCTGTGTCCTCATGCCCAGCTTACAAAGAAGGCTTCTAAAGTACAAGTCACTCTACCTGTACTCTATGTGGTAGTCTGTTTAAAAAGAAAAATGTGGGCTGGAGAGAGGGGTTAGCGGTTAAGCGCTTGCCTGTGACGCCTAAAGACCCTGTCGAGGCTCGATTCTCCAGGACCCACGTTAGCCAGATGCACCAGGGGGCTCACGTCACTGGAGTTCATCTACAGTGGCTTGAAGCCCTGGCGTGCCCATTCTCTCTCTCTCTCTGTTGCTCTCAAATAAATAAATAAAAGTAAACTAAAAAGTTTTTTTTAATATAAATAAATAAATAAGAAAAAGAAAAATGTGTGCATACCTTTAATCTCAACACTGGTTCTTAGGATCATCTTGGGTTCAAGGTCACCCTAAGACTAAATAGTGAATTTCTGGTCATCCTGGGCTAGAGTGAGATATTACCTCATTGGGGGGAGGTGGAGAGGTTACTAAGAAAAGCTCTGGCTTACCCTCTGAAACAAAGCTACGAAAGAATAGATATGCTGGGTGTGGTGCCGCATACCTTTAAGCCCAACACTCAGGAGGCAGAGGTAGGAGGATCACTGTTTGAGACCGCCCTGAGACTACATAGCCTGGGCTAGAGTAAGACCCTACTTTGAAAAACCAAAAAAAAGAAAAACAGGATACAAGAACAGACAAATCAGGCCAAAGTGACACAGAGCCTTAGTAATTTGTTTCCCTATTTATAAGAAAACAAGACTGTGTATGGTGACAAGAATCTGTACTTCAACTACTCAGGAAATTGAGAGAGGAGGATTGCTTGAACCCAGGGTTTGGAGGACTGCTTGAGTAACATTGTTGAAAACTTGATCACAAATTTTTGTTTTGTTTTGAAGCCCAGAAGGCTTCCTGGGAAGGGGATGAAGAATTATCAAGATATAAAACATTAATCCCAAAGAAATTCTTTAAAGACCTTTCTGAACTCATACATTTTTTAAAAAATTATTTATTTGCAAGCAGAGACAGAGACAGAGACAGAGAGAGAAAGAGAGAGAGAGAGAGAGAGATTGGTTAAAGTATGGGCACAGCAGGGCCTCTAGCCACTACAAACAAACTACAGATGCATGCACCATTCTGTGCATCTGGTTTACAAGGGTGTTGATTGGGAAGCAGAACCCAGGTTAGGCTTTGCAGGCAGACACCTTAAATGCTGAGCCATCTCTCCAGCCCCTCTTTCTGAATTTAAAATAAAGCTTCTAAAATTAATTTCAGAAGGATGTTTTGATTTTTCAATACCTGAGAAAGTCAGAGACCCAATGCTGTCTGTGAGCGCCCATCTTTTGGTACATGGTTGGAAAACATTCTTGTCTGGAACTTATTTGAACAAGGTTGCCTTAACTCAGCAAATCATGAAGTAACAAAGTTTAAAAGGTAGATTTGGCCAGGTCGTGGTGCATGCCTTTAATTCCAGTGTAACTGTCTTTTATTTTTTACTTGGTTTTACCCCACATGCTCTCAACTGTTATGATTTTGTTCTGGGACTGGAGAGATGGCAGAGGTAGAAGGATCACTGTGAGTTCAAGGCCACCCTGAGACTACATAGTGAATTCCAGGACAGCCTGAGCTAGAGTGAGACCCTACCTCGAAAAAACAAAACAAACAAACAAAAAAGGTAGATTTGACTGCTGATGCCCTGGCCTATTTTTAGGCAAGTCACCAATTTCGGTAAATTTGACTTTTTAAAAGGACAGCCTTTCTGAGCTTTCCTTTAGACCATGTATTCATTGCTGACAATCTCCAGGTTAGGAAACAGAGGGAACAAGTGTGCCCTGAGAACGAAGCTGTGAGGAAGGTGAGGAAACCCTTAGAAAAGTCTTAAACTCAAGAGCCTACCACGCAAGGTGGCCTTACAAGTAACCCCAGCATTGAGGAGGTTGAGAAAGAAGGATGCCAAGTTCTAGGTAATCCTGAAGTAATTCAACAGCCGGGGTCTCTGGGAAACCCATGACATTCCGAAAGGAGAAGTGATGCCCTCTGGAATGCCAGGGCCTAACAGCTAATGCTCCCCCTCTCCCTTCCATCACTCAACTCTGTTCTGATTCCTCAAACATTCCAAATATTCCTCAGAGCTCACCACAGTTCTTCTATCCGACCTGCCTGGTACTTTTTCCCCTGGCCTTGTTTACTTCGGAGGGGAAACTCCACAAGTTAGCTATTGGCTGTCGGTTTGGTTTTTCTTCTCTGATTTGTAAGTACTGTATTTCACTTTTAGGGACGGGGGAGGTACACTATTCCTAACGACAGGCTAAAGTGAAATCAGCCTTCTTTATCTCATTTCTTCTGAACAGGTAGTCCAGATGTCCCGTAAACCCAACCCCTTCCAGGCTGCTGTCTGCTTCCCGGGTCGCATCTTGGGAGGGAACGGGATTCCCTAACGCTGGCCTTCGCCCCAGAGTGACTCAGGACGAAGCCCTAGGGGAGCCCAGGGGAGGCCGAGAGCGGCTCCGGGGCCTGCGAGAAGGCCGAGGGGCCTCGCCGCGACCTGCGGCGGCGGGCGGCCGCTCGACTCGGACAGCCGGGACTCACTCCCGCCGGTCACTCCTGGCCGGACCACAAGCCCAGACCAAGCGCCGAAGCCAGCCGGCACCGGGGACGATCGGGCGCGGGCCCGCCCTGGGCGCCGGCAAATCTGCTGCCTCATCCCGGGGCCCCGCTCCCTCCCGGCCGCCGCACTCACGATGCTCTCGGCCATGGCGGCCGCCCCTGCCTCCGGACTCGGGCCCCGGACCGCCGCGGCCTGCCTTCGCACAGGCCTCGCAGCGACGGCCTCGGCCTCGGCCTCGACCCCGGCCTCGCGCCGCCGCCGCCAACGCCGCTCCAGCTTCGCCGCCCGGCTCCTCCGGCCGCCGACGTCCGGTGCCTCGCCCTTCGCGTTCCGCCCGGCGCACGGCCCCGAAACAAGGTTCCGGCCCATCCAACGGCCTTGCGCATGCGCGAGCGGCGCTTTGGCTCCGCCTGGCGATGGAGCGACTGTTTGAAAACCCCGGGTGTGAAACAGAGACTGGCTTCTGAACATCCGGGGAACTCAGAAAATCAGCCAGAGATGAACAAGGAGATGTCATTCAAAAGTAACCGTTGTAGCCGGGCGTGGTGGCGCAAGTCTTTAATCCCGACACTTGATGGTAAAGAAAGTCGCCATGAGTTCGAGGCCAGTCTGGAACTACAGTCTGGGCTCTAGGTCAGCCTGAGCTAGAGTAAGAACCTACCTCAAGGGGAAAAAAAAAAGGAACAGTTGAGGGGTGCAATTCTATTGGAAACAGTATTCCAATGAGTTTAAGCTCCATGTTGGTGAGCGCCCTAGACCCAACTTTCAGGCCCCATCCACCTGTCCCTCAGAAAGCCTGAAGCTACTTTAATGTTGTGCTGTCAACGTCTTGACACCTTTCTAACAAGGACCTGGGCCTTCTCACTTTGCACTGAGACCTGCGAATTGTGATAGAGATGTGATGGGAGGTGCGGAGTTATGAGAGTCTCTAAGAGGCTACAGTTCACGTATTTTAACCTCCTGGTTCGATTTCAGAGTACATTTAATATTTTGTTGTTGTTGTTGCTGCTGTTTCTTTTTTTCTGGTTTTTCAAGGTAGCAGCGTTTCGCTCTAGCCCAGGCTAACCTGCAATTCACTCAGGATGGCCTCGAACTCACACCCGGCTTCATTTAACCTCTTATTTTATTTCTTTATTTGGTTTTTCCAGGTAGGGTTTCACTCTAGTTCCGGCCGACCTGGAATTCACTATGTAGTCTCAGGGTGGCCTGAAATTCACAGGGATCCTCCTACCTCTGCCTCCCAAGTGCTGGGATAAAAGGCTTGCCCAAACACGCCCGATTTTTTTTTTTTTCTTCTTGTTTTGAGACAGGAACTCATAGAGACCAAGCTGGCCTGAAGTTCACTAGGTAGCTGACACTGAAAACCTGATCCTCATCTTCCAAGTGCTGGGATTACAGATGTATGTGTACCATCACTGCCTGCTCTCCACTACTCTCATTTCATTACCATCACAGCATCAGTGCTGACAACACATTCTGTTCTGTAACCTCCATTACTTGAACTTGGCTTGTTCATTCCATCAACAAATATTTCTCAAGTGTCGACTTAGTGTGTGGCATGACTGTTATGCTGGAAATAAAACAGAAAGGTCGGGCTGGAGAGATGGTTTAGCAGTTAAGCGCCTGCCCGTGAAGCCTAAGGACCCCGGTTCGAGGCTCAATTCCCCAGGACCCACGTTAGCCAGATGCACAAGGGGGCGCACACGTCTGGAATTCGTCTTCAGTGGCTGGAAGCCCTGGCGCGCCCATTCCCTCTCTCTCTCTCTCTCTCTCTCTGCCTCTTTCTCTGTCTGTTACTCTCAAATAAATAAATAAAAATAAACCAAAAAACATTAAAAAAAAAAAAAAAAGAACAGAAAGGTCATAGGCAGGCCGGAGAGATAACTCAGTGCTTAATGCACTTGCCTGCAAAGCCTAAGGACCAGAGTTTGATTCCCCAGTCCCCACTTAAGGCCAGATGCACAAGGTGGTGCATGTGTCTCGAGTTTGTTTGCAGTGGCTAGAGGTCCTGTTGTGCCCATTCTCTCTCTCATTCTCTTAAATAAATGAATAATAAGTAAAAGCCTGGACATAGTGGTACACACCTTTAATCCCAGAATTTGGGAGGCAGAGGTAGGAGGATAACCATGAGTTCAAGACCAGCCTGAGATACAGAGTGAATTCCAGGTCAGCCTGGGCTAGAATGACACCCTACCTCAAAAAAACAAAATAACAATAACAATAAGTAAATAAATAAGATAAATAAATAAAAAATCTTCCTCCTTATTTTATTTTTATATAATTTATTTTTGGATACAGAGAGAGAGGGAGAGAATGGCATGGCAGGAACTTCAGCTACTATAAATGAACTCCAGATGCATGCACCCCTTTGTACATCTGGCTTACATGGGTCCTAGAGAATTGAACCGGGACCCTTCGGCTTTGCAGGCAAAGGCCTTAACCACTAAGATACCTCTCCAGCACCTGCTTCCTCTTTTTTTAAAAAAATTTTTTCTTTATTTTTAATTTATTTATTTGAAAGCAATAGACAGAGAGAGGCAGATAGAGAGAGAGTGAGAGAGAGAGAATGGATGCGCCAGGGCCTCCAGCCACTGCAGACAAACTCCAGACGCATGTACCCCCTCGTGCATCTTGCTAACGTGGGTCCTGGGGAATCGAGCCTTGAACCGGGGTCCTTAGGCTTCACAGGCAAGCGCTTAACCACTACCTGCTTCATCTTTAAAAAATAAAAATAAAAGAAAAAGAAAAAGGGCTGGGGACATGGCTTAGCAGCTAAGGCACTTGCCTGCAAAGCCAAAAGACTCAGGTTCAATTCCCCAGGACCCACGTAAGCTAGATGCACAAGGTGTCTGGCTAGAGACCCTGGTGCATCCATTCTCTATCTCTCTCCCCCTCCCTCCATCCCTACCTATCTCAAATAAATAAAGAAAAAGGAAAAGGAAAATTATTAAAAAAAAAAAAAAAAAGAGGCATGCATCACCATGCTTGGGTATTTAAGAAAAGAAAAGGAAGCTGGGTGTGGTGGTGCGCACCTTTAATCCCAGCACTCGGGAGGCAGAGGTAGGAGGATCGCTGTGAGTTCAAGGCCACCCTGAAACTACAGTGAATTCCAGGTCAGCCTGGACTAGTGTGAGACCCTACCTCGAAAAAAAAAAAAGAAGAAGAAGAAAAGAAAGGTCATAGACCCCTCCTGCCACCCTGGTACAGTTCACCAATAGGCAGATCAACATACAGACACACAATGCCAGGAAATGATTGGTGCTGAACACACAGCCAAAGTAAAGGAAGGATATAGAGAGTAACAGGAGGCCATTTTATTTATTTATTTATTTATTTATTTTTATTTTATTTATTTATTTTTTTGTTTTTTAAATTATTTATTTATTTTAATTTTTATTAGCATTTTCCATGATTATGAAAACATATCCCATGGTAATTATTTTTTTGGTTTTTTGAGGTAGGGTTTCACTCTAGCTCAGGCTCTCCTGGAACTCACTATGTAGTCTCAGAATGGCCTCAAACTCATGGTGATCCTCCTACTTCTGCCTCCCAAGTGCTGGGATTAAAGGCATGTGCCACCACGCCTGGCAAGGGTAACAGGAGGCCATTTTAGATAATTTGGTCAGGGCTAGGAATGTAGTTCAGAAGGAGAGTACATGCACAAGGGTCAGGGTCCAATCTCTAGCCCCCCATCTTCCAAAAGAGAATTCTGGCTGGGAATAGTATTACAGGCATATAATTCTAGCATTGAGGAAGGAGGGTTTCATATTTGGGGATAGCCTGGGTTATGTAATAAGACCCTGTCAACAGAGAGAGAAACAACTCCTAAAGAATGAAGATTTGCCAGGCGTGGTGGTGCACGCCTTTAATCCCAGCACTTGGGAGGCAGAGGTAGGAGGATTGCGGTGAGTTCGAGGCCACCCTAGACTCCATAGTGAATTCCAGGTCAGCCTGGGCTAAAGAGACCCTACCTCCGAAAACCAAGAAAAAAAAAAAAAAAAGAATGAAGGTTTGAGCAAATTCTAAGATGAAGTAAACCATGCTTATCTCTCAGGAAAAAGCATGTTTGTCTCTCAGGGAATACCCGGAAAGGTCCAGAGGCCCAAGAGGTGCTTGAGCCATCCAGGAAAACAAGAGCTGTGAGGCCGGCAGTGGTGGGGGTTACATCAATTGGAGCTATGTCAAACGCAGAAAGTCCTTTGGCGTGAAGGGAAAAATCTGGAGAGTTGACAAGAGAGAAGAGGCCTCTCTAGCACAATTTAGAAAGATTCTGAAGGCTGGAAAAACATAGAAAGGCAGAAAGCTGATGAAAGAGTCTAGAGAACAGGTGGTTATAAGGCTGCAAAAACCCAACAAACACTGGAGGAATGATGGGATTGCCCCTGTGGACATCTGACTGCAGAGGACTGGAGCTCAGCCATTCAATGAGATGAGTGTCTGTGAGGAGCTGAGACAGTCGCCATTACAAGATGGCGCTTACTTCCTGCCAAGGGGCAGGACAATCAACTCCTTACTTGGTCATGTCTTAGCGGCAGTCCTGCCTGATGCTGCGCATGTGCGTGATGTAATGCACCCTGGGCCTATCCCGTGGCCCTGGGTGGTGGGTGAACAGGTGGCAGCCAATCCGTAGGTGCTTCGTAGTGCTACACCCTATAAAAGCAGCTACACTCCCACGCCCGGCCCCTCGCCATCAGCTTTCCTGTTAACCAAGAGGCTCTCCAATAAAGTGTGATCAAGAAGGATCTTCGTTTGCTGGTCGTTCTTCTCCTGCTGGTCAGGGGGTTCGCCGCAAGTGTCCTGCTTGGGGAGTGCTTTGAGATCTTGACATGGGAGAGTATGGTGCTTTGTCACAGCCCTGTCACAATTCAAACCACAATGAATAGATGAGGTGGATTCCTGTAATCTGCACAGTGAGGAGGCTGAGACAGACAGATTGTCATAAGTTCCAGGCCAGCCCAGGCCACAGAGTGAGATCTCCCATCTCAACACACATGCACACAGTGATTGTGACCACACACTTTTTTTTATAATTTTATTTATTTATTTATTTATTTGAGAGTGACAGAGAGAAGGAGGGGAGAGAGACTGAGAGAGAGAAAGAATGGGCACGCCAGGGCTTCCAGCCACTGCAAATGAACTCCAGACACATGTGCCCCCTTGTGCATCTGGCTAATGTGTGTCCTGGGGAATTGAGCCTCGAACCGGGGTCCTTAGGCTTCACAGGCAGGCACTTAACCGCTAAGCCATCTCTCCAGCCCGACCACACACATTTTGAATAAAGTCCTTACTATGGTTTGAGTTCGTGGCTGAATGGGCTGTTACGACAGGGAGCCTAACAGGAGGAAGCAGATTAGTGGGAAGTTGTCCTGGAAGGTTATATCTTGTCTCTGACCTCTTTCCCTCCTCTCATTGCTTCCTGACTGCCAAGGTATGAGCAACTTTTCTCTGCTATGCCTTTCCACATCAACTCCTAAATGCTAGGATTACAGGCATGTGCCGCTATGCCCAGCCTTAATATTTTATGTAAGTGAACTTTAACAAGATGTAACCTTCTGAGGCTAGAGAGGTAAATCAGTGGTTAAAGGCACTTAAAGCCTGGCTTGGTGGCACATGCCTTTAATCCCAGCACTTGGAAGGCAGAGTAGGAAGCTTATCATGAGTTCAAGACCACCCTGAGACTACATAGTGAATTTCAGGTCAGCCAGGGCAAGAGCGAGACCCTACCTCAAAAAAAATAAAATAAATAAAGCGGGCATGGTGGCACAGGCTTTCAATCCCAGCACTTGGGAGGCAGAAGTGGAAGCATCACTGTGAGTTCAAGGCCAGCCTGAGACTACAGAGTGAATTCCAGGTCAGCCTAGGCTAAAGTGAGACTTTATCTTGGGAAAAAAAAAAAAAAAAAAAAAAAGGCTCCTTAGTTGGGCCTAGTGGTGCACACCTTTAATCTCAGTACTCTGGAGGCAGAGGCCAGCCTGGGACCACACAGTGAGTTCCAGATCAGCCTGGGCTAGAGTGAGATCATGCCTTGAAACCCACCCCTCAAAAAAGAGGCTTCTTGATGTCTCTTCCTCTTCCCCTTGAGACTACTGAGGGCCCCACAATGATGTTGACAAGCACTTCACAGTCAAGGGCAGCAAAGCCTACTAGAGGGACTTAACCCAAGGTCACACAGAGTTGATGGCTGGTTGAAGGCCCAATGTTGAGAGCCTTGAACCATGCTTTCTGACCCTGTAGCAGCCCCCACAGCAGCTGTGTGGGTCTGGTAGCTGTGCCCGGGTCCTCCTCCTGAACTCGTGTACGTTGAGCCAGAAAGGATGTGATGTGACAAGTCTACCCTTGTTCTTGCAATAATTTAACTCAGACATGTTGCATTTATGCCATTGTGCAGCTCCTGCAATTGTGAACCAGTTGGCACAGATCTGATCCCTGAAGCGGGGAGACTGAGAAAGCAGCCACTGAAACTTACAAAGCTGAGATCTGGCAGTGATGACCACGAAGCTAGCTCCAGGTTCTCCCTACTCACGTCACAACCAGAGGCTGAGGCCAGAAAGAAAGGCTGCAGGTCCACGAGCAGGGGCTGCCTTAAGCCCTAAAATGTGACTCCTCACATGATCCCCCTGTGATCCACCATGTGGGTGGGGCTCACAGCTCCCCAGTCTTGAGCACAGCTCCCAGGGTAGCTGAGGGACACTGTTATGCCAGGCCTGCACCTGTTCAGAGAAGGACCAGCTGCCTATACTCCTGCCTGAGGGGTGTGGAGGGCTGTCCCTCCCATGCGGAGAATGGAGGAGGGGGAAAGGAGCCCCTTGCTGTCCCAGGTAAGCCACCCAAGTAGCCTGTCCAGGTCCAGCATGTTCCCTAGCCCTCATGTCCTATGGGAGGTCCTGGGACAGGTTCTCCCCCTCCCAGCTCCCCCCCCAACCATGAGCATAGGAGTGTGCTGGGATGTGTCATTAAGAGGATGCCAATGGAGGGCTGGAGAGATGGCATAGTGGTTAAGCGCTTGCCTGTGAAGCCTATGGACCCCGGTTCGAGGCTCGGTTCCCCAGGTCCCACGTTAGCCAGATGCACAAGGGGGCGCTCGCATCTGGAGTTCGTTTGCAGTGGCTGGAAGCCCTGGCGCGCCCATTCTCTCTCTCACTCTCTATCTGCCTCTTTCTCTCTCTGTCACTCTCAAATAATCAAATAAATAAATAAAAATCTTTTTAAAAAAAAAAGAGGATGCCAATGGAGGGCTGGAGAGATGGCTTAGTGGTTAAGCACTTGCCTGTGAAGCCTAAGGACCCCGGTTCTTGGCTCAATTCCCTAGGACCCACGTTGGCCAGATGCACAAGGGGGTGCACGCAGTAGCTGGAGGCTCTGGCATGCCCATTCTCTCTCTGCATCTGCCTCTTTCTCTCTCTCTCTCTGTCACTCTCAAGTAAATAAATAAATAAAAATAAAAATTTAAAAAAATCTATTAAAAAAAAGAGGATGCCAATGGAGAGCCCCTCAGGCTGGGGCAGGGGCTTCCCGAATCAGATGACTCCCCTCTACCATGGTTTCAGCCCAGTGGCAGCCTCTAGCAGGTTTCCTGTGGGTCTGGGGCAACAGTGGCCCCTAGTACAGGAAAAGATGAAGACAAATGTTCCTCAAGGCTGGCTGTGGAGGTGCCACCTCAGATGGCCCCAGTTCTGTTAGGCAGGCTCTCACAGCAGCATGTCCTTTCACTCTGACTGGCTCCAGCTAACAAATAACCTCCCCATCTTCCACCACACAGCCAGGTAGTCATGGGTGAGAGGGGCAGATTCACCTTGGTGGGAGTGGCGTGGAATGGGACTCTCATGAGCTCTTTTCTGGGGAGATACTAACAAGTGGTTGCTCCCCCAGGCAGGGCACCCCCAATAGACTAAAGTCAATTTCCAGCGAAGTACAGCCCTGTGAGCCAGTGACCTTATTGGGCTTCCTTACAGAGCATGGGTGAGGGTTACTTAAGTAGTATGGAGACCCCAAAGCAGCCATAGCATCAACAGGTGTCATCCCAGCATGGAGGACAACTTCCCCATAGTTGCATGGATGGAGCACCTGTCCTTGATCTTCCACCCTCTACTTCTCCCAGAGGCCACAAGAACACATGTGTCATTGCATACATCTGGCTCAGAGGGCACTTGAGATCTCAGGTGAGGGTCTGATAGCCCTCCCCACCTCTTCTACAGGGGAATGTCAACAGGCTGATTCTAATGAGTCTCTCTCGTGAGCAGTTACATCTGCTTCTGATAAAAATGACAGAAGTTGGGCTGGAGAGATGGCTTAGTGGTTAAGACACTTGCTTGCGAAGCCTAAGGTCCCCTGTTCAATTCTCCAGGATCCATGTAAGCCAGATGCACAAAAGGCACACGCATCTGGAGTTGCTTTGCAGTGGCTGGAGGTCCTGATGCACCGATTCTCTCCCTCCTTCTCTCTCACTCTCTACCTCTTTCTCTCCCAAATAAATAAAATATATTTTTCAAAACAGATGATTGTGGGGGGGGAGAAAGGGTATTACCATGGGATACTTTTTATAATCATGGAAAATGTTAATAAAAATTAGAAAAAAAAAGATGATTCGGGCGTGGTGGCACACGCCTTTAATCATAGTACTCAGGAGGCAGAGGCAGGAGTATCGCCATGAGTTCAAGGCCACTCTGAGACTACAGAGTGAATTCCAGGTCAGCCTGGGCTAGAATGAAACCCTACTTTGAAAAACCAAAAAAAAAAAAAAAAAAAAAAAAAGCAAAAGTTGTTTTACTTAGGTCTCCCCCAAATCAAAGCAGAACCAGGCACCAATGGAGCTGTTCCACCTCTGAACAGAGAGAGACCAAGATGCCCTTCCCATGCCCACCTGCTCTGTTAAGCTCATTACCAAAGGACAAGGCTTCCCTTTGGGAGGCTCTGTCTCCTCCAGAAGGCTGCCCAGGCTCCTAGCTGCTCCTCTCCCCTATGCAGAGACAGGCAGGTAGGACCCAAGCAATCCTCCCCTTCATCCTCCACACAAGGTCCAGCATAATGCTCATACTGGGCCTGGACTCAGCTAGTGGGATTGATTAAATTCAGGAAAATGAAAGCTAATTCCAGAGGGGAAGGCCAAAGAGTGATCACAGAGATCAAGCCCCTGTTTGGGGTCCATACCTCTTTCTTGTTGTGTGTTTGGTTGGTTGGTTTTTTTGAGGTAGGGTCTCACACTAGCCCAGGCTGACCTGGAATTCACTGTGTAGCCACCACCCAACTCCAAATGTCCCTCTTACCTGGTGACTACACAGCATCTGTGCCTAGGACTGCAGACACCCCAGTGCCCATTCCAAATGCAGGGGAGGCCAAACATGGTGGCACACACCGTTAGCCCCAGTACTTGGGGGGCAGAAGTTGGAGGACCTGTGAGTTCAAGGCCACCCTGAGAACCTCAAAAAACTTACAGCCTTATTGTGGTGGGTTTCACTTTCAGCTCAGATGAGCCAGAGAGAGGCTGACTGGTCTGGGCTAGGGAAGAGGTCAGCCATGATGTCAAGTTCTGGGGCTCAACTTGACCAACCATAATGTCAGGATTAGATTTAAGTTCTAGGAGGGGTTCAGGTTGTTTATGGACAAACAGATCTAGGTAACTCTTAGGCAGCAGAGGAGGCAGAGGTAGGAGGATCACTGTGAGTTCAAGGCCACCCTGAGACTATAGTGAATTCCAAGTCAGCCTGGGGCTGGAAAAGCAAAAAAAAAAAAAAAAAAAAAAGAGTGAGAGAGAGAGATAAGGAGAGGAGATATCCTTCTCTGATCTCTAATAAAGTGCAGATTATAAGGGCAGACTTAAGGACATTTCTGTCTTTACTTTCGGGGACCAAGTCACCCTAACTGCCTCACGTCTGCTGTGTACCACCCTGCCCAGTATTCACCGCAGAACTTGCAGTCTGTGGTCATTGCCCTGTTCTAAAGGAGGCTGGATCCATCCATCCACCCTGGAGGGCAGCAGACTTGGACCTCCACTGTCTCTTCTGCTCCCTGGCCAAACAGGTCCCCATGTCCTTAAAAGTCTAGATTTCTGAGACTCTGTGTCATCCTCCCTTCCAGCTTTCTCCACTTATCCCATTTCTTAGTCCCCCATGGTGAGACCTCACCCCTTGCTGACTGTCACAGGATCTAAGTAAGGGATTTCACCAATGTGGTCTCCCTATTCCTTTTTCCTCTACAGGCTGCTGCTGGCCAAGAGCAACACTTTACCATGAACAGTTCACTTCCCTTAAGCCATCCAGGTCCAGCAGTCCAGGATGACCAGGTGGAGGCCTGGGACTGCCCATGCTGTCCTGGAACCGAGGCTCAGGCCTGGAGGAAAGCCTGGGCGCCTTCCCGCCCCCTCTCCACCTGGAGCAGCTGCGTCAAGTACCTGATCTTCCTTTGCAATTTCCTCTTCTCTGTGCTGGCCCTGCTGGCCTTGGCTGCAGGGCTTTGGGGCCTGTCTGTCAAAGGGTCTCTGGGAAATGACTGGGGAAGACCCCTGCCCCCAGACCCCATGTTGGGGCTAATGCTGGGGGGCCTAGCAGTTAGTGCGGTGAGCCTGGCTGGCTGTCTGGGTGCGCTCTGTGAGAACAGCTGCTTGCTGCGCTGCTTCTGCGGAGCTCTCCTCGCCTGCCTGCTGCTGGAGGCCCTGCTGGGGGCACTGGTGGGGGCCTTCTGGGGCCCGCTGCAGGCTGGTTTGGAACACATTCTACGTGTGGCCATCATCCACTACCAGGACGACCCAGACCTGCGCTTCCTCCTCGACCAAGTCCAGCTGGGGCTGCGGTGCTGTGGGGCGGCATCCTATCAAGACTGGCAGCAGAACCTGTAAGTATTCTCACACCCTCCATGGGTACCTCACACTTACTCACACCTACGGGCTCCAGTGCACACACACCAACCACACCACACTTCACCCTCCCAGGTTTTACATGCCTGCATGCATGTGCACTGTGTGTATGCCAATGAACTCTCATGTGTCCCTCACATGTATACACAAAGCTCAGTCTGAAATTGAGACACACATATATACACAGATGAACGCACACACGAATTGGTGCACCTGCTCATGAGGTGAGAAAGCATTTGCCTCTCCCTGAGTCATGAGACTGAATAAGCCTAGACTCTAGGGCCCAGACTCGATCCCTCCATGCTAACCCCACAGCCAGAATCTTAATGGAGAAGCCAGACCAGCAGAAATCAAGAAAGTAGTCTTTTTTTTTTTAGGTAGGATCTCACTCTAGCCCAGACTGACCTGGAATTTACTATGTAGTTAGTCTCAGGGTGGCCTCGAACTCATGGTGATTCTCCTACCACTGCCTCCCAAATGCTGGAATTAAAGACGTGTGCCACCCCACACCTGGCTCAAGAAAATTTTTTAATTAATTAATTAATTTTATTTTATCATTTTATTTTTAATTAATTAATTTATTTTATGTTTATTTGACAGAGAAAGAGGAAGAGAGAGAGAGAATGGGTGAGCCAGGGCCTCTAGCCATTGCAAATGAACTCCAGACACGTGCGCCCCCTTGTGCATTTGCTAACATGGGTCCTGGGGGAACCAAACCTGGGTCCTTTGGCTTTACAGGCAATTGCTTTAACCACTAAGCCATCACTCCAGACCAAGATGGTTTATTTTTTTTATCAGATAGGACATCTTAGGTCAGCTCAGGTCCTCACTGTGGACTGTGAACACAGCCCATGTGTATGTGGTAGATCAACTTTGTCTTTTTAGGGGCATGATACAGTGTGTTTTATGTTCTGCATATGGCTTTCTGTTTTGTCAATGTCCCTCAATGCACAAACACCCTGAGCATTATGTACCTTCCCTGTGACATTCAGGATAGATGTGATAATCCCAGCCCAGAACTTCTGAAACCAAATGACCTAGAGATGGAGACAAAGGAGACTAACAGCTGGTCACTTGTTCCCAACATGGCTACAGCATTTGGGCCTACCATGTACCTAGTCCCCAGCAGAGAATTCCCAGGTTGCTAGGGAGCCCTTCCCTGTCACAGAAAGGTGCACTCCATGGTTGTTTGCCTGGGCCCAGTGGGCAAGGCCCAGGAGAGGCCCGTAAAGGCCAGGTCTATGCACAGGACCCTGGATACCTATAGAAAGCCAAGAGCTCCTGGGACAACTGGCAGCTAGCAACCTAGGAGTTCTTCCTGCTCATGTGCCCTTTGTCACTGTCCAGTACTGCCTCTTCCCACTGAGCCTAAAGACCATTCCAGAGTTTAGCTTACCTTCTCTTTCTCCAACGTGGCCTATTCAAGTGAATTGACAGCATGGATGGCATGAGGTCTTCACTAGACGTTGCCCTGCCTACCAAGACAGCCACTCCATCCGTCTGCAAGTGCAGAAGGCTGCCACTCGCAGTGGTGTGGGAAGCTGGGTTCCCATGTGTATGTGTGGTCACATGTATATGTGCTTGCATGTGCATGCAAGTGCACATGTGCACACATGCACTTGATGTGGTCAAGTGTGTGCATGCATGTGTGTGCATGAATCTGTGAGTGTGTGGCGTGAGAGTGTGAAGGTGGGTAAGAGTCATCTCAAAAACCAGATATACAAGGGCAAAACCAGATGTACAGGGGTAAAACCAGATGTACAAGGTAGCACATTTGTCTGGAGTTAGGGTTAGTGTTTGTAATGGCTAGAGGCCTTGGCATGTCCATTCTCTCTATCCCCCTCTCTTTACCTCTTTCTCTCTCAAATAAATAAATAAATAAATAAATGCAATATTTAAAAAAACAATTTTTGGAGCCTGGCATGCTGGCACATGCCTTTAATCCCAGCACTCAGGAGGCAGAGGTAGGAGGATCACCGTGAGTTCGAGGCCACCCTGAGACTCCACAGTGACTTCCAGGTCAGCCCAGATTAAAAAAAAAAAAAAAAAAAAAAAGTTTTTTTTTTTGTTTGTTTGTTTCTTTTGAGGTAGGGTCTCACTCTAGCCCAGGCTGACCTGGAATTCACTATGGAGTCTCAGGGTGGCCTTGAACTCATGGCGATCCTCCTACCTCTGCCTCCCGAGGGCTGGAATTAAAAGCATGTGCCCCCACACCCAGCAAAAAAAAAAGAAAAAAAAAAATTAAGTGAGGCCTTACTTGAAAAAAATAAATAAATAAATAAAAATTAGTGCTGAAGAGGGCTGGAGGGATGGCTTAGCCGTTAAGATGTTTGCCTGCAGAGCCAAAGACCCTGGTTCAATTTCCCCAGGACCCACATAAACCAGATGCACAAGGTGGCACATGCGTCTGGAGTTTGTTTGCAGTGGCTGGAGGCCCTGGTGTGCCCATTCCTCTGTGTCTCTCTGTGTCACTCTCTCAAATTTAAAAAAAAAGAATAGTCACCTCAGTGCCATCCCAGAAGCTGAGCCTCCCCTCCAAAACTAAACCTCATGTGCCCTACAGGTCCTTTAACTGCAGTTCTCCTGGGGTGCAGGCCTGCAGCCTTCCTGCCTCTTGCTGCATCAACCCCCAGGAAGGAGGAGATGTGGTGAACACCCAGTGTGGCTTCGGAGTGTTGCACCTGGACGAGGACGCGGCTGGACGAGTAGTGTACCTGCAGGGCTGTGGGCCCACGCTGCAGCGGTGGCTGAGGGAAAACATGTGGGCTGTGGGCTGCACCGCCGTCACCATCTTTCTGATCCAAGGGACTCAGCTCCTGCTGGCTATCTGGCTGCTGAAAGCCCTAGCTGCTCAAAAGGTAGCAAAGGATATAGAGCCAGACCCCTGGGAGCTGCCTGCACCCCCTTGCCCACTGGGCAGAGATGAGAAGGAACCACCATGCAGGTTGAGCTCGAGGGCTCTCACCTCCCAGGGATGATGTAAAACAGACTCCAGCGCCTCCTCTGCTCAGTCCCTCTTGGCTGCATAGTCTGTCCCCATTGTCTTGCTAGACCAGCTCTGTGCTGCCCCCTGATTTTCCTCATTTTGCCAGGACCCACCTTTGTCCACACTTGCTCTTTGCAAAGGCCACCATGGCCTTCTGGCTGGCAGGAAGAGCAGGGAGTGGAGATCCCTGCCTCCTACCCTGGACCAGCCCACCTGTGGCACTGTAGGAAGGAAAGACTGGCTATGCAAAGAAGGTAGAAAAACCTCAATGAGGGCTGGAGAGATGGCTTAGCAGTTGAGGCTCTTGCCTGTGAAGCATAAGGACCCAGGTTTGATGCCCCGGTACCCACATAAACCAGATGCACATGGTCGCACATGCACATGGAGTTCATTTGCAGTGGCTAGAGGCCCTGGAGTGCCCGTTCTCTCTATCTGCCTCTCTCTCGCTCTCAAATAAATAAAAATAAAATATTAAAAAAAAGAAATGCTCCATTAATCACAGACCCCACAGAGGCTTGGCCCAGAGGCCCTAGACATAGGAGAAAGGCCAGGTCCCTATCTCCTACTGCTGGCCACCATCCACCCACTGAAATCACCTTCCCCTTTCCAGTGCTTGGTGAGATGGAAGGAAAGGCATATGCCGGCCTTCTAGAAAGTTTTATGGGGTGGGGAAAGACTTATTCATTTGTACAGTAAACTTCAGATCTCAAAGTGGACTCAATTCTTGTTCCCTGGGATCCTGCTAAAGTCAAAATGGACATAGTTCCTAGCTGCCCCCATCAGTCAAGGCAGCTCTGATTTCATCACCAAGGTCACTCACGGTTTGTCAGTGGTTGTCACATAAGTGGGATCACAGAGGCCCCACCTTTTTTGTTGTTGTTGTTGTTTTGGTTTGGTTTTGGTTTTTCAAGGTAGAGTCTTACTCTAGCCCAGGCTGACCTGGAATTCACTATGTAGTCTCAGGGTGGCCTTGAACTCATGATGATCCTCTGCCTGGGATTAAAGGTGTGTGCCACCATCATGGCTTCCTTTTTTTTTTTTTTTTTGGTTTTTGGTTTTTCTAGGTAGGGTCTCATTCTGGCCCAGGCTGACTTGGAAATCATTATGTAGTCTCAGGGTGGCTGTGGTTAGTTGGTAGTTTGAGTAGATGGCCCTCAATATACTTAGTGTTTTGTTACTTTGTAGTTTGCATCTGTAGCCACCTGGCTAGAGGCCTGTTCACTGGGCAGATGTTAAGGTGTAGTGGTAGGCTTGAGATTTTAATCTAAAGATATGCAAAGTGTGCCTAGCTGGAGTTCTTGAAGTGTGCTGTGCTCTGTGGCTTTTGGCTTGTGCTTCTCTCTGTGCTTGGACCTGTGAAGGCAGGCCAGCTTCTTCTGCCATTATGGAACTTCCCCTGGATCTGTAAGTATCAATAAATCCTTTCCTCCATAACTGTGCCTGGTCTGGAAGTTCGTCTCAGCAAATCTGAAGCTGTCTGCTACAGTTGGCCTCAAACTCACAGCGATCCTCCTACCTCTGCCTTCTGAGTGCTGGAATTAAAGGTGTGTGCCACCATGCCCGGCTTTTTTATTATTATTATTATTATTATTATTATTATTATTATTATTATTATTATTTGAGAGAGAGAAAGAGAATGGGTGTGCTGAGGCCTCCAGCCACTGCTAACAAACTCCTGACACATGTGCCACCTTGTGCATCTGACTTATGTGGGTCCTGGGGAATAGAACCTGGGTCCTTTGGCCTTGGAGGCAAATACCTTAACCCCTAACCAATCTCTCCACGCCCCTGTTTTTTGTTTGTTTTGTTTTGTTTCGAGGTAGGGTCTCACTCTAGCTCAGGCTGACCTGGAATTCACTATGTAATCTCAGGGTGGCCTTGATCCTCCTACCTCTGCCACCCGAGTGGTCCATGCCTTTAATTCCAGCACTTGGGAGGCAGAGGTAGCAGGATCACTGTGAGTTCAAGGCCACCCTGATACTACATAGTGAATTCCAGGTCAGCCTGTACTAGAGCGAGATCCTACCTAAAAAAAAAAAAAAAAGAGTGGGAGAGAGAGAGACTTGGCACTCCAGGGCCTCCAGCCACTATTGTTGAACTTCAGACATGTGCGCCACCTAGTGCACATGTGTGACCTTGTGAACTTGTGTCACCTTGCATCTGGCTTACATAGGACCTGGAGAGTCCTTATGCCTTGCAGGCAAATGCCTTAACCTCTAAGCCATCTCTCCAGCCCCCCTCCCCTTTTTTTTTTTTCAAAAAAAAGGAAGGATAAAAGGAAGGTGTTTGAATGCTGCCCACCGCCCCCTCCTTTTTTTTTTTTTTTTTAAGCAGAGTCTCAACAGCCTAGACTGGCCTCAAATTTACTATGTACCTGAAGTTGACCTTGAACTTCTGATCCCCTCCATTTTTTTTTTGTTGTTGTTGTTGTTTTTGAAGATAGGGTCTTGCTGTAGCCCAAGGTGACCTGGAATTCACTATGTAATCTCAAAGTGGCCCCAAATTTACAGTGATCCTCCTACCTCTGCCTCTTGAATGCTGGAATACAGGTGTGCCACCACGCCCAGCTCCTTCTACATTTTTCTTCCAAGTGCCAGGATTACAAGTGTGTGCCACCATACCTGGCACAGAGTGCCCTTCTGGGAGCTACTTTCTGGTCACTCCTGAGGGATACTCATACTTCCCCCCTGGATCCCCCCTAAAGGAATGCTCAGTGCTATGGGTGCTGCCGAATAAGCTTGTTCATGTGTGTGACTGTGACTGCTCCTGTGTGTGACATCAGGTGGAGTACACCTGGTCACAGTGGGTACACACCAGGCATCTGTGGTCAGTCTCACGATGAGACAGGCTCATTCTGGTCTTGCCAGGCCATGGGGCTATTCACCAGGCCCCTGTACCCAGGTTTCCTCCACTGTGAGGAGGGATAAGAGCTCCTGCCTTGTGGTGTGTGGTGCTGCTGGGCTCTGCCGTCTCCCATCTTTTTGAGGAGTGTACTGTTGCCACTCAATGCTTCTCTGACCATGGCCACCAAACATAGGTGAGGGATGATGCGGCCCGGCTTGTATGCCCAAGGTCTCTGGGCGAAGGCTCTTAGGAATATGTGACCCTATCCCCTTGGCCGGTACTTCATGCCCGTACTGTCCCGTACCCTCTTCCATGGTTCCTTTGAAGCCAGTCATCCATCCATAAGCGATACACCCACTTATGCACTGCAGACAAGCAAAGACTTGCTAAATTTATTTTCAACAGGAAAAAGCATAGGGTGTTTTGGGGAAGGCAGGTGTGGGTGGTAGGCTCATTCTCTCACCACACGATCCTAGGACATCCAGTTGGAAGAGCTGCAGCACAAGAAAGCCTTCTTACCAGCAGAGGTCTACACAGGGACTAGGGTATGAGTAATACACCTGGAGGACCCTCCTGTATTCCAGCCACAAGCAGGGGGTGCGTAGGTCTGCGGTCCACCTCACCTCTTACTACCATCCTGAGGGGGTGGACCAGTGTCTTTGGAAGGTCAGCAGGGTGTCCTGGGGAGAAGTGGCGTGCTTCCTAAGTGTCAGGACCTAAAGTTACCCCACCTGGAGGTCAGATGCAAGCTGGTCTGGGAGCTCAGGTCTGGTAGAGCTCCTGGGCAGGACATACAGTGGACAGAGGGGCAGGGAAGGGTTCCAGCAAGGCTCCGCAGGGTTTTCAAAGCAGGGCTCTGGCTAAATGATTCCATACTGGGCCAGCTCGTGCAGCTCCAGGTGGTTGAAGGCCTCCCAGGGGCAGATGACTGTGATGTCTGCAGAAGAGGCATGGTCAGGGAGCACCCCAGAGATCAGGGCCATCCCATCCCCTGTCACCCTATTTTTCAAACCTCCAACTAGAGACCATCAGTTTGCCCAGGGTGAGAGTGCAGACTCTGGGTGTAAATTCTCCTCCCAGGATGCACCAGCTTTGGGGAGTATCTTATGGGCCCAAGGGAGGAACCTGGTGGACCTCTTGCCAAAAGGGAAGGGGCAACAAGGGTTTATCCGAAGCTCAGTGAACCCACCCCATGGGTGCAAGCCTTCTTGATAGGATCTGAAGTTTGATGTTGGGGGAGAAAAGAGGGCCAGGATAGGGGGAGCCTAAACAATAAGCAGGGGAGCCTAGGAGCTGTGAGAGCATGCCTTGCAGGGGGGTAGGAAGGGGAGACCTGGGCAGACCCTCCAGATACCACAATCCCTAGTCATACCTGTCCCCAGGCCTTCCATTCCAGGAATGTCATCTCCAAACCTGCAAGGACAGAGTAAAAGTCAGGAACCAGCCCTCCCTCACAGAAGCACAAGTGGGGTGCTTCCTCTCCAACCTTCATGGCTAGTCAAACCTTGAGATGTTCCTTCTACCAACAGAGTACAGGTGTGCTACTCAGAAATTCACAGGCCAGAAACAGGACTGCGAGCCCTGGTGCTCATGGGCAGGAGTGTGGCATGGGGCATGTGGATGAGGATAAGGGTGGTTTTGTTTTTGTTTTTCTGAGACAGGGTCTCCTTGTAGTCCAGGCTGACCTGGAACTCTGTAGCTCCAAGCTGGCCTCAAACTCACCATGATCCATCTACCTGTCTCCTGAGTGCTGGTATTAAAGGCATGCACCACCACGCCTGGCACTGTTTTGTTTTGTTTTTGGAGGCAGGGTCTTGTTCTAGCCCAGGCTGACCTGGAATTTACCTGTAGTCCCAGGTTGGCCTCAACTCAGAGTGATCCTCCTACCTTGGCCTCCTGGTGGGATAAAAGGCGTGTGCCACCATGCCTAGCGCCTCCACTGTTTTGTCAGATTGAAAGAAAGCTAACTAAGGCCATGTCTTTAAATGTGCACATGTGTTCCTGTGTGCACAAGTGCGTGTGGTGGGGGTAACCCCCCCATGTGAGGCAGTGGTGAGCCCCTGGGAAAAAGAGTGGTGCACTTGTCAAATCCTGACTGCAGCACGTGCAGTGCCGTGAAGGCCGGCTCTTCCGCCGCAGCAGCACTGCAGAGGCCCTGGAGAAATTACTGTCTGTCGGATATGAGGACCAGGACGGGGCCCTTCTGAAGCCTCCGCCTCCCCGCCCCCATGCAGCCTGGAGCCGCTGCTTCCTGTGGGAGGCTCCCTTCCGCCGCTGCTCTGCTTACCCTTGGACGCCTTTCTTGGGGGGCTTGCTCTTGAACTGCCTGGTTTGCCGCTGCTTAAATTTAGGTGGCCCTTTCCTCGGGGTGACTGGCCCTCCAATCACCCTGGTGGCCGACCGGATCTCGGCTTTGGGTGGCTCCAGGTTCATAGCGAGGCTGGCCGAGACGCTGCCGTGACCGTTGGCTTCTGGAGTCTGTCAGGCTGTGCTGGACTCCTCATGCAGGCTGGGGGCGGACGGACAGAGGACGTGGTCAGCCTTCAGCTCCCAGCCCTCAGCCCTCAGCAAGAGGAATTGAGGACTAGCTCTGCCACCTTTCAGCGTGACTGGGACAGTGATTCCTACCTCAAGAAACCACCTTCCAGCTCCACTGGAGGTACCCAGCACTCTCCTTCCCCTGCCTGGCCACACACAACTCAGCCATTGCTCTTGTCCCTACCTCACACACTCCTCACCTAATCCTCACCACACCCACCCTTCTGACCCCATGACATGTCCCAAACCAGGAATTCTTACCACTTTTGTTTACAGGTGGCTACTGAAGACCCCTGACACTTACACCGTCTCCCTTCCCATCCACTGGAGTCAGATCCAATTATTTTACTCTGTTGAAAGCTCTCTGGGGACTCTTGCTAGAACTGGGATGAGACTCAAAGGAACTTAGCTTCTGGCCCTACAGGTCAGCCTCACTCACTGCCTCTGCCCTTCTTCTCTCTTTCTCTTTCCTTCCTTTTTTTTTTTTTAGGGTCTCACTCTAGCCCAGGCTCACCCGGAATTCACTAGGTAGTCTCAGGGTGGCCTTGAACTCACAGTGATCCTCCCACCTCAGCCTCCCAAGTGCTGGGATTAAAGGCATGCACAACCATGCCGAGTCCCCTTCCTTTAAATTTTTTAAAATTTATTTATTTTCAAGGAGAGAGAGATATAAATGAATGTGGGTGTACCAGGGCTTCTAGCCACTACAAATGAGTTCCAGATACATGCACTACCTTGTACATCTAGCTTTATGTGGGTACTGGGGAATTGAACCTGGGTCTTTTGCCTTTGCAGGCAAGAAGTTTAACCACTAAGCCATCTCTCCAGCCCTATTTCTTTTTTTAAATTTTTTTTTTGTTTATTTTTATTTATTTGAGAGTAACAGACAAAGAAAGAGGCAGAGAGAGAGACAGGCAGAATGGGCTCAACAGAGCCTCCAGCCACTGCAAACGAAACTCCAGATGTGTGAGCCACCTTGTGCATCTGGCTTACATGGGTCCTGGGGAATTGAACCAAGGCCCTTTGGCTTTGCAGGCAAGTGCCTTAACAGCTAAGCCATCTCTTCAATCCCTCTTTAGTCTGTTTTAAGCCCATTTTAAAAAATAGCACCTATTTGGGGTGTGTGTGCTTTAACCACTGAGTCATCTCTCCAGTCCTCTTTTCTTTTTTTGAGGCAGGGTCTCATTTGAGTTCAGAATGACCTGGGACTCACTCTGTAGCCCCATGCTGGCCTTGAACTCACAGTGATCCTCCTACCTCAGCCTCAGAAGCCCCTCCCTCAGTGTAGTTGCTCACAGATCCTTACTACAGAGCCTGACAGCTTTTTTGAGTTCTAAATAGGAGAGTAGAAATTTTCCTCTTTTTTTTTTCTTCTTTGCATACTGGCTGAAATCCTAAGCATGCCTGCCCTGATACTTTGGGGCTTTCTCACCTTTTCCTCAATAAATCTCCTTTGCCTTACTCCTAGTATGTGTGTTTAGCTTTTCATGGTTGCAAACCAAAGGCATGGACAGTATGAAAATTTGCAATACAGGGGCTGGAGAGATGGCTCGACTGTTAAAGGCACTTGCATGCAAAGCCTGCTGGCTCAGATTCAAATTTCCAAACTACCCACATAACGCTGGATTAAAAAGTGGTGAAAACTGGGCTGGAGGGATGGCTTAGCAGTCAAGGCGTTTGCCTGCAGAGCCAAAGGACCCAGGTTCGATTCCCCAGGACCCACGTTAGCCAGGTGTACAAGGGGGCACACACATGTGGAGTTCGTTTGCAGTGGCTGGAGTCCCTGGCACACCCATTCTCTCTCTCTCTCTCCCCCCTTCTATCTCTGTCAAATAAATAAATAAATAAAATTGAAATAAAAAGCTCTTTTAAAAAGTGGTGAAAGCTGGGCATGGTGGTACACACCTTTAATCCCCACACTCGGGAGGCAGAGGTAGGATTGCCGTGAGTTTGAGGCCATCCTGAGACTACATAGTGAATTCCAGGTCAGCCTGAGCTAGTGAGACTCTACCTTGAAAAAAAAAAAAAGTGGTGAAAGTGTCTGGCATTCTTTTGCAATGGCAAAGGATCCGGTGTGACCATATACACATACAAAAATAAACAAATAGAATATTTTAGGGCTGGAGAGATGGCTTAGCGGTTAAGGCATTTGCCTGTGAAGCCTATGGACCCAGGTTCAATTCACCACATCCTACATAAGCCAGATGCACATGGTGGTGCATGCTTCTGGAATATGCAGTGTCTAGAGGCCCTGTCATACCCATTCTCTCTTTCTCCCTCTCCCGGCTTTAATAAACATTAAAAAAAAATATTTTAAAAGCCAGGCATGGGGCTGAGCATGGTGGTGTATACTTTAATCCCAGCACTTGGTAGGAAGAGGCAGGAGAATTGTTGTGAGTTCAAGGCCAGCTTGGAACTACAGTGAGTACCAAGTTAGCCTGGGCAAGAGTAAGACCCTACCTCGATAAAAAAAAAAAATGCTGGGGCTGGAGAGATGGCTTGGCAGTTAAGGTGTTTGCCTGCAAAGCCAAAGGACCCAGGTTCAATTCCCCAGGACCCACATAAGACAGATGCAAAAAGTGGAGCATGCGTTGGAGTTCGTTTACATGGGCTGAAGGCTCTGGCGTGCCCATTTTATCTCTGTCTCTCTCTGCTTGCAAATAAATAAATAAAATATTAAAAAAAAAAAAACGCTGGACATGGGCTGGGGAAATGGCATAGCAGCTAAAAGTGCTTGCTAAAAAGCCTACCAACTGGGGTTTAATTCCCCAGCACCCACATAAAGCCAAGATGCACAAGATGTTGAATGCACCGAAAGTTTGTTTGCAACAAGTGGCCCTGGTGCTCCCATACTCTCTCTCTCCAGTAAATAAATTAAAAAAATTAAAAAATATTTTTTGAGCTGTGCATGGTGGCCCACGCCTTTTAATCCCAGCACTTGGGAGGCAGGGGTAAGAGGATTGCCATAAATTCAAGGCCACCATGAGACTGCATAGTGAATTCTAGGTCAGCCTGAGCTAGAGTGAGACCCTACCTAGGAAAAAAAACAAAAAACAAAAAACAAAACATGGCTGGAGAGATGACTTACTGGTTAAGGTGCTCGCCTGCAAAGCCTATCCAGGTTCAATTCTCCAGGTCCCATGTAAGCCATATGCACAAGGTGGTGCACGTGTCTGGAGTTTGTTTGCAAGTGGCTAGAGGCCCTGGCGTGCCCACCCTCTCCCTCCCTCCCTCTCTCTCTCTGTAATAAATAAATAAAAATAAATATTAAAATAAAAACAGGGCTAGTGAGATGGCTTAGCAGTTAAGGCGCTTACCTATGAAGCCTAAACACCCAGGTTCAATTCCCTATATCCTATGAAAGTCAGATGCACATGGAGGCATATACATCTGGAATTTGCAGTAGCTAGAGGCCTTGGCGCACTTATTCTCTTTTCTCTTGCTCTCTTTTTCCCTCATAAATAAATAAAAGTAATTTTAAAACACACAAAAAAACTTCAGTAACACTTATTTATACAGATGTGTATGTCTGTATGGGTGCAACAAGGTCTCTGGCTGCCAGACACATGCACCACATTTTGTGTCCAGCTTTACATGGAAGCTAGGGAATGGAACCTGGGCTAGCAGGCTTTGTAAGCAAGTGCCTTTAAGCACTGAACCATCTTCTAGCCCCCCAAATTTTACTTATTTATTTTTAATTTTTCAAGGTAAGTGCTTGCTCTAGCCAAGGCTGACCTAGAATTCACTATGTACCTCAGGGTAGCCTTGATCTTTCAGCTATCCTCCTATTTCTGCTTCCTGAGTGCTGGGATTAAAGGCCTGTGCCACCACCCCCCCCCCCCATGGCTATTTTCTTTTCTTTTTCTTTCTTTCTTTCTTTTTTTTTTTTTCAAGGTAGGTCTCATTCTAGTTCAAACTGGCCTGGAATTTACTATGTAGTCTGAGGTTACCTCAAACTTGCAGTGATCCTCCTACCTCAGCATCCCAAGTGCTAGGATTAAAGGTATGTGCCACCACACCCAGCTCCACAAAATAAGAAAGAAAGAAAGAAGGAAGAAAGGAAAATCTGCAACAACTTCTGAGGGCCTAGGGCTTTCCTGAGTCCCTGGGGTTCTGGTAGACATAAAAAGCCCCAGTTGCTCGTTCACTGGCTGATTTAGGGCCTGCTCTGAGTCACTGTTGCCTCAGGGCTTGAGGTGGCTGAGCTGGCTGTTGTTCTGTATAAGGCCAGTGTGTCCTTGCAAGCACCACACAGGTGACCCCTCCTCTTCTCCCCAGAGCTTCTCTCTAAGCCCCAGTGACTTTGGTCAAGGACATCACAGCTTTCTCTAAGCCTATTAGCACCCAAGGAAGACTAGTATAAGCCCCACACGCTGCCAGAAGTTTCAAAGGCCATACAGGTGACTCAGGCAGAATGTACTTCCCCCCAGCCCAGGGATCACCTCTTAGGGTCTCCTGCCTGATCCAGAGGTGGGAGGTGGGTTGCTGACTCCAGCCTGGGGCTACTGTCAGCTGTTGGCTGGAGCATCAGTGCTGAAGCTGACCAGGAGGCAAGAACAAGGTAGCCTTGTACTAGGGCCATGGCGCGGTCTACCTCAATCCCAAGGGCGCCCCGTTCCCTCTCTCCTGAGGTTCAGCTTTTGCCCCTGAAGCTAGCACCAACCTGGGAGGAACCAGTGCTCAGGAGCTTGGGGGTCCTGGATACTCAGCTCTGTGACACCCTTTCCTCACTACCCAGAGATGGCAGAATAAAGGCCATGGGCTCCTCATGGGCAGCTCTGTTCCCTTACAGAGCTCTAACCATCCAGTGCTGTATTCATGGAAACCATGCGTCAGCTGCCCTAGCCCAGCCTGTACACATTTGGTGCCACTCAATTGACTGATTCAATTGCTGGCCTTAGAAAAAGTGTCACTACCAGGCCGGAGAGATGACTTAGCAGTTAAGGCACTTGCCTGAAAAGCCAAATGACCCAGGTTCAACTCTCCAAGACCCACAGAAGCCTGATGCATAAGAGGGCGCATGCATCTGGAGTTTGTTTGCAATGGCTGGAGGCCCTGGCACTCCCATTCTCTCTCTCTCTGCCTATTTCTGAATCTCTCTCTGTCTTTCAAATAAATAAAAATAAAATATTAAAAAAATAGTGTCACTACCATTTGACACTGGGGGCAAACAGCAAGCAGAGGAAGCGATTTGCTGGGTGTCCTCTCCAAATAACAGGGGAACTTCCAAAAACCCAGAATTTAGTCAAATGGCAAAGGCCATTAGCCCTTGTCAACCCTGGACAAATAGGCAGATGCCTGGCTGTCAGGCAAGGCAGCAGGGTGGATCACTACTCACCAAGTGCTGGATGAATCTCTGGGGAGCCACAGGTGCCAGTGCTGTTGCCTCTGGTTTAGCAGGGAACTGGCCTGAGCATTTATCCTGCTGCCAGTGAGCCGATTAGGACTCCCTTCTCCAATTCCATACTAATGAGATTGTTGAGTAGAGGGAGGCTCCACTGTCCAGGATGTTGGGGTTCACTGGAAGGGGCACTAGTGTGGTCAAGGGCCTGAACAAGGGACATCCAGCTCCAGTAGATGGCTGAGAAGAGGAGGGAAAGTATGATCCTCCCCAGCTATCAGTGGGACTCTCTGAAGAATCACCAGGCCATCTTGGAGACAGCTCTGACCTGTCCTTCTCCAATTACTGTCTCTGTGTTCCTGTGGCTCTGTGCCACAGTTTTGCCCCTCTCCATTTATTTGGCCTCAAATCTCACCCTACTTCTTGCTCTCTGCCCCTGAACCTCCTGCACCAGCTACTCTGTGTGGTCCATGTCCTTTGCCTCTGCTTCCTCCAGCTCCCTCCTCCTGGGCCCCCAAAGCCCGGTAGTGTCACAGCTCAGAGTAGCCCCTCAGGCTAGGATGCCTGTTTCAGCTGGCCTTCCCTTCCTCACACTTAACTGTATGATACTTGATGATTTGGTTGTGTTTTATATGTGCATCTGTATGTGCTGTTTGTATGCATGTGGAGGTCAGAGGTCTATGTTGGGGTTTTCCTCAATCACTATTCCTCTTGTACTTGACAAAAGGGATAAGGTCTCTTGATGAACCTAGAGCTCACTAATTCTAGACTAGATTAGAAATCCATCAAGCTCCAGAGCTTCCTTGTTTGTGCCTCTCTGGCTCTGGGACTGTACCACCATGCCTAGCATTTTACATGGGTATGGGAAATCTGAACTCAAGATCTCATGTTTGCATGGCAAACACTTTAACACCCGGGTCATCTCCCCAGCCTCTATTTTTGCCCTTTTATTTTGGTTTTCATGGTAGGGTCTTGCTCTAGCCTAGGCTGGCCTGGAATTCAGAATGTAGTTTTAGGGTGACCTTGATCTGATGGCAATCCTACTATCTCTGCCTCACAAGGGCTGTGACTAAAGGCGTGCGCCACCGCTGGTTTCCTTTTATTTATTTGCAGTGGCTAAAGGCCCTGGGCTGTCCATTCTCTCTATCTCAGAATTCCTCTGCTTGAAAATAAATAACTAAAAATGAGGGCTGGAGAGATGGCTTAGCGGTTAAAATGCATGCCTGTAAAGCCTAAGGATCCAGGTTCGATTCTCCAGGTCCCACATAAGCCAGATGCACATGGTGACACATGCATATAGAGTTTGTTTGCAGTGGCTAGAGGCCCTCGCATGCCCATTCTCACTCAACCTCTCTCTAATAAATAAATAAAAATAAATCTTAAAAAAAAAAAAGCCGGGCATGACGGCACATGCCTTTAATCCCAGCACTTGGGAGGCAGAGGTAGGAGTATCGCCATGAGTTTGAGGCCATCCTGAGACGACATTGTAAGTTCCAGGTCAGCCTGAGCTTGAGTGAGACCTTACCTCAAAAAATAAAAAAAGTAAACACAGAGGCTGAAGAGATTTTTAGTGGTTAAGGTGCTTGCCTGAAAAGCCTAAGGATCCACGTTTGATTGCCCAGTACCCACATAAGCCAGATGCACAAGGTTTAGCATGCATATGGAGTTCATTTGCAGTGAGTGGCTGGAGACCCTGGTGTGCCTGCCCATTCTCTCCCTCTCTGTCTCATCTGTCTCTTTCTCTCAAATAAATATTTAAAAAAATAATTAAAAAATAGTAGTCAGGAGTGGTGGCACACACCGTTAGCCCAGCACTCAGCTCAGGAGCTCCCCGTACACCTCAGCACTGCTGTTCTCAGGGAACACACGCCTGGTACTGAAAACCTATGACGGGGAAGGTCATGAGTCCTAAGGGTGCAACACCTGCTGGTGTCTGGCTGAATGCATGTACTGTGCTCACCAAACTACCCGGTAAGCACTTTTTTTTTTAAATGTTCACACCCATATATTAAAGCTACACACACTTTTGTTTAGAGAAGCCTGTCTTTTCAGATGGCAATGACCACTGGGATGACTCAAAGGCATCATAGTTCTGAGATGTGACAGGAGTGCCCAGCACTGAAACATCTCTATCACACCTTCCAAGGCTCAGTGTCCATTGTGGAAAAGGTGACAGAAAGAACATAAGAGCCAAAGGAAGGGCAGGACTGCTTACAATGCACTCTTCCAGACACAAAATGGCCTGGATACTCATGACCTTGCAGTGCCTGGCACTACCTACACAAGACCCTCATAATAGGAGGAAAATATGACATCATTATAGAGTCTAATTGAGATGGGGAGGAGCTATGATGGGCAGTGGGATTGCAAAGGGGAAAATGGGGGAGGGAATTATCATGGTTTATTGTATATAATTATGGAAGTTGTCAATAATTTTTTTTTTTTTAAAGCTGGACTTGGTGGCACATGCCTTTAATCCCCACACTCGGGAGGCAAAGGTAGGAGGATTACCATGAGTTCAAAACAACCCTGAGACTACATAGTGAATTCCAGGTTAGCCTGAGCTACAGTGAGACCCTACCTCAAAAAAAAAAAAAAAATTAAAAAAAGAAAAAAAATCAAATAGTTTTGTTTGCTTCCTTGGGTCTTATCAGCTTCTCTCATCCCTACAGGTGAGGATGTTTTGTTTTTACCCTGAGAGACGTACGCGCCGTTCTGTGCATCTATTTGACTTGGAACTCACTCTGTAGTTCCAGACTGGCCCTCCTACCTCTGCTTCTGGAGTGGGGTGTTGGGATTAAAGGTGTGCACACCATGCCCACCTGAGACAATGTGACAATGTTTTTTTTTTTCCCCCTGCCCTCGACACAGGACCACACAGTCTCCTTCCTCAAGACACTGTTTTAATTTTTATTTATTTCTTATTTGAGAGAGAGAAAGAGAGAGAGAGAGAGAGAGAGAGAGAGAGAGAGAAATTGGCCGGCCAGGGCCTTCTCCATGCAATTGAATTCCAGATGTTTGCGCCACCTAGTGGGCATGTGTGACCTTGCCCTTTTTTATCTTTTTTTTGTTGCTTTTTCGAGGTAGGGTCTTGCTGTATCCCAAGCTGACCTGGAATTCACTATGGCCTCCAACTCATGGCAATCCTCCTACCTTTGCTTCCCGAGTGCTGGGATTAAAGGCGTGCACCACCATGCCCAGCTTGCTTTACCTTTTGTGTGTCTGCTTACATGGGACCTGGAGAGTCAAACATGGGTCCTTAGACTTTACAGGCAAGCACTAAGCCATCTCTCCAGCGCCCTGAGGCAGTGGTTTAATTCACAGGAGATAACGAAATACAAATCTAGGTTTGTGGTGGTTTGAATCAGTGTCCACCATAAACCCACGTTTTGAATTCTGGGTCCCTAGCTGATAGCAATTTGGGAAGTGGAGCCTTGCTGAAGGTGTGTTGTTGTGGGTGGACTCCGGGGTGTTACAGCCAGCTCCCTCTTGCCATAGCTCAGCTCACTCCTGCTGTTCTGCGGTGGCAGAGATGCTGTCCAGCCTCTGCTCATGCCATGCCTTCCCCTGCCACCATGAAGTTTCCCCTTGAGTATAAGCCAAAATAAAAACTTGGGCTGGAAAGATGGTTTAGCGGTTAAGCGCTTGCCTGTGAAGCCTAAGGACCCCGATTTAAGGCTCGATTCCCCAGGATCCATGTTAGCTAGATGCGCAAGGGAGCACAGGTGTCTGGAGTTTGTTTTCAGTGGCTGGAGGCCCTGGTGCACCCATTCTCTCTCTCTCTGCCTCTTGCTCTCAAATAAATAAAAATAAAGGGCTGGAGAGATGGCTTAGTGGTTAAGCACTTGCCTGTGAAGCCTAAGGACCCCGGTTTGAGGCTCGATTCCCCAGGACCCATGTTAGCCAGATGCACAAGGGGGCGCACGTGTCTGGAGTTCGTCTGCAGTGGCTGGAAGCCCTGGCGTGCCCATTCTCTCTGTCTTCCTCTCTCACTCTCAAATAAATAATAATAAAACAAAGTAAATAAATAAAAACTTTCCTCCCATAAGCTGCTTTTAGTCTGCTCCTTTGTCACAGCAAAAGAAGGTAACTACAAGAAGGGCCTAATATGATCACCATAATTATGTTTCTCTAGGCCCAGACCTAGCTGAGTACTTTGGATGGCATACCAGCTATTCAAGATGGCAGCCCAAACTACTGATGTCCTGATACCCACTAGTTAAGGTTGCCCCCTGCCCCTGTGATTTTGATTTTGTTGTCACAGGCCCATTTGAAATGCCATGCATGGAAAAGGGCCTGCTGATCAGCTCAAGAAGTCATCTCTACAGACCTAGCTTTTCCCTTACATAAGTAGACACAATACACTTAAACTCAGCCCTGCCCAGGCCACCAGCAACCAGAGCTTGGAATTACTGGGAGAGGAGTTGGGGTAGGAAAATTTCCATGGGGTGGGGAGGCAGTGGTAGTGAGGACTCTCAAGTCCTATCATAGGCCAAGAACTGCAGCCAAGATCCTGACTGGTGCCTGGCAGTTGATTGTGGAGCTGATGCCTCAGGCTCCCTACTCCTTTATCAACTACCTCGAGAGCCTTGGTTCCCAAGTGTCCAAGAAGCTGACCCTCTGCCTCTACCTGGCAGAGGGAGCAGCTTCCCCAAGGATCCACCAGCTGAACAGATTGGACCTTCCTAGATGTTGGTTCTTCCTTGCTGCACACAGAGCATAGCTGGAACTGTCCCTTAGAAGGACATCCCAGGGACACTGGGACTAGAAGGGTCTTCTGTCTTGTTTAAGGAGACGGTGTTAGTTCACTTTCAAAGATTGTAAAGGTTGCAGCTACTATACAGAGGTACATCCTTTATGGAGCAAGGACAACATGAGTCTCCTGTGTAAGCCATCAGGGAGAATTTATTCTGAAGTAGTTCTTAAACAATTCCTCCTATTCCCATTAGGCATATGGAGCCTTCCAGACTCACGCATAAGAACATTTCTTCTGCTTCTTGAACAGGAGCTGTGAAGTGGCATTTGCCCATGGTGAGATATCTGGGGCGGGGTGGGGGAAGGCAGGCTGGTTCAGCCTCCACCCTGTGTGCGGAGCCGGATCTCCATCCTGATGAAAGCCTTGAGGTTCTCGTCAGTCACATGCTCCTCCAGGGCAGCCAGGGCCCGCTCCCCACCATCCTGGTAGTGCCGTAGCAGAACCTCTGCATAAGCTACCCAGACGCAGTTGGGGCAGCCACTCATACAGCAGTTTGTAGGAGGCTGGAGCTCAGGTGGCAGAGGGTATGGAGGCTCTAAGGAGTCCCTGCTGGGCAGGGAAGCCTTGGGCTTCAGGTCCTTCTTCTTCGTACCTGCCTGGGAGCCTTCTTCCCCATGGTCCATCCCTAACTCTCTGCATCCATCAGTGGCTCGGACCGAAGGATGGTGCCTGTGAAGAACACTGCCTCCACCTCTTCCTCCTGGAAGCCGCTGGCAGCAGTCCCAGCTGGAGAGCCAGCAAGCCCCCTGCAGATGCAAATAAACATGACTGTCCATGATGCTGGTAAGGCATCACCTGTCCCCAGCTCTGAGGAAAGAACGTTCAGCTTTCCTAACACTAGACAAGTGTCTCCATGTCCTTCTCAACCTCCCCGCCTCCCGTAAGATCTTAAGACAATTTTGTTTATCATCTGTAAGCTCAGTTTTTCCATATGCTGAACGGACATGCCTGTTGACAAAAGGATATAGTTTGACTAATGAAAACTTGCTGAGTTCAAGGGCTAGGCACTCACAGCTGATTGGGCGGTGGAGTCTGACACTTCCGGTTCAGATGACTAGATGGGACAGGATGGGGGAAGAAGCCTAAGCTCCTAGCCATATACACAGCCTTCGGTCCCTCATCACATAGTGCACCTAAGCTCTGCCCTGCCCTCTGACAGGCCATGCTGACTACATCACTTGGGGGTGTGTGTGTGTGTGGGGGGGGTGTTGAGGTATGATCTCAGTGTAGCTCAGGCTGACCTGGAACTCACTCTGTAGCTCCGGGATGACCCTGAACTCACGGTGATCCTCTCACACTTGGCCTTGTATCATCTTTATATTTTATTTGCAGAGAAATACAGAGAGCATATAGGCATGCCGGGGTCTCTGGCCACTGCAGACGAACTAAAGACGTACGCGCTGTTCTGTGCATCTATTTGGCTTAAGTGGGTACTGGAGAATTGAATTCGGTTTGTTAGGCTTGGCAGGCAAGGGCCTTAAACACTAAGCTATCTCTCCAACTCACTGCATCATTATTTACTAAATAGATAAGATAGAGAGGGAAGGAGGGAGAGAGAATGGGTGCGCCAGGGCCTCCAGCCTCCGCAAACCAACTTCAGATGCACACGCCACTTTGTGCATCTAGCTGAATTGGGTCCTGGGGAATTGAACTTGGGTCGCTAGACATGGCAGGCAAGCGCCTTAACTGCTCAGCCATCTCTCCAGCCCATTGCAACACTTTATAAAAAAAAAAATTGTTTATTTGACAGCGACAGACAGAGAGAAAGAGGGGGAGGGGGAGGGGGAGAGAGAGAGAGAGAGAGAGACAGACAGACAGAGAGAGAATGGGCGCGCCAGGGCCTCCAGCCACTGCAAACGAACTCTAGACGTGTGCGTCTGGCTAACGTGGGTCCTGGGGAATCTAGCCTTGAACCGGGGTCCTTAGGCTTCACAGCCAAGTGCTTAACCGCTAAGCCATCTCTCCAGCCCCCATTGCAACACTTTTAATGACGCGTCGACCTTGAACAACATCACATCTGAAGCTCAAGGATCTCGGGTCATCCCACTGTTGGTCTCCAATGGCCCAGTGGCTCTCTGGAGTGCTTCCCTCCTCCCGCGCTTCGCCCACCCGGGGCGCGGGTGCAGACTAGATGGTTCACCAAGCCCGGGGGCCAGGAGCGCTCGCAGGCGGCAGGCGTGGAGTGGCGGCGAGTGCCCCGAGGGCTGGCTGGCCTCCCACACCGGGGCCTCCCGCAACCCCGTTCGCCCGTCGGTACTTGCCGAGCCGCGCACTGCGACGCCCACCGCCCGGCTTCCCCGGGTCACGCTCCGCAGCAGCATGGCCGCGGCCTGGCCGAGCGGCGAGCGGCGGAGACCCGGGAGCGAGCCGGGAGACAGCGAAGGACAGCGGGGAGAGAGAGCTGGCCAATGGCCGTCCGAGGCGGGCCGCGCCGCTCCAATGAGCGTAGGGCTGCGGCCGGAAGCGGAAGTGACGCTCAGGGGCGGGACCTTGAGAGAGGGCGGCGTGGCCATGGTGCGGGCTCGGGGCGCTGCTGCGGCTCCCGCGCGGACGGCGGGGCCTGGGGCCTCGGGACGTCCTGAGCCGCGGGGACAGCGGCGCGGGTGGGTGTAGCCCGCGGGGAGGGGCCCTCGCGTAGCTTACCCGCACACTCCGTCCCGGGGCCACGCTCCGTCTTCCTAATTGAATGGCCTTGGGCTCGTGGTCCCCGCAGCTCCTAACAGGCCCAAGCCAACCCCCTTTCTGATTCTGCTTATGTGATATTTGAGTCTCACTCCTGGGTTCTCGATCAGTAGAGAGAAGAAGAAAGTAAATTGCAAGCCCAGGAATCAGGATGAGCAAGAGATTCCTTTCCGACTCCGAGAGATTATGAGAAGCCGTCAGGAGATGAAAAACCCGCTCAGTAACAAGAAGAGAAAGAAGGAGGGTACGTGCAACCCCTGCTGGGTGGCAGCAGAGCTTTGTGTAAATCCAGCGTCTTGTTCAAATACTTGGTGTTATAGGCAAGGGAAATACGCCAAAACCTAGTGCTTGGAGTGCAGGGTGTGGGATGGAGCATTGAGGGAAGGCCATAGGGTCAGAGCAATAGCTGATGGCAGTGTGGTTGTAGATGAGGCTTGAAAGCAGGGTGTGGTGGCTCATGCCTGGCACTCCAGATGAGGCTGAAGCAGGATGACTCTTAAATTCAGGCCCAAACTTAGCTGCAGAGTGACACCTTTTCTCAAAACAATTTCAAAAAGAAAAAATAAAAAGCTTAAGAAGAATCCATGGGATGGTAGTGGGGGGCTGGAGAGATGGCTCAGCAGTTAGAGGAGCTTGCTTGCAAAGTCTGTCAACCCAAGCTTAATTCCTCAGTGCCCACATAAAGGCAGATGCACAAAGTGGTGGAAGGATCTGGAGTTCATTTTCAGTAGCAGGAGGCCCTGTCTTGCCCATTCATATTCATTCTCTCTCTCTCTAATATTTTTATTATAAACAGAGAGAACTTCCAGCCACTGCAAATGAACTGCAGATTCCGGAACCATTTTGTGCATCTGGCTTTAATGTGGGTACTGGGGAATCAAACCTGGGTTGCTGAGCTTTGTAGACAAGCGCCTTAGCTGCTAAGGCAATCTCTCCAGCTCCCTCCCCTTTCTGTCTGTCCATGAGAATAGGAAGGAGTGTTGGACTTCTTTCCTCTCAGTAATTGTGGAGTGCCATCAGAAGTTTGTTTTTGTTTTTTCAAGGTAGGGTCTCACTCTAGCTCAGGCTGACTTGGAACTCATTATGTAGTCTCAGGGTGGCCTCAGGCTCACAGTGAGACCTCTGCCTCCCAAGTACTGGGATTAAAGTCATGTACCACCATGCCTGGCTCCCATCCACTTTTTATTTTATTTACTTATTTATTTACTTATTTGAGAGTGACAGGGAGAAGAAGAGGCAGATACAGAATGGGCGTGCCAAGGCCTCCAGCCACTGCATATGAACTCCAGATGCATGCGCCCCCTTGTGCCTGTGGTTGACATGGGTCCTGGGGAATCGAGCCTCGAACTGGGGTCCTTATGTTTCACAGCCAAGTGCTTAACCACTAAGCCATGTCTCCAGCCCCACTTTTTTTTTTTTTTTGGTATATTTGAGAGCAATAGACAGAAAGAGGGGGAGGGAGAGAGAGAGAGGGAGGGAGGAAGGGAGAGAATGAGTGGGCACACCAGGGCTTCCAGCCACTGCAAACAAACTCCATATGCATGTGCCATCTTGTGCATCTGGCTTACATGGGTATTGGGGAGTTGAGCCTCAAACCAGGGTCCTTAGGCTTCACAAGCAAACACTTCACTGCTAAGCCATCTCTCCAGCCCCATCCACTCTATTTTGAACCTCATTCCATACTTCTTCTGGGGTCCCTCTTTGTCCTCAGCCCAGACAGCTTTTAGGAAGACACTGGAAAAGGAAGCAAAAGGAAGGGAGCCAGACATCATTGTCCCCAAGTTCAAGCAGAGGAAGGGCGAGTCTGATGGGGCCTACATCCACCGCATGGAGCAGGAAGCCCAGCATGTGCTATTCCTTAGCAAGAACCAGGCCACCAGGCAGCCAGAGGTGGAAACAGCTCCCAAGAAGGAGAAGTCTGAGCGGAAGAAAGCGTGAGTTGGTGGCTGGGGACCTCAGGAAGGCAGGGCTATGGGTTCTGACAGTTGTATTTCATGACACAATGTTGTGTCAATTATTCCCTGCTTGATAATTTAGGAATAATATTGAAAGAAATTCTGGTCATAACAGCTTCTCAACATGGGGTGACTCAAAGACCCACCTTTTTTTTTTTTTTTTTTTTTGCCATTTTCTGGAAAAGCACCAGAGAGGTCCAAGAGCCAGACAAGGCCAAGATCTGTTGTTTACCTTGGGCCAGCTGCCATAGAAAAATGGAAAATGCTTAATAGGTGCCTGTCTTAGGAGAGCTTGCTGGGCACTGTGGTATCATGGAGCTCACAAGAGTGTCATCTGTGTGCAGGGGCCCATGTGAGGCTGATATGTAGCCTCCTGCCCTGGATCTAATTGGGTTGTCTCCAATATTCCTCTTGTCCCAAGAGATTTGAGTCTAGCTGTGTTTCCTCTGGATGTTCTGTGATATTACTCCTTCAGAAGTGGAGATAATGCTGCTGCCACAATATTTTAAGCAAGATCTCTTAGCACAGGCTGACCTAGAACTCATTGTATAGTCCAGCAGGCCTCAAACTCAGAGCAACCCTTCTTCCTCATCCTTCATAGTGATGGGCTTAAAGGTATGCATCACCAAGCCTGGTTTGCTATGTGCTCTTTAAACACATTTTAGAGAGAGAGAGAATGGGCTCGCCAGGGCCTCCAGCCACTGCAAAGAAACTCCAAATGCATGCGCCCCTTTGTGCATCTGGCTTAAGTGGGTCCTGGAGAATTGAACTGTGATCCTTTGGCTTTGCAGGCAAACACCTTAACTGCTAAGCCATCTTTCCATCCCTGCTATGAGCTCTTCGTGTACTCCCTAAGGATGGTGTTCAACCAGTAGAAGGCTGCCACAAGCTTGGGTTCCTCTGCTAACCCTGGTACTTCCACCTGCGTTCAGCCATCTGTGCGGCTAGAGAAGTGGCTTCATCATCAACAACAACAACAACAAAAGCGCTGGAGAGATGGTTTAGCAGTTAAGGTGTTTGCCTGCAAAGCCTTAGGACCCATGTTGGACTCTCCAGATCCCACATAAGCCAGAGGCACAAAGGTGAGGCAAGTGCAAGGTTGCACATGCCCACTAGGTGGCAGAAATGTCTAGAGTTTGATTTCAATGGCTGAGGCCCTGGTGTGCCAATTCTCTCTCCCCATCACCCTCTCTCTGTCAAATGAAAAAAGTAAAATGAAAATCCCTTTTTTAGGCACATTAAATGACCATGACTTTCCAGTTAAGCAGCTTGAGCTTTTCATGAAGTGGTAACTCACTCTTACAATACCATCTCTCAGGAGGACTACCCAAAAAAAACAAAACAAAACAAACAAAAATGCTCTCTGAATTCCTGTCATTTTTCCAGTAACAAGAGCCAAAGCCTAGCCGAGAATTGCCTGAAGTCTCAGGTCTCAAACGTCATGTAACCTTAAGGCTCAAACTCACCATAAAGAGGCTGTGTCATGTATAGTACTTTGAACCTGGTCTTATAAGTGGGATGGGATGGTTTCCTGCCCTGTGCCATCCTGTGCACTGTAGGGTGCTTGGTCACATCCTTACCTCCTCAGTGCAGCAACCCAAAATGTCAAGACTATCATTTCTTCCATGGGACTGAGACTTACTGAATAGGGACCTTGGGGAGCCTGCTGGGTGGGAGCCTGCTCTGGTGGATGTGTGTGGAATTGGGGGTGTTAAGGAGTGTGACCACTGGTAGTGGCCCCTGGGCTCATTTCCCAGCAATGCCTCTTGCACCCCTTGTAGGGCAAGCTGGCCTTTGCCATACCAGATAGGATGAAAGCTTAGGAATCTGGACGCACATGCTTTCTTCCCAGGTTCCAGAAACGGCGACTAGACAAAGCCCGTGAGAAAAAGGAGGCCAGAGCACTGGAGAAGCTGGAGCGAGAGTTCCTGCAAGGTAGCTTCTTTTTTCTTTTTATTTATTTATTTGAGGGAGAGAGAGGCAGAGAGAGAGAAAAAAAAATAGGTATATCAGGACCTCTTGTCACTGCAAACGAACTCCAGACACATGCACCACCTTGTGCATCTGGCTTACGTGGGTTCTTGGACTCTAGCATGGTTCCTTAGGCTTTGCAGGCAAGTGCCTTAACCTCTAAACCATCTCTTCAACCCAAGGTAGCTGTTACCAAAGCAGCTGTGATAGCATGGTGGTCCTCACAGGACTGGGCATGTTATTCTTACCAGACTCCTTCAGTGGGTACCTATAGTGTCCCAGGTTCCCAGTCAGTGGGCTCATCTGGGTTCTGTGGCCTTGAAGGAAGGGAGGGTGGCTGTGTAAATGCCACAGGGGCTCTGGGCATCAGGGCAATGGAGGTTGTGAGAGCAGCAAGCTTCTGGCCACTCTGTCTCCCCAGACACTGTGAAGTTTGGAGAGGTTGTGATGCAGCCTCCAGACCTGACAGTCCAGCCCAGGAGAAGTGTAAGCAAAGAGCAGGTATGTGTGGATGGGGAGTTTTCCTAAATTCACCCCCAGTGTTGCCAAGAGCTAAGGCCCATAGGTACTGCCTGCTATGGGGCCTGGCCTGGCCTGGCCTGGCATTATCTTAATGGGCTGTGAGCTGTTGGGCCAGCCCGAGCTCTTTGGTGTCTGCCTTCCTGGCCAAGCCTGTGCTGCATGCAGCCTTTCTTCTCTTCCTCAGCCTGGCAAGAAGTCATTGATACTGAAGACACTGGTGGGCTCTGGTGGCATGTCCCAGCCCCCAGCCACCTCTCTAGCCCGGCAGCGGATCCTGGGGGAGGAGCGAGAGCGGGCTGTGCAGGCTTACAGAGCCTTGAAGCAGCAGCAGCAGCAGCAAGGGACACAACTGCACAGAGGGAATTAGGGGCCAAGAGCCTCTGGAAGCTGGCCTGGGAGCTGCTATGCCTTGGTCGGGGAGAGGCAACAGATGGGGTCTACTCTCTCAAAGCAGGCCAACCTTCAGGTCTTTTCACATTTTCCTCCCTAAAGACTGTCCGTTTTAGAGTGACTACTTATGGGTTCCTATCTGACACAGGGTGAGAGTGCCCCATATAGTCCCGTCCTTGACCAAGATACAGCTGGGAGAGTGGGCATCTTCCTCCCCTGAACGCAGAAACAAACAGCACTCAATCCCATAATCCATCTGGTTATTGAACCCTTTTTTTTTTTTTTTTTTTTCTTGAGGTAGGGTCTTACTCTGGCCCAGGCTGACTTGGTCTCAGGGTGGCTTTGAACTCATGGTGACCTACTTCTGCCTTATAAGTGCTGGGATTAAAGGCATATCTCACCACACCTGGCTTGATTATTGAAGCTTTGATGTAGGTCAGCCTGTATCTAAGAGATTCCCTTGGACAACACAACCCAGGACAGGCTGGGTAGAGCATGTTCACAGGACAGTGGAAAAGTAGATGCAGGGCAGGGCAGGTAGGTAGCACATAGCCCACCTGTAAGGGGTCTGTACCAGGGGTCAAGTCCCAGTTCACATTTTTTTTTGAGGTAGGCTTTTAGGCTTTTATTTTATTCTAGTCCAGGCTGGCCTCAAACTCACAGTGATTTTCCTACCTCTGCCTCCCAAGTACTGGGATACAAGGTGTGCGCCGTCAAGCCCAGCTCCCAGTTCACTTTTAGTCCAAGGCAGCAGGAGCCACAGGCCAGATTTGGTTTAGATGGAGACTGATGGTCATCCACACACCAGGAGGGTAGGAGCAGGTCTGTGTCCTATGTAAGTCTCAGGAGAACCAGCCATGCAGCAGGGCTGCTGAGAATTCATACCCTGGGATAAGTTCACACAGTGCCAAAGGAGGAAACACATGGCTGCCTGTCCAAGTAAGAAGGAATGAGGAGCTTAAAGCTACATAGCCAGTATGGTGGCACACATCTTTAATCCCAGTACTGGGGAGGCAGAGGTAGGAGGATCACCATGAGTTATGGCCACCCTGAGACTACATAGTGAATTCCAGGTCAGCCTGAGCTAGAGTGAAACCCTACCTCGAAAAAAGGACAATAAAAGCCGGGCGTGGTGGCGCACGCCTTTAATCCCAGCACTCGGGAGGCAGAGGTAGGAGGATCGCTGAGAGTTCGAGCCCACCCTGAGACTACAGCGTGAATTTCAGGTCAGCCTGAGACAGAGTGAGACCCTACCTTGAAAAACCAAAAAAAAAAAAAAAAAAAAAAAAGAAAAAGAAAAGAAAAAAGGACAATAAAGAACAAAAAATAAGAGAGATACATAGCCGGGCAGCAACACCTGGATGCACACCTAAGATCCTAGCCCTCAGGAAATGGAGGCAGGATTGGGAGTTCAAAGCCAGCACTGGCTATATAGCAAGTATGAGGCTAATGTGACTACTGAGACCTTAAAAAAAATTTTTTTTTTTGTTTATTTTTATTTACTTACTTGAGAGCAACAAAGAGGCAGAAAGAGAATGGGTGCGCCAGGCCACCAGCCACTGCAAATGAACTCCAGATGCATGAACATTGTGCATCTAGCTTACATGGGTCCTGGGGAGTCGAGCCTCGAACTGGGGTCCTTAGGCTTCACAGGCAAGCACTTAACCGCTAAGCCATCTCTCCAGCCCTGAGACCTTTTCTTAAAACTCTTACCCAGACATCAAGAGCCAGACTTGTCACACTCTACAAGGGAAGCATGTGGGCCTTTTCTGACAGACTTGTCCAGGGTCATCTCTCTAGCGAAGCTGGTTCCAGGAAGATCAGCCCTGTGGCCAGGTGAAGTGCTAGAGTTGTGTGTGATCTTTTATTGCCCTTGTATTTTTCCAGAAGTCTATTTTTTAAAAATGGAACTCCTTTGTATTTTACTTTTTATTTATTGGCAGAGAAAGGGGGAGAAAGAATATGCACGCCAGGGCCTCCAGCCACTACAAACGAACTACAGGTGCATGCGCCCTCTTGTGCATCTGGCTAATGTGGGTCCTGGGGAATCAAACCTGGTCCTCTGGCTTTGCAGGCAAATGCCTTAACCACTAAGCCATCCCTCCAGCCCCCAAAAGCTATTTTTTATTTTATTTTTTATTTTTTAAATTATTTATTTATTTGAGAGCGACAGACACAGAGAGAAAGACTGATAAAGGGAGAAAGAGAGAATGGGCGCACCAGGGCTTCCAGCCTCTGCAAACGAACTCCAGACGCGTGCGCCCCCTTGTGCATCTGGCTAACGTGGGACCTGGGGAACCGAGCCTCGAACCGGGGTCCTTAGGCTTCACAGGCAAGCGCTTAACCGCTAAGCCATCTCTCCAGCCCGCAAAAGCTATTTTTTAATAAAGTTTTTCTATCTGGAATTGGGTCTGTTGTCCTCTGAAGTAATGTGTACATGCGAGCTTACAGACACATGCCACGGTGCATATACAGTCACAGGACAATGTTGAATGTTATGCTGCTGCTTCCCTTATTGTGAGTTCTGAATTGGATACACACTACTGCGTCTGGCTTTATGTTGGTTTTGGGGATCTGAACTTTTACATTTACACAGCAAGAACTTCACCCCTGGACTGAATTTTTTGCTGACCTGGAATTCACAATATAATCTCAGGGTAGCCTTGAACTTAATGGCAACCCTACCTCACCTCTCAAGTGCTGGTATTGAAAATGTGTGCAACCATGCTTGGTGGTTTTTGGACTGAGTTTTGGCACCTTGTGACACTCATTGGTTGCACTGGTCCATGTCAGCATGATTGCAGATGAGTGCTTAACTTAAACCTGGTAGCAGTAAGGGCTACAGTCAGGCCAGAGGCAAGCAAGTCATACTGTACTGGCCACCTGGTTGTGTAGTTTGCATTTGGACTAAAGCCAGGATCCAGAGCTACTGTGAAGAATGGTACAGGCTTTGGTGCTCTTTCCAGAAGTATCTTTTTTTAAAATAAATTAATTTTTTGTTTATTTTCACTCATTTGAGAGTGAGTGAGAGAGAGGCAGATACAGAGACAGAATGGGCCCGCCAGAGCCTCCAGCCACTGCAAACCGAACTCCAGATGCATGCGCCCCCTTGTGCATCTGGCTAATGTGGGTCCTGGAGAATCGAGCCTTGAACCGGGGTCCTCAGGCTTCACAGGCAAGCGCTTAATAGCTAAGCCATCTCTCCAGCCCTCCAGAAGTATCTTGATTTGAGCCATCACTAGAAACTACCTGCTCTGTGCTTCTCTTAAGCCTTCACTCAGATCTTGGCAGAATCAAGTTGCTGTGCCCTTGGTCTGAATGGCTTTGTGGAGGCTGACTAGTGGTGTGGTACATGCGTCCTATAGTCTCCACACCTCTCACCCTGTTATGGGAAGACCTCGTAGCAGCTTAGTCCTGTCCTGCTTAGGGATCAGGCCTGGTCCTTGCCACTACCTTACAGCACTGTTGAAATACTGACAGCTAGGTGGGCCACCAGCACTGGGATGTCAGCACTGACTGCACGTCTTATACACACAAACCAGGTCTTGGTGGTGGGAAAGGCAGGATACTTGTTTTCCCACATTGACCAGCCAGCTTCAGGTTCCAGCCCAAGCTGGACTCAAACATTCTCACACAGGTGCATTGATCAACTCAGTGACTGTTCTCCCTCCAAGCTGCTTTGGCTGAGATGACAGGTCCCAACAGAACTCCATCATCTCCTCTGTGTCATCTGAGCTCCTCACCCACCCGTGGAGGCCTCAGAGCAGCAAGAGCTTTCTAAACAAATCAGTCAGTGAAAGTGCTAGTCTTGTTTTTGGTAGTATTCTCTCCCCATCCCCTTTTTATTTTGAAATAGTGCCTTCCCATGTTGCTGAAACTGGCCTTCAATGCCTGAGCTCCAGTGATCTTCTATCTCAGTGCCTCCTCCATTTCCCATGTAGTTGAGGCCTCAAAGTGTGCTGCTGCACCTTGCTTGGTTCTAATTCACACATTCCTTTCAATCTTCTCATACTGTCCTAGGGGTGATAAATATCAGAAACATAAATAAATCGAGAGTGTACTAGAAGCAAGAAGTTGCATCTAAGTGAAGCTGTGCAGTCCAAAGCTCTTGACCACAAGTCCAGTAGCACTCTTCTCCCAGTCCTGGGGACAGTCTTCAGAGGCCAGATGACAAGACACTCGATCCTTATCACTTAGGGATATCTTGGGTCATTCTGTTTCTTTAAGAAAAGAACATCAGAGGCCACCAATGCTGTTCTGCCTCACGGTCACTGGGTATCAGTCATACTTTTGCACTTTGTAATCAACTACTGGCTCTGTGCTGGTTCTGGAGCCAGTGTAAAACTCCAGCCACACCAGTGCCTTTCCTGGCACTGATTTCTGCTGTGGTGATATTCTGCTTGGCACAAGCAATGATGTCTGTGAGCCTGATTAATGACTTGATTTCCTCCATGGTCATGTAACAGGGCAGGTCACTGTAATTAAAGAAGTGCTCCATCAGAAAGTGGTTGTTGCAAATCTGACAACCAGCAGCTGTATCTCCCTCACTATGGAGCAGTGCCACACTCCAGGGGAGTGCCTCCCTGGGACACCCCCACCCCTCATTCTCCCTCAGCTTGCAGAATCATATATACATTTTATTGAAGAGTATCAGGACCGACGCTTCTGCAAGTTGTTCTGCAGAAAGGAGACCCAAGAGCTGGACGCAGGAGGCAGAGAGCTGGGTGGGGTTAGAGGCATCCACCATGAACTGGGGAGGAAAGAAACACATCAGCAGTGCTGCTATGGAAGACAGCTGTGGCCAAAATATGCAGGCATGACATACATGCTCAAAAAGAAATGATAGCTTTAAATTTTCCATTTCTATTTTGCCCCCCACAGTAGGGTTTCACTCTAGCCCATGCTGATTGCAACCTCACAGTGATCCTCCTACCTCTGCCTCCCAAGTGTTGCGACTAAAGGTGTATGCCACCATGCTTGGCTTTCAAACTTCCATTTCTTTGTGATGTTGGAGAGAACCTAGGGCCTCAAGTGTGCTAGTTAGACTCTACCACTGAGCTTCAGCCCAGCTCCACAGACTTTTTCTTGTCTTTTTTTTTTTCCCAAGGAGGTAAGGTTTCACTGTAGCTCAGGCTGACCTGGAATTCACTCTAATCTCATGGTGGCCATGAACTCACGGAGATCCTCCTACCTCTCCTTCCTGAGTGCTGGGATTAAAGGCATGGGCCACCACACCTGGCTACTTTTTTTTTTTTTTGAAAAATTGTTTTTTTGGGGGTAGAGCTTCTCTCTAGCCCAGGCTGACCTGGAGTTCACTATGTAGTTAGTCTTAGGGTGGCCTCGAACTCACAGTGATCCTCCTACCTCTGCCTCCCAAGTGCTGGGATTAAAGGCATGTGTCACCACGCCCAGACATCTTTTGAAATTTTTAGTTGGTATTAACTTCACAACAAAACAACCAAAACCCCCAGTTAACTGGTGAACATGAAATCAGAACAATACAATCATGGGAAGAAGAAAAAATAGCCCAGGAATGTTAACTGACACTTAAAAGTGTTCTAGATAGCTTCACACAATGGTGCACTCTAGCGTTTGCCAATTAAAAAAAAAATTTAAAAAAAGCTTTTTGTGATCATCTATTCACAAAATTCAAACCACACTTTCAACTCTGAGCGTTAGCCACTTAACTGAAGATAAATCAATATAGAATCTGTCTGTCCCTTTGCTGTCTATGATAATCCCATCCCCATCAGTGGAGGGCCTTGCCTTCATGCTGAGGAAGTTGGTACCTTTGCCACTGGAGCCCTTTCCTGATGAGCTCATGGCTGTATCTGAAATCCATCTGGTTTCTATTACATATGCCAAGGATGTCTAGGGTGATTGTCACTGCATTGACAAGGAGTTTACAACTTCCAGTCCTTTCTTTGTCTTTGATGTAAGTTATATTTCAGTGCAGATGCTGATCAATTTTTAGGAACCTCCAGATTCATAGACTTTAATTTTTTTATGAGAGAGAACTGGCATGCCAGGGCCTCCAGCCTAGCTTATGTGGGTCCTTATGCTTTGCAGAAAAGCATCTTAAACACTACGCCATCTCTCCAGCCTCCCTCCCCCATAGACTTTTAAGCAAAACATTTTAGGAACGGGGAGAAAGACTTGTATGAGTGTGGCTTGTTAACCAGTGTGTGTTTTTAACTACAGGGAAGTCTGTATTTATGTGCCCATTAGTTCTCCATCCCAGAATAAGCAGCAGGCCTTCTAGGGAGGGGACCAACCACAGGGATGAGGAATTAAAACATAAACGTGGGACATACTCAGGGACCATGGCACAGAACAGAGGCTGCTTTCAGCACGAGCTCCATGAGTCAGCCCAGTGCACAGGAGCAAAGCCCAAGTACCCAAACCCCGTCCTTTATAAAACGCACTATGACTTGATGGCTCACATACACAACTACAATGACCCACCAGGAGCGAATGACAGTCTCCATAGTAACTGGACCAGATTGGGCTCATGCATCCACCGAGCTCTCTGATGGTGATCTTATGGGCCACGATATCAGTGAGGTCGGTGCCCACCTGTGGAAAAACCACGATGCAGAAAGAACAATGCAAGTGCTGTTGTAAACTACCTATGGCACTGTATGCACACTTTACAAGTTTAAACCAAGGGGAGCAAAAGAGGAGTCCATGCACACTGGCAGTAGGGACACAGGCCCTGAGGGAGAGTGAGAAGGGTCCCTTGGGGGACGGGGAGCGGGAAGAAGGGCTCCAGGTGCCCCGCAGGCTTGGCTCGGTCCAGCGGCTCCAGAAGGCTGTCTGGACCATCGCTGTGAGCAGCTTCGTGTTCTCCCGGGGGAACCCGAGGCGCTCTGTAAGTCGCCTGGGTAACTACTTACTCACACCTGCGAGGGGCGGGCACGTACCGTGGGCCGCGTCGGCGGGGGCTCCCCCAGGTCGCCCTTGTAATCCCGGGAGCTGAGCTGTACGGGAGGTCAAGGACGTGAGCACGCCACGAGGATGGGTCCCCACCCCGGCCCCGGCCCCGGCCCCGGCCCCGACCCGGCGCTGAAGGATATTCTGCAGGCGTTTCACTAGCAGCGTCTTCCCCACGCCCGTGGCTCCCAGCAGGAGACACATCCCGCGCCGGCTCCGCCCGGTACCCGTACCTCGCGGGGCGACGCCGAACCCCGCGCACACGGCCCAATCGGCGCCCAGAGGCAGCACCCCGCTTCCCGCGTTGCTTTCGGGTCGCGGGGGGGAAGACGTGCGCATGCGCGCGCGCCGAGAGGCAAGGCGGAAGCGGAAGTCGGGGGGCGCGTCACCCGAGACAGCGAGCGCTCGCGGCGTCGGTCCGGTCCGGGGTCGTCATGGGGCGAGGCAGCGGCACCTTCGAGCGTCTCCTAGGTAACGCGTCTTCCCACCAGCTCGGCGTCCGCCGCTCGCGCCGCCACCCGGCGCGGCCCCGCGGATCTTTGGAGAACAGGCCTGCCGCCCTGCCCAGGCCCCCGCCCGGCCGCCCGCCCGCCTCCGGGCTCTCCCACTGTCCCCAGGCCTCGGGTGTGGCCGGCCGCTCCTCGCGCGGGCTCCGGGGTGGGCTGCTCCTGCAGGGTCCGCGCGGGCCCTGGCTTCCTCCGCCAGGGACAGCCCCGGACCGACTCGGCCCGAGTCCTGAGTCACGAAGTGTGTGACTCCCGTGCAGACCTCATGTGCAGCGTCCGACCCGAAGGGTGGAGGTGGTGTGGCCTCCCTGGGCCCTTCGATCCCCTTGGGGGCTGCTTCCTGGAACCTAGGAAGCCCTTCCCTATGGCAGCTCCTACCCTATGGCTCCGCAAGTCCTCTGGGTTTGGGAAGGTCTTCTTTGAAGATGCTAGCTGATCGCATCAGAGCCTTCAAATTTTAGGAGGGAAAATGGGTTCAACGTGTATGGCCCGTTTCCCTTAGAGAAAATGTGTCGGAGTGCCATCATGTTCGGCTCCTCTGCTTCTTCCTAAAGTCAGGTTTCAGGAGGTTGAGACGTTTCCTCTTGGGTTACACAGGCTGAGTGTCTCACCCTTCAGGGGTGTGTCAGCACGTAAGTGATGGAGCTAGAAATTTGCTGAATCAGCAGTGGAGGTGATGTGGCCTATTCTGTGTCTCGGGGAAGATGTAGGCATAGTAAAGTAGCCCCAAAGAGAAACTTTTTTTTTTTTTTTTGTAAAATGTATTTATTTGTCACACAGAGAGAGAGAGAGTGTGTGTGTGCATGCCAAGGCCTCTAGCCACTGCAAACGAACTCCATATGCATGTGCCAGCTTGTGCATCTGGCTTACGTGGGTACTGGGGAATTGAATCTGGGTTCTTAGGCAAGGCAAGCACCTTAACTGCTAAGCCATCTCTCTTGCCCAAGAACGTTTTTTTGAAGTACGTATTTATTTTAGAGCAAGAGAAATAGGCAGATAGAGAACGGGCACACCGGGGTCTGTAGCCACTACAATTGAACACCACATGCATGCACCACCTTGTGCATCTGGCTTTACATGGATTTGGGGGAATTGAACCCTAGTCCTTAGGCTTTGCAGGCAAGGGCCTTAACTGCTGAGAACCATCTTTGCAGCCTTAAAGAGAACCTTATTGTGGGTGGTGGCAGGCATGTGAAGAGAAGTGTTAGCCGGGGAATCTAAACTTTATTTATTTGTTTGAGAGGGAAAGAGAAAGAGAAAGAAGCAGAGAGAGGGAGAGAAAGAATGGGTGCACCAGGGCCTCCAGCCACTGCAAATGAACTTCAGATGCATGAGTCCCCTTGTGCATCTGGCTTATGTGGGTCCTGGAGAGTCGAACCAGGATCCTTTGGGTTTGCAGACAAGCACCTTAACTGCTAAGCCATTTCTCCAGCTCCCACAAAACATCTGAAGTGGCAGACTAGTCTCTTGCACATCTCTCCATGGCTTGCCCAGCTAAGAGCTACAGGAAGGGATACAACATCTAAATGATAAGACTAGGCCGTCTGTGGTGGTGCACGCCTTTAATCCCAGCACTTGGGAAGCAGAGGTAGGAGGATTACCATGAGTTCAAGGCCACCCTGAGACTACGTAGTGAGTTCCAGCTGAGCCTGGGCTAGAGTGAGACCCTACCTTGAAAAAACAAAATAAATAAAATAAATGATCCGACTAGGATGGACCAGGTGATCCTGTCGACAAGTGTCAGTGCTTAGCATTTCAGAGTGCTTCCACTTGGCGTCTTAACTTTACAGGGGATGAAAGTAGTGCCTAGTCCACAAAGTGTGTGGAAATTGAGTAAATTCACAGATGGCATTTGGAATTACACTTGATGTGTAACAAGCACACAGTAGCCACCTGTAATCTTCACACTGTTAACTTCTTGCCTGTGAAGAATAGCATTTCTGTGGTTGTCAGTGTGCGCCAATATGATTTTTCCTTTGGTTCAGTTGTCTTAAAAGAAACTGTTGGGCTGGAGAGATGGCTTAGCGGTTAAGCGCTTGCCTGTAAAGCCTAAGGACCCTGGTTCAAGGCTCAATTCTCCAGGACCCATGTTAGCCAGAAGCACAGGGGGCGCATGCGTCTGGAGTTCATTAGCAGTGGCTGGAAACCCTGGCGCGCCCATTCTCTCTCTCTCTCTCTCTCTCTCTCTCTCTCTCTCTCTCTTTCTGTCTCTCTGTCACTCTCAAATAAATAAATAAAAATGAAAAAAAAATTAAAAAAAAAGAAACTGTTGAACTGAGAACTGCTTAGGGAACACAGCACAACGGGCCCTTGAATAGTATCTCTCTCCCTTAGACAAAGCCACCAGCCAGCTCCTGCTGGAGACAGACTGGGAGTCCATCCTGCAGATCTGTGACCTGATTCGTCAGGGGGACACACAGTAAGTTGAGGAGGGCCTGCCCTGCAGAATGAGGAGACAGCCATGTGCAGCGTTAGGATCTCTTGCTGCTCATGCCTTTTCCAAGATTAAGTTCACCACACGAATCCCTTATACACACAGTTGCCTGATTCATATGCTGGATGATTTAATGCCTTGGGATAATTAAGGAGTTTATTCTATGCAGCTTGGAGATACTTGGTCTTAGTATTTTCTCCAAAGGCTAAAAGACCAAGATGGGTGGATTTTTTCATTTGGCAGAGATGTTTTTCCTCCTTTTTATCTTTCTCCTCTTTACTAGTATTATCCTTTCTTTCAGAGCAAAATATGCTGTAAATGCCATCAAGAAGAAAGTCAATGACAAGAATCCACATGTGGCCTTGTATGCCCTGGAGGTAGCTAGAACCCCCTCCCCCACGGTAGCTTCTCTGCTCCACCATCAAGGATCCCTGTCCTCAGTAGTCAGGCAGCCTTGCCTGCCTTCCTGGGCCCACAGCAACCCTTGGGAGTTCCTCAAGCCTTGAGTGCAGTTGTAGCAGTGCCATTGAGCATGGTCACCCTGTGACTTAAGGCAGTGACTTTGCCTGTACTAGGTTTCTTTATCTTCAGAGGGAATGGGGTTTGTGCAGGGGAGGAACACAGGAAGCAGTAGCTTCTCCTGCTATAGTCCAAGCATAAACGTGTGAGGGTTGGTTCTTCTTGACATCCAGCTACGTCATCACAGGGTGTGGCACATGGGGTTCCCAGCAGGCTGGATGGGCTGAGAAACCTGGCAGAGGCTTGCCTTCCACCTTGCTGTGGGTCTGTCCAGAAGGCAGGGTCATACCTTTCCCTTTGTTTGCAGGTTATGGAATCTGTGGTGAAGAACTGTGGCCAGACAGTCCATGATGAAGTGGCCAACAAGCAGACCATGGAGGAACTAAAGGAGCTGCTGAAGGTAGGTGCCCTGGAAGCTGTGAGATCAGTAGAGCCAGGTGTGGTCACCCCTGCTTCTCTGTGCGTTTATTGGACACCAATGGCAGGAGGAGCAGTGGGTGTGAGGAGTCTGTGGTCCCTGTATTGGAAGTTCAAGCTCCAGGTCCAGGTTCTGTTTTTGCAACATGAGGAAGAGACCTGGTTTTCTGTAGCTGGGGAGGTTTCCAAGGAGCAGGATGTAGAGATAAGTCTTGAAGGGCAGTAGGATGCTCCATTGAGGGCAGAAATGGTGATGGCAGTTGGCATTCATATTGGAGGAGGCCAGAGGCAGAAGTCCCAGGAACAAGGCAGGAGAAATCTGAGCAGGATCGGTGCAGTTCAGGTGTGTCTGTGGCAGAGTCAAGAGAACAGATGGCAGAGCAAGGAGCTGCCTTAGGAAGGATGAAGGATGGAATCCACACCCTTTTTCAGAAGGGAAGGAAAATCCCAAGATTGCCCACAAGGATGGTGATGCAGAGCAGGGGTAGTGTAGCAACCAAGGTGGTGTTGCTCCCTTCCCACGTGACCAGGTCCTCAATGGAGACCAAACCCCACTGTGTAACCCTTGCCAAAGCAGCCGCGCCCCCATCAGGCTCAGCATCAGATGTCATGGCCTCCTTAAGAGAGTGCCAGCCATGAGGCTGGCCTGTGGCTCTAAGAGCTTGGAGCCCTCTGTGTGAACAAGCTTCCCAAGCTACCAGACTGCCTGTCACAGGCTGTAGCTGGAGGGGCTCGGGCTCTGCACCACCTGTATCCTCAACCCTGAGGCAGTGATGCTTTGTGGTCCAGCCTGGTTGCCTCTGCCTATTGGAGATCAGTGGCAGCCCTGGGGTTTAGTGATGGTTGTAGAATTGTATGGTTGTTGATGGAGAAAGAGGCATGGTTTTTGATCAAGGGCATGGATCAGGGAGTCCCCTGGTTTCTTCTGGAACTGAGTTTTGACTCTGAACAAATGTACAGGAGAGTCATTCAGGGGCCCGGGACTAGGTGTGTGCCTCCCTGGCCTCTGTGCCAGTTCTGTCTGTTCAGGTCAGTAGGTCTTGCCAGCTGCCTCCTACCACTAAGACCTCCCCACCTCTTCCCTGTCCCACAGAGACAAGTGGAAGTCAATGTCCGGAACAAGATCCTATACCTGATCCAGGCCTGGGCTCATGCCTTCCGCAATGAGCCCAAGTACAAGGTGGTCCAGGACACCTACCAGATCATGAAGGTGGAAGGTGAGTTGGAGCACGAGCCTGGGTCCAGTCCCAGGCTAGGAACCTAGCCACCAGGAACCACAGGTTGACCTTGCTGACAATCAAGCCCGGTGATCCCAGTGATGTGGGGCAGGGGAGGGTGGGCTGATTCTCTCTGAATGAAGAGCAGTGGAGCTGAGGGGTGGTGTTCCAGGAGCCTTGGACAGCCCCATGGAAGGGGGATGGACACTGATTCGCTTTTGTTTTCTGTACTTCCCACCCCTTGGGGAAGAATTATCCAGTGACTTCAGACAGTAAACAGTAAGGACAATAGACAAGCATGTTTCAGAGTGCTGCGGCCCTTGCAAACAGTATAGGATGAGCAGTCAGGGAAAACCTTGCAAGGATAAGCCTGGGTTTATGACCTGAACATAAGGGAGCACCCTAGGGCATCGACAGCCTCTCCCGAGGACTCTGGTTCCTGCTGTGGGGCCAGCACACACTTGCCTGCTGAAGGGGCTGAAGAGTAGCTCATACCCAGAGGAGAACAAGGCCAGGGACTTCTTGTTCTCTGTGTAGCAGAAAATCACTGGTGGGCTTTAGGCCCCTTCCCACCCAGGGGTGTTGGTGGGGTTTAGAAGAAGCATTTTGTGTTGGGGTTCAGGGCACTCTTGCTTGGCCTTCTCTTCCAGGACATGTCTTCCCGGAATTCAAGGAAAGTGATGCTATGTTTGCTGCTGAAAGGGTGAGTCCTGCGACAGCCACTGCTGGGGGCGATGAGAGGCAGGCTTTTGTCCGGTATTTTATCTTGTTTGGGGGGTTGGTAGGTAAGATATATTTGGTCAAAGGTGAGGATTTGGCCTTTGACTTTTTTTTCTTTTGAGGTAGAGTGTCACTCTAGTCCAGGTAGACCTGGAACTTACTCTGTAGCCCAGGATGTTCTCAAGATCAGTGATTCTCCTACCTCAGCCTCCCTAGTGCTGGGATTAAAGGCATGAGCCACCACACCAGTCTTCAGAGGTGAGGATTTGACACATTTTATAAATAGAGTATACAGTTGTGAGTGCAGCAGGTGGCTCCTGCAATCCCAGCAGTACATGGAGGCAGGAGGATTGACAGGAATTCAAAGACAGCCTGAGCTACATAATGAAGAGTATCTCATACCCACAGGAGAACATATGTGATTTTATTTATTTACTTATTTATAAATAAAATCACACAAACACAAACAAAGAGGAGGCAGGGAAGAGAGTAAAGTGTCTTTTATAAGCATGAGGACCTGAGTTCAGTCTCTAGAGCCTATGTTAAATTGCCAGGCATGTTGGCATCTATAATCTAATTGCTGGCTGGCAGAGACAGGATCCCTGGTGCTGTTGGCCAGCCGCACATAAACACACACACAAAAGATGGAAACATATTTGTGGCTGTGGCTACTAGGTTTATGTGACTGAAACAAGTTTTTAAGGATTTTGGCTGTGGTAGAACACTTGCTTTGCTGTGTACAAGGCCCTGTGTTCAATTTCCACCGCCAAAAAAGAGGAGGGAAGGAGTTTCCTAAAACTAGGACATGCAGACATCAGTCTGGAGGAGGCTTCTCTTTCCTCCTCTCTGAAACAGTAACTCTGAGCCATGTGGTTTGGGCCACTGCTTAGGGCAGACATGGCATGGTTGCTCTTGCCACACTGGGATCTTCTCCCTTTTCTGGGTCCCTTTCCTGTCTGGGAGGCAGGGTAAGGTTCTGCACACTCTGGGATCTAGGTAGGGAGAGCTTGTGTGGTCCTGAATATGTTACCCTTTAGGCCCCTGACTGGGTGGATGCTGAGGAATGCCACCGATGCAGAGTGCAGTTTGGGGTGGTGACCCGCAAGGTAAGTGTTTCCCTGGGGAGTTGGGGCATTGTTCCACACTTAGTCTGAGTCAGAGCCAATCTGACCTTTTGCCAGGGCTGAGTGACCCATTTCTTGAGGTGACTTGCTTTGTCTGGCCTCTGACCTCAGGAGCTGTCTCGCTTCTCACCTGATGATTGTGAGTGCTAGGGGTCACCAGAGGACTGAGCAGCCTCATTGGGACCCGCCATACATGCAGGAGTCCTTGTTACTTTAGGAGAATCAGCACACACCTTTTTTTTTGGCGGGGGGGGGGGCGGGGGTTAGGGTCTCTCTAGCTCAGGCTAACCCGGAATTCACTATGTAGTCTCAGGGTAGCTTTGAACTCACCATGATCCTCCTACCTCTGCCTCCCAAGTGCTGCCTGGCCAGCACACACATTTTCTGTTGATCTTAGTTTTTAATTCCTTTTCCTAGAGTCAAGTCTGCTAGAAGTGTGTCCTGTTTTCCGTGGCCTCCACATTCTATTTGTTTTACTTGACCCTTTCCCGCTCCCTACTACTAATGTCAGCATGTCAGGATTGTTCTGACTGGTGGGCACATCAGAGCAGTCCGGGCTCCTGTAACTGGGTCTTTATCTCACAGCACCACTGCCGGGCATGCGGGCAGATCTTCTGTGGCAAATGCTCCTCCAAATACTCCACCATCCCCAAGTTTGGTATTGAGAAGGAGGTGCGCGTGTGTGAACCCTGCTATGAGCAGCTGAACAAGTGAGTCCCCTTGTATGCTGCAGAGGCTGCCTTCTCTACCCAGGACTGAGCCTTTGAAGCTTGCTGGCCAGAGGAATTTAGGGGGAAGCCCAGGCAGATACATCCCTTTGGCCAGTGCCCCAAAACTTAGGATAGGTGGGTGAGCAGAGTGCCTTAGACCCATGGCAGCCTGAGACTACCTAGCATGCTGGGTACTTAGATTTGTTATGGGTTTCTTTCTTTCTTTATTTTTTGTTTGTCTTGTGGCAGACACTCACTGTAGCCCAAGGTGGCCTACAACTCATTCTGTAGCCAAAGCTGACCTGTCTCATCATCCTGAATGCTGCGATTATATAGGTGTGATCCACCACAGATAGCATAGCTTTTATTTTTTTTTTAGAAAAATATTATTTATTTATTTGAGAGAGGAGAGAGACAAACTCAAGATGCATGTGCCACTATGTGCATCTGGCTTACATGAGTTCTAGAGAGTTGAATATCGGTCCTTAGGCTCCACAGGCAAGCACGTTAATTGCTAAGCCATCTCTCCAGGTGCCTACCCCCCCCTTTATTAAATATTTTTTTATTTTTGAGGCATGGTCTTGTCTAGCCCAGGCAGGCTGACCTATAATTCACTATGTAGTCTCAGGCGATCTTCCTACCTCTGCCTCCTGAGTGCTGGAATTAAAGGTGTGCACTGCCATGCCCAGCTTCTGGTACTTTATGGACATGAGGCCCATTGCTGGCCACTGTGGCAGTGTTGGGTTTCTGTAAAAAGGCCCTTGCTTCATGCTCAGCATAGCCAGGAGAGGGTCTGGTTTAGGTAGAATAACCTCTCTGGTTCTGCAGCTGGCTGAGGGGCCAGAGCCCCTCAAGCTATTTGGTGTGGTATGGCCATGGAGCCCCATGGCCATCTGGGACTTTGTTGGTCTGTGGAGGTTGTGTGAGGGAAGCCTTAGAGGCTGGTTGAGAATTGTAATGGTGGCCTGGCTAGCGCCAGTGTGCCGTCCTGCAATATCCCGTCTTGTCTCTAGGAAAGCAGAAGGAAAGGCTGCCTCCACCACTGAACTGCCTCCAGAATACCTGACGAGCCCCTTATCACAGCAGTCCCAGGTACAGGCCCTCCTGTGCTCCCTAGAGCACTTCTTCACCTAGTCTCTGGGGTCTTCCTCACTCTACCCTGTCTGTCCTCAGCTGCCCCCAAAGCGGGATGAGACAGCTCTGCAAGAGGAGGAGGAGCTGCAGCTGGCTCTGGCCTTGTCACAGTCAGAGGCTGAGGAGAAGGAGAGGCTGGTGAGTCATGGGACTCTTTGAGGGAGACTCTGGGTTTCCTTGGAGGTGGAGAGCCCTGGGTTCTTGGCAAACAGCCCAGGTGGCAATGTTTTGCCCTCAGCCTGTGCCACATGCTCCCCCAATGACATCAATGACATCTGTTCCCTGTTCTGCTTCAGAGACAGAAGTCGACATACACAGCACATCCCAAGGCAGATCCTACACCCCTGGCATCATCAGCACCCCCAGCTGGCAGCCTGTACTCATCACCTGTGGTGAGCCCTCTCACTGGCTCAGCCTGACTGTCTTGGTATTTTCCATGGGGGTCCAAAGGGCAGGTGGGAGGGCTGAGAACAAAGAGAAAGGGTCCCCTGCTGGGGAGATGGGTTTCTTCCACACTTCTTTGAACATCTCAGGTATTAGAGGTCTGGTCTTCTTGGAGCTCCACTGCATTCACCCTCAGCCCTGCAAACAGGATGTGAGGGTTTGGCAGGCTTAAGGCATGACTTGTAGTGTAGCTAGCCTACAAATGGGCCCCAGAGGTAGGAACAGCCCTGTCACTTGCTAGCTAAGGAGAGTCTCCTTCCTCCCCAAACTGTTGTCAGGGCCCACACCAGGGCTGTATGAGGGCCAGGCAGAGTATTCACATAAAGTCCTAGGAGTCAGCGAGGTCTGGGCAGGTGCTGCCCTGTACCTTATTTAACAAAGTTAAGGAGTCCAGTGACAATTGAGTGGCAGTTTCACAACCCACTTTCGAGGTTTTGTTGCCTAAGAGAAAAGAAAAACACTTTTCAGGACACCTGCCACATGAACCTGTGAAGGGAGAGCCTGAGGGTAAGGTGAAGACCAGCACTATGCTCTGCTATCATTTGGTGTCTTCCTGGTCCCTACCTGAGTGACTGCTTTGGACCATATCCCCTCAGCCTATGGCCCCTCAAACTCTGTTTCTCTCCCCAGAACTCATCAGCACCTCTGGCTGAGGACATTGACCCTGAGGTAAGGGATCATATGTGGACATTGACCCTGAGGTAAGGGATCGTGTGTGGGATGCTGTCCTCCCATGCTTCCTGGCCCACACCAGTAATCCCCCCCACTCCCACTTTGTCACCATAAAGCTCGCACGGTACCTCAACCGGAACTACTGGGAGAAGAAACAGGAAGAGGCTCGGAAGAGTCCGACACCATCAGCTCCTGTCCCCCTGACGGAGCCAGCTGCCCAGCAAGTGGAGGGGCTCACAGCCCCTACCAACATGGTGGAGGTGAAAGGCTCTTCTTTGCATCTGGCTCCTAGTCCTGGGGGCTGGGAGCAGGCCGGGCTGGAGACTTCCTCACCCTCTGGTTTCTTCCAGGCTCCCCTCTCAGAGACAGACTGTCAGCCCATCACATCCTCCAGTGGTTCCTTTAGCGAGGTAAGTTATAAGCTATGGCTTTTGTCCTTGCTGTACCCATGGTGGCTTCTCATTTCTGAACAAGAGTGAGCTTGGGTGAAGTTCAGGAGTCTAGCTGCTCTGTGAACCCCAGAATTTCAGAGCAGCCCCAAAATACTGGATGAGGTCTTGCTTCTCTGAGCTGCTGAGTTTTATGCTGCTGGTCAGACCCAGACAGGGGTTTCCTGCCAGCTCAGTGCTGACAGTGCATAAAAGCCTGGTTTTAGCTTCATGTATAGATCAGAGATGCTGATGGTCCCACCTGTGGCACAGGGTGAGGATAGATCAGTTGTCCCTGGCAGGCATAGCAGTCCACATGGGAGGCTGGCTCTCATCTGACACTGGTGCTCAGCCACCTGCCTTGCATCTCTAGCAGTACCAGAATGGGGAGTCAGAGGAGAACCATGAGCAGTTCCTGAAGGCCTTACAGAACGCAGTTACTACCTTCGTCAACCGTATGAAGAGCAACCATATGCGGGGCCGCAGCATCACCAACGACTCGGCTGTGCTCTCACTTTTCCAGTCCATCAACAGCATGCACCCACAGCTGCTCGAGCTGCTCAACCAGCTGGATGAGCGCAGGTGTAGGTGTCCACGTGCCTGCCCTTCTGGGTCCCTCAAGAGCCTTGTGGGCCTCAACTCCTGCAGACCCTAGAGTATTGTGGGCCCTATTTTCTGCTTATTGGGCCCTATGAGAGCTGGGGCTCCTTGTTCATACTCCACTGAGGCTATGGGCTCCCCAAGAATTTCCACATGGAAAGTGGTCCCAGTGATCAATCTGTCTACCCCTCCAATCTGCAGCCTCCCTGCCAATAGCCCTTGGGAAGAAGGGGTGAACCTTGCTGATCGCAAACAGCAGCTGAGCATGGACAAAGGGAGGCCTAGCCCCACAGAGGCATGGCAGGAGCCCACACTGACTGGGTCCCCGTCTGTTCTGGAGAGATGAGAGCTGCCCTTTCCTTTGTCTGCAGTGTACTATGAGGGGCTGCAGGACAAGCTGGCTCAGATCCGTGATGCCCGGGGGGCACTGAGTGCCCTGCGTGAGGAGCACCGGGAGAAGTTGCGTCGGGCAGCTGAGGAGGCTGAGCGCCAGCGCCAGATTCAGCTGGCACAGAAGCTGGAAATCATGCGACAGAAGAAGCAGGTATGGCACCGGACCCAGCATGTGGGCAGGTTAGACCCAAGCTGGCCTGACCACTCACCTGTCATCTGCAGGAGTACCTGGAGGTGCAGAGGCAGCTGGCCATCCAGCGTTTGCAGGAGCAGGAAAAGGAACGGCAGATGCGCCTGGAGCAGCAGAAACAGACTGTCCAGATGCGTGCCCAGATGCCTGCCTTCCCCCTACCCTATGCCCAGGCATGTGTTGCCCATTACACCTTGTCCTGCCCCTCATTGTCAAAGGCACTTTCTCACCATTGGCTCTCTTTGTCCTCAGCTCCAGGCTATGCCCACAACAGGGGGTGTACTCTACCAGCCCTCGGGCCCAGCCACCTTCCCTGCCACCTTCAGCCCAGCAGGCTCAGTGGAGGGCTCCCCAATGCATGGTGTGTACATGAGCCAGCCAACTGCAGCCACTGGCCCTTACCCCAGCATGCCTGGCACCACAGCAGGTAGGTTTGGGGCAGAGGGCTAGCACCAGCCAAGATCACCCCAGAATTCATTTCTTTTGGTCTGGAGTTAGTTTACAGAAAGTTATGGGAATAAAATGAACACTTTCCTAGACCCCCTAAATGAGAATATTTCCTGCAATTGTTTTTTTCCTGTACATGTAGACCCACATGTGCTCATGTATACACTTCCTTTCCTCATTAGAGTAAAAGGCAGGTGATGGCCCTTCACCCAGAATGCATTTCCTAATGTGGTGGCACATGCCTTTAATTCTAGCATTTGGGAGGCTGAGATAGGAGTTTCCTTATGAGTTCAAGGCCAGTCTTAAACATAGTGAATTCCAGGTCAGCCTGGGCTAGAGTGAGACCCTACCTCGAAGGGAAAAAAAAAAATCTAAAAAAGGACTAGCAGTTAAAGTGCTTGCTGCAAAGCCAAAGGACCCAGGTTCAATTCTCCAGAACCCATGTAAGCCAGATGCACAAGGTGGTGCATGCATCTGGAGTTTGTTTGCAATCGCTGGAGGTCCTGGCACACTCTTTCTCTCTCTTTGTGCCTCTTTCTCTCTCAAATAATAAACAAATGAAAAGTTTAAATTAAAAAAAACCAAACTTTAAAAGGCATGTATGGTAGCACACACCTTTAATTCCAGCACTCTGGAAGGCAGAAGTAGGAGGATGGCTGTGAGTTCAAGGCCAGCCTGAGACTACATAGTGAATTCCAGGTCAGCCTGGGCAAGTGTGAGATGAGACTGTACCTTGAGAAAACAACAACAACAAAAAACAAAACTTTAAATAAATATACATCACACACATACACAAAATAGAATGCATTTCTTTTTTTTTTTAAATTATTTATTTATTTATTTGAGAGCGACAGACACAGAAAGACAGATAGAGGAAGAAAGAGAGAATGGGCACGCCAGGGCTTCCAGCCTCTGCAAACGAACTCCAGACGCGTGCGCCCCCTTGTGCATCTGGCTAACGTGGGACCTGGGGAACCGAGCCTCGAACCGGGGTCCGTAAGGTTCACAGGCAAGCGCTTAACCGCTAAGCCATCTCTCCAGCCCTAGAATGCATTTCTTAAAACCAGTTGTCCTTACTACAGGAGATTCTGGGGCCTGGCCCATCACAGATTGTCCCAATAAAATCCTGTGCACCAGTATGAAACTCTACTGTGAGTGGCCTTCTGTCTGCCACATCTTGTTCAGGGTTTCTAGTCTCAACATTGCTTAGTCTTTTGTTCTGTATGATGCTGATTTATCAGAAGCACCAGCTTGTGGCCAACAAGCTGCCTTCAGAAGTTTGCCTGGCCAGGCTGTGCTGTACGGCTTCCACAGCCCTGCTGGGCCTGAGCTTAGGGAAACTGGCTGGTTCTTTCCTGTACTCTGGAGGCTGAGATAGGAGGATGGCATTTAGTTTGAGGTCAGCCTGAGACCACATAGTAAATTCCAGGTCTACCTACGCTAGAGCGAAACTCTATCTCAAAAACAACAACAACAACAACAAAAAGAGCTGAAGAGCATGGGTGAAAGTCTAAGCACCCATATGTTTGCATAATCTCAGGGTCTCTCCTAAAGACACCTATTAATGATAGAAATAGGAAGATTCCTGTAGAACCTACATCAGCCCTGAGGCAGTGATGAGACAAAGCCACACAGTGTCTCCCAATATGCCAGTGTTTCTCTTTGACCAAAGATGCAGTCCATAGTGCCAGTAGTAGAAACCCAAGGCATTTTTTTTTTCAAGGTAGGCTTTGACTTTGAATTCACAATGTAGTCTCAGGCTGGCCTTGAACTGAAAGCAATCCTCCTATTTCAGCTTCCCAGGGTCTGGCACCAATGGTGTAAATGTGTATAGCACTTTCTTCCTAAATTGCCTAAACTTCTGGTTGCCCAATAGTGCCTTCTCACCATCATTTTCCTCCCAGAAGAAGGCAGTTTCCCGTCTCATAAGTTCTATCATTGTGAATTTGTGAACCATTTGTTCAAAGAGGGTACAATCTTTTGCTATTGCTGATGACTTTAAATATATATATATTTATTTGAGAGGGAGAGCAAGAGAGAGGCAGAGGCAGACAGAATGGGCATGGCAGGGCCTTCTAGCCACTGCAAAGGAACTCCAGACACAAGTGCTACCTTGTGCATCTGGCTTTATGTGGATACTGGGGAATCAAGCCTGGGTCCTTTGGCTTTGTCAGCAAGCACCTTAACCACCAAGCCATCTCTCTAGCACCTGCTGTTGGTTTTGATGCAGACATCATCTTTAATATGGCCCACAGGAGCCTGCCAGCTGGTTTGTGTGACTGACCTGTCACATTTGGTTAGATCAGCTCTGTACTTTGTGTTTGGCTTATGTATTCTCTGCTGGTTCTCTGGGAGCACTATTTCTTCTTTATGCGGATGTTGACCTTTAGAAGCCAAGACTTCGGGCCCGGGTATGGTAGCCATGTTCCTAAAATCCCAGTACTCAGGAAGCAGAAAGAGAAAAATCTTAGGTTCATGACTGGTGGGGGAACTGAAGAGATGGCTTATGATTAAAGTGCTTGCCTGCGAAGCCAAAGAACCCAGGTTCCATTCCTCAGGCACAAGGTGGTGCATGCATCTGGAGTTTGTTTGTAGCAGCTTGAGGCCCTGGTTTGCCCATATTCTCTCTCTTGTCAAATAAATAAATAAAATATTATTTAAAAATAAGACTCAAGCCGGGTGTGGTGGTGCATGCCTTTAATCCCAGCACTAAGGAGGCAGAGGTAGGAGGATCGCTGTGAGTTCCAGGCCAGCCTGGAACTAGAGTGAGTTCCAGGTCAGCCTGGGCTGGTGTGGGACTCTACCTTGAAAACACCACCACCAACAGCAACAATGATAAAATAATTTCAAGGTTCAGGTTCTTAGGATGCGTCCACAGTTGCTGGGTCACAGAGGAGCATGTATAAATGTGTCTCTCTAGTATGCAAACACTTAATGCCTTCATTTATCATAAAACTAAGCTCACTCCAGTAGCACTCATTCAACAGCCCAAGATTTCTTCCCTCATTGTCCATAATGTATTAGCCTAATTCCTCATTCCTGTGGTGTACAGTAAGTAATTTCAGTAGTTCCACTGCAAGGAAGTGACCCCTCCCCAAACTAGGGAAGATTTTTTTTAACATTTTAAAATTTTTATTGATTGATTGATTAGAGAGAGAGAATGGGCACACCAGGACCTCTAGCCACTGCAAATGAACTCCAGACGCATGCACCACCTTGTGTTATCTGGCTTTCATGGGCACTAGGGAATCTAACCTGGGTCCTTTGGTTTTGCAGGTAAGCACCTTAACCTCTGAGCCATCTCTCCAGCCCTTTTTTTTTTTTTTTTTTGGTTTTTCAAGGCAGTGTCTCACTCTAGCCCTGGATGACCTGGAATTCACTATGGAGACTCAGGGTGGCCTCAAACTCAAAGCAATCCTCCCACCTCTGCCTTCCGGGTGCTGGGATTAAAGGCATGTGCCACCACGCCTGGCACCATTTTTTTTTTTAAATTATTTATTTGCAAGCAGAAGGGAGAGAGAGACTAAGTGTTTCAGGGCCTTTACAAATGAAGTCCAGATACATGTGCCACTTTTTGTGTATTTGGCTCTGTGTGGGTACTGGGGAGTCGAACCTGGGTCATCATGCTTTGCAAGCAGGTACCCTTAAGCGCTGAACTATCTGTCCAGCCTCCTAGGGTTGAATATTTGTCTTTGTTTCTATTGTCTGTGATGTAAAATCATGAGTCCTAAGTTCTGTGCTCAAAAGCCACTGGGGGGCTGGAGAGATGGCTTAGTGGTTAAGGCATTTGCCTACAAAGCCAGAGGACCCAGGTTCGATTCCCCAGGACCCACGTTAGCCAGATGCACAAGGGGCTATACATATCTGTAGTTTGTTTGTAGTGGCTGGAGGTCCTGGCGCACCCATTGTCTGTCTGTCTGTCTCTCTCTCCCCCTCTTTCTGTGTCAAGTAAATAAATAAATAAAATGTTTAAAACAAAAGCTGCTAGGGCTAGCCAGCTGTCATCTCTTTCCTTCACTGTGAGTACTTGTTTAAATGCAGTTTGAGGGCTGGAGAAATGGCTTAGTGGCTAAGGCACTTGCCTGCAAAGCCAAAGGACCCAGGTTCTATTCCCCAGGACCTACATAAGCCAGATGCACAAGGGGGCACATGCATTTGGAGTTTGTTTGCAGTGGCTAGAGGCCCTAGCACACCTATATTCTCCCCCCACCACCTATTTCTCTGTCAAATAAATAAAGAAAAATAAAATATTTAATTAATAAATAATAAATAGTTTGAGGGATGGGATATAGCACCTCTGGTTTAAATGCACAAGATTCCACCCCCAGCACTACCAAAAAAAATAAAAAAGTTTGGTTCATTTGTCTTGGTTTTGTTCCATTATAGGACCCACTTTCTATCTATCCTTGTTGGCTTTTCTTTGTTTTGAAGTAGGGTCTCACTCTAGTCCAGGCTGACCTGGAACTCACTCTGTATTTCCAGACTGGTCTCAGACTCACAGTGATCCTCCTACCTCTGCCTCCCATGCGCTGGGATTAAAGGCCTGTGTCACTCGCCCAGCCTTGTTGGCTTTATTTTACTGTTTTAAGATTGTGAAAAAACATTTAATTCCAAGTTACAATAAAAGTGCTCCTCAGGAAGGGCACCCCTCTTCCTGTCCTTACCACACCATCTCCTTTGTTACAGATCCCAGCATGGTCAACACGTACATGTACCCAACTGGGGCCCCTGGGGCACCAGCAGCCCCTCAGGCCCAGGCTGGGCCCACTGCCAGCCCTGCCTACTCTTCCTACCAGCCCACTCCCACCCCAGGTTACCAGGTATGTGGGCAAAACTACATCCTCGTCCTGTGCCCAACCCAGTGCAGCAACCCATTGTATCATTCCCTCCGTAGAATGTGGCTTCCCAGGCCCCACAGAGCCTCCCGGCCATCTCCCAGCCGCCACAGTCCAGCACCATGGGCTACATGGGGAGCCAGCCAGTGTCCATGGGCTACCAACCATACAACATGCAGGTAAATAGACCTCGTAGCCTCTACCAGGCAGGCCAACTCCTGGTACTGTGCTTTTGTTCTCTTCAAGGTATGAGGGCCTTTGTCTTATCACATAGCTTCTCGGGGTCAGGTTTTATCTTAATCTCCACAGAATCTCATGACTGCCCTCCCTGGCCAGGACGCATCTCTGCCACCCCAGCAGTCCTACATCACAGGGCAGCAGCCTATGTACCAGCAGGTGAGCCATCCCCTGGCCATGCCCCTGGTACTTACTGGCCCTCTGGGCTTCCTGGGTTAGATGTGGGTCCCTGATATCTTAATACCAGCACACAGAAAAGGCAGATAAATACTCAGGATTCCTCAGCAGACAAAACTGGGGTATGCGGTTCAAGGCTGACCCACACCCACATATGTAGTAGGTAGGAACAACCTCATATTTACATCAGCCTTGTGATGGTTGTGCTGATTACAACTTGAAGTAGGCTTTTTTTGAGGAGTGAGGGGCAGTTGTATACTTTTTTTTTTTTTTTTGAGGTAGGATCTCACTGTAGCCCAGATTGACCTGGAATTCACTATGTAGTTTCAGGCTAGCCTCAAACTCATGGCAATCTTCCTGCCTCTGCCTCTTGAGTGCTGGGTGAAAGGTGTGCACCACCACTCCTGGCAACAAAAGCCTTTATATATGAGAAAAGGGTGTTGAGACCTGTCTACTCTTCTCCTGCAGATGGCACCTTCCAGTGGCCCTCCCCAGCAACAACCCCCTGTGGCCCAACCACCACCCACACAAGGACCGCCAGTACAGGGCAGTGAGGCCCAGCTCATCTCATTCGACTGACTCTGAGCCTGGCGATCTGTGTCCAGAGTAACACTACAGTTCATTGGAAACTTCTGTATCTAACTAGCCATTCTCTCCCCCTTAGTGTCCCTTCACTGTGTAAGGGATGGGCCTTTACCTCAACTCCCTCCGTCCTCATCCTCTGTCTTCTGTCACTTGTTCCCTGCTTTGGCCTGACTCTGTGACTTCTTTCCCCAGGGCTAGGCCTCGGGAAAGTTTCCCCAGGGAATCCCCAGTTCTGTGTTGGGATCCACCAGAGGTGGTGTAGTGGGGATGCTGAGACTGCTCCCAAGTCTGATATGAGCTAGAGCTGGTGTCCAGGCATGTCTCTGGTCCTCTGCAGGAACCTCTTGGCCCCTGTACCACAAGGATGGAGGCTTCAGACATCTCAGCTTCTCTGCTTCCCAGCTGTCATCTCCCCATGTGGAACAGTGATAATAAAATGTATTTCAAAAGGTCAAGAGTGTGTGGTGGGCAGTAGGTTCAGTTTTCGGCCAGGTTGAAAGCACATGCTGGGGGCAAACTGTTGGAGCTAGCTCAAGAGGCAGTTGGGCAGCACTCGGTTCTGGAGTTTGTGCTGAACAAGGTCTGTTGATGGTGTCCTTGCTGGTGTGGACCCTGAACGCTTATCTATCCATCCACCCATCCTTCTTCCATTTATTTATTTTGGTTTTTGAGGTAGGGTCTCACTCTGGCCCAGGCTGACCTGGAATTCATGATGTAGTCTCGGGGTGGCCTCGAACTCATGGTGATCCTCCTACGTCTGCAACTCCTGAGTGCTGGGACTAAAGGCGTGTGCACACCACAGTGCCGGGCCAATTTATTTATTTGAGAGAGAGAGTGAATGGGCACCTTAGGGTCTCTAGCCACTGCAAATGAACTTGAGATGTACATGCCACCTTGTGCATCTGGCTTAAGTGGGTCCTGGGGAATCGAACCTAGGTCCTTTGGTTTTGCAGGCTAATTAATGCCTTAACCATTAAGCCACCCCTCCGCCCCTGCAGTGGCCTATCTTGATACAGGGTGCCATGTGGCACCATTGAGAACTACCCCACAGTGGTTTTATAGCCGATCCAAGGGAGTCCCTATCCATGGTCTCTCCCGACCTTGGGGGAGAACAGCCTAGGCTAGCTACCACTAGGAAAGGGGCGCCACAGGGCAGCTTCTGGAGTCCCATGTCTGGAACAATGGGCCGGGCCCTTCACATCAGTTGCGGGCATCTCACAGCTTTAAGTCTCAAACCTCTTGGGCAACCCAGGCTTCGAGTTTAAGAGGCTGAAGGGCGGACTCTGCAGGCACTTGGGGTTTCAGCTGGACAGCCAGCTCTGCTTCACTCTACCCACTAGATCCAAGACAGTAACCTCCACCACTGAGGCTAGGCCAACCTCCTGGCGGACGTTCAGCCCTTATTCTCGCGACCCCACTGCGCCTGCGCGGCTCGGAGCCTTCCCTAGGCCGGCTAGAGCGGCCGTCTACTCGTGTGCTCGGCAGCTAGAGCGGCCTTTCTCAATGCGAGTGCTTGGCGGTTTAGCGGCTAGAGCGGCCCGTCTAGCTCACCGGCTTCCGGCTAGAGCGTCGCCTCCGCAGAGAAGCGCGTGTGACCTTCCCGCCTGCGGAGCGATGCTGCCGGCGGCCACTCGCCGCCTGTGGGGGCCGGGCCTCGGGCTTCGGGGCGCTGCGCTCGGCCTCGCCAGGTATCGTGGAGCCTTGAGGGCCGTGGCAGGGTTAGTGGGCTGGGCCATGTGCAATGGAAGGGTGGCGGGCTCGTGACCACCTACTGCGGCCCAGCCGGCGGAGAGGGCGGCTCGGCCCAGGCGACCTTGTCTGACCCCCCCCTGGTCCCAGCTTCCTCCGCAGAGTCCCATCAGTGTGGGTGGCGGCGTGCTCCAGGGGCCCATGCATTAATGCACCCGCTAGGTTGACGTAGTTCATTCAGCCAGAAGCTACCGTTTGGAGTAGAATTGCCGGCATAATTAACGTGGTTTCCTAAGACTGTGGAATTTAGGGTACCTTGGAAATCCTTTAGTCCTTATTAGGATTTCTGGACCTAATGGTGGTGGACCTAAACACATGGACCACCTATGCCCCACTGTGCCCAACTTTCCCTGTGTCTGATGGCTGTTTGCATGGGGGGAGGGCTAGGCAACAGGTACCTGGTGTCTGTGCCGTGCGGCAGATGAGGAGCAGCAGCCACCGAAGGAGTGAGGCACTGACCAGTGCACCCCTGGACAATGCCCAGAAGGAGTATCCCCCCAAGATCCAGCAGCTGGTCCAAGACATTGCCAGCCTCACACTTCTAGAAATCTCAGACCTCAACGAGCTCCTGAAGGTATTGGGAGAGTCATTTTCTGATGCCAGGACCAGTCCAGCTGGTCACTCCATCATTGCATTTGGGTTTGATGGCTAGCTACTGAGACTTATCCTCTGTCCTGCAGAAAACATTGAAGATCCAGGATGTTGGTCTCATGCCCATGGGTGGCATGATGCCCAGTGCCGTCCCTGCTGCAGCAGCCCCCGAGGTGAGTCCAGGATGTGCCACCCTCCTCCCCCCAACAGAGAGGCATTACTGTTTATTTTTGGCAGCACAACGTGTAGCTCACTTCTTTTGTTGTCGTTGCCATTGGTCTATCAGTGTGCACATCTGGGTATCCCCACCTGCAATACCTTTGGGCACTCCTTTCTGCCAAGGATTATTGAGCCAGGCGTGGTTGTGCAGAGGTAGAAGGATTGCTGTGAGTTCAAGACCACCTTGAGACTACATAGTGAATCCCAGGTAAGCCTGGGCTAGAGCGAGACCCTACCACGGAAAACAAACAAACAAAAGAAAAAGTATTATTGAGAAGAGAACATGGGGAGTATAACTGAGTGGTATATGAGTGATATAGTGCTTGCCTATTATTGGATCCCTAGCACCAAAAAAAGGAAGCAACTGGCTCGATATGGGAGGCAGAGGTAGGAGGATTGCTGTGGGTTTAAGGCCACCCTGAGACTATATAGTGAATTCCAGGTCAGCCTGGGCTAGAGTGAGACCCTACCTTGAAAAGCCCCCCCCCCAAAAAAAAGGAAGGGAAGTAACTTAAATTAGGTTGGAATTTCAAGGAAGGAGGCCTCCACTAGGAAATGATGTTGAGTGAAACTTGAAGTAGGGGAGGAGCTAGAGAGATGGTTCAGTGGCTAAGGTGTTTGCCTGCAAAGCCTAATAACCCAAGTATGATTCCCCAGTACCCACTTAAAGCCAGATGAACAGTGGTGCATGCATCTGAAGTTCATTTGCAGCAGCTGGAGGTCCTGGTGCACCCATTCTTTCTGTCTCTCCCTCTCCTTTCTATCTCACTGTTTACAAATAATAAAAAAAAATTAAGATGGTGGGGGAGGGCTGGAGAGATGGCTTAGCAGCTAAGGCACATGCCTGCGAAGCCTAAGGGCCCAGATTCAATTCTGCAGGTCCCATGTAAGCCAGATACACATGGTGACACATGCATCTGGAGTTCGTTTGCAGTGGCTAGAGGCCCTGGTATGCCCATTCTCTCTTTTTCTCTCCTCTCTGTGTCTCTAATAATCAAATAAGTAGAATACAATAAATAAAAATAAAATCTTTAAAAAACCTTAAGGGGCCCTGGAGAGATAGCTTAGTAGTTAAGGTGCTTCCCTGCAAAGCCTAAAGACCCTGTGCCCAAATGAACAAAGTTGCACATGTATCTGGAGTTTGTTTGCGGTGGGTAGAGGCCCTATTGTGCCTGTTTGCAAACAAAAATAAATAAATAAGGTTGGGAGAACTGATTGTGGTAGCACATGCCTTTAATCTCAGCTCTTGGGAGGCAGAGTTTGAGGCCACCCTGAGACTACATAGGGAATTCCAGATCAGCCTGGGCTAGAGTGAAACCCTACATCAAAATAAACAAAAAGGGGCTGGAGAGATAGCTTAGCAGTTAAATACTTGCCTGTGAAGCCTAAGGACCCCAGTTCAAGGCTCCATTCCCCAGGACCCACACAAGCCAGATGCACAGGGTGGTGCTTGCATCTGGAGTTTGTTTGCTGTGGCTGGAGGCCCTGGCGTACCCATTCTCTTTCTATCTCCTCCACCTCCACCACCATCCCCTCCCCTCCCCACCGTCTGTCTGCCCCTTTCCTCTCAAATAAATAAAATTTAAAGATTAAAAAAACAAACAAAAAGGTGTGGTGCCACACGCCTTTAATCCCAGCAGAGGTAGGAGGATCACCATGAGTTCAAAGCCACCCTGAGCCAGAGTGAAATCCTACTTGGAAAAAAAAAGTGGGGGAAAAAGAGAGTAAAACGTTACATGCAGAGGAATTGTAACCTATGAGACACATGCACTCTTAGGCAAGAGAGAGATTTCCACCTCTTGTAGCTGGAGGAAGTCAAAGAGAAGTAATGGATCACTCTGTCCTATGGGCAGCTGAAAAAGATTTTGGTCTTTGAAACCTGGTGGGCTGAAGCTGTAGGTTGCTTTTGATCAGTAAGTCTTTGATCTGGGGCTGGAGAAGTGGCTTACTGGTTAAGGCCCTTGCCAATAAAGCCAAAGAACTCAAATTCAATTGTCCAGTAGCCATGTAAAGCTAGATGTACAGGGTGGCACACGTTTGGAGTTTGTTTGCAGTGGCTGGAAGTCCTGCCACGTCCATTCTCTCTCTCTCTTTTTTTTTTAATTTTTTTATTTTTCAAGGTGTAATTCATTATAGAGTCTCAGGCTGGCCTTGAACATGACAGCCATCCTCCTACCTCTGCCTCCTACAGTGCTGAGATTAAAGATGTGCATCATCATACCCAGCTCAAGCAGAAATTTTGAAGCTAGGGTAGGTAGGACTGCTATAAACTGCATTGTCTGAACAGGAGTGCTTTTGAGGGAAAAAAAAAAATGGTGGAGACTTATCAGTTAAGGCACTTGCCTACAAAGCCAAAGGACACAGGTTTGATTCCCCAGGACTCACATAAGGCAGAGAGATGCAGAAGGTGGCACATGTATCTGGAATTTGTTTGCAGTGGCTGGAGGCCCTGGTGCATCCATTCTCTCTCTTCCCCTCCCTCTTTCTCTCTCAAAAAAATAATATATATTTAAAAAACAAAACAAGGGCTGGAGAGATGGCTTAGCAGTTAAGGCATTTGCCTGCAAAGCCAAGGGACCTTGGTTCAATTCCCCAGGACCCACGTAAGACAGAGACACAAGGTGGCCCATGTGTCTGGAGTTTGCTTGCAGTGGCTGGAGGCCCTGGCATGCCCATTCTCTCTTTCTCTCTTGCTCTGTTAAATAAATAAATAAATATTCGTTTTAAAAATGGTAATGAAAAGAACCAGGCAGCAGGCTCAAACCAGGGCTGCCCTCGTCTGTGGGACACACAGCATGGTGTCACTTGGTCTTCACAAATCACATCAGGATTGCCATGCTCCCATCTGCCTCACTGGATTGCTTGGCAAGAGTTGAACTTAAGGCCATTGTTGACACACGTGGCATTATGTTGGCTGAGGTCTGGAATAGTCCTGCTTTTCCTTAAAATTGTTTTATCTACAAAGCATTAGGGTGCTGTCCTCCCTGTCTCTTAGAAGCTATAATTTTTTGGTCTTTTGGGGTAGGGTCTTGCTCTAGCCCAGGCTTATCTGGAATTCACGGTGTGGCCTCAGACTCTCACCAGTCCTAGTACCTCTGCCTCCTGAGTGTTGGGATTAAAGGCCCAGTGTAAATTAAACTTTTTTTTTTTTTTGCATATGTATGTGGGGTTTGCAAGTGTGTGTGCTCACTTGTCTGCAGTGGCCAGAATGGAACACTGAGTGTCCTGCTCTATTGCTCTCATTGTTACCTGATCCAGAATCTTGCTGACCCAGAGTTTGCCATTTCCCCCCCTATGTGACTGGGTTTATGGGCATGCCCAGGTATCTATGTGTGTCCTGGGAATGAACTTCAGCTGTGTCTAATGCAGGAAGTACTCTTAATTTGAGAGACAGACAGGCAGACACGAGTTTGGGCACACCAGAGCCTCCTGCCATTGCAAACGACCTTTCATCTTATGCACCACTCTGCATCTGGCTTTTTGTAGGTACTGGGGAAATGATCCTAGGTCATTGGGCTTTGTAGTTGAATGCCTTTAACTGCTGAGCCATCTCTCTAAATTCTGGGCCTGCTACTTGTGTAATTTCTCAAAATTTGGTAACCATGGGTGTAACTTTTTTTACTATAGTTCCACCTGACCTGGAATTCATTCTGTACTCTCCAGGCTGTCCTTAGATTCACAGTGATCCCCTTACTTATGCCTCCTGAGTGCAGGACTAAAGGCATGTGTCTCCATGCCCACCCCTCCTTTTTATTTTTTATTTTGGGAGACTTTAATAGGCATAGTGATGTCTGGCATGGTCTATACCTGTTCTTGTAGGTAGATCTTGTAAAGCAGATGAAACATCCGAAATCTCTCTCTCTCTCTCTTTTTTTTTTTTTTTTTTGGTTTTTCGAGGTAGGGTCTCACTCTGGCTCAGGCTGACCTGGAATTCACTATGTCATTTCAGGGTGGCCTCGAACTCTCGGCGATCCTCCCACCTGTGCCTTCCAAGTGCTGGGATTAAAGGCGTGTGCCACCACACCTGGCTTTACATTTTATTTATTTATTTGAGAGAAAGAGATAGATATATAGAGAGCATGGGTGCACCAGGGCTCTATCCACTATAAATGAACTCCAGATGTATGCAGTTACCTTGTGCATCTGGCTTTACATGAGTACTGAGGAACAGAACCTGGGTCCTTTGGCTTTGCTGGCACCTTAACCAGTAAGCCATCTCTCTAGCCACCGAATTCTCAATAATACATGACCTTGTAATGTCGCAGATGTCACTCTAAGTACTTTACTTCCTGCCTATACTTTGCTGGATACCAAGTAGGTAGCTAAAATTTAACTCTCCGTATATTGTGTTAAGATCAGTCATGGCCTTTTAGAGATTCTCAGATACCTGGGAGGAGCTCTGTGACTCAGCTTCTATGTCATCTGCTGGGTTGAATTAGGGCCATGCTGACCATGGGGCTTCCCTTTAAAGCACTGAGGATCTTCCTGTGTTTTGACTCTCTTCCTGGAAGATTGTACATTGGAGTTTAACTGTGGGCCTCCCTAATCTCTCTGATGAAGAGAATGGCAGAGAGCAGAAGAGATGGCTTAGTAGTTAAGGCACTTGCCTTTAAAGCCTAAGGACCTAGGTTTGATTCCCCAGTACCCACATAAACTAGTTGCACATAGTGACACATGCATCTGGAGTTTGCAGGGGCTAAAAGCCTTGTCATGCCCATTTTTTATCTGCCTCTTTCTCTCAAATAAATAAATAAAAATAAAATATTTAAAAAGAGAGAGAGAGAATGGGTGATTTATCAAGTTGTAGAACACATTAGGAGTGTCTCATCATCTCCTGGGCTTGTCACCCCCAATTTTTTAAGAGGTAGAATGTCAGGGGAAAGAAGGAATGAGAGGTTTATTTCATGGGGCTGCCCTGTGGGGAAGTGGAAACAGGGTTGAGTGAAAGAGCCAGGTCAGATGCACCAGGGAGAAAAAGGCCCCATCAGTTACAAGTTTACCTGGTGGGGCGTGGATGAGGGCAAAACCCCAAAGCCAGAGACCTGCTTGTGCATTGTCTGCAAATCCTGGTAGGGTGGCTTGGTATCACATGTCCTCCTTACTCCATCCTTCCTCACCTTACCCCTTTCTTTCCTGTTCCTCTAGGCTGCAGAGGAAGAAGCCATCCCCAAACAGAAGGAACGGACACATTTCACCGTCCGCCTGACAGAGGCAAAGCCAGTGGACAAAGTGAAACTGATCAAAGAAATCAAGAACTACATCCAGGGCATAAACCTTGTCCAGGTGGGACTCACTGCATCCAAGAGCCCTCTTCCTGTGACCACCTTATGCTGACATTTCGCAGGCACTGGTCCTTTCCAGGGTAGGCTTGGTTGTGGCAGCCCAAGTTTCTGATTTTGCTGTCTTTGGCAGGCTAAGAAGCTGGTGGAGTCCCTGCCTCAGGAGATAAAAGCAAATGTCGCCAAAGCCGAAGCTGAGAAGATAAAAGCAGCGCTGGAGGCGGTGGGCGGCACTGTGGTTCTGGAGTGACCCTCAACTCTCAGGACTTGTGACTAGGGGTCCCTGGGACCCGGGCAAAGGCCCACCCACCTGTGCTTCGCTCCCAGGAGCAGGAGTTACTGTCGCTAATGATGGAGTCCTCCTGGGAGAGGGATAGGATGGACCTACTGTGGCGGGGAAGGGGCTGCTGCTGCCTGTGCAGAGCACTCGAGATTGCCTTGGAAACTTACCAGTGAACATGCCCCTGGAGGCTACTGAGAAAATACACTGTTCACGCTAGGTGTGTGCACTTGTGTGTGCCCTGGGCTAGTGTCGTGAAGGGCCACCTGGGATTGTGACATCTTGCTGGCCACTCCTCTCTTGGGGACATTGGTGGATCTGCATAGTCAGTTCCCCATGTAGAGGAGTCTGTCCCCTGAGCCCCCAAAGCTGCTTGTGTCCATACAGGCACGGTGTGTGGCTACGGAGTAGGATTTGGATGGGGAATGTCCTTGCATCTAGGGACGGGTGGTTCTTAAAGCAACAGGGAAGTGCAGCGCCAGCGTAAATCAAGTAATCTGGTCTGTGAGCCAGGGCAGCCCTGTCCCCAGCCGTGGTAGGTGGGAGCTGAACGGCTGACCTCGGTGCCTAGAATGTAGTTCTCTTGCCACCTACAGGTTTGTGGGCTCAGGGGACTCCAGGACCTGGGTAGAGTGGCAGGAGGGGCTTGTGTGTGAATTAGGGTTCCCCACCACATGAGGCAAGGAGTAGCTGGGACTGTGCAGGTTGTGGATCCCTTCGGGCCAGAAATAGCCATGGGCCTGGCCCCTTGGACCCTTCACTTTTTTTCAGCAGAGTAGGGCAAAGACTGAATTCAAATGGCCTTTTGCCACATGCAAAATCCCGGGAGAGTATTGTGTAGACAAAAGGGCCTCTGTTCCTGTCAGAAGAACCTTTGAGGTTCCTTGAGAGACCAGAAGGGGGACTCTGTGCCCAGCAGTGCTACCCATGATGCTGGCACACTCCACCATTGGGCAGTTCACTTGCACATAGGTAGGGCCTCCAATGATCCTGGCTTTATAGCCTCCACCTTGGAGGCCACAGTGTTCCTCTAGTTAATGGTTCTTTAATAGCACTTCTGAGCCAGGAGTGGTGGTGCATGCCTTTAATCAGAGCCGTGGGTTCTAGGCCAGCCTGGGCTAGAGTGAGACCCTACCTCAGGAAAAAAGTAACTCATCTGTGCCCACTTTACAGAAGTGGCTGCCATGAGGTCTGGGTAAGACCTGCCAAGCTACCTGCTGTCTCCTAAGGGTGAAGGAGCTCAGGGATTGGCTTAATCTGGGACCCTTTATGTGATCTGAAAAGCTCACTTCTGCTCAGAGCCAGGACCAGTGAATCAGTGTGAGGCAAAACTAGGCAAAGGTGATCTAACTCCACTTGGTGAAGATAGTTGCTCAAAGGTGTCTTGACCTTGACCTTTGGGGCCATTGAGTTAACCCCAGTCCAACTTGAAAGAAGCAACTTTCAGCTGGGCATAGAGGCAGAGGTGGGAGGATCGCTGTGAGTTCGAGGCCACCTGAGACTATGTAGTGAATTCCAGGTCAGCCTGGGTTAGAGTGAGACTCTACCTTGAAAAGAAAAGAAAAAGGCTAGGAGCTGGTGTTCATCTGTTCCCGACTGCTGCTGGTCTGATCATGCTTCTGGAAAACTGAAAGCAGGGCTGGGGTAAGGTGTTGGTAAGCCTGAAGACCTGAGTTCAATGCCCAATAACCACAAACTTTTAGCAAGGTGGAGATGAGACAGCTGAGGCTAATTGCTGTCAGGCCCCAAGTTGAGCTCATTCACCACCCCTAGGGGGCAATAGGGAACTTGACTGGTTATACCCAGACCTCATGGTAGCCTGGACTAGGGTGAAGCAGCTGGGGGCAGAGGGTGCCTTTAATTCCAACACTGAAGTTCTGTGCTGGCCAGGGCCAGAAGCAAAGCAGAGATAGAATTGCTGTGTGTTGTAGGCCACCCTGAGACTTCATAGTGAATTTCAGGTCAACCTGGGCTAGGATGAGACTACCTTAACAGCCCAAGCCAGGCATGGTGGCACACTTCTTTAATCCCAGTAGAGGTAGGAGGACCTTACCTTGAAAAACAAAAACCTCAGATGCAGATACCTGGGTGTGAGGCCTTCGATCTGCAAGGTCCTGTGTCCAAAATGAGGAAGGGAGATAGATCGGTGGAAGTGCCTGCTGCACAAGTGTGAGGGTAAGAGTGGGTCACTAAAAGCCACATGAAGTAGCATGCACTTGTGCCACAAGATGAGAGGTGCAGGTGTGTATCAGCAGGCAAGGACCAACACATGTAGGAGGTTGCCCTGTGACCTCCATATGCTCGCTGTGGCACATGCACACCCACACATACGTCACTGTCCTAACCTTTTTCAGGTGTAGCCCCAAGGGAGTCTCGGGTTCTGGAAGTCCTTCCACCAGGTCTCAGCTTGGTGGGCCATTTCCTAAATCTTCCTGCTATCTCTTAGCATTCAGTAGACACAAGCCTGTTAGGAAAGAAGCTGGGCCTTTAATCCCAGCACTTGGGAGATAGGATGGCTATAAATTCGAGGCCACCCTGAGAATAGAGTGAATTCCAGGTCAGCTTGGGCTAGAGCGAGACCCTCCCTCAAAAAACAATGAGAGGGCTAGAGAGATGGTTTAGCGGTTAAGCACTTGCCTGTGAAGCCTAAGGACTCCGGTATGAGACTTGATTCCCCAGGACCCATGTTAGCCAGATGCACAGGGGATCACATGTGTCTGGAGTTTGCAGTAGCTAAAGGCCCAGGCACGCCCATTCTCTTAAATATATTTGCCTCTCTCTCTGTAGCTCCCAAATAAATAAAATTAAAAAAAAAAAAAAACAGCTGGCATGGTGGTGCATGCCTTTAATCCCAGCACTCAGGAGACAGAAGTAGGAGGATCACGGTGAGTTCCAGGCCACCCTGAGACTACAGAGTAAATTCCAGGTCAGCCTAGACTAGAGTGAAACCCTGCCTCGAAAAACCAACAACAAAAAACCCAGAGAGAAGATAGTTCAATAGCAGCAGAGAGAGGCTTTATTCCAGAAAACCTGAGAAAAGTTCTAGCCAGGCAGGTCAGAAGCAACTAGGAGGTACTTATGGGGTGGTGGGTGTAGAGTTATTCACCTTACCTCAGGGCTTGGGCTACTACAGCAAAGTGATAATTACACTTACCAGTTGGCCTGGGTCACTCTTGGTAAACGGTTAAAATGAAATGGCAAAAATGGAGACGTTCAGGTTTTAATAAATACCAAGATCCAGTTGGCACTTCTGGGCTTGCAAGCCAACCTCCCTGTCAGCAGTTAGGTGTCTAGCACAAGCTGACTGAGCTCAGGGTCATCAGGGCTGGGAAGCACAGGTGATATCACCCAGACGTCTGCCTGGCTCCACACCACACACTCAGCACCTGCTATAGGAGGAAATCAGTGAGTGGGATGACACTGACACTCCTGCCTTGGGCTGTTTCTGGAGAGGGAGGGATTTGAGAGCCAGCACAGCCTCGGGAGTCCCTGCCTGCCTGTGGCCTTGGTACAGTGAGCATGGGCTACCCTCTGGAGTTCTGGAAGACAGGTTGCTCCTGTCCATGTGACTGGTTAGGCAGACGTGGCAGGATTTGCCCAGCACTTCCTCCTCCCTCACTGCTGCAGTATTATGGGGCACCCAGCAGCAAGGCTAACATACCAATTTGGGTGCTTGGCAGGGTCACGGGATGTGGGCTGTTTCCCTAGAGTGTCTTCCCCTTTCTGCGGCATTAGGAATCCTTTTATCCCTGTGGCCCAGCCCTAAAGCAGCCTTGGAATCCAGCTTGACCAGACCTGGACCTTTTGGTGGAAGATGGGATGGAAGCCAGAACCTTGGTGGAAGTGGACTGCTAGCTCCTGGCAGATCCAGTGTGCCTCCCTGAAGCCTGAGCCAGTGACCCTGTCATCCACCACCCAGAACTTCCAGGGTGGCTGTCTGTCTATGGAAAGTCCTGGGCTGAGTCAGACTTGGCCTGGAGCGCCCCAGGTCAGAAGCGGGGGAGGAGTGCAGCTAGCCCTCACTAAGAGCCTTTGTCCCCGGTTTCTATTTGATTTGAGTTGGCCCCAAGGAGGGTTTCCTTCCCCCACTCTGCAGCTGGGTGGGGGATGGAGGGGCAGAGGTCCACTCCAGCAGCACGTGTCCTTCGGCTGGGTGACACATGAGCCGGCACAGCACTATGGTTCAGTTCAGGCCGAGGTTGGGGTTAGAGGGTGCTTGTACGAACCCAGCGTCCTGAGGAGTGGGGGCTGACAGTGACCTTCAGATCCGGGCCGAGGTCAGAATTGGTGGCGCGGAAGTGGCTGTCGGGTCGCTTCTGCGGAGCCCCACCACACACACACACAGACACACACACACACACACACACACACACACACACACACACACACCCCTACCCCTGCGGAGCCCCACCACACACACACACACACTCACACCCCTACCCCTGCGGAGCCCCACCACACACACACACACAGACACACACCCCTGCGGAGCCCCACCACTTCCCCCACACACACACACCCGCTGTGCTCCCGGCCGCGGCCGCTTTAAGGCCGGGGGCGGGGTCTGGCCAGGCCCGGGTCCCGTGGGGGGCGGGGTCAGCCAGATCCCGCCGCCGGTCCGCGCGGGCGCATTGGCTGCACGGGGCGCGGGCGCTCGGTGGCACTTTGAACCGGACGCCCGGCCTCTGCAGCTGGCGATCGGGTGCCGGCCGGGGTTGGGCCATGGCCGAGGCTCGCGTGTCGCGCTGGTACTTCGGGGGCCTGGCCTCCTGCGGGGCCGCCTGCTGCACGCACCCGCTGGACCTGCTCAAGGTAAGGCTGGCTCAAGGTGGCACGCGGGGCCGACGGCGGGGGCCCCGGCCCGGGCCTCGCTTGCCCTGGCCGCGGCTTGGCTAAGCACCCTGTGATTATCTTCCGCTACGCCCACGACGACCTGAGCCGCGGCCGCCCAGTCCTCTGCTCGGGTTGGGCTTGCGGGCGCCACCGTTCGGTTCTTCACGGCAGGCAACGCTGGAGGATCTTCGGGGACCCTCTGCAGGTGACTTCTGCAGGCCTCCGAGGGGACAGCCCTATTCCTCAGCTTGCCAGCTGGATCCCCCTTTTTTTTGGCAGATGTCCAGCCCCTGTTCTGAGTGTGCGTACCTGTGTGAACTTGTCCTCTGAGCAGTTCCCTGGTTCCAAATATTGGACAACCTTATCATTTGGTTAAAAGTTGAGAAAAAAAAAGAGAAAAAAGGAGGTGGGCTGGAGAGATGCTTGCCTGCAAAGCCCAAGGACCAGGGTTTGATTCCCCAGTTCCCATGCAAAGCCAGATGCCCAAGGTGGCACATGAGTCCGGAGTTTGTTTGCAGTGGCTAGACCATGGCTTGCCTATTCTCTCCTCCAACCCCCATCTGCCTTTCTCTCTCTTTCAAATAAATGAAATAAAAGAATTAATTAAGGGGCTGGAGAGATGCCTGAGTGGTTAAAGTTTGTTTGAAGTGGCTGGAGACCCTGCTGTGCCCATTCTGTGTCTGCCCCCCACCTCAAATAAATATGTTTTTTTAAAGTGCTTTGGGACCCACCTCAAATAAATATGTTTTTTTAAAGTGCTTTGGAACAAAATAAGACAGCACTCCTTTGTTCCCCAGGACCAGCCAGAGATTGTTTCCTGATCTGTCTCACCACAGAGAGCAGTGGGCTCTGCCCTGTTGCCATCCCTTTCCCAGCTTTGAGGCAGTATCTCCAGTGTTCCTCCCTGTCCCTTATTCTGGGGTCCTGCATTTCCAAAAAAGTAGAGTGACCTCTCTCTCTCTTCCTCTTGGTTTACTTTCTTTGTAGTCCCAGCTACACTTGAACTCGTGATCCTTCTGGCTCTACCTCCCAAGTGCTGGGATTACAAGCAACAGGCATCATGCCTGGCTGGTTTTTCTAATTAGTAAGGACGCTGGCCACTAGTTACAGGTGAAGGCCTCAGACATCACTCACCGGCAGTGACCTGCAGACACCAGACACTGTCAACCAGGTTGTGAAAGAAAGTGCAAGTGGGAAGGGGCACTTTGTGTGGGGAGGTCATCCCTCCCTGAGTTGGTTTCTTCTGGATGTTCCCACTGTCCTCTCCCCCACTATGGGGTGGAGGAGCAATCTGATGTCTGACTGGACAGGGCCCTGGAGGCCTCACAACCACCCCCTTCCAAGCCAGCCCTCAGGGTGTTGACCTGGAGTTCCTGGCTGTTGTCCACTGTCCAAGGCCCCTTTGGGCATCACTGATCCTCTATCCTACCCACCCAGATGTTCTATTGCTGCAGAATAATGCCTGGGAAGGCCACCATGCCAGTGGATAGTGAATATTCCCAGCTATGGGAAAGTCTGTGTAGTCAGAGTTTCTTGCTCAGGACCACTCACAGAGGGATTTGAAAACTGCATAGTCTTTGTTCTGAGATGGGTCTTGTTATATATCCCAACCTGACCTCCTACTCATGATCCTTCTGTCTCAGCCTATTGAGAACTGAGATTACATGCTCAAGCCACCATGCTGACTTTGAATACTTGTTTTAAAGATCATCAATCCATATTGCCCCATTGTGCATGGAGGCTGCTGCCTTGGTGGTCACCATTTTCTGGGTAGGGCCCAGACTCTTTGTCCACCCTGGCCTACTTACTGGAAGAGACATCCCCCCCACCCCCCTACCCCCTGTCCCTGGGGGCCAGGCATTCTGTATCCCTGCTATCTTTGCTACTCTCCATCCCCTTTATGCATGAGAGTGATCTGAGTAAGGCAACTATGCTTGGCAATGGTCAGGCTTCCTTGCGGCCAATCCCAGGGATGTCATAGAAAACTCAGAATCTAGGCTTCTGAGCCTAAGTGTAGGGTAACAGTGCAGAGGAGAGCCCTAAGAGCAGTGGTTGTCACTTATAAAAATCAGAGAGGGAAGCCGGGCGTGGTGGTGCACGCCTTTAATCCCAGCACTCGGGAGGCAGAGGTAGGAGGATCGCCATGAGTTCAAGGCCACCCTGAGACTACATAGTGAATTCCAGGTCAGCCTGGACCACAGTGAGACCCTACCTTGAAAAACAAAAAAAACAAAACAAAAAAAAATCAGAGAGGGAACAGATTCCAGGCTTTGGTAGATCCCTAGATCAGGTGTTTTTTTAGAATGAGAGAGAATTGGCACACCAGGGCCTCAGCCACTGAAGTCAAACCCCAGATGCTTGCATCGCCTAGTGGGCATGTGTGACCATGTGTGGGGAAAGGCAGTGGCAGGAGAGGAGAGCTGCTGGTCGCATTGCATCTGCAGCCAGAAGAGAGACAGCAGGAGGGTTAGGCTAGCGGGCTTTCTCCTTTGGTGCTGTCCAGAATGTCCAGTCCATGGAATGACACTGCCCACATTTACAATGAGGCGCCCACCTCAGTTAACCAATGTGGAAAATCCCTCTCAGGCATGCCCAGAGGTTTGATTCCATACTGATACTAAACATCCAGTTGACAAGATTAACCATCACAGGGGCCCAGGCAGCACCCTGTTGCCTCATTTCTGCCAGCCTGTGGACGGGACGTTAGGGCCTTTCTTGGTACAGGCGTGACACCCTCCACCTCCACCCATGCCACAGGTGCACCTACAGACCCAGCAGGAGGTGAAGCTGCGAATGACTGGCATGGCTCTACACGTGGTGCGCTCAGATGGCTTCCTGGCACTCTACAATGGCCTAAGTGCCTCGCTGTGTAGACAGGTGCAGACCTCAGCCTTGGCTGCTTTCCAGGGCACTTGACCCACAAAGTTCCTCCTTTCTCTGTCCCTGAAATCCGCTTCTCAGACCCCCGCCAAAGCCCCTCAGGCACTGAGACCTCCTCAATTTCCACCCACTGCTTCCTCCAGATTCATTACATAGCCAGTGACCCCAGGGTGGGTGGCAGATGGGGAAACCGAGCCCAGGAAGGCTGGGGACAGATCGGCAGTCCCAGAGTTGTCAGTTGACTCAGCCACTCGCAGGCTGAGTGGCCTTGGTGTCCACTGGGTCCTTGGGGTAATGACGGGCAGGGTGGGGTATGCTCATTCCTCTGAGCCAGGCCCTCTCCTCAGATGACCTACTCTCTGACTCGGTTTGCTATCTATGAAACCATGAGGGACCGCATGACCAAGGACAGCCAGGGGCCTCTCCCCTTCCACAGCAAGGTGTTACTGGGCGGCATCAGCGGTGAGTGCTGGATGGTCAGGGCAGGGGCTGGGCCAGAACCTAGGACTCGGAGGGTCATCACATATTGTTTTTGACATTTATTTCACCCCAGGCTTAACTGGAGGCTTTGTGGGGACACCGGCAGACTTGGTCAATGTCAGGTTTGTGTGTACCCCTTGTCCCCCAAGGTCAGGAGTTTTCCTGTCCCCAGGCAAGTCAGGGTTTGCCCCATCACTCCCTGGTGTGTGCAGCATGTTTAACCTGGAACATACCACTCAGGCCCTGAGCTCTAGCCTTACCAGGGAGCTAAGCCCCACAGTTCTGCCCTGTACTCAGGTGAGCAGCTCAAGCCCTATTGACCCCAGCCAGTGAGCTGTTCTTGCCTGAAAGGGCCTGTGTGTGTCTGGTGGCCCAGCCCTTGCCTGCTTCCTATTTCAGGATGCAGAATGACATGAAGTTGCCGCTGAGCCAGCGACGCAAGTGAGTAGCAGGCGCTCAGCCCAAGAGCCCCTAAGCAGCTCTGCTGTGCCGGAGCCGGGGCTCCCAACGGGCCACATCACTTGCGGGGTCCTGTGGAATGGGGAACTGCTCATCTTAGAACATGTGCCTTGCTCTGGGGTCATTACAGGGACTCACTCAGTCCCCTAGGAACTTCAGGTGTTTTTCTTGTGGGAAGAGTCTAGGCTGAGGGCTGGGGCTGCTTGTATCCGGGTGCAGCCCCAGCCAGCAGCGTGTGACTGCAGGAATACCAGCGCCTCTCCCTCCAAGGCTGCGGAGGAACGTGTGAGAGAAGGACCCACAGCCAGAGGTTCCGGATAGAAACCAGCCCTCTGCCCTCGCTACCCGCTCCCAGGACAGCTCCAGGAATGACCCTGGGCAGGAGGCCACGGTCTTCTGCAGCAGCCCCTTTTCTTTCCCAGCAGCTCTAGTGTCCCCTCTGACCATAGTTGGAACCATCTCACCTCCCCTTTGCTCTGTAGCTCAAGCTGGCCTTGAACTCAAGATCCTCCTGCCTCAGCCTCCCCCAACACCGTGCTAGTTTATGGTTTCTTGTTGCTCCCCTTCAGACCCTCCAGCCTGGAGGGCAGGTGGCTGGTGGTCCTGTGTGCTGGGAGCCACAGCAATCCTAAGGTCCGGTGGGAAGGACAGGACCTCTAACCTCTTATCAGGGTGGGCTTTCCCCATGCACAGGATCTCCTGAGTCCAGAGGGGCTGGCGCCCTGTTGAGTCTCCCCAGGAGGGGACTGCAGGCACCCGGTCCCTTTGATGCTGTTATAAGAACCTTTGGACCTGTGATGGGGGTATAACTCTTCTAGGGAGTACTCCTCCCAAAGCAGGTGGACAGGGTGTGCTTCATATGGCCTGTTCTGTGTCACTGCAGCTATGCCCATGCCCTGGATGGCCTGTACCGTGTGGCCTGTGAAGGTGAGAGGAGGGCATTGGGACGGGGTGGGCTAGGACAGCCTTCCTGCTCAAACCACAGCATGCAGTGGGGTAGGCAGCCAAGGGCAGAACTGTGGGACAGCCTGAGGCTGGACTGTGGGCTGGCTCACTGGTTTCGCCCTTCCTCCTGCAGAAGGTTTGAAGAGACTGTTCTCAGGGGCAACCATGGCCTCCAGCCGTGGGGCCCTTGTCACCGTGGGCCAGGTAGGACTCCTGTGCAGGGAAGGGCTTGTGGGCAGCACCTGAAATCTCTGATTTCTGTCCTCAGCCATCACAGAGCACTGTCGTGGGCCCTGGGAACCCTGGGGAGACACCTGTTATCCTAGATGGGAGGAGGCAGGGGTTGGTCCAGCTGCTGCCTGAATCTGGCCTTAGGGAAGCCCCTCCCCTGTCTGGGCCTCATCTTCTTGTCCGGGTGTGGTGACAAGTGACAGCAGGTGCTTGGTCACTGCCAGGTGGTGTCACTATGGGCTCTGCCTTCTGTCTCTGTTGCTAGGGGCTCTTTTGCCATAACTGTCCCTGTCCCCATCTGCAGCTTTCCTGCTACGATCAGGCCAAGCAGCTGGTCCTCAACACTGGGTACATGTCAGACAACATCTTCACTCACTTTGTCGCCAGTTTCATTGCGGTAAGTGTCCAGCAAGGCTGGGGTAGGACCTGAGCCTGCCTGACCACCAAGGCCCATGGAATAGGTCCACTTCTCTGGCTCATGTTTCGAAGCACCGGGGCCTTATGAGCTCACTGGTCAGCCCAAGCCAGGATGGTTCCTCATGTCGCTCCCCTCCCAGGTGCCCGGGTCCTGGAGCAGCTTTGGAACACTTACTTAGGAGTGGGGTTTGGGGGGTTCTTTTGAGTTGGCTCGTGGATGGGCATTCAGTGAGGGTTTGAGGGTGCCCACAGGCCTGTTGATGAGCCCCCTCTCCAGGGCGGATGTGCCACTTTCCTGTGTCAGCCCCTGGATGTTCTGAAGACCCGCCTGATGAACTCCAAGGGCGAGTATCAGGTGAGAGCCAGGCTGCAGGCCAGGCACCGGGACTTCCGCCATCTGGGCCCATTGTCCAGGGTCTCAGGCCTCCTCACTCCCAACCCTGTGACCTCATGCTGGAGAAGTGGACACTCCCCATTTAGACATGGCCCTGGGGCAAGTGCTGTCCTTCGGTCTTCTCTTGCCGTTGCTCACCTCTGGGTAGCACTTGACTGGGGACGGGGGGCGAGGTCGTGCCTTTCCGAGTCTTTGCCTTGGTTTTATTTTAAACCAAACTGCAGCTCTGAGTTAGTGGAGGCAGTCATTCACAGTAGAATCTGGGCCACGCTGGAGGGGTCCAGCTTCCTGCCCTCCTAGGGCTTCCTGGCCCTGCATGTTGCCATGCCTACAAACTGCCCCTCGCTCTTTTCCGTGACCCTGGCAGTCAGTTCCATTCATGTCCCTGCCTGCCAGCCCTTGAGGCACATGTACCTTCAGAACGCTGGGTGACTGTGTTAGCAGACCATTGAAGGGTGCTGTATGCCCTTAACTCTGTTGTCCCCCGTTGATGCTGTGGGCTGGGCTGCTCTCCTCTGGTGCTCACAGCCTTGTCTTCCGGGAGTCGCTCAGCCACCGTGTCCCCCTGTGCTTAGAGGGTTGATTCAACTACACCTTTGAGTGAGACGCCTTGTGTCCCATACTCTGTCTCCTGCAGGGCGTTTTCCACTGTGCTGTCGAGACAGCAAAGCTTGGACCACAGGCCTTTTTCAAGGTGTGTTGGGGCAATGGGTGGGCAGCTGGGGTGACTGGGCCAGGTCTCCCTGGGCCCCACGTCTCCATCTCTGATGTCTCCACCCAGGGTCTCTTTCCCGCCGGCATCCGTCTCATCCCCCACACCGTGCTCACCTTTTTGTTTCTGGAGCAACTTCGGAAACACTTTGGCATCAAGATTCTGACCTGACAGCTGCATGGGCAGCTGGGCCATGATGGGCCCAATGGCCTGGCTCTTCTGAGGAGTGAAAGGAGAGCAGCTTCCCCTCCTTCCTGGCCTAGACCCAGGCTGCACCCCCAGCAGGCTTCTGCCCTTTCTACCCTCAGGCTGGCTGGGCCTCCCAACCCTCCCTGGGCAAGGGCTCACCCCAGTGGCCTTTGTCCCTTCCCTAAGCCCACTGAAGTGGAACCTCTGCTCTTCCTGCTCCCAGGCTCTCCTTCCTGGGTGTTTATTCTGTCTTTTCCCCTACGAATCACTCAGGAGAAGAGTTTCAGCCCAGGCTGGGATTGCTATACCCCCTTCCCAGCTGGGTCTTTCCACCTGGGCCCTGGGTTGCAGGACAGGGTGTGGACTACAGCAACTGCTCACCAAATTGCCGGAGCCTGGGCACTTTCGTGGTATGAGCGGACCGTCACATAGCACCCTAGAAGGTAGCACTTTCAGGAGAGGGAAAATCAACAGCTTGCAAATCAACAGCAAGTGCTGTGACAAGAGTCCAGAGAGAGAGGCTGAGGTCCCCACATACAGCCTAGCTGCGTTCATGATTGGTTTTGCTGAAACTTAACACAGCAGGCTGCCGCTCTCTTCAGGGTCACAGCTGTGCCGCTTGTGCGCCTGCGCCCGCCCAGCCCGACTCCTTGGGGGTACTGAATGGGGCCTGTGTTGGCATAGCTGGGGCAGCCAAGGGCTACAGTGTGTCCTCCAGGAACTGTCTCCTTGTATGGCTGTGGTCACCCCTCACCGTCCCCAGTCACCAAAGCATCCTGTTTCTCCCCTCCAAAAAGATTAGGCACAGAGCTGGGCGTGGTGGTGCACGCCTCTGATCCCAGCACTTGGGAGGCTGAGTTAGGAGGAGTGCTGTAAGTCCAAGGCCAGCCTGAGACTGCACAGCGAATTCCAGGTCAGGTTGGCTAGAAGCAAGACCCGGCCCTGAAGTAAAAAGAAAAGTTAGGCAGCACTTGGGGTTGGGCTCTACACCCACCTCCCCAGACCCCCTCAGTATCTGATCCTTACCCAGGTGGCATAATGGGCCCAGGAGCACTGCTCACGCCACTCTGCAGGGCATCTAATGAGTGACAGTGACTCGGTGGCCTCCATATCTTCCCTGCACACATGACACTTCAAGGTACCTGCTGCTGACCCTCTTTGCCTTCCCCAACCAGGGCCCTCAGGTTACTGGGGGCAGGGCCTGTGGGGAAGGAGCCTGGGAGTGGGGGGGACAGACTTCAGTGTGGCAGGGAGATGAAGGAAGCCGAGGGTGGGTGCCGTCCCATACAGCAAGCCCTGGACCATCAGATCCCGGGTATTTGCACGCCAGGCTGTGCAAGCCACACCAGGACAGAGCAGGCCAACCCAGGGGTCACCTCACCCAATAGCATCTCTCAAGTCAGCCCTGGACTGTGTAGCACCAGCCAGCTGTCCACTGAGCTCTGAGGGACCAGGCCGCCCTGGGAGCTGACCCTTGGGCTGGCCTGGGCCTGTGGCCGGGAGGAGCGTTGCAAGTGTGTAAGAGGAATCAGGGTGTCAGGTGGGGTGCAGGACAGAGCTCTGAATAGTCTAAAATCACTCAATAAAGCTGTTTTGGATCAAAAAAGGTATCGTGGATTCATCCCAGCCTCAGCAGCCGTCGGTCACAGCCCACGGACACTTTGGGCACTGGGATATGTGGGAGCAAATCACAGATGTCCTGTCGTTTTTATATAAGCACTTCAGAACATGTCTCTGAAAACACTCCTCACAGTAATTTTCTGAAAATCACAGTAGTCAGGTGGTGGTGGGGTAGTCTGCAGTCCCAGAACTCAGAATACTAACATGGGGAGTTGCTGTGTTCAAGGCCAGCCTGGGCTATAGAGCAAGTTCCAGATCAACCTGGGTCAGAGTGAGGCCTTGCCTCAAAAAAAAAAAAAGCAAGATGAGTGTGGTGGTGCACACATTGAATCCCAGCACTTGGGAGGCAGAGGTAGGATCACCATGAGTTCGAAGCTACCCTCAGACTACATAGTGAATTCCAGGTCAGCGTGGCCTAGAGGGGGACTACCTCGAAAAACAAAACAAAACAACAACAACAAAAAAAAGGTTATGGAGGCTGCTAGGGTTTGGCTCTGTGATAGAGGGATTTTTAGTTTTTTGTTGTTTTGTTTTTCGAGGTAGGGTCTCACTAAACCAGGCTGACCTGGAATTCACTTTGTAGTCTCAGGGTGGCCTCAAACTCTCTGGGATCCTGATGGGAGGATTTCCTGTCATGACATGGCCTTGGTCCAATCCCCAGGACTGGAAAGTGGAGAGTGTACAGGGGATGCTTAGGAATCCCTGATTGCCACTTTGTTGCTTTGTAGCGCTGGGGATCAAACCAGTCCCTTCCACTCATGGCCTCCTGCTTGGCCCATCCCCCAGCCCTGTAGTTCCTAAGCTACCAGAGAGGACGAGGTCAGGACTGCCCCAGAGTCACACTCCAACCTCCCTGTCCCAGGGTGGGCATCCTAGTCAGTGTCTTCTAGGGTGGGGTGGGAGCCACAGGTAGCCATCCAAGGTTAAAAGCCCACCTGTGCAGTGGGTGAGAAGATACTCCCCAGAAGAGCTTCCCAGACACCCAACCCGAAACTGCTGCCTGCAGCCTCTGCACAGAGCTGCTATGACTTGGAGCCCAGAACACTGTCCCACCCATGGTACCAGGACCCCCTGGCACAGCCTCCACCTTCCCCGGTAGCCCCACGACCAGCCACACCCAGCAGAAAGGAAGAAAGTGGCCAGTCGGGTTCTGCGGGGACTGGGGTTGGCAGATGTCCCTGCAGGGCAGGGTGTGGAGGGTAGGGTGAGGCACCCAGATTTCCACGCCACCAGCAAGGGCCACACACAAATCTCGCTGCACAGAGAACCACTGAGGTGAGGGGAAGGCCTGGGGCTGGGCAGTCAGGAAGGGGTGCCATGCCAGGGGCCAAGAGAAGCAGTGGGTTGGCTCTGCATTCAGCCCCCATTGTCCTGTCATGGGCCCTACGGCTAAAAGTCACTTTCCTTCTTGGATCCTGGGCATAGCGCCAAGCCCTGAGCAGTCAGCAGTTTTGCAGCCAACCTCAGGCCTTTTTTCTTAAGGAATGACTTTACGGTTGACCAAAAGTTACACAGTAACTTTACTGTCGGGAAGCTTCAGCAGGATTCCAGAACAATTTTGGAAAGAATATTCTGGGCTGGAGAGATGGCTTGGCAATTAAGGCGCCTGCCTGCAAAGCCAAAGGATCCAGGTTTGCTTCTCCAGTAATATAAAGACAGATGAGCAACGTGGCCCATGCATCTGGAGTTCTTTTGCAACAGCTAGAGGCCCTGGAGTACCCATTCTCTCTGTCTCTTTTCTCTCTATCCTTCTCTGCTTGCAACTAAATAAATAAAAGTTTTTTTGTTTTTTTTTTTAAAGAAAAAAAAAAAAAGAAGGGCCCTGGGCTCCATGGGGGAGGCGGCAACATTGTTTCAAGTTGAACAAATTGACAAGAGCCGTACTTCCACTGCATTCCATCCCAACTGGGGCCCGTTGGCTGGCCCCGGCTTCCCCTCCTCGCCCCCCCCCCCCCCCCCCGAGAGTCAGGCCCACTGTCTCCAGGGTTCCCAGGCCCCCCGCTCCGGCCTGAGCGGACCTGACTCGCTGGCTCTTCATGGAGAACTTCCAAAAAATAGAGAAGATCGGAGAGGGCACGTACAGAGTAGTGTACAAAGCCAGGAACAAGTTAACCGGAGAAGTGGTGGCGCTCAAGAAAATCCAGCTGGACAATGAGACTGAGGGTGTGCCCAGCCCTGCCACCCGAGAGATCTCTCTGCTTAAGGAGCTTAACCATATTGTCAAGCTGCTAGATGTCATCCACACAGAAAATAAACTCTACCTGGTTTTTGAATTTCTGCACAGTATCTCAAGAAATTCATGGATGCTTCTGCTCTTACTGGCATTCCTCTTCCACTTACCAAGAGCTGTCTGTTCAGCTGCTTCAGGGCCTAGCATTCTGCCATTATCACCGGGTCCTACACCGAGACCTTAAGCCCCAGAATCTGCTTATCAACGCAGAGGGTTCCATCAAGCTGGCAGACTTTGGACTAGCAAGAGCCTTTGGAGTCCCTGTTCGTACTTACACCCATGAGGTGGTGACCCTGTGGTACCGAGCACCTGAAATCCTTCTGGGCTGCAAATACTACTCCACAGCAGTGGACATCTGGAGCCTGGGCTGTATCTTTGCTGAAATGGTGAGCCACCGGGCCCTATTTCCTGGAGATTCTGAGATTGACCAATTATTTCGAATCTTTCAGACTCTGGGAACCCCAGATGAGGTGGTTTGGCTAGGAGTTACTTCTATGCCTGATTATAAGCCAAGTTTTCCCAAGTGGGCCCGACAAGATTTTAGCAAAGTTGTGCCTCCTCTGGATGAAGATGGACGGAGCTTGTTATCGCAAATGCTGCACTATGACCCCAACAAACGGATTTTGGCCAAAGCAGCGCTGGCTCACCCTTTCTTCCAGGATGTGACCAAGCCAGTACCCCACTTTTGGCTCTGATGCCCTTCGCGCAGTCCTCACCCTCAGTCTTATCTTCTCCAGTGTGAGCCGATCTGACTTGACTCTGGGCTGTGTGGACCCAGGTGGGCCCTCTGATCTTTTCTGGCTGCCTTAGCGCTCACCTCTTCTCTTGGCCAGCCTTCCCTGGGGATTCAGAGGTGCAGGGAAGGAACAGGTGAAAATGAAAGAAGTTTCAGTATTCGATGCACTTAACTCAGCTTCCACCACTTTCTCTCCCTCTTCATGACTGAAGAGGACTGGTATTCAAAACAAGATAAAACTGGCCATTCTTCCCCTACATCAAGTTTGCCATCCCAGTCTTGGGGTGTCCCATCACTATTATTCCTTGTGTTTAGGACAGGCACCCCATACCTCCTGCTGCCACTGTTTTTTTTAAAGGCAGGGGTGCAGGTTTGAACATTTGAGAGGCAAGGAAAACCAAACCATGGGGAGAGATCTGTTTTAAAGAATTAGGTTAAAAACCAGATCCAGTTTGTACCCTAGTTGTAGTTGTTTCACCTGACCTAACAGGCTACTGGACTCAGGCCCAGAGTGAAAAGCAAAGAAGTAACTCCATGCAGGGCACTTGTGTGTCCCTCCGATGAGCAAGAGGAGTCCGGAGGCTCCCCCGCTATAAGGGGAGGGACAGGGATTGTGTCTCACTCTGATCTGCTCTTTCGCCTTGGCCTAATGAGGCAGGTGAAAGATGTTTGTATTTTTCTTTTATGAATCTTAGTTACTCAGTGGCCAGGGATCCCTGCTCTCATCTTCCTATGAAAGTCACCTCTCACCCTATAGAAGTTGGAAGTGAGGGTCTAGATGTCATTTTGAGAATGCTGACACTTTTTCAAGACTAACTGGTCAGCACATTGGAAAAAATATTTCTATAAAAGGATGAAGAATTATATTTATATTTCAAGTTATAGTAATTTTTTTTGTCAGCGTGGCTGGATTTGTGGCCATGTGCACCTTGGGGTTTTGTAATTCAATTTTTTTTTGGGGGGGGTTTCGAGGTGGGGTCTCACTCTGGTCCAGGCTGACCTGGAATTAACTCTGTAGTCTCAGGGTGGCCTTGAACTCACGGCGATTCTCCTACCTCTGCCTCCCAAGTGCTGGGATTAAAGGCGTGTGCCACCATGCCCGGCTCAATTTTTTTTTAAGCATTTCTCTCCTTTTCTCTGATTTCTTTCTTCTCCCATCCCTTGTCTTAGAGTGCTCTTTCTATTAACATTATTTGTAATTTGGTTTGTAATTCATTAAAACAAAATGTTCCCAAAAAAGATAAAAAGAAAGAAAGAAAAAAGGGCCAGGCATGGTGGCGCACACCTTTAATCCCAGCACTCAGGAGGAAGAGTAGGAGGATTGCTATGAGTTCAAGGCCACCCTGAGACTACATAATGAATTCTAGGTCAGCCTGGGCTACAGTGAGACCCTACCTGAAAAAATTTAAAAATTTATTTATTTTTTGAGAGGGAAATAGAATGGGTGCGACAGGGCTTTCATTGGCCTGGAGCTCACCAGTCAGGCTACACTGGCCAATGAAAGACCTCGTCTCAAAGGAGGTAACAGCATTGCTGAGAGTGACACCTGATGTTGTCCTTTGGCCTTCACATACATACCACCTGCACACACATGTGCACTTCCCACACAATCACACACACATGCCCCAAAGAGGTGCTATCTCTTTTTTAAAAATGGGCTAAAGTTTAGGGCTGGAGAGATGGCTTAGTGGTTAAGGCATTTGCCTGCAAAGCCAAAGAATCCTGGTTCAATTTTCCAGGACCCACGTGAGCAAGATGCACAAAGGGGCACATGCATCTGGAGTTTGTTTGCAGTGGCTGGAGACCCTGGCATGCTCATTCTCTCGTTCTCTCTCATTCTCTCCCTCTTCCTCTCTCAAATAAATAAATAAATAAAAATGAGAAAATACAGTCCTTACTTAAATAAATAAATAAACAAACAAACAAACAAATAAATAAATAAATAAATAAATAAATAAATAAATAAATAAATAAAAATGTGTTTAAAGCCAAGTAAAGAGGGGCTGGAGAGATGGCTTAGCTGTTAAGGTGCTTGCCTTCAAAGCCAAAGGATGCACGTTTGATTCTCCAGAACCCACTTATACCAGATGCACAAGGGGGCACATGCATCTGGAGTATGTTTAAAGCAGGATAAGCCGGGCATGGTGGCGCATGCCTTTAATCCCAGCACTTGGGAGGCAGAGGTAGGAGGATCCCTGTAAGTTTGGGTCACCGTGAGACTATGGAATGAATTCCAGTTAGCCTGGGCTAGAGTGAAACCCTATCTTGAAAAACAAATCAAGGACAGGAGAGATGGCTTAGTGGTTAAGCTCTTGCCTGTGAAGCCTAAGGACCTTGGTTTGGGGCTCGATTCTCCAGGACCCACGTTAGCCACATGCACAAGGGGGCGCACACATCTGGAGTTCGTTTGCAGTGGCTGGAGGCCCTGTCATGCCCGTTCTCTCTCTCTCTGCCTTTTTCTCTCTCTGTCTGTCACTCTCAAATAAATAAAAAACAAAAAACGCAGACGTGGTGGCACACACCTTTAATCCCAGCACTCGAGAGGCAGAGGTAGGAGGATGGCTGTAAATTAGAGGCTACCCTGAGACTACATAGTGAGTTCCAGGTTAACCTAAGCTAGAGCGAGACCTTACCTTGTAAAACCAAAAAAAAAAAAAAACCAAAAAAGGCACAGTAAAGAGGCTCATGCCTATAATCTTAGCCCTTAGGAGACTGAGACAGGGGGATTGCAAATTTGAAGAAGCCTGAACTATATACAGTGTATTCCAGGTCAGCTGGGCTGCTGTAGCAAGACCTTGTCTCCACCAACCCCTCCTCCACAAAATTTAAGGCTGTCGATATGGCTTGGCAGTTAAGAGTACTTGTCTATTGCCAGATGTAGTGGCGCATGCCTTTAATCCCAGCACCTGGGAGGTAAAAGTAGGAGGATTGCCGTGAGTTCGAGGCCGTCTTGAGACTACATGTTGAATACCAGCCAGACTGGAGAGATGGCTCAACAGTTAAGATGTTTGCCTGAAAAGCCTAACAACCTGGGTTTGATTCCCCAGTACCCACATAGTGCCAGATGTACAAAGTGGAGGATGCATCTGGAGTTTGCAGTGGCTAGAGGCCCTGGCACACCCATAATTTCACTGTCTCTATCTCTGCATGCAAATAAATAAAATTGAAAAAAATATTCACATCATCCTGGGCTACAGTGAGACCCTACTGCTAAAAAATAAAAACAACAATAGGTCTGGAGAGATGGCTTATTTGTTAAAGTGCTCGCCTGTGAAGGCTAAGGACCCAGGTTTGGCTCCCAGAACCCATGTAGTAAGCCAGACACACAAGGTGGTACTGCCTCTGGCGTTTGATTGCAATGGCTAGAGGCCCTAGCATGCTAATTCTCTCTCTGTTTCACACTCTCTCACAGTCTCTCTAATAATAATTTAAAAAAAAAAATAAAAAGATGGCTTGGCAGTTGGGGCACTTGCCTGCAAAGCCTGGGGGTCTCAGGTTTGATTCCCCAGAACCCACATGGGCCAGATGCACAGGGTGGCGCATGTGTCTAGGGTTTGCTCTCAGTGGCTGGAGGCCCCGGCACATCCATTCTTCCTCCCTCGCTCTCTTTCTCTCTCTCATGAATAAATTAATAAAATAAAATATTAAGAAAAGAAAAATGGGCTGGAGAGATGGCTTAGTGGTTAAGGTGCATGCCTATGAAGGCTAAGGACCCTAGTTCAATTCTCCAGGTCTCACGTAAGGCAGAAGCACATGGTGGCACATGTGCCTGGAGTTTTTTTGCAGGGGCTAAAGGCCCTGGCATGCTCATTCTCCCTCTTTCCTTCTCTCTGTCTGTAATAAATAAATAAATAAAATAAAATATTTTTTTAAATTATAAAAAGACAAAAGAAAGAATGAAAAACAAGCCAGACATGGTGACACACACCTTTAATCCCAGCACTTGGGAGGCAGAGGTAGGAGGAAATTGAACCTGGGTTCTTAGGCTTTGTAGGTAAGCACCTTAACCACTAAGTCATCTCTTTAACCCTTTTTTGTTTGTTTGTTTGTTGTTTGAAGTATTGCTCAAATCCAGGCTGACCTGGAATTCACTATGTAGTCTCAAGCTGGCCTCAAACTCACAGCTATTCTCCTACTTTTGCCTCCTGAGTGCTGGGATTAAAGGTGCATGCCACCATGCCCAGTTTGTAGAGGATTTAAACATATGTGTATATATATGAGATATATATATATATATGAGAGAAAGTGAGAGAGAAAAAGAGGGATACAGAGAGAGGAGGAGAGAGAGAGAACATTGCCATGCCAGGGCCTCCAGCCACTGCAAATGAACGCCATACACATGTGCCATCTTGTGCATCTGGCCTTATGTGGGTACTGGAGAATGGAACTCTGGTCCTTTGGTTTTGCAGGCAAGCACTTTAACTGCTGAGCCATCTCTCCATCCCTGTAGAGGATTTTTTTGTTTGTTTTTTTTGAGGTAGAGTCTCACTCTTGCCCAGCCAGTTTGTTCCCTCTCTCTACATTGCTCTTGTTAGTAGTACTTTTTGTTTATTTGTCTTGAGGCAAGATCTAAAGCCGTAGCTCAGGCTGACCTGGAGCCAAGCTCTGTAGCCAAGTTGGCCTTGAACGCCTGGTGATCCTCCTAACCCTCTACCTACCTAAGCCCTCTAAGTGCTGGGATTATAGACATGAGCCAACATGTCCATCTTATTTTTTAGTACTTTGCAGACATAATTACTAGGAACGTTTTACCACAGAGTTTGAAAATACTTCTCTGGTCTGTTATTATATGTGTATTTGTATTTTTTCCTGGGGATGGAGCCCAGGACCTGGGGAATACTAAGCATGTGATGTACCATGGCGACACCTCACTTTCCGCACACATCAAGATGGGGATTCGTGGGATGGGGAATTGGCTTAGCAGTTAAGGCGTTTGCCTGCAAAGCCAAAGGACCCAGGTTCGATTCCCCAGGACCCATGTAAGCCAGATGCATTAGGTGGTGCATGAACCTGGAGTACATTTGCAGTGGCTGAATGCCCTAGCGTGCCCATTCTCTCTCTTTCTTTCTGCCTCTTTCTCACTCTCTTAAATAAGTAAATAAAAATACCATTAAAAAAGATGGGGATTCCTGTTTCACTATTTTTTAATTTTTATTATTTTTTTATTTTTTAGAGAGAGAGTGAATTGGCTCTGAAAGGGACGCTTGTGCCGCCTAGTGGGCATGTACTACTTTGCACTTGCCTCACCTTTGCATCTGGCTAACCGATGTGGAGAGTTGAACACGGGTCCTTAGGCTTCACAGGCAAGTGTCCTAACCACTAAGCCATCTCTCCAGCCCAGATTCCTGTTTCATGAACATTGGTCAAACTAGCTGGATCTGGGATTGGTCTGTGTATATCCTGGTAATGAGCATCAAGGGTGTAAGTAAGCAAAGCTTACACAAGTGCAAACAAAACACTGGTTCAGAGGTCATGTGGAGTGCATGGCTGCCTCACCACACTCAGCATGAAGGCAGGCTGGCAGCAGAGGGGAAATGCCACCAAGGGTCAGGAGAGCAGGGGACATATCTAGTGATTACTGTGGGAGGAGTCTGGGCACGATGGCTGGCTCCCTCTAGTTTAATCAGAGGTGAAAGTGGGACAAAAGTCAGGGCAGCTGAGGCTTCTGACCAGCCCCTAACATCCTGGGCGATGGCTGCAGGTGTGGGCAGGTGTGGGCAGGTGTCCTCTTGTCAGAGTTGGCAATCGTCCATTTCTCTTTTCTTATTTTATTTGAAACAGAGAGAGAGAGAGAAAGAGAGAGAAAATGGGCACACCAGGGCCTCTAGACGCTGCAAATGAACTCCAGATGCATGCACCACCTTGTGCATCTGGCTTATGTGGGTCCTGGGGAATTGAACCTGGATCCTTAAACTTTGCAGGCAAGGCCTTAGCCACTAAGCCATCTCTCTAGCCTCACAATTGTCAATTTCTATGCTCAGTCTCTCAATGATTTTCTAGGTCACTTTGCATTTCATCCTGGCAGTCAATCTTATTGGCATAAACACACACACACACAATTTATCTGTACAGAGTAGAGAGAGAATGTGTGCACCAGGGCCTCTGGCCACCGTAAATGACTCCAGATGCATGCACCACTTTGTCAATCTGGCTTTATGTGGGCACTGGGGAATTGAACCGAGGCTGTCAGGTTTTGCAAGCACCTCTAACCTCTGAGCCATCTCCCCACCCCATAAAGTATTTTCCGTGTGAGTGTGGGCATGTGTGCAGTGCCCATATGGAAGACAGAGGGCAACGTCAGTTGCTGGTCTCTCGCTGCTCCCCACGCTGTACTTATCACCCTGGCTGGACTGTGAGCTTCCAGAGACTCCCCTGTCTCCACTGCCCTTCTCATTCTAGGTGCTCTGGATTACAGAAACTTGGCACTGCAGTGCACGATTTTACATCCACTCTGGGTACTCATACTTGCTTAGCAAGCACTTTACCCACTGAACCATCTCCCCAGCCTTGGCATAAAGTTTTTCTCTCAATTGCTAAGCTGTCTCTCCAGCCCAAGTTTTTCTCTTAAAAGTGAATCTTTCCGGCTTAGCAGTTAAGGCGCTTGCCTGCTAAAGCCAAAGGACCCAGGTTCAATTCCCCAGTACCCACATTAGCCAGGTGCACAAGGTGGCACAAATGTCTGGAGTTCATTTGCAGTGACTAGAGGCCCTAGTGGGGCCATTTTCTATTACATAAAGTAAATAAATGAATGAAAATAAATAAAAAATGCCTGGGGCTGAGGAGATGGCCCAGTGAATAAAGTCCTCCCTGGTCAAGCCTGAGCATCTGAGTACCTGAGTTTAATCCCAAGACTTCACATAAAGTGAAAAAAATAAAATAGATGGTTGTGGGGGTTTGAGTCAAGTGTCCCCCATAAACTTAGGTGTTCTGAATGCTAGGTTCCCAGCTGATGGAGATTTGGGAATTAACGCCCCCTGGAGGCAGAGTATTGTTGGGGGTAGGCTTATGGGTGTTATAGCCAGCTTCCCCTTACCAGTGTTTGGCACACTCTCCTGTTGCTATGGTCCACCTTATGTTGGCCAGGGGTTTATGTCCACCCTCCGCTCATGCCATCGTTTTCCCATGCCATTGATCTTCCGCCTCGAGCCTGTAAGCCAAAATAAACCTCTTTGCATCCCCCCGTCCCCACAATCTGCTCTTGGTTGGGTGATTTCTACCAGCAATGTGAACTGGACTGCAACAGTAAAGTGGTACTGAAGAGTGGAATTGCTGCTAGACACCTGACTATGTGGCTTTGACCTTTTGGAGTTGATTTTCAAGAGGAATGTGGAAGGACTTGAAACCTTGGCCTGAGAGATGCCTTGCAGTGCTATAAGTACAGGTTGATGGACTATTCTGATCAGAGGTGAAAGACCTGAATGCAATAAGAACTATGGACTGTGAGGTTTGGCTTATGAGGGTGAGAAAGAGCTTTGTCTGGACTGGGCTAGTAGTTTGTGTGAAAAGCTTGCTGTTATGCCTGGGTCCTGAGAAGTTGTGCAGGGTTGCTTTGCATAGAAATGAACTGGTATGAGCAGAGGGACATGGCACAGAAAGAAAAATCTTTGGGTGAACTGCTGCTGCCTGTTCAGCTACAATTGAGAGATTACAACCTTTGAAATTGGGCCAGTTGACCTGTGTTGGGGCAAGAGTAAGAATGTAGACTCTTGGGCCTGAGTGCTCAAGGAGTGTCCTGTTTTTCAAAGTCTGCTTTATTCCCCCCTGGATTAACAAATTGCAGATGCATCTGCCCCTGGTGCATCTAGCTTATGTGGGTCCTGGGGAATTGAACTGGGGTCCTTAGGCCTCACAGGCAAACACCTTAACTGCTAAGCCATTTCACCAACCCAGTAGGCATATTCTTTAATCCTCACACTCCCCGGGTGAGATAGAAACAGTTATTATTTGTATTTTATGATGAGCAATGAGAGTAAAGACCCATGAAGCAATTCCCCTCAACCACACAGCTGGTAAGGGTGAAACCAGGCTCCAGCCCCAATAGCTTGCTCTAGATTAAGGGCCTCTGGCCCTGAGTTTCAATGTCTGTGCTGAGAAGTTGTGGTGATTTAATGAAATGTCTCCCATAAGCTCATGGGTTTTGAATACTTGGGCCAGCTGGTGTGATTTGGGAAAGTTGTGGGGCCTTTGGTGGAGGAGGTATGTGGCTGGGGTGCAGGGGAGGGAGACTTTGGGGTAATAATAGATCAGCTCTAAACCCAGCGCTCAGACTCCTTCCTTCCTGCTGCTGTGGAGATGTGATGCCCACCCAGCTGTCTGTTCCTGCCATGTTTTCCCCACCATGATGAAACTTGCCCTTGAAACCAAAATAAACCCTGTCCTCCCAGAAAAAAAAAAAAAAAAGGCACCCTACCTGGTGTTGTGGAATATAAGAAATGCAGGATGGTAAGACCCTATTGCTGAAGACTCCATATACTTGGGCTGCAAGGGCACTGAGAAATCCTGTAACTGAGTTGATAACCTCTTCCATGTAGACCAGCTGACAGAAAGCTGGAAGAAGCCATTCTGCAGGCAGTTCAATGGGAGAAAGAGAAATCACCAGTGAAGATACTCAACAGGGGACACTGCAAGCCTTATATTTGGCCAGCCAGTCCAAATGAGCCAATGGGTGCAATAGCGGCATGTCTGTTATGGGGAAAACCAACTGCCCTTTAATTGGACTGGAGGCCCGCTCCATGGGAGGGAATACATCCCTGATACTGAAAACTTAAAACAGGGATAGTCATGAGCCCTAGGAGGTGTAACATCTGCTGCTGTCTGGCTAAATGTATATACTATGCTTATCAAACTGCCCAGTAAGCACTTCTATTAATGTTCATACCCTTATATTAATGCTACTCTCACCTTTGGGAGAGAATCTTCTCTTTTCAGATGGTAGTGACCTTAGGATGACTCAGAAGGCATTATGGTGCTGGAAAGAAATGACTGCAGTGCTCAGTACTGCAATATCTGTATCACACCTTCCAAAGCTCAGGGTCTAATGTGGCAGAGGTGTCGGAAAGAATATAAGAGCCGAAGGAAGGGTAAGACTCCATACAACATGCTCTCTCCAGACACAAAATGGCCTAGATATCCATGACCTCACAGTACCTGACACTACCTGCAGAAGACCATCATAATAGGAGGAAAAGATCATGACATCAAAATTAAAAGTGAGACTGATTGAGAATGGGAGTGGGTATGATGGAGAATGGAGTTTCAAAGGGGAAAGTGTGGGGGAGGGTATTATCATGGGGTATTTTTTATAATCATGGAAGTTGTTAATAAAAATTTGGAAGAAAATAAAATGCATGGGCCGGGCATGGTGGTGCACGCCTTTAATCCCAGCACTTGGGAGGCAGAGGTAGGAGGACCGCCGTGAGTTCGAGGCCACCCTGAGACTACATAGTGAATTCCAGGTCAGCCTGGGCTAGAGTGAGACCCTACCTCAAAAAACCAAAAAAAAAAAAAAATGCAGGATAAGCCAGGCATGGTAGCGCATGCCTTTAATCCCAGCACTCGGGAGGCAGAGGTAGGAGGGTCACTGTGAGTTCGAGGCCACCCTGAGAATACAGAGTGAATTCCAGGTCAGCCGGGGCTAGAGTGAGACCCTAACTTGACAAACCAAAAAAAAAAAAAAAAATGCAGGAATGAGAGTTTGCAACATGGTCTTGTGTTTTGGAAATGGCCATGGGCAGTGTGAAGAAGGTTTGCTGGATGCCTGCATGGAGACCCCATGGGGCCATGAGGATGAACCGTGGATTGTAGTGGAGACCCAGTAGAGATGCCAGGACCACGAGATGGCTGCTAAGGAAAGCTGCCAGCCCTGATGAAATTTTCCAGGATGGTGAGTAGCCTAGCTGGAGGGGCAGAATTGGAATAGCAGAGACTTGTTGCTGGTTAGAATTATCGGACTTGGAGCTACAGAGTTTGGTGTTTGCTCTGTTTATATCATGTATTGCTTGAGTATTTCTTCACTATACCCAATGCCATATTTTGCGAATGTGTGAATGTTTTTCTGTGCCATTACGTTTTTTTTTTTTTTGTTTTTTTTTTGTTTTGAGGGGGGATTTTTGGCATTATGGCTCAGTTTAAAGACCTTGGACTATGGGATGTATGAACATCACTGGAATTGATTTTAAAAAAGGGGGGGACTTTTAAAGTTGGATGAATGCATTGTATTTTACATCATGTATGGATATCAGTTTATGGGGGCCAGGGGTGGAACGTGGTGGTTTGAGTCAGGTGTCCCCCATAAACTTAGGTGTTCTGAATGCTAGGTTCTCAGCTGATGGAGATTGGGGAATTAACGTTTCCTGGAGGGAGAATATTGTTGGGGGCAGGCTTATGGGTATTATAGCCAGTGTCCCCTTGCCAGTGTTTGGCACACTGTCCTGTTGCTATGGTCCACCTTATGTTGGCCAGGGGGTGATGTCCACCCTCTGCTCATGTTGTTGTTTTCCCTGCCATCATGGAGCTTCCCCCTTGAGCCTATAAGCCAAAATAAACCTCTTTTTTCCCACAAGCTGCTCTTGGTTGGGTGATTTCCACCAGCAATGCGGACCTGACTGCAACAATGGTGAAAGCTTTTTATGTTTTTATTTTTGATTCTTTTGAGGTAGGGTCTCACTCTAGCCCAGGCTGACTGGGAATTTACTCTGTAATCCCAGGTTGACCTTGAACTCATAGTGATCCTTTTACCTTTGCCTCTCGAGTACTAGGATTAAAGTCATTCATCACCATGCCCACGTTTGGTGAAAATTTTTTATTTTATTTTTATTTTGAGAGAGAGAAAATGGGCATGCCAGGACCTTCAGCCTGCTGCAAACGAACTCCAGATGCATGCGCATGTGCAACATTGCATGTTGGTGTGTCACTGTGCGTCTGGCAACGTGGGACCTGGAGATTTGAACATGAGTTTTTAGGCTTCAGAGGCAAGCACCTTAACCAGTAGACCATATCTCCAGCCCAAGTGAAAATGTTTGAACAGAAAGTTCACCACAGCAGATACACAGAGGGCAAATAAGTCAGCACTCGCAAAAGATGCTGAACATCATTAGTTAATATGGAGCCAGACTATTGAAGTTTGTGCTATTGTCACCACAAACACCAAGAAGCACAGAAGGGAGCAGGAACGATGGCTTAGTGGTTAAGGCACTTGTCTGCAAAGACTAAGGACCCAGGTTTGATTCCCTAGTACCCATGTAAGCCAGATGCACAAGGTGGTGCATGTGTCTGGAGTTCATTTGTAGTGCCCATTCTCTCTCTCTCTCTCTTTCTCTCTCTCCTAAATAAACAAATAAGGTATAAGATTTAAAAGAAAAAGTGGGCTGGAAAGCCAGGTGTGGTGGTGCACGCCTTTAATCCCAGCACTCGGGAGGCAGAGATAGGAGAATTGTTGTGAGTTCAAGGCCACCCTGAATTCCAGGTCAGCCTGGGCTAGAGTGAGACCCTACCTTGAAAACAAAAAAGGGGGACTAGAGAGCTGGCTTAGCAGTTAAGGTGTTTGCCTGCAAAGCCAAAGGACCCACATAAGCCAGATGCACAAGGTGGTGCATACATCTGGAGTTCATTTGCAGCAGCCAGAAGTCCTGGTACACCCAATTATCTCTAAATAGCTGCCTCTTTCTCTGTCTCAAATAAATAAATAAAATTTTTGTTTTGTTTTATCTTTATTTATTTATTTGAGAGTGAGAGGGAGAGAGGGAAGAGAGAGGGAATGGGAGTGCCAGGGCTTCTAGCCACTGCAAACAAACTCCAGACACATGCGCCCCCTCGTGTGTCTGGCTAACGTGGGTCCTGAGGAATTGAGCCTTGAGTCCTTAGGCTTCACAGGCAAGCGCTTAACCGCTAAGCCATCTCTCCAGCCCAAATAAATAAAATTTTTAAAAAGCATAGAAGGGCCAGGCGTGGTGGCGCACGCCTTTAATCCCAACACTCGGAAGGCAGAGGTAGGAGGATCGCTGTGGGTTCGAGGCCACCCTGAGACTACATAGTTAATTCCAGGTCAGCCTGGACCAGAGTGAGACCCTACCTTGAAAAAAAAAAAAAAAGAAAAGAAAAAGCATAGAAGGGATTTGGATCTTAAAATTTTTTTTTTTTTTTTTTTTTTCTTTTTCGAGGTAGGGTCTCACTCTGGCCCAGACTGACCTGGAATTCACTATGGAGTCTCAGGGTGGCCTCGAACTCACAGCGATCCTCCTACCTCTGCCTCCCGAGTGATGGGATTAAAGGCGTGCGCCACCATGCCCGGCTGGATCTTAAAATTTTATTTGGATTTGTGTGGGGGTCGGGAGAGCACATGCCCATGGTACCTGTGCTGAGGTCAGAGGCCACCTTTAAGGCGACTATGCTCCAGCTTCTTCAAGACAGGCAGGGTCTCTTCCTTGGAGGTCTAACTGCCAGACTGCAAAGGAAGGTCTGGCTAGCCAGGCTCTGAGCCTCAGACTCTCCCGCTTCTGCCTCTGGATGTCACAGGTGTTTTGTGATACACAGATACATGGGCCACTTCACATCTGACCTTTTGTAGATCCTGAGGACTGAACCTGGACTGACAGGCTTCACCAACAAGTGCCTTTAATTGCCAAGCCATCTCCCCAGCTGCTAGAATGTGAATCTTTTTTTTTTTTTTTTTTCAAGGTAGGGTCTCATTCTAGCCCAGGCTGACCTGGAGTTCACTATGTAGTCTCAGGGCAGCCTCAAATTCACAGCGATCCTCCTACCTCAGCTTCCCGAGTGCTGGTATTAAAGGCATGCACCACCACTCCCAGCTAGACTTGAATCTTTTGTTTATTATTATTAGCTAATAATTTTTGGGTTTGAATCTTTATTTTTATTTTTTGATATTTCAAGGTTGGGTGTCACTGTAGTCCAGGCTGACCTGGAATTCACTATGTAGTCTCAGGGTGGCCTCGAACTCACAGCGATCCTCCTACCTCTGCCTCCCGAGTGCTGGGATTAGAGGTGTGCGCTACCATGCTCGGCTGGATTTAAGTCTTTAAACTGTGCTTTATTCAGACAGCCAGCAATTTGAGAAGACAGCGGATTAACACCCTAAAAATCTGCTGTTTTTTTTTTCCTCCTCTCCAACCAGTAGATTATCTGGGAGAAGAGGGAGTAGAAACAAAGGTCGCCAGCTGCTCCAGAGGGCTCAGCCTGCCCCTGTGCTCGGCACATTCCCGAGACTGATGACATCTTTGCACTCTTCCCTCATTCTGTGGATGTCTGCATGCAGGCACTTCTTGGAATACTGAGTCCACTTAGTGTCTGCCAGGATTAGCCTGGCACTCCTTCAGGGTATCTGGGCTGGGGATGGTAGGGTAAAACTCGGAACAAATAAGCCACTGAGTATATGGGCTCTGTCTACGCTGGTTCCTTTCTGTGACCTGGAATATAATGCAGAACATGAAAGAGCTCCATCCAACCTTCCTGTCCCCTATCAGTTAGGGAAATACAAATTAGAACCACAGTGATGAGACAAGGCAGGTCTGCAGCTTGTACTACACATTGAGATCCTCCTGTCTCTGGGCTTGGCTGGGCATGGTGGCACACATCTTTAATCCCAGCACTTGGGAGGAAATGGTAGGAGGTTTGCTGTGAGTTCAAGTCCACCCTGAGACTACATAGTTAATTCCAGGTCAGCCTGGGCCAGAGTAAGACCCTACCTCAAAAAAAAAAAAAAAAAAGAAAACAAAACAAAAAACAAACAAACAAAAAAGAACAAACTGGGGGCTGGAGAGATGGCTTAGCGGTTAAGCCCTTGCCTGAGAAGCCTAAGGACCCTGGTTTGAGGCTATATATCCCAAGACCCACGTAAGCCAGATGCACAAGGGGGCACATGCACCTGGAGTTTGTTTGCAATGGCTGGAGGCCTTGGTGAACCCATTCTCTCCGCTTCTTTCTTTTTCTGTCTGTCACTCTCAAATAAGCGAAAATTTAAAAAAAAATTTTTTAAAAAAAGAACAAAGTGGAGCCAGGCATGGTAGCACGTGCCTATAATCCCAGACACCTGGGTAGTAGAGGCATGAAGGTCATCCTCTAGATCTAGATCATCCTCCTAGAAAAATAGGCTAAGATTATAAATCTTTTATTGTTTATAAACCATGAATTAATGAGCTTAATCTCTCATTTTGAAGTTTAGAGTGATTTTTTTTCGAGGTAGATTCTTACTCTACCTTGGGCTGATCTGAAATTCACTATGTAGTCTCAGGTGGCCTCGAACTCTCAGCGATCCTCCTACTTCTGCCTCCCTAGTGCTGGGGTTAAAGGTGTGCACCATCACTGCCTGGCTTTTGTTTTTGCATATATATAATGACTTCTGGTTAAGATGGAGGTATAGGAACCACATCAGAGCAGCCTAGGGGAGAAAAAGCCAAAAAAAAGAAAAAAACAAAAAAAAACAAAAAAAAAAAAAACAACCCAGCAAAATACAGTTTTTTACTAAAAAGTGAGGTGTATAAGAAATGGGGCTGGAGAGATGGCTTAGCGGTTAGCGCTTTCTTGTGAAGCCTAAGGACCCCAATATGAGCCTCGGTTCCCCAGGTCCCACGTTAGCCAGATGCACAAGGGGGCGCACGTGTCTGGAGTTCGTTTGCAGTGGCTGGAAGCCCTGGCGCGCCCATTCCCTCTCTCTTTCTCTCTGTCTTTCTCTCTGTGTCTCGCTCTCAAATAAATAAATAAAAAATGAACAAAAAAAAATTTTTTTTAAATTACCAACTGCAGCAGAGAAGAAGGAGAGATCCAGAGCCCACATAGGCAGGCAGAAGCAGCTCCAGCAGTGGCAGCACCAGATTCGCGTGGCCACAGCTGCCAGGCTTGGCCTGAGCTGCAGGAAAAGCCAGGTGAGGGGAATCTCCACTCACACCAGAGCTCCTTGCAAACTCAAGAAATGTGAAGGGCTGGGGAGGTAACATGATGGAGAATGGAATTTCAAAGGAGAAAGTGTGGGGGGGGGGGAGGGAGGGAATTAACATGGGATTTTTTTTATAATCATGGAAAATGCTAATAAAAAATTAAAAATAAATAAATAAATAAAAATAAAAATGGCTATTTAAAAAAAAAAAAAGAAATGTGAAGGGAGGACAGCAGGGAAGAACGCAAGAGCAGCTAACGAGGAAGAGGATCACTTGGAGAACTAGAGCCACCATCCATAGCCTCCCCTCCGCCACCGCCAGCACAAGCACCAACAAGCACCAGAGACCTGGGGAAGGGAGCTCACCTACACAGCACCTAGCACCCGGCACAGGTGGCCCAAGCAGCAATCCAGTGACCCAGCCAGCCTACCTGAGCCCACAGCGCAGCAAAGAGGAACCCAAGCAGGAGCGCAGCATAACTGAGACTAAAATCATCCCAAAAGGTAACTGGGATCACACCAGGTCAGTACCCACCAAATAAGCCTGGTATATAGGCCTGAACCAGAAGTGCTAATTGCACCTTCCGTGTCGGGATGAATTATATGTTAAATATGATGTATGGTCAGATTTGCCATTTAAAAAAATTTTTTTGTTTTTTATTTATTTATTTGAGAGCAGTAGATAGAGAAAGAGGCAGATAGATAGAGAATGGGAGCGCCAGGGCCTCTAGCCACTGCAAAGGAGCTCCAGATGCGTGTGCCCCTTGTGCATCTGGCTAATGTGGGTCCTGGGGAATTGAGCCTTGAACCGGGGTCCTTAGGCTTGACAGGCAAACGCTTAACTGCTAAGCCATCTCTCCAGCCCAAGATTTGCCATTCTTGAGAGCTTGTTTGGAGGTTCTAGCAGGGGAGCGCAGCTACTCGTATACCCTTGACTGAAGACCAGTCCTCCTCTATTCAGGGAAGGTCGTCCTCTTCGACTGAGTGCGCAGCTTCGGGAGGGACGCACATGGAGCCGTGAGGGAGGAAGGGGACACCCGCCTAGCCAGCCAGATCAGCTGAATCAACCCTGGCGATCAATGGGGTGACAGATGTCGCAGCCAGATCGCCCTCACATTCGATTTGCCATTCTTAAATAAGCTATATTTGGGGCTTGTCATTTGTTGCTTCCTGATTTATAATGCTTTTGTTTCCTCTCCTGTTGTTCGTTAGGGAAGGGTCTCACTTGGTCACAAGCTGACTTGGAACCCTCAACAGACCAGAAATCTTAGCCTCCTAGTTGACAGGATTAAGGGTGTGGGGCAACACACACCCTAAGGGACTGTGACTTTGTTAGAGGATCTGGTTGTCATAATACCTACTCTTGCATAAATACTCTGTGCTGTTTTTCATTGAATGCGCACAATGTTCAGTTAAATTTTAGAATCTGTCTGTATTTTGCTCCATTCAGCCTACTTGAATACTCTCATAATAGGCAAACCCAACATTTAGAGTCACTTTTGTAGATACTCTGAGAGTCTTAAGGGCCACACCTAGCACCTTAAGCTCCTACCCTGAAGATACATAACATCAGATTGATTGACACATCTAATAATACTGTGCCTAATTAGAAAATCCAAGCATTAAATTAAGATGCAAAAATGTATACATTATAACACAAGAAACACCAAAAATCAAGACAATATAAATCCACCAAAAAGTATTAATGCATCAGAAATGACTTCCAGTGAGAATGAGTTAGAGGAAATGCCTGAGAAAGATTTCAAAAGAATGATTATAAATATGTTCAAAGAAAAAAATGAAAGAAGACACAGGAAACCAGTTTAATGAGTTAAGGAGGTCAATACAAGACATAAATAATGAAATAGAACTAATAAAGAGAAACTAGTCAGAATTACTAGCAATGAAGATCACAGTCAATGAAATAAAAAAAACTGTAGAAAATCTCACCAGTAGAACAGATGAAGGAGAGGCCAGAATATCTAAACTAGAAGACCAAGTGGCAGATCTAATACAGTCCAACAAAGAGAAAGACAAACTAATAGGAAAGTATGAATGGGAATATCAAGATATTTGGGACACTATGAAAAGATCAAACATAAGAATTCAGGGTTGTGCTGGGCGTGGTGGCGCACGCCTTTAATCCCAGCACTTGGGAGGCAGAGGTAGGAGGATAACCGTGAGTTCGAGCCCACCCTGAGACTATATAGTTAATGCCAGGTCAGCCTGGACCAAAGTGAAACCCTACCTTGAAAAACCAAAAAAAAAAAAAAAAAAAAAAGACTTTAGGGCTGGAGAGATGACTTAGCAGTTAAACGCTTGCCTATGAAGCCTAAAGACCCTGGTTCGAGGCTTGATTCCCCAGGACCCACGTTAGCCAGATGCACAAGGGGGCACACGCATCTGGAGTTCATTTGCAGTGGCTGGAGGCCCTGGCGCGCTCATTCTCTCTCTCTCTGCCAATTTCTCTGTCTGTCGCTCTCCAATAAATAAGTAAAAATAAAATTAAAAAAAAACCCATAAGAATTCAGGGTATAGTAGAAAGAAAAGAATTTCACCCCTAAGGTATAGTAGGTGTTTTCAACAAAATCATAGGAGTAAACTTCCCCCAAATTGGGAAAGAGATGCCAATGCAGATACAAGGATCCTTTAGAAGACCAAACAGACAAAACCTGGAAAGAACCTCTCCTTGCTATACTACAATTAATTTACCAAAACATACAAACCAAAGAAAATACATTGAAAGCAGTTAGAGAAAAGTCAAGTCACATACAAAAGCAAGCCCATCAGGATCACAGCAGATTACTCAACACAAACTTTAAAAGCCAGAAGGGCTTGGAATGATGTATTCCAAGTACTAAATGATAACAATGCTCAACCAAGGTTACTTTATCCTGCAAAGCTATCCATTCAAAAAGATAGAGAAATAAGGACATTCCACAACAAAAGGAGACTAAAGGAATATTTGAAGACAAAACCAGCTCTACAGTAAATTACTTGAAAGGATCCTTCATGCTGAAGAGAAAGAAAAGCACACATATAAGGAACCTGGAAAAACAAACAATACTCAAATGCTAGTTAATACAAGAGAGCAAAATTAAACTGGAAGAACTACAAAACAAAAAATGGCAAAAGTAAATACACACATTTCAATAATAACTCTTAATATTGATGGCCTCAATGCCCCAACCAAAAGATATAGGTTTGCAGACTGGATTAAAAAACAGGATCTTATGTGGGTATGGTGGCACATACCTTTTATCCCAGCACTTGGGAGGCAGAGAGGAAGGAGGATTGCTCTGAGTTTGAGGCCACCCAGAGAATACAGAATGAATTCCATGTCAGCCTGTGCTAGAGGGTGACCGTACCTTGAAAAACCAACCAACCAACCAACCAAACAAACAAACAAAAAAGGCAGGATCCTTCAATTTGTTGCCTCCAAGAAACTCACCTTTCTACAAAGGATGGACCCTATCTTAGGGTAAAAGGTTGGAAAACGGTGTTTCAAGCAAATGGGCCTAGAAAACAAGCAGGGGTTGCTATGCTAATATCTGACAAGGTAGATGTCAGTCCAACATTAGTTAGGAAAGATAAGGAAGGTCACTTTATATTGATTAAAGGCACACTCCAACAGGAGGACATTACAATCCTAAACATATATGCCCCTAACATGGGGGCTCCCAAATTCATCAAACAACTGCTATTAGAACTAAGGTCACAGATAACACCAAACACAGTGGTAGTGGGTGACTTCAACATCACACTCTCATCAATTGACAGGTCATCCCAACAAAAAATAAACAGAGAGGAATCTGGATTAAATGAGGTCATAGAAGAAATGGACCTAACAGATATATACAGGACATTTCATCCAAATGCTACAGAATACACATTCTTTTCAGTAGCACATGGAACATTCTCTAAGATGGACTATATATTAGGACACAAGGCAAATCTTACCAAATACAGGAAACTGAAACAATTCCTTGCATGCTATCTTATCACAATGGAATCAAACTACAAATCAATAGCAAGAAAAGCTATAGAGCATACAGAAAACCATGGAAACTAAACAATACACTACTATATGATGAATGGGCCAGTGAAAAAATCAAAAAGGAAATTAAAAAATTTATAGAGTCAAATGATAATGAGAACACAACATACCAAAACCTTGGGGCACAATGAAGGCAGTCCTAAGAGGGAAATTTGTAGCTTTAAGTGCCCATAGTAAGAAATCAGAAATATCACAAGTAAACAACTTAATGCTTCACCTTAAAGCCTTGGACAAAGAAGAACAAGGCAGAGTAAAAGTTAGTAGAGTTAGAAATAATAAAGATTAGGGCAGAAATTAATGAAATAGAAAGAAAAACAAATCCAAAGAATCAATGAAATAAAGAGTTGGTTCTTTGAAAGGATAAACAAGATTGAAAAACCCTTAGCAAATCTGACCAAAGAGAGAGAGAGAGAGAGAGAGAAGAGAAGAGATACAAATTAATCAAATTAGAGATGAAAAAGGCACCATCACAACAGAAACAAGAGAAATTTAAAAAATCATAGGGACATACTATAAGAACATACTCCACTAAGTTTGAAAATCTGAAAGAAATGGGTAATTTCCTTGATTTATGTGACTTACCAAAATTAAATCAAGATGAGATTAACCACTTAAATAGGCCTATAACAAGTATGGAGATCCAAGCAGTTATCAAAAATCTCCCAACTAGCCGGGCGTCGTGGCGCATGCGTTTAATCCCAGCACTTGGGAGGCAGAGGTAGGAAGATAGCCGTGAGTTCGAGGCCACCCTGAGACACCATAGTGAATTCCAGGTCAGCCTGGGCTAGAGTGAGACCCTACCTCCAAAAACAAAAACAAAAACAACAACAACAAAAAAATCTCCCAACTAAAAAAAGTCCAGGCCCAGATGGATTCATTGCTTCTTAAACTTTTCCATAAAATAGGAAAAGAAGGAATCCTACCAAACTCCTTCTATGAAGCCAGCATCACCCTGATACCAAAACCAGGGAAAGATAGAACAAAAAAGAAAATTACAAACCAATCTCCCTCATGAACATAGATGCAAAAATTCTCAACATAATATTGATAAACAGAATACCAGAATATATCAGAAAGATCATTCACCCTGACCAGGTAGGTTTTATCCCAGAGATGCAGGGATGGTTCAACATGCACAAATCGATAAATGTAATACATTATATAAATGGGCTGAAGGACAAAAATCACATGATCATCTCATTAGATGCAGAGAAAACATTTGACAAAATCCAACATTCCTTCATGATAAAAGTCCTACAGAGACTGGGAATAGAAGGAACATATCTCAACATAATAAAGGCTATTTAGGACAAGCCTACAGCCAACATATTACTAAATGGAGAAAAACTTGAAGCTTTTCCACTAAAATCAGGAACAAGACAAGGGTGTCCACTGTCCCTACTTTTATTTAATATACTACTGGAAGTCTTAGAGCAATAGGCAAGAGACAAACATAACAGGGATACAAATTCGAAAGGAAGAGGTCAAATTATCATTACTTGCAGATGACGTACATAAATGATCCCAAACACTCTACCAGCAAACTGTTTAGAGCTGATAAACACCTATAACCATGTAGCAGAATACAAAATAAACACACAGAAACCCGTAGCATTCCTATATGCTAAAAACAAACACACAGGGGATGAAATCAGAGAATCACTCCCATTCACAATTGCATTAAAAAAAAAATAAAGTACCTTAGAATAAACCTAACTAAGGAAGTGAAAAATCTCTACAAGGAAAATTTTAAAACACTCAAACAGGAAGTTGCAGAAGTAACTAGGAAATGGAAAAACATCCCTTGTTCTTGGATTGGAAGATATTGTGCCAAGACCCCTGACCAGGAGCCAAGTCCCCCGGTCACCCAGGAGTCACCCAGAGAACCACCACAGAAGAAGAGACACTCGAATGCAAAAGCAACAGTTTTCTTTATTGCAAGCCTAGGCCTGGGCTTCGTCCCCACAGTCCAGCACAGCGGTAGTGAGGGAGAGAGCCCCTTTCTTTTGGGGGAAGGGGTTCATATAGGAATTCGAACAAAGAAGTAGGGGATAGATACATGATTGGTTGATTTAAACAGTTCTGATTGGCTTGGGGTTTCAGCGGGCAAAGTTGGGGGCAGGAGCTAGGGGCACTCCAGGCAGATGAAGTCATCTCCATTGTCCTTGAAGCGGAGATTCCTCAGTTTCTTATCTAAGCAGGTGGTTGGAGGCCGGAGGGCCCCCCCCCACTCCCCCAGTGGGGTGTTTCTGCAATGTCCTTGAAGTGGAGATTCCTCAGAAACCTTAGGGGGAAAGGCAGCAATTAAGCAAGCAAAGTTTACAGAAGCAAAAGGTCGGCACATTGGCGGGCTAGTTCTCTAAGTCAGGCCTGGGCCTTTTTTAAAAAAATGGTTATATTTGGTCTCTCAGAAGAATCAATATTGTGAAAATTTCAAAGTTACCAAGAGCAATCTACACATTTAATGCAATCCCCATCAAAATTCCAATGGCATTCTTCACAGAAATAGAAAAAACAATGCAAAAATTCATTTGAAAGCACAAAAAATATCTCAAATATCTAAAACAATTTTGAGCAACAAAAATAAGGCTGGTGGTATCACCACATCTGATTTTAACCTCTACTACAGAGCCATAGTAACAAAAACAGCATGGTACTGGCACAAAAGCAGACATATAGATCAATGAAACAGAATAGAGGACCCAGATGTAAGTCCGCATAGCTATAGCCACCTGATATTTGACAAAAAAAATGCTAAAAATACTCAATGGAGAAAAAACAGCCTTTTTAGCAAATGGTGCTGGAAAAACTGGATATGTTATCTGTAGAAGGATGAAAATAGATTCTTCTCTCTCTCCATGCACAAGAATAAATCCAAATGGATCAAAGGCCTTAATATTAGACCTGAAACTCTGAGACTGCTAGAGGAAAAAGTAGGGGAAACCCTTCAGCATATTGATCTTGGCAAAGACTTTCTGAATACAACCCCAATTGCTCAGGCAATAAAACCACAGATTAACCACTGGGACCTCATGAAATTACAAAACTTTTGTATGGCAAAGGACTCTGTGAATAGAGCAAAGAGGCAACCTACAGAATGGGAGAAAATCTTTGCCAGCTATACATCTGATAGAGGATTAATATCTAGGATATACAAAGAACCCAAAAAATTAAATAATAAGAAATCAAACAACCCAATTAAAAATGTGCTATGGATGTAAATAGAGATTCTCAAAAGGAGAAATACAGATGGCATATAGACATCTAAAAAAAAAGTTCTACATCACTAGCCATCAGGGAAATGCAGATTAAAACTATGTTGAGATTCCATCTCACTCCTGTCAGATTGGCTACCATCATGAAAACAAATGACCATAAATGCTGGCGAGGATGCGGAAAAGGAGGAATCCTTCTATACTGTTGGTGGGAATGCAATCTGGTCCAGCTATTATGGAAATCAGTGTGGAGGTTCCTGAGACAGCTAAAAATAGATCTACCATATGACCCAGCTATAGCACTTCTAGGCATATATCCTAAGGACTTGTCTCACTACCTTAGAGATACTTGCTCAACCATGTTTATTGCCTCTCTATTCACAATAACTAGGAAATGGAACCAGCCTAGATGTCCCTCAAGTGATGAGTAGATAATGAAGATATGGCACATTTACACAATGGAGTTCTACACAGGATAAAGAAAAATGAAGCTATGAAATATGCAGGAAAATGGATGGATCTGGAATGGATTATACTAAGTGAGGTAACCCAGGCCCAGAAAGCCAAATGTTGCATGTTCTCTCTCATATGTGGATCCTAGCTACACATAATTGGACTTTAGTGTGAATAGGAAGAAAACTCAGTAGCAGAGGCCAGTAAGCTAGAAAGGAGATAAGGAAAGGGGAGGCTTAATAGGATGGTATTGTATATATGTAAGTAGAACAACAGATTAATGGAGGTGAAAAGGCCTAAGTGAGGTCAGGGGAAGAGACTGAGTAAAGGAAAGGTGCAGAGAGTGCTCACCAAACTCCAAGAGGATATAAATCATATGGAAACCTAGTTTTTTGGACAATGGAACACTCAGGGGCCATAGACTGTTACCAGAAAATTTTTAGTGCCAGGTATGGGATATCTTCCAGTGAGTTGTTGGCCAGGGAGGTCCCTGATTCCCCAAAGCATTACAGGCCATTGTCAAGGCCATTGGTTTCCCACCAGGAATAGATGGTAAGACCCTATTACTGAAGACTCCACATACTTGGGCTGCAAGGCCACCAAGAAATCCTGCTGGAACTGAGCTGATAACATCCTCCATGTAGACCAGCTGACAGAAAGCTAGGAAGAGCCACACAGCATTCAGTTCAATGGGAGAGCAAGAGAAATCACCAGTGAAGATATTCAAAAGTGGACACTGCAAGCTTAGATTTGGCCAGCCAGGCCAAATGAGCCAACAGGTGCAATAGTGGTACATCTGTTATGGGGGAAACCAACTGCTCTCTAATTTGACTGAAGGCCCCCTCCATGGGAGGGAATACATTCCTGATACTGAAAACCTACAACAGGGGTAGTCATGAGCCCTAGGGGTATAAAGTCTGCTGCTGTCTGGTTAAAAGTATACAGTATGCTCACCATACTGCCCAGTAAGCACTTCTCTTAATGTTCATACCTATATATTAATGCTACTCTCACTTTTGGTAGAGAATCTTCTCTTTTCAGATGGCAGTGACCTTGGGATGACTCAGAAGGCATCATGGTGCTGGAAAGAATTGACAGGAGTGCTCAGTACTGCAATGTCTCTATTACACCTTCCAAGGCTCAGGGTCTGTTGAGGAAGAGGTGGCAGAAAGAATGTAAGAGCCAAAGGAAGGGTAGGACTCCTTACAATGTGCTCCCCCCAGACACAAAATGGCCTGGATATCCATGACCTCACAGTGCCTGACACTACCTACACAAGACATCATAAAAGGAGGAAAAGATGATGACATCAAAATAAAAGAGAGACTATGGGCTGGAGAGATGGCTTAGCGGTAAAGCGCTTGCCTGTGAAGCCTAAGGACCCCGGTTTGAGGCTCGGTTCCCCAGGTCCCATGTTAGCCAGATGCACAAGGGGGCGCACGTGTCTGGAGTTCGTTTGCAGTGACTGGAAGCCCTGGCGCGCCCTTTCTCTCCCTCTCCCTCAATCTGTCTTTCTCTCTGTCTGTTGCTCTCAAATAAATAAATAAAAAATGAACAAAAAATATTTACAAAAAATAAAAATAAAATAAAAATAAAAGAGAGACTGATTGAGGAGGGAGGGGATATGATGGAGAATGGAGTTTCAAAGGGGAACGTGGAGAGAGGGAGGACATTACCATGGGACATTTTTTATAATCATGGAAGTTTTTTTTTTTTTTAAATCACTTGAGGCTTTTTTTAAAAAAATTTTTTATTTATTTATTTGAGAGCGACAGACACAGAGAGAAAGACAGATAGAGGGAGAGAGAGAGAATGGGCGCGCCAGGGCTTCCAGCCTCTGCAAACAAACTCCAGACGCGTGCGCCCCCTTGTGCATCTGGCTAACGTGGGACCTGGGGAACCGAGCCTCAAACCGGGGTCCTTAGGCTTCACAGGCAAGTGCTTAACCGCTAAGCCATCTCTCCAGCACCAATCATGGAAGTTTTTAATAAAAAGATTGAAAAAAAAAACACAAAAAAGAGAGACTAATTGAAAAGGGGAGGGAATTTAATGGAGGGTGAATCTGAGTGAGGGAGAATAGGGTGAGGGAGGGAATTATCATGGTTTATTGTTTATAATTATGAAAGTGTCAATAAAAAGTTTAAATTAAAAAAAAGAAGGTGCAGTTTCGACCCCACCTACTGCACCATCCTTGCCCTGCCCACCCCATCACAGTGGGCCCAGGCCTTGCCCAACCCTCATCTGGAGGCTCCTGCCGTCTATCTTGGCCCCTGCACACAGTAAGGGTTTCCTTCCTTCTTGACTCAGCCATCATTTAATTATAGGCTGCGGAGGAGGAGGCTGGCTCTGTCTCTTAACCCCTGAGGGCTCCCTTCCAGATCCAGCTGATCCCCGAAGCTCTGCATTGGCAGAATATGGGGTCTTCAGCGCTGGGCTTGTTGTGCACGCCTTTAACTCCAGCACTTGGGAGGCAGAGGCAGGAGGATCACTATGAGTTCGAGGCCACCCTGAGACTACATAGTGAATTCCAGGTCAGCCTGGGCTAGAGTGAGAGCCTACCTTGAAAACCAAACCAAACCAAACCAAACCAAACCAAACCAAAACAAAATAAAACAAAACAAAACAAAAAAACAACAACAAACAAAAAAGAAAAAGAAAATATGGGGTCTTCAGCAATAGGGTCTTACCTTACCTCAGGAGGGCAATCAAGTACTTTGACAGAAATCTGTCTTCTTTTGGGCACCTGTCGTTCTCCCAGATCAACAGCTCAGTGTGAGTAGTAACTGATTTCTAGTACTGGGTGTTACAGGCCAGAACCAAATGCTTTAAGTTTGGGCTTCATCCCATCCTCTCAGGGCCCTTCTTTTAAAAAATATTTTATTTGGGCTGGAGAGATTGATTAGCAGTTAAGGCACTTGCCTGAAAAGCCACTCTCACACTCTATCATAAATAATTAATTAAATGTTTTTATTTTTATTTATTTATTTATTTGAGAGACAGAAGGCGAGAAAGAGAATGGGCATGCCAGGGCCTCCAGCCACTGCAAATGAACTCCAGACGCAGGCACCACCTTGTGCATCTGGTTTACGTGGGTCCTGGGGAATCAAAGCTGGGTCCTTAGGCTTCACAGCAAAATACTTTAACCACTATGCCACCTATCTAGCCCTCTGGGGCCCTTCTTTCCAGATTATCCCCGCATACTCCAGTTGAGGGTTATATCTTTTAGTCTAGTATCCAGGAAAAAGATTTCTATGGAACCAATTCATTTTGGGTTTAGTTTTGTGTGGCTCGCCCCCCACTCTCCCCTCCCCTCCCCCAAGTCCTCCCATCCCTGTTTGTAGCTGAGGTCCAGGGTCCAGAGCAGACAAGCAAGCACGAAGGTGCAGGAGGACACAAAAATGCCGCTGCTGCCAATTTAGCTGACCAAGGCAGTCTTGTCATTCCCACTCCCCCTGTTTGGGCGCTAGGTGGCAGCCAATTGCAGTTTATGGACCAGAGGCTTTCCCTCTGGACAAGAAGGGCAAGGTTTGAGGAAAGGTTGCCATGGAGGTACAGCTGATGCCAGCCTGGCTCCAGGCAAGGACATGTGGCCCTGGGTAAAAGAGGAGCTCATCTCCAGGGTCAGAATCAGCTGGGACCGGCCAGGCGTGGTGGCACCCGCCTTTAGTCCCAGCCCTGGGGAGGCAGAAGTAGGGGGATCACTGTAAGTTCAAGGCCACCCTGAGACTACATAGGGAATTCCAGGTCAGCCTAGCTAGAATCAGCTGGGTCCTGTCTGGCCAGAGGAATGGGCTGTTATACAGTTGGACCATAGAGAATCCAGCAAAGGAAAGTTGGCTGAAATGTTTTCTGAGTTTGTTTGGGAACATTAATGGTGTATAAATACAACAGTATAAATCTCTGGCCACCGGGGATGTAGCTCCGTGGGAGAGTGCTTACCCAGGTTGTACAAAGGCCTGTGTTCAATTCCCCCTATACCAAAACCAAAAGAAACAAAAAGCCAAGTGTGGGGCTGGGGAGATAGCTCAGCAGTTAAAGGTGGTTACCTTACAAATCCTGCTGGCTGGGGTTCATTCTCCAGTTCCCATTTAAAGCCAGATGCACAAAGTGGCACATGTGACTGGATTCATTGCAGCATCCAGAGGCCCTGAAACTCCTGTACTTCCTCTCTATCTCCCTTACAAAATTAAGTAAAACTATTTAGAAAAAATTTTTTTTTGAGGTAGGGTCTTGCTCTATCCCAGACTGACCTGGGTTCCACTATGTAGTCTCAGGCTGGCCTCGATTTCATGACAATCCTCCTACCTCTGCCTCCCAAGTGCTGGGATCAAAAGCATGCACCAACACACCCAGCTAGAAAAATAAATTTTTTAAAAGCGGCCAAGTGTGGTGGCACATGCCTTTTTATTTTTTATTTTTTTTTTATTTTTATTTTGAGAGAGAGGAAAGAGGAAGAGAAAGAGAGAGAGAGAGAATGGGCATGCCAGGACCTTCAGCCTGCTAATAATTCCAGACACTTGTGCCCCTTTGTATGTATGTGTGACATTTTGCACTTGTGTCACTGCATCTGGCCACATGGGACCTGGAGATTTGAACATGAGTTCTTAGATTTTGCAGGCAAGCACCTTAACCACTAAGCCATCTCTCTAGCCTGGTGCATGCCTTTAATGCTAGCACTTGGGAGGCTGAGGTAAGAGGATCACTGTGAGTTTGAGGCCAGCCTGAGACTACATATTGAATTCCAGGTCAGCCTGGGCTAGAACAAGAACCTATCTCAAAAAACAACACCAACAAAGATTTGTCTAAAGCCAAATGTGGTGTGAATACAGGCTCAGAACTTACAGAAGCAGGAGGATTTTGTGAGCAAGTTCAAGTCTAGTCTGGTGTTCTTAGCAAGTTTCAGGCAGCCAGCACTACAGAACAAAACCTTATCTCAAAACCAAACTGGGGAATGGAGAGACATAGTTAAGTGGTTAAGGGTGCTTAAAGCCCACCTTGTTCAATTCCCCAGCACCCCTGTAAAACCAGATGTGAAGTGGTACATGTGTCTGTGACCCCCAGGGAGCCCGTCAGCAAGGGGAGGCGGAGCCAAGAGAATTCAGAGACTTGCGGGCTGGACTGGCTAGTGCACACAGCATTAGCAAAACAAGAGAAGCTGGGCGTGGTGGTGCACACCTTTAATTAATCCCAGCTAGCACTCAGGAGGCAGAAGCAGGTTCAAGGCCAACCTAAGACTACACAGTGAATTCCAGGTCAGTCTGGGCTAGTGCGAAATCCTACCTCAGAAAAAACAAAAGACAGGGCAGGAGAGATGGCTTAGCAGTTAAGGCTCATGCCTGTGAAGCCTAAGGACCCAGGTTCGATTCTTTAGGTCCCATATAAGCACATGTACCTGGAGTTCGTTTCCAGTGGCTAGAGGCCCTGGCGTGCCCATTCTCTGTGTGTGTGTGTGTGTCTCATAAACAAACAAAAAATAGATAAATAAAAAATATTAAAAAAGAAAACCCCCAAAATAAAAAAATTAAAATAAAAGAAGTATATAGAAGGCTGGTGTGGTGGCGCACGCCTTTAATCCCAGTCCTCGAGAGGCAGAGGTAGGAGGATCGCTGTGAGTCTGAGGCCAGCCTCAGACTACAGAGTGAATTCTAGACCAGCCTGGGTAGAGTGAGACCCTACCTCAAACAAATAAACAAACAAAAGAAGACGGAAGGTGTGCTTCTTGCTGGGCATAGTAGCACATGTCTTTAATCCCAGCACTTGGAAGGCAGAGGTAGGAGGATCACTGTGAGTTTGAAGCCACTCTGAGACTACATAGTGAATTCCAGGTCAGCCTGAGCTAGAGCGAGATCCTATCTCAAAAAACTAATATATATAATTAATAAATAGTGCTAGAGAGATGGCTTAGCTGTTATGGTGCTTGCCTGAGAAGCCTAAGAAACCATGTCTGACTCTTCAGGACCCATGTAAGCCAGATGCACAAGGTGACACAATTGTACAAGGTGGCGCATGCACACGAGATGGTGCACACGTCTGGAGTTTGATTGTGATGGCTGGAGGCCCTGGTGTAACAATTCTCTCTCTCTCTCATTAAAAAAAAAGTTAAAAATCCAGGTGTGCTGGCACACACCTTTAATCCCAGCACTCAGGAGGCTGAGGTAAGAGGATCACTGTGAGTTCAAGGCCACCCTGAGATAACAGTGAATTCTAGGTTAGCCTGGGTTAGAGTGAAACTGTGCCTTGAAAAACCAAAATAATAATAATAATAATAATAATAACAAATAGAAATAATAGCAATAATAAAAGAAGGTGGAGGGCTGGGAGATGGTTAAAGGCACTTGCAAAGTTTGTTTTCCTGTGTTTGATTCCCCAGTCCCATGTGAAGCCAGATGAAAACACAGAAGTGGTGCATAAGTTTGCTGTTTGCCCTGGCATTCTTATACATCCATATATACACATCAGTAAGTAAAAGTTACTGGGCACGGTAGCACACACCTTTAATTCCAGCACTTGGGAACGTGAGCTAGGAAAATAACCATGAGTTTGAGCCTAGGCTAGAGTGAGACCCTGCTATAAAAAAAAAAAAAAAAAAAAAAGAAAGAAAAGAAGGCCAGGCATGGTGGTGCACATCTTTTATTATTATTATTAACAACTCCCATGATTATAAAAAATATTCCATGGTGGCGCACATCTTTAATCCCAGCACTTGGGAGGCAGAGGTAGGAGGATCACTGTGAGTTCAAGGCCACCCCGAGACTACATGAATTCCAGATCAGTCTGGGCTAGGGTGAGACCCTACCTTGAATAAAAGTGGAGACAGTGGACACCCTTGTCTTGTTTCTGATTTCAGTGGAAAAGCTTCCAGTTTTTCTTTAATTGCATTGAGGCCATTGATATTAAGATATATTATTGAAAGGTGAGTATTTATTTTTGCTATTTTTTGTAGTTCTTCCGGTTTTACCTTTGCTCTCTTGTGTTGTATTTGAGTATTGTTTGTTTTTTTCCAGGTTCCTTATATGTGTGTTTTTCTTTCTCTTCAGCATGGAGGATTCTTTCAAGTATTTTCTATAGAGCTGGTTTTGTCTTCAAATATTCCTTTAGCCTGCTTTTGTTGTGAATGTCCTTATTTCTTCATCTATTTGAATGGATAGGTTTGCAGGATAAAGTAACCTTGGTTGACAGTTGTTATCTTTCAGAACTTGGAATACATCACTCCAAGCCCTTCTGGCTTTTTAAGTTTGTGTTGAGTAATCTGCTGTGATCCTGATGGGCTTGCCTTTGTAGATAACTTGATTTTTCTCTCTAACTGCTTTCAATATTTTTTCTTTGGTTTGTGTGTTTGGTAGTTTGATTATAAAATGGCGAGGAGAGGTTCTTTCCAGGTTTTGTCTGGTTGGTATTCTAAAGGATTCCCGTATCTGCATTGGCACCTCTTTCCCAATTTGGGGGAAGTTTTCTTCTGTGATTTTTTTGAAAACACCTACTATGCCTTTGGAGTGAAATTCTTCTCCTATGCCCTGAATTCTTATGTTTGATCTTTTCATAGTGTCCCGAATATCTTGAAATTCCCATTCATAGTTTTCTATTAGTTTGTCTTTCTCTTTGTTGGACTGTATTAGATCTGCCACCTGGTCTTCTAGTTTAGATATTCTGTCCTCTCCTTCATCCATTCTACTGGTGAGATTTTCTACAGAGTTTTTTATTTCATTAACTGTGTTCTTTATTGCTAGTAATTTAACTGGTTTTTCTTTATTATTTCTATTTCCTTATTTATGTCTAGCATTGACCTCTTTATTTCATTAAATTGGTGTCCTGTGTCTTCTATGATTCCTTTGATTTCCTCTTTTACTCTTTTGATTTCTTCTTTGACTTCTTTGAACATATTTATAATCATTCTTTTGAAATCTTTCTCAGGCATTCCTCTAACTTGTTCTCACTGGAGGTCATTTCTGATGCATTAATACTTTTTGGTAGATTTATATTGTCTTGATTTTTGGTGTTTCTTGTGTTATAATGTATATATTTTTGCATCTTGGATTAATTTAATGCTTGGCTCTAGTTAGCTGGTTATTATCAGATGTGTCAATCAATCTGATGTTATATATCTTCAGGGTAGGAGTTTAAGGTGCTTGGTGTGGCTCTCCAGACTCTCAGAGTATTTACAAAAGTGATGCTAGGTGTTGGGTTTGCCTGCTATGAAAGTACTCAAATAGGCTGAGTGGAACCAAATACAGATAGATTCTAAAATTTAACTAAACAATGTACACTGTCAATGAAAAACAGCACAGAGTATTTATGCAAGAGTAGGTATTATGACAACCAGATCCTCTATCAACAAGGAGGTTAAGATTTCTGGTCTGTTGAGGGTTCCAAGTCAGCTTGTGACCAAGTGAGACCCTTCCATAATGTATAACAGAAGTGGAAACAAAGCCACTATAAATCAAGAAGCAATAAATAACAAGCCCAAAATAATAACTTATTTAAGAATGGCAAATCTGCCAGGCGTGGTGGTGCACACCTTTAATCCCAGCACTTGGGAAGCAGAGGTAGGAGGATCACTGTGAGTTTGAGGTCACCCTGAGACTACAGAGTGAATTCCAGGTCAGTGAGACCCTACCTCAAACCCCCCCCCCCAAAAAAAAAAAAAGAAAGAAAGAAAGAAAGAAAGGCAAATCTGATGACCATTCAGATTTAACATATAATTTATTCAGACATGGAAGTTTCAATTAGCACTTCCGGTTCAGGGCTATATACCAGGTTTATTAGGCAGGTACTGACCTGGTGTAATCCCAGTTATCCTTTAGGATGATTTTGGTCTCAGTTATGCTACACTCCTGCTTGGGTCCCTCTTTGGTACACTCTGGGTTCAAGTAGGCTGGCTGGGTCACTAGACTGCTGCTCTGTTCGCTGGAGCTGGGCACTGGCGGTGGGGGAGGGGAGGCTTTCAATGGTGGCTCTAGTTCTCTTGCTGGTCCACATGATCCTCTCGAGACCCTATCTTGAAAAACCAAAAGAAGACAAAGAAGGAGGAGCAGGAGGAGAAGAAAGTGGAAGGAGAGGACTAACCTCCACATGCACAGTGTGGCACACACAATACATATCCATCCACACACACAAATAAATACACATAAGTAAAATTAGAAATCTGCCAAATGGCTGAAGCAGGAGGATCACCATGAGTTCTAGGCCATCCTGGGCTACAAGGTGAGCTCCAGGTTAGCTTGAACTCAAAAACAATCCAAGAGAGAAAATCTTCTTCAGCATAGATTCAGCTTAAGCCAGCCTCCTGGCAGAAGAGGGACCCTCAGGCTTGAGAGAACCTGGACTAGAACCTAGGCTGTGGGCAATGAGGAGCGTTTCCTGCCCACTGAGGCATTCCTGGACTGTGGGATAGCTGAGGTCACGTTCAACATTTCTAGTACCCAGAACCAGCAAGCAGGTCTGGTGCACCCCTGGGCTGATGGTGAACAGGAGCCAAGACAGGGGACAACTTTTCTGGTGGCCACCAAGAGCTTGCCTCCCAGGGCGTGACAGGAGAGCTCCCCTTTTGTGGGAAGCCTGTGGGAAGTGTAGCATGTGGGCAGGAGGAGAATGGCTTTGGGATTCAGGGGGGTGGGATGTGGGAAAGCCAGGGGAGTGGCCGCTGGAGACAAACGGAGGAGTGAGGCTGCTTAGCCCATGCAGGCTTGCGCTTGCTCAGCCCTGGACCACCACATGAGGTCCTGCCTCATGCTTGGCACTGTGGGGACCTGGCTGTACTTCCCAGGGGAGGGCTGTGGACTCCACATGCCCATTATTAGGAGACAGAGATGTCCCATAGCCCACTCCAGAAGTCAGCCCTTGAGCAGACTGAGGCTACCTACCACCATTACCCAGTGTCACATCTGGTGTCAGCGGTGGCAGGTGGCCAGTGCTGAGAGCACCCCAGGGGCCCCACCTTTCTCACATTTGGGGCTCAGCCCAGGCCCATGGCTCCTGGTCACAGCAGGTTCAGTGTCCCCCAGGCAGGCTCAGCTGTCTCTGGGCCCGCTGTCTGCTGCCAGGCTCAGCTTCCTCAGGGCAGAGCCACCTTTTGGCCTCCTACCACAGCCCCTTCCTGCCTCAGGGACAGTCATATGAATAGTACCCCAAAGAGTCTCCAGAGTCACTGGTCTTCATCTTCATAACTCCTCCAACCCCGCAAGAAGGGTGGGGTGGGTGGGACTGAAAACCTCCTAGGCAGAATTCCCTGCATCTACCCTCACGCCCACTTCTTGGCATGACACTCCAAGCACTTGTCTGATGGTGGGTGGTGAAAGCTTTGCTCCTGAGCTGTGAGCAGAGGGAGCTGATGAGACTGGTGCAGTATGCCCCCTGAGGACAAGCCAGCGCGGGGAGAACCCAGAAATGGAGCCAGAGCTCCGCTCAAGGCTGAATCCTGATCACAGCACTTAGTGCCATGATCCATTTATCCTTCAGGCCAATTTTTTTTTTTTTTTTCGAGATAGGGTCTCACTTTAGCCCAAGTTAACCTGGAATTCACTATGTAGTCTCAGGCTGACCTGGAACTCACAGCAATCCTCCTACCTAGGCTCCTGAATGCTGGGATTGAAGGCGCGCACCATCATGCCTGGTTTGGTGCACATCTTTAGTCCCAGCACTCAGGAGGCTGAGGGAAGAGGATCGCTGTGTGTTCAAGGCCAACCTGAGACTACATATTGAGTTCCAGGTCAGCCTAGGCGAGACCCTACCCAGAAAAACAAATAAAAAAAAGATGTTCACCACCATGTCTGACAGGTTTTTTTTTTTTTGTGTGTGTGTGTGTGTGTGTAATATATGCACATGCATGTGCCCATGTGGCACCCCATGTGCTCCCCTGTGGCAGGGATGTTTGCCTGCAGTGGCCTAAGCAGGACGTTGCATGTCCTGCTGCATTGCCCTCTTAACCTGACCATGTTTGTTTGAGCCAGAATCTCTTACTGATTCCAGAGCTTGCCATTTTTTCTCAAGCTCCTGAAATTCTCTGGTCTCTGCTTCCCTATGAGACTGGGGTTACAGGTATGCATGGCCATACCTGGATGTTTATGTGGATCCTGGGGATTGAACTCAGGCTGTCTCTCAGGCCTCCTCAGGTTCTCAAGCTTGTAGTAAAAGTACCTTTCTTAACCACGGAGCCATCTCTTCAGCCCTCATACTGGTTGGGTGTATTTAAAAATTTATTTATTTATTTTGGTTTTTCTTTTTCTTTTTCTTTTTTTGGTTTTTCAAGGTAAGGTCTCACTCTGGTCCAGGCTGACCTGGAATTAACTCTGTCATCTCAGAGTGGCCTCGAACTCATGGCGATCCTCCTACCTCTGCCTCCCGAGTGCTGGGATTAAAGGTGTGTGCCACCACGCCCAGTTTATTTTGGTTTTTCAAGGTAGGGTATCTTTCTAGTCCAGGCTGACCTGGAATTCACCGTCTGGTATCAGGCTGACCTCGAACTCACAGCGATCCTCCTACATCTGCCTCCTGAGTGCTGGGATTAAAGGCGTGCGCCACCATGCTCGTCAGTTTGACTGTTTCTGGTGACATACAACCAAGAATATCTTCAAGGATTCTGGAGCTGGGCATGGTGGTGCATGCCTTAAATCCCAGCACTCGGAAGGAAGGTAGAGGTAGGAGGATCGCTGTGAGTTCAAGGCCACCCTGAGACTCCATTGTGAAGTCCAGGTCAGCCTGGGCTAGAGTGAGACCCTACCTCAAAAAACCAAGGAGGGGGGAAAGAATCTCTTCAATGATTCTGGCAGATGCTAACATACTGGAAGTGTTGGTGACAGCAGGAGTATCTAGCCCCTGGGACAAGGCAGGTTGCACACATGGCCTCCCTTCTGACGGAGACTGAGAGGCCACATTCATGGATTCATGTACTCATCACATGCCAGGCTTCTCCTGGGAGTTTATGGTAGCCTGCACCATCTTCCATGATCTGTGCAGCTCCTATGAGAGGCGTGCCATGCGCAGGGCAGGGTGTGATCGGCACAACCGCCCTACACCTCAATCTTATTGTATTACTACGTTTCTTGTGGGGCTGAAAATGGAACCCAGGGTCTTGTGCACACTAAGTATGTGCTCCACTGAGCTGCTCCCCAGCGCAACAGATACTGTGGCAAAACAGTCATATGCATAGCACAGCTGTGGAGGTGGCTCAGCTCTTAAAGGCGTCTACTTGCCCTCCTGCCAGCCAGGGTTCAGTTCCAAGCACACATGTAAAGTGGGATGCATCTGTGATCTCAGAACCCTTAAAGCAATGGGAGGCAGAGGCAGGAGTATCTAGACCAGCTAGTTTGATGCTCCTTTGCAGTCTGGAAGTTTGTAGTGGCAGGACACCCTGTCTCAAAGAAAAAGGAGAGAGAAATCTCAGTTTTCCCCTGGCACATATACACACATAAATAAATGTTTAAAAAATATTTTATTTCTTCTGGGCATGGTGGTGCATGCCTTTAATCCCAGCGCTTGGGAGGCAGAGGTAGGAGGATCACCACGAGTTTGAGGCCACCCTGAGACTCCAGAATGAGTTCCAGGTTAGCCTGAGCTAGAGTGAAACCCTACCTCAAAAAATATTTTTATTTATTTGTTTATTTATTTGAGAGAATTTGAGAGAGAAAGAAAGGCAGATAGAGAGTATGGCCATGCCATACTGCAAACAAACTTGAGATGCATGTGCCACCTTATGCATCTGGTTTATGTGGGTACTGGGGAATTGAACCTGGCTTCTTCGGCTTAGCAAGCAAGCACCTTAGCCACTAAGCCATTTCTTCAACCCCAAATAGATAAATGTTTAAGAATCTATAAAAGATAGAGCTGGGTGTGGTGGCACAGGCCTTTAATCTCAGCAATCAGGAGGCAGAGGTAGGAGGATCCCCTTGAGTTCAAGGCCACCCTGAAAGTACATATGGAGACTGGGGCTTGTCATGGTGGCTCACACCTTTAGTGCAAGCACTCAGGAGGCAGAGATAGGAGGATCACTGTAAGCTTGAGGCCAGCCTGTGACTACAGAGTGAGTTTCAAGTCAGCCTGGCTCGAGTGAAACCCTACCTTGAAAAACAAACACACACACATTAAAAAAAAAAAAAAAAACCCAGCAAAAATAAATGAATAAACAAGATAGATCCCACCTACCAAATCCAGCTTGAGGTGCTGGGATAGGCCCTGGGTAACAAATCTTTTTTCCTCCCTCCCTCCCTCCCTTTTTTTTTTTTTTTTTTGTGGTGCAAGGAAAATAGGAAAAAGGAAAAAGAATTTTCTAGGTGATTAGTGAGGCTCATCCTTGGGTGTGTCCATGACAGGTTTGCCAGAGAGGATTTACTTAGGTAGGAAGACCACCCTGAATGCCAGCTGCATCTGTCCATGGCCTGGGGGGGCTCTGTGGAATAAAAGAGAGAAAAGGGGCTGGAGAGATGGCTCAGTGGTTAAAGGCCCTTGCTTGTAAAAACTGATGACCCTTGCTAGATTCCCCATTACCCATGTAAAGACAGACACATAAAATAGTGCACATATCATTTGCAGTGGCAGAAGGCCCTGGAGTGCCCATTCTCTCCTCCTTTCTCTCCGAGGAAAGAAGACTTGGAGGAAGAGAGGCAGGAAGGAAAGGGTGGAAATAAATAAAAGGGGGAAAAGGAGACACTGAGTGTTGTGACATCCATCCCCCCAAAACCCTCACAAACACACCCCTCCCCTGCTTCCTGGCCAGCGTGCCATAAACTCCCTGGTGCTGCTACCGCCAGGCCATGATTGACTAAACCCTCCGAAACCATGAGCTGAACAAAATGACTCTTTCCTCTTGGAAGTCCTGAGTCCCTTTATAGGCAGGAGGCAGTAGACACACAGGAGTCTCCCAAGTTCGAAAAGGGAAAGAAAATATGAGTAACGTAAAACCCATATGCAAGTATCGACATTCTTTATGCCTTATAGGCCCAGGGCCAAATTGCTGAAGCCAGGCCAGAAAGAATTAGGAGTGTCGGGGTCCAAACGTGTATTCTGAGGGTTTGGGTACCCATTCGCAGATTCTCGAGAACCATCGTGACCCGACAATGGATACAGGTGGAATGAAGGACCAGAAGGGTAAGTATTGGATCATCACGGACATGCCCCTCATTCATTGAGTAACGTTCATAGATATCAAGAAAAATGCGGTAAGTACGTAACACACGGTCCACTGTGAACACAGAATTTGTTGTGGCCTTACTTGCTCCTCACAATCATGAGAAATTCCCATGTGACATGGAAGAAAAAGAGCAGGCATGACTATGCTTTACGGTGACATTGTAGACGACACTGCACCCAGCGTCTCCAGTTTTCCAAACAGGTTCTTGCATATTGCGCTGGAGTGATACCTTTACTTGACAGAAAATGATAGCAATGTCTTTGGGTCAAATGGAAGTCATATGCATCCTGAATTCCAGGTCACCCAGTAAGTACTACAATTCATGCCTAGCTGGAAAAAGAAAGGGGAAAGAAAAGAAGCCGCGGGAGGCGTGGGAACTGGGAAATGGCTTAGCAGTTAGAGTCTTTGACTCTGATGCCAAAGATCCATTACAGTTCGAAGCCCAATGCACAAGGAGGCAAGCTCCCGATTGTCTAACCTAGGGTGAGAGCTTCGCTAGGTTAGAGAATCAGCTCTTCAGAAAAAGGGTCAGATTTATCCATTCCACAAAGATGGCTGATGCGTGGCCATGTGCCAGCCCGAGTCATTCTTATTCAAATTGAGCAATTTTTGGGGGTTCACCCTCTCACAAGTGGTGAGCCTACTGTAATGGGGATGTCTGAAATGTGAGGGAGCAGGGCCTGGAGGGTGTGTTTCTCTGGGAATAAGAGAGGTCCAGAAAGTATCCTTTCATTGGCTGAAGGAGGAGGGCCTCCCCGAGTGCCAAGCCAGCTGGTAGAGCAGGAGAGCCTGCCTCCCATACCAAACATTTAGAGATTTGAAAATCGTCTAGAGCAACTGAGTCCACTTCCGTGGACTGCACACTTACCCTTGTCACCGGTGATGATTAGGTGTCACCTTTTCTGAAACGTGCAGGGATGCTGGTCCAAGTTTCTTGAGAGAGAGCCTGACAACTCCAGGACTTCTAAGGAGTGGTGTTTTCTTTTTACCCAATGACAGACGCGGTAGGACTCTTGCTTCTGGGTGGAACGCCACTCACACAGGTTCTTGAATTCCTTCTTGACTTCTTTTGAATAGGAATTGATTTGCTTACCTACTATCAGAGTAAAATTCCTAAGTACACATGACAGGTGCTGGCCAAGGAGGCCCTCTCTCTTCAGAAACCTCTGTTGAGCACATTTTCTTCCCCCCTCCACCCAAAGGAAAAAAAAAGTATTTTACTTATTTAAATATGAGAGAGAAAGAGAGGTAGAGAAGAGAAAGGGACAGATACAGGGAATGGGCACACCAGGTGCCCTAGCCCACACAAGCACCCCCTTGTGCATCGGGCTGACCTGGAATTCACTATGTAGTCTCAAAGTGGCCTTGAACTCTCAGCAAGCCTTCTACCTCTGCTTCTGAGTGCTGGGATTAAAGGTATGTGCCATCACGCCCAGCTGACATGGCATTTTGTGTCAGGCTTTACATGGGTATTAGGGTGTTGAACTCTAGCAGACAAGCTTTCTTTCTTTCTTTCTTTTTTGTTTAAAGATTCATTTTTATTTACTTATTAGAGACAAAGAGATGGGTGTTCGGGGAGGAGAGAGTGAAATTGGGAGTGCCAGGGCCTCTAGCCACTGCAAACAAACTCCAGATGGCTTCTGTCTTACGTGAGACCTGGAGAATCAAAACTTCTGGCTGGCTTTCTTTCTTTCTTCCTTCCTTCCTTCCTTCTTTCTCTGTAATGTTTTACTTATTTATTTGGAAGAAGTTGAGAGAGGGAGAGAGAGAGAGAATGTGCATACGTGGGCTGTGGGGAATTGAACCTGGGTCCTTTGGCTTTGCAGGTAAGTGCCTTAACTGCTAAGCCATCTCTTCAACCCCTGGTTCTCTTTTCTTACTCAGTGGGTCTTTAAGCACCACCATAGAAGGTTTTAGTGTCCCAGGATACACCTGACAGTAACCCTTTATCTTCAATTTTCTCTTTAACGGGTGTATCTAGCCCCACTTCCTGTCCTGGAGAAAGGACAGCTCAGGAGCAATTCGCCCTCAAGGCTTCACTCCTGCTTAGACACACAGGATACATTCCCTGCAAGAGGAAGGGCGTGTCTGGCCTGGCTTCCTTTAAACTTCAGATCAAAAAAGACGCCTTCTTTCCCTGTCTCTTCACTGTCCCCACCTAAAGCCAAGCCAGTGGGAGCAGAAAAGTGCCCCGACCAGCGGGGAGTTGAACAAGGACTCGAGGAGAAGCTAACCTGGGTGAAAAGATGCAAACAGACACAAGAAGGAGACCATGCTAGATGTTTGTCACGGCCTTGAGAGTTTATTCTTACATGTAGGTTATATAAGGTTGTAGGGGGAAGGGGACGTGGCCAGGGCAAGGAGTTGTCAGGAAACCTAGAGGGGATGTAATCAGGTGTTATCTAATCTTACCTCAATGGCTTAACATCCTTACTGCACCAGGCTTCACATCCTGACCATAAACTGGCCTTTTGTAAAAGATAAGATTCTGTAAGCAGTCTACTGACCTGGTTCCAGAAGTACCTAACAGAAAGCTGGATGGACCAGCTTTCTGAGTAATGAGTCAGTTTGAGCAGGCCCAGGCAAAATAGAGAGGCTTTTGCTCTATGGCTCCCCACAGAAAAGATTATTGTTTAGGTGGTGGGCAGTGAGGGAAGTGGGTAGACCGATTTCTGAAGCCTTCTTTCTTGCTGCTACTGCCCTCAACGTTCTTGGTGGGTATTTGTCTGCTTTTTTTTTTTTTTTTCAAGATAAGGTTTTACTGTAGTCCAGGCTGACACGGAATTCACCAGGGAGTTTCAGGGTAGTTGCCTCCCAAGTGCTGGGATTAAAGCTTCTTTTGTGGCTATTTTTTTGTTTGTTTGTTTTTGTTTTTGTTTTCCGAGGTAGGGTTTCACTCTAGTCTAGGCTGACTTGGAATTCACTATGTATCCCTGGGTGGCCTCGAACTCACTGCAATCCTCCTACTTCTGCCTCCCGAGTGCTGAGATTAAAGGCGTGCATCACCATGCCCGGCTGTCTGCTCTTTTATAATGCAAGATCAAGACAGAGAAGGCCCAGAATCAAGTCCTCCCCATCTTTTTTTTTAAAAATTTTTAATTTTTATTTATTTATTAGAGAGAGAGAGAATGGGCACACCAAGGCCTCTAGCCACTGCAAATGAACTCCAGATGTGTATCTGGCTTACATGGGACCTGGAGCATGGAACCTGGGTCCTTAGGCTTTTCGGGTGGGCGCCTTAACTCCTAAACCATCTCTCCAGCCCCTTTCCATCCTTCTGTCCTTAGTACATGAATGTCCTGTGGTATGCCTCCTACCTGACCACACACACACACACACACACACACACACACACACACACACACACACCCCAATACACTTCATATTGTTAAAACCAGAGCTGCTTGCGCCTGGGAGGGGAGCGAGGAGGAAGAAGTTCTGGACAGATGTGGGTGGCCGCATCCGTGTCTTCTGTCCTTCTGGGAGGTGAGACTTCCAGTACACACACCTCCGCAGGTTTCATGGTGAGCCTCACCTTAGCCTTGGTGTCAGGGTTGGCAGGAGAGGTGGAGGAGTTGCTGGCTCAATGCCAACAAAGAAAGAGCTCTTTGCTGGCCCTGGATGTGCCAGCAAACCAATTCTCCAAAGGAAGTAATCTGGAGAAACTCAGCTCAAGGCCCAGCGGGGGACCTGGGACCTGGATTGCCCAGGGAGCTTCAGGAGTAAAATGGGGAGTGCCCTCCTCCCCACCCCCCAGGTCTCCCAAGGGCAGGAGAATCTTGTCCTCTTCCTCCCTGGTAGTTTATGTGAAGGCTGAGTGTGGGCCTAGGGGAAAGCTTGGGGTGTGGACTGGAGAAGTCCATGGCAGCCCTGACTCAGAAGGGACTGCCTGACTGGATGTGTCACCCCCATTAGGCCGGGGCTGGGGCTGTAATTGCTGTAATTCGATGATGGATGCAATTTGCAGCTAGCTTCTCTCCCTGTAACAGGTTTCAATTAGAGCTGCCAAGAGATCTGGAGTAGGAGGGGCCTGGATATTGTTTTCAACTCTTTCCCTTGGTCCCTTTTTCCGCATCTGTCCCTCCCTGAAGCAAAAGGGGATCTCTTTAGGCCAGGTTGTTGAACCTCCACTTACCTCTGGCGATATAATTTCAGAAAAAGTGGTACTGGAGTAGAAAGAAATGGTATTGTAGATATGTAAGTAGAAGAACAGATTAATGGGGTGAAAAGGCCCAAGTAAGGTCAGGGGAAGAGGTAGGGAGGGCTAATCAAAATCTAAAAAGATATAAATAAGTCATATGGAAGCCTATTTTTTTGGACAGTGGAACACTCAGAAGCCATAGATTGTTACTAGAAAATTGTCAGTGCCAGGGATGGGATACCTTCCAGTGAGTTGTTGGCCAGGGAGGTCCCTGATATCCCCAAAGCATTATAGGCCATTGCTGAGGCCCTTGGCTTCCCAACAGGAATAGATGGTAAGACCCTATTGCTGAAGAGCCCACATACTTGGGCTGCAAGGTCGCTGAGAAATCCTGCTGGATCTGAGCTGATAACCTCCTCAATGTAGACTAGCTGACAGAAAGCTGGAGAAAGCTGCCTTGCATGCAGTTCAATGACAGAGAGAGAAATCACCAGTGGAAGATACACAACAGTGGACACTGCAAGCCTTAAATTTGACCAGCCAGGCCAAATGAGCCAAGGGGTGCAATAGTGTTACGTCTGTTATGGGGGAACCAACTGCCCTCTAATTGGACTGGAGGCCCTGTCCGTGGGAGGGAATACATCCCTGATACTAAAAACCTACAACAGGGGTAGTCATGAGCCCTAAGGGTATAATGTCTGCTGCTGTCTAAATGTATATACTATGCTCACCAAACTGACCAGTAAGCACTTCTCTTAATGTTCATACCCATATATATATATTTTAAAATTTTTATTTATTTGAGAGCGACAGAGACAGAGAGAAAGACAGATAGAGGGAGAGAGAATGGGCGCGCCAGGGCTTCCAGCCTCTGCAAACGAACTCCAGACGCGTGCGCCCCCTTGTGCATCTGGCTAACGTGGGACCTGGGGAACCGAGCCTCGAACCGGGGTCCTTAGGCTTCACAGGCAAGTGCTTAACTGCTAAGCCATCTCTCCAGCCCCATACCCATATATTAATGCTACTCTCACTTTTGGTTAGAGAAGCTTCTCTTTTCAGATGGCAGTGACCTTGGGATGACTCAGAAGGCACCATGGTTCTGGGAAGAAGTGTCAGAGGAGTGCTCAGCACTGTAATATCTCTATCACACCTTCCAAAGCTCAGGGTCCATTGCAGAAGAGGTGGCAAAAGGAATATAAAAGCCAAAGGAAGGGTACACAAAATGGCCTGGATATCCATGACCTCACAGTGCCTGACACTACCTACCCAAGACCATCATAATAGGAGGAGAAGATCATGACATCAAAATAAAAGAGACACTGATTGAGAGGGGGAGGGGATATGATGGAGAGTGGAGTTTCAAAGGGGAAAGTGGGGGAGGGAGGGAATTACCATGGGTTATTGTCTACAATTATGGAAGTTGTCAATAAAAAAATTGATTTAATAAAGTACTCAAGAAACAAAAATATATGCCAGGCATGGTGGTGTATCCTTTAATCCCAGCACGTGGGAGGCAGAGGTAGGAGGAGCACCATGTGTTCCATGCCACCCTGAGACTATATAGTTAATTCCAGGTCAGCCTGGACCAGAGTGAGCCCCTACCTCGAAAAACCAAAATAACAATAATAATAATCATAAAGAAAGAAAAGGTAATAGATGAAGAGTGCTATTATTTATTTATTTTTGGCTTTTCAAGGTAGGGTCTCACTCTGGTCCAGAAATTCACTATGTAGTTTTAGGGGTGGCCTTGAACTTAAGGTGATCCTCCTACCTCTGCCTCCTAAAGGCTGGGATTAAAAGCACGTGCTACCACACCTGGCTTTATTTATTTATTTTAATTAAATGTTTTTAAATAGCTATTTAAATTTTATTTAATATATTTTATTTATTTATTTAATAGAGAAAGAGGTGGAGAGAGACAAAGAGAAAGGGAGAGAATGGGCACAAAAGGGCTTCTAGCTAGTACAAAAGAACTCCAGATGCATGCGCCCCCTTGTGCATCTGGCTTATGTGGGTCCTAGAGAACTGAACCTGGTTCCTTCCTGTCTTAACTGCTAAGCCATCTCTCCAGCCCCCAATTTTTTTTGAATTAATTAATTAATTTTAATTTTGTTTTGTTTTGTTTTTCAAGGTAGGGTCTCGCTCTCAAGTTTATTTATTTCGTTTTCTGAAGTAGGGTCTCATGCGAGCTCAGGCTGACCTGGGATTCACTAGTGTCAGGGTAGCCTCGAACTTGCGGTGATCCTCTTCCTTCTGCCTCCCAGGTGCTGGGATTAAAGGTGCGTGCCACCATGCCCGGCTCAAATTTATTTATTAGAGTGAGAGTGAGAGAAAGTGGCAGAGAGAGAGAGAGAGAGAGAGAGAGAGAGAGAGAGAGAGAGAGAGAATGGGCGTGCCAGGGTATCCAGACACTGCAAATGAACTCTAGACGCATGTGCCACTTTGTGAATCTGGCTTACATGGGGAATTGAACCCAGGTCCTTTGGCTTTGGAGGTGTTGCAGTCAGGTTCACATAGCTGGCAGAAAACACCCGACCAAAGACAGCTTGTGGGCAAAAAAGGTTTATTTTGGCTTGCAAACTTCAAGGGACGTTCCATGATGGCAGGGGGGAAACAATGGCATGAGCAGAGAGTGGATATCACCTCCTCGCCAACATCAGATGGACAACAGCAATAGGAGAGTGTGCCAAACACTGGCAAGAGGAAGCTGGCTACAACACCCATAAGCCCACCCCCAAGAATACACTGTCTCCAGGAGGCTTTCATTCCAACTTGCCATCATCTGGAGACCTAGCATCCAGAGCACCTAAGGTTATGGGGGACACGGGAATCAAACCTCCACAGCAAGCAAGTGCCTTCACCACTCAGCCATCTCTCCAGTCCCCCTTTTTAAAAAGAAAAAATATATATAGTTATTTATTTCAGAGAGAAAGAGAGAGAGGGAGAAACAGAGAAAGAATGCGTGTGCCAGGGCCTCCAGCCACTGCAAATGAACTCCAGGTACATGCACCACCTCGTGCATCTGGCTACATGTGGGTACTGGGCAATCAAACCTGGGTCCCTTGTCTTTGCCTGCGAGCATTTTAACTGCTAAGCCATCTCTCCACCCCTTTCCCTCCCCTTTTTTTGGATGTAGAGTATCACTCTAGCTCAGGCTGACTCAGAATTCACTATGTAGTCTCAGGGTGGCCCTGAGACTGTAGTCCCTGGCTGGCCTCAAACTCACAGTGATCCTCCTACCTCTGTCTCCTGAGTACTGCAATTAAAGGTGTGCACCACCATACGAAGGGTGCCTTTCAAAAAAAATTATTTATTTAAGAGAGAGAGAGAAGGCACACTAGGGCCTCTTGCTACTGCAAACTCTGAACACATGCACCATTTTGTGCATCTGGCTTTATGCAGTACTAGAAAATTGAACTTAGGCCAGTAGGCTTTGTAAGCAAACACTTTTTTTGTTGTTTTTTCAAAGTAGGGTCTCACTGTAGCCCAGGCTGACCTGGAATTCACTATGTAGTCTCAGGGAGGCCTTGAACTCTCAGTGGTCCTCCTACCTCTGCCTCCTGATTGCTGGGATTGTAGGCATGTGCTATCATGTTATGTGAGTAGCATTAAATTTGAGTGTACAAATAAATAAATAAAAATAAAAATATTTTTTTAAAAAAGGGATGGCTTAGCAGTTAAGGCATTTGCCTGCAAAGCCAAAGGACTCAGGTTCAATTTCCCAGGTCCCACGTTAGCCAGGTGCACAAAGGGGCGCACACGTCTGGAGTTCATTTGCAGTGGCTGGAGGCCCTGGCGTGTCCACTCTCTCTCTCCCTCTTTCTCTGTCAAATAAATAAATAAATAAAAATAAAATATTTAAAAAATTTTTGAATGTAGCCAGGCATGGTGGCACACGCCTTTAATCCAGGTACTGGGGAGGCAGAGGAAGGAGGATCACCATAGGTTTGAGGCCACCCTGATACTACATAATGAATTCCAGGTCAGTCTGATCTAGAGTGAGACCTTACCTCAAAAAAACAAAAATTGAATGTAGTCAGATTTTTCTTTTCCCTCGAAGTAGATTCTCGTTCTAGCTCAAGGTCTCAGGGTAGCCTCAAATCCATGGTGATCCTCCTACCTCTGCCTACCCAGTACCTGGATTAAAGACGTGCACCACTCCGCCCAGCTGCAAGCAAGTACTTTAAAAAAATTATTTTTATTTATTTATTTGACAGAGAAAGAAGGAAAAAGAGAGAGAGAGAGAGAGAGAGAGAATGGGCACGCCAGGGCCTCCAGCCATTGCAGATGAACTCCAGACGCATGCGCCCCCTTGTGCATCTGGCTTCCCTAGCCCCACCGCCTCTGCATTTAATCTTAGGTCTTTCTGTCCAGGCTTGGAAGATTGTTGGTACTTTTATTACATTCATATCACTTGTCAATGTCTGGCACTGAGTAGGCACTCAACAAACAGTATTTTTAGACAGATGGACATATAGGTGGACAGGTGATGGGGTTGAAAGATGGTGGGATGGGTGAATGGATGATTGAAAATGAATAGACGGGGTACTTAATAGGATGGTATCATATATATGTATAGATAGATAGATAGATAGATAGATAGATAGATAGATAGATAGATAGATTAATGAGGGTGAAAGGCCCGAAGTGAGGTCAGGGGGGAAGAGATTGAGTAAAGGAAAGGTGGAGGGAGGGCTAATCAAAATCTAAGAGGATATAAATAAATCATATAGAATCCTACTTTTTTGGACAATGGAACACTCAGGAGCCATAGATTGTTGCTAGAAAACTTTCCGTGTCAGGGATGGGATACCTTTCAATGAGTTGTTGGCCAGGGAGATCCCTGATGCCCCCAAAACATTATAGGCCATTGCCAAGGCCCTTGGTTTCCCATCAGGAATAGATGGTAAGACCCTATTACTGAAGTCTCCACATACTTCAGCTGCAAGGGCACTGAGAAATCCTGCTGGAACTGAGCTGATAACCTCCTCCATGTAGATCAGCTGACAGAAAACTGGAAGAAGCCATTCTGCATGCAGTTCAATGGGAGAGAGAAATCACCAGTGAAGATACTCCATAGTGGACACTGCAAGCCTTATAATTGGCCAGCCAGGCCAAATGAGCCAACGGGTGCAATAGTGGCACATCTGTCCTGGTGGAAACCAACTGCCATCTAATTGGACTGGAGGCCCACTCCATAGGAGGGAATACATCTCTGATACTGAAAACTTAAATCAGAGGTAGTCATGAGCTCTAGGGGTGTAATGTCTGCTGTTGTCTGGATAAATGTGTATATTATGCTCATCAAACTGCCAAGTAAGCAGTTCTCTTAATGTTCATACCCTTATGTTAATGCTACTCTAACTTTTGATAGAGAATCTTCTCTTTTCAGATGGCAGTGACCTTTGATCCTCCCAAGTGCTGGGATTAAAGGTGTGTGCCACTATTCCCAGCATGAATCTGTATTTTAAACATTAAAAATATTATTTTAGCTGGATGTGGTGGCATATGCCTTTAATTCCAGCACTTGGGAGGCAGAGGTAGGAGTATCATTGTGAGTTTGAGGCCATCCTGAGACTACATAGTGAATTCCAGGTCAGTCTGAGCTAGGCTAGAGTAAGCCCCACTACCTCTGAAAACAAAAAAAAAAAAAAAAAAAATTGCAAGCAGAAAAATAGAGAAGAGAAACAGAAAGAATGGGCATGCCAGGGCCTCCAGCCACTGCAAACAAATTCCAGATGCATGATGCATGTGCCACTTTGTGCATCTGGCTTCATGTGGGTACTGGAGAACTGAACTTGGGTCATTAGGATTTGTAGGCAAGCACCTTAACCACTAAGCTATCTCTCCAGCCCCAGAATCTGTATTTCATTTGATTTATTTCCTCTACTTTCCCATATGTCAAAGTGATTATGCATATTGCATGAGATACCAGAGACAAAGAGCTTTGTAATTCAGGGAGCTAGGAAAGGGAATCCAACCAGTTACTTTCTGCCTTCAGTGACAGTGTCTGCCCTTGACCACATGATGCTCCTGAAGAAGTGCCCTATGGGCTGCAGCGATGGCTTAGCGTTAAGGCATTTGCCTGTGCAGCCTAAGGCCACAGGTTTGATTCTCCAATACCCACATAAACCAGATGCATAAGGTGGGACATGTGTCTGGATTTTGTTTGCAGTGGCTGGAGGTCCTGGTATGTTCATTCTCTCTATCTGCCTCTTTCTCTCCCTCTCCAATAAATAAATAAACATAATTTTTCTTGTTTTTGTTTTTTGGCAGGGTCTCACTATAGTCCAGGCTGTCCTGGAATTCACCATGTAGTCTCAGGGTGGCTTCAAACTCACTGCGATCCTCTTGCCTCTGCCTCCCCAGTGCTGGAATTAAAGGTGTGCGCCACCACACCCAGTATAAAAATATTTTTTTAAAAGAAGTATCCCATAAGGAGTGTTTGCTGGCTAGAGTGTGTCCTCTGCATGTTTCCTTCTCTCATTCATTTTTAAAAATTGTTTTATTTATTTATTTATTTACTAGTAGATACAGAGGGGGAGAGAGTAATAATGCGTGTGCCAGGGCCTTTAGCCACTGCTAAATGACGTATGTGCCATCATGTGCATCTGGCTAACGTGGGACCTGGAGAACAAACCTGGGTCCTTAGGCTTCATAGGCAAGCGCCTTAACCGCTAAGCCATCTGTCCAGCCCATCATTCATTCTTTTCTTCCCCCATTCATTCATGCTTCTTTCATTCATTCATTCATTCATTAGGTCACTAGATCACATGGCCAACACTCAAATCCTGCCCTGTGCCCTGAGCCAGAAGTGCTGTGAACAAGCCACATTTGGCCCCTGCCCTCAAGTTGCCAACAATGTGTGGAGCAGAGTTGAGGAGGGTTCCAGTGTTGTGCCATTGGTGCCAGGAGCGAGACTGAATCAGTCTTCCAGCTTAGGTCCAGGCTCGAGGATTGCAGCATCCTCACACAGGTCCTTCCGACCTGTAATCGCTCCCAGCCCAACCTGAGATACCCCCCCACTCTCTCGGGTCCAGGAATCACATGGCAGATGGACATTTTCTTGGGGTAGCCTTACCGCATCAACCCTTCTGTCACTCTATGAGGCGTCTGTAGAGTCAGTCTGGCTATTTAGCCTTTTCCAAGTAAACATGAGGAAGGCGGGGAGACTTGGAGTGTAGCCTGGCCACCTGGTTATTTAGTCTGTCACTAAAATCACAATACATTTCTATACTTCTCTTGATTTGGCTAATTCAAGAGATTAAGGCCCAGATGTGATGGGGGCAAGTGCCACAAACCCCTCATTTTGTACCAGTTGATGGGAGACCGTAATTGCCCAGATAGTGAGAGTGTGTGATTAGTCCTTCTTTTATGCCAAGCCCCATGGGAGTTGGGAGATAATCATGGAGGCTGGGTGGAGGGGCGTTCCTTTCTCAAGGCTCCTTCTCAAGGGGGCGAGGAGGTCCCCATGAATATGCATGGGGAGCTAGCCAGCCTTCGGCTTAGCTTCGGGTCAGCTCTAGCTCTCGCGTCTGATTATGGCAGGCGGCCCTTCTCCCAGGTCCTCCCCTGCTGGCCGAGAAGTCCACTCTGCACGCTCTACTTCCTCACCTCCCACTCGGCCGGTCCAGCGTGCTTTTATGTTCTTGGCAACACATAGCGAGGTCGAGTGACCTCCTACTCACCAAGACCGATGTTCCCCAGGATTGTCCTCACTTGTTTGAACGCCCTGTGATGTTTAAAGCTGCCGGTTACTTCTTCTGGAAGCTCTTTCCTCATCTCCTGAGAGTACTTCCTCCCATGCTCTCTCTCTACCTGCTTCTATCTCTCTCTCAAATAAATAAAATAAATAAAAAATTTAAAAGTATTGTATTTATTTATTTATTTGAGAGACAGAGAGAAAGAGAGGAAGAGAATGGGCATGCCAGGGCCTCCAGCCACTGGAAACAAACTCCAGACGCGTGCACCACCTTGTCTTTAAGGTCTTTAGGCTTTGCAGACAAGTGCCTTAACCGCTAAGTCACCTCTCCTGCCCTACTTTTCTTTCTTTCTTCTTCTTTTTTTAATATTATTTTTTTATTTGACAGAGAAAGAGGGAGAGAGATAGAGAATGGGCGCTCCAGGGCTGTACAGACATGTGTGTCCCCTTGTGCATCTGGCTAAGGTAGGTCTTGGGGAATTGAACCTGGGCCCTTTGCCTTTGCAGGCAAATGCCTTAACCGCTAAGCCTTTTTTTTTTTTTTTTTCGAGGTAGGGTCTCACTCTGGCTCAGGCTGACCTGGAATTCACTATGTAGTTTCAGGGTGGCCTCGAACTCTCGGAGATCCTCCTACCTCTGCCTCCCGAGTGCTGGGATTAAAGGCGTGAGCCACCACGCCCGGCTTCTTTGGTTTTTCTAAGTAAGATCTCACTGTAGCTCAGGATGACCTGAAAGGCACTATATAGTCTCAGGGTGGCCTCAAATTCATGATGATCCTCCTGCTTCTGCCTCCCAAGTGCTGAGATTAAAGGTATACGCCACCACGTCTGGCCCTGGCTGTCAGGGTCTCCAGTCACTGCAAACAAATTCCAGATGCATATGTACCTTGTGTATCTGACTTATGTGGGTACTAGGGAATTGAACCTGAGTCCTTAGGCTTCACAGGCAAGCACCTTAACTATTAAGCCATCCTCCAGTCCTTCTTTCTCTTCTTAATATTTTTATTCATTTATTTGCAAGCAGAGAGAGAGAAAAGAGGTGGAGAATTGGCACAAAGGGCTTCTTGCTACTACAAATGAACTCCAAATGTCTGCACCATTTTGCACCTGGCTTTATGTAGATACTGGGGAATCAGACCCAGGCTGGCAGGCTTTGCAAGCAAGCGCCTTTAACCACTGAGACCTTTCCAGCCCCTCTCTTTAAAAATATTTTATTTATTTGCAAATGGGAGGGGGAATGGTTGCACCAGGGCCTCTTGCCACTGCAAATGAACTCCAGATGCATGGTCCACTTTTTTTCCACCCCAACATAAGGTCTTGTTCTAGACCATGCTGACCTGGGACTTACTATGTAATCTCAGGGTGGCCTTGAACTCACTGTGATCCTCCTACCTCTGCCTCCCGAGTGCTAGGATTAAAAGTGTGCACCACTATACCTGGACCTTAATAAGCTTTTTTGTTTGTTTTGTACTTTTTTTGTTTGGTTTGGTTTTTATGGCTCTTAATATGTTTTTATTGACAGCCTCCATTACATATGTGCAATGTACTCTGATGATGATCTCCTCCCACAACATTTCTTTCTTTCTTTGCAGGTAGGATCTCATTCTAGCCCAGGCTGACCTGGAATTCACTATGTCGTGTCGGGGTGGTCTCGAACTCATGGCGATCTTTCTGCCTCAGTCTCTTGAGTGCTAGGATTAAATGCATGTGCCACCACATCCAGCTTCAACATTACTTTTTTTTCCTTTGTTTTTTCTTTCATTGACAATTTCCATGATTGTAAACAATATCCTATGGTAATTCCCTCCCTCCCCTCCTTTTCCCTTTGAAACTCCACTCTTTATCATATCCCCTACCCCTCTCAATCAGTCTCTCTTTTATTTTGATGTCATGATCTTTTCCTCCTATTATGATGGTCTTGTGTACGTAGTGTCAGGCATTGTGAGGTCATGGATATGCAGGCCATTTTGTGTCTGGAGGAGCATATTGTAAGGAGTCCTACCCTTCCTTTGGCTCTTACATTCTTTTTCCCACCTCTTCCGCAATGGACCCTGAGCTTTGGAAGGTGTGATAGAGATATTACAGTGCTGAGCACTCCTCTGTCATTGCTTCCCGGTACCATGGAGCCTTCTGAGTCATCCCAAGGTCACTGCCATCTGAAAAGAGAAGCTTCTCTAACCAAAAGTGAGAGTAGCATTAATATATGAGTATGTACATTAAGAGAAGTGCTTACTGGGCAGTTTGATGAGCACAGTATACACATTTAGCCAGACAGCAGCAAACGTTACACCCTTAGGGCTCACGACTACCCCTGTTGTAGGTTTTCAGTATCAGGGATGTATTCCCTCCCATGGAACAGGCCTCTAGTCAAATTAGAGGGCAGTTGGTTCCCCCATAACAGACGTGACACTATTGCACCTGTTGGCTCATTTGGTCTGGCTGGACAAATATAAGACTTGCAGTGTCCACTGTTGAGTACCTCTACTGGTGATTTCTCTCTCTCCCATTGAATTGTGTTAGGCATGGCTTTTTCCAGTTTTCTGTCAGCTGGTCTACATGGAGGAGGTTTTCAGCTTAGCTCCAGCAGGATTTCTCAGTGACCTTGCAGCCCAAGTATGTGGAGTCTTCAACAGTAGGGTCTTACCATCTATTCCTGGTGGGAAACCAAGGTTCAACATTACCTTTAATGTAAGAGTTTATAAACCTAAGGGTTGAATTCAATCCCCATAACCCATTTGACAAGCCAGGCATGGTTGAGCATGCCTGTAACCCCAGCTCTGAGGTGGCAAAGACAGAAGGGTCACTGGTGCTCACTGGTCAGCCAGTCTAAGGGAAAAACGGGGAGCTCGAAGTTCAGTGACAGATACTGCCTCAGGGAAATAAGAGAGATAGAGAAGGACACTGGATGTTTTTCTCTCCTTTCCATACATGTGCTCATGGTATATGTACATCTGCACACACACGCATGCATATATATAACACACACACACCCCAAAAGAGAAAGTTTTGGGGGCTGGGGAGGTGGCTCAATAGAGAAAGCATTTATTGAGCAAGCCGAGTATGGAAGTTCAGATCCCCAGACCCCATATACAAGCTGGATGTTGTGGTGGGCTTCTGTAACCCCAGGGCACCTATGCCTACAGCAAGAAAGGGGGCGATCCTCCTACTTCTGCTTTCCAAGTGCTGGGATTAGAGGCGTGCACCACCACGCTTGGCTCCTCACCTAGTTTTGAAATTATATGTGAATGGAATTCCACAATGTATAGTCCTTTGCGTCAGGCTTATTATACTTGGCTTGTTTCCAAGATTCATTTGTGTTCTAGCTTGTGTCAAGTCTTCATTCCTCTTTGTTATCAAATAAGAGTCCATTGTCTGGATACACCCCACATTGTTTATCCACTCATTAGCTGATGAACATTTGAATTATTTCCACTGTTTGCCATATATATATATATATATATATATATATATATATATATATATATATGCACTCATATACTGTTGTTGTTTGTTTGTTTTGAGGCCCAACAAACTGGCTTTTGTGTGTGTATGTATGTGTGTGTGTGTGTGTGTGTGTGTGTGTGTATGAGAGAGAGAGAATTGGCTCACCAGAGCTTCCAGCCGCTGCAACCGTATTCTAGACATGTGTACCACCCTGTGTGCAGCGCAACCTGGTGCATGCGTTACCTTGAGTGTCTGACTTATGTGGGATCTGGGTAGTTGAACATGGGTCCTTAGACTTCCTAGGCAAGTGCCTTAACTGCTAAGCCATCTCTCGAGCCCAAGTATTGTATTTTGTCTATTTATTTTGAGGGAGGGGACAGAGAGAATGGGCATGCCAGGGACTCCATCTACTGCAAATGAACCCAAAAGCATACACTACCTTGTGCATCTGGCTTTACGTGGGTACTGGGCAATCAAACCAGAGTGCATAGGCTTTGCAGGCAAATGCCTTCACTGCTAAGCCATCTCTCCAGCCCCTTACTGTATGACTATTGTAAATGATAAATGATGTTATAAATATGAATGTAAAATTATTGTCTGAATATTTTTATTCTGTTGAATATTTATCTAGGAGTATAGAGATACAGTGGTTAAAAGTAAGAACTTTTACCTTGAAAACCAAAAAGAAAAAGAAAAAAAAAAATAGGAAAAAGCTACCTGGAAGAGATGTTTGTTTGTTTGTTTTGAGGTAGGGTCTCACTGTAGCACAGGCTGACCTGGAATTCAATATGCAGTCTCAGGGTGGCCACGAACTCATGGCAATCCTCCTACCTCTGCCTCCCAAGTGCTGGGATTAAAGGCATGCGCCACCATGCCCGGCATTCAGGCTGGACTTTCACAGTGATCCTCCTACCCCTGATTCCCAGGGGATTAAAGGCAAGTGCCTCCTTGCCCGGCTTCGGAGAAATTTTTTTCCAAATTTTTGTTAACAACTTCCATGATTATAAAATATATCCCATGGCAATATCCTCCCGCCCCCCACTTTCCCCTTTGAAACTCCATTATCCATCATATCCCCTCCCCTTCTCAATTAATCTCTCTTTTGTTTTGAAGTCATGATCTTTTCCTCCTATTATGATGGTCTTGTGTAGGTAGTGTCAGGTACTGTGAGGTCATGGATATCCAGGCCATTTTGTATCTGGAGAGAGCATGTTGTAAGAAGTCCTACCCTTCCTTTGGCTCTTACATTCTTTCCGCCACCTCTTCCGCATTAGACCCTGAGCCTTGGAAGGTGTGATAGAGATATTGCAGTACTGAGCACTGCGGTCACTTCTTTCCAGCACCATGATACCTTCTGAGTGGTCCCAAAGTCACTGCCATTTGAAAAGAGAAGATTCTCTTCCAAAAGTGAGAGTAGCATTAATATAAGGGTATGAACATTAAGAGAACTGCTTACTGGTCAGTTTGATAAGCATAGTATATACATTTAGCCAGACAGCAGCAGATGTTACACCCCTAGGGCTCATGACTACCCCTGTTTTAAATTCTCAGTATCAGGGATGTATTCCCTCCCATGGAGAGAAATTTTTCTTTTCTTTTCTTTTCTTTTCTTTTCTTTTCTTTTCTTTTCTTTTCTTTTCTTTTCTTTTCTTTTCTTTTCTTTTCTTTTCCTTTCTTTTCCTTTCCTTTCCTTTCCTTTCCTTTCCTTTCCTTTCCTTTCCTTTCCTTTCCTTTCCTTTCCTTTCCTTTCTTTTCTTTTCTTTTCTTTCTTTTCTTTTCTTTTTTCTAGATAGGGTCTTGCTCTAGCCCAGGCTGACCTGGAATTCATGCTGTAGCCTCAGCCTGGCCTTAAACTCAAGGCAAATCTTCCTACCTTACCTTCTCCAGTGCTGAGGTTAAAGGTGTGCACAACCACACTCCACCAAGTTTTGCCTTTTTTTGTTTTTTGTTTTTTTGTTTTTGTTTGTTTATTTGTTTGTTTGGAGGCAGAGTCTCACTCTAGCCCCAAGATACCTGGAACTTGTTCTGTAGTCCTAGGCTCGTCTCAAACTCACAGCAATCTTCCTACCTTAACCTCCTCAGTGCTGGGATTAAAGAAGCGTTCCATCATTCCTGGCTTTGCATTTTTCATGTGGACAGACCCAGGGCATTGAGCATGCAAGTGTCCCACCACTGAGCCGCCTCTCCAGCCCCCAGAGGTGTTTTTGACTTGCGCTGCATGAACTGGGAGGACATCTAGAAGCTGAGATGTGGGCATTAAAAAGAGGGAGAATCTAGCCAGGCGTGGTGGCACATAACTTTAATACCAGCACTCAGGATGCAGAGGCAGGAGGATCACTGTGAGTTCCAGGCCAGCCTGAGACTACAGAGTGAATTCTAGGTCAGTCTGGGCTATAGCAAGACCCTACCTTGAAAAACACAAAACAACAACAAATTAAAGAAGAGGGAGAATCTGCTAGGTATGTGGCACATACCTTTTATCCCAGCACTAGGGAGACAGGTAAGAGGATCGTTGTGAGTTCAAGGTCAGCCTGGGCTAGAGTGAGACCCTACCTTGAGGGGGGACCCAGTACTCAGGAGGCAGAGGTAGGAGGATCACCATGAGTTTGAAGCCACCCTGAGACTACATAGTGGATTCCAGGTTAGCCTGGGCTAGAGTCAGACCCTACCTCGAAAAACTAAAACCAAAACAACAAAAATAAAGAGGGCTAATCTGCTCTTGCCCAATTTTACATGTGTACCAAAGAGAGAAATGTTTTTCCTCTCTTCCTTGTTCCATCCCCTTCTCTCTTTGTCCTGGGCTCTCTTCTCATGCAGTCTTTTTCTCCTTCTTCTTCTTTTTTTTCTTCTTATCATCCATGGCCTCTGATGACCTTGGCTTTCTGAGGTCACTGACTTTTAGGTCATGGACTGCTACTCTGAGGCTGTAGGGCCACCTGTGTCCCCTTAGTGGGAACTTTGTCACCTGATAGGGAAGGAAGCAGGCTGCTGCCTCAGGGGTTCTTTAACCCCTGTACCCCCATCCAGGGTTCAGGGAGCTAGGTTTCGCATGGGCTCCCTTCCAGTCCATATTACCGAGCAACTTTCTGTGCAGACGTTGGGCTTGTGTTGGAACAACAGCCTTACCGGCTCCAGCTTGTTTGGTTAATAATTTACTACTGGGGAAATGGGAGTAAAAGGAGCCAGCAGGCGTATTTTGTGTGAACTTTGGGGTCCCCTTGACAGCAATTTGTGTAATTTGTCCAGGCAGATCCTAAAGCTGTCTGAATTCTAATGTCCCGCCTGCCACCTTGACCCTTTGGGTCCCTTTTATTTATGAACATGGTGGTTAGCTTTGATTTATATTTCTTTTATTACTCTGGGTTCTCTGCTCAGCTCGTGGTCAGCATAGTGGTGAGTGGAAAATGGTGCTGTGATGAGTTAGGTTTTGGGGTGTCTTCAGGGGAGGGAACCTTCCAGCAGCTGCAGATTTTCTCTGCTTTCCACAAATGGGATACCTGGTGGCAAAAAAAAAAAAAAAAAAAAAAAAAAAAAAAGTCTCTTTCTGCCTGATCAGCTATGAGCTAGGTTGCTGGGCCGGCTCCCTGGATCTGTGACATGCATATCCACGCAGGGCCCCTGGTCTTAAGGATCCTGTGTTTGACTTAACGTTCTGGCACTCTCAACAATCCATAAATAGGGAACCACCCATTTTGTTCTGCACCCTGAAATTCTGTAATAATGTAAAAATTGACTTCCAGGTAGGATGGCAGGTTAGTAGCCGCACCAAAGCAGCCTGGTGAGGGGCGGGGAGAGGTGGAGAATAAGCAGAAAAACAGCAAAATGCACTTTTCTACCAAAGAGTGAAAGTGAGCTGGGCGTGGTGGCGCACGCCTTTAATCCCAGCACATGGGAGACAGAGGTAGGAGGTATGATGTAAGTTCGAGGCCACCCTGAGACTTCATAGTAAATTCCAGGTCACCCTGGACTAGAGTGAGATCCTACCTTGAAAACCCCCCAAAAAAGAAGAAAAAAATTTAAAAATTCATAGAATCAAATGATAATGAGAACACAACATATCAAAACCTATGGTACACAATGAAAACAGTCCTAAGTGGGAAATGTATAGCACATATATATTTATTTTTCAAGGTAGGGTCTTAGTGGCTAAGGCACTTGTCTGCAAAGCCAAAGGATCCAGGTTCGAGTCCCCAGGACCCACATAAACCAGATGCACAAGCGTCTGGAGTTCATTCGCAGTGGCTGGATGCCCTGGCATACTCGTTTTCTGTCTTTCTCCATCTGCCTCTTTCTCACTCTCACTCTCTCTCTCTCTCAAATAAGTAAATACAATATTTAAAAAAATAAAAAATGGTGCTGGAAAAGCAAGATATCTATATGTAGAAGAATGAAAATAGATCCTTATCTCTCTCCATGCCCTGGTGCACTGATTCTCTCTCTTCTCTCTGTTTTTTTTTTTTTTTCTGCTTGCAAATAAAATATTTAAAAGATTAATAGATTCTGCCAAATTACCTTCCTTAGGCCAACCTTTCTTGGCCAGATTATCTAATTTTATTCCTCACTTAAAATCATTTAACCTAACTGGGTGTGGTGGCGCACATCTTTAATCCCAGCATTTGGGAGGCAGAGGTAGGAGGATCGCCAAGAGTTCAAGGCCACCATGAGACTACATAGTGAATTTCAGGTCAGCCTGGGCTAGAGTGAGACCCTACCTTGAAAACAAACAAACAACAAAAAAAGTCATTTAACTTTTGGGGACACCCACTTACCCATGGGACTGCCCAAAATGGAAATCATTAAGGAACTGAAAGTGCCAAGCCCATCATGCCAGTCTGTCATGCTTCCTCCATCAATCTATGCCAAGAAATGAGGACTGTCAGCTGCAAATGCCTGGGTATCATATCTGGCTTATCAGCCTCCCAACTGTCTTGTCCCCAGAGGTACTGGAGGGACCCATCAGGCCCTGCCAACTCCTGGTGATGGATGGCTCACATTGGCTGGGCTGTCCCAGAGGTGCTTTTGAGTTCATCATCCACCTGCCTCCCAGTCTTTTAATATGTCATCACTATAGGATGATTTCATCACTGTAACCAGGCTGTCACTGAGAACAAGCTCCACTGCCTGCAGTGGGAAAGCCAGTTCTTGGTCTTACCCCAGCAGACCTACGTGCACATGGTCTCCTCTTGCCAGCCACAAGTCAGGGTGGAGGAGGATCTGAGGTCCCAGAAGCAGAGGGGAACATACTGTGAAGCCTTTTGAACCATGGATCAGATGCTATCTGGGTCTCCATCAATTCCTGCCCAGGCTAATTCACTCTCTAGATAAGTCACTTAACTTTTCTTCTTCTCCTTCTCCTCTTCCTCCTCCTCCTTCTTCCTCATCTTCTTCTTTTCTTTTTTCTTTTTTTCTCTCAATTTTTATTAACATTTTCCATGATTATAAAAAAAAATCCCATGGTAATACCCCCCCCCACTTTCCCCTTTGAAATTCTATTCTCTATCATATCCTGGCCCCATCTCAATCAGTCTGTCTTTTACTTGGATGTCACGATCTTTTCCTCCTCTTATGGTGGTCTTGTGTAGATAGTGTCAGGCACTCCAAGGTCATGGATATCCAGACCATTTTATGTCTGGAGGGAGCACATAGAGGGACATCTAGGCTGGTTCCATTTCCCAGCTATTATGAATTGAGTGGTTTTTGGGGTTTTTTTTTCTCAATTTTTATTAACATTTTCCATGATTATAAAAAGTATCCCATTGTAATACCCCCCTTCCCCCCACATACACTTTCCCCTTTGAAACTCCACTCTCCATCATATCCCCTCCCCATCTCAATCAGTCTCTCTTTTATTTTGATGTCATGGTCTTTTCCTCCTCTTATGGTGGTCTTGTGTAGGTAGTGTCAGGCACTATAACGTCATGGATATCCAGGCCATTTTATGTCTGGAGGGAGCACGTTGTACAGAGTCCTACCCTTCCTTTGGTTCTTACATTCTTTCCACCACCTCTTCCGCATTAGACCCTGAGCCTTGGAAGGTGTAATCGAGATGTTACTCAGTACTCCAGTCACTTCTTTCCAGCACTATGATACCTTCTGAGTCATCTCAAAGTCACTGCCATCTGAAAAGAGAAGATTCTCTATCCAAAGTGAGAGTAGCATTAATATAAGGGTATAAATATTAAGAGAAGTGCTTACTGGGCAGTTTGATAAGCATAGTATATACATTTTTCCAGACATCTGCAGATGTTACACCCCTAGGGCTCATGATTACCCCTGTTTTATGTTTTCAGTATCAGGGATGTGTTTGCCCCCATAGAGCAGGCCTCCAGTCCAATTGGAAGGCAGTTGGTTTCCACCATGACAGACGTGCCACTATTGCACCTGTTGGCTCATTTGGGATGGCTGGCCAATTATAAGTTTTGCAGTGTTCACTGTTGAGTATCTTCACTAGTGGTATCTCTTTCTCCCATTGAACTACATGTAGAATGGCTTCTTCCAGCTTTCTGTCAGCTGGTCTACATGGGGGAGGTTATCAGCGCAGTTCCAGCAGGATTTCTCAGTGGCCTTGCAGCCCAAGTATGTGGAGTCTTCAGCAATAGGGTCTTGCCATCTACTCCTTGTGGGAAACCAAGGGCCTCGGCAATGGCCTATAATGTTTTGGGGGCATCAGGGACCTCCCTGGCCAGCAACTCACTGGAAGGTATCCCATCCCTGACACTGAATATCTTCTAATAACAATCTATGGCCAAATATAAGGCTTGCAGTGTCCACTGTTGAGTATCTTCACTGGTGATTTCTCTTTCTCCCATTGAGCTGCATGCAGAATGGCTTCTTCCAGCTTTCTGTCAGCTAGAGAATCAAACTGGGATCTTTAGCTTTGAACGCAAATGCCTTAACCTCTAAGTCATCTCTCCAGCCCTTTTTATTATTATTTTTTTTAGAGAGAGAGAATTGGTATGCCAGGGTCTCAGCCACTGCAATCTAATTCCAGATTCTTGTGCCACCTAGTGGGCATTGCAACCTTGCACTTGCCTCACCTTTATGTGTCTGGCTAATGTGGGATCTAAAGAGTAGAATATGGATCCCTTGGCTTTGCAGGCAAATGCCTTAACCGCTAAACTATCTCTCCAGCTCCCCATGTATATGTATTAAAATGTCACAATAGGGCTGGAGAGATGCCTTAGCGGTTAAGGCATTTGTCTACAAAGCTAAAGGACCAAGGTTCAATTCTCCAGGACTCATGTAAGCCAGATGTATATATATATGGAATTTGTTTGCAGTAGCTGGAGGCCCTGGCACATCCATTCTCTCTCATAAATAAATAAATATATTTTAAAATACATATAGATATTTAGACCCCTATATTTTCTCTTGCAGTCTCTTTTCTACTTTCACTTTACATACACATGCACCTAGATCTAAATCTAGATTCTTCATATGAGAAAAAATGCAAAATAATACACATTCTTTTTTTTTTTTTTTTCAAGGTAGTGTCTCCCTGACCTGGAATTTACTATGTTGTCTCCAGCTGGCCTCAAAATCACGATGAGCCTCCTACTTCTGCCTTCTGAGTGCTGGGATTATGCCTGGTTTAGGAATTTTTTGTTTGTTTGTTTTCCAAGGTAGGGTTTCACTCTAGTCTAGGCTGACCTGGAATTTGCTCTGTATTCTCAGGGTGGTCTCAAACTCATGGCGATCCTCTTACCTCTGCCTCCCACGTGCCACCATGCCCAGCTCTTTTTTTTTTTCTTTTTGAGGTAGGGTTCACACTTTAGCCTAGGCTGGCCTACCTGGAACTCACTCTGTAGTCCAGCCTGGCCCCGAATTGAAGATGATCCTCTTATCTCAGCCTCCCTGCTGTGGGCTCGTGTCTTTATTTTTGCTTGCATTTATTTATTTATTTATTTATTTTATTGCCTGGCATTTCAAAGACAACCTTAAAGTGAGAGAGAACAGGAAACTTGACTAACCAAGAGGAAAAATCTTCCTGAGGAGGAGTGTTTTTTTGGTTTGTTTTGGGCAGTAGGGTCTTACTCTAGTCCAGGCTGACCTGGAATTCACTATGTCTCCAAACGCCGCCTCCTTCTTCTTCTTCTTCTTCTTCTTCTTCTCCTCCTCCTCCTCCTCCCCCTCCCCCTCCCCCTCCCCCTCCTCCTCCTCCTTCTCCTTCTCCTTCTTCTTCTTCTTTTTTAAACCTAACATTATAAAGCCTGGAAAGGCTTAGAGGCCAAAACATCGATTCTAATTTATGGCAGCTTGATGGCCTAAGAAGAGAGGGAATTTTAGGTCAGGAATGTTTTGCGCAAACTGAGGCTGTGCTTTGCCATCCGTAATGGTTTGCAACAGGCCACATGGCCCTGCCTGGGTCACCCCCCCCCCTTTCAGCCGTGGCTGCCCTCAGATGACAGGGAACAGACCCGCTTACGTGTGTGTGTGTGTGTGTGTGTGTGTGTGTGTGTGTGCCTTCCAATTAATTACCTGCCCTTCTGTTTAGGCAGCAGAAAGGCCTGTGTTATAAACACAGCTCAGCCCAAAGCTCCCTTTGCCAAATACAGCATGTAGAGTATTCTAGATCTTTTTTTTTTTTTTTTTGAGGTAGGGTCTCTCTCTAGCCCAGGCTGACCTGGAATTCACTATGTAGACTCAGGGTGGCCTTGAACTCACAGCGATCCTCCTACCTCTGCCTCCTGAGTGCTGGGATTAAAGGTGTGTGTCACCATGCCTGGCTATTCTAGTTCTTTTTTGATGCTTTCTACTATCTTTTAGACCCCTCATGATCCTTTCCAGAACATACTACAGGGCCTAGGCACAAAGCAGATGTTCAATACAAAGTTGGTAACTGGGTTCCACTTCAAAGAAGAATGTGGGGGGTGGGTGGGCTGGGGGGAGTGGAAGAGTTACAAAGGAAGAGTGGTTATTTCTCCAAAGTCCTGTTCAGAGCAGCAGGTAACCTCAGATGAAAGGGCTCAGGTCGGTCTTGCTAGTCTTCAGGCTAGTGCCATTGCCTGGTTCTCCATGGGTGTTGGGGGACATTTCTCTCTCCCTCTCACTTTCTTTTCTTTTCCTTTTTTTTTTTTTTTTTTTTTTTTTTGGTACTTTCAAGGTAGGGTCTCACTCTAGCTCAGTCTGGCTTTGAACTCACAGCAATCCTCCTACCTTTGCCTCCCTGGGATTGAAGGCGTGTGCCACCACACCCGGCACATTGCTTTTTTTTTCTTTCTGAAGTGTCACTCATTAAAGACAATGACTGCTGGATGGCAGCCACACACTGAAGGCAGGTTACTCTGATTTCACCTTGTAGGACAGAGATCTCCCTTAGTGGTTCCAGAAGAAAAGGTCAGGGCTGCCTTGGTTGCAGCAGACTGTTCTGGTGTCAGGAAACCCTGTGTTTTTTCTCTCCCACCTCCCTGAAGAGGACACCTTTCAACTCAGCACAGTTGGATTCTTCTTTTTTTTTTTTGGTTTTTCGAGGTAGGGTCTCACTCTAGCCCAGGCTGACCTGGAATTCACTATATATGTAGTCTCAGGGTGACCTCAAACTCATGGCAATCCTCCTACCTCTGCCTCCCGAGTGCTGGGATTAAAAGCGTGTGCCACCATGCCCAGCCTGGATTATTTCTATTCTTTCATCATCACCAGGGATGTCTCTAAGCAGCACCCTACTTTCTTCTCTGCTTCTCACCTCTTTCCAGCCGCCCAGTGCTAATCCAGGTGCCAGCAACGGGACTAGTCTCCGGGACAGAGCAGAACTCTTGTGAGAACTAGGGGTGGGGCTGAACAATACCCATCGAGGAACAGGCATAAAAACAGGCTGGGATGCAGGTCAGGGGTACAGTGTATATAACAAGGTTTGGTTCTTGGGAAAAAAAAAGAAAGGTGAAAGGAAGGAAGGTAGGAATGAAAGAAAAAAAACAGAAAGGAGGGAGGAACAGGAAGTAGGAAAGAAGGAAGGAAGGGCAAAAGCAAAACAGTTATCAGTGATCTCACTATTCTCTAAGGATGGGGATTGGAAATAATTTTTTTGTTTGTGGAGGTAAAGTTTTGCTCTAGCTCAGGCTGACCTGGAATTCACTATTGCTGCAGTCAGGTTCGCATTGCTGGCAGAAATCACCTGACCAAGAGCAGCTTTTGGAGATAAAAGGGTTTATTTTGGCTTATAGACTCGAGGGGAAATTCCATATGGCAGGGAAAACGATGGCATGAGCAGAGGGTGGATGTCAACATCAGGTGGACAATAGCAACAGTAGAGTGTGCCAAACACTGGCAAGGAGACACTGGCTATAACACCCACAAGCCTGCCCCCAACAATACACTGCCTCCAGGAGGCATTAATTCCCAAATCTCCATCAGCTGGGGAACTAGCATTCAGAACACCTAAGTTTATGGGGTCACCTGAATCAAACCACCACATTCCACCCCTGGCTCCCATAAACTGACAACCATCTATGATGTAAAATGTAATGCATTCAGTCCAACTTCAAAAGTCCCCATAGTTTTTATCAGTCTTAATGATGTTCAAACATCCCCATAGTCCAAAATCTTTTAACTGAGCCATAATACCAAAAAAAAAAAAAAAAAAAAAAAAAATCACCCCCCAAACCCATAATGGCACAAAATACACTTTCTCACTGCAAAAGATACCATGGGCATAGCAAAGACATATTTGACCAACACAAGATTTAAAACAGCCAGGGCAAATATAAAATTCTGTAGCTTAAAGTCCAACAACTCTAGCCAGTGACAAATCTCCAAGTCTTGTAATTCTAATCAGCAACAAGTCTCTGGAGTTTCAATTCCGCTCCTCCAGTTAGGCTACTCACAGTCCTGGAAAACTTCATCCAGGGCTGGCAGCTTTTCTTACCAGCCATCTCATGGTCCTGGCATATCCACTGGGTCTCCACTGCAATCCACGATTCATCCTCATGGCTCCATGGGGTCTCCATGCAGGCATCCAGCTGTTTCCAAAACACAAGATCGCGTTACAAACTCAATGACCCTCTCTTTCCTGCATTTCTTCTACTCCACAATACCAGGTAGGGTGCCAATTTGTTAATCTGGGGAAGAGGGGATAAAGCAGACTTTGAAGAAAAGGACACTCCTTGAGCACTCAGGCCCCTTCAAAAGAGTTTACATTCTTCCTGTTGCCCCAGTGCAGGTCAGATGGCCCAATCTCAAAGGTTGTAATCTCTCAATTGCAGCTGAATGGGCAGCAGTTTCAGCCCAAAGATTTCATTTCTGTACCATATCCCTCTGTTCACACCAGTCCATTTCTATGCAATGCAAGCCTGCACAACTTCTTAGGACACGGACATAACAGCAAGCCTCTTACACAAGCTGCTTCTAGCCCAGTCCAAGCAAAGCTCTTTCTCACCCTCATAAGCCAAACCTCATAGTCCATAGTTCTTACTGCATTCAGCTCTTCCACCTCTGATCAGTATAGTCCACCAAGCTATACTTATAGCACTGCAAGGTGTCTCTTAGGCCAAGATTTCAAATCCTTTCACATTCCTTTTGAAAATCAACTCCAAAAGACCAAAGCCATGCAGTCAGGTGTCTAGCCTCAATCCCACTCCTTGGTACCAACATTACTGCTGTAGTCAGGTTTGCATTGCTAGGAGGAATCACCCTACTAAGAGCAGCTTTGGGGAAAAAGGGGTTTATTTTGGCTTACAGGTTCGAGGAGAAGCTCCATGATGGCAGGGGAAAACGATGGCATGAGCAGAGGGTGGACATCACCTCCTGGCCAACATAAGGTGTCCAACAGGATCAGGAGAGTGTGCCCAACAATGGCATGGAGAAACTGGCTATAATACCCATAACCTACCCTCATAAGCCTTCTCCCAACAATATACCCTCTCCAGGAGGCATTTATTCCCAAATCTCCATTAGCTGAGAGCCTAGCATTCAGAATACCTAAATTTATAGGGGACACTTGAATCAAACCACCACAAGTATGTAGTCTCAGGGTAGCTTTGAACTCACAGTGATCCTCTTATTTCTGCTTCCTGAGTGCTGGGATTAAAGGAATACACCACCACACCCGGCTTTAGCTTCATTTAAAAAATATTTTCTTTAGTAATTTGAGAGAGGGAGAAAGAGGCAGATAGAAAGAGATAGAGAGAGAGAGAGAGAAAGAGAGAAAGAGGCAGACAGAGAGAAAGTGGGCATGTCAGGGCCTCCAGCCACTGCAAACCAACTCCAGACACATGCGCCACCTTGTGCATCTGCCTTATATGGGTCCTGGGGAATCAAACTTGGATTCTTTGGTTTTACAGGCATGCATCTTACCAGATAAGCCATCTCTCCAGTTCTGTTTATTTGTTTGTTTTTTGAGGTAGGGTCCTGATCTAGCCCAGGCTGATCTGGAATTCACTATGTAGTCTCAGGGTGGCCTCAAACTCACAGTAATCCTCCTATGTCTGCCTCCCAAGTGCTGGGATTAAAGGTGTGCACCACCACTCCAGGCTCTGACAGAGCTTTTAAAACAGCTCATTATTTTTCCCCATACAGTTAATTGTTGGGGTACAGCTGAGCAGAGAAATGGAATTTTCAGTTATTTGCAGACAAGCGCCTTAACCACAGAGCCATCATCATCTCTCTAGTCCGAGAAATGGATTTTTTTTCTCAATTTTTATTAACATTTTCCATGATTATAAAAAAAAATCCCATGGTAATACCCTCCCCCCCTTTCTCCTTTGAAATTCCATTCTCCATCATATCCCCTCCCCATCTCAATCATTCTACTTACATATATACAATCCTATCCTATTAAGTACCCTCCTCCCTTCCTTTCTCTTCCCTTTATATCCCCTTTTTAACTTACTGGCCTCTGCTACTGATTTTTTTCCTTCTCACGCAGAAGCCCAATCATCTGTAGCTAGGATCCACATATGAGGGAGAACATGTGGCTTTCTGGGCCTGGGTTACCTCACTTAGTATAATCCTTTCCAGATCCATCCATTTTTCTGCAAATTTCATAACTTCATTTTTTCTTTACCGCTGAGTAGAACTCCATTGTATAAATGTTCCATACCTTCATTATCCACTCATCAGTTGAGGGACATCTAGGCTGGTTCCATCTCCCGGCTATTATAAATTGAGTAGCAATAAACATGGTTGAGCACGTACTTCTAAGGAAATGAGGTGAGTCCTTAGGATATAGGCCTAGGAGTGCTACAGCTGGGTCATATGGCAGATCAATCTTTAGCTGTTTTAGGAACCTCCACACTCATTTTCACAATGGCTGGACCAGATTGCATTCCCACCAACAGTGTAGAAGGGTTCCTCTTTTTCCACATCCCCGACAACATTTATGATCATTTGTTTTCATGATGGTAGTTAATCTGACAGGAGTGAGATGGAATCTCAATGTAGTTTGAGAAATGGATTTTTGTAAAGCAAAGAGACACAGAGAAAGAAAGCCAAGCCCCTGGAATCTTAACTTCAAATCAGCAAATTGAGCCTGTTGAATCAAATGCAAACTTTTTCCATTCCATTCATGGGGAAAGGGAGGGAGAAAAGGGGAGGAGCTTCAAGAGCTCTGAAGTACAGTACTGACTCCTTAAGAAACTGTAAACATGACTGCAGTTTTTCATTCCATCATCGAGATTCTGGATGGTCTAATGGTCCAACGGCGGTGTGAAGCACTCAAAACAAATAGCAGTAGAGGGGGCTGAATTCCTTCCTTTTTTTTTTTTTTTTTTTTTCATTTTTTTCAAGGTAGGGTCTTGCCCAGGCTGACCTGGAACTCATTATGTAATTTTAGGGTGGCCTGGAACTCCCAACGATCTGCCTACCTCTGCCTTCCAAATTCTGAGATTAAAGGCGTGCACCACTATGCTGGGCTGAATTCCTTCATTTTGATGGATGGGAGAGCTGTCACATTAGGGTGTCTGTTTCATTGGCCACACAAATTACCTAGATGTGGGGGGAAAGGTGGGATAATTATAACCCCAACCTTAAAGCTTCCAAAGAGTAAAAAAGAGACTTGAAATAGAAAATGGAGAGATCTGATTTTGTGACCTGCGCTTAGCTCAGTGCACAGTCTGTATTTAGGGGAAGTTCGAAAAGACCTGAAGGTATTGGCCACAGGAAAACTACTGTTTGCAGAAGTTTCACAAGCGAGGAGGGAGGTGGCTCTGTGTGGTGGCACACTGAGGCAGTCAGGGCATGACAGACCAGCTTCCCTGGGACCACTGTTTCAGCTTTGGGTTTTGAAGAAACTATTATTTATAAATAGATTAAATGATACATATATATATTTAAATTTTTGTTTATTTTTACTTATTTATTTGAGGTCGACAGAAAGAGAACGAGGCAGGTAAAGAGAGAGAGAATGGGTGCACCAGGGCCTCCAGCCATTGCAAATGAACTCCAGATACATGCGCCACCTTGCGCATCTGGCTAACGTGGGTCCTGGGGAATTGAGCCTCAAACCAGGGTCCTTAGGCTTCACAGGCAAGCACCTTAAGCACTAAGCCATCTCTGCAGCCCTGCAGCAACTGCTATTTATAGTATGCCTACTGTGGGTCAGGTTCTTTGCATAGTTTAGTCCTCACCTAAATAAATTCTGTGGGGTCACATTCTCCCAGTTTACAGATGAGACGTCTAAGGCCCTGGAGAGGAATGGGCCCAACGTGGCCCAGCTGGACAGCGATTCTGAAGAATGAGAGGAGTTAATAACATAACCAGGATCCATAGACTGCTGGAGTAATAGTGGCTTCACATCGGACATTAGGTGTCACTAACGAGAGGAGGCCGGGGACTGCACAGATCCACAAGTAAATTTTGTTTTTTTCTGACCGCGTACCAGTGACAATCTCTCAAGGCTTCTAAAGCGCAGGCGCCGCCTCCTCCTGGCTCCCCTTACGTGGGCCGCTGTCGCCCCCTGCCGACGCAATGAGGAGGTGCGCTGACAGCGAGCGCCGGGCACCCCCGGGGTGGTTGGTCCTTCTCGCCTACAGAGGGCGCCATGCGTCGGGCGGCGTAACTGAGCCTGGCCCTTCAATCGGGACTTCCTGTCTCGTCTCTATCGTCCTCGCAGTTGCGACGGAAGTTCCAGGAAATTCCAGGTTTTTTTTTTTTCCCTTCCTTTTTTTACGGTAAACAAAAGAGACGGCACGCCGACCCGGAAGTGGGAGCTGTATCGGCCCGCGGCGGCGGACTAGGGGGAGGCCGAGCGGGCAGCGGCACCCATGGCCGTGGCCGTGGCCTCCGCGGGGGTCTTCGCGGGCTCGGAGCTGGGCCCCGCGGAAGAGCTCGCCAAACTCGAGTACCTGTCGTTAGTGTCGAAGGTTTGCACCGAGCTCGACAACCACCTGGGGATCAACGACAAGGATCTGGGTAAGCCCGAGGAGGCCGGCGGGGGTTGGGGATGGGAGAAACAAGACAGGCCGTGTGTGTGTTTGTTCTTTCGTTTCCGTCCGTCCGTCCGTCCGTCCGTCCGTCCGTCGTGTGGGACTCCGGCTGTCATCAGAGACTTGGGCCCAGGGAGCCTTCCAGGTCGAGCTGTTGAATATCTCCTAGAGCTTCCAGGAAAGGCTGGGTCCGCCATTCCTGCACATACATACATACATACATACGTATATGTGTGTGTTATACATTGTTTTTCAGTCTTGAGTGCTTAAAGAGCTTGGACACGAACAGTCGCAGCCACCAACATTATAGCTGACATTCACTGAGTGCTCACTCTGTGCCAGATGTTGTCAGCTGTTTATTCACATTATCTTCTTCCGTCCTCACATCACTGTGAGGTAGTCGTCAGTTGACAGTCAATAGAAACCACCACGGTCGGTTTTATTTATTTTGGTTTTTAGAGGTAGGGGTCTCGCTGGACATCAGGCTGGCCTGGAATTCACTATGGAGTCTCAGGGTGGCCTCGAACTCATGGTGATCCTCCTACCTCTGCCTCCCGAGTGCTGGGATTAAAGGCGTGGGCCACCACACCCGGCAAGTGTTTTTGTTTTTTTTTTTTTAACTTTTTATTTGCAAGCAGAGAGAGAGAGAGAGAAAGAAGAAGGAGGATGCACTAGGTCCTCCTGCCACTGCAGATGGAGCCCAGATGCATGCATCTCCCTGTGTATCTGGCTTTACGTGGGCACTGGGAAATTATTAGCCTTTGCAGGCAAGTGCCTTTACTGAACCATCTCTCCAGCCCTCTGACTTCTTTTATTTTAATAGTTTATTTTTATTTATATATTTGAAAGAGAGATACAGAAATAGGCAAGGAGGGGGGGTCCAGACAGACAGACACACACAGACAGACAGAGGGAATGGGCATGTCAGGGCCTCCAGCCTCTGCAGACAAACTCCAGATACATGCGCCCCTTGTGGATCTGGCTTACATAGGTCCTGGAGAATTGCATCTGGGTCCCTTAGCTTTGCAGGCAAATGCCTTAACTGCTAAACCCTCTCTCTCTCTTTAAAATAATTTGTTTATTCATTTATTTGAGAGAGAGAGAATGGGCATGCCAGGGACTCCAGCAAACGAACTCCAGATGCACATGCCACCTTGTGCATCTGGTTTATGTGGGTCCTGGGGGATCAAACCCGATCTTTTAGCTTTGCAGGCAAGTGCCTTAACGGCTAAGCCATCCCTCCAGCTTTTTTTTCTTTTTCTTTTTTTTTTTTGAGGTAGGGTCTCACTCTAGTTCAGGATGACCTGGAATTCACTATGAAGTCTCAGAATGGCCTTGAACTCATGGTGATCCTCCTACCTTTGCCTCCCGAGTGCCAGGATTAAAGGCGTGCACCACCATGCCCAGTTTCTGACTGTCTGACTTCTAATTTTTTTTTTAATTTTTTATTTATTTATTTGAGAGTGACAGACACAGAGAGAAAGACAGATAGAGGGAGAGAGAGAATGGGCGCGCCAGGGCTTCCAGCCTCTGCAAACGAACTCCAGACGCGTGTGCCCCCTTGTGCATCTGGCTAACGTGGGACCTGGGGAACCGAGCCTCGAACCGGGGTCCTTAGGCTTCACAGGCAAGCGCTTAACCGCTAAGCCATCTCTCCAGCCCTGACTTCTAATTTTTTGTTGTTGTTATTTTTATTTATTTATTTGAGAGCGACAGACAGAGAAAGAGGCAGACAGAGAGAAGGAGAGAATGAGTGCACCAGGGCCTCCAGCCACTGCAAATGAACTCAAGATGCGTGCGCTCCCTTGTGCATCTGGCTAACGTGGGTCCTGGGGAATCAAGCCTTGAACCAGGGTCCTTAGGCTTCACAGGCAAGTGTTTAACTGCTAAGCCATCTCTCCTGACTTGTATTTTTAAATGACCATGTAGGTCAGGGAGTGATTGGATTCCATCCACAGCAATATCAGGTCAACTGTGATGGTTTATATTGATATTAACCTAATAGGACCTAGAATCACCTGTGAATGATTCTTTTTTTTTTTTTTTTTTTTTTTTTTTTTGAGGTGGGGTCTTGCTCTAGCCCAGGCTGTCCTGGAATTCAGTATGTAGTCTCAGGCTGGCCTTGAACTCCAGAGTGATCCTCCTACCACTGCATCCTGAGTGCTGGAATTAAAGGTGTGGGCCACCATGCTCGGCTAAGAGGATTGTTTTGAAGAGCTTGGAAATAATCTAGTAATACTGTGACACAGTATTATTCAAAAGGCATTAATCATTGGCCTTGTTGTTACTGATTTGTAATTATGCATAAGCTATGCAGGTGTAGCCTGATGGTATTTGGCTTCCTTTCTTTAAAAAAAATTTGCTTATTTTTATTTATTTATTTGAGAGCAACAGAGAGAGACTGGGCACACCAGGGCCTCCAGCCACTGCAAATGAACTCCAGATGCATGCACCCCCTTGTGCATCTGGTTTACGTGGGTACTGGAGAATTGGGCCTCGAACTGGGGTCCTTAGGCTTCACAGACAAGCACTTAACTGCTAAGCCATCTCTCCATCCCTGGCTTCCTTTTTTTTTTTTAAGATACTTAAAAAAATATTTGAAAGAGAAAGCGGCAGAGAGAATGGTCACATCATGGGGACTTGAACCTGGTCCTTTAGGTTTGCCAGCAAGTGGCTTAGCAGTTAAGGCACTTGCCTGCGAAGCCTAAGGACTCAGGACTAAGGACTACTGGGGAGGCAGAGGCATGAGGCATGAGGATTGCTCATGAGGTTAAGGTCAGCCTGGTTTATGTAGTTCTAGGCTAGCCAGGTCTATATACTGAGACCTTGTTTTTGTGAGACAGTGTCTCATGCTAGCCCATGCTGGTCTTGAACTCATGGCAGTCCTCTATCTCAGCTCCCAAGTGCTGGGATTATAGGTGTTAGCTACCATGCCCAGCTCACCTTCATTCTTTTTTTTTTTTCCTCAAGGTAGAGTCTCACTCTAGCCCAGGCTGACCTGGAATTTACTATGTAGTCTCAGGGTGGCCTCAAACTCAAGGCAATCCCCTTACTTCTGCTGGGATTAAAGGGTGCGCTGCCATGCCTGAGCCCTCTTTCTTTCTGTCTGTCTGTCTTTCTTTCCGTCTGTCTTTGTGTGTGAGAATGGCCACACCAGAATTTCCAGCACTGCAAATGAACTCCATACCCATGTGCCACCTTGTGCATCTGGCTTACTTGGGGTCCTGGGGAATAGAACCTGGTCCTTAGGTTTTGCGGGCAGGCGCCTTATCAGCTAAACCATCTGTCTAGCCCCGGTCTTCATTCTTAACTCCTCTCATTTGCAGCTGAATTTGTGATCAGCCTTGCTGAGAAAAACACAACCTTTGATACTTTTAAGGCTTCTCTGGTCAAAAATGGTGCAGAATTCACGGTAAGTGATTTTTCTTTATTGTTAATTTATTTTAGTTTTTTTCCTCTCTCTTTTTTTTTTTTCCGAGATAGGGTCTCACTCTAGCCCAGGCTGTCCTGGAATTCACTATGTTGTGTCAGGGTGGCCTCGAATTCTCAGTGATCCTCCTACCTCTGCCTCCTGAATGCTGAGATTAAAGGTGTGTGCCACTATGTCTGGCCCTTTTTCCTCTGTTTTAATGTTGCTGTTGTATTTAAATGTTGATAGGATTTAATGAGAATTTGCAAGTAGGAAGGAGACAATGTCTACATACCAATTAAATAATCATTAAAGGTGATATTTTCAGGCTGGAAGCAGTGGCAAGGAAACTGGGTTTCCTGACACCTTTTAAAAGTTTTTGTTTATTTATTTGTTTATTTTTTTATTTCAAATTTTTAATAACAACTTCCATGATTATATAAAATATCCCATGGTATAACCCTCCCTCCCACCACTTTCCCATTTGAAACTCCATTCTCCATCATATTATTTGTTTTTATTCATTTATTAGAGACAGAGAGAGAGGTGGGGAGGTGCACACCAGGGCCCTAGCCACTGCAAACAAACTCCAGATGCATGTGTCACCTTGTGCATCTGGCTTACGTGGGTCCTGAGGAATTGAACCTGGGTCCTTTAGCTTTGCAGGATAACGCCTTAACCACTGAGTCATCCCTCCAGCCCTCCTGACACATTTCTGAGAAAATGCAGTGAGTTCCATCAGTACGTCTTTGTGGATGACATTCTCTGCTTCATTTCTACTAGTCAGCAAAATTCAAGTGTATAACCTCCCCTGCTGCTTTCTTTGCCCTTTTTTTTTTTTTAATTTGGTTTTTCCGAGGTAGGATCTCACTCTAGCCAGGCTGACCTGGAATTCACTATGTAGTCTCAGGGCGGCCTGGAGCTCATGGCCATCCACCTACCTCTGCTTCCCAAGTGCTGGGGCTGAAGGCTTTAGTGTGTAAATGTTTTTAACACTTGGTCCAGAGCTGACTCTTGTTCTTTCGTTTCAAAGGACTCTCTCATCAGTAACCTGCTGCGCCTCATCCAGACCATGCGGCCCCCAGCAAAACCTTCTGCCAGCAGAGGTGAGCCGAGCTCCAGACTGGCAGCTTGTTAATCACTCTTCCTTCTCAGCAGTTGCTAAGCAAGTAAATGTTCTAGTCATGTTTTGTCAAGTGACCTACGACAGAGTTAAAATTAGAAGACATAATTAGTATTGATGTTGGTTGAGTGTTTTGCAGTCACTGTATTTAGAGATTTGGCATATTGTAGTCATTATGTGATTTCAGTATGTAGCAACATGTCATGCTCCTTTCAGTTTGGTACAAATCTGATTTTGACGTTATTTTGTTAACTGGTCTCAATATTAAATGTCTTTTCTTTTTTTTAACCCCTTCATGCTGCTTGATGAAATAAGATCCAGTCATCAAACCCAAAACTGAAAAAGAAAAGCTGAAGGAACTCTTCCCTGTCCTTTGCCAGCCAGACAACCCTTCTGCTCGGGTACTGCTACTGCTGGGGTGTCTCCTGTGTGTGTCCCTCCTTCCTTCTTCCTCGTCTGTAGGTGTTCTGAGTTTTCAGTTTCATTCCAGCCAGTACTTAGTGAGTGCCTGCTGTGTGTCAAGCACTGTCCTGAGTGCCAGGTAAATAGCAGTGAACAGAGCAGAGTTCCTGCCTTTGTGCAAGTTACGTCCTGCTCTGAGGACAGGAAGGAGGAAATAAGCTTGCAGTCTGGTGGGGGCAGGATGGGCAGTAAGTAGGAGTGAGCAGTGTCTCTGCAGAGGTCTGGTTCCAGGACCCTTCACATATGCTCACGCTTGAGCTCTGTAGATAGAATATACTGTGGCATTTACATGTAGCTGATAAACATCCTGTCATGTACTTTTATTTTTTTGGTTTTCTGAGGTAGGGTCTCACTCTAGCCCAGGCTGACCTGGAATTCACTATGGAGTCTCAGGGTGGCCTTAAACTCACAGTGATCCTCCTACCTCTGCCTCCCGAGTGCTGGGATTAAAGGTGTACACCACTATGCCCAGCATTAATTTTTTAATTTATTTGAGAGAGACAGAGAAAGAATGGGAGTACCAGGGCCTCTAGCCAGTGCATGTGAACTCTAGACACATGCACCACCCTGTGCATCTGGCTTACGTGGGTACTGGGGAATCAAACCTGGGTCCTTAGGCTTTGTAGGCAAGTGCCTTAACTGCTAAGCCATCTCTCTAGCCCTATCATATACTTTAAGTAATTTCTAGATTACCTAATGTAATCTAGAAAAACAAACAAACTCTGTGTAGATGCAGCTGGTTGTATTCACAGACGCAGGACTTCTGGTCGCAGAGGTCACGGTGCTGCCACCACAGGGTGCAGTCAGGGCTGTGGAAAATGATGAAGCACGGAAACAGGGAAGGGAGTGTAGGGGAAAGTTTTAAAAATTTTTAAATTTTTATTTGTTTACATGAGTGTACCAGGGTCTCTTGTCACTGCAAGCAAATGCTTGTCTGGCTTTATGTGGGTGATGGGCAGTTGAAACTGGACTCACGGGCTTTGCAAGTGTCTCCAACCTCTGAGCTGTGTCCTTAGTTCTGCTTTTTAGAAATTTCATATCTGATTTCTAGTTACAATCAGAACTTGCATGCTTTCATGGGAGGGATGGTTAACATCTATCTGCCTTTCATGGGATTCTGTTACGAAGGGAAGGGAGGGGCTGGAGAGGTGTCTTAGTGGTTAAGCACTTGCCTGTGAAGCCTAAGGACCCTGGTTTGAGGCTCGATTCCCCAGGACCCACGTTAGCCGGATGCACAAGGGGCGCACGCATCTGGAGTTCTTTTGCAGTGGCTGGAGGCCCTGGTGTGCCCATTCTCTCTCTTTCTCTCTCTCTGCCTCTTTCTGTCTTTCGCTCTCAAATAAATAAATAAAAATAAAAAATATTTTAAAAAAAGAAGGAAGAAAGGGATTTGGCCTGTGTAGAAATGACCGGCAAGAGCCTTTGTCCATTCCATTCTGCTGCTATCTGAAATCATGTTGGAAATCTGTCTGTCTTCTGCTTCCTTCATTCACATAAGTCTTTAGTGTTGAGGGGTGGTGAGTACCCAAGGTGCATATTCTGTCTGATTGTGATTCTCTCCTCTCTCTCCGACCCTGCAGACCATGCTGGATGAGGACGATGTGAAAGTGGCTGTGGATGTCTTAAAAGAACTGGAAGCTTTAATGCCCAGTGCAGCAGGCCAGGAGAAGCAGAGGGAGGCTGAGCACCGGTTTGTCTCTAGAGTCCTATCCTTTGGAAGTTTAGGATACTATGGTAGTTGAATCTTCCAGACTAGCCAAGCTTGTACAATCCTGCCTGGCACTGTACCATCTTCTCAGATATGCTTTCATTGCTGCCCATCAAAAGTGTTTATGCAGCAAGTACTAGGGCATTCTGAAGATGGAAATCAGGGTGGGAAGTGGCTAAGTCCATCTGTAGCCGGGGTCTTTATTGGCCTGCAGGGATGTCTTAGTGATTGAAACTCCAAGCTTAGCATGCAGTGAGTGGATGTGCTATGCCAGGTGCTTGGGGATGCAGAAGTGAAACTGCACTGATTTCTCTTTCAAACAGGTCTTGTTGATTTGTTAGGGATAGGACGAAGAAGAAGAAGAGGAGTCGGAGCCAGGACCGGGATCGGGACCGTGACAGAGACAGAGACAGAGACAGAGACAGAGACAGAGACAGAGAGCGGGAGCACAAGCGGAGACACCGATCTCGCTCTCGGTCGCATCCCAGGACCCGAGAGAAGAATAAAGGAAAGTCCAGATACCGGTCCAGGAGCCGGAGCCAGAGTCCCTTCAAAGACCGGAAAGACCGGGAAAAGTACGGGGAGAGGAATGTGGACCGGTGGCGGGATAAGCACGTGGACCGGCCTCCTCCCGAAGAGCCTGCCATTGGGGACATTTACAATGGCAAGGTTACCAGCATCATGCAGTTTGGGTGCTTCGTGCAGCTGGAGGGGCTGAGGTAATGTTGGCACTCCCACACCAGGGTTCACACGTTGTCGTCTACAGCTATGAAAGCCAGGTGTGGTGGCACACTCTTAGAATCCCAGCACTCTGGAGGCTGAAGTAGAATTGCTGAGGTGAGTTTGAAGGTAGCCTGAGTGGGCTACAGAGTGAGTCCCAGGTCACCCTGGACTAAAGTGAGACCCTGCTTCAAAAGAAAAGTCCAAAAGAGACATAGAGACGAAAGCTATGATTAGTGACCTTTTAATCAAATCAGCCATATCCATTAAGCTAGCTCAGGTTCTTAAAACTTTTTTGTGGTGCTGGGGCTCAGACTTAGGGCATTGACTATGTGAGACAAGTCTGCCACTGAGCATCCTCAGCCTTTTTTGAGGGGTTGGGAGAGGGAGGGAGGCATTTGGACCTAGGGCCTTGGGCATGCTAGGCCTTGACGTTTTGCCTTTTTTTTTTTTTTTTGGTTTTTTGAGGTAGGGTTTTGCTATAGCCCAGGCTAACCTGGAATTCACTCTGTGGTCTCAGGGTGGTCTTGCACTTATGACGATCATCCTACTTCTGCTTCCCAAGTGCTGAGAGTAAAGGCATGCACCACCACATACAGCTTGACTATTTCCTGGTTTTTCTTTCTTGTTTTTCAAGGTAAGGTCTTTAAGGTCTTACTCTAGCTCAGGCTTCACTATGTAGTTTCAGGGTGGCCTTGAAGTCATGGCGATCCTCCTACCTCTGCCTCCCAAGTGCTGGGATTAAAGGCGTGCGCCACCATGCCCAGCTTTTCCTGTTTTTTTCTTTTCTTTTTTTTTTTTTAATGTCCTAGGGGCTGAAGAGAAGGCTTAGCATTTAAGGCACTTGCCAGCAAAGCCAAAGGACCCAGATTTTCATTTTCTAGGTCACACGTAAGCCAGGTGCACAAGGTGGTGTAAGTGTAAAAAAAAAACAGAATTTTAAAAAGTACCAGAGTCATTGATTCCTTCCTTTGCCTTCAGGAGATGTGCCTGGTTGGGACAGATGACGCCTGTTCTCTCCTTCCGCACACAGGCTTTTCCTTGGAAGGAGCGTGGACCTAACACCAGCTTACTGTTTCAGCTTCAGCTGCTTGGGATTTATTTTGTGGACTGAGGCCCATGTCCTTTCCTGTTTTCTTTTCTTTTCTTTTCTTTTTTTTTGGTTTTTCGAGGTAGGGTCTCACTCTAGCCCAGGCTGACCTGGAAGTCACTCTGTAGTCTCAGGGTGGCTTCGAACTCATGGTGATCCTCCTACCTCTGCCTCCCGAGTACTGGGATTAAAGGTGTGCATCACCATGCCTGGCTTTGTTGTTGTTCAGTTCCACTAAGGGTAAACATTGGTAAGGAGAAGGTATTTTTAGGCATATTCCAGATTTGTCTGACTTTCCCTCAGGAAGCGGTGGGAAGGCTTGGTGCACATCTCGGAGCTCCGGCGGGAAGGCCGTGTGGCCAATGTGGCTGATGTGGTGAGCAAAGGCCAGAGGGTCAAGGTCAAAGTGCTGTCCTTCACTGGAACCAAGACCAGCCTGAGCATGAAGGTAGGCGAGATGTCCAGCCTGTTTCCACCTCTGGGGACAAAGGGAGTGTCAACAGACAGCAAATGAGCTGGCACTTTCCTATACCTCAGGATGTGGATCAAGAGACTGGAGAAGATCTAAATCCAAATCGACGTCGCAATCTGGTTGGGGAGACCAATGAGGAGACCTCGATGCGGAACCCAGACAGACCCACTCACCTCTCCCTCGTCAGTGCGCCTGAAGTAGAGGATGACTCGCTGGAGCGCAAACGGCTCACCCGCATCTCAGATCCAGAGAAGTGGGAGATCAAACAGGTTGGGACCATCAAACAGCTCACAGTCCTTCAGCATGTAGTGTGTGGGTTAAGAGAGTGGGCCTGGCATGGTGGGCTGCTGTGCCTCCTAACCACTTGCTGGTTGTGTGAGCTGAGTTATTCCACCAGGACCCGTGCTGGTGGCGGTTGTGGTGGTGGTGTGGGAATTGAACAGTGTTGTTAGGTCTGCATTGTTGTTTTCCTCTTTTTTTTTTTTTTTTTTTTTTTTTGAGATAGGGTCTCACTCTAGCCCAGGCTGAATTCACTATGTAGTCTCAAGCTGGCCTTGAATTCAAGGCAGTCCTCCTGCCTCTGCCTCTGGCCCACTCGCTGGCTCACTTGCGTGCCCTCCCTCTCTTCCCTCCCTCTCTCCCCCCCCTCCCTCCCTTTCTCTCTCTCTCTCTCTCTCTCTATGTATGTATTTGAGTATGAGAGCGAATGGCAAACTCCAGGCTCACGAGCCACCTTGTGCATCTGGCTTTGCAGGCAGGTGCCTTAACCACTAAGCCATCTCTCCACCCCTGTTTTCCTCATTCTTTAGTAAGCCTTAGATTCATAGTATATCAAGCACTGTTTGGTGCAAGGGCTAGAAAGACAATTTTGTGATTCCTATCCTTGAGCAATTCAAGCCTAGTGGAAAAGACAGAAATATTATGTGGTGTTACGTGTCACATAATGAGAAGTGTACTTTGTACTGAGTGCTATATAGCAGTAAAGGGAGGCAGAGGTAACCCTACTGGGGATGATACTTCTGAGCCTCCATGGTTTTTGTTTTTGGAAGCAGTATCTCATTCTAGCCCATGCTGAGCTGGGACTCACTCTGTAGTCCAGGCTGACTTCAAGCTCATAGTGATCCTCTTGCCTTAACCTCTTGGAGTGCTGGAATTACAAGCATGAGCCTCATGCCTGGCCCTGGTGGACAGATGAGTGCATGTTTTTAGCACCATGTTGTAAAGCTCCCTAGGGATGGGATATCTGCCATCCTGGCTTCCCTGTGTGCCGCCTCTGTGATAACTCCTAGAAACAGGAGCATTGATCCAAGCCCGTTCCATGTGCTGCCTTTCTTCTTTGGTAGATGATTGCTGCCAACGTCCTTTCGAAAGAAGAATTCCCAGACTTTGATGAAGAGACGGGCATTCTCCCTAAGGTGGATGACGAAGAAGGTAGCCTGCCACTTGGATAAGCAGGGTAATGGGTTGGAAGGGCAACTAGCAAGTTGAGTCATTGGACTGGGCTGTTGTATGTAATTGAATTTAATGGCTAGTAATCATGTGTTTCTTGTGTCCTACCACTCACCTGTGGTAGAAGCATGAAGACTGTGTGCCTGACAAGAGTTCTGTGTATCAGTGTACTTGTTGCTTATAATGAGGGTCTTTGTCTCTTTCTTTCTTCTTTGAGATATAGTCTACCTCTGTCTACCAAGTACTGGGATTAAAGGCGTGTGCCACCATGCCTGGCAGATTTTAACTTTCATTGCTGTCTTTTTTTTTTTTTTTTTTTTTTTTGGCTTTTCAAGGTAGGGTTTTACTTTAGTCCAGGCTGACCTGGAATTCACTATGTAGTCTCAGGGTGGCCATGAACTCTCGTTGATCCTCCTACCTCTGCCTCTCAAGTGCTGGGATTAAAGGCATGTACCACCACACCCGACTTATTGCTGTCTTTTTTGTTTGTTTGTTTGTTTGTTTGTTTGTTGTTTTTTTTGAGGTAGGGTCTCACTCTGGTCCAGGCTGACCTGGAATTAACTCTGTCATCTCAGGGTGGCCTTGAACTCATGGCAATCCTCCTACCTCTGCCTCCCGAGTGCTGGAATTAAAGGCATGCGCCACCACGCCCAGCTATTGCTGTCTTTTTTAAAAAATATATATATATATATTTTTTTTTTTTTTAATTTTTAATTTTTTTTTTAAAATTTTTATTAACATTTTCCATGATTATAAAATATATCCCATGGTAATTCCCTCCCTCCCCACCCCCACACTTTCCCGTTTGAAATTCCATTCTCAATCATATTACCTCCCCATTACAATCATTGTAATTACATATATACAATATCAACCTATTAAGTATCCTCCTCCCTTCCTTTCTCCACCCTTTATGTCTCCTTTTCAACTTACTGGCCTCTGCTACTAAGTATTTTCATTCTCACACAGAAGCCCAGTCATCTGTAGCTAGGATCCCCATATGAGGGAGAACATGTGGCGCTTGGCTTTCTGGGCCTGGGTTACCTGACTTAGTATAATACTTTCCAGGTCCATCCATTTTTCTGCAAATTTCATAACTTCATTTTTCTTTACCGCTGAGTAGAACTCCATTGTATAAATGTACCACATCTTCATTATCCACTCATCTGTTGAGGGACATCTAGGCTGGTTCCATTTCCCAGCTATTATAAATTGAGCAGCAATAAACATGGTTGAGCATGTACTTCTAAGGAAATGAGATGAATCCTTTGGATATATGCCTAGGAGTGCTATAGCTGGGTCATATGGTAGATCAATCTCTAGCTGCTTTAGGAACCTCCACACTGTTTTCCACAATGGCTGGACCAGATTGCATTCCCACCAGCAGTGCAGAAGGGTTCCTTTTTTTCCACATCCCCGCCAACATTTATGATCATTTGTTTTCATGATGGTGGCCAATCTGACAGGAGTGAGATGGAATCTCAATGTAGTTTTAATCTGCATTTCCCTGATGACTAGTGACGTAGAACATTTTTTTAGGTGCTTATATGCCATTCGTATTTCTTCCTTTGAGAACTCTCTATTTAGCTCCTTAGCCCATTTTTTGATTGGCCTGTTTGATTCCTTATTAGTTAACTTTTTGAGTTCTTTGTATATCCTAGATATTAATCCTTTATCAGATATATAGCTGGCGAAGATTTTTTCCCATTCTGTAGGTTGCCTCTTTGCTTTAAAAAAATATTTTTATTTATTTATTTGACAGAGAAAGAGGAAATGGGTCCTGGGAAATCGAACCTGGGTCCTTGGGCTTTGCAGGCAAATGCCTTAACCGCTAAGCCATCCCTCCAGCTCCTTACTGCTCTTTTTGATCCGAGAAGAAAAGATTTCTGATCAAAGATTATCGGTACTCATAATGCTACGTAAAGTGATTGCTATGCCACCATGAAGACCTGAGTTTAAGCCCCAAAACCCATGTTTTAAAAAATCTGGGTATTGAGTCAGGTGTGATGGTGCACACCTTTAATCCCAGCACTCAGGAGGCAGAGATAGGAATATTGTGAGTTTAAGGCCACCCTGAGACTACATAGTGAATTCCAGGTTAGCCTGGGCTCGAGTGAGACCCTACCTCAAAAAACTAAAAGAAAGAAATAAAGATGGATGTGGTGGCACATGCTATAACCCTAGCCCTGGGGAGGCGGAGACAGGAGGATCCTTGGGACTCTGTAGCCTGCCAGTCTAGACTACTTGGCAAGCTCAGGCCAATGAGAGACCCTGTCTCCAGAAATACAGATGGCACCTGAGGAATGATACCTGAAGTTGTTCTGGCCTCCACATGGGCATGTGCGATACAAACATGAGAAAAGATTATTGGTAGTCCAGCCAGGCATGGTGCACATGCTTTAATCACAGCACTTGGGAGGCAGAGGCAAGAGGATGATTGTGAATTCCAGGTCAGCCTGGGCTAGAGTGAGACTCCATTTTGAAAATTACTATGTATGTACACACACACGCATACCATACACATACATATATACATATAAGTATGTATACTGGTAGTCATAGAGTTCAGCTGTGATGGTTAAAATGACTTGTCATTTCTTGTATTTCTGGCTAATTCTTTCTGGTGGGCTTGTAGATGAGGACCTTGAGATTGAGCTGGTCGAGGAAGAGCCTCCATTCCTGAGAGGACACACCAAGCAAAGCATGGATATGAGCCCTATTAAGATTGTTAAGGTAAGAAGTGTTGGGACTTTAATTTTTTTTTTAATCCACTTTGAAAGAGCAAATGAGAGACAGAGGGAGATACATATGCTTGATTTACCATTATTGCTTTGCCCAGATTTCTTAGGGCTTGAGTCATTGTCAGAGTAAAGGCAGGTTTCAATGGTTCCCTTGAGGACAGAGTTGTAAACAGAATACAAATCAGAATCTATTGGATGCTATAAAATACTAGGTATGGCCAGGCGTAGTGGTGCACACTTTTAATCCCAGCACTCTGCAGGCAGAGGTAGGAGGATCTCTATGAATTCCAGGCTACCTGAGACTACAGAGTGAATTCCAGGTCATCTTAGGCTAAAGCAAGACCCTACCTAGAAAAACAAAAACAAACAAAACCAAAAAATAAAAATAAAAAAGCTGGGTGTGGTGGCACACACCTTTAATCCCACCACTTGGGAGGCAGAGGTAGGAGGATTGCTGTGAGTTCGAGGCCACTCTGAGAATACAGACTGAATACAGGCCAACCTGGGTTAGAGTGAGACCCTCCCTTGGAGGAAAAAAGAGCAAAATTAGGTATGGAAAAGTATCCCGAAGGTCTCCCAGCCCAGTTGCCCATTTAATGCTTATAGTCTACTTCCTTTTTCCCCTCCCTCTCTTCCTCCTCCTTTTCCTCCCTCCCTCCCTCCCTCCCTCCCTCCCTCCCTCCCTCCCTCCCTCCCTCCCTCCCTCCTTTCTAGTCATAGTTCATTTTGCAGCCTATTCTGGCCAGGAATTCACTTTGTAACCCAGGCTGGCCTCAAACTCAGGGCAATCCTCCATCCTCAGGCCTTTCAAGTGTTGGTATTTTGCTGTGAGCCACAGCACCCAGCTTGAGGCCTCTCTTCTGTGGTCCTCCAGGGTTCTTCCGTGTGCTCGGCCACAGCTATTACATTAGTGATGAGGGACTGACCAGCCTCATTCTATTTCTAGATTAGTTCTTAAGGTAGAGCTAAAGTCTTACCTAACTAAGGCATCCACGTTTTAGTTCTTAGGGTCATACAGGGTTATTTTCTCTCTCTCTCCCTCTCTCTTTTTTTTTTGGGGGGGGGGGTGTTATGAGGTAGGGTCTAGCCCAGGCTGACCTGGAACTCACTGTGTAGTCTCAGGCTGGCCTCGAATTCTCAGTGGTCCTCCTACCTCAGCCTCTGAGTGCTGGGATCAAAGATGTATGCCACCATGCCCGGCCATTTTTTTATTTTTTATTTTTTTTATTTTGAAGTAGAGTCTCACTCTAGCTCAGGTAGCTCAGGGTAGCCTCAAACTCATAGCAACCCTCCTATCTCTGCCTTCATAGTGCTGGGATTAAAGTCATGTGCCACCACACCTGGCTTTCTCTTTATTTTATTTTTGAGGTAGGGTCTCACTCTAGCCCAGGCTGGCCTGGAATTCACTGAAGTCTCAGGGTGGCCTTGAACTCACGGCAATCCTCCTACCTCTGCCTCCCCAAGTGCTGGGATTAAAGGCGTGCGCCACCACACCCGGCTCTCTTGGTTTTTGAGAATAGTGTATCATTACTTAGCTCTTTCTGGCCTGATACTCACTATGTAGTATGCCCCAGATTGACCTCAGACTCACAGCAGTACTGTTTTGGCCTTCTGAGCCTTAGAAATACAGATGTGTACCACCATACCTGGCTCCATCCATTTCTTGTGTCCTTCATGTGTTTAACAGTAATATCAACTCTCACTGTCTTGGGGTTCTCATCTTCAACCCCCCCCCCCCAAAAAAAATCTCAGTTTCTGAGATGGGCATGGTGGTGCATGCCTTTAATCCCAGTACTTGGAGGCAGAGATAGGAGGATCACCAAAAAAAAAAAAAAAAGAAAAGGAAAAAAAAAAATCTCAGTTGCTGAAGTGTAGGTTTTCCATTTCTTTTTCTTTCTTTGGTTTTTCAAGGTAAGATTTCACTCTAGCCCAGGCTGACCTGGAATTCACCATGTAGTCTCAGGGTGGCATCAAACTCATGGCGATCCTCCTACCTCTGCCTTCCCAGTGCTGGATTAAAGGCATGCGCCACCACGCCCAGCTAAGTATTCCATTTTTTCCATGTAGTCTGGTACATTGATGAGACCATGAGGCTACTGTAACCTCATGTTTTTAGACTTCTGTAGCTTAACTTACCTTTTTATTTCTTGAACATTCAAGGCATGTTGCTTTTCACTGTATTGTCCTAGAATCCAGATGGCTCCCTCTCCCAAGCAGCCATGATGCAGAGTGCTCTGGCCAAGGAAAGGCGGGAACTCAAGCAGGCCCAGCGGGAAGCTGAGATGGATTCTATACCCATGGGGCTCAACAAACACTGGGTTGATCCTCTGCCTGATGGTAGGTTTAGCCTCGGTTTCCTCCTTCTGTGAGAGTATGTTTCTGTGTTATTTTGTTATTTTAATATGTCATTAAAAGTTTTAGTATCATAGCCAGGCGTAGTGGCGCACACCTTTAATCCCAGCACAAAGTGACTTGCTGGTCAAGTCAACAGCGTGGTTGAGTTTTTCTTCTAAATAAGTTTAAAGTTCTGTTCTAAAGACAGTACAGTGTGAGGGCTGGGAATAAAGCTCTTGCCTAGCATGAGTGAGGCCTTAGGCTTAATTTCCAGCCCTGAAAAAAAAATAAGTATGAATCAGGCAATGTGATACAGTATGAGTCAAGTGAGGTGCAATATGCCTATGTAGTCCCAGCACTTAGGTGATGGAAACCGCAAAATCGGTAGTACTTCAAAACCAGTTTCAACAACATAAGGAGTCCAGTGCCAGCCTTGGTTGTATGAGACCCTGTCTCAAAAAAAAACAACCCGTCAAAATAAAGTTGGGTGTGGTGATGCACACCTTTAATCCCAGCAGTTGGGAGATCAGGTAGGAGGATTGCCATGAGTTCAAGGCCACCTGAAACTACGTAGTGAATTCTAGGTCAGTGAGACTCTACCTCAAAAAAACAAAAAGAAAAAAAAAATAAAAGAAACCTCTGGGCTGGGGAGATGGCTCTGTGGTTAAAGGTACTTGCTTGAAAAGCCTGCTGGTTCCGTTTCCCAGTACCCATGTAAAGCCAGACACACAAAGTGGCACATACATCTGAATGAAGTTCATTTGCAGTGGCAGAAGGCCTGGCAATTCTGTACTCTTTTTATTGCTTAGTCTTTCTCTGCTCACAAATAACAATAAAAAGGAGCCCTCTATTTCCTTAAACTACGTCTGCTTCCTACCTTTCAGTGAAATTGAACCCAGACCATCAATGCTTTGTAAGCAAGTGCCTTTAACCGCTGAGCTCTCTCACCAGGCCATAGTGTATATGTAAAAATACAAATTGTTTTCGAGGTAGGGTTTTTCTCTAGTCCAAGCTGACCTGGAATTCACTATGTGGTCTCAGGGTGGCCTTGACCTCACGGAGATCTCCTACCTCTGCCTCCCCAGTGCTGGGATTAAAGGTGTGCACCACCATGCCCGGCACTTTATTAATTATTTTATTTTATTTGAGAAGGGGGCAGATAGAGGGAATGGATGCATCAGGGTCTCCAGTCACTGCAAACTAACTCCAGACACATGTGCCCTAGTGCATTTGGCTTACGTGGGTCCTGGGGCATTATACCTAGGTCCTTAGGCTTTGCAGGCAAGCACCTTAAATCCTAAGCTATCTCTCCAGCCTGAACCTTTTGTTTTTCTGTTGGGGACATCCCAAGTACATAATGCCTTTTCCTAGCACTTCAACTCCTTCCATTTTCTCACATTCATTTTTCTGAGTCCCTTTGGTCGAGGATCAAGCAGAAGGAGGTATCACAGGTGTGGTATCATTGTTGTCTCTGGTATACTGCCAGGTTGTTTAAGGTCAGACTCAGTGGCTTGTTTTTCTTTCCAGCGGAGGGCAGGCAGATTGCTGCCAACATGAGGGGCATTGGGATGATGCCCAACGACATTCCTGAGTGGAAGAAGCATGCCTTTGGGGGCAACAAAGCTTCTTACGGAAAGAAGACCCAGATGTCAATCCTTGAGCAGAGGGAGAGCCTGCCCATCTACAAACTGAAGGAGCAGCTGGTCCAGGTAGGAAACCCTTTTGGATGCATAGGGGGGAGGAAGGCATAGGGGTGCTCTCTGAGGGATGGCATTATAATACTGAAAATAGTTTAAGCAAGTAGTTGCAGATTTGAAGTGCATTCCAAAAAGGTTAAGAAAAAAAAGGAAAATACTTTATGTCTTTGTTTTGTTTTTGATATACACACACACACACACACACACACACATACATACACACACACACATATATATGTATATATGTATATATATTTGGGGGGGTTGAGTTAGGGTTTCAGTCTAGCTCAGGCTGACCTGAAATTCACTATGTAGTCTCAGGGTGGCCTCAGATTCATGGTGATCCTACCTCTGCCTTCGGAATGCTGGGATTAAAGGCGTGCATCACCATGCCTGGTTTCATATATATGTTCATTTGTTCACATTTAGTGATAGAACATAAGCTTAATTATTGAGCTGGTAGAAAGTAATGTGTTCCATGTTTTGATAACTGTATATGTTGTTTTTAGGCTGTACACGACAATCAGATCCTAATTGTAATTGGAGAGACAGGATCTGGGAAGACAACACAAATCACCCAGTACCTGGCGGAGGCAGGCTACACTTCCAGGGGCAAGATCGGGTGTACTCAGCCCAGAAGAGTGGCAGCCATGTCTGTGGCCAAAAGAGTGTCGGAGGAGTTTGGTTGTTGCTTAGGCCAAGAGGTAGGTAGTTGGCTAAAGTGCTCCGGAGTGCCAAAGGAGCATATAAAGACCTCTTTAAGATTTCTCCTAAGGGAGAGCGATTTTCATTGTCAGTCTGTTCAGGATCAAGATAACACAGACTTTCCTGAAAGAATCACTATAACCTTGGTTAAATTCGTATCAAGAGGATAAGTAGCAGTGTGCTGAGGATGAAATCTTGCCTGATGAGCTCATTAGGCAGAGGGCTGTGTCACGTTTCCCATGTCCGCTCTGCTTTAGGTTGGCTACACCATTCGGTTTGAGGACTGCACGAGCCCTGAAACCGTCATCAAGTACATGACCGATGGCATGCTGCTGAGAGAGTGCCTGATTGACCCTGACCTCACTCAGTACGCCATCATCATGCTGGATGAAGCGCACGAGAGGACCATTCACACCGACGTGCTCTTTGGCCTGCTGAAAAAGGTACGTTTTCTGGGAAGAGCATTTGCGCACCTTGACTTTTTGAGTAGTCCTTTTTTGTGCCGGCCTGCAGCACGAAGGTTGAAACAGACCCCAAAGGAGAGAGTGGGAATGAATCTGAGACAAGAACACATGGAATGGAGCCAAGACAAGTTCTGATCAAGGCTCAGGTTTATTCAGGCAGACACAGGCTTATATACAGAAGACAATGCCCTTGCCCAGGGCCATGTGGTAACGCCCCTCTATCAGGTGCCTATGCCTTATGTTAAATGATGCCTAGCGATACTTCACCTGGGCTGCCTTCTCACCGAGGCTGTAGGGTAAGAGAGTAAAGACCACCTGTAGCTCCCGAAGTCAAAGAGCAGCGGCAGCTCCCCTGCGGCTCCCGACACTTTTTCATAAGCCACATTGCCTTTCCCTTCAGACAGTTCAAAAGCGTCAGGACATGAAGCTCATTGTCACCTCAGCCACTTTGGATGCAGTGAAGTTCTCTCAGTACTTCTATGAAGCCCCCATCTTCACCATCCCAGGCCGAACCTATCCAGTGGAGATCCTGTACACAAAGGAACCTGAGACCGACTATCTGGATGCCAGCCTGATCACGGTCATGCAGATCCACTTGACAGAGCCACCAGGTGAGGGAGAAGGCTTTTTCTTTTAAGCTAGAAATCCTAATTTGAGTATCTTTTTTGCTGATCTTTTGAACAGTGTCTTTTTTGTTACTGTTGTTGCGTGTTTTGTTTTTTCAAGGTAGGGTCTCACTGTATCCCAGGCTGACCTGGAACTCACTGTGTAGTAATCTCATTCTAGGTTTAAATGCACCTACTCAGACATGGGTGGATAACGACTCTTGGTTAATTTAGATAGAGATCACAGTGTGAATGTGTTTTCTGTTACTGGGAGGTCTGTCGTGTTGCCATAGACTTTCTGTAACTCATTATGAAAGCAGTAGCAGTAGCATTATGAAAGTAGTAGTAGTACCTGTGGTTCTAGCTACTCAAGAGGCTAAAGCATACGTTTGCTCTAGCCAGAAGTTCAGGGCCAGCCTAAGCAACAGAGTAAAACTGTCTTCAAAACAAGCCAAGCCTGGTGATGCAGGCCTGTAATATCAGATTCTGCGGAAGCTGAGGCAGGAGGAGCTTGAGTTCAAGGCTAGCCTGGGCTGCAGAGAGAGTTCAGAGCCAGCCTGGACAACTTTTTAGACTTTTTTGAAGTTTTCAAAGGGTCCTGGGGAGGTAGCTCAGCACTTGCTATTGCAAGCATTATGACCTAAGTTTGGTTCCCCTCACCCATGTAAAAAGCCAGGCATGACCATACATGTCTGTGACCCAAGTACTGAGGGGGATGAGACAAGAATGGCTAGGGCTCATTGGTCAGCAAGTTTGAGTGAAAAATGGCAGCTTTAGGTTCAGTGAGAGACTGTCTCAAGGAAATAAGGCAGAAGTGCAATAGAGGATACCCAGTGCCTTCATCTTCCTCACATGCAGGCACATACACACATGCCTATACCACACACCAAAAAAGAAAAAAAAAAATAAGAAATAGGGGCTGGAGAGGTGGCTCAGCAGTTAAAAGTGCTTGCTTGATGGCCTGAGTTCAATTCCCCAGTACTCACATAAAGTCAGATGCAAAGTGGCACATGCATCTGAAGTTTGCTTGCAGTTGTAGAAGGCCCTGGCACACCCACACTCACTCACTCTGTATCTTCCTCTTTCTCTTTTTCAAGTAAACAAATAGAATATTTATAATTAATTAATTAAAAAATATTTTAAGCTGGGACATGATTCCAGCACTCAGGAGGCTGAAGTAAGAGGATCATTGTGAGTTCAAGGCCAGCTTATGACTACAGAGTGAGACCCTGCCTCAAAAAAATACCAAAAAAAGAAAAAATTTAAGTTTAGGCAGACTTTAATTAGATTGAGATAAGGGAAGAGGAGAGAGTATGAAGAGCTCCTGCCCATGAGAAGGCAGGAGAGGGCAAAGCCCTTAATTTTTGTTTATTTTAATTGCATTTGTTTATTTGAGTGTGGAGAGTAGATGTGCCAAGGCTTCCAGCCGCTGCACACAAACTCTAGGTGCATGCCCCACCTTGTGCCTCTGGCTTTATGTGGAATCAAATGTGGATCTTTTGGCTTTGCCAGCAAGTGCCTTAACCTCTAAATCATCTCTTCAGCTGCTCTCCCCCCAATTTTTTTCAAGTAAAAAAGAGGTCTGGAGATGTGGCTCAGTGGATCTGTTTGCCTAGCATTCACAAGACCCTAGGTTCAATCCCCAGTACCACAAGAAAAGAAAGAAACCAAACTCTCTGACAGAGTAAAGTGATGCTCCCTTCTCTTCCTAGGTGACATCTTGGTCTTCTTGACTGGTCAAGAAGAGATTGATACTGCTTGTGAGATCCTGTATGAAAGAATGAAATCCCTGGGACCTGATGTTCCAGAGTTAATTATCCTCCCGGTGTACTCTGCCCTTCCCAGTGAGATGCAGACCCGAATCTTTGACCCAGCTCCTCCTGGAAGCAGAAAGGTAACTATGCTGAAATGAAGTTGCTCCCACGGGCCATGGAGTCACGTGTGCATAGCCTCCTGGAGTGAGGGCTGCTTAGGCAGTATATCGATCCTGTGTGTTATGATACAGACACTTGTCCAGCCCATTCGTTTAGGAGCAAGGCTCTTGTGTATGGCTTCTGTTCCTCTTCTCTAACTTTATTTGGTGATTACTTATTTATTTATTTGGGGATGGGGAGACAGATAGAGAAGGAGAATGGGAATGCCAGGACATCCAATCACTACTGTCCAGATACATGTGCCATCTTGTGCATCTGGTTATACATGGGTACTGGGGAACCAAACCTGAGTCCTTTGGCTTTGCCAGCAAGCACCTTAATTGCTAAGCCATCTCTAGCCCCCAGCAAAGCCTCAGTCTAGCCCAGGCGGGACACACTCTGTAGTCCCAGGCTGGCCTCAAACGCAGTGATCTTTCTGTCTCTGTCTTCTGATTGCTGGGATTAAAGGCATGCACCGCCAGGCATGGTGGCACACACACACCTTTAATCCTAGCACTCGGGAGGCAGAGGAAGGAGGATTGCCATGAGTTCAAGGCCACCCTGAGACTATATAGTGAAATCCAGGTCAGCCTGAGCTAGAGTGAGATATTACCTTGAAAAACAAAAAAAGAAAAAAAAAAAAGGCATGTACCACCATGCCTGGCTAATTATTATTATCTATCTGTATATTTATTTGAGAGAGAGAGAGAGTATGGGTGCATACTCTCTCACTTGCCCCTGCAAACAAACTCCAGATGCATGTGCCCATATTATGCATCTGGAGTTATGTGGGTACTGGGGAATTGAACCTTGGCCAGTAGGATTTGCAGTCAAGTACCTTTTTTCTTTTTTATTTTATTTATTTATTTAATTAACTTTCATTAGCATTTTCCATGATTATTAAAAAATATCCCATGGTAATTCCCTCCCTCCCCCCACCTGCAGTCAAGTACCTTTAACTTGTTGGTTGGTTGGGTTTTTTGTTTGGTTGGTTGGTTGGTGTTTGGTTTTTCGAGGTAGGGTTTCACTCTAGTCCAGGCTGACCTGAAATTCACTCTGTATCTCAGGGTGGCCTCGAACTCATTGTGATCCTCCTACCTCTGCCTCCCGAGTGCTGGATTAAAAATGTGCACCACCGTGCCCGGCTTTTTTTGTTTTTGTTTTTGTTTTTGTTTTTTGAGGTAGAGTCTTGCTCTAGACCAGATTGACCTGGAATTTACTATGTAGTCTCAGGCTGGCCCCAAACACACAGCATCTTCTACCTCAGCCTCCCAAGTGCTGGGATTAAAGGCGTGTGTCACCGCGCCCGGCCTGTTGCTGTTTTTGGAGATAGGGTCTGTGGTGGTTTGATTCAGGTGTCCCCATAAACTTAGGTGTTCTGAATGTTAGATCCCTAACTGATGGCAGTTTTGAATTAAAGCCTCCTCGAGGCAGTGTATTGTTGGGGGCAGGTTTGTGTGCATCATAGCCAGCTTCCTCTTGCTGGTGTTTAGCACACACTGTTGACACTGTTGTCCACCTGATGTTGGCAAGGAGATGATGTCTATCCTCTACTCATGCCATCATTTTCCCCTGCCATCATGGAGCTTTCCCTCGAGTCTATAAGCCAAAATAAACCTTTTTTCCCCTACAAGCTGTTCTTGGTCAGGTGTTTTCTGCCAGCAAGGTGTTTTCTGACTGCAGCAAGGTCTCATGTGGCTCAGATGTGCCTGAAGCTCAAGTTTCTCCTGTTTCAGCTTCCTGGCCCCCTGCTCCTGGCTCTGAGTACTGAGTTATGTGATGGGCCGCATTGGATTTGCTGCCCCCGAATTGGTAGATCATATGCTGTGTCCGTTGTGAGACATATCATGCATATATTACTGCTGTGAATATTTGTTTATAAGTTGTTCTGTGGATTTGTTTCTGAGTATATGTTCAAGAGTGGAGACAGATGAAGAAAACTCAAATGGTGGATGAGACATGGGTACAGGAGAAGGAAGGGTAATTGGTGAGGGAAAAGTCAGGCATGGGTCCCAGACTGCATGGAAAGTAGTCCTGGGAGTCAAACACGGGAGAAGGAGGAGCAGGTTTGAGGGGACAGATGGAGGCTTCTTCAGCTGTTCTGTTCCTGACACGGCCTTGTTTCTAGGTGGGGCCTCTGTGAGTCTGTGGCAGGTAGGTGCTATTCAGGGCCAATAAGATGCTAACATGCTGTGGGACATTTTGGTACCTCTTAGCAGTGATTTTTCCAAGCAGTTGCATTTTATGAGCTGAACCTCTGGGTGGAAAACAGTGGCAGAGCCAAGCTGTGTCTCATAATCTTCTAGATCACACACACTGCTGCACATACAAACTGAATTCTTGTTGCCTTGTGATCATTTTATGATCAGGAAAAAAAAAAACAACTAATCTCTCTTGTTCCACGTATATGAACAGCCCATTTTGTAGTCCAGATGCCTCTGTGGGAGAAAGAGAAATCTCATTTTGCACTGGCACATGTGATGCCAGGAAATCTCTGCTTTCCCAGGGAGCTAGAAAATTAAAATTGTAGTAATCAGTGCTGGCTCTAGACGAGATATGGAGCTATTTACCCCAAATGAGGTTGGCTTTGATCAACTGTAGCTCTTTCTTGTTTCCGTTCTCTCAGATACCACCCTCTTTGAGCCCCTTTCAGAGGAAGGCACCTCCCTTCGGCCCACTAGAGGCCAGCCTGGGGCTGTCATCTTAGAGGGAGGTAGCCTCACACTGCTTTGGGACAGTATCTTGAGTTCAGAAGACCACTTATGTCACTCCACTCTGCCTTTCTCTCTGGTAGGTTGTGATTGCCACCAACATCGCAGAGACGTCATTGACTATCGATGGCATTTACTATGTGGTAGACCCTGGATTTGTGAAGCAGAAAGTTTACAATTCTAAAACGGGGATTGACCAGCTTGTGGTGACACCTATTTCTCAGGTATGGTTGCTTTCTGAAGATGCTGGTGAGGGTCTTTCTGGAATTGGTTATGGGTCTGGGTAGCTTTTTCTTAGACTTGAGACAAGGTCTTGCTACATGGCCTAGGCTTGCTCACATTTGCATCCTTCTGCCCTGGCCTCCCATGTGCTAAGAATACAATACAAGTGTGCGCCACTGTGCCTGGCTAGATGGGCTCTTTTTTTTTTTTTTTTTTTTCGAGGTAAACCCAACAGACTGGGCTTTTTTTTTTTTTTTAAATGCAAGAGAATGAAAGAGAGAATTGGTGCGCCAGGGCCTCCAGCTACTACAATCAAACTCCAGATGCATGCACCATCTTGTGCATATGTGCAACCTTGCACGCTTGCATTACCTTGTGTGTCTGGCTTACATGGGACCTGGAGAGTCAAACATGGGTCCTTAGGCTTCACAGGCAAGCACCTTAACTGCTAAGTCATATCTCCAGCCCTTGATGAGCATTTTATTTTATTTTGTTATTTTTATTTATTTATTGGTTTTGCAAGGTAGGTTTTTTTGGGGGGAGGTATTCAAGGTAGGGTCCGAGCTGACCTGGAATTCACTATGTGGTCTCAGGGAAGCCTTGAACTCATGGTGATCCTCCTACCTCTGCCTCCCAAGTGCTGGGATTAAAAGTGTGTGCCACCATGCCCGGTACAAGGTAGGATTTTGATCTAGTTCAGGCTGACCTGGAATTCACTTTGTAGTCTCAAGCTGGCCTTGAACTCATGGCTATCCTCTTCTGCCTCTCAAGTGCTAGGATTAGAGGCATGTGCTACCATGCCTGGCTCCTTGATGGGCATCTTAAAAAATAAATGTTTGTTTATTTGCAAGCAGAGAGAGAGAAAGGAAGAAAATATGGGCACCTCAGGGCCTCTAGCTACTGCAGACAAATTCCAGATGCCTGCATCACTTTGTGCATCTGACTTTACATGGGTACTGGGAATTGAACTCAGGTCATTAGGGCTTGCAGGAAAGCATCTTAATATGGCATTTTTTTCTTTATACTTCTATGTGTTATATTAATTTGTTACAGCAGACATGTACTACATTTTTTAAATACTTTTATTTTTTATTTTTAACTACTTTTTAAAAATTTTATTTATTTATTTGTAAGCAGAGATAGAGAGAGAATAGGCACACCAGGGCCCCCAGCCACTGCAAACGAATTCCAGATATGTGTGCCCCCTTGTGCATCTATCTGGCTAACGTGGGTCCTAGAGAATCGAACTTGGGTCCTTTGGCTTTGCAGGCAAATGTCTTAGCCACTAAGCCATCTCTCCAGCCCCCCAATTTTTATTTATTTATTTGAGAGCAATGTCGGGGGGTGGGGGGAAGAATGGGCATGCCAAGGCCTGCAGCCACTGCAAATGAACTCCAGACACATGTGCCACTTTGTGCATCTGGGTTACATGGGTCCTGGGAAATTGAGCCTGGGTCCTTTGGCTTTGCAAGCAAGTGCCTTAATCACTAAACCATTGTTCCAGCCCAAGTTCAAGGTTTTTCTCAGTACAGTGAATTTGAGGTCAGTCTAGACTACATGACACACTTCTTATTTATTATTTTTATTTATTAGAGAGAGGGAGAGAGAGAAAATGGGCATGACAGGGCCTCCAGCCACTATAAATAAACTCCAGACACATGTGCCACCTTATGCATCTGGCTTACATGGGTCTTGGGAAATCAAACCTGGGTCTTAAGGCTTCACAGGCAAGCACCTTAACCACTAAACCATCTCTCCAGCCCAAGACACATCTTAAAAAGATACTGTTAGCATGACAGCAACTTGTAAAAGCATCAGTAGTCTTGGACTGCTCATAAAAGAGGTGAAAACAATGAAACATTTTGCTAGTTGCCGAGTCCACTCAACAGAACTCCTGGGTGAGCTGATAAGTAGTGTTGTACAGCTGGTGTTTTTTATGTTCCCGTCCTCTAGGCTCAAGCAAAGCAACGAGCTGGCAGAGCTGGGAGAACTGGCCCAGGGAAGTGCTACAGGCTGTACACAGAACGTGCCTACCGAGATGAAATGCTGACCACCAACGTGCCAGAAATCCAGAGAACCAACTTGGCAAGCACCGTGCTGTCCCTCAAGGTAGACATAAGTGTATTGTTAGAACAGGCTGGTGGGAGAGTCTGTTCTGTGGCTTTCGTAACAGAATCTCAGCTTTATGAACCTTGTTGAATAGTCAAGTCACCTCCTGGAACCCTTTGCTTGAGATACCATGGCTGTGATAACGGTGTCCCTCAGCAGGTCTGGGGTGAAGTTAGTATGTTTACTATGAGTGCACATTGATTTCTTACCATAATAACCAGCAGGATATTTGGCTGTAATAGGCATTAAAAACATTTTCCTAAAAAGAAATTAGACAAACATAATCAGTGCCCAGCTGTGGACAGTTAACCTTATCCATTTTAGCTTTCAGTCCCAATTCTGCTTTTACAAGGGAAGAAAAAGGACTTGTCTAGAAACTTTGCAAGGGACCTTTTAGTACAGGTTTTAGACTGGCCCTCTGGGGGCTGGTTTCCATTCTAAATCGTGCTCTTCCTCATGGTCCCAAGTGTGGACCTTCATTCTCTTGGCAGGAGGAGCCGCATGAGTCATTTCCCAGCTGATGGCATTTCCCCCGACGCCAGTGCTGCCCTGGAGTCCTGGCACTCGCCTGGTGCAGAGTGCTTGCTTGTCATTTATTATTCATTCCCTGTAAAGAGGTTGAAGCAGTTTCAGAAGACAGCTGCTCAGTCTGAGCCGGCGGAGGCATCTGTGGCTCAGGCTTCTGCTCTGGTGGTGTGACCTTGGGCACGGTTATCTGCTCAGTGTTTTGTCCTAAACTGGGAGCTGTCAGTAGTATGTGGTGGAAAGATTGGTGGACTAATGTGTGTGGAGGCTTTGGCACAGTCCATAGTGATTGCTAACATAATTCTTCATGGTTGTTACTCACACAGTGAGCATTTATTGGATGCCTGCTGTGTTTATGCTCACAACCACTTTATGAGAAGGAAGTAAGAAAGCTTGGGTCCTAGCACATCACACTGCACGCGTGAAGAGTGCACCATGCATTCATTTGTTTTCATCAGATTACCTAATGAATGTCCTGAACACCCATCCTAGACCACATGCACGGCTTGTGCTATGTAGTGGTTTTGTGAGCTCTTGAGAGCAAGGGTCATATCCAAGTCATGCTTATGTCTCTGCCACCTAAAGCAGTATGAAGTACACTGCATGGTTCTCGAAGCATACCACGCAGCACTTGAAGTATACCACATGGTACTTGAAGACGAAGTGTGCCACATGGCATTTGAAGTATGCTGCGTGGTACTTCACAATAGAGACAATTCATGCAACACACAACAAATGGTGTCTTCTTTGTGTTATAAAAATGCAGAACAGGGTTGGGGAGGTGGCTTAGCAATTAAGGCGCTTTTCTGCACAGCATAAGGACCCAGGTTCGATACTTCAGGTCCCACATAAGCCATATGCACAGATGGCACATGCATTTGGTGTTCATTTGCAGTGGCTAGAGGCCCTGGTGTGCCCCTTTTCACTCTCTGTCTCTCTCCCTCTCTCTGTCTCTAATAAATAAATAAAAATAAATTTTAAAAACATGCAAAACAAGCTGGGCGTGGTGTTGAATGCCTTTAATCCCAGCAGTTGGGAGGCAGAAGTAGGAGGATTACCATGAGTTCAAGGATGAGAGAGTACATAGTGAATTCCAGGTGAGCCTGGGCTAGAGTGAGACCCTACCTCAAAAAAAAAAAGCAGAACATAAAACTTTTTCTTTTTTCTTTCTTTTTTTTTTTTTTTTCTTCATTTTTCAAGGTAGGGTCTCACTCTAGCTCAAGCTGACCTGGAATTCCCTATGTAGTCTCAGGTGGCCTCACGGCAATCCTCCTACCTCTGCCTCCTGAGTGCTGGGATTAAATGCGTGTGCCACCACACCCAGCATTGTTTTTTGTTTTTGTTTATTTTTTTTGGTTTTTCGAAATAGAGTCTCACTCTAGCCCTGGCTGACCTGGAATTCACTCTGTAGTTTGAGGTTGGCTTTGAACTCAGCAATCCTCCTACCTCTGCCTCCCAATTACTGGGATCAAAGGTGTGCGCCACTGCACTCTGCTAACATGAAACTTTTGCATTATACTTTTTTGCTGCCAGAGCCCTGTGCATGTTCAGCCCTTGCTGCACAAGCTTTTGTTGTGTGTTGCAGTCCAGGCTAGCTTCAAACTTGTAATCCTCCTACCTGCACCTCTGTGTGCCAAAATTACAAGCATGCGCCATCATGTGCAACGATTACAACCTTTTGTGTGTACATGTGTGCATGTGTACACGTGTGCCGTGGCCTGGGTGTGGAGGTCAGACTACAACCTCGGGGTCTTGGTTCTCGTTGCATTCTGCTTCTTGTTACTGGTAGAAACACCCAACCAAGAGCAGCTGTGGGAGGAAAGGGTTTATTTTGGTTTACAGACTTGAAGGGAAGCTCCTGGCCACCATCAGATGGACAACAGCAACAGGAGAGTGTGCCAAACACTGGTAAAGGGAAGCTGGCTATACTACCCATAAGCCTGCCCCCAACAATACACCTCCTCCAGGAGGTGCCAGTTCCTCAATTGCCACCAGCTGGGGACCTAGCGTTCAGAACACCTGAATCAAACCACAGCCAAGTGTGGTGGCCCATGTTTTTAGTTCCAGCACTCGGGAGGCAAAGGTAGGAGGATCGCAGTGAGTTAGTTAGAGGCCACCCTGGGACTACATGGTGATTCTCCTATCTCTGCCTCCTGAGTGCTGGGATTAAATGCATGTACTACTATGCCCAGCTTAGGTATGTTGTTTATTTATTTATTTTTATTTTTTCCTTTTTTAGTTTTTTAAGGTAGGGTCTCATTCTAGCCCAGGCTGACCTGGAATTCACTATGGAGTCTCAGAGTGGCCTCGAACTCACAGTAGTCCTTCTACCTCTGCCTCCCAAGTGCTGGGATTAAAGGTGTGCGCCACCACACCCTGCTCAAGTATGTTGTTAAAAATATATATATTTATCTGTGAGGAGACAGAATGAGAGAACATGGTTACTCCAGGGCCTATTACCACTGCAAGTGAACTCCAGGCGCATGTGCCACTTTGTACATCTGGCTTTACATGGGCACTGGGGAATTGAGCCTGGGACAACAGGCTTTGGTAGCACATACCTTTAACCACTGAGCTGTCTCCCAAGCTCTAGCATGAAGTGTTTTTACTGAGCAGTGTTTTTGAGGTTTGTACAGGTTGTAGCATGTACTGGACTTTCATTCCTTTTTTTAAAAAATTGTTTATTTGTGGGCTGGAGTGATGGTTTAGTGGTTAAGTGCTTGCCTTTGAAGCCTAAGGGCCCCAGTTCGAGGCTCAATTCCCCAGGACCCACATAAGCCAGATGCACAAGGGGGCGCATGCGTCTGGAGTTCGTTTGCAGTGGCTGGAGGCCCTGGCACGCCCATTCTCTCTCTCTCTATCTGCCTCTTTCTCTTTCTGTCACTTTCAAATAAATAAATAAAATTTAAATTTAAATTTAAAAAAATTATTTATTTGAGAGAACAAGAAGAAAGGGGCATGTGGGCTGGAGAGATGATTTAGCAGTTTAAGGTGTATTTGCTTGTAAAGCTGAAGGACCCAGGTTCAATTCCCCAGGACCCATGTAAGCTAGATGCACAAGGTGACACATGTGTCTGGAGTTCATTTGTAGTGACTAGAGGCCCTGGTACACTCATTCTCTCTCTTTCTCTACCTCTGTCTGTGTCTCAAATAAAAATTAAAATTATATTATGCAGGCATCTGGTGTTTATAGCAGCAAGAAGAGGCTTTGATGCATGTATGCACGCGCGCACACACACACAGGCAAATAAAATGTTTTTCCTGAGAAGGTACATGCTTCCTAATTGACATTTGTGTGGCTGAGCCTGGAGATTACTGTTATTTTACTGGTTTCTTCCTAATTCCATTTGAAAAAACTGCAAAGAAAGTGACGGGTGAGCACCTTCCATGTTCGCACTGGTGAGGCTGATCCCTTACTTGCTTGCTTCTCCTCTGTTCCAGGCCATGGGCATCAATGACCTGCTGTCCTTTGACTTCATGGATGCTCCCCCAATGGAGACCTTGATCACAGCCATGGAGCAGCTATACACACTGGGGGCCCTGGACGACGAGGGGCTTCTTACTCGCTTGGGCCGCAGGGTAAGAAGCAAAGCTGGTGGAACTGATGTTTGGGGGAAGACTTTTTTTTCAAGGTAGGGTTTCTGCTGACCTGGAATTCACCATGTAGTCTCAGGGTGGCCTCAGACTCACTGCTGTTCTCCTACCACTGCCTCTCAAGTGTGGTATTAAAGATGTGTGCCACCACACCTGGCCCTTGTTTCTTTTTTTTGATTGTTTTTTGAGGTAGGGTTTCACCCTAGCCTAGGCTGACCTGGAATTCACTAAGGAGTCTCAGGGTGGCCTCGAACTCATGGCGATCCTCCTACCTCTGCCTCCCAAGTGCTGGGATTAAAGGCATGTGCCACCACGCCCAGCTTTTTGTTTCTTGTTTTTTGAGGTAGGTTTTCACTCTAGCTAGGCTGACCTGGAATTTACTGTGTAGTCCCTGGGTGGCCTCAGACTCCTGGTGATCCTTCTACCTCTGCCTCCTGAGTGCTGGGATTAAAGGTGTGTGTCAGCATGCTGAGCTTTGGGAAGATTCTCTAGCCAGTCTTCCATCTCTGATTTTGTAAAAAGCCATGTATTAAAGTCCTGGAGCAGCTTTGAGCTTAGAGTAGAAGTTTAGCTGCTGGTATTTATTTATTTATTTTTGGTTCTTTGAGGTAGCATCTTACCATAGCCCAGGCTGACCTGGAATTCATTTTGTAGTCTCAGGGTGGCCTTGACTCATGGTGATCCTCCTACCTCTGCCTCCCAAGAGCTGGGATTAAGGCATGTGCCACTACACCTGGCCTTAAAAAATTTTTTTTAAATAAAACTTTAGAAAAATATTTTAATATTTGTATTGTTATTTATTTATTTGATAGAGTCAGAGAGAGAATGGGAGTACCCGGGCCAACCAACTCCAGACGCATGCACTATCTTTTACATCTGGCTTATGTAGGTCCTGGGGAATCAAACTTGGGTCCTTTGGCTTTTCAGACAAGCACCTTAACCACTAAGCCATCTCTCCAGCCCTAACTTTAATTTTACATTATTATTTGAAAGGGTTTTTTCTTTATAGTAAAGACATTTTTTGTAGTTAATTTTACTCAGAGTATATTACCAAATCTAATCTTATTATTATCATCATCATCATTTGACATGGAACTAAGTATGTAATCTCAAAAGCAAACAATTAAAAGTGTCAACAAAATTGCCACTGGGCATGGTGGTGCATGCCTTTAGTCCCAGCACTTGGGAGACGGGTAGGAGGGTCACTGTAGTTGCAGGTCAGCCTGGGCTTGAGTGTAACCCTACCTCCAAGAAAGGAAAATACAGCAATAAAAACAAAGTTCCCATTTACTTCAACAATAGTTAAGTTCTTGGCCACCTAGAGTTTATTTGGGAAAGTAAACACTAGGATTCTCATGGAGAGCCCTCAGCTCATGCACTCAGTACATCTCTAGCCCATGTTCCCCTTGAGTCCCAGTCTACCTGTATCTTCTACAGGGAAGCAGTTGTAGTTTCTTCTTCTCCCTGCAGATGGCAGAGTTTCCTCTGGAGCCAATGCTGTGCAAAATGCTCATCATGTCTGTGCATCTGGGCTGCAGTGAAGAAATGCTGACCATCGTGTCCATGCTGTCTGTGCAGAACGTCTTCTATCGGCCCAAGGTAGGGAGCCCCACTGCAGACAGGCTGTGGCGAAGTCGGCCCATTGCTGCTGTGGTGCTTGATGGGGATATTGATGACAAGGCCTGGAGTACCCACTAGGTAGCTGTCACCCGGGACATGACCTTCTGCCCCTCCGACTGCTTGGCAGGATAAACAAGCCCTGGCAGATCAGAAGAAGGCCAAGTTCCACCAGACCGAAGGGGACCACCTCACCCTGCTGGCTGTGTACAACTCCTGGAAGAATAACAAATTCTCCAACCCGTGGTGCTATGAGAACTTCATCCAGGCTCGCTCTCTGCGCCGGGCCCAGGACATTCGCAAGCAGATGTTAGGCATAATGGACAGGTAAGCCAGGAATATGGTGGCTTCAGTGTTGTCTCATCTCTCTGGGTGCCATGTGTGTTCACCTTTGACTACAAAACTTACAGACGCCTGGAAAAAAAGAAAAGAAAACAAATTTCCAGCGCCTTTTATGAATAGATCCAACAAGCACATCTATAATGCAGAATAAACTGATTATATTGTGAATTCTCAGATGAAGGTCAGCCTGGGTTAGAATAAGACCCTACCTCAGAAGTTCCCCCCTCAAAAAAAAAAATTAAATTGGACTGGAGAGATGGCTTAGTGGTTAAAGCTTCTGCCTGCAAAGCCAAAGGCCCTAGGTTCAATTCCCCAGTATCCACATAAAGCCAGATGCACATGTGGTTCATGCATCTGGAGTTCATTTGCAATGTCTTAAGGCCCTGGTGCACCCTTTCTCTCTCAAATTTAAACAATTAAATTGAAGCTGGGTGTGTTGGTGCACACCTTTAATCCTAGCACTTGGGAGGCAGAGGTAGAAGGATTGCAGTGAGTTTGAGGCCACCCTGAGACTACATAGTGAATTCCAGGTCAGCCTGGGCCAGAGTGAGACCCTACCTTGAAAAACAAACAAACAAAAAAAACCAAAAAGAATATTTATTCAGTCCATTTCATTTTGCAATAATATTACCACTTATTATCGTACTGTGTCTTTCAGTTGCCTGTTAAATGAAAAATAAACATAAAATTATTAGTTTTTTTAAAAAGAAAAAAGGAGGGGAAGGGAAGGGGGGTGGGGAAAGAAAGGGAAAAAAGCTATAGGCACCTATAACATAGGAGCAAGCATGCTTGCTGCTCACAGAACTCTTCCTTCCGTGCTTCCATCTGAGCTATGCTCTCTCTCCCCAGACTCAACTTCCGAAAGTTCTTATGAGGAAGATGATTTAGTTAGCTGACAAAGGCTTTTTGCACAGGCCTCTAGAACATTATTGGTCTGGGGTTGAACTCTTGCCCAATGAAGCACCTGGCTTTTAGTGCCTCCATGTTACTCACTGTGAGTGATGTCACCTCTGTAGCATACCTAGTGCTGCAGGGATGGCCCTGATGACGATTCTGAGGACCCAGATGGGCCGCTGGGCCCTGCTGTTCCAGAAGATGGCGTCCCTGAAAGCAGAGTAGGCTCATGTCTTTGCTCTTCTCCTGATAGACACAAGCTGGATGTGGTCTCCTGTGGCAAGTCCACAGTCAGAGTGCAGAAGGCCATTTGCAGTGGTTTCTTCCGGAATGCTGCCAAGAAAGACCCGCAGGAGGGTTACCGGACACTGATCGACCAGCAGGTGGTCTACATCCACCCATCTAGTGCGCTTTTCAACAGACAGCCGGAATGGTAGGTAACAGGTGCTGGGCAGAGAGAACCTAAGTCTCCTGCACACTCTGCTTGTGTCCCCACCACCCGCAGCACTTCCCATCCTAACACTGCTTGTTTGTGGAGTACCAGAGGCCTGACTCAGGTATAGCAGGTAACAAGCCCTTTGGAAAAAAGTCAGATCATAGGAATGAGCCAGGAAGGATCTGGGAAACCTGCTAGTGAGAGAGCCGGTGTGCCATTGCATCCCTACACTTCCGGCAGGAGCATTGCTGAGAGTTTGCGGTCAGTCTGGTCTAGAGTGAGATCCTGCCTCAAAAAAAGTCAACATCCAGCTGGGCGTGGTGGTGCACTTTAATTCCAGCACTCGGGAGGCAGAGGTAGGAGGATTGCAGTGAGTTTGAGGCTACCCTGAGACTACATAGTTAATTCCAGGTCACCTTGGACCAGAGCGAGACCCTACCACAAAAAACCAAATAAATAAATAAATAAATCAAAGTCCACACAAAATTGTTGAAGACAACCAGGTATGACAGTGCACACCTGTATTCTGGCACTCAGAAGGCTGAGGCAGGGGAGTCACTGTAAGTTTGAGCCTAGCCCTGGACTAGATAGCGAGATCCTATCTCCAAAGAAAAGTTTAGCATTAAAAAAATAGGACCCAGCCAGGCATGGTGGCACACGCCTTTAATCCCAGTAGAGGTAGGAGGATCACCATGAGTTCAAGGCCGCTCTGAGACTACATAGTAAATTCCAGGTCAGCCTGGGCCAGAGTGAGACCCTGCCTGGAAAAAACAAAATAATAATAATAGTAATAAATAATCAATCAATCAATGAATAAAATAGACCCTTGAACTAGAGAAATGGCTTAGCAGTTAAAGCACTTGCCTATGAAGCCTAAGGACCCAGGTTCAATTCCCCAGTACCCACGTAAGCCAGATGCACGTGTGGAGTTTGTTCATTTGCAGTGGGTTGGAGGCCCTGGAGTGCCTATTCTACCCTCCCTCAAAAATAAATTAATTAAATAAAATTAAAAATTAGAGTCTTATCAAGAACTCTAGTGTAAAACAAAACTGACTTAAACACACTGTGCTGCACAGAAGAGAACAGTGGGAGGGGGCTGGGGGAGGCCTGCGTGCCTTCCCCACCGCTTAGTGGTGGTTTGTGAGGTCCCTCTCCAGATCTTAGAATTATGTGCCAGTAGCAAGAAACTGATCCTAAGTAGGGGCAGAACTGCTCTCATGCCACTTAACTAGTTTACGTCAGAGTCAGGGCTACAGCATGTCCTCCTGCGTGCTCTCCTGTGTTCAGGGGTGCACACTTGTAGTATTGAGGTGTGGCTCTCACAAACAGACCATGGTTTCCTTGGGGGTACGGCAGGAGAGGAGAGAAGGCAAAGTGTCCACTCAGCTGTGGTTCTCAGGGTACCGTGTGCTGGAGCGGAGCCTGAGCTGAGCCGAGTCCTCTCTCTGCCATCACAGGGTGGTGTACCACGAGCTGGTGCTGACCACAAAGGAGTACATGCGTGAGGTCACCACCATAGACCCCCGCTGGCTTGTGGAGTTTGCCCCAGCCTTCTTCAAGGTCTCTGACCCAACCAAGCTAAGCAAGCAGAAGAAACAGCAGCGTCTTGAACCCCTGTACAACCGCTATGAGGAGCCAAACGCCTGGAGAATATCCCGGGCCTTTCGGAGGCGCTGAGAGACGAGCTGTCCCTGTGCTTCTCCGGCAGCAGCGGCCCAGGGCCTGAGCTTCCCCTGGCGGATGGAAAGCTGGTCATATGCATCCTTTGACGGGCATGCTCTAAACTTGACTCTCATTTCTTCCCCAGTGTAAGACAAACATTTCAGCATGGTTTAGGGCACAGCCTCTACCACAGACTCTTGGGGCCAGTTGGGGGGGTCTCATAGTCAACATGGGGATATATTAGATGCTTTTCAAGAAAGGACAATTTGTGCATCCCTGGGTTGGGCCCAGGGAGAGAGCAAGTGTCTGGCCTATGACAGACACAGTGAGAGCCCTGATACCCCAGCTGCCGCTCCTTGGAGAACTGAACCACACTCTCATTTACAGTGTGGGCCCCACTTCCTCCCCCATCCCTAGCCCCTGTACTTCAGCTTAACCTCCTGGAAATATTTATTTTCTTAAGAAAAAATGAATGGTTTTCCGTGAATTTTTTTTTTTATTTATTCGCAAGCAGAGAGCGAGCGAGAATGGGCATGTCAGGGCTTTCTGCCACTTTAAAGGACTGCCACACATGCATCACTTTGTCCATGGCTTTCTGTGGGTACTGGGGAATTGAACCTGGGTTATCAGGCATTGCAGACAAGTGCCTTAACTGCTGAGTCATCTCTCCAACCCTGTGAGGTTTTTTTTTTTTTTTTTTCCTTAATTTATTTGAGAGAGGGAGAGAGAGAAGTGGCAGATAAAGAGAATGGACTCGCCAGGTCCTCCATCCACTGCAAACAAACCAGACTTACATGCCACTTTGTGCATCTGACTTATGGGGGTATTGGGGAATTGAACCTGGGTCCTTAAGCTTCACAGGCAAGTAAGTGCCTTTGCTAAGCCATCTCTCCAGCCTGTGACCTTTTTCTTTTCCTTTTCTTTTAGCTGAAAGATTAGACTATTGGCCTGGGTGCTGTGTGAGGGAGATTTAGTATCTATGACTGTGGTGCATGTGGTAGAGAGCCCCCTGAAACCAGAGCCCATACCACTTTGGGCTGGGCATAATGCAAGGCCTGACCCCCCAGTCTTCTCTCTTAGCACTGCTGGGCTCGCTCAGCCCTGCCAGTGGCCGGCCCACATTAACCATGTCCATACCACAGCACTTTAGTCTGGCACTTAGTGGACACAGATGTTGCATAGGAACCAATACATTTCTCCTTTCTTCCCCACCCCTCATTGAGCGCAGTGTCCCATTGCTCTTGAAACATGGTGAAGAAGGACACTTTTTTCTCTCTTTAATTTTTTCCCCCAATGTTCTTGATGGAATTAGACAAGACCATCCCTTTGCTCACCCCAGTCAGAAAGCACACAGCTCTCAGCTGGTCTGTGTTGCCGGGCCCCTGTGCTCTGGGGCTTGTCAGTGGTTTCTTTTCTGGTTCTTTGGGACTGTCCCCCTCCTCGTTCCCACGTCAGAGCAGCTCAGCCAGCTCCTTACCTTCGGGGTGATCTGTCAGGCCCTGCCGAGCCAGCGTGGGCTTGTAGCATCCCTTCCACTGTCCCACGTTAGAAATTCTGGAACTAGGTAAATGTCAGAACTACTGCAGAATTGTATGCCAGACATGGAAAGAAGCCACATTCTTAGGCAGGTGGCAGTGTGTTGTCACTGGCAGTAACAGCACCAAAGCCAGGCCAGAGTCAAGGGAGAGAAATTTAGGCCAGAGAGTGTGCTGACAGTAGTTCTTTTCTGCTTCCAGCTGACAACCTCGTTTTGAACGCTGACTTTGCCTGGGTGTGCTCCTCAGTGAGGCCAGGCCAGGAATCCGGGGCAGGGCATCTTTCAGATGGAGAAGGACTGAATGAAGCCAGTTCCCCAGTCTTTGTGTGTGTGTGTGTGTGTGTGTGTGTGTGTGTGTGTATAGTGTGTATGCATGTTTAAATGTATGTGGGCATGTGTGTGCACGTGCGCACTCATATGTGTGCATGTGGAAGCCAGAGGTCAATTTTAGGTGTTTTCCTCAGTTTATCAATAAAAATTTAGCTGGGCCTGGGCTAGAGTAAGACCCTACCTCAAAATAACAAACAAAAAAGCTGGGTGTGGTGGTGCATGCCTTCCTTTAATCCCAGCACTCGAGGCAGAGGTAGGAGGACTGCCATGAGTTCAAGGCCACCCTGAGACTACATAGTTAATTCCAGGTCAGCCTGGGCCAGAGTGAGACCCTACCTTGAAAAACCAAAACAAAACAAAACAAAATAGGGCCGGAGAGATGGCTTAGCGTTTAAGGCATTTCCCTGCAAAGCCAAAGGATCCCCGTTTGATTCTCCAGGACCCACATAAGCCAGATGCACAAGGGGGCGCATGTATCTGGAGTTCAGTGGCTGGAGGCCCTGGCATGCCTATTCTCTCCCTCTCTATATCAAATAAATTAATTAAATTTTTAAAAATTCAGCCAGGTGTAGTGGCACATGCCTTTAATCCCAGCACTCTGGAGGCAGAGGATCACTGTGAGTTCAAGTCTGTCCTGGAACTAGAGTAATTTCCAGGTCAGCCTGTGCCAGAATGAGACCCTACCTAAAAAAAAATAATATATATATATATAAATTATATATATATATATATATATATGTATATATATAAATTATATATATATGTGTGTGTATATATGTATATGTATATATATATATATATGAATATATGAATATATATATATATATATATATGAATGAGGACTGGAGAGATGGCTCAATGGTTAGAGGTCATTGTTTGCAAAGCCTGATGCTTGGGTTCAGCTCCTCACTACCCACATAAAGCCAGGTGCACAAAGTGGCATATATGTCGAGTTCATTTGCAGTGGCAGGAGGCCCTGGTGTGCTGATTCTCTCTCTCTCTCTCTCTCTCTCTCTCTCTCTCTCTCTCATATTTTAGAAAATGTTTGCACATGTGCATGGGTGTGCCAGTCTTTTGCCACTCCAAATGGAATGCCAGATGCTTGCACCACTGCTTGTGTTCTTGCAAGCAAGCACCTTTCACCAATAGTCTCCCTGGCCTCCACCTTAATATTTTTTTCTTCTATTTATTTATTTATTTATTTATGACAGAGAAATAGTGAATTCCAGGTCAGCCTGAGCTAGAGTGAGACCCTGCCTCAAACAAAAAAAGGAAAGAAATGGCACGCCAGGGTCTCTGGCCACTGCAAATGAACCCAACACTTGTACCACTTGGTGCATCTGGCTTTACATGGTACTGGGGCCTCAAACTCATGCCAATCCCCCTACTTCTGCCTCCTGAGTGCTGGGATTAAAGGCGTGTGCCACCACACCTGGCTCCACCTTACTTTTTACCTTGCTGAACCTTGAGATCACCGTTTTGTCCACACTAGCTAAGTAGCAAGCCCCGGGGACCCTCTTGTTTCCACCTCCTCAGCGCTTTTACGTGGGTGCTGAGGATCGGAACTTAAATCCATGTGTCTACACAGCAAGCACATTACTCACTAAACCATCTCCCCATCCGGTCCCTCCCTCCTTCCTTCTTTCCCTTTTCTTTTTCTTTCTCATTTATGAGGTAGAATCCTTCTGTCACTCAGGCTGACCTGGAATTTATTATATAGTCTCAGGGTGGCCTCAAACTCAAGGCAATCCTCCTAACCTCTGCCTCCTGAGTGCTGGGATTAAAGGCATGCACCACCACACCTGGCCTCTTTTTCTTTCTTTCTTTTTTTATTAATTAATTTTATTTATGGGGGGGGGAGGCAGATAAAAAAATGGGCATGCCAGGGCTCCCAGCCACTGCAAAGTCCAGATGTTTGTGCCATTCTGTGCATCTGGCTTATGTGGGTCCTGGGGAATCAAACCTTGGTCCTTTGGCTTTGCAGACAAGTGTCTTAAATCACTAAGCCATCTCTCCAGCCCTCTCTGTTAGCAGAGAGAGAGGGCATACCAGGGCCTGAAGCACCTACAAACAAACTCTAAATGCATGTACCATTTTGTGCATCTGGCTTTACGTGGGTATTGAGGAATTCAGGTACTTAGAATCTGCAAGGACTTTAACCACTGAACCATCTCTCTAGCAGCCCCCTTTTTAAAAATATTTTTTTAATTATTTGAGAGAGGTAAAGAGACAGGCAGAAAGAGTGAGTATGGGTGCACAGGCCCTCCTGTCACTGCAAGTGAACTCCAAATGAACATACTACTTTCTGTATCTGGTGTCATGTGGGTGCTGGAGATTTGCATCTTGGCCATCAGGCTTTGCAAGCAAGTACCTTTAACCATTAAGCCATCTTTTCAGTCTCCTTTTTCTTTTTTTTTAAAAATAAATTTATATATATTTTTTAATTTTTTATTTTTATTAACTTGAGAGTGACAGAGAAAGAGACAGAGAATGGGTGCACCAGGGCCTCCAGCCACTGCAAACGAACTCCAGACGCGTGTGCCCCCTTGTGCATCTGGCTAACGTGGGTCCTGGGGAATCGAGCCTCGAACCGGGGTCCTTAGGCTTCACAAGCGCTTAACCGCTAAGCCATCTCTCCAGCCCAATTTATGTATTTATTTGAGAATGAGAGAGAGAAAGAGGCAGAAAGAGAAAATGGGCATGCGAAGGCCTCCAAACACTGCAAACTCCAGATGCATGTGCTCCCTCGTGCATCTGGCTTATGCGAGTCCTGGGGAATCAAACAGGCTTTTGGCTTTGCAGGCAAATGCCTTAACTGCTAAGCTGTCTCTCCAGCCCCTCCCCTTTTTTTCTTTTTTTTTATAAGATAATTTGAGAGAGAGACAGAAAGGCAGACAGAATGGGCACACCACAGCCCCCTGCCATTGCAAACAACTCCAGATGCATGTACAACTTTGTGCATCTGGCTTTATGTAGGCACTGGGGAATTGAACCCAGGCAGTCAGATTGTATAAGCAAGTGCCTTTAACGGCTGAGCCACAAACCAAGTTCCTGCCTGAGGCACCCCCCAGGGGCCGGGTGATTGCTGCAAGTGCCATGCTCAGTGGCCAAGGAGCCCTCACGTAGGTAGGTTACAGCGTACCTTTATCCATTATTATCCCATCCTCATACAACCCCAGGCTGGAAAAAATCAAGGTCAGAGGTGAGCTGCTTCCCCACCCCATCAAATCTGCAAGGGAACATCTGGGCCAGGAATCAGGGAGCAGGATGACACCATCCTGTAAGACCCCATGGGGGGAGGGAGCCCAGACTCCAGTCTGCCCCACAGCCACAGCGCTTTCCATTTCAGGTCGTGTCCCATGGCAGCAAAGAGCAGACACGCTAACAGGAGAAGCAGGGCCTTTATTAAGGTCTGGCAGATGGCAGAGGTGGGCCTCCAGGCCTTGGTAGGCCGAGGGCAGACAGAGGAAAGCAGGGGGCCCCTCGGGGCGGACCCTTTGCCTCCCCCTAACACCTCACCCCAGGTTCCTTCCACCTGCTCCCGCCTCTAGGAGGAAAAAGCACCAAGAACTGAACACCTAGGCCTTTCCAAGGCCCCAGCTTGGGATGGAGTTGCAGGGCTCAGGCTTCAGACACACACAGTGGGAGAACCGGGGAGTCAGCAAACCTCCTCGGGGCCCCACTGCCAAGATCAAGTTGGGAAGCCCTTTATCTGTCCCCAGAACAGAATAAATGCTAGGTCTCTGTGGCAGGGGAAGTGAAGAGGGGCTTGTGCCTCCAAGAAGGGCTTAGGTGGAGGCTGGGCTGAATTCCCTGGGTCAGGGGTGCGATGTGGAGCTTGCATGACCTTTCCCACTTTTCCTTCCCACTGGTGAAAAGCTCAGAGTCTGAGCCAGCCTAGGAGATGGGACAGCAGGGATCTGCCCCAGAGACCCCTGCAGGTATGAGCAAGGGCTTCCGAACACCAAATGCGTTGATATGTACACGAGGCAGTCCCCAACCTTGTGGCAAGGGGAAGCCACTGGTGGCTAGTAAGAGTAGCCACCCTTGGGGCCAAAGGGCTGAGCAGGGCCAGCCAGCTCTGGGAGGTAGGCAGGGCTCTCATCCAAGTGGGACAAAGGAACTGTGTCCTCCTCACTGACCGGCCGGTCAAACTCAGCCTTCAGAGCTGGACGCTGATTGTCCGGGAAGGCCAGAGAGAACAAGGCCTCGGGCTCACACACAAACTTGTACACGTAACGCTCACCAGCCACCTACGGAGAGAAAAGAGCTGGGTCAGCTCTGCTCTGCCCCCATTTCGGTGCAGGACGGGGGGACACTGCCCTTCTGGTTGGGAGAGAGGTAGAGGGCCCGTTCTCTCCCTTACTGCTTGCCTTCCAATGCCTATTCCCTTCCCAGTCCTGCCGCATTTGCTTCTCATCTCTGCCGTCTCTGTGCTTGGAACCTTCCAGTGACTGTAGGCCAGAGGAACCTTAGGATTGTCCACCATTTTGTCTCCTCTGACTAGTCCATTTTCTGCTCCCACAAACCCCTGAGAAGTGCTCTCCTCGCCCCTGCCTCATCCCCTCCTCACAGCCATTGCTCCCACATCCCTCCCCACTTTGCTTGGGCTCTTGGCCTTGACCTTCTGCATGATGCCTTTCTCATAATAGTATCGCAGTGAGCGGCTCAGTTTGTCATAGTTCATGGCTGGCCGGTTCTTCTGGATACCCCAGAGCCTGGCGACCTGGGGAAAAAGAGACAAGTTTTTGGGAGGAGATGCCATGTCAAAGGAAAACCAGCGGGGAGTCGGGGAGGGGGAGTTGGAAAGTGCAATAGAGAGTGTTGGTAAGTTAGCCCTGTGAGCAGCGCAGCTCACAGTCGGGCTTGGCGAGAGTTCAGGTCAGGGCTGGGGAGATGGCTCAGTGTAAGACACTTGGCAAGACACTTACTGTTCAAGTGTGAGGACCTTAGTTTGAATTCCCAGAACCCACATAAAGCCAGACAGATGTAACAGCGAGTGTTTGTAATCCTAGTGTTCCTATAGCAAGGCAGAATTCCCCAGAAGCTTCTGGGCTAGATAGCCTGGTGTCCACACTCATGATGTTGCACAGGTATACCTGCATTCACACATCATACACACACAAAGATTTTTTTATATTAAATTTTTTTCAAATTTTATTTATTTAAGAGAGCAAGAAAGAGGCAGGCAGTCAGAGAGAGAGAATGGGCACTTGCCACCTTGTGCATCTGGCTTACGTGGGTCCTGGGGAATCAAATGAATCAAATCAAGGTCCTTTGGCTTTCCAGGCAAACACCTTAACCACTAAGCCATCTCTCCAGCCCTAAAAAAATGTTGTGTCTTTGTTGTTTTATTTACAAGTGGAGAGAGAATGAAACTGGGTGCACCAGAGCCTCTAGCCACTGCACACAAACTCCAGATGCATGCACCACTTTGTGCATCTGGCTTACATGGGTATTGGGGAATCAAACATGGGTCCTTAGGCTTTGCAGACAAGTGAGTACCTTAACTGCTGAACTATCTATCTCTCCAGCCCAAAGATTCCACCCCCCCCCCCCAGGTAGGGCCTCACTCTATCCCTGGCTAACCTGGAATTCATTCTGTATTCTCAGGGTGGCCTCAACTTCATGGTGATCCTCCTATCTCTGCCTCCCAAGTGCTGGGATTAAAGAGGCAAGGCATGTGCCACCATACACGGCAAGATTATTTTTTTAAGGTGGGGGGCTGGAAAAGTGGCTCAGTAGATAAAGCACTTACTGTGCAAATGTGAGGGCAGGAGTTCAGCTCTCCAGCACCCTCATAAAACCCAGATGCAGTAGCACGTGTCTGTAAACCCAGCACGTGTACACACACCTGTAGTGAGACAGGAGGTAGAGACAAGAGAGCCAAAAGGTCCTGGACAGCTGCTTGTGAAAGTAGCGACAGACAAGACCCTCCCTCAAAGTGGAAGGTGAGCCAACCAATATGGGAAGGTGACCTTTCTCTACTTGCACACACCAATACACACACACACACACACACACACACACACACACACACACGGAGATCTAAAAGGTTCCAGGTGCCAGGCGTGGTGGCGCACGCCTTTAATCCCAGAACTCCAGGAGGCAGAGGATCTCTGAGAGTTCAAGGGCACATAGTGAATTCCAGGTCAGCCTGAGCTAGAGTGAAATCCTACCTTTAAAAACAAACAAACAAACAAAAAATACAGTAAAGAATCTACGAGGCAGGCATGCAAGGAAATAAATAAAATTTAAAAAAAAAAAGTTCCAAAGCTGGTGGAGAGAAGGGGGTGGGAATATCTGAGACCCACCTCCTCAGGCTCAATTAGTTTGAACTCCATCCCCCGACCTGTCCAGGCAATAAAATGGGCATTTGTTGGGTCATCCAGCAGGGCCACCAGAAACTGCCACAGCTGCAAGGCGCCCCGGCGCTGGTAGGGTGGGCCCTCCCGGAAAGCTCCCATTCCTTCCTGCTTGATGTCACCTGAGGACACAGAGACAGGAGGTGTGAGGCCCTGTCTTCTGCAACCCACAACTTCCTCCCTCCCGCACGCAGGGGCTTCCCAGAGGCCTATCCAGACCCTTTTCTGTGTGTCCCGACCTTTCCCAACGATGAATGTGATGCCTGCAAAAACTGTGGTGGTGTGTGGGGGGGGGGGCGGTGTAGGACCTTGACAGTACAATACAATAAAGTCACTTCTCTGACCTTCAAATTTTTCAGGGACAACGCAGACATCATCTGGGAATGGTCGAAGAGATTTCTCAAAGCCATAGCCTTGTGGAGGAAGTTGAGGGGGGGGGAGTGTGTGTTTAGATGTGAAGTTTCACTAACAGGAGACCCCAGAGAATCCAGAGGGACTCTCCTGGCTAGGCTGACCCTTCCCCACCCCAAGGCTCCCTCCCCTACTTGTAGGGCTTGGTGGCGGGAGGAGGTGGCTGCCTTACCCATGACTCCATCGCCCGGAGAGGGCCCAGAGAAGCCCTCTGCGTGGAGGTACATTGACGTGCACCCTGGGACGTCTGCGGGAGGAAGAAGGGGTGACTGTTCTGAGTGATGGAGGTGGAGCGGGGGAGGAAGCCCAGCACACACCAGCCGGTGCTCCCTTCCCACCCACGGGCCCCTTTCCCAGCTGCCTGCCCACCACCAAATCCCCGGGGGACACGGTCACCCGGAGGGCGGGAGGGAGGACGAGAGAAAGCGGGCATGCAGGGCGGCAGCTGGGCTGGGGCAATGTGTTCCACTAGACCCCAGATTCCAGGGAGCAGCTGTTTCCTGAGAGTTCAGGGGGGAGGAGGGGGTGAGACCTGAACCTCCGGGTAAGGTTGTCTAAGACTTCCTAGGAATGGGCACACACGTCCGGTCAGCAGGTCAGATTCTGAGCCTGATGCCAGCCTGCGCGCTCGTGTGTGTGTGTGTGTGTGTGTGTGTGCGCGCGCGTGCATGTGGGGGAGAGAGAGAGCTGAATGCATCAGTGGGCACCGGGGCTGGGGTTTTTATTTTTTTCTGGTCTAACTAAACACATGGCACTTCGTTCCTAAACCGCCCAGCTCCACCTAGGCAAAGGCGGCTCCGCGAAGCCACCCGCGGAAGCCCCGGCCCCTTCCCGCCCCCTCCACTCCCACCTATGAACGAGCCGCTGAAACCCGACACCTCCGGGAGGAGGCGGGAGGCGGCGTTCATTCATGCCTCCATCTTGTGAATGGAATTCCTGACTCCATTCAGGAAGGCGGGCGGGGGAGGGGCGGGAGTTCAAGGGCGCAACCCGATCCCCGCCGCGGCAGCCTCGAAGGTCACCGCAGCGCCGTCGCCCTCCTCCTCCTCCTCCGCCCGCCTCCCCACCCGGCCCGGCTCAGGTCGGTGCCCTGGGCTAGAGGACCGGAGCCACACATGGGGGGGGGGGGGTCACTGATGCTCATTGGGGCAGGTGGGGGTTTATGGTTCAGACCCCGCCTCGGAAAGGCGGTGTGGGAGCCAGAAAAATGCATGTCACAGCTCCAGCCAGCTCGGAGCTGACTCTCACTCAGTTCCTCTATTTATTTTGTTTTAAAGGGTTTCACTAAACTCAGACAGGTCGGAAACTCACTATGTAGCCCAGAGGTAGCCTCAAACTCACAGCAATCCTCCTGCCTCAGCTTTCCCAAGTGCTGAGATTTACAGGAGCCACACAACTCCTGATTCTCCTGTAACCTCTCCACCTCCTGAGGGCTGGATTACAAGTGTGTGAGTTACCGCTCCTGGTTTGTATCCTTATCTTTTTTTTTTTTTTAATTTGAATGTTTGGAAAATGACCATTCTTTTAAATTTTTAAAGGAAAAAGTTAACGGGTGGATCCGATTAAAGAAATGATAAACTGAGGTAGGAAAGGCAGAAACCTATAGACCTGTGTCTGGCTCACTTGCGCCCCTGCCACCCCACCTGGCAAACCCACAAAATCTCCTAGGATCCCTCCTTCCCTGAGAGTCTCTTACCTGAGTCGTAGGTGAAGTCTGTACGCTCCTGTTTGATCACCACCCCCGCCCCTGGGTACCTGTGCCCACTGACCCCACCCTGGCCCACAGCCGGCTGGCCAGCCTGTTCATACAGGGGGTCATGGTATTCCTGTTTGAAGCTCTGTTGGGGGTAGGGCGGGCAAGACTCCGACAGCTGGTGCTGGTGGTAAGGGGCTGGAAGGGGTTCCCGGCCCCCTCCCTGAGATGTGAAGGAGTGGCACGTGTCCAGGGGCTGCTGGAAGACGGAGCTGAAGGTGGCGGGGTGAAAAAGAAAGACAGGATAATGTTACATTAGTCCTCCTTAAAACTGTCACCCTTTGCCTGGTTCCTGGGGCTCTGGAGAGGGTGTGACAAGTATCCTTTTTTCTTCAGGTCCCCATGGAGAACTCAGGAATTGAGCCCAGACTTACTGGCTAGGCTTGGGCCCCCAGGTGTCATAGGGCTGTCGACTTACCTGTGCTCCCCGAGGTACCCATGGCCAGGGTGGGGCTGGCAGGTGCCAGAGGATCTCAGGAAGCTCTGCTGCTCTGCCCTGGAAAAGGGCTGCAGGGGCGACTGTCCGGGGGCACCAGGGGCAGGGGACTTGATGGCGATTTGTCTGGGGGAGTCATAGGCACTGGAGTGGAGGGGAAGATAGGGATGAGGGGACAGAGAGTAGGTGATTGCCTGTGCTCTTAATCCCTTAGGAAGTGATGACAGGGTTGCAGAAGGAGTACAGCCAGGACTCAGCCTCAAATAAAATTCTTTTCTTCCCTTTTTTTTTTTTTTTTTTTTTAATAAGATAGAATTTCATGTAACCCAGTCTGGCCTCAAACTCACTATGTAGCTGAGGGTGACCTTGAACTTCTGATCTTCTTGCCTCCCCCCTACCCAGTGCTGGCACTACAAGTGTGTACCACCAAACTCAATACAGGCAGTGCTGGGGATTGATCACAAAGCTCACTGCATGCTAGACAAGCACTCAGCCAACTGAGCTACATCCCCAGCCACCAAATTCCTTAATTTCTCTTTCTTTTTAAAATAATTAAAAAAAAATTATTCGCAAGCAGAGAGAGATAGAAGACAGACAGAAAGACAGACAAAATGGGAACTCCGGGGCCTCCAGCCACTGGAACTACAGCTGCAGGCACCATTTTGTGCTTCTGGCTTTACGTGGGTACTGGGGAACTGAACCTAGGTGGTTAGGCTTTGCAGGCAAGTGCCTCAACTGCTGAGCCACCCCTACAGCCCCCACCCCCTTAATTTTGCTTAATCCTGAAACTGGGTCTGAGCTTGACACCATCATTCCACAAACCTAGTGCGGCTGGTTTGGGTGGAACAGTGGGCTCTAGGCAGATGGTGCGTGGGCACACACGTCCCTGAGGCTGTCCACTGTGAGGTTAGTCCTGCTCGCTTAGAGCAATTCCTCGGCGATGGTCTAACTTGCATCTCCACTGTGGCCTCGGTTCATGGGCGCCTTCTCCTTCCTACTTCCAGGGTGAAGTGTCTATCTTTGGGCACCCTGACCTGACCCCTTGCTACATCCACCCAAACTGGGGCTCACCTGGAATAAAGGCACTGCTCGCCATGGTGGTAGGAGGGTGGCGGCTTCCTGCTGCAGGACAGGGCCGGGTCTGTGCGGGGACTCTGGGGTTCCTTCTTGATCCTGGTGGTGGGACTGTGGAAAGCTACTGCAGGGTGGAAAGAGGGGGGCAGAACAAAGTGTCACACGGGGCACGTGAGGCCCTGGAAACCTCTGTGCTCTAAGGGCCCCAAGTGTTGGCTATGTTACTGCTACAGCCTCCTCCCCACTGGCTCCCAGTGTTCTGAGAACCTCAGTTGGACACTTAAACATTCTAGCTACTTAAGGTATGTTGGAGTTTTTACATCAGACTGAAGTCTGGTATTAACCAAGGGAACCAGCTAAAAGTTCAATATTTAATGCACACTCCAACCCAGGGAGCACCTTGGTAAAAGTGAGCATTTCCAGCCTGGAGAGTTGGCTTAGTGGTTAAGGTGTTTGACTGTGAAGGCTAAGGACGCAGGTTCAATTCCCCAGTACCCACGTAAGCCCAGCTGTACAAGGGGGAGCATGCATCTGGAGTTCATTCCTTTGCAGAGGCTAGCGGCCCTGGCATGCCCTCTTTGTCTCTCTCTTTCTCAAATAAATACATTTTTTTAAAAAACAGTGAACATTGCTGGGTATGGTAGTGTACACCTTTAATCCCAGCATTCACGACGCAAAGGTAGGAGAATCGCCATGAGTTCAAGGCCACCCTTACACACAGTGGATTCCAGGTCAGCCTGGGCTAGAGCAAGACCCTACCTCAAAAAAAAAAAAAAAAAAAGTGAGCATTTTCAACCCATGGCTTTTGGTTTTCCTGAGGGCCCTGGAAAATTCCAAGGGAGGGACATGTTTTCTTTCTTTCTAAAATATTGTGTGTGTGTGTGTGTGTGTGTGGCTGTCCTTCCTGCAAACAAATGCCAGACACGAGTTTTTGTGTCTGGCTTTACATGAGGTGCTGGGAAACTGGACTGGGTCAGCAGGCTTTTGCAGACCAGTGTCTTATTTAACCTCTGAGCTATTCTCATTTGGGGCTGTAAGACTTTCATTTTCTGGTGAAGCTTGGATATTAGTTTACTTAAATGTCAGCTGAGTAACATACATATGCTCCCAATTATCTGTGAAGAACACTGGCCTTCCCTGGGCTCCTGCTGGATTCCAAACTCCAGTCACCAGCTTGGCTGGGCCCTGGAGTGAGAGACATCCTGACTTCCTGAGGTCTAGTCAGATGCCCTGGAATCGATGATTCTGTGATCCACTCTTGTGCCCTGCTTCGTGTCATTGGGAAAGGTTGCTCGACAGCAGAGTGTCTGACATCTGAGACAGATCTCACCCAGCCTGGCCTCAAACTCACTGTTCTCCCACTTCAGCCTCCAGAGAGCTGGGATTACAGGTATGGACCACCATGCCTGACCAAGCACCCCTTCTTTTTTTTATAATTTTTTATTTACTTTTATTTATTTATTTGAGAGCGACAGACAGGGAGACAGAAAGAGGCAGAGATATATATAGAGAGGGAGCATGGGCACGCCAGGGCCTCCAGCCATGCAAACAAACTCCAGATGCATGAGCCCCCTTGTGCATCTGGCTTATGTGGGTCCTGGGGAATCAAGCCGAGAACCGCAGGGTCATTAGGCTTCACAGGCAAGCGCTTAACCGCTAAGCCATCTCTCCAGCCCCCAAGCACCCATTCTTAACAGTGACACTTTTTTGATGTTTTTATTTATTTATTTGAGATAGAGAGAGAGAATGGGTGCACCAGGGCCTTTGTGTATGTGGCTTACAAGGGTCCTGGGGAGTTGAAGTGGGTCCTTTGGCTTTGCAGGCAAGCGTCTTAACCAGTAAGCCATCTCTCCAGCCCAACAGTGACCTACCTTTTTTTTTTTTTTTTTTTTTTTTTTTTAAAGTAGTATCTCCATCGAGCCCAGGATGACCTGGAACTCACTATGTAGTCTCAGGGTGGCCCCGAACTCACAGCAATCCCCTCCTACATCTGCTTACCGAGTGCTGGGATTAAAGTTGTCTGCCACTATGCCTGGCTAACAGTGACACTTCTGATATTGGGGCTAAAAAAAACCTTCTTTTTGGGGGGGGGGAACCTGTCCTCATCATTGTAGGACACTTTTAGCAAATTGTTGGTCTCTACCCACTAGACCATTCGCATCCAAACTCCTTGTTAAAAGTCTCCTGGGGTAAGGTGGGGGGAGAGGGGATTCACCAGAGTTGCATGAAAATAACAAACAACAGAGATGGGCCCTGATGAACTGGCCCAAGCCCCCCTCAATGCGGCCTAGAGAAAGTGCCTGGTCCAAGGTCACACAGATAAGACAGGGCAAGCCCTAGATTGGAAGCAAGGTTTTCATCTCATGGTCTTGCCTTGGTCTCAGAGCCCATCCTCTAGAATGGGGCTGACCAAAGCAAGCTGATCTCTTCACTGCCCCCCCTGGTCCCCCCTCCCGCTGCCATCCCTCTACCCAGTGCACTCTACTCACAGTTTTCTGAATGGAAATCAGGAACAAACTGCTCATCACTGTCTGGTACCTGAGCTGCAGAGAGAAAGGTCAAAGGTGAGTCTGGGGTGGAACCCTGCCTGGCAGCCCCAGGAAGACACCATTATTGGTACCCTGCAGATAAGCACCAGCCTGGGAGAGGACGCAGGACAACTCCACTCCAGGTCCTAGCGCCCTCCTTCCCTGGCTCCACTAAGACCCCGCAGGGAGAAGGACTCCCAAAACCTGTCTGAGCAGATCCCAGTCTCGCCTAGTCACTTTGTCTCTATTCCCTCCATTTTTTCTGAAGTTCAGGAGGGCCCGCCCTGCAGAGTTTTGAAAGCTGCCTAGGAGTTCCGTCTGGGATGAGCAGGAGTTCTGTGGATTTAGGATCAGGTGGAGAGATTCAGAAGATTCTGAGACGGGATCAGGAATCTGCATTGCAAACAGATTGCCCCCTCCCCAAGATTGTGAAAGGCACAAGAGTTCTAGAAACTGGGCAAGGGAGAATGGAGGAAGGAGGGAGCAGGTGACAACGGGGAGAAAGCACGGTCTCATCTTTGATGTGCAGCTCCAAGAGAGAAGGGTGGAGAAGCACTTTCATGGGTGGGCATCTCAAGTGGGTGTAGGGAGGAATACTCTCGTGCAGGAAGTGGGAGCGGGGATTACAGCAGGAAAAAGGACAGACACCAAAGAGGTCCTCGGATAGCTAAGATGCCAGTGAGTTTGACGTAAGACAATGAACCTGTCATCCAAGGAGAGAGGACACTCCCTCCTGCAGACTGCTCTCAGAGTGGACAAGGTGGGAACCTAGGTAAAAAGAGTTCAGGGACAGAGAGATGGCTTAGCGATTAAGGCGCTTGCCTGCAAAGCCTAAGGAGCCAGGGGAATTGAACCCCAGTACCCACATACTGCCAGATGTTAATCTTTTTTTTTTTTCTTTTTAACAACAGAAACACAATCACTTCATTATCTTGCTTAAAATGCAAACTCGAAATCGGACCCGGTTGCCCATGCCTTTAATCTAGCACTTGGGAGGCAGAGGTAGGAGGATGCCTGTGAGTTCAAGGCCACCCTGAGACTACATAGTGAATTCAGCCTGGAGAGCAAAACCTTTCCTGGGGGGGGGGGGGCTAGAGAGATGGCTTATTGGTTAAGTCACTTGCCTGCAATACCCAAGGATTCAGGTTCGATTCCCCAGTACCCACATGAGCCAGATGCACAAGATGGCACATGTGTCTGGAGTTTATTGCAGTAGCCCTGGCATGCCCATTCTCTCTCAAATAAATAAATAAACTCTTACCCTTGGCTTCCCACTCATCTCTCTGACCTGTCGCCCCCCCCCCCCCCCCGCCTCCTGTCTTTCTCCTGGGTCTTTCTTCCCTAGATTCTCATCTGGAGAATCACTAGGGAGCCCAGGCTAGCCTTAAACTCACAATCCTCCCACCTCTACCTCGAGGGCTGGGATTACAGGCATGCACCACCAGGCTTGGCCTATTCAGAGGCCTCCACTGACCACCCAAAGCAAAGCAGACCCTCCGGGCTTTTCTGTCACATCTGTTTTATTTACCTTATTATCTATCTCCTGTACCAGAAACTCTGTGAGACAAGTGCTTTCTCTGCCTTGTTTACCTGATTCTCCAGCACCCAGAGCCCTCAGTGCTTACTTGTGAATATGAATAAGCAAACAAGGACCCCTGTCCTCAGGCTGGCTGGTGCCAGGACCAAGGGAAGACCCTAACGAGATCAGGCCTTCACTGCCCCTTGCAGCCCCCCAAGTGCACATCTGCGAACACCAGGAACACCAGGAAAGCACTCACACAGGCTTTCTGGTCCTGCTCAGGTGCTTGGTGGGAGAATCCTTCATCACCTTGTGTCAAATATCAGAGACACCAAGTGCTTCTAGATGTTGCTGGATAGATGGTTGATTTTCATTGTATTTATCTGATTTTGCAGTGTGGAAACTGAATCCAGGTCCTCTCGCATCCCTGGGCCTTAGTATTTTTTGTTTGTTTGTTTTGTTTTTGTTTTTTGTTTTTCGAGGTAGGGTCTCACTCTGGCTCAGGCTGACCTGGAATTCACTATGTAGTCTCAGGGTGGCCTCGAACGCACAGTGATCCTCCTACCTCTGCCTCCCAAGTGCTGGGATTAAAGGTGTGCGCCACCACACCTGGCCTGTTTTTTTTTTTTATTATTATTTTTATTTATTTATTATTTATTTGACAGAGAGAGAGGGAGAGAAAGAGAGAGAAAATGGGTGCGCCAGGACCTCCAGTCATTGTTGATGAATTCCAGATGCGTGCGCCCCCTTGTGCATCTGGCTAACGTGGGTCATGGGGAATCAGACCTGGGTCCTTTGGCTATGCAAGCAAATGCCTTAACTGCTAAGCCAGCCCTCCAGCCCTTGTTTGGTCTTTTTGAGGCAGGGTCTTGCTCTAGCCCAGTCTGGTCTCAAACTCATGGCAGTTCTCCTACCCCAGCTTCCTAGAGTGCTAAGATTAAAGGTGTGAGCCACCATGCCTGCCTTGGGTCTTGTTTCTCTGAGACAAGGTCTCATGAGATAGACCAGGCTGGCTTTGTTTTTATTTTCGTTTTGGGATTTTCAAGGTAGGGTTTCACTATAGCTCAGGCTGTCCTGGAATTCACTATGTAGTCTCAAGGTAACCTCAAACTCACAGCAATCCTCCTACCTCTGCCTCCCAAGTGCTGGGATTAAAGGTGTGCACCACCATGCCCCACTTGTTTTTGTTTTTGTTTTTGAGGTAAGTTCTCACTCTAGCCCAGTCTGACCTGGAATTCACTATGTAGTCTTAGGCTGGCTTCGAACTCACAGCGATCCTCCTACCTCTGCCTCCCAAGTGCTGGGATTAAAGGTGTGTGCCACCACGTCCAGCTTCTATCTGCCTCTTTCTCTCTCCCAAATAAATAAATAAATAAACTTAGAAAAAAAGAATCAAGAGTCACCAGCAGCTAAAATAACTTGTGACAAGTCAGTGTAATACAATTCTAAATTGATATCATAAATCATTGGGACATGGCATTACTTGATAAAAATGTACATGAACACCCAGCTTTTCAGGAGCCCAACAGCAGCCATTCCCCAGCTGGCCTGACCGTAGATTCCCCTGGGCTTTGTTAGCAGCTCTGGTTCCCAGTCCTTAATCCTGGAGAGTCATTGCACAGGCCAGAAGTGACAAGTTCGTTTGGAAAATACCACTAAAGGGAAGGACACAAAAATCTCCTCAGCTGCTCAGGCCAAGTTCACCCCTGCTGTGTCTTCTGACCCATTCAAAGGCAACAGACATCCCAGGGGTGTCAGCAACATTTCGCTCCCTATTACTTAGGCAAGGGAAGTCCCCAAGGGCAAGAGGGTCTTGCAGAACCTGAGGGTGACTGACGCACTCTGGGCTACCTCTTGGGGCCTCATTAACTATTAGCTTCCATTGAGGTAATGGGCTGGGGGCATCTCCTGCTGACGCCACTGGGATAGAGAGCCCTGGAGGTCAACTGGCTCTCCTGCCTCAAGACTGAAACTCCACCCAGAACCGCCCCCCCCAAAAGTTCTCCCCTAGCATAGCACATAGATCACACTCCCCAAAAAGGTGAACCACAGCTTGTACGCTCAACCTTCCAAACACTGGCCTTCTCCCAAAGGAGTGGGACAGGCCCTCAGTCACCCAGAGGCTGTCAGCGAGGATAGAAATAGGAACCGACACAGAGCCCAGCGTTCCTGGAGAGCAGGAGAAATTTCAATTACCATGTTTGGTCTTGACGGTGCACCATTCTATTTGTTGATGTGGCTGCATTTTGGCTGCCCAGCCAGTGTGCCAGGATCTGCCCCCAGCTCCATGGCACTAAGGTGGGGCCGATCTGGCTGGGGGCAAGGCAGATGATTAAGGTGGTGGGGAGGGGAGGGGTAGTGTCAAACCAGCATAATGCCAGAGAGCGCGGGGGGGGGGGGGGGGGGGGGGGGTTGAGGGAAAGGAAGACAAAGAATGAATTTTAGCAACTGTCCCTCCAACAGGAAGTGAGAGAGAAAGGGCTTGATGGCTCCCCAAAATGGGCACCAGAATAACTGGGACGTTAAAGCTGGGCATGGTAACACACACATTTAATCCCACCACTTGAGAGGCAGAGGTAGGACTATTGCTATGGGTACGAGGCCACTCTGAGAATTCCAGTGAATCCCAGGGCAGCCTGGGCTACAGTGAGACCCTACTCTACCTGGAAAAAACAAAAATCAAATGATAATAATAAAAATTAATTAAAAAAAACCCAAGTAGCAAAACCCAGCACAAGCTACCCACCCACCCACAGAATCCCGATCTTCTCCTGGGGGACCAGTCACGGGTGAAGGCAATGGCGGCGTTTTCCTGAGCGTCTGCCTCACGTGTCACCACTGGCCCCCTCCTAGGCTCCCACCCTGCCCCCACCCAGGCAGCCTCTATGCAGAAGGAGCCAGTCTTCTCTCTGTGGAGGGGACATTTCTCTCTTGGATCCTTCTGGAAGGGGAGGACATAGGAAGATGGAGAAGGAGGCATTGAGCTTTTTCTTTTTTTTTTTTTGAGACGATGAGGGAAGGGATTAACCCCCTCCCTGCCCACATCCCGCGGCATCGGCAGGCTGGCAGGCTTGCAGACTTCCACCCTAGTTCCTTGTTTTTTACTCTTGTGGCAAAATACGGGCGAAAAGCGACCTTCACGAACACCCTTTCACATATGGGGTCTCTGGGCCTATGCAGCTGATAAAGTGAGGACAGCCAAAGGGCCAGGGGATGGGAGCCCTTGGAAGAGGGTTGGGCAGCAGTGATTCTTGGGGAACAGGGAGCACAGACCCCATCCCTTTACAGTGTGATAAAAGCGACGGATCTTTCTCTTCCTAGGAAAATCCATATACCTTTGGGTATGGTGCACCCCCAGCAATTTTGCACATAGTCTCAGAGGAATCAAGGGCCCCTGAAACCTATCCACAAACCTTCTGGGAATTCACAGACCCGACTCCCCCCACCTCACTTCTCTGCCAACTTCATACAAAGGACATGCATGGCCCAGAGTCAGCATTCCTTACCACCAAAAAGACCATACTGTCATTGTCCCCAAGGTTCCTGAAGGCTCCTGACAAGCCCACAAAAGAACCTTCAACCAGAAACAACAACGTATCTTTTACATAATCAGTCACATCCTGGGCTCAGCCTACCTGACTCTAGTTTCTCTGGAGCAGTCTGATCTTTCGCAAGCATCTCAACATATCCAAGTCACCCAGAAATCAGACGCACTCTCCTAGGCTCACTTCATTCCCCCCCCACACCTAGAAAACCCCTAAATCCAAAGACTTCTAAAGAGCCCCAGCAACACTCACCCACAATGTTCAGACAGCAGCCGCCGAACCCGTCATCACATCTGCTTCCTTCTATTCCTGCTTGAGTCCAGCCTGGTCACCACCCTCCTCCCCAAAATCTTCACAGCCCCACCCACACTAGAGCCAAACTAGGGTTTTAGGAAGAAACCAAGCTGAGCTGGGCTTGGGCCTCCGTTCCTACTAATACCCCCCACCACTGGCAAGTTTCCAAAGGAACTCATCCCTCGCTATCACCCCAAAGCTCCCCCTGAGCTGTGGAGGGGGGGCACTGACCTGGTGGGAAGAGGCAAGAGAGGAGATTGGGGTGTTGCTGGGGCGGTGCAGGGGGACAGGGCCCCGGCAGCTGCATCTGTCTCCGCAGAGAGAGTGAGGAGGAGCGAGTGGCCTCAGCATGCCCCTCTCAGGCCTGGCCATCCATCGCCAGCTGGGAACCTGAGCTGCTCCCTCAGGAGGAAGGAGAGGGAACCAAGGAGATCCCAGCCACCGCCCCCCCTCTGCCTTGCATTCCCCACCCCCACCTCCCCACCCACTGGATTTAAATGTACAGGGACTCCCAAGGCAGCAGTATGTAACACACAGGCACACACTCAGTCACACTGACACACGCGGACAGACACACATACCATCTGTAGGTTCACCACCAAGGGGAGGGACTTCCAAGGTGAGGACACTTTCCTCCCCATCCCATCCCATCCCAAACCCAAACACGGATGGACCAAGTACTGCCAAAATGCCACCCTGGGCCCACCCACAGTCCCAGAGCTGCCCACTGCAAGGACCCTCGGCTGACAGGCAGACAAGAAAAGGAGCTGGCATGAGCCTGACCAAGGCAGAAATCAGGTGGTGGGAAAGGAAGTCTTTGAGAGCCCACGGAAACTGACACCTCAGCTCCAGCTCCGGAGCCCGAAGGGGAGGGGTGGGCTGAGCCAGCAAAGCTCTGCCTGTAACTCCGAACTGGGCACACCGGACGGCCAGTCAGGGGAGATGCACACTATATCCCAGAACCCAGACCCCTCACCTGGGAGGCCTTAATCCCAAAAATTCCTGGGAGGCATCTCCCTGATAGTCATTTTGTGTACACACACACACACACACACACACACACACACACACACACACTTGAGATAGTGCCCAAGACAGACCCCACCTCACTTCACAGATCTAGTCAGGAGTCTTTCCTTCAAGCTCCTATAGAGTATCCTAGGATATAGCGGTGTCAGGTTTAAGATTCCCAAAGAAGCCAGAAGTGGTAGCTCACACCTGTAATCCCAGCACTGGAAAAGGCTGAGGGAGGAGGATCACAGTGAGTTTAAGGCCAGTTTGGGCTACAAGAGCTCCAGCCTGGGCTGGAGTGAGAGACCCTGACTCAAAAAAAAAAAAAAAAAGATTGCAAAAGAAAGGTACCTAAGATGATGAGGAATGAAGAGACCCCTGTCCAAGGAAGAGAAAGAACCTCAAGAAGGGGTTCCCAGATATTTGTTTTCAGAGGATTAAAATAAAAGGAGTACCAGCTAAGATGGGGACATTAACCCTTCCCTCTCAGAAACTAACCACCACGTCGCCTCCCATCTGCAGGCCTGCCAGCGACACCCTCAGGCTAACCCCACCAAAACACATCAGTGGATCCAATGATGCCCCACCCAGGCCTGGCACCCCTGCCCACTCCTCCATCTTGGCCAGCTAACACCCCCCATCCCCTCCTCAACATACAGGAAGGGGAGCATTTGCCTGGGGGCGGAGGTATTCAGGAGGGATGGAAAGAAGACCAGTTGCCATTAGAATTATAATCAAGGCTATTTGGGGAGACAGCCCAGAGCCCTCTTTGCCAAAGTGCCAAGAAAAGAATTATTGAAACTTTTGTTGTTCTTTTGGCTTGAGCAGTATATTGGCCCTTGGAGTTGGGAAGAAAAGAAACCAAAAGAGTGAGAACTAATGTTTTGGCAAATCCTGAAGACAGGTAACCATTTAATTACTTGTTATCCTCTCGCCTCCTCTCAATATCCCAACACCCCAACGCTGCACCTAGGCCTACAGCCTCTGGCCAAACAAACTTTGCAAATGAAATTTTCAACTAGGAACACGGGCCTGAGGCCAAGTTCCATTCAAATACCCAAACACCCCACACAATGGTCTGATTCATCCCCAGGCCTGGTTATACAAGCCTGGCTCAAGGCAGAGAAAATAAATATCAATATAAGTGTCCACGCTTAGCGCTGCAGAGAGTGGAGCAGCTGGAGACGTGGGGAGAGGGCTTTGAAGAACTCCTTGGGGCAGGGAAGGGGTCCCACCCCTTACCCCCCACACTCCCAATGACAGAAACGGCAACAAAACTACTCACCTTCAGCGAGCCAAGTCTCCTGGAAGTGACTTAGGTCCTGGAAGAGATCTGAGGGGTGGAGAGAATATGGTGAGAGCCTTGGAGAGCACCGGTGGGTGACCCGCTCTTCATTGGGGTAAAGGGGTCAGGGAAGAATGACTCGAGTCCCTGGGGAGGGGGAGTCTTGTTAGGAAATAGGGTTGGGGGGGTGTCCAGGATCAGCCTTCCGGGAGTGTGTGTGTGTGTGTGTGTGTGTGTGTGTGTGTTACCTTCCGAGTCAGGAGACGGTAGGGAGCCGGGGTCCATGAGCTTCCCCTGTGGGACCATCAGCGTTTCGCGCAAGCTCCCATTTCCGGGAGATTTCTGCGGGGAGAGGAGAGAATGCCCCCGATCACCCAGAGTCGGCGAAGCTTGGTGCGGGTGGGGTGGAAACCTCGGGGTGACTCTGGGACCGGACCTCCCGGGACCCCTCTGAGAGCGCCCACCCCCCCCGTTGGGGAGGGGTCTGGGAATTGGAGGGGGCAGTAAACAGGGTCGAGGTGCAGGGAGGGGGCGGGCGTGGAGGCCGGCGAGGCGCTCACGCTGCAGAAGGTGTAGGGCACTTGCTGGTCCAAGTATCCGCCTTTCATCCTCCGCTCCATCCGGCCGCTCCCTCCGGCCCCACGGCCGGGGCCCGGCGAGGGGGCAGAGACCTGGTGGAGGGAGGGAGACAGGGAGAGAGAGAGGAGAGAGAGAGAGGGATGCGTTGGTAACACGGTCCCGGGAGAGCTGCGGTGGATGGATGGGAAAGGGGGGGGTCGCGTGACGCGGAGTGGGGCGGTCTCTAGGTTTTTCCAGGTCGGACAGCTAAACTTCTCCGACTTCCTGGGACTACCCCCGGCGGGAGGTTTCTGCCAGCCTAGCGGGACCGTGCGCGCCACCACCACTTCCCTCCCGCCAAAGGAGGTCCCACCTGCTCCCGCCGTTTCTGCTCTCGGCAGCTCTGTTCTGCCCGGGCTGGGTTACATAAGACGCGTGTGTGTGTGTGTGTGTGTGTGTGTGTGTGTGTGCGCGTGTGTGTGAGAGTGCGCGCGCGCAGGGACGGGCCAGGCGCACACCACTCTCGCACGCCCACAACTCCGGCGCCCCCTCCAGCCCCGAATCCCGACGCCTCCCACGCGGCGCCCGGGAATCTGCGGAAGAGGGCGGTGAGCGGAGCAGAGTGGATGGTGTGTGTGAGGAGGAGGAGGAGAAGCCAAGAATCACCCACACTCTCCCCCTTCTTCCTCCCCATCCGCAGCCTCACCTGAGGCCGGGGCGTCGGTGCTGGAGTCGCGGGGGGATGCTGAGCATACCCGGGGAGGAGGATGGGTGTGTGTGTGTGGTGTGGTGGTGGGGGTGGGGAGGAGGATACCCAAAAGCCACGGGGTTAGGCTGGAGCGAGGCGGACCTGGCCCCAACGTCCCCTGCGCACCCGCTGGTTTTTCCCGGCTCCGCAGACAGTTGTGAGCCCCGGGGAGCCGCTGATTGGTGCGTTTCGTTGGCCTGGGCTTCGGTTCCCTCCCCCGCCACCCGCCACCCCCTCCACGCAGACACCGGGTCCCTTTGTTTCATTGACTTTTGTGAATGAAACCCCAGGGCCGGGCACGCCCGCCAATCCGGAGACTCGCCCAGCCGGGGCTGGGGGCGGGGTTTCCCAGCAGCACGGGCCAATCGGAATGCAGGGGCTGGCTCTCGGCTTCATTCACTTCTTGGGTTCCCATTCATAAAAAAAAATAAACTCTTTGCGGCCGCAGTTCATTCATAAGGAATCGGGATGGGGGTGGGGAGGGGGAGGAAGAAGAGGGAAGCATCTGAGGACCCCGCTGCTTCTGCGCCGGATTTCGGGCCTTGGCCTTGGGTCTGAGGAGCCGCGAGCTCCTCCCGCTGGCGTTGGCACAGGTCTCTGTGCGTCCATCTGTGTGTACGTGGGCGTGTGAACGTGTGTGTGTGTGCCCTGTGGGAAGGGAAGGGGGAGGAGGCGAGCTTATGCGCCCACAGGAACCATAATAACTAGCATTTATGAAGCGCTGGGCTTCCACGTGCTCGTTTCCTTCCCATGACCGGGTGCGGGGAAATCTATTGTTTCCATTTTACAGATACTGAAAATAAAAGCTCAGAGAGGAACTGTTACTCACTTGAGGTCACGCAGCTAGTCAGTAATGGCTGGGATGGAGAGGCCCAAACACTCCACACAGTCTTCTGGCCAGCTATTTTCTTTTCTTTTCTTTTTTCTTTTTTTTAAGAGAGAGAGAGAGAGATGTAATAGGTGCTTAATAAATGTAAATTCGCCCAGAATCCAGGCTTTTCCTCGGAGGACCTATGCTGATGGAGCTGTTTTGTGACCCACATTTTGTTCAATGCTGTACAAAACAGAGGCCCCTGTGTGGATTTCTCTTTCCTTCCTCTTTTTTTTTTCCTCCTACTTTTTCTGATTTGTTTATTTATTTGAGAGAGAAAGAAAGAGGCAGATAAGAGAATGGGAGCGCCAGGGTCTCTAGCCACTGTTAGCTGTGGATGCATTCTTCACCTTGTCCATCTGGCTTACATGGGTCCTGAGGAATCGAACCTGGGTCCTTTGCCTTTGCAGCCAAGCACCTTAACTGCTAAGTCACCTCTCCAGCTCCCGTGCTTCTTTTTTCTTTTCTTTCTTTTTTTTTTTTTTTTACATTTTCTTTTTTTGAGGTAGAGTTTCACTCTAGTCCAGGCTTACCTGGAATTCACTATGTAGTCTCAGGGTGGCTTTGAACTCATGGTGGTCCTTCTACCTCTGCCTCCCTAGTGCTGGGATTAAAGACATGCAACACCATCCTGGCTTCCTTTTTCTCATTAAAAAAAATTAACATTTATTTTATTTATTTGTGTGAGACAAAAAGAGGCAGACAGACACAGAGAGAATGGGGGTGGGGGGTGCCAGGGCCTTGTAGCCACTGTAAAGGAACTCCAGATGCATGCACTACCTTGTGCACCTGGCTTACATCGGTACTGGGAATTGGACATGAGTTCTTAGGTTTCACAGGCAAGCGCTTTAACCGCTAAACCATCTCTGCAGCCCTTCTCTTCTTCTCTCACTCCCCACCCCCGCCCCCTGAGGTAGAGACTCACTCTAGCTCAGACTGACCTGGAATTCACTATGTAGTCTCAGGGTGGCCTCGAACTCATGAACTCATGGGATGCTCCTACCTCTGCCTCCCAAGTGCTGGGGTTAAAGGCTTGTGCCACCACGCCTGGTTTTGTCTTCCTTTTTATCTAAAAGCAAGCATCAAATATTAGGAGGCTCTCGGGATATGGCTCAGTGGATAAAGTGCTTACCCTATTGCAAAATGCCCAGCACCCATGTAAATGCCAGTCAGCTGTGACAGCTCTCCTGTCATCCTAGTGCCTGGGAGGAGTCAGGAAATACCTCCTGACAAGCTGGCTGGATAGATTAGTTGAATCAGTAAACTCTGGGTTCAAGTGAGAGACCTTGCGTTGCCAAATAAGGTGGAGAATCATCCAGAAAGATACTCCATATCAACCTCGAACCTTCACAGGAACCAGCACACATGTGACCCCACACGTTGTGAACATGCATACACACTGCTGTGCACACCTCACACACACATAAACATGAAAAAATATATATATTAGGGGCTGGAGAGATTGCTCAGTGGTTGAGGAACTTGCCTGCAAAACCTAACAACCCAAGTTCTATTCCCAAGTACCTACGTAAAGCCAGGTGCACAAAGTGGCACATGCATCTGGAGTTCATTTGCAGGAGCTGGAGGCCCTGGTACGCCCATTCTGTTTGTCTCTCTTCTACCTCTCTCTGCTTTCAAATCAATAATTTAAAAACTGAAATAGAATATTAGGAAGCAAAAGCCCCAAATGATCTTCAGTTTCACCCACCCAAGAAGCTGGTCATGGTTCCTTCGTTCATCACTTTCTCCAGTTTGTATCTATTATGCCAGGCACAGTGTTGAGTGGCAGGCAAGCAGTTGTGAGAAATACAACTGTACTGTCTGACCAGAGCTGGACTACTCTGGATGCTACCACAGGGGACCAGGGGACAAGACGTCTCCCAGGACTCTTTTTACTTAAAAAAAATTTTTTTTTTAGTTATTTATGAGAGAGAGAGAAAGAGAGAATGGGCATTCTGGGGCCTCCAGCCCCTGTAAACGAACTCCAGATGCATGTGTCACCTTGTACATCTGACTAACATGGGTACTGGGGAATTGAACCTGGGTCCTTAGACTTCACAGGCAAGAATCTTAACCATTAAGCCATCTCTCCAGTGCCCAGGCCTCTTTTGAAACATTCTATTGGATCTCTGTCTATGTACTCCTTTGAAGAAAACTGGATGTTACTTGCTGCTGGTTCGAGATTTAATGCAGAGACTATCTTAATGCCAGCTAGTAGAGACTGCTTTCAAAATTAATCTGGGGCTGGAAAGATGGCTTAGCAGTTAAGATGCCTGTCTGCAAAGGCAAAGGACCCACAAAGGCTTGATTCACCAGGACCCACATAAGTTAGACGTACAAGGTGGTGCGTGTGTCTGGAGTTCATTTGCAGCAGCTGGAGGCCATGACACATTCTCTTTCCCTCTCTCTCTCTCTCTTTCTCTTTTTCTCACACACTCAAATAAATAAATAAAAATAAAATATTAAAAAAATTAATCTGGAGCCGGGCATGGTGGCACATGCCTTTAATCCCAGCACTTGGGAGGCCGAGGTAGGATTGCCATGAGTTCAAGGCCACCCTGAGACTGCATAATGAATTCCAGGTCAGCCTGGACTAGAGCAAGACCCTATGTCAAAAAATAAAATAAAATAAAAATAATCTGATCAAGCACTCCTAATTTATAGAGAAAGGAAAGGTACATGCAGCTCTTTCAACTTGTAGTAGTGAGAACTGAGACAAAAAGAGTAAATCCTTCCCACCTGCTCAGGGTTCATTCCACACGACCACCTTGAGCACATAAAAGTAAGCTCTCCTTTCTTCTCTGCTGAAATGTTCTTTAAGGCTCCCAAGTCTGTTGTCACTCTCCTCCTGAAAGCCTTTGATAGCCCGAATCAGTCCTGTAGTGGCCATGGCCATGTCTCTGGGGTGACTTTTATTCTGCTTCCTGGTGGAGACATCCCTCTGCAGGGCAAGCTCACGGGGCTTGCTGGATAATAGTTACAATCAAAACCAAAGTCCTGGTGCTTTGTAGAAACCCTGCCCAAGGAGGGAGAGACAAGCCCAAGCAAATCCTGGCTCGGGGTGGAAAGCACCAGTTTTGGAAGGAGTGTAAGTCCTGAGGCAGGGAGGAGTGGGGGAGAAGGACAGAAGTTTCTTCTAGGAAGAAGCTCTGATGTGATCTCCATGACAATGAAGGTTCCAGTGGGTCCCTGAGCGGGTACTGGGCATTCCAGTTCATTGGGGCCTGTCCAGGGCTACCTGTCTGGTTCTGAGTTCTCTGATTTTTCTGGAGGGCCCTGGTGAATAAGTGACCCCTCTCTGTTCTCTGTCCTTCTTGGGCTTGGCAGAGACCAAAGGGCCTCCCTCCCTCCTCCATCTCTGGCTTAGCCTGCAGGCCAAGTGAGGGAAGATACTACCGCTGCCTGTCCTGGCTTCTGATTCAACTAGCAGCAGTGACTATTGAGCACTGGGGCTGCCTCTACCTGAGCTGAGGTTGTTGGGCCGAGGAAGGGAGAGAGGCTGGTGGTTTCCATTGGGAATAACATCATAGCAAGTGACGCTGACACAGCCAACCTCATATGCATGCTCTGCTGTAAGAGCAAGACCTACCTTTGGGGGTAGAGAGATGGCTCAGTGGCTTAAAGCACGTGTCAGGCAAGAGTCAGGCCATGGAGAGCCCCCCAGCACACCTCTGATGCGATGCGAGGTAAAGACAGGAAAATCTCTATGAAGCTCAAGGACCGGCTGGGCCGTCAGAAAGCAGGGAGAAGTAGTGTGAGCCCCTGCCTCAAACGAGGTGAAAGGCGCAGGCCACACCTGAAGTTATCCTTTGACCTGCACACATGTGCCATGGCACACCCATATGTGTGTACACGCACGCACACAAGCAAGACCTCCATCAGCTCTTGCCACATCCCAGCAATCTTGTTAGATAAACGCTAGGAACTTGTCACCTCATTTTCAAACAGGGTGACAGGGAGGCCTCCCAAGCACACGCTGACTCCCAAGGGCCCACACAGCAGACAAAGGAACCCCCATACAGTCATGCAGGTACTTTGAGAGGGAACACACAGGAGCCGCAGCCCGCAGGGCACCTTGGAGCCCTAGCGTACACGTGCTCCTGCCTGGGTGCGGCAGGGTGCTCTCCTAGGACTCAGGACCCTTCTGGACACTCTCCAGTCTACCTCCGGTGGAGCTGACCTGGTTCTCTGAAGTTTAACTTATAAAATGTAAATGTGGGCTGGGCGTGGTGGTGCACACCTTTAATCCCAGCAGTCGGGAGGCACCCAGAGAGGACATAGTGAATTCCAGGTCAGCCTGGACTAGAGTGAATCCTTACCTCAAAAAAAACCCCAATAAATAAATAAAATTAAGTGAAATGTAAATGTGGGCTTCAGATATGTAAATTTTCACACTAAGGCAGCCTGTGGCTTGCTGTGGGAACTAGGAGATGAGAAGGGAGAGGAATCCCATCTGGGCCCCTGAATCAGACCCACATGCTGGCTCAGGAACCACCAGAGAAGCAGGCTCTCCTCACTCAGGTTTCATTTTATTTTATTTCTTTTTCTTATATTTTATTTTTATTTATTTGAGAGAGAGGGAAAAAAAGGTGCAACAGGGCCTCCAGCTACTGCAAACGAACTCCAGACACATGTGCCACCTTGTGCATCTGGCTTATGAGGATACTAGAGAGTCGAACATGGGCCCTTGAGCTTTGCAGGCAAGTGCCTTAACCATTAAGCCATCTCTCCAGCCCTCATTCTATTATTTATTTATTTGAGAGCAGAAGAAATACACACACACACACATACACACACACAAAGAAAGAATGGGCGCACCTTGTACATCTGGCTTACATGGGTACTGGAGAATCGAACCTGGGTCTTTAGGCTTTGCAGGCAAGTGCCTTAACCTCTGAGCCATCTCTCTAGCCCTTATTTAGTTTTTAAAAAATATTTTGTTTATTTATTTAAGAGAAACAGGGAGAGGGGGAGAGAGAGAGAGACAGAGAGAGAGAGAGAAGATTCCCCAGGGCCTCCAACCACTGCAAATGAACTCCAGATACATATGCCACCTTGTGCATCTATTTACATAGGTCCTGGGGAATCAAACTGAGGTCCTTAGTCTTTGCAGGCAAGCGCCTTAACCACTAAGCCATCTCTCCAGCCCTCATTCTATTTTTTGAGACGGGTCCTCGATAGGTCGTCCAGCTTGGGCTTAAATTCACAATCTTACTTACCTCATTCTTCTGGAATATAGGCTGGCACTACTACATCTGGCCAGTGCAGGTTTTAGAGAATGAATGAGAGAGGGCTGGCTGTATTTATTTTTGTTTTTCCAAGGTGGGGTCTCATTCTAGCCCAGGCTAACTTGGAACTCACTCTGTAGTACAAGGTTGGCCTCAGACTCACAGCCATCCTCCTACTTTGGTCTCCCGAGAGAGCTTGATTTGCTCCTCATTGTTGTATTAGCTGAGAACATTTCATGAGTTACCTGTCCTTCCTGTCAGTGGGGACAGAAGTGTTTCAGGCTTGGCTTCCTCAGGGCCTGGAAGAGCTGAGCGTTTCAGAGGTTTAAAGGGGGAACTAGCCAGGCATGGTGGCACATGCCTTTAATCCCAGCCCTTGGAAGGCAGAGGTAGGAGGATCTCTGTGAGTTCGAGGCCAGCCTGAAACTACATAGTGAATTCCAGGTCAGCCTGGGCTAGAGCAAGACCCTACCTAAAAAAAAAAAAAAAAGTGGTGGGAACTCAAGAAAAGCCAGGGAGACAACTAGGGAAAGGCCCATGGATTGAAACAAAAACAAAAAAGGGGCTGGAGAGATGACTTAGCTGTTAAGGTGCATGCCTGCCAAGCCTGAGGACCGTGGTTCGATTCTCCAGGTGCCCACGTAAACCAGATGCACCTAGTGGCGCATGCATCTGGAGTTTCTTTGCAGGGCCTAGAGGCCCTGGCGTGCCCATTCTTACACTCTCTCTCTCCTCTCTCTGTCTCTAATAAATAAATAAAAATAAAATCTAAAACCAAAAGAGGATCAGGTGACATCCTTGTTCCTTACCCTTTAAGTGTTGCTCAGATTAGACTTGTCAGCAGGGCGAATGAACTAGACAGTGGAGTACTGGGGGGGAGGGGCGGTGCGCTGGGGTCAGCTCATGGGCTAGTAGTGAGTCAGGATTATTAAAAAGAAATTGCTAGGGCTGGAGAGATGGCTTAGCGGTTAAGCGCTTGCCTGTGAAGCCTAAGGACCCCGGTTCGAGGCTCTGTTCCCTAGGTCCCACGTTAGCCAGATGCACAAGGGGGTGCACGCGTCTGGAGTTCGTTTGCAGTGGTTGGAAGCCCTGGCGCGCCCATTCTCTCTCTCCCTCTATCTGTCTTTCTCTCTGTGTCTGTCGCTCTCAAATAAATAAATTAAAAAAAAAAAAAGAAATTGCTAGTCTTGGAGGCATATATATATACACACACACACATACATACATACATACATACATACATATTCATTCCTAGGAGAAGGCTGATGAATACGGGACCAAGCCAACCCTGAGCAGGGGTGGATTTCAGGACTCTTAAGGTGGGGCAGGGAGTGGATCAACCTTTTGGGGAGCTGTAATTGGCACTTGTAATAAACCACTGCCCCACTTTTACATTGCCTCTTCTAAACTGCAGGGCATCTAATCCTCCTCCATGAATGAATGTGCACCCCAGGAAACTAATTGACCATACCAGTGTATGTGTGTGTTCATTTTTCTGAAGAGGGTCTTGAGCTGTCATCAGGATCACGACAGAGTAGATCTGTAATTGCCCCACGCCCCACCCTCGGGGTAGAAGCCACTGCCCTGGTGTCTTTTATCACTAGGCGTCCCCTCAGATATCTGCCAAGGCCCACTAACTTTGAACACAGCGGGAGCGCTCCGCTGGGGAGAATGTGCTCAAGAGCTGGTGGAGAAGCTGCCTCTGGGCTAGGAATGCAGTTCTGTGCTGGCCTAGCTAGCATGCAGGGAGCTCTGGGGGTGATTCCCTGGCATGAGTAAAAGGCATGGTGGTGGGTGCTTGTAGTCCCAGCACTGGGAGGTTGGTGGAAGGAAAAGGATCAGAAGTTCAAGGTCATTCTCTCAGCCAGCCTTGGCTACATGAGACTATCTAAAAGAAAAGCCAGGCGTGGTGGCGCATGCCTTTAATCCCAGCATTGGGGAGGCAGAGGTAGGATGATCACTGTGAGTTCGAGGCCACCCTGAGACTAATTCCAGGTCAGCCCGAACTAGAGTGAGACCCTACTCGAAAAACCAAAATAACAATAATAATAATAATAACAAATAAATAAATAAAAGAGAGAAAGAGGGCCTGGAGTCATGGCTCATGGTTAAGGCGCTTGCCTGCAAAGCCTAATGACCTGGGTTCAATTCCTCAGTACCCACGTAAAGCCAGAGCCAGATGCACAGGTGGCACATGCATCTGGAGTTTGTCTGTAGCAGCTAGAGGCTCTGGCATACACATTTTCTTCTCTCCCTTTTGCAAATAAATGAAAATATTAAAAAAAAGAAAAAAGAAAAAGAGAGAAAGAAAACAGGAATCTGCTTTCTTTGTTCCATTTTACCTTTTATTCGACCTGAATGTTTCCCAGGTGTTTTCCCCCTCCTCTCTCAGACAGGGTCTCATGTCACCCAGGCTATTGACCTCAAGCTCCTTATGTGGAGGATGTTGGCCAACTCCTAAACCTTCTGACTCCACCTCCTGAGTGCTGGTATTGCAGGTGTGCTCCATACCCAGGTGAGCTCTTTCTTAAGACCCCATAGTACAGGGGCCCTCCAGCCAGGCTGTGAGTTTCAGGCCACCCTGAAACTACATGGTGAATTCCAGGTCAGCCTGGGCTAGAACAAGACCCTACCTCTACCTCAAAAAGCCAAAATAAATAAATAAAGGAATGAAGAGAAGTCCTGCTGACTCCTAGGGGTCTCCTCTTGCAGCCCGCAGTCTGAAATGTTTCTCCGGAGTCACCCCCATTTGTGTATGACCATGTCACCATTCCTAGGAGAAGGCTTTTGAACACGGGACCAAGCCAATCCTGAGCAGGGGTGGATTTCAGGACTCTAAGGTGGGGCAGGGAGTGGATCAACCTTTTGGGGAGCTGTAATTGGCACTTGTAATAAACCATAGAGAGGAACATTTTAAATATTTATTTATTTATGAGAGAGGGAGGGGGAGAAAGAGAGACAACAGGCACACCAGGGCCTGTAGCTACTGTAAACGAACTGTAAACAGATGCATGTGCCACCTTGTACATCTGGCTGAAGTGTATACTGGGGAATTGAACATGGGTCCTTAGGCTTTGCAGGCAAGTGCCTTAACCACTAAGCCATCTTTCCAATCCAAGAGGAATATTTTTTAGTTTTTTTCCTTTTAAAAATATGCATTTTATTTACTTGTTTTGCAAGCAGAGAGAGAGAATGAGAATGGGTATGCCTGAGCCATTTGCCACTGCAAATGAACTCCAGATACATGCACCACTTTGTGCACCTGGCTTTACATAGGTACTGGGGTCTTGAACCTGGGCCAACAGACTTTGCAAGTAAGTGCCTTTAACTGCTGAACCATTTCTCCAGCCCTACTGCTTTTGCAAGCAAGATCTTTTCACCACTGAGCTAGTTTTTGTTTTTTTAAGGTTTTTTTTTTTTTTTTTTTTTGAGGTAGGGTCTCACTCTAGCCCAGGTTGACCTGGAATTCACTATGTTGTCCCAGGGTGGCCTTGAACTCACTGCAATCTGCCTACCTTTGCTTCTCCAATGCTGAGATTAAAGGCATGTGGCCACAATGCCCAGTTTAAGAGGAACACTTCCTTCATTTTAAAAATATTTTTATTTATATATTTATTTATTGAGAGAGAGAAAGATGCAGATAGAGCAAATAGGCATGTCAGGGCCTCCAGCCACTGTAAACGAACTCCAGACACATGTGCCACCATGTGCATAAGGCTTATGTGGGTCCTGGGGAATCAAACCTGGGTATTTAGGCTTTGTAGGCAAGTGCCTTAACTGCTATCTCTCCAGCCCAAGAGGAACATTTCAACAAGACTGTCAGTGTATTTTCCTTTGAAACATTGATTCCAGAGTAAACCTGAAAGGTCAGAGACCAAGGGGGCCCTGAGGAAAGCAATTTCTGTTTTTATTTTTATTTATTTATTTATTTGAGAGAGGGAAAGAGGCAGAGAGAGATAGAGCAAGAATGGACATGCCATTGCAAAACAACTCCAGATGCATGTGCCGCCTTATGCATCTGGCTTATATGGGTCCTGGGGAATCGAACCTGGGTTCTTTGGCTTTGCAGGCAAGTGCCTTAAGCGCTAAGCCATCTCTCCAGGCCGGTTCCTGTTTTTAGAAGGAGCTGCCTACAGCAGATCCCTCCCCGCCTCAACATCCAAAAAATCCCTTTTTGTCTTGTTCTGCCTCCCCCTGTTCTTTCAGATTTCCATCTCTCTGCTTTCACAACTACTATAGTTCATGGTTGGGCTCTCTAAAACCTGCAGAGAAGAGTTTTTTTTTTTTTTTTTTTTTCTCCTTTGGAATTCTTTTTCCTATCTGTCCAAAAGAGACCAATGGACAAATGTCAGCAGCTTGAAGGATTAGCATTGGAATGGGAGCCAGTTGGCCAGAATTCATGATGCTCCCCTTTTTAATTAAGTGCGGACTTGAATTATGAGGGGCCGTGGCTCCTGCTGGGCGGGGTTCTGCTGGGCAAAGGCAGTTTCTCTCTTCAAACATTAAACATCGTTTATTCCACTCAGCCTCTCTTCAGCTTGCTGAGAATGTCTATATTTGCTCTTGTCCTCAGAAATAATGGCCCCAACTGAACGGATACTCAGCCTGCAAAGGCAGGGAACCCCAGGGCTGCCAGAAACCTGGGGAGCTGACAATTCCTGGAATCTTTTTGAGAGGGAGTTAATGGTTGTATTGAGGACAGGCAAGGGTGTGTGTGTGTAAAGGGAGTCCTGGTTTATTCTTGAAGGTTTTTTTTGCTCCCACCACAGACATTCTTTCTTCTTCTTTTTCTTCAATTTATTTATTTCTTTGAGAGAGTGAGAGAGGGAAAGAGGCGCCCCCCCCCCCACCACAGAGTGTGTGAGAAAGAGAGAATGGGTACTCCAGGACCTCCAGCCACACTGCAAATGAACTCCAGATGCCTGTGTCACCTTGTGAATCTGGTTTATGTGGGTCCTGGGGAATTGAACCGAGATCCTTTGGCTTTGCAGGCAAACGCCTTAACCATCAAGCCATCTCTCCAGCCCAGGCATTCCTTCTGGCACTCATGGCCCCTGACTATTCTAGAGCCACCAGGACTTTTCCTGCAACTCAGGAAGCTAGCTGCTGCTGTCAACTGATTTCTCCTGTTGATTTCTCATCCATAAGGTTGGCCACCCCAGCAGAGAATGAGCTGGAAATTTATAACCATGGTTGTTGATTGAGAGTCAGAAGATGAGACTGCTGGAGGAAGGTGTGTCCTCTTGTCACTCCCTCGTGGGGAGCGGGGTGGAGAAAGGGAGGAGCAGAAAGGAGACATCAAGGGGGAGCTGCATGGTGAAAGGATACAGGACACAGGTGCCTAGCCGCGTGGAGCCCAGGCACTCTGGAATCCTACTGGACATTCCGAAATGCGCTGTTTGCATGGGAGCTTTGCACCTCACTGTCTTCCTAAGCCTTCTGGGAGAGGTTAGTTACCTTGTTACATTCCCCCTGCGCCCCGTGATGTGGGTGTCTGTGGTTGAACTTTATGGCTGAGTACTCTAACTTTCAGAGACACCTGTGCCGCCCTGGGTAGGAGCAGAGGGGACCAATCTCCCACTTCCAGATCCCCAGTCGATGCCCGCGTCTCCACCAGCTCCAGGAGTAGCAGTTCTATGCTGAGTAAACACAATAGCAGGTTTTAACATATATCTTATTTATTTATCAAACTGCATTTTGGTCATATTCCCATTAAGTTACACTCTCAGAGCTGGGCGTGGTGGTGCACGCCTTTAATCCCAGTACTCGAAAGGCAGAAGTAGGCGGATCGCCACAAGTTCGAGGCCACCCTGAGACTACACAGTGAGTTCTAGGTCAGCCTGGGCTACAGTGAGACCCTGCCTCAAAAAACCAAAAGAAAAAGAAAACAAAAATGTGTGTATTGATTGGCATGTGTGTGTGAGTATGGGTGTGCCAGGGTCTCCTACAAATGAACACCAGACAGTTGCCCCATTGTCTGGTTTACGTGGGTGGCTTGGAAATTAAACCCAAGCTGACAGACTGCAAGCAAATGCCTTTAATAACTGAGCTATCTCCCCAGCCCCTATCTTAACTTTTAGATTTTTTTCCTTTTTCTAAGCTGGTTTAGAGACAAGGTCTCACTATGATGCCTAGGCTGGCGTCAGACTCCTGGGCTTCATTAGCTAGGACTGTGGGAGGGTTAGCCCAGACCTTAGATTCTCCGTGGTCCTTACCAGACTGCTTCCCAAGCCTCGGGTATCCTGACCTCACCTGACCCTCCTTCCCTGGACATTTCATGTTTCTTTTTCCTTCCTACAAGTCAGTCCCACTTTTCTGATAAGAAATACCTGGTAGGTTTTGTTAATTGTGTATCTTCTTAGGGGGCGTTTTGATATTTTCTTAAATTGCACAGCAGTCATGAATGTCTCCCACAAAGGAAAACTGATGGGGAGGGGGGAGAGACATTTTGCTCTCCAGAAATTGAGAATGTAAAGCATATTTAATTAAAATGATAAATCTGATTTTCAGTTTGGGTTTTTACTACTGCTAAAACTAATCTGGTTTATGCACATTTGCAGAAGGCTGCGGCCATCAAACCAGAGAATATTAGAGCTGAGAGGCGCCTTCCAGAACTGTCTGGCTGATTCTTGTTTCATTTTCTAGACAAAGAAAGTGGGGCTCAGGTCGGAGGAAGGACCCTTTAAGACCTTGTGATCTGTGAGTGGCAGAGGCAGAGGTGAAGATGGCCACAGGGGCTTGTTCCCCTTTCTGTCACCTTCTGTCCCAGGAACTGCCACGCTGGACTTTTTAAAAGACCTCCCTTGGAGTGCAGACTGTGTGTGGGGGTGGAGCGGGGAGCTGTGGAGTCCCTTCCCCCCCCCCCCAGTGGATACTGGTCACTCTGTCTTCCCTGGTCTCCTACGGCTTCTCAGCTGGAAGCCTTGATCCATGATCACTTGGTAATTGTGTGCACGTGCATGTACACATGGAGGCAGGACAGCTTCTCATGTGTCCTCAGGAATGCCACCCACCTCTGGAGAGGGGCTTCTCATTGGCCTGGAACTAATTAAGCTAGTCTGGCTGGCCGGTGAACCCCACTGATCCACCTGTCTCTACGTCTGCGGAGTTGGGATTCTAACATGCACCGTTGCACCTGGTTTATTTTTATTTCCACCTGGGTTCTGGGGATTGAGTTCAAGTCATGTAAGGCAAGCACTTTCCTGACTGAGCTATCTCCCTAGCCCCTCATTTGATACAATTTTGCATTTGGTTCTTGTTTTGTTTTTTTTTCCCCCCAAGGTAGGGTCTCACTCTAGCCCAGACTGACTTGGAATTCACTATGTAGTCTCCGGCTGGCCTTGAACTCACAGCAATCCTTTTAACCTCAGCCTCCCAAGTGCTGGGATTAAAGGTGTGCCACCACAAACATCCAGTCTAATATACGTTTTTTTTTTTTGTTGTTGTTGTTTGTTTGTCTGTGTGTGTGTGTTTGCAATCACAGAGAGATAGAGAGAAGAGAAACAGAAAGAATGGGTACCACTGCAAATGAACTCCAGATGTATGTGCCACTTTGTACATCTGGCTTTATGTGTGTACTGGGGAATCGAACCTGGGTCATTAGGCTATCTCTCCAGCCTTTGGCTCCCTGTCTTTTGATGTTGCCCTTCTGTCCCAACTGTGTCTGCATAATTGAAAACAGAAGCTGCCAGACATGATAGCACACGCTGTTAATCCCAGAACTAAGGAGGCAGAGGTAGCAGGATTGCTGTGAGTTTGAGGCCATCCTGAGACCAAATCCAGTTCATCCTGGGCTAGAGCGAGGCCCTGCCTCAGAAAAAAAAGAAAAAAAATCAAAACAGGGGCTAGGGAGATGGCTTAATGGTTAAAAGCCCTTGCTTGCAAAACTTGATGGCCTGGCCTGGGTTTGATTCCTCAGTACCCACATAAAACCAAACACACAAAGTGATGCATGCATTTGGAATTTGTCTGCAGTGGCAGGAGGTCCTAGCATCTCTGGCATTCTTCCCCACCCCTCCCCCGCCCCCATCAAATAAATAAAAATATTTTTAGATGGATGTGGTGGCGCACGCCTTTAATCCCCAGCACTCAGGAGGCAGAGGTAGGAGGATCACCTTGAGTTTGAGGTCACTCTGAGGCTATATAGTGAATTCTAGGTCAGCCTGGGCTAGAGTGAGACCCTACCTCAAAAAACCAAAAATAAAAACAAAAAGCCAGGTACTTAGGAGGCAGAGGTAGGAGAATCACCGTGAGTTCAAGGCTGCCCTGAGACGACATAGTGAATTCCAGGTCAACCTGGGCTAGAGCGAGACCCTACCTTGAAAAAAAATAAATAAAAAGGAGGAGGAGGAAATGGGGCTGGAGAAAATGGCTTAGCAGTTAAGGCGTGTACCTCAAAACCTAAGGACTCTCCAGGTCCCACGTAAGCCAGATGCAAAAAGTGATGCAAGCGCAATGTCACACATGAGCAGGAGGTGGTACGGGCGTCACGTCTGGAGTTTGATTGCAGTGACTGGATCCTGGCATGCCAACTCTCTCCCTCCGCCCCTCTCTCTTTCTCAAAAAAAAAAAAAGTGAGGAAATTCAGACAAGGTTTGCATTATGATTATAATATAATACAAATGTATTATATTATATAATATAATACAAATTTTTTCTTCAAGGTAGGGTCTCACTCTAGCTCAGGCAGACCTGGATCTCACTCTGTAGTCTTAGGCTGGCCTCTAATTCAGAACAATCCTCCTACCTCTTCCTCCTGAGTGCTGGGATTAAAGACATTCACTACTAAGCCTGGCTTAAAATATAAAAATTAAAAATAACAGGGTGAAGCCGGGCATGATGGCGTACACCTTTAATCCCAGCACTCGGGAGGCAGAGGTAGGAGGATCGCCATGAGTTCAAGGCCACCCTGAGACTGCATAGTGAGTTCTAGATCAGCCTGGGCTAGAGTGATACCCTACCTTGAAAAAAACAATAAAATAACAACAACAACAACAACAACCAGTGAGGCTGGAGAGATGGCTTAGAGGTTAAGGCATTTGCCTGTAACGCCTAACATCCCGGATTCAATTCCCCAGTACCCACATAAAGCTAGATGCACAAAATGGTGCATGCATCTGGAGTTTGCAGTGGCTGGAGGACTTGGTGCACCTATTCTTTTTCTCTCTCTGCTTAGAAATAGATAAATAAAACACTTAAAATAATAAAACAGGGCTGGAGAGATGGCTTAGTGGTTAATGTGCTTGCTGGCAAAGCCAAAGGACCCAGGTTTGATTCCCCAGAGCCCATGTAAAGCAGATGCACAAGGTGGTATATGTATCTGAAGTTCATTTGCAGTGGTTGGAGGCCCTGGTGTGTCCATTTTTTTCTCTATCTGCCTCTTTCTAGCTGTCAAATAAATAAATAAAACATTTTAAGAAAAAAAAAGGAGACTTAGGGGCTGGAGAGATGGCTGAGTGGTTAAGCATTTGCCTGTGAAGCCTAAGGACCCCTGTTCAAGGCTTGATTCCCCAGGACCCACGTTAGCCAGATGCACAAGGAAAAGAAAAAAAGGAGACTTGATGCTCCTGCTTTGCTGGACTCCTAAGTGTAATCTCAGTGTGGCTGTTATTATTGGGAGTGGATTTTAACCTCAGCTCCAGCCCTGCCTGTGCTTCTGACTGGCCTCATGACCTGGGTGAGTCAGTTAATCTCTCAAGTCTCAGTTTCCCAATCTATAAACTAGGGATAATAATATCTACTTTGTAGGAGTGTAGGGATGCTGAGTAAATAATAAACTCCTTTTACCTAATTTATTTTTAGTTGGTTTATTTGTTTATTATGCTTTTTTAATTTAAATAATTTTTTTGTTATTTTTGTTTATTTGAGAGTGACAGACAGAGAGAAAGAGGCAGATAGATAGAGAATGGGCGTGCCAGGGTCTCCAGCCACTGCAAACCATCTCCAGGTGCATGCGCTCCCTTGTGCATCTGGTTTACATGGGACCTGGGGAATTGAGCTTCGAACCGGGATCCTTAGGCTTTGCAGGCAAGCACTTAACCACTAAGCCATCTCTCCAGTCCTGTTTATTATGCTTTTATGGCACCAGATCTCACTTTGTCTCCTAGGCTTGCCAAGAACTTATTATGTAGTCTGGGGTTGCCTTGAACTTTCAGTAAATCCTTCTGCCTCAAGTGCTGGGATTACAGGCATGAGCCACATTTTTTTTACTCTTTCTTTTTTCTTTTCTTTTTTTTGGTTTTTCGAGGTAGGGTCTCACTCTGGTCCAGGCTAACCTGGAATTAACTCTGTCATCTCAGGGTGGCCTTGAACTCATGGCAATCCTCCTACCTCTGCCTCCCGAGTGCTGTTTTTTTTCTCTTTCTTAATTTGTTTGCAAGGGGAGAGAGAGAAAATGGGTGTGCCACTGTAATTGAACTCCAGGTGAATGAACCACTTTGTGCATCTGGCTTTATATGGGTACTGAGGAATTGAACCCTGGCCCTTAGGCTTTGTAAGCAAGTGACTTAACCACTGAGCCATCTCTGCAGTTTTTTTTTTTTCTATTTTTATTATTTAGAAACAGAGTCTTACTGTGCTTCCTAGGCTGATCCTGGGCTCAAGCTGTCCTCCCACCTCAGCCCCCTCGGTGGCTGGGAACATAGGTATATACCATCATGCCTGGCTCAGTAAGCTGCTCACCTACAGAAATGCAAGGGCTGTGGCAGACCCTCCCGGTTGTCCACCCTCATCGTTCTCTGTTCTGCCCTCTTTGCTTTGGACTCTGTGGCTTCTGGCGCATGATCTGATGTGTGGACAGGGCTCTAGGTCTTCTGGACAGTGCTGGACTGTCTGTAGGGTCAAAGTCAACTTCAATCAACCAGATAGGGTTGAAGATGGGAGTCCCTGAACCTCAGTAAGATGAGAAATCCTCCAAGTAAGACCAATCAGGTTTGACTGCTATAGTGAGGAAAAAGATGAGGGGTGTGTGTGTCTTTATAATTTTAAGTTTTTACAAATTTATTTATTTATTTATTTATTTTTTGTTTTTTTGAGATAGGGTCTCACTCTAGCTCAGACTGACCTGGAATTCACTATGTAGTCTCAGGGTGGCCTCGAACTCATGGCGATCCTTCTTCCTCTGCCTCCCCAGTGCTGGGATTAGAGGCGTGCACCACCACACTCAGCTTAAATTTATTTATTTATTATTATTGTTTTAATTTTTTTGTTTTTGCTTTTGAAAGTAGGGTTTCTCTCTCTCTCTCTCTCTAGCCCAAGATGACCTGGAACTCACTATGAGGTCTCAGGGTAGCTTTGAAGTCATGGTGATCCTCCTACCTCTGCCTTCAGAGTGCTGGGATTAAAGGCATGTGCCACTATGTCCAGCTCTATTTACTATTTTTAAAACTTTTAAATTATTTATTTGTGGGTGAGTGTTGCTGCTATAAATGAAAACTGACGCTTTTGCCACTTTTTTGTATTCAGTGTACCTGGGTGCTTTGGGAATTGAACTTGGATTAGCAGGCTTTGCCATCAAGTGTCTTTAACCACTGAGGCATCTTCCCAGGCCTCTGACATTTATTTATTTTTAAAAAGTTTGCATTTATTCACTTGAGACAGGAGGAGAGAGAGTGTGGGCATACCTGCGCCTCTTGCTACTGCAAACGAATTCCAGACACATGCTCCACTTTCTGCAGCTGGCTTTATGCGGGTTCTGGGAAATTGAACCCGGGCTGGCAAGTTTTGCAAGAAAGTGCCTTCAACTACTGAGCTGTCTCCGCAGGCCATAAATTTAGTTAGTTAGTTTTTTTTCAAGGTAAGGTCTTGCTCTAGCCCAGGCAGACCTGGAATTCACTATGTAGTCTCAGGGTGGCCTGGAACTCATGGTGATCCTCCTACTTCTTATCTATCTATCTATCTATCTATCTATCTATCTATCTATCTATCTATCTCATTTATCCTTCCTCCCTTCCTTCTCTCTCCCTCTTTTCTTAATTATTTATTTGAGAGAGAAAGAGAGACGGAGGGTGGGGGAGAGGGAGAGAGAGCAAGCGAGTGAATGGGCACACCAGGGCCTTCAGCCACTGCAAATGAACTCCAGACGCATGTGCCACCTTTGCACCTGGCTTACGTGGATCCTGGGGAGTAGAACCTGGGTTCTTTGGCTTAACCACTAAGTCATCTCTCCAGCCCTCATCTTCTTTCTTGATTCAGCTTCAATTCAGTCCCAGCAAGCATTGGCCAGGACACACCTTGTGTGTGAGGGAGCCTTGAGGCTAAGAATTGAGCCCAGTTCCTGGGAGCTCACCATCTGGTGGTGGTGGTCGAGCTATTGGTGGGGTGGAGGGGTGTTTGTTGTGGCTGTTTGGTCCCCCCACCCCCCGCACACACACCTTTTTCCTTCTTTCTTTTCTTTCAGAAACCAGGGCCTCCTGTACGCCAGGAAAGTGCTCCACCACTGACTAGCATCCTGCCAAAGCCAGAGGGCCTCTTTTCACCTGCGGAAGCAGTGGAGCGGGGACAATGTGAATCATGGAGTTCCTGCTCCTCCAAATCCATGCCCAGGTCTCCTCCCAAGGAGCCAACACCCTGCTTCCACTTCCTCAGGGCGGCGTGTGCAGACATTCATCCTCTCAGAGGGAAGGATGAAGCCTGGCGGCTGCGCTTTTCCAGCTTTCCTTAGACCGCCCGGGCCTCTGTGATTCCAACTTGGGTCCTCCCAACGGATTAGCCATTCCTCCTGCGCAGGCTGTGTCCCACCCACGCCCTAGTCCCTGAGACCCCCAGATGGGCTTTGCCACCCCCTGAGACTTCCTTTTTTTTTTTTTTTTTCTGTTTTCTAGGAGTCAGGCAACTCACTATGTAACCTAAACTAGCCTTGAACTCCTGACCCTCCTGCCTCAGCTTTCTGAGGATTACAGTCCCAATTAAAATTTCAAGGATTAGGGGGGGAAAAAAAGTGAAGGATGAGCTGGAGAGATTGCCTAGCAGTTAAGGCCTTTGCCTAATCTCTTGGTGCCCAGCCTCCTGCCTTTGGTCTTGATGTCCCCTCAGTGTGGACTATTCTGCTCCCAGCCCCCTACTCCAACTCTTCCCACCTCCTCAGTACCATCTCCAGTGCCACCTGCTCCCAGAAGTCCTCTCTGATAAGCTCAGCAAAGGGGATCTTTCTCCCTCTCTTCCCATGCTCCCACCACACCACCCTGCCACGAACGCCCAAGTTCAGGCCGCCTTTAGCTTGTGGCCGTTCGTAGCTTAGGCTTCGGAAATCAAATCCTTCATAGGCTGGCTGAAACCCTTCCCAGCTCATGACCTCAAGCAAATTGCCTGCCTATTTCCTTGACTTTTTAATGTACTTTTTCTTTTTCTTTTCTTTTTATTTATTTATGAAAGAGAGAGAGAGAAGCATATCGATACAGAGAGAGAGAGAGAGAATGGGAGTGCCAGGGCCTCAGGCCACTTGCAAATGAACTCCAGACGCTTGTGCACCTTTGTGCATCTGGCTTACTTGGGTCCTGGGGAATCGAATCTGGGTCCTTAGGCTTTGCAAGCGAACGCCTTCACTGCTGAGCCATCTCTCCAGCCCTGCCTTGGAAGCTTCTGACATCATGTGGCCCCAGGCTGGCCACAAGCAGAGTTGAGAAATCCCAGGCTAGAGAAGAGGGTGCCTCTGGGTGGTGGAGCCCGCCTGCTCAGTGCTGCACACATGGGTGGCCCTGCACATTCTCCCAGGCCTTGGAACTGGTCTGGTTCCTTAAATGGAACCTGCTCCTCCCTGGAGTCCCCAGGTCCGGTCTGGATTTCCCACACATGCTCACACCCGTGCTCTGGGGAAAGGAGCCCACGCGACCTCCTTTCCAGCTCTAGCTGGCCATTGTGGCTTAGTAGGATAGAATGGGGACAAGTCTCACCTTTGGGAGCCTGGGGAAATCTGCCAGGAGCCCAATTTTTAAATGTTTTTATTTTTAATATTTAAGAGAGTGAGAGAGAGAGGGCTGGGGAAATGGCCTAGTAGTTAGGGCGTTTGTCTGCAGAGCCTAAGGACCCCGGTTTGACTCCCTAGGACCCACGTAACACAGCTGCACAAGGGGGCGCATGCATCTGGAGTTTGTTTGCAGTGGCTGGAAGCCCTGGAACACACATTCTCTCTCTCTGCCTCTTCCCCCCAAATAAATAAGTACAATAAAATGAAGGCATGATCCACTATTCCTGCCTAAAAAGAGAGAGGGAGAGAGAGAGGAGACAGATAGAGAATGGGCACACTAGGGCCTCTGGCCACTGCAAAGAAACTCCAGATGCATGCACCCCCTTGTGCATCTGGTTTATGTGGGTACTGGGGAATTGAACCTGGGTCCTTTGGTTTTGCATGCAAGCGCCTTAATTGTTAAGCCATATCTCCAGCCCTGTTCTTCTTTTTTTGTTTTGTTTTGTTTTTGTTTTTGAGGTAGGGCCTCACTCTAGACTAGGCTGATCTGGAATTTGCTATGTAGTCTTAGGGTGGCCTTGAACTCACAACGATCCCCCACCTCTGCCTCCCGAGTGCTGGGATTAAAGGCTCGCGCCACCATGCCTGGCTTGTTATTGTTCTTTTTAAATTTAATTTAATTTATTTATTTATGAGAGAAGAGAAAAGCCCGGGTCCTTCAGCTTTGAACACTACTTGCTTTTTTCACATGTTTTATGGAATTGTTCACATGGTTTGAAATAATAAAATGTAGAAAGAAAAAAGAAATGAATGGGCACGCCAGGGCCTCTAGCCACTGCAAATGAACTCCAGATGCATGCACCACCATGTGTATCTGGAGTACGTGGGTACTGGGAAACTGAACCTCCATCCTTAGGCTTCGCAGGCAACTGTTAAGCCATCTCTCCAGCCCTTGTTTTTGTTTTATGTGAGATAGGGTACCCCACCAAGCCCAGCCTGCCCCCGCTCCCACCCACCCCAGTTTGGAGATTTAAAAGCTGGTGCCTCCCAAGCAGGAGCCTCAAGCTTCCAGCTTGGGTCTCTGGCACCCACGTCAGTGGGTGGAGGGTGCTGTCCACAAGGATATGAAACAGGCCTCTACCTGCCAGACGCTTCCTGTTTAGTCGGGGAGGCGGGTGGGCCTGGAAGGCGAATGTTTACTAATAGCAGTTTTCATAACTCAAGTTTGAGGCACTGGAGGTGCCTGGGGGATGGGCATGTCCCGGGGAGGGTGGAGTGGCAGAAGCCACTCCCAGAGGAGGCGTTCCTCCTGCGGGCTGTGATTCCGAGCCCGGTACTTGGCAAGGTGGATTTCCTGGAGATCCCACAGCTCAGTGTCTGTCGGTGCCTTGCTTGTCTGGGCTACCTTGTGCCAAGGGTGGGCACTTCGGGCCATAGCCTACTGCAGAGGCGCCATTGATGGCTATGTGTGAGGGTGAGGCAAGCCTTGAGTCCTACTGGACCTTCCTGGGAGTTGCAAAACTCAGGCAGAGACTAGGAGGGAGCTGTGTGTCCTTAACTGCTAAGTCCTCTCTCCAGCTCCATTTCTTCCTTCTTTCCTTCTCCTCCTTTTTTCTTTCTCTTTCTTTCTTTTTTTGTGGATTTAAAGGTGTGCGCCAACACTTCCAGTTCACGTCTTCCTTTTTTTTTTTTTTTTTTTTCTGTTTTTTTGAGGTATGGTCTTGCTGGTATTAAAGGGGTGCACCACCACGCCCTGCTGTCTTCTTTTTTTTTTTTTAATTTTGGTTTTTTGAGGTAGGGTCTCATTCTAATCCAGGCTGACCTGGAATTGACTATGGAGTCTCAGGGTGGCTTTGAACTCAAGGCCATCCTCCTACCTCTGCCTTCAGAGTGCTGGGATTAAAGGCGTGCGCCACCACACCTGACCTTAAAATATTATATTTTTATTTTATTATTTATTTATTTAACTATTCATTTGAGAGAGGGAAAGAGGCAGAGAGAGAGAGAGAATGGGTGCGCCAGGGCTTCTAACCACTGCAGATGAACTCCAGATGCATGCGCCACCTAGTGCATCTGGTTTACGTGGGTACTGGGGAATCGAACTGAGGTCCTTTGGCTTTGCAAGCAAGCGCCTTAACTGCTAAGCCATTTCTCCAGCCCCCCCAATATATTTTAAATATTTGTTTTTATTTATTTATTTATTAGAGACAGAGAGAGGGAGAGAGATAAAGTGAGAATGGGCACACCAGGGCCTCTAGCCACGGCAACAAACTTCAGATACATGTACTACCATGTGCTTCTGGCTTATGTGGGACCTGGAGAATCAAACTTGGGTCCTTAGGTTTTGCAGGCAAGTGCCTTAACCACTAAGCCATCTCTCCAGCCCTAAAAAATAGTTTTAAACCAGAGTAGTGGTGCACACCTTTAATCCCAGCACTCAGGAGGCAGAGGTAGGAAGACTGCCTTTAGCTCCAGGCCACCTTGAGACTGTACAGTGAATTTCAGGTCAGCATGGGCTAGAATGAGACACTACCTCGCAAAACCAAAAAAAAAAAAAAAAAAAAGTTATTTATTTGCAAATGAAGACAGAGAGAGAGAGAGAGAGGGAATGGAATGCCAGGCCCTCTAGCCACTACAATTGAACTCCAGATGCATGTACCACTTTGTGCATTTGGCCTTATGTGGGCACTGGGGAATCAAACCTGGGCATCAGGCTTTGCAAGCAAGAGCCTTTAGCCACTGGGCCATCTCTCCAGCCCCCTCTTTCTGGCTCTTTGAGACAGGTCCTCACTGTATAGCACAGGCTGGTCTGGAACACTCAATCCTTCTGCTCTCTCCTCTTAAGTGCTGAGATCACAGGCATGAACCACCATACCCTGAGGAATTAACCTTTCTTTGCCTCAATTTTCTCACCTGTAAACTAGCAGTAGTCCTCACACTGAGACTATAGAGTGAATTCCAGGTCAGCCTGAGCTAAAGTGAAACCTTACCTCAAGAAAAAAAAAAAAAAAAGGCTGGTTTAGCGGTTAAGGCACTTGCCTGACCCAGGTTCAATTCCCCAGTACCCACGTAAGCCAAATGTACAAGGGGGCACATGCATCTGGAGTTCATTTGCAGTGGCGAGAGGCTCTGGCACACCCATTCTCTCTCTTTCTCCACTCTATCTCTGCTTGCAAATAAATAAATTAATTAAATTAAAAAAACATAGCAGTAGTCCCTAGCTCAGAAAGTTGGGTGTGAGCTGGGTAAGGTGACACATGCCTTTTTAATCTCAACACTTGGGAGGCAGAAGTAGGAGGATCACCATGAATTTGAGACCACCCTCAGACTACATAGCGAATTCCAGGTCAGCCTGGACTATAGTGAGACCCTACCTGGGGAGGGGGGCAGTTGGGCGTGAAGATGAAATGAGATGATTTGGGTGGTGGTGGTGGGGGCAAAAGCCATTGGGTCCATCAATTCCACTCGTTCTTTCCAGATGTCACCTCAGAACCCCTATGAGGAATGCCCCTACTGTTTGATCCGAACCCCTGCTGCTGGGATGGACCCCAGCTTCCCTGACAATCTTCCAGGAAGCTCGGTGCTTACCTCACCAAGACTCTGATCTCAGCTTTTCTTCCCCTCCCCCCTTCCCTGTGATTATCCCCAAACCCCCTCCAGCTAGTGGGGCAGGCTCAGCTGGGCCTCGTACCCCTTTGAAGTCCCAAACCAGATTGCCAGTCCCACATACTGACTTCTGAGAAAGCTACCTCCCATGGAAATCCTGCCGCCAAAAAGACGCCCCTCTTAGGCATTCGTGCCAACGCCACTTTATAATCTCCGTGCTGGGGGGGGGGGGGAGGGACAGCGCAGGCACTTTGTCTGCAGGAAGGAAGCAATTAAATTATTAGCACTTTGAGAAATTAAACGACATAACTTACGGTGGAATAAGTTTAGCAAAAAAAAAAAAAAATCCCTTGTAATGTGAGAAAACAATTAAAAAGAATTATATAAGGTTGGGCCCACTCCTTTATGGCAATAGAGTTAGCAGTTCATTGATTATCGTCTTGTTATAGTGCCCAGGATGGCGAGGGCTGCGGCGGCGGCGGCGACATTCAGGAAGCTAAGCGCTGAGCTGGGGTCCTGCGAGAGGACAGGAGGAAGAGGAGGAGCTGAAAGGTATTCCTGCAGGGGAGTCGGGGGTGGGGGGGGGGGCTGGGGTCAGGGAAAGATCATCAGATCACTGGAGCAGCCCTGCTGTGCTCCCTTCTGCTTTGCTAGAGCTGGGCAAGAATTTGTCGCTTTCAGCCTGCCCGCCCCTCCTAGCAATGCCCCAAAACGGGGGTCCTGGGGTGAGGGTGACGGCTGCATCCTGGGGCCGGTGGACAGTTGAATGCCCCTCCCTGGGAGAGCGGACGGGTGAAATGGGCTGATGCTCCGAGCAGCAGGCAGCAGCCGCAGGAAGCAACAGATTAGATGTACATAGAACCACGTGGAGGGAGAGGGAGAGCTGACAATCTGAGAGCCTCACAGCAGCAAAGAGCAAACCACGGCTACCCACAGCCATACGGAAAAACCTCCCAGAGCAGCCGTGGGAAGGAGACGAGGCGTGAACTGTTACGACGTCATATAGATAAAACTCCTGGAGCAGGGCGTGGTGCTCCATGCCTTTGGTCCCAAGCAACTGAGGGGAGAGGGGGCGCGCAGGACGAGCCGGGGTGCAAGGTCGGTCTCGGCTGCACAGTGAGTTTGAGGCCAACCTGTGCTACCTGACACGTGGTGCCAAAAACCCAAAAAGGATTTTCAACTAAGGAGTGGTGGTGGTGGCCGGAGCTGGAATAGTGGTGTCTTCCGACAAGGGGAGGGGTGGGCGCGGTTTATTGAGTAGACGCACAAGGAACCTATCTCATTGTATTTATTTATTTATTTGCAGGCAGAGAGAGAGAAGAGAAGAGAAACACACGGAATGGGCGTGCCAGGGGCCTCCAGCCTCCAACGTGTCGCTTTGTGCACCTGGCTTTATGTGGGTACTAGGGAATCAAATGCCAGCCATTAGGCCTTGCAGGCAAGCACCTTAACTGCTGAGCTAGCTCTCCAGCGTCCAAAGAACATACCTCCTTACTTGAAACACTCCATATTTTTATCTGCGTGGGGATCGCATGGGAGCATACAGAAGTCCCTTGGGATTTGCTCCAAGAACCCCCCGCCCCCCCCCCCCAGGATAACAAAAACCCATTAGGTGAAATGGTGCAGTATATACATAGGACTTAGGCACATTTTGAATATTTTAAATTACCTCTAGTTTACTTACAGTATCTAATACAATATAAATTGTTGTTTAGGGAATAATGACTAGAAAAAAAAATGAAGTCAGTATGCTTTAGTACAGATCCATTTTTCTTTTTCTTTTTTCAAGATAGTCTCCCCCTAGCCCAGGCTGACCTGGAATTCACTATGTAGTCTCAGGCTTGCCTTGAACTCACAGCGCTCCTCCTACCTTTGCCTCTGAGTGGAGTGCTGGGATTAAAGGCATTTCCACCACTCCCTGCTGGGGATAAACAAATGAATGAATGAAATAAATATCAGAGCTCCACCTGGGCCAGTCAAGGTGACTGGACATGAATGAATAGTATGAATAACTCAACCCTCTGCTTCCGGGTTGAAGTTTATAGAAACTCACTAGCTAATTGCAGCAGGAGGTCTTTGGGCTGGGTGTGGCAGCTAGTTCAGTTACTGCCAGGAGACAGGGGAGGCACTATTTCCCTGTCTGTGAATTTCTCTGCAATATGCAAATGTATGTCCTAGAGCCCCATGTACCAGTACGGGTCCCCAGAGGGAGTGGATCTGAGCCAGCCTGACCACCACCATCCTCTGGCAGCCACGGGAGTGGTTAAGAGAATGCCTGTGGTGGGGCGCCATGTAGAGTAGTGCTTGGCGGACTTTCTCTGTTAAAGGGACAGAAAGTAAATATTTTAGGCCTTGGACCATCAGAGCTGTCATAGCTACTCCGGAAGCAGTCATAGACGTAGATGAATGAACATGGCTGTGTTCCAACAAAACTTTATTTATGGGTACTGACACTTGAACTTCATATAATTTTCATGTGTCATGGAGTATTCATCTCTTGACTTAAAAAAAAAAATTAGGACTGGAGAGATGGCTTAGTGGTGAAGGTGTTTGTGTGCGAAGCCTAAGGACCAAGGTTCGATTTCCCAGTACCCATGTAAGCCAGATTCCCAGTACCCATGTAAGCCAGATGCACAAGGTGGCGCATGAGTCTGGAGTCCCTTTGCAGTGGCTGGAGGCCCTGGTGCGCCCATTCTCTCTCTCTACCTGCCTTTCTCTCTTTCTCTCTCAAATAAATAAATTAATTTAAAAGAGCACATAAAAATGTCAGATTGAAATGGGGCTTAGTGGCGCATGCCTTTAATCCCAGCACTTGGGAGGCAAAGGTAGGAGGATTGCCACGAGTTCCAGGACAGCCTGAGACAACGTAGTGAATTCCAGGTCAGCCTGGGCTAGAGTGAGACCCTACCTTGAAAAACCAAACCAAGCCAAAAAAAAGTCAGACTGAGGGGCTGGGGAGATGGCTCAGTGATAAAGTGCTTTCCACACAAGCTGAGTGCGGACCCTCGGCACCCATGTAACTGACAGGCGGTCAAGGTGCCCTGCCTGTCATCCTAGGGTTTGGGAGGGAGAGACAGAGGACTTCCTGGGGCAAGTTGGCTAGCTAGACGAGCTGAATCATTGAATTCTGGGTTCAAGCCCTGCCTCAAAAGTCTCAATAAATGAGGTAGCAAGCAATCAGAGAGCTGACTTCAAACTCTTGCCTTCACACACACGCACATGCATGCATGCACGTGTGCGCGTGAGCGGAAAAACAAAGTAAATAAAAATCAATAAAATGTAGAATAATTCCAAGCTTGCAGGCTGTGTGCAAACAGATGGGGGCCGGAGTTGGCTGAGGCCTGGTCAAGAGAATGACGTAAGCCAGAGCAGTGCTTGGCACACAGCAGGTTCTCAAGAGAGGTCAGCTGTCCTCATGCTCACCCCGCCATACAGACAGAAGGACGGATGAAGACACACGGGCACTAGGGCAAGGTGGCTCAGCCAGGACTAATAGATCACCGGGTTGAGGGGTGGAGGGCTGACCTAGATCCCCCCAGTGAGTCTGGATTCAGCGCTCTGAGCCAATGCACAGGGTGTGTTGGGGAAAGAGCCTGATGGTCCATGGTGCCCACTTCTCCAGGGCCCAGGCCTTGCAGCAAAGAGCCTGGCTTTGCTCTGCACAGCTGGTTGCCCCACGTGGATCACGGAATCCCTCTCATCAGCAGAGGGAATTGTCACACCTCCAAGCCTTTCATCACCTTGGTCTACACAAAGTGACAAATGCTGTGATATTTATATGTGTGTGGGTGAGAGAAAGAAAGAATGGGCGGCCCAGGGCCTCTTGCCAGTGCAAATGTAATCCAGGCACATGTGCTACTTTTTTTTGTTTTGTTTTTTTTTTTCTCAATTTTTATTAACATCTTCCATGATTATAACAAATATCCCATGGCAATACCCTTCTCCCCACTTTCCCCTTTGAAATTCCATTCTCCATCATATCCCCTCCCCATCTCAATCAGTCTTTCTTTTATTTTGATGTCATGATCTTTTCCTCCTCTTATGATGGTCTTGTGTAGGTAGTGTCAGGCACTATGAGGTCATGGATATCTAGGCCATTTTGTGTCTGGGGGAGCACGTTGTAAAGAGTCCTACCCTTCCTTTGGCTCTTACATTCTTTCTGCCACCTCTTCCGCATTAGACCCTGAACCTTGGAAGGTGTGATAGAGATATTGCAGTACTGAGCACTCCTGTCACTTCTTTCCAGTACCATGATGCTTTCTGAGTCATCCCAAGGTCACTGCCATCTGAAAAGAGAAGATTCTCTACCCAAAGTGAGAGTAGCATTAATATAAGAGTATGAATATTAAGAGAAGTGCTTACTGAGCAGTTTGATAAGCATAGTATATACATTTACCCAGTCATCAGCAGACGTTACACACCTAGGGCTCATTACTACCCCTGTTTTAAGTTTTCAGTATCAGGGATGTATTCCCCCCATGGAGCAGGCCTCCAGTACATGTGCTACTTTGTGTGTCTGCTTTATGCGGTACTGGGGAATTGAACCTGAGCTGGCAGGCTTTGCAAGCAAGCATAGCACCTTTAGCCACTGAGTCAAATACACACACACACACACACACACACACACACACACACACACGCATATATGGAGGGATGTAGGGATGGCTTAGTGATTAAGGCATTTGCCTGCAAAGGCAACAGACCCAGGCTCAATTCTCCAGGACCCACGTTAGCCAGATGCACAAGGGGGTGCATGCATCTGGAGTTTGTTTGCAGTGACTGGAGACCCTGGCCTGCCCATTCTCTCTCTCCCTCTTTCTCTGTCAAATAAATAACTTGAAAAAATAAGATTAAAAAAAAGCATTCAGAATGTTGGCAGAGCAGCTACAAGCCATATACATACATACATACATACATACATACATACATACATACATACATATGCAATTACAGTGGTATTCAGTTAACAGAACACAGTTATTTCATATATGCTCCATCAGAGAGAACGGAGGATGAAGAAAAACAAATAGTATCATCCCCACATATAGCTAATTTGTGCTGTATGCCAACAAGAACATGCTTATTTCCATGCCAATTTACAACTCCATACTCTACCAGGCAAGGTTAGTGGCTATTGAAAATACCATCAGAGTATCTGGAGAGATGGTTGGGGCTAGAGAGATGGCTTAGTGGTTAAGGTGCTTGCCAGCAAAGCCAAAGGTCCCAAGTTTAATTCCCCAGTACCTAAATAAAGCCAGATGCACAAGGAGGCACATGTGTCTGAAGTTCATTTGCAGTGGCTGAAGGCCCTAACATCCATTCTCTCTCTCACTCTAGCCTAGGGCGACCTGGGATTCATTATGTCGTTTCAGGGTGGCCTCAAACTCACAGAGATACTTCTGCCTCCCAAGTGCTGGGATTAAAGGTATGCACCAACACGCCTGGTCATTTGCTCTCTCTGCCTCTTGCTTTCTCTTAAATAAATAAATAAGTAATTTATTTAAAAAGGAAAAGAAAATACCTCTAGAATAGGGCTGTTTAAAGACAGATTTGGTAGTGTGTCAACTATACGAAAAACAGACACTGTACAGTTTGAAAACAAATCTTACACAGCCTTACATTTCAATTTTTTTTTTTTTTTGTTTGTTTCTTGAGGTAGGGTTTCCCTCTAGCTCAGGCTGACCTGGAATTCGCTATGTAGTCTTAGGGTGGCCTTGAACTCATGGCGATCCTCCTACCTCTGCCTCCCGAGTGCTGGGATTAAAGGCGTGCACCACCACACCCGGCTCATTTAAATTTTTAAAATATTTTATTTTATTTATTAGAGAGAGAGGGAGAGAGAATGATAGACGTGCCACTATTGTACCCGTTGGCTCATTTGGGCTGGCTGGCAAAGTTTAAGACGTGCATGTCCACTGTTGATTGTCTTCGCTGGTGATTTCTCTTTCTCCCATTGAACTACATGCAGAATGGCTTCTTCCAGCTTTCTGTCAGCTGGTCTACATGGGGGAGGTTATCAGCTCAGTTCCAGCAGGATTTCTCAGTGGCCTTGCAGCCCAAGTATATGGAGTCTTCAGCAATAGGGTCTTACCATCTCTTCCTAGTGCCATAGCCTACTTTTTAATTGGGTTGTTTGATTTCTTATTACTTAGGATTTTTTTAGTTCTTTGTCTAGCCTGGATATTAATCCTCTGTCAGATGTATAACTGGCAAAGATTTTCTTCCATTCTGTAGGTTGCCTCTTGCTCTATTCACAGGGTCCTTTGCTGTACAGAAGCTTTGTAATTTCATGAGCTCCCTGTTGGTTGATTAGTGGTTTTATTACATGAGCAACTGGGTTTGGTTTATATTCAGAAAGTCACTGCCTGTACCAAGATGTTGAAGGGTTTCCCCTACTTTTTCCTCTAGCAGTTTCAGTGTTTTAAGTCTGATATTAACGACTTTGATCCATTTGGACTTGATTCTTGTGCATGGGGAGAGGTAAGGATCTATTTTTATCCTTCTACATTTGCTATCCAGTTTTCCCAGTACGATTTGTTAAAGAGGCTGTCTTTTTTCCAATGAATATTTTTGGCATTTTGGCTGTAGCTTCCTGGATTTACATCTGGTTCCTTTTTTTTCTGTTGCCTTTTTCCAAGGTAGGGTCTCACTCTAGCTCAGGCTGACCTGGAATTCACTATGTAGTCTCAAGGTGGCCTTGAACTCACAATGATCTGCCTACCTCTGCCTCCTGGGTGCTGGGATTAAAGGTGTGCATCACCATGCCCAGCTCTGGGTCCTCTTTTCTATTCCATTGATCTACATGTCTGTTTTTGTGTCAGTACCATACTGTTTTCGTTATTATGGCTTTGTAATGTATCTTAGAATCAGGTGTGGTGATACCTCAGCATTATTTCTGTTCCTCATACTCTTTCTTTTATTTTGATGTCATCACCTTTTCATCCATCTGAAAAGAGAAGCTTCTCTAACCAAAAGTGAGAGTAGCATTAATATACGGGTGTGAATGTTAAGAAAAGTGCTTACAAGGAAGTTTGGTGAGCATAATATATGTATTTAGCCAGACAAGAGCAAGTGTTACAACCCTAAGGCCCATGACCTTCCCTGACATAGGCTTTTAAAAAATATTTTATTTATTTATTTATTTGACAGAGAAAAAGGGAGGGAGGGAGGGAGGGAGGGAGAGAGAGAGAGAGAGTCAGAATGGGCGCGCCAGGGTTTCTTGAGCCACCACAAACAAACTCCAGATGCGTGTGCCCCCTTGTGCATCTGGCTAATGTGGGTTCTAGGGAATCGAACCTGGGTCCTTTGGCTTTGCAGGCAAATGCCTTAACTGCTAACCCATCCCTTCTGCCCTGACATAGGCTTTTGATTAGGTTTTCAGTAGCAGGCATAATATTCCCTCCCATGGAGCAGGCCTTCAGTCCAATTAGAGAGTGGTTGGTTTCCCCCAGAGCAGACATGCCACTATAGCACCCATTTGCTCATTTGGCCTGGCTGGCCAAACTTAAGGCTTGCAGTGTCCGCTGTTTTCACTGCTGATGACTTCTCTCTCCCATAGGGCTGCATACTGTGTAGCTCCCCCGCACCCAGCCTTCTGTCAGCTGGTCTACAGGGAGGAGGTTTTCAGCTCAGCTCCAGCTTGATTTCTTAGTGACTTTGTAGCCAAAGCATATGGAGTCTTCAGCAATAGGGTCTTACCATCTATTTCTGGTGGGAAACTAAGAGCCTTGGCAATGGCCTATCATGTTTTGGCAGCATCAGAGACCTCCATGCACAACAACTCACTGGAAGGTATCTCATCCCTGGCACTGAAACTTTTCTAGTAACAGTCTATGGCTTTTGGATGTAAACTTTTAAAGATTTTTAAAATTTATTTACTTTATTTATTTGAGAGAGATAGAGGGGGAGGGAGGGAGGAAGAGAGAGAGAGAGAGAGAGAGAGAGAATGGAGAATGGGCATGCCCGGGTCATCAGGTCCAGATACACAAACTCCAGATACACATGCCACCTGTGGGTACTGGGGAATCGAACCTGGGTCCTTTGGCTTGCAGGCAAGTGCCTTAATTGCTAAACCATCTCTCCAGCCCCCATATATACCTTTTTGCCTTGACATAGGAGGCTCCAGTTTTGTGTGAATATCTGTGTGTGAGTGATACTGTGCGTGTGGTATGCATGAGAAGTTTGTGTGGTGTGTGTATGAGTGTACACGTGTGAGTGATGGGTTGTGTGTGTGAGTGGGGGCAATGTGAATGGCTGTGAGTACGTGATGTGTGTGGGTGATGTTTGTATATGTACAAGAGGATTCATGCGCATGTGCGCGCACACACACACACACACACACACACACATCCTATGTATCAGTTGTGGTGTATGTGTGATATATGTGTGGTGTGTGAAATGTAGGTGTGTGTGTGCAACTAGAGATGGCTGTGCGTATGTGTGAGAACCACCTTCGATCAGGGCCCACAAACTTCTCCCTCCTTCTGGAGTTTAGATTTGGGGCTTTTCAGGGGCCTGTGTGGGCTCACAGGTGGAGTGCGGCCTACGGCGAGGGGCTGGCTTCTGTCTTTGGCGTGAGTGCCGCACACTGGCTGCTGCTCTGTGAGCAGCCTTCCTGTGTTTTTGCAATGACTTCCGCATATGAATGCAGGGAAAATGGGTTCTGGTAACTGGCCCACCCTTTCAGTAGTCTTTCATTTGGGTGAGTCTCAGACCCTCTGTGTATTTCTGGAATTCTCTCTGAAATGTGCCAAGTTTCCTGTTCAGGAGAAGACATTCGTTTAATTTATTTAATCGGGATAATTTAATTCTCTCATTCAGAGGGAGCAAAACACAGATTTTGCATTATAGAGGGCTGATGAGAGAATGAGGGATGAAGGTTGAAATGCAGTGATGTTGCCAGACAAGGGGCAGAACGGCCTCTCCAAGGGACCACGGGCATCATAGACTGAGACCTGGAGTCAGTGGAAGCCCAGAGAACAAGGGCCTGGCTGTGACATGATCTTGCAGGGCAGATTTGAGAAAGCATTTCTGGGTCTGAAACCTTAGGTTTGGACCGATCTGTGCTCCCTGAGCAACCCTGCCCTCTCCTGCTTATCTCTGTTGGCTCCTCCTTGCCTCAGATTTGACTGTTCGAGTCCAGAGGGCGGGCCATGCCCCTGCATGTTTCCTCTCACCCCTGGCCCACTCCGTAAAACCCACATTTGTTCTGTCCTTAGTTCAGCCCTCTCACTTTGCCCCTTTCCCATCTTGCCTATCTCTTCCCATCCTCTGTTTCTCACCCCCTGTATCTTTTTGTTTATAGTTTCAAGGTAGGGTCTCTTCTCTTTTCTTTTTCTTCTTCTTCTTCCTTTTTTTTTTTTTAAAAAAAACTATTTATATTTATTTATTTGAGAGAAAGAGGCAGAGAGAATAGGCACGCCAGGGCCTCCAGCCACTGCAAACGAACTCCAGAAGCATGTGCCCCTTGTGCATCTGGCTTAGGTGGGTCCTGGGGAATCAAACCAAGGTCCTTTGGCTTTCAGGCAAAGGCCTTAGACGCCAAGCCATCTCTCCAGTCCCCATAGGGTTTCATTCTAGCCCAAGCTGAGCTGGAACTCGCCCTGTAGGCCCAGGCTGGCTAGAGCTCACTGTGAATCTTCTACCTCAGCCTCCGAGTGTTGGTACTAAAGGCTGCGCTGCCATGCCCGCCTGGCTTCATCTCCCTATCTTCACTGGGGTGCTTATTGTGCCTCGCTGACATCCTTTGTTCGTGGCTTCTCCTCTCACACACAGCCACAGGTTTCTCCAGGGCTGAGACTGTGTCTCGTTCATCTCTGAATCACAGGATTCCAGCAGCTGTGCTCAGCACAGAAGAGGTGCCTGGCCAATAGAAGTTAGTTGAATGAATGAATGCAGGAGTGAGCGAACCCACAAATGGAACGGCCGGGATGAACTCCACAAGCCTCAAGTGAGGACACACAGACAGTCACACCCCACTCACCATCTCACTGCCTCATGCACCAAACACTGGAGTCATCACAGAGGTATTCACCCACACAGAAGTACATGGCCACCCCTGATTCCTGTTCTGCACGTTGGCCCTGTGAGTTCAGAAGGGCTTCTGCGTAGCTGTGCTCTTTTTATTTATTTTTTGGTTTTTTATTTTATTTATTTATTTGAGAGAGAGAAAGAGGCAGAAAGAGCGTGCCTCCAGACACTGCAAATGAACTCCAGATGCATGCAACCACCTTGTGCATCTGGCTAACCTGGGTTCTGGGGCAATTGAACCGGGATCCTTTGGCTTTGCAGGCAAACGCCTTAACCGCTAAGCCATCTCTCCAGCTCTATTTATTGCTTTTTTCGAGGTAGGGTCTCACTGTAGCCCAGGCTGACCTGGACTTGACTATGTAGTCTCAGGGTGGCCTTGAACTGACAGCAATCCTCCTACCTCTGCCTCCCAAGTGCTGGGATTAAAGGCTTGTGCCACCACGCCTGGTTGTTGCCTTTTTAGACAAGGTCAACCAACTTTCAAGTAGCACAGGATGAGGGAGAGAGGGACTGCAGGGACATTCCTACATGGGGACTGGGATCAGGTTGTGATGCTTCCTCCTGGGTCCTAGCTGGAGATGGAGATGGGTGGGTCTGCATGCACTCATCAATGACCCAGAGTAGAGAAAGATCAAAGCAGCTGGACAGATGTGTCTTTATGGAGAAGTGTTCTTGCAGGCAGCCGGCTTCTCAACGACTCTGTCCCCATGGAAGCTCCAGTAAGAACACATACAATGAACCGGGTGTGGTGGCGCCTGGGAGGCAGAGGTAGGAAGATCACCGAGAGTTGGAGGCCACCCTGAGACTCCATAGTGAATTCCAGGTCAGCCTAGGCTAGAGTGAAACCCTACCTTGGAAACAACGAACGAACAAACAAACAAACAAGAACATATATAAGGACTCAGCCAGCACTGTGTGTGTGCATTACAAGCACCCAGCACTGTGCGTATGCACTGCAAGTACTCAGTGCTGTGTGCATGCATTGCAAGTACTCAGCACTGTGTGTTACAAGCACATAGCACTGTGTACATGCATTGCAAGTATGCAATACTATGTGCACGCATTACAAGTACTCAGTACTGTGTGTGCATCACAAGTACTCAGCACTGTGTGCATGCATTATAAGCACTCAGCACTGTGTGTGTACGTTACAAGTACCCAGAGCTGTGTGTATGCATTACAAGTACTCAGTACCTTGTGTATGCATTGCAGCTACCCAGCACTGTGTGTATGCATTGCAATTACTCAATGCCGTGTGTATGCTTTACAAGCAGCCAACACTGTGCATGTGCATTATAAGTACCCAGCACTGTGTGCATGTATTACAAGTACCCAGCACTGTGTATGTGCATTACAAGTACCCGGCACTGTGTTACAAGCACTTGGCACTGTGTGCGTGCATTACAAGTATCCAGCCCTGTGTGCGTGCATTACAAGTACCTGGCACTGTGTGCGTGCATTACAAGTACCTGGCACTGTGTGTATGCATTACAAGTACTCAGTACTTGTATATACAGGCTGTTTGACCTTGGGCATGTTTTCCCCTCTCTCCTCCCCTTCACTCCTTTTCTCTCTCTCTTCCTTCTTTCCTCCTTCCTTCCTTCTGTCTTTCTTTTCCCCTCTGTCTCTTCTGTCCTTCCTTCCTCTCTCTCTCTTTCTTTCTGTACTGGAGATTGAACCCAGGGCTACTGATCTATATCCCAGCCCATTATTTTACATTTCTAATACTTTTTCCCCACCTGTAAATGTGAGCTGATTGACCTAGGTGCCTCTGGGATCTCTCTGGTGCTTCTGCACCCTTCCCCTTTGTTTGTCTGTACACATGCCTGCACACACATCCTTCCCCTCCCCCTTGCTGTCTGTACACATGCCTGCACACATACCCTTCATCTCCCCCTTGCTGTTTGTACACATGCCTGCACACACACAATCATATGCTTAGAGTAAATCTTAGTATCCCCTTGTGCACTCAGCATCAAAGGATGAATGCTTGGAGTCAGAAAGTTCTAGATTTAATCTTTTGAATCGTGTGATGGCAGGCCTCTACTCTGTCTCTCTCACCCCTGCCCCTCTCTAATTTTCATTGAATATATTCCAGCTTCTTCTCTCAACCTTCTGCCTCTCATCCATGAAGTAGGGATAATAGTTATCTTATTTATCATCAGAGTTGTATCAAGTGGATAATAAAATCAAGAGTTTTGCTACTTGAAAATGTTATAAGGTGTCATTTACAACCCCCCCCCCCATTTTAAGTGCTCAATGACTGCTCAGAAAACAAACGGGTGGTATTCTGTGTTTGCTCCTATCTTTAAAAAAAATTTATTTTTAATTTAATTTATTTTATTTTTAAAGACAGAGAGAAAGAGAGAGAGAGGAGAATGGGCATACCAAGTCCTCTAGTCACTGCAAAGTAACTCCAGATACATGTGCTACCTTGTGCATCTGGCTTACATGGGTTGTGGGGCATTGAACCAGGGTTCTCGGGTTTCATAGGCAAGTACTTCAACTGCTAAGCCATATCTCCCGCCTTGCTCCTGTCTTTACTCAAGCTCTACCACCACCAGTTCTTCTTCTTCTTCTTTTCTTTTTATGGACTTTACCCTAATGCTGAAGAGATCTGCAGGCGGCCAGAAGTTCCCCATTACTTCATAAGGGCCACCACCTAAGTGCTTCAACTTTGTCCCTCCCATAAGTCAACAGAGTGGGTGGGGGGCTGGGAGAGGGAAGCGGAGGAGCTGTTAGCAGGCAGGAGCAAGTCAGCCCCTCTCTCTGCGAGTCACCACCAATAAAACCTAATCAATGCAGCCCCTTTTAAGTTGGTTGGATCAGTGACCCAGAAAATAGCTCCCCTGCAGAAAAGGAAATGATAGTCAATAAACTGAGCCGTCAATGGGAAAAATCTATTAAAGAGAGTGAGATATCAGGAGACCTCTGGTGTTAACGGAGACCTGCTGGAACAGAGCCATGGATCCAAGAGCCCCGATTTTAACCCTCTCAGACCTCTCGCAGTCCAGAGCCACAAAGCAGATACCAGCGGAGCCTACAGCTTCTGAGTGTCCACAGTTGGCTGGTATTGAGGGAGCGCCTGCTGGGCTGGTTGTGTGTACGTGACTGTGTGTGTGTGGGGGGGGGGCGTGAGCGTGGGCGTGTGTGTAAGTGTTCTCTATTAAGTGACTGGCAGGTGTGCATATGTGAGTGGTTACCAGGCACTGCCTAGGATGCTGGTGAACGATGAAGCCTCCCTGGGCCCCTGGGAAAGAAATCGGGATATTTCTTGGGCTGGGGATGTGTAGCTTGGTTGGTGGAGCATTGTCTGGCAAAGCCCTGGTTCCGTCCTCACAACTGCACAAATAACTAAACCAGGTGTGGTGCTGTGTGTCTGGCACTCACACTCAGAGTAGAAGCAGGATGGTCAGAAGTTCAAGATCATTCTTAGGCTACATAGCAAAGTAGAGGTCAAAAAAAAAAAGAGAGAACTTCTAGCATGCTTTTAATCCCAGCACTAGGAAGGCAGAGGTAGGAGGATTCCCATGAGTTTGAAGCCAGCTTGAGACTACATAGTAAATTCCAGGTCAGCCTGGGCTAGAACAATCTCCCTCCCCTCCCCTGACAAAAAATAAAAATAATGCCTGGGCATGGTGGCACATGCTTTTAATCCCAGCATTTGGGAGGCAGAGGTAGGAGGATCACTGTGAGTTCGAGGCCACCCTGAGACTACATAGTGAATTCCAGGTCAGCCTGGGCTAGAGTGAAACCCTAACTCAAAAAACCAAAAAAAAAAAAAAAAAAAAAAAGAATGGATGCCTGGCATTCTGCTCTGGCCATCATGGCAGGCGAGCACACGCTGCCACAACACGTGGGGTGCTGCGTGGACATTCGCACTTGCACCCCCCACCCACCCAAAGTAATGGCGTTGTAGCTTTCTCTTGGTGTCCATTCTAACACTTCCAGCTCTCTGTCGCCAGCAAGATGGGGACTAAGGATACTACGGTGGGCTGGTGGGCTTCCTGGTAAAGCTGTGTTGCATGCTGAAGGATTTGGGCAGGAGAACAGCCTTCAGAGAGCGGCCTCGGTAATCTTGCTACCTTTTCTATCATTCCCACCAGTGCCAAGTTGCATGGGCTATGCCTGGGTGTCTGCCGAGCGTGTCACCAGAGCTGAGGCTGCTGCTGCAGAGTGTTGCCGTTATTTCACTCTCGACCATGTCTTCAGCAGAGGACATGGACTGGTGAATATTACGCTGATGAATATATTATGGGTCAACGCGGAGGAGTTGGGGTGTGTGTCAAAGGTGGCGCATTTACATGTGATCAAGACCGAGGCTGGCTTGTTTCAGAGGACTACAAGGCGTAAGGCCTTGGGCCTGGCTGCTTTCTTTTTTTTTTTTTTTTTTGAGGTAGGGTCTCACTCTGGTCCAGGCTGACCTGGAATTAACTCTGTCATCTCAGGGTGGCCTTGAACTCATGGCGATCCTCCTACCTCTGCCTCCCGAGTGCTGGGATTAAAGGCGTGCGCCACCACGCCCGGCTCTGGCTGCTTTCTTTTGCCTTTGCTGGCGAACTTTATTCCATGGCCGTGCACATCCTTTGTAAGTTGTCTTTATTGCCTTCCGTTTAGAGTTTTACAGTCTCCTTTCAGAAGGGGTGGAGTCTTGGAGCCATCATTCTGACCTCCTGGTGTTGGCAGACTGTGGGGAGCTATTGGCCACTTTCTGTTCTGTGGGGGACATTACAAGGGCTGATGAACGAGTGTTTATGCTGCACGAGGCCAAAAAAATCCACAAGACTAAGATGATGATGATGATGATGATGATGATGATTTGAGGCTGGGTCTCATGTAGCTCAGGCTGGCCTTGAACTTGAATATGAAGTAGAGGGTGACCTTGAACTCCTGGTCCTACCTCTGCCTCCCGAGTGCTACATTTGCAGACAGGCATCACCACACCTCACTGAAGATGAGAGGAACATGGACAATAAGCCAAGACTGGGGACAGGGCCTCCTTTCCCCAGATCTCTTCTCTTCCTAGACACTTGACACTTGCACTGTTGATGGGAAACCAGTTGCTGTGGACAAAGAAATAATCACATTTGATGGAGACCATGAAAGATGTTCTGGAATATTCCTGTAGGTAAGACACAGGCACATTTATAAAGTATAATTTGTTTTGTTTTTGTATTTCGAGTTAGGGTTTCATTCTGGCCCAGGCTGACCTGGAATTCACTGTAGTTTCAGGGTGGCCTCAAACTCATGGTGAGCCTCCTACCTCTGCCTCCTGAGTGCTGAGATTAAAGGCATGAGCCACCACACCTGGCTAAAATATAATCTAAAAAAAATTTTTTTTTTTTTTGATATAGTGTCTTACTCTAGTCCAGGCTGACTTGGAATTTACTATGTAGTCTCAGGATGGTCTCAAACTCACACCAATCCTCCTACCTCTGCCTCCCAAGTGCTGGGATTAAAGTCATGCACCACCGTGCTCAGCTCTAAAAACTATTATTTATTTATTTATTTGCAAGCAGAGAAAGATAGAGAGAAGAGAGACAGAAAGAGAGAGTGGGCTCATCAGGGTCTCCAGCCACTGCAAAGGAACTCTAGATGCATGGGTCTCCTTTGCATCTGGGTTGATGTGACTATGGGGTCACTGGGCTTTGCAGGCAATAGCCTTAACCGCTTAGCCATCTCTCCGGCCCTGTGAAGTACAATGTCATAGAGATGTGTTTACGCAGTGTCTTCATCAGCCAGGGAAACACTGTCCTGAGACTGAGAACCAGATGGTTTCTGTCTTTGAGCTGCAGGCTGACCTGGTGGTGGCTTCTGGGAAGTGGCAGAGTGATTTGACACACATACATGTGAGTTTCTGATTCCTCTGAATCATGGGTTGATGCCTCTTTAATAATTCGGTGGGTTTTCTGGTATTTCAAAGAACATTCAGGAAGCTTATGATATGCTACAGGTCAACCTGGCAAACCCAGGGCCTCTGGTAAGGTTTCATCTATTTCTCTTTTTCTTTCTTTCTTTCTTTTATCTTTTTTTTTTTTTTTTTTGGTTTTTCGAGGTAGGGTCTCACTCTGGTCCAGGCTGACCTGGAATTAACTCTGTCATCTCAGGGTGGCCTTGAACTCATGGCAATCCTCCTACCTCTGCCTCCCGAGTGCTGGGATTAAAGGCGTGCGCCACCACGCCCGGCTTTCTTTCTTTCTTTTTTTAGTTTTTCGAGGTAGGGTTTTGATCTACTCCAGGCTGACCTGGAATTCACTGTGTATTCTTAGGGTGGCCTCGAACTCACTGCTATCCTCCTAACTCTGCCTCCCCGAGTGCTGGGATTAAAGGTATGCACTACCATGCCCGGCTTAGGTTCCATCCATTTCTATTCCAAGAGCAGGGCAGGAGTGCTCCTTACAGAGGTCTCTCTCGTTCCCCTCCAATCCAGTGACCCCTCAACTCAAAGGCCTGTAAAGATGGAGTCTGACCTGGCTGAGAAAAATAAACTGACTGCTCCTTTCGGGGGTGGGGGGGGATGGGGGGATGGGGGGTTGTAGCCTGAGCCCCAGAGTCAGGTAAGCTTAAAGTTTTAGGGTCATCTCATCGTCCTAGGTGTGTGACTTGGGGCAAGTCACTTCATCTCTCTGAGTTTTAGTGTCCTCATCTGTAAAATGGGGTCAGTAATGTTACTCACATGGTTGTTTTTAGGGTCAAACCAGACAAAAAATGTACAGTTTTGCATATTGATCACCACAACTGGAGCAGAGTAGGAGACTGGAAATGGCAGTTCTTATTTTCTTCCAAGATACGCCCTGGAACTCTCTGTAGTCCCAGGCTGACCTTGAAGGCACAGCAATCCTCTTACCTCTGCCTCCAGAGTGCTGGGATTAAAGGTGCGTGTCCCCCTCCCCCGCCCCAGCTCAATGTATGATCTTATTTGCAAAATATGAGCATCTTCCTTTAGAAACGGTGAGTTACTACTATTATTATTAGAAATTTTTATTCACTTATTTGCAGGCAGAGAGAAGCCAGATGGAGAGAATGGGCATGCCGAGTCTTCTAGCCACTGCAAAGGAACTCCAGATCCATGTGCCACTTTGTGCAGCTGGCTTTACATGGGTACTGAGGCATGGAACTCAGGTTATTAGGCTTTGCAGGCAAGGGTCTGAACCGCTGAGCCATCTCTCCAGCCTGAGTTATTATCATCATCATCATCATCAATCAATTGGTGTTTTATACCACAGACAGACAGACAGACAGACAGACAGACAGACAGACAGACAGACAGACAGACAGACACACACACACACACACACACACACACACACACACACACACACACACACACTCGTGTTGATAAGAAAGGGTCTCTTCTCTCACCGCCCTGGGGTGGATGCGGACCACAGGCCTCGGCGAGCATCCAGTACTGCCGCCACCAGGTGGCAGTGTGGGCAAGCTTACGGCATCACCTGCTTCAGAGAAACCCAAGTGGGAAGATTTTCTTTTTTTAAATTTTTAAATAAAATTCCTGTTTAGAACACAGGCCCTTTCAGACCACCTAATCGCTGGAGTCTGTATTTCAGGATATGGAGAGCCAGAGAGGGGCAGAACTCTGCCCAGGACCACAGAGCGGGCCGCACGGCTGCGGGCTGCTTGTCCCCCTGCGCGCCGGCTAGGGGCTTGACAACCTTGGCTCAGTCTTCGTATCTCCGTTTCCAGAGAAGCCCGTGGGACCCCCTAAAGGTTATATGACCACTTGAGAAAAATTGTGAGTCCCCCTAAAAGTCTCTCACAGCCCCCAAATCTGAACTGTATATCCTACACCTCACATACGACTTATTAGCTTCCTAGTGTCAGAGGCACCTCTCTCCCCAAGCAGTTTTCTTTTTGTTTTCCTTCCTTCCTTCCTTCCTTCCTTCCTTCCTTCCTTCCTTCCTTCCTTCCTTCCTTCCTTCCTTCCTTCCTTCCTTCCTTCCTTCCTTCCTTCCTTCCTTCCTTCCTCCCTCCCTCCCTCCCTCCCTCCCTCCCTCCCTCCTTTCTCTTTCTTTCTTTCTGTCTCTCTCTCTTTCTGCCTGCCTTCCTCCCTCCCTCCCTTCCTTTCTTTCTTCTTCCGAGGTGGGTTCTCACTCTAGCCCAGGCTGACCTGGAATTCAGTCTCAGGGTGGCCTTGAGCTCTTTTTTTTACTCAATTCTTATTAACATTATCCATGATTATAAAAAATATCCCATGGTAGTAGCCTCCCTGCCCCCCCCCCCACTTTCCCCTTTGAAATGGCCTTTAACTCTTGATGATCCTCCTACCTCTGCCTCCTGAGTGCTGGGATCAAAGGCATGCACCACCTTGCCTGGCTATCCTTCCTTTATTTTTTTAAACATTTTATTTATTTTTTATTTATTTGAGAGAGAGGGAGGGAGAGAGAGAGAGAGAGAGGGAGAGAGAGGAAGAGAGAGACAGAGGGAGTGGGCACAGCAAGGCCTCTAGCCACTGCATCCAGACTCATGTGTCACCATGTGCGTCTGGCTTATGTGGGTCCTGGGGACTCGAACCTGCCTTAACCACTAAGCCATCTTTCCAGCCCTACTTCTTTTTCTTTTTGAGACAGAATTTCACTGTGAGGCTTAGACTAGCTGGAGCTCTCTACGTGGCTCAGGTTGGTCTTGGAGTCATGACAATCTTCCTGTCCCAACCTCCCAAGTGCTAGGATTATAGATGTGCCACATCTGGCTGGTATCTTAAACCTATGGTGGATGTGGACCAACTGGTCTGCTACTCTCCTAGGAAGATGAGGACCTGTCTCTTGCAGGACTTGTTAAAGAGACTGGGCCTGCAATTGGTTTGGTATTTTTGTCTCTGCTAGGAAGTACTAATACTCAGAGTTTCTTTCTTTCTTTTTTTTTTAAGTACTTTTTTTTTGAGGTAGGGTCTCACTCTGTCCCAGAATTCAGAGAGAAAATGGGCACACCAGGGCCTCTAGTTACTGCAAATGAATTCCAGATGCATGTGCCACCTTGTGCATCTGGCTCTACATGGGTACTGGAAAATTGAACCCAGGCCACCAGGCTCTGCAAGCAAGTGCCTTTAACCACTAAGCCACCTCCCCAGCCCCAGGGCTCTGATTTTCAGTGAGTGACATTGAGAGATGATCCCGCCCAGCTCACAGCCGGGAAGGCTGAGGCTCAGATGGGCTAAGTGGCTCACTCTGGGACAGGCAGCATTTGCTAACTCTGAGTGTCTGCTCTTTGGTAGGGTAAGGAGAGAGAGGATTGAGGTGGTTAACCTTTGCGGTTCCCGTTCTCTGGCCAATTCTTTGTCCTGGCAGGGACACGCTTTGTACAGACCCTGCGGACTCCATGCCTCCTCCCTCCCCCACCGCAGCTCCCCACGAGCTCCTTCCAGAGCACTCACTCCTTGAGTAGGTTGCTAGTGGAAATGTGGTTTTCAAATTTGGGAAATCTCCATTAAGTCCTTTTATTTAAGGAGGATGTCATTATCACGCCTCCCCGAGGACTATTACAGTTCTATTAGGCAAGGCCGCAGACTTCCTAGGTACTGTCTGGGGTCTGATTCTTGAGCAGGAAAATACGAGACAGGAAGAAGGGGAGGAGGGAGCGGGAGAGAGAACAGGGAATGGGGAGGGGGAAGGAGGGAGGAGGAGGAAAAAGGGGAATGAATCAAAGAGAATGTAAGAGAGAAAGGAGCTATGAAGTGGGAGAGGAAGAGGCAGAGGGTGCCCTCCAGAGGCTGGAGAGAGGGGGCAGGAAGTCCCTGAGCCATGTGGCTGTACCAGCTACCAGGTTCAATGAGAGAGAGAAAGGGCACCCCAGGGCCTCCATCCACCGCAAACGAACTCCAGACACATGCACCCCCTTGTGCATCTGGCTAACGTGGGTCCTGGGGAATTGAACCTGGGTCCTTTGGCTTTGCAGGCAAACGCCTTAACCGCTAAGCCATCCCTCCAGCCCTCTTGGAGAGTCTTATGCCTTCTAGCTGCCTTCCAGCCTCGGCCTCCAGGCTCAGGTTAGGAGAGAGGCCTCTGGGATGGCTGGCCTAGAGGAAGAATGTGATCAGGGAGAGTTTTCTAGGGTGGCCAAGGTGGCTGTTGGCCTTCCTGGCCACTTGGAGGCATTGTTTCCCTCCTCTTCCCCCTCCTAGGTGAGTTCCAGGAAGAGCCTCTCTCTGCTTTTTATTCTTTTTGGTTTTTCGAGGTAGGGTCTCACTGTGGCCCAGGCTGATCTGGAATTCACTAGGTAGTCTCAGGGTGGCCTCGAACTCACAGCGATCCTCCTGCCTCTGCCTGCCAAATGCTGGGATTAAAAGTGTGCGCCACCATTGGGCTGGAGAGATGGCTTAGCGGTTAAGCGCTTGCCTGTGAAGCCTAAGGACCCCGGTTCAAGGCTCGGTTCCCCAGGTCCCACGTTAGCCAGATGCACAAGGGGGCGCACGCGTCTGGAGTTCGTTTGCAGAGGCTGGAAGCCCTGGCGCGCCCATTCTCTCTCTCTCCCTCTATCTGTCTTTCTCTCTGTGTCTGTCGCTCTTAAATAAATAAATAAATAAAATTAAAAAAAAAAAAAGTGTGCGCCACCATGCCTGGAAAAAAAACCCCACCATGTATGTGTGTATGTGTGTGTATATATATATATATATGTTTATTTACAAGCAGAGAGAGAGAGAGAGGAGGCAGATGGGCACACCAGGGCCTCTTAGCATTCCAGATGCCTGGACCACTTTGTGCGTCTGGCTTTATGTGGCTTTATATGGATGGACACTGGGGAACCCTGGGCTGTCGGGTTTTGCAAGCAAGCGCCTTTAACACTGGAGCCATCTCCCTAGCCCTCTGCTTTCTTTTTTTATTAGATATTTCATTCATTTATAAGAGGCAGAGACATATAGAGAGAATGGGCATGCCAGGGCCTCTAGCTACTGCAAATGAACTCCAGATGCACGTGCCACCTTGTGCATCTGGCTTTACATGGGCACTGGAGACTCGAACCTAAGTCCTTAGGCTTCACAGGCAAAGTGCCTAAACCGCTAAGCCATCTCTCCAGCCCCCCCCCCGCCCGGTTTTTACCATGTTCCACACATCAGTGACAGTTGCCAGTCACACAGTGAGTATGTGGCATGAAAAACTAGCTTCCCTGTCTCCTCTTCCTGCCCCCTTTCCACATTCAGAGGGCAAATTCATATGGTTTGCATTGCTCTTAGCAAAGCCTGGTGACCCTGGATGCCTTCAGTTTATCTTCCTCAGGACCCCCCCCCCCCCGGCTCCCTCCCCAGGCAGAGTTTGGGGAGGGTCAGGAAACGCATGGCAAGCAGCTGACAGTAGTTTGGCTAAATGGGAAAAAGAAAAATATATGCCTCTCTAGAGACCCTCGTGTTTAGGGGGTTACCGGCCCTGGCTGGAAGCATTTCTTTCTTTTTTTCACTTCCGGCCAGGAAGGCTGCTGTTCTGTGGAGGACAAACATCCTGAGGGGCAGTCCCCCTGCCTGGGGTTCCCCAGGGCCTGGGCAGCCCCCATCCAGGTTCCCTGGCCTCTTCAGAGCTGCCTCAGCTCCTCAACTCCTGAGGCCGGGACTCCCCACCCCTCTCCCACTCCCCCAGGGCCCTTCCCCCCTTCTGTGAGAGCTAGCTCAGTCCCCTGGGGTGCCCCTGCCTTGGAACTCCAGGCCAGAAGTGATTAATGAGGCGGGGACAAAGCCTTTCTTCCCCCAGCTGCGTCAACACACTTCTGGGGGCCTTGCAGGCTGCAGGTAGGAGCAGCAGCCCGGCTCCTCCAGGCCTGTTCTTTCTTCACCCTGGGCTCCCTCAGGGCCCCCTGGCCTCCCACTGGGCCAGTGGAGGCTGATGGTGAGGGCGATGATGAGTTTATGATGCCTCCAGCACTTGATATTTACTGAGAGTGGAGAGAGAGAGAGAGAGAGAGACAGACAGACAGACATCACATTGCTCCTCATTCTTCAATTCCTCCTCTCAGCTGCCTGGACCAGAGAGCTATCTTTGGGTAACCAGGAACAACTGGGATGTGGTCACTGGTGCTTATGTCGCCTCCCTTGGGAGACTTTCCATGAGCACTCCTGAAGGGCTGGGCCCACACCCGCCTCCTGCCGCAGATTGCCCAGCAATTGTCACGGGGGGGGGGGGGGGAGGAGCTCACCTGTTCCCTTCGTTGCTTCCTTAACAGAGGTTGTGTGATCCTCTGCCTTACACATCTTTTTGTGTCCCCTGCCCCGCCCTCCCACATTGTGTGGGGTTGTGACAAGTTACCCCTCATGATACCCTCTTATACAACCAGTTACCCCCTTATACTAACTCCTTATATGATCAGTTACCTCTCATAGGACCAAGGTGCTGTGGTCAAAACGGAGAGCTCCTTTGGTGTGTTGATGCCCTACTTGGTGTGATAGATGCTTATTTATGTCTCTCCAAAAAAAGTACTGTGATGATAAGGAAAAAGAAGAAAAAAAAAAGATATACAAAGATGTTTGAGGCTATGTAGTGAATTCCAGGTCAGCCTGGGTTAGAGCAAGGCCTTACCTCAAAAAACAAAACAAACAAACAAACAAAAAACTCCAGAGGTATGCTCCATGTTGTGTGTCTGGCTTTACGTGGACACGGGGGGAATCAACCCCCTGCTAGCAGGCTTTGCAAGCAAGTACTTTTAACTGCTGAGCCATCTCCCCAGCCCCCCACTTTTTTTTTTTCTGAGGTAGGTTCTCACTCTGGCCCAGACTGACCTGGAATTCACTATGGAGTCTCAGGGTGGCCTTGAACTCATGGTGATCCTCCTACCTCTGCCTCCTGAGTGCTGGGATTAAAGGCGTGCGCCACCATGCCCAGCTCCCTTCTTTTTTTATATTTATTTATTTATGGTTTTTCGAGGTAGGGTCCAACTCTAGCCCAGGCTGACCTGGAATTCACTGTGTAGTCTCAGGGTGGCCTCGAACTCACGGTGATCCTTCTACCTCTGCCTCCCAAGTGCTGGGATTAAAGGCGTGTGCCACCATGCCTGGCCCTTTTTTTTTCTGTTGTTTACAAATATATTTTGTTTATTGACAACTTCCATAATTATAGACAATAAACCGTGATAATTTCCTCCCCCTTCCATTTCCCCTTCATCAAGACACCTTCTGTATTGACAATATGACGGTCTGCTGACTGCTGGCTGCAGCAAGGGCATGGTCGCAGGACCACTTGCAGCAGGGCTGCGAGGCGGCAGGAGGAGGTGGGCACGGAAGAATGACTGGAAGAAAGGAGGCCCTTGGGGTGGCAGCCGGGGTCCCTGCATGAGTCCGACTGGCATTCGAGCTGGGAGGTAGGTGAGCACCCTGGCTTCTCTCTCTGGTTCATGGGTCAGAGCCTCTCTCTCTCTCTTTCTCTCCCTCTCTCCTTACCCGTCTTCCCATGTGTCTATCTGCAGCATCCCAATTGCTCCTGGGTTTTTGCTAGCGTTCCTGGCCAACTGGAATAATTAGAGTGAAGTTTTCCATTAAAATGCCACCGGAAGCTCTGTTAATAACAGGGGCGAAGCTGCCTCGAGGAAGACAGGATCTTCCTGTAGAAACGGCTGGAGGAGGAAGACGTGGGAATGCAGGTGGGCTGAGGGGTCAGTTAAGGTCCCTGGTCTTTGTCCTCTCCTCAGACCGGTTCCCCTTCTGCTTTGCAGGTCCAGCAGAATGTCTGCTGAGGTCATTTCCCCACCCTTGCTGATTTCTAATTCTCTCCGCTCCAAGGGGTGGGCAGGCTGGGGTGGGGGGGGGCGGTTGGGGTGGGGATGCTGCGGGAGCATGTGGGAGGTAAGGCATTTGGAATTTGGTTCTGGACTGACTTCAGGAGGGATAGCCAGCGAGTCTTCTGGGAGAGTCCTCTATGAGCAGTCTGGTCAGATGGAAGGATGGAGACCAGGCAGCCTAGAATGAGAAGCCCATGTGCCCTGCCCACCTTGCTGGGGACAGGACATCTTGGGGTAGTGGCCTGAGGCAAGAGCACCTGGGTTCATCCTCAGACCTTCAAGCCCACGTTCTCCCCGGACTGACACTTGCAGTATGTGAAAGGATGGGGAGTGGGGTAGCAGGGACACAGCGCCCTCCTGGGAGACACCCCGCCCCTGTCACCTCAGGACAAAGGGATTCAGGGTGTGTAGGGGCAATAAAGAACAGTCCCCACGTTTGCCCCAGGGCTCCAACACTCTCCCTTACAGATTCACTTCCTGGCCTTTCTTTGATAATCTCAAAAGTCCATAGTAGGCAGGGCTTCACATCTCCACTTGTCCCAATGCACACTACTGTCAACCAGGCAATTAGTTTAGGAAGGGTCACGGTTTCATCATATTAGACTTGTTTTGGGATACCATCTGTACACCCCATCTCCCAGCCTCTATAGGCAGTGCTGGACTATACAAGGGGAGAGATCCTGAGGTGAGGTTCCTGCTTCGGAACAGAAGTGGAGACTTGACCCTGCAAGGAAGTTTATTTTATTTTATTTCATTTTTTGAGGTAGGGTCTCACTCTAACCCAGGCTGACTTGGAATTCATTGTGTAGTCTCAAGCTGGCCTCGACCTCACAGTGATCCTCCTTTATCCCCTGAGTGCTGAAACTACAGACATGTACCACCACACCAAGTCGAACTGGCGTTTATTTATTTATTATTTATTTGTTTTCATGTGTGGGTGTCGGTGTGCCAGGACCTCTTGCTGCTATAACTGAATACTGAAAGCTTGTGCCACTTTTTGCATTTGGCTTACATGGGTAGCTTGAAAATTGAATCCCAAGCCGGCAGATTTTGCAAGCAAGGACTTTTAAAATCTGAGCCATCTTCCCAGCCCTTTAGCTGGCATTTATTTGAAATATTTTTATTTATTTATTTATTTATTTATTTATTTATTTATTTATTTATGAAAGAGAGGAAAGGAGGGAGAGAGAGAAAAAGAGGTAGAGAGAGAGAATGAATGGACATGTCAGGGCCTCCAGCCACTGCAAATGAACGCCAGACACATGCGCCATCTTGTGCATCTGGCTTATGTGGGTCCTGGGGAGTTCAACCTGGGTCCTTTGGCTTTGCAGGCAGGTGCCTTAACCACTAAGCCATCACTCTAGCCCAGATTTATTTATTTGAGAGAGACAGGATGAGGAAGAGAATGGGCACACCAGGGCCTCCTTCTGCTACAAATGAACTCCAGATACATGTACCACTTTGTACATCTGCTTTATGTGGGCACTGGGGAATCGAACCCAGGCCATCAGGCTTTCTAAGCAAGCACCTTTAACCACTGCGCCAGCCCATACCGTGTTTTGTTATTTATTTATTTTTTTTATTCTTTTGGGGTGGGTCTCACTCTGGCTCAGGCTGACCTGGAATTCACTATGTAGTCTCAGGGTAGCCTCGAACTCATGGTGATCTTCCTACCTTTGCCTCCCCAGTGCTGAAATTAGAGGTGTGCACTACCATGCCTGGCTCCCAATTTCTTTTTTAAAAATATTTTATTTATTTATTTATTTGATCGAGAGAGAGAGAGAGAAAGAGAGATAGGAGAGAGAGAATGAATATGGGTGTCCCAGGGCCTCTATCTACTGCAAACGAATTCCAAATGCATGTACTACCTTGTGCATCTGGCTTACATGGGTACTGGGCAATTGAACCTGTGTCCTTAGGCTTTGCAGGCAAGTTCCTTAACCACCTAGCCATCTCTCCAACCCCTTGGTCCAACTTTTATTTATTTTTATTTTTTGTTTATCTGAGGTAGGATCTCACTCAGCTCAGACTGACATGGAATTCACTGTGTAGTCTCAGGATGGCCTCAAACTTATGGTGATTTTCTTACCTCTGCCTCCCAAGTGCTGGGTCTAAAGGTGTGTGCCACCACACCCGACCCAACTTCTTAATATCTCAAATGAAATTGAATTCTAACATGAGTTTGGATTCAAACCACAGCAGATGGTTTAATATAGATCTAAATTTTTGGTCAATTAAAAAATATGTTTAAAAAATTTATTTATTTATTTGTAAGCAGAGAGAGATAAAGAGATGGACAAACACAGGGAATGGGTATGCCAGGGCTTTCACTGCTGAGCCATCCCTCTAGCCCCTAAAGTTTGGTCAATTAAAAAAATGATTTATTTGCAAGCTGAGAGAGAAGAGGGACAGGGTGAGCAAGGGGGCGTGGGGGAGTGAGAGAGAATAGGGACACCAAGGCTTCCAACTGCTGTAACCGGACTCCAGATGCATGCGCATCCAGCTTTACGTTGGTAGTAGGGAATCGAACCCCAGTAGTGAGGCTCTGCAGACAAGTGCTTTAACCGCTGAGTCATCTCTCCAGCCCCCTCCAGCTATTTTTGTCCCCAGGTTTCATAGTTTCTTGGCAGAGATTTCTTTGAGCACCGTCCTTGCCCTTGCCCTCTCCACTATCTCCTTGAGTCATGTCTCTGTCAGTTCTCTTTGCATTACTGCAAAATGTCCCAAATGGGCTTGTCAACAACCAGACCCTTCCGGCTTCAGTCCCTCCTCTCCATGGCAAAAATGGCAAAACATGCCATTTTCTGCCTAAAAAGCTTCCAAAGTAAAGTCCCAGTTTTTATCTTATCCTAAGAGGAGGACATTCATGATCTAGACTGAATTTATGCCCTGCTCCCTTGCTGGACCGCCTTGCTCAGTTTACTGGACTCAAATGTAGTCACCCACTGCCATCTTTCACAGTCAGCGCAAGCACACACGTGGCCTGGTCTGAAAAGTACTGGCCCCTCTGTCTGGAATTCAAGCCCTTGCTCTGTAAACTCCCAACGATCAGTTAAGATGGCTGCCCTCTCTAAATTCCCGCATTCCTCCGAGAAGCACATATCACTCTTAATTTAGTTATCTCTCCATGCCTGTCTCACACACTACCGCATTTTAAATATTTTGAGGCCAAGGACCGTGCCTGACCTGACCCACGCCTGGCCATGTCTGGCATGTACGGTAGCCAGGAGGAGAAGGAAGACAAGGCAGAGGAGGCTGCTACTCCATGGGCCAGTTGCTTTTTTTTTTGTTTTATTGCATTTTGTTTGTTTGTTTGTTTATTTATTTATTTATTTATTTAGAGTCCAGTTCAGGCACTTGCCTGTGAAGCCCAATGACCAGGGTTCTATTTATTTCCCAGTACCCACATAAAGCCAGATGTACAAAGTGGCGCATGCAGCTGAAGTTCATTTGCAATGGCTAGGGGCCCTGGCATGCCAGTTCTCTTTCCCTCTCTCTCTCTCTGCTTACAAATAAATAAATACATTTAACAAAAAAAGAAAGAAAAATATTCCCTACTCTCGATGTCTGATCAAATTCCTCATTCCCCATCATAGACATCACCCTGGCCTGCCTTCAGTATGAATCCCTCTTGCCTTTAAGCTTCCACTTGGTAATTTTCCATCCACTGACCCAGCCTGCTCTTTGGTTATCAGTATCCCCTGTTCTTGGTGCATTCGGAGTTAAGCCCGATCTTTCTCCACTATTGTCAGATCTTTTGGTTGTAGACTTCCTTACTTTGTTTTATTTTGAGATAGGGTCTCATTATGTAGGCCAGTTTAGCCTCAAATTCTCAATCTTCCTGGCTCAGTCTCTCATCTTTTTTATTTTTTTTTATTTTTAGGTAGGGTCTCACTCTAACCCAGGCTGACCTAGAATTCAATATGTAGCCTCAGGCTGGCCTCAACCTCTGGGCAGTCCTCCTACCTTTGCCTCCTGAGTTCTGGGATTAAAGGCATGCCACCACGCCCAGCTCTCAGTCTTCCATCTTTAATAAGTGTCATGAATACTCTTTCTTTAACAGAATGTTGCAGTCAGGTTCACATTGCTGGCAGAAAATCACCCGACCAAGAGCATCTTGTGGAAGAAAAGGTTTATTTTAGCTTATAGACTTTAGAGGAAGCTCCATGATGGCAGAGGAAAACGATGGCATGAGCAGATGGTGGGCATTACCTCCTGGCCAACATCAGATGGACAATAGTGACAGGAGAGTATGCCAAACACTGGCATGGGGAAATTGGCTATAATACCCATAAGCCCGCTCCCAATAATACACTGTCTTCAGGAGCATTAATTCCCAAATCTCCATCAGCTGGGAACCTAGCATTCAGAACACCTAAGTTGATGGGGGACACCTGAATCAAAACACCACATTCCGCCCCTGGCCCCCATAAACTGATAAACATCCATGATGCAAAATGCAATACATTCAGTCCAGCCTTAAAAGTCCCCATATTTTTTTGGGAGGGGGAGTTCAAGGTAGGACTTCACTCTAGCTTAGTCTGACCTGGAATTCACTGTGTAGTCTCAAGGTGGCCTTGAACTCACAGTGATCCTCCTACCTCTGCCTCCCAAGTGCTGGGATTAAAAGCGTGTGCCACCACTCCCAGTTTAAAAGTCCCCACATTTATCAATCTTAATAATGTTCAAACATCCCCATATTCTAAGATTTTTTAACTGAGCCATAATGCCAAAACAAAAACAAACAAACAACAACAGAAACCCATAATGGCACAGAATAAACATTCACACTGCAAAAGATGGCACTGGGCAGAGCAAAGAAATATTCAACCAATACAAGATTTAAAATAACCAGGGCAAACATAAAACTCTGTAGCTCCAAGTCCAACAACTAACCAGTGTTAAGTCTCTAAGTCCGATAATTCTAACCAGCAAAAAGTCTCTGGATTTCCAATTCTGCCCCTCCAGCTAGGCTACTCACAGTCATGGAAAACTTCATCTGGGGCTCTCCTTAGCAGCCATCTCGTGGTCCTAGCATTTCCACTGGGTCTCCATGCAGGCATCCAACAAACCTGCTTCACACTGCCCATGGCCATTTCCAAAACACAAGACCATGTTGCAAACTAAATGACCCTCTCTTTCCTGCATTTCTTATACTCCACAGTACCAGGTGGGGTGCCAATTTGTTAATCCAGGGGGGGAATAAAGGAGACTTTGAAGGACAGGACTTTCCTTGAGCACTTAGGCCCCTTCAAAAGATTGCATCCTTTCTGCATTGCCCCAGTGCAGGTCAGCTGGCCCAATCTCAAGAGTTGTAATTTCTCAATTGCAATTGAACGGGTAGCAGTTTCACCCAAATATTTCATTTTTTCTGTGCCATATTCCTCTGCTCACATCAGTCCATTTCTGTGCAATGCAACCCTGTACAACTTCTCAGGACACAACCATAACAGCAAGCCTCTCATACAAACTGTTTCTAGCCCAGTCCAGGCAAAGCTCCTTCTTACCCTCATAAGCCAAACCTCACAGTTCTTACTGCATTCACATCTTTCAACTCTGACCAGAATAATCCATTAAGCTGTACTTACAGCACTGCAAGGCATCTCTTAAGCCAAGGTTTCAAATCTTTCCACATTCCTCCTGAAAGTCAGCTGCAAAAGGCCAAAGCCACACAGGTGTCTAGCAGCAATCTCACTCCCCTGGTACCAACTTTACTGTTGCAGTCAGGTTTTCATTGCTGGCAGAAAATCATCTGACCAAGAGCAGCTTATGGAGCAAAAGGTTTATTTCAGCTTATAGATCCGAGGGGAAGCTCCATGATGGCAGGGAAAAATGATGGCATGAGCAGAGGGTGGACATCACCTCCTGGCCAACATCAGATGGACAACAGTGACAAGAGAGTGTGCCAAACACCGGCAATGAGAAACTGGCTATAATATCCATAAGCCTGCTCCCAACAATACACTGCCTCCAGGAGGTGTTCATTCCCAAATCTCCATCAGCTGGGAACCTAGAATAGAGAACATCTAAGTTGACGGAGGACCCCTGAATCAAAGCACCACGCAGAACAAAACCCCTCCCCAAGCTCTGCTCTCATCTTACCAGGCTCCCTGTGCAGTGGAGTGTATATGAATCCCCATTTTTCTTGCCTTTCTGTTTTCCTTCTTGGTTTCCTTCCTTGAATGTGTCCTCATTACCTGCCTTGTGAAGCATCCCTGGTCTTCTCTCCGCTCCTTGCCTCCTCTCTGTTCATCTCACTTATTCCATTGGCACCTCTATATTGTTATTTGTCTCTTGGTGTTGTGTTAGTATGTGTGGTGTGTGTATGCAGGTGTGTGTGACCTGTGCTTGTGCGTGTGGAAGCTAGTGGATGACATCGGATGACTTCTATTGCTTTCACCATACTTTCTTTTTTAAAAAATATTTTAAATATCTTATTTATTTATTTGAGAGAGAAAGAGAGAAGAAGAGGGAGAAAGATACAGAGAGGGAGAGAATGTGTGTACCAGGGCCTCCAACCACAGTGCAAACGAACTCCAGATGCATGCACCACCTTGTGCATGTGGGTACTGGGGACTCGAACCTCCGTCCTTAGGTTTTACAGGCAACCACTAAGCCATCTCTCCAGACCCACCATACTTTGTTTTTTAAATTTTTTATTTTTTATTTGAGAGAGCGAGAGAGAGAAAGAGGCAGACAGAGAGAGAGAGAGAGAGAGAGAGAGAGAGAGAGAGAGAGAGAAATTGGGGATGCCAGGGCCTCCAGCCATGGCAAACGAACTCCAGATGCATACACTCCCTTGTGCATCTGGCTTATGTGAGTCCTGGGGAATCGAACCAAGGTCCTTTGGCTTTGAAGGCAAACACCTTAACTGTTAAGCCATCTCTCCAGCCCCCCACCATACTTTCTTGAGACAGAGTTTCTTACTGAACCTGGAACTCTACACTGTTTGGTGAGACAGGCTAACCAGGGAGCCCCAGTGAGCCTCCTGTCTCTGCCTCCCCAGCACTGGGGTCACAGACACATCCAGTTTTGATGCAGGTATTAGGGGTCAAACTCAGATTCTCAGCTTGTGCAGCAAGCACTCTCCCCTGCTGAGCCACCTCCCCAGCTACATGGCTGCTTATTTTCCCGGGGCTGTGAGCCCCCTGAGGGCAGGACGTGTCCACGTTGTACCCTCTGTTCACATTTCCCATGCCTTTATACAGAGCCTGGCACAAAATAGGCACTCACTGAATAGTGAATAAATGGAAGGAAACGCCATTGCAGAAGAGGAAAAGTAATCTTTTTCCTTTCTTACCACAAACCTCACAGTTTGAGACCTTTATAACAAAAGACTAACAAGAGAAAAGCCTGCAATTTTGTTGATTTTTGTTTTTGAGGTAGGGTTTCACTCTAGTCCAGGCTGACTTGGAATTCACTATGTAGTCTCAGGGTGGCCTCGAACTCATGGTGATCCTCTTACCTCTGCCTCCTGAGTCCTGGGATTAAAGGTATGTGACACCAGACCCGGCAAATATATATACGTATTTAGCCCAGACTGGCCTCAAACTTCGTACCTTCCTGCCTCTGTCTCTCAAGTGCTGGGATTATAGACAGGCATCACAATACCTAGCTTGCAAATTTATTTAATAAGCTTAACATGACACGGGAGACTCTGCAAATAAAATACAGACCTAAATAAATGGAACACTGCTCGGCAGGCATGGTGACGAACACCTTCAATTCCAGCACTCCAGAGGCAGAGGTAGAAGAAGGATTGCTGGGAGTTTGAGGCCAGTCTGCAACTGCATAGTGAATTCCAGGTCAGCCTGGACTAGAGCGAGACACCTACCTCAAAAGAAAAAGAAAGAAAAGAAAAGAAAAAAAGAAATGCTGTGTACTTGTGCTGAAGTTTGGTGAGAGGGGAAAGTCATGCAGAAGTACAATAGGACAAGAAAGAGTGTCATGATGCATAATAATTGGAGGCAGTGTAGCAAGTCTACGGTTCTTCTCTAAGTCTTCATTTCTCTCTTTTGGGGTAGCAGGATCTATTGGGATCAGGGTCCTTCTGTATGAAATAAGATTAGAGAATTCTTTTATGACTGCCTATGGGAAAGATGGTGGGAGAAGGTCAGAGAGAACTTCCTACCCTTGCTGTTTTATTATTTTATTATTTATTATTTTATTAATGCTCAGGGGTGAAGTGTCCTGAACCCCACCACTATCTTGCTCAAGCTTGTGGGATTTGCCACGCAGCCAGTAAGACCTGGACGAGATCTCCGACCCCTGGACTTATTTCCATGCTTGTAGCAGCTGGTTTGGAGGTCAGGAATCCCGACACCCCAGCCTAGGGAGGTTGGTTAAGAAGGTCACCTTGGCAGAGCCAGGCCATTGCAAGGGGGGAAATTAAAACAAAATTGAATAAATTGGGGGCTGCAGAGATGGCTTAGTGGTTAAGGTGCTTGCCTGCAAAGTAAAGGGACCCAGGTTCGATTCCCCAGGACCCACGTAAGCCAGATGCACAAGAGGCACATGTGTCTGGAGTTTGTTTGCAGTGGCTGGAAGCCCTGGCACACCCATTCTCTCATTCTCTTTCTCTCTCTCTACCTGCATATATATATATATATATATATATATATATATGTATATATATATATATATATATATATAAATCAAATAAATAATAAAAAATGGAACAAATTAATTTTCACATTGAACCCTGCTTCATGAGGGTGCTAAGTGTCTGACTAAACAAGCAACCAGAAAGATAGAGTCATCCTGCTGTCATTTTTCATCCGAAGAGAAGGGGGAAAAACGAAGATGTTGATTTAAGATACAGCCCAGGGCTGGGGGCCTCGGGAAACCTTGGCAAAGGCTCATGTTGTTTGGGGTGGGAGGTCGCGAGAGCAGCTGCTGCCGGGGGGGGGGGGGATCCCCCTCAAGGGTCTGGGGAGATGGAAAAACTTGGTGTGAGCTTTTCCTCGGCGGCCCCTTGACTGCTAACAGGAGCCAGCTGAGCGAACACAAGCGGAGGCGCTGTGACCCGCGCAGCTCCCGGCTTCCTCTGAAAGTTCCAGGCCTCTTTTTTCCTGTCGGATTCCAGACAGATGAAATTTTCCTGGCCCTGGCCCGTTCCTGGCAGCATCTCCTCTCTGAATCACCATAAATCAGGAACTGGGGTGTTGGGGGGGGGGGCGGCGGTGAGCAGTGGAGTTTTTCTGATTGACAAGCTGCTGCCTTGGTAAAAAGAAAAAAATGTGGGCTCTGCTTCCTAGGCTAAAAATACCTCTGGAGTGTGGGGGGTGTGTGGCTTACCAGAGTCCTCCCCATCATTAGTCCCTGCAGGTAGCTGCTTTGCATTGTGAATATTTGCATTTGTCTATGATTAGTATTTTATAGTTGGGCTGTGGATGTGCAGATGAGGGCCACTGGGGGCCAAGGTGGTGGTAAGTGACACCATTGTTTGAGGGATCACATTAGGTGGGGGGGCCCTGGACATTCCTCAAAGCCTCCATCATTCATGAGCCCCCAATTAATTTCAATACAAACACCGGATTTGGCTTCCTCTGTGCCTTTGCAGCCATAACACATGAGGTCATGCTGCTCTGGTTAAGCAACCTGAGGAATTGTAGGATGAGGTAGGGGCTTCCAGGCCCCTGGGAGGCTGGGGTATCTGTCTTGCCTGACTCCAGCAGAGCTGTTTAGTGTGTGTATGTGTGTGCGTCTGGTGGGGAGGGGGCTAATACCTATATTCTTTCACTTTTAAAAATATATTTTTAAAAAAGTATATTTTTTAAAAATTTTATTCATTTTTATTTATTTCAGAGTGACAGAGAGAGAAGAGGCAGATATATATATACATAGAGAGAGAAGGGGCACGCCAGGGCCTCCAGCCACTGCAAACAAACTCCAGATGCGTGCACTCCCTGTACATCTGGCTAACATGGGTCCTGGGGTCTTGAGCCTCGAACTGGGGTCTTTAGCCTTCACAGGCAAGCACTTAACCGCTAAGCCATCTCTCCAGCCCTAAAACATTTTTTAAACTTTATTTTTATTTATTTATTAGAGAGAGAGAGAAAGAGGCAGAGATAGGGAGAGAGAGAATGGGTGTGCCAGAGCCTCCAGCCATTGTAAATGAACCACCTGTGCATCTGGTTCACATGGGCCCTTGGGAATTGAACCAGGATCCTTTGGCTTCGAAGGCAAGTGCCTTAACTGTTGATGTCTCCAGCCCAATATATTTTTTAAAAATCTTATTTATTAGAGAGAGAGAAAAAACGGGTGTACCAGGGTCTCTAGCCTCTGCAAATGAACTCCAAATGCATGTGCTACCATTGTGCATCTGGCTTATGTGGGTTCTGGGGAATTGTACCTGGGTCCTTAGGCTTCACAGGCAAGTGCCTTAACTGCTAAGCCATCCCTCCAGCCCTCTTTCGTGTTTCTTCCTTAGAAATTCTGACATATTTGATTGTTTTACTTTTTTTCTTTCTTTCTCCAGCCCTTCTCATCTCCAGCTACACACCTGCCCGTGTAACACCTTGAAATTACCTATTTACATATTTACTTATTATTTTTGGACAAGGTTTTCCTCTAGCCTAGGCTGACCTGGAACTCCCTCTGTAGCCCAGTGTAGCCTGGAACTCAGAGATTCTCCTATGTCAGCTTCAATAGTGCTAGGATTAAAGGCGTGCAATAACCACGCCTGGATTTTTTAAATTTAAATTAAATTAAATTAAATTTATTTATTTGCAAGCAGAGAGAGAGAGAAGAGACAGACAGAGAAAGAGAATGGGGACTGAGGGATGGCTTAGCAGTTAAGGCGTTTGCCTGCAAAGCCAAAGGGCCCAGGTTCGATTCCCCAGGACCCCTATTAGCCAGATGCACAAAGAGGCGCATGTGGCTGGAATTCATCTGCAGTGGCTGGAGGACCTGGCACACCCATTCTCTCTCTCCCTCCCTCCCTCTTTCTCTGTCAAATAAATAAAATATTTAGCCGGGCGTGGTAGCGCATGCCTTTAATCCCAGCACTCGGGAGGCAGAGGTAGGAGGATCACCGAGAGTTCAAGGCCACCCTGAGACTCCATGGCGAATTCCAGGTCAGCCTGAGCCAGAGTGAGACCCTACCTCGAAAAAGAAAAAAAAAAAAAAAAAAAAAAAGAGAAAGAGAATGGGTGCGCCAGGGCCTCTAGCTACTGTGAACGAACTCCAGACACATGCATCTCTGCGCGTCTGGTTTACATGGGTCCTGAGGAATCAAACCTGGGTCCTTTGGCTTTGCAGGCAAGCACCTTAACAATTGCTAAGCCATTTCCCCAGCAGCTTTTTTTTTGAGACAGAGTCTCATTGTAGCACAGGCTGACCAACAGCTCACTATGAAACTGAGAATGACCTTGAGCTTCTGATCCTCTGGCCTCCACCTTCTGAGCACTGAGATTATGGTGTAAGCCATGACACCAGTTGACGTGGTGTTGGGGGATCTTCAGGCATGCTAGGCAAGCACCCTACCAGCTGAGCTTTGCCCCCAGCCCCACCCCACTTTTGAGGTAGCGTCTCATGTAACCCAGGCTGGTCTCAAATTGGAGATCATCCTGCCTTAGCCTCCCATAGTTCTGAGATTATAGGCATGAACCCCCACACCTGACTTTCTTCCCCTGAACCCCCCTCCCCACCAACACTCCGTGCTGCCCTTACATACACAGCTCTTTCCACCTGGGCATTGTGTGACCTATTTTTGTTTTGTTTTTCGAGGTAGGGTCTTACTCTAGCCCAGGCTCACCTGGAATTCACTCTGGTCTCAGGGTAGCCTCATGGGACCTCTTTATCTGTCTGTGTTTACTTGCAGGAGTTTCTCTGGAAATTCTTTGCTGATCACTCCATTCAGGGTCAAGTACAATTCTCTGTGATCCTATGTAGCCTATTGGTTCACAGACCCTGAAAGGTTTGTTAAATCATGGATTGGCAGGCTCCCAGTTTCTGCATCAACTGATTTACAGCGGGGTCTGCAAATGTGTAATGTCTAACAAGATCTCAGAGGACAGAGATACTGCCTAGCCTCCCCCCCCCCCCCCCGTGACCATCTCCCTCGATAGCATTTATCCTACTGGCTTGCAATTACCTGTTTATTTGCTCTACTCTCTCGTTGGCAGAGTGGGGACTGTTCCTCTCTAATCCTGTGGTGTGGGCAGGAGCGTGGCTCAGCGAAACTGCTCACTGGTGGTTTGTTGGTTGAATGAGTTGAGGAGGCAGAAAGCTGGCTGGCTGCAGAGCTCAGCAGAGAGGAAGAGGTGCTTCCTATCTTCTGGGAGGGGGAGGAAGCTGCTGAGTAGGAGGGCTCGTGGGATCGGGGTGGGTCACCCCATCAAGGTAAGTGATCCCTCTCTCCCCTTGCCCCCACCACCCACCAGCTAAAATAAGCACCGCTGAGGCAGGTGCCAGCCAGAGGCGGCAGGCTGAGGAATCAGGAGTGGAGTTCAACTTGACTTTTCCCCCTGAGGACTGGGAAGGCCAGAGCGGTGGTTTGAATCAGACCTTCCCACATCAACTCAGGTGTTTTCTATACTTGGATCTCAGCTGGTGGCGATTTGGGAGGTGGAGTCTTGCTGGAGGAGGTGTGTTGTTGGGGGGTGGGTTTAGGGGTGTTATAGCAGCTCCCCCTTGCTAGAACTTGGCTCCCTCTTCTGCTGCTGTTTTCCACCTGCTGTGGCAGAGGGGATGTCCGCCCTCTGCTCATGCCATCATGAAGCTTCCCCTCGCGACCGTAAGCCAGGCCAAACCCTCTCCTCCCATCAGCTGCTCTCGGTCCGGTGATTTGTCCTAGCAACGAGAAGAGAACCGCAACAAGAAAAGACAGTGGAGACTTGGCCTGTATCTTGCATTAGTTCTTTGTTGTTGTTGTTTGTTGGTTGGTTTTTGGTTTTGCTTTTGTTGAGACAGGGCCCAGGCTGACCTGGAATTCACTGTGAATTCACTCACAGCAATCCTCCTACCTCTGCCTCCTGAATGCTGGGATTAAAGGTGTGTACCGCCACACCCCTTGAATTAGTTCTGAGTTCCAGCCCTTTTTCTAAATGCTCTAGCCACACAGTTGAGTGAGATTTATTTTTTAATTTGAAAAAAAATTATTAATTTATTTAGAGAGCTAGGGAGAAAGAGGCAGATAGAGAATGGGTATACCAGGGCCTCTAGACGCTGCAAATGAACTCTGGATACACACACTACCTTGTGCATCTGGCTTACTGGGTCCTGAGGAATCGAACCTGGGTCCTTTGGCGTTGCAGGCAAGTGCCTTAACTGCTAAGCTATCTCTCCAGCCCAAGATTAAAAAAAATTGATTAATTAATTTGAGAGTCACACACACACACACACACACACACAGAGAGAGAGAGAGAGAGAGAAAGAGAGAGAGAGAGAGAGAGAGAGAGAGAGAGAGAGAGAGAGAATGGACATGCCAGGACCTCCAGCCACATGCACCACCTTGTGCATCTGGCTTACATGGATTCTGGGGAATCAAACCTGGGTCCCTTAGGCTTCACAGGCAAGCATCTTAACTGCTGAGCCATCTCTCCATCCCTAGCCTGAGATTTTAATCTCTGTATAATTTATTAACTCCTTGAGGACAGATTTGTGTAACAAACATTATGGGAAGCCAAAACATTAAAGGTTATTACTAAGGCTCTTAGTTTCCCACCAGAACTAGATGGTAAGACCCTATTGCTGAAGACTCCACATGCTTGGGCTGCAGGTCACCGAGAAGTAAAGCTGAAGGTGCGCTGGAAGCCTCCTTCCTATTAACTAGCTGTCAGGATACTGGAAAGAGCTAGGTAGCACACAGCCTTTGAGAGGAGAAGAGTCATTGATGGTGTTAACCAGCAGTGGGCCCTACAAGATTTACTGCTGGGCAGCCAGGCCAAATGTACCAACTGGTACAATGGTGGCATGTCTTTTATGGGGAAAATCAAATGTTCTCTGGTTGGACTTGAGGCCCATTCCATGGGAGGAAATTGATATCTGAAAATGTAGTCAAAAGCCTATGGCTGAGGAGGTCATAAGCTCTGGTGGGGAAACTGCTGTCCTCTGGCTAAATGGCCAGAGCGCTTATGGTTATGCTCATATAATAATGCTGTTCTCACTTTTCTTTTTTTGGTTTTTCAAGGCAGGGTCTCACTCTAGCCCAGGCTGACCTGGAATTCACCATGGAATCTCAGGGTGGCCTCGAACTCATGGCAATCCTCCCCCACTCTGCCTCCCAAGTGCTGGGATTAAAGGTGTGCGCCACCACGCCCAGCTCTACTTTCACTTTTGACTAGAGAAGCTTCTCTTTTCAGATGGTAGTGACCACTGGGATGACTCAAAAATGGCCAAAGTACTGAGAGGAAGTGACAGTGCAGTGTACAACACTACATGAGACATCTCTACCACACTCTACAAGGCTCAGGGACCATTGCAGAAGAGGTGGTGGAAAGAATGTAAGAGGCAAAGGAAGGGGAGGGCTGCTTACAATGCTGTCATCCAGACACAAAGTAGCCTTGATATTCATGACCTCACAGTGGCCATGACCTCACAGTGGCTGACACTATTTATACAAGATATGCATAACAGGAGGAAAAAATGATGGCATCAAGATAGAAGAGAGAGTAATTGGAAAGAAGAAGGGATTCAGTGGAGGGGGAGTTGGGGAGTGGAAAAGGGGAGTGATGGGAGGATTTTGATCATGGTATATTATGTGTATTTATGAAATTTGTCAATAAAAGTTTTAAAAAACAAAGTTATGGGAGGCAATTGTCTGAGCTAAGCTCTTGCACTATCTCCAACAGATCAGACCATATAAAATGAAGTCACTCATGACAAATGCTAAATGTTGTATAATCAAATTGAAGCTTTCAGGAGACAGTCCAAAACAGATGGGTTCACTCTCTATATATATACATGCACACACATGGGTTTGAGAATCACTGAAGAAAGACCCCAGACTCAAATAGTATGCAAAAGCAAAGAGCGTTTATTCTGCAGAATCAGCCAGCATACGGGGGTCAACCATTCATACAAAATGGCGACCCTGAGAGGAGCACACAGGCTCCTTTTAAGCACAGCTAGAAGAATTTTTGCAGGCTTAGTCTTTTCTAACACAATTGGCTAATTTGAACAGTAACTATACTTGTATTCTTTTGATTGGTCCTAAGGTTTTGGCAGCCTAGGTCTAGGGGAATTCTAAGCAGGTTAGGTAATCTTTAAAATGATTGGCTAGGCAAGCAGCAGTTACAGTTGTGCATCTCTGATTGGTTGGGGCAGAAGGCATGAAAGGGACGTGTCTGGGCATGTCCAGGAACTGACTCAGCCTCTGGGTGGCTATCTTCCTGGCCACATGTCAGGGCAGGCCCTTTCCAGAAGTCCTGCCTGCCTCTCTGGGAAACTGAAACTTGGGCTTAGTTAGAGTGGTGCCTTACTGAAGCCTGTCATGGCATCAGTTTGGTCCCTTCTATCTACTATCTATCTGCCTGTCTGTCTGCCTGTCTGTCTGTCTATCTATCTATCTATCTATCTATCTATCTATCTATCTATCTATGTATTTTTTTTTGAGGTAGGGTCTCACTGACCTGGAATTCACTATATAGTCTCAGGGTAGCCTTGAACTCATGGCAGTCCTCCAATTTTTGCCTCCCAAGTGCTGGGATCAAAGGCATGTGCTACCACACCAAGCCTTTTAAAAATATTTTATTTATTTATTTGAGAAAGGGAGAGACAGGGAGAAAGAGGCAGATAGAATGAGAGAGAGAGAGAATGGGAACTCCAGGGCCTCTAGCTACTGCAAACGAATTCCAGATGCATGTACTGTTGCAAGTACTCTATAGATTATCACTACACAGAGAGGATTCCGCAGATGAAGGCAGAAGAGACGCTGGTAAGTTTGCAAAAGAGTTTACTGATGTTGTTATAACACACAAGCAAGACCATATCATGCAAAAGGCAACTAAAGCCAAAAACACATAAATCCAAATACTCATCCTAACATAACAATATCTTGATTAGGTCTAACATCATACGACCTGATTCCTAGCGAGGTTCGAGCTGCGACATTCACTTTCGATTTCACCATAGCGATGCCTCCGGTGACCAGATCGGCTGCGGTCTTGATCCGCCGGCGTAAGTCTTTGGATTGACTTACGGACGATCTGGAGTTTGCGTTGGTGAGCGTTCCGGATTTGGCTTGCTGATGTTGTTCTCAGTCTCGGACTAATGAGCTGCGTGTCTCAGTCAGTCATCGTGGCGCGTGAGAGAGATGCTTTCGGTTCTTCGGGTCTCTTTTTATACACTTATCAATCTTAATGCACACATGTCTGTTTATCTATCATTACGTCACTGCAAATCGTCACTCTTAATTTCTAACTTATCTACTCTGGACAGGCAAGCCTGTCCTTACATGCTCATGACAGCCACCTTGTGCATCTGGCTTATATGGGTCCTGAGGAATTGAACCTGGATCCTTAGGCTTTGCAGGCAAGTGCCTTAATAGCTCAGCCACCTCTCCAGCCCTAGTTGAGTTTTTTTTTTCCCTGAAAATAGGAGATTATAATGTAATAAGGAGGTTCATTTTGCTCTAGCTGTTATGCAAACAACCTGAAATCAACTGATATTAGCCAACCAGGCTGTTATTTAGTGTCCTATTTCCTTGTTCTCACTCTACAAATCCCACCATTCTGCTAGTTTACAGTGGGAGTTCCCATTCTGTTTTGTAGCACAGAGGCTCTACTCATAAACCATGAGCCAATTTAAGGGTGGGGGCTGTAGCTCAGGGGTGCACCATGTGTCTAGCATGTGTTAGGTTCCAGCACTATAAAATGAAATCAATAAAAAAAAAAATCAAAAGTCGATTTGATCTATAACTAAAATTGTTGACATTTCATTATTTGATGCATCCTATACCCTTTTTTGGGGTTAGTTTTTGGAATCAGCCTTACATAGCTCATGCTGGCTTCAAACTTACAATGTAGCTGAGTATGGTGTTGAACTCCTGATCCTCCTGCCTCCACCTCCCGAGGGCAGGGATTACAGGTATGTACCAGCATGACTGGTCAGAATAATGACTTTATGCTTTATCTTTCATGTTCCAGAAGTGGTCAGCTATCCACAGAGTCCTTTCTAGATTTCTTTGTGTGTATGTGTGTATGCATGTCCGCATGTGTGTGGGCATGTTCATGTGTGAATGTGTGGAGGCCAGAGGTTGATACTGGGCGTCAGCCCCTCTCCACCACTAATTATTGAGGGAAGTTCTCTCACTTGAACCTCAAGTTTACCAATTCAGCTTGTCTAGTTAGTCATCTTGCCTCCACCTCCTTAGTGTTAGGATTACAGGCACGTTGCTTTGTCTACTCCGGATCTATGTGGGTTCTAGGGATCTGAACTTGGGACCTTGTGCTTACATAGCAAACACTTGGCTGAGTCATCTCCCCAACGCCCTCTTAGCTTTCTGACACGAACAGAGGATGGCAGCATGCAAGGGGCCCATAGGGCTGGACACAGCTCTCTCACCCAGTCCAATTTCAGCTGGACTCAGACCTCAGACAGGAGGGAGGAGAAATTATTAAAGGATTAAATCCAGAATAATCCTCTGAGCCCCAAGAGGCTCAGAAAGCAATAAGCCCCAGACTTAAAATCTGATCTGTGAAGTTATGGGGGCGGCCTCAGAGTCCGAACGCGGGGAGTAGGTTTCAAGGGTGCAATATGGCCAGATCTTTGCTAAAATATGGCCTCATTTTGGCCGTGTGGACAGCATTTTTCCCCCTCATCTTGTCATGGGTTTTAATAATAAGGAGTGAGCTGAAGGAGTGGGAGAACTTTTGCTGAGATTCCACAAAAATAAAGATTTAATTAAAATCCACAAGTCGTGAAATTCCATCCTTGTAAAGTGAGACATCTTGGGACTCTGCCCTGAGCTGATTTTGCTCCCTGAGGCCCCACTGGCTCTTCCTTGGCCCCGGATGGAGGAGACACAGCCTGCTGTGAGTTGCCAGCCAAGGGAGATGGCATCTTCCAGCTCCTCCTGTGAGGAGATCCCCAGTGGCTTCCTTAGAGACCCCAGGAGGGTCACAGGACTGAAGTGGGGAACCGTTTCAAGGGATTGGAGGCAGGCCCCTGCTTGTGGGCTGCGGGAGGAACTTGAGCACACTGGCCTTTTGAAGCAGAAAATATAGTTTTTACCTTTTCCCAGGCGGTGTTAGAAGGATGCAGGAGGCACGGAGCCTGGAAGTCTTTCATTCTTGTCTCCATGATGTCGCAAAGTAGGAAGCAGCATGAGCCACTCTCGTCTTTATGGGCCTCAGTTTCCCCATTCATAAAACGAGTTGACTAGATCAGGGGCTTTCCAAAGGGCACGTGGAGGAGTCTTAAGGATTGCACCACAAAGCCCCGCTGTGGTCCTTCCAGGCAAGTTTCAACGTCAAGTTTTCCCTCCTCCTGTCTTCATCCTCACAACCTCCTTTTGTCTATATCCCAGACTGGGCTTCCTCTAACATTTTGTTTGAACAAAGGGCGCTGAGGCAGAAAATGCTCACAAACCTCCAAGGACCTTTCTGGCTGGAACAGAGTGTGATCTGCCCTTCAGCATCTGGCCCCAGCCTCCATCTGGCAACTGCTCTTTGCTTAGTGCAGGAAACTTGTCCCCTCCCTCCTCCCATCTCTTTCTTTTTTCTATCTGTTTTCTGAGTCATAGAACTCTGAGAATCTGATGAAAGCTTCCAGTCCTCTCCCTGGAAAAAATACACAGAGGAAAAAAATATATACAGATTGCGTATCGGTTATCTTGGGACTAGAAGTGCTTCAGATTTCTTCCAGTTTTGGAATAGTTGTGTATATACTGAGATATCTTGGGAATGGGACCCAAGTCTAAACAAAAAATTTATTTCTGTTTTATATGCACCTTGTGAAACTAGCCTGAAGGTAATTTTAAGCTTTTAAAATAATTTTGGAGGGCTGGAGAGATAATTTAGCAGTTAAGGCACTTGCCTGCCAAACCTAAGCACCCAGGTTAAATTCTCCAGCACCTTCATAAGCCAAATGCACAAGGGGGCACATGCGTTTTGTTTGCGGTGGCTACAGGCCCTGGTGTGCCCATTCTTTCCCTCCCTCTCTCTCACTTCCAACTAACTAAATTAAATTCAATAATTTTGGAGCTAGGCATGGTGATACATGCCTTTAATCCAGGCATTCAGGAGGCTGAGGTAGGAGGATCACTGTGAACTCCAGGTCAGCCTAGGGTAGAGTGAGACACTGCCTAAAAGAAAAGAAAAGAAAAAAAAAAGGGGGGCTGGAGAAATGGCTTAATGGTAAAGGTGTTTTTGCTTACAAAGCCTAAGGGCCCAGATTCGACTCCCCAGTACCACATAAACCAGATGCACAAGGTGGAACATGTGTTTGGAGCTTATTTGCAATGGGTAGAGACCCTGGCACACCCATTCTCTTTATCTGCCTCTCTCACACTCTCTAATAAATTAAATTAAATTAAAAATAAAGTAAAATAATTTTGGGAGCTTGGGAGATGGCTCAGTCAGTAAAGTGCTTACAGCCCAAACATGAGTCCCTTTGTTCAGATGCTCAGTGCCTGTGTAAATGCAGGGTGGGCATGGCAACTCACTGGTAAGCCCAGTGCTTGGGAGGTAGAACAGAAGATACCAAGGATTTCAATACTAGACTATTGAAATCAGTGAGCTCTGGATTCAAGGGCGAGATCCTGTTTCAATTCAAAAGGTGGAGAGAAGCTGGAGAGATGGCTTAGTGGTTAAGGTGCTTGCTTGCCTGAGAAGCCTAAGGACCCAGGTTCGATTCCCCAGAACCCAGAGAAGCCAGATGCACATGGTGGCACATGCATCTGGAGTTAGTTTGCGCTGGCTAGAGGCGCTGGCAAGTCCATTCCCTCTTTCTCTTTCTCTCTAATAAATAAATAAATAACATTTTTTTAAAAAGGTACAGAGCTAGTGAGAAAAGCACTTGATGTCAACCTCTGGCTTACACACACACAGACACATGCACACACGCACACCCCTCCCCTCGTGTGTGCATAGCCACTCACATAGTACCTTTCTCTCACATAAGCATACATATATACTATGTATATATACACATGCAAATAAAGAACTAAAGTAATTTTGTACCAGAAACAAAGTTTTGTTTTTTTATTTTCAGGGAGAAAATTAAATATCTAGCTTTATATTTACTTTTTTTCCTTTTCTTACTTTTTTTTATCAACACCTTCCATGATTGTAAACAATATCCCATGCTAATGCCCTCCCTCCCCCCACTTTCCCCTTTGAAACTCCATTCTCTGTCATATCCCCTCCTCCTCTCAATCAGTCTCTCTTTTATTTTGATGTCATCATCTTTTCCTCTTATTATGGTTTTGTGGTGTAGGTAGTGTCAGGCACTATGAGGTCATGGATATCCAGGCCATTTTGTGTCTGGGGGGATTACGTTGTAAGGAGTCCTACTCTTCCTTTGGCTCTTACATTCTTTCCGCCACCTCTTCCGCATTAGACCCTGAGCCTTGGAAAGTGTGATAGAGATATTGCAATACTGAGCATTCCGGTCACTTCTTTCCAGCACCATGATGCCTTCTGAGTCATCCCAAGGTTACTGCCATCTGGAAAAAGGAGGTTCTCTACCAAACTGAGAGTAGCATTACTATATGGGTATGAATATTAAGAGAAGTGCTTACTGGGCAGTTTAATAAGCATAGTATATACATTTAGCCATACAGCAGCAGATGTTACATCTCTAGGGCTCATGACTACCTCTGTTTTAAGTTTTCAGTATCAGGGATATATTACCTCCCAATCCAGTTAGAAGGCAGTTGGTTTCCACCATCACAGACGTGCCACTGTTGTACCCGTTGGCTCATTTGGGCTGACTGGCAAAGTTTAAGACGTGCAGTGTCCACTGTTGAGTATCTTTACTAGTGATTTCTCTCTCCCATTAAACTGCATGCTGAATGGCTTCTTCCAGCTTTCTGTCAGCTGGTCTACATGGCAGAGATTATCAGCTCAGTTCCAGCAGGATTTCTCAGTAGCCTTGCAGCCCAAGTATGTGGAATCTTCAGCAATAGGGTCTTACCATCTACTCCTGGAGGGAAACCAAGGGCCTTGGCAATGGCCTATAATGTTTTGGGGGGCGTCAAGGACCTCCTTGGCCAACAACTCACTGGAAGGTATCTCATCCTTGGCACTGAAAATTTTCTAGCAACAATCTATGGCTCCTGGGTGTTACGTTGTCCAAAAAAGTAGGTTTCCATATGATTTATTTATATCCTCTTAGATTTTGATTAGCCCTCCCTCTACCTTTCCTTTACTCAATATCTTCCCCTGACCTCACTTGGGCCTTTTCACCCCCCATTAATCTATTCTTCTACTTACCTATATACAATATCATCCTATTAAGTACCTCCCTCCCTTCCTTTCTCTTCACTTTATATCTCTTCTCTACCTTACTAGCCTTTGCTACTGAGTTTTCTTCCAACTCAGACAGAAGTCCAGATATCAATAGCTAGTATCCACACATGAGAGAGAACATGCGACACTTGGCTTTCTGGGGCTGGGTTACCTCACTTAGTATAATCCTTTCCAGATCCATCCATATTCCTGCAAATTTCATAACTTCATTTTTCTTTACTGCTGAATAGAACTCCATTGTATAAATGTGCCACATCTTCATTATCCACTTAGCAGTTGAGGGACATCTAGGCTGGTTCCATTTCCCAGCTATTGTGAATTGAATGGCAATAAACATGGTTGAGCAAGTATCTCTAAGGTAATGAGAAGAGTCCTTAGGATATATGCCTAAGAGTGCTATATCAGGGTCATATGGTAGATCTATTTTTAGCTGTCCTAAAGAACCTCCACACTGATTTTCACAATGGCTGGACCAGATTGCATTCCCACCAACAGTGTAGAAGGGTTCCTCTTTTTCCACATCCTTGCCAGCATTTATGCTCATTTGTTTTCATGATAGTAGCCAATCTGACAGGAGTAAGATGGAACCTCAACATAGTTTTAATCTGTATTGCCCTGATGACTAGGGATGTAGAACAATTTTTTAGATGCTTATATGCCATCTGTATTTCTTCTTTTGAGAGCTCTCTATTTAGTTCTATAGCCCATTTTTTAATTGGGTTGTTTGATTTCTTATTATTTAATTTTTTGAGTTCTTTGTATAACCTAGATATTAATCCTCTATCAGATGTATAGCTGGCAGAGATTTTTTCCCATTCCATAGGTTGACTCTGCTTTATTCACAGTGTCCTTGCTGTACAAAATCTTTGTAATTTCATGAGGTCCCAGTGATTAACCTGTGGTTTTATTGCCTGAACAATTGGGGTTATATTCAGAAAGTCTTTGCCAAGACCAATACGTTGAAGGGTTTCCCCTACTTTTTCCTCTAGCATTTTCAGAGTTTCATGTCTGATGTTAAGGTCTTTAGTCCATTTGGACTTAATTCTAAAGCATGGAGAGAGATAAGGATCTATTTTCATCCTTCTACAGATACATATCCAGTTTTCCCAGCACCATTTGCTGAAGAGGCTGTCTTTTCTCCAATGAGTATTCTTGGCATTTTTATCAAATATCAGATGGCTATAGCTACCCAGACTTTCATATGGGTCCTCTATTCTGTTCCATTGATCTATATGTCTGCTTTTGTGCCAGTACCATACTGTTTTTGTTACTATGGCTCTGTAGTATAGGTTAAAATCAGGTATGGTGATACCACCAGCCTTATTTTTGTTGCTCAGTATTGTTTTAGATATTCAAGATTTTTTGTGATTCCAAATGAATTTTTGGATTGTTTTTTCTATTTCCATGAAGAATGCCATTGGAATTTTGATGGGAATTACATTAAATGTATAGATTGCTTTTGGTAAGATTGCCATTTTCACAATACTGATTCTTCCAATCCAAGAACAAGGAATGTTTTTCCAATTCCTAGTGTCTTTTGCAATTTCTTGCTTGCATGTTTTCAAGTTTTCATTGTAGAGATCCTTCACTTCCTTGGTTGGGTTTATCCCAAGGTACTTTATTTATTTATTTGATGCAATTGTGAATGGGAGTGATTCTCTGATTTCATCCTCTGTGTGTCTGTTGTTAGAATATATGAAGGCTACTGATTTCTGTGTACTTATTTTGTATCCTGCTACATGGCTGTAGGTGTTTATCTGTTCTAACAGTTTGCTGGTAGAGTCTTTAGGGTCCTTTATGTATAGAATCATGTCATCTGCAAATAATGATAACTTGATCTCTTCCTTTCCAATTTGTATCCCTTTTATGTGTGTCTCTTGCCTTATTGCTATGGCTAAGACTTTATTAAATAAAAGTGGGGACAGTGGACACCCTTGTCTTGTTCCTGATTTTAGTGGAAAAGCTTCTAGATTTTCCCCATTTAATAATATGTTGGCTGTAGGCTTGCCATAAATAGCCTTTATTATATTGAGATATATTCCTTCTATTCCTATTCTCTGTAGGACTTTTATCATGAAGGGATATTGGACTTTATCATATGCTTTCTCTGCATCTAATGAGATGATCATGTGATTTTTGTCCTTCATTCCATTTATATAATGTATTACATTTATCAATTTGCATATGTTGAACCATCCCTGAATCTCTGGGATAAAGCCTACTTGGTCAGGGTGAATGATCTTTCTGATATATTCTTGTATTATGTTTGCCAATATTTTGTTGAGAATTTTTACATCTATGTTCATGAGAGAGGTTGGTCTGTAATTTTATTTTTAAAAATTTATTTTTGTTTATTTTTATTTATTTGAGAGTGACAGACAGAGAGAAAGAGGCAGATATATAAAGAGAATGGGCATGCCAGGGCCTCCAGCAACTGCAAATGAACTCCAGACATGCACATCCTTGTGCATCTGGCTAACATGGGTCCTGGGGAATCAAGCCTCGAACTGGGGTCCTTAGGCTTCACAGGCAAGCGCTTAATCACTAAGCCATCTCTCCAGCCATGTAATATTCATTTTTAAAAAATTTTTTGGTTTATTTTTACTTAGTTATTTGAGAGTGACAGACAGAGAGAGAGGCAGAGGGAGAGAGAGAGAATGGGCATGCCAGGGCTTCCAGCCACTGCAGACAAATTCCAGACGCGTGTGCCCCCTTGTGCCTCTGGCTAGCGTGGGTCCTGGGGAATTGAGCCTTGAACTGGGGTCCTTAGGCTTCATAGGCAAGTGCTTAGCTGCTAAGCCATCTCTCCAGCCCTAATTTTCCTTTTTTGTTCTATTTTTGCCTGGTTTTGGTATCAGGGTGATGCTGGTTTCGTAAAAGGAGTTTGGTAGGACTCCTCCTTTTTCTATTTTATGGAAAAGCTTAAGAAGCAATGGTGTTAGTTCTTCCTTGAAGGTCTGGTAAAATTCACCAGTTAATCCATCTGGGCCTGGACTTTTTTTAGTTGGGAGATTTTTGATAACTGCTTGGATCTCCATTCTTGTTATAGGTCTATTTAAATGATTAATCTCATCTTGATTTAATTTAGGTAGGTCATATAAGTCAAAGAAATTATCCATTTCTTTCAGATTTTCAAACTTAGTGGAGTATATGTTTTTACAGTATGTCCCTATGATTTTTTGAATATCTCTGGTATCTGTTGTGATGTTGCCTTTTTCATCTCTGATTTTATTTATTTGTGTCTCTTCTCTCTTTCTTTTGGTCAGATTTGCTAAGGGTTTATCAATCTTGTTTATCATTTCAAAGAACCAACTCTTTGCTTCATTGATTCTTTGGATTGTTTTCTTGGTTTCTATTTCATTAATTTCTGCCCTAATCTTTATTATTTCTTCCTGTCTACTGATTTTCGGCTTGCCTTGTTCTTCTTTTTCCAGGGCTTTAAGGTAAAGAATTAGGTCGTTTACTTGAGACCTTCCTAATTTCTTATTGTAGGCACTTAAAGCTATAAATTTCCCTCTTAGGACTGCCTTTATTGTGTCCTGAAGGTTTTGCTATGTTGTGTTCTCATTATCTTTTGAATCTATGAATTTTTTAATTTCCTTCTTGATTTCTTCATTGACCCATCCATCATTTAGTAGTGTATTGTTTAGTTTCCATGATTTTGTGTATGCTCTATAGCTTTTCTTGCTATTGATTTGTAGTTTGATTCCATTGTGGTCAGATAGAATGCAAGGAATTATTTCAATTTTCCTGAATTTGTTAAGATTTGCTTTATGTCCTAATATATGTTCTATTTTAGAGAATGTTCCATGTGCTGCTGAAAAGAATGTGTATTCTGCAGCATTTGAGTGAAATGTCCTATATATATCTGTTAGGTCCATTTCTTCTATGACCTCATTTAATCCAGATGCCTCTCTGTTTAATTTTTGTTGGGCTGACCTGTCAATTGATGAGAGTAGGGTGTTGAGGTCACCCACAACCACTGCGTTTGGTGTTATCTGTGACCTTAGTTCTAATAGCGTTTGTTTGATGAAGTTTGGATCCCCCATGTTAGGTGCATATATGTTTAGGATTATAATGTCCTCCTGTTGGAGTGTGCCTTTAGTCAATATAAAGTGACCTTCCTTATCTTTCCTAAATAATGTTGGACTGAAGTCTACCTTGTCAGATATTAGGATAGCAACCCCTGTTTGTTTTCTAGGCCCATTTGCTTGAAACACCATTTTCCAACCTTTCACCATAAGATATAGTCCATCCTTTGTAGAAAAGTGAATTTCTTGGGGGCACTAATTGAAGGATCCTGCTGATTAACCCAGTCTGCAAACCTTTGTCTTTTGGTTGGGGCATTCAGGCCATTGATAGTAAGAGATATTATTGAAAGGTGTGTATTTATTTTTGCCATTTTTTGTAGTTCTTCTGGTTTTACCTTTGCTCTCTTGTGTTAACTAGTATTTGAGTATGGTTTGTTTTTTCCAGGTTCTTTATGTGTGTGTTTTTCCTTTTCTTCAGAATGGAGGATTCTTTCAAGTATTTTCTGTAGAGCTGGTTTTGTGTTCATATATTCCTTTAGCCTGCTTTTGTTGTGGAATGTCCTTATTTCTCCATCTATTTGAATGGATAGCTTTGCAGGATAAAGTAACCTTGGTTGACAGTTGTTATCTTTTAGAACTTGGAATACATCACTCCAAGCCCTCTGGCTTTTAAAGTTTGTGTTGAGTAATCTGCTGTGATCTTTATGGGCTTGCCTTTGTAGGTAACATGATTTTTCTGTCTAACTGCTTTCAATATATTTTATTTGGTTTGTATGTTTGGTAGTTTAATTATAATATGGCGAGGAGAGGTTCTTTCCAGGTTTTGTCTGGTTGGTGTTCTAAAGGATTCCTGTATCTGCATTGGCACCTCTTTCCCAATTTGGGGGAAGTTTTCTTCTGTGATTTTTTTGAAAACACCTACTATGCCTTTGGCATGAAATTCTTCTCCTTCTACAATATCCTGAATTCTTATGTTTGATCTTTTCATAGTGTCCTGAATATCTTGAAATTCCCATTTATACTTTCTTATTAGTTTGTCTTTCTCTTTGTTGGACAATATTAGATCTGCCACCTGGTCTTCTAGTTTAGATATTCTGTCCTCTCCTTCATCCATTCTACTGGTGAGATTTTCTACAGAATTTTTTATTTCATTGACTGTGTTCTTTATTGCTAGCAATTCTGACTGGTTTTTCTTTGTTATTTCTATTTCCTTATTTATGTCTTGTATTGACATCTTTATTTCATTAATTTGGTTTCCTGTGTCTTCTTTGGTTCCTTTGATTTCCTCTTTCATTCCTTTGATTTCCTATTTGACTTCTTTGAGCATATTTATAATCATTCTTTTGGTATCTTTCTCAGGCATTTCCTCTAATTCATTCTCACTGGAGGTCATTTCTGATGCATTAATACATTTTGGTGGATTTATATTGTCTTGATTTTTGGTGTTTCTTGTGTTATAATGTATATATTTTTTGTATCTTGGATTAATTTAATGTTTGGGTTTTCTAGGTAGCTGAAGTATTATTGGATGTATCAATCAATCTGATGTTATATATCTTCAGGGTAGGAGCTTAAGGTGCTAGATGTGGCTCTTAAGACTCTCAGAGTATCTACAAAAGTGACCCTAGATGTTGGGTTTGCCTGCTATGAGAGTATTCAAATAGGATGAGTGGAACAAAATACAGGCAGATTCTAAAATTTAACTAAACAATGTACACATTCAATAAAAAACAGCACAGAGTATTTATGCAAGAATAGGTATTATGACAACCAGATCCTCTAACAAAGTCACTATCCTTTGGGTATGTAGTGCCCCATACCTTTAATCCTGTCAACTAGGAGTTTAAGATTTCTGGTCTGTTGAGGGTTCCAAGTCAGCTTGTGACCAAGTGAGACCCTTCCCTAATGAACAACAGAAGAGGAAACAAAGCCACTAAAAATGAAGCAACAAGTAACAAGCCCAAAATATAGCTTATTTAAGAATGGCAAATCTGGGCTGGAGAGATGGCTTAGCAGTTAAGCGCTTGCCTGTGAAGCCTAAGGACCCCGGTTCGAGGCTCAGTTCCCCAGGTCCCACGTTAGCCAATTACACAAGGGGGCGCACGTGTCTAGAGTTCGTTTGCAGTGGCTGGAAGCCTTGCCATGCCCATTCTCTCCCTCTCTCTCTCTCTCTCTCTCTCTCTCTCTCTCTCTCTCTCTCTCCCTCTGTGCCTCTTTCTCTCTCTGTCACTGTCAAATAAATAAATAAAAATAAACAATTAAAAAAAAAAGAATGGCAAATCTGACCATCCATCAGATTTAATGTATAATTTATCTTGATATGGAAGGTGCAATGAGCACTTCTGGTTCAGGCCTACATACCGGTCTTATTTGGCAGATAATGACCTGGTGTGATCCCAGTTACTTTTGGGGATGATTTTTGTCCCAGTTATGCTGTGCTGCTGCTTTGGTCCCCCTTTGGTGCACTGTGGGTTCAGGTAGGGTGGCTGGGTCACTGGATCACTGCTCTGGTGGCTGGAGCTGGGTGCTGGGAACTTCCTTCCCCAGGTCTCTGGTGCTTGCTGGCGCTTGCGCTGGTGGTGGGAGAGGGGAGGTTGTGGAGGGTGGTTCTAGTTCTCCCACTGGTCCATGTGATCCTCTACCTCGTGATCTGCTCCTCTGTTGTTCACTGCAGTTCTCCGTGTTTCTTGAGTTTGCGAAGAGCTCCGGTGTCAGTGGAAAATCCCTTCATGTGGCTTTTCCTGTGGCTCAAGCCGAGCCTGGCCGCTGTGGCCCCACGGACCTGGTGCCGCCGCTCCTGGAGCCGCTTCTGCCTGCCTGTGTGGGCTCTGGATGCTCTGGATCTTTCCTACTTCTCTGCTGCCATTGGTAATTTCTTATACACCTCACTTTTTAGTAAAAGAGTGTATTTTGCTGTTTTTGTTTTTTTTTTTTTTTTTGGCTTTTTCTCCCCCAGGCTGTTTTGGCGTGGTTCCTATGCCATCATCTTAACAGGAAGTCCCCAGAAGCAAAGTTTTGTGGTGTGGAATTTTTTTTTTTTTTTTTTCACTTGCAGGGCCATGTTGGAGCTCAGAAATTGTGGATTTGGAGCAGTCGAATTTTGAACGTTTGGACTGGGCATGTTCAATCTATAGGCACGGTGAAAATACAATGATTTCAGCATCTAGATCCTGTGTGAGCAAAACAACTATCTTGGGCTGGAGAGATGGCTTAGCACTTGCCTGTGAAGGCTAAGAACTCATGTTCAGCTCTCCAGGTCTCATGAAAGCTAGACGCACAGTGATGCAAGCATGAGAGGTCGCACATGGGCACAAGGGGGCGCACTCGTTTGAGTTGCAAAGGCTAGAGGCTCTGGTGGGCCAGTTCTCTCTCTCTCTCTATCTCTTGACTAAAAAAAAGGCCAGTCTGTTGGGTTTGCCTCAAAAACCAACCAACCCAAACCAACTATCTTTGGGACAATGTTCTGCTGTGGCCAGTGGCTACAGTGCAGGGCATGAAGTTGGGAAGAGAACAAAGGAAGACTGTGGTCTATGCAGGAGAGATTAGCTCACTCTATGAACCACCAGGCGGCCTTATGTTTTGCTCTTGGTTGAGCCAGACGTGGAAGTTAGCACCTCTCTATGGCTTCAATACCAAAACTGCACTGTAACCTTGGTGAACAGTTTGACGACTGCAAGGCAGACCAGATGGGAATGGCCCCTGCATACAGTCTTTGGGGCAGTTAGTGATCGGGTCTCAATGTGATTATTTTGATTTTTAATGCCATTATTTTTAAAGTGTGTGTGTGTGTGTGTGTGTGTGTGTGTGTTTGTGTACAGGAGCCACAGTGGGCATGTAGAGGTCACAGGTGCTGGTCCTCTCTTTCTACCTTGCTTGAGGCAGTCTCCGTTGTTGTTTGCTGCTGGGAAGATCAGAGCCGCAGGCTGGTGAGTTTCAAGATCCTCCTGACTTGGCTGGAGAGATGGCTGAGCGGTTGAGGTGCTTGCCTGGGACGCGGAATAACTGTTCCAATCCTTCACATCCCACATGTAGCCAGATGCAACAGAGACACAAGCATGCAATGCCACACATGCGCACAAGGAAGAGGATGCGTCTGGAGTTTGTTCACAGCAGCTGGAAGGCCCTGGCACACCAGTTTTCTCTCTGTCTCTTTCTCTCAAAAAAAAAAAAAAAAAAAAAAAAAGAAAAGAAAAGAAAAGAAAAAAAAAACCCAACCCAAAATGTCTGGGTGTGGTGGCGCACACCTTTAATCCCAGCACTCAGGAGGCAGAGGTAGGAGGATCGCAGTGAGTTTGAAGCCATCCTGAGACTACATAGTGACTGAATTTCAGGTCACCTGGGCTAGAGTGAGATCCTGCCTCAATAAAAAGAAAAAAAAAAAAGTTCTCCTGACTCCACCTCCCATTCTCTTAGGCATGCGAGAATTACAGATGCATATGCTGCCTTACATTTGGCATGGGTGCTGGGGGATTTGAACACCTGTTGATAGGCTTGTAGAGTAAGCATCTTTACACACTGGGCCATCTTCCCAACCCCTTAGTTGCAGCTTTTTAAAGAAAAATCAGGAAAGGGCTGGAGAGATGGCTTAGCAGTAAGTGTGTTTGCCTGCAAAGCCAAAGGACCCCAGTTTGATTCTCTAGGACCCATGTAAGCCAGATGCACAAGGGGGCGCATGCGTCTGGGGTTAGTTTTCACTGGCTGGAGGCCCTGGTGCATCCATTCTCTCCCTCTCCCTCTCTCTCAAATGAATGAATAAATAAAATATGTTAGGGAAAAAAGAAAAATCAAGAAAGTTGAGTTGTACAGTTTAGGGGGGACCATTCATATGGTAACAGCTCTCATACTAGGATTAATAGAATCCAGGGGCTCAAAGGATACTACTTTGGTTCCCTTGTTGCTTTGGGCTAGGCTTCCTTTTTTTTTTTTTTCAACCTTTTATTAACAACTTTCATAATTATACACAATAAACCATGATAATTCCCTCCCCTCTCCCACTTTCCCCTTTACAACTCCATTCTCCATCATATTGCTCCCCCTCTCAACCAGCCTCTCTTATTTTGATGTCATGATCTTTTCTTCCTATTATGATGGTTTTGTGTAGCACAGGCACTGTGAGATCATGAGCATCCAGGCCATTTTTTTGTCTGGAAGAGTGCATTGTAAGCAGTTCTACCCTTCCTTTGGCTCTTATGTTCTTTCCACCACTTCTTCTGCAATGGACCCTGAACCTTGGAAGGTGTGATCGAGATATTTTAGTGCTGAGCACTCCCCTGTCACTTCTTCTCAGCACCATGGTGCCTTTTGAGTCATCTCAGAGGTCACTGCCATCTGAAAAAAGAAGCTTCTATAACCACAAGTGAGAGTAGCATTAATATATGGATATAAACAGTTTTTAAAAAGTACTTACAAAGCTGTTTGGTGGGCATAATATATGCATTTAGCCAGACAAAAGCAAGTATTACTCCCCTAGGGCTCATGATCTCCCCAGCCATAGGATTTTTATTTTACTTTATTTTTTAAAATTTTTCATGGTAGGGTCTCACTTTAGCCCAGGCTGATCTGGAATTCACTATGTAGTCTCAGGGTGGCCTCAAACTCACGACGATCCTTCCACCTCTGCCTCCCAAGTGCTGGGATTAAAGGCTTGTGCTACCACGCCTGTTTTTTTTTTTCTTTTCTTATTTTTAAATATTTTCAAATATTTCTTTGTAAGCAGAGAGAGATTGAGGAAAGAGAGATAGAGAAAGAGAATGGGTGTGCCTGGGCCTCCAGTTGTTGAAAATGAACTCCAGATACATATGTTATTGCATCTGGCTTTACATGGGTCCTGGGGAATTGAACCTAGGTCATTAGGCTTTGCAGGCAAGTGCCTTAACTGCTAAGCCATGTCACCAGCCCAGCCATAGGCTTTCAGTATCAGGCACGTATTCCCTCCTACGGAGTGGGCCTCCAGTTCAGTTAGACAGTGGTTGGTTTCCCCCATAACAGACACTATTATACCAGTTGGTACATTTGGCCTGGATGGCCAGTCTTAAGGCTTATAAGGTTCACTGCTAACCACTGTTGATGACTTCTCTCTCCCATAGGGCTGCATGCAGCATAGCTTTTACCGGCTTCCTGTCAGCTGGTCCACATGGAAGAAGTTTCCAGCTCTGTTACAGTTTGATGTCTCGGTGATCTGTAGCCGAAGCCTGTGATGTCTTCAGCAATAGGGTCTTACCATTTAGTTCTGTTGGGCAACCAAGAGCCTTGGCCTGTAATGTTTTGGGGGCATCAGGGACCTCCCTGGCTAACAACTCACTGAAAGGTATCCCATCCCTTTAATTTTTTTTTAAGTTTTTTCAAAAATATTTTATTTTTATTTATTTGTTTCAGAAAGAGAGAGAGAGAGAGGCAGATAGGCAGATAGATAATGGGCACAGCAGGGCCTTCAGCTGCTGCAAACTCCAAACACATGGACCACCTTGTACATCTGGCTTACAATTGTCCGGGGGAATCAAACCTGGGTCTTTTGGCTTTGCAGGCAAGCGCTTTAACTGCTAAGCCCCCTCTCCAGCCCTCTTTTTGGTTTTTTGAGGTAGGGTCTCCCTGTAGCCCAGGCTGACCTGGAATTCACTATGTAGTCTCAGGTTAGCCTCGAACTCATGGTCATCCACCTACCTCTGCCTCCGAGTGCTGAGATTAAAGGCATGCACCACCATACCTGGCTGGCACTGAAATTTTTTTAGTAACAATCTGTGGTTTCTGGGTGCTTGGCTAGGCTTTTTATGATTTTGGCTTCATCCTCTTCCCCATGTGAAGAGGCCTTTCCCCCATATTGGGAAAGTGACCCCAGCAGCCCCGCATTCCATCAGTTTAGGGTGGGAGAACTGAGGAGCGCGATTGGGTAGAGGCAGGTCAGGGTCAGGTGCTGTACCCCAAGGCTGAGCTGGGATTCTGTACGTGGCAACACTTCTAGAAACATGGAATTGGAAAAGGGCTGGTTGCTGTTTTCTCTAATGCTGAAAGGAATACTGGGCAGATAAAACACACACACACACACACACACACACACACTCACTCAGCACCAACAAAACAAATGTCAACACTGCTGGCTACTGAAATTTGCAGTGGGCTTGTACGAGAATGATTTATTTTTCTTGTACTGAAGTCATAGGGAGGGGCTGGTTTCTGTCCATGTCCACTCGGAGCAGTAGAACATGGGTAGTGTCTGCTGGTGGCAAGATAATCCACAAACTCAATTAACTTGGGAAATTATGGAGCCGGTGATAACGAGGATGACCGTTAGTCCCAGAACCCCCAGGAGACTCAGGAAGGTGCACATGGGTGAGGTAGACATTGATTTTATTTGAATTCAAAGCGGGGGGTGTCTTAGCCATCATTTGGCTTATACACATAAAATACTGCATAGAATTCTGGGACGTGGAGAACATCTGAAACTTACATTGGGAAGAGCACCCATCCTGGACCCCCCCTCTTCATCTTGTCTATAGTTTTGGGTTTTTTGTTTTTTTTTTTTGACTTTTCAAGATAGGGTTTCACTCTAGCCCAGGCTGACCCAGAATTCATTATGTAGGGCACTCTTTTTTTGGTTGTTTTTTTAAATTTATTTTTATTTTTAAAATTTTTTTTATTTATTTATTTTGAGAGCGACAGACACAGAGAGAAAGACAGATATAGGGAGAGAGAGAGAATGGGCGCGCCAGGGCTTCCAGCCTCTGCAAACGAACTCCAGACACGTGCGCCCCCTTGCGCATCTGGCTAACGTGGGACCTGGGGAACCGAGCTTCGAACCGGGGTCCTTAGGCTTCACAGGCAAGCGCTTAACCACTAAGCCATCTCTCCAGCCCTGGTTGTTTTTTTTCAAAGTGAGGTCTCACACTAACCCAGGCTAACCTGGAATTAACTGTTCACTGTGTAGTCTCAGGCTGGCCTCAAACTCACAGCAATCCTCCTACCTCAGGCTACCAAGTGCTGGGATTAAAGGCATGCACCACCACTCCTGGCCCTATAAATACACTTTTATCTTTAATTTTTTGTTTGTTTCTCTAGATAGGATCTTGATGTAGCCCAGGCTGACCTGGAATTCACTATGTAGTCTCAGGCTGGCCTCAAACTCCCAGTGATCCTCCTACCTCTGCCTCCTAAGTGTGGGATTAAAGGTGTGCACCACCACATCCAGCCCTGTAGTGTACTTAAAAAAAATATTTGCAAGCAGACAGACAGACAGAAAGAATGGGCGTGACAGGGCTTCCAGCTGCTATAGACAAACTCCAGATGCATGTGTCACTTTGTACAATCAAACCCAGGTCATTAGGTTTGCGGGAAAGCACCTTAACCATTTAGTCATCTCTCCAGCCCCTCTTGTCTGCATTTCCCCCCCTCACATTTTCACTCATACGCTCCTCTCACACAGCAGATTCCAGGACTGAGATCCCTACCCACAACCCATGGGTCCCTCTGGCTCTGACCCACACATTTCCATGTGAACTTTCTGGAATGTTCTCAAAAGACTATGGGGTAAATTGGCATTTGGATCAGTTCTTCTCCTCAGGTAGAGGTAGCAGTGCCAAGAGGGTAAAAGTCTCCTGCCATCCCCAGCCTTCCCCCCCTCACCACCACTGTTCCTATGGATGATGTCACCTCTGGCACAAGGGCCTCAACAGGGGAGCAGCTGTGGGTCCCCCACTGCCAGTGAGCGGCTCTCCTCCTCCATTGTGTGCGTGGGTGGGGGACTGCCCTGATTCCATCCTGGACCTCAGTTGCTGAAGGATTTATTGGTACCGGCTTTTCTTGGATCTGACAACTGTTGAAATTTGGAGAAAGGATTTTGAATTTGTCCCAAGGAAATAATTCAAAAAGAAGAAAAGTGCTCCAGGCAAGATGGTGTCTAGGAGACCGTCAGTGACACAAATCAGCAGTAGCTGAGAAGTCTAGTAATGACAGTGACCAACCCCTGCCCTGGGCTCACACCCTTCCCTGTCTCTCGCAATTGCCCTGTCAGCTAAGCAGGCATTTGGCCCAGGTTTATGTAACCTTGCAAAGCAAAACTAACTTGAAACCTGAGATCTTTTGACTCTACATCTAGGATGATTATGTGCCTGCCACCTGATTTTATCCCTTGTCTTGCATAAATTGACTTTACTAAGAATGGCCCCTCTCCCCCTACCGTCCCCTCTTTTATTTATTTATTTTTTGGTGGCAGTTCTGGCATCAAACTCAGGGTCTCACCTCACACATGTTAACCGTGTGCTCTACTACAAGCTCTATCCAGCTCCCACGAATGCCTACTGTTGATTGCTGGCTTATAGTGTGGCAGACACGACACCACAATATGCTAGCCATGTGTGCTTATCAAATCCTCCCCCTGGGCTCTGGTAGATGGATTTTGTTTGGGTACCTGTGTAGCATGTAAGGGGTGTAGTACAGCATGTGTGTGCATGTGAGATGTGTTTGTGTGTGGGTGCAGATGCATATGCCGCATGCACGTGTCTGAGGAGGCCAGAGGAGAAGGTTGGGTGACTTCTATCACTCACCTGTGCGTTTCCGTGAGGAGTCTCTCCTTTAACCCAGTGCTTCTGTGTTCTGTCAGACTGGCTGCCCAGAGAGCCCGAGCGTTTGTCTGTCTCCACTCCCACAGGACTTGGGCTAAGGGCATGTGTGGCCACGCGCAGGTGTTTACATGGGTGCTGGGGGACCCAACTCGGCTGGTCCCAGGCTCTCATGTTTATGTGGCAAGTGTTTTTACCTGCCGAGCCACCTCCCCAGCTCCTGATATTAATTTTTAAATTTTATTATTTTATTTTGCCAAGCGAGTGTGAGAGAGAGACAGAGGGAGAATTGGAATGCCAGGACCTCAGCCACTGTAATCAAATGCCAGACGTTTTCGCCACCTAGTGGGCATGTGCAACCTTGCGCTTGCCTCACCTTTGTGAGTCTGGCTTATGAGAGATCTGGAGTCCAACATGGGTCCTTAGGATTTTTAGGCAAGCACCTTAACTGCTAAGCCATCTCTCCAGCCCCAGATATTACTTTTAAAGATGAGGCTACTAAAAGCCAGACATGGTGGCGCATGCCTTTAATCCCAGCACTGGGGAGGCAGAGGTAGGAGGATTGCCGTGAGTTCTAGGCCACCCTGAGACTCCATAGTGAATTCCAGGTCAGCCTGGGCTAGAGTGAGACCCTACCTTGAAAAATCAAAAAATTAAAAAAAAAAAAAAGATGAGGCTACTGAGGCCTAGAGCAAGTAGGTAAGTGATTTGTGAATCCTTTCAGGTTGTATCAGCTGATTATAATCACTGTAGCAATGAATTGCATCCTCATTCTAGTGTTTTTCTGTTTGAAAATTATTTCCTTGGAATAAGTTGAAATGACCTCTCTGAGTTCCTCTTCCTCTAGTAGTGCTGGGGATCAAATCCTGGGTCTTGTGCATGCTAGGCAAGTGACCTACCCCTGAGTATGTCCAGCCCTTGGCATTCATTAAAATATTTTATTTATTTATTAGAGAGAGAGAGTGAGGGAGAGAAAGAGGCAGATAGAGAGAGAATGGGCATGCTGGGGCCTTTAGCCACTGCAAACGAACTCCAGACACATGTGCTACCTTGTATATCTGGCTTTTATGTGGGTCCCGGGGAATCAAACATAGGTCCTTAGGCTTTGCAGGCAAGCACCTTAACTGTAAGCCATCTCTGCAGCCCCAGCCCTTGACATTTTGAGGATCCCACTATGTAGCTCAGGCTGATAGGTGTGTGCCACCACACACTGGGGATCTATTTCTTCCTCCCCTCTCCACACTGGGGTCTCAGGCATGCTTTGGAAGCACTTGGCCACTGAGCCACATGCCCAGCCCCTCGGATCTCTGTTCCAGTCGACAAGATGGTTCAGGGCTGGGAGGGTGGCCGCTTGGTCACATTCACAAGATGGCTCAGAGCTGGAGGAAGAAGGGCTATATTGAGTTGGCTGGGTCTCACCTGGCCAGGACAGACGGGATGTCTTTTCTAAAGCTACTGTAAAGTCCTATATTCACATTAAAAAAAAATGTCTGTGCTGCCTGACCTCTCCTGAACTTCCAACTGCGGGTGAGTCTCCCTCCCCTCCCGCCCCCCCCTCCACCCCCCCCACCCGGCTTGGCCCAGGCCCACCCGGGCTGAGCCGAGGGGAGAGGCCCCAGCCCTTACTCGCCACATGGGCTCTTTACCCCCTCCAGCTCCTCACATGACAGGAGCTCGTTGAAAAAAATTTTTTTCTGTCCTTTTCACTGTTTTTCCCAGCCCTCCACCTGGGTTCTCAAGCCACGTGGGGGTCTTTCCTTGGCTCTATATGTTCCTCAATAAATATAATAACTTAAATTTTTTTAAAAAATCACTGGTACAGGTTCACAATGGTGGATGACAAGGTTTTTCTTGCAGTGCATGGGGTGCAGAGGGGTTTCAGCCTGCCACCAGGTCAAAATTAACCATTAGTAAGATAGATGTATCTGTTAAAATGCTAATGCATCTTGAGTGGGGATAATGGACGGTGTTCATTGCAAACAGGAGGATATAACTCTGCTATGTGGCCACGTCTAGAGTGCTGTGACCCAGTCTAGGTACCATATTATAGGAGGGATGATCTATTGCAGTATGGGCAGAGAAAGGACATGGAAGTTTCTGGAAATAAGCCGAGGCTGAAGGAATGAGATGTTGGGCCATACCTTAGTTATTAATGCCGAGTAACAAGTTCCCTCCAAACTAGTGCTGTGAACCTCAAATATGTATCTCAGTTCCCGTGGGGCACACATCTGGGTGAGGTTAGCTGGGTCCTCTGTTCAGGGTCTCCTAAAGAAACAATCGGGGTATTGCCGAGGGCTGTGTGGTCAGCTCAAGACTTTCTGAGAGGAAATTCGCCATTTTTTGTTGTTGTTGTTGTTGTTTTCTTAAAATTATTTAAAAAAAAATTTTATTAGCATTTTCCATGATTATAAAAAAAATCCCATGGTAATTCCCTCCCTCCCCCCCCCCACTTTCCCCTTTGAAATTCCATTCTCCATCATATCGAGGAGGGGCTGTTTTGAAGTCCATTGTCATCACTGCTGACCATGTCATTCCTATGACATGCGGGCTTCTCCTCAGGGCAGCTCACAGCGTGGAAGCCGCATCCCCCAGTGTGGGGCTTGGAGAGAGTGCGAGCGAGACAGGAAGATGGAAGTCGTCGTCTTGATGATCTAACGCTGGAAGTGACGTCTCATCACACGAGCCCTGTTCTGTTTGCTCATAGTAAGTCCTGAGGTCTCACCCTCACTCAAGGTGGTAGGTTGCAGAAATGTGTGGGGACAGGAGATGAGGCTCCTTGGGGGTCACCTGAGAGCCATTGTCTACCCCAGGCAGGAGAAGGAGCAGTGAGTGAAGGTGGGGCGGGAGGATGGGCATGCCTCCGGGAGCGCTGCCTCTGAACACAGAGGGACATCGAGAGTGGAAGATGGAGCCGGGCGTGGTGGCGCACGCCTTTAATCTCAGCACTCGGGAGGCAGAGGTAGGAGGATCACCGAGAGTTCGAAGCCACCCTGAGACTCCATGGCGAATTCCGGGTCAATTGGGTCAAAGTGAGACCCTACCTCGGAAAAAAAAAGAAAGAAAGAAAAGAAAAGAAAAGAAAAATAAATGAAGAGAGTGGAAAATGGCATGGGGGCCTTCCAGCTGAGCTGGCAGGTTGGGGGGCTTGGGTGTCTTGGGCTGTAGAGCAGTGAGCAGTAGTAGAGAGGACTGCCAGCACATGTGAGCTCCTCTCACTGTGTCCAAGCAGAAGTTGGTCCCTTGTCGGAGAATGGTAGAGAAGGTTCTGGTTTGGGTGGGCAGGCTGGCCTGAGGCGTTTCCAAGTCTGAGCCCCTGGTTGTCTGCCATGTGGACTTGCCTGCGTGTGGAGTTCAGGAATGATTGCTGATGTAATCATTACCCAATCAAAGAAACTATTTAAATAGCAAGCTTTCCAGCTTTTTTTCAACATAGGATTCAATTGACAAAGTGGAAAGGGAGTGGAACCACCTTTCGTTGTAGCTCCTGTGACAGGCCAGGCATTGGGTCATTTATTCCTACTGACCGAAGATCACCTCCTGGGGCTGGGGAAATGGCTCAGCAAGAACGACGCTCTGGGTTCAGGCCCCATCACTGCATAGACCTGAGTGCGACGGTCCTGCCTGTCATCCCGGCACTCAGAGGGTGGAGTCAGGAGGATCAGGAGTTCAAGACCATCCTCAGTTATGTAAGAAGCCGGAGGCCAACCTTGGCTACATGAAACCTGTCACAAGCAAAGAGACATTACATCTTTCTGGCCAGGAAGTCAAAGCTAGGAGAGGTGGAGTCCTTGGCTTAGGACACATGGTTGCTAAGTGGGTGAGCTGAGCCTTCCACCCGGTTAATTAGGTTTGCAAGACAGGTTCTCTGCCCGCCCCTTCTCTCCTGGTGGGCAGCAGGGCCTTAGGTTGGTGGGCTCAGATCTCTTACACTGTAGAGCGGTGAGCAAGTAGCATCATTCAAGCCTTTAGACGTGAATATGACTTTGTAGCATCAAGTTGGCCCCGCAGTATGGGAAGGCACCTCCATTGGCTCAGAACCCGCGTCTTCCGGCAGCATTGGACACACTGGATTATAGTCCCCTCTGGCCTTGCCTGGGGTCCCTGCCAGACCACCAAACCCTCTTCAGCACAGGGTATGTTGCATCCACCACGGTCTCCTTGGATCTCAGCAAATAGTAAGTCACCTAAAACGATTGAGTGGAGATAGCTGGCCGATGATGGAGGTTCATTTTGTGGGTACAGCACACTCCTCCCCATCTAATGCTGTCACCTGTTATGAATGGTCTTTAACTTGTCATCAGTCTGGTCTGCTGGTCACCCTCCCCAGCTGTCTCACTTCACTGTGTTCGGTTAGTCCTAAGACTGGCCTTTTGGATTTTTTGAGTTTATAAGAAATCTCTTGCACGTGCTTTTGAATGGAACAAACCCCCAGGGGAGACATCTTGGTGTGCCTGCTTCCCCCACCTGTGAGGGCAGAGTCAATTAAAAATATATATTTATTTGGCTGGAGAGATGGCTTAGCAGTTAAGACACTTGCCTGTAAAGCCAAAGGTCCTTGGTTCAATTCCCCAGGACCTACATAAGCCAGAGGCACAAGGTGGCACATGCATCTGGAGTTTATTTGCAGTGGCTGAAAGCCCTAGCATGCTCATTCTCTCTCTCTCTCTGCATATTTCCTTCTCTCAAATAAATAAAAATAAAAATTTTAAAAAATATTTATTTATTTGCAAGCAGTATGTGTTGGGGTGGGGTGGGAAGTGGATGTGCCAATGTAAAAGAACTTCAGACGCACGCACCACATAGTATATCTGGTTTTACGTGCATGCTGGGGATTTGAATCCAGCCATCAAGCTTTGCAAGCAAGTGCCTTTAACCACTGAGAAATCACTCCAGACCACCAGAATTGATTTTTAATTTTTTTATTTGTTAGAAGAGTCGTTTTTAAAAAATAATTAATTTATTTATTCAAGAGAAAGAGGTAGAGAGAGCAAGAGAGAGAGAGAATGGGTGCACCAGGGCTTCAAGCCACTGCAAACAAACTCCAGACTCATGTGCCACCTTGTACATTTTGGCTTTATGTAGGTACTGGGGAATCGGACCCAGACCCTTAGGCTTTGCAGGCAAGCACCTTAACTTCTAAGCCATCTCTCCAGGTCCAGAGTTGATTTTTTGTTTTTTCCTTTCCTTTCCTTTTCTTTTTTCAAGGTAAGGTCTCATTCTAACCCGGGATGTCCTGGAATTTACTATATAGTTTCAGGCTGGCCTTGAACTTGTAGAAATCCTCCTATCTCTGTCTTCCAAGTGTTGGGATTAAAGTATGAGCCACCCTGCCCAGTTTCCAGAGTTGATTAAAACATTTTTTTTGTGTGTGGTATGTATGCCATGTATGTGTATTCACATGTGTGGGTGCATGTGTGTCTGTGTGTGTGCATATTCGTGTGTGTGGATGCCAGAGGACAACCCTGAGCATGTTGTTCCTCAGCTATACAATCCACCTGTTTTTTTCCTGACCAGATGTGTTTATATTTACATGGTATGTTTAAATATATATATATATATATTTATTTATTTGCGATAGAGAGGGAGAGAGGAAGAGGCAGAGAGAGAGAGAGAAAGAAAGAGAAAGAGAATGGTTATTCGAGGGCTGTCAGCCACTCAAATGAACTCCAGACGCATGTGACACCTTGCGTATCTGGCTTATGTGGGTACTGGGGAATTGAACCTGGGTCCTTAGGCTTTGCAGGCAAGCGCCTTAACCACTAAGCCATCTCTCCAGCCCACATGGTGTATTTTAAAGCAATGGTTACATTGGTCATACATGTTAGAAACCATAAAAAATTTAAGAACTAAAATTTACATCATGTACTTTTTATGTATCTCAGAGATAAAAAGGCTTATTATAAAAAATCAACACAACAGGGTTTAAATTTTTTTAATTTTTAAAAGACATTTTATTTATTTATTTGAGACAGAGAGAGGGAGAAAGAGAGAGAGAGAGAGAATGGGTGCACCAGGGCCTCCAGCCACTGCAAACAAACTTCCAGACACATGTGCCACCTTGTGCATCTGGCTTACTTGGGACCTGGAGGATCAAACCCAGGTCCTTAGGCTTTGCAGGCATATGCCTTAACCACTAAGCCATCTCCCCAGCCCTTTAAATTTTTCTTTAATATTCCTTTTTATTTTTTTTATTTCAGAGGGAGAGAGAATTGGCCCAGGGCCTCAGCCACTGCAGTCGAACTCCAGACGCTTGTGCCACCTTGTGTGCATGTGCGACTTTGTACTTGCCTCACCTTTGTGTGTCTGGTGAATGTGGGATGCGGAGAGTCAAGCATGGGTCTTTAGGTTTCGTAGGTAAGCACCTTAACCGTTAAGTCATCTTGCTAGCCCACAACAGGGGTTTTAGTATGCAGGTCAAGAATGAATTATGTTTCAGGCACTTTAATTTGCTAACATGAGCAAATTGCTTGGGTCCACCTGGTTTTTGAGAGAGTCTCATATTGGTCTGAACCTTACAGACTGGCTGGCCATTTAGCTCCAGGGATCTTCCTGTTTTGAACTCCTCAATGTTGGTATTGTAGATATACACTATCACACCCAGAATTTTAAAAGATATTTATTTATCTATTATTTATGAGAGAGACAGATAGGGAAAGAGAGAATTTGCATGCTAAGGTCTAATCACTATAAGTGAACTCCAGATGCATGCACCACCTTGTGCATCTGGCTTACATGGGTCCTGGGGAATCAAACCTGGATCCTTTGGCTTTGCAGGCAAGTGCCTTAACCATGAAGCCAGCCCTCCAGTCCTATTTTTTACTTTTTAAAAATTTTTTATTTATCTATTTGCAAGTGACAGACAGAGAGAAAGAGAGAGAGAGAGGCAGTTAGAGAGAGAGAGAATGGGCACACCAGGGCTTCCAGCCACTGCAGACGACCTCCAGATGTGTGCGTCCCCTTGTGCGTCTGGCTAACGTGGGTCCTGGGGAAATTGAGCCTTGAACTGGGGTCCTTAGGTTTCACAGGCCAGTGCTTAACTGCTAAGCCATCTCTCCAGCCCCTATTTTTACTTTTAATGTTAAGACAGTCCTGCTAAATTGCCCAGGCTGGTCTTGAACTTGCAATTTTCCTGCCTCAGCTTCCTGAGTGCTGGGCTGCCGTATGGTCATTTGAAATTTCAGCTGGTATTTAAATGTAATCAGATGGTTCTGGTTCCCATATTTAGGAAATAATGTGATGAAAGTGACGAGCCTGGCACATGACAGGTACCAACCTGTTGAGTTTTTTTTTTCTGTTTATTATTTATTTATTTATTTTCACATTTTTTATTAACATTTTCCATAATTATAAAAAATATCCCATGGTAATACCTCCCCCCCCCTTTTTGTGTGTGTGTGTTTCGAGGTAGGGTCTCACTGTAGCCCAGGTTGACCTGGAATTCACTATGGAGTCTCAGGGTGGCCTCGAACTCACCGGCAGTCCTCCTACCTCCCAAGTGCTGGGATTAAAGGCGTGCGCCACCATGCCTGGCTAGTTTTTTTTTTTTTTTTTTTTTTAAAGAATGAATGAGTTTGTGCTCCTGGGGCCCCCAGGGGCCATAGGTCTCATCATTCCCTATAACTTCCTGGAGTCTGACACCTCAGATTTCTGCGTAAGTCAAAGGACTATGGGGGGTGATGAGGGAGAGAGGGGGTGGCGAGGGATCGGCACAAAAGGAAGCCAAGCTTCTCTTCGCTTTGCTCAGCCCCTCAGGCCCTGGTCACAGCACATGCTTGGCTGTGGAGTCTTCATGTATTTCGGTGTTAGTTTCTCCTCCCAGACTGGATGTGTCGCGAGCATGCTGCGGCCCCGGCACCTGCACCAATGCCTGGCACGTAAGGGTCATGTGGGAGATGACAGGTGACTGGGAGTTAATGAGCTGAAGCGAGGGGAGGAGGAAGGAAGGGCCCAGGAGCGGGCCGTGCATGCTCTATAGCCAGTCACCCCAGCACACTGGTTAACGACAGCCCTGTTCCCATGCCTTTTCCCCTCCGGAGGCCGAGGGCTGGCTGCCTCTGTGGGCCCAGCTAGCTGCACTTGACTCCAAGTGACCTGCATCCACGCTCTGTGGGTTTCTCATTTTCTTGGGCATGCCGCTGTTTAAGACATGGTCTTCTCATGGTGAATGGTCCAAGTGGAAACATACGGTACCCCTTCAGGCTCGGCTGAGGACTGGCATGCTGCCACTTCTGCTCACATCCTACTGGCCAGAACAGATCATGTGACCAGGCCTAATGCTACTGGAATGGGGAAATGTGTTCCACTCACTCTCCTATGCCAAAGTCACAGTGCATGAATGAGCGAAGAGCTGACCAGCAATTGGCCAATCATTTTTTTTTCAATTTTTTTATTAACACCTTCCATGATTATAAAAAATATCCCATGATAATTCCCTCCCTCCCCCACTTTCCTTTCGAAACTCCATTATCCCCATCTCAATCAGTCTCTCTTTTATTTTGATGTCATCATCTTTTCCTCCTATTATGATGGTCTTGTGTAGGTAGTGTCAGGCACTGTGAGGTCATGGATGTCCAGGCCATTCTGTGTCTGGAGGAGCACCTTGTAAGGAGTCCTACCCGTCCTGTGGCTCTTGTATTCTTTCCGCCACCTCTTCTGCAATAGACCCTGAGCCTTGGAAGGTGTGATAGACATATTGCAGTGCTGAGCACTCTGTCATTTCTTTCCCACACTACGATGCCTTCTGAGTCATCCCAAGGTCACTGCCATCTGAAAAGAGAAGATTCTCTACCAAAAGTGAGACTAGCATTAATATAAGGGTTTGATGGCTACCCATTTTAAGTTTTCAGTATCAGGGATGTCTTCCCTCCCATGGAGCGGGCCTCCAGTCCAATTAGAGGACAGCTGGTTTCCACCATGACAGACGTGCCACTATTGCACCCGTTGGCTCATTTGGCCTGGCTGGCCAATTATAAGGCTTGCAGTGTCCACTGTTGAGTATCTTCATTGGTGGTATCTCTTTTTCCCATTGAACTACATGTAGAATGGCTTCTTCCAGCTTTCTGTCCCCTAGTCTACATGGAAGAGGTCATCAGCTCAGTTCCAGCAGGATTTCTCAGTGGCCTTGCAGCCCAAGTATGTGGAGTCTTCAGCAATAGGGTCTTACCATCGATTCCTGGTGGGAAACCAAGGGCCTCGGCAATGGCCTGTAATGTTTTGGGGGCATCAGGGACCTCCCTGGCTAACAACTCACTGGAAGTTATCCCATCCCTTGGCCAATAATTTTAAAAGATTACCTAACCTACCTAGAATTCCCCTAGTTGTCCTTAAAAGGGGCCTGCCAGCTCCTCTCGATGTTGCCATTTTGTATGAATGTTTGACCCCCGCATGCTGGCTGATTCTGCAGGATAAACGCTCTGTTTTTACATGCTATTTGAGTCTGGGGTCTTTCTTCAGTGATTCTCAGACCCTTATAGCCAGAGCCTCCTTCATTCCTCCCCTGATGGTCTCCAGGAGAGTGGCTGCTGGGTCCCGGCATCACTTTCTCTTGGGGTTTATGGAAGAAAGTGACCACTGTCTCGTGTCTCATTGCCTTGTCTTCTTGTTTTAGTGTGTGTGCTGTGGGTCCGCATACAGGCACATGCATATGTGCATGCACATGTGTGTATAGGTGCCCACGCCCGTTTGTGCATGGGCATGTGGAGGCCAGAGGAAAACCTCGGGTGTCATTCCTTTCAGGTGCTGTCCATCAAGGTCTCTCATTGGCCCAGATCTTACCATGTAGGGTAAAGTAGCCAACCAACCAGTGTCGCTACCTGCCCACAGCTGAGATTCAAAGTGTGTGCCCCATCGCACCTGGCATTTTTACCCAGGACCTCATGTTTGCAAGGCAAGTGCTTACCCACAGAGCCATATCCCCAGTCCACTCTTCTTTTCTCTTTCTTTTTTAAAAATTTTTTTCATTTATTTTCATTTATTTATTTGAGAGCAAGAGACAGAGAGAGAAAGAGGCAGAGAGAGAGAGAGAAAGAGAGAGAAAGAGAGAGATTGGGCATGCCAGGGCTTCCAGCCTCTGCAAACGAACTCCAGATGTGTGCGCCCCCTTGTGCATCTGGCTAACGTGGGTCCTGGGGAATCGAGCTTTGAACAGGGATCCTTAGGCTTCACAGGCAAGTGCTTAACTGCTAAGCCATCTCTCCAGCCCTCTTTTTTTTTTTTTTTTTGAGGCAGGGTCTCTCTCTAGTTCAGGCTGCCCTGGAATTCACTATGTAGTCTCAGGGTGGCCTCGAATTCATGGCAATCCACCTACCTCTGCCTCCCAAATGCTGGGATTAAAGGCATGCGCCACCATGCCTGGCTTCACTGTTCTTTTTTTTTTTAAGTAATATATTTGGGCTTCAGAGGGTGTGTGCACAGAAATCTGTTTTTTGTTTTGTTTTGTTTTCAGAAGGTAGAGGAGATGAACCACCCTTCCCATCTCAGTCAAGACCCAGGTGAAACCACAGAGGAAGTGGGGAGATGAGCAAGAATGCTGCTTCCTTGGTGAGTCTGACGATCAGCACCAGGGTGAAGGAGACAGACAGATGCTGAGGATACTCAGCACATACCAAAGCAGAGATCCAGAGGCTCCTGAGAGCTCATCGCGGAAACAGACTTACAACACACCCACCAGGGCTCAGGGAATTTTGCAGATGAGGGGGCAGAAAGATTGAAAGAGCCACAGGTTGAGAAGTCATGCCCAGAGGCCCTGCCTCCCCCCAATAACTGACTGCTGCTCCCACAACCCCATGGGGAATACCAGCAACTGCACTGAGGAGCGGCCCCTGTGGAATGAGGGCAGGGAGGAGGGAAATGATGGAAGCAACAATGATGTATCCATACAAAGTATGTCCTTTTTAAATTTTATTTTATATTTGGTTTTTCGAGGTAGGGTCTCACTCTAGCCCAGGCTGACCTGGAATTCACTATGTAATCTCAGGATGGCCTCTGCTTCCCGAGTGCTGGGATTAAAGGTATGTGCCACCACGCCCAGCTCCTGTTATTTTTATTTTTATTTATTTATTTGAAAGAGAGAAAATGGATGCCCCAGGGCCACCAGCCACTGCAAATGAACTCCAGATGCGTGTACCACTTTGTGCATCTGGCTTACCTGGGTCCTGGGGCATCCAACCTGGGTCCTTTGGCTTTTCAGCAAGCACTTTAACTGATGAACAATGTTCTCTCGTGCACCATATTTTCTTTTGTTTCTGTATTTTACCTTGTGCCCTCGCATCTGCAACTCGAGCCCCAAAGTTTGTTCTTAATAAAAAATAATTTATTTGGGGCTGGAAAGATTGCTCAGTGGTTAAGGACCTGGGTTTGACTCCCCAGCACCCACGTAAAGCCAGATGCACAGTGGTGTACGCATCTGGAGTTTGTTTGCAGTGACTGGAGGTCCTGGCACACCCATTCTCTTTCTCTCTCTCTACTTGCAAATAAATACATATAATAAAATATTAAAAATTTGTTTATTTGAGCCGGGTGTGGTGGCTCACACCTTTAATCCTAGCACTCGGGAGGCTGAGGTAGGAGGGTCACTGTGAGCTGAAGGCCACCCTGAGACTACATAGTGAATTCCAGGTCAGCCTGGGCTAGAGTGAAACCCTACCTCGAAAAAAACCAAAAAAAACAAAAATTTCTTTATTTGTTTATGAGGAGAAACAAAGAGAGAGAGAGAGAGAGAGAGAGAGAGACAGCACATGTGTGTGCACATATATAGGCACACCAGGGCCTCCAGCCACTTCAGATGAACTCCAGATGCAGGCACCACTTTGTACATCTGACTTTACATAGATACTGGGAAATTGAGGTATGGCCAGCAGGTCTTTGCAAGCAAGTGCCTTTAAACACCGAGCCATATCCTCAGCCCACCCTGTTCTTTTTAGAAACAGGAGGCGCCACGTGGTGCTCCTTAGACAGCACATTTCCCAGCCTCCTCTGCGGCTGGATGTGGCCATGTGACTGAGCTGGGTTCCATGGTGTGATGCAGAGCTGCCACGGGTCCTTCTGGTGACAGTTGGAAGGGAAGCTGCTTTTGTTCCTCCCTCCTGTCCTTGCCATGGGCTTGGACATGTCTCGGTTGGGTGGGGAGGTGGCCCCAGCCATGACTACAAAGACGAGGCCGAGGTGAGGGCATGGGAGAGAACACATGGAAAGTGTGCCTACAAGAGCGCCTTGTCTGCCTGGCCCGGGTCTGAATGGGAGAGGACGAGTGTTCTCTCGTGCACCATATTTTCTTTTGTTTCTGTATTTTACCTTGTGCCCTCGCATCTGCAAGATCACTCTCTTGCCAGCGTCACCTTGGCCCCACTTCTGCTCCATCCTTTGGTCCATTCACCAAATGGGGCAGCAAGTCCCTTTTGATTTTTCTTAGCAAAGAAGGATAGTTAAAAAAAGAAATCCATGAGCTATGAATAGTAGTCAAAGGAGTCCAAGAAAATGAAGCATAAAACAACTGAGTTCTGTTTTTATTTTTGTTTGTGTGTATGTAATGTGTGTGTATGTGTGTGTGTGTGTGTGTGTGGTGTGGTGTGTGTCTGTGTATGTGGTGTGGTGTAAGCATGTGCCCTGTGGTGCCCCATGCACTCGCCTGTGTTGGGGGCGCTTGCCTGTAGTGGCCAGAGCTGAATGTGGGGTGTCCTGCTCCATTGCTCTTCTGCCAGTTCTTACTTGAGCTGGAATCGCTTTCTGATATGGGAGCTTTGCTGTTTTTCACAAGCCTGGCGATTTGCTGTCTCTTTCCCCTTGCAGGCTGGGTTACAAGCACATGTGGCCATGCCTGGCTATTTAAATGGCTCCTCAGGTCTTTGTGCTTCTGCAGGATGTGCACTTAACCACTGAGCCATCTCTCCAGACCCAAGTTCATTTCTGAAGGGGCAACAGGGCAAGAGAGGGGACGTTTTGAAGCAGGGTCTCATTCTAGCCCAGGCACACCTGGAACTCACTCTGTAGCCCCAGGCTGGCATTAACTGAGTTCAGTTTATTATTATTATTATTATTATTATTATTATTATTATTATTATTATTTACATAGGTGTGTATGGGTATGTACGTATGGACAACCCGGGATCTGTGTCTGGCTTCCCACGGGTGGCTGGGGAATGGAATCTAGTCCAGCAGGCTTTGCGAGGAAGCACCCTTAACTACTAAACCCACTTCCCAGTCCCTGGTTGAGTTTGTACCACAAAGCTTCCGCATCCCATTGCCACACCCAGGGCAGTTTGACTGGGATTTTTACCTAAGTAGCTAAAAGCTCAGAGAATATGAAGATCATAACAATGACAAAGAATAACAAAATGTAAACTGTTGCAACAGTGACGTACTAATAGCACTCATGCTTCTCCACTGACACAGAAACAGAGCTTTGGCTCTTCATAGGAAGCTTCCAGAAGGCCCATTGTTAATGACCTCCCCTTTGTGAGTCATAGCTGGAAAATCAAAGTTAACCAACTGAAGGGTGACTCAGGGCCTTGTCTGAGGTAGCGGAATGCCAGAGCTTTGTGTCCTCCTGGGATGACTCACTCCGTGGACTCTGCGCCTTTCCACGCTCACCTTGTGGATTTCCAAGTGGTCCAACTTCACGGCCACCAGTGGAGTTTCTTCCTCCCCACCTCCCAGGCTGTGGTTCTCCAGCCAGCACCATCCTGCCCTGTGCCACCTGGGCCGCTGGCCATGCTTTCCCAAGCTCCCTGGAATCCTTCTGAATTCTAGGCTGGGTTCACAGTGACTTGTGTCATTCCTAGGCCATTGCCAGGAATCTGGTGACGAGTCCAACAAATAACCATGTCTTCATAGTTCTCAGAGTCTCCTGTGAGAATTTGACATTTGTAAATCCCACTCTCACAGTTTTCTTCTTCCCATATCATATCATCTCTTCTCTTTTCTTCTTTTCCTTCTCTTCTTCTTTCCTTTCCTTCTTCCTTCCTCCCTCCCTCCCTCCCTCCCTTTCTTTCTCCCTCTTTCCCCTCCCTCCCTTCCCCCTTCTTCCCTTCCTCTCTTCTTCCCTCCCTTCCTCCCTCCCTCCTTCCCCTCCCCTCCCCCTCCCTCCTTCCTTCTTTTTTCTCCTACTGTCTATAGTCTCACGCAGCCCTGGCAGGCCTCTAAGGCACTGTGTAGCTCAGCTTGGCCATGTACTCTTGATTTTCCTGCCTCAGCTTTCTGAGTGCTGGGATTACAGGTATGTGCCAATTCACCCAGTTTACAATTCCTTAATTATGCAATATCTTTCACTGCAAAAGGAAGAAAATATTAAATGAGCACCTACTATGTGCCAGGTATCATTTCATCTGTTTTTTTAAAAAACTGTTTTATTTTTACTTATTTATTTGAGAGGGAGAGAGAAAGAGGCAGGTAGAGAGAGAATGGGTACACCAGGGCTTCCTGCCACTGCAAACAAACTCCTGGGGAATTGAACCTGACTTCTTTGGCTTTGCAGACAAGCACTTAACCACTAAGCCATCTCTCCACCCCCATCTGCTTTTTTTTTTTTTTTTTTGGATATTTAGTTTGGTTTTTCGAGGTAGGGACTCACTCTAGCCCAGACTGACCTGGAATTCACTATGGAGTCTTAGGGTGGCCTTGAACTCATGGCAATCCTCATACCTCTGCCTCCTGAATGCTGAGATTAAAGGTGTGCACCACCACACCCGGCTATTTATTTACTTATTTTTATTTGAGAGAGAGAGATAGAGAGAGAATGGACATGCCAGAGCCTCTAGCCACTGCAAATGAACTCCGGTCACATGCATCACCTTGTGCATCTGGCTAATTTGGGTCCTGGGAATCAAGCCTGGGTCCTTAGGCTTTGCAGGCAAACGCCTTAACCGCTAAAGCTGAGCCCAGGGCAAAAGGTTTCTCATGGCCCCCATCTGCTTTTTGATCTCCTTGCAAGATTATATGGCAAATGATGAGGTTTGGTCACAGATACTAAAAGACAGAGGGAAAGTGTGATGCGCTCACATAACCAGGAAAGAAATGCTACAGGAGATGAGGGGATGTCAGAGGACTCGGCTTTGACAAGGAGTCTGGCATCCTAAACATAGAGCTTTTCTTCCACCCTGAACTTTCTGGGAACACCTACCTCCCTGGATGGGGTGAGCTCACTCTTCTCTTGGCACGGGTGGCCCCTCAGCTCAGTCCTGGCTGGGCCATGCTAACATTTCTACCAGAGGAATAGAGCAATAATAGCAATCTCAGTTTTTTTCCTTAAAATAATATAATACCTCTCTGTTCTGCCAGCAAGCGAGGAGCCGCTCCTGGCAGCAGCCCCGTGGGAAGCCTGCTCCCAGGCCGACAAGAGGAAGCCGAGGCTGGCTTCCCCAGGGACTCAGGGGCCCTCAGGTGACCTTGAACTCCTGGCTGCATATCTCCAGGGTGTTTCTTCGCCCTTACCCCCAGCTCCATGTTCCCAGCCCAGGCTTCCCAGGGCAGAGGGCTGTTATTGTCACCAGGCCCATGCTCTCCTCTTAGCCGGTGGCTCCTTCCTTCAGCATTTCGGTAGGACCTAAGTAATTTCCTGTGAGGAAAAGGATCAGTGGAAAAACCATTTTGAACAGGAAGAAATTAATTTTTTTTTCAACAAGATTTCCCTCTTTATAAAGACGAGAGAGAGAGAGAGAAGAAAAAAAAAAGTCTCCATTTGCTTAAAGGTTTGAGTGCCTGGAAATTTCTTCCCTGTGCACACATTACCCATTTCCTGGCTGGAGGGATGGAAGGACTCAGAGAATTCGAAGGATATTAAACAGATTCATAATGGACCCAGCCATGTAAACATGTCTCAAGTGCAGACAGGAATGCCACAAGCCCCTATTTGGCTTAATGTAGAACATGCACTCACTGCGTCCGTGTTCCCATTTCACAAATAAACAAGGTGGGGAGATGGACTCAGAGCCTGTCCTGGGGGAGCCAGGTGCCTCTGCGCACTGTGATTTGGAGGCTTCTTCTGCCCACAAACCAGTCGAGAAAGAATACTTAATGTAGCCTTGCAGATCAGCGCCAAAAGGCAGAGCCAACGGGGTGCCCAGGGCAAAAGGTCTGTAGTCATTCCCACCCGTACATGGTGATGCTCCCAAGTGGCAGGGAGAAGGCCCTGGGGACCCCTCAGAGGGTGTTATTAATGGAATAGGTCTAGGCAGCAGGATCCACGCAGGCCAGTGATTATGTGTTCAAATCCCGCTTTGGTCCTCATTGATGGCAGACTGTGGATTCCGGACAATGGGCTCCACCCCTGGGGTTTTTCCTCATCTGCGAAATGGGACAATAATCCCCGTCCTGTGCATACCACTGCAAGATAGGGAGGGTTCTACAGAACAAGAGGGTCAGGGTTCCCGGCTGGCCAGGAGGTAAAATGATCTCAGGAATGGACAATTTCTTATTTCAGTTGTAAATCAGTGTTTCCCACCATGGACTCTTTCCAAGCCAGAGCCAGAGGGGCTGGGCCACTGTTAGTGAGAGCATCTAAACATGTTGAGGTAACATCAGGGGTCCAAGCTCCAAGGGCACTGTGTGTCCTGTAACTAGTCAGCAAGGCCTGGGAAACATGGCCCACAGCCCCGGAGCTGGTCAGGTAGATTGGTGGGTTCAACCTAGCTACTGCAGCAGGGTCACCAGGCCAGGAGCAAGGGCAAAGACTCGAGGTGTAGAGGACGCGCTTGAATGAGCCTGTCAGGGTCCCTCTGTGTGGACATGGGACATTCCTGAGCCCCAGGTTCCTTCACTGCTAAATAAGGAGCAAGAGAGGCCCCTCAAAAGGGATTTGGGGGCTGGAGAGATGGCTTAGCAGTTAAGGAACTTGCCTTCAAAGCCAAAAGACCCAGGTTTGATTCCCCACGACCCACGTAAGCCAGATGCACCAGGTGGCACATGTGTCTGGAGTTGGTTTGGCAGTGCTTGGAGGCTCTGATGTGCCCATTTTCTCTTTCTGTACCTACCTCTTTATCTCTCTGTCCCAGGTAAATAAATAAAAATCATATATATATATATATATATATATACATATATATATATATATATATATTTTTTTTTTAATAAAAGGGGATTTGAGCACTAAAGGACGCTGTCTTGTGATGTGTTTTGGGCAGTGCTGGTCCCCACAGGTGCTCTGCCCCTGTTTGTGTTAGGCAGATTCTGGGCATTGACAGCAAAAGTATTTCTTTATTTTTGTTTATTTTCAGGAGGGAGAAAGAGAGAGAGAGAGAGAGAATGAATGGGCATGCCAGGGCCTCTTGCTACTGCAAAGAAATTCCAGGTGTCTGTGTGCCACTTTGTGCATCCAGCTTTAGGTGGGTGTCTGGGGAGTCGAGCCCTGGGTGGCAGGCTTTAACCACTTAGCCCTTAACCAACTGCTAAACCATCTCCCCAGCCCCCAAGAGCAAGATATTTCAAGAGAACAAAAGAAATGCTCAGATGAAGACACAAGTTTCACCTGGAAGACCTTCAAGTTCAACATGGGCATCTTGCAGGCACTGTGACCGTAGTAGTAACCACAGGGTACCTGGACTGATTTTCCTTTCTGTTCCAGGCACAGGACTTTATATAATTACATCTTTATCACTACTTTGAGAGGAAAAACACCATTATCTGCATTCATTTATTTGTTTGTTTGTTTGAGGCACAGCCTCACTCAAGCCCAGGCTGGTCTGGAACTCCTGGCAATCCTCGTACTCCTCCCCAGTGGTGGGATTAAAGGCATGCACCACCACCCCATTATCCGCACTTTACCAGTGAGGAGACGGAGGCTCAGAGAGGGACTGGGCTTTGCTTGAACTCTCGTTGGGAGCTGGGATTAGGTTATGTTCTTCCCTGGAATTCTCACTACTTTTTCAGCCAGGCCCAGGTGCCTGCTTTCAACTCCTGCCCCAGACCCCAGGCCTCTGTGCACGGCTGTCTGTGGTCTCATCAGCCTGGGCGTACAGCCTCACCTGGTGTGGGGGCCGTGATGCGGGAGAGCTTTAAGCTTAGCCTTGGGCTGTCCAGGTGGGTGTCCCTGTGTCTTCCAAGTCCCCTGTCCAACACTCATTCTTCATTGTGCCTGGAGTGTGCTTGGAGCAGCTTGCCACGGGTTTTTGGCCATGCTCTTGTCTCAGGCTCGAAGGACTCTCTGTTTTCAGATAATAAATAACAAGTCCCCAAGTCTTCCAGAGATGTGGGAAGGGAGAGGCTTAGCAGCTCCTGGGCCTGAAGAGCCCTTGGATCTAACCCAAGGGCTCTTGGCATCCGACTACATGTGTCCCCAACAATGTCTATTCCCCTTCTTTTCTGACCCGGTGGTGTGTAAATTATCCATGATTCTTTCTCATAGAGAGAAGTGGAGAATCAGAGGTAGGGGGTAGGGGATGGGGCAAAGGAGGGTGAGATGGAGGGAGAGAGGGAAGGAAAGAGAGAGAGAGAGAGAATGGGTACACTAGGGCCTCTAGCCCCTGCAAATAAACTCCAAATGCATGCACTACCTTTTGTATCTGGCTTATGAGGGTCCTGAGGAATCGAACCTGGATCTCTAGGTTTTGCAGGCAAGCACCTTAACCACTAAGCAATCTCTTGAGCCCTATTTTTTGTATTTATTTATTTATTTCAGAAAGGGAGGGAGGGAAAAAGAGAGAGAATGGATGCACCAGGACCTCTAGCCACTGCAAACAAGCACCAAATGCATGCACTACCTTGTGCATCTGGCTTATGTGGGTACTTGAGAGTCAAACCTAGGTCCTTAGGCTTCACAGGCAAGTGCCTTAACTGCTAAGACATCTCTCCAGCCCACCAGTGATTTATTAAATACGCACTAACGTACCAGATTTTATGCATGCATGCTGTGGAAACTCAAGCTGACCTCTTGGTAGGAGAGGAAGAGACTACCTGTCCTCAAGGGGCTCCAATCAGGCAGCAATATTCAGGGAAGATTAGGCCTGCAATTCCAGCTACTCAGGAGGCTGACACAGGAGGATCACAAGTTTAAGGCCTGACCGGGTTACCCAATGAGTTCAAGGTCAGCCTAGACAACTTGCTGAGACCCCGTCTCAAAAACGAAAAGAGGACTAAGGCTATATCTCATGGTGGAGTACTTGCCTGGCATGCACAGGGTCCTAGGGTTAGTGCTCAGTGACTTACACACGTGCGGGCGGGCACACACCCACCCACCCACACCCAAGCAAAGCAGTACTAGCTGCGTGAGCTCCTGGGTCAGGTGATCCTCTGTGTCTCTTCCCTTGGCGCTGCCCTGGCTCCAGCTCTTCTGTCTCAGCCGTCTGGTGACTCCTCCACACTGCTCTGGTCAGCCCAGAGTTCTGTTGACGTGACAGTCTTGCACTCCAGGTTTGAGATGACACAGGGATTCCAGGCAAGTGCCACACTTAAAAGGGAATATTGCCAGGCCTGGCAGCTCACACCTTTAAGCCCAGCACTTGGGAGGCGGAGGTAGGAGGATCACTGTGAGTTTGAGGCCACCCTGAGACTACGTGGTAAGTTCCAGGTCAGCCTTGGACTAGAGTGAGACCTTGTCTCAAATAAAAAACAACAAAGGAACATCGCCTATGACTAGACCCTAGGTAATCAAGCTTTCTCTGTGAAAGGCCAGACAGTAAATATCTTAGACTCTGTGGGTCAATCAAGGATGTTATTACAGACTTATATAACAATAGAAAAAACAAATTTCCACAGCATTTTTTATTTACAAAATTAAAAACATAGTAACAATGAAAGACTTTTTTTTTTTTTGGTAATACAGGCCTACTAATGAGAAGAATAGAGTTGTTTTTGAGGGGCCATACCATTTTTGTGTGATTGGTTTTTTTTAATATTAAAAAAATATTTATTAGACAGAGAGAGAAAGAGAGAGAGAGAGAGAAAGAACGACAGAGAGAGAGAGAGGGAATGGGTGCTCCAGGGCCTCCATCCACTGCAAACGAACTCCAGACACATGCACCACCATGTGGCATCTGGCTTACATGGACCTGGAGAATCGAACTTGGGTCCTTAGGCTTCACAGGCAAGTGCCTTAACCTCTAAGCCATCTCTCCAGCCCTGTTATTGGGTTTGTATTAGTCAGCTTTCTATCACTTTTGAGTAACAAAATCACTCAAACAACTAACTAACAACATATATATATATTGGTTTTTCAAGATAGGGTCTCGCTCTAGCCCAGGCTGACCTTGAATTCACTATGTAGTGTTAGGGTGGCCTTGAACTCTCAGTGAACCTCCTATCTCTACCTTCTGAGCAATGGGATTAAAGGCGTGCGCCTCCATGCCCAGCTTATTTAGTTATTTATTTTGTTTATGAGAGAGAGGGGGCCTGCCGGGGCCTTAGACACCGCAAACTCTAGATGCGTGCTCTACCCCGTGTGTACATGCCCTCCATGCACGTGTGCCATGTTGTGCATCTGGCTTGTGTGGGTTCTGGAGAGTCAAACCTGGGTCCTTAGGCTTCACAGGCAAGCATCTTAATTGCTAAGCTATCCAACCCTTATTTTTCTTAAAAAAAAAAAACAAAACACCTTTATTTTTATTTATTTATGTGAGAGAGAGAGAGAAAGAGGGAGGGAGAGAAAGAATGGGCACGTCACGGCCTCCGGACACTACAAACTCCAGATGCATGCACCCCCTTGTGCATCTGGCTTATGTGGGTCCTAGAGAGTCGAACAAGGATCCTTTGGCTTTACAGGCTAAGGCCTCAGCCGCCAAGCCATCTCTCCAGCCCCCCTTATTTTACTTTTTAAAGACAGAATCTTTCCAGATAGCCCAGGCTGTCCTTGAACTCATTATGTAGTTCAGACTGGCCTTAAACTCATGATGCTTTTGTCTCAGTCTCCTGAGTACTTGGATTACAGGCATGCCCTTACCATACTCAGATCAGGAGAAAAATATTATTTTGGCTCATGGTTCTAGAGGCTTCAGTCCCAAGAAAGTGGGCCCATTGTTTGGGGTCTCTGGCAAAGGACACACACCACAGTGGGAGCCTTAGTAGAGCAAAGCTCTTTACCTCATGAATCAGAAAGCAACAAGATGTGCAAGAGGCCAGGATCCCAGGGTCGCTTGCAGGGCACAGCCCCAGTGATGTAAGGACCTCTCTGTAAGCGCCACCTCCTAATGGTTCTACCACCTCCCAGGAGCACCCTCTTGGAGACCAAGCCTGTAGCACTTTGGCCTTTGGGGGATGTAAGGATGGGACCGGTGCATGTATAAGAGGGAGAGAGACCTGAGCTAGCATCCTCCATGAGCTTTCACCCACCTCTTCTGCCTTCCAGCATGGACTGACGCAGCATGAACGCCTTCCCCAGATGCAGCCTCTCAGTCTTAGACTTTCCAGTCTCTCTCCAGGACCATGGACAAAATAAACCGCTGTTCATAAATTAACTTGTTATGGGCCTATCATTTGTAGCAGACAGCTTCAGGTCGCTGAGATGAACTTCCAGACCAGGCACAATTATGGAGGAAGGGATTGATTGAAGCTTACAGATCCAGGGGAAGTTCCATAATGGCAGAAGAAGCTGGTCTGCTTTCACAGGTCCAAGGGGGGGGGGGGGAGGTGCCACGGAGCCAAATCCCACAGCACACTTCAGGAACTCCAGGCACCTTGCATATCTTTAGATTGGAATTTCAAATCTGCCACCACACCTTAGGGCTGGATCCTATGATCCAGTCCAGTGACACCTCCTCCTCCTCCAGCCAGGTGGCTGCAGATCTAAATTACAAACTGTAATAAAACACTGAATATATCTATTCAAACTACCATGTCATTGTAGTAATGCAGGATGGACTAAGATGCCCCAGATCTGCAAATTATGGAACACCAACCAAATCTGACCCACGGCCTATCTTTGTAATCTAAAAAAATCAAGGCTTTCTTTCTTTCTTTCTTTCTTTCTTTCTTTCTTTCTTTCTTTCTTTCTTTCTTTCTTTCTTTTTCACAAATGAACATTTCAAAATGATAGGGAACACCAACTTTGAACCCTGCTTTGGTTTGGTTAAGTGTCCCCCAAAGAGTCTCTAGCATCGGCCTAGGTCTGCGCTCATTGTCATCCCTGTAGACTTTTCTTCCCTTTTAACTCTCACCTAGCTCCAAAGCCACGGAGGTGTGTGTGTATGTGCACGCATGTCATGCATGTGCCATGGAGCATGTGTGGAGGTCAGAGGACACCCTTGGGTGTTGATCCCTTCTCTTTTGTTTGCTGCTACAGACACTTGTGAAGGAAGCCCATTTCTATTTCCCCAGCCCTCTTTTGCTTCTTAAGTTTGGTTTATTTTGCTGTGTTAGGGATGCAACCCAGGGCCTCATACATACTAGAAAACTGCTCTACCACTGATCTAATCCCCCATGCCTCTCTCTCTCTCTCTCTCTTGAGGTAGGGTTCACTCTGGCCCAGGCTGACCTGGAATTCACTATGTAGTCTCAGGCTGGCCTCAAACTCATGGCAATCCTCCTACCTCAGCCTCCTGAATGCTGGGATCAAAGATGTGCACCACCTTGCCCAGGTGTCTACCTTTTTTTCTTTTGATGTGTAGTTTAATGGCTTTAAAAATATTTATTTATTTGTAAGAGGGAGAGAAGGTACATATCAGAGCCCCCGTCACTGCAATTGATCTCCAGACATATGGACCACTTTGTGCATCTGGCCTTACGTGGGTACTGGGCAATTGAACCCAGACCATTAGGCTTTGTAAGCAAGTGCCTTTAACTGCTGAGCCATCTCTCCAGCCCTAGATGACATTCTTTTTTGAGGTAGGGTCTCGCTCTAGCCCAGGCTGACCTGGAATTCACTATGTAGTGTCATCAGGGTGGCCTCAAACTCACAGCAATTCTCCTACCTTGGCCTCCTGAGTGCTGGGATCAAAGACATGTGCCACCACAATCCTGGTAGTGTGCCACAATTTGTTTTTTCCTTCTCCTCCTCAAGAACATTTGGTTGTTTCCAGGTTTTTGCAATGAGAGAAGAACAGAGCTGCTATCAACATTGGCATATGGGCTTTGAGGTGTTGTAGTTTGAATCTACAGTGTCTCCCACAGATTCACTTTTTGGTGGCACTGTTTATAGTGTTTATGGATCCTTTGGAACTTAGGGACCTAATTGGTGGACTTTGGCCACTAGAGGTGAGCCAGTGGAGGTTATACCCACTTCTGGTTTGGTTCCCATTCTCTGCTTCCTGGTCTAGACACCATGTGAGGAACTTAGCCACAAGCTCCTGCCAACACTAACATGGCTTTGCCATGCCTTTCCCTCCATGATGAGCGTATCTTTTAAAAAATATTTTATGCTGGGCATGGTGGCACACACCTTTAATCCCAGCACTCGGGAGGCAAAGGTTGGAGGATTGCTGTGAGTTCGAGGCCACCCTGAGACTCCATAGTGAATTCCAGGTCAGTCTGGGCTACAGTGAGACCCTACCCTGAATAAACAAACAAAATTTTTATTTTATTTATTTGCAGAGAGAGAGAGAGAAAGAAAGAGAATGGGTATGCCAGGGCCTCTAGCCACTGCAAATGAACTCCAGATGCTTGTGCCACTTTGTGCATCTGGCTTTATGTGGGCATTAGGGGAATTGAACCTGGGTCATTAGGATTTGCAGGCAAGTGCCTTAATCACTGAGCCATCTCTTCAGTCCCCAATAGTACCTTTCAAAACTATAAGCCAAAATAACTTCTTTCTCTCTCAAGTTGCTTCTGTCAGTACTTTATGGAAAAGATTACCCATGCTGATACAAGTAAATTTCTATTCTTGACTCAGCAGTACAATTCATCTCAATGCACATGGTGAATCTGTGTTTAACTTTATAAAAGCTTGGGCCAGGGAGGACTGGGGATATAGATCAATGGCAGAGTGCTTGTCTAGCATGGACTAGGCTGTGGCCTGGATGCCTAGCACTTCAGAAATAAAAACAAGGGGCTGAAGAGATGGCTCAGTGGTTAACGGCACTTGCATACAAACCTGCCAGCCTGGGTTCAATTCCCCAGCCACCCACTAAAGCTGGATGGGCATTTGTTTGAAGTGGCAAGAGACCTTGGCACACCTATACATACCCCACCCCCCCAGAGTTAAAAAACAAAGACAAAGCCGGGTGTGGTGGTGCATGCCTTTAATCCCAGCACTTGGGAGGCAGAGGTAGGAGGATCACTGTGAGTTTGAGGCCACCCTGAGAATATAGCAGAGGTAGGAGGATCACTGTGAGTTCGAGGCCACCCTGAGAATATAGAGTGAATTCCAGGTCAGCCTGGGCTAGAGTGAGACCCTACCTTGAAAAACCAAACAACAACAACAACAACAAAAATCTTTGTCATACATTTCCAAAAAGAAAAAAAAAATTTCTCAGGCTGGAGAGATTGCTTAGTGGTTAAGGTGCTTGCCTGAGGACCCATATCGACTCTCCAAATCCCAGATTAGCCAGAAACACACAAAGGCATGAGGCAAGCACCAGGTTGCACATGCCCACTAGGTGGTTCAAGCATCTAGAGTTCAATTGCAGTGGCAGAGGCCTTGGCACACCAATTCTCTGTCTCTGTCTCTCTAAAAATAAAAAAAAAAAAAGAATTTGTTTTGTTTTGTTTTAAAAAAGAATTTCTCAGCCATGTGTGGTGACACACACCTTTAATCCCAGCACTTGGGAGGCAGAGGTAGGAGGATCACTGTGAGTTTGAGGCCACCCTGAGAATACATAGTGAATTCCAGGTCAGCCTGGGCTAGAGAGAGACCCTACCTCAAAAAAAAATTTTCTCCCCCTAAGTCACAAGGCTATTATCACAAATTAAAAACTATCACCATGGCTGGGTAGATGGCTCAGCAGTTACAGGTGCTTGCTTTGAAAGTCTGATAGTGCAGGTTCAATTCCCTAGTACCCATGTTAAGCAAGCTGCACAAAGTGGTACATGTGTCTGGAGTTCATTTACAATGGCAAGAGGCCTTGGTGTACCTAAACTTACTCTTTCCTTGTGTGTGTCTCTCTCAAATAAATAAACAAAAATACCTTTAAAAAAAACTATCTCCAATGCCTGTTTTGTTTGTTTGTTTGTTTTTTCAAGGTAGGGTTTCACTCTAGCCCAGGCTGACCTGGAATTCACTATGTAGTCTCAGGGTGGCCTTAAATTCATTGCAGTCATCCTGCCTCTGCCGACCAAGTGCCCAGCTCAATGCCTGGTTTGTTTGTTTATTTATTTATTTATTTATTTATTTTCTGTTTTTTCAAGGTAGGGTTTCACTCTAACTCAGGCTGACCTGGAATTCTGTATGTATTATTAGACTGGCCTCGAACTCATGTGATCCTCCTCTCTCTGCCGCCCCAGTGCTGGGATTGAAGGCGTGTGGTGTGCTACCACGCCCGGCTCAATGCCTTTTTTTTTTTTTTAAACAAACACACAAAAATAAAGTAAAACCACGATTCTAAACGGCAAAGTTTTAGGGACAAGACCAAAGGAAAAAAAAAAAAAAGTTAAGTTTCTATATCATAAATTTAACATAGGAGGTGAAAATCTTGAACACTAAAGACTATGAAATATTTCTAAAGGAAATCGAAGATCGAAGATCAAAGATGAAAAGACACACGACATGTGTGGCTTAATCATTAACATGCCAATGCTCTGCAAAGGGGTCTACAGTGGTTCATTTAGTTGTTCTAGGTTCTTCCTCTCTTAAGTTGCTTCTTGTCAGGTAATTTGTTACAGCAATGACAAAAACGACATACCACCTCGCATCCACTATAAAGGCAATAGCAGCAGCAGTAGTAATAATGGAAAACAATAGTGTTGGCAAGGATGAGGAGAAATAAGAATCCTTACATATTGCTGGTGGGAATATAAAACAGGGTACCTGCTTTGGAAAACATTGTGGTGGTTCCTCAAAAAGCTAAACATAGAATTTTTTTTTTTAATGACCAATGATTCCATTTCTAATCACTTACCCTAGAGAAATGATCCAATGTGCTTCTAAGCATATCCCTAAGAGAAATAAAAACATGTCCCTACCAAAATACGTACATGAATGTTTGTAGACAAGGTGTCCAGCTACAGATGAATGCGTAGGCACACTGTGAAATGTAAGCGTGGTGGAATGCTATTTTACCATAAAACAGAATGAAATCCAAGCATATGTTATAGAACAAATGACCCTCAAATCCGGGCTGAATGCCAGGTGTGGTGGCATATACTTTTAATCTCATTTCTTGAGAGGTTGAGGCAGGAAGATCATGAGTCAAAGGTCAGTCTGAGGTACATAAAGAGAACTTGTTTTACATACACACACGCAGAGACAGAGACAGAGAGAGTGTGTTAAGTAAAAGAAGCCAGACACAAAAAGTTACGTTTTATAATTCCTTTTATATAAAAATCCAGAATTGGCAAGTCTATAGTCCACCCAGATAGAAAACAGATGGAGGTTGAGGCAGGAAGATCATGAGTTTAAGGTCAGTCTGAGGTACATAGAGAGACCTTGTTTTACACAAACACACACACACACACACACACACACACACACACACACACAGAGAGAGAGAGAGAGAGAGAGAGAGAGAGAGAGAGTTAAAAAGAAGCCAGACACAAAAAGTTACATGTTTTATAATTCCTTTTTATATAAAAATTCAAGAATTGGCAAATCTATAGTCCATCCAGATAGAAAACAGATTAGTGATTGCTGGCGGGTGGAGTCGGGTGGGATGGGATGTTCTGAAGAGAGAGAGAAGTTAGAAACTGAGAGAGGCTGTGGTTGTATCTGGCCGGCTGGCTCGGTCCACTGTGTGGTCCTGTAGAGATAGCGAACTCAGGCCAAGACCTCAAGGGTCCAAAGGTGGCTATGGGGGGTGGGGTGGGGTGGATTTCCTTGAATAGTGTGATGAGAAGAAAGAATATGCCTGTTCTCCCACCAATTCAGCCTCCTATATTCAGCAAGAAGAACAGAGGAGAGCCCCTGGAAGGGAAGAAAAAAAGAAAAAGAAAAAAGCAAAAGTTAAACTATCCCTCCATCTGTTGAGAATTAACCTCTGAACCATTTAACCAAACATTGGCTTCTCCTGTCATTTGATAAGGTGTATCCAGCAAAGGGAGATGGGAAAACTGGGAGGTTATTCTTTCAAATTACATCAGCAGGGACTTTGTTCCTGCTCCCGAGCTCAGAGAGTCCCGTCTGGGACATCACATCACCACCAGCACACTCAAGGACAGGCTTTCCTCTGCGTGGGAGTTCAGGCATTCAGAGGAATATACAAAAAAGGAAGAAAGAAAGAAAGAAAGAGGGATTTAAAAATAAAGCCCATGGTCTGCAGGCTGTCTGCCCTGAGCCAGCACTGCGACGCAGGGTGATTATGGAGGAAGGAATGGTTTGTGTCACCATCACACGGAAATGTCCAACGGCTTTTCTGCGGAGACAACGCCTTTCAGTCTTCCAGAGACTGTGTGCAGACTTCCGGAGCTGTCGGGGGACCTCCAAGGCCATCCTGTCTGCCCCAGCCCCACTACGAGTCTTGTTTCTCTGGAAGATGGGCCAGTGAGCAGTCTAGACAGATAGGGACCTTCAGGCCTGGCCAGCTGGCTTCTACTGGCAATTCAGTTTGGTCACAGGACATCAGGACCTTGACAGAAGGGTCAGGGCTCAGGCCTTGGATGTCATTACCAGTCTAGCCTTTCTTTCTGTCTCTCTTCTGTCCCTCAGCTGTTGTTAGGAGCAGCCCGCACACACGTAGACCCTTTCCTGGCCATACCTAGGCCCCACGGGAGATGTACTGAGCCCTGGAGAGTTGGATATCTATTTTTAGTTTCTTGTTGATGGGCCTCAGTTTTCCCATGGGTGAAGGAAGCTGGGTCAGTTGTTCTCCAGGGTCCTACTAACTTTGCACATAGTGGAGTCTGTTTGTAAAGTCCTTGGGAGGTAAGGAGGATTTTTTTTTTAATTTAAAAATACTTTTATTTATTTATTTGTAAGCAGAGAGAGATAGAAGAGAGGCACAAAGAGAAAATGGGTGCTCCAGGGCCTTAAGCCACTACAAATGGACTCTAGATGCATGTGCCACCCTGTGCATCTGGCTCTATGTGGGTACTTGGGAATCAAACTTGGGTCATTAAACATTGTAGGCAAGTGCCTTAATCACTGAGCTGCCTCTCTAGCCTGAATTTTTTTTTTTTTTTTTGAGATAGGATCTCACTCTAGCCCAGGCTGACCTGCAATTCACTATGGAGTCTCAGGATGGCCTGGAACTCACAGCGATCCTACCTTTGCCTCCTGAGTGCTGAGATTAAAGACATGTGCCACCATACCCAGCCCAAATATTTTAAAGTTTACATTTATTCATGAGAGAGAGAGAGGATGGGCGCACTAGGGCTTCTAGCTACTGCAAATGAACTCCAGACACATTTGCCACGTTGTACACCTGACTTACATGGGTACTGTGGAATCGAACCTGGGTTCTTAGGCTTCACAGAGAAGCGCCTTAACTGCTAAGCTGTCTCTCCAGCCCATGATTTTTTTTTTTTTTTGATAGTGACTTTGTTTTTTGAGATGGGGGGGGTCTCACTATGTGGCCTTTGACTTGATTTTTTTAAAAATATTTTTTTAGTTTTATTTATTTATTTGAAAGAGGAAGAGGGAAAGAGAGAGAGAGAGAGGGGGGAAAGAATGGGCATGCTAGTGCCTTCAGTTGCTGCAAATGAACGTCAGATGTACGTGACACTTTGTGCATCTGGCTTATGTGGGTCCTGGAGAATTGAACCTGAATCCTTTGGTTTTGCAGTCAAGTGCCTTAACAGCTAAGACATCTTTCCAGCACACAAATTTTTTGTTTGTTTTGAGGGAGGGTCTCAATGTAACCCAGGATAACCTGGAATTTACTCTGTAGTCTGAGGCTGGCCTCCAATTCACAGTGAAATGTCTACCTCTGCCTCTCAAGTGCTGGGATTAAAGGCATGTGCCACCAAATCCTGCTGGAATTTTTTTTAAATAAATTTTTAAATAATTTCTTTTAAAAATATCTATTTATTTATTTGATAGAGAAAGAGGGAGAGAGAGAAGAAAGAACGGGCGCGCCAGGACCTCCAGCCACTGCAAACAAACTCCAGACGCATGTGCCCCCTTGGGCATCTGGCTAACATAGGTGCTAGAGAATCAAACCTGAGTCCTTTGGCTTTGCAGGCAAACTCCTTAACTGCTAAACCATTCCTTCAGCCCTGCAACTTTTTTGACAGTGACTTTGCGTTTTTTTGGGGGGAGATGGGGTCTCACTATGTGGCCAGGCTAGCCTTTGACTTGATATTTAAAATTAAATTAAATTTATTTATTCACTTCTTAATGTTTTGGTTTTCAGGGCAGAGTCTTTAACTCTAGCCCAGGCTGACCTGGAATTCACTATGGAGCCTCAGGGTGGCCTTGAACTCACAGCAATCCTTCTACCTCTGCCTCCCGTGTGCTGGGATTAAAGGCGTGTGCCACCACACGTGGCTCTCCTTTCATTTCTTAATATTTTATTTTTATTCATTTATTTGAAAGAGAGAGAGAGTGAGAGAGGCAGATGTATATATATATATATATATATTTAAAGAGAGAGAGAGAGAAAGAGAAATAATGGGCACCCCAGGACTTCCAGCCAGTGTAAAAAAATGTGCCATCTTGTGCATCTGGCTTACACAAGTCCTGGGAATCGAGCCTAGGTCTCTTGCCTTTTCAGGCAAGCACCTTAACCACCAAGCCATCTCTCCAGTGCATCTATCTTTATTTTTTTGAGAAAGGCTCCCACACTGTATCTAGAGCTCACTACGTTGGCTATATTAGTTAGTCAGCAGGTCCTACCTTCCCAGCATTGACTGGAGGCCCTGGAGCACCCATTCTCTCTCTCCGTCCCTTTCTCTGTCTGCCTCATTCTCTTTCAAATAAATAAATAAATAAAAGCAAATTAAAAAATATGCTTAACCAGATGTAATGGTGCATGCCTTTAATCCCAGCACTCAGGAGGCAGAGGTAGGAGGATCGCCATGAGTTCGAGCCCACCCTGAGAATACATAGTGAATTCCAGGTCAGCCTGGGCTAGAGTGAGACCCTACCTTAGAACACCAAAACCAAAACCAAAAAACAAAGTAGGGGGCCGGAGAGATGGCTTAGCAGTTAAGGTGCTTGCCTACAAAGCCTAAGAAATCATGTTTGAATCTCCAGGTCCCACGTGAGCCAGACGCACAGGAATGTAAGCATGCCATGTTGGCACAGGCACACAAGGGCACACGTGTCTGGAGTTTGTTTGCAGTGGCTGAAAGCCCTGGCAAGCCCATTCTTTCTCTCTCTCCTAAATAAATAAATAAATAATAATAATAATAAAGTAGGAAGAGATGGAGCTGGGATTCAGACTGGATTTGTCTCACCCTAAAGTCAGCCTCTTCCCACATTCCCTATTACTTCTTCCCGGGGTCACTTAGCCATCTGGGTTCTTCATGGGGAAGGTTTGTTCCTCGGGGTGTGGGGGGGTCCTGGCTCCTTGAGGGTAAGGAAAGCAGGCAGAGCGTAGGGTCCCCCAGGCACTCATACTTGCACAGGAAGTGCTCTTAACCACGGAGCCATCTCACCAGCCCCTAGAAATGGTTTTAACAAATCCACAGCCATCATTTCCAGCACACAGTAGCTGTGTGACCCTGAGCAAGTTCCTCCCGTTCCCAGCACCTTGGTTTCCTCTCCAAGGGTTACCTGCCCACCTCAACAGGTTCTGGTGGGCAGCAGCACCAAGGGAAAAAAAAAAAAGTCTTCCCTGTCTGACGTCAAAAGCATAATTCACAGACTGGGCAAGCAGCTCAGTGTGTAAAGTGCCTGCCTTACATGGGTTCAATCCCCAAACCCATGCGAAAGAAGGTAGGCATGGTTGTGCCTGCTTGTAAACCCAGTGCTGGTGGAGTCAGGTGAGTCCCTGGGACTTGCTGGCCAGCCAGTCTAGCCTAATTAGGGGAGTTCTAGGCCAATGAGAAGTTGTCTCAAAATAGGGTGTCAGCTGGATGCGGCAGTGCACACCTTTAGTCCCAGCACTCGGGAGGCAGAGGTAGGAGGATCGCTGTGAGTTCGAGGCCAGCCTGAGACTCCATAGTGAATTCCAGGGTTAGCTGGCTAGAGTGAGACCCTACCTCGGAATTTTTTTTTTTAAAAAGTAGACAGTGCCTAAGGAGGGCTTCTATGTACACACTCATGCACGTGTGCATACACACTCATGCACACACACACACACGAGTGTTCATGCAATGTCTGTGCACACATGCCATTATTCACCTTCTCACTCTCACCGCTCTCGCCCTGGTGTTGCCTGCAGTAAATCCCTGGCCGACCTTGGAAGATGTTCACCAGTCCCCAAACTCTGAACAACATGTCAGTGTTTCCTGAGCATTTCCATGTCATCTTTTCTCCTGAAAGTGGCGCTGCCCTTGTCCTTGAGCCCCTAGCTGAGGCTGATCCTTTAGGGTGCCCAGTCAGAAGGAGCCCTCTGCCAACAGCCCTTTGTCCTCTGGCCCTTTGGGGAGAGCAGGCTGTGTGGGCAACTCAGCAGCCAGCTGCAGCCCAGATGTGGAGGCCCGGCTGGTCACAAAGGAGGTGGGTGTGTGGGAACATCCTCCCATTTCCTCCCATGAAGACGAATGGCTCAGGGGCCACTGGGGGCTCTGAAGGCCACAGCGTGTCAAGAGTGTTCCTGAGACAGGAGATGTGTTGTCTTAAAACAATTCTGACCTTGTGGAGTGGTTTCTTGGAGGACAGAATCAGAGAGCGCAGTGTTCAGCTGCTGTCCCTTCCTCCTGTGCTATTATTCTCTACATAATTTTTGTTTTGTTTTGTTTTGTTTTGTAGGTAGTGTCTCACTCTAGCTCAGGCTGACCTGGAATTCACTCTGTAGTCTCAGGGTGGCTTCGAACTCACGGCTATCCTCCTACCTCTGTCTCCCGAGTGCTAGGGTTAAAGGCGTGCGCCATCACGCCCGGCTCTCTACATAATATTATGTAGGGTCCATGGCCTAAGGACCCTCATCAGGATCTAAACAAAGGCAGGGAGGCTACAAATAGGGGCCATCTCGGTCCACATTTTGTTCTGCTCTGTTTTGTTTCTGGTCTTGTTCTAGCCCAGGCTGACCTGGAACTCATTACATACCTTCCTAGGGTGGCCTTGAACTCCCACTGATCATCTACCTTAGCTTCCTAAGTGCTGAGATTAAATGCCTGAGCCACCAAGTGTGGTGTTTTGCCCAGCATTCTGAATCCTCTCCTCTGGCCATGAAACATACATGAACATACAGAGCACAAGGCAACCACATGTTGGCATGCATACATAAGTGCACACTCATGAGCACGTGTGCCCACATGCACTTGCACACATACTTTCCAGTGGCACCCATGAGGTCTCTCCAGCCCCTCTGGAGAGGAGGGAAGGAAGCAGAGCGCCATATATCATTTCTCTCTAAACAAGTAGTGTCCTTTCTGCCCAGAGCAGGATGGGGGTGGCCAGCAGCCATGCCTGGCTTGGAGAAGTAACCCCTCTGGCCCATATTTCACAGACACCCCAGACGAAGCTGCTTGTCAGGAGGACTGTCTAATTTCCTCCCCTGACTGCCGGCCCAGCTCCCCCCAACAAAGAGGGCCATTGTGTCCCCCTCCTCCCCACCCTGGGCATCTGCTCCACAGAGATACGTCAGGGGACTCAAGGAGAGGATTTGGGGGATGAAGGCACCGCATTCTGTGTGACAGCCCCCAGAAGGGCCACAAATTTTTGAGTTGAAAGAGCTGGTCCTGAGTGAGGGCTCCTCTGGCCTCCCCTCATCCTCTCAGGCACTCGGAGGCTCTGGCAATGACTTCTCCTCAGGCCTTTCAGGACCAAGGACGACAAAGCATGTTAAACAGACTGTGGGGTTGGGGAGGCTGGAGAGATGGCTCAGCTGCTAAAGGCACTTGCTTGCAAAGCCTAATGGTTTGGGTTTGAGTCCCCAGTACCCACGTAAAGCCAGATGCACAAAGTGGTGCATTGTGCCTGGAATTCATTTGCATTGGCAGGAGACCCTGGTGGGATTTTCTCTCTCTCTGCTTCTTTCTCATAAATAAATAAATAAATAATGCCGGGTATGGTGCTCAGTGAAAGGTGCTTGCATGCAAAGCCTGATGGCCTGGGTTTGACTTCCCACTACCCACACAGAGCCAGATGCACAAAGTGGTGCATGTATCTGGAGTTTGTAGTGGCAGGACGCCCTGGGGCTCCCACACACATTCTTTCTCTCTGTCTCTCTCACAGATAAATAAATAAATAAATAAATATTTTTAAAAAATAAAATATTTGATAAAAAAAAAAAACCCAGACAGAGACTCTTCACTCTCTTCCCAGAAGCAGCATTACCTCCATGCTCGCTTCCCCACGTGGAGGAGGACTCACCCACTCGTCAGATCACACGCAGGGACCTCTGTGCTGCTGGACCCATCTTTCCTCTGGGACAAAGAACGAGATCTCGGGAAACAGAGCTGGGAGTAGACAGAGAAGCCCAGTGGACACGGGACAGGTGACAAGGGACTGAGTGACAACTGCCAGACATCTTGGGGGAATGTTGCCAAGCAGTGACCTGGGCCTTCAGTCTCTTACTCCCTCCAGGGGTCATCTCTGTAGAGGCTGTCCCTCTCCAGTCTCTGCTGGGCCAAGGTCTGAGTGACACCCCCAAGAGAGGGCAGGAGAGGTTAGTTCCATAGCCGAAGGGCTCCTAGGGAAGGCATGTAGGGGCTATTGTATGTGGCCGCAGTGTGGACTTGGGCCAGCACACTGAAAGCAGACCTGCACTCAGAATCCTGGAAGTCCATGGCCTTCACCCTTATCCTCCCGCCCCCCACCCCCCGCCTCTCATCAGGGCTTCTTTTATTTTTATTTTTTTGGCAAATGTATACATTTATTTTATAACAAATAATGTATTTTTGTTATTTTTTCACACTTGGTTACATACATACTAGTTATATTATTCTTTAAAAAAATTTTTATTAACGACTTCCATAATTATAGACACTAAAACCTGGTAATTCCCCCCACCACCACACACTTTCCCCTGTGCAACTCCATTCTCTATCATATCCCCTCCCCCTCTTGATCAGTCTCTTTTATTTTATTTATTTAACTTTTTGGTTTTTTTTGAGGTAGGGTCTCACTCTAGCCCAGGCTGACCTGGAACTCACTACGTAGTCTCAGGATGGCCTTGAACTCATGGCGATCCTCTTACCTCTGCCTCCCGAGTGCTGGGATTAAAGGCGTGTGCCACCTCGTCTGGCTCTGTTTTATTTTGATGTCATGAGCTTTTCCTCCTATTATGATGGTCTTGTGTAGGTAGTGTCGGGCACTGTGAGGTCATGGATATCCAGGCCATTTTGTGTCTGGGGGGAGCACAGTGTAAGGAGTCCTACCCTTCCTTTGGCTCTTATGTTCTTCCTGCAACTTCTGCAATGGACCCAGAGCCTTGGAAGGTGTGATAGAGATGTTTCAGTGCTGAGCACTCCTCTGTAACGTCTTCTCAGCACCAAGGTGCCTTCTGAATCATCTCAAGGTCACTGCCATCCGAAAAGAGAAGCTTCTCTAACCAAAAGTGAGAATAGTGTTAATATATGGGTATGAACGTTAAGAAAAGTGCTTCTCGTCTGAACAGCTTGGTGCTTTGAAAACATTCCCCCCTAGAACGTCTAACATTTTACTCAAGGCACAGTCAGGCATTAGAATGTTCTGGTTCTTTGTACAGAAAAGTCGACCCCGAGAGAGTAAGTGGCTTGGTAAAAGTCACACAGCCAATGAAGAGGAGATTATATACTACAAACCTGGTCTCTTTCTTACTGGATCTCAGCCTTCCCATAGGGTATGGTTGGCTGGAGACTGGGGGTATAGCAAGACCTTACGTTTGGGGTGTGTGTGTGTGTGTGTGTGTGTGTGAGAGAGAGAGAGAGAGAGAGAGAGAGAGAGAGAGAGACAGAGAGACAGAGAGAGAGAGAGCGAGCGAGCAGAGCTCACTCCCAGCCAGAGAGAGAGAGAGAGACAGAGAGACAGAGAGAGAGAGAGCGAGCAGAGCTCACTCCCAGCCAGAGAGAGAGAGAGAGAGAGAGAGAGAGAGACAGAGAGAGAGAGAGCGAGCGAGCAGAGCTCACTCCCAGCCAGAGAGAGAGAGAGAGAGAGAGAGAGAGAGAGCGAGCGAGCGAGAGCGCGAGCGAGCAGAGCTCACTCCCAGCCAGGGTCTCCTGTGAGCCAGACACTGTGCAGAGCTGGCTGTCCCAAGGACAGGCTAACTTCTTCCGCTCGTGTGCCAGCCTCCATTCACTGTACCTAGGTCATGGTTCTCTGCTGGCACTTGAGAGGATGGCCTTGTGAAATGACTGAGTGAGTCTCGCTCTGCCATCAGCAGCCTGAGAAGAGAAGGCGACCTCTACGCTACAGCTTCTGCAGCCCACCGGGAGGTGGAAAGCGAGGGTCAGCAAGCGGCTTCATGGAGGCCACACCGCGGCCTTACGCAGAACCTGGCCGTCCCTGGCGCCAGCAGCTCCCTGGGGCTGGAGTGCCGGGCGCACGACGCATGCACGCAGACACGCACGCACGCACGCACGACGCACGCACGCACGCACGCAGGCACGCCGGTGGGAGCCGGGAAGGAAGGCGCTAAGTAGTGGGGATTCCTCCCTAGAGTGCGACGTGAAAGGCCAATTACCGAAGTGAAGTTCCCCGGCTGGGACACAGGCCTGCAGCTCTCCAGCCAGGTGCGCTGAGTGTTTTAAACAGGATTTGTTTCCTGGAAAATTGGGCTTAAATCATCTTAAAAAACTAAACAAAACAAGAAAACCGTCCTCTGTGGCCGTCAGGGAATGTGCAGCGTGATGAAAGGCCTCGGCCCACTTTTCCTTTGTACCACGAAGAAGCCTTCAGACAGACAGTAACTGGCTTTTCTCAAAGCACAGTAGATCCGCTGCATGGTAGAGGAAGACCATGCTGGGCTCAACCAAGACGAGGCCAGACTTGATGGTGGGTGCCCTCCTCAGCCCTGGCTCAGCCCGCTGCCTTCCCCGGGCATGCTGGAGTGAAGCCCAGCTCCGGGTCCCAGCCCCGGGGACGGCCTAGCGTCCAGAGCCAGCAGCTCCAGTTAGGAAATCAATAAAGACAGAAGCTGCCACAGCCAGTCTCATGGTGAGAGACGAGTTAGGTCATGTCTCTCCCTGTTCAGTCGGATGTGAGTCCCAACCCTGATGTCACCTTCCAGCTATTAAGTATCACCCTCTGAGATGTGCGGAGTTGGCCGACAAGCCTCTCAGCAGGCACGCCTCTGAGGCTTGCTGACCTGGAAGCTGCGCCTGCAGGTCCCAGGGGAAATGCTTGTCCTGGCCTCACACAGGGATTCAGAGGTGAGGAAGTGACTGGCAGAAAACCTTGGTGCCATGACTAAGAATCAAAAAGGTTCTCCTGGAATGGAGAATACGGGTGGTGGCCCCTCTTCAAGTGCGTGATCTGTCAGGTTTGTGGTCTCTGAAGGCCTGGACTGCATCAAACCTTCTAACTAGCCGCTAAGTCAGCTCCCACCAGCAGGCAACATGTTCACAGATAAGAAGTCAGATGATACCACTAACCTAACAGTTTCCCCATCGAGTCATCTACCTACCCATTCATTTGCCCATCCATCTGTCCATCCATCAGTTCCTCTATCCAACAACCACGTATTGTTTATTATGTTCTAGTTGTCACACTAGCAGCTAGGAATAAAATGGTCAGAGAAAACTGTCCTATTTCCTTCCTTCCAGTTTGGAAAGTAGGTCACAAATGAATAAACAAAAAGTAAAGGGCTAGAGAGATGGCTTAGCAGTTAAGGCAGTTGCCTACAAAGCCAAAGGACCCAGGTTCTGTTCCCCAGGACCCATGTAAAGCCAGATGCACCAGGCAGCACATGGATCTGGAATTCCTTTGCAGTGGCCACAGGCCCTGGCATGTCCATTCTCTCTCTCCTTTTTGCTCTCGCTATCTGCCTCTTTCTCTTTCTCTCATAAATAAATAAAATATACACTTTAAAAAGTAGAATGGGCCAAATGTAGCACTCAGGAGGCAGAGGTAGGAGGATCACTGTGAGTTCGAGGCCAGCCTGGGACTACAGAGAGAGTTCCAGGACAGCCTAAACTAGAGGGAGATCCTACCTCAAAATCAAAACAAAACAACAACAACAACAAAAAAGTAAAGCTCTGGAGAGATGACTCAGCAGTTAAGGTGCTTGCCTGAGAAGTTTAAGGACCCAGGTTAAATTCCCCAGTACCCAAGTAAGCCAGATACACAAGGTGGTGCATGCATCTGGAATTTATTTGCAGTGGCTGGAGGCCCTCTTTCTGCCTCTTTCTCTCTCTCTCTCAAATAAATATTAAAAATTATTTTTATTATTTAATTGCAAGGAGAGAGATTGAGAGGGAGAGAATATGGGTGTGTTAAGGCCTCCAGCCACTGCAAATGATCTTGAGGTGCATGTGCCACTTTATGCATCTGGCTTTATGCGTACACTGAGGAACTGAACCCGGGGCCATTACGCTTTGCAAGCAAGTGCCATCTCTGTAGACCCCAATGTGTAGTTTTTAATAGAAAACACCTTCCAGGTAAGCCCTGGTGTGATAGTTTTGATTGTCACCTTAAAGGGATCTGGAACAACCTAGAAGACACACCTGTGGGTGTGTCTATGCGAGTGTTTCCAGAGAGGATTAGCTGAGGGGTGGCAACCTATCTTCAGAGTGGGCAGCACCTTTCACAGGTTGGGCCAGATAGAAGACAGAGTGGTGGCGCACAGTGTTAATCCCAGCACTCGGGAGGCAAAGGTAGGAGGATCACCATGAGTTCGAGGCCACCCTGAGACTCCATAGTGAATTCCAGGTCAGCCTGAGCTAGACTGAGACCCTACCTCGAAAATCAAACAAACAAACAAAAACAACAACAAAAAGACTGAGGGGAAAAAGCAGTGCTCCCTGGCTGTCTGCCTTTGCATCTTCCTGAGCAGGTGTGGGATACTGATGTTCTGGGATCTGGACAGGAAGTAGTGGGTGTAGACTCACTCGACATAGGTTTTCTTTTTGGACAGAGAGACTGTCTGAAATGCATTTAGGTCCAAATGGGGGAGGGCAGGGTTCAGTAGCCCTGAGCCCCTCCAGGCCATTTCACTTGGAAATGGGTTCTTTCTTTCTATTCTCCTCCTTTACTCACCTCTCTCAGAAGAGCAGCCACACATCTGCTTGTCCCTGATGCTTTTTCAAGGATGGAGAAAAGCCATTACTGAGAAGTCACTGTCTGTGAATTCTCGGTTGTTTGGATTTATGCCATGATACCATCTCTGGGCACAGTTAGTGGCTCTCATCAGGTAGCCTTGCTCCCTTGGCGCAGATTTGCACTGAAGAGACAGTGGAATTTTGTGTGTTTGTTTGTTTTAAGGCAGGATCTCATATAATCCAAGCTGGCTTTGAACTCCTGAGTCTCTTGCCTCCCAAATGCTGGGATTATAGACATTTACCTACATCCAGCCAGTGCAGGGTCCAGCCAGTGAAGAGCAGCTGGTATTCACCTGGGATTGGCCAGTCAAATTCGGACACTGAGAAGGGAGACGAGAGTAGGGAGTGTACCAAGGACCCCGAGAGCACTGTGTGATGCGAATGTGAACCTCCATTTCACCACTGGACCTAATAGACTCATTAACTGCAGGGGGGTTCTCAAACTGAAAGATTCTATTTTTTTAAATTATTTTATTTTATTTTTATTTTTTGCTTTTTCTAGGTAGGGTCTCACACTAGCCCAGGCTGACCTGGAATTCACTATGTAGTCTCAGGGTGGCCTCAAACTCACCGCGATCCTCCTATCTGTGCCTCCTGAGTGCTGGGATTAAAGGCGTGTGCCACCCTGGCTGGCTGAAAGATTCTATTTTGTGGGCATATGTGTATTTGTGTGTGTTGTGCATGTACATGTGTGCATGTACATGCAGAAGTCAGAGGCAGACGTTAGGTATCTTCCTCACTTGTTCTCCACCTTAAAAAAATTTTTTTTGCTTATTTTTATTTATTTACGACAGTGAAAGAAAAAGGGAGAGAGAGAAAGGAGAGAGAGAGAGAATGGGTATGCCAAGGCCTCCAGCCATTGCAAACGAACTCCAGATGCATGCACCACCTTGTGCATCTGGCTTACGTGGGTCCTGGGAAATCAAACCTTGAATAGGGGTCCTTAGGCTTCACAGGTAAGCACCTTAACTGCTAAGCCATCTCTCCAGCTCCCTTAAAACATTTTTTAAAATATTTTATTAGGGCTGGAGAGATGGCTTAGAGGTTAAGACACTTGTCTGCAAAGCCAAAGGACCCAGATTCTATTCCCCAGGACCCATGTAAGCAAGCACTAACCACTGAGCTGTTTCTTCAGCTGTCCACCTTATTTGTAAAAAATATTTTTAAAATTTATTTTCAAGGAGAGAGAGAGAAGGGAGAATGGGCATGCCGGGGCCTTTAGCTCCTGCAAACGAACTCCAGATGCACGTGCCATCTTGTGCATCTGGCTTTGCCTTAACCTCTGAGCTATCTCTCCAGCCCATTCCACCTTGGTTTTGGAGATCAGGTGTCCCACTAAACCTAGAGCTCACTAATTCCATGAGGCTAGCTGGCCAACAGGCCCTAGGGAACCTCCCCAGTCTGGAATAACAGTCTGGGATAATAAGCACTACCAGCCAGCAAACACCCAAAAGCAGCAAACAGGGATCTGGCCAGAGCTTACACCTCTCTGCATACCTTTGGGCTGGGATTCAGATCCGCCCCCAAACACATCTTTGCGCTAGACCCCAGTGACACCTCCTCCAGCCAGGTGGCTGGAGACCCAAGTCACAAGCTTTGATAAAACACCTGAGTCTGTGGGGGACAAACATCCACATTTAAACCACCTCATTGATTTATTTCCTTTTTCTGTTTGCTTCTAGACACTGGGCAGTCATCAAATAAAAATCAGAACATGGGGGCTGGAGGGATGGCTTAGCAGTTAAGGTGTTTGCCTGCAAAGCCAAAGAACCCTGGTTTGATTCCCCAGGACCCATGTTAGCCAGATGCACAAGGGGGCGCACGCGTCTGGAGTTCATTTGCAGTGGCTGGAGGTCCTGGTGCGCTCATTCTCTCTCTCTCTCTCTCTGCCTCTTTCTCTGTCAAATAAATAAATAAAAATAAAATATTTTTAAAAATCAGGACATGGGCTAGAGAGATGGCTTAGCTGTTAAGGTGCGTGCCTGTGAAGCCCAAGGTCCCAGGTTCAACCCCCCAAAACCCATGTAAGCCAGATGCACCAGATGCTGCATGTGCACAAGGTGGTGCAAGCATCTGGAGTGCGTTTGCAGTGGCTAAGACCTTGGCGCACCAATTTTCTCCCTCATCAATAAAAAATAAAATATTAATAAAAAAGTCCGATCATTATACACAAGAGCCACGGCTCTGAGTTCTACAAGAAAAGGGGCCTGAGAACTTTGTGTTTTTAATTGATTTTATTTTTCCAAGAGTTTGTTTACAAAGTGAATTGACCTTGCACAGTTAGCTTGATGTAATCTTAGGGAATCATATGAAGTATGCTTTTTTAAAAAAAAAATGATGCATGCTTTAACCAGCCATCTTATTTGGCAGTTACTTTCCACAACTTTTGGCCATTTTAAAGGCTAGGGAGGTGGGGTTGTTTTTACATATGAATGAACGTGATCAAGTCTATACTTGCAAGAGATCCAGTCTTGCTGGCTTCCTTTGCAACACCAGATGCTATTGGGAGATCCAGGGCACTGAGGCACACAGGGAGTTTCTTTCCAATGCTGCCTTTCCCTCTGGCTCTTTGCTCATCAGTCTGCACAGTGGCACCCTTAGGTTGTTGGGTCTGAGGTCTGGGCAGTGCACACTCGTGAACCCTGAAGTTCTTCCCACAGTGGCAGCATTTGGGGAGCACAGATGAGGGTCTAAAGTGCATCCCGTGGAGGAAGAGGAGGACTGTTTTCCTGCCACCATTTGCACTCAGAGTCTTTTGGAGAGCACAGGAAACTTTATCCGGAGAATCTTCTCCAGAGTTCCACATGTCTAGGTCCTCGTCCATCGGACTTTGTGTTCTCTCTGCATTCTTAGACACAAGGTCGGCTTTCCAGCCCTCAGCAGTGGGAGTTTCTGCTCTGCCTTTTGGCCGTGGCTTGCATTGAGCTGAATCAGCGGGAGCTGTTCTGGGTTCGTCCTCATCCACCCAGTCAAGCCAGTGTGGACAGGCCTGGAAAGAAGACACAAGGCTCCCACCAGGCTAGCGTTTGGACTGCCCTCCTCCAGCCAGTAACTTGCCTATTCAGCAGACTGGGAGACAGCAATAGGTTTAAAGCCTAAGTTGCTGTCTTTAACTGTCTTCACTCCAGTTTCCCTTGGTGTCTTGGGACAATGAATAACCCCCCTCCCCCAGGGACTCAGATGCAGAGCTTAGAGAGGAGAAGTAGGGAAGTGGGCCAGGGTGTGTGTGTGTGTCTCCAGTCATTTCTTTTGCAGCATTTGCTCCCATGAGTTACCAGCTGGTTTTAAGGCTCCCCTCTCCACACAACAGGTGGTGCCCAGACCCAGAAGAGGCCTGGCTGATAGAGGAGGAGGATGGAGACACCCTGAGGAACAGCGTCCCAGGAGCTGTTTCCTGATCTGTCCAGTCTGGTACGGGCTGTATGATTCCACAGAAACGTGGGGGAGAGGCCGCCAAGACAGAAGAGCGCCGGGCAGCACTTTCTGAGGGCAGCACACCAGTATCTTCACATCCAAAACCCAGCGCAAGGTGTGGAGAGGCTGCCCCCGGTGGATGCGGAGGAAGTAGGTTGGGACTCAGTGGGGGAATTGGGCAGGGGGCACAGTTCTTAGTGTTGTTTTGTTTCTTCTCCATGGAGATCCTCACTCTGAACTTGGAGAGGCTGCAGAGTCCCCGTCCTCAGGGTCCTGCCCATGGGGGGAGACAGGCTGCCCCCCCTTCACTCGCTTCCACTTCATCCTTCTGTTCTGGAACCACACTTTGACCTGAGGAAGAAAGCAAAGAAGCTCGGTCATTTCAGAGCCAGGGCGATCCCTTGTCCATGTTGATATTCAAGCTAAGCAGGGTCCAGTTCCAGAGATCCCAGTTGGAGTCCTTTCTTGTGCCTCACTCCCAGGAAGGACACACCAGTGTACCCAGAGGTCTGTCTTATCTCCACAATGCAGCCTAGGGCAGGTGTGTATGGAGGCTCTAAAAACCATTTTGCACCGGGTCACACCTTTCACATGCCTCCATGTCCCCACTCCCTAGGGCTCGGAAGCGAAGCACTATCTTCCTTCTCCTTCGGCACACTGGAAAGCCCCTTTCAGTTTCATCATTATTATACAAAGCTGGCATCACAGCCTGCTTCATAGGTGGAGACCCAGAGGTCACAGGCCAGGAAGTGACAAAGGCAGGATTTGAATCTAACATCTTCTGATTCAAAGCCCAGCCTCAGCAGGCGTGGTGGTGCACGCCTGTAACCCCAGCACTCAGGAGGCAGAGGTAAGGAGGATCGCCGTGAGATCAAGGCTACCCTGAGACTCCATAGTGAATTCCAGGTCAGCCTGGGCTAGAGTGAGACCCTACCGAGAAAAACAAAACAAAACAAAACAAAAGAACTCAGCCTCTAGCAGAGCACTTCATGATAGCATTACTATCATGCCGTACCAAAGCAGGGGCATAGGCAGGGCGCGATGCTGTGAGGGAAAGCCCGAGCCCCAGGCCAGGGAACTGTTTTCTCAGTGTGTGTCCAGAGCCCAGCTACCTATCCTTACACCTGAGAATATAGCTCATATATATTTGTTCATTTACTTGTAAGCAGGTGTGGGGGGAAGAGAAAGAGAAAGACAGGTAAAATGGGACTGGGAGAATGGACACACTAAGGCCTCTAGCTGCTACAAATGATCTCCAGATACAGGTGCCACTTTGTGCATCTGGCTTCATGTGGGTCCTGGGAACTGAACCTGGGTTGATAGGCAGCAGTGTCTTCACTGCTGAGCCATCTCCCCAGCCCAAGAACCTAGTTCTGATGCAGAGTTCCAGTTCGGCTCACTGAGCCCAAATTGTTCCCTGGATATCCAGAACATTTTTTAAAATTATTTATTTATCTTGAGACAGGGTCTTATATAGCTGAGGTTGGCCTTGAACTTCTGATCCTCCTGCCTCCCTAGTGCTGGGATGACACACACACACCAATATGACTGGCTTTTGGAATGTGCATTTAAAACAAGTGATTTACGTGATTCCAAGTCAAGTTTTGGGGAAAGCAGATCTCAGGTGTTCTGACCCCAGTTTCACTGGAGAATCAGCTGTGGGACCTTTGAAAAAAATCTGCACTCCCTGATTCCATCGCAGACCAGTGACAGTCATCTCCCATATATCAGTGATATTGAAAGTCCCCCTCCCCCCACAAAGACTTTTAAATACAGTCACCGTTGAGGTACCACTGGACAAATAGAAGGACCAGGGAGGGCTAGTGGAAAGACAGAGGAGCAGAGACAGCAACATGGCCGGTGCCAGGTTTGTACCTGCCGCTCAGAGAGGTCCAGGTTCACTGCGATCTCGTATCTGCGGAGCCGGGTCAGATAGTTATGGTGGGCGAACTCGGCCTCCAGCTCCCGCAGCTGCTCCTTGGTGAAGGCTGTCCTCTCCTTACGGGCCTTGCTGCTGCCCTCCGGCTTCCCTCTGCTTTCCTGGTTGTCTAGGGAGAGAGAACACCAGAGCTGTGAGGGAGTGCAGGGGGCTTAGTTTTCCTTTAGTCCTCAGTGTCAGAAATAAGGCTTTGAAGATAGTGAAGGGTCTGCTTACATAAGGCTTGAGTTTACAGACAACAAACCAGAGGTCTGGAACACCTGCCATTTAGATTCCTTTGCCCAGAGTTAAACTTTATAGGCTGTGAAACTATTCAGTGCATGCCTGGGTCTGTAGGTATCAAAGCCCCAAGATATAGATTAAAAAAAAAAAACAAAAACAAAAACAAAAATAAAAACTCATGTCTTCAAAGAGCACATTCAGAACCAAGGTCAGCTAAACAAAGAATCTGAAAAGCTAAAGAAACTCAAGGCAGGGTGACATTAGAACACAGGAAAGATGGTGTCTCCCCAGTACCCAGCAGATGGGGAAGAGGGAGAGGGACTCAGTGTGCTCAGTTTCTTTCTCCCCTCTTCCTTCTTCCCTCCCTCCTTCCCTTCTTTCCTTCCTTTCTCTCTTCCTCCCTCCTTCTTTCTTTCATCTATCTTTCTTTCTTTTCTCTTCTTTCTTTTCTTTCTTTCTCTCTCTTTCTTTCTTTCTTTCTTTCTTTCTTTCTTTCTTTCTTTCTTTCTTTCTTTCTTTCTTCTTTTGAAAGGGTCTCACTCTAGCTAGGCTGACCTACAGCTCTCTCTGTAGCCTCAGGCTGGCCTAGAACTCACAGTGATCTTTCTTCCTCAGCCTACTGAGTGCAGGGTTTGCAGGAGTGAGACAACACTCCCATCAATCTCTTTTATTTTTTAAAAAAATATTTTATTTATGAGAGAGAAAAAGACAAATGGTCATGCCAGGGCCTCTAGCTACTACACATGAACTCCAGACACATGTGCCCCCTTGTGCATCTGACTTATGTGGGTCCTGGGAAATCGAACCTAGGTCCTTAGGCTTTGCACACCAAAGCCGTAACCACTAAGCCATTTCCCCAGTCCAACCTCTTTCATTTTTAAAGAATGCTGAGAAAGAAGCTACCACGTTTCCTCATTCCTTCTAATGTCTTGTCCCTAAGATGGCTGAGAAAAATTTTTAGCTCTCAACTCCAAGCATGCTGTTCCTGTAGTTACCCCCCCACCCTTTGTTTTGAGGTAGGGTCTAGCTCTAGCCCAGGTGGACCTGAAAATCCACTATGTAGTCTCAGGGTGGCCTCAAACTCATGGCAATCCTCCTACCTCTGCCTCCCAAGTGCTGGGAGTAAAGGCATGTGCCACCACCCCCAGCTTCCTTTAACTTTTAAAAAAGAAGTATTTTGTTTTGAGAGAGAGAGACAGAGAGAAAAAGAGAGAGAAAAAATTGGCCTGCCAGGGCCTCAGTCACTGCAATCAAACTTCATATGCTTGCACCACCTAGTGGACATTTGAGACCTTGCACTTGCATCACCTTTGTGCCTCTGGCTTATGTGGGATCTGAAGAGTCAAACATGGGTCCTTAGGTTTTGCAGGCAACTGCCTTAACTGATAAGCCATCTCTCCAGCCTTGTTTTTAATTTTTGAGAGAGAGAGGGAGAGAGAGAAAGAGAGAATGGGCATGCCAGGGCTGTTCAGCTGCTGTGAACAAACTCCAAATGCATGTGCCCCCCTGTACATATGTGCAACATTGCACACTTGCATCACGTGTATGGCTATGTGGGACTTAGAGATTTGAACAAGCATTCTTAGGCTTCTCAGGCAAGTGCCTTAACCACTAAGCAATCTCTTCAGCCCTCCTCCAACTTAAAGAAAAAATATTTATCCATTTGTGATCAGATATACAGAGAGAAAGTAGATGGATAGAAAGAATGAGAATGGGTGCACAGGACCTCTTGTCACTGCAGACAAACTCCAGATGCATGCACCACTTTGTGCACCTGGCTTTACGTGGGTACTGGGGAATCAAACCCAGGCCAGCAGGCATTGCAAGCAAATGGCTTTAACTACGGAGCCACCTCCCCAGCCCCTACCCTAACTTTCTCATTCCCAAAGTGTGTGCAGCTGCCCTTGACTGTCCAGTGACATCTACTCCATCCCGCCCCCAGGATGATCGCCAGTGGCTTGTGGGTCCAGATGCTCTGAGACAAATTCTCAAAGTTCCAGGAGGGCTGGAGAGATGGCTTAGTGGTTAAGGTTGCTTGCCTGCGAAGCCTAAGGATCCAGGTTCAATTCCCCAGTGCCCATGTAAAACAGACGCACAAGGTGGCACATGTGACTGGAGATCGTTTCCAGTGGCTGGAGGCCCTGGTGTGCCAATTCTAATTCTGTCTACCTCTCTCTGCTTACAAATACATAAATAAATATAAAAAATATTCTTCTTAGGTGTTCTGAATGCTAAGTTCCCAGCTGATGGAGATCTGGGAGGCAGTGTATTGTTGGGGGTGGGCTTATGGGTGTTATAGCCAGCTTCCCTTTGCTGGTGTTTGGCACACTCTCCTGCTGCTATTGTGCACCCTCTGCTCATGCCATGTTTTCCCTGCCATCATGGAGCTTTTCCTCAAGCTTGTAAACCAAAATAAACCCTTCCACCCCCCCCAAAAAACATTCTTTTAAAAGTTCCAGGAGCACACTAGTGGAGGGAAGAACAAAGTCTTGCCCCTGGCAGGGGCATCCTGGCACTGTGGCCCTGGTACCCATGCCTGGTCTGGTCAAGGTAGCCAGTGGTGGGACAGGGAAAGGAGAGAGCTGCTGGCTGTGGGACCTATAACATCAACTTCACTGGAAATACAAATTGTTATTGAATCATAACCCATGGAAGGCTGGAGAGATGGCTTAGCAGTTAAGGCGCTTTCTTGAGAAGCCTAAGGACCCAAGTTCTGATTCCCTACCACTCACGTCAGCCAGATACACAAGGTGGCACATGTGTCTGGAGTTTATTTGCAATGGATAGAGGCCCAGGAACACCAGTTTTCTCTACTTGCCTCTGCCTCTTTTTTTTTTTCCCCCTCTCTCTCTCTCAAATAAATAAATAAATAACCACTGGTGGAGGATGGGAAGCTCAACAGCCCTCCTTATGATCCTGGTGTTTTAACAAGCCCTCCTAGTGATCCTGGTATGCGGTCAAGTTTACACACCACTGCTTCAAAACCCAAATGCTCAAACGTTCCCTGAGCACCAGTAGCATTGCCATGCTGGGAGCTAGTCACACAGGCCAAATCTGCCCAAGAGTGCCAAGTGGGGAGGAAGGCTTTGTTGGACACGGGGGGGGGGGGGGGGGGAGGGCGGGGGGGGGAGGGCGGGGGTGGGATATCTTTTGTACCACGCACTCAGCTAAGCCCCTGGCCGGGATTCATCATCATCTTCACGGTTTTCCAACTATTATTTTATAGACCAGAAAGCTAAGCACAGAGAGAACTTTAGCAAGTTGTCCAGCTTCATCCAGCCACTAAGTGGTGGAGGCAGGAATCAAACCCAGGCTGTTTGACACACACCACCTCAAACTGTGAGAGACCCAGGAAGAGTTCACAAAGTGCAGCGCAGGGGAAATAGAAGGGGCTGAGCCTGCGCTTTGGTTGGTGGTGGGTGAATGGGCCACAGGCAGGAGAGACCAACACACCTGCCCAAAGAGCTAACCAAGCTTGTCACGTGGCCAGTGAACGACTGGCAGTGTTTCCCTAACACATCTACCTTTCTCTTCCTGGCCTCGTTTAAAAATATTTTATTTATTCGAGAAAGAGAGGGGGGCGGGGAGAGAACGAATGGGCACACCAGGGCCACCAGCCACTGCAAAGGAACTCGTGGGGAGTTGAACCCACCAGGTCCTTTGGCTTTGCAGGCAAGTGCCTTAACCACTAAGCCATCTCTCCAGGCCCCTACCTGCCATGGCTCAGAATCAGGTCCTTTCTGTGAACTGCCCTCCACCCAGGTCCCCTCAGAGAACCAGTCCATATCTAGCTAACGAGGGTGAAGGGGTGGAGGGGTTGGGGTGAGTACAGGGGGTTCCTCAGAGGCCCCTTCTGGAGGATGGAGGGAGGGATGCAGGCCGGATGGGTAAGGCAGGGAAGCCGCCCACACTCTCGGATGGGCAGCCAGCCGGGGAGCCCACATTACCCTGGAGGCGCAGTTTGGAACTTTGAGCCTGGCTGGGTCTGGGCTCATCGCGTCCTCCTCTGGAATTCCCTCCATCCCCTTTATACTTTCCGTTTCTCCGGGCCCCACCGGGCTGCTGGGACCCCACCCAAACCCCCAGCAGGCGAGAGAGGCCGGGTGGGCGCCGCTGGGGTCCTGGGTGCCTGGAGGTCCCCCGCAGCCTGGATGCCCGGGTGGCAGCCCGCAAAGCAGGGAAGTGGGCGGGCTCGCAGCCGGGGAAGGGGGGAGGTCCAGCCCCCTCCGGAAGCCCGAGCGAGCGTGGGCTGCAGGGGAAGGACGCGCGGCCCCGGGCGGGTCCCCCAGGAGTCCAGTGGCCTTGGCCGCTGCCTGCGCTGCGCCTGCTCCTGGCGGCGGGCCCGGGACGCTCGGTCACGCGGCGGATGGAGCACATCCCGGCCCGGCCGGCCCGTGGGCGCGAGAGGGAGGCCAGGAAACCCGGGGACCGCCCAGAGCCGAGGCGTGTCCCGGGGCTCCGGTGTTTTCTAGTCCTTCGTTGTCACGGCTGCAAGCAACGGACAACCCAGGGGACTTGCACCGCAGCCTCAATTCTGGATCTCCCTGCTGGAGACTTTGAGGCGGTTAGGGAACCTCCCTGGGCTCCAGTCTTCTTCCAAGAATTTTGGGGAGAAAAATACCCACCTTTCAAGGCCTTTTTTTTTTTTTTTTTTTTTTTTTTTTTTTAAAGACAGGGTCTCATGTAGCTCGGGTTGGCCTCCAACTGAACTGTTACTCATCCTGCCTCCACTTCCTGAGCATCTCACCATACTTGACTTTCATAGGTTAATCTATTTATTTTAGGTAGGGTTTCACTCTAGCCCAGGCTGCCCGGAATCTCACTCTCTAGTCCCAGGCTAGCCAAGCTCACAGAGATCCTTCTACCTCTGCCTCCCTCCCGAGTATTGAGAGGTATTACAGGCATGCACGCCAGGCTTCCAAGGCTAATTTTTAAAACTATTTTTATTTATTTGTAAGCATAGAGAGTTAGAAAGGAGAGAGACAGATAGATAAGTAATGGGCACCAGGGCATCTAGCCGCTGCAAAGGAACTCCAGAGTCATGCTCCACTTTGTGCGTCTGGCCTTACGTGGGTACTAGGGAATCAAACCTGTGTCATTAGGCTTTTCAGGCAAGCACCTTAGCCACTGAGCAATCTTTCCAGCCCCTTCAAGGCTAATCTTAAAGCAGTCATGGTTCCCATTTCTTTGGGAAGAATTGGTTAAGCTGTGGGACAAATATCAAGTATTGTTCCAATGTTTCAACTCCATGAGATTTTGTTGATCGAGCCTTTTCTTTTTTGACACAAGGTTCCCTCATTTAGTACATGCTCTCTCCCTCCCCCCCCCTTTTCTCTCTCTCTCTCTCTCTGTGTGTGTGTGTGTGTGTGTGTGTAAGCCAGAGGTCCATGTTGGGTGAATGTCATCCTCAATCAGCCTCTGCCTTCTCTCTCTTTCTCTTTTTTTGAGGCAAGCCCAATAGACTGATCTTTTTTAAAAAAAATTTTTTTTAGTTATTTATTTGAGCGAGAGAGAAGGAAGGAGAGAAAGAGAGAGAATGGGTATGCCAGGGCCTCTTGCCCTGCAAAGAATTCCAGATGCATGTGGCACCTTGTGCATCTGGCTTATGTGGGTACTGGGGAATCGAACCTAGGTCCTTAGGCTTCACAGGCAAGTGCTTTAACTGCTCAGCCATCTCTCCAGCCTCCCCTTTTTTGTTTATTTTTATTTATTTATTTGAGCGACAGACAGAGAAAGAGGCAGAGAGAGAGAGAGAGAGTGGGCATGCCAGGGCTTCCAGCCACTGCAGACAAATTCCAGATGTGTGCATCCCCTTGTGCATCTGGCTAACGTGGGTCCTGGGGAATCGAGCCTCAAACTGGGGTCCTTAGGCTTCACAGGCAAGTGCTTAACCGCTAAGCCATCTCTCCAGCCCTCCAGCCCTTTTTTCTTTTTAAGATAGGGTCTCGCTCTAGTGCAAGGTGACCTGGAATTCACTATGCAGTCCAGACTGACCTTTTTTTAAAAAGTTTTTTTTTTTTTTAATATATTTACTTGAGAAAGAGAGAGAGTGAGAGAGAGAAAGAGAGAGGGAGGAAGGGAGAGAGAGAGAGAATGGGTGCGCTAAGGCCTCTGGCCACTGCAAATGAACTCCAGATGTGTGCACCACCTTGTGCATCTGGCTTACATGGGTCTTGGGGAATCAAACCAGGGTCCTTAGGTTTTGCAGGCAAGTGCCTTAACTGCTAAGCCGTCTCTCCAGCCCCGCCTTCTCTTTTTTGAGACAGTTTCCCTTGAGGAATCTATCCAGGACAGGGATCACAGGTGCACCCCATCCTGCCTGGCTTTACACAGGTGCTGGGGATCTGAGCTCGGGTCCTCATGCCTGTGCAGTTCCCACGTCACCCCCTGAGCCATCCATCTCCCCACCCTGATTCTCTTTCTTCATTCTCTTCTGTGCTGGGATTATGTGCACCATCCAGACTGTCCAGCTAACAGCTGACATGTCCTGCTAGCTACTCTGCACTCCAATGCCCCCCCTCCTCGATCGCCATGGAAATACCCCTGCCAGGGGCTACTGTCTTCATCCCTTGAAGGCATGGTTATGTGGCTTGGTCTGGATGGTCTGATTAATACCTCTGTCCTCAGGGATGTGATTGCTTTTCTCTCTCTTGCTTCTAGCTCACAGTAGGTGGTATATGCGACACAATCTTTTTTGTTTTGTTTTTCAAGGTTTTTTTTTTTTCTCACTCTAGCTCAGGCTGGCCTGGAATTCACTCTGTAGTCTCAGGGTGGCCTCAAACTCATGACGGACCTCCTACCTCAGCTTCCCAAGTACTGGGATTAAAGGTGTGAGTCACCATGGGGGGGGGGAGACATAAGAGAGAGAGAGAGAGAGAATGGGTGTGCCAGGGCCTCTAGCCACTGTGAACAAACTCTAGAAGCATGCACCATCTTGTGCATCTGGCTTATGTTGAACCTGGGTCCTTAGGCTTCACAGAGAAATCCTCAACCACTAAGCCACTTCTCCAGCCCTTGCCACATCATCTTAACTACAGGGAGGAAGAAGTCCAGGGATCTTCCTGGCAGTTTTTAGTTGGCAGAAGAGACATTAGAATACAGGCCCACCTGACTAAAGCCAGAGCTTTTGATCTTGGTAACAGACTCCCCATCTTGAGGCTAGATGGCCCCAGGCAGAGCCTGGAAAGGGAATGCAGCTTGTTTCCACCACCTGGGTTCCTGAGTTGCCATCCATGTCCACCTGCCTGTCCTCCCAAGTCTGCCTGAATGCACGCAGCTGCCTCATGGCATCCTACACACCAACTCCTCATCCACCCAACCCCCAGCCCCCTCCACACACAATTCTATCTAGAAAGAAGAGAGGGAGGGGACCTCTTTGCATCTGCTTTTGGACTAGCTGTGTGGGCAGCTGGCCCCTGCCACAGAGCCGAGCACCCCCCCCCCATGCACCCCTCTCTTCTCCTGCGTACCATTGACTTGATTTAGACTCGGCAGCTCCTCCGGGAGGACATTTGTCCCTCACCAACTTCCCAGAGTGGGATAAACTTTGGTCACTTTGGGGAATCAAACCTGGGTCCTTTGGTCACTGTTAGAAACGATCATAGGACCAGAAGTATGGAAAGGATCTGGGAAAGTTAAAGTGGGGGTTACGGTTCCCTTTGTTTGCAGCAGTAGGAGAAAACAAACAAACACCCTCACACATTTTCATCTAGACAAGGTGACAAAAGCTGAACACTTTCATACCATTTCTGGTGTGTATCGACCAGTCTGCAGGCTCAGGTTCAGGGTTCAGGTACATACTACCACACCCAACAGACTCAGGCCCCTAATACAATGTGTCTTTGTTGGGGGGCCTCCCTCCCCTCGCTGGGCCTCAGTTTCCCCATGTGCAGGTTTATGAGGATTGGGCTGGTGCTGTTTCCCCTGGGTAGCTGTCAGAGGTCTTTCCCAAAACACAAGCCTGACACCTTCTTTCCCTTCCTACTCCCTCTTCCATTGCGAACACCCTGAAGAACTCCGAGGCCCCATTCCAGCTTCGAACATTCTTGTTCCAGCTCTTCATTGCTCCCTTGAGTCAGATCTGAGGTCTTGCTCATCGCTCCGTTGCAAAGCCCTCTCCCATCCTCCCACAACATTCAGACTGGAGATTAGAACATGCGGGAGTGTCCTCTGCATGCAATGCTATCTGTGCTCAGCCAAGTGGAGGGGAGTGACATCAGCAAAGGCATTTGGGCACCCGCTGGGCAGCCTGGGTGGGTTCTGGCACCTGGTTATTGGCCCTAGGGAGGAGCTTCTTGACCTTCGTCAGGTTCCTGAAGCCTCTGGTTTATAAGAATAACTATCTACCGCAATCACAGGCTGCTTAGGGGGTAAACTGAGGCTGATAACCTGCTAAGTCCTAGCACAGTGCCTGGCACACAGATGCCAGAAAGAACCAGGAGAAGCTGGGACTGGGGAGATGGCTCAGTGGGTAAAGTGCTTGCTATGCAAACACGAGGACCTGAGCTCAGATCTCCAGCACACACATAGAAGCCAGACGCGGCTGTGACTCACACCTGTAATCCCAGGGCTGGGGAGGCAGAGAGGAGGATCCCTAGGACTTGTTGGCTAGCTAGTCTAGTTGAATTGGTGAGCTCCCAGTTCAGTGAGAGACCCTGTCTCAAATAATAATAATAATAATAACAACAACAACAACGATGAGGAGGAGGAAGAGGAAGGGCTGGAGAGATGGCTTAGTGGTTAAGGCACTTGCCTGTAAAGCCAAAGGACCCAGGCTTGATTCCCCAGTACCCACATAAACCAGATGCACATGCATCTGGAGTTTGTTTGCAGTAGCTTAGAGGCCCTGGTGTGCCCATCCTCTCTCACATACAAATAAATAAATAAGTAAGTAAATAAATAAAATATTAAAAAATAAGGTGGACAGTAATTGAGGAAGATCCCCAGTGCTAGCTTCTGGCCTACGTATGTACACCCACAGATATATGGACCTGTATACACACATGCACACCATACACATACATATGCAAAAAAAAAAAGGAACCAGCGGAAAGGATCCTGTCAGACAGGTATGTTGGAGAGATGACTCCTAGACTTTGAGAAGATCCTCCAAAGGTGCTGCATCTCCAGATCCGTGTGCCAAGGATACCTTGCAAATGTGTGACCTTGCGGCTCCCACCCTGTCTGCAGTTCTTCTCTCTGGCTGTGAGAATGGGCCCGTGGCTCTGGTTGCTCCTGCTTGAACTGTCCAGGGAGCCTGTGCTGCCAGGCACTGTGGCAATCACCATTCCCATCAGACCTCCAAGCCCTGTCTGTTTCAGGACCGTAGAGGCGGGAGGCATGTGCATTGCCTCCGCGGTTAGACAGGAGCTGCCCGCCCCAGCCCTGCAAACTCTCAGAGCAAGCTGGGCCTCAAGGGAACCTTCAGTAGCACCCAGAGACATGCGAACAGGATGTGTGTGTGTGCGACTGCGGTTTCCATCGTGAGCTTTTACACCACCCGAAGCAAATTATTTCAGAAGTAGCTGGTCTCATTTGGCAATATATTCTAAAGTTAGCAGACAGCCTTATCAGCCGCGGGGAGGTTTAGACAGACCCCGTGAGACATGCCTTTTTGGATTTCTGTATCTACTTCCCAATGCTACTGCTCCATTTTACATAAATTATTATCCAAGACCAATAGAGAGTCGTGCACCCCACATTCGAATAGTACTTTGCAGTGGGTGAAGGATTTCTGTTTCTTTCTTTCTTTCCTTCCTTCCTTCCTTCCTTCCCTCCTTCCTTCCTTCCTTCCTTCCTTTCTTTCTTTCTTTCTTTCTTTCTTTCTTTCTTTTTTCTTTCTTTCTGAGAGAGAGAAAGAGACAGAAAAGCAGATAGAGAATGGGCATGCCAGAGCCTCTAGCCACTGCAAACAAACTCCAGACACATGCACCACCTTGTCCATCTGGCATTACGTGGGCACTGAGGAATTGAACTCCGGCCCTTAGGCTTTTCAGGCAAGTGCCTTAACTGCTGAGCAATTATCTCTCCAGGATTTCTTTTCCCTAGAGAGAAACTTCTTGTGGACTTTCATATTTACTACAGGATTATAGGATAGTGGAGCTAGAAGGCTTTAAAGGGACTCAGAGGTTATCTAATAACACCGACTGATTTTATAGATGAGCAGGGACAGCGAGTGAACTGCCTGAGAGCTGGTTAGTGGTAGAATACGGCCTAGAACTCAGGTTTCCTTGGTAGGAAGCTATTTCCACAATGACCAGAGTGTTTACTGCTATATTTTCTTGATTATTGTTTTTTAAAAATATTTATTTATTTATATATTTGCATGCAGAGAGAGAGAGAGAATGGGTGCACCAGGGCCTCCAGTCACTGCAAAGGAACTCTAGGTGCACGTGCCACTTTGTGCATCTGGCTTTATGTGAGCACTGGGGAATCAAATCTGGGTCGTTAGGCTTTGCAGGCAAGCACCTTAGCCACTGGGCCATCTCTCCAGCGTTGATGACTGCTTTTATTTTTTTCTTTTCCTCTTGTGGTTCTGGGAGTGGAATTCAGAGCCTCATACATGTGAGACTCCACCACCTAGTCACACCCCAGGCCCTATGCTGTGAATCAGGTAAGGCACACACGAGCCCATTGAACCGATAACAAAACCAAGGCCTAGAGACTTAGAGGGCTTGCCCAAGGCCCCTGGGGTCAGTTCAGTGCTACAGCCATTTGTTGCACTGCCCTAGGGGGGCAGGGTGCTGACCATGGAGGCTATGCCTGCTCTGAGGATAGTGTCTGGGTCCGAGTTCAGGTCTGTCTCTCTGGGACTTACTTCCCAGGCAGGGGGGAGAAAAGCACTCTTTGGGACATAGCATCAGAAGGTGAGACCTTGGCAACCCCTCTGAAAATGGAGTCTGTGATTGCCAGGGCTGTCACAAAGTCGACACTTAGCGGCACTCATTAGGTCCCCTACTTTCAGTTTTCAGAGGAGGGCCCACAGCCCATCAAAATAGGAAGACTTGGATGGAGTCAGCACAGGACCGCTAGGGTGTTTACATCTGGGACCTTCCTGGGTTCCTGAGCCTCGCGTGACTTTCTCACCAGGTCCCAAGGTCTAGACCCTTTCACTCTCCTGCAGATGCTGGGAGACGCACACCGGACTCCCAGCCCCTTGCAGGAGCCCGGCAGTGGAGCCAGAGAATTCCTAGTAAATTTTCTTGAGGAAGAGGAATGGGAATGCTTGGAGCTAAGGTGTAGTCTTCAAAGAGCCCCGGATGAGATGGAGCCATAAGGGAGAGAGGACTAGGTGATGAGAGGCTGTGAAAAATCCAGGGCTGGAACCCATGTCTTTGCATGCTGATTAAACACTTGAGCCCTGAGCTACACACTGCCAACACCCCCCCCACACACACACACCCGCCCACCACCTCCAGCCTGGGAGTAGCAGCCTCTGGGGGGAACTGGGGAGGCCAGGGCAGGGCAGCATGTGTTTGTGTTTCGAAGTTCCAGATGTCATCCTCCATTGTCACCAAAGGAAGTGTGGGTCCATTGCCCTCATGGTTCCTCTACGCTGTGTGCCAAGAACACAGGAAAAAGCAAGAAATAGATAATGGTGGGGTGGGTCCCGGCCAAAGGTAGATAGATGTTTGGGGAGCTGTAGGCCGTGTGCAGAGAGGGTGCTGGGGCAAAGGGCTGCTTCAGGGGCCTGCGGGGAATGCAGTGTTGGCTTCTGAATCAGCCTCAGCTTTCTGGGTCCAGGTGGGCCAATTTATTCAAGCTAGAGCAACGGGACAGTGACCAGAGCTGAGACAGGCTCTTAGCTGGCCTACTCATGATCCACAGGCCCTCTGGATCTTTCCATCTTCAGTGTTGCTCAAGATCTGCTGCCTTGGGGCTGGGGAGATGGCTTGGTGGCCTGTCTGTAATCCCAACTGTGGAGGCAGACAGCAACTATCCTGGGGCAAACTGACTAGCTCAAAAGCTCTGAGTTCAAATGAGAGATTCTGCCTCAGGAAATTAAAGTGGAGAGTGATGGTAGAAGATGCTCAACATCAAGTTAACCTCTGGCCTCCACGTACACACACGTGCACACACACCCACACACATGTGCACCCACAAACATGCATACACATGCAAAAAAAGAAAGAAAAGAAAAAGATCTGCTGCCTCAGAAGAAAGTTTCTTTTAAAAAATATATTTGTTTATTTATATGAGAGAGAGAATGTGTGTGTATGGGTGTGCCAGGGCCTCCTGCCACAGCAACCAAACTCCAGATGCATGCACTACATTGTGCATCTGCCTTTACATGAACACTTGGGGAATCGAACCCAGGCCGGCAGGCTTTTTAAGGAAGTGCCTTTAATGGCTGAGTCATCTTCCCAGCACTACAATGATTATTTGTGATCACAATAAGAAAATGATCTCTCTCCTAGTGTAAGAAATCTCAGAATTCCTTTGTAAAGTTGCAAGCTATAGTCAGAAGCTGCTATTAAGCTTAAGCTCTTGCATTGTTTGGTTGCTGTTTATTTATGTATTTATGTGAGGGCGGATGGGCATGCCGTTGCAATTGAACTCCGGACACATGTGCCACCACATGCATCTGGCTTACATGGGTAGTGGGGAATTGAGTCTGGGTTCTTAAATTTTGTAGGCAAGTGCCTTAACCGCTAAGCCAGCTCTCCAGGCCAGTTTTGTTGTTTTTTTTGAGAGTATTTTTTTTTTAAATTATTTATTTATTTATTTGAGAGCGACAGACACAGAGAGAAAGACAGATAGAGGGAGAGAGAGAGAATGGGCGTGCCAGGGCTTCCAGCCTCTGCAAACGAACTCCAGATGCATGCGCCCCCCTTGTGCATCTGGCTAGCGTGGGACCTGGGGAACCAAGCCTCGAACCAGGGTCCTTAGGCTTCACAGGCAAGCGCTTAACCGCTAAGCCATCTCTCCATCCCTTTTTTTTGAGAGTCTTTCTATGCAGTTCAGACTGGCCTCAGATTTGCCATCCTACTACTTTAGTCCCTTGAGATTTTTGGGGTTATGCTACCACACTCAGCAAATTTGAAATGTTTCGATTGTAGCTTTCACTGATATGATGCTATGAACAATTACGGCAGTATATATATTCTTTTTTTAAAATTTTGTATTTCAAGGTAGGGTCTTGTTCTAACTCAGGCTAACCGGTAATTTACTATATAGTCTCAGGCTGGCCTCGAACTCACAGCAGTCTTCCTACCTCTGTAAGTACTGGGATTAAAGGTGTGCACTACCACATCTGGCTACAGCCATGTGTGTGTGATATATATATTTTGGTTTTTCGAGGTAGGGTCTCACTCTAATACAGGTTGAACTGGAATTCACCATGTAGTCTCAGGGTAGCCTTGAACTCATTGCAATCCATCTACCTCTGCCTCCCAAGTGGTGGGATTAAAGGTGTGCACCACCAATGCTCGTCTTACAGCCATATTTTTAAAGGGAAGAAAATATACTTGGAAGGGGTGATGTTTAAGCTGGATATTAAAATATGTAGGACTTTATCAAAGAGGAGACTGCATCAAGGAATGCCAAAGATGTCTGGGAAGAGGGAAGAGAAGACAGAACACGTCTGTGAGGGCAGCACATGGTGTAGCTTTGAGTGAAAAGCGAGAGGGGGTGGGGGAAAGACAGGGTTTGTTTTGTTTGTTGATTTGATCTTTTGTTTATTTTTATTTATTCATTTGAGAGCAACAGACAGAGAGAGAAAGAGGCAGATAGATAGATAGAGAGAATGGGCGTGCCAGGGCCTCCAGCCACTGCAAATGAACTCCAGATGCATGTGCCCGCTTGTGCATCTGGCTTACGTGGGTCCTGGGGAATCTAGCCTTGAACCGGGGTCCTCAGGCTTCACAGACAAGCACTTAACTGCTAATCCATCTCTCCTGCCCCCGATTTATTTATTTATTTTATAATGTAGGGTCTCGCTCTAGCTCAGGCTGACCTGGAATTCACTCTGTAGTCTCAGGCTCGCCTCAAACTCACAGCGATCCTCCTACCTCAGCCTCCCGAGTGCTGGGATTAAAGCTGTGAGCCACCATGCTGGGCTGAGAGAGGTTTTTGAAGGTTTTACGGTCAGGGAGGCTAAGGTCAGATCTTGAAGGAAAAGAAATCAGGACATAACCAGGAAAGCCCAGGAACTGACCCTCAAAGAGGCAGAGCCATTGAGTCTGAATACAGGCTGGCTTGGCAGAGGGAGGAGGGCTCCGAGGCCCAGAATACACCCCAGCAGCCGCTTTCCCAGGCAGCCTCTCTGGTCGCACGCAACCTCCACTTGAACCCCTTCGGGAAATCACCGCAAAATCCCTCATTCCTATAAATTAAAGAAGACTACGGTAGCAGTGACAGTTTGGGGCCTCCACAGCTGTCCCTGCCAGCAGGGGTCTTTTAACAGCCCCTGGCCTGGGGCTGGGAGTGGTTTGGGTAAGGTAATACTGTGTTCCCTTGTCTCCTGAGAACAGGACAGGATTGCGGGGGAGGGGGGACCAGATCCCGCTTTCTTGATCATTTACTAGAGCGAATCACCTCCAACTTTGAATGGAAGTGAAAAGGGAGATGGTGGGGATGACTGAGGAAGAACAAGGCAGAGTAGAGGAGAAAATCCCTTCAGTAAACATTTCCAATGACAGACCTTCTGGGCCAGCCAAAGTGGGGCACATGTGTCAGACATAATGGACCACCGGCGCCCTCCTATGCCTCTATAGCACATTCCCAAGCTCCAGGCTTTTAACTGATGACAAATGGATCTGGGGGTATTATGATTACAAGAAGTTCCTACATCTTAGACCCCTACCAATGAATTTCTGAGACCGTGTGTTTTGAATAGTCACTCTGGCTATCTCCATAGATAAAGTAATATTTGTCGCATGTTCTAAGGGATAGTTCAAGAACTATGGGCCTGAGGGCTGGAGAGATGACTTAGTGGCTAAGGTGCTTGCCTGCGATGTCTAAGGTCCCAGATTCAATTCCCTAGTACCCACGGAAGCCAGATGCACAAGGTGGCGCACATGGCTGGAGTTTGTTTGCAGTGCCTAAGGTCCCGGTGTGCCAATTACCTCTACTTGTCTCTCTCTCTCTCACACATAAATAAATAAAATATTTTTAAAAAGAAATATGGGCCTGATACCAATCACAGCCTGTATGTCTTGAATTTTTATGGTGGACCAAGTGCCATGTGAACATTTCAGATCACTATTTAATCTTCACAGATGCTTTGTTAGATTCCTTTTGTAGGTGGGGAAGCAGAGACTGTAAGGAGTGAACATCTGTCCTAAACTCTTGCAGTCAAAAGTTGCAGTCAGGATCTATAAAGATGGCTCAGTGGTGAAAAGCACTTGCCTGCAAACCCTGATGGCCTGGGTTCAATTCCCCAGTACCCATGTAAAACCAGATGCACAGAGTAGGGCATATGTCTGTAGTTGGTTTGAAGTGGCAGGAGGCCCTGGTGTGTACCCATTTTCTCTCATGAATTCCTCTCTCTAAGTAAATGAATAAATAAATAAATAAGTTTTAAAAAATGTAGACAGCTGGGTGTGGTGGTACGTGCCTTTAATCTCGGCACTCAGAAGGCAGAGGCAGGAGGATCACTGTGAGTGCGAAGCCAGCTTGGGACTACAGAATGAGCTCCACATCAGTAAACTTCACACACAAAAGTTGCAGTCACACTACAGCCTGTCTGCCTGACAGCAAAGTACAGGGGCCAAGCTAACCTTCCGGAACGGGCTCAGCGGGGCTCAGGTGCTGCATGTAAAGGGCTTATGTGGATCACAGATGTAAGGGCATCCCCAAACCTGTAATTAAGATAAATATATTTCAGCGTGAATGCTGTTTTTTTCTTTTTTTTTGGTTTTTCGAGGTAGGGTCTCACTCTAGCTCAGGCTGACCTGGAATTCACTATATAGCCTCAGGGTGGCCTCAAACTCATCGTGATCCTCCTACCTCTGCCTCTTGAGTGCTGGGATTAAAGGTGTGCGCCACCACTACTGGCTTCAGCGTAAATGCTTTTAAAAAATCAAAATCAGAGCTGGAGAGATGGCTTAGCCATGAAGGTGTTTGCCTGCAAAGCCAAAGGACCCAGGTTCAATACCCCAGGACCCACATGAGCCAGATGCACAAGGGGGTGCTTGCATCTGGAGTTTGTTTGCAATGGCTAGAGGCCCTGAGTACCCATTCTCTATCTGCTTCTTTCTCTCAGATAAATAAATTAAAATATTAAAAAAAATCAAAGCTGGGTGTGGTGGCACATGACTATAATCTTAGTAATAAGGAGGTAGAGGCCAGAGGATTGAGAGCTCAAGACCAGCCTGGGCTACATGACACCCTGTCTTAAAAAAAAAAAAAAAACCCAGCTATAGCACTCCTAGGCATATATCCAAAGGACTCATCTCATTTCCTTAGAAGTACATGCTCAACCATGTTTATTGCTGCTCAATTTATAATAGCTGGGAAATGGAACCAGCCTAGATGTCCCTCAACAGATGAGTGGATAATGAAGATGTGGTACATTTATACAATGGAGTTCTACTCAGCGGTAAAGAAAAATGAAGTTATGAAATTTGCAGAAAAATGGATGGACCTGGAAAGTATTATACTAAGTCAGGTAACCCAGGCCCAGAAAGCCAAGCGCCACATGTTCTCCCTAATATGGGGATCCTAGCTACAGATGACTGGGCTTCTGTGTGAGAATGAAAATACTTAGTAGCAGAGGCCAGTAAGTTGAAAAGGAGACATAAAGGGTGGAGAAAGGAAGGGAGGAGGATACTTAATAGGTTGATATTGTATATATGTAATTACAATGATTGTAATGGGGAGGTAATATGATTGAGAATGGAATTTCAAACGGGAAAGTGTGGGGGTGGGGAGGGAGGGAATTACCATGGGATATATTTTATAATCATGGAAAATGTTAATAAAAATTAAAAAAAAAAAAAAAAAGACAAGGGCACTAGAAAGATGGCTCTGCAGTTAAAGGACTTTATTTACAAGCCTGCGATCTGAGTTCAATTCCCCAAGACCCACATAAAGCTGGACTCAAAGAGGCAAACCTAACTGTGATCCCAAAGTGCTATGACAAAGGGAGGTAGAATCAGGACAGTCCATACCAGACATGCATCATACGCATATACATACACACACAACACACACACACACAATAATAATTAAAACAAATTTGAAAAGCTGAGGGTGTAGGTCAGTGGTAGAGCACTTGCCAAGCCTATACGAGGACCTAGGTTCAATTCCCAGCATATCTCACACAGACCCTGATAAATAGTGTGCAAGCTGCACTTCGAGGTGTGGAGTGTTTCTGTGGAGTGCAGCGCTAGGTTCTGCAGCTGCCGCTCACCACCCCCCTTCTTCAGGCTCTTTCGAAGCTGACCCTTTCGCCTCCGTCCTCGGCAGTTAAATTCCAGTTGAGAACTCAAGCACCTGGACGCTAAAGATTTCCCTGCTGAGCAGCCTCACGGGAGTGAGAGAAAGTCAGCTTGCTGGGCCCTGCACCCCACTCCTGCTGCTGCTCTGGAGGGGCCCCAGAAAGGGGAAAGGCCAGGGTCCCCCACTGGTGGGAGCTTCCTCAGAGGAGAGGCTGACCCTAGGAAGACCATGGGACATTCTGATGACCAGCAGTTGACATGTGTTTCTTTCTTTTTTCTTCCTTTACTTTTCCTTCCTTCTTTCCTTCCTTCCTTTCTTTTTTTTTTGAGGTAGGGTCTCACTCTAGCCCAGGCTAACCTGGAATTCACTATGTAGTCTCAGCGTGGCCTTGAACTCATGGCCAACCTCCTACCTATGCCCCCGAGTGCTGAGATTAAAGGTGTGCGCCACCACGCCTTGCTTTAAAGCATTTCTATATGCTACTTATCAAAAGAAAAGATTTGGGGTTTGCTGAGTCTTGGAATACTGAAAGATTTTGCCTGAGCCCAGCAAGCTTCCTGCTTTGTACATCCCTCACCAATTGATACCCTGGGCCCTCAGTCCACTGTAAAACTAGAAAAGCCATGGGCTCATTGAGATAAGTTGGTCACTTTATTATTACTCTTCTTCTTCTTCTTATTATTATTATTTTGTTTTTTGAGGTAGGGTCTCACTCTAGCCCAGGCTGACCTAGGACTCACTATGGAGTCTCAGGGTGGCCTTAAACTCAACAGTAATCCTCCTATCTCTGCTTCCCAAGCACTGGGATTAAAGGTGTGCGCCACCATGCCTGACTATTTACTATTATTATTTTTATTATTTATTTTTAAGTATGTATGAGAAAGAGAATGGATACACCAGGGCCTCTTGCCACTGTAAACAAACTCCAGACATGTGCCACTTTATGCATCTGGCTTTATGTGGGCACTAGGGAAGTTGTGCAAAATATCTCACATACCCAGACCAACCAGATTCAGTCCCACTAAAAATGAGCTCAATCCTTAGTCTTCAAACCTCAAAACAGGCCATCAGGTTTTGCAAGTAAGTACCTTTAACCACTGAGCAATCTCTTTAACCATTATTATTTTTTAATATTTATTTATTTATTTGAGAGAGAGAAAGAGGCAGAGAGAGAGAGAGAATGGACATGCCAGGGCCTCCAGCCATTGCAAATAAACTCCAGATGTATGTGCTACCTTCTGCATTCTGGCTTATGTGGGTCCTGGGGAATTGAACCGGTATCCTTTGGCTTTGCAGGCAAGTGCCTTAACCACTAAGCAATCTCTCCAGCTTTTTTTTTTTTTTAAAGAGGATCTTGCTATATAGTCCAGGGTAGTCCACACCTTGAGATCCTCCCTCCTCAGTCTCCTTAGTGCTGAGATTTCAGCCTTGCTCTACTATGCTTGGCCTTAATTACCCTTGATCACTCTATTTTGACCCCGTTCTTGCAATGTTCCCCCAAACTGTCTCTTTTCCACACCATACAGAATCAAGATACTACTGCAACCTACAATCCATAGCGAGTAGATTTGTTAGGACTCAAAAAAAAAAAAAAAAAGCTGCCACCTGTAGCTCACAGAGCCTTGAGTCCCCTCCCCCCATGTATATTCCTCAGGCCTCCCCTTCTTGGCTTCAGTTCTTTGGAGACAAGCTCACTTTTCGTATCCCCTAGTGCCTGGCAAAGGGCTAATATCCTGGGGACACCTGTACTAAGTCAAAAGTGCTTTGTCAAGCAAATACTACACGTTCTCATTTGTTGGTTGGCACCCCCATTTCCTGGCCTGCCCCTTGTTAGCCCCAAGAAGACCCTTTGTAAATTCAGACAGGTGAGCAAGCATTCCCTATCAGGGATACCAGAGGGCCTGTGGGGCAGGAGGACAGGTGTCCCGTGGGAGCTCAGGGCAATGTGCTTGCTGGTCAGTGTGGGCACAGGGGAACAGGCAGAAAGGGGAAGTCAGAAGCTGGGAGGGCCTCATGGGGAAGTGAGGAGAAATCCTGGGAGGAGAAGGGTTCCTGCACCAAGATCATAGCCCTCACCTGTGGAACTCATGCGAGCCGGCAGCCAGCTTTTCCATGCTCCTAACCCAGGCTGCCCTCAGTGCCTGCCTCCCCCACACAGCGATCCCTCAGGAGGGCACCTCACAGCACTGCCTTCCTGAAGCCCCAACACATCATGGCATCCTGAGCTGTCCCTGTGTCCAGGCACGGGCCCCGCAACAGCTCTGGGCAGCCTGCCTCAAACCCTGTTCTCCCTCTGAGCCCGTCTCTTGCCACTCCCGTACTCACCCTAGGCCTACTCCTGAGTGTCTGGACTCCTTAGGTCGCATCATGGCTCTGTGTGGCTACCCAGAGTCTGAGCCTAGGGCCTCTTGGCACTGCAAACCAAATGCAGACACATGCGCCCCTTTGTGCATCTCTTTGGCTGTGCACAGGTGCTGGAGAAATGAATGCAGACAGGCAGTCAGGCTTTGCAAGTAAGTGCCTTTAACCACTGATCCATCTCTCCAGCCCCCAGCCTCAGTTCTGACCCCTAAGCCTGGCGAGTGAGCTACAGCTGTGGCTTTGGGACTATTTGGAACCAGGTGGATTATAATCATGGCCCATCTCAAAGGTAACCGTAGAGTCAGGAAAGCCCTTTTCCAGTCCTTGTGTGTACACACCCAGAGCACCCATGCACGTGTCCTCTGTGTCTTTCCTGAACCCAGGTCATCTTCTCACTGTCACATTCCTCCTGGGGCCCAAGATTTCTGGGGACACAGACAACAGTTCTCATCACCAGAGAATTCTAGAGTGGGGGCACTGTGTTTCCTCCGTTCAAGTAGGTTAAACAGCAATGTTCGAAGGGCTACTGGGCTCGGGGGGGGGGGGGGGCGGGGGTTTAGCAACTTCCCCAGAGACACACATAGAGGAATTGGTTAGCTACTCCTCCACCACCTACCTGATCTCTCCTTTCTCCGTCTGGAAGCTTTCTTTTCCGTCTCGCTGGCAGTGCTCCCGAGCATCACGTAGTCCTCGCCTTGGCCTCCCGGGCCGTCCACCAGGCCTGGGCTGCTGGTGCCCATCTCTCTAGAACTCCCAGCTAGGCCAGGGGTGAGCCTCTGGCGGGCTTCAGCGACAGGGAAGTGCCAATCAGGGGGCTGTGGGAAGGCGGGGTGTTGCTCGGTGAAGATGTGCTCCTCCTGGGGCAGGCTGTGGGGGGTGGCTGCCAGGCAAGAGGCTGAAAAGTCGGGGTACGCTGCCGTCGCTGCCGTTGGGAAGTCTGATTTCTGGTGGAAGAATGGTGTTGGTGGGTAATGCGGCAGCCCCGAAGTGCCGCTACCTTCTGAGTGGGGGTTTCGAAGGCAGCCCCAGGCAGGAGCCGGGGGAAGGGGGCTCCTCATGCAGCTGCTGGCCACAGGATCCATCTGCTGTCCGCTTCCCGCCTCAGTCCGTTCAAAGGGTGACGCTTTAACACTTTTTATATTCAAATTTCTTAAGCGCAAAAAAAAAAAAATTAAATTGTTGGGAGAAGAAAATGTTGAACAGAAATCTCACCCCAGGAAGCAAAACAAAAACAAAACTGAAATCTCTCCTGAGAGTGCACACTGGTGGCCACTTACACACGTGTGCACACCTGCGTAGGGCTTCACGAATTGCTTCCTGTCCCTGACACACCAGGCCGCCTATCGGGGTCCATTGGACATGTATTGGTCGCTGATGGCACTAAACAGTTTGGCTGCCCCAGCCCTAGTGCACCCTGAACTCTTCCCTGGCCCCCCGAAGTGAATGCCTGTAGAAGGCTGGACCAGAGCCGCTGAGACACTTTTAAATGCTGCGGTGGGGAGAGAGTGACAAATTTCTGAAGTGAAATGTGAGAGAGGAGAGGGAGGGGTTAACCCGCTGCACACAAGGTCCCCTCCAACCAAAACCCGAGCATGCCACGATTATCATCAGAAACCTTATACGCACATCTAATGGGATTTGCAGACGGAGACTTTTAAAGAAACATTGTCTGTATTTTTTTTTAAGGAGAACAGTACACACACACTCACACATCACACACACACACACATACACCGTCTTTAGTACACCTCCTGTAACACTATAAAGTTATTTTTATTGCCCTGTTAACAAAATTCCCTGAGTCTTGGATTTAGAAAAAGCCTTAAGTCAAATCTAGAATCCATCAAATGCCAAATTCCGGGTAGCAAGGCAGAGAAGCAGTGCTTGGTGATTGTGTTGATTTAAGGATCCTTCTTCCCACTGCCTGGAAAAAAAAGAAAGAAAAAAGAAAAAATGGAAATGGGTATTAAAAAACTTTTTTTTTTGCAAGTCTCAGTGGCCCACTATGGTCTGGGATATAAAGAAAGACATACTCTGTAAAAAATCATTTCTCTTTGTCCAAAGTGACATTTTCACTTTCTCAGTAGCTTACCAAAAACAGAAAAAAGCCAGTGGCTTCTTCCTTGCCCTCTTTGACCTCAACTTCCATGCCCATTAACCATCCTCTCCTCCAGAGAGCCTGCATCATTTTTCTCCACAGCCAAGGCAAGGCACTTGAAGAAAGCTTTTTGAAGTTTCTCGGAGCTCTGCCCCACCTGTTGCCAGCTCCCCACACCCCCCCCCCAGCCTCTCCCACCTTTCCTTTCTCAAGCACCTCCTCACCAGCAGGCCCGAGCATTCTTGGCACCTGGGACATGGGCACAGGAATTGGGGCCCCTGGATCCCCCGAGAGTTCTCCCCAGAGGGAGTTCTGTTTGGTGGAGGGTCCCATGGGTCTTTTTTGGCTGATGCCTGTCACAGGGTTTGCCATTTCACCTGCGATATGACAGTGCCCGACTGGCCCCTCAACCGTAATCTCCCATGAGACACAGGGGCCAGAGCTCCCCTCTCCCACCTAGAGTTTCCATGGCCCAGAAGTGGCAGGTATGCACCTGAGCAATGGAGTCTCAGTCGCCGGTTCCAAAGACATCGGGTGTCCAGGGAGGGAGAGGAGCTGAATTGAAGTCCTGAGTTTGCCAACTCCCAGATGAGTGCCCTGGGACAAGTCACCTCACCTCTGTGGGATGATGATAGTCACAGTTAATAGTCGTCTGCTGATCTCAGCACCTTATCCAGAGTGCTCCAGTAGATCCCCACCAAAACCCTCTGCGGCAAGCAAAGCACACTCAGAAATTGTGTCAATCTCTACCAGGTCCCACAGTCAGGAAGGGGGAGGCTTGGGGATTCAAACTCTTGCAGCATGCGCTGTACCAGCTGGCACACACACACCTGGGATTGTTTTTGTTTTCCCTGAGGTAGGGTCTCGCTGTAGTCCAGGTTGACCTGGAATTCACTAGGTAGACTCAGGGTGACCTCGAACTCACAGCGATCCTCCTACCTCTGCCTTCTGAGCACTGGGATTAAAGGTGTGCGCCACCAGGCCCGGCTTTACCTGGGACTTTTAAATTCTATTCTATTTGATTTATTTTTTGAGGTAAGAGCTCATGATGTAGCTCAGGCTGGCCTGGAGCTCACTAGATAGCCCAGGTCAGGATCAAAACACGTGAAACTTCCACCTCCGCCTTCCAAGCGCTGGGGTTATCACTGTGTGCCACCAGGCTGCGCCACCTGTTCATTTTGAATGAAAGCGTCCATGGGAACAAGAGTGGGCAATGGGTGAGTGAGGTCTCCTAGCCTATCGACTTCTTGTTGACCGGGTGATTCCGATGGGAGAAGGTAGGAGTGAGGGGCACCAAAGGAATTCTACCGGATCTTCCCTATGAGGCCCTGGAACTCTGTGCTAGGAGGAGCCCCACGGGAGGGGGATGCAGGGAGGAAGAGTCCCATCCACACCCCAGAAAACCCTCTGGGGCCTGGCCTGGCTGGCTGTAACTGGATTCCCGTTGAGCCCGGTTTCTCACATCTGGCTTTGGGTGTCCCCATTTCAGGGAGGCCCCCCTAGCCCTTTGCCCTTGGAAGGGGTGGACACTGGGTCACGGTAGGGAGGGTGGAGAGGTCAAGAAGGCCATGGGGTGGGAGGGGGCCCAGCAGGGTGCTCTGTGCTGGGAACTCGGGGGCCTGGCACCCTGGCGTCCCAGCAGCTGCTGGTGTCTGTCAACCCCCCGGGGGCACCATCAGGCCACCACCTCTACATCTTCCTGACAGGCTTCTCTTCTGAGGCTAGGAAAAAGAGAAAAAAGAAAACAACAGGCCCCCCGACCCTCCCTCAGGCCCCACCTCACGACAACCCATTTGTCAGATGAAGGCCGGGCACTGCACCTTTAACCTCTTCAAAGTCAGCCTTTCCCTGTCAGTGCCCGGCGCCGGGAGACAGAGACGGATGGCCGGGGCTGTTTGCAGAGAAAGCTCTATGGTGGAAGCCAAGGGGAACGGTCAGGAAGGGAGGGGCCTCAGCTTCTGGTGTTGCTGGGGGTGGCCAAGGGAATAAGAGAAGCATGAATCTGGAGGAGGTCCCCAAGGGGCCCTGAGAAGGGGGTACAGCTGGGTCACACCTGAGCCATCCCACGGAACTTCTGGAATCGCCTTCGCGGTGCCCAGGCTGGACAAGCTTCTGTAGCGGCTCCCCACCCTCCTCCTGCTGATGCCAAGGAGCCAGGGAGGGCCTGGGGCCTAGAGGTGGGAGGTGTCCATGCAAAGCGTGGCTCTGTGGTCTGAGGCAAGTCTCAGCCTTTCCTCTGAGCTTCAGTGGATTTTTTTCCACTGGCAAATAGAGTCAACAGGACTGGTTTCATGGGGCTGTGTGAGGAGAAGTGAACCCACGTCTGAGGCAAGAGCTGCCTGTGGGGAGGGTGTCCACCCTAGCCCCCAAATTCCTTTCTCTCTTTTTATTTATTTATTTAAATTTTTTATTTTTATTTATTTATTTTTATTGACAACTTCCATAATTGTAAACAATATCCTATGGTAATCCCCTCCCTCCCCCACTTTCCCCTTTGCAACTTTTTTTTTTTAATTTGAGAGCGACAGAGCGAGAAAGAGGCAGATAGAGAGGGGGAGAGAGAATGGGCACACCCGGGCCTCCAGCCACTGCAAATGAACTCCAGATGCGTGCGCCCCCTTGTGCATCTGGCTAACGTGGGTCCTGGGGAATCGAGCCTCAAACCGGGGTCCTTAGGCTTCACAGGCAAGTGCTTAACCGCTAAGCCATCTCTCTAGCCCTGCAACGTTTTTAAAAAATATTTTTTATGCTATTGGACTACCGTAAGCTAATCCAATAAATTCCCTTCTTAAAATAAAAGGAATTACCATGGGATATATTTTATAATCATGGAAAATGTTAATAAAAATTAAATAAAAAAAAATAAAAAATAAAAAAAAGAAGAAAAACAAACAAAAAAAAATTTTTTTATTTGGACTGGGGAGATGGCTTAGTGGTTAAGCACTTGCCTGTGAAGCCTAAGGACCCTTGTTCGAGGCTCAGTTCCCCAGGTCCCATGTTAGCCAGATGCACAAGGGGACACACGTGTCTGGAGTTCGTTTGCAGTGGCTGGAGGCCCTGGCGTGCCCATTCTCTCTCTCTCTCTCGCCTTATCTGCCTTTCTCTGTCACTCTCAAATAAATAAATAAAAATAAACAAAATATTTAAAAATATTATACTTTTATTTATTTATTTGAGAGAGGAGAGAGAGGGAGAATGGGTATACCAGGCCCTCCAGCCACTGCAAATGAACTCCAGACGCATGTGCCACCCTGTGTGTCTGACTTACGTGGGTTCTGGAGAATCGAACCAAGGTCCTTTAGCTTTGCAGGCAAACGCCTTAACCATTAAGCCATTTCTCCAGCCCCTAAAAATATTATTTATTTATTTATTTGCAAGCAGAGAGAGAGAAAGAGACAGAGAGTGACTATGGGCATGCCTCTTGCCACTGCAAATGAACTCCAGACACATACACCACTTTGTGCATCTGGTTTTACATGGGTTCCGGGGAGTTGAAGCTGGCCTGGTAGGCTCTGCACAAGCAAGAACCTTTAACCGGGGCTGGAGAGATGGCTTAGTGGTTAAGCGCTTGCCTGTGAAGCCTAAGGACCCCGGTTCGAGGCTCAGTTCCCCAGGTCCCACGTTAGCCAGATGCACAACGGGGCGCACACGTCTGGAGTTTGTTTGCAGAGGCTGGAAGCCCTGGCGCGCCCATTCTCTCTCTCTCCCTCTATCTGTCTTTCTCTCTGTGTCTGTCGCTCTCAAATAAATAAATTTTAAAAAAAATTAAAAAAAAAAAAGAACCTTTAACCGTAGAGCCATCTCCCCAGCCCCAAATTCTTTTTTCTGTGACCGCATAGTAAGTACAAGGATCAGAACCATGCTCTTGGGAATCAGGAGGGTGTGCCACCCAAGAGGGGACACCATGAAAGCTGTCCACTTCTACTCACACAGGACCACATGTGTACATGTCACCTGTCCCCTGGCAAGATCTTGAGGGATATGACAGGAGACAGAGCCATTTTTACAATTTAACTTAATTTTAAAATTTTTATTTATTAGAGAGAAATGGGAAGGGAGAGAATGGACATGCCAGGGCCAGTAGCCACTGCAAACAAACTCTAGACACAAGCAGCACCATGTGCATCTGGCTAATGTGGGTTCTGGGGGATTGAACCTGGGTCCTTAGGCTTTTCAGGCAAGTAAGTCCCTTAAGCACTAAGCCATTTCTCCAGCCCGCAGGGTCATTTTTGAGTATGCTGACCATGGCTGTGGTTGGGAATAGGTACTCCAGGCAAGGAATTTATTGGAACATACGAGCCCTTTGTTTCTGAGAAGGCTTTTCGGGGCTGGGGATTCAGCTCAGTGGGAACATGCTTGCCAAGCAAGTGCAAGGCTCCAGGATGCTTTGAGGCAGCAGGTCTTTCCCAGTGGCACGTCTGTGCCGAGGGACTCCTTTGAGGCTCAATGATATGGTCCACGGGATAGAGATAAGCAAAACCGCAGAACACGGTCCGTACACCCGGCACTGCAGATGTCCCCTGGAAAGCCCTCAAGCCATAAAGATATCCGGGTTCCACCCGAGCAGTCGTTCCCTAAGGCCCAGAAGACAAAAGCTGAGGAAGCGAAGCCAGGCAAAGGCTTCCTCCCCTGTGTGTGTTGTTGAAACCTTTGGCGCCGGCCTGCACTTGCTGCTCCCAAGGCTGTAGGCAGGTGACAGAAAAAGAAAAACAGTGACATGTAGCATGACCTCAGTTCCCTCAAGTGTTAAGCGGAGGCTCCCTGTGCAGACAGTGTTAAGTCCCTGGGCACCTGTGCATGAAGGAATCTGAGGCATGTGTCCATATAAAAAGGGTGGGGTGGGGGCGCTGGCAAGCCTGGGGCAGAAGGACTGCACTGACCGGTCAGGGAAACTCAGCTTACCGACCAGGGACAAGCATAGAGCTGTCGTATGGCCTCGAAAGAGGACAGAAGGTGGCAGTCGAGGCTGAGATGGCATCTCCTCCAGTCTCAGGGCCCCAGGCATTGTGTCTTTCTACCTCAGTCCACCTCCGGACTTGCAGATGGCTATTCATGTACCGTCTCGGGTCAGCGTTTCAAGTAGGGGAAGGCAGCAAGATGAATGTCCTAATCCCACCTGTGCTCCATTTGCGGGAGCCCTTCCAGAAGTCTGTCAGCCTGGCTATCTGGCTAGAACTGTGCCCTTGGGCATGTATAGCTGAGAGAGAGGCTGGGACCCTAACCATCTTTCCCTCTCCCTCTCCAAAACCGTTCTTAAGGAAAGTGGTTAAGATGGGTTATCAAGAAGAATATGGGGGGAGGGGGGTTGGGGAGATGGCTTAGCAGTTAAGTCATTTGCCTGCAAAGCCAAGGGACCCAGGTTCAATGTCCCAGGACCTACATACTTTGATCTACATACAGGTACAAGGTAGCACATGAGTCAAGTGTTTGCAATGACTGAAGCCCTGGCACACCCATTCCCTCTCTCTCTTAAATAAATAAATTTTAAAAATTAAAAAATAGGGCTGGAGATATGGCTTAGCGGTTAAGCCCTTACCTATGAAGCCTAAGGACCCCGGTTCGAGGCTCGATTCCCCAGGACCCACGTTAGCCAGATGCACAAGGGGGCGCACGCGTCTGGAGTTCGTTTGCAGTGGCTGGAGGCCCTGGCGCACCCATTCTTTCTCTCTCTCTCTCTCTCTGCCTCTTTCTCTCTGTGTCACTCTCAAATAAATAAAAACAAACAAAAAATTAAAAAAACATTTTTTTAAAAAAGAATACAGGACATCCTGGGGTCTATGTGCCACTAAATTTTTGGAGCATGTTTAGTCTAAAAAGGGAATCATTTTTTGGGGGGGAGGTTTCAAGGTAGGGTCTCACTCTAGCCCAGGCTGACCGGGAATTCATTATGTAGTCTCAGGGTGGCCTTGAACTCATGGCAATCCTCCTACCTCTGCCTCCCAAGTGCTGGGATTAAAGGCGTGCGCCATCATGCCCGGCTCTAAAAAAGAAATCTTTTGTTTATGTGCAATTCCAATTTAACTGAGTGTCTTTCCTTCTAAATCTGGCCACCCCAAGCTAAGCCTAAGCTTCTGTTCCACATAGAGAAGGCTCTGGCTTTGCCTGGACAGAAGGTTCTGGAATTTTGAAACTTTAAAGGGGGCCATTCAGAGGGAAGTGTGGTGACTGGGTAGTTGGCCTTTGAGTGTGTGCGCTTTAACTGATGGAAGAGTCCCGAGTCCCTCCATGCAAGTCTTCCTTCTGAGGAGGCCTTTGGAGTGAGACCAGCTTAGTGAAAGGAGAGCAAAGGAAGGGCGGCCCAGGAGGGAGGAATGAGGACCGGGGTGACCGCCCCGGGGTAGGAAGCTTTGAAGGAGGAAAGGGGGCCCACCAGCCCCCAGTGGAGGCCTGGGAGACCGGCCACTCCCTTCCCTGGGCCTCCCCTTTCCAAGTCTTTCTTTTGGCCAGCAGGGCCATTATGTGGAGAAACCAGCTAACCAGATAGGACAGCAAGCTGGGGATTTATGTGGTGTGGGAACAGCTCCGGTTTCCCTCACTGTTTACCCAGCAGTATTTTTTAAAACAGAAATCAGCATGCGGGGAACCACAGCTGTGAGTTATGGGCTCTGGCTGTGAGGGTCATAGGGGTGCCTCTTCCAGAGCAGTGCCCACCAGACTGCCCCCTCCCTGCAGGGTCCAGTTGGGAAGGATGGCTGTGGACAGGTCACTGGCACATTCCCTCCCCCAAGAGGAAGGCCAGCTTGGCAAAAGCTTTAGCAATCACTGTTCAAGGGTTTAGAATCCACAAGGAGGACAGGAGAGATGGCTTAGTGGTTATGGCGTTTGCCTGCAAAGCCAAAGGACCCAGGCTTGATTCCCCAGGACCCATGTTAGCCAGATGCACAAGGGGGCACATGCATCTGGAGTTTGTAGTAGCTGGAGGCCCTGGCATACCCATTCTCTCTCTCTCTCTGTCAAATAAATAAATAAATAAAAATAAAATATTTTTAGAAATTTTTAGAAGCTAGAGTTCAGGCTAGCTGAAGGGAGACACGGGAAGAGACGAGAGGTAGGGGGCCGTGGCCACTTGGCACTGGTTAGTGTTGCCTTACATGAATGCAGGCTGAGTTTCACCAGATCTTTCCGTTTATCAAGAGGAGCCCAAAATCTGGACTTTTGAAGTAGGCAATCTCTCAATTATTGTTATTTATTTTTTAAAAATATTTTTATTTATTTATAAACAGAGAAAGAAACAGCGAGAGAGATAATGTGGACACTCCAGGACCTCTTGCTGCTAGAAACAAACCTCATATGTGCCACTTTGTGCATCTGGCTTTATGTGGGTACTGGGAAATCAAACTCCAGCTGGCAGGCTTTGCAAGGAAGCACCTTTAACTGCTGAGCTATCTCCCCAGGCCTTTCAATTTTAAATGTTGGTTAAGAATTTAAAATATGGAGGGATCAGTTAAAGAGGCCTGTGGGGCTGAGAAGGTGGTCGGTGCCTATAAGCCCAGGATGGGGGTTTGGGGGACTGAGGCAGGGAAGCTAGAGTTGCAGCCCAGCCTGGGCTACACAGTGAGACTCTCTCAACACCCCCCACTACTCAAAGAAAAAAGTCAGAAGAAGGTGAGATGGGATTTGGAATTCTTGGACTGCCAAGTTGTCATCTGTTATCTTATGTTTCCTGGAGCGCCCCAGTGATCGTTGGGAACCTCGTAGGTTCCAGAATTGATTCTGTGTTCTTTGCCCAGAGGGCTCTCAGCACACAGTGCTCCTAAGCAGCTCACATTTGCATAGAGGTGACATTTATAAATGTCACAGATATAATCTACTTGATTCTGGCAATGACCCCAGGGAGAGCAGCTGGTGAGAATCCGCGGATTCACATGGGCTGAGAGGACTGCGGCTCTGGGAGGCTAGGTGACTGGGTAAAATCACAGCCTTAAGGGGCTGGAGAGATGGCTTAGCCATTAAGGCACTTGCTGAGAAGCCTAAGAACCCATGTTTGATCTCTTTCCAGATCCCATGTAAGCCAGATGCACAAAGGGGAGGCAAGCACAAGGTGGTACATGTCCACTAGGTGGTGCAAGCATCCAGAGTTCCATTTCAGTGGCTGAGGTCCTGGCATGCCAATTCTTTCTGTCTCTCTTTCGTTCCTTCTTAAAAAAAAAAAAAAAAATCACAGCCTTAGAAAGAAATGGAACCAGGATTTCCAAGTGCAGATATCTAGGGCTGTTCCATCTCTCAAATTCTTTCAGCCCCTAAAAATGTCAGGCTTCTTCTGGGGGTGGAGGGGGTGGTGGTGAGGATAGCCTGACCCAGATAAACATTCCTCAAAGGGAATAGTAAATGGATGGGACACTTGAGTAAACTGAAGATTACTCTTTGTAACTTGAAGTTAATTGAAAATCCATAGTCAATCAATTTTCTGAGAGGGAGAATAAAGGAGAAGATATCTGAAAGAGCAGGGATCCTGGGCGAGGCTTAATCTTTCCTTGATGGGTCTGAAAGCCTTAGGGAAATGTACCGCAAGATGATTACCTGCTACCTCTGAGAGCAGAGGTGCTTCTCACCCCGCCCCTCCTGGCTCCCTGAGGAGTCCTGAGGGGGGCCCATGGCAGGAAGTGGTGAGTGCATCCCTCTCTGCTCTTCCATGCCCTCTCTGTCTTTGTTCATGTCTGGGAGATGGTGTGGGAAAAAAAAAAGCAGTGGAATGGGAGGGATGGCGGCCAGCGAACCTTAATGAGCTTCCAGGTCTGTAAAATGGAATAATAATGACTGCGTCCGCACTCAGGAACAGGGTTCTGCTTGTCAAAGGGCCTCAGGTCCCTCAGCATTCGGGGCAGGAGGGATTGGAGTGTTCATGCGCTGCTGCATTTGGACGTTCGGAGAGGTGAGGGGCCTTGTCCAAGGTCACACCACTAAAGAACAGATGTTAGAATTTGGGTTTCTGGACTTTTTTATTCCCCCCCCCCCCGCTGTGAAGTCCCACACTGAGGCAGGAAAAAAAGATGCAGGGAAGTTAAAAGACTGACGCACCATTAAGCATGCCACAGACATTGGGGTCTCCAGCTACAGAGAGGAGGTCAGCTCTCTCAGCCTCAGGAACAGGGCTGGCAGACTCCTGCAAGAAAGAACCCCTTAGCTGGGCATGGTGGCGCATGCCTTTAATCCCAGCACTCGGGAGGCAGAGGTAGGAGGATTGCCAGGAGTTCAAGGCCACCCTGAGATGACAGTTAATTCCAGGTCAGCCTGGACCAGAGTGAGACCCTACCTCGAAAAAAAACAAAAAAAACAAACAAAAAAAAAAAGTAAGAAAAGAAAGAACCCCTTTAGTTCAAGGCTGAGACCCCCCCCCCCATGGGGTTTATGGTTTCATGAGTGTCAAAGCTTTTGAAAATTAGTTTATTTTCAGCGTATACCCTCCCAGGGTCTTTCTTGTTTAATTGAAGAAATAAACAACCGCCCCTAATGCTTGGCTGAAGACAGGGGCAGGTCTGGAGAAAGCAAAACCCTAGAAGGACCTCGTGTCTGGAGACCTAGAATATACAATAAGGAGAGGCTCTGGCCTGGCCTGAGTCCCAGAGAGTCAGGACCTGGGGATGTGTGCACACCAGGGTCCACATGTGTGCATCTCCTCCTTGGACCCTCCTGGTCCTTGCCTACAGTCCACACATGTGAGCCACATGCCACAGCACACAAAACTGCATACAGATAGGTTCAGGTTGTTGGCACACTTGGGTACCCGTGACAAACGCTCCTCGGCGTGGCCCACTGTGCGTATCTTCTTCCCCACGAGGCAAGGCCCTTGCCATGTGGGCAGAAAATACGAGAGCAAGGGATAGTCACACGTGTACAGCTGGACATGCGAGAAGGCAGGTCAGGGTAGAACGCTCCCCTAGACCCCACACACCCCACATAGATGCCTTTCCAGGCACTGGGTGTCTGTCCTAGCTCAGGCAGCTGCGCTCGGAGATGGGCTCTGAAACATGGTGTCCACACCCTGTGGTTTCCCTCTCACACACATGCTGTCCTGATGTCTTCAGACTTGGGTTATTATTATTATTATTGTTGTGTGTGTGTGTGTGTGTGTGTGGTGTGGTGTGCACGTGTACTTGCAGTGCCCTATGTACTTGCTTGCAGTGGTTACAGCAGAATGGTGGGTGTCCCGCTCCATTGCTGATCTGCTCATTCTCATTTGTTTTAATATTTTTATTTATTTATTTGTGAGCGTATATATATGTATATGTATATATACATATACATATATATGTATGTATATAGATATGAGAGAGACAGAGAGAGAATGGATATACTAGGTGAACCCCAGATGCATGTGCCCCCCTGTGTATCTGGCTTTTCACAGGTACTGGGGAATCAAACCCAGGCCCACAAGCGTTGTGGGTAGGCCCCTTTCACCACCGAGCTTCTCCTCAGCCCCCATGCTTGGCTTCTTACTGATCCCAGGGCTTGTTGGAGTCGCTCCTCAGTGGGGCGGCAGATGCGAGTGGCCACACCCAGCTGCTTGTGTGCGTCCTGGGAGTTGACCTGCGCAGGGTCTCAGGCTCGCACGGAAGTGCTCTTCAGTGCTAAGCTTTCTCTTCAGCCCTGTTGTGTGTTATTTTTGTTGTTGTTGTTTATGTTTTTTGTTTTATTTGAGAGCGACAGAGAGAGAGAGAGAGCAAGACAGAGAGAATGGGCGCGCCAGGGCCTCCAGCCACTGCAAACGAACTCTAGACGTGTGCATCTGGCTAGTGGGATTCTGGGGAATCAAGCCTTGAACTGGGGTCCTTAGGCTTCACAGGCAAGCGCTTAACCACTAAGCCATTTCTCCAGCCCTATTGTGTGTTATTTGAAAGAGCTGAATGTGTGCAATTACATTTTCTTTCCACCTTTTTGGTGCTGGAGATTGAACCCCAAGGCCTTTTGTCTGCTAGGCAAACCCTCTATCACTGACCTACAACCTCAGCCCTTAATTTTTTTTTGAGATATGGTTTCACTATGTAGCTGTCAAACTCAGGACCCTCCTGCCTGGCTTCCCAAGGTCTGATTCTACAGGAGTGTGTCACCATGGTCCGCTCATTTTCAAACAACTGCATTCACTTCATCAGTTTAGTCCACAGCATAACTCCCATTTTTTTGTACCCATACAATTAATTTACCAGTTATTGGGCCTTCAAAGCATCTCATGCTCTAGCCCAGAGGTCCTGCCCTGGGCTCTTCCAGGGAGAGGAAGAGGAAGAAAACCAGGTACCTGGATGGACTATGGAGCTGAGAGTCTGAAGGCGCCATCTGGTAGTGAAACTCAGAACTGCAACAAGGTCTGCAAGGGTCCCAGGTCCCAGCTGCTACCTAATACCTCCCTAGAGTGGGGTGGGGGGGGGGGGTACCAAGGAGGTTTTAAGCTCTGAAGAGCCCTGCGACCCCAACATCTGCATGTAAACACAGAGGGAAGAATGACATCTATCAGCATGTTTCTGAACCCTGCACTTTCAAAACAGCCCTGGGCTTATGGGTATCTTGAAATTCTATTTTCTAGATTTTTCTCTGTAGGGTGTGTGTGTGTGTGTGTGTGGTGTAAGCACTTGTATATGTCCATATGGCACCCCACGTGCTCCCGTAAGGTGGGGTGCACTCACCTATGGTGCCAGAAGGAACTGGGGTATCCCAGTCCATTTTTCTTCCGACCTGTGGTCACACCCACCTTCTTATGTGGGTCTTGGGAATGGAGCTTTAGTGGTCTCTGAGGGCCTCACGCTTGCACAGGAGAAGCTCCTAACCACAGAACCATCTATCCAGCTCCCATGTTCTAGATTATAAGTGGAAGATGTGTGAAAGCCCAGTGGACTGGTTAGTTGTCCCCCCGCCCAAAGCCTGTGATGTCATCTTCCAGGGGCAAAGCTGGAAGCAGAGTTTGCATCTGCCTTGTTCACCCACAAAAGCCCAAGAAAGGACCTGACCCAATACCTGGGACAGACAGGCATCTCTAACTTATAAAGGTGTATGTTTTTTTTTTTGTTTTGTTTTGTTTTTTGGTGTATATGTCAGTAACCTTGTGCTTGCTGGGACAAAATGCCCAACCAGACAATTTATAGAAGGAAAGGGTACATTTCCACTTATACTACTTTTTCTTGGTTTTCCAAGGTAGAGTTTTAGCTCTAGCCCAGGCTGACCTGGAATTCACTATGTAGTCTTAGGTTGGCCTTAAACTCATGGCGATCCTCCTACCTCCACCTTTCAAGTGCTGGGACTAAAGGCGTGCACCACCACGCCAGGTCTGCTTACAGTTTCTAAGAGAAGTGTCATCACAGAGGGAAAAGCTGACAACAAGGTGTCTCTTCTTGTCTCCGCAGCTGGCAGGAGGCTGCAGGAGTGTGTTAGCTGGCCCTGGCAAAGGGGGCTTAGGCCATCGGGCCCCAAGGCCCACCCAACCCAAGCAGTACACCTCCTCCAGGCAGGCTCTACCTCCCGAAGGTTCTGTCAGCTGGGGGTTGAGTATGAGGTTTCATCACAAACACACTGGGCAATGGGAGACATTTTACATTCAAGCCACCAAGCTTATGGATTCATTTTTAGAAATGCATTTATCAGGGGTGGGGAGATGGCTCAGTGGTTAAGACGCTTGCTGCAAAACCTAACAACCCAGGTTCGATTCCCCAGTACCCTTGTAAAGCCAGATGCACAAAGTGGCGCATGCATCTGGAGTTTGTTTGTAGTGGCTGGAGGCCCTGGGGTGCCCAATCTCTCTCTGCTTGAAAAATAAATAAGACTACTTTTAAGAGGATTAGACAGATGGCTTATCAGTTGAGACATTTGGCTGCAAAGCCCAAGGTCCCAGGTTCAATTCCCCATAACCCACGTAAGCCAGATGTACATGGTGGCACAGAGGCCCTGGTGTGCCCATTCTCTCTAAATAAATAAATGAAAAAAAAAAACTTTAAAAAGGAGAAATGTGTTTATCCTGTCACTGGTGTGTACCGACAGAGTGATGCTAACAGTTACCCACCACATTTCACAGACGTCGCCCCACAGCCGGAGTCTGGACGGGCCAGAGCACCTGGATTCTTCTAGACTTGGTTCAGAATCTTTACTGAGTCACTCCCTAGCTGAACAACTTAGGGAGAGTCCCCAAATCTCTCTAAGCCTTAAGGCAGCATGATAACACCAGAGCTAGCGAGGCTGGTCCACACATGCGGGGCTCACGCTGAGGGTCACAGCACCCAGCTTGTGACTGTAGGCGCAGTAGGTTGATGGGTCCAGAAGCCCCCAGTCCAGAGAGCAGAAGGTGGGAGAATCACTTACTGAGCTTCCAAGTTGCTGCTGCTGTGTCTGCATGAGGATTACAAGGCTCGCGGAAGGACAGACAGACAGCGCAGTGGGCCAAGGTCGTCCACACAGCATAGAGCTGTCCAGCCTTCCAATGTGGCCACAACTCCCCTCAGAACCAGCCCCCTTCTCCACAGCTGTGGGAGCCCGGCCGGATCTGCCGGAAGGGAATGAGCCCAGGGGAGGCATAGATACTCTTCAGACGGGCGTCCATCTCCCCTCCAGGGCTGGCCTGAACAGGCCCGGGACGGCAGGCGGCAGCTGGGCCCAGAAGAAGGGTCAAGGCTCAGGAGCCCCCAGCAAGAAGGAAGCTTGTCAGCAGGAGGGTGCTTGCACATGTGCACATGCGCGTGTCGATGCACACGCGTGGGGTGGTGGTGAGAGCCACCAATGCAGCCATGGCAAGGAGAAGGCACAGAGCAGTGGGCTGGAGGGGAGGGAAGAGCAGAGAACGTGGGCAGGACCGCTGAGGGCCAGAAGTTGGTCCGCTCTGTGAGGGTGACCTAAAGAGGCTGTGCTTGTCTGGGGACAGGGTGGCGATGGGTGTTTACAGTGGGACCTGGACTGTGCCACCAGGGAGAGCTGGTCCTGCACAGGGAGGCAGTTGGGGAACTGGGGTCGAGAAGTGCCCTGGGGTGAGCTGTGCAGGCTGAGCAGAGCAAGCAGGAGGCTCAGTCAGCAGAGCCTCTGGGGCCTGGACCCGTCTGCACCCTGCCCAGGGAATTCAGCGGCAGCAGCCGCGGGTTCCACAGGTCTCTAGGATTTTCTGTGAATTATTGCCACAGAGCCCCCGGGGTCTGGGATGTCATAAATTCAAGCGGGAGGGTATGTGCCGATCTGGGTGAGCAGCCCGACGTGCCCTCTGTGTTATCACTATACAGGCCACTGAACTGACAGAGCAGTCAGTCCCAGGGCAGAAGGAAGAGCAGAGGGCAGAGCGGTCCCCTCTCCTCCCCTGGGGAAGCCCGGTGGCTCTCCTTAGCGGTGGCCTCTAATACATCTTGCTCTCTCTCTCTCTCTTTTTCTTTTATTGTATCCTCCCTCCCCCTCTTCTTCTTCCTTTTTTAAGAATTTTATTTATTTATTTGAAAGAGTGAGCAAGAAAGAAGCAGAGAGAGAGGGAGAGAGAATGGGCATGCCAGGGCTTCTTGCCACTACAAATGAACTCCAGACACATGCCCCACCTAGTGCATCTGACGTTATGTACGTACCAGGGAATTGAACCTGGGTTCTTTAGCTTCACAGGCAAACCCTTAACTGCTAAGCCATCTCACTCTGCAGCCCATACTAACCTGAAACTCACTGTAACCAAGGCTAGTCTTGAACTCGTGGCAATTCCTTGTGCCTCAGTCTCCCAAGTGCTGGATTCTGGGTGTGAGCCAGCATGCCTAACCTTCCTTCTTTCTTGATCTGGGAGACAGAATAAGCTTCAAAAGCTGGCCTGTCCCTCACTGGAGCAGCCAAACCCTGTAATATTCGAGTGTCCCCAAGCCTTGGAAGCAGCATGGTCACAAAGCCAGGTGGGCTTGGGCAGTCCAGAAGGGGGAGGTACTCTCTGACTTAACTCTTCCTCCACACTGCCACCACATGAACTTGGGTCATCATTACAGTGGAGAGATCGGATGCAGGTGGAAGTTCAAAGTGACGGGTCATGACAGGTGGTCAGTAAGTAAGGTTGCCCAGTGCCCCGCTAGGGTCTCTGAACTTCTTGTGCCTTGTAAAGAGGTCATTTCAGGGTCTAGTGGGGGACACTGTGTGAGGGGGGGTACTAGGGAATTTAAATCTTTCCTCCACCAAAGAGGGGCCCAGTAGCAGCTGCTCCTGAGTCCCAGGCCTTAAGGTCCTAAGCTGTCTTGTGTCTGGTAGCATCAAGGCTTGGTCATCTGTCCCTGCATGTGGCTGTGGCAGTGGGGAGGACACAGAAGTGTTCAGCATAGGACACTCATGGTCAAAGAGGACGAGCTGCAGTGAGTGGAGGTTTCGCAGTTGGGGCCCTCCCCTCTGTTCCACAGGAACTCCAACCTCAACTCCCACAGGCTCTGTGAATGGAACTTTAGTCTCCAAAGAATCTGGGTGTTTCTTTTCTTTTCTTTCTTTCCTTTTCGTGTGTAGTTTGTTTATTTACTGAGGCCGGGTCTCACTGTAGCCCAGGATGACTCTGTAGGCCCAAGCTGGACTCAACTCACAGTGATCCTCCTACCTCAGCCACCAAAAAGCAGTGCTTAAAGGTCTGCGCCATGCTCAGCGCAAAGCCGGGTTTCTGAGTTTTAGATCAACAGGAAGTCACTGGCGTCTTCAAGGCGTCTTCCTTCAGTTCTCTGGAGGTGTCTCTTACCTTACTTAGAGCTTCTGAAGTGACAGCTTCCTCTTCCAACTCTGTCCCTTCATGGACTCAGAAGCCTGGAGTCACTACTCCTGTGATTTCACAGATGGGACCACGGGGCACCAAAAATCTTCGGTCTTCCCACAGCCAACCCGGACGGCAAGCCAGGTCCAGGGACAAGGCAAGTCGTCCCGGTTGTTTTCAGAGCCAGCCTGAGCACGGCTATGGGCCGGCCGGTGCTATCCACGGTGGTGCCCGGTTTCTGAATGAAAGAATGCCCAGACAGTGTTTGGCTCTCATCTGCCCACAGCTTTTGGCCCTAGGACAGCATGTGAAAGATGAGCCTTTGGTCCCAAGGGTCGGGCTGTGGGAGCAGAGAACCTGGTTTATCTCAGCATCACCAAGCCTGCAAGGCATCTCCAACAGGCTTCTGCCGCGACCTCCGCGGGGTGCTGCCTCCCCCTGCTGGCCAAGACCAGGATGACACCCTCACATCATCTTGCTCTGAGGGCCAGCAGCGCCTCCACCCCCACCCCACCTGGTCCCAGCCAAACTGACTTGTCACTATTTTTCCCATTTCGTTTCATTTTTATTTATCTGAGAGAGACAGAAAGAGGGAGAGGGAGAGAGAGAGAGACAGACAGAAAGACAGACAGACAGACAGAATAGGCACACCCAGGCCTCTGGCCACTGCAAACGAACTCCAAATGCATGTTCCCCCTTGCGCATCTGGCTTACGTGGGTCCTGGGGAATCGAGCCTAGAACCCTGGTCCTTAGGCTTCACAGGCAGGCGCTTAAATGGGGAAAGTTAATGAACCTCAGCGGTCTACCTGTGAAGTGGGCATAATAATGCCTACTTTTCACTCCAACATCAAGGAGACAGTTCTCCCTCTCCCAGTGAAAGGTTGGGCGTCTATTTCACAATGATTTGAATTTGGCTTTAAACGGGCCATCAGGGTATGTCACAAAAGAAAAATGAAAGGAGGTGTGGTGGTTTGAATGTCCAGTGTCCCCCATACACTCATGTGTATGAACACGTAATCCCCAGTTGGTGGCTCTTTGGGAAGGTTGTGGAACCTCTGGGAGGTGGAGCCTTGCTGGAGGAGACGTGTGCGTGCTGGGGGTGCGGAGGGGTTGAGGTGCTACAGTGCAGCCAGGACTGGGGCTCCTGCCCCGTGTACTTATTCCTTGCTGAGGTAAAGATGTGGGCTGGGTCTCTGTAATTGACTCAGTCTGATACCAGGACGGGTTGTCCCACTCTGTCTTCATCCTTCTGTCTTCTCCTGGGACACCCAGGAAGAAGTGGGGAGGAAGTCCCAGGGGATACAGCCTTTTCTCTCAGGTCCTCTGGAGGGTCTTGCTTAGGCAAGGACAGAATCCCTGAGAAGGGAAGGTGCTCGCCTTTATCTGAGCTGCTCAGCATGCAGTGCCACCCCAGGGAGGTGCCAGCAGAGAGGAGAGGCATGTAGATGAGAGGCCGGGAGAGAGGAGAGGGGAGAGGAGAGGGGAGAGAATGGGGTGTGGGGGACCTTGGTTTGTAGCTCTGAGTAGGCAGATGGAGCCAAGTCAGGCCACACCGGGGTCTCTGCATCCTTGTACATTTGTGGCCCAGGAGTTTCTTTGTTTTTTAAGATTTCTTTTTATTTACTTATTTGAGACAGAGAGAGGGATAGAGTGTCAGAATGGGTGTGCCAGAGCCTGTAGCCACCACAAACGAACTCTGGACGCATGCGCCACCTTGTACAGCTGGATTACATGGGACCTGGAGAATCGAACCTGGGTCCTTGGGCTTTGCAGGTGTGTGCATTAACTGCTAAGCCATTTCCCCAGCCCAGGAGTTTCTTATAGAGAAGAAAGGGGTCAAGAATGGCAAAAGGCACTGCGGGTGTAGGGGGGTGCATGGTTGGTAGCCCTGGGTATTAACGTGATTTAGGAGATATGTAGGTCACTCCCTTGTGACCGAGAGCCATTCTGGAATGAAGCTTTGTGGCTATTTCTAGGCAAAACAGTCTGATGGGATGAAATAGCTCTACTGCTGACCGTTAAGTCATAAAGGCCACGGCCATCGTAAATCTCCATCCTTGCAGAGCCTTGGTCTGCGTGGACTACAGTCCAGCCAGTATCAGCCACTGTAGGGTGGGAAACATTTTCATCCTCACTGGCCATAAGGACCCCCCACAGGCCTTGGTGTCAAGGCCTGACCCTGCCACTCGCCCGTCTGACCACTTTGATTAGCAAAGTTCATTTTTTCAGCCGGGTGTAGTGGCGCATGCCTCTAATCCTAGCACTCAGGAGGCAGAGGTGGGAGGATGGCAGAACACAGAGTGAATTCCAGGTCAGCCTGGGCTAGAGTGAGACCCTACCTCGAAAAACCAAAATAAAAAAAGTTCATTTTTTTCTGAATCTTCATTGACCTACCTTTAAAAAAAATAAAAGCTATCATATCTCCCTGGCAAGATGGTTTGTGAAGATGAAACATCGTGCTGAGTGTTGGAGTCACCTTCTCGTTGCTGGGACAAAGGATTTGACGAAAAGCAGCTGATGGGAGGGTACCTTTTATTTTGGCTTACAGCTTCATGATGGCAGGGGAAACCATGGCGTGAGCACAGGCGGGGCATCACCTCTGCCACAGCGGGCAAAGAACAGCAGCGGGTGAGTGGGGCAGATTCTAGCGAGGGGGAGCTGGCCATAGCACTCATAAGCCAGCCGCCCCACCAACACACCTCCTCCAGTGGGGCTCCACCTCCCAAGTTGCCCGTCAGTTGGGGGGGAACAGTTTTTCAGAACACATGAGTTTATGAGGGCCATCTGATTCAAGCCCCCACCTTGAGAAATACTTACACCCCTTTCTTACAAAACTGGCTGTAATTCTGCCCCCTCTTCCCGAGATGCCCTTTTTTGAGTGTCTCCCTGGCCAGTCCTACCCTAGGCCACCCCCGCCAGGGTCCTACGGATTCCCACAGCACAGCCCGTCTCCTGCCACCTGCTGCCACCCTGTACACACGCCATCTTTTGTTGTGGTGGGTCCCTGACTTCAGGAGCAAGAAACCCCTGCTTGCTTTGAGCCTGTGGAACTTGGAAAGGAAAATGGTGGATAGGGAAGGCTGGTATAGTTCCAGATTAGAGGAGACTAGACTGGATTAGGGGAACAAGGATTCTTGGAGTTGAGCTCCTTTCTTTAGCTAACAAATAGAAAGACCCCAGGGTCCCTCTTGAACACTGGACCTGCACTTCCACTGATGGCCACTAGGTGGTACAGGCCACGCCCAGGGCAGGTGTGATGGGAACGCAGGGAAGCATGCCCCTGGTGTTTCTCAGCAGTCAGCCCTGACCTAATGATAGGTAACTTGGGTCAGAGCTACAGTTCTTGCTGTTCCTGCCCTGCAGAGATGTTGGTGTCCCCCACTTAGGGTAACTTTGCAGAAGGCCTCTGAACTGGCTATTTCTGTAGCCCTTTCTCCCACACTCATGAAAGTCAATCATAATACAAATGAAAAACAAAACAAAACAAAAAAAAAATGATGCAACTTGAAACTGGGCATGGTGGCACATGCTTTTAATCCCAGCACTCAGGAGGCAGAGGTAGGATGATCGCCATGAGTTCAAGGCCACCCTGAGACTCCATAGTGAATTCCAGGTCAGCCTGGGCTACAGTGAGACCCTGCCTCGAAAAACCAAAATAGCTAAGTAAATAGAAAATGCCACAACTTGAGTCTGCCTTCATTGTTTAAAGAGCTTAGTTGTTTAGATTTTGGTTCTCTATAAGTACCAACCTTATTGCAGCACTCCTCAGGATGGTGGTGGTCACACTGCAGCCGAGAAGCACTGCATTAAGAAGGTTGCCCTTCTGGGACCAAGCACAAACTCCAGCCAGGAGGGGCTCCCACTGGGCTTTCCTGACCATCTTCTGGAGAGATGGAGGAGCAAAGGGGCTTCAAAGCATGACTCTGGAGTCAAACTCCTTGGCACCAGAGCTGGCACCTACCCCTTCTCAGCATTTATCTTCTCAAGGCCTTGGTTTCTTCATTTGTGAAGCAGGAGCAATAATAACCCTAGGCTGTTGGGAAGATTAAATGAGAATACATGTCCAGTACTGGATCAATATGTCATAAGTGAGGGCAACTTGGACATGAGCTCTTTTCTGTTATGTGTTTTGTTTTTCGAAGTAAAGTTTCACTCTAGCCCAGGCTGACCTGGAATTCACTATGGAGTCTCAGGGTAGCCTCAAACTCACAGCGATCCTCTTACCTCTGCCTCCCGAGTGCTGGGATTAAAGGCATGTGCCACCGTGCCCGCCGGACATGAACTCTTATTACTAGGTTCCTGTTGTGGTCAGCTTCATGTTTCAAGGATGAACATCCATAACAGACACAGTTTATGGGAGGGATGGGATTTATTGAGTGATTGATTTATTGAAGCTTACAGATCCAGGGGAAGTTTCATAATGGTAAAAAAACAGGGGGGGGGGGAGAGAGAGAGAGAGAGAGAGAGAGAGAGGGAGAGAGAGGAAAATCCACCACTGAAAGCAAGAGCAAAAACAGGCAGTCAAACAACAGGGAGCCCAGGCAGAACCCGGGCTTCTCTCTGCAGACCTCAGGCTGGAATTCGGATAACCCCCCCCCCATAACACCTTAAAGCTGGACCCCAGGATCTGCCCACAGTGACACCTCTAGCCAGGGAGCTGGAGATCCAAGTTATGAGCTTGAATCAACTCCTTAATCTATTAGGGGATATCCATTCCAACCACCACAGCTCCCAACCCACCCACTAATAGTATTCTTGTTTTAAATGTTTTATTTATTTACGAGACAGAGAGAGAGAGAGAGAGAGAGAGAGAGAGAGAGAGAATGGGCACACCAGCACCTCCAACCACTGCAAACGAACTCCAGACACATGTACCACCTTGTGCATCTGGCTTAACTGGGCACTGGGGAATCAAACCTGGGTTCTTAGGCTTTGCAGACAAGCGCCTTAACCGCTAAGCCATCTCTCCAGCGCCCCCCCCCCCAACCTCTCCACCGGAATAATATTCTCTTGGGATCAGAAACATAGAGATGGGTGGGAGGCGTGTTGGTCAAAATAGACTTTTCCTCCTAGCAGACAGAGCTGGCTTTGTGAGTGGCAAACTGGGCAGGTTCTCAGGGCTCTGAGCTTAGGGGGTCTCTTGGTTTCATGTCCTGCTGTCCTTGGCTTGGTGCTCTCGACAGTTCACAGAGGGACTCCAGGTTTGCATTTCAGACTTAGACCTGCAGTAATGAGGCAGATCCCCCTGATTCAGAAGGCCCCAGGCCTGTCTCCTTTTTGACTCACATTCAGTTCCTTTTCCCATCACAGGCAGAGAGAGATTGCCTCAGACCATATGCTTTTTCTTCCTCCAGCACTTTTTTTTTTTTTTGGCTTGTGTGTGTGTGTGTGTGTGTGTGTGTGTGTATTGTGTGCCAAGACTAGAGTTTGACATCAGATGTCTTATTCCTTCACTCCCCACCTGATTCGTTGAGGCAGGGTCTTTTGCTAAACTTAGAGCTCACCAATTCAGCTGGATTAGCTAGCCAGGGAGCCGTGGGAATGTCCTGTCTCCACTCCCCAAGCTCTAGATTACCAGTGCAAACCATCATACTTAGCATTGATGTGGGCGCTGGGGATATGAACTCAGGTCCTCATGCTTGCACAGCAAATGCTTTACCCACTGAGCCATCTCCCCAGTCATCACTTCAAAGGCTTTATTTAAGATTTATTTGACAGAGAGAAAGGGGGCGAGAGACAGACAGAATGGGTGCGTGAGGGCCTCCAGCCGTTGCAAACTTATGTGGGTCCTGGAGAATTGAACCTGGGTTCTTTGGTTTTGCAGGCAAGTGCCTTAACCGCTAAGCCATCCTTTTCCAGCCCCCAAAGTTTAAAAAAAAAAAAAATTTCACTTATTTGAGAGAGCCGGGTGAGAGAATGGGAGCACCAGGTCCTCCAGCCACTAACTCCAGTTGCATGTGCCACCTCGTGCATCTAGCTAACGTGGGTCCTGGGGAATTACAAAATTGAACCTGGGTCCTTGGGCTTTGCAGGCAAACACCTTAATCGCTAAGCCATCTCTCCAGCCCTCATCCCCCTCCCCCTCCACGCTCCAAAAGTTTTAATGGAGTAATTCAAGCATACGGCGATGTGAAGCACATTTCAGCGTGAACGGGTCTGCTCACCTGCCGCCTGATCCTACCGGTAACATCGATTGTGCTCAGTCCCCTGCCTGCCTACTGTGAGGCTCTTCTGTCTTCTCCCACTCTCCTTGGACTTGACCTCGTGGACAGCTCTTGAACTTGAAGCCCCACTGTCTGGGCCAAGAAGGGTTTTCTGTCTCTGGGTGTCCCCTGGTAAGAGTCAGGAAGCACTGATGCTTGTTGAGGACTGCGGTCCTGCTTGTGACCATAGTTCTCGTGACCATGGGTTTTCATGCTCCATGTGGTCTACCAAGCATTTCTCACCTCCAGGAGCTGTTGGGCAGACACAAACGCTCTGGGAGGTGGTCACTGGGCAGCTGCTGCTCCCCACTTCACAGCCAAGGAAACAGAGAGAGTCCTTCAGTGACCTGCCCAAGACCCCAGAACGGACAGAGACCCAAGAGGCCTGGAGCCTCCGGCCCTACGCATGGGCCTCTTTTTTTTTTTTTTTGACCCCATAGAATGGGAAGAACAGTATCACATAACTCAGGGGAATTTGTTGGCAGGGAGGGGGAATTCCCAAACTTTCTCTTCAGAAAAGAAGGGGAAAAGAAAAGGTTGTGTGGGATGGGATCCACCAGGGGCTTGGTTGGGCCATGAGTGATGGTGTTTCTTTCTCTGTGTGTGTGGGGGGGAGGGGAGTATTTTGGCTTACATACTCGAGGGAAAGCTCTTGACGGCAGGGGGAAACGATGGCATGAGCAGAGGGTGGACATCACCTCCTGGCCACCATCAGGGGGACAGCAGTGGCAGGAGGGTGTGCCCGAGTGGTGGTGTTTCAAAGGGGTGGAATCTTGCTTTACTTACTTCACAGGGGCCCAGAGCTCAGAACTGTGTCGACTTCTCCTCCTTCTCCCACTCTCTCAGCATCCCTGCCCCCTCCCAACTGCCAAAGGCAGGTGGCACCTGTGTTATTGCTAAGGGTTAAAAAGCCCCAGAATCAATAAAACCCATTAATGAGTGTTGGTACCTTGAAGGCTACAGATAAACCCCCTCTTGTCCGTGAGTTCAGTCCCATAAAACAGCGCTTCCCTTTCCATCCCAGGATTCATCTGACGGAAAATGTGGAGAAATTTTTAAAAGGTGACTTACTAATTGCCTGTAAAATAAAAGGCAGATGGAAGCTTTATTACAGTTGAAGGAAGTCGGGAATATTAAGGTAAAATGTCAAATAACAATTGATTTTCCTTAGACATAAAGGGACGATTTATGGCTTCCTAGTTACTACAAACGAGAAATTATTTGAAGTTCTAAAAAGTATGAGGAGAAATAAAGATTAAATAGAAGATGAAATCATAGGGATTTCTCTGGGAGGTGACTTCAATGTCCCTGGGGGCTAGAATTCATGTGGCGGTGGGGGGGGGCAGCCAGCTGGGACTCGCTTTAGCTGCTCAAGATTCCAGGGATGAGAAGCAGGGCTGGCTGCTTGCTTTGTGTGTGAAGAATGTGGAAAGGGAGCTCAGGTAGACAGGTGTGTGAGGTGATATGAGATGGGGGGATCTGAGATAAGGGGAGCTAGGATTCTTAGAGATGGGGATACAGCCCTTTCCTCCTTCCCGCTAGCAGACATTGGGACCTAGGCAAGGGGAGGGAGAGACGTACTCCCCAAGGTTGTTCTTGCACTCCGCTGAGGGTCCATCCTCGTGTGGCCCCTGGAGAGCCACACTTAGGTCTCTCCCCCTTCAAGCCCCAGCACTCCCCCGGGGCCCTCTGATGCCCTTGGCTGCTCTAGATCGGTCTGCTGTCTGCATTGAGTCTGAGGAGAGGCAGAAGTGTTCACTTGCTGGCCGCCAGGCCCTGTGCTTGGGCCCGTCCCAGCTTAGGTTCCCCAGAAACATCTGAGACTGGGACCCCCGGGCAAGTTAGCTTGACAGACTCGCATCGGCCCCAGCAGAAGAGGTGGGGAAGGAAAGACAGCGGGTGAAAGCGAGTTCGCACGCGACGGATGCAGCTCAGGAGCCAGAGTGGAATCCACCACCACTCGGGGGAATCCCAGCCGAAGTCCCCGGATAGAGGCAGCTGGCAAAGGGACATGAATTCCCTGGCACTCTCAGGGACCCACAGACGGTCAGAAGTGACATCCATGGGGTTCCAAGACGACAGGGCTCTGGGAGGCATAGGCAGGACACGCACAGCACCTGCTCCTTGTGCCTTACGAATTTATGCCAACCCCATAATTCTATTACATGTGTATCAACCCCCCCCCCCGCCCCCCGCTACTTTGCCAGAGAGAAAGGCCTGTGAGAGTTTGCAGAATGCTTCCACATCCAGGACGTTGGGAAAGCTGAGAGTTAAGCCAGGACAGGCTGACTTGGGAGCCCATCCCACCCGTTCAGAAGCACAGCCTTCGGGTTATAAGACACGCGGGAGCTTGTGAAACTGCAGACCCCTGCACCGCAGAGATCGTGCCAGAGAGGCCGGGTTGGTAAGTTTGCGCCTGGGACTCCCAGCTGGACGAGGCAGGCCGGTGGCCAGGCATCCAGAGGGCTCTGTCCAGCCACCCTGGCCCCTCCTACCAGCTTCTACCTCTCTGGCTTCCCTCTGTTTGGGTCCTAGGAGTCCCCCTGGGGCTTGATGAGTCTCATCCTTGTCCCCAAGGGCCAGGAATGGAGAGAGAGATCCCTAGGCTGGAGTAGCCCCAGTGTGGTGACGAGAAGTAGAGACATCTCTGTGGCTCCCAAGGCCACGGGACACTTCCCTAAGACCCAAGGTAAATCTCACCTAGAAGGTCGCTTTTGCCATCTAAGGCAACAGGTTGACGTTAAGACAGTTAGACGATGAGGCTGTGGGCAACTTTTCGGAGTGAGAATAATAACTTGGGGGTTCTTGCCTCATAGCAGCCTTGGCATCTATGGGCTTGGCAAGACATGGCCTGTCTGGGACTCAGTTTCCCCAGCTGTGCAGTGAGGCTCGCCCCTCTACTCCCTTCACCCAGTTTCTCTACGGGAGAATATCTTGGGGTGGTGGGGCTAATCATCCCATTTTAGCGTGGTGCTGTGTGTGTATGCGGAGTGTGTATTTAATCTTCTACATTTTGGATGTGATCCTAATCCAATAAATGCTTAGGAAATTTCTATAGACCAGATTAATTTTTACTAGAAAAAAATATAATTGGCTGATGTTAAGGCTATTGCCCCTGACAGATCTGCCTTTGCTATCCATCTGAGACCGTAAAAGACCTGATCTGCGCACTCATAAATATGCCATCTCCCCCCGCGAGCCCCCCCGGAGCACTCTGCGGAGGGGTCCCATTGTGATTTATTCTTCATTAATAAGCTCTATGCTATATTAGCATCAGATTTATGATCCTGCCTCACTAATATTTCTGACATTTCATCTGAAAAGAATTCCAAATGAAAATTTGAAACATTGCCACTTTTCCCCTGCTGGTGCGCCAGCATTTCTGTGTCCAAGGGGAGCTGGTAGGATGAGGTGGCCAAAGAAATGGGCATTGAGGGTGTTTCAGCCTGACTAAGGGAAGACCTGGCTAGGCTCGCAAGCGGCTCGGGGATAGAAGGCCGTGGCCACCAAGCGCAGCAGCAGCCGAACCTGTGGTGGCTTAGAGGTCCCTTGGGTGCCACGACTCCTTCATCTGTTCCACAAAGACTTAGTGGGCTTTTAGCCTATGTTCCAAATGCAGCCTGTCACAGGAGGCTGAAGCAGGAGTATTACATGTTCCAAGCAAGCCTGCCCCCCAAAAAATGAAAAGAGGAGGCTGAAGAGATGGCTCAGCAGTTAAAGGCGCTTGCTTACAAAGCCCAACAGCCCAGGCTTGATTCCCCATTACCCACGTGAAGCCTGCTGTACAAAGTGGGGTGTGCATCTGGAGTGCACGTGCAGCAGGAGGAGGCCCTTGTGCTCTCATGCTAACTCTCTCTCCCAAATAAATTATAATCATTTTTAAAAAATGAAATGAAGGCTGTAGAGATGGCTCCGTGAGTAAAGTGCTTGCTGTGCAAACATGAAGACCTGAGTTCAGATCCCCAGTGCCCACATAAATGCTGGGGGCAGCAACACATGCCTGTAACCTGAACGCAGGAGTGGTAGAGGAAGGAGAACCCCTGGGGTTCACTGACTAGTGGCTGTTGTGGATTCTGAGCTCAAGGCTCAGTGAGAGGCCGTGTCTCAGAAAACAGGTGAGAAAAACATAAGATGGACAGTGATTTAGAAGGGCACCCTACGTTGCTCTCTGGTCTCCAGCTTATATACATGCTCTGCATACTCCACACACATCCCATGCACCACACTCACATCCACATACTCC